>NW_025814050.1:7500000-10000000 GCF_018902025.1 Drosophila willistoni
AAGCCCGACATTTTTGTATATGTATATGTATGTATGTAAAAGATACTCAGAGTTATTCAAGGACCACAAAGAAGGATTTCTCTAATTATACAAGTCTTCTCGTGCAGTTATTTGAAAATGTGTTTTTACAATGGTTAACAAATTATGTTCTATATACAGGATGGCTAAAACAAATAGCCTTTAAATTCCTTGATCTTTTGAAATTGTAAAATCAGAGTTTCGTTCTGTGGCATGCTGCTGATTGTTAAGGAGGAATCCCAGAGCCCGTTAATCACCCCCTGAATTTAAGTTGTCTTTAATTGGTTATAGTATAGTCCATCGGCTTAGAATAGGCTTAGGTTTTTAATATATTTAAAAAAAGAACAAATATCTTTGATTCAGTTTTAATACTACTGAAGGCCACGATAGCGTTTATCCATGGGACTTAATAGAAAAGTAGAATTTGCGCAAATGACACTTGAAGATAATTCTGGACTCTTTTTAGACATGTCAACGATGATGGTACGACAAAACAAGCATAAAAGTATCTCAGAATATGCCATTGAATTAATGATTTAAAGCTTCTAGTTGCCGTTGGTACCAGGCAAGAGACCTGTTTTTCACACTATTCAAACTCTCTTTTCAATTGACAAAGGAGACATGACTAGGAGAACGCCCTGCTCATTAAAAAAGCAAGATGTGTGACATTTTGTCAGGCATAATAATAAAATTACAATTGAGACTCGGGCGACAAGCAAATGGCAAAAATGTGCAAATTCAGCGCAAATAAAAAAAACAAAAAATACAAGTAGAACGATATGAGCAGAGAAGGGGAAAGCTAAAGAAAAATGAAAAAGAAAGGAAATAGTACGGGTCCTTTGCGAGTACTGAAGGCGGGCCCTGTAGGAAATGTCAAATCAAATTTATTGACTTTCATTGTTAAGTGGAAGGGAGTGGGTTGTGGGATGTGGGGATAAGAGTGCGAAAGGCGATTGCAACTTGGCGCTCATTCAAATGTGAAAAGCCAATGACAGAGGTTAGGGCAAATGGTGGGGATAAGCGAAATCCTCCTCTTTTGACATGGCAGGCAAGCAAAAGCTTCTTTTTTTTTGTCCTGCACTCGTATTTGTGCCCGATTAAAGCGACGCTTCAGTCTTGAGACAATCAGCAGAGGAAAACCCTCCACCTGTTTTCTGCTCCTTTTCAGAGCTTTTTACAATGCCTTATAAAAAATCATACGCTTCCTTTCAGTGCATTGAGCGCTCCACCAGAGTTCTCCCCTCTTTGGTTTAGGTTTTCTTTTTGTTCTGTATTTTGCCGTTGTAAGGTTTGACAATTATTTGCATTGTTCACTAAAAGTCATTTGTTCAACATTCACATGAATCGGTAACTACAACTTAAGTGTCTACTCAAGACTGGGTTAGAGCCGACACTCCTTTTGTATACCCAACACAGATGAGCTGGAATGTTTTTGACAGCATGGCAAATGCTTTTTTCCCTACACAAGTACTTACAGGTAATACTTCCCAGGGTAACAAACATTTTAGCAAGTAAAAGTATATTTCAATTAATGCTGAAAATTTTTATTGGTCGAAAAGAAATCTAGAAGGCCAGACCATTCTTGTCAAGAAAAATCTCTTTTGCTGGACTATTCCGAGATCCGTTGATTGCAAAAAAGGATAGACAAATCCCCTCTCCACCGTGCATTCCAGGAGTAATCCTCCGTGTTCTTTATTATGGCGTTTCAGTTGGTTGTTCCATGTGTAATTCATAGGTCCTTTATAGTGGCTTTCAGTTTGTGGTTCCATGTGTAGTTCTCTGGTTTTCATTTGCTCAACTCAATCTAATCAGCTCTGTATACCTATAATAATTGCATGTTGCAATTATTGGACATTGTTTAATGTCCAGAAACATACTCACTTCTTTGTGGACCGCTCCACCCCGTGCGTGCGTGCATGCGGTTGTTTGTTTTTGTTTAAATTACTTGATTTATATGGGGATAAACAAATCTGAGCTCACTAAAAAAGTTTTAATTTAAGGATAATTCACAAATAAATAAATTTTTTTTTGCTTACATTTTTGACTTGTTTTTTTTTTTATAAAAGTATAAAAACCACTTTTTGCACTTAATCTAAAACCGAAATGTTTGAATGCCAAAGGATTTTTTTTTTAATTTTGAATTTACTGGTTTTCTTATGTGTTCTCCTACAGAACACTTGAATCAGACTGAATATGTAGAGTTTTCACTAAGGTATATCAATTTTTCGAATGACATAAGAAACAACCTGGTTGCTACGATGGCAGTAATTGAACATTAAACTTCGGTAATGTGGGATTTGGTCTGGCAACTCTGCTGAGCGGGGCGAATTGAGTTAAAGACGAAGCAGTCGAACTGAGGAGACGAGCGAAAGCAGTTGCAAAAAGACAAAAGACGAAACGACGCAAAGCAGTAAAGACAACTAATTTCTAACTAAACCTAATCAAAATAATCAAATAAATAGTTTTAAGTTAAAATATACTAAAATACTACAAATAAATATATTAAATAAAACAAATTCCTACATTAATTCTTTTGTGAAAAAGGAAATACAAACCAAAAGTATCGAAAAGTTTTTGGCCATAAAAGAGCTCTAACTGATTCGCTTTAAAAATTTGGAACTTAATTCAAAAATTTTTATGTTCTAAACTGAGATTTGAAGATGAAAATAGTCACATGGATCCCTCAGTTTGTTTTTAAATATCCAAAGCAACACATAAACAACCAAATTTTACCAGAATGCCACATCCTTCGATGCTTATTTTATTTATCAAAAACCAATTGAGTATTTCATTCTTTGTGTAGCTCAATTTCTTCAAGTACTAGATCAATTTACACTTTAAAAATCTTGAACTATAAAAAACCAATTTTCTAGTGACTCTAAAAGAGGGGGAAAGATGGAAAGGATAAATGTTTTTCGTTTGACCCGAAACATTGTGCTCATCGCTTTAGTTCTCTTTGACTCTGGCCTGAGGTCGGTTGCCAAAAATGAACGCCTTCGTGATTTTTTTTTCCTTTTTCTTTTGCATACTTTTTAAATGGGTGTTTCCGTTTCCGCTTCCGTTACGTTTGACTTGTCTGCACGTAAATTTCTGTGCCATTTCTGTCACTGAGTTTCGGTTTCTTTTTTGTTGCATTTCCCCATCTTCTCATGTTGGCGGTAAATTTTGTACTACAATGCATATATAATCTTTTTCACTTATCTTTTGCATAGTTTCCTGGGTGAACAATAAAAAAAAAAACACCTTCTCTTTCTTTTTTAGTGTGCGTCTGAGGTTAAAAGTAGCGTCATACATTCTGAGATTCCCACGCCCACTTTGTAATGAATGAAATGTTGCCACAAGAGTTGCAAAAGGTTGTGGCAAAATGCTGCAAATACAGCACAAAAGGTGTGTGTGCAATTTTTGCTGAATGCGGCACGGCGAGGACTTGTCGACAATCTTCTGACAGATTTATGGGTTAATTATTGTGGTTGAGTTAGATCGCTGCGAAACGGTGGAAATATAGAAATCTAAAAGAAATACATAGATAATCTGTGTGCCTTGAGTTATATGTCATTGAATTTGTTTAGTTGCACAAGTTTTCGGCATATTTTTTATCATATAGAAAAGGAAACAAAACAAAAAAAAAAACACAAAATTTACAAAAAAATATATATGGCAAATTCCCTGAACATTTAGAAAGCAATGGACGAACAGTCGCGTCCCTTTTTGTACGAGCAACTCTGCAAATTAAGACATTGTCTGGGCAATCCTGATTATGATGTAAGCAAATCCATAAATTATATACTCTCCAGACCTTTAAATAATGACAGTCGCCATGAATTGGTTGTTCTCGATAATCTTCGACTACGTTTCGAGGAGCTGCAACTCACGGGAGATTCACGCAATAAAGACCTTATGGAGTTTCGTGCCAATTTGTGTATGCATCTCTATAGAGAACTGGCTAGGATTGAACCAGATGAAAACAAACGTTACGTTTACCTAACACTATGCTACGAACTCCTTGACGCTGGAGAACCTGATAATATGACCGAAGAGGAAACCATTGAATATCGTCTGAAAGTGATTGACAGCCTCAACAATCAGGTGAATAAATTACTAAAGCATCTAAATGAAGTAGACCAAGTTAAGGACAAAAATAGAAAACATGTACGTGTTTCCAAAAGGTCAAAGCTAGTTAAATCGAAAATAAAAGAGGGTTATGCTAGAATTGATCCCAAACCACAAAAGCATTGTGAATTCCAGTGTTTGAACCACCGATCTGAATCTTTGGCTAAGAATAATATACTCAATCATAGAAAAATCATAGATAACAACAAGAAAATAAGCCATGATTGCGAAACTAAATTGTTTGGTTGTTCCAGACTTAGTAAGGAAAAAATATTGAAATCAATCGATCCAAGTCCAATTCGTACAACTATTGAAAGTCAATCTATTCCAACAACATTAAACTTGCCTTCGTCCAAAAAAATTAACCATAATTGCGAATCTAAATTGTTTGGTTGTTCCAGACTAAGTAAGAAAAAAATATTAAAATCAATCGATCCAAGTACGATTCGTACAACTATTGAAAATCAATTTATTCCATCCAACCAAACATCTATGAACTTTACTAAATCAAACTTACCTCTGCCCACAAGGAGATCTGATGGAGAAGACATTTTAGAAAGTAATTTACATAAAATAAGTATATATATAAAAAATGGTTTGGAACATTCGTACTCAAATACTGAATTACTCAGTCAAGAAATGTCCAAATACAAGGATCGCAGTGCTCTATTAAATCTTTGTCAATCTAATCACTTTAAGCCTAAGCCAATAAGAATTGATTTTAAAATTGAGTGCTATTTGAAGAAAGAACCGGTTATACAAAGATATTGTGATTTAAGGGGTTTGATGTATCAGCATGGATGTTTGGTGATCCTTGAACTAAAGGACAAATATCAATATAAAACCAAAATATCAAAAGGCTATAAAGATCAAGACAGCATATTAAAAGTTATGAAGAATTTGTATTTTAATTTAAAAAACTCTGAGCGATATGTAGTTGAAGAATTTGCAGGACTTCAATCTGGGGAAAATCCCATACCAAATTGTATAACGAATGAGAGCCAAGCTAAGAACAAGCAAAATTTTCCTGAAAACTGTGAATTGCAAGCTAAATTCCAGACATCTGGTTGTACTCACATTGAAGACAAAAGTCTAAACCGTATGAGGCATAAGGACGATTCTAAGGTAGTCAATGAAGATAATGAAAGCAATATGCTTTATACTTCCAAAGAAATCACAACTACCGAATCCAGATTTAATCGAAATGAAACAGATAGAGTTTCGTCAGAATCCGATTTTCTTCTGATTGAAAACAAAAAGGGAATTTTGAACGGATATGAAGGTAAAAAAGTTTCTATATCCAATTTAACAGATTTCAAAAAGGAATTCGAAATCTATAAAGTTCAATTAGATGAACTGCAATGCATCCAAACTTCTTTATCCAGTACTGTTATCAATGGCGGACAGATTGACTATATGTCTGATGTTTCACAGGATCGACCAAAATTATCAAAATTGGAGAGTGAGTCGGTTTATGATGCAGATAAAATATTAGAGGAAATTTGCAAAAGTGTTGAGTCATTCACCTTGCCCGAAGAAAGTTCCAAACTTGTGCCAAGGACAGGAAACTATTTGAGTGCTTGGTCGTCAGACTCATCGGTTTATAATGATTTTATTAAAAAAAAAGAAGACAAAGAATTGTTGCATGATTGCCAAGATATAATTAGCCTACATTCTGAAGATAGTTTTTACAAGAATAATCTTTCCGAAGTCCATATTACTAGCGATTTAAAATCTACGCAATTTAAGAGCTTTGTCGTTATAGAACATTTGATATTCACCCATTGTCAAATAAAGGGTTTGATATTGAACTATGGTTTCTTGGAAACAGTCGAAGTGGAATATAGAAATTATGAAATTAATAATATTAACCAGCTGATGAATGTGAATGATATTTTCGCTAATGTGCAGTACGCATTTAACCAAATTAAAAAAAATAATTCTCAAAATGAGGAATGTTTTTCCGAAATTTCCAACATTCAAGATTATTCTATTTCTTCACGAGAATCCGCTGACGTTGAATTCAAAGACCTTTTAACTCCTAGAACAGCAGATGGAGAAAGTTTTATGACCTTGTCTGCTAAAAAAATAGATAAAGGATTGGAAAGCTATAAACATTTATTGGATCAATTGGAAAAAGTACGTTTGAACTCGAATCACAGCATACAACAAATTTTAGCAAAAGATGAGACGAAAATTAAATCGTTAACTCAATCGATGGACATACAAAACGAACCATTAAACATGGAGTTTGAAGATATTTTTGAAACCAATCGTCCAAGTCCAACATGCAATGAATTGAATAAATTTGAACACATCAATGACAATGTTGATAATTATGAATTTGGTTCTTCAAAGAAATGGCAACATCAGCGTTACATTATAGCCGCACCAGCCATTATTGTACATCTATTTAAGTCCAATCCTGCTTATCAATGTTCACCTATCGAGGCTAGTGCTCCGAACTTATACGAAGAACTAGAACAATTCTATGAAATGATGGCGCATCCAAATAGTTCATTAACAAAACTCATAGATGTCTCAGCTGTTCAAAGGCGTTTGAAAATGATCTTAGATCGTGTAAAGGAGCAACTAGCAGGCAAAATCTGGCCCAAAAGTTGGCTACATTTAGTAGGAAAAATTCAATTAAGACAATTGCTTACTAGTAAAGAGAAAGGTGCATATGAGGCAATGCGCTGGCGACTGACTGATCGTAGTGTTCAGGAGTTGTCAGATGATGAACGCCTACGCGATGCCTTGAATGCCATGATGGGCTATGAATGCCGACAATTAAGATACTCGTTCAGAACATCGCAACTTCTGTTACGTTCACCGGAACAACAGCGTAACCTAAGCGAATCGTATTTGTTATTGGCCTTGGGACATTTGGGTTGTTTATATCGAGAGCTGCAACATCAGCAGAAACAACTTCAAACTTTAGGTAAGAGTGGCATGGCTTTAGCTCAACGTCAGCGTGATGAACTTTTGCTATACAAACAGTTGCATCGAAAATATCAAAAACTTGAAAAACCTGCAACTCTCTTTCAATTGTGGAAATCGAGTAGAAATTTTTCATCGAAATTTGAATGGATTTTAAATCTAAATTGTCTTATTTTCGAGGAAGCAAATTTATTGAGCACACTTTCTAAGGAATTGTATCAAGGAAATTATGAAAATTTATTGCAAAACTGGTTATTATTGGTCAGCCAGACCATGTTAGAGCATTTAAGCCGATGGTTACGTTTTGGTGAGCTACTCGAATCGGAGTCTACAGAGTTTTTTATTATTGAAAATTTGACATTACCTACGGAGAATTTCTGGCAGGGACGTTTCACTCTACTAACCAAGATAGTTCCCTTATTTTTGAGTAACGAACTTTGCCATTTAATTTTAAATGTTGGAAAATGTCATCGATATAGCAAAGAATTTTTAGGAATTGATATTGAAGTACCACTGAACTACCAGAAGCTTGCTAAGGCCTTTCAGCTGACTTACTTGAATCATAATATGGAACCTTTAAATGATCTTGTTGCTTGGGTAAATCAAGACATTTCATCATATATATTTAGTCAACATGAGCCGGCCATTGACCTATTCTATAAGCTTTTCAAATATATATTACTTCGCGATCTGCATTTCGTTACTAACTTGATAAATCACCTTGAACCTTTACTTGAACAATCGGTCGATTTGTTTGATTTGCAACAGTTTACCTCTGTATTAGAGCAAATATTAACTAAGGATAACTCTGAGCTTTATATGGTGGAAATTCCTTCAGAGAGTTGTCTATGTTGGTCAAAGTTTCAATTATGCTGGCATTTAGCTGACAATTGGAAGGCTCTCATAGGTCAAAGTGTTCAGACGTATTCAAATATTTTCACAGATCTTTGGAAATTCCATTCTGCCAACTATATTCTTTTCGAAAGAATACTAAGCCATAAATATTATTTTGGAAGGCGTATTGAATTCGAGTATCTTGCCGATGTCAATCAGGTAGAACAACGTTTTCAAGCCTTAATCGATTTATTTATCAGTGTGATGAGAGGCCTAAGACATTACCTATTGATTCAGGTTTTAGATGAAGCTTATAATCAATTAAATCTAAGATGCAATGAAGCCAAGACTTTAGATGATATAGTTCAAGCTCACAAACAGTATCTAAATACAATAGCAATGGATTTGTTTTTGACCAAAAATGGGAGAGATTGTAAAATCTGTTTCAATCAAATATACCATTTCGTATTCGATTTGGACATTGAGCAGCAAAAATTTTTATCTGAATGTCAACAATTAATAGATTGTTTGAGGAGTTTTTCAGACGAGGAACGATTATTAAAATGCCAATTGCAATTGCATTTGGTCTGTAAGCGCACATGGAATATTTTAAATGACTTGGGACGAAAATTTTCTATTAATTTGATGGAGCTTAGGGCAAACCTGAATAGAAAAGGTGAAAGAAAGTTCAAGTTGTTGGCCAAAAAACTGAATGCTAATGGCTAATATAGGAATGCTCAAAAGCCACTGCATAATTGTTTAAATTAGTCAACGGAATTTGCCAAAAACCTATGTATGCCATATTTTATTTCTATTTGTCTCATGGGTTTTTATATTGTAAATAAATTTGGTTGATATATTTTGATATAACTACAATTAAAAATTGTAATTTTATTTGAAAATATTGCAAAAACTTAACTCTAAACTTGCAATTTATAAAGCATTGCGAATATTCCATTGAATCTTTAATTGAAAATGGGATTTATTTTTTATGCCATTTTAATCCTTTTTACACTCTCTTGAGAACAATTGGAGTCTTCTTTCTAGTCCTTATTCACTTGTCGTCAGTATCTTTGTTTCGGAGTTTGGTTTCTGTAAATTTTATATACAAACTTAAATTAAAAATCAATTCCTTTTTCACTTCAAATCCTAATCTTTGGTAAAGTTCTAATTCGTTTATAAGATGAGCATGTGAATGGGAACAAAAACGAAATAGAAAGAAAAGAGAATTTCTCGTTTGGACGTTTTCGTCTATTTGTAAATTGGATTTTAATTGAAAATTAAGAATCGACTTAGCCATGTTTGCATTGTGCAGCAACTGAAAATGATGCCTTTTGTTATGCTAATTTCTTTTACTCTGGTAGTGTGAATAACGAATTCCCACAGACACATTCACACCCATTCTCACACTCTTACTCGCATAGACAGGACACATACAGAGACTCAACTTTTGCTCTGCTATTCGTTCGTTTAAATTAAAGTAAATAAATGGAAATTTACTTTTTGGCTTAAGCGTTTGGCAAATGGAATTTTATGTTCATGTCAATTTTAATTACTCGAAGCAAATTAAATCAAAAAGAAATCATCTCTCTCTCTGTCTTGGTTTTTTTAACTTAATTTTTTGTTAACAACTTATGACAACACTTTCTTTATCTCTTTCTCTCTCTCTCTCCTCCTTTCTTACGCGCTCTCTGTGTTTTTCATTTGCATAACTTCCTTTACAATCTTGATAGCAAAATCTTAGCCAAAAGTACAAAAAATGAGGAAGAAAGGAAAATTTTGTAGTCCTTAGCAAGCGCTTTTGTTATCTCCTCCACAAGCACAGCAGCTGGCAAAGTCATTTTTGAGTCACACATATCACTGAGACATAGGAATGGGTTTACATGTGTGTGTGTGTGTGTGTGTTGGATATAAATTATCAAGCCCAAGTTGGCTTCAAAAAGAATGTCATGAAGATAATTGAGCCCAGGCATTTAATAAAAAAGTCGAAAACGATGACAAAGAAACTGGTTGGGGTAACATTTTGTCAAATCACAAAGCTGCTCATGAAAGAGTCAAGTGAGTGACTTGCTCAGTTGCTGATTAGGAAAATTAATTTTATAGAAAATTGTTTTTCACATTTTTCTTTTTTTATTTTTTTTTTTTGTCTCCTCCGCTAGAAGGAAGGCTTTTGTTGATAAATTTGAATTTATCATTTACGTGAGGGGTTTTACCACAAAAAGTAGGCAAGAAAATATATTATGAAAGCAAAAATTGTTGCAAAAAATACTAATCTACAAAGTAATTTTAATGTTAAATATGTATTGTATTAGCTAATTTATCTCGGTTATTTAAGATATACACGAACCACTACAGAAAGCAAATGTCAATGAAGTTTTTTTGGAATTGTTGAATTTTAATAAGCGTTGATTAAAGAAGAAGTAACAAAATTTAAATGGATTTTATGAAGTCTTTTCTTGCTTCCGAGTGGATCTAACACGCTAATCAAGAGCGATTCCGGCCCGTTTTTTAACTTTTTGCTCTCAATTCCGAGTAAAACTAATTCAATCGTTTTCGTTTTCGAAGCTAAATTTGAAACACATTCTTTCACCTGATATAGATCAGTTTACAGATTTGCCGAGCTTTACAATCATTTAGGTATATATTTTGTTTTTGAATGCAAGTCCTGATGAAAATAACTCAGGTTTCTTTTGTAAAAGGTTTTTAAACTATTTCAATTTTAGTCCTGGCAAACATTATAATTTTTGCAAAATTTTGAAGATATACATATTTTACATCAAATTTATTTGTCTTAAAGGCAATCAACTTAAAACCAAATCATTTTTTTTGGAATCGAATTCGAGAAAATGTATGAAATCCGATTTCGACAAAAACATTCCGAATCAAAAACGAGAACATGCCTGTTTACCTTCCACTGAGTTTGAGTCTGCAAAAAAGTAAAAGAATGTAAGCAAAATATGTTACATCAACATTATAATCTGTTCTTAGAATGTGAAAATATACAATTTCTGCAAAAACTTTTGTGTAGGCATAATAATAATGCGATAGGTTAAGGTCGGGGTAAGATGCAATTTTTAATTCTTCTGACCAAAAGATTTGTTTTACAATATTTCTTGATATCATCTCTTAATATATTTAAAACAATTTAAATTACAATCCACATTTAAAGCTATGAACTAAACAGTAACTTAAAGCTTTAACTTACTGTGCACAGACTTTATTGGGCCTAATTGGCGAAACATGTTTGCCACTCAACACGATTAAATCTATTCCACTTGAAACCCTCCGACTGCTTGTGTTTCCATATTCTCAAAGTGGTCAATTCTGGCGTGAATTGTGTTTCTTATATGTACATTTAGTTGAATCCTAATTCGTATTAAACACTTCAAGCCCTTTTATTATATTCATCCATTATCTCATTTGTTCTACACTTTTGTTTCAGTTATCTTTTTTGTCATTTATTGCGACTCATCATTTTCACATTTGTTCGACTGTCCCAGCCAAAGTACTACTTGTATATTATATACAGTAAAGTAAGGCAAAATTTATGTTTATCCCATATCCATCTTCAGCAATTGTGTCATGTCAAATTAAACTATAAAATTTATTATTATGCCCATTGACATACTTGAACTCTGTTCTAGGCAATAAATTCAATAAATACGAGAAGTCGCTGCTTGTTGTTGGCTTTTGCAACATTCTGCCATTGTTATTGACAATTTGTTGTCAGTTTTTCTCTCGCACCACACAAATGGAATTTATAGTATTGTTGCCGTGTGGGTGGTCAAATGGGTGAACAAGGCGAAAGTGGCTCGTATTTTTTTTTTTGGATGGGGTGGCAAAAGGTCTTTTTGTGACCAGGCTTTATGAAATACTTCTCATTATTGCGATCGAAACATATTTGAACTATTTTCATTTCAATTGCAAACTGCTTTGCCGCACAGAGAAATCAATTGAATTGCCATTTCACATATGAAATGGTCATTTGTCAATGAACAACAATTGCAAGCGATGGGCTGGTGGGGTAGGTAGGACAGCAGTCGGGGCGGAGAATCATGGTGGTATTTGTGGGTGTGGCCGCCGTTGTGGTCTGTCAAAATGGCCGCATAAATATGTCGCCCTTTTGTGGGATTCTATGGGTAAGCACTTCGTTGCTAAATTGTTCGTCGTTATTAAATTTCCGCTGCGTTGAGTTCTCATTTCCGTTTCGATGGCCAATGCAGCTGGACATCAGTAACAACAACAACAATAACAAGAACAACAGCAGCAACAATATGTGAATGTGGATAGTAGAACGGATGTTGCCATAGGACATAGATATACCATATAGTATTCAATATATGGCCATATAAACAAAGGAGTCTGTGCTAGAGATGACAATGCCCAAGCGTGTGTAATTTTGTTTAAAGATTTCACAAAGATTACAAATATGAATAATGAAAAATACTTGTTTATGTGAAATTATATGTCGAATGCTTTGAATAGGAAAAACTATTTAGCTATCTAACGTATCTTTACAGGTCTACAGATATCAAGATTTCTAGTAAGTTATGACACTCATTAAATTTTCTTGAATAGTTGTTTACCTATGTAAGTTATTTTGTATTTTTGAAATATACAAACGAAATAGAAGCTTTCTGCCATGCCATAATTGCTTTTACACAATTAAGAGCCTGTAAAGATATGATTTTAGCTTCAAATTTCAAAAAGCTATATTCAATGCAGACAATCAAAAATTGTTTAGTTTTGACTTGCATAGATATGTAACTATACACATATGTAGTAGACCGTTGTGTTAGTAAAAATTCTATACCATATTGAAAACATAAAATTAGATAGTAACCGAATAGACATATGTACATTCATATCCCCTTTCGATTTGAAGCCAATTAAATATCTGAAATTTGTATGAAAATTTGTTGTCCTTTAACAGAGGCCATTTTGCAACACTAGTTTTTACTAAAGTACTTTTTTCCTTGAACTACGAAAGAAAGTGAAATGAATTTTCCGTCAAATGACATATTTTTCATTAAAATCAAATTCAAATTAGATAGTTTTTATCGCCTATCAATAAGGGACATTTATGCAAAACTGTCCATCGATTGTCCAAATCTTTCTTTCCAAGGGTCGCTGTTTAGGTTACGTTTACTTCGGAGTTCCTTAGGAGCCGAGAATATTAAAACTAAAGTCGAAAAAGAAACCTTATAAATTCGTGGACACCACTGTTATATGTTTTGGATAAGTTTTAATTTTTGAATTATTAATAACCGTGGATGAAAACAGTCGAAAAAAATCTATATTCCATCTATATTACGATGATTTGATTTATTCAATTCTTCACTATCTGCGATTCGCCCATCACTAAATTTTTTTTTTTTTAGTTTTTTTACTGTCACATGTGGCGTATGCGTAATATTCGGTTATTATTATTATGGGTATTATTTTATTTAAAGCTTCTAAACAATTACTTCTCCACCAATTTGGCAATCGAAAATCTATTTTGCAATTGAATTTTGCCATTTTGTTTGTATTCACTAGGTTTGTGTATTTTTATTACGATTTGTTTTTGCCTTTTAACCAAATTGAAACTAATTGAAATGTGTGGATTGGCTAAGTGCGGGGGAATACAAAAGAAACAGGGGAAGTTTCTGTGAAAGGGCTGGAGGCGGCAGCATAAAAACTTGCGCCATAAATTTCAATAAAAGGGCATTTTTGGTATTTCCTTTTCGCCGTTGTTTGGTTTTGGTGTTATTATTGTTATACTTATTATTTTTTTTTTTTTAGGTTTTAGGTTTTGTTTTGGGTTTTTGTTTTTATTATTGCGTGACCTCGTTTATCGTTTTGCCAGACATAACTTTACATTATGTTTAGTTTTTTTTTCTCCCGTTTCGTTTTATATACAGACAAGTTAGTTGACAAAGTTATTTCAATAAACTCAATATATTTTTACAATTACGAGTTTTTTTTCTCAGCTGATATGAATTAACATTTATTTACTATTTGCTCTGAGATTAAATATCGGACTAACTACCTTTAAAGACAATCTTTATAGTCCTTGAATATTGTATAATCAATATGTTATATAGCTCCCAGAATATGGCTCTAAAAAAATTAAAAATACTTCTTAATTTCCATCAGTTTTCTTAGTCAGTTAGTCATAAAAAAATAACTCGCATTAAATATTATGTACATATATACGTAGGTTTTAATGAAAATATATTACATTTTACTCCCAATCCCTATCCTGGCCACAGGAGGAGAGTAGCCTTTACGTTTTATTGTTATTTGGCCTTTGTGTGGGAGGCGCTGCCTTTCGCACAAAGATGCAAAATAAATAAGAAAATTATTCAAAAAAATTATGAAAAGCCAGTCGACGGCATCAGTCCACAATCTTAACCCTTGTTTCTTCCATTTTTAATATTTAGCCAAGTTTTTAATAAAAAAGAAAACCATCGAAAGGCGAAAAATGTGGAGCATAAAAGGCAAGAAAAGGCCATGCTAAGTAAATATTAAAATTGTGTCAGCGGCCAAAGAAAGAGAAAGCTTAACCCATTTTATGACTATGATTATGATTATGATTATTATTAGTATTTTCTGGACTAAACAAAGCCAAATTAATGACAATGCTAATGGACAGCCAAAGAGAGAATATAAAACAAAGCAAAGCAATTACAAAATATTATTTATTATTATTTCCAAGTTTTGTGCAAGAACAAAAAAGAATGTAATAATTCATTCATTTTGTTTATTGATTTATGACAAAACATTTTATCAATTTGAGGCCTCAGCCTTATATTTATTATGATTGGAGACCATTTTCCTTTGTGCGTTCCCTGTTGTTTTTTTTTTTTTTCGTGAGGATGGAAAATTTATGTTCCCAGTGACCACAAAATATTCATCTTCATTTTAGATTTCCCTTACTTCAGTTACGCCAAATGCTGCCTTGATTAGTTGATGACATTTTGTTAAAGTACACATAAACACATACAGACTCGATGTGTATATCTAGAGATATATTTATATATATATCCCCGTGGTGCTTGTGGCTAATTTGATAAATATGCTCGCGTTTATTCAAATCAATCAGCGTCAGTTGAGGTAGGGAGTATAAGAGAATGAGGATAGAAGAGTAGTGAGTCATTGGCATCTTATCCAACTCCATCACCATCAAAATCTCCTTCTTCTCCTCATCCTACTTCTCCGCCACTCGACCTTCTCATCAAGTCTATGTCTACGAGTATGTGCATCTTGTGGCATATAAATTTTCAGCTGTTATCTCACACATCTCCTTGGGAGATTTCATTAATGTGCGGTTAACTATAATGAGCCGTTTTCTTGTCATGCACTATGGGGAGCTTTTGGCATCATGTTGTTGATGGCACATGCCAAAACCCAGAGATTCTTAATTAGTTCAACATACACACAACTTAAGGCGATAGGCCAGTTTTCCTCTCCTTTATAATGTTAATTTATAAATATATTTGTAGTTTTTAGAGAAATTTCCTTCCATTTCATTATTTACACAAAGTAACTTGCAAGTTAACATTAGTCTAATATATGATGTGAAGGTGCAAACAAAACACCTTGAAACAACCTTTTACATCAGTGCTTTTCTTTTTCCTCCTTGCATTCGATTTTCAAACAAAATTCTTACATTAAACTAAACTGTCAATGGGATAACATATATCCATTTCAATAGCTGCTCACAAAAACTATTTTACAGCTTACACACATCCGCCCCTCAATGGCTAAGGTAAGCGCTTGGCAAATACTAGAAAATTGTAACCAAAACTTAAGAACATTACAATTACTCGTATACCTTTGCGGACAAAGTCACACCGTTTGCTTCTTGACAATTGTAAAATTTATTGCTTGGACATGGGTGGAGAGGGAACATACCATAACCATCCAAGACTAAAGAGTACCTCAAGTACCTATCGTTATTTTATTCAATCGTTAATACAGCCAATTTTTCAAATCATTTTGGAAATTAGTTTAAGTTTTATGTTTTAAAAAGCAAATCTTTCCTATTAAAAAAATAAGAAAATTAAAATCTACTTAAATAGAAATCTAGACGTTTATTTTAAAAATATAAATAATAAAATAGATAAAGTTAAACTGGCCAAAACTAATTTATTTAAAATTTTTAACAAAACATGAACTTTGAGGTTATTTAAACGAGTTACTTAAACAAGTTTGTAAAATTCTCGATAAATTTAAAAATATCTCTTAAAACTAATACTAATACATATATAAAAAAAAATTTACTTTTTGATGATGCGATACTTCCTCTTTATAAATTTCTAAAAAATTTTAAATTGAGTTTTAATATAGGTACATTCAAAATTTGTAAGTTTGAATTTAATCTAAAAGAATTTTATCTATGTAATTAATTTATTTTATTTATTCAAAATTAACTTTAAAAATAAATTTCAAATTGATATTTACAAAGATCGAAGTTTATATTCACAAGTGTAGTTAAGAAATATAATTTGTTATAAATAAATACTTGCTCCTTATGAGCAAATATTTTTTCACGGGGTAAATGTCGAACCCCTTTGAGATTTTCTTGCCTCCGTCCATGTGGGAAAAAATGCAATATTCCCACTTCATGTACTTACTTACCATCAAGAAATAGAAACGATGTTTGCTTGGCTATTTGAGAGCTAAGATTTGGTAGCTAAGAAGGGGGAAAGAAACTCCAACTAAATGTTGACAGTTGTGAAAATGGGTAAAAAACCCACGTTTCATCTGCGATTTGTAAAATTTGTCTTACAATTTCAGTATCTTAAATGGCAAAAGGGGAAATGTTGGTTCGTTATTCGTGTGTGCATAAATAAATAAATTAGTGTTGAACTCATTAGGCAAATGCGCATAAATTTTTCCCCATTCCTTTCATATTTTATGGGCAATGTTTTTGAGTTATGTACGATTTTAAAGAGTCAAGAAGTTGCTTTTTTCCATATTCAATTGAGATTTATTGCGGTAACACCGCAAGAAAATTTTATACAACATATGGTTCGTATATCCCTCCTCTTTTCCACCCAACAACAACAACAACCCATTCTTATCCCCACCTCTTGCATTCTCGAAATGAAGTTGTAAATGTGAAGCAGTTAATTTACCTTGAAGATGGAAAGGAAGGAGTTTGTTTGGCTTGAAAGTGAGGAAAAGGAGAAGATGTAGTAAAAGTTTTCCCTGATGCTGAGATAGAGAAAACCGCATATAATGAAAACTTTCCAAGGGTCATATGAAAGGTTGGCTTGTTGAAAAGTTGTAGAAATTAGTCTCAAAATTGCCAAATTTAATGCCAGTGTATACGAAATATACACAACTATTATATTTCTTACTTAACTTTTTCACTATCTCCCTGTAGGTGAGTATGTGTGTCATCTGATTCGTTTTGCAAACCCATTCGGTCTGTCCAATAAATGTCAAGTATACACAATTTGACATCTCAAATATCAAATAGCATTAATGGTGCTGCTCAACGATATTTCAACGATGCCTGTCTCACAGTGAATTCATTAAAATAAAATATACGAAGGTTACTTATAAAATTGCTCGAAAAGGAAAGCTCTTTAACATAGTGAAACTTATTACAAAATCTGATTTTATATTGTTGACTTCGTAACGAGATTAAAAATGGGAAATCTAGATATATATTACCGGAAATTAAAAGACTGCTACGAGATTGAACGTGAATATCCTTCAAAACTTCAATAATTGTCACAATACTTATTGAATAACCCTCGCTTTTTCCACATCAAACAATAAGTAGCAAAGGAGCAAAATATTTGTCTGTAATTCATTAAATGAAGCACCCACCCTTAAGCAATGCTGTTTCAACAGAAATAAAAATTAGGAATGGAAAAAAAAGTTTCAGTTTAATTTGACATGCCGAAATGTCAAATTACATTACGTTAATTTAGATTCTGTTTTTTTCTTGTGCTTTTTTTTCTGCGAGTATTTTCTGCTTAACTGTCAACACTTTCTGCTGAAATGGTAAAACGATTCAAATGCTTCAGAAATGCATGACACATAAAAGGAGAAGAAAGAAAAGATATTATAACATTCTGCGTGTGTGTTTGTGTAATGGAAAAAGGATGAGTTTCTTGTACATTTGAAAGGCCATGGCAAATTTTAAATATAGAGAGAAATGGAGTATACCTTATTTTTAGATAACACCTTTGAAAAACTTTAGTTATGCAATATATTTTAAATGTTTTAAATGAGGTTTTCTATTAACCACATTATATTTTTCTTTTATTATCTGAATCGTTCTTTGGCTAATTATCAAAATAAGTTAAGGGTATAGCTTAGTCCGTACTTTTTGGATGATTTCATTTATATTTACAAAGATTTTATTAAATTGTTTTTAATAAATTTTACTTTATGCATTCGATATAAACATATATTTACAAATCTAAAGAAATTTCTTTGGAAAACCTATAGGAAAATGGAACAGCCGATGTTATATTAAAGATGTGTAAATCATCTAAATTGGGCCGCAGTTTTTTCAAGTCAAATGGTGGAGTTTTCAAATGTTGAGCAATCAATTTGAAGCTTTAAACTGTAGGCAAACAGACGCATAAAAGTTCGGTTTATATGGATTTCTCGAATAACCTTTGGCCTGACTAATTTTCGCTAATGCAAAAGGCGAGGCTGCCAGAGATGAAAAAAAAAAGAAACGAAAAAACTAATAAAATTTACGTTTATCCTTGAAAAGGCACTCGAAAATGCGCGCCTAATGCGCTCACCAAGGATGCTGCCGACGATGATGGGGATGAGGATAATGATGATAATAATGATGACGATGCCAATGATGAAGGCAGTGGCAGCCAAATCCTGAGACCTTAATAAAGACAAGACATGAGAAGACCTTTTCCATATCCCGTCTAAAGTGCCATCGAATTTCAATTCAATTTAGCGAAGCCTGTGCCAAGGGTGCGAAAAAATTTCTATAGCATATTTTTTCTCCATTGAGGGGAAGGGGCCGCTTTGACTTGATTTGCGATGAGTTATATACAATATTTGGGCGAAAGAAAAAGGGTTGGAGGATAAAGATATTGATAGGCAGAGGGATTTTCGTATTTTTGAGAATTTCTCTTTCGTTTCTTTGGGTGTTTATTATATCACGTTTTGAACATAAATGCGTTAAGCACAAGCGCGCTTTTAGTTGGAAATTTCTTCCCTCCATTTTTTTTTGCTTCTGCCACGACAGGCATTGAATTACAAGCAAAGGTCCTTAGGCACACAGACACTTAGACAGACACCCACCCAAACACACACACACACACACATGAATACATCCTATGGCTTTAAGCTACATCGGCTCACTCAGAGGGCTTTGCCTATTGAGAGTTGCCATTGGCAGCAACAGCGGCAGAAGCAAATTTGATGGCATTTGGCTTCAAGTGGTGCTCCCAGGCGCCAGGTTTATCCTTTAGTTTATATTATTAGCTTCTAATGTGGGGGCCATAATTGGAGGGATTTTCAGACTGTCAATGAGTGACGAGAAAGTTTTTATAACTAAGCCACTTTTATGACAAAACAAAGCTCAACGATAACACAGGTGAAAAGTAATAGAAAAAATGTGAAACTGATTAATAAGAGATAAAATTCAATAAACAAAAATATGTTTGGGAAATACATATCCTAATTAAAATAAAAGCAAGTTCTATTGACATTTTTAGATTTCTTTTGTTTTTATGCAAATCATGGAATGGAATATAAAAGCTTTCCGAGAGTTAAGTTTTAGCCATGGCCATTTCGATTTGACCACCTTCAAGTGAGAATTTATGAAGCGGCCTGAATTTTGCACCATTTTTCCATGTCACACCAAGGAATGAAAAAAGGTGGAAAGTACCAAAAAAAAAAAAATACAAGAAAAAAAAGAACCTGCCACATATTTTGCGAACATAAATTTTTGCCTCCGAGAAAGCCACTAGAAAAACATACCATACCATTTGTAGGAAAATGCAAAAGGTTCCTTTTGTTCGTTTTTCTTGGCTTTTGTTTTTATTACGACATTTCATAACTGTGCTGACTTTTGGTGGCTGCCGCTCAGCGGGCTTTATGTATTTCCAACATGCTAATGCCAAGCCACTAAAACACACATTTCGTTGGAAAAATCGCCCCGGCCAAATTGAAAAGTGCGCGCAAGTTTTTCGTATAAATCTGAAACAGCTGCCACACGGTTAGAAACCAACCCAAAAAAAAGGAAGGAAAAACAAAAATGCAAGCAACCCCAGAAACAGAAGAAAAATCCAGTCAAGAAATTGAAAGTATGCGAGAGGCAAAGGTACAAAAATTGTTGGCCTATTGCACAAAGTGCTAAAAATGTGCAAACAAACTGAACAAGAACTGAAATAAAAAAGGTTTAAGTAAATTCTTTAGAGAAATCTTGGAAATGAAAATATTTCTGTGGTGCTTAACCTAATGAAAAGGAATGAACAAGGAAATTGTGAACAAAATGTAATGAAATGGTCACCTCAGAAAATATTATATAAAAAACTATTATTTTGTGAAAGAACCTACCACATTGAAAGACTGCTTCAAGGAATGAAAATTTCATAAAAATATGTTTACAATTCATTTTTACATTTTTCATTTTAGGTGGTTATTAGCACATCAAATTTGATCTGTTTCTAAATTTAACACAAGCTGTGAATATGAAGGATTTGTGCAAAATTCAATTTGTGGAATCAATCTATGGAAGTTGAGTTATTTCTAAATATATAATACTCAATTTACTCCTCCTTGAGATACGTTTCTCTCAATACTCAATCTTAAGTATTATATCAGAAGTCATTTCGTCATTTTGTGTTTTGTTCCTCCATTGTGTGCCCCCACCGATGGAGGAGAATCTCATCAATAAACTTAGCCGCTACACGTGCTTAAACATTCGCAAATTGTCAATGCTTTGTGAATGTAGAGAACAATAGACAAAACAGGGTCAATCTAAAGAGAAAGGAGAAGGGGAATGTAGGGGCAAAGGGAAAACTGAAGCATCCATCTGTGCGCCTTTTCAAAATCAAATACAATGGACAGCGAAGAATATTATTTATTATGGTGTTTTGTTGATGCGGATTGCTACTTATCAGTTGCCTTTCAGTTTCTATTTTTATACAATTTCCAATGGCGGAGGCGTTGATTGATGGTAAGTATACAGATACTGAATCTAAATGTATATATATCTATATATAAGTATGTATATGTATACAGTGCTCTCAAGTCTTATCTGTCATGATTAGCAATTAAAGTGAGAACTTTCCTTTTTACTTTTGTTTTTTTTTTACTTGAATCATGCAATAAAATCAACTTGTTTATGGGTAGCACATTATTTTACTTATCCTATCGTCTCACTCCTTTCTAATTTTGTTTTGCCATTATCGTCTCATTTTTCTTCGTTTTGTACCCACCCACCCCATCATTTTGCTTTCCGAATAAACTCTTTTTCGCGCTTCGCCACTTCGACATTTGTTTCGCTTAGTGCGTAAAGTTGACCACATCTCTCTATATAAAAAGAGTGAGAGAGATTCTCATACAGTTGATCATATTGACTTTTCAATACCCTTATAGACAGAACCGATCAAGGACTTTACCTCAAATTCTCGTTAAATTGACAATATATACCTATATACGCATTTTCAATCCTTTGACTGTAGGCCCATGAATTAATAATATCAGATGGTTTTTATCTGGAGTGAAACTACACCAATTGAATTGCTAGCCCACCATGTTATAAGTAAAAATGTTCCCTACAAACTTCTGATTAAAGTTAATATACCTTTCAGCAAGTTTATAAAAAAAGGAGAAAGTGTGAGGAATAAGTAGAATGACTCGGACAACCCAAGTTTATAGCCAAAACTTTTTTTTTCACATACATATACGACTTAGCAGGACAATTTTTTGTTTCTTTCCTTCATGTATTGAAAAGTTTTTTGTTTTTTATATTTCTTCGCATGAAACTTTCTGCTGTGAAATTTCCTAATGTTTTGCAAAGAACTTTTGCTGGCGATGGGGTGAAAACTATTAGAAATAAATTTTGTTTTAAAGAGATTTAATTGAAATTTTGTATATTTTTATCAACATTTTTGTTATCCACTTGCTTCTTTTGGTTTTAATTAATGAAATATGAATAATGAAGTTTCTTTACATAAAGGAAAGAAAAGGTTCAAGGTTTCCGCTAATTTGACACGTGGAACTTTTCAAGGACCATCTTCATCACTCATCATCGTCACTCACCTGTACGGAGCACATTTCTTTTTATTCACTGTTCCCAGGAATTTCCACTTGAGTGAATTTTTCTTGAAAACAAATTCAATTTGCATAACACCAAAAAAAAAAAAAATAAAAAAACCTACACACAGAACAAAAAACAAACCAAAAAGAGAAATGAGGCTGCGCCTGTCGCTAATTACGAAAAATTTTATTGAAATCAAAAGTGTCGACTTACGGGATAAGGAGCAAAAAGAGTTTGACCAATCCGCTTAGGACCTAAGGGTGGCTCCGGGGTCCCATTTATTGACACTTGACCAAACGACCAAAGCCAACAAAATGGTAATTTCTATTAAAAACTTTGAGAACAAATTTTTTGTTCGTTGGTATTTTTTTTCTGCTTTTCTTTCGGTCATATCGTTTGAAGTAATGAAAGTTTCGAGAGGGGCAAGGGTCTGAATAAAAGTTTTCGATTTCGCCGCTTTTACAAATTGGCATTAATTAATTTTCAATGTTTTTTTTCGTTTTATTTTTTTGGGTTAGGCACTCTAGTGGAAATTGCATTTTTTTTCTCTTGCTTTTGTTTTAATGAAAAATATTTAGCAATTTGTAAAAGGGCTAAGAAATGTTGATATTATGTCTGGCAGAAGAAGAAGAACAGAGTATAAAGTAAATGTAATGATTTTTTGTATATGTATTTGTAGCAAGACCACGAAACACTTAATGTTGGAATTTCATATTAAAACTTTACTGCCACACTTTTTATTCACATGGTCGGAATGGTCATTAATGAAGTTGTAATCCTTATTCCTAAGACAAAGTTATTCTAGACTTCGCCAGCTCAAAAAAGTAAATCGAATCCTGTTTCATTGTAAATTTTACAATTAATGATTTAATAATAAGTTGTTATTTGTGTATTGCAAATTTTACAGTCACACTTTTTTAAGTTTCCATAGTGCCAACTGATAGACAAACCCTTTTTATACCCTTGCAAAAAGGGTATATTAATTTTGGTCAGAAGTGTGCAACGCATAGAAGGAAGCATCTCCGACCACATAAAGTATATATATTCTTGATCAGCACGACGAGACGAGTTCAAATAGCCATGTCCGTCCGTCCGTCCGTCCGTCCGTCCGTCTGGATCAACGCAAACTCCTCCTAGACCGTAAGAGTTACAGAGCTGAAATTTTGCATGTAGGCTTGTATATACTGCAGGCGTTGTATATCTCGGATTCAGCCGGATCGGATTACTATATCATATAGCTCCCATACAAATGACAAAGTCACGAACAGTGACTTTTCTTAATAACTTCGGTATTTTCTGAGCTATTATCGTGAAATTTAATATTGGTGAATTAATTACACATATAAACGACTATGCCAAATTTGATCAAGATCGGGTGACAATATCATATAGCTCCCATAGGAACGATCTTTCGAAAACAGTGACTTTTGTCAATAACTTCGTTACTTTTGACGCAATTGTCATAAAAATTTATATTTCTCAGTTTAGCATATCTATTAATGTCTGTGCCAAATTTGATTAAGATCGGGCGACTATATCATATAGCTCCCATACGAACAATCGGTGGTGAACAGTGACTTTGATCAATAACTTCGTTATTTTCTAAGCCGTTCTTTCGCAAGCATTAGACCTTTTACACAAAAAACTTGCAAGGGTATACAAACTTTGACGGGGTCAAAGTTAGCCCCGGCCCTCTGGTTTTATAATAAGCAGCCTATCAAAACTTATGATATGGTTATTGGTATTATTATTATACAAATTTGCAGCAGCCCTGATTCCCGGCTTAAACTTGGGTGCTTTAATTTAATTTAAGCCCCACAACAAACTCAATAAAATATCATTCCACTTGCTGAAATAAAATATATTTTTTTATATCCAAAAACATAATCTTCTTGCAACCCCTTCGCTAGGTGTATACTTTTTCAATTAAACCCAAGTCCCTAATACATTCGTCAAAAAAAGAGAGGAGAAAGAGTTGCAAACACAACATTTTCAGTATAATCTTTCATTTCTCTTACGCGCTTCTCATATAAATAATTCCTTTTCATTATATTTCGTTTTTTTTTTGGTTTTGTTGAATAAAAATTTTGCGCGTGGTCTTTTATTTTGTAATTTCACCAAGTTTTGGCCTTGTGCCTAATATGAATTTTATGCAAAAAGGTGAGTTGCGAAGTTAGTAGGAGGGTAATGTGGGCGTGGCTTTGGTCATAATACTTACGGGTTGTAACATCCTTTTTTTTGGTCGTGTGGCATTAAAAAATTTAATGTGGTTATTATGGGAGCGAAAAAGTACAAAATCCTATAAAAAAGAAATGTGCCAAAGATAGAAAAAGAAATGTGAAATAAAAAAGGGGGGAAAATTTCATATTTATTTCATCATTTGAAACTGAAAAGAAAAACACAAAGAATGTGAAAGGGATAAAAATATGCAGAAATTACGACAAAATCAACATGAAATATATAAAAGAGAAACAACATTAAAAGCGTTGAAGCCCTTGATCTTCACACAGTTTTTAGTTGAACTAAAATAAATTGTGACCTCTGAATTTCAAGTATTTCCGTTTAATCAGAAAAGAGAACTATCATCTGTGGTAGACTACATAGAATTCATATATTGTACTCATAAAATAATCATATAAATGATAAACTTTAATCTAATACACATAAAAAAAACCCTATTGTACAGAAAGATACCCTTTATACGATTGAAACTAAATTGTATTGATATCAACTCACTGGTATCAGTTAGAGTGACAAAACTGATATCTTCTTGAATTCTGAAAGTCTCACGGAACAACAAATAAGTCTGAATAAACTAATCCGTCTAATATTCAATAAAGAATATAGAAAACAATAGTCTGCTATAAATTCTCTGACAAAACATTGAATAGAAATAAGTCAACAAATAATTTTGATATAATCGTGTAAAGAATTTGCGAAATTATAATGGCTGACATTTACTCCATGTGTGGCAGGCAACGTTCCGTATGCGTTATATTTTATGGTTTGCTTTTTGAATCAAGATTCAATTGAAAATGAAACTTTAATTTCAACTAAGTTGAATATTTTTGTTCTGTGCCTTTTAACCGCAATTGGATAAACCCAAAGGCGAAAGTTTTTTGTATGTTTTCCTTCTTTTTAAACAGTTTCAAGTGGCCTCTTTCTGCTCCCACTTTAGGCATAACAAATCACAGTTGAGACACAATGACATAAATAGGTAACAAAAGAGGAAGAAAAAAGAACGAAAGAATTACACAATAACATGGAACAACAAACTGAGCTGTCAACTCTTTGAACCCATCCACCGATTCCTTTATCCCTCCTCTTCAATATCAAGTAAAGTTTCTCCTTTTTTTTTGCCATGGCAGAGTCAGACAGACAGACAGACAGACAGAGGAAAAGAGAGTGACGATACACAAAAGAGAAGAAAATTATGCCCAAGGCGGTTTTTTAACATTTGCAAGACGACTTTTGCAGGCTGCTGCCTCCCTCTCCTGCCACTTGCCCTGCCTTTATCGTTCCCTATTACTCACATATTTGTTGCAGTAGAATTCTTTGTTTATTTTTCATTTAAAGAGCATGAGCCGGGAGGCATTGCCAGTGTGTGTTATGCATATGAGCGAGAGAGATAGGGAGAGAGAGAGAGAGCCCTCCATCTCTTTCAGCTGCTTTCCCTCCGCTTAAGCGTGGCGGAAATGTACTGAAATGAGAAATTTCCGTTTCTGGTTCCGCCGTCTGTCGGAAGTAAAACAAACGCCGATAAAACAGCCTCGACAACATTGAGTTGAGTGTTTGCAGCAGTATGTAAAAATTGAAAGCGAGAACAAGTGTGGTAGAGAAAGAACCATAGAAAGGGACGGAGAGAGTGAGGCATAAATGATGTCTGAGAGCAAAAAGTTCAATATATTCAAAAACCAGTTGCATACATTTATTTATGATGGCTTTTCGTATGGAATAAAACACAAACATAAATCGGTCCAGTCGACCGTTCCTCATTTTGCTGCTGCCTACTAAGTGCGTTCTCGCTAATGGCCTTATAAATTACAACCACTAACTAACTAAACAGTGACAACAGAATCAGCCTCTAGCTTGCCTCTTCTCACTGTCCTTTCCCGCTCTTATCATTTGTGTCCTTTTACGTTAACACTTTTGCTTTTTACGATGCTAGAGCCGAGCAAAGTACCAATTGTAGGCTCATTTGTTTTTTGACTTGCTGTGTGTTGCTAAACAGCCCATCTAGGGTTAGGGTATTATAAAAGCTCTTTGGATAAAACTCAAGCATAAAAAAAGCTTACTATAAATTTGCATTTGTCTTAAGTTAATTAATTAGTATGAATTATAGATTTGTCTTAAGTTAATTAATTAGTATGAATTATAGATAATTTTCCTTTATTTTGTTGATTTCATTAATGTTTTTTAAGCTGCATTTCAAACGTCTTTATTGATGAGAGAATATAATATATGCCGAAAAGAGAATTAGGGCTTTAGTTATTACCTAATATATAGTTTTATTTCTCAAATGTTGCATTTTGGAACATTTGACTATTATTATTCGGTTTTTATAAAAATAAACAAGTTGTACCAAAGCTTTGCGTTGGTTATAACACAAACAAGTTTTTGATTCGTTATAAAACTCTACGAATACAGATAAATTCAAATCGGTCAGTTATTGAAATAAATTTGTAGAATTTTTTTAGTGCCCGACCAATAAATTGAAAATGCAATAACAAAAGGAATACATGAATTTCAAATTATTTCTGGACAACGTGACAACGAAATTGAGTTAAATGTCTAATTTTTTAATGTTTTCATTTGAAAATATTGTAATTATACCTTCTTTTAATGGTCAATTTCACATTTACATGGATTTAAAATAAGAAGTTGTATTTCGTCATTATCAATTATCAATGTAATTCGTGAATTTGTTGAATAAACATTATATTTATGTGGTAAAACGAGGATTTCCATTAGGCATTCTAAAAATTATGGGATTTAATAAAATAAAGTACAGAATTAGTTTCTTATTAGTTTTGCGTTTTTGGATTATATGTAAAGATACTAAATATTAAAGATTATATAAAATTTTTGATTTACTTAGTTTTCATCAATGATGTTCGAATCTAAATCATATCTTCCATGTAAATGGTTTTAGGGGAATATATGGAACTGTTTTTTTTTTTTAAATGGGTTGTTTAATGTTTAAGTAATTTGGAATACATAGTTTTAGAAGTTATTTATTTTGGATTTTTTAATGAGATTTATACTTATTATGATTCACAAGTTTACAATTGCGTTTCAAAATATTTTATTTTGTTTGTTTAATTTATATTTCGTTTAATTGCAGTCTTTTGTCATTAATTTAATACAAAGAGCATTCCTTCTTCGTATTAACGTCAATGTTTTCCACAATTTGTTTGTTTTATGTCTGTTGTTTTTGGGGTTTTTGTTTTTGCCACTGCCTGCCACGCACATTAAAATTATGCCCTGAGTAATGTAGTTTTATGCCGCTTTTGTTCTCCACGGAGCGGCTGGTGTGGCCCATGGCCCTATTGCCTTACCGCTCCACCACCCCTAAACAAAGTACATAAATATAAAAAAGGCAACAACGCTTCCAAATGGTTGCCCTGGATTGCTGCTACTCTGGCTGTTGCTGGTGCTTCTTCGCCTGCTTGGAATCCAGTGGACATTGGCAATTACCGTCGCCGCAGTTGTCACAGTCACAGCTTCCGCAGTTTGTATCTGTGTGTGTGAGAGAGTTTGTGTGCCTCGTTCATATTTCGCCTTGGCCTGCGGTTGTGTTTCATAACTTGTTTGTCCGCTTCACCATTCGACCATCCTCCTTCCCTTCTCATTTGCTCTAAATGCTCTGCTTCTATTCTCTGTGCGTGTCCTGTTTGTGTGTTATTTGTGGCGGTTTTTGGTTTCGTTGTCATTGCGTATACGCAGCATGTGACAATAACTGTGAATGTGTGACTTAATGTTTGTTTTGTTTGTGTGTGTGTGTGTGTGTGTGTGAGTGTGTGTTAATGTGTGCTTGCAATAAACAATCAATTTGTTAGAGGGCCTGTCGGATATTTATATATATATATTGTTTATGGTAATTAAATAATAAATAAAATGTTCCTTTTGTCAAATATTTATGTCTTCTGATGTGAATGTGTCAATTAGTTCAATGAATTATTTAG
The DNA here is from genome assembly GCF_018902025.1 of Drosophila willistoni. Lineage (NCBI taxonomy): Eukaryota > Metazoa > Arthropoda > Insecta > Diptera > Drosophilidae > Drosophila > Drosophila willistoni. The sequence goes on from NW_025814050.1 coordinate 7,528,336, forward strand.
ATTGCAGAGAGAATTAAGATATTTAGGCACTACAGAATTCTTGCGCTCTAAGTTTTATTACTCTTAATTGGTAAACAGAAATGTATAGAGGAAATATGCATAATATCCAAGCGACATTAGTTATGCTTATAAAAGTAGGTACTAGTCTCTCACCAAATCAGATGCACTAATGAAAATATAATACAAGTGTTCTTTTGTCACAAACAACTAACCTAGCATATGACTAAAATTACAATCAGCCACACACGTAGTGGAAAAACTTTTGTAATTCTAAAACTAACCCAAAAGATTCAACGCGAATACGTGGGTTTGAGTCATACTAGAATAAGATCTTCTAAGAACAATTGTTACCTCCTAGAGCCTAAGATTCACTATATAAACTCCGTACTTTTGTAAATAAAATCAATTCATATTTTGAATTCAACGAATGAAGATTGGGTTATTTCCCTATTTCCCTATTCATCCCTATTCATACTCAATAAACCTCTTTAAATAGAATCAGTTTTAATTTATTATCATTTTTCTTTTCGACAGGTGTAAACCTCTTTGTCCTAGCAACTTGAAGTAAATTCTATTACTTACAGGTTCCTATATAAGCAATAAAAGTGACAGGACCCTTTTAAGATCTTGGCTTAACTTCCAAATTTATTCTACCAGAGTCTATCCCTTATTTTCCTAATTAAATTAATTCAAGTTATTTCTAAAAATATTCTAGTAAATACAATGGCTTAATTGTTTAATTCATTTTTAATGCCCAGGAAATTATCTAACTGATCTACTTATATTTTTAACTACAATGTAGTCTAAAACTCTTTTTAATTAATCTTACATTATATTTCCTTTCTCTGGAAATGTTGTATGGCCTGAGTTTTTCACGTTTTGTGCAAATCAAGGCTAATTTAATACACATTTCAGCTGATTTTAATTAAATGCATAAATTAAAAGATTTCCATATATTCTTCTATATGTGTAAGTGTGTGTGTGTTTGTATGCTTGTCTGTCTGGTGAACTAATTAAATGCCTCATTGCCCCCTTTCTCTCGCTCTCTGTCTACCCACCTGCCACTCAATCACTTTCGCTTAATCAGCCAGAATGTCAGGCCAGGTAGGCAAACATAACCTTCTAAAATAAAAAATGAAAACCACAAGTGGTAAGAGGGGCGACAAAAAAGACGTTGGGGGAATTCCAAAAGGGAAACCTGACCAAACAAAAGTTGATTGCTTAATAATATTTTGTGATGATGTGAATTTACTTTTATTTCTCATTTGGGGAAAGTCAAACGCAATGCAAAGAAAGAAAGGAAAACGAGAACAAAATGAACAGGTGACAGAATTTTTTCACCACCCCCCCATCATGCGAGCATTATTAGAGAGGGAAAAAGGAAATTCTGGTGCGGCGCCAAAACATGTGTAAATATTCATAAGAGTGTGTATGCGTGTGCGTGTGGAAGCGCCTGTGTGTGTGTGTGTGTGTCTGGAAAAGTGTTCTTACATGTTGAATTGGCTTCTTTTTTTCATCTCCATACCACCATCATTCACCCTCCATCGTTTTTTTTCTTTTTTCATATTCTTCTTCTTAAGTTCTTGCGAAAAAGGTAACTTACTGCATTTTATGGCTTCATAGGATGTTCTAGTTCTTTGTCTCAACTAATTCTCTTTCGGTAAATGCTTGGATCTTACTAATAAATAATTTGAGAAATGTAATTGGTACTTATTTAAGTGAGCAGTAATCAACTTTAACCAACTCAATCGAATCTGCATGGAATCATTGTCACAGAGTATAAAAAATTCGACCCTAAGGTAAAATTTTATAGGTCTTAACTTTTGGTGGATATTTGTTGTTCTCTCTTTTGGCATTTGTTTACCCTAGCGATAAAAATGTAAATTTATGAAGTTTTAATCAATTTGGGGAATTCTCGCTGTTCGCAATTTTTTGTTGGTTTCTGTGTCCCTTGCTTTGTTTAGCCCCAGAAGGCAAAACACAGACATACTATACAATAATATTTCTATTTTTGTTTTTGCGAAACATTTAAAACATATTCCACCTACTTTTTTTATTTTCACTCCCTCTTTGGTATTTGGGTTTCTCGTTTCATTTTTCTCCCTCCTTTTTTTTTGTTTTATTTTTCAGGCGTGTGAAGCGACGCACAATAAAGACCCTAATAAAATTTTAATTTAGTGTTATTTGTCACCAGAGGGCGAAGTAGGCATCGGAATATGTATATATATCTGGAGGAATGTATCTTTGTTTGTTTTTGTTGGGGTTGCAAAATGAAAATGGTATTTTATATTGGGTGCTTTATGTTAGTGTTAAGTTGTCAAGGTTTTCCACCGATATGTTGGTAAAAAAGTTGATGAAGTTCTAGTGCAGATTCCTAGTAGATTGATTTGCCGACTTTTTTTGTAATGATTAGCTATAGACATACCTATCTAGATACAACTCTAGATATCTTCATGGCTAGCCTTCTAATTTAGAATTTAAGTTAATTCTGTTATATAATTAAGAGCTAAAAAGTTTTCCTATTAAAAGTTATCTACTACAGTTTAATACCATCGCGTTTCACTTATAATATCATTATAAGTTTCTCATTAAGCTCAACCACTTTGCCAAAACTGAAATTTAACGAACATTCTTAATACTGTTTTTCATGATTGCATACTTTTTGGCAGCTTGACATGTTGTTTATAAGTTCTGACTGAGTGAAAAACTGAATTCTCTGGCACTCTGAAAGTGTTAGAGTGCTTAAGTAATGTTATTTTTAACGATAAATGAAACTTTTTGACCCCTTCCTCAGAGTTTTTGGCCAACAGTTAACATGGGGAATTTTAATGCAAATGCAGTTCTGTAAGTTATTGGATTTTCTCCACTGCTTAAATCATGAAATTTTCTAAAGCATCAGTTGCATTTCAGGTAGTCGCTAAATTAAATTAAAAGTCAAAGTCATTAAAAGGCAAGTTTGCTTTTAAGTTGACGGCCGCTTAGAAAGAAGAGATGGAAAAAAAAACCAACTCCGAGACCAACTAAAACTAAAAACAGAAAAGCTTTTTCAAACTTTCTCCACCGGCAAATACAAAGGGCTTAAATGAAAAATTTTTAAATAGGAAGTTTTGCCTGCAATTTTGCGACCAAGAAGGATAAAATGGAACAAACGGCCAAAGCAAAGTCAACAACAATTTCGTACATTTACAACTAACTGCATATGCAATTTAAGAACTCATGGAAAACACATCACACAGAACATTGATGGCAGCAATTACTGTTATATCTGAAAAACATTGCGCCAAAGACTAGGCTGTAAACCAAAATTATTGAACGCACTCTAAATACTCTATAATTGAAGCGTCAGCACTCAAAGAGAGCAACAAGCTCTTAACGAAATATTAAAATTATTAGAACTCTTGTTAAAGTAAAATGGGTAATGTGCAGCGTAATAATTTTTAAAGAAACTTAAATGAAGTCTTCACAGTATTTCACAGTGTTTCACATATATTATGGAAGTTTTTAAAAATTGATATTTAAAATTCAAAAATTTTCAGAAAAGTGTAAAGAAAAACATTTAATAACATGTAATTTTTTTTTTTCAATTTAAAAATATTAGATTAACAGCGGTAATAAAAATGAGGGTTTTAGATCTAAAAAAAGAACAGATAAAAAATAAAATAGATTATTCTAAATTTGAGAAAAAATAACAATTAAACTAAATATACAAATATATTATAAAAGTTAAAGTAAAGTAACTTTAACAAAAAAGTAACTTTTATAAACGAAGATACAACAAAGAAAAAATGTTTTTTTTTTTAAATATTGAAGAAAATTTCCTATTGATCCTATGATCAATAATTGATTAAGAATATATGAACTTTCTATAAAATGCAATATGGACAGAAAAAATGAATTAAAGAGACTGAAAATATATTAATTTTCAAAACACGAAGAAAACAAGATTTTATGGAAATAAAATTTGGTCGAATTCTGAGAAAAAGCTTATTTCATTATCCGTATATGTGATTTCTCTGTAAATTTACCCGTTCTCTATTGAGAGTATTTAAAAAACAGAGGCTCGAAAAGAAAAAAGGCAAACAACAACTGCTGCTATGGGATGGGGGGAAAGTTTCCGGCTAACGGTTAACGAGACTGCGTGTCGCAGGGAGGCTTCTGTTGCCTTTGGTTTTTTGCCTCGATTTTTGGAAAACTACGTAGTGGGCGTGGCAGACAAGCTGCAAAACAAATATGCAGTCTATATGCCTTGCAAAACAATAACAATGCGCAATGACCCAAAACTAAACACCGACGATAGGATCGAAAGAGGAACGTCGAAAAAACATTCCTTTTTTTGTTGCGTCGAGTCTTCTATGTTCAGTTGTGTTTTTATGGGCACAGAGTCCAGGGGACCTGGACTAGAACGATGAACAGGACTAGAGACTAGAAGAGAAAGAGCGATTCGACTACGTCAATTGCCATACGGGGAGGGGGGAGTAAGGATGGGGTGTTGGCATGTGTCTGTGCCCAGCATAATCAACAATATTTGGAGTGCTTTTTGTGATTTTTTCTTTCCTCGCGGCTGCTCATGTAAATGTTGTTTGGTTTCGCTTTTTTTTTACATTCTGTGTTTTGTTCTTGGCTGTTTTTGTTGGGCTAGTGTAACTGTTGTTCTATTGTCTGATGACTGGGCAAGGCCTGAGCATTACTTTTTTCGTTGTTGTGGGCTTCAATGAGTTCTCATCGAGTTTTGTTAATTTTTGAAGCACACTTTTCGGGGGTAGCGTCCATTTTGAATACGTGTGAATTGGCAAAACGAATTAGAATGAACAAAAATCGTTATGAGGTTGCATGGCAAATGAAGTTTTTGCAGTTTAGATAAAAAAATAACAATGTATTAAAACCAAAAGGCATATAAAAGGTTTTGAAGTGGTTAAATAATAAAATTTTATTTGTGTTCTTATTGTTGGAACAAGAATTGTGGCCTAAAAATGACAATTTTATAATCTTTTTCTAAATATTAAAAACGAATTGTTATTACAATGTTCAACGTTGTTGATCCACTCCGATCAGTAAACCAATATTTCGTTATTTTTTTTCGCCAAAATTCGGGTGGACAATATATCTGTATATGTTGTCTCAGCTTCAGACAGCTTTTACAACGAATTTTAGATTTATAAATTGAGTCAATGTTATCGAGCAATCGGTGTTGGTCGTCTGTCCAAGCAATTCAGACGCTTAAGCCTACGCCTAGAGGTGTTGACGGCCAAATCATTGGCTAAGGGATTCGGTTGAGCTTCGAGGCGGTCTCTATAGCTCATGAAGTTTACTTTCAGAAAACTAAGGTTTAGATTTACAGTCTTTTTGGAATAAATAATCAATTGATTAATTACCTATTTATGCACATACGTCTCATACTTAACGGTAATGTAAAATACATCGTATTTGTTTAAACACTTCAATTTTAATTCTTCAATCTTCTTGTATGCATCTCATCTAATTTTTCGCTCTCTTTTACCGCTATTCTTTTCAACTGCCATTTACTGTCATTTTCCGCCTTTCATTTCTTTTCTACCCTTCTATATAGATACAATTTTTTTTTCTCTCTCTCTCTCTCTTTTGCTGTGGAAAAAGTTTTGGCCACAGTTTTTCATGCTGGTGCGTGTTATCTTGTTAAAGCAAAACTTCAACTTTGCCAACTTGTCTTTAGATACACTAACACACACACACATACATACACACTTACTATCTAAGTATTAGTGTGTGTATGTGTACAACGGGTGCATCAACGAATGGCTTCGACCTGGACTTTCAGCTTCAGTCGCTTGTCTAAAACATATCAATTGCAACATTTTGCACCAATAGCCACCGTGGCTGGCTCTGGTGGTTGTGGATGGCAAAACTCGGGCAATGGGAAAACAACATAAATTTCTACTTAAGTAAGTGTTTAAAAGAAAGGTGCAGCCAAGCGAAGGCAAACATAAACGCTGCCATAGTGTAAGAGAGAGAAAGAGAGAGAAAGAGACAGAGAGATGGGCTAGGAGAATCATGAAGGCATCTGGCAAGGTACCTTAACAGTTTACGGAAAACCCTTTCCGTAATATTTATTGAATCATATTGTAGGCCATATCGATAATAATGTTAATCTTTTAATAGTTTTTCCAATATTTAAGACTACCATTTGATATATCATTTATTTGCTGGCCAAATGGAGGAGAACTTTTTTAATGGCATTGATATTTTTGTAGTATCCAAAAAAAATTATAAAGATTTTTGCAGATAAATTAAAATATATTACATCAAACCTAAGTTAGAATGAATTATTGAAGTCTTGAGGTTGGCAAGGTATCTTTACTTCGCCTTGTCGAATTGAACAACTCGCGTCTCCCCTACATCAGGTTTTCTCTTGCTTTAGCATAGTCGTTTTCTATTCCTTGGCGTAATATGCAAAAGTGCAAAGTTTTGACGCCGTTTTCTGGTCAAAAATTTGACTTACATCGCTAGGGCAGAGGCTGCCGTTGCTGCGGTTGAAGTTTTGTTGATGGCTGAAGTTCTCGCTCATCGTTTGGCTCTTCTTTCTTTTTGTTTTTTTTTGTTGCTTTAGCATGGAAAACAAATAAAGTATGACTGGAGGGGGTTATTGCCCTCCTTTATTTGTTGGTGGTGGGGAAGGGCAGTGGTGTGTTTGGGATTGTAATGAGAGAGCCAAAAGCTTAAATGCTTACCAACTACTGACCAGCGACAAATCCGCAAGTAATCCTAGCTGGCAGAACAGTTCGAACATTTTTGGGCCAAAGGAACCGATAAGCAAAATGAAGAGATGGAGATGGAAATGGAGAAGCCCGCAGCCAACTAAAAGACCAGAAAAATGTTTTCCACTACTACAACTCAAACAGTTAGAGAAAGAGGTAGAGAGATTGTGTGTGTGTGTGTGTGTGTGTGAGACAGAGAGAAAGAGAGGTGCAGAAGTGGAAAATGTGGAGGGATAAAGAAGTGAAAAATCAAATGAAAAACTTTCTTGCAGTCAGGTAAAAATGGCAGTGCTCTCCGGCTGCATTTGAACTTTTTAGCCTTTTCTGCTGAAATGGCTGGAAAAGCGTTGCATGAAGGGGGCCATGGAGAGGAGGTAGGTGGGGTAGATGAAGATGAAGGAGTAGAATAGAAGCCAGAAGACGAACATTCCTTGACTTTGGTTTGGGGTTTTGCACCGAAAATTCCTTGATGTATTTCTTCGTCTGCCTCTCTGCTGCGTCTTGTTCCTTTTCTTTTGGGGGTTTCCAGGCGTGCAAACACATGCGTTAAATGGGCAGCCATTTTGAAAATTGAGACGTGTGTATACGTATGTGCGGATATGTGTATGTGTGTGTTCACTTCCGTTGCCTAGGCCAAACTTCCGCTGGTTGCAGCCAGCATCTGATGGATTCCCGAAGCTGCAACATTTACCTGCGGGGCCAAGGCTCCAAAAATTTGAAGCCATTAAAATGCTTTTAATCAAATTAATGCAAATATTAGATTTTTTTCGGAAACACTGCAAGTCGGAGATGTTTCCGGGGATCTTAATTAAACCAATCGAGAGTTAAAGTATATGTACATTCTTTAAATTAAATTAATAAAGAATTGGAAATTGAGAAACTTTACTGACTTACTTAGAGGTCATTGGATTGGATTGAATTACCTAAATTTAAAATTTAGTTTAAATTGGCTTATCTATATCTATAGTCATTATTTTTTCTCATAACTGCATAACATATCGATTATATCTTTTTATAATGTCATAATCCAGCTGATGTTAAAGGCGTAATGGGTATTGGGTATTGTATTACGAATAAATACAGTCCCGGTTATAGTTTTATATTAGTTTTATTTAATGTTAAGATAAGTATTGATTTTTAGATAATAGTAGATATAATTATAATTAATTGTTTAATGTCTTTCGTCTTATCTTCGTGTGTACGTCTTACACTAGAGCTGGGAAAACTATCGATGGCACTATCGATACTATCGATAGTATTAAATAGTCCGATATATCGATGGTAATTTGTCGATAGTGACTATCGGTGCTTCAATGAGTTTGAGTGCAAATAGACACGTGTAAGTGAAAAAGTGTTAACTTTTTGGTACATTTTTATTAATAAACATTTATCCTCCACTTTTTAGTCAATAAATATTGAAGTATCAGTATATGGATGGCAGTTCCTCATTCAAAATGAACAGATTTGTGGCTAGAACAAGTAAGTGTTTTTATACAAAGTATGTAAAATGTGTATCTAATATATTTGATCACTTTTTAGAAAATGCAATGAAGGAAAAATATGTGAACCAACTCATATTCCTGCAAAAAAACCAATGGATAAACGACGAGACTAATTAAACTAAAGCTGTGAAAATAACAATTTCTTACTTAAGAAACCATTTGGAATGGTACATTTTTTTATTTCAAAACATATTATGTTTGATCAATGAAATAGGATCTCTGAAAAAATTAATATTTTAAGTTGCATTACACACATTTAAAAACTTAAGAAACCATTTGAAATGGTACATTTTTTTTTATTTTAAAACATATTATGTTTGTAAAATAGTTGCGAGAAACAAATGAAATATATGATCTCAGAAAAAATATATATTTTAAGTTACATCACACACATTTAAAATAATATAATTTTTTATTTTTAAAAATTAAGACATTTGAATTTTTTATTTTTCTTATTTTTTTTTAGACAAAATATATAGAATTTGTTTGCCAAAAATTAAAATTTATTAGTTTAAAATTTCCGATAGTACTATCGATAGTATCGATAGTTTAAACTATCGGAGGCAAAACTATCGAGTGGGGCCACTATCGATAGTATCCCAGCTCTATCTTACACTTTTGGCTTTTTGTCTTAAAACTTTGTCTTCTTAATGCTTCTCTGTCTGACCGGCTTGCCAGATTGTCTTGCGCTTTTATGAGTCAGCTGACTGAACTAGGGCTGGCTGAATAGGATTGCCAGACCATCCCACATATATACTTATCGTTTAAATACTGATTTCTATTGCAAATAGCTAAGCAGAATCTAAATGGCAAATGTTTTAAGTCTATTGCTTTAAGGTAAAGTCTTATTTGTATCATTCAGATACAAATCTTTATGTACAATAGTTCATCTATTTACAATGTTAAAACTGTAGAAGGTTATAAAAGTAAACAAAAAATTTGTAGTAAGTTCAATTTTAATTATTGGGTTGTAATGTCTTCAGAGATTTTGTTATTTTAATTATAAATAATAATGTTTGAAAAGCTCTAATAAATATTCGGAATTAAATAAAAATAAAAACTATTACTAAATAATTTTTAAAGAATTTGTCTAGATTTCGAATTTGTTAAAGATAATTAAACCAGGGGTTTAGTCTGCTTGTAATATCTTAAACTTATAAGATCTTATTATAAATCTTACTAACTTATAAGATTTTTAATCATAGGTGAGCAGGTTGTCTGTGTAGCTATTTCAAGAACCACCAAGTTCTATCATCTGCTCATTTTTTGTGCTGCCTACGATTTAAAATATTATAAATTAGAAAGATTCCCAACTAGTTTTACCATTGCAGACATGGTAAGGCTATTGCAATTTTGGAGTTCTTTAGCAAAATCTGCTGATGATAGAACTTGGTGGTTGCTGAAATAGCTATACAGAAAACCTGCTCAACTTTTTGTGTTGCCTTTGAAATAATGCAAAACCTTTGGAAAATGATTAAATTAAAGGTTGCTGAGAAAAGAACAAAATCTAAATTAAAACTTTAAGTAATTCAAAACGTATGTATTTCTAATGTTTGATTTTAAATTTCCTTTTCTTTAACTGTTGTTGACGTCTTGTAGTTTTTCGTTATTTTCTGTAATATTTCCCCGATGTTTAGACAATTATTTTTGGGACAAGTAAAATATACCAAACGCAAAAAAATCCTTTTCGAAAAAGTCCAAAAGCTTTTAACACTGCTCTCAATTTTTGCTCTTTTAATCCATAGCTCTCTTTCTGTTTCTCTCTTTGTGCAAAATCCCATTTTGTGTCTCTCTGCAAGGACTTTTCCCACTGACCTATAACGGTTGCTTAACAGCCAAGCCAAGACAGGACAAGGCAAGGCCCAGTGCTCGCATTACTTTAGCAAATGTTGTGATAGGTTGCGGGTATCCCATGTTCTACATCTATTTATGTATGTATGCATGTGTGTCCTTATGGCCGGCACTTTGGGTTAAAGTAGATAATGGTTAGTTTTCTTCTGTAGGATTTCCTTACATTTTTTTTTGTTTTTCTGTCTTTTTTGGTTGCCTTAAGTGCGGGCTCTGCGGGGCTCCTCAATGAGTTGGAATCAATGTGTGCATGCGACTATTTGTCTGTGTGGTGTATGTGTGTGTCTGCCTGAAATTTGTTCCAGATTGACTTTGTAGACTTTTATGGGTTTTCTTTCATTAGGGCAATTCTTTATCATTGATGCTGCTAATCGGATTTTGGCATACTGGGTAGCAGCTAACAGGCGGCAGTCGGCTATGGGTGAGGGCTTAAAACACATACATACATATACATTTATAGCATATACGAGTTAGATTTAGCTTAAATTTTTGTTAAATATTTTTCTCAAAAATTCTTTCCACTTATAGGCATTACAAATTTTAACAACTGTCATTTACATTTATGAATTGAAAAAATTAAGGTGAAGCGAATTGACCTGCATTTCAAATTTTTCTACAGGTCAAAATGAGCTTGTGAATGGCTAATTAGTCCATGAAAAAAGTTTTTAATTGTCGCCGATTTCTTGAGATTTTGTCTGCTACATCAACTCTGATTCTGGGATCCTTTTTGTTTATTTTAACATGGTAAGGGTCTTAGAAAGAAAAATAGTTGTATCCTTTAATTTTCATTATATATTTGTGACACATTCCATTTTTAGTTTAAGTACCATGTTTGAGCATATTTTTTTTCTCAAATTATTCTAAAACTAGAAGTCTAAAGTATAGAAGTAAGTAGGTGTATTTGCTCTAAAACAAAAATTATTAGAACTTTATCTAAAATAAGCAATATTCAAATCAGTATTTAGAGTTCTTCTTGAGTTTTGTGAATTTGTTATCGCCCATGTCTAAGTTATCCGTGCAAGATTTTCTGTTAGTCTTTCGTATATAATTGGCGAAAGAATGGACTGGACTGGTCTATATAGCATGCTAGTAGATATATAATATAAATATTTATCCGATTTTGAACGAAATGGCCGAAATTCTTGCTTTACTAACATTATAGTAAATAGTATAGTAGCACAAGAGGGCAAACGAGTTTAACAAAAAAAAAAAAAACATTATTTTTCAGCCAATCGGTTCCATTAGAGCTATTTAATAAAGGCATTCGATCTTGATAAACAGCTATAAAAAAGATAATATTAATTTAAACGACAATTGAGTAAAAAATAACGCAGTTATTGATAGAAACCTTTTCTATGGGTTCTATATAATATAGTGGACCAATCCGGCTGAATCCAAGATATGCAAGCCGTCAAAAATAGAATAGGTGAAATTCGCCCTGATCTAGCGGATGGCTATACGAACTCGTTATGCTGATCAAGAAAGTTTATACTTTATATTGTCGGATATGTTTTCTTCTATGCATTCAACATTTTGACCAATATAAAATGTTCTTTTTAAAAGGGTATAAAAACAATGAGTTAAAGAAGACGTATAGGCAAAATTTTCCTGTTATATCATATATTACATAAAGTCTTGGGTTAATTACGATAAGGATCAGTTCAAGCCATACAGGAAGGAAAGCATCTCTACCATTTCCATTATCAAAAAAATTTTAAGTAACAATATTCAGGTTAGGAAAGGGTTCATTCAATGTGTGTTACGACTAGAAAGACCTTGTCTCATTTCTGACGACCTTTTCCTGCTCTATCTTGTCCCTGATTATTCTGTGTCCTTTGCCCACTTTCTCTCTGTCTATCTGGTTTGCTCAGTCAGAGATTTGTAAATTTGTGAAGCATTTTTTAATGTGCTTAATTTTATTTCGCTCTTGCCAACTGGCAGAAAAGTTTCTATGTCGTTGTTGCCGTTGTACATCACACACAAAGCGGCTTTATTGGTCAGCAGGGGTTAGCACAGTTTGTTAGTTTGCCAGGGACCCAACATTAAATACATACATACACTCCACTTCCCTCCATTTTGCTCTCCGTCTGACCCTCTTTGCTCATTTCCATCTACTTTGTCGGTGTATCGTTCATCGTTGTATTCGCCGCGGGTTATTTGTTGGGTTCAAAGTTCTGAGAACCGGACCTATAGCTTTTGGGTTTCGGGTTTTTGGGTTTCGATGTGACTCTCTGCTTTGGATTTTTGTCATTTTGCGCTTATTTAGTGCTCTAATGGGGCATAAGTGTGATTTAGCAAGTGTTTAATGAGCTTTTCACTTTTATTGGTGAGAAAAACACATTTTGCTTTCCTCTTTGCCATCGATAGGTGAAATTGAATTACAAAACATATGACCAAAGGTTCTATTTCAGAGTCTAATGACGACGCAAAATCTTCTTGGTTTAATGTTTAGGTGTTTCGTATGGAAGAGGTTATCCGACTTTTCATGTTTGGAAAAACTGGGTAAATAGTGGATAAACTAAATTCGGTCTTTTATGACAAAGACTACTTAGCAATTTGTTTCATTTTTATCAAAAATTAATTCTTCTTTATCTTTTGGTTACTTGGCAAATGATTCTGTCACCTAACCATTTTCATTTACCTAAATCCAACAAATTTCTACGTAATTCCAATCCACTTCCTTTGCCTTGGGGTAAATCTTATTGTACTTTCTTAGTAGCTCCCAGACTCTCTTTCTTCTTCCTCGTCATCGTCGTCGTCGTCATCTTCTGTGTACACAAATTACGCGTAATAATTTTATTTGCATGTTTTATTTAATTTTTCATGCCACTCTGATTACAAAATTGAATTGGCAGCTTAGTTTTATGCGCGTCGGCAGAGCTACTTGTGCAGAAGCAGAAGCGACCCCATCAGACAGGTGATTTAGATGGGTTCGGTAGGAGGGGACTGGGCGGGGATGCGGAAGCGAATTCCCTAGTTGCCATACAATTAGCAAGGATAGCAAGCGGCTACCACGGACTACCTACCCACCCACTACCTACTACCCACCACCCATTTATTTCTCCTACTCCAAACTGTTCATCCACTGTGCCACCTCCCTCTGTTCACATTGGGTGAAGTTTTCTAATGATGTTCGTCCGAGTTGAGCATTTTCTCTTGTCTCGTCTTGTTGTTAGACTCATTTGGTTCAAAAGACGTCTTGCCGTTATCAACCTGACTGTTGTTGTTGTTTTTGGCCTCCTTCAGCTGCCATCTCTACTGTCACCAGAAATTTCATGCTGAATCATTACTCCCCCCAAAAAAAGAGGAGGCTGGCTTGGTGGGCAGCAACTTAAATGCGCTTAAAATTAAATCTGATTTCATGAATATTGATTGATTGCTTTCACCTTGAATGAAAATCCGCTTTTGTGCTATGGGGTTCCGTTTTTCTCTTTTTTGTGTGCTTTTTCTCTTACTTTCTTACCTTCTGCTGTATTTTTACCTTTCCGCACACTTCCTGTCCGTTGTGCCAAGTAATAGGTCGAGAAGGCTTTTGCTTTCGTTATTTCTATCTTTGTTGTTGCCTTGAATTTTTAAGTTAAATTAATGAGCTCGCCTCGCCTTGGTATACATCTTCTTTTCAAGGTGTTATGTAAAATTATTTGACCAAAAATAAGTTGATTTAATTGAGTGTGAGGCGAGGCGAGCTTGACTTGGCCGATTATACATCGGGCTTTATATATACACATATATACATATATAGGCAGGAAGTTCAATGACTTAACGATGAGCCAACATTTCCATCCGAAAGCGTTTAATCATTTTGATACTGAAGAAAATATATGAAAAAACCTTGGACCTTGAAAGAAGAAAAATGATTTTGACTGGTATAAATTTGTAAATGTTTTTCCCTTGTTCTCTCTATATGTTAGAGCAGACTACTTAGGATTATGCCCTGAATAATTATCTGCTTACAGTATTATTTGTTCGCCTTTTTATTAATCGCAAATTGTTATTTAATTGAGTTTTTTTCATGGCTTTCCAGCTTGGTTTACAATTATTAAGTAATGACTGCAATGAAGACTTGATGGACAAGGAAATGTATATCATCGCTAATTTCATTATCTTTACACTGAAGTAAAACTAGATGTATACTAACTTTAATACCAACTAAACGAGGTACTAGGTCTAGCAAAGGAAAAAAAAGGGCCCACAAAAATGAAAAAACTTGTAAAATTATTAAAGTTTAGTTACAGACATAGAAAGAACTGACCAAATTTAGCACAAAATGATTTTTAATGCAACATTTAACAGACGCGCTCACGTTGCCCCTTCTTACCAAAAAAAAAAAAGGAGAGAGGAAAAAAGCCTGCAAAAGGCCAATTGGGGGAAAAAAGGTACCCAACGATGAGAAAAAAAGGCCAAGAGCTTTGATGTTATTGCCGCAAATTAGCTAGAAATCTTTTGGCCTCCTTTTAGCATCCCTTCCCTTTTCCTCCCTTTTCCATCCACTTATACTATTTACCTTTTTTCAGCTTATTTCGCCTGCTTCTCCTTGATTATTTTTACCTTCCACCTCTAAATGCGTAGCAAAATAAAATTTGCTAAAAATTGGTAAAAAAAAAAAATAATTTAACTTAAATTGAGTGCGAGCATGTGCAGAATTCCAAATAAATTTTGTGGCTCCTCTAGATAGAAAACTGTGGAGAAGATGAAAGAAAAAGAAGGGGAAAAATGTAGAAAACTTACACAACATTTTCAAGTTTGAGGTCCGAATGTGTAAGCGGATTCAAGTTGAGTCGAGCTGGGTTGAGTTCTAGTACAAATTTCTCCTTCAAGGCAACTTTAGAGAGCAAAAATTTTTGCTGCTTCAATAGCTCAAATACTATTTTATGCTTAGTTGATTATTGACTGCAAGTAGAAATTTACTGAGAAAAAGGGACATGAGAGAGAGAGAGAGAGAGAGAGAGGGAAAGACAGAGAGTCCCTGGTTTTGGATTTAGTCTGGCAGAACGTTAAAAATTGGCAGTCGGAGCATTTGTTTGTTTTTCAACTTAGCACGGAAATTGTATTTTTGCGCTGCAAAAACTTGTAAACAAATTGCCATAGAGCCAGAATGAGCACGAAGAAAATAGAAGAACAAAAATACAAAAATCTGACCATGTACGTTTGTATCAGTTTATACATATGTATATGTATGTATTATTTCTATATATTCTTAAGAGAAATTTCAAATTCGCTAGTTTGTTAGTTTGTTTCACTTTTCCATTTTGTTTGTACTCATATATACTGTAATCATATTTCGTTAAAACTGATTCACTAAAACTTCTCAATATAAGTTGATTAAAAGCAAAGTAGAAAAAAGTTATGAGTAGAATAGTTTTGAGAGTTGGAAAATGTATGCACGTATAAGCAAAATGTTGGAACTATAATTAATTAAGGTGATTTTTAAACAATTTCTCTTCAGTCTTTAATAAGTGAGATATGTTGGGATGGATACTTAAAAGTTTTTAGTTGAAAAGATAGTTGTTATTATGCATGGAATAAAAAAATAATTCAATGGGTCAAAGTTAAGCCTAAAGAAAATTAGTTTAAAGGGTGTAAATATATTTGGAAAGGATTCTTTTCAACAGTAGCGACATTTCGATTACTTAACCACCTTGTAGCAATCAATCAAAGCAAACTAAAAATATTTCAAATATGTATAACATCTATCACTTGTATAGATATATAAATAAATAAAATATATTTTTTTTCCTTTTCTCGCATCATAGCTGGATAGTTTTTATCTGTTCCATGTGAATTTGTGTATGTCATATAACTCCAATTGACAAATTTTTAACATTTAAATCCTTAAAAAAGAAAGGTAAAACGTGCTAACGAAACCTTCAAGCGAAACTAAAATTTAATACATGTATGTATTTATTTAGAATATAAATTACATGTAGCAAGAAACACAAAACAGTAAAAACTTTTTGCATTGACCATGTAACATATAAATATTACAATTTCAAAACTTGGCTCTATTTTTTGTTTTTTCTCTCTCTATATGTATGTAAATATGGGGCGTTAATACATGGGAGGGGAGGGGTATGCAAAAAAAGTTTACCAAAAGTGAAAAATAAAACTTTTCTGTTGACTGTGAAAAATATTTTGATGCAATGTGAATGAGTGTAATTTTTTTCCCCCAGTAATTTATATATTTAAATTTAGTTGTGGCTGGCAGATACTGAGAACGGGTAAAGGAATTGGATGGAAGGGTAGGTGGTCAGAGTTTTGAGACCTGAATATTTGTGTGCATTGTTAGATTTCTAGCTCCAACAACTAAAGGCAACGGCGAATTGCAGTCAAAAATTTTTCGAGGCCCTCTGAAAAGTATGCTACACTTTTGTGACCAACATGCATGTGCCACTTGAAACTTTTGCTTTCAATGTGCCTTTTCATGGCAAAAAGCAGAAAAAAACACACGCAGACTAAACTAGGTTAACGAAGGTTTCTTAGAAATGCGTTTCAATGCGTTCACATGTCGGTTAAGGGGGTTGGACCTATGACCTTGTTTAATCAAGTTGCAAACAAACAGAATCTTTAAATTGAATAAATTTTGCATAAAAAAAATATATCCATATATATAAATAAGTATACATATATGCGTATAAAGATATGGAGAACTCACTACAGCTCTTGCCCATCGACAGGAAGTGAAAAGTTGGCATCCCAAAACGGAAACTGAAACTGACAGCCACCAAACCACAGCAATGACAATCCAACAAAAAGAAAAGCAACCAAATCAGAAAAAAAACACCCAAAATAAGAAAAAGGACGCAAGGAGAGGAATTTGATTTCCAACAGCCAACTAAAATATATTGTATTGCCTCGTCCACCCCCAAAAGAAGAATCCAATTTTAATATAAGAGGGGCAAAAAAAAAAATAAAAATAAAAAAAAATAAAACAACAACTACTGAAGGTCTTTTAGAGTGCGTTTTCCAGCTGTTTCCCTTTTACCCATTTCTTTATATCTTTCAACTTTTTTCGTTTATTTTATTGTATCGTTGTTTTTTTGTTCTTTTGTTGTTGTACTTTTTCTCAACTTGTTTGCATGTGTTTCTTTGTTTCTTGCCTGTCACTGCGGTCCTTCGAATTTTTTTGTTTTGTCCGTAAAGAACAGGAAATATAATTTTTTTCTTCCTGTATTTTCGGTTAACGTTTTGTTTTTATACCCTGTTATCCTGTTGATAAGGAGGTATATCGAGGTAGCAAATTGACTTTTATTTTTATATAAGAAACTTTTGTTATTTATCATGGGGTAAGATCTGAGTTTTTAGACAATTCATATGGACATATATTGAACTGTATATCCTCAAGATCGTTATATTATTATATTAACGATTTCTTCCAGTTGTTTAATCGTATTCGGGAAGTTTTTCAATAGTTCTCTTCAAATGGTCAGGAAGCAAAGTTTTAAAAAATAGTTTTAACATATATTTTTTCCTACCATTCTCGAAACATTTCTAAAGATTTTTTATATGAGCAATAATAAAATATGTAATAGCCGTTAGATAAATAATAATAATAATAAAAGGCAATTGTACAATAGTTATATTTAGTTTTAGAATTCATAAAATAAATAAAGTATTACATTATCCTGGGTATCTAAAA
This sequence comes from Drosophila willistoni, assembly GCF_018902025.1. Taxonomy (NCBI): domain Eukaryota; kingdom Metazoa; phylum Arthropoda; class Insecta; order Diptera; family Drosophilidae; genus Drosophila; species Drosophila willistoni. The sequence continues at coordinate 7,546,053 of NW_025814050.1, forward strand.
GTCGTAGCCATGTAGATATTTGCTTTTCTTCCGTTTTCCATCTATTTTCATCTGTCGCTGAATTGGCAAATTGATTGCCCTTTACTGCATTTGAAATGTTGTTGATTTCATAAATAGTTGTAGTTTGCGCAAGTCGGGAACTAAAAATTGAATTTAAAGTACATTTGTGTTTTTTTTCCATTCACTTAAAGGGGGAAAAAAAGAATTGCATTACTTTAATTTATGTGTCCTGTGTTTTCAGTCATGTGAAAGTTTAATCTTTTTATAAGCAATAGAACTGGCTTACGTCTAAGTCAAATGATGTACGTTTTTTTCCTTTTATGTTTTCTGAGTGTCTAAGCAGCATTTAATTGCTATGTCACAGAGCTGGAGTTCTTTTGTGTCATTTTTGCTTTAACCTATAGTCAAATTTACATATAAACTCAAATTTCAGCTGAAATAATAGACGCGACTGCAAAATGCTTCTGTCTGGTATATTTTGTTTTCTGTGAAACTCAATTCGAATTTGAAGAACTTTTTGTTTTTCTGCCTTGTTTTATTTGCTTGCCTTTGATAAGAATTCAATAGGAAGGTGACAAGGAGAGTCATATAGGAGGTGGATGGGCTGTTTCCTTAGACACAGACACACACACACGAATGATGGCAATGTAAACATGCTTTCTCGATTAGCATGTGTTTATTAACTGAAAAGCTAAGAACATTTTAAAATGGGGGTGAAAAACCACATAGTCAAGAAGTGAAAAGAGTTTGTCGGGAAATATCTTGCACTGGTGTGAAAATTCTAAGAAAAATTTTTACGTTCCTAAAAGGTTTTGAAGCTATCGAAAGTACTTATAAGTACTATAGAATCTCAAGTGACATTTGCTGTCAAGCCATTTTAAGTATTCATTGAACCATAAACAAGATAAAAGTTTAATACTGTCATTTAAGTTATAGTGTTCCATTAAAACACCATGTAATTAGTATTTCAATTTCTGTGGTGAACCAAATATTGTATTTTTTTTTTAATGAGAAACAGCTGCTTACTATTCCTTTTACTAATTTCTTTACATTTAAAAACAATCATTGATAAGTCAGTAGATGAATTCAATGCAATTCATCGAGATAATCTAATTGAATTCATTATAAAAATAGAATTTCCAAGAATTCTTGAGCGCTATTGCTCCTCTCTTAATTTCATTCTCATACCTATTTTCAACTTTCAACATCAACACATATGTTTTACGCCTTCTGTTTTTGTTCATATTCAGCTTTTTATTTGCCAGCTGCTTATCAGCCAGTCTGTCAGTCTGAGCACTTGTTTCGAAGTCTGTCTGAACTTCAATTACTTGTTTAGAACTTTTTCTTTTCTTTCCCTTTTTCTTATTTCCCTTTTTTTTCTTTGGCTTCTTTCATTTATGTGCATTTTTAAATATGCGTCAATAGAAAAAGTTTTGGGACATGAGACATGGCACTGGCATATGGTGCGTATAATTGTTTTTTGTTTCGCATTTTCACATTTTGCACCCAAACACTTTGTGCTAGAATTTTTGGGAAAATATTTTTGCAGTCTGGCAATCAAATTGCTCATTAATTGAACCAAGCGGAATAGCAAAAATTTCCAGAGCGCAGCACAAAATCCCAAAAATGCAATGAAATGTAATGGAAATGCAATAAAAACATGGATAACAAACGAAAAAAAAAACACACACACCAACACATACACACTGAAAAAATTGAAAATTTCGCGAATTGCAAATGGAGGGAAACATCTGAATGCTTGTTGTCTGTTTGTGTGTGTGTGTCTGTGTTATAATTCATTAGAATATTCAACGTTGCGTAAAATTGAATTATGCATTTGTTGATGATATCGTTTTGTAGTTTTAGTTTTCCAATTTTACTTTTGTGTAATGAAACTGTAAAAGGAAAACAAATGATTTTCATTTTAGTTCCAAAAAAAACGTCTAATCGATACGTAATACGTATCTATGAAAGAAGATCAATAAGTTTAATTTATATTAAAAACTGTAAGAAGTTTGATATTCTTAATAAATGAATTTTCATAGATACATGTACAAATGTATATGAATCATAAATCTGGCATCTTTTTCTCCAATTCCTTTAATTGACCACTAACCCCACATCTAATAGAATAAAAGAAAAAGTGCCAAGCCGCACATTTTCGGTGCGGTGAAACAAAGAACAAAAGTAAATATTTACAGCATCAAAGGCACTAATGACACCCAAGAGAGAACTAAAAGAAAAACAATGTGAATAGTAGGTACTCCAAGTGCTTTTCACCTATTTTTCATTTCTATGAAAAACATTTTTCTGTTGCCTTGGACTCTGGTATTTGTTCGAAAGGAAGCCTGTGTGTTGGCCAAACTCGTTTGTAGCTGAACCGATTTACGGGATTTTCACGTTAAGCGATGCCTGTCAGCGATTGGCAAGCGGCTTACAGGTGGTCGCTTTCAACTGTGTATCCTTCTCGTCCTGGTTTATGGGCTTAAGCAGCAATAAATGACCATGACTAAATGAATGGCGGGGGCGTTGAAGCCAATAGATAGATAGATAGATATTTGTGTATAAGTAAAGAACTGAACAAAACAATAAACAATTGAGTGTGTGTGGACCTTTAAACAACTTTATTGATGAAAATTGATTTCAAAGAATCAGAAAATATGATACATTTAATTTTATAGCGTTCATAGTTTTTAGGGTATATGTATATTTAAATGTCATTTTAGATTATAAGAGAAAAAATTATTAGTTTTATTTTGCATAATTTTGACTCCTTGATGATTATTCTATTCAGTTATATTAAAAACAAACTCATAGGCAGACAAAACAAACTGTTGAAGGCTGATGTTAAGATCATTATGTAGTTAAAAAACTTAACAAAATTGTTTCGACTTTAAGAAACATTTTCAAAAGCTTTTATTTTAACTTAACTTTATTTAAAACTATTATGTGATTAATTTTCGAGAGTTTCTTAGTTAAAAGACTTATATTTGTATATAAAAAGCTGATGACAGCTATTGGAATTCATATGAAGAAATTAACTCGAAGTCATTTGTCGAAAGTCTTATCAAAATCGTAATACAAAAAAACTCTTTTTCTCTATATTCTTTATATAGGCAGAGTCAACACTTTAATGTATGTAGTCAATGCTTATCTTCTAGTTTTCACTCCAAATAATTAATTTAAAGCCGAAGAGCATTTGCTCCAAATAACATACATAGTAGGGTATTACGGCGGCGTTGTGGTTTATATACTTATGAGTTTATATAGGAGTACATGAACGTGTATATTTTCTTTTAGCAACAATAAACTGAAAATGGCTTAAAGCGTTATTCATTTTTATCAACATAAATTCTCATCTCATCTCCATGCATAAAAATATTGAAAACTGCCGCCTCAAGGGTGCAAAATGTCAATCAATTTTGTCGTTAAAAAGAATATCCCGAAAAAAAACCAAACATAAATGAGTGAATGAATGAATGATACGAGTATACAAAACAACTTGAACAAACTGCCAACTGACCTTCAGCCAAATGTTAACCCTTTTTCGCAAAATTTGCATATAAAAAGGCACACACACACACACACATACAATACGATAACAGTGGGTAAAGGGAGTTGGGGATGGAGTGAGGGCTGTTAAAAGTCGCTTTATGTTGTAAAAAATTGTTCCAAGCGTTGATATTTTTTTTTGCCCCCTTTTTAAGGGGTTTTGGGCAGTGTCATCTGTCGGCCATTGGGTTCCCTACACACACACACACACACGCATACACATACAACGACATTTATCAAGCATTATCTGTTAGCCCCACCATCTATCCCCGCTTTCTCCCTTCTTTCTATCACTCTCTTTCTTTCTCTTTGTTGTATCTTTTTCGTGATAACAGCTGCACTCAATTTGCATAACACACGCGTGAGTGTGAAAATGTGTGAAAGTGAAAATTTCTCCATCTTTTTCCCATCGTTCCCCCTTCGAGCTTTTCTTTTTTTTTTGTTTGTTTGTTATCGTGAAAACCTCAGAAAATTTATATACTCAAAAGTTGAGTTGGGAAGCCTGCCGCATACAAAGCAATATAAATTATGAAAGTTTACTTTGTGAATTGCCACAGATTGTGTCTGTGTTCTGTCCTTATGAAAGATGTCAACTTTTTTCTTTCGTTTTTTTTTTTTGGCATATTGTGAAAATATTGGCAAGAAATTGAAAATTTGAAAAGAGGCCACAAGTTAAGGGGGGTAAGTGGAAAAAAGAAAGTTGTTGTATCTATGTAAGTGAAGATGAGTTCATCAAATCGAAGATATACCATTTTTAAGGGGGAATAATTTAGCTTTTTTATTTTTCTATCATTCCAAGTTTTCGTATCATTCAAATTATTTCTCTTAAAATTGTTTTTTAGCCAGCTTGTCCTTACTAATTTATAAGATTTTTAATCATAGATAGCGCAAAAGGTGAGCAGGTACTATCATCAGCAGAATTAGCTAAGGAATCCATATCTTCAAGGATAAAAGTAGTTGGGAATTCAAACTACATGAAGCAAAAAAAAGAACGGCAAAGCTTGCCACTGGATATTATACCTTTTTTATGTGCATACCCTTGGGCGCCTTCAGAAAGGGCTTCGCCTTTAACTTTATTTCTTTTAGTTTCTTTCGTTAACCAATAAAAGTTTTACTAATATTTAATTAATTATTTCCATTTTTGGAAATTTTGTTTGCTAGGCTTATTAATGATTAAGTTCTAAAATGAGGATCAATTGCTTTTAAACGGCTAACAGATTTAAAAGGCTAATTTCAGAAAGGTCTAAAATCTATTCAACTGCTGAATGTGGGTCATTATCTATTTACGGCAAAATTTTTTTTTGGTTTTCTTCAAAAATACAAAGTTTTTGTAGATTTAGAAAATTTAAGCCTCTACACAATTTCATTCTGAGCTTTTTTGATTCGCTTTTATCAACTTCTTTTCTACCTTAACCATTTGATAACCAGTTAATTTAAACTTTAAACTGTTGCCAACTTTCTGTCAATCTGTGGGTTTCTTCTACTTCCCATTTACGCACTATTTGTTTTCCACCCATTTTCCATTTAGTATAAAACTATATTGTAAAGTTTTAACTTTGCCATTGGTTGTGAATTTTTGGTAGCTAGTTTTTTTTTTCTTCTGTTGTTGTTCTTTCCCCTTCTTTGAATCCAATATGTGCAAAAGGGTTAGCTTCGCTATTCCTCCTGTTCCTGTATGCTTCTGCAGTAGTTTCTGTGTGAGTTTCTTGTTGACATAAAAGTTTCCTTTTTGCTGGTTTTATGGGGCGGAGAGGAGAGAAAAAAGACGGTCTCGAGTGGAGTGAGAGAAGGAGAACTAAAGTTGCTTTTTATAGTGGACTTATATCCCACGAATTTGTTGCGGCTACAAATTACAAATTGATTATACGTTCAACAAATGTGTTAATGTGGCATTGTTTGCAAAACTTTTGTGGGTAGTTGCGACCCCTAGCCATCACCCCCAACCCCTATCCCGAACTGACCATAATATATTACACACACACACATACACAGAGACTCAGAGTGAAGAGTGATATGTCTGGATGGCAAAAGTTGGTTGCTTTTTTCTCTGGTTTGTTCCAGTTCTATGTAAGTTGTGATTTTTATTTCATTTTGTTTTTTGTGTTTTTGTTTTTTCTAACTCAAACTCAAACTCTCCAGTAGCACACATTTTGTAAGCTTCGCTGACAAGCGTAAACTTTTTTCCCCTAAACGGACAATTTATTATGGACAAACTCGTACCCCGAGAAGTGTGAGAAGGGTAGGAGAAGGATGGCATGGTATGGCATGGGTTAAGGGTAGTGGACCCTGCGAAGGTCAAAGTAGTTAAAATTTGAGCTACTGTTTTAGATTTGTTCAAGCATAGAACAGAAAAAAGAAAACTTTATTACATTTTTCAAAATTTATACGATTCGTATATATTAATACTTAACATGCTTTTTGTTTGATTAGCTTTACGTCAACGCGTTTTGTTTTTTAATGAATTCGATTGTGATATGAATCATTTGTATTCATTTATTACGAATTTCGATTGTCAATTTATTAAATTAAGAGCCAAATTACCATAATATTGTATCTACTTTGCCGGGTTATTTTTAGCTCCTTAAACCACCAAATAACCTTGAAGGCACGAAGCCTTTTTCCTTTTGTTTACCTTTCATATTATTTCCAAGTTAAAATACATTTAAGCAAAAATTTCTAACAGATTTGAAATATATGAAATTTCTTAACACTCCTTGCCTAAGAGTAATAATTGTATTATCTTTTGTTTCTTAGCCTGAAATTCGGGGTTTAGTAAAAATAAATTACATTTTCGAGCTAAACTAGTTCTTCATGGCATCCATCAATTTAAATCTGTTTATTAATCCATTTTTTGTAATGTTTTTCTATCTTTTTATTATTTAGATATCAACTAAATATGTTATTCATTTCAGCTTTTATGTTCTCTTTATTCTCTTTTCATTTTAGAATCAAAAAGCTATTCGTAGTAAACGCCAACTAAACTGCAATTGATCTCGAATATTTGATAAACTTTTACAGCACAAAAATGCATTTTGTGTGGTAGAAAAAAAAGGGGCGATAAAAAGTCAAACGAAATATTTGCTTGACATTTGTGAGTGTATGTGTGTGTGTGTGTGTGTGAGAGAGCTCTCCAGCAAAACGGGAAAAACAAGATAAAGCTTGTAAAGCGAGCAACAACAAAAAACAATAAACAATCTGTATATACGTATATTTAGGACCTATATGTGGTATATAGTATGACATATATACAAAAATGTCAAGCTGAAGCTGTGTTGAATTGAGAATGTTGCTTATACATCGCTTATACACAAAAGCAAGCCAGCTGAGATGGTCCTGAACGAAGTCGAAGTCGACTCTCTCCTGTCAGTTTTTGGCTTATCTGGGAAAACTAATTTGTTAAAATGTTGCCTGGCTTATTTGTCTCCGTTGTCGTTGAAGGAAAATCTCAAGCATCCATCATGAGACTGCCGACTCCGAGGACTTTTGGCGTCTGCATTGGCTGCTCCTTCACTCACTCCTCAGTCAATGACATTTTTGTGAGGAAAAGTAAACGGCATGTAGCCAAGGACGAGGCAGGATATCAACTTGACTTTCAAGTCAAGTAAACTGCAAGTAAAATGCTTTGTGCGCTTTTTGCTTTGGCCCTACCATTGACATTTTTATTTCCCTTACCCCGCATCTACAGTCATGTTCTCGCCCTTATCGTTGGCTTCTCTCCTCCTGTTTATGCTTTGTATGCTCGTTAAGGAGAAAACGCATTTCATTTTAATGGCAAAGGAATCGGCCCGTTACATATTAAATTTTTAAGTGGCTTATATATCCAGTTTACCGTTTCATTTTCTCTTTTCTTTTCGGTATATTTTGTTGTTATGTATATTGGTTGTTAGGTCTATCCAATGAATGGAAGAGGAGTTCTCATTCATATCGACAATTCGGGAAGCATGTTAATGGCTCGTGGTACATTGCACACGAGGTCAGGTCATGGTGGTTGAAGCTCAATGAGGTGTTGCCATGATTTAGTTTGGGCGTTGTCAGTTAGTTACTATTTCTGTCTCAATTTCTGTGGTCTGTGGCCCCATGGTGAGCTTTAAGTGTAACGATGCGTGCCCGAATTGAGGACTTTTAATTGTGGCTTGCTTATATTGAATTTATATACATAAAATGGGGTAAACACAACAAGCAAAAATTAAATAGATAGGAATTTTAAAAAAATATTTTCAACATTTTATTAAACTCCATAGATTATTAATTGTAACCTTTGGTGTTTCTTATTTAGTATTTTGTTTATAAACAACTTTAAGACACAATTTTTTGTAGATAAGTTGTCAAAAAATTAAAGGTGCTATACTCTTGAATAGAGCGAAAAAAAAACATCCGAAATTATTTCTTATTTGATTTTTTCACGAAAAAGTAGCCCAAACATAAATTTGTTAAGAAAAAACTTTCAAAACAATCTTTCAAAATTTTAATTAAATTTTCTTTCTGTAATTTAAAAGTGGAACTAACTCAGTAAATCATGAAATATAGGTCAAGATTAAGATCACAGTTAGCAAGCAACAAAACAATAGCATAAAGTATTACCCATGATGCACTTTCGTGCTACTGTGCAACATGGCGTATGAGTAATGCTCTTAGTGATAAGCTGTAAGCAATAGCCTTAAATTGCATCGAGTGAAATACAGATTAAAATAGAGTAATTTAAATCAGCCTACAATTGCAATTAAGAAAATTTTGCTTATAACATTGTATATTTGTCGAAAATCTTAATTGAAATTAATGATAAATTTCAATCAATTTCCGAATTTTTGTCCTGATACTTTGGTTGCATTTAAGTAGTTTTTAATTATTGCTGAATGATGTTTTTCTTCTTTGCTTTTAGTTCAACCAGCAATTTGGCCATGACATCCGGTTTTAGGGTTTGCTTTCGTTTAGGTTTTGTTTTTTTTTGGTTTTCTTTTTTTGTTTTGGATTTAAGTAAATGCCATTTTAATAAAACTGCAGCTAGACAAACTTGCAGCAACAAAGAACAAGAACAAGAGAGAGAAAGAAATTTCCAACTCAAAAAGTAACTAAAAACCCAAAGCCAGAAAAACTAAACTAAATGCAGACATAAATATTTTATGCTTAAAACAAGAAACTTTTGCAATTTGACTGCTGGTACTGCTGCTGTTGGTGCTGCAGCAGTTGCCAAAAACCTCGACACACACGCACACAGAGAAGAAGGAGTGGGAAAGAGAGAGCAGAGTAAACAATGTGCAGACCCGGCTTAGTTGTTAAACTCCCTTTCCCCCCCAACACACACACACACACACTTTTTTGGGGGGCTCTAAACATAAGTTAGCATTTAAGTTGGCGCAGGGCGCAAAAGCATAAAACACGCACAACTACTCACATGTGAGGACCGCAGGGTATGTAAACTCCCTTTCCCCTCCCTGGTGATTCCACCTACACTCTTGGTCATGGAAAGATAAGACATTTGGTCTTGGTCTAGCTGGTCTTCCGGTATTGCGGACTCCAAAAGTACAAGGTATAAAACATACATACCTTTCAGCATGGTTGTGAGTGTGTGGCAAGTCAATTAAAAGTTGCCTTTTCCTTTGCTTACGGGATTTGGGCGCCAAGTTTTAGAATTATGTTATTAGATAGTGAAATTGAAATTCGAATTGATTTCATATATATTTTAAAATCTGGGACATTGAGCAATCCTTTCGTTTTCTTTGCTTGAACTTAATATTTAATTTATCGCAAAATCCTAATTCCAATTCCACTTTCATTCTACCATGTCATGACAAATCACCCATCATCCCGAGCGCCCCATGCCAATCACTCACCACCATCTTCCATCGCATTCGTTTGCCAACTTGCCATCAAGCACAACAAAGCTAAAAGGAAAAAAAATCCATTACAATGACCGTAGAACAACGTGGCATTGAATAATTTATAGCTTCGGCTAACTAATTAAAATTGCATGAACACGTCTCGAATGAAATTTAATGAAAACATTTGATTTCCATTGGATGTTGTGGCGAGAATGAGTGTAGAAAGTCCACTACAATTCGAATTCTAGAGCTATTCTTGGACTGGGATTTGTGAGTCGTTGTGTCGTTGCGAGTCTTGGGCTCGTTTGTTTCATTAAGCTGCACAGAGACATGATCTTTTAATTTCATTTAGATAAATATTTATCTTTTATTTTGGACTCATCGAAAAACTTTGTGACACAATTGTTATGCTCGAGTGGATGCCTCGCTGTTACATAACATATTAATGGAAAATGACAGAAAGCAAATCCACTTGAAACTTACTTGAATTATTCTTAATGTTTTCAAGTCAATTCTAAACTCCTAAACCTTTATAAAGATAAAGGTTTAGGAGATTAGAATTGACCATCTTTGCTATGACAGTTTCCAGTCCGATTTTCGAAAGTCCTACTCTATGATATGACTTCTTAGAAGTATCATAGAAAGTTCGTATTTGTATGGTTAATTTTTCATGTCCTCTTTTTATTGTTTAAGCCTTGACATTTGGTGTTGTCTGAGCTTTTCTAAACGTAACCCTCTCCTTACATTATCAGGAGTTATCTGAACATTAGTTACTCAACCTGTGCATAAACTAGCAGGTTTAAGTTTAATCACAATTTACATAATTACAATATATCCTGCATCCATCCATACTTGGCCCGCCAATTTAAGCTCCACTCACTGCATTAAAATATTCCCAACTATGAAAAATTTTTTTACCCAAGCACTCCCTTAGTGGAACCTTAAGCTTCCTTTACACACACACAACCACATACTCCCATATGGACGCCCACAATCTAGCCAATCAATTTCAATGCCCGCAATTTGTCCGGCATTGTCATAAATTGCACTAATGCCTCCAACGGACCTGGGATTGGGGCCCTTTCTCCCCTCTTTAGGCTTTACTCATCCTCGGTGGGTGGCCTGGTCACCTGTCAATTATTTTAACAAGACAAAACGCATCAATGGACTACGGACTGGTAGTTCCAGGACCTGTTCCTGGCCCTGGCTCTAGTCCTGGCTCAGACAGATGATTTTGTTGAGTGGCGCGCGGTGAGTAAATTTATACAATATGTCAGGCATTTTTGTTTTATCTACATGAAGTATATAGTATATTGATATATTGTGCTTTATAGATGTGCTTTGATATGCTCCAAAACCCAAAAATGGCAAAAACAAAAATACAAACACTGAATAAAAAAGTAAAGAAAGAACGCCGTAAATCCCCTTTGCGTTGAAATGGCTTAATGTCACTTTGTTTCATGCGGTCTTGTCACGTCTGTCTGCTCGTTTTTTTATGCTCTTACTTTGTGTGAATGCTGGGTTCCATTGTTCCATAGCTAGCCTAGCACGTTGTCCATCAGTCAAATGTGTGCACATTCAATATATATATATCGATTTCCCTCATCCAGCATCTCGTCCTTTTGGCATTAGTTTTTGCCAATCAACACGCCCCAAATAGCTTGTCAATTATTTGCCAATTTCGTTTTTGGGGGGTGACAATGGGATTTGGCTGCGTTTCATTTAATATTTCTGCTCTTACAGCGGGAGGTCCAATGCTCGCACAGATGTTATAAATAAAGATTTTCGTCGGACCATTTAATTTGTTCCGAATATAGTCACTTCCGCTAGCTTATATTCCCCCGCTCCCCTGGCCCTGTCCGTGCTCTCGCCCCCAGCGAGTATGACTGGAAACATTTTCAATTAAAATACCGACTTATATCACTCGCTTAATTTAAATGCCGTCAGGGGGGATCAACATCAACTGCTGCCGCCTATCAATTGCAATAGTCAATGTCATGAAAATTGAAAATTAGCAGCAACCGAGAGAAGCAAGCCTAAAATGTTTGGGTTCAAGGACTAATTGCTCTGTAAACCATCCATTTTCACCCACCAATTCCCCTGTCAGTTGTACCCTTTGACCCATGGTGTCATGTCAAGGGTTTTTCACACGGGCTTGACAATTTGGATTTTTGCTGTTTTTACTGAATCACAGAAGAGACAGTTGATTTATTGAGCTGTTGAGGTTTCGTTTGGTTTTTGCTAAAACTTGAAAAGTAGAAAAATTCTACACTTGTATTCTTTGATTTTCAAACAGATTAGATTAATTGTCAGTTATTTGAAACATTTTTCTGAGTAAGTGGAATGATTTTGAAATTTAGAACTGTTAACAATTTAGGTGGCCCAAAGTAAAATGTATGTAACATGCAGAAGGAAGTTCTTTCGATCAATATCTATAAAAGCTAAATAGAAGTTTAATCTGAATCTCATCGTTAACTAGTAGAGTGAGCTATAGAATCAGGCGGCAGCAGAAAAAAGTGCCAACAATCAATATTGTGGGAGTGCGTCGAAGAAGATTTCGATAGAGCCCTGCCAAGCTTTGATTAAGAATATGCCCAACTGGATGGGAAAAGTAATTATAAAATATAGGGGGATACATTGGATATTAATCACATAATAAAACAAAAATAGATTTTCAGTGCTTTGAAAACCAAAAAAATTAAATATAACTTAGTACGTTGAAGTGTACCTATTTCATCAAGCACAAAATTCTGAAATTTTATTTTTTTTGTTGTAACTTTGAAAAAAAAATGTTTTTTCTTTTCCAAATTGAGGGTATTTTTATAAAACAATGTTCAATAATGAAAGGTGCATTTAAATTTTCGTGATTAAGATATTAGGAAAAAATTTGTGCTAATCTAAAATCAATAAAGGTAAATTTTAAGGGGTGTACCTATTATTTTCATCATGGGTGTACATTGCAGGGCTTCAAAAATAATCATTTAACAATACTTTTTATGACTTAAAAAGAATACATTTTCGGTGTATCAGTCTGGAAAGGGTTAAGTAAAACCCTTTTTGAGGGAAACAATCGAATGATCGGTAGATTGTGGTATTTGGCTAAGCTTCAAGACTTCATAAACTAATTGCAAAAAGATTTTGGTGTTAGGTAAAACGGAAACATAATAGTACATTACACACATGTAGTTTATTGAATCATAAATATTGCTATTCATCAGAACCTAATAAAGTTCACTAGTTTTTATTGTGGGTTTAATAAATAATAGTGCAAAACAAAAAAAAAAAAAAAAATGGCATGAACTTTAATACAATTCATTAATTAATTAAAATGTCCTTACCAGCATATAAATATCACAAGGATAACAAAAATAAATTTGTAAAGCATATTCTGGCAAACCATTTTTCTAGTTGTGCAATCAGAATATTAAATAGTTTATGCCATAACAAATTAATTGAAACAAATGCGGTTTGTTAATTAATAACTAATTGTGTAACTCACACAGTGTCAAAATCATGCATTCCCGTTCATTTTTCTTTCCCCGTTCTCTATACCAATTTGATTTTAATTTTTTTCCTTTTTGTTATTGCTGTTTGTTTGCCAATTTCGGGAATGAGTATTAGCACGTTTTTTGTTTTTCGTATTCGTTTGATCACAAAAGAAAAAAAAAAATGGAAAACAAACAGGCAGAAAGCAAAAATTATATTAATTTATGCATGAGCAAATCGTGCGTGTGCAATCGAATTAATCAATTTGCCATAAACTGATAAAAAAGAAATAAGAGAGTGAGGGAGAAAAAAAATTGCTCAATTGACATTAAATATCAAAAATACACAATATTTTTTTCCATTTTATTATATTTGCAAACAAACAAACAAATTGGCGGAATTGAAACACGACTCACATCAGTCGAATGTCAATTGGCAAAATATCAATGCATCAGCTTAAAATCAGTTGATGTTGACTAATTATTTCGAATTATATGCTGACAGTTGATATCTATCGAAAGATTCAAGACACTTATCTATTCCCAAAGTTGTTCTGTTTGACATACATGAACATAGGAGATATTTTTAAATGAAAATTTCATTTTTTTTGCGTAGTAAATACAGAATCAATAGAAGGAACTCAACTATCAATTCAGCAATATTAAGATAGGTGGTAGATTTTTAAAGAATATTGTTCTTAAATTTTAGTTTAATTTTTTTACTTCAGAGCATAATTAATTTACTTAAGAACAGTGGCGGACCGTGCATTCGATTTTGGGGGGGGAAATCGAAGACAAAAATTTTTGTAGACCAAGTATGGAAAAAATTTCATTTTATTACACTAAGTCAAAAATAATATATACATACATACATAGAAGTGTTTTCAAACTGGATTTTTGGTATATTATATTACGCGTAGATGACAAATCTACAATTCATCAAAGAATATACGTTAATGAGATTAATAACACAAATAAGTTGCTGTCTCAAACATAAATTACAAAACCATTCGGTGTGCTCCTAGATTTGCAAACCGTTGAATGATATCTTCTGGTCTTACTTCAATGTCATAATGAATATTCAGCAGTGCTAGGCCTACCAATCTATTCTGTAGCATGGTTGTTCTTAGCCATGTTTTCATACGTCGCAAGGTTGAAAAGGACCGTTCGGCGCTTGCATTTGTGACGCACAGTGTACATAAAATTCTGAGCAAAGCGTGAATTGTAGGATAGACATCTTTGTCGCAAAGTTCCAATGTTTCCAAAGCACTAACTGGTATCGCAGAGTTTTTCGGAGAAATCTGGGTTATTTTATTTTTCCAAAAGTACTGCCAGTGGGTCATTTCTCCTTTGAGTCTCAGGTGCAAAAGTTTTTCTGGTTCCTTAAGCAGAATGCCGAATCGTTGAATTAAACAGTTGATTAAATCTGTATTTTCGTTTGATGTCATATCCTTAACATTTGTTGGAAGCAATGAACATAATTTGAAGCCATCTAGAACTTCTTGAGAAAATCGAATTTTTAAATCTTCAATAATATTTTCCAGAAGTGGAATATACATGGAGACTCGGAAGTAATCTTCACAGTTAGACGTGTCGTGATTTTCACATTTCGTTTGTCTACCTGCTGTTCTTGGTTTCTTTACTTCTATATTCAATTCCTCAGCCAATTTTTCTGCATCTGTGTATATTTGTTTGAACTTCTCGTCGGCCTCTTGTAATGTACACAACCCGGAATGAATCCAGATCATGTACATCCCCTCTTAGTCAAAGAATCTTCTTTGATCCAAGAAGAGGTCAGGTTCAGCCTATATAGGTAGTCTCTCTCGCAGTCCCTAATCATCAGATGTTATGATGGGCAAGAGTACCACAAATTAGGCCAAAGCCAACTCATCTACGGGCTTCGTGTATCGAGAAGTTTGGTCCGGGTGGGACTTCTGGCTGTCGGCTAGCAAACAGTCTTTGGGGGGGTTCTTTGGACCAGCATTACTCAATACACCCGTAGTACATAAAATAAAACAAAGTCCCTAGAGCACGAATATTACACAATTATTTAACCAAAAGAGATAAACTAGAAGGATGAGAAAAAGAGTATATTAGTATCGCACGAATAGGGAAGCTATGAGGATGTTATTATAGCTTCGCGTCTAAACCCTCCCAACCAATGGTTTTCCTTTCGCAAGATTCTGGAAAATCCCAAAATAATTCAGCTCACCGCTCACATTTCGCTACAAGGAAGATCACATAACTTTTACTCAAACATTACAAATGATATTTATTCACGAGGGTTACGGAATACCAAAATACTTCAATAAGTCGGAAACATAATCCGAGTTGACTAAACTAAAATGATGATTCTTATAATATATGGTAATCAAATTACATAATTGGATCATTTCAGGCATCCAAAAGCCAAATTAGGGATACTATGTTTTGTTTTGTGTGAATCTTAATTGTAAGGTGGATATATATAAACTTATAGATATTCAAAAATGAAAATGTCAATTGGAATTTGCAAGTCTCCAACTTCAATTACGAGATTAATTATAAATAACTGTAGGCTCGCTCACACAGTCAAGGGCGATTCTTAATATCGTTTTAATTTCTCAACACTGATTGGCAATTTTCTTTTTCTTTGATCTTTTCTTCTTAGCTTTACTGTACTTGAGAGAGTTGTTTCTTATTTGCAGAGTATTCGCCACTAAACTCGTTTTCTTTTTGCATACAGACAGGGAAATACCAGAACGATCATGATTTATGTCAAGAACTTAGGACTTACCCATCCGTCCGGTCCGTCGAAGGCCTTCGTCGTCCGCTGGATGATGCTTAGGAATAAAATGTTAGGTTAAATCAAGCGTCTGGCATTCCTATGCAACAATTTCGGTCTAACGGACTCTCAATCCGCAACGAAGAAACTTTCTCTGCCCGTATCCGATTCGGGCGGCTATTCCTAGCTGGTCGACTTTGTCGAAATGTCTCTGTGCCCTTCACGGTGTGCAGCTTTTAAGCCCACGGTGTCTCAAAAAATTATTTCTGGCAAATTCTCGGAATTCGAATATGAAATTCCTTGCTTAGGCTTTCAGCATTCAATTTAATTATGTCTAAGTTTTCAAAAGAACTTATTAGAAACTTCCAACGATTCAAATATCCACAAAAATTAACTTACGATAATAAGATTCACAAAACTCCACAATAATTGTTGTCCTATATGCTCCAGATTAATATTTAATTAATAATTTGGCTTGATGGCCAAGAAAATTTCAGATTTAAATTTTATATTTTTTTTCTGGAGGAGCAGCGTGGTTTATGCGTCTAGCCAGGGCGGAAGTTCGTCAGAAAAGAGTGTGACCAATGCATGTGATCGCGCACGATGCCACTTCGCTAGGGTTGCACTAATAAAACTATCGAACTTCTAAGCTCAGCTGATTATTTCCATCGACACAATTACCCATCACTTACTGAAATACAAACTAACGCCTTAAAATTTAAAAATAAAACTAACGGCAGAAACTGGGCACTACACTCTTGCCTTTGATTCGCTAAAACTTCAACTAGACATTTAATTTTTTGGGAAGCTTTCGCCAAATCCATGTCTTCTTTTTGAAGAATTACACTGAGGGGTCGTGTCAAGGATAAAACATCACTCAAAGAAAACAGCGCAATGATGAAGTCGAAAGAGCTAAGAGCAGCAATAAGTAATGTTGCTTTACCCGCTGTTTCTCTGTTGTTCCATTTACTCACTTTGGTCAACGCCTTAAAAATTTTCGGCAAATCCACTACAAACTGGAGAACAGAATCATGTCGTTCGACCCATCTTGTATCGCATAAACTTTTCAGCTTGTGTCCAAGTAATTTTGATAATGCTGTACAACGTTTTGGATGTGCATTCTGGAAGAATTTTGTCACCTCTCGTATGACGTCGGAAACTTTTTGAATTGACTGAATATTAGAAGATTTCATGAGACTGCTGTTAAGTTTGTGAGAGAAGCATGGAACCATAGTAGCGTTATTCGCTTCTTTTCTGATTTCATTCACAGCTCCACATTTTTCTGAAATGTTAACAGCACACGCATCAGCCCCAATGGAGATACAGTTTTCTAAATTCAAATTTAGTTTCTTCATTGCTTTTAAAACGATCCTGCCTAGAGAAACTCCGGTCAGTGATAATTCTACGTCGTTTTCCGAATCTTCATCATTTTCATCGTTATCTTCATCGTCTTTAGTCCCCTCATAAACATAATTTCCCTCTTCTTTACAAAGTTCGCCAAAAGCGTCTATGAAATCCACGATGTCTTCTCTGATATGTGGTTTACCAGAAGAAAAATCCATGTACCGAAGTATGATACTTATCTAGACAAAAAAGAAATTGATAACTATAAAATTACTAATTTGTTTCCAATGTCGCTGTTTCAGTGAACGTAAAGGATGGTTCATTTGTATTTTATTAAAAATTTGGGTTAAAATGACACGTTTGAATTAATTTGTATAAGAACAGCAAATGTCCAGTGTAAATGATTCGCAACGTTTTCGCTCACGATTTGGATTGACGATCACGATGATTTGAGCCGAAACTTTGCGTAAAATACATCATTTACACTCGATATGTGCTGTTTTTATACAAATTAATCAAAATTTGTTAAATGTTAACAAATTGCTTGTTTTGGATATAATTAAATACCTCTTAATTGGACTTCAACTCGATTTGTTGATAACATACTAAGTTCTTTTTAATTGAAATTGAAATATGGATAACAAATAGTTATTGACTATAAATGAAGACAGTTCTAACTATGAAAAATCCTTTTCCTCAGTGTACTAGACACGTCATTTAAAGTCAGCAATATATAAAAAATTAGTTACCTGTGCTTTTCCCGATAAATCGGAAGTTTCGTCGAATTCTATAGAGTAGAATTCAGCGTCAGCTACACGTCGTATGATTTTTTCTTGAATGTCAACTCTGCAGCAGTCGATAAGTTTATTTTGACTTGTCTTACTGATGTAAGTTGCGACTGTTGAAGCTTTTTTCAGACGGTCTTCTAGTGTTATATCTCCTGACTCCATTTGATATTTCAGCAGTGCCCGAAAATTTCCTTCATTTCGTGCAGGAACTGATTCTGTTGAAACTTCACCATCATCTCTATGCCCACGAAATGGCATGTTTTGTCGTCCGAGGAAAATAACTGCTCTTACAATAGACCTTAGAAATTTTCTATTTTCTTGGCTTTGAGACAGATGTTCTTCATTTATGATATTGTGGACGTCGAATTGTGGATTGTGGTAATTCTTCAGAAAATCTTTGCCTGCAACAACTGCATTCTTGTGGTAAAGGTGTTGAGAATGGCTTTCTAGATCTCCTAACTTGCCGGCTAGATTCTTGAAGTTAACCAACGGTTGCGTGACTAGTATACCTAAAGGAGTATTTTTTTGGTAACCTCCTAAATTGTTTGTTGTGAACCATGGACAGTATTTGCAATAGAGGCCTTTTTTGACATCAGAAAAAACCAACCATTCGTTGTGATCAACTAAATGTTTATGTGATACATAATGCCTAATCTCTTTTCCGCAAACATTTCTGCTGGAGAAAGGAAATTTATAATTCTTCGATGGTATCCAAGGGTTTTCCAAAAGTTCTCCTTTAACCCTATCGCTTATCTTCTTGCCGATAAAATGACCTATGTCGCTGGAGAATTCTGGCATAACCATAGAAGCTAGGTTATCATTTGTGTCTGTCATAAACGATGAACAAGCGCCTAGTGAACTAATTCTCGACAAATTCTGAGTTCCTTGTGTCAATGTAGTATTATTTTCGGAAGTAGTATCCGAAACTTGATCTTCGTCAACATGATACGTTTCATCTGAAGCGACGTCTTCTAACTTTTTTTTTTTGAGAGGTTGAAAAAAAGTGGCAATCGAAGGCTGCTGGCGAGACTGAAATTAATCAACTCTATGAACATTTTTTCTAATCACTCATTAGGGATAATTTTTCAGAGCCACTATGGCCATCCCAGAAAAACGCATATGTTTATACTCACCATTTTCTAGAACGTTTCATGTGCCAAGAAGGGCATTCCATACATTAAACGCTTCAGCACTCAGTAGCGACAAACAATAGCTATACTATTGCATAAATCGATTGCACAGTACTTACAATTAGTTTAAATATAAATTGAAATGAACTCGAAAAACAAAAGCTCCTTTACTTTGATGTGATCTAACTTGTGGAGAAATCTGGCAGTGTACGCACAGCTGAGTTAAAACGATGATCGATTAATCAATACATTAGCGCGCATACGACTATCGATTTTGCCATGTGCTTCAGTGACATCACGCGTGATTAACACGCGTGATAGCAATTTAGCACCCATCAAGCTCTCAACTGGCTATCTAGAATGTTTTGGTCTGTTTTTTAACTGTATATTGTAAAAATAAGTCAATACATACATATATCATATGAACTTAATATATTCACAAAAAGTCTCGCAATCCACGCACAAACAAGTAGTTGAACTTGTCAACCAAAATCTGATATTCTATCCGACTCGGAGTTTTGGGGGGGGAAATTTCCCCTATTTCACCCCCCGTAGATCCGCCACTGCTTAAGAAGTAGGTAACGTAGAAGGTTAAAGTTGAAAAAATTATGATATTATTTACAAGAACTAGTTGTAGGAACTGAATAGGGATTCCATGGAGATGGAAAATAACGCAATCTTCATTCGTTGAATTCAAAATATGAACTGATTTAGGCTGATCTTAGGCTCTTGGAGGTAACAATTGTTCTTAGAAGATCTTATTCTAGTATGACTCAAGACCACGAATTCGGGTTGAAAAATGATTACTATTTTGGGTACGGCTTGACATCCTGCAGTTGTGATCTTTTGGGTTAGTTTTAGAATTACAAAAGTTTTTCCACAAAGTGTATGGCTGATTGTAATTTTAGTACAAGAGAAGAGTACAGTTGTATTATATTTTCTTTAGTGCATCTGATTTGGTAAAGCCATTTCAGATGAACACGATGTTTAATCTTAAACAGGATTATTAAATAGAAATTACTTAAATCCGATGATTGGGACCAAATTCAGTAAACTTGCTATAACTCAGGAAACTATTGGTAGTTGAAAATGCTTTATGTGAGTTATTCATAACAGTTGTTACAATTAGATTATTAGGGGCTTAAGTTCTATAACATAAGAATCTGAAAAATACACCTTAATAAAAAGGCAATACTTATTGAATCCATATGTAAGTATGTATTTACTAATATAATTTAGTCCCATGCATAAAGTTACCAGGATCATGTTCTCAGATGTTTGATGTATTATGTACCATAAACTCCAAAAACGTCGAGAAGTTTCGATTGACCGGCTCAAGGTCAATCTTACAAAAGAAGATAACTTCAAAGGCAACACACAAAAAGGTGAGCAGGTTGTCTGTATAGCTATTTCAAGAACCACCAAGTTCTATCATCAGCAGACTTTGCTAAAGAACTCCAGAATTGCAATAGCCATACCATGTCTTCAACGCTAAAACTAGTTGGGAACTGCAACTAAATGAAAAGTTTGTAAAGCCTACAATACCAAAGACCACCTTTTTGTGCATACCCATGTTCTTTCAGATGTAAGAGCCCAGTGACTTCCAGCGCACAAATTCAATTCGAACTCTATTCGTTTTTCAAAACAGCAAATCATTTGATTTTTGAAGTGATTTAAAGTCACTTGTAAGACCTTTCAAAAACTGAATAAATCGTTTGGGTTCTTGAATGTATTTATGCTCGCATGTATTTGGCTTAGATTTCAGCAATATATAAATAAATATTTACATTATGATTTATTGATTAATTATTGCGATAGTTTCTGGTCATTTTCTCTGGTTTCCTGACTAATGACCATTTATGATCTGTTTTTTATTTTTGGACTACAAATTTCAAGTTTTCATTTAGTTAACAGAAGAAAATTAAGAATATTATATAGATATATAGATTAAATTTTTAATTTATCCATTTCTTGTATCACCTTACCCGTACTTCCCTTTGGAAAAGTTCTTGCCTCATGGCAAAAAATGACACTCCACTTTGTCATGTGAAGCAAATAAATCATCGTAAGTTTTCAGCCGGGCAGTTCTCTGACCCAAAGTCAGCCATCTACTTTCAGCCGCTCCCCCCCCCACTCTTTATCAACGACCTGTTCTCAAGTTAATTCAATTTAAAGAAAAAAGAAAACTTTATCTTGCAGTTTTTTTTCTGTTCTTCCTCTTTATAAGTTTTTTTCTTTCTGCTTTCTCTATGGTTTTTCTTTCTGTCAAGGTTTCGCTTTGTCGCTTCATTTTGAGCAAAGTTTTCAGTTCCAGAGTTGACACGTCATCAGCACAAAAGAGGAGAGTTGTCTCAACTTCGTGGGCTCCGACCAAAAACCACCTCTTGGAAAATAGAAAATGTAAAGCTTGAAGCAGCAAGTCACATGATAAATAACCAAAAAAAGGACAATAGACAAGGACAAAATATTTGTTGTTGGTTAAACTTGAGCTTGAAAATTGACTGCCATACATACATATGTGAATGGTGGAAAAAGAGAGGAAGAGAGGAGTAATGGGTGTAGTTGGGGCAACCTATTATAAATCCACACAATCCTACAATTTGTTTTGATTTACTTGTGGGGAAAAATTGATGCAAAAGTTATGCGAAAAGTTTTTTGATTTGTTTAGTGAATTTATTTTCACAATTGGAAATTCTTCCCCCACTTTGAATTAACTCAAAACTGAAGTTCACTTCGCATTTCATTCTGTCTCTTCTTTTTTTTTCTCTTTCTCTCTCTCTCACATACAATTTTCTTAATTTTTCAGTTTATTGTTTTTGGTATTCTGTTTCCTATATTTTCACCCTATACTGAAAAGGGTATATTAGAAGTGACACACATGTAACATACGATGTTTGGTTGTGAAAGTCTCTACTAGGTTTCTTTTTGCTGTCGAAATTTTTTAGATTAGTTTTTTGATTTTATCTGTTATGTAGTGGACTGCCTAAAAAAGATTTATATTTATTTTGAGATGAGTTTAAACGTCATAATTGGCATAATTTCTTGATATAACGATTAAATTCGCTTGATATATTTTAGCAGAATCAACAGTTTCCAAAATTGTTAATAATAAATGAATAAATTTTATATTGTTCAAAATAACAGACTAAACTCGACAAGTGGGATTCATAGATACATTTTATGGATAATATAGATAATTTGTTGTCCCTATAGTTAAAAATATATCGTTTTCTCAAATACTGAAAAGTAATGTCGTTATGATTGCTGATAATTTTTACTAGAGCCTAAATGGAAGGAAATTTATGAATGAAAACCCAAATTGACCTAAGTCCTTTTCAAATGAAACCGCTTACTCTTTGCAGGGTATGTTTGAATCGCCACTCTCAATTTTAATGGACAGGAAATTTTTTATTTGGTGTTTTGTTTTATGTTCATCATTTTCTATTGTGCCAACCCAAAAGCGCCTTAAAGCTTTCCTCTTTCTTCAGCTCGCACAAGTTTTCTTTCGTTTCTAAACTTGAGTTATAATTGAAAATATTGTTGTGGAATTGTTGTAGTTGTTTTGGGGTTCTCAATCTATTTTGCTCTCTTTCCCACTCACATGCGCCTTAAGTGGATGGAGCAGCTGTGTTTTGGTTTTAATTAAATTTTCCTGTCCACAGAAGTTTAAATAGGTAACATGCTGAGAAATGAGTGTGTAAACAGGAATCATTTGTTAACGTATAAACGTTGAATAGGAAATAGAAAAGTGCTACTAAAACAAACCAAATGGTTCACAAATATAAAGAAGTAAAAAGTCTTGCTGCATATTGACTTAATCGAGCTTTAAGGCATTTGAAACGGATTAACTTGGCTCCATTTTATTTATTGACCAAACATTTGTCCAACCAAGCATTTCTCTATAACAAATCACAACACCTACAGAAACCTCAGCTCAGTTTGCTTTAACTTCTTTTTGCTCGTTCCTGTTCTAACAATGGAGTAATTGAAAATATATATACTTAGAGAGCAAGCACATGGCAAAACGAAATGTATCTGGAAACAAAAAAAAAGGACAATTCCGGCATCCGTTGGTCACTTTTTACTGGTTGAGAAATTGTCATTTAAACATGAAATTCCCGAACCAACTATCCAAGTTGCTATTGACAATGGTCGAGGCCACTTCTGGGAGACGTACGCCCCAGCCCCCCCTCCTTGGGTTCCATATTTTTAGTTCCATTGCTTATTCGTACATTCGAAAATCCTAGAGAAACACTTTTGCACTTGTTGTCCAGCCAAGACTTGCAATCTCAGCATTGCCGAGCAAACTTTATATGCATTTTGTTTGGAAAAAGAAATTGAAAATCTATCCCCAATGCTTATGTGTTTGGGTGTGTGTTTTGAGGAATTTTCCCATATGACTGTCTATCTAAGTGACTTTTCCCTCCCAGTCGTTACTATCACCATCTTCGTCAGCTTCAGCCAGCCATTGCCCCTCTGTCTGGCTGCACTTATCGATTGCTCAGACGCGAACAAAAGTGTTTGGAGAAAAATATGTGAGAAACTTGAATCAAAAACCGAAAAAAATAGAAAAAATCACACATTTTTACACAGAGAAAGAAGAAACCCATTAACACTAATCGCTTCCCCACAGACACATAAACAATTTATCTGACACATACACACACACATACACACATAAATACACTCATGCATGTACCTATTACATATACACATATGTGAGGTCCTTTTCTGCCGCAAAAGATCGAAGCCAGACTTGCATTTTTTTGTAGTCTTATTTGGTATTTTGCTTACGCTGCCGGAAATTTATCACGTTAACCTTTGGGAAATGCTCATATAATTTATCTTCAAGAAAGTAAATTTTCAAAAAAAAAAAAGAAAACCAAAAGAATGAAGAAGACAGGGAAAAAGCTGAAAAAGCATTTGGGGTTCGGTTGTTCGTTGTTCTGAATGAAAATTTTTCGACCAAAGTTTTCAAACTTGCCTCACTTTGGTTCTACTTACAAAAATACTCTGGGGAGGCGAGAGGAGTGTGTGGTTGTGTGTGTTTGTGCAAAGGTAAAAAATGGCGCTTTGTATGTGTGTGAGCATTTGTTTGTTGGAGTCCATGTATGTGTGTGTGTGTGTGTGTGCGATTTCGGTTGCGGCAATGTAAAAAATTAGGTTAATTTTGCTTTGCTATGGATTGATGGCGGACCATCCAAAAGCACTTGGCAAATAATTAATAAAAATTTTCGTTACCCAAATGAAAGACTGAGTGGGTCAATTTGAAATCAAAATAAATTGGCCAAAGAAAATGTTAAAGAGTTTAAACCAAATGAAAATTAGCAACTTATTTAACACATTAATTAATGCATTGAGAAAGTTTTTAGTTTCAATGTCATCATGGTTTCTTATGTCAGAAAAGCAATAGAAAATATTTATTCATTAAGTTTAAAGTGTCGACGGAAAAATTTATTTTCTAATTTTCAATAGTCGGAAAACTGTTCAAGACAAGTTCCATCAGCAAGTTTATTTCCACACATTTGCTTCATTTAGTTTTCCATGAAATGTTCATTTTACTTCTTTGGCAATTCGCTTTAAAGTCACTCCCACTCACATGCCATTTGGTTCTCTTACTTAGAGTAGGGCATTTAATATGCTTTCATTGCCAACATTCGCACTTATGTTCCTTTCCTTTTACACAATTTCCATACCCTGTAATATTAAATGGTAACGAGGTATATAAAACTCTTTAAAAGTCTTCTCAATAGTAAAAGGGTAAAAAGAGGTTTTCAGGGCTGTAATTGGAATTTATGTTTTACTGGTTTGGCTAAAAAACAAATTGAATATAATGAAACTTCCGGTATCCTCAGTCAAATTGAAAACATAATTTAATAATTATGAACAACTTAATGTTCCACCCAAAGCTTATATGATTAAGAGGTATCATGAGGTCGTTGACAACTGCTAGGATAGGAACTTTTTTCCTAGATTTCTCCATTGCCTCACCACATTGTCCTCGCCGTCGGTTCATTAAGAAAGTTTTTCTTTATAGTTTTCGTTACATAAACGCTGAAAACTTAATTTCTGCTAAGTGAACTTGTTAAGTTTTGCTTTTGCTCTTCTTGTTTTTTTTTTTGCTGCTCTTTTGTTGTTGTCATTTGTCGCCGCCTTTTATTATGACTGCGTTGGTGATGCTGGGGCGATGGTGGTCTACCCTGCGGCTGGCGTTGACACTTTGGTACCCGTTTCTATTCCATTTCTTCCTTTTTTTTTGTTTTTGGTCAGCTTTAAGCGCATTAAAAAGCAACTCTTGCCCATGGAGTAGGATAACTAGGACGTGGTCTGTAAATGGAAATCAAAATGCTGCCAAGTGCAAGCGATCCTTAGAAATATAATTACACTCGACCAAAAGGTTAACTTTAACTAGCACTAGAAAGATTAAGAATATGAATATTAGTTCGTTTACTCCTTCTTTTTAGTTATGAAAGGTTTTTGATTTTTACATTTAGGTAATAAAGTATTACTTTCAGCTGCAAACTTAACGCGATTGCTTACAAATTTCAGATCTGATAAAGTATCTTAAACACAATCATTTTTTATTTTTTGTTCGTTAGCAATAAGATTGATAAGCAAAGACTTAAGTTTTTCAGATTATGTTTCTTATTGTCATTCAAAAACTCTGTTTTGCAAAGGCAGTTCAAATTTTTCACAGTTTACATTATTAAATAGATGTAGATCTAGTGGATTTTGCTTTCACAAGATGTTAATTGAAACATTAGTCTATTTGGTAAACAAAACTCGACAATTATTCTCGTATTTTACAGCTGACTGTTAGTGAATCAGTTGGTATAAAGTTTTAAAAGAGTTGAGTTCACAATTTGTGTGTAATTATTTTAAATTTTATTTTATTTATGTGATTTTGTTTTGAATTTGCCTATCTTAACTTGTAATCAATTAACAAAAACCAAATATTTTTAAATTTTCTTTCATTTTTAGAATTTTATTTCCGTGTGCGTGTCAAATCAAGTCTTCCGTTTGTCCTGCAGCAAATCAAATTAATCATACGCCCCGCATGACCGTCTAGTCAAAACACAACTGACAGTTACAGGTCTTCGGTCCAGGACCATCATTAGTTTGCATTTAACATATCAAAATACCGTTGCTTGCCCTACTCTCTCTTACTTCCCATCGACTCTCAACTCATTGAACCGCAAATGCAATGTCAAGCAATTTGATGCTGGCGGAAATCTTTCAAAGTTAATTTTCAACACACGAACAAACAGAGGACTTAGGTAAATGAAAGGTAGGGTTATGGGGGGAAGGAGGAATACTTACTTTCTACCCAGTGATAGGGCGACAAAATTGTACAAATTCAACACAGACTTCAAAGCGTCAATAAGCAGACAAATATAGACAGTTGGGCGTGGCAGTGACGGAGTTGCTGGTGGGACACGAAATGCGGGGAGAGGCGTGCCCAATGGGCCGTTCCGGGGGCCTGTCTGGCAAACAAACTTGACTGATAACGGAAGCAGGCAATGCACGTGTTTACCTTTGGATATAGGAAAACGTTCTTCGTCTCTGTCTCTCGTATGATGTCCACTGTCGATGATTACTATGATGCTGATGATGATGATGAGGTCGGAGGAGCCGTTGACTGAGGCCAGCCAGGATAGCTTGTAGCCACTGCTGATGTCACACATTCATGGTCATTTTGCTGAGTCAATCGTTTGAAAAATTTATGTTGCCTTCAAAAGCAAAATTTGCCATCGCCATCCGTTGGCTGCTTGGTTTAAGGCCAGGGGTCGGGGTCGAATGCGAGAAACAGAATCAAAACCTGGAGCCGTTGCTATAGCTGAAACAGGAGCATTCAGATAGATAGTCAATAGATGCGGTTCATTTAACTTGACTGAATGTGCATCGTTTGCTGCTGCTGCTGCTGCTGCTGACCTGGTCGTCGGGTTGGGTCTGTCTGCTCTATTGGTTTCACCCTTCTCATGTTTATGAAGTGTTGATGTGTGTCTGATTTAATTGAAATTTGATGCACTTTTCCATGTCTGAGCTAAAGTCAGCAGTTTTTGGTCTCCACATGTTTCAAAGAGCATGTGCACAAAGCTCAATTAAGGACGTCAAATCAATCATGTGTGAATCCGGAAATTTCAATGAACTTGAAAAAGCATTTATGAAAATTAACCTTCAAATGTTCATCTTTATGTGTGTTTACATATTTCGAATTGCATAAATGAGTCTAATGAAATTTATACAGACAATTATAATTGAAAGGAATAGCTAACAACAATAATACTTGTATCTTTATTATGATTTTGAATTCTTGATATGAAATTCTTAAGGTACATGGATACATTCAAAAATGGAAAATGGGACATTCATGTTAAAGTTTTCACATCATTGTTTTATTTGCTTTATGCTTACTCAAATAAAGATTTATTGTATCTTAATTTTAATTTTAATTAAAAATCGTCTCAAACGATGTTTTTCTTAAAAATTATAATCTTCTTTGTGCCTGTTCTTGTTCTTTGTTTTTGCATAAGACAACTTTCCATTTTCATAACTTTCTCACATTTTCTAAAGGCTAAAATTCTCAATTATTACATTTTTAGCTTTATGCACTTTTCAGTCGTTTAGATATTTCTAAGTTGCTGTCCCCACTTTCGTTTTGTTTGTTTTTCATTTTATGTTGCTTTTACAAATTTTCTCTGGACCCAAAAATTATAGTTATTTAGTTAGACCTCTGACAACCTCTGCCACAATTTCCACTTCAACTATGATTATATAATCTGCACATTTGCAGACAATAAACTTCTCTTTGCCTTTCTTTCTTTAGCATTCTTTCTTATATATTTTTTAGCTTACACTTTAGTAAGCCTGAGAAATTTACAGAGAATTTTATTATCACGTTTGCACACAGCTAATTTGCAAGAGGGAGTCATTCGAAGAGACAAAGAAACAAGGGGGAATGAGGCAGAAGCTGATGGTGGGTGGAGGTGGTTGGTGGGGCTAAAAACGGAAGAAAACTCCACTGAATTATATTTTCACAATAAACTTGGCAGACGCTGTTCTCTATTTTTATATTTGTATCTGCAACTCTCACTATACCCATTGCCACTACTTTCTCCTCATTCTCTGCCCATCGCACTGTGGGTAATAATAATAAGATGCAAATAAAATGCTGCTGCTCTTTCTTTTCCTTTTTTTGTTGCTCCTTCTCGTCTCTTTTGCTGCAGTACGTGCACGGTACGTGTGCCATAAAAGACTAGTGAATAGACAGAGATATAGAGTGAGAATGAGAAGGGCGGGCGGTAGCAAAATGCAGCTAACGTATGTATAAAGAAAATTTCCATAGATTTTTAAACGTAATAAGCAAAAATGTGACTGCAAAATCCAATTTGTAATGAGAAAAGTAGTGCGAATTGTGCGCCTAGAAAATATTGCTGCATATTTCTAGGCGTATTTATGGCTGGCTGAAAGCGAAAGATCCAGCGACAGTGAGAGCAAGCAAAAGAGACGAGGTATATGCGAAATGGTGGCGTATTGGGGGAGCGGCAAGTGGCCGAGGGAGACACAGTGTGTGCTAAAATTATGCAATACAATTATGCGAACAAGCCTGCACTTTGTATGTCTCTCTGGGTGGCTCTGCATGTTTTTGTGTGTTTCGAAACGTGACTTGTTTTTGTGTGAGACTTAGGCTAGGGGATCTGCAAATTTGTTGGCTGTTCTTGTTTTTGTTGTTGTTGCGGATTTAGCTAGGGCAAACTATTTTAACAGAAAACTTTTATATTTCTTTATTTTGTTGATGCTTTTGTTGCGGTTTCGCTCTGCGTACAGTTGGTAAGTAGGCTTAAATGCCAAAACGAAGGAACTTTGGAATGAAAACAAGTAATACTATATTTCGGTTGATTAAAGAATAAAACATTTTACGAATACCACCACGAAATATATTTGTAACCTCATGGCAAATAAAACAGTTAAATTAAAATTTAAAAAATTAATTATTTCTTTATAACTTTAATTGATACGCTAAAAGTCTACCAAAATTAGTGCAATATTTTTGTTTAAAATTGTAATGTAAAATTATTCTTAAATACTAGATAAATATTTCTTAAGATGCTACTCAACAAAAGTTTAATTTACTGGACCTACAAACAAAATTTCAAGCGACTTTTAGCTTGTTTAGATGGCCATTTGAAAATTAATTTTGTACACGCGCACAAAAGTATGCTATATTTCACACGTAACACAAACAGCCAACAGGGCCAGCGACCTGTCCTCCTTTCTGGACAATGCTTCGCCCCACTCTGTTTACAATTCATAAGCAAAAAAAGGAGGAAAAGAAAGAAACACAAAAGCGGTCAAACATTTTGAAGAATACTAAGTTCTACATTTGCCCGAAAGAGAATGGTCTGAGAGTGGAATGGGATGGCAAGGAGAAGAGACTACAGTGGTGCACACGATTTTTAAATTATTTTGTTGCATTTTCCTGGCCGCCTAAATAAACAAGTCAGTTTATTTTCAAAAACAACTATGACATGTCCTTATTTCAACACCGAGCCGTGTTCCCTCTTATTCTCTTCCTGTAAATTCCCTTCCCCAGGTTGCCCTGACCTTAGTCTCTTTTGTGTAATTGTGAAACGTGATTTTTGCTTTTCGTTGCCACAAAACATTTTTACGATTTATGTTAATTTTATTTTTCTTTTTTATTAGTTATTTTTTATTCTGTTGTCCTCAGTTTAAATTATATGAAAACTGTTGGCAGTTATTGTTATTAACATACCCTGTAACCAAAAAGAACAAGAGCGTGTGGTTTTCTAATTTCTAAATATTTGTTTAAAGTACATGATTATTTTTGAATATAATCAAAATAGGTTCATAGTAATCTCGATGCAAATATGAAGGATCTAATAATATTCACAAAATTACAAAAAATATATAGTGTATTCTTCTTCGAATGAAATTGGTGAGTTCGAAACGGAAAAAAATTTGGGAACGCAGACAAATTTCCAATATTATAGATTTTGTACTCTATTGAGTTTTAGTCTTTTTTGTTAAAGGGTGTATGAAAGGTCGTTCAAAACATTTTACAGATTTTCCTTTTCTGTTTCTTTCGAAGGTGTCGTAAAATGAAAATTCATAAATATTTAGCGCACGTTTTATTAGTTGCCGCAATGATGGTGCTGACGATGATGCTAAAGCCATGGGCATTGCCATGGGACTAGTTTTCTTTTTTATTGTTTTCTTTTTTTCCACTCGCTGTTGATTTTTTATTTTATTTATTTAACTTTTTACTCTGCCAAAATTATTGCGATTGTTGATTATATTTTAATAGTTTTAAAGGCTTTAAGCTCGGGGCTTACCAATTAAGTGGTTTCTATATATTTTTATTGGCATTAAAATATATTGAATATTATGAAGGATTATTAACAAGTTGAGTTGTGCAGCAATGTACTCTTTTTTGTAGATTTTAAGTGGTTCTAAAAAAATGCTTAACAATTCAACACAAACTACAAAAAATAAAACTCACAAAATAATTGCTAATGGATTGGAATTTCATTCTGAGGTAACATTATCGATTTACTAAAGTGCACATAAATCTTTTTTTGTATGTGAGATATAATATTTTATACCTTCATTATCTTAAAATTATGGCAAACAATGCCAGAGAACTTTCTGTTAGAGATGACATTAGTGTCAATATATTTTCACAAGTCCAACAATTTTGAAAAAAAAACACGTTATAATAAAACTTCATCCCATATGTCAACCTAAGTGTATCTATTTTTAAAAAAGAATTAAAAACTTTATAATTTACTTGTATATTTGTATACATTTTGGTCTTGGTGATAAAAACTTTTCACAATATTCTCTTTAATATTTTTTTTTTAGTTTTTAAATTTGCAATAAAATTTATTTACCCTAATTTTCGACATCATTATCTCCAGATCATTTTTAAACTGATTTGAAACTTGTTAATTATAAAACTATTTTCGACTTTGATTCTTCGGTAATTAAAGGGTCGCATTTAATGTATTTATGCATTAAATTTGTAAACAGGTAAGTTTAATTCTTTCACATTTAACTGACAGCATTTTAATTAAAGAAATTTAAAATTAGCTAACTGAAAATTTTACAATAATTATATAACAATAAACACCACAAAGAAAAGGGCTAAACAAAATTTTTGTTAAAAGGCCAGGATCCAAATTTGAACTTCTTTTACTTTCCCTTTACCCTCCCCTCAATAAAGAGGACGAAAAAATGGTTATTAATTAGATTTAATGCCTGTCTAGAGCGACAACAACGATGTCTGACGGTCGCTGCTGACTTTGCCTCTGCCTGTTAGAGTAACGAGCTCTGGGTGGCGGTGAATACCAAGCCATGGAAATAACCGCTGTGAAAACTTTGCCAGCTGTATTACATTACGCCTTTAATTTCATTACACAAGCAGGCTCCCACAACAAGGACGAGCACGAGAACGAGCCGAGGCGCGGACCATAAAATATAGAAGAAGGCACTTGAAAAGTCAGACCCGGCAGTGAGAGACCAAAAATGTTGGATCAGAGCAAAGCTCATGTTCCATGGCGCCGGCCAACAAAACACTGCAGCTTCGGCTCTAGCTCAACGGGTGTCCCGCCATGGAATGGAGAGTTAGAGTTTATTATTTAATACTTTTAACGTCATGCGTTGAAATTAGCAGCCATAAATCAATGAAACGACTAACACAAGTCTACAATTAGCTGCTACCTCATTCCGAAATGCTCTCAATTCCACTGTCTTTGGAAAAAGGTTCAAATTCTATGGAACTAGCCTGGGGGATAATTAATTTTTATGGTGTGTGTCAGTCAGTGTGTGTTTATGAGAATATATAATTTTAATACTTCAAGAGTTGCTGAGTAGTTGAGAGATAATTAACTTTAAGTGAAGAGCACCGATTTTGTTTTATAATAACAGCTGCAACTATTGTCCAAGTTATTAACTATACATGTTAAAATTTGTAAGTCAACATCCATATTTGTATAATATGAGGTTAATGAAAGTCAAACATTAAATAGTACTAAATAGTAATAGGCTTTATTTGACAACAAAAAAGTAAAGTTTTTTTTATTTTGAATTCGTAGTTAAGCTTGACATTTCTTTATTTTACTGCTCAATTACTCATTTTGTGTCACTTTGACAGTCAAGCGAGCACTGACAATAAGGTTGGAAAACGGAGCAAGTTATACTTTTGTGTCATGGTCATAACAATCGCAGTTGGCATTGAAAAACCATTTGAAGTGGACTACTTCACACTTTGATCGACTTTACTCAATATTAACAAGCTTCACAAAAAGATTAAAATGCTACCTAAAATCAAAATTGAAAAACTGCAGGAAATAGAGGAGCATTTAAATACATCCCGAAGTCTTAATTTATCGGAGGACCCTTCACCATCAAGACGTTATTGCCTACGTAGCTCCGTAAAGCGGGAAATAAAACAAGAAACAGCAGTGGAATCACATGAAGAGCAAGGGCAATTTATTCCTAGTATTCTATCAATAGCCGCTTCAACTTCAATGGAAAATTCTGCCAGACCAATCTCTGTGAAACAGGAGACCGAGAGCACATCAGGAACACAAGAGCCATTAATTAGAAGGCCACTAACGTATGCTGCTATTAAAGGGAGGGGACCAATATATAGGAAAACACCAAAGACCCCGAAGACGCCAAAGACACCAAACACGCCAAAGGGATCTAAGACAGTTAACAGTCGCAGGACATCAAAGACGCCTCAGGCATCAAAGACTTCAACCGCTAGGATAACTAGTACGCCAATAGCTACCAGTTCGCCAATGTCTCCATTGGGGACAGGGTCTTCCAGAAATAATGGTACATCTCAAACAAATACTGTGCGTTTCAGTGGCCGGAAGCGACCTCGTTCGGAGGGTATAGCTGAAAGGGAGGAAGAACAAGATAATGCCGTCAATACCGTAAATGAAGCAGCAACACCAAAACGCCGACGTATTGCGGTTTACAGTATGGACTTGAGTTCACCTCTTACCTTGCTGCGTAGGCGTAATGTAACACGTTTTCTTTTCGATCGGGATGTGGAGCAATCTGTAATTCAGTTGGGTGCTGGTGATGGACTTGCAGTCAATGCTACACTGGAACAAGGTGATAAAAATCAAATACCTTTGGATCAAATTCCAGAAAACGGGATCATAAATCAAGAAGACGCTACGCCAGCTCAAGTGGTTGACGCTCCAAACAAGGAAGATGAACAGTCGGTGCTCATTGTAAAACAAAATGTCTCTACGATCGAGTTGAGTTCTGAAGTAACAGAAAGTACCGTTATGCCTGATCATTCTCAAAACGAGAGTATACGGACTCCTGCATGTGCAACTGAAGGGGATTCGGTTCCGGAAACCACGACTGGAGTTGGTAACATGTCATTGAGCGGTGAATTCCAGTTCCAGATAACACCATCTCTATTGAATTCTTCGTCAGAATCAAGCAATGGCTTTTTCTGTGTTATCGCCTAACTTGGAGTTTTATATTTTTGTTTGCTTTTTTTTTATTTGAATTAAAATTTGAGTTTTATCAATCACATATTTGTATGAAAAATAAAAACTACCATCATTAAATCCTTCAGTACATAAAATACATTAGTTCAGTAATGCGATATTTTTTAGTAATGAATCTCCACATTTCTAGTTAACGGATCATTGTGTTGAAAAATGTGTCACATTACTTATTAAATCTTTGTTTTTATAAACTGTGGCATTTCTTTTTATACAATTTATAAAGGGAGCTAGAGGTGATTTAACTTTCTTATTTTGCTTATACAAGTATTTATTGTCATCTTCAGAATTTTCGTATTTTTTGTTGAATATAAAAACATTTTTCAAAACAACGCTGCCCACATGCATGCCATGTAACAATACAAAGAGCCCACCTTCTACCTACATTTCTAAAAAGTCAAGTGTTTATTAAATATTGAAATAGTGAGGAAAAAGCATTAGACAATAACAAAACTTATGAGTTAGCGGCAAATGCCTTAGGCGGCAATTTTTTCAAACGTATGAGAAATCTACAAAATTTAATGTGTTTTTCAACCTTCAAAAATATATATGTGTCGGAGATTAAATTAGGCATTTCTAAGAATTTGAATTGTGTGCCTACGAATTGATCAGTGTTGAGTAATGAATAACATGATCGATGTATAACACTGTATAACACTATAAATGTGCGACGACGGTATATGCTGTCCTTGAGTGTGGCTTACAATTAGTGTGCAGTTGAGAGAGAGAGAGAGAGAGAGAGAGAGAGAGAGAGAGAGAGAGAGAGATAGAGAGAGAGAGAGAGAGAGAGAGAGATAACTATAAAAATCACTAATAGAGGTAGATGAGCGTCTCAAGTTCAGTCACTTTTACTGATGAAATTCAACCAGAAAGCACTTCGAGACTAGCTGCACAATTTTAGTGACAAAAATGGAAGCCAATAATGGAAACAACGATTCAGGAATTCCTGAAAACCCCAACTCGCCGATATATGAAATATCTAATCCGAAAGACACAAAACTTATAAAATTTAATTATCAAAGGTAATCTATAGTATTAAATTGGTTTTATACAATTTGGTTATTGCTCTTATGATACTGTCATTTACGACGTTATAATTCTTTGTAATTTTTTGGGCAACTTAGCCTGGAAAATATTTAATATGCATATGATTTTGGTCATATGAATTTAAATAAGTTGTTTCTTTTGATTCATGCTAAAATAGCAAAGTTGACGCAAAGACTTTCTTCTTTCATTGACTTATTGCATTCATGTGTAAAATTGTTTAGAATTTGGTAATAAAGACGACGAAAATAATTGCGCTTAAAATAGACTAATTAATTTAATGTATCTACATATAAATTTTGTATTTTAGACAAGTTTCGGTTCAATTGATTGGGCTCTACAAAAACATACATATATCGCGTATTTATATGTATGTACTTTATAGAAGCGTATGGATGAGTTGGGACATGAGTTGAACAAACAGAATGCCTGGAACTTTTCAACAAAATAGACAAACAGAAAAACCAAGTAACAACTGCAACACCAACACCAGCAGCAACAGCCACAGTGGCAACAATAGCAACAACATGAGGCAGAAAACTTTCCAAGCAAGACAAGACAACAAGGACAAGGCTAACAACAATTGTAGTGTAGTGAGGGCTTGGTGTCTCTGTGTGGGGAGGCGGCTTCTTGGAGCAACTGGCACCATGTTAAAGCGCCCTGCGTGACGGTTAGCAGCGTGGCAAACAAGATGAGAACGAGACTACTGGAACTAGTCGTACTATGTAGTAAACTTCTACAACTAATCCTGACTGATGTTGCGACAATATATATAGGTATGTACACATGTACATACATACATACATATATAGATATGTATATACATAATATATATAAATAAACAGAAATATATAGAAAGATGGAGAAAAAGAGAGCTATAAGTTGTGCGACATGAAGAAACATACAACATATGCTTCTCAGCTACGCTTTGTTACCATTGTCTGGGTTGCCTATCTCCGTTTTGCCTTCTCATTTCTCCCCATCCGTATCCTTCTTCTGGTTGGTTTGCTGCTCCTTCTGCTGTTTGCCATTTGTATTGGAGATTTATGCGTTAGCGCATAAACTTGCATTTCAAATGGATTTATAAAAAACAACAACAACAACAAAGAAGTAAAGTTAAAATTATAAAAATAAGAATTACTAGAACATGACATAATGGTAAGTTGACTTAATGCACTTAATCTGCATTTAAAAAAAAACACTTCATAATCAAATTTCCAAATCATTGTCTTATGTTGTTTTCAAAGTTGTTATGATTAGTTGGTCAAATGAAAACAGTTTCATTAAGTATCTTGTTTTGATGTCAACTTAAAGCTAACATCAAATTTACATCTTTAATTTTATAATATTTCACACAGTTCTTTTTAAATTTTTTTTTATTACAATTAGATACAATGTGAAATATTATGTCTAATATAGTTTAGAGCGTACTACCTGCTATGGCCTTCGACGCCTATTTTGTTAGTTTCTGTTTGTTTCTGTTTGCTAGCCTATTTTAAATTTGCTTTATAATTCTAGCTTGATTTACAAATTTGTAAATGATATTAATGTTGCTTTCGTGGACTGTTTTTAGGAAGTCTGTTGGTTGTTGTTGATTAAATATCATTCTTCTAATTCTTGCCAGTTGGGGCATTGGTCTAAGATGAGTCTGATGGTGAGTCTGTCACCGCAAGAGGTTCGTTGGTAAGCAGATGTTCGTGAGCCATTGCGATGTGTCCGATTCGGAGGCGGATGAAGATCGACCATCTATGTTTGGGCGTGTTTGCTAGATATATAGTTGCTAAGAGAGTTTTTGGGTTACTTTGGTTGAATTTTAATTTCTAAGATTTTGTTCTACGTTATTTAAGCAAACTTTTATTAAGACACCTTTAAGCTTAAATAGACTTTTTTTTAAAAGAAATTAAGTTTTTTGAATAATATTCTCAATGACATGTTTATGTTTTCCTACTCGAACTCTGCTCACTGAAAATTAACAGTATCTATGTATATAACTGTTAAATGTTATGTACGTAATGTTATGTACATAAGTAAGTTTTATGTCTTACAAGCTACCATTAACTTTTTATCTGTTCCGTTCATTCAAGGCCAATTAGCTTAAGAAGTTAAGAGATGAGATAGCTTCCACAAAGGTAAGCCTCTATGTCAGCGGCGGCTTTTGGCATACTCTTCATTTTCAAAAACTTTAAAACTTTCCCATATATAATAAATAATTTTGTATGTAGTCTTTAAACAGGAAAATAACTTCAACGATTGCAAGCTTGGAATGTAGATGGAAAAAACTAACTTTCCTGATGCTTAAAATGTATTGCTTACATACTTTTTATTGAAGTTATAATTAATATTAAAATATCTAATATTAAATTTGTCATTTGTGTTTTAAAATAATTAGTAATTGTCTTGGCAAATTCCAGTTTTGAGTGCTTAAATTCTCTTGATGTTGTTGCTGGCCACAGAATTCAATCAATATAATTGCAACACTTTAGTTAAGAACTTTTGCCAAAGATATACAAAGCCACATCAACACACGCACTCGCACACCCACACACACCTACGCACACTCGCACATATGTTAACTGTAACTATGACAAAGTACGTAAACAATGTAAAGCGTTTCAAATTTATACGTCCAACCCTACAAAAAGTTGCCCCAAAGGAGTCAGCACACACAACTGATGACGAGGACGACAAGGACATAAACTTAGACAGGTGCGTATGTATGGCAAGTATATATGTGTATGTGTGTGGGTGTATTCCTGTATTTATGCTTAGAAGTTTATGCACTTAATTAAGCCTCTAAAAACTTACGTGGTAGAAACCGACCAACCCATGAAGCCACCAAACCAACCAACCAACTATCAACTACAACTACAACAATGTTGCTCTCATGTTTATCCTTGGGGGGCACCTTCAAGTGCTCCTTACACATACGCACATCCACGCAGACACACATACGCATAGTTTGTTGTATGTTTTCATAGAGAACTTTTTTCATAGACGTAAAAGTGAAGTTGTAGCCACAGCTGTGACTTTGAAAATACATTCAATCATTTTTTTTTTTTCAAAAGTTTTCCGGCCGTCGTATGTTGTAGTTGTCGTGCTAGTTTTTACATTGATAAATACAATTAAAAACCAATTTTAAACTACCAAATAATATAGTTGATCGTAATAGCCAATTTTGTAAATTTACAGTTCACGTTCCATGCCCAATTAAAATATCCAATTAGTTAAATTTTTGTGGCTGTCAGCATTTAATAAATATGAATTAAATAAAAGTCAACAAATAATTAGAATGTGAAATAAAAAACCAAATTACAAAGAAAAAACAAAAAAATTAAAAATACTATTGTGAACGGCTAATAAAAAGGTTACATAATTATGTAAATTATATATTTTTGATGATTCTCTACAAAATAGGAGGGACTGGGAAGTCATGGTTCGTTTGACAAATTAATTTTGAAATCATTTAATTTCGTTTATCAAGCTTTGTTTTATTATAGTGTTTGTATGGAAAATTAAAAAACTCATATTCACAGCTTAATTGTAAACTTATTATGAGTACAATTAGTCTAGTCGGCCCACTCTGCGTATACGTTACATTTAATTTGCTATTAGCTGGCAACTTTTGGTTGCGAGGAATTCTTTGCAATGCATTGAAAATCACTTTTCCAAAAAAGATCTTTCACGATTTCAATATTTATTGAACTCAAAAGCATACTAATGAATATATCTGGACTATAAAAGGATAAACTTCAACTGATCTTTTGGTATATGTATGTATATTATTCAGGATAATTCAGAATGATACAATTATTTTGAGGTTTATAACAAATCTACTATGCGGTATTTAAATTTATCAAGAAAGCCCAATATATTTTAAAACATTCTATTATACACCTTTTTCTAGTTTTAATTCATTTTGTCTGTCAGCCAAAAAAATAATATAATAATAATATTTAAAAACGAAAAAACACCAACTCAACCCTGTCAACATTTATGACATGACATTTGACATTTGGCTAAAAATCAACAAACAATTTGACAACTTTTGTTCGTAAAACATCTGTAAATAGTGAAAAATGTTTCCGCCAATTTTTAGTTTTAGTTTTTCTTTTTACATAATTTTTTGTTGTTGTGTGTTTCATTGGTATTGCCATTTTGTGATTTTCTAATTAAAATTTTTCGCCATAAATTTTCATATATGTCCACGTTATGATGTTGACAGCGAATGAACAAATATAATGGTAATATTTTGTAAAAGCGTAAAATTTGCATACATTCCAGGTATGTGTCTAGGTGTGTGTATTCACTGAACAACAATATGGCATTTCGGCAAGTTCCTGTTTGCAAATTCGATAAACAAATAAATTAACAGAATTTTGCAACAAATCAGCGGCATATTTGGTTAATTTCTAAATAGACCTAGATACCCCGGCAGGCTATTGCCATGCGACATATGCAAATTGTCGTGGCAAAAGTGCCGGAGTTTGCAATGATTTTGTTTAATAAAGTGATAAAATATTTATGCAAACATAAGGTAAAATTTGTCAATGTGTTTAACAACTCAATGTTACTCTATAAAGAAGATTTTAAAGTCTATAGAAGATTATATTCTACAAAAACACAAAAGGTTTCAAAATTGAGTATTGAGTATAAATTAGAAATCGTTCTTCCTTTGAATTACTTTGTTATGACATTTAGAATTATTCACTCTAAGGATCATCTTAGTTTAGGTTTGAAGTCTTATAAATTGAGAATACACCTAGTCCTGGGAATATTTTATGAGCAGATTGAGAAATAAGCTTGGAAACTAAGCTTTAACTTTCATAAGTCTTTTGATTCAAATCCTGTCTGGATCTCAGTAATCTCAGTTTCGCCATAAAAAAGTTTATAGAATAATTTGTAAATAGTTTTTATCACATTTCCTTTTTTCACTGATCTATTCAAGCAATTTAGAAAAATAGTTTAAGTGCTATGAAAATTGAGATAAATAACTTGCACGTAAAGTTATTATTAAGTTATCTGCATAGCAACTGCATTAATTGTAAATGCATTCTCTCTTAAATAGTTGATGCTACTTGCTCACATAATAAAGTGTATTAACTATTCAGGATGTGGATTGTTTGTTGCGGTGAGAGAGGAAAGAGCGACTAACTCCGGTAGTTTACCTTGCTGGGATACATGTATTTATTTGCATAGGCCGCGCATTTTGTGATTAACAGTTTCCCCCAAATACAATTACAGAATGCATATGCGTGTGTTCCTGTTATGTAGTTGTGTGTGTGTGCGTGTGTGTGTGTGTGTTTAGTTCATTGTATGGCTCAATAATAACATTCTATTTATTTGACCAGTTTTCCGATAGTTTGCCTAGAAGGGGCAAGTTCGCCCATTTCCAGCATAATTATTGCAATTTATTTTGTTGCTAAAATCTGCGCAAATATACGCATTGAATGAGCACATAGGAGAGACGATTGGTGGGAAGGGAGGCACTGAAGTTTAGTTTGATTTGCTGCAAATTGCATCGAGAGTTTTGTCGATTGGTTTGTTGGCCGGTCAGTTTCAACTTCATTATTGAGGCAAGTCAATCAATCACTCAAAATGCATTGTGCATGAATATTTTGTTAGGTTCATTGTTGAATTTTATGGTTTGATTAGGCCCTCTCATAATGCTAGCATAAAATATAGTACATACTTATATATGTACTGAGTATACAATAATAAAGAGCTGTAGGCTGTAGATGTGTGAGTTAAATATTGAATGAGTTCAGCTAATTAGTTGTTTCGAGTAATAGAAAATGCAAAAGCAAACCAAATGCATACTGCCATTGTAGGATTCTTTTTCCTTTTAATAGAAGCTTTCCTTGCAGTTTATTGGCTTACATGTCGTTTCATATGAATTTCCATCAACTCAGACCCAGACAGACCTTTTTGTAAGCGGCTTAAACTGAAATCCTGAAAGCGAAACGGCATTGAGCCAAATGTACTTATATTTGGTAGTAGCGACTCTAACCACAATAAGAAAACTTGTGTAGACAAAAAGGCCAGAACCAGAACGAGGACCACGTCGACAGATACCTTCAAAATGTCATACACATTCGGCTTAAGGTATCTACTCCCCGCTCACGTACAAACTTGCCCTTTTGTAAGCCGCTTTGGCCAATTATTATTGGAGGTCTGCAATTAAATGTCACCTTTTGTCGTCTTCATCCTCACGAATTCCAGTCGAAATCGATGGTAAAAGTTTCCAGTTAGAGCTCACGAAACGTTTAATTAATTTTGAAATGAATGCAAAAGTTTCAAATGTCTTATCTTAGCAGGCTGGCTAAAACTTTAAAAGATAGACCAACTAACCAAAGTATTTTCCCACTCCCCTCCCCCTCCACCATTTTCTCTTTTACATTTTCATTTACCTTGAGCCTAGAAAGTTTTGTTGCCATTCGAAAGTTGGGATGTTTTTTTCACAACTAAACACCTTTTCCTTTGGATAGGCTGTAAACTTGAAAGCCATTTAAACACTTTTTCAACGTTTTGCTTGCCTTCTAAGGGATTTTAATTAGACACTTGGAATTTAAGGCATAAAATATGCATGTTGGTAAGGTCTAATACGATTTTTTTCCCAGAAACAGTTAGCTTGCGCCTTAAATACAAAAATGTTTAATACATTAAGAGAGATAGGAAAAGCTTTACAATTTTCCAGAAAATGAAATGTCCTGCAATGGGACCTTTAAATCGACAAGCAAGTTCAGAAACAAAATTGATTTATTCTTTGCCA
The DNA here is from genome assembly GCF_018902025.1 of Drosophila willistoni. Classification (NCBI taxonomy): domain Eukaryota; kingdom Metazoa; phylum Arthropoda; class Insecta; order Diptera; family Drosophilidae; genus Drosophila; species Drosophila willistoni. The sequence continues at coordinate 7,587,303 of NW_025814050.1, forward strand.
ATTTAACACTCCCAATAATGCCAATCATGTGTTTCTCTTGTCAATCTTCGATATCTATTATAAGCATTGGTAACTACCTAAAATTGCTGCTTTTTTGGCCGGCAGCAAGATAGAAACGCTAACCAGGCAACTCTGGTCTCCTACGTTTGATTTTCATTACCAAAAAAAAAAAAAAGGACACGAACATCAACATCGACAACAAGGCAAAATCCCCTTGATGCGATACGGGGATATTCCACTGCAAGTTCTCGTCGGCACACACTTGACTTGACTTGACTGAACTGGCCAAAAGTGCAGAGGCCAGAACAGAACCGATACAGAAGCAAGTTCGAAGTTCATCATCATCGAGCAGCCTGGAAGGCAGGCAGGCAGGCAGGCAGAAGTAACATCCGCACCCGAATCCGCATTGACGGTGTCCTGTGGCAAGAAAGCCAGCGAAGCAAATTGTTTTTAATTAAAAGTAAACAATATCAATTCATTCGACAGTTATCCTGTTATGCTGCTGACATGGCTGGCACCCTTCATCCAACCCTTTAACCCCCTATTCCATCGTCTAGCCTAATACCTTGGCCAAAGCATCCGTTGCAGTTGCATTGCTCTGGCAAGGGATTAAGAAAAAATAAAGTTTCACTTTGACATGGCCTGTCCGTTTGCTTATAAGTATTTTAGTGCAAATATTTTCGCAATTTCCAGTTAGAAAGTCGCAGCATTATTAATTGTCTTCTTTCTCTCTTAACGAGATTATATATAAAACATATATACAAAAATATACGGATAGACCAAAGTCTGTCTATCTCTTTGTTTCTTCAGTTTTTGTTGCTGCTCAACTTTTGTTGTACTTTACTTTTAATTGGTCTGAAATATCTAAAGTTTGTTATCAGATTTTGTTTTTTTTATACTCTTGTTTTTGTTTTATTTTTTTTCTTCTTCGTTTTTGATTATTATGAACGAATGAATTGATGAAGCAGCAGAAAAACAGAGTTCGAAAGATTTTTATAGTTATGCTTGTTTAAGCAAAAAGTTTTCCATTTTTACGGAATTCTTGTTTCCTGATTAATGAATGGTTGGCTGAAGAACTATGCGGAAAACGATGAATGCTCACAGATTAAACGAGGAAAAATAATGCAATTGGTTTTATTAAGCAGATACTTGGTTATGCGAATTAAGCGATTGAAATATATTTGTAGCTTAAAGATGCTAAGATTACAAATTTGTGAATTATGAATTGAGTCAATAAACTACATATAGTGTACAAGCTTTAAAGACAATGCTGAAACCGTTGCTTTATACGAACAAGTTTTATGCGTATTCAGCAATTATTTTTATTTATATTTTACTTTTTTGACTAACCTTTAAAGTGATCATCACAGAATTAAAGAAATAATTATATTTATCTTCTGCCAAAACAATTTTATATTTAACAGCAGCCATTTACATTAAAGTATAAAAATTCCAAACATTTTACACAAGAAATTGTTAGAAATTGAATCCTATTACTGGAGTTGTTTATTTTATTTGCCAATTTATGACATTGCTGATTTTTATTAAACATAGTCAAAAGCTTTCCCTCATAGATTTCTGGGAAATTTATTGGTATTGAACAAATATTAAATACAAATACAAATATATCTTGGGAAATTCTTGCATTGAAAATAAAGTAACATATGAAATAAAGTAATACAAAAAAGGAAAAAGAAAGATTTTCGGCCTTCGAAATCATTTGCCATGGCAATTTTCTATATGAAACATGTGTAGCTTTTCCTGCTCTTTATTAGTCATAATGAAAAATCTTGTTTTTCCTCTTCTTTTTTCTATGAGTTTCCTTTGCCACCTCTGAAGTGTCGTCCAATGAATGTATGTATGTATGAATGTAGGTACATTCTCTATGCAAAATACGAACAGATGAAGGGACACGGGGGTCAGCATCAGCAGCAATGGGAGCAGCATCATCATCATTATGAGTTTGTTTGGTGAAAGGAAATTCAGATGCGTGTGTGAGTGTGTGGGTATGGTTTTTGTATGTGTGTGTGTTTGTGTGTGTGTGGGTGGTGTGTAAATTTGCCAGTTTTGTTGGGGCGTTGCCATGGCTATGTTTCGACTATAACTGCCTCGTATCCTCCGTCCAACTATTTATTTTTATGACTTAATGTATAGCTACAGTTGTGTGTGTATGTGTGCGAGTGTGACTGTATATGTTTTCATGTGTTGGAAATGTTGCCATCTAAATATGTGAAAATTGCTCATTTCAAAAATGTTCACTGCTTGTATATGTGTGTGTGTAGGCAAATTGCCTGTCAAAAATTTGTACACAATTTGTTGTTATATTTTATTTCTCGTTGTTTTTTTTAACGTTGTCTCCGATATTTATCAGAGATTTTTGACTCAATTGTCGTAATAAAATTTTGCTACATATAGCCTTTATTTTAAAGCTTAAAGTTTTCACAGAAATACCATTGAAAAGTGTATGTTTTCTACTACATGAAGCAAACTTACTTAACGATTTAATAAGGTCAAAGTCATGAATAAAAATTGTAAATTGCCTTTACCAAAAATCTCTAAAGAAATGAATACTTACAGAAAACACCTAAGGCCAGAATCTTTTGTTGTATTGGGGAATATCGCCAACTGCTTTTGTATCGCTAAAACTTTTCTTAAAATGCAAATTAAAATACAAAGACGTAAATACAAAATACCAACATACAGGTTGGAATTAATTTTTAAATATCTTTTTAATTAACTATAATAATAATAATTTTATTTCATGTAAAGCGCTTTTTCAATTTATGTGTGATTAAGAGATATATATGTATATAAGTATTAAGATAAACGTGTCTAAAGTTCTAAAATTAATACAGTTTTTTTTTTACTATACTTTAACTTAATATGTACAAAAAACAATGAAAACTAACATTTCCTTTAAACTTTTTAAAAACCATTTCTACAACATTTTTATAACATTAAAAAACTCAAAAGTTCGCTTTTATTAGAAGCATTTTGATATTTTTTTAGTCGAAAATATCCGACATTGATTTGTATTGAATTTTGAAAGAGTATTCATATTGTGCCTCTCTGACTAGTGAAAAATTTCCTTCATTCTCTGCTTTGTCATTTTCCCCAGACTATTTTGTATGCAGCTGCCACTATCAGTTGCTGTTGTTGTAGGATTTCAATAGCCGAGTGCACTTTTGTGCCTCGACAAGCCCAAAAGTAACACTCGAGTCAGCTCGAGGTCTCAGGGTATTATCAACAATAGAAACTAGAAGAGCAAAAACTAAACAACAACAAGAATACAAAAACGAGAATGGAAGAAGAAAAAAAAAAAACATATTCAAAATGCAGGCACGTTTGGGGAATTGAACATAAAAAAATTTGGAGAACTCATTTTAAAGTCAAGTTAAGGATTCAACCTGCTGGTGCTGCTGCTGCTGTTGCTGCTGCTTTAGCTGGACTTGGCTGTATGTACATGTAATTTGCTGTTGCAACAACTTGTCGCTGGTGACATTTTGGCATGGACTTCAAGTTGGACCCCGCCTAACTAACTTCCTGTAACATGGCTGATGACTTGTATGCTGCAGCTTGCTTTCAATCTTTTGTCTTCAACGCAAAACCTCGTGTGTGTGCGACTCTCTATGTGTTGTCATTGACATACTACTACGACGGGAGCAGCAACTGTTGATGTTAAGTTGCAACTGACATTGGACCCGGAACAAAAGGCTATAGAGGTTGGCAGAGGAAACGCCAGGGTTAGAGGGATACAGAGAGTGTGTTACACATAGCAAAGGACGGGACGGGTTGTTGTTGTTGGGCAATGCCAAGGCGCAGTTATAGATACATCATGGTTTTTGCTTTAGGTTTGACTTGGAATTGGGTTTTATCTACGTTTTTGAGCCATGTGCATCAATCCGGCAACATGCCACTTGTTAACGCACAATAGAGCTCTTTTCACAACGTTGATTGATATGCCATGTTGTCGTCGAATGACTTCAAGGAGTCAAGGGTTAAAGGTCTCCCAGATTGAAGTCACGTTGCTTGAAGGTTAGTTTAGACAAACTGCAGTTCGTCTTTATTTCTTGTCTATTTTCTGTTTAGACCCAACATTGCTACGTGATATTGGTTAAATCTATTTAAACCAAATTGGAATACAGGAAAACTATCTAGTAAAAAAAAAGAAATAAATATACTTAAGCCTGGCTCCAACTTAAATTTTTGATTTAACTTGACTTAAATTTAATCACCATCAACTATTTATGATATACGAATCGGAGAACCTCGGTCTTTCCCGTAGAAAATTGATAAATTCAACATAGAAATAAAAGAACACATTTTTCTCTAATTTAAATAAGTTTTTGTGTTAAGTGATCGATGTTCTTCAAAATTTCATGCCGGCAAACTCGCTGTAAAGTATAACTAAAGCCTTCTAAGCCTATTTAACCAGATAATGGGCAAACTTCTTTATGTTTCTTTATGCGTAAGAAGCTCTTAAAACCCATGTGCATAAACGGGAGCCTAATCAGCATTCAACATTTACGACTGCAGCAGTAACCCAAGGCTGTGTGCCTTCAGGCGACCTTCATGGCCGTGCTTTGGCATTGACAACACTTTTCATTTGCTTTTTTTAGATACTTTTTGGGTAAAATGTTAGGAAAATATTGACAGTGCTATTATGTAGCGCGTACAAATTAATAGCAATGGCAAGGTAAACACTCACACACTTATACGGTCACAGGTTTGCACAGTCTTTCATACACATACACATGCATTCGTTGAGGATGTCTTTCAGGTAAATCTCTTAAATGCTGTTTGCATGTTTGTACGTGTCTTTGTTGGCAAATTAACACACACACACATACACAAACGCACGCTCATTCAGTCTTGCATACATGTATGTGTGAGCCTACACAAACATATACACAGTCATGGGCAAACAAAAAGTATAGCCTACCTATGCAGGCGGCGGCGTATTTATTTACGCCTTTGAGTGGTTTACGCCCAGCTGCCTCTCAGCTATCTCTATATCCCTTCTTCTCTCTCGCTCTTAGAGTCATTTTGTCTCCCTTTGTGTTTTTTTCCTTTTTTATACCCTTGCAAAAAGGGTATATTAATTTTGGTCAGAAGTGTGCAACGCATAGAAGGAAGCATTTCCGACCATATAAAGTATATATATTCTTGATCAGCACGACGAGACGAGTTCAAATCGCCATGTCCGTCCGTCCGTCCGTCCGTCCGTCCGTCCGTCCGTCCGTCCGTCTGTCCGTCCGTCTGGATCAACGCAAACTCCTCCTAGACCGTAAGAGCTACAGAGTTGAAATTTTGCATGTAGGCTTGTATATACTGCAGGCGTTGTATATCTCGGATTCAGCCGGATCGGATCACTATATCATATAGCTCCCATACAAATGGCAAAGTCACGAACAGTGACTTTTCTTAATAACTTCGTTATTTTCTGAGCTATGATCATGAAATTTAATACTGTTGAGTTAATTACACATATAAACGACTATGCCAAATTTGATTAAGATCGGGTGACTATATCATATAGCTCCCATAGGAACGATCTTTCGAAAACAGTGACTTTTGTCAATAACTTCGTTACTTTTGACGCGATTGCTTTCAAATTAAACATTTGTTAGTTTAATATATCTGTTAATGACTGTTTTGAATTTGATAAAGATCGGGTGACTATATCATATAGCTCCCATAGGAACGATCTTTCGAAAACAGTGACTTTTGTCAATAACTTCGTTACTTTTGACGCGATTGCTTTCAAATTAAACATTTGTTAGTTTAATATATCTGTTAATGACTGTGCCAAATTTGATTAAGATCGGGCGACTATATCATATAGCTTCCATAGAAACAATCGGTGGTGAACAGTGACTTTGATCAATATCTTCGTTATTTTCTAAGCCGTTTTTTCGCAAATATTAGACCTTTTACACAAAAAACTTGCAAGGGTATACAAACTTTGACGCGGTCAAAGTTAGCCCCGGCCCTCTGGTTTTTATTTATTTTTACTTTACACTTTTGTAAACAGTTTTTTAAGCAATATGTGTGAGATGAGTGAATGAAATGGGTAAACATATATGAGTGGCTCGGTTTCTGTGGTTCACGGTTCTTCTCCAACGCCTCATTCATCATTTAACGAGTGTACACTAAGTATGAATTTTTAGTAGTCGGAGGAAAAATTAAAATTTTCCATAGAGACAGCTTCTTTTTGCAAAATAAAATTGACAAAAATGGCAACAAAGATGGCAATTTAAACTAGTTGTCACTCTAATTGGTTAGTAGCGAAAATTCCAATCGTTGCTCTTATAGTCGATTATAAAAATAACGATACAGTATCTTCACTTATTTAGTCGCAGGATAAGCTGCCTGTCCCTGGTTTATTCATCTTTACTTGCATTGGCAGCTTTTCCTCGAGTTCTTTGACATGTTTTTGCAATCTACACTAATTAGTATACCTGCCTACTCTTTAAATATATAATACATTTTGGCATTGAATTATTTACTGCAGTACAATTTTTGCAGAATTATGCTTTATGTATATTTAAACAAAAATTATTTCTGTTTTTATTTTTTGTACATGGCGTATACATCCATGTCCTTTAATAAATTCTGCCACCTGGCAGGCATCAGCTAATTAAGCTGAAACTGAAAAGAAAAAAATAAGAAAACAGGAAGTAAATGAGCCAAGCTCGGTCAGTAGGTCGATTGAATTTTAGCCTTTTTTGTGGTAGAGGTTTATGATAGCTGGCGGTAGTGGTTTTTCTTAATTATATTGCCACAAAGTGAAAAGCGTTCAGACAGCTTCGCTCTAAATAATTAGCCAAGTTTTGTTTTATAATAACTTTATGTTGCTTTCCTCGCATAAGCACATTTAAAATAGTTAACCAACTAATAAGCTTGGTAAGTGAAGAGAAAAATAAAGATGGAAAAAATATTTAACATTAAAATTTTTTATTTAAACACATCATCATAATTTTATTTTAACTTTTTATATCCAAAAATATATATATTATATTCGTTTGTATCCAGTATAAACCAATCAATTGGATACTTACGACAAGATTAAATAAAGCATTAATATTGTTTTATTAATTCTTGAGTTTTTGACCATCTAATAAAATTTTATCATCTTGCATTTTTATACCCTTGCAAAAAGGGTATATTAATTTTGGTCAAAAGTGTGCAATGCATCGAAGGAAGCATCTCCGACCATATAAAGTATATATATTCTTGATCAGCACGACGAGACGAGTTCAAATAGCCATGTCCGTCCGTCCGTCCGTCCGTCCGTCCGTCCGTCCGTCCGTCCGTCCGTCCGTCTGGATCAACGCAAACTCCTCCTAGACCGTAAGAGCTACAGAGCTGAAATTTTGCTTGTAGGCTTGTATATACTGCAGGCGTTGTATATCTCGGATTCAGCCGGATCGGACCACTATATCATATAGCTCCCATACAAACAGCAAAGTCACGAACAGTGACTTTTCTTAATAACTAAGTTATTTTCTGAGCTATTGTCGTGAAATTTAATATTGGTGAGTTAATTACACATATAAACGACTATGCCAAATTTGATCAAGATCGGGTGACTATATCATATAGCTCCCATAGGAACGATCTTTCGAAAACAGTGACTTTTGTCAATAACTTCGTTACTTTTGACACGATTGCTTTCAAATTAAACATTTGTTAGTTTAATATATCTGTTAATGGCTGTGCCAAATTTGATAAGGATCGGGTAACTATATCATATAGCTCCCATAGGAACGATCGGTGGAAAACTGTGACTTTGTCCAATAACTTCGTTATTTCCTATGCTACGACTGTTTAGATAAAACGTTTTTCCACTTTGATAGCTATAGGTAAGGAAAGAGTTACCAAAAAAGTTGCAAGGGTATACAAACTTTGACGCGGTCGAAGTTAGCCCCGGCCCTCTGGTTCTAAATAAACGTCTTGCATTCTAATACTTAAATGATTAACAAAATTTAGTAGTTATTAAAAATATTCGAACGTCATTTTAGTACGTTTACCTAACTTTAAGGATTGAGTTCATTGTATTATCAAAAATTGTATGTATAAAGTAAAAGATAATGACCAAAATATAATAAAAGAAATACCTATATTTATTAGCAATTGGTGTTGATTTTAAAGTCATTAAAACATATAGTGTATCATTTAAAGTTACTTGAGTAGTTAAAGAGCAGATATAAGAAAAACAATTGAGTAATCGACATTTGGATAAATAAAATTGGCAAATACTTACGTAACATTAGGTATTTCAAAGTCGTCTATTTGATTTGCCTATAAAACAAAAAAAAAAAAAACCGGTGGGGTACTCTTTGTTTTTTGAAAAGTTTTTGTTTTTAAAATCAATAAACAACAATGCGAGATTGTGAATCGGGTGAAATTTATGCATGTTTTGTCTAAAATATTATTATGCAATGTAAACTACACTAAAAATCCTCCGAATGGAATAATTTATAACAAAACAGAAATTACTGAAAAAACAATCAACTTCTATCCAGAGACCGCACCTGGGCAGCACCTGCCACAACGACAACAACAACAACAACTACAGCTCAAACAATACACAGATACAACAACACCTTGGCTCAAGTTTTTTGTTTGGCTGCAGTTTTATTATTCTCATTTCCACCAAGCGCCATACCCCCATCACAGAGTTTTGAGTTTTGTTTGTTTGTTTGTCAATGCAGAAAGCCAAAAAATATATACGTAACTATAGAAATATAATAATAAATGAAAAAAAAAGAAAAATTAAAAATAAAAAGAAAATCTGTACACAGATGGAGCAACACAACAGAAGAGAGCAAAACAGAATGGAAGTGTGTGAATTGTTGCTGATAATACTCACTGAGATTGCATAATGAAATCAAATTGGAAAATAATTTGCATTTCGTATAATCATAAAAGTTTACTGAATTGAATGTTAATTTCCAACTTTCTGTGGCAAGTTCGCAAAAGTATAATCGTATTTTAAGTGAAGCAAGTACTCTGGCAAATAGGATACACAGAGTACCTTAGATACTGTTAATATTTGTTTGAATGTTATCCATACTTCCTAAACCTAAACCTAAAACACTCTAGGTTAATACTTTTTGTATCTCAAAGTATTTAAAATGATTTTTAGTTTTTGCTATTCATTTGAGAAGCTTTTAGAGTTGCTGAAATCTGAGATAAAAATATTTTAAGTTTCATAATGTTTCAAATAGAAATACAAATAGGTTTTAAGAGTTCATCTGAATAGTTGTTGAATATTATGATTTTTAAAAACTTTGAATTTGAATTTGAAAATTTTGAATTTCGAACTTCATGCCAGTTTTTTACGTAAGTTCGTTCTTTTTCGTTGTTTTTAAACTTTGCTTTAACTTTTCATGCGAATCCAAAAGGATTAATACTGGACAGTTAACGTTAAGCCAAACATATAAATAAGGTCTAGGTCGTAGTTTTAGAGAATTATTTTTCAATATTTTTGCTTTGAAAACATTTTAGGTAAATGGTAAAAAAAACTCCCTCAAAGGATATCCCAAACAATTATTGAAGCATGAACAAATGTTGTACTTTCTGTCATCTGGCTTCAATAATATTGATTCCTGGACTCAAAGTATTTGACCATGCCCCACTCTGTTTCACTTGCTGGTAGATAAATTCCCGTTGTCATTTTTATTGCAATTAATTTATGGTTTGTACACGCATGAATGCGAACATGAATAAATGTCACAAATGCATAAAACATTCATCAATCAATATTCAATTTATTTAATGATATTATTATGGTAGACTGACTGGGGTGACATGCGGACAGGCGGATGCGCCTGCAGACAAGGATGATGGAAGAAAAACAGGTTCCTCTTAATTACAAAACACTGTGCAATCATAATGATAGTGCTGAAATGTTAGTGAAACGTGACATTAGCCCTCATCAACATCAAGAACAACAACAACAACAACAAGACGGCAAACGGAATTACATTCAGAGGACTGGCAGAAAGGATGCATATCCTTTCACATGAACAGCTCATAAAAATGACTAGACTCCTGACATTAGCAAAAACAAAAACAACAGCATTAGCACTAGCACTTTTATATGCTTCAATCTCATACTTCTCCAGTGCACCTGGTTTCATTTTCATGCCTCCTCAGTTCACCCACTACTACACATGTGTATGGATGTGTGTTTGTCTATGTGTCTTTGCTCCTATACTCTCCTCCCCCATGAAGGAACATCTAACACGCAATCCTGTCAGGCTTTCAGTCAACACTCACTCAAAACGAGAGAGTTTATATGAGATGTATGCATTGTGTTCGTGTGTCCCTTTGTTGTGGATGTGTTAATTACAGAAAAATTGCGAGAATTTGTATTATTTACTTTGTTATCAAGATTGAGCTTGTAATTGCATGTCTCTGTATATATACACATATATGTACATATATGCCCTGTGTATAGGATGTGTAAGGATGCTTAGAATTCAAGCACAGCTCCTTTCCATTTAGTTGTTTGGTTTGAAGGTTAGCTTTTGTATTCTCTGTTTGCTTTATAGAAGAGTGAGAAGCGAAACTGCCCTAAAGGCTTCTGTAGGGATTTGTGCTAACCAAAGTGAATGAATTGACAATTATGTACGTTCATAACAGAGAATTCTTTATATGAGAACATTTAAAGAGATAATGGAGTTGAAGTTTAAAAACAAGTTAAGTTAATACGAATTATATTGGACTTTCTGTCTTTTAGCTATAATAAATAAAAAGGATTTTAGGGAATTTTTGTGATGCCAGAATGGCATGTTTCTGAATATTAGAATTACATATATATTCATCTTGACAAAGACAGTTTCGTCAGAATTGAAAATTTAATTATGCTTTCATCTTGGTTGTCCAACACAACAACTACATTTCTTTGTAATAGAGCACAGTTCCTTTATAAGTGCTCAATTGTAAGGAATCTTCTGTGAAGTAGTACTAACCAGTATCTTAACATCTGAATCTAGAGTCTCTGATCAGAATCCTGAGCTTAACATTGCTCTAATAATTTTTATTATGATCATTGTGTGCACTTTTCACTTGTTTCAAAGGTTTGTATTTTCGGCCTTCAGTTAGAGCTTATAAACTTGTAATCTTCATTTTGTAGCAATATTAATGAAAATGACAACTATGTATGTGAAGAGGTGTTGTACAGATCTGAATGGTTATGCCTCTGGCAATTGAGAGCGCTTCTCCAAGAACATTGAGAGAGCGAATTGGAGCAAGTGTCGTCAGTAGTCAGTAGTCAGTTGAGAGTTGAAAGTCGATAGTCGTAGTCGTCAGTTGTCAGTCGAAAGTCGTCGCGAAGCTTAATCAAAGTTGTTCTCAGTTGTCTTTTATATAACCAATGTACTGTAACCTAACCACTCAGATTCATTCATAATACTATTGTCAATAAACATAATCATTATAATAAACTTTACATGTACTTATGTATATCTTGAGCTAAGGTTATATTTTAGAAGTTTCAGAATTTCTATCTCTTTTGAGACTGAGCAACTTACCTATATTTTGCTGGGTCTAGAAAAAAAAAAGTTTTCTATCTAACGAGTACTGAAAAATTGTCAAATAAAATGATAGGTATATAAATTTTTTTGGTGTGTCAGCACGAGGCAAACCAAGAGCAACGTGTGTAATTTATTTAATTTAATGTTGACTTATTGTTAACTTGAGTGAGACCTTAACAGTTTTCTTTTTCATAACATTTGCTAATAGAACCTAACGTATCTGAATATTGATCTCAGTTTGAATTGCTTTTTGGACTCTTATTCATTGTTTTTATCCGTTTTTCAGTTCGTGGGCAATTTTCTGGATATCAGACAACATTTAGTTTGCTTTGCCTTTTGGCATTTCTTGCACACATTTTTCTTTAATTGTCTTTTGGTTAAGGCGGCTTGTGTATGGCATTGTGTTTTTTCCATCTACACCTCCTTCGTTATCGCCCCTTTGTTATGTTTGTCCCAACCTCCCTCTGTTGTTCTCGTTGTTGTTGTTGTTGTTATTGCATTCCTTGGTGCTTTGGTTTTTCGTTGGGCGCGTAAATAAATTTCATATCATGACATTTATTACTGACCCATAAGCCCCCGCCCATTCCAAAAGCACCGAAGGGGCCCTACCCCTACTCCATGTGGGCATGTAGATTACCCAACAGTTTTCCCCAATGGTTTTTCCCATGCCAAAGTCGCTAGTATGCCACCGCCTTGATGCCGCGCCCCACCCCGCCGAGCAGTGCCGCTCCGCCGCAGCGGTTACAATTTTCATTTAAGATTTGTTTTTCGTTTTGCAGTTTTTCCTTTTCACATTTTGATTTATTTTTGCACTCAATGTGGGCGAAACAATAAGGAGAGCAAAAGCAAAGCGATGGGCAGGAAAGGAGGAGCAAACAAATGCCAAGGAAATGAACGAAGCCTGAAATGAATTCGAATGAATGAACGAATGAATGAATGAAAAGTGTGTGGAGATGAAGATGAAGATTAAATGTAAGTGGACGACGGGCACACAGAAACAATTGTAGTTAATTTACGCCATAGGCAACGTCACTGAGAAAAATAAAAAAACATTGAGACAGAGAATACAAGAACAGACAGTCAGCGAATAAGAGGAAAAAAGTGCATACCACATTAACAAAAACACTAGCCGGAAATCTGGCATCGACTGTGATGTACTTCTTGTCCAGTCTGAAAACCTAATAAAGTTTTGATCCAAAAATACATTCGATCAACTAAACAGCTAGCTTCAAAATAGCTTTTCTAAGGGTGCAATCATCCTGTGCAATTACTCTGTGTTTATAGACTATTCCACTTTTTCATGGTCGGAAAAGTTCAAGGATAACAGGACAGCGCCAAAAAAAAGGTCTTTAAAGTAATGGTAGTGTAATTTGAAAAGAATCCCCGTTTTTTCTTTGGTAACCAAGATCTCGAAGTTCAATATGTTAGCATATTGAGTTCGCGTGCTTTGGGTAGATAGTTTTTTTTGCGACTTTAATATACCCTGTTATACACAAACTATACTGGATAACAAAATGAAAAGAAAATTTCAGCTCCTGCCCTTGGGGTCGTCTTTTTAAAGTTAACTTGACTGTGAAATAAGCAGAAAAAGCGAATGTAAAGACGAAAGAAAGAAAGCGCATTGCCTTTGTCTTGTTGCATAATTTATTTATATTTTTCTCCATTTTCATTTGGTTCCCTTTTATTTTTCGTTTTCATTTTTGGGCCAGTAATTCGCGCATTTAATAGGAAGGAAGATGCCTACAGTTCCGCCTGAACAAATAATTACAAGCTTAATAACAAATTTAATATTGTTCGGGAGAGGTCATTTTATTTATTATTGTTTACCCTTTGAGCTTCTCCTTTCAACTGTTGATTTTCTTCTCATACGTTTACCGAGTTTTTAATGAGACCATTTCGCCTGTTAACAATGAGACAAAGAGCAGAAAAAGTGGGCAGAAAACGAGACAGAGATGGGACAGAGGCATATCGACATTCATTTTGAGTTTGTTTCTTTGTCTGACCCTTTTTGTATTTGCTGTCCATTCCGCTTTACAGTCAGTGTCATTAAAACACGCACACCCACATGCACACGCACACGCACACTCTCTCTCGTATTCGCACTCTTACCCTTATTTACACTTGTCCTTTCGCCTACTTGTCCTTTCGCCTCCTTCCGCTTATGTTTCCAGTTTGGCTTCCCTTAACATGTTGTTTGTCGCCCTTTAAGTTCATTCGTCTGAAGGACTATTGGCCTTGCAATTAGTTGAGCATGTCAAGTTTCCTTCTTCTATTTGTCCGTTTATTTATTTGAATGCGTTTGCATAGCAAAATTTTGAGAGCAACTTGCTGTGCCTCGCGGAAAAAAGAATGAAACTCTTGAGAATTACTAAAACTTAGAACAACTTGACGACGTGAAAAAAGAGAGTGTTAAAAGTGACAAGTGACTAATTGCCTTACAGTTTGCTCCCTGCAAAGATCTTTAAGATGACATTGAAGAAAACGAAGGTGAAAGTAAAAATAAAACAAACTGATTTTGAGAAGTCCTAATTTGCCTTTTAACAAGATGCAATATATATATTCCACCTAGCTGCTAACTCTTATGGCTAATATTAAGGAGAAACAATTTTTATGCTCTTGACTATTTCCCCTTTAATGTCAAAATTTTGATCAATAACAAGTATTGTTCTACTGAAAATCGTATTAGTTTGTGTAATACAAAAAATTAGAAATAAAAATTTAAAGAATGGGTAAGAGCGTAAAATTCTAATCCATTTAATATTGATTGAAATTAATAGCCAATTTTAAGCATTCCTAGCAGAAGATGTTGGAACTGCTCACCTTAAACTAGATCCGCCGCTATTTGTACCCTGTGATTTGGAAAAATTTCGTGAGCCGGGAAAGAAACGAGCACATAACAAAGCCTGCGAAGAGGTGGACAAACTGAGTGCTGAAGATGAAATCAGTGTGTCGAGTATTATATCGGCACTTTTACGACCCATTGAATCTTCTGATGATCAGTATCGTGTTTGCGATTGGGAAATCGATCCCAAGGAGTTTATGCCTGTCAAACAGGCAATTATATTCAAGGAATCCCTGTTCATATCCAAATTGAGGAATACCAATTGCAAACTGAGCGAAAATGTAAAAGTATTTTTCGAAAGAGAATTAGAAACAATTGGCAAATTCTGTCTAAATGTGGAGGAAGCCTATGATGGCTATGTGGTCTATAGCAGCAGTAAGATGAAGAAGGGAAAGGGTATTATTGAGTGTGGACACCAATTAAAGGGTAAATATGATGATAAATTCCTATTGATTTGCGAGAAGCGTACGGAATTCGATCGCATCGATCATGCTAAGATCGAGAAAACATTGGAGCTGCGAAATCATGCCGATCTTCTGTTAACGGCAATTCGCGAAACCAAAATTAATGAGGAAACGCAGAAATTTAAGGCCACCATCGATATCAAGGATCGGGATCATATATTCGTGCTCGATGGCGGCATCATGCTGCTTATGCGCCATTTGATATGCAACAGTTTCGTCGGAAACTTTGAATACTACACCATGAACCTCTATGGCAGAGTACTGCGATGTAACCTGTTGGTCCACAAGGAGCGCAAGGTTGTGCGCATTTTCTATCGCACCTACAAAAACACAGTGCACATTGTGACCCAACAGTGCTTCAATGATGAGCTCCAGGATGTGGCCGAAACGTATATGACTCCTGAGGGCCGAATTGTTCTACACTTTTGGCGGGGTTATAATTATATTCTGCATGCTGCCTGTGCTCCACCAAAGCGACAAGAAACTATTGTACCCAAACTTGAGTTAATGTGGCGACAGGATAATGTTTTAAGCAGAAAATTTAAAGAAACGAAAGCCTTGAACTATGATAATGCCACTAGCTACTTAAGCGCTCATCCGGAACTGGCCGATTATATGCAGGATTATGTTTTAAATTTACTGCGCTACAAGCCAAACAATGTACTCGAGTTCTCCATCATGTTCTTTCAGAATATGGCTCCCAAAGGTAAAAAGGAATAAGACAAATTTGTATGTAGATAAAGTGAAGTTAAATTAAAGTCAATGTAGTTCAATTTTTGCATACCTTTAAATTAATTTAAAGACCTATTCACTTCTCGTCCTCTCAACAGTCCCTTATCAAGCTGTCAGTCTTTCACATTCCGGCCGCCTACACCAAAATTCCTTGACCTTGCTCCCAAAAAGAACAAAAAAAACTACATACCAAATCCATCAAAAATATTTTCGCCCAACATTTTGTCTCTTAACCCTTGCCCTTTCCACCTATCCTGAACATGAAAAACAACACGTTCCCGGGTAATAAATCTTGGTCGGCCAATGTTTTGCACGTATGCGGAAGAACTCTAGTAGAAGGAACAAACAGAAAAAAGAAAAAAAAAAAAAAAGCGAACAAGTTTCAGACGAAGAGACCGACAGGAGACATGTTACATACGGACTGTTTCTGTTTTGGATTTTGGAGTAAGGCCACAGCACGTGTCACTGTCACCATGATGACCTTTGCTATGTGAGAAACTATAGACAAATATTACTTAACTTAAATGGTAGAAATAACTATAAAATGGTTTTAAATTCTTCAAGTTAGTCTTTTTGCTTTTGGCTGGATAATTTATTAGCCTTGAACAGGACAGGAGGACAACAAATAGACAAATAGATATAGAGGGGCAGCAGAGGGAAAGAGCCAACTGTCCCAATATTTGTTGCTCCTGCGAAAGGCAAACATTAACAAATGTTGTCCATATCGATATTGAGCTCTTTACTCCCTTCTCAGACTCTCTGCGCTGATTCTGTGACTCCTCTCATGTGTATCTCTAAATTGAGTACGTGTTGTTCTAGCTGTTGAACGTGTTTTGGTAAATGGTAAAGCACACACGTGTGTCTGTATGGGAGAGAAATAAAGTTGGCAACATATTTCTTTCAGTTTTATGTATTTCCAAACGTGCCTGATTGTGTCCTTTAATGGCGGTTTAGTTGATTTCATTTGATTGGATTTATTAATAATAATTTAAACAAGCATCAAAATTTTATGCTATCATTTGAAACATTCAAAACAAAAAAATTTCGCACTACAAATTTAGCTTACTGACTACTAACTGAGTTCCATCAGTTCGTTCTAAAACTGTGCTGTGCCACTTAAAGCATTGGCCGATGGATAGTGCGAACGTAACAGCATGCAACGTTCTCTATCTGTGAACAAGGTGCGTCGCTTCAGCATTATCTCACGTTCCAGTTTAGCACGAGCTTTCACTAGATCGCCTTTGACCTGTTCTGATACCTCCAGCTCATGCAACAGGGCAGATACACTACTCTGAACGGTGTGCACCTCATCGATAAGATCCTGTTGAGCAACATCACGACAATTCTCAACATTCGGACGGAAGCTGCGATTATCCATGCGTGTCTGGGCCACCTTCATGGCAGCATCGAAGCTACGTACACGACGATGTAGCTGAAGAATACGTGTCTCCGTGTCAGCCAGATCTTGCAGAATTTGGCGCAAGTCATTCTCAAAACGCTGTACTGCCTCCTGGGTGCAATTGATACGAGCAGTCAGAGTCTTCTCTACGACATCAGCCTGCGTGCGGATATCTCGTGCAGCATTCATAAGGATTGAGTTTAGGGTATTTCTCAGTGCCACTGACTTTTGACGACACTTCTCACACTCTTCAAGAGTCTCTTGACTGAAGTGCTCCCAATATTTCTCCGATGCCTGCTCAGGTGGTTGACGCACTGCACCTGGACGGAACATAATGACACGCGAATTATTATTCAGTCCCACATTGAGTGTATCTATTTCATAGGCTTCCTTCTTGTCACTCCAATCGTATTCCAAACGTTGCCGGGCTGTGCGATTCTCCACTTGCTGGGTTTCAAAGTCTTCTAGGGTTTTCTTAAGCAGGCGGCGGATCTCCGCAATGAGAGCCAGCTCATTTACCAGCTCTTCTTCGGTTTGATCACGCACCAGTTCAGTATCGGGTCGTCCGGCACGCTTCGATATGCACTCTTTGGCTATGGATTCCGGAACACCCAATACGACAAGAGATTTGCGTAATCTAATGCGCTCCTCTTCCATGGTGCTTATCTCATCGGCCATCGCTTTGATGGCGTTCTCTAGAGTACCCTTCCATTTGCCAATTAACTGACTTCGGTTCCTTAACTTTTCGGTGGTTTCATTTTGAGTTTTGATCACGAGAGCGGATAGACGCTGATACTCTGTACTACCACTGAACCGATTTCTATAAAGCACATAGAAAAATTAAAGGGAGGACTGTAATGAATTTCTCAAATTTTCTTACTTATCCGCCTTATCCAAAACTTGATTAACATATGTAATTGTCTCCTGATTCCTTGCCCTCCACTCATTGGGACTATAACGCGTTATCGAATAGCGATCAACTACTGGTCGTGTGCCCGTCAATCCGGCCATGGGACTCCAATCTAATTTCCCGGATGCCCAAGGACCAACTGGACCCATGGGTGTTAGATGATCCTTATGAGGCATATCGTCACCTTGTTGAGGCAAATAGCATGGCGGATTTTGAAGATTATCCGCATTGGGATCCATTTGTCGCTGTAACAAAAAGTATTCAACTAATTAAAAAATAATTGCCAAAAATTATTCGTCAATCTTACAGCAAATTGCAATTCCGTCTGATTTTGTGGCATATGAGAACTTTGAAATTGCTGTTGTCTAATGTTACCCAATTGATCCTGTTGCTGATCAACGGCGGCGTGCAATTTCTGATAGTCTCCCACAGGCGCCAGAGCGTTCTGATGTAAATACTCTGTGGCAAGCTCATGTCGGGGGCCCATGGTCACTGGGGTAGGCTGCATTCCTCTGCGACCCTTTAACAAGGGCTGCTCCGGCAACAATGGACATAATACCGGAGCTGGGCATCCTCGTGCGTCGTTCAAATTAATAAGATTAAGCCCACAATCTCCTCCGCCAGTCTCCACTTTTTCCTCTTCTTTTCCGCAGTGCATATTTTCTCGTATAAAAATTGTATAGTTTGTTGGCGTTGAAATCAAACTGAAATTTTCCTTTAATTGTTTGTTTGAAATGTGTAAACATTGTGAATTGGGTTGCTTGGTTGCCCGGCTTTTATTATTGAAGAGCGAGCAACGGTTACTAGATTAGAAACATGTTTTGTTTTTTACGCAAATAGAAGGCAGTTTATTTTTTTGTTAATATTTTTAAACATTAATAAAAATTTTTTACCATTCCAATGATTTTTATATTTTTTAGATATTTGGTATTCATTTCCTGGTTTAGCATGGACTTTATATAATATTTTATTTCAGCCAAATAATTAGTCCAAATAAGGTGCGCGAAATAAGTAAGTAGGACACTACATTAATATCTACACCAACTAAACCGATAAAGATATTAAAATGAAATAAATTTATCTTTGAACTTTTTAAATTTATAAATATATTTCAGCCAATTAAATGGTTTTTCCATTCTGGCAAAATTAGAAAAAAATCAAACAAAATATTTTCAAACGAAATAAGTAACTGAAACAACTTTAAACGATTGAATAGCACTCTCCTCTGTTTCTTACCAATTGCAGTATACGAACTGCCATTTAATTAAGCGCGTTTTTGGGAGCATTTGGATGTTCAATTTGTCCGATTCTTGAAAAATGGCTTCTTATAAGCCCTTTATATTTGGAAATTACTTTCTGTGGGTATAAAGCCGTTAAATCAAGATGCCTTAAAGATTGTTTATCGGATTTGAGTCTAGTCTGCTTGTTAGTTTTGAGAGTTTTGTTTTATGATTGGGTGCATTATCACGCTAGAAAATGTATATATCCTGTCCAAATTGCACAAAAACGATCTCGGAAAACTCAACATAGTTTTGTGCATTTATATTTTATGCGATATAAAAGACATTAGAGTCCTTTCAACATACGGGAATTCCGTCTATATAATCATATACAAATTTCTGGACACATGGACTTGTTTTGGGGCGCGCAAATAGCGAATTTAATAGCGCTACCCCTCGGGCTTATTTAAATTCAACATTTTTGGTTACTAAAAACAATATATTTTCACACAGTTCAAACTGAGAGTACAAACTTTGTATTTGTTGGCAAACTGTAAACGAGCAGCTTTATGCCCACGCAGGAGCAACGGTTTCATAAGTTTTTTTTCTATATAAAGCACTATATGATCACTGCAGGATTCATGCACGCATCTCGTGGATATCAATAGAGAAAAATTACTTCCTATTTGGGATGCGCTGATATTTTATTTGATCGCTATATTTCATATTCAGTTGTCACTCAATATTGGGCTATCAGAACGGGGATTTCTTTCATAATTTTCGCGGTCTTTAAGTCATTCTTCATTGTGTTTTTATTTTCGCCAACATGTTCTGCAATTTTGCTAATTGAGATCTCCACATTACACAGTGCCAAATCTTCCACGCTCTTCATCGGATAAGAATGCGAAACTTGGCGTTTTTTCATTAAAAAAAAGAGTTACGAATAGCAACAAATATAATAAAACCTGAAAATCACTTTTTTTTTGTTAATTTTAAAAGATTTAAAAAAATTTGTTATTCAAAGTACTAATTTCATGTGCGTATCTAACCACAAATGACAGCAAAGCAATCTGTCCCATTTACTTATTTCGTTCGCAAAACTCAACATTAACTTCTTAAAATTAATGTATTTGGATAACCCTGTGAAACTTTTTTATAAATTTTTGGTCATCGCTGAAGAACAATATAACTAAAATATAGAAGGAAAAGAAAAATCGAAAAACTGCACCTTATAGCACTTTTATTTGTACATATATTAGTTATAAACTACATACATATGTATATATCTCTATGGTTTTCAATTTTCTATATTAATTTCATTTTCATCTTCACGTAATTGTATTTCAAATTTAATTCAATTCATTTTTAAACATATCTAAAAATGAATATTTGGTAAAGAAATTTGTCTTATATGTACATTTACTTATCTGAAATTAAGAAATTACCTAATATTGTTGTAATTTAGCTAACTATAAATAACAATAGTTTGTAAATTCTTAAACTGCATCTAAATGCATCCACTTGTATTCATTCTCCTGACAACGTACTCATGTAAATTTTAAGCAAACATTTCTATACCCCGGTAACGGGTACCGCCAAATGGTCTTTACATTAACATTTTCTCTTCTTTTTTTTTTCTTCTCTATGTTGCTTGGGGGTCGTCGACGTTTTTGCTCGTGTATTTTTATGTTATTTTCGTAATGCCGGTAAAAATCACAGCGTGTGGTTGCTCTGTATACTGCACAAAAGCCATGCAAAAATTGCCGGCGCTTCCGTGTTCTATTCTACCCATTCCTCGTATACACACACACACACACACACACACAAACACACACACACAGGCGAGCACGCAAAAGAATACACTTTTTGTTGGCACCATGCGGTGACCTAAGAAAAAATCTGTTGCATAGTTTTACGGGGGATATGAAATTTTTCATAGATATATTTTTTTAAAAATAGCCTGCTGAGTCAACTCATATAAATGTTGACTCTTTAAAATGGCCGTGTTTCTGTTTAAAAGCTATTTGAATAGGCAAACTGGTAAACTATTCACCATGGGAGATCCCCCTAAAGGTATAGGATGCGCCTACCAACACAAACTAACGACTAACGCATCTAACGCCACCGACAATGTCGACGCCGCCGACGCCGCCATCTGACCCTAGAGGCAATAATTTAACTTCAACACAGCCAAGACATGCAATTTAATTTTAACAAAACCTGACATTATCACACCAGACAACAACAGGCTCCACAGCATACATATCCACATACATATCTCTACATACATGAATACATCTGTATGTGTGTGTGTATGTATTGCATTGGCGGGTAACACTGTGGGTAGAGAGGATGGAAGTGAGCTATGGAGGGTAGATTGCAACACAAAGTTAGTAACATAATAAGTAGCAATTTTCGGTTTCCGTTTTCCGGGCCAAGCCAAGCCGGCAATGGCAACAGCAACCTACCATAAAAATACATAAAATTGCGCCAACTACAAGAAAACAAAAAAAGAAATCACAAAAATGCAAGAACAACAGTAATAGAAAAGTAAAAGAAAAAAAATGAAGTAGGAAAAAAAAAAAATAATATAAAAGCGAGTCAGAGTCAGGTCTTTGCTTGGCAAAAAGTGGGCGTGTCTGGATCTGCCAAGAAAGTAACTGCCGCATGCAGAGTAAATTGGAATTTTATAGTTGCAACTTCTGAAGCAAAAGCTCTCTGGCAAAAGGTGCAAGCAGCCAGCTGAAACTGAGACACTATGGATGGCGTTGGCTTATCTCTATGACGTTCTGGAAATGGCCATCATTTGAAATCTACAACTATGTTTTCCAGAACATCATAGTTAGCCAAGGCAAATGCTGTAAAGTACTTTTTAATATCATTGACTTTAGAGGATTAATGCTTATGTAGTTGATTTTGTATAATCATGACTACTTTAAAACAGTTTTGTAAATATTTTTAGTAATCATCTTTGAGTAACAGATATTGTCAGATCTCTTTAAAATTTTTTTTTTTATTTAGATTACATTACATTACAAATATAAAGTAAAGTATATAGTTTTAAAGGCCTTAAAGATTCAAAATATATTATTCAAGACAACACAAAAAGGTTAGTGCATTTGTATCTCTGAATGCTTAAAATGAACAGCTCATTCGATTAACATCAAAACATTGCGAAATTTACTTAAGCAGAAATTCAAGAGAATTTGTTTTTCAGAACGTCAACATTTCTTTCATTTGAAAGCAAATGAAGATGCCGCCTTTTGCGCAATGGCAGCTAAATTAGTTGGAGGCCACCTTCCGCCATCCAGACAAAGTCACTCAAACGCTAGAACGATGACGACGACAAGGACAAGGACTGGTTTGGTGATGGTGAGGAAGATGGAGGAAGGACAACAAAGGTTGCTTTGCCATTCGGTTGCCTGGGCTCGTTAGCATTTTACAACACTGGCAGCGGTTGCATCACGTTGCCTCCTAAGATGATTTGTGACCAGATGTAACTTTTTTTTTTGCTCGCTGTAGTCACCTCCGGCAGCCATTTTTGATATTATTTCTGTGCTGCCTTGGCACTTCCGTTTCCGTTTTGGCTCCCCCAAGTTGCAGTGTTGCATGTAAATGTAGTTTTTTGATCGCTTATCAAGCAAAAAGAGGGAGTAGTGTGTGTGGGTGTGTGTGTGTGTGTGTGTGCACAGGCAAAATGGAATGGGAAGTTAATGCGGTTGACTGTTGATTTTATCTTTTGGGTTGCTGACTTGTTGACTTTTTGCTGGGTTAACTGTTGAAATGTTTATGACTTCATTATGCTAATAAAAGATATCATTTTTATTGTGTGGATGCAGGGGAAACTTTTGCTCATGCAATTTTTTTTTTGTCCCCCATTTCTGATTGTCGCCACATACACGATAAGGACTCACGTACAAATGTGAGAGAATGTGGCCAGAGTATATGAAAAAAGTTAGTTGATTAAAGTTTACTATCAATTCGATCTAAAGGTAAATGTAACTACTGAACAGCATTTTTGATTGAGTCATAATGAGTTCACACCAATTGAATGAATCGTTGTATGATTCTCGTCAATTTCTATGTGAGTTCATAAAATGTGTTTATTTACTGGCCGCGTCATTTTCATTTTCAAGTCAAGATCATTTCTGAAAACTAGAAATGAGAACAAAAATTCGCTAACTGGGCATCCCGATAATAACTTCAATGCCACAGACATTTGATGCATTTCACAGCTCTCTAATCGGGGCCACAGTATTCCCCGTATACAATGGTTCTTGTCTGCCTTCCTCAAACAAGCCGATTAGCATACGTTTAGCTCACTAGCTCGCAAGCCACCAAAACCCCAGTGCTGCCCGCTTAGTGCTCGTGCTTTCAACGTCCCCAATCCCTTAGCAATCCCTGGACAATAGTGGAAATCAGTAGATCGTGTCAAAAGCATCAACCGACGAACGTCGACAATGCATCACACCGCAAGCTCCAAAACCAAAATTCGCTTCAAACTGTGGACCTGGAAACGTTGCTCTGACCAGGAGCACTAATGCGGCGTGAATATGCAGAACATGGGGAAGTGCAGGGATGTAGCATGAGGTGGCATTCACCACGTTATCATCATCAATGCACGATTTCTGTGCCGCTACCAGGCCCAAATGTTTGTCCTGCTTTCCCCAACCGAACTCCATCTGCAGCTCCCGCTCGTCGGAATTCCCTGTTGTGCTAATGTGCGGTTTGGCGGTCGTCGGCAGATTAGCTTAGGCTTCCTCCGCCTACTATCGTCTACTATCTCCCTCGTTTGATTTTCTTTTTTCCTGTTGACGTTTTACCTGCGCAAAAATCAAAATTCCAACACGCACAGATTGTCTGGCATTTTATTACCAGGAATGTTGATGCCGCCCATACTGTAGAAATGATTGAATGACATGACCCCATTGAAGAGAAATTGGATGTGGAACAAGATGGCAAAGACGAGACAAAGCCGAAGCTGAAGCTAAACCTGAAGCTGGAGACACGTTTTACACTCTTAAAATATGCAGTGGGCACAAAGGTTAAAAGTGGGTAACAGGGAGAAACAAAAAAACACGAAAAAGAAAATGCCATTTAAATGCAAAACATATTTTCCACAGAAAATTCTCAAAATGACTGTAAAGGTGTAAAAATGACTGGGAGTTTTCATTCCCCCGCTTACAAAAAAAAGAGTAAGACTCTAAGGCACAAACGAAAGGGACGTGTCCGAAAAATAATCAACTCGAATGTTGACACGCGTAAACTTTCTGCTTTTTCGTCGAAAAAAATATAAAGGCAGGTGGCATAGAAAGTTTAATTAGCCATAACTAGAGGCTAACCAAAAATAATAATAAAATAATAAAATTAAGAAGTCAAAAATAAGTTAATTTGAAAATAGATTTAACTGGAATTTATTATATTCCTACATGTATTTGATTTCAGCTTTACATGTTCTTGTTGAAGTAAGAAATTTCAAGGAAAGATTACTTATTGGTAATTTTATTAATTAATATTTAGTTAAGTTTCTCTATTTGAATATATAGATAATATATATAATTTCAAAGCTAGAAACTTGTATTTTTATATTGTTAGTTTTATTAAAAAGATTTTAAAAGTGTTAAGCATTTTGGTTATGATTTAGACTTGATCACACTCGAGGAAGTTTTGGTTACATATTAGGAGACTGACCTAAGGGCCTAATCGGCTCCTCATACCTTTAATTAAAAAAGTTTTTAAATAACTATAAGCACTTTGCTAACAAAATCCTAAAAATAGTTTTAATAAAATTAAATTAATGATCTTAAAAAAAATTTCAATGACAATATTCGTGTGGATCTGCATTAAATAATACGTGAAGTTCATTTGCTGATTCATCCTGTGATTATTCTACCTCAACCTCTTAGTAATTTTTTTAATGTGAGCTTTTTCGTAGAAACTTGAAAAACATATTTGAGTACTGGGAAATGAGAAAAAATTCCACATCTCAGATGTCACTTGACTTTTGAGTTACCCGTAAAACTTTTACTTCTGTCGCGTCCTGAAATATGTTTGCCACGCCTTCATCTCCTCCGACAGCACCTCAACAAATTCTTTGTTTGCTACTTTGTATTTGTGTGTGAGTGTGTGGAAGTATGGGTGTGTGTGTGTGTGTTTGGAAATGGGTGGGCGGTTAAGTGTGTGTGTGCTTTTGTGGATGAGAGTGAAAGAAGTGACATTGAGCTGTTTGTCTTTTAATTGTTTGCACTTAAGTCGTTTGTTGTTTGTTTGTTTGTTTCCCTGGTTGTCTGCTTTGTAGGTTATGACTTTTGTAGCGAAAGTTTTTCAGGAATGGTGTTCAGGCAAATTATAGCCACGAAGTGAAAAAAAGTAAAGGAAGAAGCCGAAAATGCAGGCAAACAGGTTTTTATTTCTCAAGTTGTTGTCGACAAAGCCCTTTAACCAATTTCATTCACTAATTGGCACTAAAAACAGCTAAGAGCTTTAGCCAAAATCGAAGTGACCACAGAAAAATGCGCCATAGAAGAGAAAAAAAAGGTGTCACATTTCATGCCTTTTGCAGTCTCATTCTCAGATTTCGCCATAGTCCTGAAAAGAGTTCAGCTCACCAGCGGAAAATTTATCCAATTGCAAGAAGGTGCGAAATGTTTTTGGCCGCTACCTTTTTGAGCACCTCTTTGGCACGGCCACAACAGAAATAACAACAACATCCTGAATCTATCTTACTGTTGCAAACTGAAACTCGTCCTAGTGCTGACCTGGTCCTGGTCCTGAGCTGTAGGTGGTCCAGGTGCTGAATTGCAAGCCAAAACCAAATCCAATTGGCCAGCATTCGTATGCGATTTCAAAAACCAAATTCTACAGTAATGGAAGGGTGAAAATAGAGTTCGATGGATGGGTGGTAAACCCACCTGCCCATATCCACCTGGTCAGATATAACGTTACCTGTGTGATAAATAAGGTTCTTCGTTGTCGTCCTCAACTTTCGAACTTTCGCATGTGAAACTGGTCAACAATTTTCTCTGTTCTACTCCTTCTCTATGTCTGCTTTGTGGTTTCTTCTTTTGCAGTTGGTTTTCTATTTTTTTTTTTCCAGTTTTGCTTTTAGTAAAATTTGCATTTTGCTTGATTTACGCAAAGATTTGCGGCTATTGCAACGCAACTTTGATGTGTGTATCAATTTACCGAAGCGTTTCAGGTCTGAGGATTGGTTTGGTTTGGATCGGATTGGATTGAATGGGATGAAGAGGTTTTTCGTATTTTTTTTTTTTTTTGTTTGGTTTTCGAGATTCCTGTGTGTTTGTCATGACAAACATTTTGTTATTGCAAAGTTAGACGAAGAGCAAACGCTGATAGAATGACCGCACAGATAAGTCAATTGCCAATGCATTTGATTGCAGATGTCTGACTTTTTCACTCCCACCCACTCTGCCTGTCTGTGTCTGCTATCTCTGATTGTCACCTTTTTTTTGGCATTTTTTTCTAAAAGAATGCACAGAATATTTAGCATGTATGCATATATGAAGAAGTAGACAAATAAACTAATAAAATTGGAATACAGTTACTGGTAGTTTATTAGCAATATTCAATATTAGAGTAAATCGGCTAAATCAATTTGATAAAGAGAATTGTAGAACATTTTCCAACGAATATATCGAATTAAGATTATGTTGCTAAATCAATTTATTAATGCTAAAATATGCATGTTTCTATTAATAATAATATTTGTTGTTTGAAATTTACATGAACTTTTATTAACTTTTATGGACCATTTCTGAGTTAATAAATGGTCGCCCTACTAGTTATATAGTTATATTTTTTCTATGTAACTAACGTCGAAAAACAAATATCAGTATTTCAGAATTAGTAGATATTTTGTACTTGTATTTTATATATATAAACATTTAACTGTATTGTAAAACAGATTTTTCAGTAAATGAGAAAAAAATGTATATATTAAATTCAATTGATGCCGATTTGATGTCATCTCCTCTGGCTAATATCATAATGATTTCCACACATAATCCTGTCATAGTCTTCCCCCTCTCTGTCCCCATCTAACTCTAATATTCTTTTGCTGACATCAGCCATTTACTATTTTTAGTTTCAACTTTTGAACTTTTCTATAAAGTTTTGTTTGTTTTCGCTTAGACACACAACACAAACACACACTTCAAGCTGCCCCGCCTATCCGGCAATCCGCCACCACCTACAAGTTTTGTTGTTGTTTTTCGTCATTTTGGCTAGCAGCCAAAAAGTCAAAATTCCCATTCCCTTGATCCTCTTCTATATAGAGCCATATACATTTTGTAGGCTCTCCCCACTCGACTTGCAACCTTTTTGATTAGATTACGCAACGTAAAACTGGTTTGCAAATTGAATAAATGACTTTTGCCGTTGCCAATATAAAACGTGTTTGAAATTTTTGATTAGGAATATACAGCTAAAAACCCCGCGATCCCAGACCAACCAAAAATTTCACTCCCACTCAAAAAAAAAAGGCCCTCAAAAAATAGGCAATGGCGACAAAATGTACTAAAAATGCCAAAGGACTCTGTCCTATCCCCCCAACTCCAGCATCGCCTCTTGTCATTCCATTGAGTCCAGAGAAATGTGTATTTAGCAACAAAATATATTTTGTAGGCCCCAAAACATGGGGCACAGTTACAGTTCTTGTTGTTGGCTCAGGACTCTGACCGAATTGGCCAGCTAATGTAATTTGTCTCTCCCTTTTTTTGCGGCCTCGTGACATGGGGTCGGCGGGAGGTGAAGGCACGACGAGTTTTGTGGTCTACGTGAGCGATTGTTTTCTTATTGTTCCCAATTAAAATTCATTAAACGTAAATTAACATTGAAATGGCACAGCATTATAAATTAACTAAAGAGCCAGAAACATGAAATGTACCATTTAAATAGAAAATGTGCCCGATTTGCAATCAAATAACATATTTACACCTTTTGAAGCTGTAATATCTTTAATCTAGTGTTGTTAGCAATGAACATTAATTTTTGTTTTATTTATAAAAGACTCTATCATTCTAAGATGTTTAACGTATTAAAAACACTTTTTTGTATTGTTGGAGTCTTTTATAAATAAAACAAAAATTCATGTTCATCAGGTAGTGACCTGATCTTGGAAAACCACTAAAAAATAACATTGATTTAAGAATTAACTAAACTGTTGTCTTTTATTTTACCTACTCCTTTTTTTCATGACTGCTGTGATAGTCATTCACAATTAAAATCTTCTACAACTTTCTCACAGCTAATTAATATTTATATATATTTTCTACAAGGGAACAAAAGGTCGTTCCATTACACTGTTGATGAAATCTTGTCCAAAGGATGCTAAATATAAGTATTTGACTGTGCTTACAACACTAGAATCCATTACATTTCTCCTTTTCAGTCTCTTAAAAAGGATTCAAAATATAAGAAAATGCTTATAAAGAACCACATATTAGGACGAATAACATTTGGCGAACCTAGGAATGTGTAATGGAGTAAAACTTGGTCCTTATAGGATGCAATAACCTGGAAAAGTATTTACCGTTTTTAATTAATTTATAACTTCATTCAAAAACTTATAGCTTTTTAATTGTCTATAAACAATGCTATATGTTATATTGTATATAGCCGACCGAATATTGAATCATATATTTTATCATTGAAATCCATTACTGCAAAGATTAAAGGGTGAAATCATTTCAGAGAGATTGTTCAGATCAAATATTACAGCTTGAATGCTTAGAATGCATATTCAATTTCATTATCAATTGAATTCAATTTTATGCATAATTGTATTGTACAATGGTATTCATTCCATTCATTAGAAAATGATAAATATAGCAACTTGGAAATTGCTTATAAATGCCTTCGTTTTGTTATTGATGATCAAAATGCGATGTCTTTAGATATGATAACTAAAATTAAATTGAAAATGAGACATTTATTAAAACGAATCATATTAGATTTAACTCTGATGTCAAGTAATTAAAATCAAATATAATTCCGACGTGTTGCCAAAAAATGGTTCATAAACAAATAATCGGTTTTGAAGTATGCCCCCAAAGAAAATGTCAACTTTTGAATTTCAATGGATGGAGCAAACGATTGGAGTTCAGACTCAATCTCCTGCTGAAGCCAAACAATGTGAAATTTCAATGCATTTTCGGGTCTTTGTGTTTAATTGTAAATATTTTCCCACACCTGACACTGCACACACACACACACACACATACAGGTGATGAGGTTGTGGGAACAGGGGGATAGACTTTGTCCCATTGATTTTCGCCTCGAGGTGTTAAGATTACACAAATTGCAATTTATTTGTTTTGCCTGCTGACGTTGAGGACGAGAAGGTAAGGATAAAGTTTACTCATATGGCTTTGCTACCTACATATGTATGTAAATGTATGTGTTTATGTACATATACATATGTATGTTGTATGTTGATATCTCTATCTCACTCGTATACTGATTAATATGTCTTGGGTTTTGTGTTTTGGTATTTACATTTAACTGGTAAACGACTTGGCGCTTGGTATGGTTTGCTGCAAGGTGATTGGGTCTAGTATTGAGATTCTGTTGTTATTCATGTTTGTATAAATGTCTAGGGTGTTGTGGAAGTGAATTGAGTTGATATGGCATACGATTGTGATATGCATGACCTAGACAAATATTGTGCGTTTGCAAGCACTTTGTCATTCGAAATGCTCTCGTCCTGCTCTATTCCATTTTCTTCTATCCAATTCTGATCTGTTTTGTTTTTGCTGCTGCTCAGCTACAAAGGGACACATTTGTTATTTTGAAATATTTTGTTGATTTTGGCCAAAGAAGAAGATTTTCTGGTTTCACATTTGAGGTTTTCATTTGGCTAAAAGCAGTGCAAATCCCTTTTACCCTGCCCTTCTCTTCTCTTTCACATACATATCTTATCTGTTTCAACTTGCTTGGACTGACACACTAATTGCTCTGCTTGTTTTCCATTTTCCTTGGTTTTACCTGGCGTATGGGTGATTTAATATTGAATTATGGTTTCTGATTTCACTTCGTTTTTCATTTTTCTTTCATTTGACTATAGAATCTGTAATGGATTTAGGTGGCCATTAGATGGAATAGAAAAACTAACGAAGTTTTCCAAGCATTTTTCGTTTTACTTCTCGCATTCACTCTACTCTGATTGCCAGGCTTTGCCAGGCACTTTGCCAACTCAAATAAAACGTTGCCTTTTTTTTGGCGCTCTCTACCAAGTCCTGGGGTGTGAACAAAATGCAAATATTACACAGCTCATTAAATCTCAATTGGATTTTAACATTCCAAACTTATCAAGAATTTTGGCAACCAATAGAAAGAATTCTCATGAAGACTAAAAATGGGAAAAGCGGAGCTCAAAGAATCTTTTTAATTCACTAGTATTTCTGATACAGAATAACTTTTTCAAAATTGTTGCCTCTTATAAAAAGCAATACCAAAATTAGTTTAAAAAAATACTATAATCTTTATAATTTAAATTTAGAAATCGTATGCTCTTTGTCATCACAAATCTCTTTCTAAAATTTTTTAAGAAATTGGTTCTGACTATTTCTCCTGTTTTTAGCCCAATTGGTCAGTTTGGCTTTTGGATCGCAGTTCTTAAACCAAGTGAATGTGATCTTGTAGAAATATAAATTAATAATGTCCTAGAATAAAACTGACCATTCCAAACACTAACATTTTAGTTTACGATTTATATAAAAAAGAAAGTACTTGAGTGGTCACGAAAATTCACACTTTTCTTTATCTTTATTTCAGCATACTTTGTACAACATTTCGTAAGTTATTATTCAAAATCAATTTTGCCTTTGCATCGATTTTGCATTTAAAATTTGTTCGACTTTATTTAAGATCTCAAAACTGTAGACCAACATGCATAAACAATTCTGTTTTGCAAAAAGGAAAGAAACAATTTGAGAACATTTTTCATTTGGCATAACTTTCAGCAATTGCATTTAAAACAATATGCCGACCACAAGGGGAAGTCTTGTTTTGTTTTTTACTCTACGATCGCCTATTCCCAGCTTCAGCTTCATCTTCAGACCAAATCCCAGAGGACACATAAATTCCTGGGCAAATAGCAACCACAACTAACCGAATGTATATATATGTTTAGGTGGGCATATGTATGTAATGTTTGTGCCAGAGAACAACAACAAATATATTGTAGTCCGGATACTGTTTGTGTATGTCCTTGCAACTTCCAACTCCTTGGATGCAGTTCTGCAATTTTTCTTATTGCGTTGCTCGAAGGCAATTTACTTTCAGAGCACACACACACACACCGAGAGATAGATAGAGAGTGAGAGAGAAAGAGAGAGTTGCCTAGTGTGTTTGTGTGTGGAGCCATTAAGTGCAATTGTATTGCATTTTTTGAGACAAAACTCTCATCGCATATGTCCTTTACTGCAACTAGAAACCAACATTACACAGCCATAAAAGCAAAAGTGTGAAAATATTGAAAGCTTTCCTTCTTTCACGTCTATAAAACAAGAAGTAAAACTGTAGAGAGCAAGAGACAATATGGAAAAAAAGAAGTGAAACTTGGCAACTGTCTAATGGCCAGAGTTGCCACAAACTGAAGTTATTGCCATAGATGCCATGGCAGGATGGCTTGCACTATGAAATTCCTTTTGTAAATAATGTTCTATACACGCACACCTACGCACAACATCTCTCTCCGCGTCCTTCGCTTAATGGCCAGAACTGCGGCCCATTGTGATTGTTGTTCTTGTTGCCTTCACTTTACACCCAGGCGCATAATTTTTCTACTAGAAAAACACTTAAAGTGTGTTTCGTTTTTCTTTTTATGTTT
Source organism: Drosophila willistoni (assembly GCF_018902025.1). Lineage (NCBI taxonomy): Eukaryota > Metazoa > Arthropoda > Insecta > Diptera > Drosophilidae > Drosophila > Drosophila willistoni. Next base: position 7,619,266 of record NW_025814050.1, read on the forward strand.
TTTCTTCATCGTTTCGTTGTTGTTGTTGTTCTGCTGGGCCCTCGCAATAAATTTTTGTTAAAGCTTTTAAACCATTGAAACTGAAAGAAGCGCCAAAGAACCGAAGTAGGAGACGAAAGAAAGGGCTCTAAAATTACTTAAAATGCGCTTTTAGGGTTAAGCAAGACATTTCAATTCGCATTCATCATGAAGCGCTTAGGCCCAAAGCACTGCGGTTGGTCCTCCCTCTTGTGCCAGGAAGAAGCCAAAAAGGGAATCCTTGGTATATCTCCATCGATATGGTCAAGTGTGGATGGCTTTATAAGCTTCAAAAAGAGCTTGTTTCCTTTTTACTGTCTCCCTTCAAATGAACGTAAAGATCTAAATAGATTATTTATTAAATGCGAATGAGATGATAATTTCATTTGAAACGTTTCTTTATCAATAATGGCTAAAAAGTAATCCTTTTTATCACTTAACTGGCTATCAATACAGGAAACGAATCTAAAACCATGGTCAACTTTCATGCTCAGACAGCTGTCTGACAGATTAGCATTTGCGAACACGGAAAACAGATGTGCGTTAACGTGGCAAATAGCCACAACAATTGCCGAGGTAGACAACTATAGCCACGCCCATCTTTCAACCACACACACACACACACACACACACACACACACACACACACCATTCACCCATTCACTGGTTCAGGCGTAAATACCAATAAAGTGTTTAAAAATGTTCACTCGTACATTTTAATGGGCGAAATGAAACAAATTTTTGGTAACAAGTTTCGCAGTTCCACGACCACGCCCATAAACCATGGCCATGCCCATTTACCTCTGCACATGCCTACACACATACATACATATATGCAGATTAAGCTCACATTTAACAATTTTACGCTGCATACATTTAGGCGATGCAAAGTGAAAATCCTCAGTGCCAGTTGCATTCCATTTCGTTTCGTTGTTGCATCAATAAATTAAATGCAGATTTCCATTTTCGTTGTGCACACACACACACACACACTGATAGAGAGACAGTCAGAGAATCTCACGCGATTGAGTTCAATATCATAGCCTACGCCTCTGTAACGCCTCCACCCACCACGTCTCGCCCATTCCCATTCCGTTGAGTCAGTTGTGTTAGGCGTGGCCATGCAAATTGTTGCATGCAGTTAATTATTTTGCACAGGTTTTCTGTTCAGGCTTTCAGCCAGATCCGATCCGATCCGACCCAACCTGACCTGACCTGCTCCACCAATTTTTGGCCACGAGGATTTTCGCTTTGAGGCTTTTCGCCTGTTGAGAGAGGGAGCCAACTAATTGAAATAAAACATGCCATGGCGAAGCAGCCCTTGTTTAATTAAATGAGTTAAAAACTGGCCCGCAGTTGTTGCATTAACAGAAACCAGAAGGTAAGTGAATGGCAGAGTGTTGCGTTATAAATTTCCTTAATTGCATTTGCCAAGAAACTTCATATTACCAGTTAAATGTTTAAATTAAAAATCTTTGCAAGTAAACATGATGAACACGACTTTGTAATAAGACATGGGATAAACTTTTTTAATAAGTTAAAAATTAATTAATTGGTGTTTTTTTATTCTTCATTCCGTTATGATAGATATTTGGTTTTTTCTTGGACTTTATTGAATGCTTTGGTTACTTTGAATACAGCGATTCAATCATTAATATACGAATTTGAATAGGGAAAAGTTTTGCAACTAAAATATTTACTCAAATTTTTTCATAGCGTCTAACTCAAACATTAAAATTTTGCAGCGATTCTAGAACAAGCTTCTACGCAGAATTGTTGAAGCGCCTTCTTTCGTGCGTAACTGAGTCATCCAGAGAGACCTTAACATCCCGTCAGTTAAGTGCGAGATCCGTAGGTATTTCTCTCGGTACCTCTCCAGGTTAGAAACCCATGATAATGCACTGGCACTCAAACTGCTGGACAACGGAGATTTACAAATTTGACGTCTGAAAACAAGTCACCCACTTGACCTGCCATATAACCAGAGACGGACTGGTGATTCCACCCCCATTTTATGATAACCTTTGACAATATTAATGCAATTAAAAAAATATATGAAATTTCTAAGTTTAAAATTGTAAAAAGCCTTTAGGATTTAGTAGTTATTACTTATAAACAGAGAGGATTTTGAGACACTCGGCACTTCTCGTCATTATCTAATACATATCATATCATACATAGTACATCAAAGTGACAATAAGCTTTTCGTTTAGCAGTCTCTCTACACTATTTAGGGACATTTGACTCTACTAGCTAATCGGACTCCATTTTATACTTTTATAGTTGAGATAGTTTGATAATATATATGAAGTGATAATTTGACGATCGGTTACTTTTTGAACTGCACCAGGGAGCAAGTATCGCAAAGTTGAAACCGGATACTTATCTCACGGGTGGTAAAAGATTTCATCAATTCTGGCCAACTCATTGGAGAAAAGTTGCCGCAATAGTTTATCAAAGTCCAATTGACGAGTAAGACGATGCCACAAGCTCGACATATAATAATCTGGCAAGTTTGACATCAAATCGTATGTGGCATAGCATGGATGGGGCAATATTCACTGCTACTTCGCATTAGGAAATTCTCGACAGAGATCTTATCTATCCAATCGGTGGGTTGCAAATTACTGTCTCTGCGCCCGCTACTTATTCTTTGAGATTTCCTCCCACTGCTGGACGGCTGGTTACCATCAAATCAATTGACCAGTTAAATAATAAATTTTAAGTATTTTAATAATTTGATGACAATCCTTCGACAATTTCTCTCCGACTGACTTGCATGTTATACAACGATCTTCTACCCTGATCACTGTATTCTCAGTCTCATTGTCATTCTTTGATTTCGCTTTGGCACTAGGGTTAGAACCCTTGGAACTTGGTATATTAGGATATACCAAGTCATCATTATCTACAGGGTATAAACAGAAAGCTACCATTGCCAATGTCCATAAGTACAACCGTTAAATAATTATTTTTCTATTTTAAATTTTTAAATCGATTTCATAGACTTGATTAACTTCGATCATCATATGTTTGCTGATAATTTTAAATAGCCTTCTCATAGATTCTGAGCTCAGAATCTACTCATTGCTTACAAATAATTTACATAATTAACACATTTGCAATCTCAACACTTTTTTGAGTGTAGTAATCAATAGTTTATCTATATCACTTTTTATTTATTTCCACAAACCACAAAAATTTATTAGGCAATTTTTTTTCAACTATTTTTTACCTTTGCTTTGTGTCTATTAATTATGAAGGAGAAAATTGTTTTTTTTTTATAAATGTTGCTGGGTTATTGTGACAGTTTTTGCAAACAAATCAATAGAAAAGTTCAAAAGTGAAAATGTACAATTTGTTAATAATAAATAACTAATTATGGTAAAAGTTTTAGAGCAAACAAAAAATATATATACATATGCGAAAATTGCGTTTTTATAAAACCGTTTAATTAATTTTCATGCTTTTGTTTGTAAAATTTTTTGACTTGACTAAGCCATTAAATATGCATCGATAAAGCAAATGGAAAATTCATAAACAATATTAAAAGTGCTCTTTATATAGGCATGATGGAAAATTTTGAAATACAATAATCGGCTTATTCTATATAGAAATAGTGAATCGCTGTTTATCTGCATCCATCTGTTAAAGGAGTCGAAAAGAGTTTTTTTTTTCAGTTCCCTTAATTAATGCCATCAATCTATTGAGTAAACAGATTTTTTTCTCCCCCTTTTTGAAGCATCGTTTAAAATTGATTTATGTTAATTACTGTTTAACAAAATACGCCTGGTTGATTACTAAATTGATTTTAAATGAAATGCAAATAGACAACGTGGCAAACAAAAAAAACTTAATGAAAACGGAAAAGAGTCACAAACAATTTTTTTCCCTTTTCGCACCTTAGAAAGAGGAGGAATTATAAAGAGAAGAGATAAAAAGAGAGAAATAGTGTAAACTAACCTAAATATTTGTACACAGTTGAAGTTGTGCTCTGATTTTAAGACAGAGGCTTAGTTAGCCCTATCAGAAATGGGGATCAATATTGTCTATTGGGTGAATAGTCTGAAATGAATCTGCAGCAATTGTTTATCGCATAACTTGATTTAAACAACTAGTGTTACAGACTTTCAACATTAGGAACTAAACTTCCGGAATCAACAAGCATCTTATTTTGTCTTGAACATTACTTTTTGAAAAGAACTATGAAAATAAGTCAACTTTCCGATATTTCTTTAAAGGTATTCGAGATTGAACGTAATCATTTAATTTGATTGGAATAAATAGTTTTCTGTAAGTCTCAATAAGTAAGTATTTCTTTTACATAAGCTGAGTTGATGACCTTAAGTGGGATCAATAATTTTCAAACCCTTTTCTGCCACTTCTTTTGCCTGGATGCTGCATTTGCTATCGTTTAATTGATTCACAGTTTGCATTCGCATTTGCATTCACTGTAATTTACACTTAATTATTACGCTTTACCTGCTTCGGGCAAATTGAATGCCAATTTTTCAGTCCCCACAAAGTTTTTCAATGTTTCCCCGCAATGTTTGTCGAGCAATGAGATTCAACTTTAAGCCAAGTTATTTTTTCGAGCATACACGACAATGTATTCCCTTGGCGAGTATTTACAGATAATAGACAAAAATATTTGTATATACGCAATATTTCTATTTTTTATGAACTCTCTATGAGCATTAACTTAATGACAGTCCCTACGGTGAGAGAAAGTTGCCAACCAAAAAAAAAAAAATAAAATGCAAAAGAAACATTTCACCAGCATATTTATGGGCCTATTGTGCCACCAAGGAATTGAAGAAGTAATAAAATGAATGCCACCAAATGGGGGCAGAAAAATGTGGCAAAGTTTTTAGGATTTGCATATGGAAAGCAAAAAATTGTTATTATCAAGCTGTTCAATTTGGGGAACATTCATTGTATTGATGAATTAAAAGCCTTTTGTTTGTGATTAGAATAGAGAGTCAAGTGTTTAGAGTTCCAGAGGGGGCAATTGAGACAACTATTGAGAAGTTGTTGTTGTCGCTGGCTCAGCTGTCAAGTGCAGATAGGCTCAAAGGCAGTGTTTGCATGGTGAGGGCAGTTACACGTAATGTCCTGCTGTGTAAGGCATATAAACTTAAGCCATTGGCATATCAATGGCAACCGAAGGCAGCAATCGTGGGGTAAGAGCTACCAGAATGCACTCGTGTGTGACATTTGCCTCTCTTTGAATGTATGTATGTCTATCTTTGGGTGTGTGTATGTGTGTGTGTGTGTGTATATATCTTGGGCACATGCCAACACACAAAACATGCCATAAATCCACAGGCAACATATAATTAATAAGGATTAATTGTGCACCAGCAGAAGTTGTGCAGCCACCAAACCGGCGACAACCTAAAGAGACAACCAAGAAGAGGGGTAAATGCACCAGTGCAGACGTTTTAGGGGTAGTAAGAAGTAGTTGTCGTTGTTGTTGTAGTAGGATAGTCACTGAAAATTTAATTAATTAATAGCACAACTTTAGACGTCAAGCTGTGCAGAAGTTCCCCTTTATATATATTTGTAGGCAACAGGAAATTTTCGTGCAAATCGATAAACGGCATATACTGTTCAAGCCAAATTATCTTTTCATTCAGCAAAATTAGTTTAATTAACTGATTTTGATCGATGCTATTAATGGAGACCAGATCTACATCAAAGTCTTTGCCTCAATTACCTAAGTCCATTAACAATTAAGGAATTTGTGACTACGATTCTGGAGTTTAATTGAAAGACTTTTTAATACATAATGTTGATGGAAAATTTTCTTTAGTTTAGTATTTTGCAAGGACAAAATCTCTCATAATCTGGATCTGTTTTTAGCCAATTTTTAATACTGTCATCAATATTCTCTCCATGACATTTAGTAGCGCAAAATATGGCTGGCTTGAGATGATTGCCCAATGTTAATCCAAGAGAATATTGATTCTTTAAGTAAATAAATGCTTTTACCACACAGTCTTCAATGTTCATGGCACACAAATATTGCATGATAAACTTAACAATATTAATCTCATTCCAGTTAGTGAGTTTATTCAGGCCCTCATGGAAGCCATTGTAAATATTGTAGACTTTTTTGATTAACCAATGATGAAATTCCTTAAATAGAATAGAATAAATAGTGAGTGATGCTGAATTTTTTTTCCAAGTTTAAACTTACCAGTTCCTTACGATGTGTTTCCAACTCTGCAATATACGGCCTCCAAACTGCATAGGAACGTTCCTGAACCAGATAGCTAAGTAAGTGATGTAATACATCCTGATCAAGTAGATTTTGATGATGGAGAAATAAAGCATCGCTGACCAGTTGCACTCTATTCAGTTCGTGGAAGATGTGATGATTCTGTCTCAGAGCCTTGGCCAACAAGTGCCAATTTTGGTTATCATAATTGATTCTAAAGTATCCATATGATTGTATATCGAAGATGATCCATTTGTCTTTTAGCTCATTAAAGTGGATATTGATAGAAGGTTCCCCCTTGATCCAAATTGATGGTCGTGTATCATTAAAGTTTTGCTCCAATTCCGTGGTATAGGACAATGGAATCCACCATGCTTCACTTCGGTTTGAATTCACAAAGAAATGTTTTTGTGTAACCGTAACACATTTACCATCCATGCTTCGGAAAACAGTTAAAATGGGATAACCGTGCTGTAAGGTCCAGCTATCCATAATGGTTTTCACTTTAAATCCCTTTGGCAAAGAGCCCCAATGATCATTTGCCCGCTGTAATTGAATCCAAAGTTCATCTTTGTGAGTGCTTCCATAGCCATACTGAGTTAGATAACTGCGAAGTCCTTGATAGAATGCTTTATCACCCAGCATGGCGTGCATCTTGCGAATAATAAAAATGGATTTAAAGTAAACAAGTTCATTATTTTCCATAAGTTGCTCTAGAGAAGTCTTGCCCACTTTATGCGAAAGCGACACATTATGCTGACCGTCTAAGTAATAGGCGATTTGTTTCAATAGTCCAAATTCTCGATTATTATGATTCCAGTCAGGATGTAAATAATCTACTCCCAATATGGAAAAGTATGAGGCGAAACCCTCTTTCAACCAAAAGTCACTCCACCAAGCGACTGTGACAAGATTTCCAAACCACATGTGAGCCAACTCGTGTCCCACAATGTGGGCTATTCTATTGTAGTAATCATATTCAATGGGTTTGTGTGTGGTTAAAGTTGAAAAACCATACAACACAAGACCCCAATTTTCCATGCCGCTAGTTTGATCTCTCATCACAAGTTGATCAATCTTCTCAAGTGGAAATGGAGAATCAAAGAGATTGCTGAAATATTCTAACAGTTTCGGCGATAAATTGCTCACATATAAGGTGGAATTAGGTGGACCACCCATTTGACATGTCCTAAAAGTGACCAGTTTTCCCTTAGTTGTTCTACTCCTAGTGCACTTGAATTCGTTGACAGAATACGCCAAAAGGTAAGTTGGCATTGGTGGCGTGATCTCATAGTTACACCAAACATAATCTCTCAGATCATAACTATTAAGTAAAATATCGATTATGTCTTGGATCTTATTACACATAGCGATATTTTACTCACTTTGGACGCATTCTGAGCATGGGCATATTACTAAAACTCTGGTAACGTTTGTGATGACCCAAAGTCACGTTGAATGTGGCCCTCAGAGCTGGCTCATCAAAGCACGGCATGGCACCTCTTATGAAATTTCTCTCAAAATGTGTGACAGCATACCAACTAAATATAAAACACGTTTGTTAAATATTGTTCTGATTAGTTGACGAATATTTACCTTGGTTTGTTGGTATCCAGATTTTTGCGACTGGCAACGAAATAAGAATTAATTTGGCCATGTATAAAACGACGACCAAATGGTACTCTTAAGTAATAGGATTTATCCACTTCCAATTGATTTTCTACTTGTAATATCATATACTCAAAACGTTCATTTATTTCTGTTTTAATGATATTTATTTCTCTTTTCCTCGCGGATTCACTTAATTTAATTTGATCGATTGGAACTGTCAAATTAACCACATGAAACACCACCAAATTAGTTGATTCTAGGACACGCAACGAAATCTCTACAATTCCTTCAAAACGCATATTGTCAACCTCCTCCAAGTGAGTGAGAACACTAACATCGTAATGATATGGCACCAACGAGAGGGGTAAACGTTGACTATTATAGAGCTGGGAATGAGTGTTACTGATACTAAATAAAATGAATGTACAAAAACCAAGCGTAAGACTTTCCATTTTAAGCTAGTTGTTAACCATATAGTTAACACAACTATCTTTCAATAGTTACTTAACCAACTTTTCGGAAAAGTATAGATCGCTTTAATGAGCTGATGATGTGTATATCAAATTGATTTACTATATACCATAACACTCTCTCATTTTGAAAGAATATTTAAAGAGTACATCTAGCAAAACTTTTGTTCACGTGTGTAACTAAATTTAGTTAATTTTCATTGATTGAATTACAATTTCTATTGTCTCTAACATTCAAGTGTGACAGCAACAATAAATATTAAATTGTATTAAATAGTTTTGTCTTTCTTTCACGATTTCTCTTTCTGTTTGCCTTAAACGAATTATTAAGTCAATTAACACTTTAAGCCTTTCAAAGCAATTGCCTTTAATATATTGAAATGTGTAATTTTCTTTTTAAACGTTATATACCCAATTCAAATTCAAAAATATAAACTTAAGCTGTGGAAATAATTCTTATTTAAATGGTAATACTTATACTCACAATCAATTGGTTAAAGTATTTATTATTATAATAATTGTTAGAACCTTTATAATGGACATTGGTTACTTAAGTAAATGAATTTATATTTCCATGATTTAATAATAATAAAATAAAATTATTGAAGTGAGTGTTAATGGCTTAGCAAATTACACTTTACACGAAAAAAAAAGTTGTGCACTCAAAATTATCAATGAAAACTAATATAAAAGATGTCGAGCCCAAAGGCGGTCAAAGCAGTAACCAAAAATAATCAGATTATTTAAAGTAAATGCATAAATTACTCTGCATTTGAACAAAATATTTCTTCAGAACATTTGCTTCACATACTAGATACACAATAGATTCATTACAAATATGTTTTAAGCCACTTTATCTAACAATTATTTAGCTAAAAATGAACAAATTTAAAGTTTATAATTAAATGTTTAATTAAATTCCATTTTTGATTTCACTCGATTTTAGTCGATTGGGCTTGGCAATAATGTTTGTCTAATTGAAATTAATTGCATTCTATGGTCACTTTGGGTATAATTAATCAATAAATTTAAATATTTGCTGTCCATTGCTCCTGGCCAACATTTTGATATTTTACAACTATTTGCCGATATGCTTAAAAGCCCAAGCCGGTAATTAAGCCAAAAAAAAAATTTGGCTACAAAAATTGTTCACTTGATTCGAAGTAAGGAAAAAGTTTGTTTTTGGAATTTTTCATTCTTTTTTTTTTTGTGTTGTATTTTATTAGCTTTGCATTTTCTGCATTTCATTTGCCTTAACTTTTTTATCAGACTTTTTACAGTTCTCGTACTTAACTTTACATTCATTTTGCCATTCATTCAGTTTTTACGTTTTTGGTTTTTTTTTTTCTTCTGCACTGGAGTTAAGCGAATGAGTGAACAAAGTGAATAGTGGACGAGGAGATGGTGGACAGAAAAGGAAAGGTGAAGCGAAAAGAAATGGAAGACGGCAATTAATGTTAAGCTCTTGGCACGGCCCAAAGGATTGTTGAGCATTTGGCTGGTAAAGCGACGGGAAAAAAACGAAAGAAGAATTGTGCAACCAAGGTAAAGGTGGAAGTGGAGATTGGTTTTAATTAGCAAAAGTGTTTTATACTCCAATAATATTATGGTAAGCCCTATAAGAGATTGAATGTGAAATGCTGAGTTGATACCAGACATTAAGTGATAGGTAAAGCTCACAGTTAAGGAAAATGTCATCGATTCCAACTAATAATGTGTCTTGCTAGTCTTAAGACACAAACATATGTACTTAAGTGTTAAAGCATAACTTAGTTAATTTGTTATGTTAAGAAACATCCTGATTTTAATGCCGAAGAAAGGTCATACTAATTCCATTCTTATCTAGATCTAGCAAAATTATAGAAATTAACTCTTGAAAGACAATTAACAAGAAAATTCATTATAAAAACCTGAAAGGTTTTTACATTTTTGTTAAAATAAAGTCGACATATAAATATGTGTATTTATGTAAGTACCTTGAAATCGTCACTCTGACTGAAGTTAATGAATTCATTTTTGCAAAATGCAACTGTTAACCACAATTGATATGCCATTAAAAATCAATAATTGTCATTAAATATTCATTGATAATAAGTAGCGATTACTTGCTTGAAATTAAATGAAATGCCCACAAAACAGCACACACAAAAATGCTTCTATTCAATAACATTCAATAACCTCAAAAATAAAAAAAACAGAAAAAACAAAAAGAAATAAATATATGATATTTATTGTATGCATAATTCCATAAAAGTTTTACACTTTTGTTTTCGTCATTTCGACCACCACAAATGAAATACATACGTAAATATAAATTATAACACAAAAAGAAAAACAAAAAAAACAAAGAAAAAAAGAAACACAAAAATGTTGAATAATAATTTTCGATACTCTGTGATGGCGCGGCCCATTAAGGCATGACGCATTATTTTTATATATATATATAAATTGTTGAGTAAATGGGAAATTTGATAATAAATTCATAGCTGATTAATTTTCCAATATTTTCTCGGTTGACCAAACGAAATGCCATTTAAAATTCCGGTTAAAATAATTATAATAAAATTGTTATCCATTGTTATTGTTCTCCTTTAAGAGCTATTCATAAAATGCAAAAACCATCTAAATATTTAACGACATATTTTATTAATAAATAAATAGTTTTCTTATCTCGCAATAAAAACTTGTGCCCCAAAAATCAATTTCTGGTATTTTATCTCATTTTTTTTATTTTTTATGCTTCAATGATTTTTCATTTCCTATTTTTCTTGGAATTGTTGTTGTGTTTGTTTCTTTATGTCCGGGACAACAATAACAACCTTTAACAATAACAGAACTATCTATAAGGAAAATTTCTATATATATATACATTTTGGTACCGTGTAACTCCTGGATAAACAGTTTATTATGGACCAATTAAAGTCATCTATACAAAACTAACAAAATTAAATTAAATTATCTTAAAAATGTAAGCCACTAAGTTCATTGCTTTTAGAGCCGATTTCTTAAATTATCAGTCTTGCACACTAAAAACAACAAACAGAGAACTTGAATTCGTATTTAATTATATTTGGTAAGCTAAAGTATAAGTTTTCATAATTTTGTTTGAGGGAAAGCAACGACTTTTGTATTAATATACGGTATCACTACGTCGACGCATTTAGTTTACTTTTATATTTATATTTTCACCCAATTTTGCAATGTTCTCTCTTGTGGTAGTAAACAAAAATTTTTGATGCGGCATAATATTTTGGACGCTCTTTGATAATATGGAGAGACAGTACAAGAGGTCCTCTGAGGTAATTTGTTTTTGACGCATTTCACCCCATGTGGTTGCTGTTGATGTCGATGATGCTGATAATGGTAATGATGATGATGATGATGATGTCATAATTTTATTTTCGCCAAAAAATCAAAACAAAAAGCGTTTAAATTTCCACGCTTTTCGGAATAATTTGCATAATATTTTAATTTTGCATACTTATTGGCATATAATTAGGTGATTTCCATTGGGCGAGAGGCTTTTTGTTGTTTGTCTATTTGCTGATTTTTGCCCCGAACACAAAAATAAAAATACAAAAAAATATAAATATTAAAAATTCAATAACAAACAAAAAATGGAAATGGAAAAAATTGAACAACAGAATTGCTTTAAGGCTTAACGTGAAAATAATTTTAAGAAACTATTAATGAAATTAAGAATCTCTCATAATGCATTTATTTTTATAATTGTCTTTTAATTGGTTAGGATAACTATATTATATTCTGATAGATCAAATAGATAAACAAATGAATTTTATAATTTACATAAACATCAATTAACTAATTTCTTTAAACATAATTCTTTTAAAATAATCGCAAATACCTGTGTTTCCTGTTTATCTTACTTTTTTGTAGTAACCTTGTAAAATTTCAGCTCTATAGCTCCAACGGTCTAGGAGAAGTTTGCGTTGATCCAGACGGACGGAAGGGCGGACGGACATGGCTACTCGAACTCGTCTCGTCGTGCTGGGTCCAACCATTACATCATATATAACCGATCGGTCGAAAAATAATTTGAGTGAGAAAACTTTGTTGCTTGTTAGTAATGATAAATATATCAGTCACCAGTGTGTCATTATACCATACACCCATAGAGTGAAATGGTATATTAAAGTCGCCAAAATGTATGTAACAGGCAGAAGGAAGCTCCTCCGACCCCATAAAGTATATATATTCTTGATCAGAATCAACAACCGTGTCGATCTAGCCATCTCCGTCTGTCCGTCCGTCTGTCCGTCCGTCTGTATGAACACGCAGATCTCGGAGACTATAAGAGCTAGAGCCACCAAATTTGGTATGTAGACTCGTGTGGTATGTAAATGTATAGAGTTAATTGGAATTTTGGCCACGCCCCCTGACGCCCAAAGAATTTCCATAAAACTGTTTTTGTTAAAAAGTATAACAGATAGAGACATCAAATTTGGTTTATATACTCGTTTAGTTAGCGCGCAGAAAATAATTTGTCCAAATTTTTGCCACGCCCCCTTCCGCCCACGAAATTTACATAAGACAGATTTTCTTAAAAACTATGAAGCTACCGACATTAAATTTGGTATGTAAGCTAGCTTAATAGACGCGCAGATATTGACTATTTAAAAATTTTGCCACGCCCAATTCCGCCCGCGCAAATTAAACAAATCCGATTTTCTCGAAAACTAACAAAGCTAAAGTCACCTTATTTAGTATGTATACTGGCTTAGTAGAATATATATTTAAATATTTTGCCACGCCCACTTACGTCTCCATAATTTAGAAAAAACCGATTGGCTCTTGCAATTTTTTGACCATCGCAATCAAATTTGGCAGACTAATTTTTCTTTTTATATATTATTTTGATTTAAGTGAGCTAGTTCTGTTCTAAGTTAAATGCATACACATACCAAATGTTAATGTGGGACGAATTTTGTCCTTTTTTTTGTTTTCAAATAAATATTGTGATGCTGTACCTCAATGAAGAGGTGATAAATTCGCCCATAATTTGCCATTTTTACTTTTTTATTTCGTCTAATTTTAATGCAGTTACTTTGGTTAAAGGTTGAAAAAAGAGTATGGAAAGTAAGTTTTTTGTAGTAATAATCCGGACTTCTTGTTTATGGAAGTCCGGATAACCGGGGTGAAACTCTATGAATGCAATCAAGTTAAGCTGAAATAAACTTTGATTATTTTAGAAAAATGTTTGTTACTCAATTTTAGATTTTTTTTTTACCAAAAAAGCCTTTGCGCAAAGTAAGTTTATATCGAAAACATTCACCAAGTTGGCAACTTTGCACTGATATCGGCCGCAGCAGCTGTTTTTGTCAACTCCAACGACTATATTGCCCGGAATTGGTATTTTAAAATATTTGGTGAAATGTCGGAAATTTACATGACACCAAAATTGTACTTGGCAGATTTCAAAAACAGGCTGACTCAAATTTTTATGAGGTTTCACGCGAAACAGTTGTTATATTTGGAGACTTTCGAGGCGTTATCGATGATTTTGAAAAATCTATCGATGACGACGGCCATCGCTGGTTTGTCACCTCTAATAGAGTTAGCAATCGATAGAGACTATCGATACTATCGACGTGATTTCATTCTGGCGATATATCGATGGTTTTTTTTTATGTATGAATTTTTGTAAGTCACAATGTCATAACAACTCTTCGGTGCTAAGGAAATTTCGATAATTTTCCGAAGGCCCGAAATATAAAGGAATTTGAGGTTTCACAATTTTCGCAATTATCTAATAATATATATGCATATAATTTATTTGATATACAAACATCACATAAATAACCGATTGCTTTTGCATTGCGATTTTACACAAAAGTCTACGAATCATTTTTGTGCTGAATGAATAATTAAATTTAATGAAATGTTATATTTTTTATAAAAAAAATTCAAATTATCGAAGTCCTTATCGATACTATCGATACTTTGATTCCTCGGTGGCGAAAACTATCGACTGGAGCCACTATCGATGTCTTTACATCTCTAACTCACATCTAGTCAGCCTGTTAGAAAGTGCTAGAGCGACACGGTATAAATACAGGAACATAAAGGGTTAGAGCTCATTCTATTTCGTTAAGTCGTTGAGATAGAATCAAATATTTTCCTTAATATTTGTCCTCACTTATAACTTTAAATCATTTTATTCCTTATTCATCCACATTAAAGTTTTAAAGTGCTTATTATTATCTGAGGTCCACATTCCAACAGCGCCATAGGCCTTTTAGGAGATGTGATTGACACCGACGTTAAGCGTCTATCGTTTAAAGCATTTTCCTTATTCATCTTACTTCCATACTTTCAAAAATGTATCCAATAACCATAGCCATGCATAGTACAAATTGTGGTAACTTTAGCTTTTTACAATTTCTTGTTTGCACGATTGCCAATTACTTCGTTTGTTTAACTTAAACTTCTCCATATTAGTCAGAGAAAAAAAATTCATTGATAACAATTGAGCTGCCAGTCCTATCAACATGTCAGCCACAATTACATTTCCAAATGTAACTCTGCAAACCGTTTGGCGCAGTATTGCTCTACTTCCGTTTCGGTCACTTCTTTAAATTTGGTGGTAACTCAAGTTCTGTTTCCTGAACTATAGATAAGTGTTGATTCATTTTAATTTTTATTTGCATGCATGCCAATGTGGGGACTAGTTTGTTGCTACTGCTACTAGTTAAAGCCTTCGGGTTTTATCAATTTCATTCACTTGAATGCGTGCGACTTAGTTGTCTTTTTCGTCTTTCAATCTTTCCCTCATTGGTCATTGGAAAAAAAATATCGATCACCGTCGAGATGACAGTCTTATCAACATATCTTTGCAAAACTTTTGGCGCAGTGTTGTCATTGTTTGGAGTTTACTTTCTTCACAATTTTCGGCTTTGACATGTGCAGGCCCGGACTGGGACCCTAAGGGCCCACCGGGCATACAAGTTGAAGAGCGCCCTACACCATATGCTTCAAAAATTTTTTCCGAGGAAAATGAAAGGTACACATTTTTAGGTTTTACTTCGTTTATGTGAATAAAAAATAAAATCAATATAAATTTAAATTATTTTCTTTTATTTTATTTAAGTTTTGAAGTCCTTTATTTTCCTCTTAAGTCCACATTCCAATAGCGCCATCAGTCTTTTGCATAATTGACGATTGTGACTTTCAGATCTCTTAGGAGATGTGATTGACACCGGCGCTTAAAGCATTTTCCTTATTCACCTTACTTCCGCACTTTCAAAAAAGTATCCAATAACCATAGCCATGCATAGCAGAGTATTTTTACTTAAGGGCCGACCCACTTGATGGTTACTAAGCATCTGCTCGATGTTATTGTACTTCTTCAAGTAAAGACCACCAATAATCCAATTTGGTGGCGTTTAAATGGTATTTCTTTTCCTTTTTCTATGATTGCAAGACAGTGGAAGGAAATGTTTGCTCATTTCATTATGGCGAATAGGACTGAGAGATTAACTTTTAAATGGTGTTATTCGAAAATTCTAGTTGTAGATGACTCAAAATTTGCCTGAATACATTTTCTTGAGGGGTGCTTTGTCTCTTTTAAAGAAAAGCACGTGAGATTACAGCCTGATTGTTAAGTTTTCATTGTCTGTCAATTGACCTTTAGGCGATCTCTTTATCCGACGTTTTTTTGACCGAGTTTCAATTTCATTAACCAATATTTGTTTTTTTTATCAACTCATTCCCACAATTATAGCTGTTTACATAAAATGAAAATGTTTCCATTTTTTAAAACAGTTTTAAAACGGTTAAATAACTTACTTGGTGACATCAATAAATCAAGGTTTTTTCGGTTATAAAAACTTATTCAAATTTTATTGAAATCGGACTAGAAACATACAAAATATACGTATGAACGTATTTTGCTACGCGATCCATTAGGGCAGAATTGGCCGTTGGCTAGTGGCGGCGCTAGAGTGCTCGTGTGTTTGTAGAGTGAGCGAGATAGCATATGGTTATGAGCCATGTTAAAACAATTTAATCGACATAAATTTGGTTCTCGAAATTTTAAATATTTGTTTCACCTGGTGTATGGTATACCCAAGTCGGCGAGTCGACTTACTTACTTCATTTGATACATGGTGATGTAAGAGTAACATGTATATATTTTACACCAAATCATGTAAAAAAACGTGAAATATATGTATATAAATATTATTTAAGACCAAATGTGTCAATGTAGGATAAAAGTAGAATTTAAACAATGCTTTTTTAACCAAAAGTAACAATTATGGTGCACTTTAACTTTTTAAAAAAATGTGTAAGTCTATTCCATTTTTTTATTTTTTTGCCCATAAAATCTACACCTTTTATTCGGTATTGATGATCTATAATACAATTAGTCATATCTTTCATTTCAATGCCTACGAAAAATTTAAGGTGCTTTTTTTTTATTTCCTAATAACTAGCTTTCGGCGATTTTCTCGAAAGCGGTGCTTAAGAAAAGGAAATGGATTTTTATCAGTGAGTTCCTGGACTTCAGGTTATTGTAGACACGTCCTTAATTTAGATTTTCACTAAATGTCATTTATTTTTGTAAACTAGTGTTATTTACTTTATCAATTACATTTGCTGATCCTTAAGAAAGGTTTGCAGTTATAGGCTTGATTTATCGGTGTCTATTTCAAACAAAAAAGTTAACAAAAACAAAGCCAAGTTTAGTTGCCACGAGCTAATTGATGATTATTGCACTTTTTTCCAATTCTAGCAAAATAGAATTCATGGTTATAGCTTAAGTAAACATTAATTATTCTATCTGATTTAAAGTGTTTTAAAATTAGTGTTGATAAATGACTTTAAAGTACTAAAACAAATTGTCGGGACACTCGTTATCCTTTTTAAAATCAGGGATTCGATTTCGATTCGGTTCTTTCGCTTTGTTGTTGTTTTTTTTTGTGCTCGATGTTTTTATATTGTATTTACCCGTTGGCCACAACGGTAAAAGAGGACCACAAAATGTATGTACATATGCGCATTTTTAATAGACTTCGCGAATCTACCCAAATGTTGCCCTAGCGCTGTGCCGCTTCAGAGAGTGTGGCCTCTCCGCATCGGCAAACATACACACATGCCCATATATACACACACATATGTATACGCACACACAATCGCAAATCGAACGAATCGTTTCGGGTGCCATATAATGTTTGTCTAAGATTCACGTTTGCCCTTCGGCAGGACAAAACTGCTGTACCAGCTCCATCTACTGGTACAACAACTTCGCCTCCTTCAGCTGCTGCTGCTGCTGCTGCTCCTCTGCCCTCTGCTTTGCTACTGCCACTTTGGCAGGTTTGGTTTTTTTTTTTTTGTTGAGCCGGAGGGTGGGAGGGTTTCTGGTTCTTTCTTTACCCGAACTCTGCCCGGATATTGGCTTCATACACTGCGAGCCAATTTTAAATTGCCAATATTGATTTATACGCCGCATGCGTTACTTGCCACATGGGGTACCCGGGCAACATCCATGGACTCTCTGAAGCATTGTTAAGTTGCAATTTTGCAGGTGGCATTCGGCGGCTATTTCAGTGTAGATGCGGAGATGGTGAATGGCGGCTGTATATGCATTTGGGTAAAGATGGACGAGGAGTATGTGGTACAGTCACCTCGAGTAAATGGGCGATGGGATTTCACACAGTTAACGCTCTGTTAAATTTATTGGTCCAACATGGCATACAGCGTTTAATGAGTTTATGCACATGAAATATATAATTCAGATAGTATAATATATGTAATACAATTGTACCTACATAAATGTATGTATGTATATACATACATACACATATATATATATATTTTAGATTACATTATTTAACCTCAATGCAATTTGAAATGCCATCAAAGCGGTAAAGAAAAATCATTTGGCCAACGATTTCTTTTCTGCCATCTCCTTTTAATTTCCTTTCTCCTTCTCTGTCTCTCTTTCTTTCACGCTATCTCTGTCTTGCCCTTTTTCTTCGTTTGTGATGATTTCCCAAATCCCATTTAAGTATTCCCTTTGTGGGGAAAGAGTATAAGGAGCAGAAAACTTTGTACTGGAACACAAAACTCTTTTGCATAATTCATGCAAAAAATTCCAAACTCGACTCGGCAGTGAATCGACTCCTATAAGTTGTTGTTATTTCTCTCTTTTTCTCTTTGTGTGTGTGTGTGAGAGTGTGTGTGTGATATGTGCGGTGTGTGCCTGATGATGTTGGAAATCGACATGTGCTTTAAGTGTATTGATATTGTGAGTTAGATATGGCTTGTGTCATATGAATGTAATGTTAAACAAATCGAAAGATGCTGAAACAAGATGTAGAACAAGTAAGAAATGTTGAACACTTTGAAAACTCCTTGAATATTCATAAAGCACAAGTATAACGATGGAAGAAACCTGATATATGTATTTAAATAATATTTTTTGTGCACCATTTAAAGTTAATTCAACCAGTGAAAGCGTGTCAAGCTTGATTTTAGGCCATTGAAATCCAGGATTCGATAAAATACCAATGAAAATATTCTCCATACATACATATATAAACTAACAGTTAAAAACTTTTACTTTTTATTAAACAGCTACCAAAAGCAGCCATAAATTAATTCACATACAAATGTTTTATAAAATACCAATTAAGACAACTTCTTTAAAGCAACATCAAGTAGATTTCATATTATTTTTAATTAAAGTTAATCTCCTCCATGAAATTCTTATAAGTTTTAAGAAAAGTTTGAAAAGTTCCACTTCGAATTGTTGACGAATTAAACGAAATGTATATGCATTTGGCAAGTTTATTAATAATACGGACATCAGCTTGGTATCCAGCGATAAACAATCACAACGAATGTACTGTGGATAACTTTCTTAAAAAGCTAGAAATATGTAAAATACACAAAAAACTTGACTAAAACTAATACACAACCAGAGAGCCGGGGCTAACTTCGACCGCGTCAAAGTTTGTATACCCTTGCAACATTTTTGGTAACTTTTTCCTTACCTATAGCCATCAAAGTGGAAAAACGCTTAAGCTAAAAGGGCTAATGTGTCCGAAAGAACGGCCTACAATCTTAGCATAGGAAATAACGAAGATATTGATCAAAGTCACTGTTTTCCACCGATCGTTCCTATGGGAGCTATATGATATAGTTACCCGATCCTTATCAAATTTTGCACAGTCATTGACAGATATATTAAACTAACAAATGTTTAATTTGAAAGCAATCGCGTCAAAAGTAACGAAGTTATTGAGGAAAGTCACTGTTTTCGAATGATAGTTCCTATGGGAGCTATATGATATAGTCACCCGATCTTGATCAAATTTGGCAATGTCGTTTATATGTGTAATAAACTCAACAATATTAAATTTCATGATCATAGCTTAGAAAATAACGAAGTTATTAAGAAAAGTCACTGTTCGTGACTTTGCCATTTGTATGGGAGCTATATGATATAGTGATCCGATTCGGCTGAATCCGAGATATACAACGCCTGCAGTATATACAAGCCTACATGCAAAATTTCAGCTCTGTAGCTCTTACGGTCTAGGAGGAGTTTGCGTTGATCCAGACGGACGGACGGACGGACGGACGGACGGACGGACATGGCGATTTGAACTCGTCTCGTCGTGCTGATCAAGAATATATATACTTTATATGGTCGGAGATGCTTCCTTCTATGCGTTGCACACTTTTGACCAAAATTAATATACCCTTTTTGCAAGGGTATAACAAATACAAATTCCTTCCAAAATACCTAATCGGTGGATCAGTGGAGACCCACTTAATGTATAAAGCTGTTGTTCTCGAGATCCAACAATGAAGTTGGTGCCATTTCCTCTCCAATGAAACAATACTGAAAGGTATCTCGGTCGGGGATAATGTAAAATGATTGTGAATAACGAATACTTTATTTCTTTCCAAATAACCTTAATCATAGCTATTTCTGCTATCGAAACACTTATAAGAACAAAGAGCATAAGTTTCAAAACTTGTTTTAAACTTTTATCTAAGACAACCCCAGAAAACCTAACAAAAGTATCTTAATGTTGGCCTAAGTAATATTGAAAACGTCCTATAAAGTAATCTTATATCTTATGAATAATCAATAAATATAGCTTGAAAGCTAAATGAATTTTAATCCGGACGTGAGCCAGACAAAAATCTTAGCATTCTATTTGTATGAAACACGTGGATTCAAAAAGTTTTCAATGCATGGGGAAATCATATAAGAATTATTTTATAATACCCGTAATCTGCTTAACAGTAACCAATGAGAATAAGTATTTGTTTTCTTGGTTCTTTAATCCTAATTCTACCTACATACATTTCCGATACATATGTATATTAGATATATGAGAGCTTGTTGTAGTTGCTTCCTGCAAGCAATTGCATGGGACCAACGTCAAAAGTGATATACAATGCATATACTTGGTTAGTCAAAATATAACATTTTAAGGAGGTTCACCAGAAAATTAGATTTCTAAATCTGCCCCTCGTTTATACACCTTCAGGGGCGAAAACAGAAAATTTAGAAAACAAAAGAGAAACAAGAAGAAATGAAAAATAAATTTTCCATTAAATTTAATTTGCATGGTTTTAGGCGCAATCAGCCGCCGCTAAAGAGCAGAACGCTGTGGGTTAAATTTCATTATGCGTAAAGTATGTTTTGGGGTAAGGTAATGGACAAAACTTGGAGGAGGGGAAGAGTGAGTGAATAACGATGTTTTGCTTTTTATTAAATTTTCAAATAAACCAGATCAGGTTTGAACAAAAAAATTTGCGTATTGACAGACTTAAGGACTGAACTCAGAAAGTGACTTTAAAATGGAACTTCATTGCATAGCCATTTGCAGCATTTTTCCTATACGACGATTCTAACTGCAACATTAGAAAGGACTTCAAATTGTATCTCTTGCTCTTTCGCACTCTGTGTTTACCTCTGTCCGTTTGCCTCTCTGTCTCTACAGTTTTATGGTTATTTTGCCTGCATCATTATTCCAGTTGGCGCCTTGGCACAAGAAGACGGTGTCCTTTTCCTTTGGCATTGTATTGCTTGGGCATGCTCGTGCCTCTGCTTTGGTCTGGGCTGGGCTGGCTTGGCTTGTTTTCCCTTGCAACAACCGTTATTGTAGATAAAGATAAATAGTCAGAGATAACGTTTCAGTTATTTGCAAACAAATACAATTGCGGTTCATTGATGGCGGTTTCCTTGTCTGCCATTATTTTGTGGTTTCCCCCCCCCCAGGATTCAGTTGCTTGTTTGAGGTTACTTGTCCTTCTACTACCGCGTCCTTTACTTCGACTTCTGCGTTTCTACATTTGCAGCTGCCTGAAGTGCTTGCTTTTAATGAGGACAAACCAATTGAACGTATAATTAATGAACTCCGCATACCATTTACCGGCACTGCCCAGCCATTTCTATAATAATGATAATAATTCCAATTTACAATCATTTTCTAAAAAATCGAATAACCTTCTAATAAACTTACCGCTATAATAAGTGAACTATCTGGCGACATGCCCCAAAAGCCATTGGTAACACCAAGAACGAAAGCAACCAAGGGCTCATATTCATCTTCCTCTATAATGTACTTAAGGACATCCACAGCCGTGAGCCAACGGATGCGGCCCTGCTGCCATAAATATAGACAATCGCTAACAATTTGTGCACGATTTAGGACGTGGATACGTTTGTGATTTTCATAAAGATCAGAGGCTATCAAGCGCCAATTATGCTCATCATAATTAACGCGATAATAGCCCACCGCTTGTATATTGAACATAACCCACTCTTCAGTCAATAGAGGCATATTTAGATGCATTGATGGTTGAATTAGCCACGCTTTGGTTCGTGTACTCGAAAAGTTTCGTTCACTTTGGGTGGTGTAGGTGAGGGGAATCCACCAAACTTCACTGTGACTCTCATTGGATGAAAAGTGATTTTGTACAAAGGAAATTGTATTATTATTATAATTTCGTATAACATCCAAAACAGGATAACCCGCCTGATTGGTCCACGAGTCCATAATTGTATTCACTTTATGGTCATCGGGTAATACACCGCTACGGAGACTTGCCATTTGCATTTTACCCCAAAATTGATCGGGTGTCGTATTGGAATACGAATATTGGCTCAAATAAAAGTATAATCCTTCATAAAATACTTCATCACCTAGCATCGCATTGAGCATTCGTACAATTGTTGTCACTTTCTGATAGACATAGGCAACGGAACTATTTTCTATAAGACCTTTGTCAGACGATGCATTTATTGCTACGGGTTTATCCATCAATTCGTTCATTAGTGAGCCTTCGCGATATTTAAACAATATTTTTCGCCCCGAGTTCATCTGCAGATACTCCACTCCCGCTGCTTCAAAATAACCAGCCAGACCTTCGTTCAACCACAGGCTATCCCACCATGATATGGTTACGAGATTTCCGAACCACATGTGCACCATTTCGTGGGATACTAATTGCAGGGTCTTTGTTTGTCCTTGTGTCAGATTTGTCAAATTTTTTTGATTTTTTTGCATGATCATTTCATCGGAATAGACAACAAGACCCCAATTTTCCATGGCCGCAATGGGCAAATGTGGTATGGCTAGTTGTTGTATTTCTCGCAAGGGACATGGTACTTGAAAGAGATTCTCGAAATACTGAAAAAGTTTCGGCGCAGACAGAGAAGCAAGCGATAATGCCTGCACCTGGGTTACATGTGAACAGGTGCGGAATTCCACAGGTTCCCGTCCAAAAGTTGTAGAGAACATGCAAGTGAAATTATTAATGGAAAAGGCAAGAAGATATGTGGGCATAAGGGGAGAGACCTCATGCATAGACCATACATAATCCTTAAGATCACTACTAAATATTTGATATAAATAGAGTTAGTTAATTAATAATTTGGCAACTTACCTATTAAATCTTCTTAACAAAGGCATATTGCTGAAGCTTTGAAAACGCCTGTGATGACCCAAAGTCACATTGAAAGTGGCCCTCAGGGCGGGCTCATCGAAACTGGGAAATACATTTCTGATATAGTTACGCTCAAATTGGGTAAGTGAGAACCAGCTGGAATGGAGAAACAATTAAGACAGTAGAATATATAGCAAACTCTAACTTACCTTCGATCCATTTCATTCTTCCCTTCATTATATCCCACAAAGTAACCACTTTTAAAGTCCTCCGTTAGTTTATTTTGAAATGGTAGAGTCAATACATATGATCGACCTCTCACGAACGGCATGTGAACTTCAATTATAAAGTAGTCCTTTTCTCTATTGTATTCCGTTCGACTTATATTAAAAAGTTCTCCCTTTTTTTTATCCCAAATTTGAATTTTCTGCTCTTCTATTATGGCATCTCTCACATGTAAGACCACAAGATTGGTAGATGTTTGTGCATGTACAGAAATGTTAACACTGCCTATATATCGAAACATATCTGGACTATCTTCAAGGTAAGTCAGCAATTTCAGATCATAATGATATGGTAACAACGTTAGAGGTAAACGTGGCTCATCGTACAATTTCACAGCACCCACAGTATTTCCAAGGATTACGATTAAACAGAAGAAAACACCATTAAATCCATTTAACACTTCAGACAGAATTTTCGTTAGTCTCATTGTGTACGAGTTCTCTCAGCATATTATGTCAAATTTGTCGTAATAAATACTTTAAATGTGGCCGCAATTCGATGCTAAACATACAAGACAATTTTCAGTTATTTTTTAATGTACTATAAATCAGAAAACACGAGAAATTTTTTCAAACACAATTTAACAGATCGAGTTCAAATAAGTACATATACTTTCAAAAAATTTGTATATATAAATGCCCCGAAATAAAAACATGTTACGTTTACTTTTAAAAAGGAAAAGTGGATTTTAACCAATATAGAAGTGCTATACTGTCATTAAAATGAATCAACATCGGGTAATATGAATACTTTCTACGTCAAATGTGGTTTTATGTGATATGGTTGATTGTCATGAGGAAATGTCTGTGAAAAGACTCTTGTGATCTTGTGACTTCTAAAAATCTTCAGATAACAATCGCATGTGTTTTTGTCATTCAGACGGCACTGACCACAAAGTTCAAAGAAGAGATATGGAAATGAAAAAATATAGTTGTATGAACGTGTGGCTCCCGGTTTGTCCCAGTTTCATTTCCATAACATTTGGGAAAGTTAATATACCATCGCTGCCCTAAATTTGGGTAGTCCTTATCGTTTTCCCTTTAGATTTAGTATGTATCGACCTGAATGCTAATCGAGGCAGAGACCAGCTCTAAGAAGTGAGGAGAGTCAGTATATATAGACAAAAATTGCACAGAACGATGCTTTTAATCTTTATAGTTTGTTTGTCTCCAACAATGATTATCATAACCTAAACTCAGTTTCTAATAAAGAAATTAAGACTCAAATTGTGTTAAATGTTCTATTCCTATATCGTTAGAAAACTTTTGTCCGTTAAAGTCACTGATGGTCGAGACATTCTTGACGTTAACATGATGCTCACAACCACTTCAGTGTGCTGGATATCCGATCGAAGATCAGAGAAGATTTTGTAGGTATTATAGAGCAGTATGTAGACTCAAAAATCCATTGGTCCATTGGTTGGTTGAATTCAATTAACTGACAACATATATTGTAGATACATTTTAAAGTCACATCATTCGATACAATGTATTAAATATTAAAGGTTGGCAATTGGTTTTCTGGTTTTGGTGGTTTGGAAAAGCAAAAAACTTGCCTTGGCATCGTCTTGACTTACTTTCAACTTTCACTTCGTGCCGGTTAAGGCGTAAGAGTTGTTCAACTTTTTACGCTACGTGCGTTTACCGATTTGCCTATGACCCTCGCGATATGAGTATGTGAGTATGTGTGTGTGTGTGTGTGCGTCTGTGCTTATACTTGTGTGTAAATGCTTCTTCGGGCCCTGCGCCAAAAAGTATGTTAAGCACTTTGCTTAACAGTTTTGCTGGCGCACTTTTGGCTCACTCGTATCTTTTTTTGCGATTCCGGATTTATACGTGCATGTAATATGTGTAATTTATGACTGACAGGATGTGTGTGTTTAAATTATGTGTAGAATGCCCGAGCTGAGCAACTTTTTTCACTAAAAACATTTTGGCCTAAGCAAAAGAATCAAGAAAGAATATAAAACTGGCCTAAGAAAGGCTTTAGGCTGCCATCTTTACATTCGCTGGCATGCCCAAATATTGAAAGTCACGTTTGATTGGGGCATATTAAGAGATTACATGGATTCGTGAAATTCTCCTCTGCCGAAAGGCTATGAACGTCTGATCCAGTTGCATGTAAATTATAATTATTGAGAGACAAAGGCTTTGGAATTCTCGTCCTGATAACTGACAGGAAAATTTAAATCTTTTTCATTTTCAAATATACAATAGAAAAACTTTTAACTATTTGTGCTTTTGTTATTGTTTCTGTGGCCTTTGTTGTTATACAAAATCCGATCCCAGGGCTTAGACAATAGTGCAAGAGGAAATCCCACATATGCGTGTATATGTGTGTGTGTGTGTGGGGGGGGGGGGGGGGGAGCCACAAAATGAATTTTCATTTCCAATTACTTTACAATTTTGATTTTGCCTTTGTGTTTGCAGCCTGCTGATGACGATGATGATGATGATTCTCTATCTGGGCGTTACAATTCGATTTCCTAATTTTCAATTTTACACGTTTGGCAAACACTTGAGCAGCAGGAGCAGCAGCAGCATCAGCATCAGCAGGCCAAAGAGAGATCCAACCACATCTCTCACTCAGACTTTTCAGAAATTTTAATTAAAATTGAATTTTCTTGCATTTAATTAAAAGCTTAGCCCTGGCAACGTGGCAAAGCTGCAGCGGATGAAAAATGAGAAAAGCGGCAAAGAAAAACTATGCGAATGTGGATGCGCATAAGGATGTGGCAGGGCACTCAAGTAGAAGCAGCCATCCTCCATGTTTGAGTCAGAGTCAAAAATGATATAGCGAGAGGCAAAACAACATATATAGAAAGAAAGAAAGAGAGCGAGTGAAAGAGAGAGAAAAGCATCATCATCTGCAACTCCTTACAGCACAAATATTTTTGTTTGTTTACAGAGTTGGCCCGACTAAATGCAACACTGACAGCTTCTGTCAAAATAAGCAACTAATCTCTGTACACCAATATTGTTGGGCAAGCAAATACTGGCAACCGAGCTTGCCGGTAAAGGGCCGGGCAAGGGGATGGGCAATAAATGCCATTTACAGCTTATGCCATTGATTTTACATCAAAGACAATTCAAGCAAAACTGTTGCAATCGTCATGCCAATATGATTTTGGTTAGCAGCAAACTAATTAAGTTTTCATTTAGGACCAAAAATTGCAAATGCCGCAACATTTGCTCTCCATTTCCGGCCCGGGAATCCCCATTCGAATGGAAACCCCATTTGAGAGCTAGTATCGCGTTATTTTCCAATCGACTGGAAAATCTGGTAAAAGGGAAAAGATACTGAAGTATTCAATTTAAGCAAATTTAAATTCAGTAACTAAATATCATAGTACTTTGTGTATACAATTTATAGTCAGTGTTAACAACAACACAGGCCGACATTTTTGAATGTCATTCATGAAAATGTGTTTTAAGTTTAATAAGTGTCCTATACTATTCAAAAGGTGTTTAGTTTTTTTTTAAATTAAAATTTTTATTGTCCATATTTTACTAGCAAATTACAAAGATGGTTCAGTTAATTTTAACAAAAAACGATATTGGATTCATATAGTTTAAACTTTCTGTTGTTTTGAACAGAGATCTTTCCATTTTTCCTTGAAAACTGCGTCTTGTTGCCTTTTCTTTGTGAGCTTTCGCCAACAAGACCCTCTTCAAACTCCAGCAGTAAACGGTTTTTATTCTGGTATCTCATCTTCCTTGATAGAACCTATCTTGTCCTGATAGAACCTATCTCCCGGATTACAAGATTTTTAGTAAAAAAAAAAACGTGGAAGTCCATAAAATGATGACAATCTTTCGTAGAAGAAAAAAAGATTCTCAAACTTGTTTATTAAGTATTTCATTTTTTAATCAACAATATTAACTTACTATTAAATGCCAGACTTTTCCAAATAAAATCGCCTAATAATCCTCCCTGGCAATCCTCTAATGGCAATGATGTTTTACATTGGAAAATTAAAATGCTATTTCCAATTATAAATAAACTGAAACTTTTTGGTTTCCTTAAATTCTTTATTCTGTTTGATAATCGAATCGAAACTTATCAGTTAACGGGGGCAAAGAAACAAATCTCGTAATCATTATGGTATAAAATAAATAAATAATTTAATTAAGATTATAATAAGTTGGGAAAAATCTTAGATGATTAATGTGTTCTAAAAATTCCAAATAAAAAAACCCATCATAAAATAATTTGAGTCTGAACCTAAGGCTACCTTTTAAATTGTTTCTGAGTAATAATTGTTTTATTTTTGTCACGTCGATGCCAATTTAAACATGAAATATTAAATTCAGATTGCTTAGTTTTTATTTTTCTAATTGTTACTAGATTTTATTTTCTATGTTTTTTTTTAAGACAAAGTCCTTATCTTTTCCTTTGCCTTTCAATTGATATGATTTGACTGTAATATAATGTGTAATTCAACAAAGTGTAAGACGACTTGTAATACAAATATAATTTATTTATTTTTTATCTCCATCTCTTAAGTAAGAATTTTTAATATAAAATTTATCACTTTCTTGCCATCCCATTTTTAGTTTTTTTGAAAGCCCAAATGTATTTAAAAAATTGTATTCTGCTGACCAAACAAAGGCTTCATGTGCCACTCTACTCAGCCTTCGCCACAATTTTCAGCCACATAATTGTTAACAATTTTTCATAAATTCCCCCACAAAATGTAGCATGAAAAAAATGCAACAGAGTCTTGTAGTTTGAAAGCTGCTGTAGGTAAATTTTGCGACTCTTGGCAGCCAACGAAGCGAGACTCCTTCAGCGGAGCAGATCCTCTGTTCCAGCTACCAACCAGCATCATAAATAGTTTAATATAAAATGCAGACAAAGCCCTGAGATAGTAAGAGGACTCCGGTGGGGTGAGGGTTGAAGATTGGAGCTTGGTAAGAGCCCTTCGCTCATCTCATGCCCGTATATTTTTGCCCAAGCCGGGCCAGCGTTTTTCTTTTGTCTTGCGGCCAAAGAGGGAAAATGTTTAATGCACCCACAAAATATTTTGCTTGGCTGGCAAGTGATAATGCAGCTGCCACACCCCCGCCCACGTTGCCGCCTATCCAGATTTTGGTCGTCAAAGCAAAACAAAGTCTACTCTTTTACTTGATTTTTCATTTTTTCAAAAATATCCTTTGGTTCTTTACTTGCCTTTTTTTTTTTTTTTTGTTTTTTGAGTCTTGTATAGTTTTTATATGCATATTCAACAGTGTGGAAATAATAAAGCCAACTTGCCGACAGTTATAGTTAGTTGCTTGGAGAAGAGTTGTCTAGAGACAAGAGTCGAGATGCCGGAAACAGGAAGCACTTATTGTCGGTCCAGACAACGGAATGGAATGAGGGGCAATGGATGGCTTGGCTGGCGCCAATGAGAAACCAAAACCAAAACCAAACCGAAACGAAACGATACGAAATGTTCGACACTTGACTTTCGTCTTTGGCTCGTTCAATGCAAAAAATTTATTGCATTGAGTGATAATAATACTTGATGCGGTTGCTTTTCACTGTTTTTGCCCATTCTCTTGGTGTGTTCCTTTTGATTTTTAAGTGCAATTCAGTGTAAAGTTCAAGTGCTTGTTTGCATCGCCAATAAATAGAGAAACTAATTTGAGAATCATTAAGGGTGTTTGCAAAAAAGTACAAAACAAAAGAAATTCAAAATAAAAAGTAGTAAAGGATTTTGCACTACAAACCTTTTACTTACATAATTTTCAATTCATGATGCACTTCATAATTTATTTTCCAATGCATTGAAGAAAGCATCCCCCACTGTGTAGACTGATAAATTTCCTTTAATTCTTAATCACCAAAAAATGACTTGACCTATAGACTTATAAACGGAAATTTTGTATGGTGCTCTCTCAACTATATTGATGATTTGAACACAATGTTCTTAGTATTATAGCTTATAGCATTTTCAATTTGACTTAGTTATTAAGTATTGATTTGTATACCCTTAGAGAGGATTTCAGACGTTTCTAACCGAAAAAGGAAGCTACTAATCTAGTCTGATCTAATCTAATCTACTTAAATAAAACCATAGAAAGGTCGTTTCGCTTGGAAGTGGAATTCGAATTGATATAAAGTATAAGTATATGGTAGCCTGATTTGATGGCATTTCTTAGAACTTTTATTTTCAAGTCACATTATTCATATGACATTGTGACATAATTATATTTGTCAAAATGTGATCTAAACGGAAAAAATATTGTTTGTCAAAATTCGGATTTTGGTTAATTTTCCATTCAGATCACGCATCAAATCGAACCATTACCTACAACTGTCGAATCGAAATTGAAAGTGACATTTATGACGCAGACATTGCCATCATTCTAATCATCTTGAGCATCAGCATCTTCATCATCATCATCATGATTGCAATCAGTCACATTCACATTGTCTCGCCATCGTATTGGATTTCCCTTGAAGCAATGATTTGAATTCTGTCAAAATGTTGCTTACCTGACAGAAGGCAAAATTTAATTGTAGTCAACATGACATTTTTCGAAATTAGGAATCGCTGCTATTCGCTTTTGTTTTCATCATTCTTATGGTTATCCACGAGTTAATTTCATCGTCTCTGCTTTCTCTGATGTCAATGTCATCGGGTATATAAAGGATATACTGCTTTTGCTTCCAGCCAGTCCCTGCGAGGTCTTGATTCTGCCTCTGACATCCTGTTCCCGCGTTTTGTGTTCACTTTTAATTTGTGACTTCTTTTTGTAGTCGGCGCTGTTCATATTTTCCTTTTAGCTGCATTATTGTGATTTGCGCCATAATTATTTTCACTGGGTCTCCCTTGTGCTATGCAGTGGACGTGGCTGCCTACCTTCTGCATTGCCTATACCACGGGATCTCTTCCTCTCCCAAAGGGTGGACCAACGTTTTGCTTGTCACGCAAATGTTTCATGTCAGATTTAAGCTGCTTCTCTAGCTACTTTGTCCAGGAAATATGTGTACATACATACAGAAGTATATAAATGTGCAGCTGTATATACCCACACACTTACAAATGTTCTTGAAAAACCGCGTGGCACGTCGGCAAAGTAGACCACTCTCCCAGGAAGTTCCTGCCTGCCCACCAACTGACCCACGTAACAACTCATTTTTACTGAGAGAGGACTCCCAAACCGAAAGTCTGGATCATAGACCAAGCGATATAGTGGTTCACACTTAGTATGAATTGTGATTGATTCCCAAACAGAATTTGAATATATATTTTGAAAATGTCAACTTGTTGCTACAATCTTATCCTTAAAATCAATAATAAAGACAATATTAACATCAACTATATTATATTATATTTTTTTTCAAAGATAATGGTTACTAATAAGCTACCTTGAGACCTACGTTGAGATATAAAGTCGACTTTGTAATCAAAAATTTCATCTCTTAATTCTCTGACCTTGACACACCGTAGTTAGTTGCTCATTGAAAAAATTTTGCTGTCCCCATATTAGGGTATATCATTTTTCTTCATGGGTTTGTTACGCTACAAGAGACATAACCATGCACACTATACAGTTCAATTACTATTAACCAAACTGTTGAAATTGATGAACACTTCCAAACAATATGGAAAATTTCAGAGCAATTATGTTAATTAAAATCTTAAAACATTTTTATTCAGTTGACAAAAATATAAAAACTCGTTTAGCAGGGTAATAATCATTCGTCATGGCTAAAAAATTCTTCTCTCTAATATATTTTTTTGTAGCACGTTCTGACGGTCTCAAAGCTATATTTTTCAATTTGTAAACATATCCTGCGGTGCAAACGCTGAAAGCCAGCATTAGTAAGCAGTTGCAGCCACGCCCACACAACCCACTACCCCTGGCCAGATAGCTGCTTTTTGCTGTTGGTCAGAGCATGAAATGCATTTGCTTCATTTGTTTGGCGTGTATTTCATGTCAACTTAATGTTTATTAGAAAACGTCTGCTCAAATTGCAGAGGGCAGTCGCCGCACAGACACAACCCTCGGAGTCCACCTCCCTCCTCAAACATCTACCACCCGTCGTTTACAGTGTTGCATATTTATCAGCCAACGGATGGCCCAGCCAGACTCGTAGCACATTTTTAATAACAATTTTTTCCCTTCCATTAAATGTAAAGCGCAAGTCAACTTGAATTTACGTAAACAGTGCCCAGGGGTATCTGAATTAAGGGAAAGTTTCTTTCATCATCGTTCTATAGTTGTCCTTTAAGCCTTTTCCCAATAATGTTCAACTATTTTATTAAATTATAAATGTGGACTTAATTCTTATCATATATATTAAGCTGTGTAATAACTTGAATTAACCGAATGTTCCATCATCTTCTGATCGATCCATGATCTTATGTACGAAACGGACGTATAAGCAGCGGGCACATTTTCATGACCACACAGAATACCCCAATTGACAATGCCCACCTGGACATAGCGATTTTTTTGCCGTGGAATAGGACAAAAAAGTGGTGCACCGCCATCACCAAAGCAGGAATCCTTATCCTTCTCACCGCCAGCACAAATAAAACTCCGCCTAAGCTGAAAGTCGACGCCCAAAATTGTTTGTCGCAATAACGATTCACAGCGATATCTACCAACAATTGGGAGATCAATCTTCTTTTGAATTAGGGCAAATGAATTATCATCATCTTCATGGCTCTTCTTGCCCCATCCAGCAACGAAGCAGCGTGAAGAATCATATGATGTCCTCTCTGGGGCCAAGCAAATCGGACTTATATTAGGACGGATTTTGAATGAACTTTTTAAAATAAGTAACGCCGCATTATAATCTCCGTTTGCGTCATTGAATCGGCTGTGAGTCTCGATTGTGGTCACTTCCTTGTCCTCAGATGGATAGGACTCAATTTTACTTTTTGTGTGCCATTCACCAGCTCTGATTATGATATCTCGTGGCGACATATTTGCAATGTGTTTAGCTTTCGTTAGCACTACATTGGGTGCTATTAGAGAGCCACCTCCCAAAATATTTTCAATAATACGATTATATACAATTACTACCCAGGGAAATTCATTGATGTCCGCCTCATTATCTGCACTTGCCTGAGTCGCTTCGAGTCCATTTTGGTTGCTGTATCCGCAACCTTTAGGTTTGAAATAAAAACTGGGCTCCTTTAAGTAAATAATAAAATTTTAAAAAAATTATCAATTCCTTAATTTTAAATATACGCAAGCATAAAAAAAATGTATTGATAATGTATTGTAACGAAACGTTTGAAGGAAAGTGTGTATCATACCTGAGCTTCGGAATCTTTTCTGGTTTCAGTATTAAAAACTGTTTCCATCAAGTCTTTCAAAGAAATCGTAGGCTCTTTAGATATTTTTTTAACAAAAGGCAGCTAAAGTTAAATAAAAAAATTGAAAATGATAAAGCCTTTCATAACTCTCAACGATCTTAGATCAATTTGTTATTGTATGTCAATTACCTTAGTTGAAGGATTGAAAATCTCATTTACTTGGTTGACCATATGAGTTGAAGGTTTTTCTGATGTAATACTTGTAACACTCGGCACCTAAAATAAAATTTGGAAATGATTATGATTAATAAGAAAACTATAGACACTAAAACAAAAAATATTTAACAACTATGAGAAGAATGTGAATTTCACATTTAGTTTTAAGTTTTTGTATTACATTTTCCCTATAACAAAGAAACAAAAAAAATAAACTGATTAGCAATATGATCAGTATAGGATATTTGTGGTTGTTAACCATCAACATAACATTTTAGACGTCCTTCGGCCTTCGGCTTAGACGAAAAACTACATCCGTTCACTAGTCTGGGATTCAAACCCGGATTCTCGTTATCATTAATTTTATTTTTCAAGGCGATAGCTTCTATTGGAGCTATGAATTTGATATAGCCGCCCGATTATAATGACAAATATTTATTTTTCAAACATAATTTTTTATACCCTTGCAAAAAGGGTATATTAATTTGGGTCAGAAGTGTGCAACGCATAGAAGGAAGCATCTTCGACCATATAAAGTATATATATTCTTGATCAGCATGACGAGACGAGTTCATATAGCCATGTCCGTCCGTCCGTCCGTCTGTCCGTCTGTCCGTCTGACCGTCTGACCGTCTGTCCGTCCGTCTGGATCAACGCAAACTCCTCCTAGACCGTTGGAGCTACAGAGCTGAAATTTTGCATGTAGGCTTGTATATACTGCAGGCGTTGTATATCTCGGATTCAGCCGGATCGGTCCACTATATCATATAGCTCCCATACAAACCGCAAAGTTACGAACTCAATAACTTCGTTATTTTCTGAGCTATTGTCGTGAAATTCAATATTGGTGAGTTTATTATACATATAAACGACTGTGCCAAATTTCATCAAGATCGGCTGACTATATCATATAGCTCCCATAGGAACGATCGGTCGTAAACAGTGACTTTCTTCAATAACTTCGTTACTTTTGACGCGATTGCTTTCAAATTAAACATTTGTTAGTTTAGTGTATCTGTTAATGACTGTGCCGAATTTGATAAATATCGGGTTACTATATCATATAGCTCCCATAGGAACGATCGGTGGAAAACAGTGACTTTGATCAATATCTTCGTTATTTCCTATGCTAAGATTGTAGGCCGTTCTTTCGCAAACATTAGCCTTTTTGGCTTAAACGTTTTTCCACTTTGATGGCCTTACCTAAAGAGTTAACAAAAAAGTTGCAAGGGTATACAAACTTTGACGCGGTCGAAGTTAGCCCCGGCCCTCTGTTTTTTTTTTTCATATTGGGTGCTATGTACATACATAGGCTAGGTTAGGGGCAGCCGGTGGACGCCAATCCGAAGTTTTACATAGACCTTATGTGTCAGTTGGTAGATTGTTAATTTGGCCATGCGGCCATGCGGAAGCGAGTTCAGTAGATGGGCTGAGAGCTACATAAATTATATAAGTTTTCTAGGGTGTCTGTGTCTGTCTGTGTCCAGACGAAAGGTTAAAAGATTGTCTTGCTGATCATGAAAATACTCTCTAAATATGTATTATACATTTAAGCGACAATATACAATTTCCATTCTAGTTAACTCACCGATGTTAAAAACGCCTCATACAGATCATTTTGATAAGTACTAGATTCCTAAAATAAAATATAATGCAATAAGAATTTGAATCGGCCTGTAACACAATTAATATGATATCTTACTTGAATTACGGGAGCACAACAGACAGTATACGAATCACAAACTTTATGTCGAAAAACCACTATGCCACTGCCGTCATTAACGATTGATCCATGAGGACACACAATTCGAGCTACACACTTGTTGGGCTCTGTGCAAGATGAAGAAAATCGAAGAGTGTTAAGTGAAAGTAGAGCTAAGAAATAAAAACACAATGAGCTCCACATCGTTAATGCGATGGGTTGTATTTTGCAAGCAAACTGATGTCTGAATATGTGGACGCTGTCTTTTTATATTCGTTATCAATATTCTAGCTGATAAGCTCGAAAAATAACCAAAAACCTAAGCCTTGCCAAAGTTTGTATACCCTTAAAATTTGTTATCTTACTAGTAACTAAAGTGTTGAAAGAATATCCTAGCATACGGTTTTATCCCATGTTAGTATGGACACGGATTAATAATGAATTGTAATATATTCTTTATATGGTCGGAAATGTTTTATTTTACGAGCTGCTCAATGAATATACTTCTTTCGGGTATAAGGGTATAATAAAATGCAGTGTACGAACTATTTGTGTTATTTAAATTGTCATAGCATTGCTTTTAGTTAGTTATTTTTAATCGAAAAGATGAGGCGAGTTTTATTTGTTCTCCTGTTCTTTATTCTTCATTTGATTTGCCATGCAGATGATAAAGATGACGACGACAGTTCCATGGAAATCGACTATTCATTTCTTGATACACCAGACTCTACAACAACTTCAAAGCCAAAGAATATTTCCTGTGGTCCAAGACACATTTGTGTCAAACGAGCAGATTGCCTACATGGAAGAACTCACCACAGTTCCTCCTATTCAGCTTGTATTGCTCCACACGTCTGCTGCGACACATCCTTGGAGGTATGTCTCTTATTTTATAGATATTCCAAGTTTCATTTGTTTAATTTTTGGACAGCAAAATCAACCCATCCATATAAATGATATGGAGCCTTGTGGATTTGGCACTCCTGGTAACGCGTCTAGTAAACTGTCTACTTTTGGAGAATTTCCCTGGATGATAGCAATTTTGGAGCGCGATTTTAATCCTGTTGATGTTTTCACCAATTACGTTGGCGGCGGTTCTTTAATAGCGCCCACTGTTGTCCTAACAACTGCCCGTATTGCGGAAAACAAAACGACTGATGTTCTCTTTGTCCGTGCTGGCGAATACGATCACACAAACAGACAGATTCAGCATCCATACCAAGAAAGGAGAGTCAAACAGATTATCACACATGAGCATTATGATACTGATTCTTTGGCAAATGGCACTGCGCTTTTAATCCTTGACACTCCATTTAGTGGTGAAGTTCATATTAGACCCATCTGTTTGCCCATTTTCAATGAGTTTGAGTTGCTCGATAAATCGCAGTGCATTGTTACAGGATGGGGATCAGTCACATTTAGACAATTTGACTATCAGATGAGATTGAAAAAACTTGTTATGCCCGTTCTCTTGCAAAGTGAATGTAACGCTAAGTTTCAAAAAACTCGTCTGGGTCCCCGCTATCAGCTGGATGAAAGTTTATTGTGCGCTGGCGGTCAGAGGAAAGTTGATGCTTGCCTAGGCGATGGTGGCAGTCCCTTAATCTGTCCTCTATCAGGTTCCAAAAATCGCTATTTTCAAGTTGGCATGGTTGCTTGGGGTATTGGTTGTGGTTCACCTGATGTTCCTGGAGCTTACGTGAATGTGGTATATCTTCTTCCATGGTTAAATGAAAAACTAAATGCTTTGGGTATCAATAGAAAGTACTATGCAAGTACTACTTCTTAAAATTAATAAATTTACATTTATATCTACATATGTAAACAAATATTAAACTATCTACTCAAATCCGTTTGCATTTAATTATGTTGATTCTTAAGAACTTCTGCCAGTGTTTTTTGCGAATGCTTTTTGAGTTCAAGGTCTGTTGAAATAATTTTTAATTCCTAGTTAAATACTTTTGCAGAGAACGCTGATTTTGATTAATTTCTATACTATAAGTTTGGATTTTTACGCTCAATTCGCACTGTGCTGATAATCTTCAATCAACATAAATACGATTTCGCCGATTTTGCTATATAAATACATAAATACATACAGATACGTAATGAGCGTTATCAGGCGTATATATTATTAGTCTGATTTGTTCGGTTCAAGCATTTGGGTGCACATCACGCGTTTCCATAAATTTTCCATAAAAAGTTTTTTTCCTTCGACATAATGTATATATTAGGAGTATTTTATATTTTAATTGCTTTGAGCTCAACAGTTATTGCTAGTGGCGAAAGCACCGAAGAATTATTTGATTTCGATACAGAAGATACTTCAACTAAAAACTTAACACAATGCTACTTCAGCAAAGGATTGTGTGTGAATCAGTGGAATTGTACATATCCAAGTGCCCATACATCCAAATATATGATTAATTTAGCACCAAAACACAATTGTGACTACCTCGAGATATGTTGTGGCAAAGAATATATTGTTAAGAATTATACAAGACCAACAGCTAAAAAAGTGGAATGTGGATATGCGAATCCTAGTGGAGTGTTGATGACAATTAAAGGCGACAACCAAGGAGCAGTTAATTTTGGTGCATATCCGTGGACTGTGGCTATATTTGATACGGAATATGAATATCGTTGTGCCGGCGCCTTAATACACTTCCAAGTGGTTCTAACCACAGGCTTTTGTCTGGGTCCAGTTAAAACTAAGCTAATTGCGAGAGCCGGTGAATGGGATATGAATACTATTGAAGAAATTTTACCCAATGAAGAGATTTCTGAATACACAAAAATTTATCACAGCAAATTCGATAAATACTCCGAGGAATATAATATTGGTTTACTCATTTTGAATAAGGAATTTACCGCCCTACCGCATATTCAGACTGTCTGTTTACCCATTGAACATACGAAAGTTGTGGAATCGGATTGTCTAACTACCGGATGGGAAAAATATTCAAGAGGGCGACGAGTGTTTTTGCAGAAGAATCTTATGAATATATCAAACGAATTATGTTCTAGTAAACCAAATTCAAATATATTTTGTGCTTCAAGCCAAGAGGAAGGTGTTGAATGGGCTCTAGGATCATCGTTGGTCTGTCCATGGGTGAACAGTGAGAATCGTTATAGCATTAGGGGCTTGTGGATTTCTGAGGCTGGTAAGGTCAATAAGCCAACATACTTTCTAAATGTGACCAAATTCACACCATGGATAATCGAAGAACTTAAA
The DNA here is from genome assembly GCF_018902025.1 of Drosophila willistoni. NCBI lineage: Eukaryota > Metazoa > Arthropoda > Insecta > Diptera > Drosophilidae > Drosophila > Drosophila willistoni. Next base: position 7,657,219 of record NW_025814050.1, read on the forward strand.
AATAAAAACATTAATGTCAGCACTTAAAATAAAACTTTAGCGTAATGCGTCAACGCAGTATTATTTGTTTTATTCATTTTAGAAAATTTCTCTTGATTTCATTTGGTTGCCTTATTTCAATTCTTTTACCCCACATGTGGTAAAATTAACGCCAAGGAAACGCGTTACCAACCCGCATCGTGACCTCCATTATATACCCACCCACTCACACATACATATGTACATATGTTCCTCCCGCCGACTAAGGCATTTTCATTTTCCATTTTTTCTTATTTTTCATTGGCCCCTTTTTACTTTGGCGGCGCACAAATGTTTATACATTAGCCACATTTGTGCGAATGTTGCGTCGTCTTCGTCTTCGTTGTCGTCACAGGTGCTGATTATATTGAAAATTATTAGTGAAACATTGCAGTGATGGTAGACTCCTGTGGAGTTTCGGTGGAAACGGCTCGATTCAGGAGCGCTGCATGTGGGCCATAAAAATTGATTGCATACTTTGTGGCGCGCCGAGTGTGCTTTGAGTGTGTATATGAAAGTTAGTTTATGCACACTCATACAGAGCATATGTATCTATAGATACATACATATATATATATAGACGACTGCCTTGGGTTAAAGAAGTTGCCTTTTGGGCATTAGAATTTTCTTAAACCTTATCCCTTTTCCGAATTGAAACAATAAATAGCTGACATCCAGTTTGAAGAATATTACTTTGGTCTAATTTTTAACCAACAATCATGATGTATATGCCATGGATGGCTTCTCATACATAGGAAAAGTACATTGACAATAATTTGAAAATTGATGATGTGCACATAATAAAGTGTCAAATATCAACACACATCAGGGCATCATCATCATCATCAGCAGCATCTCCATGCCCCATGCTCCAAGCGACTGTGTGTGGAAGAAGCTGAGAGCTCGTAATGGCCACCAAAGAGCTTCAACTGCGACAGCGTAACTGGGAAAAAAAAGAATAAATAAAGCCAAACGTGAGCTTGTACTCAAGTATATAGAAGGACAACGCGAAATAAAGAAGGAAAAAAAAACACGTCGAAAATTGACAAAATTGATTGAGCGCAAGAAACAGCAGAGCGAAGACAACATTGAAAAGTTAACGCTTGTCATACGGATGGCATCCACCTTGAGGCATCCACCATGAGCCATTGCCACCGGCATCGGCATTGGCATCCGCATCGACATTGGCATTTTCTTGACTTCTCCCCGTCGTCGCGTATTTTTATTTTCACTTTATCATATAATTTTTCACCTTTAAACAATTTTGACTTGCTTTTCCTTTTCTTATTATTGTTTTCCTCTCTCGAGTCGAAAAAGAAATATTCTGCTCCTTCAATGTTGACATGCAATTTAATCTATTTTTTTTTCTATACCTGTTTACCTGCTTTCTGTCAAGGGCTACAAAAAAAAAAACGTGGAAAAGATGCTCTAGTATATATGTAAATAAGTTGCAGAATTAAATTCAAAACCGTTTTTCCAGTTCACAGCAAATTTGTTGGAGTTCAAGCACATCATCTTAAGACTTCAATTTAGGTTAGGTGATTATCTTAGCGTTTTTCAACTGTTTCAGTTCAAGAGCAAAAGAACATCTTAAGAGTTTAAGACTGTTAACTTCTGGTGATAACAATTCCTTGACTTTTTAATCATTCTTCTTATCAATTCTCTGAAATGTTGATTGATAATTTATTGAATTATTGTTCACGTTACAATAAACAATACAAGTTACACACACACAAAAAAAACACACACACGCACACATATTTCTTTTACAATGTTTGTTGGTCATATGCAATGTAAGGGGAAGGCCTCGAAGGAGCGCAGTAGCACAGAGTCATCCAATTATCGCTCGTAAGTCTCAATATATAAATTGAAAAAACAAATTTAAAAAAAACAATCAAATTTACATTTCATTCAATTTAAGACTAAACTATAGCGAAGAAGGCGAAATCGAGTCGTCGCTGTCAACTAAGTTTTCGCGGTATGTGTAAAATTATATATTACATCACACGAGGCACATTCAGTTTTTATGGTCCATAGCAATAAGCCTTAAAACTGTTGACAAGAGATTAAGAAAAAGCTAAATATTACTAAAAGAGATCAACTAAGGTACATTTTATTTAAAGAAATTATCTTGGGCTAAGGCACTGGGCATCACTCCCAAGTGCAAACAGACATACAGAAGTTTGTTTAGAAATGGCTTGGACTATTCATAGTTGCCTCAAACACATTTTTAGATACCGATCTTAACCATTTTGTGGTCCCCTTAGCACATCGTTACTCATAAACGACTATAAGCAATTTATAGCGGCTCGTCGAATTCAAGCATTATGGCGAGGCTATCATTTTCGGCAAATGAGAAAATCGCATTGGCAAGCGGCTATAACGATTCAACGCTGGTGGCGAGGTTTTCAAGTGCGTAATGCCATGTTTAGTAAAATCGAGCAGCGTCTTCAAAGGACCGTCATAGAGCATTATGGTCGGGCGGCTACCAAGATTCAGGCATTGTTTAGAGGCTGGTGGATAAGGCAGACAGTTCATGATATGCATAGTCTAAAACGAATGCAAATATGTGCAGCTGAAGAGCTGATTAATTGTGTGGCCTTTAAGCTGCATCATCTGCTGCGAACCTTTGCCATTCCCGGTGTCTATTCTTTGCGCAATTCCAAGTGAGTGAAATTTAATTCAATTTACAAATTCCAGATGAAACATTCTTCCGTTTCTAGCTGCCTATCACGAGTAGAGAAACTGCTGGCAACCATGACTTTTCGTTTTCTCAATGATCGAGTGCGAGGTCGACTCAATAAGAGTCTAACACAGAAAGAGCATCGGCGTCGCGAATTTCAAATGTCAAAATATAATACCTCAGTTCCATATGCTGGACCCAATTTTAATAGGAACTGTTCACGGCCATGTGAGGACTTTTTGAAAATGGATAAAGATATAGATCGACGTATGTACAAAATTATTGCAGAATATGAAAAGACTCTGGTAGAAGAACCAGTCGTGAAATTAAAACATAAATTAAAGGAACGTAAGTAGAATCGTTGAAATATTATTAATTAGCTAAATTCACTTTTTGTTCTGCTCGCTTTAAGGCAATCAACGGAAATTTCTCGAAAGGATACTCGCCCGTCAAAATAAGCACAAAAAGAGTTTTTGCGGTGATGTCATCGAGAGCATGCGCAAATGGAAACTCTGGGATGGTCAACAACTACAAATCGACAAAGATCTTTTTCGCCATCCGGATAATTTGGAAAACTTTATCATTGAAATGGGCGATTTATGGGATGAACTTGAACAAGCCAGCTGTCATTGCAAAGTACCCAAGCCTGATGAGCTTCTCTGTCATTGATTTGCCCAACGTTTTAGATTGATACTCGTAGACGAAAATCTAAATTTCTAGTATATTCTAGATTAAGATTGTTTTGGATATTTTATTAGTTAACAAGACATAAATAAACTTCAAACATGATTACTGCTAGAGACCCTCTGTCTTAAACTAAATCGTATTTACTGTACTATAACTTTTATATTTCCAATGTTCCTAATATTCCTGTCATCCTTCTAGACGTAAGAGGTGATCTAATTAATTTCCGTTTGGTGATTTATGTTGATTGCCTCACGAGATGGCACAATGTGATGTAAGAGAGTGAGATCCACTGGAATCCAGGTTGAATCTAAACCAAAAAGCTTCTAGGGTGGAGTAACATGTGCAACTGACTGTTTACTAATTAGCACTCATTTATTTGCCTTTGTTTTCTTAAATATTTCTGCTTTCCCTCACCTGGCAACAATTTTTCTTTTTCTAACAAAAATTTTCTTTTGCAAAAGGCATTTCATTTATTTTTCCCCCTTTTTGGTTTTCTTTGTTTTTATGTTATGTTGTTGTTATTTTTTTTTTATTTTTTGAGAGAATTGTTTTGGTCTCTTGCGTGGTAAATCTTGGCATGAACACCCATAAATATTTGACATGGCTACAATAGCTGTTGTAAGTAAGTATCTACGTGCCGTGGGGCAAGGTGTGAGCAGTGTGTAGTTTGTAAGGAGCCGGCAATGATGACATTTAATGTGTACGAAAAGGAGCCACCCCGATCCATGTGCTACGTGACTGGAGTCTGGCGGGTTTTGATTGGGTTGGCTTGAGGTGGTCTTACCAAATTAGATTTGCCTATAATTAATATGCACGATATGTGGCGCTAAGTTGTGTGAAAATTACTTGTGCGGATGACGTGACGTGGTTTTGGGTCTGAAGGTCTACAAAAGATTCGTGTGGAACACGATTATCTGATAAAATCGGCAGACTAAGTGTAATTCTTAATCGATTACGATATCGAAGAGTATTTTCGAATTATTATATAAAGTGTAAGAACTCTTAAAATATGCAAAGAAATAAAGCCTTGGAGGCAGTTAAATTCTAAATACTATCTTCCATTTTCATACTTATTTATGGTTTTCAAATAATAAAAACGTTTCTTTCTAAAGATAGATATAGAAATTAAAAGTTCTTTAAAAATTAATGTTTGAGGAAATGTATAGCTTATAACCAATTGAAAATATAATTTAAACAATGATGTTTCCAGTTATTAATATCCATGCGAATTTGTTAGGCATTTGCTTCTTGGGATGGCCTGGAAAGACTTGAAAACAACTCATTCCAATCACCAATATTCTACCCTGACCTAACCCAAATACCAATTTCATTCTTTTTCCCCAAAAATAAGAAACACATATACCCAAATCAATTTGCTGTCGACGACCCAGCCAGAACCTTGACAAAAAACTCTGAGACAGCACATTTCTGGTTGTTGCTTTTGTTGCCCTTGTTGTGGGTTTCCTGCCTTTTTTTTTTGGGGTTGCCATAGACAAACTTTTAAGTTTTTAATTAATTTGTTTTGCTGCCGCATCTTTTTCGCCCTCCGCCTTCTGTTTATTATACCCTGTAAGCAATTGCTTAAAAGGGTATATTTTAATTGAAAAGAAATTGTCCTAATCGAAAAAAAGATAAAGGGCATCATATACATATCTACTATGCATTAAAGACACGAAATAAAGACTTGTTTTCAGATTCAGCTCATGATCGATTTGTACCTGGAATAGGGTAACTTAAAGTTGACCTCTTTTATAAAACCTCTTTCTCCGTTTTGTATTTTTTTCACTGAGCAGCCGCAAAGAAGAAGACGTACCAAAAGTAAAAAAAAAAAGAAAGAAAAAACGGTTAAGTGGTTTCATTTGGCAAACATTTACCCAGACCTACGTCTCCCCAGCCAACCCACAAGTAACCACCCAGTCAGCCACTCATCAATGCCCAAGTGTGTGAGAGTTTTAATAGGCTTTTGTGTGGAAAATAAATTGATGCGGTGCACCTGTAAAATGCCTTTAACAATGAGGCAAGTGGGCGGCAGAACAAGCGAGTTCGGTGGGCTAACCGCATTGTAACCAGAAAAAATGGAGGCAAACCGAATTGCGAGTTAATTTTAAGTAAATTGTTAGAAAATTGTGTGGCCCTAATGGGAATAATGGTACAGAAATGGAGTTGAGTATGATATTTGAGAGTTCTTTTTTTTCATCCCATATCACAAACATGCCACTAACTTAAAATGATTATCTTTAGAATGCTTAGTAGTAGAATTTGTACTTTGTCCAATAATTATCCACAACATGGAGAAACCTTTAAAAAGCCACTGACATTTACCTTCACGTTGGTTATTACAAGATAAATGAAGTAAGTAAGTCGTCTCGCCGACTTGGGTATACCATACACCAGGTGAAACAAATATTTAAAATTTCGAGAACCAAATTTATGTCGATTAAATTGTTTTAACATGGCTCATAACCATATGCTATCTTGCTCACTCTACAAACACACGAGCACTCTAGCGCCGCCACTAGCCAACGGCCAATTCTGCCCTAATGGATCGCGTAGCAAAATACGTTCATACGTATATTTTGTATGTTTCTAGTCCGATTTCAATAAAATTTGAATAAGTTTTTATAACCGAAAAAACCTTGATTTATTGATGTCACCAAGTAAGTTATTTAACCGTTTTAAAACTGTTTTAAAAAATGGGAACATTTTCGTTTTATGTAAACAGCTATAATTGTGGGAATGAGTTGATAAAAAAAACAAATATTGGTTAATGAAATTGAAACTCAGTCAAAAAAACGTCGGATAAAGAGATCGCCTAAAGGTCAATTGACAGACAATGAAAACTTTACAATCAGGCTGTAATCTCACGTGCTTTTCTTTAAAAAAGACAAAGCACCTGTCAAGAAAATGTATTCAGGCAAATTTTGAGTCATCTACAACTCACCGATATGTTCAGAATTTTCAAATAACACCATTTAAAAGTTCATCTCTCAGTACTATTCGCCATAATGGAATGAGCAAACATTTCCTTCCACTGTCTTGCAATCATAGAAAAAGGAAAAGAAATACCATTTAAGGGCCACCAAATTGGATTATTGGTGGTCTTTACTTGAAGAAGTACAATAACATCGAGCAGATGCTTAGTAACCATCAAGTGGGTCGGCCCTCAAGTAAAAATACTTTACTATGCATGGCTATGGTTATTGGATACATTTTTGAAAGTGCGGAAGTAAGATGAATAAGGAAAATGCTTTAAGCGCCGGTGTCAATGACATCTCCTAAGAGATCTGAAAGTCACAATCGTCAATAATGCAAAAGACTGATGGCGCTATTGGAATGTGGACTTAAGAGGAAAATAAAGGACTTCAAAACTTAAATAAAATAAAAGAAAATAATTTAAATTTATATTAATGAATTGGAAGAAGAAACCAAGAAAAAATGGGCCAATAAAATCTAATCTAGCCCTTCGTGTTTATTTATCCGTTTCTATGTGACATATGTCCAGTCCCGGTGGGCCCTCAGGGTAGGGGGCCCCTTTTGACGAAATTTCATGTAGTAGAGTAGCAGCACTAAGAATCATTTTTGTACATAGAAGCGCATTGTTGTAAAAAGATAGGCAAATTAAAATGTTTGTTTGTTTCGTTTTATTCACATAAACGAAGTAAAACATAAAAATGTGTACCTTTCATTTTCCTCGGAAAAAATTTTTCAAGCATATGGTATAGGGGGCCCTTCAACTTGTGCTGGGTCCTTAGGGTCCCAGTCCGGGCCTGCACATGTCAAAGCCGAAAATACTCAAGAAAGTAAACTCCAAACAATGACAACACTGCGCCAAAAGTTTTGCAAAGATATGTTGATAAGACTGGTACCTCGACGGTGATCGATATATTCTTTCCAATGACCAATGAGGGAAAGATTGAAAGACGAAAAAAGACAACTAAGTCGCACGCATTTAACTGAATGAAATTGATAAAAGCCGAAGGCTTTAACTAGTAGCAGTAGCAACAAACTAGTCGCAACATTGGAAACAGAACATCAGGAAACAGAACATCAGGAAACAGAACTTGAGTTACCACCAAGAAGTGACCGAAACGGAAGTAGAGCAATACTGCGCCAAACGGTTTGCAGAGTTACATTTGGAAATGTAATTGTGGCTGACATGTTGATAGGACTGGCAGCTCAATTGTTATCAATGAATTTTTTTTCTCTGACTAATATGGAGAAGTTTAAGTTAAACAAACGAAGTAATTGGCAATCGTGCAAACAAGAAATTGTGAAAAGCTAAAGTAACCACAATTTTTACTATGCATGGCTATGGTTATTGGATACATTTTTGAAAGTACAGAATTAAGATGAATAAGGAAAATGCTTTAAACGATAGACGCTTAACGTCGGTGTCAATCACATCTCCTAAAAGGCCTATGGCGCTGTTGGAATGTGGACCTCAGATAATAATAAGCACTTTAAAACTTTAATGTGGATGAATAAGGAATAAAATGATTTAAAGTTATAAGTGAGGACAAATATTAAGGAAAATATTTGATTCTATCTCAACGACTTAACGAAATAGAATGAGCTCTAACCCTTTATGTTCCTGTATTTATACCGTGTCGCTCTAGCACTTTCTAACAGGCTGACTAGATGTTGTTAGAGATGCAAAGACATCGATAGTGGCTCCACTCGATAGTTTTCGCCACCGATGAATCAAACTATCCATAGTATCGATAAGGACTTCGATAAGTTGAATTTTTTTATAAAAAATATAATTTTTTATTAAATTTAATTATTCATTCAGCACAAAAATTATTCGTAGGCTTTTGTGTAAAATTGCAATAAAAAAGCAATCGGTTATTTATGTGATGTTTGTATATCAAATAAATAATATGCATATATATTATTAGATAATTGCGAAAATTGTGAAACCACAAATTCCTTTATATTTCGGGTCTTCGGAAAATTATAGAAATTTCCTTAGCACCAAAGAGTTTTTATGACATTGTGACTTACAGAAATTCATACAGAAAACAAACACGATATATCGACAGAATGAAAGCATGTCGATAGTCTCATCGATTGGCAGCTCTATTAGAGGTGACAAACTAGCGATGGCCGTCGTCATCGATAGATTTCTCAAAACCATCGATAATGCCTCGAAAGTCTCCAAATATAACAACTGTTTCGCGTGAAACCTCATAAAAATTTGAGTCAGCCTGTTTTTGAAATCTGCCAAGTAAAATTTTGGTGTCATGTAAATTTCCGACATTTCACCAAATATTTTAAAATACCAATTCCGGGCAATATAGTCGTTGGAGTTGACAAAAACAGCTGCTGCGGCCGATATCAGTGCAAAGTTGCCAACTTGGTGAATGTTTTCGATAGAAACTTGCTATGTAGTTCCAACAGGTTGGTGCTGAGGCTTTTTTGGTAAAAACCAAAAATCTAAAATTGAATAACAAACATTTTTCTAAAATAATCAAAGTTTATTTCAGCTTTAATTGATTGCATTCATAGAGTTTAACACCGGTTATCCGGACTTCCATAAACCAAAAGTCCGGATTATTACTACAAAAAACTTACTTCCCCATACTCTTTTTTCAACTTTTAACCAAAGTAACTACATTAAAATTAGACGAAATAAAAAAGTAAAAATGGCAAATTATGCGCGAATTTATCACCTCATCATTGAGGCACAGCATCACAATATTTATTTGAAAACAAAAAAAAACGACTACATTCGTGCCACATTAATATTTGGTATGTGTATGCATTTAACTAAGAACAGAACTAGCTCACTTAAAACAAAATAATATATAAAAAGAAAAATTAGTCTGCCAAATTTGATTGCGATGGTCAAAAAATTGCAAGAGCCAGTCGGTTTTTTCTAAATTATGGAGACGTAAGTGGGCGTGCCAACATATTTAAACATATATATTCTGCGCGCATACTAATCCAGTATACATACTAAATTTGGTGACTTTAGCTTTGTTAGTTCTCGAGAAAATCAGTTTTGTTGAATTTTCGGGGGCGGAAATGGGCAAAATTTTTAAATAGTCGAATTCGTAGTATCACCCTATGGGTGTATAGTATAAAAATTATTATTAATTAAGGCACTTTCATTGCTTTTATTGACAACAATCTAATAATACATATTATCCATAGTTGGTAAACTTCTTTAAAATATATCCCATAGCCGTTGGATTATCCTGTTGCACCATATGGCCAGCTCTGTAGATCCAGAACATACTAAATCCACCACCATGCTTCTCATAACCCTCGAGAACACCATTTATACGAAATCCTTTGCGTTTGGAGCTCGCATACTGATCCTTACGCTGCCATTTCATGCGATTGATCCAATTGACAGTTCCTGGCGTAGCGCATAGAAGGTCCAAAATTCCAGAGTACACGCCCACGCGTAGCGGCGTCTCATTCAGCAAGCGAGTCACTAGAAAAGTTTGGTTTAAATCTTTTAAGATTTATCTAATTCAAGGTGTTATGTCAAAAACTTTACCAATATTGACAGCAGGCTTGAAGATGTCATCGCCTAGGTTAAGAAATACGGATGCATTCTGCACCATCCACTCGGACATATTGGTGAGCTGAAGTGCTTCGGTGACATTGTGACGCATAAATTCACATAGTTTTGGATCTTCGCCATAGTCATCGTGATAGTCAACGCCGAGACGAACTCTTTTCTGGGTGTTGTACAGGAAAACACCGTCGGTATAATCAGCTATAACTGCCTGAATTTTGGAACTCTCCTCCAGAGCACTCAACCATCGTCCTTGGTAGACCAATTGAGCGATATCGGCAGCCACACTGGAAATATTCACATAGCCCGTTTGATCCACAATACCCAATTGCAGAAGAAAGGGAGCATAGGCTAAGGTGCTGTCCAGAGGTGAGGTCCAAGGGTTACCGACCACCACTGACTTGGGGTCACACACTATGCCATTGGGCTGACGCGTGGACAGATATAATTCCAATGCGAATTCAGGCGCCATTTTGCCTCCATAGCTTTCAGAGAATATATGCAGAGGTACTGTCTGAAATTCCTTATGCTTAGCTAAAAAGCTTTTCATTAGTGTGACCAAATCTTGGGCGATTTGCTGATTATTTTCCGCATAACGACCATGTGACTCCACATAACTGAAGCCAGTGCCAACCGGACTATCGATAAAGAGCACATTCACGTGTTTTACCCAGTTACTCTCTCGCGGTCGCCCCTCAATATCAATAGGTCCCAATTGTTCAAAGCAGCCGCCCCCGGTAGATGCTACACCAGGGCCGCCTTGCAGCCAAATGACCAGCGGCCGCTCTGTATAGTGAGTAACATTGGCTGTGGTATAGTAGAGCCAATAAAATAAGTGGGCACCATCGCGTACCTGGACATAATCCCAATCTTGTTCACCGGGTCCGAATCCACGACGCGCTAATATTAAATCAATTAGTTTATTGAGTATTGATTCGAGACAAAAGTTACCTTGTCCACTGCCGACAAGCCACTGTAACAACACTATTCCCAAGATCTGAAAATTAACTTGCATTGCGTCGGCCACCACGCCCACTTTTAGTGAGAGCACTCAAAGATTCGATTGCGTCCACTAAGTTCTATTCACAAATGCGCACTGAACGACTAAGGGAAGCTTTTTTCCTCAATTTGCTATTTATATCATGGAATAAACAAATAAAACTTTCTGGAAAACTGCGAGATTTTCATGGAAAATTAAAAATAAATGGCCAACAGATCTTTGTTTATGTCGATGATCGATATTAAGAGATAAGTACTCTCCCTCTCTCTATTTTTCACTATCTTCTGCATTATGACGTCAGCAATGAACAATTGCAGATACCATTCAAGTGCACAGTGGTTCAAAAACAATATTCTTACGATGAACTACAAATCGCTATGTTATAATACTATCATGCTATACTGATAACATCCTTTTGCAATAAATTGTAAATTGTTCTGGACACTTTAAACTCCTAACAACAGAAAAACTATTCAATGACAACTTATAGATAGTTAAACAACCATTAAATATTAAAATAATTACGATTCAAGCCACAAGTTAATATAAAAGTTTTTATTGCAATAATTTTTGTAAGAGCAGTTTTAGCATATAACTTACATCCAAACATACATATAAGAGATGGAACGGCCAAGTCCTTTCAAGATCTCATAAGGACTCTGCTATTTATCTTTGCACTTGCCTAAGCTCACACAGACCAAAAATCAGAAAGAGTTCCCCTATATCTGAAAACTCATTGCAATATTAATAAACACACAAAACATTAAACCAAGGAGAACGACCTCAAAAACTAAACAAAATGTAATCCACTGCAATTATATATGTCCAACAATCTTATAGAATTGTTTATTCAAAATTCGTAGTCATATATCATTGTTATAATGTTTAACATAGAAGTTTCAGTGCTTTTCTCATAAATCATTTGATTCCAAGTCATCATAGTGGGTTACCGCTTTTAAAACATGATGCATGGCGGTAGGATTATCAGCTAGGGCCATGTGCCCCGCTCGGTTTATCCAATACATTCCAAAATTTCCGCCAACTTTTTCATAGCCCTGAAGTCTGTTATTAACAACAATTGGCTGACGCTTAGCCTCAAGGTATTTTGATTTATCAGCCCAAGTAATATCTTTGATGAAACCCAGGTGTGCTGTTGTCGGTATCAAAATGTCCAATTGACCAGAAAATATATTAACCTTAACTAACGTTTCGTTTAAGAGTCGTGGAACTGGAGGAAACACAAAGGTATTAAAATCTCAGATACCAAATTAATGCATTTACTTACTGGCAAAAATGTCGGATCTTAAACGATCTGCATGCAGGGCTTCCAAAACGTCCAAAATTTGTTCACGGTAGACACTACCATTGATTTTCAAGGCCTCGCTGATATTGTTTTTCATGAACTGTGTTAACTCATCTGCGAATCCATATGTCCGATCCTCGTCGGGATCCACATGATTTTGAGTGTTATATATATATATTTCACCTGTCAGATTCTGTAAAAGATCAAACCACACCAGATACTCATCGGTTGCTTCTGAGAATGTATGATTTTTCACAGCACTCAAAATCTTTTCCTCTTGTCTGTTAATCAAATCCACACCATCCTCATCAATTAATCCATTTACAAAAAGGTAACGAGAATGCTCTCGGCAAATGTGACGAGTGGAAATCCATGGATTACCAAGTGAAATGGACTTAAGGAGGTTTGGTTCCGCCAAATCTCCATTTTTGAACGCCAAATCCAATTTCAAAGCAAATTCTGGAACCATTCGACCTCCATAACTCTCCGTAAATATGTGAAGGGGAACTTTCTTGAATTCCTGGTGTTTCTTGTAAAAGTATTGCATAAAGGTCACTAGATCATTGGTCAGCTCGTCGTTGTTAGTTGTCAGAAGTGTGATATTATCGGCGTAGCTAAAGCCTGCTCCCACGGGACTATCGATGAACAACACATTCACGTGCTGCACCCAATTGCCCTCTCGCGGATCTCCATGCATATCCACTGGTCCGATTTCAAAAAAGTTTCCTAGCAATGTGGACGATCCTCCTGGACCGCCTTGTAACCAAATAACCAGAGGACGTTCCGTATAGTTGCTGACATTGGCCGTGGTGTAATAGAGCCAATAGAACATATGGGCACCTTCGCGCACATCCACGTAGTCCCAATGCTGTTCGCCCGGTCCGAATCCCTGACCTCGACCTTGGGCCATGGCAAAAATGCCAAAAAGTAGAAAGCAGCGCTGATAGAACATTCTCACAGTAAATTCACTAAAAAACTGAACATAGAGCTCCACGCTATTCCGCTATTTATTGCTAAAAATGTTCATGAAAACATTTCCATTTTAATGTGAGCGCTGACCTTGAACCCATTTACTTGGCGCTTCGTGAAATTTGCGGCAAATATATTTCTTGTTTATCTTCATTCTTGCACCCTTGCATATTGATGACGTAATTAGGTAAAAAATATATTAAGTATCATATTGTTTATAGGTACTTTACTAAATTTTTTTGAAGAAACTATTCCGATTTCACATGTGAATTGTCCAATTGGCATGCTTAAGCAATTTGTGAACTCTAATAATCTTCATCTTGTTTATACTAATCGATCATCAGAAAATTGTAAACATTTTCTTTATTTGTGGATTTATTTATCACACATTTACAGATGGGTGAAAGCTTTAATTTTATTTATTTTGTGGGTATGTTTGAATACATTTGTTTATAATTAGAAAAAGTTATATACATATGTATGTTTGTACAATTTGCCAAGATAATTGCTATGCATGTTTCAATGGTGACTATCAAAGTTCTTTTAGAGTAAATGCTTCTGAATTTTAACAAAGTTCACGAGGGTCGTCTACAAAATAATGGCTGATAACTGTGGGAAAAATAATATTTAATGTTTATATGAGAAAATAATTTAAATGCGGGTTAACATACATACAGTGGCGGCCACATTTATGACGCGGCCTTCGGAAGGGCCATACCCATAAAAAAAAAGAGATGGAGAATAGAAAAGCAGTTTTGTATAAAATGTCCCTTATTAATAGGCAAAAAAACGATCTACTTTGTATCCGATTTAAATGAAAAATATGTTATTCGACGGGAAATTCAATTCACTTTCTTTCGTAGGTCAAGAAAAAAAGTACTTTAGTACAAATTATGGTCACAAAATGGTCTCGACCAAAAGGCCAAAAATTTCCTACAAAATTCTGATTTTCAATTGGCTTCAAATCAAAAGTTGGGGCTAAATTAGAAATATGTGGTATGCAGTTTATCTTATTGTTAGATCTACAACTTCTTCAAAAAAATATTTCTTTTATCTGTAATATTTAAGATTGTAGCAAAGCGTCGTAAATATATAAATACACCTTTGAAAAAAGGAGGTAAAAAGGTTTTTGGGTAAAAGACCTTGTGGTCTCTATCGAAACAGTTTCTATCATCTTTTCATTATTTAGACTTGTACCCGATATCAATATCCATTTCATATATATATACCTATAAATTGACCAAATAATTCAATAATAATAATTTTAATGCCAATTTATTAGTGTACTTCAGAAATAGAGTAGAAATATTTAAAAAACATTTAACGATTAAGGAAATTAGAATATTTGTTTTCAGATTAATCTTTAATCATCGTACTGGGTAACAGCTTTTAAAATATATTGCATGGCTGTGGGACTTTCACTTGCGACCATATGTCCAGCATGATTGATCCAGTACATTGCAAAATTGCTGCCAATTTTTTCGTAACCCTGTAAGCTTCCATTAATATTAATTGGTTTTCTTGAAGCTTGAAGATATTCTTTCTTATTTCGCCATTCCCAGTCGTTAATGAGTGCCAAGGTGCCTTCCGTGTTACACATTATATCCAATTCACCGGAAAATATGTTCACCTTAATCGCCGTCTCGTTCAAAAGACGAGGAACTGAAACCAATCGACGAAAAGTTATCATTTAAAGTAAGGATTGAAATTAGAAAAACTTACTCGTATTTATATATCTCGTTATTTTAAAATCAAACTTATTAATTAGGTCATTTATTTGTGAACCGTAGACACTGCCATTTATTTTCAATTGCTCGCTAATGTTTCTCGCCATGAATTTCACCAAATTTTTTGAGTACCCATACGCATACGCTTCTGTAAAATCCACGCTAAAATGTGTATTATATAAACTTGTACTACTGGTAAGATTGTCAATAAGTTCAAACCATTCCGACTCAGTATCTTTATCAAATTCCTTGATTTTTTTTAGCTGAGCATCAAGCAAGGCCACTCCATCTTCATCTATTAAACCATTTACGAATAGATATCGAGAATGTTCTTTAATAGTATGCATGGGGGATATCCATGGATTACCGATGGATATTGACTTTAATAGATAAGGCTGCGCCATTGTGCCATTCTTCAAAGCCAAATCAAATTTACGAGCAAACTCTGGAACCATAACACCTCCATAGCTCTCCGAAAAAATATGCAGTGGAACTGTCTTAAATTCATTGTGGTTTTTATAAAAATGTTCCATGAAGGACACTAGATCATTCGTCAGTTCATTGTTATTGGTGACTAGAAGACTAGTATTATCGACATAGCTGTATCCTGCTCCCACAGGACTATCGATGAACAACACATTTACATGCTGTACGAAATTGCCCTCTCGGATATTTCCATGTATATCCACTGGTCCTAGCTCGTAGAAGTTTCCAAGTCCTGTGGATGGTCCCCCTGGACCACCTTGTAACCAAATAATTAGAGGACGTTCCGTATAGTTGCTGACATTGGCCGTGGTGTAATAGAGCCAATAGAACATGTGGGCACCTTCACGTACCTCCACATAGTCCCAATGCTGTTCTCCCGTCCCGAATCCCTGCCCTCGTCCTTGAGCCATGGAAAAAATACTGGAAATTAAAATGCACTTCCAATAGAACATTTTCTTTCTTAATACACTAGGAAACTGATTTAAAATGTTAGCTGTATACTTCTATTTATATACAGAAGTTCTTACTATAAACATTTTAACATTTTAAACAAAATGCTTTTTGATGCCATTTATAGTTGTTTTTCATTTTATCAACATTCCATTTTATATTTTGGCGTTTGTTTATTGCAATTTAAAAGTTGCTTGTGCATGGAGTATACATATTGGTTAACTTCTTGGAATATTTTATTTGGGCATTTTCATAACTACTTAAAAAATGTTCATCGACGATTTCGAAGGTCGGTAATGTACATATGTAAGTTACGACTCTTAAGTACGAACCTGGCCCATGGAGGCGAGTCTGGTCCCTACTCGGGGGCCAGCTACGAGTCTATCATACGTCGATATGTCGGGGTGTGGCATTACCATGATCCTTCGGATACACATGGAAGATGACACACAAGACTCTTTCTTTAACCACTAGTTTATCATGAAACTAATTACACAGAAACTTCGATTTAAAGTTATAATTTATTTATTAGTCACTTGAATGTACTTCTGGTTCCGAGACCAGACTAAGACTAACCCAAAGATCGGGGACTTAAATATTAGTCAAGAGGGCTGATCAAGGTCTATTGATCATACTGTGGCCGATGTTGAGAGTATGTGTGTGTTGTCAACGTGACTTTTAATGAGAACGGGTATACTACACGGAACTCATTCAGCAGTTTCTGGTATTGCGTCTCGTCTTGCTGCATCATACATAGTTGGTCGGGGTGCAGGGCATGGCTCTACTTGTTCTGTAGGAGTCGGCGTATCGTGGAGAAACTCGTATGCTAACTTGTATATACGAATTTTAAATGGGCTCAACTTTTTTACTTTCCATTAATTTATTACTTGAGAATTCCTCGCCCATACCCCGAAGAGTATAGAAATTGCATTGTAGCCTGGCTATGTGTTTTTGGATTTGTTCAATTTCAAGTCCATATTTGTCTAAACCTACACATGTATACATTCCAAATTATTAACAAACAATTGCTAAAGATGTAAAAGGAAAAGTTTTCTTTCGTTCTGTCTGATTTTATAATTATTAAAGTTAAATTGCTTGCACCTAGAACAATTGAAAAACTCCCACCAAAAAGAAATTTTGTAAAAGTAATTAACAAATTTTTCTGTATCTTTTATCATTTCTGTCAAATGCATGATGCCATAATGGGTCGAGCTTTTGTCCTGCTCGACAATCGCCTAAGAGTCCTCGGCGAAGAACGATGATTGTGTTTGGTCGAAGGGGTGGAGGAAAGAGGAACAGCATGTCTTTTAATGAGAGCTGCCACCTTGCCACGATGACAAGTGGAGACCGCAAACGGAAATCAATTTGCCGAACGTGGCTGGCGATATGCCGCCTGGAGGCTGGAGGCGGTCGAAGCTGCAAAAACCGAAATTGCCAGTTGAATGCGTTTTCGATTGTCCATTAAGCAGATCCTCTTGCTGTCGTTGTTGCTTCTGCTTCTGTGTCTGCTCCTGCCTTTTCCGCCTTCTTTTGCTTTGGTTTTTGCAGTGCCAAAAGTCATTTTCAAGCAATTGGCTTGGCTGGCAATCCACACACACACTGCTACAGAGAGTGGGACACGCACACTTGCACAATAAATTTGCAACAGTGCAATAGGGGCAATGACCACGCCTACTTTTTGCAACATGCAGATGCTTAGTCCAGACACACAAACACACACACACACACACACACAAAGAGCTAAACGGGTAAAGAGCAGGAGGGGTTTAGAAAGAGAAATGCAGGCTAGCTGAAACTCTAGGATGCAGTCGAGTGCGAAATTGCAAACAGCAACAACAAAAAGCGCTGAAAAGTATGCTTCCATACACACACACGCACACGCACACGAGCGTTCACTCAGACATACATATATACACCCACAAAGAATTGTCCTGGTTTTTGTGTGTGGGTGTAGCCAAACGGTTTTTTGACTCAACGAAACACAAACAGACTCGCTTAACCATTTGACGCTGTTTTTCGTGTTTTCTCCCTCTCTCTCTCTCTCTCTCTCTCGTTTGCTCTTACCATCTCTATTCCACCCACTCTTTGTCTTTGGGTCGATGTCTGTCCCTGGCATTTTGTTGTTTTTGTCACGTAAATTACAAGTTTTTCATTTGTGGTTGTTTCTTTCCTTTTCTCAACCATGTGTCCTTTTCCATTTATTTTGCCATTGACGCCATCATATTTTACACTTAGCTAAGGGAAAAAGGGTCAAATAGCAAATGCATTAGGGGCAACAAAGAAAAAAAAAGCTCTTCCAAAAAAACACTGCAAATTCGTTTCTTTCTTTCATTTTTGATTTGCCCTTACTACTAAATGATTGAAATCATTTATAGAAATCATCTGAGCCTCCATATCCAC
The DNA here is from genome assembly GCF_018902025.1 of Drosophila willistoni. NCBI lineage: Eukaryota > Metazoa > Arthropoda > Insecta > Diptera > Drosophilidae > Drosophila > Drosophila willistoni. The sequence continues at coordinate 7,675,471 of NW_025814050.1, forward strand.
ATAGATCAGAGATTTATCTGTATATGAAATTAAAACTGGCTCTATGTTTTATGTTAATTGTTATACAACAATATTTAATGATATATTTTTATCATGTTACAAATGAGATATAATGTATTATGAGTAGGTACTTACTTCATTTATTAAAATCCGCTAACACACTACCGACTTGTTTGACGATTTAGATGAAAATGTCGTGACTTTAAGTGAACAACTAATATTTATTTCAGCACATTTTTAGAGAGAGCGTTTTCTACCCATAATAAACTGATGAGCTCAAGTCGAAAACTTGTTTAATATTTGAGTATCAGTTTCCACTCCCATCTGTCATATAAAATTAAAGTTTACGATCAAATAAAACAAATTTTTATTTGGCTTTTTTTTTGTAATTTCGGTTTTTTTTCCACACACTTTCAACTTAAGTTGAGATACTAAAAATTAACTCTATTACTAAATACAGTTGTACAGTTTTTCAAACTAACAATCTTTTGATAAGGAAACAAAATGCATTTGCCTAGAAACCACAACGTTTAAAACTTGAACAAAATCAAATGAAATTGATTTATTTATTATTATTTTTGTTTTCTTTTTGTTTGTTTTTTTCTGTTTGTTGGCTTAGATAGCATACATGTATATTTTTGTATGTAGGTACATATATAATTTATATATATATATATATGGGTAGGTGTAAGTGTTTGTGTGTGTCTGTGTATGCATGTGTATTTACATTTGACTTAAGGATAGGATTTAGCGCGATTTCGTTCGGTTTGTTCAATTGAGAGGATGCAACATTTCAAAAATGTTTGTTTTTTTTTTTGGATTTTTACAGTTACATACTTAGTATAGGTATAGGTTGTAGGTATGTATGTAGGTATACATAGGTAGATGTGGGGTGTTTATATATTTATGTATAGACTATGCTTTCTTTTTGGGTTTATTTCTGAGGGCTTTATCAAGTTGAATTTGCTATTTAATTTGCTATAATTATATGATTTGCGTTTGTGTTGTATAATTGTTTATTTAAGGGTTTCATTGTTATTTGGAAATGTTAGTTCCATGTGATGTTAGATGCATATTGAATGCCCTGCTTTAAAGTCCACTGAAATCTCTCCTGCAAAAGGGATAAACGCATCACCGTAGCCAGTTGACCAAGGTATGCATAAGATTCCAATTCATTCTCGAAGCCGATGAGGCAGCATCTGTAAATATACAAAACAAAAGAGAGAGAAGATTGAGATCAGATTAGCAAAGGGCACCCGCTGGTCAAATTAATCTTTGGATTAATTGCTTGTAGCTCAGCACAGAGCATTAATAAATTGTGTGTTGCCATCCCAAAACACAACACACACACACACACCAGCTATTCTAATAAGGTGATGCTGCATCCTTTGTCCTGGTCTAACCTTACCATTCTTTGATTACGTTTCTTTTTGTTTTTGTTGCTCCTATTCTATGCTAACTTTGATTTAATGCCCTCCAGTTTATCATTCCTAATGGCGTGCGTGTAAATGTATCCCCTGTGTTTCTTTGCTCTAGCCGAATTCGTAATTTGTTTTAGTTACAAAAACAATCATGCAAACGATTTTTATGGTCCAAGTGTCCGGTGTGTGGTTCTGTCGTTCTGTCGATTTGTGTCTGTGTGGGTCATTAGGCCATTTCCCATTCCTTATCTTTTTTGCCTAATTTTTAAACCAACTACCGGTAATGCGTAAGAGTTAATCCAATGTTTTATTGATTGAGAAATTAATTAAAGGCTTCACAAGGAAGCAAATAATTAAAGATAATTTCCAAAAATAAACATTGCCTTAACATTGAAGCCAGCTACTCACTTTTGCGCGTCAAGAATAATTCATTGTGCTCATCCACATCGCCCGGTTGATCAAATGGATACATATTCATGTCGGGCGAGCGTCCAGATGCCAATATTCTAGGTCGATCCTCTTCAATCATTTTTTCACTCTCCTGTGCATAGATGTCATGAATGCGAGCTGAACATTTAAGCTGCACGGAATAACAAATAAAAAATATTTTCATTTTCTTTATATTGTCATTTTAATGAAAACTTTACCTTCAATCGTCCTTTGATGAAATGGTGTACTGTGACCACAAAATTCAGTTCCAGAACCGCACTCTCAAGATTCTCTGCGAGATGTCGTTGTATATCATAGATGCGTAAATAGTTGGGTGGAACTTGTATATCATTAATCCACCAGGTGAGATTTGCCGCCGGCTTTGAATAATCCGATGAACAATTCCCATTGACAATGTCGCCCAATCGATATCTGGAGTGTATGCCAGTTATGATGGGTCGTTGGGTGGGCAGTTCTGTTAAAATTTTAATATATATCTTTGTAATATAAAAGTCTATTGAATTAAGAGTGGGTTACCTACCCACAACTTCCATATCGGCAGTAACAATAGAAGTGTCAAAGGTAGGAGCATCGGCAGAAACTTCACATGCAAATTTTCCAGATATTGAAGTGGGCACATTGCGTAATAATACATGACTTGCATTCGATTTTGTAGTCTGTTCAAAAATAATGATAAGTTTTGAATACAAGTATTAACATTTTCATTATATTAAGTCATTTATTTGGCGGAGAAAAAACTGATTTATATTTAATCTAATCATTATTAATCTAATAATTATCATAGAACTATTCCAAATAAATATAGCACTTTTTAAATCAAAATATTCACATTTGGAATTCAAGGAATTTTCTGTGTTCCCTCACGTCACGAAGGCCCATTAGCTCAGTTGGTTAGAGCGTCGTGCTAATAACGCGAAGGTCGCGGGTTCGATCCCCTCATGGGCCATGAGTAAATTCTTTTTACGACCCTTTTTTTTAATTTTTTCATATGAGGGTTTCTGGAATATCTCTTAATATATGTATGTGGGACGTATTCATGTTAATTATTATGCATGTTAGAAGGTCGGTTTAGACTGCGAGTCATTTTTGTATTTTCAGAATTCATTACCCTATAGATTAGCGTAAACGAAAATTTATTTTCCATATTTTACAACAAAAAAACAATTTTTAATAGTTTTGAAAAAAAAAACAAAAAAAATCATGTTTGGCCCATGAGGGGATCGAACCCGCGACCTTCGCGTTATTAGCACGACGCTCTAACCAACTGAGCTAATGGGCCTTGTTGACACGGGCCGGCATAGAGGGCGTTTTCCACGACTAGTATTGATCTATTGATCATTAATAGAACTAAATCCATTCAGTTTGGCATTAGAAGCGTTTAACTTAAATCTTATGCCAAAACAGTGCAAGTGTTTTTAAACAACTAGTAAAGGTTTATAATATTTAATGATATACTTTTGGTATCCATTTAATAAATATTTCATTCTAAAAGTATGCTATAAAAAGTATAAAAATAAAATGCATACTTCTAGGATGATCATTATATCTAAAAGATACTTTGATGTATCTTTCCTGAACAAAGAACTATGAAAATAAAAATAAGACTAGCTATTTAAAGATTGCGTTATATGCTTAAGTAACCAAACTCCTACACATGATCAAATGCAATTAAAAAAAACCTTACAAAATAAGGTTTTTGCTCCTAGTTTTGAGTCTAAATCGATAGATTTTATTAAAAGAAGTTCGATAACAGTTAAAATTCTATTTTGTTAGGTAAATTTTGCGAATTTCTTTGATATTTCTTATTTGTTGGACTATCATTCTCGCCATATCATATGATTAAATTTTGATTAAAGTTATTTATTGTCTGCAGATATGATAAGAAGTTTCATAGGTTTAGCTTTTGAAATCATTGAGTTTTAGTATAATTGAACTTTCATATTTTAGGCATATTTCATTTTAAGATAGAATTGAAACAGTTTGCAAGACCACATTCAATTAAAGACCAGATAAATTCAAGAGACCACAATGCTATTCATGTATGTAGATATCTGTCAGCAATTTCCAATCATTTTCCGCAATTGTTCGTCACAATTCTGCGCAATTAATTTGCTGCAGGTAAACAAAAATTGCCCATTACCAAGCCGCTGGCGTAGTTGCATAATGCATCCATGTTATTCGCTTATATAAGATATGCCACTCGGCCCGACCATACTGACCTCTCCCCCACCTGCGTTGCCTGTACTCTGTCTTTTTCTCTCGTCTGTTGTCATTCTGCATTGTATATGTTTTTTTTTTTTTTATTATCGTAATATCAGCAAAAGTCAACAATAAATGCAGTAAAAGTGAAAAGTCAAAATTGTTAATTAAAAACTTTTTAACATGCTGAAAACAAACATCGATTCAGAGGCTATTTGGCTGGGGTCAGTGGGTGGTGGATAGGGTCGGGGAAAAGTGTTTACACTTTATGCCTACAGTTATTTAAAGCAATTTACATTGAACTCTTTTATCTGCTTGGCCGGCTTTCTTTAGTACTTACCTCAACATCGATTTCGTTGGTTTTCGTAAATATCTTCCATGCCGGATTCTCCTTTGGCGTATACCGATAAAACTCACGTCGTCCTCGATACCATTTCACCGTATATAGCGTTTCGTTCTCGATGTCATAATTGCAGATTAAGAGCGCATTATCGCCGCGTTTAACAGCCGCTGGAATGCGAACATTGACATTGCGCAGTCCCACACTGAATCCTGTTGAACGGTAAGAGTGAGAGTTTGAGAGAAAGTGAGTGGGAGGGGTATACATAAATGAGTTGTTATTACTGCTGTTGTTATTGTTGTTCAGCAATGTAAAGTTAGGTAAAAGCCGCAATGGAGAAGATAGGGGGAGATGTGGGTAGATGACAGGGAAGAAGCTTAAATATGACAAGTTATTGTGGCTTAATTATGATCCCCCAAGGATTACAAATGGATTTTTGCTTGTGATGTTGAGAAACCAGCTTACCAGGAGCTTTGTAGCGGCATTTAAAGTTTGCTTTCACAACACACACACACATTCACACACATTTATATTGGCAAAGAATGTGCATTTACTTTTAGTCGGAACTGTAATTATTTACATATTAAATTCATCCAAATTTATGATAAATCTAAAAATGATGTCATCGTGCTTTTGACTTTATAAAAACATGTCTAGTTTGGTTTGAGAACTTTTTTTAAATTTATTTAATACCTTTATTTGTTATAATGTAATTTTCCTTTTTTAAAAATGCTTTCATTTGTTTTTTGTTGTTTTTAAAAACAAGAAATCATTTTTAGTATGACCCCTTTAAAAGGTTTCCTTTTCTCTTCTGAGTACTTTTAAATATTTTTGAAGGCTGATCTCGAGATTTTCAATCGACTTATGTGTATAATTTTCAACCTCCTATGCTAAAATAATAAATGTACTTTCATAAAAAAGTGTTTTTCTTTGCATAATGTTACCATTTCTTTACAATAATAGTTTAATTATATCCTTTCAATCTTAATTTTATATTGATTATCTGTTTTTATCTTGGAAATTTTCAAGAGACTTGTGCATATGCGAATATTTATTCACTGCACTGTATGGACTATTGCCAGATACTTTTATTTCATTATGTAGGTATATGAAGGCATATTGACTTTGAAAGGAGCTTTGCAAATTTATTTTAAATTTAATACACCAATAATTTTGTTTCATATTTCCACTTATAGAAATAAATTTTGAATAATGAACTTATCCTTCCAAGTTCTTACTTTCAATATCTTATTTTGTTTAGCATAATGCGGACTCTCGTGAGGGTATTCCAATTTCGACTTAGCTGAATGATTTTCTGCCCCTCGATTTTAAGTACCTTAATTTAGAGCACTCAACTACATAAAGCAAGATATCATGGCTCGTTAGTTCTTATATACAAAAGTATGTACGTACATATATCAGATTATTATGAAAGTTTCATGAAAAAAAAAGAAAACAAAACTGGGTCAGCGACCATGAAAAACCAAAAGCAAAACAAGCGGCAACCCAAAAAAAAAGAAACCAACAAAACAAACAAATTCCCATATCAACAGACCAAAACGTCTTGAGTGTAAGAGGGATAGAGCTATCAACGATCTGAACATTCACTGATCTCATCGCACTACCCAAAACCAAAAATATATATGTACATGTGTATGGTCAACATTTTTGGTTTGGTTTCGGCCCTTGTGGCCCTCCGCTGTTCGCCTGTTCCGAATTATAAAAAGCTTCCTACAAAATTGAAAATCGAAAGTGAGTCTCTTTTTGGCTTTCGTTGCTCGTGGCCAACTTCTCTCATAAATCATAAAAGATTCAACCGAAAAAAAGCTGAAGCTGAAACTATCTAGGAAATTGTGTTGGGGCAAGCGATCAGGGGCACAGGAAATGTTGAAGGCAAAGGGTTATAAATTCTTCTTTATATAGTTGGAGCCCAATCACTAAACCGAATGGAAAGTTCAATGAACTTGTGTGTGCTGAGTAGGCATATAATAATAACAAAAGAAGACAAAACGATTATGCTCAGAATAGTGGTAATTTAATTTCAGTTGGGTCAATGAACTAGTAAGAGCTACTTGAACTAGCATTGTGTACAACATTTTTTAGGTGGTTAAGGTTTTTAAAAAACAAATTATAGTTTCTACTTTTGAAAGTATTTATCAATTGCTTAACATTTAAAAAAATAATATAATATGCATTTAAAACTTAAGGAAAGGATTGGATCAAAGATCGATTTTTGCTAACCAAAATATAGCTAAATTTAAATTTTGATCATTTTTATTTTAAGTAATTTTTTTTGGGAAGTTTGCACTAGAATAGTGTAAATATCCTTAAAACGATTTCAAGTAGTTGTGTTAACACAAAGTAAATATAAATTAGTTTATAAAAATATTGCGAGTTAAAATTTATATAATATTTATAAAATAAAATATAAAATTTATAATGTTATTTATAAACTTTGTTGGATTTCAATTAAATTTTGTGTTTTTATATTATTGTTTAAGTGATCAACAATCTTGTTATCCTTTATGAAGTTGGTTAGTCTAACAAGAAGACTTATTTGAATAAACTTAAATACATAAAAGCTAAAAACAAATAATTGAATGTAATATGTAAGAGACTTTCCTCATGTAGAGACTGAAATCAATATGGATCTAATTTCATGAGAAAACAAATTGGTTTTGAGAGAAAATATTTTAGGGTATACCCACTTCGGTGATCAGTTTTGTGAGTATCACTTTTTTTTTGCATAGGTTAAGTCAGAGAAACTAGCAGAACAAGCCCAGATTTTTTGAAATAAGAACAATTTTATTGTTTATAATATCAAGACATTAAGAATATATTTAAACAAATGAATTGAATATACAATTTAACCGGTTATTGTTTTATTGCCAAATGTCTGAGGTGGGGGCTGGTCAGTGGCTATCTTCGTGGATTGTCTCCAACTGGCAACTGGCAACAACTGGCTACAGCTACTGTGAAGCTCGTTGCCGGTTGTTGTGGTTGTTGGGGCCTCAGTTCATTTCGGTTTCTGGTTAACCTTGAATGCTAATTGTTGTTTCACGTTGATTTTTATGGCGCTCGCACGCGCTCTGCTCTCTGTACACACAAACACACAGTCGCAGAGACATATGTATATACACAAGCACATAGACTACACTCTCGGTATCAGCATAAAAAACAAAAAAAAAAAAAACATTAATGTTGGCCCCCAACCACCTCAATACGATGCGTTGGATAGCTCCACCATTGCGCTGAGCGCCCGATCAAAATAGTACGAAAAAACTAATCACATACGCCATGCCGGTTGTCTAGCCGGGCAGCAGACAGAGCCGGCCAGCCGGCAACCACAAATACTTAGCCCGGCTGGGTTAGCTCTATGAAATTTGCGTAAGCAAAACACATTGGGCCGAGCGGGTGGCGAGTGGTTTGGTGTGCGATTGAGAGATTTGGCTAGTTATTTAGAAACCGTTGCTGTTCTATTTTGGCCAGGCCAACAGAAGAGGGCCCAGACCGAGAGTGAACGACGCGACGACTAAATACAAGTTGGCAGTCAATTGTTTTGTTGCTTCTTTTAAATTTTTGTTGCTCAAGGAAACCTTGAGACGCGATCGAACTGGAAAACCTTGAGGAAAACCAGCTGTGGTTGCTTTTAGTATAGGTACGAAAACAAACAAAGGTATGCAAGGAAATAAACAAAAAGCGTGAAACGAAACTGAACTACAATTCTCCGGCGCAAGGAGTTCAGAAGTTGCAGCAAGGATAACAAAATCGTCATACTCAAAACATGTTTTCCATTATAGACTACATTAGTCTACCAAAAGAAGATATAAAATTATTGTCTTTGATGCTTACGAACAAAATTGTTCTTACTCATGGGAAAAAGTTACGTAAATTACACATATAAAGTTTTTAATAAGCTCTGACTAAGGTTAAGAAGAGTGATATTGAGTCAGAACCATGTGCTAATCAAGAAAACACACTACATTTATTCATCATAGCGCTCATTACTTATTGTTCGTATAAAAGATTAAGATTATATCGACTAGATTACATAAAGCGGGTTTTACCAAATTAAAGCATTGAAAGAATATATTTTTACTAGTCAAATTTTCTATTCGATTTTTGAACTTTTATAAATAGACCACATTTCATGAATCGTATAAGTGATAATTGAATTGATAAATAATATACATATATAATAATTTTATAATCTATTGAGTCTATCAATTTATCCAGTTTTTATGAATAATATCTCATTCGAGGGGAAATTCATTTCTTTTTCTTTCTTAGTTGAAGTATAGTTATGCGTAAACAATTAATGTCGTAAAATGAGTTTTTCATACAAAAATGAGTTTGTCAATTGCATCCAAACCGGATGCTAGGACCAATTGAAAATTTGTGGTATACAGTTTGTCCTTCGTTGTACTAGACCTAAAACATTCTCTTAAGGTTCAAAGGTGTACAATCAACATATTATGTCATGTTTACAGTTACTAAAATATTGGATAAAGTGGGTTATCCAAAAAGAGAGCTAATCGAGTCTATATCTTCATCTTTTATTACATAATATGATTTGAAAAGGGAGCACAGCAAAATGAATAAACGCAATTGAAATATTTAAACTGGATAAACGGGGGTTGATCAGAAGAAAGTCGTATTATAACACACTTATACAAAATGAGGAAAAATGTGTATGCCCTCTTTACATACATATGTTCATAAATATATTATGAGAAAGAGTATACTAAATGTGTAATACTCAAAAGACATATGTATACTAGTTAAAATATGTGTGATCCAATACTTTTCGGTATAATGTTTATTTATAAAATTGTTTATTTATAAAATAAGCAATGGTATTCAATATTTGTCTAGATATTTAATAATTAGTAATGTCTGACGTCTGTATAGTATATTCTGGAGGTTGATACATCATAGCGAGTCAGTGCCTAAGAATTTCTATATAAGGATGTGTCAAAGTACTCCACCAACATCTTGCACAAGTTCCTTGCACATGTGCATATTTTTCAATAGTTTTAAATCTCTTAATAATTAATTTTATTTCTCTTCATTTATATGTTCTTTTTATAAGTTTGTTATTTACCACAAAACCACAAAAAATTCAAAACTATATAAAGAAATCCCTTATTGCGCTTGGTTGCCTTTTTGTATCTTTCTTCTTTGCTGCTTCTTTGTCCATTCAACAACCACAAAAAAAAAGAAAACACCCAAAACACTAAACGAGGTCAGAAACAACAAAAGCAACAACAAAAGCAACGACAAAAACTAAACTGAAGTAAGAAATGCAGGCAACTCAACATTATGTTGACCTGTTACTTTGTGCCTGTATATTATCGATCATGTTTTGAAAGCGAAAGTGAAGGCGTCAGCAGCAACAGCAACATCAACGGCAACAGCAGCAACGACAACAGCAGCTACGACAACAGCAACTCATCGGGGTAGCAACACATCAGTGACGCCTCACACTGACTCTGACTCTGTCTCTGACTCTGACGACGACATCTATCTACCTACACGCTTGTAGATACAGATGCATACAGTCATTTCATGTTGTTGCTGTTGCTGGGTACGCACCATTGCTGGCCCTCAGACAAGAGACAACAAAAATTTATTATTTCCATATAGTGGTCGTCGATTGTGGTTATGGCACGCATTCTGTTCGCCTGCTCCACAAACAAAGCCAGCTATCGATTTCTACATAAAAAACGAAAGTGAATTCACATTCGTTGACTGCGAACGGGTCTTGAGGGTTTGGCGTTTGGGAGGAGGGGAAACTCAAAGGCAGGGACTACTTGGTGTTTACAAGGTTGAGGCCCTGGTGTATGTACATACATATTTGCTTGACCCAGTTTTCGTTTTGACCATCGAAACTTTACATTGACCCTAACGAAGGTTCATTGAGCCCCTCATGGGCAACACAAGGTAAATGGCCGCCAACAGTGTCACGTTCAGGGACCGCCCCTGACCCACCAAGAGAGTAGTAAAAAGCGATGGATGGCACTGAAACTCAAGATCGCTAAGTGAAAACGATCATGGCGACGATTGAAAGAAAAATCAGACGCCTCTTGCTGGTATCAGGCGAACAGAAAAATTGGTAGTGTGTCGACTCAAAATTCAACCAAAAAGTGGTTACGGTTTCTCATTTTTCGGCAGTTCAACGAACTTTGCGTTTCGAAATTTAAAAAGATCATTGACCTACACACACGCTCGACGGGAACCCAAAAAACGTGGTGGGGGGAGAGAATCACAAAAGAGAACAAGATCCACCAGCAACAACTGACGTCAACTGCGAGTGTTACGATTATCTGGGTATGAGTATGAGTACTGCGAGTATTATTCGTCTAAACAATTGCAGTAAACTCAATTGATGACATCACCATTTCAATAGTTAAATATAGTAACTAAAAGCTGTTTAATATTATTAGTTATTATGTTAAAAATATTAATAAATATTTTACTTTTCTTTTTGTATTTGCTGAGTTGTTTAATCAAATTGTTATAGTTTTTTAAGAGTTCCTACATTTGGAGGGTATATCTGCAACATTGTTATAAACAATTTCTCTCTCGTTCTCACTGCGTCTGCGGTTATAAAACATTAATTTTTTTGTTTAAATACGAAATTATAAACTTTTTGTAACAAGCTCTCAGAAAGCGTTTGAAAGTCGTTTGTTAAATGCATTTTTACACGCGTCCGCAATACTGTTTGGATAGGCGGGTGTGGGTTGATTTCGTTTCGTTTTGTGTTCGCCTTGTGGTGTGCTGCGGTGGGGCGGGGCAGGGTGGGGTGGTTTGTGTGTTGGGTAGACCTTGTCGATAAGCATGTCTATGACACATGCACACTACAATTGGAATACAATGCGATAGAGATGTTTCGTGGAGGGCTACAAAAACAATTCGAAGAGCCTCCACAACTGGAACGATCTTCAATGGAACACTTTCAATTTCTATTTTGGCCTTTCAACGTTGACCATTTTATCCAATATCACAGGCGTTCAGTTCTCAAGTGGAAGTGTACAGATATATACATATATGTATATTGTGTATAAGTTTATCTCTTAAACTCTCAGTCTTTTTTAATTTGGATAAAACGCGATTTCTCTATGGCATGCACTCGCAGAAAAATCTCTACAATTAAGAAGAATAAAAATATAAATCTAGAAAAATATGAGTGATAAAGCCAAGCTGTATAGATTTCGTTACAAAAGTTCTAATATTTGGTTAGATGAAAAAATATATATATTTGGAAAATTGGAAAATATTTATATTTTATTTATTCTTAACCATCAGAACTATTTGTATTTTAACCCTCCAAGACTTAAGAGTGCCTCAAGGCACATGTCGATACTTAACAAAATCATTTATTCTGACCACTTTTTAAATCATTTGGGAAATTATTTAATGTTAAAAAAGTTTAATATGTTTATTCCGAATTTAGATAAATTTTCAAAATAGTATTATTGTTCATTGTTTGTTATATTTTATGACAATTGATTAAAGACTCACGAGACTAGTGGGTTAAGCATAGACAAATATAAAACTATTTTTCTTGGATTATAGATATAAATTCTTAAATAACGAAAATAACAAATATTTTTGTATTTTTATAATACTGTAAAAAATAAATAACTTTAGACGTATGAATTATGGATCTGTATTTATTTCTATTTTAATTTTCCATTCCCATTTATATATTAATAGGCAAAATATCATTTTAAAATCAAGCAGCTTAACCGTTTTTAAATATTTAAATTCTAGGTTAAAATGCTTTCATTTCTCTCAGTACATTTATTGTTTAAACAAATGAGTACAAAGCTCAGCGGAGAATTTCAATTCCCAAGCATAAACAAATTAACCCAAGCAGCAGTCAAAACAGATATACAAAGCAAACACTCGGTAATGTACACAGCCATACACACACATACACATACATATATACATATATACATATAGATATACATATATACATACATATATGTATATACTCTTATATACAAACACTGCGTTGGGTGGGGACTTATCAATGTCGACGTATCTGACTCTCAGCGGACGGTCGCCTACAATACTTCGCTTTGCTTTTAAAAGCTGTACGCCTATTCGAATTAGTACAAAATAATACCGTATTTCCTAGAGTTTTACGGATTTACCGTTACGGCGTAGCTACACAGAGAGAAAGTGAGATGGAGACAATGTGGGAGAGCAAGAGAATGGATTTTTAGTACACATTTGTTGCCATTCAGCCCTCTTCTGTATAAGTCCTAAGGCAAATTGTTTTGTTTGCTTCGTGTGCCCACTTATAAATATTTTTATTTTGTTTATAAAATTTAACAACACAAGCAGTAAAAAAGTTTAAAACATTTTAAATAGTTTGCTAATTGAACAGGCGACCAGCAAAGAACAGCCATCGTTCTCATTCACAAAAAAAAAAAACAAAACCTGGCCAACAAATTGGTTTTCATTTTTTGGCGGCTCTTCGTTCGGTGCTCACATGATAAGCGGGAGCGAGTGAGCCGATCGTTGGATCTCCGTTCCCACTCTAGCTTTTTTCGACAACCTCAGCAACATTGAGTCGATGACGAATGAAAGTGGGTCACAGTCAGAGACAGCAAAAGATACAAAAGTTTATATACTTATATGTACATAAAGTGTGTGTGTGTGTGTGTGAATATGCTCTGCATATATCCAAAAAACAAAGTAAATAAATGGGTGCAGGTGCGTAAGCAGAAATGCGTTAAAAGGGATCTTTGAAAGATCTACCTACTGAGTTGACTTTGAATGCGTCTAACTACAACTAACTGTGTCCAATTACAGCGTTTAATTTTCTATAATAAAGAATCTCTGTTAACCGATCAATATGAAAGGGATTTCAAAATCAATCGGAAAACCTTTAAGGCACTCTCCTTGTGGAGAAAAAAAAAAAATAGATTTTTTTTTTGCTTTAACGTTTAGATAAATGTTTCAAAAATGTACTCCAGATATTTCAAATCGAAATCTCAAATATTACAAAATTTACAGGCCGTTACGTAGAGCAGTGTCAAGCACCGGCCGAGCGTTTTTTTTGGACCTTAGGGACATGATTGAAGGCGCTGTACTTAACAAATCGTCACCAAAATTTTTCACAATGTTTCCTACCGTTGTCATTGACAAATGAACTACAATTAGTGAAAAATCGTAAGTTTCATCGCCGACATGCCGCCATTGATGAATGTCCCCTCTACCTTTTTTGGATTCCGTCATTTTCAAAAATTGTACTCGTTGAAGAAATACGTTTTCAAATACGTCCACGTTTTAACCGTTTTCTTAAGGAAAATTCTTAACAAAAGTGCACTTTTTCGGGCCTACAAGATGAAAAAGTGATTTAAATAAATTTATCGATATCCGATAAATAATAAGAATAAATACGCATTAAGTTTGGTCTGCAATATCTTTTTGGATCTTTTGATAAAATATAAAAGGCACCTAAGTCGCCCAATCAATGGACTTAAATTCTTAATTTCAATCATCTAAACCTGTATTACTATGTCAATTTTATTATTGATTCTAGCTAATACATTATTCTGCTCAGTGGATACAAAGTTTTCTATAAGCAATACAAGTAGGCATTGATTTTTTATAAATTTGAATCAAATGTGCCTTGACTTTTTCCTTTCAACCTCAAAATGTAATATACCTAATCACAACATCATATAATCACATTCCACAACCGAAACTCATAGTGTTAAGTTCTCTCTTAGAAAAGTGAAAATTCTCAGTGTAAAAACACATTAATTTATTATTTCGGCTAGTTTTAAGTATAAAAGTGATTGTTTTTTATTGCACACATGCATTAACACAAAAGCAGTTTACGGCGCTGTGTCTTACTCCACCCTTCCCTCTTTCGAATAGTCATAAGGGTATAAAACAAATTCAGCTATCTTTTTAAAGGTAATACTTATGTGTATAACTATTTTCTAGTCTTAGGTTACACAACTGGCAAACACAAAGTGCAGAACTTGGGAATCTGAAGCATTTCTATACACATACACGCACATTTCGTTTGGGTAAGTGTAAAACGGAGTATTTCTGGAAGGTAATTTTAATGTGTTTAACTATTTTTTACTCTCATAGTTTACACAACTGGCAAACACAAAGTGCACATGGGAGATATCTATATGTATACACATACAATACACACACCATTCGGTGAGTATAGAAGCCAAAGTGGAATATAAGAGATCTAATATGTATTGTTCTTTCAGACTTGGTTTCTTAGACGCTTTTCTCACTCAACAAAAATAAACTTGAAATAATAAGGAACACATTTATTATAATATTAATAAACAAAAAGACACTTAATATTCTTGATTTTTATTTCAAAGGTAACTTCAAAAGGATTTTTGGCATATATTAGAAGCATACGATTATTTCTTATTAAGTAAAGTTCGGATTCATTGATAGTAAGGGACAACCTGGAATAAATTGAATTTTGCAAAGTAGTAAAAAATCATAAATTGGACTATCGAAGACTATCGAAGCGTCACAAAAATTAATTGTATCTCTGTACAAATGAATAGAGCATAAAATCATGGCTTGTGATATAATTTTACATTATTAACTCCTTATCGGTTTTTAATATAGGTACAATTAGATAATGTCAAGCTTGTTTTGGGTGCAGTGCTAAAAAAAATTGCTTTTGCTGAAAAGGACTTGGATTCTTGGTCATTTTTTCTAGCTAGAGTAGAGGAAATTTGCAGAGAAATATAAATGAAAATCTATTTACTCCGTATTACTCAGTTATTCCGTGGAATATGTTTGGATCTTAGCAAGCGGTGGAGATAGGGTCTCTCATCGGCTTTCTCATCGGCTTTCTCATCGGTTATCTGTCATCTTTATTGAAAAAGTATATAACATTCTCATAAAATCAGGATTTGTTGAACGTTTCTTCAATCCATGAAATGTAAGGTAAAATATTTATAAATAAAGCCGGTTCCTGCAAACCTGGTTTACAGTTTTCTTTTTCCAGTGCAATACCAGCCATAAGATAACGCGGTAGATGGTCGATACTGTTATTGATGTCATAAAAAAGTGCAGCTCCATTGTTGAGTCCACAAGGATTCTCATAGGACTCATCAAAGGCGCATATGTGCTTTGCATCCGTAAATTTCCCAGATTCGGCGTACACTCTAGTGTCATTGTTTAATTCGGAAAAGCAATCCGATGGAGTCTGTATTTTAAAATTTTTCTTCGTCAGTTTATCTGTATTACTAAAGTTTCCAATCCAAGCTGTTGTTGCTGCAGCTCTTTCCACAAAGTTTGCCTGCAATGTGGGCAGGCACAGGCCAGATATATATTCCTGAGGACTGAAGGGCATACTCAAGAAAATAAGAGCAATGTCCTCATTCCTTTCAATTCTCACAGCTGTTCGATATAGTTCTGGAACTTCTTCGAAATTATTTAATATATCCCAATCTCCAGCAACAATTTGTAAGTCCTCCACTTGTTTATTTTTAATAAACTGGCTGGCCGTTAAGACGAGTGCCCTATTTAGCAAAGTGCCTGCTGCAAGATAACCATTCTTATCATTGATCCGTACCGTCCAGGGGAATTCTCCAACTCTGGCATATTTAGTGTCATAAGTATTCAAACACGAGCGAACAATTTCATGCGCCTGATAACCGCAATAATGTACTTCTCCGTTAGTGAAATCAACCAAATCCTATTGTTATACACGAAACATTTAAATTTTTAGTCTACACATTATAAACATATTTACCTGCAAGGGTTTCTCATTAACTTCGTCAGTCCAAGCACTGGAAATCACCAGTGTTAATAATATGACAATATTAATCAGCAACATGATGATACATATATATTTCTATAAGTATTTTAAGAGCTCAAATGCTGATAAGGAACATTGAATAGTCTTTGCGTTATTATTTTTATTAAATTTATGAAATCGAGTAACTTTTCAAACAAATTTCAAAAACACATCTAGTCTGATGTTAAAAAAGAATTTGAAACTCAAGTCGGCGATGTAAACCTTAAAATATGTATATTTCTTATACAGTTTTCAATGATCCGCTCTCTTTAAATGATCACAAAGAACTGAGACGAAATTATTACTTTAATCTACGAATGCGGTTTAATCATTTGATTTCATACATTAAATCATCTACGTATTTATTTTTATAAAATATATATTTATCAGCTGATTGCCCTAACCTCAGCAATTGTACAACAACAAAATACTAATGACAAATTGTCGTTGAAAATAAATATTATGAAAAAAGGAATTACTAAACACTTATTCATTGTATAAGTTGTTTGAACAAAGTCTTATATATAATAAGTTGAAGCACAAAGATGATATATGAGTAAATCTTTAAATAAAATGGAAATTACTTTACATAAATAAATCCTATTAATGCAATTGATAATAAAGTAACAATTTGATATTTAATTGTTAAGGATTTCGGAACAATAATTCATAACTGTAATTTCATGTATAAATTATTTGAATAATTTTTATATATAATAAGATGAAGGACCAAAATAATATGTACTATAAGTAAATCTCTAAAGAAATTGGAAACAATTACCGAGATATTCAACAGAAATTACTTTACTTCACAAAACTAATTCCTATTAATGCAATTTATAATAACCAACTATCGATTTGATATTTAATAGTTAATGATTTCGGAATAATAATTCATGACTCTGATTTCTTTGTTAAGGAATGGATATTGGTATATTTATTCCGAATCTTCTGTTTTTCTTAAACCAAGTATTTTAAAATATCTGTTTACTTGATTTTAGTCTGTTAATTTATTAACACGGCCTTAATTAAGTCAATTTAATTGCCTTGCGGTGAACAAAAAAACCAATTACATAAAATCCGGATCTGGATCAAGATAAAAATTCTTTGCTTTTTATTTAAATAGGTAATAAATAAGTAACCGAAAATAATGTTTATTAAACCTCAATTGGAGACAAGTTTTTTCCGCATACAAAGATTTTCTATGATGCTTAACTTTTTACAAAATTCACTTTAAGAACATGCTACATGGTAAGAGTTATCCCAAAGTGGATTCATTTCTTATTCTCACCATATCAAGAGAAAGGGTTTTCATTTATTGTTATTGTTTGTTGAGAAAATCACGTATAAACTCAACAGAATGGCAGGCTGTCAACAAAGGTGAGAGACGTCACAGCTGCTGCCATTCTCATCTTCCATCAAGCTGGCTTGAGGGCCACTTTAGGTCTCGCTCCGTTGCCGGCTGGTCAGGTACTGCCTGTTGCACTTTTTTAACACATAATCATGTCATATAAAAAGGACGACAGGCCAAGGATATGAGCAAGAAGGTGCCAGACTTCGTTCTCCTCCCCCCTACAACCTACAGCACCAACCCATTCCATACACATCCACATCCTTTGGGCGACATGTGACGCTTGACTTTAGATGGTAGTGCTTGGTTCTGGTCTGTGGTTGGGGTTGAGTTGGCTGTGGGAACAGAGATGGGAATGGGGACTGTACTTTATATGTAACATTTTTCTGTTTCGTTTTCCAACTTTTCACTTTATGTTTATGTTGTGTGTTGGGCAAACTGACATTTTGTGCTTTTGCTGATGCTACCAACGCCATCGCCTCCTTCCCCTTCTCCTGTGGCTGGGACTGGGCTCTAGGTGTCTTGTACTTTTCACAACGGATATGACCCGTCCAGAATGATGTCGACGTCGACCGGTGGCACCTGAACACGATGGGTGTTAAAATAACTGGCACCGAACATATTGACTTTTAAAATAAGCATTATGGCGGTAAATTTTTATGAAACCTTCCTTCGGTGCTCCTGTCAGAGGCATTTCCTCTTCCAGTTTCACAGTTTCCACCCGACAACTGAGTGATTTATATATATTGTTTAATATTATTATGGCTGGCAGGTGGCCCTAGTCTGTTTTGCCAGGTCCGGTCTGCTCTGGTCTGGTCTGGTCTGGTCTGAGCTGGTCTGCTTCGTTCGACTTTGTTCTCCTTCTGCAATGGTTGTGCAAAATGCGAAAAATTGAACACATTACAAGCCCTGTGCATAGTCATAGCCATGACCATGTCCATGTGGTTGGCAATAATTGTTAAAGTGTCTGGTTGGCTGGGAACATTGCGAATCATGAAGTGATAGACGATGTATACACGTGATAGCATTTAAGAGAATTTGATGTACATTAAGTATATTTCGAACAAAGATTGAGGAAGATTAAGGATTAACAAAGCAAGACCATCACCTGCAATAATCTTCGTCAGACAAAATTCATTTTATTAACTCAAATCTGCATTATAACTTCTTTTCTTTTAATTATATAACATAAAATTCAAATTTAAGCAACTGCAAATCGATTCTGGTATCCCATTAAAAAAAATTTTATTTAGTTATCAGGGATAATTTAACTTTTTTTTTATATTTTGAATTCATTGGGAAGATCTGCCGGAAAAATCCTCTTACAGATTTTATATATGTATAAATATGCAAGAATAAACATTAAATAACCATTTGGTTCTCTCCACACAATATCGGGGACTAAGCCCTTCGACGAGCACTTTTCTCCGACTCTGAAAATTAAAAATATATATGCTTTTTAATGGTAATTATCCAAGGCCACACCTGCGTACATAAGCCTCCGTAGGTATGTATATATATAGCTTTTTACCTATATATATACAATTTTAACTTGTTTACAGGTTTTTAGGCTGTTGTAAAAGGGAAAAAACAAAACATAACCACAGAAAATAACTCCTTTTCCCTACCATACACACACAAACATACACACATTTAAAACGCAATCAATCAAGCGAAATTGAGAATCCAAATTAATCATTATGCATTTTCAATATTTTTTCTAGCTGGTTTATTTTGCGTTTTTTTTTTTCAATTTATTTATTTTCCTCATTGAAAAACACTTTTTTATTAGCATAACTTGCAGCGCGTTGGCTATGCATATATGTACTTATTTGCTCTGAATTAATGACAGTTAAATTTTAATTTTAATTCAATATTAATTTGCCTTTTGTTGCCTTTAAATAATGCTTAAATATCTTTAACTGAAAATGTTGTTTAAGTTGGCGGGTTCTTTGAATTGTCAGAATTGTAACAAGTTCATAAACTTGTCTACTTTTAATAACGATGAAAATGGAAGTGAGGTCGTCTTCTGCTCTTTTGTTTTGAAGGTCTCTTAGGCAACAAAGTCAATTTAATGGAAAAAACTTATTTCAGAAAGTTATAATGATAGAACTTTGTAATAATAATAATAATGGTTATTTTAAGTAATTATTAAGGAAATTGAAACTTGTATTGGTATATTTATGAACAATTGTTTTGCTTAGCTTACCCAGTATAGAAAGATAGGTGAAGAAAATAGATTTACCTGTAAAGAGAAAGAAGCGTTTATTAATTAAGACAATATTAATTAGTCCACTACTTCATTTTATTTAAATTTAATCATATACAGGTGTATCGACTTAATATATTATCAACTGTGCAACCCGTTTAATATTATTTTGTTTGAAGGTAGTGTAAACAATTAAATTTTTTATTAACCTGGCCTTCAATGAAAAATCCATTTGTCAACCGAAAAGTATAAATTTTTAATGCATGAGCGCTCAAAATTATGCTGCAAAAATTTTTCTCAATTGCTGAAAATTCCATCGCAACACTTCATTATCCATGTACAGGCAATAATCTAATAATTACGCACAAATTAAAAGATATTAATAATGCAGTAATAACAATGTTCAAGTATTAAGCCAAAGACTTTCTCCCATCGCCCACCACTTGACTCACTGAAAACAAATTCCCAATCAAAGTTCGGCGATTTGTGTTAATTAGAAATTTAAACTAGACAAGGGAGCAGTGGTAGGCGTTGTATTATAAATACACAATTACTGACAGCCTTCCTCATTCTCATCCCATTTTAGGTAGCTTTGAAATTGTACTCCAAAAAATGAAATTTAAGTATCAAAAGAAACACAAACAATTAAAATCAATTAAACGAGCACTGAGACACGTGGCAACTGGTAAGTTAGAAAATGCTATGAAATCACTAGCTTTTGTTTTGCATAGCTTTTATTTTCCCCTTTTTTTGTTTGTTTCTAGGTCTACTAAAGGCATTCTTCTATTTGGGTACACCAACTTTGTGCCCCTATCATCAGGCTTGTCTACTCAGTGGCGTTTATCCAGGCTTTTATTATCTGGGTTTGGTTCATTGTACGGGCTGCAATCTCTGCTCAATATGCTTGAATCCGTCTACTTTGTGCTCTGGCAATTTTACAAATTCGTTTGCCCAATGCGAATCTTTAGTGAACTAGACGAGATGGAACCAATTCACATAGATCCCGAAAAAGAAATTTGGTTTGAAATCTAATGCTTTTTGGCACCTGCAAACAAAATTGATTGATGATGATGATGGGAATGGTGAGAAAATAAATAGAATTTTTAGTCGCTTTGTTACCCAGGCGACCGTTGGTGATGGTAGCTGATTCTTGTTGCTCAATTGTCACATAATTCTCCCATAAATTATCAAATAATTTAGAGCCTGAGTCAAGGTAACCGAAACCCTCGACAGGCTCAATGAAATTTATTGCAAATTGTAGTAGGCAGGCAAGATTGGCATAGGAGGTAAAAAGGAAGTCAAGAGGCAGGCATTTTACTGGCTTATAGGGTGGAGGAATTTGAGGTGTGCTATCAGCCAATTGAGTATCGTTGAAATGGCTTGTAATTGTGTATTAAAATTATACTCTTGGGACCATTTGTTTAATGAAATGTAGCCAATGTCTGTAAGCTAATTAGAGTTGTTGTAGGCTTCGCATTTTATGCAAAGCCATCGCAATGAAGCACTATCACAGATAACTCTTTGTACAAGGACATAGATAGTTCCTTAAATGATGATGAGCCAAAACTCTAGCTAGGACGTTCAGTTTACGCTTGATAAGCAAAATACTCAAATGAATGTCACATTTAGGAATGGAACTTGAATTAAGCGTATACTGTTTAACAAATCTACTAATGCATTTCTACCTAATTGTGCTAGCACTCTGCTTATCTAGTGGTTTCTCAACACTTTTCTTATTTCTTTCAGTAGATTAGAGAGGGCTTGTTGAAATTGGTTTCTCAAGTCTTTGCCAATTATGATTGAGTCCTCATGTTCATTCGCCTTAACTGTCATTAATACCGCAAATTAGCCAGCAATGTCGTGGCTTTGGATATCGTCGTTGTACCTTGTGGCTCAACTAATAACTTCTAGTTGCCTGAACAAGCCACCCCGTCCCCCTTGCAATCCACATAAACAGTAAACCAATCCAATTTCTCCAGGCTGTGCTTTCATTAGCGCTGCCTGAATGACCCGTAACCAAACGAAACCCAAGTCCGATTTGGCCTTGATGCTGATTAAACGCTTATTACATGTAGTAAGCCGTCTACTGGGTCAGGTTGGTTTTGCATGGCCCATATATAGTGGACTGCGGATTGTGGCTACAAATCCCATAGAGTTAAAGCCGCCTGCACAACTGATTGCCAAGATTTGTTAATTATGCGAGCAATAATTAATGCTTCATCTCCGTTCATTTATTTCCCCTCCCCATCCGTTTTCTCTTTGCTTGGCTAATTGTCAATAAATTTGCCAGCTCAAAATATCATTTTCAACTACCAGAACTGACCACCTATCTCTTTCTATTTCTCTTTCAAATGCCTGTCATGCTGGCTGTCAGTTGTGCTTAATGCTGAAATGGAATCTAATCACGTTCTAATTTCTACTAAGTATGACAGCAAATTGTGTGAACAGTTGTCCATTTACACAAAATCGTTTTTGATCTCTTGTAGTATTTCAGTTCCGGCCTTAAAGTTAGCATCTTTCGCACTTTTCCCTCTCTGCATAGTTGACAAATTGAAATTTATTCTCATGAATCTCTGCGATATCTAAC
This sequence comes from Drosophila willistoni, assembly GCF_018902025.1. Taxonomy (NCBI): domain Eukaryota; kingdom Metazoa; phylum Arthropoda; class Insecta; order Diptera; family Drosophilidae; genus Drosophila; species Drosophila willistoni. Next base: position 7,697,843 of record NW_025814050.1, read on the forward strand.
AAACATAAATTATTTAACATTTAAATATACAGTAAGCAGAAAGTTCATTTATGAAAAAAGTAAGGATTCGTCATAGGAAGGGGGAACATAAAGCTCTGCTTTAAAATATTCTATCGAAAATTTGAGAAAAGCTGTTTGATAAGAGAGTCAAAGGTTGAAAGCAATTGTTCTTTATGTCCCTAGGGATCTAGCTATAACTTGTTTATATACAGTTATATGTACCTCATATGCTTTATATGTAAAGCAGAGGCTATTACATATGGACTATGGAATCTCAAAAGTTAAAGTAATAATAAAGTATTTGAAGATTTAATGCTATCATTTGGAAAATGTACTCAAAGCAAATCAAAAATTGCTGAAAAATCACAGAAATTCAATTTTATTTATATGCCAAATTGGGAAAATCATTTTGGACCAAGACTTTTTTAACCTACTGTACCCTCATCACCTGTCTAAAGGGTAAACACTTGCACACAAACACATACACACATACAGAGAGAAAAAGCTAAACAAACACAAATAGATTAGTTCAAAGTTCATGCCGTGCTGTCGAATGCCAAAAGTCAAATTGTGTCAACTGCTAGAATGCCAAAATAACAGCAACAAAAACAACTACAACTTCAAGTGGCAGAGAATAAACGGGGGGAAAAAACATGTCAAGGTTGAAAACCAGCAAGGCAGGCGACAAGCCAAAACAAATTGCCTTTGAGTCAGACGATTGACGATTGGGATGTGATGAGTCTGTGGGTGTGTTTGTGTGTGTGTGTCGGTATGCGGGTGTCTTTGTGTGTATCTGTGTGTGTGTGCTTGCCTGTGTATCTGTGTGTCGAGTTGGTCTTTTGATTTAGTTCAAGATGATGAAAGGAAGAAAACAGAAATGTTACTTATTGAAATGCCTAAGCTATGAGTAAGGTCAAGAGAAGATATGAACTTCCAGAGCCTATACTTTCTCAAGTGAATCTCCTAGCTGTAGTTGTGTCCACTTTGATGAGAGAAGTTTTGCGAGCTAAGAGGCTCTCAGCCAGGATCATCTTATGTCAAATCCCTGAGGGGCTTGTCTCATTGCAAGTCTCATGGTATACAAAAATTTTGCTTACCCCAGAGGTTGAGAAAACTATTCCATTTTCAAATTAGCAAACTCTACCTTGCATATTTTTGTTTTGTTTCTCCTTCAAAAAATTGAGTTAATTAGCGTTCAGCAGTAGCAACGATAACAACAACAACATCATCAACTGAATTGAACTAAAAGAGAAACACCATCATCATCAGCAGCATCTTCATTATTAGCATCATCAGCGCCAGCGTCATGAAAACTGAAAACTTTTTTCAGTGCAGAATAGTTGCAAACTTGAGTAGAGGCACAGACACGCCCACTTTCTGACAGTTACCTACAGCAAAAGTGTGCAACACGAAAATGTTCGTGAATTAAGCAATTAGGCAACTCAAAGTTTGAAACAAAAAACGACAACGAGAACCAAAACGACAACGAAATTCGAATTGGAATTGAAATTAACAGGAATCTGGTATTGCACTTGACGATTATAAAGCGAATGACAACGATGATAATGATGAATATGATGGTGATGATGATGATGATTATTGGATTAGACACCATGAGAAAACGACATTTGCGTAATGCCATCGAAAACGACTAATTGACGTGAATATTCTTCTCGACATTGTATTTGCTTCTCGGATTTGTATTTGGATTTTGGCATGATAATTGCAATTGCTGGCATACCAACGAATCGTCGAATCAATTGAACCGAACAAAATGAAACGAGACGAAAGGAATCAACGAAACGACCAAGGACGAAACATAAATACAGCCAATAAATTGAATTTATTTCAGGCATTTCTCCCTCCAATATATTTTGTGTTTCTCAATACCCAAATTCCCGCCCCATCACGACGTCCAAACGACGGTAAAAGAATATTTAAATAATGTCGATGACAAATGGCGAATGCCCTTTCTCTATATGAAGACTTCAAAAAATTGCTGAAACTAAAATACAAAGTAGTTTCAAACGAAAGACATTATAGACTAAGTCCCATTTGTTAACCAAATTATTTTACCTTTATTTCTTACCATTATAAATGCACCTCAGATATGTTAACACAGACACTATATATTATTTCCTTGCATACTTTAGGGGTGTTAATGAGTAATAGAAACTAATCTTTGCATTAAAATATTTTAAGGTGGATTTGAACAAAAAAAAACTTCATTTCTGGTACCTAAAATTGATGATGTTCACAAAAATATTGAAAAAAAAGTGGTTTGTTTTTTGAGCTTAGCTGTAAAAGGGTATACAATAGTCTCCTACTATTTACATTAAAAGCTTGGCTTGGCTTGGCACTCTCTCTCACTTTCTCTGTCTTTTTCTCTCTTTATTCGACTGCTTTTTGGCACATTGCTTATTGATTATTTTTACTAATTTATGTGCTAATAAAATTGTCAATTTGTATGCGTGCAGTTGGATTTTTTTTTTTCGTATTTTTTATTGTTGGAATTGGAAGGGCGAGGCCTGACAAAACCATTAGACTTAAGTGTCTGCTGCTGGCCAGCTTCCCATTCTTAGTTTCTATAGCAGGATTCAGTGACAAAGGGCAGAATGCCAACGGCGCTTACAAATTGACGCTGCAGGACATTTCTGGTAATGATTTTTCGTTGAAGGCAGTACGAAAGAGAGGATTCAGTGAGAGGATTCAGTTTCAGCTTGTGGCTGCCCCTTGCCCAGTCCATTGGTCTGCATAGTAAAAAGCCATGGCTTGGCTTGGCTTGGCTTATTATGCCGCATTTAAGTTTAAATATGGCCGCAAGGATTTCTACTGGGATTTTGGTCAATTGCTTGAAGACATTGATAATCTTTAAGTTTCATCTTTACTTGCGGTTGCACAGAGAAGTCATTAAATTTAAGTGAATTATTGAAGGTGCAGAGTTAATACACTTGATTGCTTAAAGCAACTCAAGGTTATTCGGACTCTTTAATCAAACACCTGATGATTTTCTGCCTTTACCGCAAATGTAAAACACTTGCCTCAATCAACTTCTCCCTATCGTCTCTTGTCATGCCATCACTTCAACTCACTTCGACTCTGACAATTTCTGCAAACGCATTACAATTTTATTTTTATTCAATTTTCGCAAACGACATCAAATGACAGGCAGGCAGTCAGACAGTCAGGCTGGCAGCCATTCAAGCAGCCTGTCAGTCAGAGGGCAAACACTTCTGACTACGTGTAATACAATTTCCACTTCCTCACCCAACCATCGAATGGCATTTTTACATAATTTAACAAGATGGCAACAGGAAAGAGGAAAAGGGCGAAAAATGGCAGCTAAACGTCAGTTAGTCTGCCACTCTGCTAGTTCGTCAGTCAGTCAACCAGTCAGTCATTTCTTTATGGGACTACTTGTAGATTGGAGTTCTTGTTAATGTGGCTTTTGTTGTTGTTACTGCTGCTGCTGCTGCTACTACTGCATCAGCATTGACCACTAAAAGTTGGCCATAAAATGGCATAAATTTCTGCGTACACTATAAGCAAACTTGAGCCACTTGAGTGGCGGCACTTTGAATGGCCCACACCTTTTCGTCCTCACTTTAAGCCACCCAACATAATGTTGTGAATACAAAAAAAATGAGAAAAATTGTTCCTTTTTTTCTTTTTTTAGGTGGAGAAATGTCTTTATCATCAAGTGGGCTTGGCTAACGGCATTTCTACTTCCCCTTAAAAGCCCTATGAAAAAGGTTTCTTAAGTGGAAATGGGCACTTTGTGCTAAGGGGAAGGAGAGAAAGCTAAAAATTTAAGCAGAACGCCAAAGTGAAAGTGTTGTTTATGGTAGGTTTTTGTGTAAAGATATGGCTAGAGTGGAGATTACACGATACTGAACAATGTTGTGAGAGAATGGAGGGGGATTAGAATCTGAAAGGGTTTCAAATATAGAACCAGGGGCTTACTAGACGTAAACTATTGTTAACTTTACAAATATCACAAATTTAATTACTGAATATTGAAAAAAAAACATATTGAATGACTTTATTTAAGTTGTAAATGTATTGTAAAAGTATTAAAGAATCTGTTATGGTCATAAAAGTCGTCTTAGCTTTTCTGCTTTAAAGTAAATTAATTGTAGATTTTTTTTTATTCTAAGTATATATTTAAAAATATCTCTTTTAATTCACAGAACGAATGTTTTCAAATTTGAATATCAACGGAAAAGTACTTAACAACATTTTGATTTCATTTATATCCTTTAATAAAAGAACATGTATTGAAGCTTAAATTTCTATGCATAAAATATTGATAACATGACAAAATTTGTCTCCGAAGTAATGCTTCTTAATGCCTATTCTAACCTGCATTGAAATTAATTTAGATTAATTTAATGGCATACCCCTTTCTAATCATTCACAATTAATTTGTCCAAGCTTAGGTTACATTACATTAGATAAGTCTCGTATCATCTTAATGCAAGTAATTTGTTTGCTTAAATATTAATTGATACGCAATCCAATCCCCAAAATCCCAACTCCTGACAACGCACTTCAGTTGGTCCCCTTATTGATTTTACCAAACGCCAACACCAATGGCAACTGGCACACAAATTTCCAGCTAATTGTGTCAACCCACACAGAGTCACACTCATCTGATTTTCCATCAGCTTTTATTGGCATCCACATCTACTCATTCCTTCCCATTCCAGCCTATATGCGAAAGCCATCCGCCGCCCTGCCCAGACTTACCGCACCCAATTTAGTAGCGTACAAAAATTGCCTTTGGTCTTACTTAGGCTACTTGAATGAATGTGGATGGAGCCAACCCCAGCATCATTCCACTTCATCCCACATGGCACCCAGCCCATACACATTTTCGATCTTATTGCTTTTAGCCAGAAAACTCCCATCCAACACGCTCCCTTAGAAAAGTTCTTTCCCCCCGTCCATCTACATATATCTCCTTTGCTCGGCTCTTGTTGTTTGTTTGTTTGTTTGACTGATTTGCTGTTGTTTATTTTGATTTCCGGTTCAGTAAGAAGAGGTAGGCGGCGGGGTGGAGCCCAGGAGTGGAGGTCATAGGTGGAGATTGATTGTATTGTCGCAGCAGGAGTTCGATTTCCTCTCTGAACACCAGATTAGTGTTGACAAACAGGCCAACAAAAAAGAGAAGAACAAAATCCACAAAAAAAAAAAAAAAACAGGTCCAAGGTAATCTCATAAACACCTACCAAACCAATACCAATATTCCCGAGTGATTTTGGGTTAAAACTTCCAAAAGCACGATTTCCGCCCCTATTCACTATTATTGAGAGATTTTACCCTCATGCTAAAAGTTTTTTCATCCGCTATCGTTATTATTTTTTTAAGTATTTTGCATAAAAAATGTGTTAGTCTGGAATTTATGTTTGTGTTTGGTTCGTTAATGTTGTGTAAGAGTCATAATTCTCGAATTTACCCATAAATATTGTTTATTTTGAGAGTGAATATGGACCTTCTGATACCCTATACGAGAGATAAAGAGAGTTTATCATAATCAACAATAATTAAATCACCTATTATTACACAATTACACCTTTAAAGTAATCCTAAAATCTCTCCAAGATTAACAATATTATGTAAACTTTTTATTTTCTTCAGTTGCTATGCCATTAAAACAGACGTGATAAAAAAGCAAGGGCATTGAAGTCTCGACATTGCAGAGATTAGTCCCTTTTCCATGACTTTGATTTTCAGTCAAGTGATTTTATTTCAGAATCAGACATTAAATGACGTTTAGTATTTTTTATAAAACAAAGAAAAACACAACAAAAACATTCATTTCTTTTATAATTACATTTTTTTATGTGATTTACCTAAATGTCATTATTTAATATGTACAATTGATGGCAACTTATGTAAAACATGATTAATGCCATTGTCTATAATTAATTGTTTGAAATACAAAACTAGAGATTTCCATTCACTTTTTGTTCGTATGTGGCATTTGAATTTAAATTATAGTTGCGAAATTATTTAGATGTTAATCGAAATGCAAATATCAATTATATTAAACGATATAATATAATAAACAACAACAAAATGAACTAATCGATTAATCTATAACTATCTTTAGGTTACACTTATGCATACAAGGCTCAAAAATATTTCGAAATACTCCCATTTAAGAGTTTCATCTAAGAGTTTCTTCTAAAAAAGATTATTTTTAAGGACACAATGAAGAAGCTATTATACTACCTCAAAAAGTTGGACTCTGCTCCTGAAAGCTTAACAAATTTTTGTTGGCTACATTTAGTTTTAATTCCTAAATAGTTTTACCGATCCACTATTGACTATTGCAAGTTAGAAGTACATTAGCAAAATCTGTCGATGATGGAACTTGGTGCGAAATTATTGTATTTCAAGATATACATAGCTATAAAACTATTGCTAAACAGACAATCTCCTGACCTTTTTGTATCCTTCTATAGAAAAGACCTCTTGATTTATACTGTGAAATCTCATATTTTTTGAGGTACGTACATATATCGTATTGAAAACATAGTAAGTTACTTTCGTCGACGGAGAAAACGTCTATCATATTGTACTAGCAATAAGTGTTTTTCACTTCATCTTTAGTCTGCATTCCATTCTTTCTACTTTTTAATTTTCTTGCAAATGGTATGAAATTTTAATCATTCAACTACATATATACAGTTCTCATTTTGCATTCCCCATTTGTAAAGTCATTGTCCTCTTTAGCTTCAGTCGCCATGCCTTGCTTTGGCTATTAAAATGTTAATTCAGCATGAAATTATGTTGCAGGCTGTTGCATTTTTAAGAATCAAGCCCAGCCACAGTCATATTGAATAACAAAGGACTGGCGTTATCCCCGCCAGTCGTCCACTGGCAAGAGAGAAAAAAAAAAAAACGAACCAAAAATAAAATGCAGAAAATTTCATTAAGGCCACAAATGAAAAAGTAATTACAAGCAATTATAAAAACGTCTATTTCACACATGCAGTAGGAGAATTGGTAACAGAAAAACCAAAATCAAAATAAACTAAATTGCAAAAAAACAAATAAAAAATGACAAACTTTTCGCTTGCACAAACTTTTGCAAGCAATTAAATATATTTGTCACTTCAAAATGGCTGACAAGCTAAAGTTAACCCAAAACCGCAAAAGGATGTGGACCAAAATTGGGGATTGGTTGGGCTGGTTGGCAGCAGTTGTCACTTGTTTTGCCCTGTCAAACATTAAACTGTGTTTGGCTCCCTCGTCAGACTTTTGGCCCTTTCTCCCGTTTGATTTCTTTCTTTTTGTCTCTTCGTCTCGCATTTTCTTGGCGAATGCAAAGAAACCTTCAACCTCACGACATGGCAACCGTGACCAAAGTTTTCCAAGTAAGTTTTTTTTTTTTCTTCTCACTGTTTGGCTACTGCAATAAGCAGGAAAAGAGGCAATATGCAAGGCATTTCTCAAAATTTGTAAAGTTTCATCAGAATGATGAAGTTAAGTATTTTACTGATAAGTAGTAGGAAAAGAAAATAAGGTATGGATTCTAATGAGCAGCCATTATAATGCCAAATCATCGATATGGATGCCGCCTTCAAAGTCTTGTCTTGGTGTAACATTTTGTATTCGATATTCATATTCACCTCTTAAATTTAGGATCTAAGTAAGGTTTGTATTGAAACTTTTCAGTAGATATAAAGTAATTCTTAACGGACCAACACCATCTTGCTGTTGTGTGTTAAAGATTAATTCAAAATTAAAAAAGATTTTCATTTATTTCTCCTTTTTTTTTTTAAATTTCATTCGACCATAAATCATTCGTTTGAAACGTAACTAAAAAAAAAACCAAGTGGCAACAACTTTTGATGAAATTCTTAAGAAACAAAATTAAGATATTCAAACCTCAGAATTCTTAGCCAATGCAAAGCCAAAATGGACACCAGATACCAAAACCAAACCAATTCAACAATTTCCTACTCTGGTAAACCTTCCACCCCACCTCTCGACCACCGTCTTCTTTTCCATTCTGCTGCTTCTTCAAACTCTGGAGTAAGGACACCCAACGGGGACACTCTGGATGCAGCCAAGTGGAATCAATTAATCTTTTTCCGTAAACATTTGCCAGAGTTTCCTCCCAAATCCTTACCAGCTCCCATCGTATCCCCTCTCTTGTAACAACAAACATGAGATGCTGACATCTAAGCAGCCCAAAAATATGACGCCCCCCTATCCGCTAGGCACTCCATCCACATCCACCAACCTCTCTCTCTCTCTCTCTCTCTCGCTCACTCTCTCTTCATTCTCGACTGAGTGAAATGTTTCAGAAAGTGCAGCTTGCAGCTATGAAAAATGATAAATTTCACTTTGTTGCGCCGCGCCCCTTCTGCATGCTGGCCATCCTGCCTTCACCTCTTTTTGGTTCTTGCCTTCATCCGTACTTTACTTGGGTGCTCTCTTTTATTATTTATCAAGCTTATTACGAAAGCACAAAGAAGACCATAGAGTGAAGAGAATGTGGAGAGAACCTTCAACTGCAACTGTGCAACAATTTTTTGGGGGTAATAACCCCCTCAACCACTTGGGATGGTGGTTGGGTGTTTGGTCGGTAGGAAAGTAGAGTAACGAGACTCCTTCGCTTGGTTTGATATTGAAAAATTATTGCTTTTTATGAAATAGTGCCATAAATTATTCGTAATACATTAACAATTATTTAGTAGTTGTTTTTTCGTCGTCGTCAAATTTTGTGATATATGACCCGCACTTACTCAACCAAGTCAAAACACAGACATAGACACAGACACACATAGAAAGAGAGACACTTTGAAATTAATTTCAGTCTGCAATCAATTACCTAAAACGAGAGAAAGAACAAAAGAGAGAAATTTGTAATGTCAAAAGCAACAAAATACGAAAAAAGCAATATGAATGATAGTTGATCAAAAAATGGTTTAGTTAAAGTTACTTGGCATCTGGATTTAGTTTACGATTTGAAAAACTTTATCATTATACCATACACCCATAGGGTGAAATGGTATATTAAAGTCGCCAAAATGTATGTAACAGGCAGAAGGAAGCATCTCCGACCCCACAAAGTATATATATTCTTGATCAGGATCAACAACCTAGTCGATCTAGCCATGTCCGTCTGTCCGTCTGTCCGTCCGTCCGTCTGTCCGTCTGTCCGTATGAACACCTAGATCTCGGAGACTATAAGAGCTAGAGCCACCAAATTTGGTATGTAGTCTCATGTAGTATGTACGCTTATCGAGTTTGTTTCAAATTTTTGTCACGCCCCCTTCCGCCCCCGGAATTTACATAACTCTGATTTTCTTAAAAACTATGAAAGCTACCGACATTACATTTGGTATGTAAGCTAGCTTAATAGACGCGCAGATATTGACTATTTAAAAATTTTGCCACGCCCATTTCCTCCCCCGCAAATTAAACAAAACTGATTTTCTCGAAAACTAACAAAGCTAAAGTCACCAAATTTAGTATGTATATTGGCTTAGTATGCGCGCAGAATACATATATTTTAATATGTTGCCACTCCCACTTCCGCCTCCATAATTTAGAAAAAACCGATTGGCTCTTGCAATTTTTTGACCATCGCGATCAAGACTAATTAATCTTATCTATTTCTATCAAACTACCAAATTTGATTGAAATCGAACTAGAAACATACAAAATATACGTATGAACGTATTTTGCTACGCGATCCATAAGAGCAGAATTGGCCGTAGGCTAGTGGCGGCGCTAGAGTGCTCGTGTGTTTGTAGAGTGAGCGAGATAGCATATGGTTATGAGGCATGTTAAAACAATTTAATTGACATACATTTGGTTTTCGAAATTTTAAATATTTGTTTCACCTGGTGTATGGTATACCCAAGTCGGCGAGACGACTTACTTACTTCATTTTATACATATAAATGAATCATACAAGAAATATTTGTCTACTGTGTAAATGACAGACCTAAAAAACTAAATTCTAAAATCTTTAAAAACTCATTTCCAATGAAACCATTACGAATTGGGATACGCGATTGTAGATTGGAACATAAGAAGTATATACTAAGTCTCTAGCATAGACAATTAGGGGACAATAAATTAGAGAACTTTATCCTAGATGCATCTGCTAAACCATAATCCACAAACTTTTGATCAGTTAAAGGTTTTTTCTAGTTAAAGTTAAAGTGATTAGTTCAAAGAACATTCCTTTAATAAGTAATTTCATTATCAAACTGATGTACTTTCAAAACTAGTTATAATCATGTTCTACATTAGTAAGTGAATTTAATTTTAAAGAACTCGCGCAAGGGCTAAACAATTTCTTCATGACAATGTTAAATGCAAGATTAAAAATTCTAATTCTAATCTATATTGGTTTGCTTGGGAAAAATATAAATATTTTACTTTTCTCAAAACACTTTGTGCAGAGAAACACTTTAGTTTGTTGCACATGGCAACGTTGCCTTTTAGCCGTATTAATCTTTTAGCCAGACTTTATGTCACTTTATATTTCGCATTTATGTCGCTTGCCATTATTTACATTGACAGGAAAGTCATCAGACGAGTAAACACCTTGAGATGGGGAGACTCCTCCTCCTGTTTGGGACACTTTTATTGATTTATCACGTCTGGTGTGAGTTATAATTTCACCCATCAACTGCAGGCAGGCAGCCAGACAGGCTGAAAGGATGATGTCTTCTACTTGGATAAATTTATGGCAAAAATTTACGACTACTTTAAGTCCCCCTTTTCTCGTCTCATTTGCTGAATGGAGTTTGAAATTTGATGATTAGCTTGCCGGCGGATGGGAAGGTATAATTGCACTAGAGAGTTAAGTGATTTATTTGTTAAGCTTCAAATATATTAATTATGTGTAATTAATTGGCTGGCAAATTGAGGCTAGAGTGTAGCAAAAGGGAGGATTAAATTTCCCCCAGAATACATTGCACTCAAATAATATGTGTATAATCAAGTCGGAGACTAGTCCCTTACTATTGGCAAGTAGGTATATGTTTTACGAAATTAAAAACTATTTTTTGGACCAGTTCTAATTAACAGAAAATTACAAATTTAGATTAAACAGAAACTAAGACAAGTTCTATTTATCCTTAATAATTCAATTATATTTAGCTTTTGTACTCGCATTCGACATTTGCTCGTTTTTTTTTTTTTTCTAGCAATTTGCTAGCTTATCAGCATTGGAAGCCAACTATTACCAGCTGTATTATTACATACATTTGCTTAACTCAGGACACTTTGTAATGCTCACACACATACACACACATGCTTACAATATGCGGAAGCACTTCAACGGTAAAGGACGAGCAGGACTGTGATGATGCTTTCGTGCTGCTTGCCAGGAACATATGGTTATAATGGCTTTTGTAACTGCCAGGCTATGCAGAAAGGACGTTGTCGGGTCAGGAGTAAGTAGTGGTTCCCGATGCTGCTGCTGTTGTTGTCCTTGTCATTGGCATTGTTGCTCTTTGTATGCCACACTCAGAGTTAATCAGTGATGTCAAAGAGTTTGTCATTAAGTTAAGTGCAAATGTCATGTCCAAAACTACAAATAAAACATTTCTCATTAAGAAACAACTACAGCCTTATAAGTTAAACTAGATTTTTGGCAAAAGAAAGAAAGAAAAGTTTTCTAGGAACATTACCAATTTAAGAAACGAAAATCGAGTAAAACGAGTTTTAAAATAATTTAAAATAAACCTATAAGTCGCATTGTAAATCTCTTGATTTATTTAAGTGGATTATTTCTAAACTAAGTAACCTACAGGCTGGAGTTTTACAGCGACTATTGAATCATTTTTGTGATTTTTTACCTCTAATAGTAAATTATTTCAAATTTTTACCTTTTTACTGAACTAAAGGTAGATAGATTTTGTTATGATTTCTTAATTATTCATTTAGTGTCTCCACTACCTTAATAAAAATGAAAGAAAACAAAAGGTTTTCCATTTTTGGCTTCAATACAAATTGAATTGTTATTTTAATGAAGTTTTAAAATTCAGCATTAGGGTATGTTTTTAACAAAAAATTTCGATGTATCGAGAAAACACTTTATGGAAAGAGTAACTGAAATCCTTTATGCATTTACCTCATATTTTTTTGTGTTGTCGCTCTTCCTTGTTATTGTCGTTTATGTTGTTGTTTGTTGTTCGTTGTCGTGTCCGTGTCTCGTGTACTTTAATTGCGCCTTTTGCAGCAAATGTTCTTGGTACACACACACCCTCATATACACAGTAGTTTCCATACACCAACCCACACACACACTCATATGCAGGAAGTCCAATGACTTTTTGCCACTGAAAGCGGTTTATATATTGTATGTGTATATGTATGTGTACGGGTATAAATGGAGACGTTAGCACTAGTTTTAGTGGCTTTACATGGTGTTCGTTGTTGTTTTAATTATGCGCCTTTTGCCACTTTTGGTTGTGGCACGCAATCCCCAGTCAAAGGATCTTCTCGGGGAATCTTGATGTGCAGGACATTAAGTCATTTAGTTTTATTAGTTACAAACATTGTGCCATGTTTGGGTTAATTGTTTAAATTAAAGTTATGCCAAGTTATTTCGTATTTAAATTATTATTAAATGTAGAAAGCGAGAGAAAGAAAAGCAAAACAAGGAAGCAGAAAAACGAGACAAAGTAAAGTCTGGGCTGAAAGACATAAAACATAAATCATTGTTGGCACTTTTAAATTGGCTTTTTGTGCCAACACATTCAACGCTGGCCAGGATTATAGACGGTCCAAGGAATGCAACAGCAACAGAAACATCGCCAACAACAGTAGCAAAAGCTGGAGTAAGAGTACCACGTTAACCTTTAGGCAAACAGCATCCGATCCATTTTGCCCTATAAATACTTATACATACATACATACATATATAGATGGAAGCCAACGGAAATTTAACAAAAATTGACTCAATTTGAATAAGCCAATGCGGGTAAAGGAAAAGCAGAAGAGGATGAGGCAACAGTAACACAACAGACGGATATAAACAACAATGGAAAAAGAAAGAAATGCAAACAAGGAAATGTAAAAAAACGAAACGAAGAAAAATATCCCAAAGGTAAAAGATGACTGAAACTTAAAGTGAAAAAGAAATTTACTGCAACAACACCTGAGAATTTTTGGCCTCCAGCTAAAGTTGGGGCTTCACTTTTTCGAAAGCGATTTATGTGATTGTATGTATGTATGTGTTTGTGTGTGTGGGGGAGTCTGAGGAGTCTGTGTGTGGAGACCTTTGTGGTTTACCGACGAAGCAATGTAACCACAAAAGTCCAAACAATCAAGTTGAAGGAAATCCGTTGAAAAGGCATGAGCAATTAAATCATTTGAAATTAATGCAAAGCTTTCTTTTCATTCTTATTTCACTATTTTTAATATCTGATTAATATATAAAAGCACAACGTTTCTGAAGTTTTCACCATTTATGGCAAAAAATAGAATTTTTTATAATAATTCATTACAGACTCCTTAAATACGTTTAAAACTCTGGCTAAATAAAATACAAATCAAGAGAATTAATATAAAACTCAATCAACTGTCAGTATCAGAGCTCGAAAAACTTCTTCGCATTGCCATCAAAACGAAAAGTTTCAATGTTGAACTCGAAAATACACAAGTTTTAGCAATATTTCGACAAGTTTGGCAAATACTACCCACGGGTGAAGATGTCAGGAAGAAATGGTGGGGGGGAGCCAAACCGAAACGCAATTGCTGTCAATTGTAGCGTGGATATTACTTGGGCGCAGCAAAGTATGCAACATAAAATTATGAGCAATGCCACGAAAACTTTTGCTTTTCGCACTACCACAGAACAGCAACAGCAACAACCACACAACAGCATGAAGGGAAAATGGAAAGCTCTTGGACAGCCGACGTTTTGGCACGCCCACTTTAGCTCACTTTTTCTCCGCGCATGTCTGAGCTGTCTAATGCATTGATTGATGAGCATGTCATGAACTTATGACATTGATAGTTATAAATTATTATTATTTCGACATTTTTGCTTCTTGCAATCGAAATAAAATGCAGAAGACGGCACAACACGAAAAAAACAACAATTTCCCCTTTCTTTTCTCGCCTTTTTCTTCTTCTCTGCCATCTCCTTCGTCGTCGTTATGACAACTAATTGACATTTAAAGTTTGTCTAGAGAGCAACAGAGAAGGAAAAGATACAAATGATGAGTAGAAAATGAGTTGGTCAGACAATGGATGAATCATTTGAATGAAATGTTTTGTTACCAAAAGTAAAATTCCTTCCTTCCATTCTTGCTTCAAACAAAAGTCAATTCATTAAGGAGAGAATGATGGTAATAATTATAATCATAATGACTAATAGAAACAAGAAAATTCTTAAAAGAATGGAAAACATAAATTCTATAGAATGTTGCAAAACAAGAGGATAGCATTTAACTGCAACATTTTGTGTAACTTTACAACGAAAATCAAAGACATTTTATCTAAAACAATTGATTTCGAGAGTTGTCGATTCTAGAGCAACATTGTAAAAAAAAAGAATCCTCTAAAAAAAACCCTTTTTAAAATAATCCTCTTTTGTTTGTTTTGCTTATTGGTCATTCTTCCACAAAATGACTAAACACATTTTCCATTTTACTGTTTGTTTTTCATTTCTTTTTCCTTCTATCTATCTATGGTCGTTGTTGTTTTTGCTCTTGCTGTTTATCATTTTGGCATCTTCATTGCTGTCATTAAGCGCACATTATGTTCGCCCACCTTCCGTTTTATAAATGTATCAAAAATAATACACAACCCGACAAAAACGACAGAGCACTACAACTCACACCTAGCCGTGTAGTCATCCTGCTATACTTGCCCAGACAGGGGGAGGAAACAGAAAGAAATGTGGTGAGGTGAGTAAAAATTTGATAAATGCTTCTTTGGAGGTTTCATTTAATGTACGCCAAGTGCGTTCATTGTGTGGAAATCATAAAAATGGTAAAATGGAAGAAGCAAAGCGAAAGAAGGCCTCGTTCTCATTTTCTTTATATTTTTCCTCCTCTCTGTCTCCCCTTCTCACTCCTCTCTATACGTTAGTAAAAAGTCCACACAGAAAGTTTTTCCTCTACACAAAAATGTGGCGTCGATTTTTTAAGTGATTTTAATGCGGTAAAGCTTTATTTTTGGGCTTTGCTTCTTTTTAAATACCCTGCAAGAAAATATGAGCTATGGGCTTAGTAGTACATTTTGTATAAACATATAATGGCAAATATTTTTTATTTGATCTGCTGTTTTTAGAGTACTTAGTGAACTTTTTAGCAGGTTAATGAAATATTACTAAAAACCGTTCAAGTTGTATATGTATGTATGTAGATCTCGTGTCAAAAAAGCAGAAATTTGGTTATAAGTTCTATTTAGATATTAACCATGTTTAGAATGCATAAATAAGCATTGATATGAGCAAAAAAGTTCTAGTTCTTTCATGACATGTCTAAAATTTTGGCACTTTTATTTACCTTTGTGCTATAACTTCATATAAATTACAATTGGTAAGGGTATAAAAACTTCATCATAGCTAAATTGAACCATTTGGGTTTTATTTTGTTTCTTGTCCTATATAGTACTTTTATTTCTGCTCGGGTTGAATTATTGAAAAACTTTGAAGTGCTTTTTCAAGGCATGGTCATGAGAAATGGTTGCAAATTTTTTTTTTTATAAATTATTTTTGTACAATTTTGACTTATATTGATAGTGAGCGAGAAGGAGAGAGGGATATGGAGAAAAAAAGACAGTGTAATAAAGAGTATAGCTCTTTTATTTACCTTTGTCGAAAATGATTAAATACTTTTCCATAGCAAATTTTATCAGATAGGGCAAATATCTGAGTCGAAAGTTTTAAGTGGAGATTGGCCCATCGTTAAATGGGAAAACCAATCAAAATCCTTGAATACTCATAACCTCTTGATTTCAGCATAATACAAAAATAAAGCAATAAAAATAAAATATAAATATAAATATGGCCACACTCACACACAAATAATATACACACATACACACATACCCATACTAGTGTATGAACAAACAAACCACCAATCCATCTATATGAAAGCTGAATAAAGAACTTTTGATGAATATGCAGAAAATTTTTGCAGGAAAAAATACAACTTTTAACTGACGAAAGTAAACGTACCCCACGGAATTGGCGTCTGTTACGGAATGCTCGTCTCCATCACCATCATCATCATCATCATCATCATCAGGAGCAGCAGCAGCAGCAGCATCCTCATTCGAGGCGGCGGCGGCGGCGGCATCATCATCTTCATCATCATGATCAGAACGTGACGCCGACGTGACGCATGAAAATTAATACATATATGCATAAAGTATATGTACATGTATTTACTATATACATATACAGACACATACATATATGTATATATTGATGTATGAGCTGACGAAACGTGAAGAGTGACGTGTAAGAGAGAGGAGCTCGCAGGATGAGACAACGTGTGCCGACCTATTGCATATTCATAGCTGTTGAAATGTTGTGAATAATGCTAATTTAATATGATATGTATATATATACACAGGATGTTTCATTTTTGTTTTTGGGGTTTTGTGTTTTTTTTTTTCTTTTTTGCTCAGCCAAAGCAATCAAACAATCAGTCAGATAATTTGATGAAAATCAAGCACGATTCCTGCGGTGGACTTAAGACTAACATTGATAAAGTCCCAGGAGACCAGAGTTAATAATGCTAAAGATTTTATGGCCTTTAACAAAGAACTAGCAAAAAAAACAGGTTAATTTGATTATTTTTAAAAAGAGACAAGATGTTATAAAGCTAAGCTCTAACAATGTGGTTAAATGAAATCGTTATAAATAAAGTTTTTATAAGACTAAGGCTTTAAGCATAAATCTGAATGAAAACTTGTTACTTTTACTTTGTTTATGCCCAACCGGGCAACACAAGGGTTAAAGGAGGCGGAAGCTTTCACCTCGCGCCGCTCTCCCGATGGTGCCCATCGCTCTCCCCACGAAAGAACTCCCCACACTTCGCTCCAAGCGGGGCTTGGTGCCCTGCTCTTAATTAAGCTAGTTTTAGTGTCAAACTTACAAGTGAATAAAAAAGAACATTGAAGTGAGATTGCTGCAGTGCCCAATTTCTTGAAGGAAGACATTTTAAGGAAAAAATTCATTTAGCTGCCTACTTAGGAAATTCAACCCCCCTACGAATACATTTGGTCCTTCGAGCCGGATACTAAGATCCTCTCGAACCACTAGCATCGGTGGAATTTCATCCATATTTCAAGCTAAGTAATTTTTTTGCAAATTATAGGTATATGAGTACATGTACATGCCTCCAGCATCCGTACCCATACTCACATACATATAATTGTTGCCATTGATTCTCCTAATCCAAGTAAAAATTACTTTCGCGCAAATTTTTCCTCCTCAAAGGAGAGAAAATTTTGGTCCCCAAATTTTCATACATATATATGTGTCCAGTACATAAGGCGCCATATTGGTTCGCCCACTTCAAGTTTTTTCCTCGCACTTTGGCATATATAGGCCAAGTATATAAGGCGCCATATTTTATTTGCCTATTTCCAATATATATTTTTTCGCAATTTCAAAAAAATATTAACACATATGTATGTATGCAGTGAATCAAACCTACGAAAAAAGTGATCTCCTACATATAAGATATATATGTATATGCAAGCAGAGTGTGTGAATGTGACAAAAATTACAAACATATCCAGTGCTACATTAAATCCAAAAATAAAGGTTTTGTGCAAATACAGTCCACTCCTGGGAAAAGTGTGCGCGCAGTGAAAGGTGGTTTTCAACGAAGAGAAGAAAATTTTCAATACAAATAATAAAGATTTTTAAAAAAAAAAAACGAAAGTGAACCACCCTCTCACATATAAAAGCCACACTTAGACATTTCTGGTGACCAGACACCCTATAAAGTTGGGGGCATATCGGTTAGACACAGCAAAAGAAATCATATTAAAAAAAAAAAAAAAAAAAAAAACATTAATTTATATAAAGAAATCCGATCCATTCACACCTCTGCATATCGCCATTCCATATTTTCATATTTAAAAAAAAAGAAAAAAGAGAAAAAGAAATTTTTAAATACATATATATATACTCCAACATTTTACATATCCATACACATACATATATATACATATTTTTCCATACATAAAATTTTACATATATATATACATATCCATACACATACATATATATACATATTTTTCCATACATAAAATTTTACATATATATATTCATATCCATATACATATACATATTTTTTCCATACATAAAATTTTACATATTGATTCCCATATACATATCCATACATACATACATTCCACAAAATTTCTAATTTTTTCGCACACAAATATATTTTTCCACCACCGCGAACAAATCCCGCTATCCCTTGCAGCCTATATACATACATACATACGAGCA
Source organism: Drosophila willistoni (assembly GCF_018902025.1). Lineage (NCBI taxonomy): Eukaryota > Metazoa > Arthropoda > Insecta > Diptera > Drosophilidae > Drosophila > Drosophila willistoni. The sequence continues at coordinate 7,716,312 of NW_025814050.1, forward strand.
TACATAAGTACCGCTTAACTGCAGTATACCAGCACAGCTGCAAGCTCATGTGCCAAAGACCGGCACAAAGCAAACGACCAAAAGTAGCTGTGCTGTATACCCTAGGTTGGCAGGCACTTTGTGGGGTATATAGGTTGAAGGGTCACGTTGAGGAAAAAATCGAATAATATTTAATTGGTAAAAATTTGTGTTCCGCGTTTTTGTTTATTCTATTCCCACGCGTTCCAAGTCGTATTTTTTGGAGTTATATTTCAATTCCAAAATATTCCCACGTGCTCCAAGTCGTATTTTTGGAGTTACATTTCAAGTCCAAAATATTCCCACGTATTCCAAGTCGTATTTTTGGAGTTACATTTCAAGTCCAAAATATTCCCACGTGTTCCAAGTCGTATTTTTGGAGTTATATTTCAATTCCAAAGTATTCCCACGTATTCCAAGTCGTATTTTTGGAGTTACATTTCAAGTCCAAAATATTCCCACGTGTTCCAAGTCGTATTTTTTTGGAGTTATATTTCAATTCCAAAGTATTCCCACGTGTTCCAAGTCGTATCTTTGGAGTTAGATTCCAATTCCAAAGTGTTTCCAAGCGTTTCAAGTCGTATCTTTGGTTCTATTGCAATTCCAAAGTATTCCCACACGTTCCAAGTCGCATCTTTGGAGTTATATTGCAATTCCAAAGTATTCCCACACGTTCCAAGTCGTATCTTTGGAGTTAGATTCCAATTACAAAGTGTTTCCAAGCGTTTCAAGTCTTATCTTTGGTTCGATTTCAATTCCAAAGTGTTTCCACCCGCTCCAAGTCGCATCTTTGTAGTTATATTTGAATTCCAAGGTGTTCCAAGCCGTTCCTAGGGTTTTTTGGCAGTGTTCCAAGTCATTCCAAACGTACCAGCTCGTTTTCTGGTTTTTTTTTCAATCTATTTCAAGGCGTTTCAAAGCCGTTCTTCAAGTGGTTTGGTAGTGTTCCAGTTTTTCCCAAACGTTCCAGTTCGTCTTTTTGGCTAATTTTCAAGCCGTGCCAAGCCAGCTCACCACTTTATAACCGCCACTCTCTGGGGTTATGAGCACGAGCCCGTCAAAAGACGAGAAAGCAGCTGAGAACACTGCAGCCCCGAGCAAATCCTCAATTGCTGCTCCAGGTCAGCGCCAGAGGAGTACCAGCCCTACTACTCCTCCTTCCCGAGCATTTCAGACCCTCTCTAGTCCACTAACTCTCAAGTCCGCACCATCGAGCACGACCTTTCAGCAAGCCACGTCAGAGCCACGACGAGCAAGCCAAAAAGAGGTCAAATCATTGGTACCACTTCCACAGATTTTGGTAACCGCCCCAAGAGTCACTCGGTCCGAGACCAAAAGGGTTTTAGCTGCTTCCACCATGGCTTTGAAGAAGTTTGGTTCCATTTGCGATAAACTAAGTCAGTTTGAAGTCGACAACCACGTCACGTCACTGTCCGAGGTCAGCGTATTTACGCTCCAAGTCCGTCGTGATCGAGTTCAAGCGTTGTGGGAGAAGGTCGAGCAGGAATATGAGAAATGCGAGGCACTCATAGATGGTAAAGACGATAACTCTGAAGATTTAGCCATCCAAGCTAAATATGACAAATGCTATCAAGTTTACGAGCGATGCACGGCTCGATTAAACGAGCTTATCCATGAAAGGTCTGCTCCGACTCCTCCGAACCGTCATGCGCCTACCTCTGCACCAGCAGAACGAGGCTGTCGATTGCCACCCATTGACACAGAAGTCTTTACGGGAGATTATTTAAAATGGCCCACGTTCCGTGACTTGTTTACAGCCATCTACATAAGCGATTCGCGAATTTCCCCTGTTGAAAAGCTGTACCATCTCCTAGCGAAAACGAGGGGTGAAGCCAACCTCATTGTAGCAAAATTCCCGCTTACAAATGATGGTTTTGAAACGGCATGGAATGCACTTAAACAGCGTTTCGAAAATAAGCGACTTATCGTGAACAGCCAATTCCGAGCACTTCTTGACCTGCCTCAAATTTCCCATGAGTCCGGAAAAGCATTACAGGATCATCAGAATGCTCTGCAGGCATCCATTCGCGCTTTTGAGCACTGTGGCCTGCCAGTAACCACTTGGGGAGGCATGTTCGTATTTTTCTGTTCCATCAAATTGCCAAAGAATACCCTTTCATTATGGGAGCAATCTCTGGGAGACAAGACTGCCATTCCAGAGTGGCAAATGATGGACGATTTCCTCACTGAGCGGTTCCGTACGCTCGAAGCGGTGGAAAATACAACTGCAATGGCTATTTCGGTTCCCACATCGAAACCTCCACGAAATCCGATTCCAGCCACCCGAAAGGCTAATACATTTGAAGCCAAGGTGACCACCAAACCAAAATCCTGTGATCTCTGTATGAAGGAGAATCACCCGGTGCGTCGATGTCCCCGCTTCCTTCAGATGACGGTGCCAGAGAGGGTGGCATACATAAAGAAAAAGTCCCTTTGTCTGAACTGTTTCGCAAGAGGACATCAAGTAAAAGATTGTCCGAGTCAGCACAATTGCTTCACGTGCAAGGGGCGTCACAATACGCTCTTGCACAAGGACGCCCGACCGGAGAATAATCCAACGTCGGTCCCAGCTCAGCCCAGTTCGCACAATATTGTCCGGACTTACTTTACCTCTGAGGCAAGGTCCTCACGAGATAAGTTGCTAGGTACAGCGATCGTGGACTTTTGGCACAAGGGCACTACTTATGCTTCACGGGCGCTATTAGACCCGGCTTCTGAAGCCAATTTCATATCCGAAAGAATGTTCCGACTCATGAAGTTACCATTCCAAACTGTCAGGGCCGAAGTGACAGGCATTAACGGAAAGGTCAATAGAACCTTGAAGGTCTGTCACATAAGCATTCGGTCATCGCATGGACCTCCAGTCCAGATCGAGATAGAAGCGTTTGTCTTGTCCCAAGTTGCTGATGATTTGCCGTCATGTACGATAGCCCAAGCCACACTGGAAGGAATGCCCAATATTCCTCTAGCCGACCCCTCCTTCAGATTAAAGGCAAAGATCGATCTACTCCTTGGCATTGATGTAATACCAGCGGTGACTCTTTCCGGCATCCAGACCGAAGTGTGCGGATCTTTAATGGCTCAAGAGACGAGATTCGGTTGGGTCATTTCAGGCCCGTTGCAAGGGGTCCCCGTCAGTTCATGTGCCGCGTTCACCACGAGGGTCGCAGTTAGCAGAGAGGAGGGACTTGAAACTCTTCTCACAAGGTTTTGGGAGGTGGAGGATCTACCGGGCAAACCGGTAGAAGATTCTGACTCTGTTTGCGAGGTCAATTTCCAGAAGACCACAAGAAGAGATGTTGCGGGGAGATATACGGTCTCACTTCCGTTTCGAGATCCAACCAACATCAACCTTGGTCATTCCAGACCAGGGGCATTGGCTCAGTTCCTAAAAAACGAAAGCCGACTCCTTAAAAATATTCCGGCAAAAACTGAGTATGACGCCGTCATCCAAGAATATTTGGACTTGGGCCACATGCGTCAGGTTCCATTTGACGGCACTAATAACAATTTTTATTTGCCACACCATGCGGTTTTCAAGCCCGACAGCACCACAACAAAGGTACGGGTAGTTTTTAACGCCTCTAGCAAGTCCACCAACGGAGTAAGTCTCAACGACATACTTTACCCTGGTCCGGTACTTCAGTCCGATCTCACTACTCAGATTCTCAAGTGGCGTTTTTTCCGAGTAGTTTTCAATGCCGACATCACAAAAATGTACCGCCAAATTATGGTCGATCAAATCCACACGCCATTTCAGAGGATCCTGTTCCGAAATAAAGAGGGGCAACTTGGTGATTACGAGCTGAATACCGTCACGTTTGGCATTAACTGTGCTCCGTTCTTAGCCATCCGAGTACTTCAGCAACTCGCAAGTGATGTACAATCCAAATTTCCTTTGGCTAGCGATATTATCAAGTCCTATATGTATGTCGATGATGTCCTGGCAGGGGCTCATAATGAAACAACGGCAATCGCAATGGTCAATGAACTTCAAGACGCTCTTGGTTCAGCTGGCTTTCCCTTGCGCAAGTGGACATCGAATGTGAAGAGCGTGCTCAGTTGTATTCCAAAGAGTCATTTACTGAATGCTGATTTCCTCGACATCGAAGAGGCCAGCACAGCGAAAACACTGGGAATCCGATGGAAAGCGACTACGGATGAGTTTTATTTTGTCATCTCACCCCAAGATGTCAAGTCAGCTTATACTAAGCGAGAAGTCCTCGGGCAGATCGCCAAGCTATTCGATCCCGCTGGCTGGCTGGCTCCCTTTGTGATTCAAGCCAAGGTGTTTATGCAAGAGCTCTGGTTACAAGAGCTAGGGTGGGATGATCAATTGCCCAGTGAACTCCATCACAGGTGGCAGGATTTTACAAAGAGCTACTCCTTCCTTGACCAGATCCGAATTCCACGATGGGTTCTTCATGACCCAAATTCCGACATCCAATTCCATTGTTTTTGCGATGCGTCACAGCGGGCTTATGGTGCCGCAATTTACGTGCGCGTTAGCAATGACCAAGGCATATCATGCTGCCTTCTTGCAGCGAAATCTAGAGTCGCCCCGGTTAAAACGGTTTCATTGCCCCGCCTTGAATTATGCGGAGCTACACTTTTAGCGGAACTGGCAGCTGCAGTTCTTCCGCAACTTCCAGTTGATAATGCGGAGGCTTTTTATTGGTCAGATTCCACCGTCGTACTGTCGTGGTTAAATAAGCCACCCTGCACATGGACAACGTTTGTCGCAAATCGGGTAGCAAAGATTGTGACGGCAACAAATGACGCCCCATGGAATCACGTTCGTTCAGAGGACAACCCAGCAGATCTCCCTAGCCGCGGCCTGAGTGCGCAGGAATTGGTACACAAGGATTTGTGGTGGCACGGCCCACCATGGCTACGGGAACCACAAGAGTCCTGGCAGCGAGCGACACCACTCCCACTAGACACTGCCTTGGAGAAGCGGGTAGTGAAGGTCCACGTCGCGATCGCTAAGCCAGCCAACGAGATATTATCTCGTTTTTCCAATCTGGCACGTGCCTTACGAGTGATAGCATATGTGATCCGTTTCGGCAGAAGGTGTCGTAAACTGCCAAACGATTACTCCGGGGAGGTGACCTCTAGCGAGATCAATCAAGTACTCCAGGCGTTGATCCGAGTCACTCAGCGTGATTACTTTCCGACGGAACATCGGTGTCTACAGCAGAAGAAATCTCTGCCCACGTCTAGCACCATTCTCAATTTGAATCCTTTCATTGACGCATCAGGTGTGATCCGAGCATGTGGGCGCGTGCAACAAGCAGCGGCCCTTAGTTACGATGAGCGTAACCCCATTCTGTTGCCAGTAGTAAGTCCGTTGTCCCGGCTGTTGGTGCTTTTCACGCATCAGATCTCTCTCCATGGGGGCAGCCAACTGGTAGTCCGTCTCATCCGACAGAGATACTGGATTCCAAGACTGCGGAATCTAGTAAAATCGGTGGTCAATTCATGCAAAGTCTGTGTGATTTATAAAAGAAGGCTGCAATCACAGCTAATGGGCACCCTTCCGGCCCAGCGAACTACTTTCGCACGTCCTTTCACGACCACCGGTATAGATTTTGCAGGTCCTTTCGACATCAAGAGTTTCACCGGCCGCGCTTGCCGCATATCAAAGGGATATGTGTGTGTCTTTGTTTGCTTTTCCACCAAAGCCATTCACCTTGAGGCAACTTCGGATTTGAGTACCGAAGCATTTCTGGCAGCATTCGCTCGCTTTGTATCGAGGCGAGGGTGTCCCCAGCAAGTGCAGTCCGACAACGGGAAAAACTTCGTAGGTGCATCCAGAGTGCTTGAAAAAGATTTCCTAAATGCTACCCAGCAGAAAATATTATCCCACTACAGCCATCAGAATCTGTCCTGGCATTTCATCCCTCCCGGGGCACCACACATGGGAGGGTTGTGGGAGGCTGGAGTTAAGAGTTTTAAAACTCTGTTCTACAAGGCCACTTCCAACCAAAGGTATACTTTTGAAGAGTTCTCTACGCTGCTGGCTAAGGTAGAGGCGTGTTTGAACTCGCGGCCGATTTCTCCTATGTCTGAAGACCCCACCGACTCTTTAGCTTTGACCCCAGGCCATTTCCTAGTTGGCGGTCCATTGCTATCCGTGACGGAACCTGAAATCAAGGATCAGGTACCGTCTATCATTAACCGGTGGCAGCGTCTGAAGGCCGTGAGTCAGCATTTCTGCACCCGATGGAAAGACGAGTATCTGAAGGAGCTACATAAGCGCAATAAGTGGCGATTCCCTTCTAAAAATCTTGAAGTGGGCGATCTGGTGGTACTCAAAGACGACAATCTTCCATTTAATGAATGGCGTCTCGGGCGAATCCACCAGACACACCCTGGCAGTGACGGCAATGTCCGCGTCGTCGAACTGCTTACCGCTCGCGGTATTGTGAAGCGTCCCGTCGCAAAGTTGATCTTTCTTCCTCCAGAAGAAAGAATTCAAACCCATTACGTAAAACTACAGTAGCGTCCAGCACTTGGTCCTTCCTCCCAAGGAAGAAGGGCCGAGCTGCCAGTAGTAATATGTGTTTTATCGTCCTACATTAATCCGCTTTCTTCATTATTTGTCCCGGCAGCTTCCTGATATTCGTCAACCTAGATCCCGTTTCCATGGCTCCGAGACCGCGTTCAGTACAGGCATCGAAAGAGGAGCGCAGATGTTCGCGAGGAACTGAGTCCTTCCGTTGCCGAGTCTGTCGCGGAATCCATCCTCTGAAGCGATGCCGTCGCTTCCTGCGGCTGAACGTGGAGAAGAGGATGAGGGCAGTGCTGGCGAATAAGTACTGCGCCAATTGCCTGGCCCACCAACATTCCGGAGGAAGCTGCTTAAGCGGTGATAAGTGCCGAATCTGTGAGGAGGATCACCACACGCTGCTTCACTTCCATGAACAGCCACGTCGACGCACTCCAAGCTCCGTCGTACGCCGAGTCACCCCCGAGTCCTCCAGACGAAGGGTCGCGCCAACGCCAGCCTCCGATCCGAAACTGACCTTGACCACACTGCTGCAGCACCGCAATCCGCATCTGATGCCCACGGCGATGGTGCGCATTGAGACGGAGGGAAAAACCTTCGACGTGAAGGCCCTGGTGGACCCTTGTTCTGCGGTATCGTCGATGGCGACGTCATTGGCCACGGCCTTCAAGTTGACAGCCGTCAATATAGGGGCAGAGAAAGCGGTGGCAGCAGTGATCCGGTCCCCAATCAGTGAAGGATGGCGATTGGAGGCGATCCTGAAGGTGGTCGATGGCTTGTGCTGCCGCACTCCAAGCGCTCCGGTGGACCCACAGATCGCCAAAAAGTTTGAGGGCATCGTCCTGGCGGATGAGACGTTCTACCGACCGTCGTCAGTGTCTCTGGTCCTGGGCGCGGATGTGATCACGGAGGTCATGCTAGAAGGGAGTCTACCTGGGGTTGGCGGGCGGCCGATTGCGATGCGCACAGTTTTTGGCTGGACCCTGTCCGGAGCGTGCCATTAAACTGCCTGGGTCTTGCACTCCTGCAAGGGGGGGAGCATGTTTATGCCCAACCGGGCAACACAAGGGTTAAAGGAGGCGGAAGCTTTCACCTCGCGCCGCTCTCCCGATGGTGCCCATCGCTCTCCCCACGAAAGAACTCCCCACACTTCGCTCCAAGCGGGGCTTGGTGCCCTGCTCTTAATTAAGCTAGTTTTAGTGTCAAACTTACAAGTGAATAAAAAAGAACATTGAAGTGAGATTGCTGCAGTGCCCAATTTCTTGAAGGAAGACATTTTAAGGAAAAAATTCATTTAGCTGCCTACTTAGGAAATTCAACCCCCCTACGAATACATACTTTTTAAAATTGTGAATGCATCGCAATTGAAAAATGTTTTGTTAACCATTACATCTGCATCAAAAATGTAAAGAAAAACTATGAGAAAACTGAATACATTTCAATATATTAAGTATTGAAGCAAAAAACTTTGAAATCGGCTTATTTGGACCTTTCTATCATTTCTATGTTCCTGCAAATTCTAGTCCATAAATATTCTACATATGTATGTATGTATATATTTTTAGATATCTCTCTGGTTTTTAGTCTATCAAAATTTTCAAATTGTTTATAATAATATTGCTGCTATATCCCTATGGACATGGAAAATTGAAAAGCAAACCGCAAAATGTTGGTAAACAACCTGAACTTTACGCCCCCAAAAACACATGAATGGGCAGTGATGGAGGGCTGGGAAAAAATAAACATACATATACTGCAAATAATAGGCCACAAACACAACTATTGTGAGAAAGAGAGGGAGAGATAGAGAGCGAGAGAGAGAGAGAAAGATAGACTGACACAGAGAGAGAATATGGGAGAAAAAGCGCCTCTTGTTTTGTTGGAGAACGCAATAATTATTTTAAATTGCAAGCAAAAATATTTACGCATTCGTAATTGGCAGTCCAGTGGCAGCACATTTTCATTTAATTTCGACCGCCCCACCCACCCCACGCCTACTTTTCCTTCTGTTTGCCATTTTCCTACAATTTTTATTTTCCATTCGGTTGTTGTTGTTATTTTTCTGCCCCCATGCCACGCCTCCATTGTCTGGCCGCATTAGCACTTGGACCAGTGAACCCAGCAAAAACAAAAACAACAAATTTTTTACTTCCTGTACACGGAACTTAATGAAAGTAAGGCAAAAAAAAAACACAAATACAAAAAATATTAACAAAAGAAAAGGCGACGAGAAAATTTTTTTGCAGACAAGGGCTTATAGTGAGGGGTAGGATGTGGGTTGGTCGCAGGTGTAGAGCTTAAACTTGGGGGATTTCTTGATGACGCATTTAACAGCTTGGAAGTAATAGACCCTAACAAACAAACCAAACAAAAAAGCCCACCTCGTCCCCTTCTAACACAACAAAAAAAAAAAACAAGTGAAGAAAGAAAAACGGAAAACTCAAGTCTGGAAATTGTTAACTGAGAGAACTAAGCAAAGTGAGTTTCTATGGAACACTTCTTTTTCAAGCTAGGTTAACTATGGATCACCTGGAGCGTAAGATATGCGACTTTAACAAGAGTTAATAGGAAAAGAAGTTGAGAATTGTTTGGAACAAACATGAAATGGATAATGCCATGATGCTTGATGAACAAATCTTGGCCAAAGTAATATTTTATTTTTAATGAGCTTAGAAAAAGATGCCATAATAGAAATCTTACTGTACCATATCATAACGAAATAGGTAAAAAATACAGTACTTTAGTTGATTTTTAAGTTTAGTTCACCTCATCATTATCATGCTATGTTATCATTTTTTACTTTGCATATAGAAAATTTGCTTTGTTAAGGCAAATGTCATTCGATTTCTCCGCATCAACACCTTAATTCCTGGTTGTCCGAATGTAATACCTCAGGTAATTTCCTCTAACTCCATTGAACTACAGTTGTCTTGGTTGTGTCATTTGGCTTTCATTTGGAACTTTTTTTATTGGATTTAATATTCTTTGTCCGTCATTGAACACATTTTTACAAGTCTTTTTTTTTCGTTGCCAGCTTTCAGTTGGCATATCGCATTGGGCTACATTTTTTCACCATTTCTCATTGTTTTCTCTACATTTCATCTCATACTTTGCTTCTATAGAATATTTTTCATTATTATATTTCAACGAATTTTCCTTTTTTTTTTTTTTAATATTTCCCTGTTGAATGCAATTGGATGCTATGAACGTACGGTGGTATGTTTGTTTGTCACTTCTCATCCTCAGACAGTTCCCCTTTTGCAATATGATTCAGATTTCATTTCAATTCTCGACGGTTTCATATTTTCTCTTTGGTTTTTTTTTTTTCATTTTTATTATGATTTTGTCGCCTCTTTCCGTCTGACACTTTAGGCAAAATGGCTGCCTGCAATGACTTGTCCTACGAGTACGCTTTGTCTGCATTTCCGGCAGCTTTAATTTCATTTTATATTTCGCTTTTACTCATTGTCAGTGTTCGCTTTGGTATTATAAAGTTGTAAAAGAGATGCTCATAAATCCCCGGCTTTATGTGCTGACTCGCAGGACTTTTTTATTAAAAAATAAGTCATTGCATACTTTTGAGTGCTGAACTTGAAAATGCTCCCCTCATTTGTTCTGTGCCTTCATTTTAAGTTGCACTATAATTTTAACATCGTGAAAAGAGCAATTGGGCAAAACGTAATGGGGAATACGGTGCGTGGGTGGCAATGCCGGGGCAATTCATACGGGCGACTTCCGTTTCCGGTCTCAGCTAGCTTGATTTTTGATTTTTGACTGCTGCTGCTGCTCTTACAGCTACTGGTATTGGCACACAACCAAGTGACGTGAGCAAGTTAGTCATACACGTTAAACAAAAGTCCCTTAGTTGGGCCTGTTTAAAAATTTCAATCACGTCCCGCATATCCTTCACTAGACACGCATTTCAATGGCCAACTCTGAGGCAAGCTTTTTAGCTGTAAATGGGTGTGTGTGTGTGTGGGAGTGTGTCCATATGAGTATGTGTGAGTGTGACATTCGCGTGACAACCCACATACGAGCTGAATGTAAACACATTGAGTCTAGAATAAAGACGAGGTTCAATAGAAAACTATTGAAAACCTGATTCTCTTTATAGTTCAAAGGAACAAGAATTTTTTTAAATGTTATTTGGTTATATAATTTTAAACTTCTTTGACCTTGACGCTTGATATTTTTGAAGATTTCAGTGGGAGTTACATATTTACAATTTGTTAAAAATTCAAAAGTTACAAAACAGAAATACATATGTATGTATCATTAGTATGAATTATACATAAAAATATTAAGAATTTTCTATCATAAGTAGTAGAAAAATGTTAAATCTTTCCAGCATAAAAAAGAATTTAAAAATGAAAAAGTCCTTGAAACTCTTTTCTAGATAAGAAACTATTTTCTTTAAGGAGAGCCACTCTGAAAGTAAGAAAATCTGAAATTGGTTTCGCTATTTTTCTATAAATCACACAGCAGATCTATTTTTGTAGGTACATTATGTCTAATGGCTTTTTTATGACACTCTTTGAACTCATCTCGTGGTTTTCTTTCATTTTTCTAACATTTTGGTGCGACTCTTGTCTCGCCGGCTGTGGCTTATTATATTTTGTACATTTTTATTTAGCCTCCTTGTATTTTTTTTGGCACAACCAAAGAGAACCGAGTCCATGACCCGTGACTGGGGAGAGCCAAGATTTTTCAGCGCAAAGCTTTAGACACCAAGACACACATACACACACACCGCACACAGATGCACAGTAGCCTCACTTGTTGTTGGGGCACGCACACATTGCATGCGGCGGCTGCCGGAAATACCAAGCACAAACGTCCAACATGGAGAGAGGAGCAACAGCAACAGCAACAGCCAGAACAGGAATCAACTGTTGGCATGTTGATGTTGATGCTCCTAAACTCGAACCGCTCACCAACGGTTCTTGCCACTTACCCATCCACCCGCTCTGCTGACATTTTTGCCAGCGTAATCACGATTAAACTGTCAACGGCATACTAATTAGATTTTTATTTTTATTGCGCCATGACAACGCCGCGTGACGCCGTCGCCCCGACGACGACATTGAGTCCTGTGTCCTGTCCCATGTCCTGCTTAGCCACTCACTCACACTCTTTAGCTCTAGCCGCCTGGCTCCTGGCATACCACAATCTTCCTTACCCCATCAGCCCCCCCATCCCCCTCCACATGTATTGTCGCGCGCGTGCCTTGCATGACCAAGTGACATTGGGATGGATATCCAGGAAGCCAGGACTCCAGCCTCTTCTATCCTAGCCAGACACTTTGCGGCGCCTGCTACTTTGTGATTTATGTCTTATCATATTTATGAAAATTATTGTTATTGATGGTATTCAATATTAAGAGAGCACCAGATACCGAACAGAACCAAAGTAAAAAAAAAAGAACACCAAAAAAAAGGCCAATTGATTGATTGAAATATGGAAAATTGAGTGGAACAACCCAAAGGAGGAGAAGCAATTCCGTAATTGATTTAAAATGTGAGGTTAAAATGCTGATAAAAATTTCACAGAAACTTTATTATTTAAGTGAAGAATACAAAAATTAACTATTTATTTATACTTTTCAATATTATTACAAAAAACTGTACCTATTATTTCACTTTAAGGAAAGTTCAAACAGGATGACGAAATCTAATGGAATTGGTAATCAAATCACCCTCAGTATCGTTGGTTAAGTATGTAAGTTTTATGGGGACCATTTGTACTAGTTTAAAGTTAACAAAGAAGTTATTTATTCAAACAGAAAGCTAAATTATGAAATGCATTGTGTGGGGTGGTCAATGAATATAAAGATGATTTCCTAGTAAGTAGCAACCTTACCAGCTATGAAATGGTACCCAGTACCAAAGATTTGTTCCATCGTATTAAAGCATTTAATAATATAATCTCATTATACACAAATTTTGTACTGAAATCCTAGTTGGAACAACAAGGTTTTTGAGATAACCTAACTATACATATATGATACAATCTTTCACTAAGATTCACAGGTTGTCAGGTTAAGGAGATGGAAGATTTGATAATGGATATTTTATTATGAGAAATACACGAACATATTTTTTAAGCAGTTAAATCAAAGCTATGTATATCTTGTCATTTCCAAAGAAAAGCTAACTAAACAAGTTTATTTAAATGCTCATTTTAAGAAAATCACTTAAAGAATTTTTATATTTTTGGCACGTTAAGCTGTTGTTCTATTTGAGTGAAATCAAACCAAGTACATTCACATCTTGTTTGTGTATTTATAAGATTACTTACAATCATTTTAAAAGTTAACCATAATTTGCTTTCTTCGTTCATTTTTTAGTTTGTGTACTTGTTTTTGTCAATTTGTTGGCTTAATCTTGCACTTTTGTCTCGTTACCACAATCATTTTTGCTTCTGTTATTGTTTTTTCCTTAATAATACTATTTTGCGGTTTTCAGTTTCTATATACATACAATATATGTATCTGATTGCAATTTCTGTAGTATTGAGTGAAATGCAAACCCTTAACCTTTCCACTTCTTTAACCGCATCATAATTGAACCACAAATGATGTAGGGAGTTAAATGTGTGTGTGTGTAACAATTCTATCTGTCACATTTATGTGCAACATAAATTTAACTTTAATAGTTAATTATAATTGCCTCAGTAGTAGAATTTAAGCTGCCAGCTTAAACACAAATTTAACATGAAGAAACGAATTAAATTAATAAGGAATGATTTGGGCAAATTAAAAAATTAACACTTACCTGGCAAAGCTGTTAGATAGACAAGAACAAAGATGAAAATTCGCCAAATATTAAACATTTCCAGTGGCATTTGCAACACGTTAACGTTGACGTTCAATTATTTATGAGTTGAATGGACAATGTCGATTTCGTTAGCACTGAAACCACAGAAATCAATTTTTCTGTTTTTCGCATTTAGCCAATTTGGTTGGTTGGACAATTTCCTTATTTCTCTCTCTTCTCTATGTGTTTTGTGGTTAGATTTAATGCATTTTTCAGTTGTATTGTTTGTCTTTTTTTATGGTTTTCTGTTTTCTGTCGTTGTTGTCGTTGTTGCTTTCGTACAATTAGTAGTCACAGTGACTCACATATGTATGTGCCGTAGGGTTAACATTCGATTTTGCTGGGTTATTTGCATTTTTCATATCCCTTTTGGCTTTTTTGCATATTCATTTCCGGCATTGCACTATTTTTCCACTTTTGTTGTTAGATGATTTCACTTTAGTTTTTTCTGCCGTTTTCAGTTTCTGCTCATCTCTCATTCCCCCACGTTTCCTCGACAATGTATTGGTTAGCTGCAAGGAAATGAAAGGTGAAAGGATAAAAGCTATTATTAATTTTCAAAGCAGATTGACGGACAGATAAACTCCAAATACATACAAAAAGAAAAATTACCATTTTGTAAAATGTTTTTATCGATTTTAATCATCCCTGAATTGATATTAAAAACTCTCATACATATTTGACATACTTAGTTAGATACCATCTTTATCTTGCTGCCACTTTTCACTTTTTTGCAAGTGAAAACTTAGAGCAAATGGAAGACACTGAGTCGCTTGCCAAATCAAAGCCACTGACTCAACGTGTCACTCTCCAAGAGTTTCTCTCTAGCGCATTTTCAGCTTAAAGGATTTACATTGAATACTGTATGTTGATACTTCATATCAGTTTAGTTCGCGTTGCTCCACGAAAAGGGGAAACCAAACCAAAAAAAATACAGAGAAATTCTTCGATTTCCATAAGTGAATTTCCCAGATGCATGCACAGAAAAACACACACACACATTCACACTAAGAGGGGGAGGAGATGCAGAGAATCTGGCACTCTCTTTATAGCATACAGGCATGTAAAGTAGGCGCCAGACATCGATACCAACGCCAAGACCAACCATCCATTGCCAAAAATGGTGTCATGTAGGAAATGTGAAAATCGTGTTGTACAATTTCATGGCTTGGCTTTTGCCAATTTTCAATGTAAAGTCAGCTCAGGGCAAAGGCTTTGGTGGCATTCGCTGTGCGTGACTGGAGTTGAAGCTTTAGATACTCCGTCTTTGGGATGCTGTGAGTTGTGCGTGTATTTGGTTTGCTAATGGGGCAACATTTGGATTTTCAAATCAGTTGGAAAATGCATGGGGCATGGTGAGTATATATTTTTGTGTGTGTGTGTGTGTGTGCGCCGTGAAAAATGTAAATCCAATGCAGCTTAAAGCATGCCGTCAATGATTTAGTTTGAGAACCAAAAATGTGTCTCGGTGGGCTTCAACTTTATAGGCTGTAAATCTGGGAATTTGATGATGAAAGCAATTCGATTGACAAAAGGCAACTGTAAAACTGTAACAAAGTGAACCTTGTATTTAACATTAGCTAACACATCGGCCAAGAATTAATATCAAAACTGATGAAAACATAAACAATTCACACTCGAATAGGTAAACATATTTCGTACACAGGATAATGGACACCTGGCAGAAGGAAAGTGATTCACAGATTGACTACTACTATGACGATTCTCCGCTACGTCTTCCAAGTATAAGGTTTGTATATCTTCTAACTTAAAAATCAGAGCTGAGGGTTGATTTTCCTCATTTGCGTGTAGCATAAGAGATGTCTTATTAGATTATCAGCAATTCAAGGCTGCCAGAGTTTTGCAACTGCATTTTCGAGGTTGGCTTTGTCGTAAGAGATTCCTTAAGCAAAGAGCTGCAGTCACAACTATTTCCCGATGGTTTCGTGGATATATTTGTAGCAAAAAGCGCTTTTTTGCCACACAAGAAGATTTACAAGCAACTGTTTTGGCATACTATAATCACTATGCTATCAAAATTCAGGCATTCTATAGAGGTTGGCGCAATCGTCTCTTTATACACGATGTTCGTGCTCTGACCAGGATGCAATTGAATGCCGCCCAAGATGTTATTAACTGCATTGCCTATCAGTTGCATACCTTACTGCGAGAGCAGAAATTACCTGGAGTATATTCGTTACGAGCAACAGAGTAAGATCAGAACGTATATAAATTAGTTGTAACCAAATTTTTGGTTTCTTCTTTGTAGCTGCCAAATAAAAGTGGAGGAGCTTTTAGGTACTTTATTACTTCGCTTTCTGAATGGTCGAGCGCATGGCAAAAATGCAGAGCGTCGTGATAATCTCTTAAATGCTCGCAAGGAATTTAGGAACTCGATATACTGGACCTTTGTTCCATTCCGTGGCCTACTATGTGACCACGATGGCACCGATTTTGTTGCCTCACAGAGTAACAAAGAGATGGATGTGTATATGGCACGTGTCGTCACCTTGTTTGAGGAAGCGCGTCGAGATTTGACAATACAGAAAAACCGTAGAGCAGCAACGCTCAGTAAGCTAATATATATAGCAATATAACTCTTATTAATTCTTTTGGTTTACTCCATAGAACGAAAACTTCAATTAGGACGAGACATGGAAATACGTAGGCAACAAAAATTTTGCAATGATATTTTTAAGAGATTATTACGTTGGAATAAACTAAATGATATCCTTCCTGAGGATATCTGGGAAACAAAACCGCGGACCATTACAAACCTCTTGGAGGCATTAGATGAGGCCTCAATGGATAGTTCGCCCAATTGTTATTGTAAACCCCAATTGTCAGAGAACAATTTATGTAATTAGATAATTTTTCAAAGTTGCTTAGCAGGCATTGGCTTAGATAGAAACGAAATTTGCAACAAACAACAAATTTTCACCAAATGCACTTGACAATAAAAGAAAAGGAAAGAAAAATCAATTTAAAATTTGCATCTACGTACAAAGGTTTATCATTGCAGGCTCTTTCCAATGTTGATCCTTTGTATGACCTTTCTGAGGGCTGTAAGTATAATTTTATTTTCATAACAGTCAATAGTTACTGATCCAATAACCTTTCAGACAACAAAAATTTGTAGATTTATTATAAGACATTTCGGTTTATCCAAAAAATTTACAGATTTAAACTCATATTTGCAAGATTCCCTTGGAAAGGGTATATCAAATGTCTGCAAAATGGCCATTGATGATATGCAATCGACTAGAGAAAAGGAACTCTGTGAATTTCATTTTGCTCTCCACTCATGCAACATTGGTTTTTGTTGTGCTCTTTGTCTTGTTTTCCTTTTTTGGGAAAACAGTTTAAGGCAGTCGAACCTTAATTGCATTCGTCTGTGAGGGGGCCAAAAGAAATTTTTTTAAGGCAAATAAACAAAGAGAGAGAAACATGTGGAAAGGCTGGGAAAATTCATTATGTCTTTTACGCCTCTGCAAGGGGCTTGAAGCTACTCTCAATGTTACTAACATACAAGCACACACACATACACACACATATCCCATCCAGCTCCTGAAGATGCCACTCTGGCCACTTGTGCGGTTTGGCGCTTGTTAATTTTCCAGTGGAAATTGCTTTGGTATTTACAGTGCACTCGTCCAAAGGCGCATTACAGACCACCTAGGCTATGGCTGCTTACAATCCTTACCCCCAGAGAGATGGAGTATTGAGTATTTGCCTTGAAACTCTCCATTCAATCGGCAGCTGTTTAAGGATTTTCACGTGAAGTCTACTCTCCGTCTCAGTTGCCTGATTGTGTTTGCATCATTTCTATCTGCTTTTCTTCGTTTTCTTCCTTCTCTCTCTTTCTCTCAGATGGTGTCCTCTCAGTCTCAGTCAAGGCTAATCAAGACCCACATCAAATTGTGTAACCTACTTATCTTTAAACTAATTTGTTTCCCTAGATTCCACAGCCAGTTGCCCCAAAAACAAAAGTCTTTGTTTTGTCTTATATATAAATTTCTCTTGCTGTTTTTTTTTTGTGTATTTTTTTATCAAGCTTGTGTTTTATTTGGGGCATTTTCATTACCAACCACGAGATGCGTCCATAAAACAATGCAGCATTAAAAGTTCCCCTTCCCTCTTCACCACACCGCTCAATTCGCCCTTCACAATTCGCATATAACAAGCAAAAGTACTTTAAGCGAATAAAACAAAAGTAACTATAATAAATGTTTGCAAATAAATTGTAAAAAAAAGAGAAAACAGCAAGAAATCTTTCTACTTTCTGGCATTAAGAAAGTTTAAGCGCTTTTTTTGTTTTTTGTGCGGACACAAAATATGTTTTATGTGTGGGGGAAACTCGTACAATTTTCTGATGGATGGACGGGGAGTGAATGTTGATTGGTCAAAGGAATGAAATGTGGTTTATTACGGATTGAACAAGAGCGCTTAGGGCTATAGGAGGACGAGATAAGCCAATACTAAAACACATTTACCTTTGCATTTAAATGCCAATCCCATTTGTTTGGAACCTTAACTTATGTGCCAAATGATATGATATGATCAAGGATGCTGACTTATGGTGATTGTAAAAAGAATATTATTAGAAAATGGAGTACAATTTAAGGAAGTATAATCGCTTAAGTAGTAAACTAATTCAAATGATGTTCATAGTATTTGAATATAATTATAATTTTATTTTAGAGTTAAACCATAGACGAAGACTCTTAGACGGAACTCTTAGTTTCTCTTAATCACTTTAGTTATTTAAGGGGATATTGTTTAAGCCGCAAAATACAAATCATTCACACTGGAGCTTTTAGTTGGCCATTTCAAACTGAATCCATATAAAATTGACGTTGTTGATTCAATTTACCACATCTGCCATTTGCAGGAAAACTTTGAAATCAAATCCCATAAATTCGTACGAATAGAATGTGCCAATAAATTGCTGTCTCTTCTCACATGCGAGAAAAAAAAAAAACGAAAGTTAAATTGAATTAAAATTCAGAGCGCTTAATGTGACTGACCCCTCCCTCTCTCTCTCTCGCTCTCCTCCCTTTACTGCTTAGGCACCCTTGCGCCATCTTCACATGTCGCAGATTTTTCAATAAACTAAACAATTTACGAAAATTGAAGTTTATCTCAATTGTGCAGCTGTTGTTGACACACACAAACACACTGGGAGACACACAAAGCAGTCATCTTCTGCATCCCTCGATGTCTCCCTTTGTCACTCTTTTGCAGAACTCAGAACTCAATTTGGCAATAAAAAGCTCATGCCATATTCTATCTACTGCTACTCTATAAGGAGAGAGGAGATGAGGCACGATCCTGAACTGAAAGCCGGGACCTCAGGCATGGGCTCCCTTTATTTAGGAGACCCCCCTCTGTCCACCCTCTTCTTTGAAGTGGCGCACAAATGCGCTTAGTTGCTTTATTGGTCAAGCTGTTGTGCGTGGATAAAACCCTTTTAGTGCACAATTGCTATAAATTCGCCTGGGAAAGGGTGCCCAACAAGACCCGGGCCCCTCTATTGTCATGTCGTGTGTGTGCCTGTTGTGTACGTGTGTGTGTGTGTGTGTGTGGGAGTTAGAAGGGATAACCATGCCCAGAACTCTGAAGCTGAAGCGCATTCGAAGTCGATTGACGAAAAAGCTTATTTTAATCTCATTTGACAGCCATGAACAGAACCGAAACGAACGGAATGAATGGACCAAACTGAAAACTATTTTCACTGAACAGCTGTTGTAGCTAATGCTGCGCCTTCAATTTGATAAATGAACATTGTTCTGCGGGCGGCGGTGAGGCAATGGCTTTGACAATCCATAGGATGGCATTGGAGAAACTGCTGTAGAAAGGGTAATATAATTTGGCATGATTAAGTTTGAAATTTGCATGGGGCCAGCAGCTGCCTTTTTCATTTTGATGACCCAAGCATTTTGTGTTTAGTTTATTGTTAAGTTCTTTCGGGGTTCATCTTCAAGTTCTGGTCAGTTTTGGGTTTAATTTTCGTCATTTTCATCACATGGCTTGCTTTCTTGTGCATAATTAAGCATAGGGTTAAGCAGCATACAAGAGGAAATGGGCGGGTGTTGAAGTTTTGAAGCGTTTAGGCTTACGGGTTGACCTTTAATTGAAATGGATGGTGATTATGTGAAGGGGTCAGTTTCGAAATTGCTAGTTAAGTGAATCAAATTAGAAGAGTCTTTGTAAGGAAAAGGTCATGTGATTAGTTTAGTTAAAAGGCCCATTCATGATATTAATTCAACAATTCGATTTTATGATATTCGATAGACTTACACAAATTTTCTATATTCTAAATATTAAGTATGATTGGACTATAAATTGAAAAGAAATGTTTTGAGTTTCAACATAAATTTGCAACAATTTTAAATGTTAAAATTGCTAGGGTTATGTCAATTATTTCGAAAACTCTATCTTTCATCCTAAATAGGAATAAAAGTTGAGAAATTTTACAAAAATTTAATCAAAGAATTAAAAATTATACAAGCAAAAAACCAAATTCTCTTCTCTTGCTTTTGTGGATATAACTTTCCAAAAGCATACATACAAGCTCATATAATGAAAAGCAGAAAATAATTATTACCAACGTAAATTTTGGCCAAATATGTACAAATTTGTTAACTTGCCAAAGGGTCGAGATGTTGGTTAAAGTCGGAGGTGTGTGAAGGGATAGAACATGTCCAGCAAGCTAATTTAAAAGCAAAATTTAATTTATGGATAATTACATATTTGGGCTAACAAACACACACACACGAAACAGATAGAGAGAAAGGTATTTAAAATGAAAAGAGAAATATTTTCATATAAACATAAACATATTTGATATTAATGAAAAATGTTTGTTAAAGTTTTTCACTTTTTTTTTTTTGTTTTGGCAGCTAGAAAGTTAAACTGGCAGTAAAGCAGGACTCTATGTCCTGGCATAAATAAATGCAACTGTCAGTGGCAGTAACTAGTTAGGAAAGGAAGAAGCAGCAGCCACCAGAAGAAGGAAAAAGAGCAAAAAGGAGCTGAACTGAAAGCTTGAAAGCTACACGCCAACTGTCAGCGACTGCATTGCAAGTGACAGAAGCAGCAGCAGCAGCAGGAGTAAAGGGAAATGGAAAGACCGAAAAGGACAAAGATGGAGGTCAACTCAACCTTCAGCATTGTGAGAGTGTTTGTGTGTGTGTGTGTGTGTGAGTGAGTGTACCATTTTATTTAGGTCCTCAGTGGCTGGCAGAAACTGTTGCATACTTTGCTGCACTCGACTGACTCCCAACTGAGAAATTACCTAAGCTAAGCCGCACTTGCAACCGCCTCAGTAGCTTGTGCGTAACGAATCAAGCACAAAAAGTTGCCAGATGAAAGGAAAGAATGTCTGTACCAACTTGGCTGACAGATATTATTATTTATGCGCCGTTACCTAACATTTTTCATTACGTAATGCACTGGACTAACTAACATAAATTAGTTAGAATAAGTAATTCTCTCATTAGGCATTCTTCAGCATAATGTCAATAAGGAATTCACACACACACACACACATAAGTCTCAAGATGAAATAGAGCTGCGACTCTTGGCATGCTTTTCTATAGTTTCATATATTTTCTTATTCAACTTAAATTCCACTCGAAAAGTCTGCAGCAATCTCATACAGAACGTATATTTGCCAATTGATTGCCACTCAACTATTGCCACTCGTATGGAAGAAAAAAATAACTAAATAAAATATAAATTTCCCTCGTTTACAATACAAATTATAAATAACGATTTATCATGAACTACACAGCAAATGCCGAGTTGCATTTGCCAATTGCACACCTGAATGCTTTCTCGAGTACCAATACCTTGAGCTAGAGAGACCAGAATCCTTGGCAAACAGCAAATAAATTGCCATTGCCATGCGAAAGGATAACTTCAACTCAGACATTCAGTTTTTTTCCCTCTTCTACTTCCCATGTATGCTTCACTTTTAGTTTGTTACCACCCGCCAGTCAGACATTGGCAATTGATGATGAAAAACTACTTACATATATGAATTGAAGATAAGTTTTTGTTAACATTTACATATAGTATTTCCGGTTTTATGCTTTAAAATTTTCCAAATTCACATTTAGCCAGTTCGAAGAACATAAACCGCTAATCGCTTCCCCACAGACCCATTAACAATTTATCTGTCTTGCCCTTATTTTATGCGAAAAGTTTTCGTTGCCATGCCACAGACACCCGAAAAAAACGCCCCACAAATCCCACATCCTTAAGCTTAAAATCGAAAAAACACATTTGAATTGAAAATCGTGCAAAATATATGAGAAGGAAAAGAATAAGTAAGGAATGGAGAAAGAGAGAGAGAGACAAAAGAGAAACATATCAACGATATGCGCATAATTTCAACAGAGTCTGCGGTTACCATAGGGAAATAAAAGTTCAGTGAATTTTCTTGCCATGTGAATGAGAATCGAGACTATAGAATGCTTCTAGGTGGGTTAGGTTCATCTACCACTGGGGTTTGATAACGCATAAAAGGCAAATGTATTGTGTACAGTTGAAAGTTCAATGTAATTATGAACATTTTTCTTAAAAGAAATAACAGCAATTGAGTGTATAGAAAAGTAATGAGTCAAGAAGATTTTTAAAAAAGTTCAGCGCAACGAAAGGAAAGCTAGTTCTTAAAGTCTATCTCAATCGATATGCTTCATTTAATTTATGGGTTTGTATATTTTATTAAGCCTTCAACTAATTATGTCATACTTTCTAAGGGTATACACTCACAAGTCTTTAAATTTATTGATTTGAAACTTTTGACAATTCGCAAAGTTATGTAGGCCCCGTAAAACAAAAACCATTCTCAACTATTGCACGGGTCCGGGACCTTGTGACAATCAAATAAATCACTAGACCAGCGTCTAATTAAACTTAAGCTGCGACCCTTAACACTTGAGCTTTAGCTATTGTTGCTTTTGGTTTCATGCCTTCTATCTCTCTCTCTCTCTCTCTGTTACACACATCTTTTGTCGCACATTCAAGTAATTTGCATAAGGAGGACGTTAGGCCAGGCAAAAGATCAACGGGGGAGCCATTTTCTTCCTCCCAAACAAGACCCGCGACATGCGAAATGTGTCTATGCATATGAGAGAGAAACTTTATCCTCCGTTTGGGCTATGGTAGGGCTGTCTCCCTTACATCTTCGCCCCCTTCCCTTCCCTTCGAATAGTGGCAAGTGTGTCACGCGCGCATTTGTGTCATGTGTGCCAATTAAAGTCGAAGACACGCCCATGCCAAACACCCGAAAGTACTTATACACTTCAAAGGGGGGGATGGAAATTTTTAATAATTACAACTAGCTGACTTTTGAAATACACTGCCTTAAATTATCCTCACGCATTAAGTTTTTAGAAGTAGCCAACATAAAGTGTGGCTCCACATTGCTAAATAGAAATACTAACTACTTTGTCATATAAGCAAAATCGAAAGAAACTGCACAAAGTAAGTAAATTCCTATTTTGTTAAAGTTTAACTTACTACTCATATTAAATGGCACACGATTGCCCTTGGGAATTTTCTAGTTCAGCGACAGGTTGTCAATTGATCTGTGAAGTATTACATTTTTCTTACCTAGCCATGACCAACTAAATGGCAATTCCTTGATATCCTTTGCCAGCAAAAGAGCATGACCAAGTAGCTTTCTTCTTTGCCACTTGGTCGTCGGCCGCAGCCCCAGCTTATGTCCCAGCTCCATTCGGATTCCCATTCCCATTCCCCATCCCGCACCTTACTCATGGCTTGTTGTGCGCATTATTAGCTGTCGTTTATTTTACACATGCAGCCGTCGCCGGTGCCAGAGGAGGCAAAAACAAACTGCAAGCAACTTGGGAACCAGAAGCAAGACCCCCAGCTGCTTCAAAGAGAACTCCATGCGCAAAAACAAATTTCACTTGTCGTTGTGGCAGGCAGTCAGGCAGTCAAGTGGCTTCTGTTGCTGCTGCTACTCCCTTTTTGCATGTCCTGCTGCTTATCTTTATATACATTTAAAGTCATTAGCCTCATCGTCTAAACTAAAGTTGGCCGCCTTTAAAAAAAATCAATGTCAAACTCTGGCACAAAGTTCACAGCGTTGCCCAACAGTGTGTTGGTAGAAAAACTTAAAAAACAAAAGCGAAGAGATGAAAAGAGAAACTTGAGCGAAGGGAGAACTGAATACAAACTAAAGCTAACAAAATGCAATGCTGTCAAGTTGAAAGCCTCTCCCAGACAATGTGAAGAAATTATAAAAATAAAAACAAAGTGCAAATATTTTTCTAATGTCTGACAGCAGCTGTTAAATGCTTGCAAAAAAATCCCGAGAAGGACCGAAAAGAGATAGAGGAGGCTGGATAAGCGCAGCAAAAGAGGCGAAGAGTGGTAGAAAAGCTGCACTAATGAACTATGAAAATAGCAAAGGACAAACAGACAAAACAAAATAAGGAAAACAATAGCCAGCAGCAGTAGTTGGGAGACTGCAGTGGTTAAAAACTATTGCAAAAACGTATTAAATTGTATTCTATGTACTAAATCTGCGAGCTGAATATTAAAGCATTAATTCTTTTTAAATAAACTAATCTATAAGACCAATTCCCTCAATGGGTCATTAGACCAGTCTAAGTTACCTAATTAGAAAAAAAATGCAAAATTTTGTAGCTTAAACTTTCATGCCAACATATACAAAAAAAAATACCAAATTTGAAAAATCGTTTAAAAAAAAACAAGGGAAACTGAAAAAAATTCACAGAGCCTTATGTATTTTCAAATTATTTATGAAATATTTATTTTTGGTCTTATATTCTTTAAACCTCTTACTGTAACTATTTTAATTATTTCGCTCCACTGTGCTACGCATAATTAATTAGAAAACAAAAGCAACTGGCAAAACAGAAATCACTTTTAAAGAAGAAAATAGAGCAATATCATCCAAGTGGCAACTTGGTCTTTGGACTCGGTTCCGTTTACCCAAAGGATGCCGTCATCAGTTAGATGTGAGAACTGCTGCTTGGGTCATGGGGAAGCAGGAAGGAGAGCAGCCACAAGATGGCGACAACGTTGTGCATTTACTTTTGCTCTGCTCAGGTTGACAACATCCAAAATGAGACAAGTGGCAACAGATTCCGCTGGCGAAGTGGAGAAAATGCTAATGCAAGATATGCAGAAAGAAAGAGATCGAGTGATAGAGAAATGGAGTCAGTGAGGGAGATGCCAAGATGGGAAACTTTAAATGAAAGGTCTGCCCCTCTAGAGTGCATGGAGGAAACCAAGTAAGAGGTGGCATGCAATCGGTTTGTTGTTGTGTAACTCGATTCGTTGCTTTTTGTAATTTATGTGGTCAACTCTCTTCCTCCATTTCCTCGAAACGAACAAAACGAAATCTGACAGGAAGCATTTTTTGTGACAAGTGCACCAAGTTTCACGCTTCAATGTGCAACAGAATGGCAGTGCAGTTAGTTGTGCGAAAAATGGCGAACCATATTTCTGTGTATATATACAAACAGATGTATGTACATAAGGCATCCGACCTGTTAGTTAGATTTGATCAAATGAATTAGAAAATTAAAAGTTCAATATGCTCTGGCGACATTAAAAAACTCTGAGGAATGGAAAAACAAACTAGAGTCATTGAAGTTTTTACACAACTTTATTTAACAACTAAACTTGTGCTTAGTCTTCTTTAATTTATAACTATAACACAAATAAGTAATAAATGGAGAGAGTTGAATGTTTCCACTTCTTCCAGAAATTTGTCTGAATAAAATCAAAGTTCGAAAAACGTACTTTCTAAGAACTATCTATGTTTCCGACATAGTTCGAAGAACGTTCTTTCTAAGAACTTTGATTTTATTCAGACAGAATTCTGGAAGAAGTAGAAACATTCAACTCTCTCCATTTAAAATTTGTTATGTACTCTTTCATTAAATTGTATTCGGTTAAGTTATAAATCTGCCTATTAAAGCATAATTTTAAACCAATTTGAATCCAATATTATTTGCAATTGGTTTTCATAACTTTTCTTCAAACTGCATTTAAAGTGCATTTAATATATACACCACATCTAATACACTGCAATCATTTGCATCCAACCATTGGCTAGATGGTAAAATAGTTATACTATTAGTATTAATTAAGAATATTTTTGGAGAGACTTTCGTCCTGCATACATAAATTTTAAAAACAGCAAATTTGTATAATTTTTCCACGTTCTTTTCACTTTTGCCTGACCTACATGTTTTTACATAGATTTGACACATTTTTGGCTAACGTTAATATTTCGTTTTCTTTTTTGGTAGTTCATTTTATTTTATAACCAACAAAGGACATTTTCCCTTTCAATGCCACCTGCATTCAATTTGATAACAACAGATAGAGAAAAAGAGAGAAAGAGAGAGAGAAGAAAGAATGAAAATACGAAAAAATATTGTATCTTCGCTTTCAGTTTGCCGTGTTATCATCCTACATCCCATCATGGCACTATCCACCTGCGCCCTCTTTAGCCTGAATCGCATAAATAAACCACAAGAAGAGAGACCACAACAAACCCCGTGGCCACAGCAACATCCTATACCTGAAAAAAAGTAAAGAAAGGAAGAAAAAAAACAAGAAAAAAGATGCTGGAATGGAAAAGCTGGGCCACGTTTCAGATTTCAATACCTGAGTGCATTTTTAGCATTTCCTGCCACGCCCAAAAGGTAAGTATATCGTGCATATAGCACCAAAACAATATAATATGATACTCGTGTGCAAGAGAAAACAGGAATTTTTCAGTACAAAACAACAAGAATTGTGTAAAAAGCATAACGTATACGCGATGTGGCATCCGAAAAAAAAAACAAAACTAAAGAAAATATCAACAGCACATAATACCAGACAATGGGGCTTGAACTTTTTAAAACGACTTTCCAATACTCTTGCAAATGTGTCTATACATAAGTTAATATCTGAACAAATCAAATAATTGGTCAAATGTGTAAATAATAACATAAAATAGAATAGTTTTTGGTTTCGATCTAAGGCCATTTCTAAGTCTATCAAGCTGATCAGTTCGATTTAAAATAAATAACACAAGACTCCAACCATTTTAATTCAGCCCAAAGTAAAGATTTATATAATGGCTATATATTTTATTTTTCGAATTCAAAAACAAAAAACTACTTGATGCGTGATGTATGAATAGAGTTCGTTATTAACTGTGCTAAATTCTTATTATCAGATCTAATTGATCAGATATATATCAGATCATTTTATATAAGACTAAACAAGTAGGCGATATACATATGTATGTGTATTCTAAATATTATGAACATTTTTATAGATTCTCAAGCCAATATACCCACTTAAAAGGATACAAAAGAAGGCAGAAGACCAACGAGAGTTGAGTTTTACATGGCGACTTACACGAGAGTCCTGGCGCAACTAACAAAAGCTTCAGCCAGGCGCAACTTGTTTTTTCTTATTTCTGTTTTTCTTTTTTTTTGTGAGGTTTTTGGGTAAGCAAAGAAAGTTTAAATCAACTTGTGGGAATTTAGACAATTTTATAAACATGCACATAAGGACCCAGGAGAAGAAGGAGGTACGATACGAACGTAAGTATGTGTGTGTGTACATGTACATACATATATAGTAGCTATATTGTACATGTATACTATATGCATATAATACAAATTTAAAAGTAAACCAAGTCGCATCGCGCTATCTGCGTATGGTTATTCCCCACCACCACACTTTGCCTGAATCATCATCTTCCTTATATTTTTTTTTTTTTGTTGTTATTATTGTTGTAGTTGGTGTTTATGCAAATTCTCGCCCCAGTGGGCTGTTGGGTCCCACACATTCGTGTTGGGCCACCGCCAAAAAGGGAAAGATACGTGCTTTATATATATTCATGAATGTATGAATATCTCGCCGAGTATAAACAGCGTAACTGAATAATAATAACAACAACAGCGGCAACAGAAGCAGCAGCAGCCGCTCAGCGGGGAGTTGAAGATGATGAGAAAAAAAAAAAATAATGTCACCAGTTCAAATGTTTAAAGAAAAGTTTTCATCAGGTAAGAAACAAGAAAAAACAATAGCGAAATCTCTATGAAAAAATTGTAGAAATTTCTTTAAAAATGTTTTAAATGACTCTTTATCATTTTTGCCTCGTAGCTGTTCATGAAATGTTAAGTGTTCAGTAAAAGACGAAGAGCTATATAATCCAAAGGCTGAAATCCTCTTATAATAATTATAATCTCCCCTATTGAAATGATGATTAAAGAATTTGACTATGTAAACTTTTGCTTCTTTCTTTAACTAAACTTTGCTTTTTTTTGCAGATTACATAATCTATTTTGTTGTCTATCGAATTTTGTAAAACTAAGAAAATGTTCGTGATATCTTCTTCTAATTAGATCAGATGACAGCGTTTAGGGTACATTATTTATTATCGTAGTTTGCTTATTAAAGTTAATATACTCAAGACACAAATTTGTCCACCTCAGTCAAAAAATAATAAAAATTAATAATTGTCGCGTATAAAGTCTACTGCGAATTGCACAAAGTCTTTAAAAAGGATTTTTATTAAAGAAATCAATAGAAATTCTGACATTCTTAAACGACAAACTTTAAGAAACTTGGAAAAACTTTTGATAGATTTCAAGGTAGTCAAACGCATACATAAATTAATTTTTATTTCATCATATTACGCATACGCAACGTTGCTCTTTTTGTTTTTTTTTTTTGGTTTTATGACCATCCACATTCACTTGAGACACTGTTTCTTTCATTGCCTTCGCCTGGGCAGGTGGACAGTCTGTGGTCTTAATGGCCTTTACGGCAACAACAACAATAAGAGGGAAAATGTAAGTCTATTAACAGCAATGACAAAGCACGCGAAAAGCTAATAGAGAAAATAGACCTTGAAGCCACAAGAAGAACACTTAGTTGGAGGTGAAGGGAATGGGGAGATCTTGCGGAAGGTAAAGTAGTTTAGTAAGTCTATAAAAATGTATTAACTGTCGACTGGCAAAGCAGAGAAGGCGAAAATAAAGTCATAAAGAGGAGTCAAGGCAGAATGGATGGGAGGAAGACACAATGGCCGTAATATGATAATCATTGCGAGGGCACACAAACGCACACACAAGTCAGAGAGAGACAGAGTGGGGCGTGTGAAAAGTGGGTGTGCCCCCGCTGGCGTATGAGAAATTGTGCAAAACAGAAGGGGCTCTCGACCTTCCCCACGCACACTTGGGAAAGGTCTAAGATCTCACTGCTCCAGCAAATCCATTAAACCCTTATGATGCATGAGTACAAATAAAGTGAGTGAAAGACAACAGACAATAGATAAAAACGAGAAGAAGGCGAGCGCAAGAAAACAACAGCAGAAAACAAAAACATAAGGACAAAAAAGGCGTGTCAAAACATATGCAAAAAAAAGGAGGCACAAAAAAAGACAACGATGGGAAAGAAGGGCAAGTGGAAGAAGCCACAAACCAAAAAACGGTAACCCAGGGTATGGCAACGAGAAAAGCAAACCCGCAAAGTGAGCAAACACTTAAGCCAAGTGGGTTAACTGGTTAAAGCCGCCAAAGAGGGAAGCTCCTGATGATGATTGTGAGTGTGGGCGTCGCTACTGGTGTTGGTGTGTGTCAGAGTGTGTGTGTGTGGGAGGGGAAATGACAGCGCCCCTTTCTGTGAAAATGAGAGTGTGACTGCTCTGGATAAGTTCACTCAAGTGTTATATCTTGAAGTGTGGGGGGAGAAAATTATGAAAGGATGATGGATAAAAGGTTGATAGATTAGATATAAGTGGGCTCAGATAGGTTGTGTGCTGCAGGTCAGGAACGAGAGCAAATTGCAAAGGTCACAGTTTAGTTCTAACTATGATAATTTTGTACATCTAAATCTAATTTTTTAATAAATCTGGAAGAATCTTAACAAAAATAAAAAAATTCATAGTTCATTCATATTTTCCAATTCGATGTCAATGCAAAAAGTCTAATATAAATGGAAATTGGTTAACAAACTATGTTTTGGATGTTTGTTAAACTTTACATTTTTCACCTTAATGGATGATGGTTAATCACCACAACACAATTTCTCATCTGTCAGAACCAAAACTTATAGTGAAGTCATTTTACGTTTTATTGGAACTCAACCAACAAACAAAAAAATAGTTAAAATAATATTAATTAACACATTTACTAGAATAGAAATAAACAAAAATGCACTGCAAATTCATGAGGTTCATTTCACAAGAAGGGGGTTTAGTAGTTGACACGAAAAGTCTGTTAATAGCATTCTATAATTACTAATTTAGAGTAAAAAGATTGAAAAGTATTGCTTTTGTCTTATATAAGGCAGGTTTTAGTATTTTAGTTTAAAGATTTTTTATGATTTTTTTATGGACAAATACCATATGAAAATAGAATTCACGACTGCGTCGAACTTCAAATAAAAGATTCAGTGTAGGTATTAACCTCAGTTGGTATTAAAAATATCTAAATATGTAAAGGGATAGTTATATCTTTTAAAGCGATGAACCATTTTGCACGCTAAGCAATTTGTCATTAGGGAACGGCCATGAACGGTATTTTAATATATTTAATGCTTCGATATATTTAATATTTCTGTGGGACAAATAGCTTTGTATTTTCGGCTAATGTATTTCTATTTTCGGACAAAGTTTGCGCCTTTCACATTACTATCAACAGATTAAAATAAGCATATATCTCAAGAGGCGCATCACAAATTAATCAAAATGGTTTCCAATGTATTTTATTTTAGAGTGTCTAAGAGAT
This sequence comes from Drosophila willistoni, assembly GCF_018902025.1. Taxonomy (NCBI): domain Eukaryota; kingdom Metazoa; phylum Arthropoda; class Insecta; order Diptera; family Drosophilidae; genus Drosophila; species Drosophila willistoni. The sequence continues at coordinate 7,746,485 of NW_025814050.1, forward strand.
TGAATTAAAAACTGATTTCATTTTTCAATGTAACGACAATAATGTGGACACAACGAAAACATGTTTTTCAGTTTAACATTTCGAATTTAGCGTTATAAAATAAAGATGTTTGATATTGATTTTGTATGTTACATTTGTGAAATGCCTATTAAGCGATATTATTTAAAGAGAAAAAGTTTAAAAAATGGAAGAAAAAAATAAATGTCATATTTGAAGCTCACAACCTCAAAAAATTAATACTGAAAAACTAACTTTTCAAAATAGAAAAATCTAAACGATTTTCTGCGGTAATGCATTTTAAATAAAATGCTAGTCTTTTCTTCGGATCTGACTATTTGACATTTAACAGCAACAAAATTAAATATAGGTGTATTAACTTTCTATGTAGTTTAACTTAAGGATGTAAAGGACTCAATATTTTTCATAAGCTGCTTAGAGTAACAGGAAATTTTTTTGCAGAATTTAAGTAACGATTTTCGTGTTTGTCGCTTTTGGCAGGTTTAAGTTTAAAAGTTTCCGAAATTGTTTTTATTATCATTGTGCCTGCCAGACTAATATAAATTTTATAGATGGCACAGTCAGCACTTACTCCACACGCCTCACAATTCCGTCCATCTCCTTGATTCGGGAGGGAAAATTTAAAGACCACAAAAAGCATGTCCTTGTGTGGCAAGTTAAGACCACTTAATGCACGCCAAAAGCAGTTTATATACGAATGCGTACATACACATACATATGTATGTATATGGGAATATAGTAAGATTCATAAATATGTATGTACATACATTCACTCGAAACTCATACTCTCACACAAATACACATACACACACACACACCGAGCGACACATGTTTTGTGGGCTTTCGGGGGCCACTGAGCCTGCTTGAAGGCATCATTTAGTAAGCGAATGCTGTTTGTGTACAGGATATGGTGTTAATAATGCTTTTGATGTGTGTTAAAGACAGCTTGCCAGACAGCGAGACAAAAGTACATGGTACCCACTATTATGCCAAGTATTTGAAGAAGCAGCAACATCAGTTTTGTTGTGCTTTCAATTGTCTGGTTTCAGGCAAAAAACTAGCCACACAAAGCTTACCCTGCAGCTGAAGTCTCCTGTGGCTTCCATTTAGTAGGTACACAATTTTAAATAAACAAATTTTGCAATAAAATCGCCGGAAGTAATGTGAAATCTGTAAGATGGGTAAGTACATTTTGCATGTATTAAAACATTTTGGAAATTGACCAAAGTTCTGATAGTTCACAATGTGTGAGAAAGGAGTGCCATCGAGTGCAGAACTTTATAAATTCAGGATTGACAATGAAAATGTAACCAATCCGATTTAAAAATTTCATTGTCATTGCCAAGGGTTTCTTTCAATTTTGGATTCTTCAGAACTGGTTTTAACAACAAAATTTAAACTACTTCATTTAAACTACTTGAATATTGGCAAAATCAGCTTGATTCGCCAAAATGATTAGATAAAAAAATGTACATAAATAGGAAAAAGTTTTCAAGACCAATTGTTGTGGCTTCCCATTCAAATTTTGTGAGTTATTTGATATATTTTCTGCCTTTCGAACAAGAGTGAAAATACCTATTTTACATCAAAAATACTTATTCCTTTCTACGTATCGCGTTTTCAAATGTATCGCAAATTTATAAACTAATTTGTGAAAATTTGCATTTTAGTTCGTTTGATAATCAATGACCCCACAAATTTATGCCCTTTAAAAGCCAAAAGATTTTCGCAATGGTTTATATTCTCTCTGTAAACACCGACTCATCATTTGTCTCTCATTGTTTCACATATTGTTTAATCTTAAAAATCAGGTTAACGAGAGAAGCAATTGAACTGCTTGTGAATGGTGTCAGAAATGGAAATTGGGGGAGAAAGCAAACGGAATATCAAAAGATGGGAAACATTTTTTTTAGTATTCATACAATTAGCATACATCAAGCATGCAGAGAATGGATACGAATCAAAAATGAATACTGCATCTCGACTAACACAAACGGTTTTGTCTGTCGGAGCAAAAGAATGAAAATAACTACACAGAGCAGTGATGAGGTAGACGATGCGGTGCGGAGGACTGAGATGGGAAAGTTTTGCAGTTTGATAAATTGAAAATTGAGCTATGGCCTGAGATAGTGGATGGGTTGGTAGGGGGGTTTGGTTGGGAGGCGGGTTCAGGGCACTTGAAACTGTCGCACGTTCGATCGTACGTTCGTTAGTTTACTGTGGCACTTTTCGTCTTCGTCGTCTGCCACACTTCAAAGTTCGCGTTGTCGCCAAGTTTTGTGAGTAATGAAAGTTGCGTGCTTTCTGCAAGGCATTTGGGGGGGCCGAGTCTTGGGGGCAGGATACGATGTTGCGAAGGCGTGACAGTGTTAAGGTGCCTGGAAACGTTTGCATTCAAATTAAATAGCATTTTGATGAATATTGATTGATTGCTTTTGCCTTGAAGCCAAATTAGAAACTCAAACCGCATCACAAAAAAGTTTCTGTTATTGTCGGAGTGGAATGGCAAGAGAAAGAGCAGAGAAAGTTTAGCCTTGAGTTGAGATTTAGTTTTGTGTGTATATTTCTCCTCAATCCCTCGCCTATTCTGCCCAAAAAGCTCATGGTCCTAATGAGGTCATCAAAATGGAAATACTTTGAAATTGGGATTGAATTTAGAGCATATGAGAATAAGAGTAATAGAAAACTTTAATTTAGTTCTTTCCTATATTAGGGTAATTCTCAAAAATTGTATTTAAAACAAATATAAGATACAATACAGAAATTAAAATGTTTTCTTTTCTACGAAAAACTTGAAAATCAATTGTTCAATTGCACTGAACTTCTCCAGTTGAATTTTTTCATCTAACTTAAACATTTCATTGTAGAACTAAAGTGTGCTATATTAAGTGCCAGACAGAGCAGGCACCCAGCTGTCTTCGAGAACATTACGCAATGCAAAGCGATGTCCTTTGTCCTGTTGGAAAAGTTGCAACCGGAAATGAGTAAACAAGCGTCAAATAGTAAAAACAGCGAACAGCCAAGTACAATGCAATACAGGAAAGTCCTCTCAGAGTACGTTCGTGCCTTCGACCAGGCACAAATACAAACAAAATGAAACATTAAACACCAAAAAGTAGAGGCAAGAAAAGAGACGAAGAAACAAAGAGGGAGACCGAGTGAGAGAGCGTGCATAAGGACGAAAAATGAGCGTCGAAGACAAGAACCGGATATCCGGAAACTTTATAAGCAACAGTAGCAACAGAGTCGAACGAACCAAGGCGGAGGACCAACAAAGGACAACAGACGCCGCCAACGACTACGTAGTTTATTTTAACTTTTGATTTCCGACTCCTCGGACCCCCGCACCGACGCCGTGTCACCAAAACCCCTTTGAGCATTCACTGCAATTGCATAATGCTGCCATCGAGTAGCAAAAAGTTGCGCCTTCGAAGGATTCGACGAGTCTCGGGCCGGGCATTAAAAATGAATTAAACTCACAACTCCCAAAGAGTCAAAAGGGGACGTGGTGTGGCGTTAAGACACAAGCAGGTAAGGCAAGGATTTTATTCGAAATGCACGCAATTTAATTTACACCTGACAAATACATTCGACTGCTCAAGTGACTTAACACAGTTGTTCGTTAAAAGAAGCAAATGTCCAACCGTGAGATAAAAACTTTAAGGATGCTTCAAGTGAAATATAAATTATGTTGTTACACATGACAACACTTACACACTGTCATAGATATTTCCCTACAAATACCTCTAACTTCTATTTCAATTTTTAGTACGATATTCTTCTTAGAAATTCTGTAACATATACCTGTGCTATATAAATTGGATCTTATAGTTTCCACAGAGATATTTATTTCAAATGGAGTTTTAGGTCAATTATTTTTCTAAACTTTATATCCTTACAGTTTCCTTTACCGTTTGAACAAGCATAAACATACTCACATGTATTATTATATACTTATACTGTAACAAGAACTTGTTTATAGATTTTTTTTTTGCCAAATTCATCCACTCGAGAACGGTCAATGCACTGAAAATTTTCCATTCACATGCAGCTCAGTATCTCCCCAGACATGCTCTCTTTCTCTCTTCCAATAAATAAATTCAATATTGGCAACAAATTAAATTTAATGATGTTTGTTGCTTACAGCCAAAACAAAGTAGCCAGAAAAAAAAAAGAAAACATAAAACAAAATAAGAACAAAGAAACAAGAGCAAGGCAAAATTGGTAAATATTTACCAACTGACGCTAATGAACTTGAGCATACAAAAATGGCCAAGAACAAAACGTCGAAGCAAAAAAGAACGCAAAATAATTTTCCCAAAAGAATCGTTGTCGTTGGCTTTGATTAAAGAGTTTCCACGAACTAAACGAAAATTGGCAGAGTGAATAGTTGCATGTGGCGGATGATGGGACGACCACAGGGGGCAAAAAGTACCGAACGTGTTTACACAAAAAATTTCATGCTATTGATTGTGTGTGTAAAAGTATTTACACATGACATGTGTGTGTGTGTGTGTTTGAGTGTGTGTGTGTGGATGTGTGGGCTGCCCTATTGTATGGCCACAAAAGTCAACAGTTCGTTTGATATTTCCACAGTTTTCCCAATTCTTTTTTTATATATTCAACGACTATGTTTGTCTATGAATCAGTTTGAGTTAGAGAAGGAAAGTGGGGACTTTAGTGAAAGATTCCAAAAAATGACGAGGTAAATGCTACGAGGTTGCCTTCTCATGGCCAAGGATGAGTTATATCTACATTCAATCAGTGATATGGATATTTTTCTCATGAGTTAATAAGTCAACATCATTGAAATTCTTTTTGATAAGTTCTGAAAACTAAAGTTCCCCGATATTTCATTAGTTCATAGCATTGAAATTTTTGAAGTTGAAAGTTATTAACGAAATTCTAAACTTCAAAAAAGCTTTAAATTATTTCTCTATGACGTTTACTTGGGAGACCGATATTATATCAATCTTTGGAATAAGCAGAGTTCACTTTCGAGAAAACAGAAAATGAGTAGGTTGTCTCTACAGCGATATTTCAAGAATTACCAACGTTTTCTCAGCAACAGAGAAAAAATTTTTAGTTTTCTAACCACTCTAAAATTGCAACGCCACTCTTTTAACACTAGAACCACTTGGGAATTGTAACTGTACGAAGCGAAAAAAGGCAAGCATAGCTTACAACTCCAAAGTCTATTGCCCTATACCTAACTTAGTTTCAAAGCGTAACTTTGCAATAAACAAAGAATCTAATAGTTTAGAAACATTTTTCCTTTTAAATAACATTTTCATAGATCAAATGGCTGTTAAGCGAAGAGACAAATGTGAAGTCGTTCAAGTGACATCGAAGAAATTATTCTAGATATTCTCTTCAGAGTATCTATTTACCATTCAGTAAACAATATTTTATTGCATGCTTCAAAATACCGATATCGACTCCATATAATTGGTATACATTTATGAACCCAGCAAATATGTCCAGTCCGTTTGGGATAGTTATGATAAAAATGAAGAAGTTCGAAATTTGATGGTACATATTATCCCAGTAGCTCTAAAAAGGTAAAACAAAGAAAGCAACAACCCCCTTTTCCATATATTTACTCTCAGAATAGATCGGGAATAAAGCCCTGTAACCTGCCTAGCCATCTTTATGTTGAACTAAACCAAAAATGTTCCAATCTTCATACAAACAGCTGTCGTTTTAGCTTAAACGAAGTAATGCTAAAACCTCAGTTTGGTTTGCTCTTTAAAGCCATTGGTTGTGGTAACTTAAATCTAGTCTTCTCAACCTTAAATTCAATCTCGAAAATGACAAATGATAGAACATGTTAATTAAGCCTAAAGTAGGTCAGCAAAAAAAAAAAAACAACAACAAGAATAAAAAACAACGCAAAATACAAAATAAGAAAAACAAGCGGGCGTTAAAAATAAAATGCCAGTCATGGGATGAAGGCAGAAAGAAAAATAAAATTAACCCAAATATGCAAATAAATTTTCTACCAAGCGAAGAAAAAAACTTGCACATTAACTTCCGCAGCTCATTAAGTCACTGTCAGAGAGAGAGAAGAGGACGAAAGATGAAATGGACAAAAAGCTAGCGGAAAATGTATAAAAATTTATGTGACGCCAACTGGACTACAACACACACACACAAACACAGAGAGAGAGGTCTCAAAGTTCTCCCTTTTGCGAAAACAAAACTGAAATAAAATATTTGGCCCCATGTAAATTATGATTTGGGGTGTAGCTAAACAAGAAATATTTGTTGAAAAAGGTTTTTATCAAAATAAAAAAAAAAATGAAAATGAAAACAAAAATCAGGACCTTCTCCCTGTTTGGCCTCAAGTTTAATTAGGTCGTCTGGTATTTTCTCTTTATGAGTGCCTGTTTTTTTCATTTTTTTTTTTTCTCTGGCCTATATAAGAAATTGTCTGCAAACATTTTCATTTTTATTCTGAACCCAAAGGTCATGGACTTGTGGTGGGCCAAGTGCAGGGGGTGAAACTAATTAGTGGCCATTTTGTGGGCGTTTTTGTTTAATGAAATTTTAATATGAATTTAATTGAAATACATGCGAAAGCAAAGGAATTCTCGCATGCTACTAGGAGAGTATACAGAATTTATTATTAATAAATATTAATTATGAAGATGGCCAAAGTAAGTAATTGACAACAATGGCTAAGTAGTTTAAGAACTAAGTAGAAAAGCATACATTCTAATAAATAAGGACTCACATGTATCTAAACTATCAAGTGTTTGTTGTATATGCTAACAATGGAAATATATAATGTTAAGCCTTACAGAGGTATCAGGAATTTTGCATTAATAAAGACAAGTATTGTTGTTAACTTAATAACTAACCGCAACCTAAGCAATATAAGGTTTAAATCGATTTTAAGACTTTTCCATTAAACTTGTTGACGGTTTTATTAAATTGCAGATGTCTTTGTTTCTTCTTTGTGTACAAAGTTATATGTGCCAAGACCTGGCAAAACGCCCTACTATTCTTCAGCTTAGGTTCAGATATAATTAAGTGTCAAACGGTTCATTTAAACGACTCTGGTTTTTTTTTTTTTTTTAAACAATTGTTTAGTTACTTTAAAAGTTCCATTGTGCCGTGGGTGGCTACTTAGCTATCCTTATTTAGGTATGGCAGCCAGGAAAAGTTATTTTTAACAAAACTGTTGTGCCGACTGTCGAGTATTAAACCCAAGATTGTTCAAGGAATTCGCTGAATAGAAATAAATCTTTCTTCTTGGCAATGAAATTACTTTTACATTTAATTGTTTTCTAGCTGAAAAAACACATTCAAATGTTTCTAGGAAACGTGTGTTACTTGTGTAAGATTATGAAACAATCACGCTTACCTTATTTCAGTACTGGATTTCATTTCTTTGGTTATATTTTATTTCAAAGTCTGAACATTTTATTTCGTAGTATTAGAATTAAGCAGATTCACTGGAAAAACAATTTTTCAATTATCCCGTACACACAATTTTGCCATCAAGCTAATTAGAGACAGATGTAGCTGAAAGGAGGCAAACGAAACAGATTGTTGACTCTACCCGATGGCCAAATGGATGCAGATGAATGCAAATTGCAGGGGGCCACCAGACCCACAAAAAATATAACAGAAATAAACCAGTTTAATTTAATTTGCAGTTTGTTTTTGTGTTTTTCTTTCCTCCTTATAGGATGCGGGCTATATAATTAAGCACACGCGTTCCGAGTGCCAACGAACGTCAGATGCGATGGTATGAGATGAATTGGGATGAGATTAAGATGAATTGAGACGAGAAGCGAGTTGAAACGAGAGGTGGTAACCGAATTTTATGAAAAATTCATGAACTGGAGCATCACTCATACGCCGCATATGCCGCACAGCTAGAGCTTCAGTTTGTTCTTTACTTTTTGTGTTGTTTTTCTTGTTGGTATTTTTGTATTTTTCACGGCAACTGAATTGAAATGCCGAGAAATGTTCGTTCGTTCTACCTTGAGACCCAATTCGTTGCGCGTTATCAATGAAACTGCTGATTTTTCTCGTCATCGTCGTAAGCATCGCCCCAGAAAGGAATTTTCACTGCTCACAGTTTCGTCTTTGCATCGTTTTTTGTTTTTTGGGCCTGGTAGCCGAAACTCTCTCGTGCGCATTCGTTTTGGCCACCAAGAGACTACCAAACGAGAGAGCAAAAGCAAGAGAGACAGAGAGAAACTGAGAGAGAGAGTTCACTCTCTACTTAACGAAACATAAAAGGACATTTTGCAATTCCAAAATTTGTCTAAAGGACTTTTAACGGTCATAAAATTTCAAAAAGATATGTTAAGTCTATTTTATACAAAACTATATTATATAAATTAAATTTATTTTATTCAAATTTTCTCTGTTCCCTAATTGCATAAATATAAATACAGTCTTGACATTTTTTACTAGCTTGGTATCCCAAAGTACTAACTTTAGGTTTATATTTTCTGCTGTCCCAAAAATGTAAAAATAATGGGAATTTTATTTTCTTCAACATAATTTATAACTACACTTGAATGTTCGAAATATTTAGAATGAGAATGTTATTTGAATTAATAAAAAATTTTATACATAAGAAGGAGTGGATTTAAAGACAGAGGTTGAAAAGTTATTAACAAATTAGCTTTCTTGGTCTACAAGGTTCGATTTAGATTAAGTTCATTAAGAGTATAGTAAGACCTCTTCAAGTTTTCAAAAGATCTTAATTCTCAACAGTAAGGAATCAAACCACATTATTTAGGAAGAACAAAATAGTCCAGAATCGGTTCGAAATTGTAAACTGGAATTACATTCATATCTTAAATATCATTATTACTTATACACAACTGTTTTTCGGCATTCCCTTATGTGGCATAGAACTCGTAAGTTTTATATTTTAAAAATTCTATTGGATTGGCAAACATTTACCCAAGAAGTCATCCAAATGCCAACAAGAGGAATATGTCCATCATAATGGGCCATTTGTCAAACAATGAGCCACCAATTTCATAAAATAACTGACACCATTTTTCCCCTCAGCAAATACTAAATACCTGAACATTATTATCTCCGGAAGGACACGCCTGCATCATAGACCATAGATCAAGGGCGCTTATTTTATATTTATATTATGCGAACATTATTTTTTCTTTATTTTGTTTTTCTCTTTTTGTTGTGGTTCTTGTTTTTGTATATTGTTTTCGAAAAAAAGTCGCTGTGAAAGTGACTTTGCGGCTAATGCAGATGGCGGGCGAAGCGAAGCGTAAAATACTTTGTAAATTATTATGGCCAAGACACAACACAAATATGGGCGATGGGTGATGCAGGAGACTTTGGCTCGGCATTAGATTTGGAGACGTGGTGGGACGGTAAGCATTATAGACACAAATATATGTATGTAAAAATATATTCTGAATAAACAAACTCTGCGGTGGACCTGTTGGCTGGAAAGCATCTACGGCATGTGTTAAGTTTGCAGTAATAAATTTCAATTGACTTATGAATAGGGACTGGAGCCAAACGCACACGTGCGCACATAAGCCGAAAAGTAGGCATAGAAAATGTTAAAATTTTGAAATTATTAATTTTTAGTGAGCAACTTGAAAATCCTCCATTGAGCAATTCAAAATGCATATTTCGGGAACAATAAAAAGGAAGCATTTTTATGACAGGTAGCACACGAAACGAAAAAAAAAACCAAAACGAAAACAGGAGTAACAACAAAATCTTCGTTGCTGAATTATAATTTCATTTGTATGCAGATGACACCAGGAAGCAAAAAGAGGCGCAATGTCAGGGTGTGTGGCAGGCGAACCATAATTACATTAAGCATATTAAAGCTCGTTGTCGCTGTTATCCTTCTTCTCCATCTTGCCCTTGTTAACCCACACACACACACGCAGACACCATACACACATATTGCCAACTAATAACGTGTCATAAAAGATTTTTAGCATTTTAAGTATGCGTCTGTGTGGGTGATTTTGTCTGTATGTTGGCTCAGAGAAAATCTTTCATATGGTTAAACATTGGCTTATTATAATAATTTCTTCGCTCAACACTCTAAATGGATAATATCCAATTAATGGCAATTAATTAAAGATTTACTTAAGACTTTAATTGAGAGGGATATAATTATTAACAACTAGATTTTTTAAACCTTTTAAAGATAGTTTGAATGTGTGAGTCGGTGATGCAGATTTAAAACTTCAATATAATGCTGAAATGTATAAATATATACTTTAATTTCAAATAAATTTGAGGCTTTAAACAATTTTAGCTAATTTGGCGAGTTTCCCGTGTGAATATATCTTTTCAAAGTTCCCCATGATCCTGGTTTATTTCCATTAAAAAATGTTTTCATCGTCTTTGTAATATAGCCATACTTAAGTCCTATTATCTTTTACTGCCTTGGAGCTTCAGTTTCTGAATTGAAGATTTTTTTTAATGGAAATGCAACAAACATTTAAACAAGTAACATAAATATTTAGAGGGTTCAATGTTCCATTTCATAGACACGTTAAAATAGTTAAGTTGACCAATTAAAAAAATACAAATTCATCCGCCCAAGTTAGTTTTCGGGAGCTTCAAAGTAATTTTTTTATCTAAGCACATTTAATTCGACTTGCATAAAAATGTATAGTCAAATATATAGTTAAATAAACCGATAAGCCGATATATCGGTAAATAATTAATTAGTTTCGACTTATAAAGTTAGTTGCTCAAAAACTTGGAAAGATATTGACCATATTTTTGGAAGGAGAAGAAAACTTCAAGATCTCACCACAAAAAAAAATTGATTTATAGTCGTAGGTATTTATCATAAATAACTGACAACTACAAAGGCTCAACTGGTTAAACGTAAAGAGAGTTGAAAAATGTCAAAAAGACATAAGAGTCTGTTATTGGGGTAAGTTATAATTTATTTTAAGTATTGAAGTCTCAAAGAAACAAATCTTTTCTTAAAAATGTATTTCTAAACAATTTTTTCTGAATAGAACCTATTATTTAATTAATAACTAAAACTATAAAAGTAAAAGCCAAAACCCTTTAGGAAATCTGACAGAATTTGTATTAGATAAAACATTCATTGAGTACATTTAATTCAAATACCTTAAAAATCTTTTCAAATTTTTTATGATACAAACTACTCTTTTTAGCAAATATAGTAAAAGTGTAGCAATTCGAACTCTACCTGCACATCCGTTCAACAGTTCTTTATACCCAAGCACAGACACACACATTTCCTTTTATAAGAACCACCACCCCGCTTTTCCTGTCCGAAAATACAAGAACCAAAGAGAAAGGGGGTGAGATAGGAAGAAACCAACTACTATTATAGCACACGATAAAAAGCAAATGGTAGAAAAACATACAAAACAATAAAAAAGAAAACCGAATATATAATAGGAAGCCAAAAAGCGGGCGCATAAAAATTGCATTAAAATTGCCACGCGGACATCCGCAATGGACCCTGAAACTCCTGTGAAGGAAGCAAACGGAAATGCAAAAGTAGACGGAACTGCAAGTTGGGCAAAAAAGAACTTGCTTTTTTTTCTCAATTTCGAGGCTTGATATTAAATATTTCCGTATACATAAAATAAAACCGAAAAAGGAAAAAACCGGAAAACAAAAACACAAAAGAAATACAAAACTTCAAACAATATTCTTGTCATTTGCCGGGCGCCATTTTGACATTTTATTGCATACTTCTTGGCACTAAGCAGTTCCTCCCTGACCACCAGCCCATACCACTTTTGGTTGTAATTTGGCACACCATTTAGTAGTAGCCTCTGCCTTTGCCAAAGCGAAAGCCAAAAGCCTACGGCACAAATCCCTGTACAACTTGACTTGCCCACTTGTCACCTTCGCTGATGCTGGCGTTGCTACTTGACAGCCATTAATCAATCAAGTGTGTGTTTGTGTGTATGTGTGTGTGTGTGTGTGTGTAAGGCGTCGTTTCCATGGGGCAATGCAGAGCGATTGCCAGCGTTTTGGGCTTAGACTAAGACAATTAGCACTCAGTTCAATGGCATATGCGTAGCTTTGAAGTATTTTTTTTTCCCCCCTCCGTTTAATGAGATGAGGGCCCATGGAGAACAAGACGAGGCATCGAGATTGGTTTCGCTCATCACTTGCTGGCACTTTTTTAGGCGAAACAAATTATTAGGAAGAAATTGAAGGCATGTACAGATTAAAAGCAGTGACACCCTGCAAAGAAAACGATTTTAAGGGATGCATTAGATATTTGGTTCGGCCAAATTAAATTATTAAAAAAGGTCAATAAACTTCTTGTAAACCTTCAATAAGCAAATTTTTTTAGGCAGTCTAGTCAAGTATTAAGAGAAACTCGTTTGATAGGGAAATATTATTAATTTGCTTACATAAAAATATAGAAATCTGAGTGTGTTAAATAATTTAATTTCTTAATGTAATCTCTAAGGAATTCAAAACTTGAATTCTTTTTGTTTTCTTATCAAATAGTTGGAAATTGTTAAAAATGTAAGTATTTAAGGTCAGAAGATTTATTTTAGACAAGACTGCAAGCAAAATGTTCTTAATTGAATTCATTTTTTAGAGCTCTACAGCTTGAAAAGTGCGTTTGATAGAAAATATTGCCATTTTGTTTTGACTTTTCGTTAGTCTCACTTAATAGTTTATGCTCATCCTTTTATGTAAACAGAAAATACATTGAAGGCGCCCCTGTTTTTCGGTCTCATCATCAACTCTCGGTTCATTAGCCACACACTTCTCCAAAGGCCAATGCCAAAAGGTGCAAAACAAAAGGAACACAAGGAAAAAAATGAAACAAGAAGAAAAGTTGGAAGAAAAAATATGAGAAGCTGCTCCTGCTACTCATAGACAATATAACAATATAAAGATGCGAAGGAAGAAGAAGAGTGAAAAAAATATAAGGAAGAGCAGGTCAAAGTTACACAAAAGAGAAGACAAAAAGCAGAAGAAAAAAAAAAAAACAAAACAAAAAAAGTTGCAAAAAGTAGTAATAACAGGCAACAGCAGCAACAAGGACTAGGAGTCGCAGTTTTCCCTTCTGCTATTCCTTGCCTGTGGCTGATTGATCTCGTGGGAAATTTTGCACAGTTGTTGCAACCAACCAACGAACCAACCAACAACAACAACAATAACAACAAAATAAAAAGCAACTTTGTGCTCTTTTTTTTTTTTGGATTCTTTGCTTTTGCTGTCCTTGTTGTTACTTCTTCAGCTGTTTCTTCTTGTACGCTTTTGTCTTTGGTATTGTTGCTTTTTTTTGTTTTTTTTTTTGTTAGCAGCTCTTCTCCCTTCTGTGCTTCGCACACGAAAATTAACTTAATGTCACTTACACTTTAGTGCTTTGGGTTAATTTGGTTAGATTATTGTTAATATCCTTTGGGGTGCTGTGAGAGAGAAGCCTGGCAACTCTGCGTGTGCGAGTGCCAATGCGAGTGAGTTTTTGTGAGCTCTGGGCACATTAAGCACAAGCAGTAAACTGCTACGACTAGGCAGTTGTAAAGTTTTCGGCATAAAAATGATGCATTGCCTTTGTGTTTTCAAAACTTTCTTTCCAGTGAAGCAGTTTGCCGTTGTGCTTCTTTCTTTTTCAGTGTCAAATTAATAGATGAATCGAAAGTAAAGCAGATAAAAAGAGATGGAAATGAATCCTATTAGTTTCTCTAATGGCTGGGGACCAAAACACTTCCGTCCATTTCACGATCAGCATGAGGAGCGTCGTTTGTTTTGCAAGATCTACATAAACTTTTTAGTAGTCTTTTTTTCCAATCTGCTTAGATAATTCCAATGAACGAGAAACTAAAAAACATTCCATTCGTATAAAAATCAAAAAAAACTGTGGTAAAACTTTGATTACAAAACAGACTATGGACTTTAAGAAAAAAAAGTAACTTCAATTGGTCTGATTGCCAAAAATGAGCGTATTTGGCGGTGTAGAACTTCGACCAGTCTGGTTTACTTATTAAATATGAATTGCTCATAATTTTCCAACATCTTGGAATTCAAGTTCAACAACCAAACAATTGTTCCAAAAATGGCGTCCAAAAGTTCTAACCCTTTTGAGAAATATTAACCTCCTCCAGACCAAAACAAAAAAAAAAAATCCAGAAATGCCAACAAAAATAAGGAAAAACTCTTTGTTGGTAAAATTTTGCATAAAACCATTTTGCATGCAGCACAAACCGCAGCAAGACAATGTTGTAAACTAAAACCAACCCACAACCAGCACCCACACCCGCTGCCAAACTTGAACTCTTTCCACACCCACAATACACTATCGTTCCCTCTCTTTCAATCGAGTTGTTGAAAACCCAAGAAAATTCTATAAAAAGGCATAAAAGACGTCAGCAAATGTCTACTACAGCAGTAAGAAAGGACAACAAAAAAAAAACAAGAACAAGGACCAACAAAGGCATCAATAAACAGTGTAAAAGACAGTTGCCCTGAAGATAAAGACGAAGAACGAGAAAGAGAGTGCGATGAATCCCAATATGATATGACACTTTAGAGATGTGAGTGTGGAAACTAATTTAAAGTTATTTTCTTGCATTAACTAATATTAGAAGCTATACCGAAGCCTTTTATTTGTTTATATTCTAAAAATATATAGTTCTATTCGAACCAGTCTGGTTTACTACATTCGAACGTATGTAGCATATTTTTGTTGACCAAAACTTGTCAATCAAGTAGTTTTATGTAATAATCGTATTATACAAAGAAACTCTGAAAAGTCGCTTAAATGACAGTCGCTTAATCTTTTCTCGTGATTCTGTTTAGTGACAAGCTGTCATCTCTAGCACCAGTTACGTCCTTTTGGCCTGGTTGCTGCTGGTTTGCTCGTTCATATTTTTATCGAGTGTCTGGAATCGGTTTGGGTAGAGGGCATAAAACATACGTCAAAGATGCTTTATTGAGTGAAACAAACAAAGCTTTCCATGGCTACCACACTAACACCAGTGCCCTCTCTTGGTAGTTTCTTGTCGAAGGGCTGGCAAACAAATTTAAAGTTGTGCGGTTACTTAACCCCTCTCCGATTTGGCCCCCTCCATGACACTCCATACATTTCACGCTTCTGGACCCAGGAAACCCAAATCGGAGGCCAGCAACCAAACAGACAAACAAAATGCTTAAGGCGAGATTTTAAAAAGCACTTTACCAAAGGACAGACGGGGTCGAAAGCAAAGAGAATGAAATGTGGAAATGGCCAGAACTTATGCCTGAAATAAGTAAAGTAAAAAATTGGCAAAATATTGACATGCCATGTGAAAAGTTGATGGTACATAATGAACAGACGAAAATATCGTTTGCTAGTGCTTCATACCATGGCAACAATTGTCAGCAAATAATAATTTATCAATTAAAATTTTATATAACCTTTAATTATTCTATAATATTGATTAAAAAATATTTGAAAATCCAGCATATTTATATCTGTCGACCGATGCTAGAAATAATTGAAAACTGTCAAAAACTTATTTTTTTCCTTATGACCATGTGAATTATTTATCGTGCTGAACACGAATCAGCAATCCGTTTTTTCTGATTAGGTCAATATTTTGAAGTCAATAGTGAAGCAATAATTAATAATGACGATGATTTGCCTCTAGGTGTCACTTTGTTTCACATCAAAGAACTCAGAAACCTGACCTGATGGGAAACGGGCAACAGATTTGAATTTAACGATCAAAACTGCACAGAAAAACATGTTTGCCTTTCGATTTGCCATAATTTTTAAATATGTTAAATATCTACAAACCATTTTGGTGAATTACAATATCTACACATTATTCAATTGCAAACATTTTGATCTATATATTAAATATAAATTATCCACTTACCACTTATTCAAACAATAAAATATATAGAACTGATATATAATATGAATGTATATAGCATGAAATCAGAACAAATTAAAGAAAACTCAGGATTTTCCACTTTGATTCGACTGGAAATACAATTTTTAAACTAAAGAGATTTCAACGATAAATTTATAAGAAAGGCGCAAAAATACAGATGACAAAAATCTCCCTCTAGATCCGCTCCTGAATCTTCTTCAGAAGATTGACCTCGAGCCAGCTTAAACGCAAAGTTGTTTAATAGTTTTCATCTGATATTGAACTAAAAAGAATGTTACTAATACAACAGTTATTAAAATCTAGCTAAATTATTAGTAAACAAATTTCTCTAGTTCGTAGATTCGAGAAGGTTCCTTTTTTATTAAAATTGTTTTGCTTTCGTTTGTTATTTATTTAATACTTATAAAAAGTTGGATCATTCTTCTGAGCTTCGCTCTTCAATTACTGCTTATGAAAAAATATTATAATATTGCTTAGTTATCACTATAAGGAGATAGTTTGTTAACAAGTTTCCAGCATAAAGAAAAGAATTGAAAGGACTGAATTGGGGTTGTGATGATATATTTTACAAAAGATGGAAAACTTCAGTGTTCGTCCTGTATAACTGTCTGCATTACGCACTCAGTGCTCAACTTGCTGCCCGTTTCTTATTACTTATTTCTTTATGACGCTAATGTCCTTAATTCGTCAGTGTTAACCTAATTTCGGATACGTAGTCGAGGCAAAAAAGAAAAAACTTAGACGTCGACAGGATAGAACACAAAAGTAAGTAGAAAAAAAGAACATATACATGTATGTATTTGTATGTGAGTGAGTGTGTGTGTGTGCGTATGTATGTATGCGTGTGTATATAGATAATATATATAGAGAAGGAAAATAGAAAGAATTATGCCAAGAAAGTTTTCTATTTTGTCGCAGCGGGCAAAAGTTTTGTGGCCAATGCGACAACGACGACGGGGACAACTCTCCAAGTATCATGTCCATGTCCTTTGTGTGTTGTGTGTTTGTGTGTCTGAATGCTTGTGTATGTGTATCTGTTCTAGTGCGCATTCCCAAAGGCTATATAAATCATAATAATTTTGCAATGTAGCAATGGCAAAAGAGCATCAGAAGAAGCTTCAGCCGCCTCGCATATCCTTGTGGCATGTCCTTTATTTGCTACGTGTTGATGTCCTTTTGATGGCACTTCTCTCTCTCTCTCTCTCCCTCTCTCTATCTCTATAGCAGTATCACTCTCCTACTGCCTCGTATTCTTATTTTTTTTCAGTACCCCAAAAGCCTCCCGGGCAAAATGAGTGGCACAAACCGCCAAGCGACCATCGTCCCTTTCCAAGTTCTCCTACTTGAATGCCCCCTCATCATCTTTGTCCTATGTCCTGTGTGCGTGCGTGCGTGCCGCCCTGTATTTGTAATTCCTGGCAGCATGTCCAGCATAAAAATATACTTAAGTGATTTCTCTTGATTCACTTACATAGATTTGGGTTACATTTCTCCTTTGCCTTTTCTGAAATATTTTCTCTTCGTATTTTTTTTTCTTCTTCTATTTTTGGTATTTCTTCAAAGCAAATAAATAATTTTTTTATGATCCCTGCCTCGCCCAGCTCCATGTGCTGCTCCTCTGTGGTATGACTGTCTGTCGCTTTCGCATATCCTTCATTTAATTTCGCTTAAAAAGCGTCAAAAGTTAAGCTGTAATCATTTAAATGATTTATTTTGCTTGATTTTTGTCCATATCCTTTAGATCTTTCCCTCTGACGCTTGGTCCTTTTTTGTCAGTCTCCGGAGATTTATATTTCTGTTTGCGGGGGACATTCTCAATCATAATTTGTTGTGGCGTTGAAGTGATTATAATAGATTTATGTATATGCATATCTTGGCCCAAAAAAAAAGGTGAAATTCCAAAATTTATATTTGGGTACGGGTGCGAGCCAAGGTTTCTTGGGATTTGCCCATTCAAATGAGAGAACTTGGTTTTGTTAAATTATGATTAAGAGGGAGTAAAATAACTAGGAGCCTATAAATAATGTGTAACGGTCTGGCAGTTTTAATATTCAAATAATTACTTAGTTGTAGAATCTTGAGATATATATACAAACTATTAAATATGTCCATCGGCTCAAAATCTTTTAGGGCTATTAAAACTTTGTTGTAGTCTATTTTTAGATCCAAGCAAATATGTGACTTTTTAACTCATGACGAAATACTAATTAAATAAAAGATAAAATACTAAGGTAATTTTCACTTAGATAAAAATAATCAAAATATATAATTTTATAAATTTAAAACAAGGTTACATTTTAGAACTCTTTTATGTGAACAGTGCCAAGATGAATGTGTTCCTTATTATTAATATTCCTACAAATCAATATTTTACATTTCCATAAAGAACTGCAACAGATTTGAATTCATTATTCCATTTCGAACTTTTTAATTTGAAGCACTTTTAATATAAAACTTTAGAGTTTCCGCTTACTAATGACCGCAGTTTGATTCATTAATCTCTTTTCAATATTCACAAATATGCAACAATTTGGCCATAAGATAGTCAGTTACTAAACTCTTATCCTTGACCTCAGTGCAGAAATAAACCAACTTGAGTCATTAGGAGATGTTTGCATTGTACAAAAATTGTTTTAATTGTTATTTATTTTTCTGCGTTTTCTTTTTTTCTTGCTCTGCCTCCCGGGCTGTAGTAGTAGCAACATGGCAGAAAACAACGCTAATGACCAACTTTTGCCAAACAACAAGGAAAAAATGCATAGCATACATTGCAGGGCTGCAGTCGGAGTCGTCGAAAACACTCAAAACCCATTAGGCAACACTTTATGCTTAGTTTGAAGTTTGAGGGCACAAAAAAACAAACAGAAAAAAAAACTAAATGAAAAATGAAAAGAAATAAACTCTAAGCGACCTACAGGGGGACAAACTGAATTTTTGCATATTAGCAGGAGATATGAGAAGAGCCAAGACTCGAAGAGAAACACAGGGACAAAGAGAAAGAGATAGAAAGAGAGGCAGAGAGAGAGGAGAGCAGACTGTTTGTTGGCACTGTAAAAACGTTGCTCAATTTTACAAGACAACGACAAACATGCTGCATAGCGCCCACTTAACACTGTAGCAAGCAAAGGGGCGTAACTTGGCGCTTCCATTTAAAATGCAATTGCCGAGCGCGACACACACACAATGCAAATGAGTGAGCCACACCCGAGAGGCCTATCGGCGTCTTCGCCTACACAAAGTTTCTTCAGTTGCCTAGAACTTGGCAATAGAATACACAAAGTAGAAAGAGAAAGGGTTCCGTCGGTGCAGAGAAATTCAAAGCAGCTGCTGTAGGCGTGTTGGCGTTTACATTAAGAATTACCCCACTTACTGTGTTGACGAAACGAGCTGATGATGCGACTACCTTCAAGTATATGTTTACACTGACGTCTTTAAGGCGATAAACAGTGTCAAGGATAAAAGCCGGATGCAACAATATGTAACTAGTGCTAATTAATAATTTACTTAGCATGAGTAAGCGAATTAACGAAAGAAATACATAAAATAATATAAGAAGGCCATTTTGAATATTTTTTGCACAAGCATCAAATTCAACAGACCATTACGTAGTCTTTTGCAGCAGTAATGTCAAGAAAGTAACTATACTCTTGAAATGAAGTAAGTAAGTCGTCTCGCCGACTTAGGTATACCATACACCAGTAAAGCAAATATTTCAACTTTATTAAACAAATGCATTTTCACATGCTTTTTACAAGCATATCTTAGTATCTCGCTCACTCAATCATACGAGCACCCTAGCGCCCCCACCAACCAACGGCCAACTCCGGCCTTATGGAAAAACGTTTATATGCATAACTCGACTGTTTTCTGTCCGATTTTGATCAAATTTGGTATTTTGCTAGATATTAGTATTATATTTACGTGTGCCAAATTTGATTGCATAAGGTTAAAAAATACGGGAGATAATCAAGTGTTTAAAATTACGGGGGCGGAAAAGGGCGTGGCAAAATTTTTATATAAACAAAATGTGTGCATTTACTAAGCGAATATACATACCAAATATGGTGTCTCTAGCTGGAATAGTTTTTGAGATAAACGCTTTTTTGAAATTGCGGGGGCGGAAAGGGGCGTGGCAAAAATTTGAAATAAACTTGATCACTCTACATACTACACGAGTCTACATACCAAATTTGGTGGCTCTAGCTCTTACAGTCTCCGAGATCTAGGTGTTCATACGGACAGACGGACAGACGGACGGACGGACAGACGGACGGACAGACGGACATGGCTAGATCGACTCGGTTGTTGATCCTGATCAATAATATATATACTTTGTGGGGTCGGAGATGCTTCCTTCTGCCTGTTACATACATTTTGGCGACTTTAATATACCATTTCACCCTATAGGTGTATGGTATAAAAAGGGTTCTTTCTTGATCAGCACGACGAGAAGAGTTCAAATAGCCATGTCCGTCCGTCTGTCTGTACTTTCGTCTATCCGTCCGTCCGTCCGTTTGGATCAGCGCAAACTCCTCCTAGACCATAAGAGCTAAAGAGCTGAAATTCGCATGTAGACTTCTATATACATCTATCTCATCTTTGTTGAGAACAAAATTATTCATACAGGGGTGTCACAGAAAGCGATATCAATCTAAAACCAACCCAAAAGCAAATGTAGAAATTTTTTATTTGTTTACAATTAAATACTAACCTTTAAGATAAATATAGGCATCTCCAGAAAAAGGTCAACCACAGGACCCAAACATGTATATGTATAATATATAATGAATAGGGCTGTAAATAGGGCGAAATTTGTTCCAAGCAAAGCAAAAATATGTTTAAAAATTGGCTTTTGAAAAACCAAAAAAAATGCATGTTGGTGGTTAAAACAAAAAATCCTTCAAGCAAATATTATTCTTAAAACATTTTTTATTTACAAAGCATACGAAAAGGATTATTGAAAACAATGAGAACTTTTTCAGATTTTTGTGTACTTTTTGGGGACCCCATTACCACAGCTCTAGATGCACATATAATATAAAAAATAATAACTCTTATTTGATCTCTTAATTTTTCGTAAAACTTTAGTTGTTTAAGCAAATTTTTCGAATCGATCAATAAATCAATTACATAGTGCTCTATCAAAAAAAAATCTCTTTATTTAAAATTTGTCAATTTTTCTAGCTTTCATCTAGTTTACAATATTTCTGCTTTATTAAAACCAAGAAAAGGTTTTTGAAAATGGAAAATAAACCATATTGAAAAGAGTTAAATATTCATTGACGAAAAAAATCAACAAATTCTATTATGTACGCAATCACTTAATGTATAGAGACAACCTTCCGACTAACTGATAAAACAAATTATATATCATCTGGTTAATGTCAAACCAAAAATGTTTGGTGGAATTTCCGTACAAATGTTTGATCTCAAAACCGACATGATTGAACTGTCAGTGAAACACGTTTTTTGTCGCCATCACCAGTTGCTCTCGTTATACAGACAGTGGGTTAAGTACTCGAACCGCAATGCTTTGTGGTAGCCGTTTGGAATGCGTATTAACATAAATCGAATGTGACGCAAAGCACACCGCCGTCGACGTGAAGACTACAGACACCGACTTTAACTCGAAATGCAACTCCTTTGATGCTCGCAAATCACTCAACGGCATGATAGATGTGTGCCCGGGCCTGGGCCTGGGCCTGTGCCTGTGTCTGCCGTGTTGATGGAAGGACATAAGGACAAATGTTCGTCCTACCCGCAGAGTCATTTAACGCAATAGCGCCAACTATAAATTTTAAATTAATTTTGAAGTGCAGGCAGAAATGCTCCCAACCGAATATGGCGACCGTGTGACATGAGGGAGGATGGTTGAGAGAAGAGATGATGTCGGTGTGCATACTCACTCGCATACATGACACGCATTTTATTGCTCGCGTCAGTCGCCGCAACTGACAAGGGAACAAAAGGGTTGAGTTCCGAAGGGAAGGGTTAAAAAGAGAGCGTTCTGGGTAGTGGGGAGTTTGGAGTTCGGAATTTGAGTTGGCTGGTTTTTGGCTCCCGACTCTTGACTGTGTTCTTTAACGGGTTTTTGTTGTCTGTCATTACAAGTGCATAAATTATTGTAACCACATTTGGCGGCGACATCAGAGAGAACGACCTCTGCTCCTACTGGCTGCAACAGTTACGAGAGGCCGAGAATCCAAGAGCAATAGCAGCAGTAGGAGGAGCAAGAGGGGCAGTACCAGCAGCTAAACCCGAAGTCGTAGCCTGATGCCGCTGATGACATGACAAAATATTTTCCCAAGTGACTTTTGTTCGCCTCTCGTACTGGCTCCATCACTTGGCTTTGATGCCAAAGCCACGCCAAATGTGTCATGTACTCATCCTCCTTTAAGTCCTATTGCCTGCTGATGCCCTCACTGCCTTCACCTCCTTCTGCTCTTGCCCACCATACGCATGACCTTTATGCAGTTGATGTGTGTCTCTGTGTGTATGTGTGTGCAAGCGAGCGGGTTAGAGTATCCTCTTTTTTGTGCATTTCATTGTAGATTCTATCATTTTCTACTCGTATGCTTCAGCGATTTTTGGAATTTTCAATTTGTTCAGCAACATTTTTGTACCCCAACAAGAATTTATTGAGTGAAAGGACCAGGAAAAGAAGAGAGTGTATGCCACTGCGTTTGAATTTTTATGGTCTTGCAGTTTGTGTTTATGAAATTGATAGTTTTTCAGAAATTTTGTGGGTTGAAACAAATCAAATATGAAATTTCAAATATTCCATAAATAGAATAAAGAGAACAAGTGAAAACTATAAATAAATAACAAATAGTTTAAACAGTTGTGGTAAACTAATTAAATATTTAATATCAAATATTTAATTTAGAAGACTGTGACATATTGATTTCTTATAAAATTTTGGACTAAATATACCATTGAGTAGAAATATGTATGGATGTATTTTTAGTCTTGGTAGACGATATCTCTTTTCTAGTCTTAGTCAGTTTATAGCTTAATCTCCTTATTTATAGGAAAAGTTTTACTGTGACCGTGCAAAAATAACAATTCCATTTCAATTATGTTTCTTTTTTAATATTTTTGACTTCTATTTATAGAATTAATTTGTTAGAACTAATTTTTGTCGTTTTGGAAACATGACTTGCCTTCGCTTACATCTTAATGCCGACTCAAACACACACAAAATTCTCGCTCCTTCTCCTCTTGGTCTAAGTCAAATCCCAAAGGATTATAGCATTTTGGCCCATAAATCCCAACTACATCAATAAACTGACCTAGAAATGTTTCGGGCCACACCCAGAATACATGAAAGCCCACAAAGCCCTGAACCCACGTTCCCTTGGCCCAATCCAAGGTGTGCGGTCCACCTGGTCAACCAACGAACACACACACACAGGCACACGCCCAGCATCATAGTCCCTGCCAATCGTTTTCCATTTCGTGTTAAATTACACATTGAATCGGATTGCGGCGGCCATAACATTGTGGCCAACAGAAAGATGAAGAGGAGGAAACGCAAACGATGCTAAAGCAGGAGGAAGTGAATCGGTGAAGGGAAAAGCAGGCTTCCTGTTCCAGTTGCTGCTGTGGTCATTTGGGACCTTCGAATAGGTTTTTGCGGTTTTTTAATCAAGTTATTTACACAACAAAAACGAAAACAGAGGCGGACTCGGAGGCTCAGAGAGAATGCGCTAGAGGAGATGCGATGGAATGAAAAGTCTTTGGCCAGTCGCATAAAATAAATATATATAAAGTATAAATATACATATATATATATATTTCGTGGGCAATTTGTTAAATGTTCAAGCAAATAAATCACAAATGTTGTGCTGGACATCAAAATTTATTGCATTAATTCGCATATAAAATACATATAACAAATATACTTTTCTTATTCACACACACACACACACACACACACACCGTATACCGTATGAATATATATATATATATTTTTGCGTAAATTTTCTAAACATTTATCAAAGTATCGTTTTATTATTGACAGCGGTTCTACGTAGAAGAGAATACGAATAACTTTTCTTGTTGTCAAAAGTTTCGTTTTTCGGGGCGGGGGATTAAAATAAAAATTGGCAAAACTTATATTTATTTATGTCTACTGTGGTCAGCAATAAATTTCTGGGAATTGCTTCGGTTAATGAGTATAAAGCAGTGCTAAGTTTCCTTTTTCTTTGATGAGCTAGCGAGGGGCATTTAAAATGTTACTCCTACTGATCGGTGTTAATTGTAATATGGAATGGAAGTGGACTATTTCTTCATTCTAAATTATCTGGTTAAAATGATTCACGAATTTCTATTCCTCAAAAAAAGAAGAATAGATCAAACTGAGGACACTTTTCCACTAATTGTTAATATGTTATTTTTAACAAAATTATAAAAGAAATTTTTGCAACTAAAGGCTCAGGGTATTTAAAGTGTAACTTAAGCAACTCATTTGATTGACAGACGATCAGGATAATCAGAATTTTCAAAAAAAGTTTAGTTATAACCCTCGTAAATAAACAAACTTTTAGATTTTGACTTATGTGTGATTCAAATATACATTCTTAACGTATGACTGCTCTTCTGATAACATCTGCAGTAATGTGACCTCAATTCTTTAGGGGTATAATTTTTAGACTTTTAGCCATTGCTAATTTGATTAGGAGAATGGCGTAGAAAACTAATGCACACAGCACATGGTCCAGGACAATGTGGATGATGGACCTGATGACTGTTTGTCGCAATGCAATAAGGACACACACATGCATTAGACTTTAGGCGCCTGCAGGATAACTTTTGCAGGGCCAACATTTTATAATGGTCGACCATAAGTCAGCTGCAGTTGGGTCAGTGAGGGAGGGAGGGAGGGAGGGAGGTAAGGGAATGCGAAATTGTCCCGTTCTCCTATGTGCAAGCAAGTCTGGGCAACATGACAGGGAGCAGCTGTCATTCTGCAAGTGACTTTCCTCTCAAGCTTGGTCTTACGTCTTACCGCACCGCACAAATGATATTGCAGATGACACTTGTCCGTTTCGTTTGCCATTTCGCAGGGGAATTTTGTGTTAATTATGGTTGTAATAAGTTATACAACATAGGCCAAAAGTGCAGAGCTAGTAGGCATATCGTAGGCAACGAACAGCTGTCTACAAATGAAATAGATTCCAGTCACTCTGCAAGACAAAACCAACAAACACGTTTTCTATTAGATGTGTCGTTGTGTGTTTAGGTGAGCTTAACTGTCCATAGATCGTTAGTTTTGCCAACATTACCCTCTAATTGTTTGTAACTTTCTCTTTTTCACAACGTTTTTGCTGTCATTCCTTTTTGGACCCTATAAAATGGGTAAACTGCTGGGCTACTGCTGCATCTCATATAGACTACCCTGTAGTCCAATTGGCCCTTGTTTACCAGAACAGATCTAAAAGGGCAAATTTTAAGCAGAACCTTGCGGTTGCAACTTTTGTTGAGTGGACCAGTTCTAGCTCAGACTGGCTACGATGGTCAAAGATAATCCATTACGTGGAATTTTAAGTTCGTTGTCTTTGTCCGGAATAACTGAATTTTGCCGAATATATGTCTAAATTATATGACAAGAACATTCTAAAATAAACGTATTGGTGGGGGACAGATAACACACAGATATTTTGCTATAAAAAGTATTTAGGATAGGGCGAATTCTTAGAGATTTATTCAAATTGCCATTAGATAGACAGAGCAAAAACATTTCATTTATATTTCTCTATCTCCCTTGGTCCTTTCATCAAGTAAAAATATACTTCTCACTTCTTTTTGTCATGATGTTGCCACATTTTATGTAGACACTTTTCGATTAAAATGCGTTGCATACTTTTATGCGCACATTCACATTTACACACAGATATACACATTTCCATCAAGGGTTTTCTCCCTTTGCCACAACTATAGAAGGACGAAAGAGAAGGACAGAGCACACAAATAATTAAGTTTTTTCTCTAACTTTTTTTTATTTTTTTTTTTGTTTTGGGTGGAGTTGGAACTGGATGTCTCTGCTACTCGACACGTAACTTTCGAATGGGTAAAAACTTTTTGCATTTTATGGCCTCCACCCGATACCCTCTGCCACCCCGCCTTTACACTCTATCATCAGTTCAGAGAGCGGTGCATAAAATGTTTGTAAGTGACGTTGAAATTGAGACACTTGTCGCTTAATTGTTTTTCGAGTTCCTACACGCACACAAAGACACAAAAGTAAAAAAAGCAGCAAGAGTTGGGATATATCCCCCCACTTCTCAAATTGAAAAGGGATTTTAGCCTCATCTTGATTCTGGTTTTTCTGTTTTACATTCTGCCTTCATTTCGGTTGGTGTTGTACTTGTTACCCTGATTTTATCTGTGAGGGCGTGGTCTTCTCGAGTGCATTTCGCTTGCGGTTAACTTGTCTGTAGATTATTTTAAGTAATTATCAAGCGATTTGCGTAAAGATCTTTTAAGATGTGCTCAAGTGGTAAGAAAGGTTTTGGTTAAGGGGGCCATTCATTAGACACGGGAATCTACGAGAATATATTAACTTTAAATTGTTGTGACTGTCATCGCTCGATAAATAAACTTTGTGAAAATTTTTTAGACATTATTTATCCTCGACTTTTTCTAAACATTTTGTTTGGACTAGACTCCAAAAATATTGCGCTCAAAGCATTTTGAGATAAAACTATAATCCAGAAAATAACATAAACTTGACTTGTTTTTTAGTCCAGTTTGTCACATGCTCAACAAATACACGTATAGTGTATACCTCTATCTTTGGCATACTACTGTATAAAAACAAATCAAAATTGATACATTTAGTTTTGAATACTAACGACGAAATATTATAAAAAAGCGAAGAAAATGAAAGGTTTAAGGTCACCCATCAAGATAAACTGCTTGTTGAATCTCTTTTGCGTTAAAATATATAACAAGTTCATATAAAGTAAGGCATGCCTAATAAAACTGGACTCACTATTTCATACCAATAGTTAGACCAATACGTTTGGCAATTATCTAAATCAGTTTTCAAAACCTCCCACGGTTTCCAAACCAATTTTCTACCTCACCTGTCCTTTTCTTCATGCAAAAGAAAAATTCCTTTCCCTTCGAAAAGTGATCAATATACGAAAATTTAGTATATAAACATCAACTTTTAAAATCTCTTCCCTAGACTTTTGATGGCATTTATCAAAACTCTCTGACACCCCATTTATATTGATAGCTTTCTTAATATTTTTTTCTACATCATTGATTAGATTGATTGTTTAATTGAATGTAATGTTGTCAAATATTTCATGTTTTGAGGTCCTTAGTCTATAGCGTTTTGTTGTTGCAATTGCAATTCTCTGCTTCATTTCGTAACCACTGTTACCGTCTACGATAGTCCATCTAGCTAAGTCCTTTGAAGATGCAATTTGTCTTCAATTAGATGTAAGCATGCAAGGACAAACATATGTGCATATATGAAATGCAGCAATGGTAAACAAGATTCCACTTCTAATTAAAGGCACAAATCTGCATGCATAACGCTTTCGCCTCCATTCGCTCAACCACTGACTGCCACCATCCCTCCGCCTCTCATTCCTCTGTCTGTCTTTTTCATATTTACTGTCTGTTGGTAGTCAATTCTCAAGCTCAAATTTTCACTTCCTTCCCACATCAAATCGATATAATGTGCAAGAGGGCAAGAGAAGCCCAATTTCAGTGCAATGGAGTTTTAGTTACACAACCGCAAAACAGGCAGACAGGCAACCAAGCAACATATGAGTCGAGGATGGGCGATTGTGGGCCAGGAGCAGAAATTCTCATGTTAGGGGAAAACCAATGGACAAACATTCTCCTTCTCCTTGTCTGAGAATTGTCTGACGTTTATGATTGCTTCAAACAAAAGCTACGACGACTGCACTTGAAATTGATAATTACGATGTGCAATATTTGTCTATTGTCCTATTGCACACAAACATTCCCAGAAACAGAGTTGGCTAAATTTTGCACTGTCTTACTGAATCCCATTAAATTATTGCAACAATTTTTGAATTGTGTTGTTCTACATTATTTGGAATTCTCGATATATCGAATGCTTTGAACCTGTACTTCCACAATAATTTACTCATGGTTTATAATTAAGCTTTAATTATTTTACTAATTTACACAAACATTTTAGAAATTTAAAATATATATTAAATGTGGAGTTAATGGAAAGGAAATTAATATAAATATTAGTGAAAATAATTTAATTCAATATGTTTATATTAACAAGCAAATGATGAATGATTAAGAAAAATATTAAGGTTAATAGGTTTTTTGCAACTTGATCAGAGAAGTGTTTTATTAGTTACATTTTCTTGACACTTAGTTAAAGTAAATGAAATTAAAGTTATATAAATGAGACCAAATTCATCTTCATACACGGCTTGACTTTTGATCCTGCTATGTATATATTCTAGCCATCTCTAAAAAAGAAATTTTGTATAAAAGCTAAGCAATCTTCTATGCTTATCCAATAATGGGTATATGAATATTAGGACAACAGAGTATACTTACTCAATATAATTTAATAGTTTGTCAAGGTAATGTTTATTGTTTACTAAGAAGTTCTGTTACTCGAGTTCCAATCTACCCTAAGGGCATTATATCATACCCCTTTGATCAAAACTGTTTTTCATAGTTGTTACCTATTATTTTAAAAAATATTGTGATGGAATTTACCAATCCTAATGAACCAAAAATTCTTTAAAATTTAAAGCATTCAGGTCGTTTTTCTTTTTCCATTCCGATAAAAATGTAGAGGAAATTAATACCTTTTTTGGCTTTTGTTTCCAACAGTTCTTTTCGCTTATAAATAAACAGAATTTTTTCCAGAATTTGGGAATATCCGGTTGAATGGTGAAAAACATGGTCGCTATGTAAGTTCTTTCATAAAATAACAGATGATAGAAATTTCGTCACAACATCAATAAAATGAATTAAGTCGTGCAATTTTTTGACTTCCGATAAACACTTAAGCAAGTTCGAATTCCTATTGATAATTAATACTAAAATTAAATTAATTAATGATGTATTCAATAGCTAACCATAGGACTGGCCATCCATTAAATGTTAATGTTGAATATTTTATTTAACAAATTAAAAAGCTACAAAACATTTCTTCCTTTATGCCCGAAAAGTGTTTTGAACTTTAAATCGCGCATCGTCACATGATCTGTGTATTTTTCTATTCTTTTGGCTGTCTTTCTTGTTATCAGACAATTCACTTTCATGTTGTTTGTCCAATGTGAAAGTTTTCAATATGCAAACGTTATGGTTGCGCCACTTTTTTTTTTTCTTCAACTGGCACAACTTCTTCATCGTTCCAGGTGTTTTATGTAGCAAAATATTTTTATACATAAAAGTTTTACGACAACTGCAACAACAACTATGTATGTGTGTGTGTGTGTCCTTCGAAGTATTTTTTGTGACTTATGCAGGGGAGTTACTTAAAAGGGGAAATGTGTACGCAATGTTGCCAACTTTATGGATGCTGAAAGGGAGAAAGTGCAACGCGTGTTAATGGTAAATATTTGCTGCATTTTGCATTATGCAACACTAAAACTTTAATTTCTTCTAGCTTCAAATGTTTAAAACAAGCGATATAAATAAGTATATATGTATGTATGTACATACATGGGAGAAAAAATTAAATGACAGTTGGGTCCTGGTCTGGTGTGCAGACTTCCTTTTGGTCTTTTGGTCCCGCTTGTTAACTGAAACTAAACAGTACAAACAGGGCTGTCAACAACTGTAACATTTACCGCATGTCGTCCTGCTCCAGCGCTGCATGACAGGACATGTTGTGGCTACTCGGAATACCACACACCCATGCACACCCATTCCCTCTGTCCCCCTCTGTCCCTGGCTGTTTGCGTGTGTGTGCTTGGTCTCGTATGTTTGTTCCATGTGAGTGATAATGCGTACGTCCATATGGTCAGACGCTGGACGAGCACACTTTGTTCTGCTCTTTGTTGAATACATGGCACGGTTCGCTTAATTGTTCCAATGCATTTTACAGGTGAGTCCCGTTGCATGAATCCAGAATTCCAGTCATTTGAAGTATCTACCAAGTAGCATGAACGCTTGGAATCTTGATGTCTTGATCAGAAAATCAGTATCACATATAATATTAGGATAGCTTTCCAAAAAGTTCTGTTCAACCCGAACCGAGTGTTTGCTTTAATTATTCGGAAAGAATGTAATAAAGATAAACCGATATACTTATAAATGAAATGCATATTTAAATTCTTTACAATGCTTTGCTTCTTTTGCTTTGTTTAGTTACAATTCCCAACTAGTTTTAGTATTAAAGAAAACTACAATAGTAGTGGAAGTTCTCAAGCTATCGCTATACATGCTCTTTTCATATTTAAATTTATAATGTGATTGTATTTATAATTTAACACTAAATAATTTATACCTGTACCTATCTATGACAAACTATTCTAAAAAGAACAAGAATTTCCTTATGCCTTCCATATGCATAGTTCTAGTTCTTTCATTTTGCCTATTTAAAATTATTTTTATGTTTTAAATATTTTAATAAATAAATATTAAATTGTTTACATTTGTTTTCTGATTTTCGAAGAAGTTTTTTGTGGGCTATTATATAAAATTTCACTGACAATAAAAAATTACTCACTGTTCAAAAGACGATCTCATAATTCTAATCACATGTGTATAAGAAAAACTTCAAAGTTATCAAATAAATAGGAAAGAAAAGCGTTTTCTTGAAATAAACATAGTAGCCGGGTTACTCTAAATGTCATTTCAAAATTCAAGTACCCAAAACTCAGAGCTGAAAATCATCAGTTTATTGAAGACACCGTACGAGCACCACAAAAAAAAAATAAAAATAAAAAAAAAATAAAAATTCAGAAAAACCTAAAAAAATTATAAAAATAAAAAAAAAAAACAAAAAAAGTATAAAATTAAAAAACCCAAAAAAAATTTTTAAAAGCAAAAAACCAAAAAAAAATTTTCAAAAGCAAAAAACCAAAAAAAAATTTGTAAAAGCCAAAAACCAAAAAAAAAATTTTTAAAAGCAAAAAACCAAAAAAAAAATTTTAAAAGCAAAAAACAAAAAAAAAACTGAATTCTAAATTCCTTAAACAATTTGGCTTAATTTTTGTTCCGTTATTCCTAGGCTTAATTTTTGTTCCGTTATTCTTAGGCTAAGTAAAAAGTAATTTTTTGTACTTTTATAGAAAAATAAAAAAATCTCACACTGAGGCAATCGGGAGGACGACACCTTTAGCCGGAGAAATCATCCATCATCGAAATTGGCAGGTTTGTTAATTATTGCCATTTGTATTAATAACCTTATAACCATGATATTTCTTTATCCAGTTCTTTATCCAGTTCCAGAGACTTCTTTATCCAGGTAGAGACTGCATTATACACAAACAATGGAAATCAAAAACGTTCACATAGAGCGAAGCGAAGTAGAAGAGCTAGAAATAGTACTTATATTTTGATACTAGAAAAAAATATATATTTTGATACTAAACAACTAATATTACTGTCTTTCACTAAAAGTCCAAAACCAAATTTAAAAACCTCTGCAAAGTGCTCTACAAAAGTTTGACCCAAATTTCAGTATTTTGACATCTGGCTGTGCCCTCTACCAACTGGCATCTTCTATTCGCCACCATTTCCGTTGGCGTCTCCACATTCGCCATTCATAAATTAGACTTTGCGTGCATTCGGAACCTTCTTCTCCTCCATCAGAATCGGTCTGTAAGTGTGTTCTGCCGCATTGAGCACACAATTTATGAGGGAAAAGCAGAAAAAAATACATTTTTTTTTTGATTATTCGAATTACAAAAAATCAAATATGTTTTGACCAATTTCTGGACGATTATCAAGAATTGCTACCCTACTTTCATTTTTTTTTCCTGCCGTAATTTATTACTAGTACCATAAAATATTTGTGCACATGCTTTGCGATAACAGCTGCAGCAAATATTTAAACAAAACGCTGAAAAATTTAAAGGGCAAATAAATTTTTTTAAAACGCAAAAAAAAGGAAATGTACTTATTTGACATAGGGAGTTGCCGTAGGGCAAAATGAAACTGTATTATCACCTCAAATATGTGTGTAATAAAGTCCCGTGAGGTCGTGAACCGTGTGCGGAACAAAAAAAAACCGAGCAGACACAAGTCGCATGTTCCAGACTCCTCCTACCCCATCCAATACCAGCAGACAAAAAAAAACCAATGCCAATGAAGTTATCATGACAGACACAGAGCATTGGGAATAGCCAGAAATTGTGTAAACAATACAGATATGCATAAATTATTCAGGAATGGGGTTTGGGATATTTATCTAGACAATCATATGAGATGGGGTTTTAGTGTTTTACATTAATACAGAAAAATAGCAGAATTATAGAAAGTTTAATATATGAATAAAAAAAGAACTTTAAGTTGTGACCTAAAGCGATGAAATTTTTCAAAGTGTCAAATTTTTTCTTAGAAAAATCTCAAATTAAAAACTAAACCGATTGAGAACTTCAGTGGGTAGAATTTTCTTTTGCAAAAATTTTGGAAAAATTTTTTCCTTGTGGATCATCCAATCATAGAGTAGCCGTTGGCTGAAAAACTTTTAATTAAAAATTTCATTGGAAAATATATTTAAGCAGGCCATGCTTTTATGGCTATATTGCTGACGATCCTAAAACATATCCCACACTTAATTCGTTGGGTTCTATTACAACTTTTCTTCTTTCCAGAATGGCCAAGCCAACAACCATTAAAGATGCTCTAGCTCGCTGGGAGGAGAAGAACAAGCCAACTGAAGCTATTAAGGCCACGGAAATTGGTTTACAATTCCAATATCCGCCAATTGAGAAAATGGATTCCACACTTGGCACTCTGGTGGAGTGTCAAAAACTCAGCCTATCTTCAAACATGATTGAGAAGATAAGTGGAATAGCGGCCATGAAGAATCTCAGAGTTCTGAGTTTGGCTAGAAATAATCTCAAAAATATCAGTGGCATTGAATCCCTCGCTGATACATTAGAAGAACTCTGGGTTAGCTATAATAACATTGAGAAGATCAAACCACTGGAATCGATGAAGGTATTAAAGGTATTCTATGTATCACAGAATATGATTAAAGATTGGGCTGAATTTAATCGCATGGCAGTGCCGCCAAATTTGGTGGAAATTACCTTTACGGGCAACATACTTTCGGAGAATATGGAGCCCCCAGCTTTTCTTTCGGAGGTCATGCGTCGTCTGCCCAATCTTAAGAAACTCGATGGGGAACCTATTATACGTTAAAACAGAAAATGTTGAACATGCTGTGTAATTGAAATAAAGAATAAAAGGAATGGGTGTCCTGTATATGTGTCGTAAGTTCTCAAAGGCTTTGTCACGCCCATAGCACGCCCATAACATCCTCTCACTTGCTCCCTTTGCCTATCTACCTAATTCTTGATGTGCAAACATATTTTCCATTATTTCTATTTTTGCATTGGAAATGAATTTTCCAATTTTCATTGCCTTTCTGCTGATGAGTGCTATTGTTTTCCATACCCACTGGATCTCTGTCTCCCTGTTTCTGCCACAATTCCTCTCTCGCCTTTTCCGCCCTCATATCTTTCTCTCAATCAGCAGAAGCACTTGCAGGTGAAAGGTTTCCTTTCCATGTGCTTTTTCTTTCGCCCAGTTTTTATTCTGTTCTTGGGACCAAAACGACGACAAAGTCCCAGCACCAGTTTGAATTTTCATGTCTCTGGCATTGTTTGCATATTTTTTGTGTCTTCAACTCCAGTTGAACAAGTAATGAGCCTGCACTTAAAAGTGGGCGTGGCATGATCAGGGTAAGGCCTATTTTGTGTGAAATTTTGATTAAAACCCCAAAGGTGAAAAGACTGCAAAGGCTATTCGTCCTCTTTCTAGGAGGTATTCCTAATTGGAAAATTGTGGTTAAACAACTGAATGAATGGAACATTATTAGCAAAGGCTAGAACATTTTACTAAATAGCGTCAATACAATGATATAAACAAAGTTTGACAACAAATTTTCTTTGAATAAAGTTTCAATTTCAACTAATAATTTTTCTAAAATAATAGATTTAATAAAGATGCGATTGGAATAATATTTGATTAAAATGAAGAAGGACTAATAAATCTTGTGACAATGCATTACCAAATAATGAACGACAAGTAGTTTGAGCTAAAGAAAACGAATTAGAAATTGACTATAAAGTTGACAAAAGATAGGAAAATAAAATTGTTTAAATCTAAGCCTATTTTGCTGTAGCTTCCTCAGTAATTTTCTTTTTCATCTTCAATGTATATAGAAGACAGAAAATTTCTGTTGTCAGAAGTGCTTGCTTAAATTTGATAGCCAAACACATAACAGGAAAAGTGAAAAACAATTGAAAGACATTGGCAATGAGTCAGAGTCAAAATCAGAATCAGAAAACTGGCAAACAGAATGAGAGTGCCATAAAAACTGATAAGTCGTCTGCCTAGTTATGACCAAATACAAAAATTCGTTTCTTATTTGTTTTGGTTGGGCATAAATAATCGAAAAGCTAAAGGCAAAAAAAGGGAAAAAACGTGAAGGGAGAAAACTTGGCAAACAAATATACAAAAAATATACATAGTATATATATATTTGTTTATATGTACATATATATTCATAACATACTATGAACAGAAAAAGGCCGTAGATAAAAACGTTAAATAAAATCATAAAAAGAGAGAGAACAGAAAAATTGCCAGACACCAAAGTTTAATGATACTTTTTATGTATTTTCGATTTAACTGCAAATTCACAAAATCTCTGGAGATGTCATTGCCATTACTGCTGCTCCCGCTCCTGCTACTGTTGTTGTTGGTGTTATTGTTGTTATTTAATCAATAATAATATTAATGTAAACATGGCCATAGAAATAGTTTGACACTTTTTGGCAAACACAAAGAAACGAAAAACGAGTCAACAGTAGTTACAATTCAATGCACAGAAAACAAATAAATATGCGACTCGCAACCAAAATCGTATGCATGAATAGAGGTAAAAGAATGAATTATTGTGCCATTAAGTTTAGCTTTGGATAAATCACAGTTTTGTATTAAACTAACTATAATTTGTTTTACTTAAACCGTCAGTAAAAGGCTAAATAAAGGTCATCTAAAAAAATATTAACACAAACTTTGGGATAGTTAAATCTTAATCTGTTACTGAAAATGCTATTTTCATATATAGATTTACTATTGAACACCGCACTTATACGAACAAATTAGTTAAATTAAAAATATGAGATGATTAAGAGAACAATATAAAGATTTTGTTTTTAAGGATTTGTTTGATAATTGTTTTCCGAAATTCAGTGAAGCAAAAAACAATATTAGTTATTCAATTGTTAATTTAATGATAAATAATATAAGGCCGACATGATTTTTGGTGACGTTAACTTGAGAGGTGTTCTTAACTAACTCGGGTACCCTGATTTTGACTGCACACTTGGTTTTCGACCATCACGGAAAATAAGCACCCAAAAGTATGCTATAGAAAGTTTAAAAAGTATTTTTTAGCAGATTTCAAAATATCCTGTGTAAGCTCTTGTTTCCATATATAACTAATAAACAATTGGTAAGCAGTAGCGGATCTACGGGAGGTGAAAAAGGGTAAATTTCCCCCCCAAAACTCCCAGTTGTATAGACAGAGGTTGGTTAAGAAATTTTACTTGGTCAAACAAATTTTTGACTTCGATTTGTCGACCTGTGTTATAATAATAATAATGTGTTATGTATAATTATAATTATTATTAACCATTCTGAAATTGTGCAATTCTATTATAAACTTTATAAAAATATTAAATAGTTAAAGGTCTTAGCAGCAGTGTGGCGAATATGTAAAAAATTTTATTCCAAAAGCAACACACACAACATATGAAAATCCGAAATCGCAAAGATGTTTCGACCTTTCAGTTAAATACCAACGACTAGGAAATGTTTATTTTCATACTTGATCAAAAAACACAAAAAAATGACTCCTTCATATCCTTAAAATCTGATTGCTATTAAGTATAATAACAAATAGTAGAATGGTGATCTAAGAACAGTCAATATTAATTTAAGCAAAAGGATAATATTTAACTCATTAGGAGAAGTTATGACTAGGGTATTTTCTCTCGACCATGGGGTCCTTTGTGATCAATCTGCGATATTAGAAGCACAAAAATGTGGAAAAAGAAGCATACCAATGGTTCTCAAGAAAATATTTTAAGATCATGTCTTTTGTTTTTTTTGTGTTGAAATAGAAGAGGTTTGAAAAAAAAGAGATCTTTGCTTAGTTTTCTAGTTTGAAAATGCCCTTGATTATTGGTACTTGCCTTTATATCTGTTGGTTTTTCAAAATTATTGCACAAATCCAAATGCCAAATGCCAAAATGAATTTCGTGTGTGTGTGGGTGAAAAAGCTTATAGAAAATTTACGTTACAAGTTTCTTGTTGTTCTTGTTGTTGGCAACTCTGCTCCTGACAACACTTCTCTAAATATCTATGTATGTGTTCCCTCTATGTGTTTGTGTGTTGGTGCAAGTTGAAGTGGTTTTTGCACTGTGGTTGCGCAATCGTCTGTGTTTGTACTTTGGTTCCACTTCCATTTCTCTTGATATCGCAATCGTTGTTGCTGTTGTTGTACTCCTTTTCTATGTCTGACCATGCTGTGGTCAAGGGGTTGTGTTTGGTATAGCCAAAGTGTTGCCATATATTCTAAATATGTTGGTCAGCTGGCAGGCTGAACTGCTAGGTGGGTGGAAGAAGATATCCGCACAGTTAGAAGTGGCCAAAAGGACAGTTAAACGCAAAACGTTCTAAAAACAAAAAAGTGCAAGAAAAAATAAAACCAAAACCACTTGGCAAACTAAACGCGTGATTTATGCCTCAACGATGATAAGCGTAGCCAAAAAGGGAAAAATAAAAATGAAAACCCAAAAGCAGCAAAGTGAAAAAGAGATATTCACAGGTAGCAATATAAACCAGAGGGCCGGGGCTAACTTCGACCGCGTCAAAGTTTGTATACCCTTGCAACTTTTTTGGTAACTTTTTCCTTACCTATAGCCAAAAATGTTTAAGCTGAAAGGGCTAATGTGTCCGAAAGAACGGCCTACAAACTTAGCATAGGAAATAACGAAGATATTGATCAAAGTCACTGTTTTCTACTGATCGTTCCTATGGGAGCTATATGATATAGTCACCCGATATTTATCAAATTCGGCACAGTCATTAATAGATATATTAAACCAACAAATGTTTAATTTGAAAGCAATCGCCGCAAAAGTAACGAAGTTATTGACAAAAGTCACTGTTTTTGAAAGATCGTTCCTATAGGAGCTATATGATATAGTCACCCGATTTTGATCAAATTTGGCATAGTCGTTTATATGTGTAATTAACTCACCAATATTAAATTTCATGACAATAGCTCAGAAAATAACGAAGTTATTAAGAAAAGTCACTGTTCGTGACTTTGGCATTTGTATGGGAGCTATGTGATATAGTGATCCGATCCGGCTGAATCCGAGATATACAACGCCTGCAGTATATACAAGCCTACATGCAAAATTTCAGCTCTGTAGTGCTAACGGTCTAGGAGGAGTTTGCGTTGATCCAGACGGACGGACGGACGGACGGACGGACGGACGGACGGACGGACGGACGGACGGACGGACGGACGGACGGACGGACGGACGGACGGACGGACGGACATGGCTATTCGAACTCGTCTCGTCGTGCTGATCAAGAATATATATACTTTATATGGTCGGAGATGCTTCCTTCTATGCGTTGCACACTTCTGACCAAAATTAATATACCCTTTTTGCAAGGGTATAAAAATAAAAAATGTTTAAATGAAGTAAAATTCACTAAAACGAAATATTTAATAGTATTTTTAGCGAAATGCATTTAATTGTGCTTGAAAATTCTTGATGAAACTGCATTTTAATTGGATAGTAAAATTTCCCGAAATCAATGTAGTCTCCTTAAACTCGTGCCCTTCATTTTTTAAGATAAACGTTTCCAAGTTAAAGTTTTCTTTAAAGTAAGATATTTGTAAGATTCTCTATCCCTTTGAACTTTGCTCTTTCGTAACTTTTAGACATTTTAGCTAGCTAACTACTTTTGTTTTTGGCAGTGTTATATCTTTAAGATACTTTAAGCTCACACACACACACACATACAGGCACACACAGTGGTATAACATATGTATATGGGCTTTCACATACATCGCATTCAGAATTCACATTCACATCTTGTGCCTGTCAAAGGAGCATAAATCTATTCAAAGTCTTTACGAAAAATCCAGACAAATGCCAGAGATTACAAAAAGATTTCGGCCACATGATGCATGGGCCTCAACTGAGAGAAAAACCCAGACAATGAGAGACAGCGAGAGAGAATGAGAGCAAGCGAGTGTGTCTATCTGCCGCAAAAGTAACCAACACACACATACACAATCACACACATACAAACACACACAAAAACAATTAAAGCCTGATTAATAGTTGCAGCCCACACACATTTCTTGGCTACCTTTCGCCAAGTTACTTTTGCCTCTCTCATGCCCTGGTACTTGCCAACCCCGGCTGAGTTATGACTTCTGCTTGGCTGTTTAGCATACTTTTTGTCTCGTTTTTGTGGCATTTACCACGGCCATTCCTGCCTCAAATTGTTGTTAATTTCACGAATATTCAAATGGCGACCTTTTAACCCGGCTAGACATCACATAAATTCATTTCAACAGCGCATCTTCGCAGTTTACCCCTTCTTTTTTCCCTCTCTCTCTCACTCTGTCTCTCTTAAAATATAAATCATTAAATTTTAATGCTTCCCAGGAGATCAATGAACATAACCGCAAATTATAGTGAAGCGTGCTTTCAGGCGCATAAAAAGATTTCTCTGTATTACTTTTTTTTCTCTTCTCGTGTATACATTTTATTTTCATTAAATGCATTTTATGCAGAAAAAAAGTTTTCTTTTTTCCAGTTGAAGTTATTATGTGGTGGCGTCGGTCTGTCTGCAACTGCCAATAGGGCAAACAACTCTTTAAATAATATATTAATGAAATATATATATTCAATATATATTCAAAGTATTATTGCAAAAATGTCTAGACTTTTAAAAAGGCGAATTCAATTTATTTATGGAAATTTGCAAAATATGAAAATTTATGGCCTTTAAATTCAGAGAATCGATTTTACTTTCAGCTGTGTGGTCGTATTATTTTTTTTTACACAAATACCTAAAAAGTTATAGTTTAGGCATATAAAGATACAAGCTTTCTCTTATTTCTTAAGTTGAAAATGCCAACATAAACTTTACTTCCGGCGCCTTAAAGCATGCAATACAAGATGGCACATGGCAAACAACATGTACACAAACACACACGCACACACACATAGATAGATAGTAAATCAAAAAGTTTTCGAGTGCCAAATAGAGGCTGGGCCGCTCTTCTGAACTTGTTGTAATACTTCTAACAATTTTGCACTGCATCTGCCGGCTACGCCCCCTCATGCCCATAGACTGGCTAGCTGGCTAGCTCCCTGACTGACTGACTGTGCCCACGTATTTGACATGCGAAATCATAAACAAGTTGTGCAAACTTCTACACATAAAACTCCATTTTGCAACAGGAAGTCACACGCACACAGTCAAACTCATACACACACACAACCAGCTGCAAAATGTATAAATTAAAATTTACACAACGCGAACAAAATACAACAAACACAACAAAAAAAAAAGAAAGCAAAACAGAAACGGGAAAGCTTTAAGTGTTGACGAACGCAAAAAGTAAGTGCAGCGCAACATGCAAAATGAAGTTGGCATAAAGCTGGAGGAAAGAGTATTAAATTATATTATCCTTAAACCTATTTAAAGTCTTAAAACGATAAATAGATTCTATTGAGATAATTTAAGCAATAGAGAAGAGGTTACTCAACAACAAATGAAAATAAATGAGCGATCAAAAACTTATTATTATAATTAATCCAACAAATTTGAGTAATATTCTGTTTTTAGTTTAAAATCTGAGATACATGTATTATACATATATATATATATCTTCATATATATTTAAAATAAAACATGCATAATTAAATCATGACTATTTTAAACTTTTATCGTTAATCATCCTAGGCACATCGTGCCTATGAATGCTCATAGTTTTAGCTTAATCTCCGTACTTAATTCTAAAACTCAGCTTAAAAATATTTCCCACATATGTATAATTTAAGAAACTTTTGTTTAAAGCAGAAGTGAAGACATAATTCAACCAATTAAAGGGCCAGCAGAATGAATGGAAGTAATATTAACTAGACTGAGACTTCACTTGGAATTAGGTTGCTCTGTGAAGTATTAAATATACATATTGTATATATGAAAATATGTATTAAACATAACAATAAAAACAATCAGTAAAAACTAATCAAATACAAAATATTAAAAAGATTATTGTAATCAATTTTATTCTGAATTGTATTAAGTGAATCAAGCAAATCACTCAAGACTTATAAGTAAATGGTAAAAGTTGATATCAAAAAAGGATTAAATATTTTAGTTGCTCCTATAATTTGAAGGATTTTAATTTATAGCTTTGTTAGAGTATTCCACAAGGTAACTTATCCCAATATCATATAATTTTTGCTCTCTTCAATTCGTTTCTTGTTTGCTTAGTTTTATGCTGAGCCAAGAACTTATGTAAGTTGTGTGTGTTTCTCTTTACAGAAATGGGTTTTCATATTTAAACATTATACAAAAAATTTTGTATGCACGCAAAAATGTTTTTCCTCGTCTCGTAGCAGACTTTTACTTCTTCTTCTTCGTCTTCATCGTTTTGGTTATATACTGCTTGCCCAACTCACTTCCACTCCTTTTGCTGACTCTATATATATTTTGCACATTTTCTGCATAACAATTAACTTCCGCTTTAAGTTGAAGTTTACCCTTCATGCCCTTTGCCATAGCGTATGTTTAATTTCCGGCACTGCGTATACGCCTAGTAGCTTCAAATAATTTCTCAAAAATTTGCACATTAATTTGCTAAAAGATTTCACCCACAACCCATTATTATTAATGCCATATGATTAATTGTGTGATGTGGATAATTTTAAGTCCAAGAAAAGACAATTTATTTCCACTGACAACAAACTGTCATCGAGCTGATAGAGAGGGGGA
The DNA here is from genome assembly GCF_018902025.1 of Drosophila willistoni. Taxonomy (NCBI): domain Eukaryota; kingdom Metazoa; phylum Arthropoda; class Insecta; order Diptera; family Drosophilidae; genus Drosophila; species Drosophila willistoni. The sequence goes on from NW_025814050.1 coordinate 7,787,626, forward strand.
GACACACACACACACACCCAAATAAACGTGGTGGAGAGACGAATGGTAAATGGAAGGAGTGAATATCCTTTAGCCTGTGTCAATTTTGATATTCCGGAAAAGACTTAGGCAATATTTGTGTTTGGCTTTCTTTTCTTAAGTTTCTGGTGCTGCTGCTGCTGCTGTTGTTGTTATTATTATTTTTGTTGGCATTAAAATAAATAAAGCTTAAAGATGCAAAGGAAACGAGACGTAGACAAGTATATCGGTCCAAAAACAGAGATGAAAGTGAAGCATCTGCTTGAGAATTCAGAATTTGCTGCAACTACTTACCACACACAAATCTCTAGCAATAACAATCTTTTGGGTTATAAAATTCAATTATGCATATAGCCCAGAACACGTGATACCCATATGGGATAGAATTTTGTTTGCTTTTGTTCTTGTTTTTGCCTTGCGGCTAGCCTTTGTGATTAGTGGGCAAATGTAGTTTGATTTGCTTACCCACCGAGACTCATGAGTCCTGCTTAGCTATATTCTTATCCTATGCTTTGCTGTTGGCCAAAAGATGGTATTAGTTTTCTTAGCTTGGCAAATGTTTCAAATGTTATTTAATGGAATTTACATGATTGATACACAGTAAGTAGCAGTAAGTAGACTTTAAGCCATAAGCAGTTTGATAAAGATGAAAATACATTAATTATGCAATTTTCAAATTGTCTAATCCAATTGATTCTTTATGTTTATTCAATATTTATCAACATTTTCTGTGCTTCCAGTAGAGTAGAAGTGTCTTAGAAATACTTCAAAAATAACAAATCGGTTTTGATTTCAAGAAATAGAAGTTGTGTAATCAATATATGAGGGGAGAATGGTTGCTTGTGGGCCAGGTTCTGTTAAGACTTTACAATTATCAGTTGCCAATAAAACTCCATCATTGCCTTGTGTTATTTAGTTTCATTATACGACTTGTTTACAAATCAAGCAATCAATATTAATCTGATGATATTATATGTCGCACTTTGTTAAGATCCTTTTTGCAAAATAAAAAAGTATTATCTGAAACAATACGTCACAAATGAAGTTATAAAAGTTGTCATCCTTTATAAGCCTTTTCCTCAAAAATAAAATTATGAATTTTAAAATAATTAACCACCTTAAAGTCACAAGAAAATAATTTGTACATTTTTCTACATTTTGGCTTTGTCAAAGCTGCTTTTTTGTCTAAATTGTCATTTATCTTTCACAGCATTTCGTTAACGTTTGGATTGTTATGCAATATACCAAAAAATAAATTTTTTGTTCTTAAAATCAAAACAAAAGGTGCCTGAGAATCAGTCAAAAGTCACACAATCTCTGAAAAATTCAAAGAACTTTTGGCGATAAAATATAAACTTTATTTGAATGTATTGCAATAAATGTTTTCTTGAATGCCAACTTTCAGTCTAAAAAAATTGAGAAGTATATCCCAATAAATTGGGCGACACCCGTCTTGACCCCAACCCACCACCGGTGACTCTTCCCAACTTTATACTTGGACAAACTTAAATTTTTTAAATAAATGCTTATAAGAAATATTGAGACCCAATATATCTTAGCTTGGCTAGTCGTTTCTAGATCTTAAGAAAGACATTAGACAGTTATTGACAATACATGCAAATAGATCATAGAGGATTGAATGAATTTTACTCAAAGAGTTTCCCCATTTCAGTAGTACTTCAATGATATATTTCTTCCCAATCTGTAGCTTTCTCTTCTCTTCCTCTGTTTCTTCCGTTTTCCAGGCACTTAACAAATTATTTTTCCTTGGTCTGTTCCCCTTTCGGTTTTTTTTCTGTCGCTTTCTCTCGTTTGATTGTTTTTTATTATGGTCTTTTGTCATCTGGTCAAAGATTTGGTATCCTTTTGGCCCGTTCGCTTGTTGCCACCATGTTGTGCATCTTCCTGTTTCCGCTGCTGCCCTCCGCTCCGCTCAGCCCCCGTCCATTCGGCTTTTGCCTCTTCTTTCTTTCGCGCTTCGTTGATGTGTAAATTAATGTCATTTCGGGCGCGAGATTTTCCTTTCTTTTTTGCTGTTTCCTTTTTCTGTCTTTTTTATCCTACAATCTTTTTTTTTTTTAATTTTCCCTTTTGTTTTTTTGCTTGGTTTGTTCGAAGCTTCCTTTGCGGCCTGATTGAATTTTTATGATGCTTTTGCTTTGGTTTTTGAAATTTTTTTTTTTCGTTTTTGCGTTTTGTTTAGCGGATGTAAAACATAATTTGGTGATTTTATGCGTATTTTTTCTGTTTTTGTTCGTTCTTTTCGTTCTGCATTAATTGTTTTTAATTAATTTTTTATGATTTTGGTTTGTTTTTTCGTTTTGTTGTTGTTGTCTTTGTTTATTTTTTTTGTTGTGTTTTGGTCTTGGCCTGAGGCGTAAATTTTTGTTGAGCAGCAGCCGCCTATTAAGTTGTTTCGGTAATTGCGAAACTTTTTTTGTGATTTTTTTTTTTTTTTTGTTCTTTGTGGGGCAACACAAAAACTATTCAGGAAGTGGGCGTAAAACAACACCCACCCAAAATATACCCACTTGCCCACACACACATACACAACCACATACATTCACACTAATACACACACACACGCAAAAGTGTTTTGGGCACTCGAAAAACAATGAAATGAAATTTGTATGCTCAAGTTTTACTGCAGAACGAATAAAATTTTGCTAGGCCATAACAAACTCTCATTTAGTTAGTTAGCATAACAAAAGGAGCAAAACGGAGTCTGGTTCTATTCTATTCTGATGGCCATGGCCAGAAGGGTGTGCAAAAGTGGGCAGGCCAACTTAATAACCCACTAACAAACACACTAATTTGCACTTGAGCCTAATAATGAGTGTGCTGACGAGTGCTCTGAGTGGATAGATGAGTGTTTTAGCTACCATCATAAGGTTTGAGGACGAGACAGCTAAAAGAGGAGCAAGGTAGTTCGGCAATCGTTCTCAAGTGCTTGCCCAGCACTGTCTATATATCTCTATTTCTATCTCTGTCTCTGGAGTGTTGGACTAATTTCTAATTTGGATGCTGATTTATGCAGTTTGAATGGCATTTGCTTTGCCTGACATACAACATTTTTGGTTTAGAAAGTCTTTTGTCGGGTTAAATGAGTGTGTATTTGTTTGTGTGTGTGTATAAAGGTGTGTTAGGGTGAACAGTTCTAGTCTAACTTGTTGCTTCTACAACTAATTAAACACCACATTTAACCTAAACCTTTAAACTTAAATGCTTCTAAGCTCCTTTCAGCATTTCAAACTTACGTTTACCTGTCTCTGTTCACCTTTTTATCCTTTCCTCAGATTTATGCCAAGAGCTTAACCACAAAAATTAAATGACGTTGAAGGTTAAAATCAAAATCAAAATTATGAAGAAGAAGAAAGAAACCAGAGCATCCGCCAGGTTAGATGGAGGGAGACAGAGAGATTACAAAGACGGGTCACAGCATATAATAAACCATAAGCCGTCAGGAATTAGTTGCATTTTCTCAAAATGAAATGAAAGTGAAATGTGTTTTGTGGTCGGTTGAAAATGAAAAGGATACGGCTCAGTTTCGTCCTTATTTTTTTCACTCGTTTTTTGCTTTCGTCTCTTCTTCATCTCTCAGTTTGTTGTATTTTTTTCTGTTCTGCTTCTGCTTCTGCTAAGATTTCCATGGCTAAATGAGATGGTTTTTGTGGTTGGTTGGATTGAAGGAAATATGCTGATTTCAAGGAGAGACGACCCAGCGGGGCTGATAACTTGAATCTGACAGCTGTTTGTTGAATTCTGGCTAAAGTGGAATGTCAGAGAAACCGAAGGGCAACAAAAGAACAAAATCTGAAGATGAAAAGTGAAAATTGTAAAGGTATTTAGTTGGGTTTGAGATTTTATTTTGTGGTTAAACTCTTAAATTTTATAAGATCAGAGAAGTATACAGACAATTTGTATTTGTCTCAGTTTATCCATTGAGATAAACTGAAAATTGAGATGATCTAAGTATGGATTTTTGAAAGTTTTAAGACAAGTAACAATAAATGGGTACGGATTTTCATGGACAATTTTATTTTTTACTGATAATACGTTAACTAGAAGTTCAGAAATAAACCCAGTTGATTGTATCTGTAGACAAACCTTTTTTTCGCGAAGGGTTATCCCTAGTAATCAAGTAAACTTGATCGTTGATTTACATAACGTGAAAACGACAATCATTTTTGGCTTAGTCGCTAAAAGTCTCAATAGTTATAGAAACTTCTTTTATTATATTATTTGATCCGACTCGTCTCGCGGGTTTAATTTACTTTCTTTGCTCTTCATATACAAAATTTTGGTTTCTGAAAGACAAAACAAAAAATATCCCTTCTTATGCACAAAGTTAGATATTTCCTTTTTCCATTTAAAACAAATCAGATGTTTGTAACGCCAAGGAGACATTTCCTTCTTTATAAAATGTATAGACTGGGCGAATGAACTTTACGACACCAATTTGAATGAAACTTTCCTCAATTGAGATTAAGAATGACTATTCATTAGATCAGACCAACGTAATGTAAAGCTGCCATAGAAACAATCGAGCGAAAAGCTTCTATATAGATAAATATCTTAATATATAATAAAATTTAATAGTAATAATTTAATTTTAGAAATATAGCAAGATATCTTTAGAGTATGCTTGTTCAAAGTATCTTATAATATACAAAAATTATATGAAAATTACAAATATTTTGGAAAACTGAACTTTTTAAGGGAAATTTGTTGAATTAATTAAAGATATTAAAATAGTTCACATTACAAAGGTACATAAACTTCGGCGCAAGCAATGTTTCATTCTTTTGGATTTTGATCCTTGAACAAAAATCCTCTTACTTCGACTTTTGAGGGTTATATTTCTTTATTTATTTATTATTATTATAAATCGATTAACTACATAATAATAGTTATGGTATCCTGTAAATAATTTTTCTTGCGCTATGTGCAGATTCAAATAAAAAGTTGTATCACATTTTACACTACAACCATAATATTTAAAGAGCATTTCATTAAAATTTTCTTTTTGAAAAAGAAAACAAAAACCTTCACCTTAATTACCATAAAATTTTGTTGCCTGCAACGTTTCTTCTCAGTTTCCTGGCTGCTATTCACTAATTCGACATCAATTTATCCACCAAAAAGTATGCAGAACACTTTCCTTTCAGCAGCAACTTCTAAACAAGCCGAAACTATTTTAATGATAAATTTCGCCAACATAGAAAACAAAGTGCAATTAAAAGTTTTTTAAAGCAAACTACAAGTGCGTAAAAATTCTTAGATAAAACCCCAAAATAAGTCTGCCCTGTCCTGTCCCACTTTTTGTCTCGTTCTCTGCTTTTAGTTAATTAATGGCCAAAAATGCAAATATTTAAATATCCATATATAAATATTCTACGGTTATTTTTAGTTTTGTTCTTGAAAAGCATTTAGCAATTGTTGGGCCATGCGACCGCTAAGTGCAACCGCTGCAAAGCAAACGGACCACAGCACGGTGCAACAGCAGGACATTCAAATAAATGACAGGACATGTGTGGCTGCATATTCTCCTACCCACCTTACCAACTGTATCAGTGCATGCGTGTGTGTGAGTGTGTATGTATGTGTGTGAACGCTTTTGTACTTTGCACTGCAATTTAGCAAATCGATTTGTTTTGCCTCGCCAATGCCGCACCATTCGATTTTTATGGCTTTCAAAAAGCCAACAGACCCCAACAAATGACCCTGTATGATGGCACTGCTAGAATACCCCCTCTCTCGGTCTAACCTATTCACACGATATGCAATGCAATAAAAAAAAAAAACGGGACATACCATTGGCCAACGATGCCTACATGAGCCAAAGTCCTGGCCATAAAAAATCGCTAAACGGCAATAATAAAGCTGGCGCTTCGCAATAAAAACTCACGGAGATAGCAAAAGATATTTTCGTCTGCTAGGTCAATATTTTTTTCATATTCGACCAATCAATATACTCTTTTTAGGAAAAACAAAGGAGAGATATTGCGAGAACTTTGTTTCCTGCTTAATATGAACAAAACTCACCAAAAGAACATTTTTAAACTGTAAGATCATATGAGAAATTTAAGTTTAACCTTAAATGGAATTTCTTTTCGATAATCGGATAGCAATTCTTTGTCACTTCTTTCTTTTCTTAAATCAATTTGGGCAAAAAGAAAATAGTTTAAATTTTAAAACTATACTAAAAATGTATCCGCCTTTGTTTTCTGTGTCCATTACTATCATAAGGATTTATTTTAGCATTTAAATCAACATTCTTTTGTACAATTTTGAGTTTTGTATAGTTAATTTTATTTTCCTTAATGTTATGGTTCCCAAAAGAAAAAACTACTCGACATTCTTTTAAATTTTTTTGATAATAAACAATAATTTTATTGCAAATTCCCAAAGAAGAATTTCGAACTTCTAACTAAAACATTGTCTAAGGAACATAACTTGCTTGGTAAGAGTATCCAAAACGAAGTTTTTCGATTGATTTCAGTTCTTGTTTGCACCTCCTCTAGTTGGATGGAGCCTTTACAGGACTTTACTGGCTAAAAATTCACTTGTTGTGCGTGCGGCGCCAAATTGAAACTTTCGAACCTTTGAGAAGTAAAAAAAAAAACATGCGATTTAAGGAGACACACACATACACTTACACTGCTAGGGGAACAGCTATTGTCGCCCATTTTGCTTCATGTGAAGCTTTAATTTAAAGCAATGCCACATCACGTACATGCTGAAAACTTTTGCCATGGCAGATCAAAAGGCATTAATGCATGGCCTTTGATGGGTTTCGGGAGGGGGCACCATTACACATTGGTTAAGGGTTAGGTGAAGGGGGGAGTCGTGGAGTCGTGTCAGGGGCCTGTTTGCACATTAGCGTTAACCATTTTAAGCTAATTTCGCATGTGAAACAGGTAGCCAGGTAGAACACATAGAGGAGTCAAAACTGCAAAAGGTGAGGTGGAGTCTTTCCCGATTTGAAGCAAACGACACGCGCAATTATTGCTCGACCATTTTGTTTGATTGTATAAGTGTGTTTGTGTGTGTTTCAGTGTGTCTGTATTAGTGTATGTTTTGGTATGTTTGGAACGTGGTTGGCATTTAGTTCGTTTGATCTAAAATACCACAGCAATCAAACAAATTGAATTGAGATCGATTTTCGGCGAGAATGTTTAACTTAAGTTAAATGGTAATGGTTGTAAGGGGGTAAGAAAATTCCACCAAATTGCATTACCAGCATTCAGTTGTATAAGAAAATCCAACTTTATTTACTATGCTCAGCCACCAATCTAACTAAAGGATGAAAATGTGGCAATTCACTAATGTTTAACACACGGCAAACAGAAATTAGCTGATTTGTGGGTACATGTTGATAATGATATGTTTCTTACAAAAGTATTCCTAATTCGGTGAGTCAAAAATAATTGAAATGATACAAATATTCAGTTTTATGAACATAAAAAGGTTGTTAAACAAATAATTCTCGTAATTCAACAACTGTTACCCAGCTCAAGCTTTAAATTTAGTTTTTCAAATTTGTTACTTTAAGCTCCATATTTTTCAGTTTTTATATAGAGAGAAAAAAAGGGTTATATTACTTTGGGGTAGAATTATTAGATGATGCTTACATTGCTTTGTCATTGCAAAGGGTGATTGTATTACATAAACTTGCACCAGTGCATCAACAATGTTCGTCACCACCATTTCAGCTGTCATTATGAATAAATTACATCAGTTACAGCATTTTTTTAGTGTGTCGTATATTTTACAATACAAAAAATTGACAAGTGCCAAGGTTTTTTCACATAATGCTAAGCACAAACAATGCATTCGTTTCCTGATATACAACGTCACGTGTCACGTATTTTGTTGATTCCTGCTTGTTGAATATCATATTTCTGGATATTTGGCCATTACTGCGTTGCTATTAAGATAAACAGACAATATAGTTTATTTACCATATACAAAGGGTTGGGGTAGGGTATTAACCGTACAGGCTTGCAAAATCAGCAATCCCACTTACTTATATCCATATCCTAGCCTGAAAATATAACTATAAGTTTACTAATCTGTAATAAACTAGTTTAAAGCTTTACGGTTAGAGCCAACTTACGAATTAAGCGCAATTTACAATAACGTTAAGTTCTTTTGAGAAACAGTTTAATGGTTTTTTGATTTTTATCAAAGATAAAGACGAAACGCAGAAGAAAGAGGAAGCACATACATATCGAAAAGTGAGATACACTATTCGAGTGCTTAGAAAAAGTTATACAGGTGACTATATTGCTATTTTAATAATTGCGATTTCTTTTTGATTCTACTAATCGTCTAGTCTCGTTTCGAAGTCGTGTTTAATCGTGAACCGACAGCAATTTCACAGCTGTTCTCAATTTAAAGAAATTTTCAACCCATTTTTGGTCTTGGGTTGTCGAGCTTTATAATTAGATATAATTTTCTTTTCGGTGCAAATCCTAATAATAAGAACCCGTATTTAATTTGTTAATGCTTTTTAAACTAGTTTTATTGTAGTCCTGACAAATAAATTTAACATTTACTCATAAAATAAATTAATCAATTAATTTCAATAAATTTAGCATATTAATTTATTTATGAATTTTATTGGCCACAATAAGAAGTGGCATAAGCATTTCGGTTAAGTTCAAAAACAAGAACAGGTCACCTCCATTTCGATTACATTTATGATTTGCTCCTAACAATAACTCTGTTATCTACCAATGGCTTAAAATATTCTTAATATATTGAAAACTAAAATACAAATATTTGGTAAATAATACTGAGAAAATAATTGGTAACAATTAAAACTGGAATGAATTGACTCCAATGACTTTATCTGTCAAGACTGAGAAGCTTTACATTTTCACAACAATAAGTTTTCTCTTCTCTTCCCCTATATAGGTATTTCACAACGACCTTTAATCTGATGTACTTTTAATTCAGTTTCATACAAATATATGGATTAAGAAGCTGATAACTTAAAATATCAATGTTGTTATACTGAATTAATTTAATGTATTATATTCTTGGTTTGGCAACTATCTAAAGGTGAGGTTAGCACTTTTCTATTATTCTTTCAAGCTTATAAATCTTTGCATTTGCATATTTTCACATTATTGCCTTAGTTTTTGCTCAATCCCCATGGAGGTATAAGGCGAAAGTGACTAACTATGAGTAAATAACCTTCTTGCTAACAAACCATGCCCTAATTATTTGTTAAGATTTACTCGCATTTGTGTTCCACATTGACTAACCCCAATTTATCTTCTTCAGCCTAGTTTATTTCGACCACATTCCCTTGTTAATATTTGCCATATTTAAGTAAAATTTTCTTGTTAATATTTGTCATCAAGGCTGGCATATGGCCCAAATGCACAGCGCATTAATCAGCAGAGAAGAAATTAGTTAAACTAGAGAGAAAGGGATAGAAAACATGTGGGCGACAGAGAAATGGAAAGAGAGAGAGAGAAAGGGGGGAAGGAGGGATTGAGCAATGACAAACTGACAGCTGACTTGCCTAATTAGAAGGCAAGTGAAATAAAAATATTACACATACGCCATGTTACACATTTTTATTTTTTATTTTAATTTCAACGCGGCAAACAGATGAGAGAACAACTACTAAACTAGACTTTGGGTTGGGCTGCATTTCAATTGACATGGCAAACGGCAGGGAAAAAAAGTCTTTTGCCTTGTCGTTGTTGTAATGCGCATTCGAAATGAGCACACGCATAAGAATTGAGGCCACATTAATACACACACACACACACACACACCCATACAAAGGCACTCACATACATACATTGACAGAACGAATTCCAAGCGCGAATGTTAATTTAGATGCCTCCTCCAAAAACAGAAATGCAGATTCAAATGTGCATGCAAGAGAGACCAGAAGGGGTCTGAGAGCCTGGGGATAGATAGAGAGCGAGAGAGAGAGAGATAGTGAGTTGTCCTAACCAAACCAACCGCAAAACTATGCAGAATGATGCGTTGACTGCACGGTAGAAGAGGTCGGCAATTCGGCTCGGGTTATCACACAAAAGCCCTGACGCCGGTGCCGCTTGGTTAGACGAGGAAGCAGGCGGCTTTCCCAGTAAAGCCTCTCGACCAAGCTAGCAGGCATTATAATCATCATCATCAACATCATTAACATCATCATTATCGCTTTGCGCTGCTGTAACTCTTTTCAAATAATAATTAACAATTTATTCCCCAAATAGAATGCACACCCACACAATCCCACACACACACGCACTCTCATCACAGACTCAAACTGTTCACTCTATGAAGGAGGCTGTCAACGTTAGTCATATCATTAGAGGCAACGTGTTGCTGACTTTTTGGCGGTGGTTTAGGGAATATATCATAGCAAATGATGCACTGAAAAAAATTATGCAAAATTATTCGAAAAACAACAAAGAATCTGCTTTCTATATAAGCAAAACAGTCAAATGGTTTATTACAAGTTAAAAATTTTGGTTGATTGTCTTAAAATGACTGGACTAAATGCAACTGGCAAAAGGTAGTATTCCAAAATTGATTTGAAAATTTTAAAATTTTATAGTGAATACTTTAGTAAAAATTTGGTTGACATTCAAATTCGAACTTGAATTTTTAAAATTAAAGCAATCTTTGCTCTTCGAGGTCTAGATTGGAAGCATAATCAGACACTGACCTGGGAGTCGACGCCAGATCCTCGTTGTCCGTTTGGCTTTATTACTCATCTACTGAAGAATCTCGTAGAAAATTTGCTTCTTTTCTTTTGTCAACATGGCAAATTAATGTGAGGAGTGTTTACAAGACATTTTGAATTAACTTTTTCAGTCACTCACCCACTTACTTACCTTTCATATAGTCAGATTCAACGACTCGACTCAACGTCTTTAAAGATTTGTTGTTTGAGTAAAAATTTCAAGTAAAAATTTAGACAAAGTAAGAAATTAATCTGCTGTTCAGAGTAAGATCACATATTTTTACTTTTGTCGATTCCACTCTGATTTTGAGAGTAAGAAAAAAACGCTCAATATTCACTAGCTCTGTCACAACGTCAACTTGACTTTAGAGTCCGCAATGTTTCTTCTAACTAATATTCATTCTCCGCTATCTGTGTGCAAGACTCTCCTGGGATATTGAAGCAGTTAAATCTATTATGTTCTATGTTCTAACCACAACCTTTTTTACCCCCTAATAAGATCTCCTCTTTCCATTCTCTCTCTTCTTTTCTAGAAACCTCTGTTTGCTATTTAGTCCGTCGTTGGCTGTAGTTTATTAAATTTTCATCGTTTGTCTCTTTCTTCATTTGTATTTGTCCATGCAATTCGTGAGGACAACAATCGGACCAGAACTAATATCCTATTTCAATTTTTTTCATTGGTTAAAAATGAGTTCGACAATATCGAAAGAACGATTTAGCTTTAACGTTTCAATTTAGATAATTCTTTTTAAGCGTTACCCTGAAAATAAATTTAGTTGAATCTTATACTTTTATTGAAATTTCATAAAAAGAAATAGAGATGTAATACAAATGAGGTACTTATATAGAAATAGTTATTACAAATGTCATTAGTCCTTCCGAAATAAGAAATCTGGCCCGCAATATATACGAGAACAAACATTGAACTCCTAGCTAGTTTGAAGTACGAAATTTCATACATAAAGTCAATTTGAAATAAATGCCTAACTTTATGACTGGCCTTAAAAGGGAGGTGTACAAATTGTTTCAGTCACATGTCACAAGTCCATGGTCTATAGACATTTTGCTGGTAATTATTTTCTCACGTGTAATTTTCACAAAAATATTTGCATAAGCCACTGGTACTGTCATTTTCCACTCTTTTCCAGGTCCCTGTTTGGCTCTCATGTTGTTTTTTTTTTTTACTCTCGTTTTTTTATGCTATGGCAGCTGACATTTTGTGTATAGGCGCTCAAAAGTATGCAACTATATTTGTGTTTTCGCGGTTTGCTTTTATATTTGTGCATTGCACACACATATATACACACGCACACTCATTGAGTAGAGTCAAATGCATGTGCACAACATTCCACATCATGTCAAGCGGAAGTGAGTGTCTTTCATTTTTGTTTGCTTTCTCCCCCCCAACACACTGCCACCTCCAATGGCTGACTTCTCTTGCTCCTCTGTCTCAGCTTTCCTTTATTCTCTTTCCCTCATCGTTGGGACACGCTTACTGTTAATTAAAAATGGGCACCAGCAACTACAGCAGGAAGCAAGCCGACACAGAAGAAGATGAAGATGAAAATGGAGATGGAGATGAAGATGGGAATGGAACGAAGACGCAGGCAACGTATGAGTATTTTTAATTAGTTTGCATAATTATGTGAGTCCCTCTTTGTGCTTCTTGTCTCCGACCACCAAAGGCATAGCTTCGAGCTATAGAAAGCGGCTTCTCAGGCCACCGCACAAAGTTATAAAAATAAAAAAAAAAAATACCCCAGAAAACATTACAAAATTGTTTCGTTTTAGATACACTTTTTTTTTGTGGGTCCAAGGCCAAGGAATTTTATGTTTCTGAATCTTTGTGCATTTTATTGGTAAATTTATTGAGGTTTGTCAGTTTTACGTTTTTTGCCAAGTATCACAATTTTTTTTATGGCAATCTCACTTACTTACTGTGTTGCTCTCTCTATCTTCCATCGCCCTCTCTATTGCTCATCCATAAATTGTGGCAACTTTTTAGTACTACGCAGGAAACAAAATGAAAATCGGAGTCATAACGAAAAATCAATTAAATAGAAAAGTCATTTGTCAAAAAAATGAATATGATGGAACACAACAAAAAGAAATCTTATAAAACTTTAATGTTTTTTTTCACTTTCAACTTGCTGCGGTAGTGAAAAAGGTAACAAAAATTGTTAAAGTTAGCAGTTATATTTAATGTTTTAAGTAACAACCTAGTGAAAAATGTTTAAAGGATTGCTTTGAACTAGTCCCAAGTGGGGTTAAGCAAAGACTTCTATCCAATACACCGACGAGTTGACTTCAAAGACACCGAAACTGCAGTTTGAGTTAATTAGGAAATTATGAAATTGTGTGCCAAAATATATTAGATAGCCTCAAATTACATACAAATCCAAAGATTATCAAGACGTACAAAAACTCGTACTGTCAATTAACAATAATTAATTTGCTTATTACATTTAAGCCTAACTTAGGTTTTAACAAATTAAACTTTATTTGGATGCTTTTTATGGACAATAAGGATCGTTTAATTATATTCAAATTTCGTTGGACATTTGGGCTTATGACTCTTTCAGCAGTATAAGTCTAAAACAAATTAAGAAGACTAGTAGAATGGAAAGTAAAATTTATTTTTATATAAAGTTCGGTTAGATAATAATGCATTACAAGAGATTGTTACCTGTCTTTTATCCCATAATTTTCTAGTTTTTTCAAATGAGAATTTTAATTTATATTGCCTCTGCGCGTTGGCTTTGCACAAAAAATGGATAACTAAATATAAATATACAATAAGGAGTATAACAAAAAAAAAAAATTTTTCAATAGAAAAAAACAAATGTGATACCCATGCCTAAAGATCTAAAAATTGCTATGTTAAGGATTATTCATCTACAATTAACTATGCTTTTAAACTAACGATAAGTTCTATTGAAGAGAAAACTATGTTATTTTAGGATAATAAAATAAAATATCTAACAATAAATGCTAAGTTGTTTCCCAAAAGCTATGTATGTATGTGTGATAGATCAAAAAAAGGAAATAAATGGAAAGTTTCATGGTGAACTAAAGTTGCTAGAGAGTATTGTGTATTCGGCAAAATTTATTCATTAGTTTATTGTTTGCTATTGTCTAACTGATTATTCATATTATATAACCATATGTTGGCCTCAACTTACACATGAACTGTCAAAGCTAGAAAACAATTGACAGCATTAAAATATTAACAAAACAAACCAAAATTAAATACCAACAAATACAATTCAACCAGAAAACTATAATTCAAGCTAAAAAATTTAGCAATTAACATTATCAAACAGATTATGCGATAAAATGTGCATAAACAGGGCACAAACAATCTAGCTTTCCATTGTATATGAAAGTATTTTATTTCATTATACATCTATTTATACACATATGTACATACATATGTATATACTTATACGCATGTATGGGCCACATAATTAATAGAGCACGAAGATGACAATATAAACAAAATTGCTTTGACAAATTATTCAAATACGTGTTGAAAAGAGATTGGATTCAATAGAATATTTTTCATTTTATGGTGAGATTACGAACACAATCATCTAAACTGATTTAAATATAGTTTATTAACTCTTTTACCAGAAGCAAAGACCACTTAAGTATGCTCCTGTCTTGGATAATAACTTAAAAGAATTTCAATGAAATCCATGCATACACTTTCACCTACATGATTAGTTATAAATTACATTTTAAGCCAAGTTATATTGCAATAAAATTCATTTTCCTTCTATTCAGTGTGCATGCAACTGTAAAGTATATATTTCATTTATTAGAATTTGATTTAATAAATTTTTTAGCAATATATTTCCAATCAACAATTTCAATTTAAGCAATTTCATTTTTAACAATTTGCCAAGAATTGTTTGCAAAATTGGAGAAATTGCGGCAAAAGAGCCTCAACACCTAAGCAACTTATGAGTCTTTTTTTCGATAAACTGAACGACTCACAAGATAAATGAATAAATGTAAAAAGCGGCCAAATATATGAAAAACAATTTCAGTTGATATTTTTTGCCTATTTTTTTCCTTTTATATATGTGTGTGTATGTATGTTTGACTATTGTCAATATTAAATTGTATTGTCATTGCGACAATGTGTAGGTGTGTGTGTCTATGTGTGGGTGCAGATGCGTGGGTATTTGCCTCCTTGACACTGAACTACCGGCTTTGATCTTGATGATGTTGTCGATGATGACAATGCGCAATTTTTGAAACAAATTTTCAACATCATCAATTTTTTTTTCTTATTTTTTTGAAGGGGAATTGTAACAAATTGAGTTTTTCTATTTTCGTTGTTTTCTATTGTTTGTCCTGGATGGCTAAAGGATATTCTATTTGTCAATTTTATACGGAGGATAAAATATTTATCATCATCTTCTTAGGTGAGGTGATAAAACTGACTTGTGACTTTTTTTGTTTTGCTATAACCCATGGAAATATTATGCTAAAATAAGAAAACAGAAAATTTACTATAGGTTTATGTGGTTTATTATATTGCAATCAAAAAAATTATTGTACATACTATTAAAGGAAATTACAAGTTATTTGTGTATAGATTATTTAATGACCTTTTGGGCAAAGAGCACTTTGGGGAAACTAAAAGCTTATGAGCTACCCTCTCTGCCAAATACAAGCCCACGATTTGTTTCAGTCTTTAACTGAAAGGATAAGAAAACTCTTAGCTGACGCATAAAAGTATGCAACATGTTTACAGTTTGTTGCAAAAGGCAGCCAGAACCAATGATGATGACGTCGACGTGCCTTGAGTTGAGTGAATCAAGTAGCAAGAGACAAGTGGCAAGAAGAAAACGAAGAGAAAAGTTGTACAGTTTCGAGTTTCACTTTCGTGCCCAAGTGATTTTGATGCAAGGTGCACATAACAGTTAAGTAATGGTTTAAAACTTTTACCTAGAACAAGGTTACCTATCCCAGTCTTTTCATTTTACTTCCTCCCACCATGCATACACACATACACATATACCTTATTGCATCCATATGTATGTATGTATGTATGAAGGGGAGGAAAAAGTTAACAATGTGTAAATTATGCACATAACATCAACTACGTACATACACTAGAAACAAAAAGAGAATGGTAAAAGGGGTATTGGGCGTGGCCTAAGCTACTTTTACTTACAACTTTATTAGTCGAACCTCACCTTTTTGGCTTTGGCCTGCTCTTGTGAAAAGTTTCCTTGATTATGAGCAGCGAGAGTTTAATCAATTTTCTAGCACAGTATCGCAATGAAATTTTGGATATTTTATACAGACTTGCCACAAAGTCAATGGCTCACGTTCACGTTTTCACGTTTTTCTTAAGTATTTTTTTTTTTTTTTGTTCTTCATCAAGTAATTAGCCAACTAAGCACTTAATTTAAGACTGACGGAAAGCGAGAAGAAAGAAAAATTTAATGAAAGCAACTTTCATTCAAGTTTTATAAAAATTCTATCACAAAAGATAAGCAAAGTGGTTGAGTTCAGAAGTCGAAGTTCATATACACTTTTAAGCCATGGATTGTTCAATTGTTACGCGCTAACGAGAGTTTCTTTTTCTTTTTCCTTAAAAATTGATTAATGCAATAGTTGAAAAATATTCATCACAACTAAACTTTTTAAATATTTCTATTATACTGATAATGGCTGAAAGAATAATGTGTGAAAGAACACACATTTCTCCCTGGGTTGCAAATAAATATCATTTTGACTTTGGTCAGTCCATTCAGTGAAATTTTAATTGCAACTGAAATAAAGTTTTTAGTTTATTAGAAAAGACCCACAAAAAATCGCATAATTTTTTATACACTATAAATTAATTAACTATAAATGTAAATCATTTAAAAAATAAAAGAGTTTCTTGTAAAATATATTAATATAATTTTAAACAGGTTTGTTGATTTGCATAGGTAACGATGACAACTTTTCTTCTCTTTTTTCTCCCTTTCCAAACTGTCTGCCCTGAAAAGTATGCTATGAGAAATGTTGAATATACTAAAGTGGCTTCCACTTCTTCAACTTATTCGTTTTTGGTGAGTCCTTTTTTTGAGGTTCAAAACTCACAGACACACACCCGAAAAATAAAGAAAGTTACAAAGGAAACAACTTTTGTTATAAAGCGTGTCCTGTGGCAAATTCCTTTGCGCCTTTTGCTCTCTTCACTCACAAACACACATACACACAATAATTGCAGTCGTCTTTTTCTTTTGCATGGCTTCATCTTCTTCATTTCTTTTATTTTCCTCTCATTTTTTTTTTCTTTTTGTGTTCCGCTTTCAACGAATTAAATGGCATGAAATTAAAAGTTACTACGAGAATTTTTTGTGCTGCATTTGCAGGAAAACGTGAGAAATTATAAGCACAAAAGCAAAAAAGGACAGCGCGAAAACATGCGAAAAAATGTGATAAAATATGAAAGGGAGAAAAATAGGTGGGTAAAAAGGGGTGCATAGTAGAGAGAGAAGAAACTGTAGTGGCCAGTTAAAAGACATCAGGCAAATCTGCTTAAATGTCCAAGGCGAATGGTAAGCCTTTCTTTTCTTTTCCTCGCTTTTTTTTTTGCATCCCTTTTCTTTTCTTTGCCATTCATTTCACTTTCATTATTTATGAATTACCCTCGGTCATGCTTCCTTTTTTGTGTTTGAGAGGAAGCTCAAGTAAGTCAGTTTGTTTTGTTTGCAACCTTTTTTATTATTCTTATATAGATTGTATTTAATGCTTGTAAGATGTTTAAAAAAAAGTCTGAAAATGGCTTGAATAAAAACCTAATAAAAACTATCCCCAACCACAATTATTCCTCTGAGATAGATAACAGCAATGTCTGTGTTATCCTAGAACAACAATGCCACTAAAAGCTAAGAGCACCAATTAAAATTATGTAATAGGAAAGTCAATTTTATTATGAATCATAGAAATCTCACAAAGTTAGAAGATGCAAACGTAAAGTTTGATATTTCGAAATAAGTCTTGAATATCATACTTCATATTGATTATTTTCCACATTTCACCTTTCTACTTTTTTTAACTAATCCATCTATATTTTGTATTTTATAAACATAAAACTTAAAAATTGTTGCAAAATATTTGCGCTTATGGACGAGGTCAACTCAATAACGATTTATGTCAATGCATGGACAGGCTAGAGTATTTTCCACTCTAAACCGAAATCCTTTCGGTAACTAAATGCCACTGCTTTCCGTCCTTCGCTCTCTCTGTCCCTTTCTCTCTCCCTCACACTGTCTGCACACGTTGTTTGTATTTGTAGTAATATCCTATGGGTTGCCATTTTTTTCTACAATATTTCCCCCTTCATTCATTTTAGTTGTTTATCTTTTCAGGGGCGCGAAAGGCTGAAAACATTTTTTCAATCATTTACTGATAGATTCTCAATTTTTTTTTGTAGACTTTTTTGTTGTAGTTTACGTTTTGTTTTATTACCCAGTTCAAAGTGTTGTAAATATTTGTTTTGCCATGATGTTTGCACTTGGTAGAAAATGTACAAACCATTTTTTATACACTTGTAAATGGGGAATACTAATTTAGCTCATAAGTGTTTCTAACTATTTTTTCGTGTATATTTTGGGTATACCTTAATAAGATGGATGGATTTCTTTTAATCACGAAATAATTACAAAAAGTCAAGGAAATTTGATTACCCTCCAGTATGAATAGGGATAGATGGAATTTGAAAAGGTTTTAACATTTTACGACTTGATTTATTACTTTTCGTTTCTTTGATTTTAGAAAGCCATTTTGGGCTTTATTCACTAGATAAACATCTTAAAGAGCATACAAACTTCGGCATAGCACAATTTAATCCAGAACTCTATTTGTTTGTGTTTGTTTGTTACTAGGGAAAAGGACAAAGCGGTGGATGAGGTTGATTTATTTTTTTTTTTCGTTTTGGGGATTTAGTTGAAGCGCTATTTTGTTAGTCGCTCAACAAATATCAGATGAGATGAGAATTAAAAATGGGTTTTAGTTTCGCTTTCCTTAACGTTTTGTTATTGTGGATTTCTGGCATTGAAATGTAATATTGGAAAATTTAATGAAAGTGATATGTGAAGTGGTTAAAGATGTCAACGCCGGTTCGCTAAATTTAATAATGTGCAAAGTCCACTGGGTTTTAATTGAGTTGAGGGCAATGAATGACTCTCTTTCCCTTTCTCTCTCTGTCTCTCTCTTTCTATCTGTCAGCCTCTTTTAGGTCACACAGGACATCGTTTTCCTTGAGACTTAATTGAATTTGCGCTAATCCAATAGATTACGTAGATGCAGCAGCAGCAACAGCTTAAGAACCAGCTTGAGAGCAAGTCCTTAGACTGTGTCCTGTGCTGCTCGTTTCTTTTTGCCCTGTGTCCATAATGCAATGCAAAACAATAACAAAATTATGCTGAAGACGTTAGTGAAAGTGTGCCTAAAGCTTTTAATTTGCAACGTTTTTTCCGCATTCTATCTCATCTAAAATTTATCGCTTCTCTTCAACTTAATTAGCCTGCAACACTGAATTTTGAATCATTGCATAAATTATCATGATAATTTCATCTCTGCCCACATTCCACCATATTAATATATGTATATAGAACTCATATTCGAAGAGTCGACTCTTCTCTCTGTCAACGGCACAACAACTTCGGCTACAACTAATTATATGTTGACATGACATTTATTTGAGTTGCATAAATTAGGCAATTAGTTAATGAACGTAAATTAAGTTCATCGCCGGCAAATTGGAACTATGATGTTTGCAATCTCATAATGCAAATGGAGTGAGAATATCGATGGAAATTTTACAATGAATTACCTATCTATAGAACCGTTTTAAATTTTTATTTGTTTGTTTTACTTTTCATCATAAATAAAGTGTTAAAAATTTTAATGAATTAATTTTAAACTGAATTGCTTTTTGTTACCTATCGAAGCTTGCTGTTGAGTTTTGCTAATTACTTTCTTGTTATCTATAAAGTTTATTATGTTGTTCATTTTGGATTGTTTTTATTAATTTACTCTACTAATTTTTCAAATTTTTTCAAAGTCAAAATTCTTTCAGCAAAATGAAACAATAAATTCCTTGAATTAATCAGTATTAGGAAGCCATAAAACTGTTTGGATTTCAAAATTATTCCTGCGTAGAGCCACATTTGTTTTTTTAAAACATTTGTATATAAAATGAGAATATGTAATATCCATATACAGCCACCATTGATGACAACAACAATTCGATTCGGCTCACCACTAGCTCAAATTTAAATATCTCGAATCCCACATCCTGCTATAACAAGTCCTGATTTTCTTAGTTTTTCATGAAAATTAGTATTTTCTACAAGAGAACGAGATACTTTTCTTTGTGTAATAATAAAGACCACATCATTAAAATTTAGTTTTGTGTTATTGATCGTTTTTCCAGCGGCCAAGTGAATGGGATTGATATCTCCCGAATATTAATATCGTTATAAATTAAGTTTGCGAAAATTTTTAGGTCAATCCATTGACAATATTAAATTCCATTTCTGTCTTCCAATGAAGTAATTAAGTCGTGTAGCTGACTTCGGAATACCATTCATCTAGTGAACGAATAATTTTTTATTTCGAAGACCAAATGTGTGTTTATTAAAATGTTTAACATTTAACATAAAAGCACTCTAGCGCCGCCACTAACCTACGGCCACCTCCGCTCTTAGAAACCGCTTAGTAAAACACACTATCAAAACATACTATCTCATTTAACAGCTCTTACTAATGGGTCTTATTTATTAGTACTCACAATATTGTGTATAGGGATTATTAGAGAACTTTTAACTATGGTAGTATAAACAATATGATTATGTCACTTATTAATTGTTCGTGGCTTTATTTTTTCGATCTGCTCACTTTGAACTATGCTTAGTTAGAGTAAATAGAGAGTTAGATATTCAACAATAAAGAGAGCATCTTCGCTTGCAAGGTAGAACGAGAGATGCTTCATCAAATCAGAGAGTGAGGAATCTATATAAAGAGTTACACCGGTGCTTAAACAGCGGTTGCAATACCACTGTTAGTTATGCTTTGGACACTGAGCCTATTACATAACCAAGATCCGAATCCTATTTCAAAGACTAATTCAAAATTCTCACACCTCTCGAACCTAAAATAAAGAATTATGAACTTCTCCAATGTAATTTTCCACTATTTTTAAATTCTCACAAATCTTAAAACTATTTAATTATTAGAAAATTTAGGGGGTCAGGGGGTCGGTCAATTATAAAATTAATTATCAGTAATCATATATTTTTGCTTCCATGAAAAACGAGAAAGATCCTCTCAAAAACCATGTAAGCTATGAAAATTTTTCAAAATAGATTCAGACCCTATTAAAGTTTTTGAAGTTCGAAGTCACTCGTAAGATGGGGAGAAATTAAAATGTTTTTTTTTTTAATATTTTTAGTATTTAAGTTTGAACTTAAATAGTAATATTTCTTAACAATAAAATAAGTTACGAAGTACGACGAAAAAATGGAAGCAAAGCTTACTGACATGTTATCATCTTTTCATGTTCAGACTCTCGAACGTTATCTTACATGAAACTGACTTGTTGACATATATTTTAAGAATTTTTACTGGACTTTTGTCTATTTCAAACATTAATCTTTTTATTGGCACCATTTTCACATTTTTCTTATTTGCAATCGAAAATCTAATGTTGAATAAAATCGGGGCTGATATATCAATGGTGAAAATCAAACAGATTGTTAATTCAGAATTGTAGTGAATCAAGCGTTCAATTTTCACTTTCTCAAACATGAGTTTATGTTTATATTGCTCAAATTTTAACCACTTTTGTGTGTTAGTTATAAATGGTGACAAATGAATACCGAATACCTCTCTCGCAATAAAATGGAAATACGCAACATATCCTAATGGACAGCCATTGCACAACTCCTGTCTGTCAAGTGTCAACTGGATGAGACGTAGTCAATAGAAGATGACCGGATGGAATGATAGCAAGAACACTCGGAGAGGAAAAAAAAAAAGAAAAGGTGAATGACAAACGACAAAACGCACAAAATTTTCGACACATTTGCAGATCTGACGATGGCCAAAATGGAGTGAGAGGAGGCCAATGATGAGTGCAACACCCCCACGGTTGCCCTACAAAAGGCGATGCTTGTCATCATTAGATTAGAGTGCAACCAACGCAAAGATACATGTACACCACACACAGATACATAAAGGAATATACACAGACACACACACACAGACACACAAGCACACACAAAATTAAACTGTGGGGCGTTGCCTTGTTAGGATGTGCGTTAAATTGTAAAACAACAGCGGGAGGGAGTAGAGAAATAGGAGATGGAGGTCCTCGTCTGGCTGTAGGAGCAACCGCACCCAGCTGGGCACAGTCATTCTGGCTGTCATGCTGTGGGCACTATTCTCGTTTATTTTGCGTATTAGACTCTGCTATTTTGTGTGGTGTTGGTTGATGCTGCTTTCTGTACGCTTTTTTGTTCGGTTTTCATTCATTCCCAGCGAACTGTAGACCATTTCCATGTCCTCTTATTTTTCGCTTGTTTGGTTTCTTGGTGGCTCATTTGTAAATTTCCAAAATTAAGCAACCGGAAATGAGCCATTCGGACATTCACCATTTTGTCTCTCCCTCAACATGAGCTGTCATTGTATGTGTTTGGTTTTGTGATGGCTAATGTATGTGTGAGTGTGTGTGTGGGTTTTGTGTGTTTCATTCCATTTTGTTGCGATGTGATTGCAATTCAACTGCTAGCTTGTCCATTATGACAATATTAATATTTACATTTTACAGTTATTGTCTAGCCAAGCATCCTTTTTGCATCTTCATCTTACCAACTCTTCGTCCACTTCCATTTTGTACACATGTTTCCTTTCACTGTTTTTGCTGTCTGCTTGTCATGTTTGCATCTATCTTTCTCCCTCTCCCCACCTCCTTATCGCCCTCGCTCTCTATATATTTATATATATGCATCATCTTCTTCTATCTGTCTCTTTTTGCCTTGTTGTATATGCATTTGGTATTTTCTTGTTTATTGCTATATGTTTTAACCGCTGTTGTTTCTCTTCATCACTTCTCTACTCCTCCTTCTTCCTCTCTGTCTCTTGTCAATATGCTTTTCATATGTTATATGTGGGTTTTTGTGTGTGTGTGTGTGTTATTTCCGTTAGTTAGATGAATACTTAATCCGTTATCTCTTAAGTTGTAGTCTTTATTGTTTTTAGTTGGACCATTAATGCACATTGTTTCCGTTTAAGCACAACTTAAAACGTCCAAATGTTGATCTACTATGCTCCAGATGCTCTTGATTAGGTTACTATTGTCCATTGCTTTGAAATGTTTATAGTAATTTTTATGGATTTTCAACAAGGACGAAACTATATCAAACAGTTGAAGTGCTAGGGAGAATACAAACATTTGAAACTTTATGACATTGTAGATTTTTAAGAAATATTTCCTATTTCAAACTTCCTCGAACATATCGTATTAAAAGAACTATTAAACGTTTGTAGCAGATTATCAATATTTATATACAGTCGAGTCCCTAAAATTCAATATGCCAAGGGAATCAGTTTTTTTTTCTGATTTACATAGAAATTTAAATTATCTCGATTTCTTTTAAACGAATTTTTTTCAAGGGGATAGCATTTTTTCGATTTATCGCGATTTTCGATTAAGCGAGCTATAAATTATCATGACTCGACCTATATTTACATATCTAAATTGATAAGATAGATAGGATAATGTTGACACTTATATCTAGAAGAGCTATTGTAAAGTATTGATTGTGCAAAAGGGAATATAATATTAACAATTAAAGTAAAAAATGTACATCAATCTATTAAGTTGTATGATTTATGAAATAAAATAGTATCAATTGTTTATTGGCTATTAAAAATAGATTGCAAATAAAAAATAAAAAAACAAAAATATCTCAGATAATTATAATTATTAAAAGTAGTTTGCCAATACTGAAAATAAAATAGTTAATCGAAAAATACGATATAATTTTAAAACGCGAAAAGTGATAAAGCCACATGGGCAATGTCCTGAAAGTTGTAGCTAAATAGAATAGATAACTGTAGTAGCTACTAAAATGTCACCATTTAGTTGAATAAATTTGTTTTCCATACTTTAATAAACAACTTGGGCTTTCCCTAGTACTACATCCTTCATCCATCTCTTAGATTGTCTCATCAGAGCAGTCCATTTGGGTTCAAGTAAGTCCTCTGTTAAAAATATCCCCAACTGTCGAGTAAATTCCAAAAAGCTTTTCCATTCCATGTACTTTTGCTCAATTCACTCAACAGCTGTTCTTTACAAAAATGTCCCAATACTTTCGTCAAGTTGTTACCCTTGCTCTCTTTTTCATTCACACTCTCTCAGAATTACCCCGGCGTTGTTTCTCTTGCTTTCTCTATGAATCGCTGTGAAGACGATTACAACCGAGGGCCAAGTAAGCCAAGTTTGTGCTCTTCGCCTACCGGTGGCAATCGTCCTCGTCATTGCTTTCGTCTTTACCGTTATTGTTGGTGTTCGTCGTCGTTGGTGTCGATTTTGAGCATCGTTGTCGTCGTGCTGTTGGCGTTGTCGTTCTCGTCGGCCAAAAGGATATGCCCGACAGCTTCCTGCTGCTGCCGCTTTGTCGGCGGCTGGTGCTTCAGTTACGTTGATAATGTCAAAACGTTTGGTTCGTTGTCCTGCTGCTAATAATTCTGCTACTGAAATTGACGTCGACGACGACGAAAGCAACAAAAACAAACGTCGTCAGCGACAGCAACAGCAACAGCAACAACAAACACAAATTACGATGCAAACGAAAGAGATAGACGAACAACCATAAATATTATAATTAAATAAACCAATGCGAAAAGTTAATAACAAACATTAGCTGGCCAAGCAAACAGGCAAACAACCAGCAAAAAACCCCAGTAAACAAAAAAGTGTCAAAAATTGTGCAAATTAATATTTCACCAGAGATTCGAGAACAAAAAACACAAAAAGATATATTTTTTTTTATAAAAATAAACTTTTCATTGGACAGTGTTTTTATTCGCAAAATAAAAAACCAAAAAAAAATAAAACTTTGTTTGCCATTTTTTCGCGTTAAATTATGAAAAATATGTAACACATTGTCCTGGTCCCTGGCATAGGTCAAGCTCCTCTCGTTCTATAGAAAATTTTCTGTTGTCGGTCTCCGCAAATCCCACGAGTTCGAGTCCGTGCGAGTGTTTCTCCGTATTTTGCTCTGCTTGTATATTCGCCCATGGTCTTGTGTGTGAATCTGTGTAAGTGTTTGTGTGTGTAAATTTTTCTGTGTAAGTAGAAAAAAAAAAACGAACGCAAAGCAGAAAAGTCTTGTAACGTGCTAAATTTGTTAATTTATTGCCCAGACTACAATAAAAGCACAAAAAGCAACCAAACAAACAAACAAAAACAAACAGAACTCAGAGACTCAAAGTGCTGGGCCGAGAGTCATAACATTTGCTGTTTTGTTATGCCCCAAAAAGGTATGTTAAAAAAAAATGAAACTGAGAATTGTACGTACTTTTTAGTTGGCATATAGTTAAGATAAATGAATAGTAAATGGTGACTATGTGCGAGTTGACTAACTATAAGTGAAATGCTAACCTCTCGAGAGTTAACCTAAAATGATTAGAGCCGCCCCCATAGTACTTAAACTGGCTAAAATGTGAATTATAGAATACTTTATCTTAATTATGTTTAAGAGTAACATGAAATTTCCTAAGCTCATGCCCAGTGGACAAGTTTTTTGCCCTAAAGTGACTTGTTTTTTTCCCCCTTGCTGTGACATTTGACATACTTCATTTTAAATTCAAATTAAACGTTTCTTAAATAACTGGCATAAAATAATAATATGTCTGCTAGCTGTCCAATTATTGCTTTGCGTTTGTCAGTCAGAATTTAGTTTGCATCTTTGAATTCGTCAACATCTCTATGTTTCACTGAAAGCAAACTAATTCTGATTAAATTCAAAATCAAAATGACAAGATTTCATTTAATTGGCATTTAAAGTGCCTTAAGTGAAATGCTGCTAATTGCAGCTTCTGCCTTCTGTGTCAAAGTGATAAAAGCCTTTTCAATAAAAGCATTTAAATATGAAACATAAAAACAAAGACTTACTCTATATAAACAATTGGCCAAAATTAACTGTATGCAATATCTCAAAATAAAATAAACTGTGGTGGTTTCCATGGGGCTATTATTCGAAATCTTTTACAAATTATTCAGTTTAAACAAGAGGCAACTTAGATCTTCAGGTTTCTTCAGTAATTACTATAATTTTTCTGTACATATCACTAATAAGTTACATCTTTCTAACTAGAATGTTTTAAAATTCGATAATTTAGGGTTTATTTTTATTGTAAGAAAAATGAGTTTTATTAATTTATTTATTAAGAGCTAATTTACAATTAATTGACTAACAAACCAGTCAAAACACTAAAACTCTGGAAACTCTTATTATTTTTTTAAACGAATTCATGAAACAAAGTATTCAAAAATTAAATATATAAATGGGAGTTGTGAATCAATAGCTTCTAACAACTCAAAGATCACAAAACTCTCAAAACCGGGTGGTGCGTAGTATTTACTGCAATATTCAGCTTTAAATTTTTAAGATAGAAAAAACTTACAATCAGTAATTGGTATTACGTAATGTAAAAATGAATATATGTTACATCAATTTAAATTTAACACTATTAGCTATTTCTTCTTCTGTCAAATAACAGGAAGAACTTGAATTACTCCTAACGACGAATCATACACATATCCAAATACAAATTAGAGTTCAATATGTTTCCATTTACGTATACAATCATTTCTGTTATCCCCATGGAAGTATCTTTCAGTCACCACCTCATAGATGAATGCATTGAATAAATTGAAATTTATACAGCATTTATTGTCAAGAAATAAATTTATACAACTCTAGAGTTCAAAGAGTTAATTGCTTAAGCTGCAAGAATTTATATATTTACCAACCATTACTCATCAAATGTTGCCCATAACTAACGTTAAATAATTATTTGTATGTTTCTCAAATTAGTTTCAAATGCGAGACTAAACTCTTTTCATATTAATTCAAATTTTTAGTATGCGACAATAAGTCTTTCTCTATCGACAAATTTTGTTTTTACAATTTTAGTTCAATTTAGTTCAGGTTAAAAACAAATTATAGGCACTGCTTTTTATTGGCTAAAAATTGTTATAAATGCTTTCGGCTCTTTTATTTTAAACCAATTTAATACTTTTATTTGCTTTGACAAATTATTCATACTTCAAATTTACTTAATAATTATGTAATTAGTATTAATTATATAATAATTTTATTTTTTTATCATATAAAAATTAACCGTAAAACCTATAAAAACGAATCTAAAGAGATTATCGAAATTCATTGCTATTTAGTATTATTCTGTTAATTTAATGATACTTTTTTGTTTTTTTTTTCAAAGGATTCAACATAAAATTTGAAAAGTTTAAGTTTGTTATATTGACTTTTTTCGCTGCATTTTAATTCATATCCAAAATAAGTAAAGAAGAATAAAAGAGTCTACAAATTATACCCAAATGCAAACAAGCACACATATTTTTGGTTACAAAGATTAATTTCATTGTTTAAACTAGATTTTAAATTTATCTGACAGATTACTCAATTACCGTTGCATATTTGGACTGATTGGTTTCTTTACCTTATTAATTGTTAAAGAAATTTATAAATTAATATTTAAACTCAATTTTTTTTTTCAATTTTAAACATTTTTTCATTATTTTATTACTAAAATTGATTGTTATTATAATTTTTTTACTAAATGATGTTTCTTGCTTAATTTTGATTCATAACTTTCTTAACTGGATTAATTTTTTAATTAATTATTTTGATTGATTTTTATGCTCCTTTTAATATTCTTGACCAAATAAAATTTGAATTCAATAAAACTTTACCTATTAACAAGCGCGATTTGAATCTTAATGTCATAACATAATGTGTCAAAAATTTGCACTTTATCTCCAATTAGATTCCAGTTAAAAAATATATTTCAAGTTAAGTTAACTACCTGAAGATGATTCAAGTTGAAAATAGTTTTTCATTAAAGACAATATTCTAAAAAAATGTAAGGTCCTTAAAAAAAAATTGAGTAATCGTTGTTAATTTACTCAAAGATATTCCGAATCTGGAGAACTTGCCAACTGCTTAACCAAAAATATTTAAAATGTCAATCAGCAGGGCCAACAAAAAATTATCCAAAACAAATTTCAATTGTTAGCTTAGTTTCAATGATTTTTTGTCATAATTTGGTTTAAGAAATAAATAATTCAAGAAGAAAAATAAAACTTTTCACAAATAAATATGTCGTGGTTTTCTCATGTTAACTTCTCATCGGGAAAAATAAAAAGCGTTTGCGAATCGCTTGCCAATTGATCTAACACTTTGAGTTATTTGCAACATTTTATAGATAAAATTTTAGTGTCCTTTTTTTATAGTCAATGCAATGTTATTTGCATTAAGAGCTATTAAAAAACTTATTTATGTTTAGAATAACGGCAGACCACGGCTGCAATTGAGTAGAGTTCACTCCATTTTAGATAATCGCATTGGGCGGAAGCCAAAAACTTTTTCCCCTTCATCTATACAAAAATGTCACCGCAAACAAAAAGAATATACGAAAACCGGCAATACAAACAAGCCAAACCATGAGAGGCTTCAACTAACAAGTAAATAACAACCAAAAAAAAAAAAACAAAATGAAAAAGGTATTTCCTTTTAAATCAAATACAAAAATTTCTGTTGGGATTCCTTTTTTTCCATTTCGGTGCTTCTTGGCCGTTTTTTGCTGTGCTTTCAAGTGGCGGCAAGCTGTGGCTAAGGGAAGAGAAGGGAAGGGAAGGCGGTGGAAACTGGCCCCACTTCTGGGCACTTCATTTCACTCGAAAAACATATTGAGCCGGGGCCACTTGAGTGTACGCCAAGAGATAAGCGCAATTATATGGCTTCAAGTGTACCTATCCGACCACCAGGAACAGAGAGCGAGGAAACTGTATATAAATTAGGCAAACCGTAGGAAGGAAAGAAGCAAAAAAAACCAGCCACATAGTATGTTATGTGACTCGGCCTTCATTGAGACAAATGTTGGTTGGCCTTTAAGTGCATTTTTGGTTTTCTTTTTTTTTGTTGCTATCTTCTTTTGTCGTTTTTGTGGTCAGGCACACAAACACACACACACTTTAAATTTGGTCTTACATTGAAAAGGTATACAAAAGTTGCTCCTCCTGAACTTTGACATGTCACATTCTCTCTTCAAGTGCTCGTTATGGGCAATTTTTGGCAAAGTTTTGTTTGAAGACTTTTGTCTTGAGCTACAGTACATATGTATATGTGTGTGTATCTTTGTGTGTGGGTGGGTTCATTTTTAAGTGGCTTTTGCGGCTCATATCACAAAAGCAGAAAGGAACTTTACTTTATTTACTGGCCAAGCCATTGAGAAATATGTTGACAATAAAATGACCGACTACTTGAAAATTCTCCTTTTTTTGAAAGTTGATCAATAAATATTTTACTTTATTCAAGATTTTTCAATGAATCACGAAATTGTTGTCAAGTTTTGCAACTAGGTAAACAATTCAAAAAGCCTACATCTTTTAATACTCATACATGTACAAGATTTATGCAACTTGCAATTTATATGCTATTCCTATATATTCTATTCATATACCGTTGTGCTCACATAATTAAAGCAACTATATCAAGCCCGATACTTGTATAAGCCTTTACTGGCCTTTATTCATTTATTTGTTTATTTACTTAAGTTTAATATATATTTAATTTGTGTTATTCTATATAAACGATTGAAAAATAAACAATTTCATATTAACGAAATCTGTATTTCCCAAAAAATTCACTTTTTGTGTGATTTTTGGGACACTTTTTATTAACACTAAAAATTATTTGAAGAATATTTCTTATTCCTATTCAATTCGATGCATAACTTTCAGTTTCTCTCTCAATTTGAGACGTCTAAAAAAGCTATAAAGTAGATATAAATGAACACATTTTTGTAATCATTTTAATTTTGATATAATGAAACAGAATTTGTACTTATTATTTCTAATAGATAGCAATTCCAATCCATCAACCTCTTTCATTTAAAAATCCATTCAGTAAAGCGATTAAAGGGTCTACGAGTACCTAGAATTGCGCTTCAAAAATAGAATCAATTTAATATTTATATGGAAAAATTAAACTTCTCTTTTATAATTTAAACTCTAACATAAGTATATTTCTGATGCGTTGATTAGTAAGCTAAATATTTATATAAAATAAACTAGCAAGTGGCCAATACATTTATATAATTTCCTTTGGGGAATGACAATATTTTTGCCAATATTTGAAATTTCTGGACCACAACATTCACTTTGCCAAAGCCTTATGAATTATGTTACAGATAAAACCAAAATTTTCCATTTAATCAATTTTTTCAACGAATTTTCTTATACCTCATATGTACATATGTAACTTTTCTTATCTCTATCGCTCCACATTTTCATCCACTTTGTCAAGGCATCTATTTATCGCTTTGGAGTAGGCACCTTTGTATGCTTTTGTTTGTGAAGTTCAAGTCAAGAAATTTGACTGGTTGGTTCTAGACACTGTCCCCCTTCCACTTAATGTGGGCCTATGCCAGCTTCTTTACACGGTGAATGCATCGCAACTTGGTTTTTTCTTCAAAAAGCCTCAAGTGTGAACACACATTATAATAAACGCCTCAATTGTTGTTCAGTCATCTGTGTAATTTATGTTTAGCTAATGTTCAGGGATCGATGAGCTTGTCAGCTTTTGTGAATCACAACAACTTTCACAGACACACAAACACACACACACACAAAAAAACCTTTATATGTATGTATGTTGGCGTGTGTGTGTGTGTGTGTTTATCCTGACACACTCACAGAGAAAGAGATAGAGACTCACATTAACCCCCATCCGAAAGGAAGCTAGAAAATGACGTTAAGGTTGCTTCGTTGAGTCTAATAGACTTTCATGTCTGCCATCTAAGGCTACGAGGACAACGACGCCAACAACTTTGGCCCAGTTTAGAAAAAAGCAAGTCCTGGTGAAAAATCCTTTGGCATTTTGCTGGTGTTTTTTCCATTTTCCCTTGTACATACATACATATATATATATATGTATATGTTTTTTAGACATGTTTCAATGATTTCTTATTTTTGCTTCGAGGGGTTCGAAACTGTTGCTTTGCTATTTTGTCGTTAGAGAAATTCAATTTTTTCTTGTTTTTCTTCATCCGTCTTCTTTTCGTTTTTTTTTTCGATGCTGATGTTAAATCATTGATGTGTGAAATTTTCCTGAGTAGAACAAATTGATCGATATTTTAAATTTTTAGTAGGCCTTGCCTAGAAATGTCAAACATTTTTGTGTACTTAAGGAGAGTCCCCGCTTGTAGAGACTCATTCATTTGTAGTCTCTCGTGTTGTGCACAACTTCCCGAAAAAAAAAACAAAAATTTCCCAGTAAAAAAATTCTTTGTTCTCTACAAAATTTGAGAAATCCTTAACTCAAGGATCTCTCTAGCAGCAAAATCGAAGGGTAAGCTCTGAAAAACCATTTTAAGGAAAACTCTTTCCACTCTTGATTATTTTTTTTCTCAGCTTTCGCGTACACAAATAGCTCAGAAAAATGACTTGTCCCTGTGGTACGGTTTCATACGCTCTGGCCTATGGTCCTGTGGGTCCTGCTCTTCCTGCCATGAACTATTCGAATTGCTGTCCGGGGCCTTGCCCACCCTGTGGACCCTGGACCTGCCCCCCGAACAGATGTCGCTGCTGCTCGGAATGGGGCTGCTTTGGACCTTTCTATTAGGCTGAACTATGCAACATACGAAATGGGGTTACGCATTCACATCAACAAGCTGTAAACTGTTCAAATTACTATTCCGACTCCTGTCCGCAGTGTGGATCTTGGACTTGCCCACCAAACTGATGGTCCTGCTGTGAATAGGATTATTCTGCATATTGAAAATTGGATGAAAACCACCGCATTAATTGAAGGAGAACGAAGAATTTTTTATAGTTTAAGAACTGGTTGAACTAATGGGAACAAAGCAATAAAATTTAAATGTCTATAAAAACTAATTTTTTAATTGCCTATATAATTTAAGACAACATTTGAATAGTAATATAGAGCAAACTATGTTGGCTTCCATTGACTGAAAGTCTTTTTCAAAACTACGTATTTTTGCCTACACAATTTAAGTGATAGATTTATGCTCAGATTGATTACTGAAACTTAATTTTAAATTTTGATTAGGCGGATTTTAAGACATTTTGATAGTCGCTTTATAGAGCAAACTATGCTGGGTCGTATATAGATTGGAAGTCTGACATCCTGATTAATCGCTGTTAAACTCGTGTGAACCGAAATGTTGAAAACTCGCAGGATTGGGTGGAAGGAATAAACGGGTTTATTTTTATTGAAATATTTCAAATTTTGGAAAACTGGATTCTGTAAAATTTCATGTTAAATATTCGAGTCAATTGTCAGCATCGTGAAATTTGTTAGATCATGTCTCCATGAGTCAGATGCTTTGCTCAAGACATCTTTCACTCACAGTCATTCATATCACGAATTATATTTTTCCCCAGGGACTACCAGATTCAGAGCATACATCGAAGGATCATCGGGTCCACACCGTGCCTGTTTATTATCTCCGATAAACCTTAGCGTAGACAATGAATTATAGAAGGATAAGCTCAGCCCCGCACATAAGTGCAAATAAAATGATAAAATCCTATCGAAGAAGTTTTTTTTATAAAGATGCAATCTTTGCTTTAGTTAATGTGAATAGCTTACCCTGTAAATAGTGAATAAAATATTTTGCTGAAACTCATCAGCTGACAACGACCAAAGGAAGACTGAATAATAGTTGGGACTATTAATTTAACACACATCTCTCAGCCTATTCGGAATTATTGAAAGAATGGCACACAATTAACCAATTACGAATATCGAGACCACAAGGTGGCTTATCATTTGGCTTACCACTCGTTTCTGTAGCAACTTCATTCCCTTATCTTAGGCATTCCAGGTAGTTAATTGTACGTCATCAGCAACAACCGCCACCGCCGCAAGAGCCACCGCAACAGGGCGAACAGTTGTCGTAGGGTCCACAAGGTGTTGGTGTGAAGTTACGTCCTGTATAACGCAGCGTCGATAGCGGAGGATTGCAACAGGCAAGTCCATATGAACAACAGGCCCAGCCACCGCACATTTTTGGATTTCGAAGTAGTTGATGTGGATTTCCCAGATAGACAATGAGTCTACACACAAAATCGAGCGAGCGAGGAAAAGGTGTTGCTAGAGCCGAAATGGGAATTGAAATGAATGGAAATGTGTGGGTTTGGATTGTGTCACCTTGACAGTTTGTTGACATATCCTTCACCGCCTTCTATGTTTACTACAAACTTGTTCAAATGACAGATGAAACTGAAGTCAGCATCGGTTTAGGATTTTAATCGCTTTATCGAGAAAGGTTCACAAGAAAGTATTTTAAATGGAAAAGTAAATAGAACTTAAAGACATAACTATGTAGGTTAATCAGGTTTTTCATCAGAAATCTTTTTATGAATATCTAAAATACTTTTTATAGAATTTGAAAATGAAAAAATAATGTCGTGACTATCGTCCTTTGAGTCTCTCATAGGATTTTGGTTTATTTTATGAAATATACTTGTATAATAAATCGTGCAAAAGTATACGAATTTTTTTTAAAAGCAGTTTTTGTGAATCCTAACTCAAATATTTGGACGGTAACCCATTAAAGAACTCAAAACAAAATTCTTTAAAACATTTATGTTTTAAGAAGAAAATTACGAAATCCTTTGGGTTTTTGAGTTGGTACCAAATTTAAAGTACGTCTTCTCTTTTGCCTCAAATTTGTAACCTTGCTATAGCAGGTTTTTCGTACCAACTGTCATTCTCCTAAAGCCTGACTCCAACTCTAATGCAGACCATCAATTGTATTAGATTTGGCAGCGTTGACCATAATTGGATTGAATCGGCTAACGGCTAAATGCTAAAACTATCCATTTGTTATGGTTTTTTTTTTTTCAAGCATGACCTTTGCGGTAGTTGTCATATTTTCTGAAATATTTGACATCCGAACGAAAAGTACAGTAGTTTTTATTTTACCAAAAAAAATTCAAGTCTTTTTGCAATCAAAACTCAAAAAAAGTGCTAAAATTGGCGTGCGAAACTCAGTGAGGACGAAATCCTTACAGTTCGCTTGGCATATTTAGCACATTTTTTGCGCAAAAAGTAGGAGAACTAACTGAGATAGCAAACAACAGGTTGGTTGCGGCAACCACACAAGGACATCATGGGCTGTGGTCGTCCTAGCGGTGGCTGTAGTCCGCGTTGCGGTCCTTGTGGACCAAGATCGAGCTGCTGTACTGGCTGTTCTGGCTGTTCTGGCTGTGGACCTTGTGGCCCAGGTTGTTGTGGACCCTGCAGCATTGCGTGTTGTGGCCCGCCTCCCTGTGCTGTGGTTTCCTACCGCCTAAGCAGCGGTCCAGTTGGACCAGTCCTTCCCTGCATGGAATGCACCTGCACCGCCTGTTGTCCCAGCAATTGTGCCCCGCCCTTCTATTTCGTGCCCAATAAATGCGCCTGCTGTTGGGAATGGGGTAGATTTGGACCCTTTTATTAAATCCAGACTGCGGATACTACTCCATGTTGCTGTTGCTGCAACTACTGTCCAATGGTGGTCCTTCTCATCGTTGTTGTGATGAAACTTTTCATATTTTTGAATGCAATAAATTCATGTGTCATGCGGAGGTTCAGTCATCGCTTTTTTTTGTGTAATTTTCTTCTGGTGACATCCAAACAAATGGCTAAGGTTTTAGCTTTTTCTACACCAAAAACAAAAATTTGAACAATATTAGAAAAAAAATGTACAAAAAACTTTTTAGAACGTATTTAAAATGAAATTGCTTGTCTTAAAATTAGCAAACAAAATGTGGCAACTTGCTTAATAAACAGCAAATCAATTGTTGTATTGAATAAGAAAAAACAATTTTTAATCCAAGCAAATAAAGAAATTCAAATTTTGAAAATTTTTGTAAATAGGTAAAGTATCACTGGATGTCAATGGAATGGTAAAAGATATATAACTTCAAACTTAGACGTTAACTTTAGCTTTTACCATCGTTAGGTATTTATTTAAAAGATTTAAGCATATATGAGTATCTATATTGAGAGATGTGCGTAGTCTCAAACCCAATTTTGTCTTACTTTAGTCGTTGTCAGCTAACAAATTTTGGTTATTTTTATTTTAAAATTCAGCTCTTAAAAATAACTATTCAAATATCACAAATAAGACTTTTCGGAACGCTTTTAAATATGTATGCCTATATTGAGAAAATAAGTAAAGTCCGTTTAAATAATCGGTTAGAACATTTGGTTTAAGGATGTTTTTTACTCCTTCTTCTCAACTGGTCCTAACCGTGGTGCTCTGGGTGTTTCAATTATTTAAGTATGACATGCATTTTTGTGTGGCGATTTGCTTGCCCAACCATGTGGGTCAAGTGACTCTTGTTGGTCATCTGCATGAGTCTCTATAAAGTCGTATGTGTGTCTGTGTTTGTATGCATCCTTTGCTCAAATGGAGTCCCAAATATCAGCTCTGAGAAAAAGCTGGAAAAGACTCAAACATTGACTGCAATTACATGTTGATGGATATGTTTACATGAAATTATTTGAGTCAGAGAGGGGAAAGGGGTAGAGCAGAAACTTTGACAGGTAATGTTGACTTGAGGTCATCAAAGTGATTTATGGGATAAATGTTCATGATGAACATTTACTTTAACATGTAATGCATCCACAAAAGAAATGGAATGAACAAAGTGTTTTATACCGTTTTTGACTAGTGCTTTTTCTCATGGGTCACATTGAATAAGTTAGTTATTTCATAGTATAACACATTTAATCATTTGATTTTCCAATTTATATGCAACAACATGTCCACCAGACAGAAGAAAAACTAATTTGGGAAAATGTTATACCCAAAAGCACATGAAATGAAAATAAAAACAACCAAAAAAAAACCCAAAATCACCGACTAACTTTGTCTGCTTTTAATTTTTTTGTTTTTTTTTTTTTGTATATATGTATACCCTCCGTAAATACCTTAATTTTTTTTATAAATGTATGTACATATAAGCACCTAAATATATGTATATCAGACAATTTGTAGCACGTTTTTACATATGTATTATTTATTTGCGGTTGACGATATTTTGATATTATATTTTGGCAATAAAAAAAACAGCTACAGTTTGTTTTATTTAAAAAACAGGTTTTCTTTTACATAATTTTCCAATATTGTGTTTTAGACATTGTTATATTTTGGAAAAGTTTTTTAAAACTCTGAAATAATCCGCTGCTTTTAAGATTGAACCAGTTTGGGCAACATATCGCCAACTGCATTTTTTTGACTAAAGGATGTAATATTTCTATAAGAGACAACATTTCAGGATAGAAAATAAATATTTTGTTTTAAATTATTGTCTTAAAAGTGCCGAAATGTAGCCTAATTGTGGGAACATATACCTTAACTTTTTTTTAAATGTCTATTGAAATGCTTATGTTCCTAAGATAATGCACTTATCCAATCAGAAACAATCCCAAATAATATAGTTAGACCTGGAGTGCTTAAATAATCCAACAACCACTAATATACAAATATGTATATATTTTTTTCGGTATTTTTTTGTATATTTCTAATATGCCCTTTGTTAGGGTATAAAATGCATTTTGTTTGTCTGTGTTGGTTTGCCTCAAAGGCAAGTGTTGCATTTTGGGCAGCGACAAAAACTTATTTACAAATTATCCTGCAAATTAATTGAAAATTACACAATTAACGGGCTTTTTCCACTGCTGCAATTCTCTTCGGCTCAGCCCCTTTCTCTTTCTCTCTGGCTCTGTCTGTGTTTGGTTCTCATTGTATTTGGTATTTGCTATGCAAATGTCAAACTCAAATAAAACAATAGTTGAACAGTAGCAGCAGCAGCAGCAACAACGACAACAACAACAATAACAAGGACATCTGTCAGTTGCCAACAAGAGCTGCGGTTGCCTTTGCTCCTGTTCCAGATCCTGCTGCGGCTGATTCTCATCCTTCGGCAAGAGCTCCTGGCTGGGCACTAACTTTCGTGTCAATCCTTTTTGTGGCTTTGCCAGTCGTTTAATTTGAATTTAAAATGTTATCCCGCCAAATGCATAGAGGGGAGGTACGCCCACTTTCCGTTAACCATGTGGCCCCCTCCCACACAGCCTCCCTTGGCACTCATTTTCCACTTATTTACAATTACCACATTTTATTATCCCTTCTCTTCGTGTCTCACTCTTTCTCTCTCATTGTTTTTACTCACTGTTTCTCTGTCTCTCTCGATTTCCTCACCATTTACATTCTGCCATTTTATTTATACTCCTGTCTATATTTGTCACTCTTTCCCTTCCCCACCATTTTTAACTGCATTTTTGTGTCTCTGTCAAATTCTCTCAGCCTCTTTTGTCTCTGTTGTTTTCCCCTCGTACTCTCTATTACGCTCTCTCTCTCTCTCTTTCTGGCAGACCTTGCAGATTTTGATTGTATTTTTGTTTATTTTGTTGCAATTTTAATTACTTTAATGAAAGTTTTAATTGCGAAATAGCAAAAACGCACTCAGAACAGGCAATAGAAACAAAACGGATAAGAGAAACATGGATAAACAGAAGGAAATAGAGAGAAAGAGAGAGTAAGAGAAAGATGGAGGGATTGCAAGGGAGAGGGGTAGATAGCTGTGAAGTAACCTGTAATGAGTTTTTGCGGTCTAAGAAAGGTTGGCAGCTGCTCCAACAACAAGCGACACAATGACGATGACATGGGAACCCAACACCAATGGGTTAAGGCATTTTGTTTTCTCTACATAAAAGTTGAATGATGGCATAAAAGATGGCTAAAAGGGTCTAACGGTGGCGATGGAGGCAATGTCAGTGGAAAGTGATTACAAAAACCCTGATTGATCAATTGCTAATGAGTCCGTGTACATAGGTAAACATGGAAGTCAAATTAAAAAAGTCTCTACATAAAGTTTGTATTCATGAATTAAACAATGGAACCCCATCTCCCTAATTGAAATTAGATTCAAATGCAACAGAAACATCTAAAGCAGAAACTTTCGT
Source organism: Drosophila willistoni (assembly GCF_018902025.1). Lineage (NCBI taxonomy): Eukaryota > Metazoa > Arthropoda > Insecta > Diptera > Drosophilidae > Drosophila > Drosophila willistoni. The sequence goes on from NW_025814050.1 coordinate 7,825,672, forward strand.
TCAGATTCCAGACTTAAAACAAATAAAAGTAGCCCCAACTCATGAAATAAGTCCAAGCTTCACATAGCGAAAAGAAACTTCTGTTCATTAAACGTAATCGATGTGATTAACTTTGTTATATGGCAATTTTATCATCACAACATAATTCTCTATATAGCTTCGGGTCTTAGAAGTCATTCCTATTTCCTAATCCCTTCTCCATCAGCCTTGTTAGAAATTAGAGTTTCTTTTTGCTAGTACTATTTGTAAATTGACTTAAAACTAACAATAAGACTCTTCAGTGTAAAGTTACTGAACCTTTTAATCACTAAACCTCTTATACAGTAAAACTGAAATATTATAGCACTATTCGGTTATGTATTATAATTATGTATACACGAATAAAGTAAAGCCACTTCCTTATAATTACAATAGGATCTAGGCAGTGACTATTTTAATTACATAGTCAAAGATTTTTGCAAATAAAAATTGAACTACTTATCTTATACTATTGCGATTTCAAACTAAATCCTTTCTCATCCCTTGACGATATATCATCAAAAACCATACGCACTTCGAGCTTCATACAACCCTTCTATATTACATTCCATTTTGTAAATTATAAGATCTATTCTAGGAGCCATAGAACCCTTCATAGGTCTAATGTCGCCTGTTTTAAATTCGATGGAAAAATTTATAAAATTTTGGACAAGACATGAAACTTTGTATGCCAACCCTATTAAGACTTCTTGGAATCCCTACAAAAACCTAGTCAAGCCGACATAACTCAAGCGAATTATTGAAATAGGTAAAGAAATGCCTGATTTAGCTTTACTCTCACGCCAGACACGCACACACACACACACACACACAAGCTGAAGCAGATTTTTGGCTCTAGTTAAAAATTATGCGTGTTGCAAAATATTCCTACCTCTTGCTACCTCCTCGCATATGTTCGTCCCTTGTTGTCATCGTTTTCTATTTGAAGTACAAAATATTTTTCGTTTATTTGCACAATGTTTTGTCCCGTCCCGCCTTTTTGTCCCCTTCTCACAACTCTCTCTGGCTTTTCACCGTGTTGAAGCCTCGCAAATTCCTGCGTCTACTTGGCACCGGCGTCGTCTGCTTGGGTTTTTGTTGTTGTTGCTGTTGTTATTTTTATACCATACACCCATAGGGTGAAATGGTATATTAAAGTCGCCAAAATGTATGTAACAGGCAGAAGGAAGCATCTCCGACCCCACAAAGTATATATATTCTTGATCAGGATCAAAAACTGAGTCGATCTAGCCATGTCCGTCTGTCCGTCCGTCCGTCCGTCCGTCCGTCCGTATGAACACCTAGATCTCGGAGACTATAAGAGCTAGAGCCACCAAATTTGGTATGCAGTCTCGTGTAGTATGTACGCTTATCGAGTTTGTTTCAAATTTTTGCCACGCCCCCTTCCGCCCCCGGAATTTACATAAAACTGTTTTTCTTAAAAGGTATGGCAGATAGAGACATCAAATTTGGGTTATATACTTGTTTAGTTAGCGCGCAGAAAATAATTGTTCCAACTTTTTGCCACGCCCCCTTCCGCCCCCGGAATTTACATAACTCTGATTTTCTTAAAAACTATGAAAGGTACCGACATTAAATTTGGTATGTAAGTTAGCTTAATAGACGCGCAGATATTGACTATTTAAAAATTTTGCCACGCCCATTTCCGCCCCCGAAAATTAAACAAAGCTGATTTTCTCGAAAACTAACAAAGCCAAAGTCACCAAATTTAGTATGTATACTGGCTTAGTATGCGCGCAGAATACATGTATTTTAATATGTTGCCACGCCCACTTCCGCCTCCATAATTTAGAAAAAACCGATTGGCTCTTGCAATTTTTTGACCATCGCGATCAAATTTGGCAGACTAATAAATCTTATCTATTTCTATCAAACTACCAAATTTGATTGAAATCGGACTAGAAACATACAAAATATACGTACGAACGTATTTTGCTACGCGATCCATAAGGGCAGAATTGGTCGTTGGCTAGTGGCGGCGCTAGAGTGCTCGTGTGTTTGTAGAGTGAGCGAGATAGCATATGGTATGAGGCATGTTAAAACAATTTAATAGACATACATTTGGTTTTCGAAATTTTAAATATTTGTTTCACCTGGTGTATGGTATACCCAAGTCGGCGAGACGACTTACTTACTTTATTTTTCTTTCTTTCTTTCTTTTTGCTTTTTCTTTAACTTACTGGTAAGTTCTTTTCGGGGGGTTTTCTTTTTATTTTCCGCTTTTCTTTTTGCTTTTGCTTTTTTGGTTTGGCGTCAAACGTCGGGCGCCAATCCTCATGTGCGTGGGTGCGTATGAGTGATTTTTTGTTCCCTCTTGCTTCTTCTTTTAGCCAGTGCCAGGCTCTTGGTTCGTTTCGTAAATGCTGCGAAACATAAAACATCAAATGTAAATTGAAAGTCGTTCGTGTGTGAAACTGAATGTGTCATCAGTTGAAGCGTTTATCATTTTTTACTGCTTTTCGTATTTCAGTTTTCTTCTTGTCTCTGCTGTTCCCTCCTCTCTTCTTGTTTTCCATCTTGGTTTGCATCTAAGGTTCATCTTGTGCTTTTGCTTTAAGAAGTTTAGATTTTGTTTGCCCGGCGTGTCAAGTTGCCTTTAAACGTTTTTCCCTCACATGAATGGTGGGCAGATGGAGGCGTGGCAAAGTTGTTTGCTCCCCACGATGGATAGGGGAATTTTTGTTTTTTTTTTGTGATGTAGGGGTTTGGGAATTTCTGTGAAATCTTTTATTTCCTATCTCAAAGATACGGCACATGTGGCTGAGAGCCTTTGACTTTGTTTTGTGTATTTTTTGGATGTAAATATGAATGCAGCAAAGTACTTTTGGCGTAAATAACTGAAAAATGGCATACAAAAGATGAAAAAGAAAATCAGTTCATTGAGATGGGTAACAAGGAGACGGCAAAGACGACAGACAGAGTTGATATGAAATTTTATAAGAATTTTCTGTTTGTGTTTGTTATCATATTTATATTTTTATCTAAAAATCAAACAAAAGAGAAAATAAGATCTTTAGATTTAAAGAACCCCATTCAAGATCTAGTAAACATTTTTTAAAACAAGTTTTCCACAAATTGACCTCAAGTCGGCAAATCATACCACCAAGTTTTCAAAATATTTTGAAGAATTTACTTCAAAATATTCTTCAAATTTGTCTAAACTTTATCATCTTTTTTTTTAAAAAACTGTTAATACCATTACCAATTAGGTCAAAAATATTAAGTACAATTAATGATTTAGTTACTTGTAAATGTTTTTATTTAAGCCCAATTTTTTGTTATATAGAGAGAGAGAGAAAGTTTTATTGTTATTTGGTCCTTAAGAAACTTGACACTTTGAAATTTCAAATGGTTTAAATATCAAGAGTAGTATCTTCAGACCTAAGGAAGATCTAAGATCTATAAAGGCAATCTTCTCACCAGTGGCCGATCTATATGAACTTCTAAGAGGTAAAATTGATCTTGAATTTATACCAATTTAAGAGGTAGAATATTTATATTATGCTTGAAAGGGAAAATGTCCACTTATTACAGCCATCGAGGATCTGCGCCATTCCATTACGCTGCCTAATGACCTGAAGATCATTTGCTCTAAAATAACAAAATATAATCAAAGTGTTGTAATGACTTTTAATAGTCAGACTGTTCCTACTTTTATACATTTCTGTAATAATAGTTATAATAATGTTCAATGACTTTGAATTTAACCTAAATTTTTTAATTAATTAACATTTTTCTTCTATAGCTAAAACGAAAAGAGACGAAAACTGTTTTTACTATCGGGATTTTACTTACTGCTTCTTTCATGGCTCAATTACAATATTTTTTTCGTTTGCCACTTTTTCCCCAGCATCGTTAAAAACATGCGCGCCCTCGTCTACTTTTGGACCATAAAATGCATTAGTGCCTTGCATACTTTTCGGCACGGAAGCCAAGGCTAAAGTAAACTGTCGAAAAAAATATTCATTTACATACATACATACACACTTATATATTTAACACGGGAAAACAATAACAAATGCAAAACACAAAGGGAAAACCAAAAGGAAAGAATACGGAAAATTGCATTTTTGGCAACAAGCTTTTAATTGCATTTTGTATGTGCTCATTACCTTAAATGTGGGAAATGAGTAAGAAAGAGCAAGAGATTTGGTATAGTGTGAAGTCTATCCCTTTCTATCTTTGGCATAGATGGCGATTTTAATGCCAAACTTGGCAAACTTATTAGGCAAAAAAAAACACAAACACTTACTCACAAAAAAGAATAGTAGTAAAAGCGAGCAAACATTTAAATTTATAAAAAAAAGCAACGACAAAGAAATGTTTAATGTGTTTGTGTGAGTATAAGTGTGTGTGTGTAAGTGTCACGTTTTGGTTCAAATGAGCGAATGAGAGCCAGAATGATATTGCCAAGAGCAAGTGTCCCCATCCCTTGCCAGAAAAACAAGTTTTAACGACAAAAACAAACAAGCTAAAGAAGGGCTCGATAAGGAGTCGCAATTACATATACGACATTATTTGTATACACTTTATTTTGTAAGCACAATAAGTATACAGTAAACCGATATTTTCATATTTTAACGAAATATCGATCTTCATAAGCTAAGAGTTCGAAACAGTTCTAAGTATGAATCCTATAAAATTATTTTATTTCCTATGGTTTATTTATTTGATTCATTAACACCGAGTATACTCGTTTGGTATGGGAGATTATAAGAGTTCATGCATAATGTTGTCACTTCTTGATAATAACATAATCTTCATATACGGCAAAAAATTAAAAAGGAAAGAAACCTTTTTTGTTATGGTTTGTCATACTTTCTAATAGAAAGTTTTCATATATGCTTTACAAAACAAATTTAAAAGTAATCTAAGAGCTAATGCATGATTATGATAAAGTAAACTAAATCCTATCTTAAAAGTATTATATGACTTACTTATATCACTAGCTCTGATTTAGTTTTGAAGTATGTATAATTTGAAGACAAAAACCATAAAAAATCATTTGATCTGATAGTGAAATCTGCATCGTTCTTTTTTAAAAAACCATTCAAAAGCTTGAAAAAGTGTTAAAGACGATCAACATATTGGATAAGGATATACAACACAAATAGTCAACATGATAATATTTTGATTTTTTCACGGCTATTCCAAAAAGTTATTTCTGAAAAATTGTTCTATTTTTCGAAGCTCTAGAATGCTTAAGTTGGTTTACTTTCATTTAAAAATATAATAATAACTCAACGTCGATGCATTTTTTAGTTGCCAAAAGTAAGCAAACAGATCTTTATGTTAATTGATAGACCCTTAATTGGTAGGGTATACAAACCAGAGTGGTTCACATGTGTGTGTGTGTGTGTGCATTTTATTTAAATGTAAAATAATTAAAGTGTGGATTGAAGTTCGTTTTTTTTCTCGACAGAGAGGGGAAAAAGACAATTAGGAAATGCTCGTTTAAGCCAGAGAGAAGGAAGGCGATGTGGGAGGAAATGGGAGCTTTTGGTATGCCCCTTTTATATGGTGAAAGTGTAATATGCGTAGTTTCAATTAAATGGATAGAACTTTTTCTTGGCCTTTTACAACTTTCGTTAGCGTTTTTTGCTCACACTTGTTCGGTGTCTTTTTTTTTTGTCCTTTTTCTTTATCCTCCCGCTTTGTTAATACCCACTATTATTTTTTCATTTGGTTCGGCAACACACGGGGATTAGCGCTGAAATGAAATCGATTTGGAAGTATATATATGTATGTATGTCGAGAAGTTTTGGGTGGATATGTCAGTAAGGGGTTTTTTGTGTTAATTAAACCAGTGAATTAATTGCATTAATGACTGCATTTTATTTGGTCAAGTTAAAACTCTGTGGTAAAGTCGAGATTCAAAAATTCAAATATGTATATTCAAATACATTGAATGATATACATACATATGTAGATATATTCCTATAATAAATTAAATCTTTCCTATAATATTGCTAAACAAAGTCACCCGATTTGCTTTGGGTCTATTACTAAAATCTAAAATATATAATCTGCATATAATATATTTTAAAAATCTTCTTTGTTTTTAATCTTTTGCACAAAGTATGTATATTAAAAAGGTTTTTAGCATTCAAATAAATTTTGTTTCTCTTTAATTACAGCTCAAATCTTGAATGAACGGGATAAAAAGTGCAGACAGAAATACCAAGAATAAAATTGACATTTATTGGCCAATATATATTTATAAGGTTCCATAGCCGGAAGTGGCCAGTGGCCCCCACACCCACAGAGAGAAAAACCCAAAAAAAAAATACAGAACGAAAGAAAAACCAAGACAAAGCAAAACAATAAAAGAAAAAAATTTCAAATGTTGTCAACGACGACGACGGCAACGATGGTCGCCCACATGCAAATATCCTGCAGGACAAAGAGACGAAAGCAGACAACAACAACAACAATGTCGTCATATGGACAACACAATGGGCGTAGCCAGTTCTATTTCTGTGGACTGGCTATATTAATGCTCCTCATTTTTCTGCCCGGTAAGTGAATTAGAAAAACATCAGCAAGAAAATGAAAAATACAAAAAAAAACAAGTGCAAATCTCTGATATTCTAAATCAAAGCTAATTCCTTATCAAAATCCCCCGAATTTAATGGCTCGTTGAGAATTGAATTGAAACTTTGATGAAATATTTACAGAAAAAGTTGTAAAGCCTAAAAATAAATGACATGCCATCCAACGATGATTCCATTGACCATCGAATTGGTTCAGTCAAACCCCCCTCCCCTTCCCCACCCAAAAAAAGATCCAGCGATAATTAATTTTTAAGCTGCGCAAAATGAAGCGCAGACAAGTGGAGGTCCCAGGACGAGAAGCAGTCATGATGAGCTATTCAATGGGAGAGTGGACAGGAGCTGAATGGGATGAGGGGAGTTTGAATGGGCGGTGGGGGGAACGGGGGGCAAAATCAATCGTTCGTAAAATAAACAAATCTTATTTTTCCGCAAACATTATTTCTCATCAGTTGAAGCGGAGGCAAAGCAATAACAACATAAAACAGCAAAAACAACAATCGAGTAGACGATGACAACAACATTTTTCATAAATGCGCGCATTCATCTGCATAAAACGATGGCCAGAAGGGTAGCGGAGTAGGGTGTGTCCCGAGGGTAGAGAGAAAACACATAACTAAGGCGAGGGTCTAATTAGAAGTTAAAACAGTTTCATCAGCCAAATAAATAGTAATTTAGTTAGTATTGAATTGAAGTTTATACAAGTTTTGAAATGGAATTAACTGAGTTCTTGTGAATCATTGATAATTTTTCGAAAGTGAAAATTGTGTTTTAAAAGTAACAGCAGTTAACTGTGAGAACCAGAAATTAGTCTCCGAAAATTATATAGAGTCGGGCCTCGATTATCAGTGATCTGGTTAACAGGTAACTCCGATTAACATCGATGGTCAAAGACAGTCTATTATCCGTGATGGCAGTTTATTTTTTTTTTTTTTTGCCTCATGTTTTCAGTAGAAAATTTAATGTAAGTAAGTATTAATACATACATAACTAAAAACTGTGGATAAACTTCTTGAATTAATGGTTATAAACTGTAGAATCAAAATTGATATTCGATTAACCGTGAAAATCAATTGTCGGTAATTTAATATGATACTATATAATGTAGTTAATATTTTGTAAACTCTTGAACTTTAATAATTGAATAAGATCTGAATTAAAAGGGCATATTAAAAAGCTCAGGTTGCGTGACTTGGCACATTATAGAAACATCATATCTAAACTTTTTTAGTTTCTGTTTTTAAAATAACTATAAATAAAAATGAATCAATATAAACCAAGTAAATAATTTTAAAATAATCTTCCTTATAGCTAAATTTTATTTGTTTAGGCTTATAATAGAAGCACCAAACAAAAAAGTTCTCTGCCAATAATAAAATTTTTCAAACTCTTTGGGCATCTATATATAAAAAAGGGGGAAAAACCAGTCCAACGCGGTTGGCCAACAACTCAAACCGTCAGCTCGTTTACAAACATTGCCCAAATCCTTGCCTCAAATCTATCAATAGTTTAGATCCCTCCGATAAATAGCCGACAAGTATTGATGCTTATGATTGAATTACCATCGAATTCCACTTGAACTCAGCAAGCAACCCTCGGATATAAGCACTAGCCAAAACAGATGAAGCTCATTGCTTTGCTTATGCCACTCGAATGGCCCAAGCCACCACAAAAACCCATCGACAAAAAAAGACCCCAAAATGATGATGTTGCAAAAGAAACTACGATACTAAATATCCCATCCAAGGCATCTACTGACTGCCATTTTGCTTGCCTTCAAGTATTTTTGTTGCCTGCCGCGCGTTTTCGCTTTTTTGTTTCTCGCTAAGGAAAATGCCAAAAGGCGCGAGCGGGATAAAGTGTAAACAAGCAAAGCGAAATGGCAAAGGGCCCAAAGGATGGGAAGGAAGCCAGGGGAAAGCGCAACTACAACAAAATGATAGCAATTGCTGCCTAGAGAATATTTCATAATTTTTTGCGTGATAAAGTCGCATTTGGTGGGATTAAATGAGATTTTCTTGCAATTACCCCGAAATATAAAAAGTATATACGTACATACATATAGATATATATAGAAAAGCTTTCACACATACGTGTATACGGGCAGGGTGGTGTGCGGTTTCAGGAGTAAAGTTTAGTTTGTTTTTTTATTTATCCCTAAGTACTCAATGGATGGAACTTTCGGTTGATATTGATTTGCAACGATTTCATTTCGTTTCAATTGAACAAAAGTTTTCGTGTTCATATTGCCTTCCTTTAATTTTCTTTGCCATTTTTTGTTTATTTTCCTTTTTTTGGTGAGGAAGTTTTTTTGTTCATTTTTACCACAAACATTTTTGTGATCGATAGTTTTCTAATTTATGCTAAGCACAAACAATGCAGAGAGCAAATGCATTGTCTACGAGTATGTATGTACATATATATGTATGTATGCGGTTCACAACACAAAAGCCAACTTCATTGAAAAGGGTTTTGCTTGAAACTTTTTCTGGCCTAAACATGCAATGCAACATGTTGTGCATGAGATCCACTCACTCAACCACCCCCCAACCCACCGACATGCATACAACCCAATCCTCATCACCACTCTCGAATATTGGCTACATCCTTTGTGGAGAAAAGTTGTGCCTTCTTTTGTTGTTTTGGAATTTCACCAGGCTATGTGAAGTATCAGTGTACGATTTTCAATTTTCGCTAATTGAACATAGGCAAGGAGGGGAGAGAAGTCAGTTCTGAAAAACCTAGAAATTCTAAATATGTAAGAAAATATTTTTAAACAAATAACTACATATTTCGGATGAGTTGGTAAGCTAGATTAACATTAATCTCTTGATAAATGGTAACAAATTTTGAAGATATCTCTCCTCAGTAAAGACAAACAAAATATAAAGAATTCTGTAAAGTCTGCCAGATACTTTTCCTCATAAGTCTCACATACTAAAAATCGTTGTAAAAGATGATCGTCTATCAAGGGACATTTAACCATTGAAAGATACTATAGTAATTCGAATAGGAAATTGATTAATATTGTTGAAAGATCCCTTAAAGTCTTATATAGTTATTATAGGCGGTAAAAATAATAGCACCATAGAGGTTTTCCATATTCAAAGCTTGAAGATTTTTCATATAACTCAAGTTATTGAAAATAAAATAATTTTACTCAACAAATGAATCGAACAACCTATTAGGTGGCTCAGTGCTACTAAATCTAGCTATTCGTTGGCTCAGTGGAGACTTATTAAATTTTCAATTCTGTTGATCTCGAGTTCGAACCCTGGCGTAGGTGGAGTTTCCCCCTGATGAAGCAATACTAAAAAGTAGTTGCGTCGGGGATAATGGAAACGATTGTGCATAACGAATAATTTTTTACATATTTCTAGAAGAAGAAAACCAATATGTAAAAAAAGTACTTTTATTAAAAGCTATGGTATTTTACTAAAGTGTTAATATTTTGTGGAGTATTTTTTTGTATTTTATAATCCACTAATTCCTGTCATCCAGTAATGGAAATTGTCTTCCAACTTTGAAAGTAAGATCATAAATGGTTAATTTTTAATAAAAATAATTGTTTCTATTAGTAGTCACTCTAAAAAAGATATCTAAATTGAAAAACATTACCAAAAAAAATTCATATAAGGGCTTTCTTAACTTTTGAAATCAGATTGCTATACATCTAATATAATCACATCAGTCTACTTTTAAATATGATATGCTAATGTACTAATTGCTTCAATTAAGAAATTATCGAAGAATCCTTAATTCTTCAACCTATGTTATTGAAAATAATATTCCAATCCTCCTTTTGAAAAAGATCTTCAATCAAAGCGTCATATCACATTCTTTGAATTGATTCTTGTGAAATGGCTGCAAAAGATAGTAGAGCAGTTGCGGTTGAATGTACAAAATTGCGAAGACCAATTGGAACTGTTTTTCTTTTTGTGTTTTTTGGCCAAGACTTTTCTGACAGGGGTAACCACTTGCATCTCTGCATAGTAGTTCTCTAGTAAATTCCATATACGCATTGCAGTTGTTGTTTCAGAGCTTTTATGCCAAGCCTCTAGCTTCTGTTTAACATTCTCTTGTCTTGTGGCCCTTCTGTTACCACGGCTGCACCTCTTCATCATAGTCTCACGCACACTTCACTTTGCATATCACATGAACTTGCACTTTGCAGTTTACCATTTTTTCGTGTTTTTTTTTTTTGTTTTTGAGGACAGGTGGGCGAAAGATATGCAGGATGGTGATGGGGTGCCGTACGTAAAGGATGTGGGTTGAGTGAGAAGGACTGGGGAGTGGGGTTAGTTGAAGACTCTTTGTCTGGCAGACATTTACCGTTTACTGTTTTGACATTCCAACTCTTGGTTTGAGTCATGCGGGCAGCCAAGTTAGACTGGCAACCGACTGACATGCCTTTTGTCAGCATTCTCCTTCTTAACTCACTAACAATTGTGTGAAGTGTGCGGTTGATGTCAGTCAAGTTTTGTAGGTAGAAATTCGAATAATACTAGCTGCAGGTTTCTTATATCAACTTCCACAGGGCTAATGAGTTTCAATTTATTGGGCAATGAATAAAAATTTTTTAAAGAGTTGGTTGCTTCTCAAACGCTAGATACCTTTGAAATTGTCATACTTGTATTGTTTTATTTCACATTTCACTGTTGCCATTTCAATAGATTTTTTTTCATCAATTAATATTGCCTTAATCCCATAATATGTATCAATTTTAAGAGGCCTACGTTCGTCATTCCTTGCTGAGCTGCACTTAAAAGCATTTTATCAGCAGCAACATAAAATTGTTGAAAAATTGTCGAAAAATTTGCATTTAATTTGCACAACTGTCAAACAAATAAAATTGCAAAATAAAATATTTAAAAAATGTATATTCCAAAAGCAAAATGGTTACCTTAAATGGCGAGGTTAGCTAGAAAAGTTGTGCTCTAGTAAAATAAAATTAGATTACATAAAAATAAACGTAAATATACCTCAATTCGATCGTGAGGTTTTGTCCTTGGAAACTTAATCATTGCTCTGTTAAACATCACAACTTTTGAGTTAACCCTCGTACATTTTATACGTACTCATGAGGTTTATTTGTATATATAGATTGCTACATACATTTTGCTCTCGAAGGCTGAATGGAAGCTTATAAAATATAATGAAATGGCCAAAACCAAAAAACAGAAGACAAAAAAAAAAAAGAACACAAAAAGATGATGTGAAAAACTGGCTTAAAATCTCATATCTCTGGCAGTAAAAACAACATAAAATACGAAACAGCAACAAGATGGTCAATGTACCCGCAGTTGTTGTTGGGTTTTTGAAATTCCCTTTTTTTTGTGCTTTCTTTCAGCCATTTTTGTTTTTTTTTTTCTGTTTGACTATGAAATATGAGTCAAATTTTCAATGCATGCCGGATGCATTCATTATAACGTTGACGAGACTCAGTGGGAAGGAGAAAGAGACAATAATAGGAGGTACGAAGAGTTAGAGAGAGCAAGAGAGAGGGAGACACTTCACTCATACATACACATGTTTGCTATTATGCAGTTTTCCTTTACATTTTTTTTTTTTGTTTGGCTCTCTCACATTTATGACAAATGCATTACCCACACATACACTCACACTCAAACTTGTACTCACTATCCCACGCATACGCACACACACAAACACAGTCTTTATGATCTCATGCATATGTATGCGTTTATAAAAGCCACTACAATCAGTGAGTGAGTGAGTGAGAGAGACACAGGAAGAGAATGACTGAAAGTGAGACACAGAAAGCATTACTTTTTTACCCAAAATGATGGTCGTTTCTGTATATGGACCACATTGGACAACAACAACAGCAACCAAAGTCTGCCTGAGTGTGAGTGTATCACACAGTTGACAGAGGTTATATTTGGTAAAAAGTTAGTCGTCAACTATCAAAACCCCACAAGAATCCAACATCAATGTGACAAAATTTTATACTCTTAAAATTTGACAAACATTTTTTGCATATTTCTTTATTTAATATGTAAACATTGGGCATTTATTTTTTATTTGGAAGGCTATTTTAGGATTGCAAAGTGGGGCAATGATCGACATATCTCACATGAACTTACGCCAGCAGGTATAAACCACTTCAATTCACATTTCGAGGAGACAATATACTCGATTCTTTGTTTTAAGAAATTGAATTTGTTTTTAAATCAATTATTCAATCAGTTTGAACTCTTACTTTAAATCCTTTTTCAGCGGCGGATTAACTTTGCTTTAAACACTTTAAAAGCTTTGTCAAATTATTTTAATTTCCAAAAAATCATTCCATCATTTAGTTTGTCAATTGCTAATCAAGAAAACATGCCTACAATAATGACAACTCGGAGAACATAATAGTGAAACGGTTTAGTTTTTAATCTTCCGGGTTCAAATTTGTGAATATGCAAGTCCATGCCGTTCACGTTTATATAATAAACGATAAAAATGGTCGCAGCCGGATCTAGCGGGAATGGGAAATAAGAGAAATTTGCATCTAAAAGTTTGCAATGAGCAATTTAAGAATTTGCTTTTAAGAAAGAGGAAGAAGTTTAGAAATATTCTGTGGATGAAAAATACTCAAAGCAAACATTGCTTATACACAATATTATAGTTACAAGGCCTACTAAAAATTATAAAGTTGTTGCAAATAATAAATACATTTGCATACTTTTGGGAGCAAGGTTCACTAAGATGGAGCTAAATTACTTTTGCTAGGGCCGCAACTTATCAATTAGCTGATTTTTAAACTTTAAAATCAATTATTAAAATGTATTTATGAATAATCGTCAACACTTTTGTTATATTTTAGTTTGTTATTTTGTAAAATGCTGTAATTGTTTTTAATTAAATTCTACCCAATATGGTAACTGAAAAATTTGTATTATTCAATTTTTTTGAATGCAGTTTCCAATTGATTTTCAAACAACATGGCCTGCAGACATTGCCAAATTGCTTTTTGTGTTGTGCTTTTTATTTTATTCTTGCCAAAATCAAATTAATTTAACATTTTTTTCAAATCAATAATATATCAATTGAAAGATTGAAATAAAAAATTGCATTGCATACTTTCAGGCGCGAGCAAAAAGGAAATTGGAAAAGGTGTTTTTTGAAATGCCAAGTCACCAGAAATGAAAGAATGATAGATAAAAACGCACACACACACATACAAATAAAAAGGGAGAAAAGAAAACGGCGTTAGCTAATTTTCTAAGACATCAATTCGGGGGTACATAGATGCTACAATTCTTTGGCTGGGTGGGGTGGGGTGGTGGGTGCTTCGGGTTGAGGCATGGAAAGTCGTGTACGTGTGACAATGTCGCCAAAACTTTCTACCCTTAGACCAGACTTTTTTGTGCTCTTTTTGCGCTGATTTCTGAAACGCACACATTTTGCATACTGATCAGCAATCAAAAGGGAAGTTTCTTCGTGTTCCCTTTAGTAAAATTTTTCGTGTTTTTTTTTTTTTTTGCAGGGTGTCAAGTGCAAATTAAAATTCCACTTTGGCGTTTGGGGAATTCAATTATTTCTTTTTGGGCGTGGCTGAATGGGGTTTTATGGGGGGGTTGGAGGCCTTCTTCTTGTTGATGTTATTTGACCACCAATAACTAGAAATTCCCCGCACCAAGGATTTATTGCCTACAATTGTCAATTGCAAATGGCAATCAGCTTGTTTATTGATTTGGAAAATTAAATATATATGTTTCACTGTGCCAATAAAAGTCAAATAAATTAACATTTGTTTCGATTGTTCAGAAATTTCCGGCATATTCTTTGCACATTCTAATTACTTTGTATTTTTGGCAGTATCGTGTTTTGGTTGCTAAATTTTATGTCGACACATTGTTATCGTTTGCCATATTAAGCGGTATACGCTAAAAGCAAAAACATGTCGAGATAGTTTGAATTTAACAAAAAAAAAGAAAGAAAAAATTATTTCTCCTTGCTTAACGGAAATGTATAAATTGCATTTTGCGCCAAGTAAGAGCTTAATGGAAGGTGGCAAAATGGCTGGGTCTATGGCGAGGCCAAAAGAGGGCGATGCATGGTTCAGAGTAGCTGAAACTATAGCAGCTGCAGACTTGCAGAATGTTGTGCTAAATTTTAAAAACACACACACACACAGGCATATACTATACATATATCTATAGACTTACACCTGCAGGATATAAAAACAGGTAAAGGCGACAAAAAAGTCGCTTACACAATCAAAATAAATAGCAATCATTTAAACGAGTAAATTAAAGAAAAATATACATTTTTATTTAAAATTGTATGTCTGGTATTCATGGTACTATTTTACTATATATACTATACCCAAAATACTTTAACTATTTTTTATTAATCCTGAATACTATGCCATTTGAAAAATAACATAAAAAAGTGAAAGAAATAAAATGAAATATGTCCACAAATATGTAAAATTTTGAAATCTAATATATAAATTACCGTTCTTCCTACTCATATAAGTTCAAAAGCTTTCTCTACCTAAAAGATATAGGTATGTAGAATTAATGCAATTCACCTTGTAAAATCACTTGAATTTTTTTAAGATCTATACATTCTTTTATTTACTACGTAAGCCTGACTTGTTTTACCAAATTTTTTAATCTCTTGTATAATTATTAACATATGAACAGAAGCTGTCAAACAAAACGGTTTATTACCAACAAATAAGTTGCCGTTCAGTCACGAATGTTTAAAGTATTTGGGCCAAAAAGCATTTTTCTTTCTTCAAATTTGGATTTGCGAAATGAGTCTATTGCCTGCGGAAATCTTTCTAGTTTATTGACAGATTTATATTCATTAGTTTCAGCCTTCATATCCAACGCAATTGTGGCACTAGAACAGAGCTTAGATAAAGATGAGGTGACATTTTAATTTAGTAAATCTTTACTAAAGAAAAAATCACAGAAATAAAAATAGGGTTCAGAGGATCGCCAGAGTAACTAAAGAATGTTCAAAGAGCTCTAATGGTTAAAATTTTATGTTTTTATTTAACTTTGTATTATATTTTTGTAAATTCAAAGCATTCATTGCTTTTGTCGGGTGTTAATCCAAAAAATTTCACCCACTACCGCAAAGCCAGCCAAAAATGAAAGTGTTAAGAGCATTTTTACTTCATCTTCTGCTTTTACTTCTACTGCTTCTACTTACTTGCTCTCTAACGGCAACATTCGCCATTCGCGTGCACAATTTTTCACCACTATTCTTCCATCTTTACTCTTTTACCTTGTTTTTCATTTTTTTTCCTTTTTTTCTACATCGAAACGAAAGCACTTTACACTAATGCACCTTAAAATTTTAAACATGTCATAACACAAACATTTATCCCAACTCTGGAGCATGAGGAGAATGAAAATGTATTTAGAATTGAAAGTTTCATATTTCTAAAATGTGCATCAGACAATTTGAGATTTGCCGAAATTATTTTTCCTGTGGTCCTTTTTCACAGCTGCCAACACACTTATACATATATAAATGATTCATTGTGTTAAATTTCCTATTCAAGAGCTCTAAATATATTAAATTAGTCAATAATAATGTATGCAATTGTTATCTAAGTCTTTTGATGGGTTTGTGCATGTTTAATATAATTTTTTTATAGGAATTGAACATGGATTTTTTGGGACTCGATTTCAAGTAAATGGCTGAATACACAGTTCACGACAACTGTTTGACTAGAGAAAGTAAATTTCTCTAGTTTTCCAAAAACGTTAACTTTATTTAATAAAGTGAAATCAATTTCACTATAGGTTTTGATTGCAATAGCGAAATTCCAAAAAGGAATCCCTCCTAAAGTAGCAAAGAGTTTGGTAATTCACTTTAATTTTCAGTTTGTGTTTTTATTTTTTGCAAACTTTTTAAAAAATAACCACATCCTTAAAGCTTTTTTTAATGCATAAAATAAAACAAAATCAATTAGTCATAGAATTTACTTTAAGAGATTAAACCGTGAGAAACACGCAACAGAAATATTTTTATCCTCCATTATTATTATTATGCTTGTATTTGTTGTTGTTGTTGGTGTTGTTGTTTCGCCCATAATTCCATGACTGGGCTCATCTCTCAATTTATGCATTTATTTTTATATTCAAGAATTTTCCTTCGTTTTCCTTTACCTCCCCGCCATAGAAAAAATCTCTTAAAAATGTGCGCTAATTGATTTTCCTAACAAATAATAAACACTTCTCCATGTTTTCCCTCCCATTTTCTATGGGCTAGAATAAACAAGTGGAGAATACAATAGAAGGCACACAAATGTTCATAAATTCTAACAGACGCCTACAAAAATCCTTCGGTCCAAGTTTCTAAGTGGCTCACTGAGAGCTTTCTCAGGCGAAAGCAAACCGAGGGAGAGAGGATGCAAAGTAATGTAGGGTGAAAGAAGCCCGCACCCCCCGGGCAAATGTAGGCAAATATTTAATTTATTTCAATTTCACTTTTAATTTAGGCACTAATCTAGGCAATTTGTACACTTACACACCATTAAGCGACAAGTGTTGCCTAAATGCGAACAAAGAAGAAACGATTTTTGTCAACAACGAATATTTAATATGCTTACTAAAGAATGATTTAACTAATGTACGTCTCTTATGACAGAAAATATACATGTGTATACATATTTAAATATACATAGGTGAGAATGTTCACCTAAACAAATTCTTAATGGGATTTCAAAAAAACCTTTGTTTCATCTTTCAAATTGTTTATTTTTTAAGTTGCACTCTTCAAACAGCTTTTTGCTTATTAATATATTCAACAATTTTTAAAATTTGCTAATGTATTATATAGACATACTTATACAGATATACCATATAAAATGTATTTTGTATTTCTTAAGAAATCATTTTTGATAAGAAATTGATCTCCTACTTTTGTGTTATTCATGTGTGATAAATATATTTCTAAGAGACTAGATGAAAGAAGCATTCAAATACTTTCTATATAATATCGATATATGGCAAACTGAGGTTTTATTCACCGACTTTGATATACCGTTTAAAAAAAAACATATTGTATTGGAAAACAATAACAAAAAATACTTAACACATTGAAAAATTATATCAAAATGGACAAATTCTCTGAAATTTTCAATAAACTATATTTTTTAACAAAGTTTAACTACATTGACTGCTAATTCTAAACTCAAAACTACATAGAAGTGGCCAAAATATTCTCAAATCCAACTGTTAAAAAACCAAGAAATTGCAGATATTTTAGCTAATGAACTGGTATACCTAGAAAGAGATCCAAAAATGTTAGAAAAACCTAATTTTTCATAGATTTCAAAGTGCCTAATATACAGTTTCAGGTTGTGGATAATGGATATAAAAAATTTCAAAATTTCAAAGAAAAAAATTCCTAAGCCTCACTTCAGCACCTCCCACAAATAAGGGAGAGCAAAAAAAAAGAAATAAGAAAACCTCACACAATATTTATTTGTTTTCATTTATTTTCAATAATTTCAAATTTCCATTACATTAGTTTTGGGTTTTTTTTTTGTTTTTTTTTTTTTGCTTCTGCCCTTATTTGGTTGTTGTTTGTGTTGTTGTTCTTTATGCCTTTGCACGAAAAACAAACAAATTTAGCGATTTGCCTCGCCGCCACCACCCACGTCTCTTTGATTACCAACATTCTAACTAAATTTCCACCCAACACCCCTCTGAGCTCATGCTCATTCCTACCCCCCTCACCAGTAAACAAAGTAAAGCTGCTACAAATATAAAATAAATGCCATGGTCCTGAATCTCACCCTCTGCCGATCCAGAAATCGACGCATTGCTAAAACTTTTCTCATTTCTACTTCAACAAACATCAATACATAAGTCTAAGAGAGGGCGATGCGGGTGGGGAAGGGAGTGGTTGGTTGGGAAACTTAACTTGAAGCATATTCCATGGATTTTTGGTTCTTCCATGCCATGGCCACAAACCCAAGTGACATTTGGCACTTGCCCTAGTCCCAAGCTAGTCCCTGGCCTCGACAAATTTACACATCTTCTTGGAGCAGTATTTTTGCCTTCAACTTCTTCTTGTTCTCAATATTTTCGTGATATTTTTTTGCTCTTTTTGGTTCTTTGTGTCCGTACACAACATCCGTTTCCTGTTCATTTGTTCACATTTGGCATGTCAGATGTGAAAATTTTTTTAATAAAACTGTCAACATTTGATGTAGATTAAGAAATTATGGTTGTTTAGCCACACAGAAGAACAAAAAAAAAAAAAATAAACCATAAACAGAAGAAACTTTTCGTGGTTGACTACTGAAATGTTATCGCAGGATGAAATGTAAAAAAAAATCAATCAGTATCAAGTTTTCTGCAGAGTTTTTGTGGAAAATTAACTTCCACAGATATTGCTGATGAATGTCTGCCCAAAGGATCAACACTTTGGATATGACAGCAGACGACAAACGAATAAGTCAGATTCCTTACAATTCTCACTCACAATAGGAGCTAATAAAAATTTCAAACAATCTCCAATGGCCATTGTCCAAAATGTATGTAGTTATGCCTAAATTTGATGCAATTGAATGCAAAAGCCATTAATCCTTTTTGCCAATAAGCCATACCGAATACCCAAAACGTGAACCTTTATAAGCAATCAGACTGCCAGATTGAACAGACTGAAAAAAATTCAAATACGAAACATTGTGCAATAAGTGGCCTATAAGTTCGCTTCATTTGCCATTGCCAGTTGCAATTCAAGGTATTCCAAAGCAGCCACATTAAGTATCCTTTTGATAGCAATCTGGGACAAACTAGAATCGAAGTGAAGTTGAGCAAAAATTGCAAAACCAAATTGTTGCTCGTTGAAAGAACATTGAGTGAGGCTTAAAGAAGCCACAGTTTAAGCCAGTCGACGAGAAAGACTTTCATTGAGATAGACAGCCAAAATAAGTATTTAGAAGACGAATTCTATTTGCATTCGATTTTATTTCATTTATACCTAATTCTGTTGATTAAGCATATAAATATTGTTTAATAAACTGAAAATCTAGGAAATTTTTTTAATAACTAGCATTGGATATGGGATATAATAGTTATATAATGCTTTTATAAACAAAACCAAAAGAAAATCAATCACACTGTGTTTCAGGTTTCTCAAAAAAAAACTAGCGAAAGAGTTTTAAATTTCTATGCTTTTTCGATCCTGCAAATCGAACTGCAGTAATAGTTTTTTTATGCTTTAAGCGAACGATTTTTGTTTCCATTTTTTATTAGATTTATAATTTTTTCGATTTTTTTTTGGCTCTAAGCTTCCAAGAAATCCTTTTGTCACCTTTTTTCGACAATGTTCCCAAGAATTGGACAGGATTGAGAAAATATTAAGTCTCCTTTTCTATCTTTTTATTAAAAAGTTTATAATTTTGTTGAAAACAAAAACATACTTATCAGAGTTAGTTAACCTTTAAGCCACTATTTTCCTTTATTTTTCACCGGGTGATATTAAATATATTTCCAGTGATTCATAATGAACACAGCTTCACAGTAAGCCGAGTATAATTAGATATTTTCTAACTACTTTAAATGATTTGCCATCACTTATACTTAATAAAGCTAATCAGATTTACACAAAAATATGTTTAATGCGAAAATAAAGACTCTGACTAGTTTTTTTGTTGTTGGGTTTGGGAAACCGTTAGACACTCTTATCAAATACGAATTACAAATCCCTTGAAAACAAAAACGAAACCAAATAGATGGAGGGGAATAAAACAAACATTAGACAGCCATCGCAAGGGATAAGCAACAAAAGCATGATTGAAGGGCCAAATCTTTTATCAAATGAATGAATCGAGTAAAAGAACAAGGAATCGCTAAAGTCTCGATGATTTTATAGACACAAACACACACACACAGAAAGAGACCAAATCTCAGTCACTTCAGCATAATCACAGGACAAACAAACATAAAGAAAAATTGCTAACAAAACTAATAGATGAAAACAATGTGTAGAAGGGGAAGTGGAAACATATGTATAGACAGATAGACATATGTATGTGTTTGTGTGTTTTGTTGGTATTGATAAGCATCGAATTCATTAATTTATATGTTCGACGAGTATCAAGCGTAGAATCACAGTAGCAGAAAAGGAGTTGTTTCTCCTTCGTCAGTTTAGCTTTGTAATGTGAAACTAAGTGATTTGAGTCAGGCATGCGTGTGTGTGTGTGTGTGAGTGTGTGACTGGGTGTGAGTGTGTTCTAGTAAGTACGAGTGTGTGTGTTGTCCCTGTGCGTGTTTGTATATCTTCATTACAAATCCTAGCTGGCTTTTGCCTTGTGGATTTCAAATGAAATGTGCTGCCAGAATCTAACAAAGCTAAACCCAAGCGCTGCACAGTGGTTCATATAATTTATAATTACATAATACAATCAGAAAACATACAAACCATTTACTTTCAAATACCTTTCGTTTGATTCTTTCTATAAAATTAAAGCATATTTCATTGTTACATCAATTTATTGCTTATTTTGTGCCACTGTGCACCCCCTATAGCCATGACTGAGCTCTGGTTTTGCTGTCTTTATGACCAGAACTGTCTTTGCCAGGCTCTAGTCTTTGGGTCTGGTTGCCTCTCTGGCCTTAAGTAGTAAATTCAATCAATTTGCCAAGGCAGCATCACAAAACAAAGAAAAGAAATCTTCATCTCTTGGACAGGGAACAATAAAATCTCAACTTAAATATGTCACAGCAATTAATAGAAAGTAGAACGAGGAGAACGAGGAGGAAGTGGGGGAGTAACTGCCGTAGGAGCTGCCCACAAATCCACAATCCTAACAACATGCAACAGCAAAAGGAAATTGTGTGACCAAAAGGTTCATTTTCGAAATGAAAGAGAGTTCTTGGAACATAAGAAATATACATACAAGACATGACCCATCCGGAGAAGGTAAAATTTTTGCAGTTGACAGCTCATTTATAGCCTCAAAGAGTTCCATCCCGTTAACACTTCACTTTACCCCACTTGCCCTGTAATATATGACATTTGAATATGATATATGGCCAATCGATGATCTAAGTCAAAGTTTAACAGTGAAACCAAAACATTTACACAATTAGAAAATTTTCTTGGGTTAACCAATAAATCAACTAACTATATGTATACAAATATATATGTATTTACAATACAAAGAAAATGTAATATAAATCAACTAGCCCTGGACAATCAATTTGAATGCCAACAGGGTCAGGTTAACTAAACGCATTATTGGATATGCAAGTGACATACTTACATACATTGTGTGGTTAAACTATCTAAATTAAATGTGAAATGCATGAAAATTGAAATTGCATGTGGTCAGGGGAAGGCAAAATAATTCAAAAAGGTATCTCCAAACATAATAAATCACATAGTTGGGGCAATGTTGGTATTGAGAAGAGATTAGATAAGAAGTCACTGAAACTTATTCATGTCACACAGTTTATTTGTACTCAAAATCAGACAAAACAAATATGATTAATTTATTTTATGCCACAACCAAAACAAATTTATTAAATATAGTTTTTTGAAACACATCATTGAAATTTAATTTAATTCATTTCCAAAGATTCATGGGCTTCATGAAGTTGATTTTTGATTTGGATTTAGATCATCAATTTTTCTACAGGAAACTCGTCTACATGGTTAACCCTAACCAAAAGCAATAGGAACAACGGATAGTGCAACAATCTTGCAACTCGAATTTCAATTCACAATAACATTTGACTTCTCAAACAAAGTACTCCATGTAAATGTCAGACAATCATTCCAACATTCGAAAGCTCACCCAACCAATCAATAGTTCTGGAAGGAAACATCCATTTGAAGATACATTTGTGTGCCATAAACAAAATATAAAATGTTAAAACGCCAAGTACCTACAGACACTACAAACATTTCGATTAAAGTGCTTCGATCCAAAAATGCCAGCACGTCAAGGTGATAAGGAGTAGGAGGAGAACCAGGATATGAAGGTGGACCCACCAAAAAACAAAAAAAAAAAACAATTGGTGGGATAGGTGCTATAAAGTGGCAGACAGCATCTCAAATTGCACACCAAACTGAACATTGAGAGAGCGGGTAGCGTCTTCAAGCCTCAAAGTCTCATACCCAACCCAACCTCGACCAACATTGTTTTGTAATTTATTTTATTTTAGACAGTTTTCCTTTCAGTCCGCTTGGGTTTTTTTTTGTTGCCCCCACAGAAATCAACTTGCTACTTATGCGTCGTCATTGCATAAACACGAAGAAACGAGAACAGGAGATGTGAAGCTTTGAAAAATTGCAACATTACGTGTGTACCGAAAAAAAAGATATATACAAGAAATAAAAAGAAAGAAAAGAATGACCCAGCATGAAGAGAACTAACAATATTTGCATGCAAAGCATGCAGCAAGACAAAAAACTCTCCTGTGCTCTCAGCTCCATCAGACTCTAAACTCTTGTGGGGTTTAGGGAAGTGCAAAAAGATAAATTGATATTTTGGGACTGATATTTACCCAAAATTGTAAAATTGTCCATTGACATTTAAAAAGTTTATTGGCAGGACAAGGGAAAACGAAACTTGCCAAACCTCTCTTTTCTTTTTCTTTCTTTCGTTTTCGTTTTTATCCTTTTGAGGTGGTATCCGGGTATCCGTTGACAAGTGCCGGTTACCATGTACATTGAAGTTACTCTACTCTATCAGAATGCCTTAATTAAGAACGTAACGATTCTGGCTTCACATCTGGTCACATATGTTGCCACCCACCAAACAACACCATGTCGTATCTACTGATTTATTTCTTGGCCATACAGAAGTTTTTATACCCTCACCAGTTATCACATTTGGGTTCAATTTTCGTGTCATTTGTGTTGCCGTTAACAGAAGACTTTTCATTGTAGCAGTAGTTCTTGGTAATGGATATACTTTTTATGCAAGGGTAAAAAATGCTAGCCAACAATTTGCAGTTTACATTTAACATGGGCCAAAATGAAACGCACGACTGTATTGAAGAAAAAATACCGAAAATTGGTTTGTTTGACGGCACAATGTCTGGCCAAAATAACATTACATACATACATATACATATATACAACTATATCTGTATATTCGTATATATATACTGACTACATGTATATACACTGAAATGACAAAAGAAATGCAATGTGTGGGCAAAAAGACATTACACAGACGGTCAATCATTGTGTCCGTTTGTTAATAACTTTTGTGTGCAAATTAATGGAAAAACAATAAAGAAAAGAAAATATTTTTCACATTCTAATAGATTGATAAATTTGACCCATTTAAAATTATGTAAAGAAATAAATTTACTACTACTTTACTTCAAACTTTAAAGTTGAAAGTAGTAAAAGATAAAATTCTACAAAAATTTAAGTAAAATTGTTCCTTTTTATTGACTTGTTACTTACATTTTTATCCTTAAAAAACTTACCCAATTGTACTCAAGTGTAGCCAACAAAATCTTTTATATTCTTTGCCCAACACTTTAAGCCATTTTTAGCATAACTAATTCGCCATAAATAGAAATGTGAACCAAATAGGAGAGAATAACTAAAATAGATGCAAGTGAATACATAGAGGGCACTTTAGTTGAAAATAAGCTCAAATGTATCATAAAATATTGTTTATGGCTATTGCATTCCATTTATTTAAATGGCAAATTTGTAAATTTATACATGAGAAAAAAAGAAACAATTTCATTTCTTCCGCCCAACTAACTACCGATATCAAGTTAAAATCTTCTAAATTACTTATGCCAATGTGTGCAACAGCTGAAAACTAAAATCCAAAAACCTGTTATGAGTATTCGAGGCGAATACAAATTCTAAATGCATTCATATGGCGTTTTTTTTGGCAACTGCAATATTTACAAGAAAAAAGGAACGAAAAATATAACAATTTTGTTCTTTTTAATTTATGCAACAGACCATTTGGCAACAATCGACAACGGGTCAAACAAATCGATCCATCAAGGGAAAGAAGAAAAGGATAATAAAAACAAAAAATGCAAATAATAAAAGAATATTTGTATCTATGCATTTTGCATGCGGGTTTTCAGCAACTGTTGTCAGTCAGGTGCAACTCAAACACACAACCACATACACACTCCCACACATAGACACACACACACACTCAACGTTGGGCACGCAGGACACATCCATATGGAAAAGCATTTATGTTTATATTTCCAATGCAACTGCAAACTTCAGACAGGAAGTACCAAAGGACAGAGAGAGACAGAGCGAGAGAAGCAATGAGAGAAACTCGCAGACAGGACAATAAGAATAAACAAAGCCATTTTTAACTGAAAACCAATTGTGTCGGGTTACGACGATGTAAACGAGGATAAGTTCTACCACAAGAGCGTTGAAAAAGGACAAAAAAAAAAAACTGTCAAGCCATAAAGAAAATGTACATCATCACGACCGCAAAGAAGAGAGAAATTCAAGACAAAAAATATATAAAAAATGGGAAGGATGTGAACATTAAACAAAACCTAAGATGCTCTACACTATGAAAATAATGAAACTTTGCAATGAAAGTTAAGATAAAAGTTTTACGTTTTAAATGGCACGTTCAACTTCATTTAATTAACATCTGCATTTATTGAATTCCAAATGTTTATACCAAATTATAGTCTTATTTCCATTTTGTATGTCAGATGAATTTCCCCGAAGTTAATAAAATAAATCAAGTTTAAAATATTCTTTAGTTAGAAAATAATGAATATTCTATATATTCTAAATTATGTTTTGCTTATGTAAAGCAAAGGGGCGAAAATATATATGAAGTTCTTTCCGCTTCGTAAAAAAAAATCTGAAATAATACTAATATTTTTGTGGTACCTATTTTTTAAAATCTAAAGGTATATTAAGTGCATATCCTTAAAACTTACCATATATTTTGATTTACGATTGATGGATCTCCCCAGTTGCAGATGGTGCAAGATGTGGAGTGGATTAAGAAAAATAAGTCTTCTTCTGTTCGATTTCCGGAAAAAAGTCATTTTGTGTATTTCGTTTTCATGAGTTCAAATCTTTTCGTGAGCCATGTAACAGAAGCTTTTAGAACATATTAATTCAGTGGTAGAAATTTCAATAATCTTAAATAAATAATATAAAGAAATCTTAATATATAAAAATCTAACAATAAGTTAACAATGACGTCTCCTCCAACAACTATATTTTGTTCAACTATATTTTTGAAAACAATTAATTTAATTCCATTATATTATGAAACCAACTGCTTTTTGGGATTTGGGTTGAATTAAAATATATTCGAATAAATTAGTTAAGGAAATCAAATGTGAAGTACCAATTTCTTCATCGTTTCTAAAATGGTTTTAGGAAAAAGGCTCAAAGATGTCACAAGACTCACCCTCATATTCACCCCATTCTGCCAAAAATCCATTGGCAAAAAGAAGAAAATTCAACACTTTTAAACCTCCATCGAGCTTTTGCCTCCTAGTAGACTCATTGCATATCAATGAAAATAAGATTTTACCAAAAAAAAAATCTCCCTCTCTTAGCAAAGGTTTTTCTCCTTTTTTTTTGGTCCATGTTGTCCATGTGCGATGATGCTTTTGACGACGCTTTGGCGGCCGCCTAAAAAAAAACCAAATGAATGCCATGCACAGAGTCTCATTTCTGCACCACGCCCTCTCCCTCCCATGTAAGCCCTGTGGACCTAGCCTGCTTTTGTTAGCTTTTGTTGAAGTCTCACCAATATGGTTGGTCGCTGAATGACATGTCAAATGCATGAGCGAACAGTCTTTGGCTTACTTCTTATACATTTTGTTTGATAGATTTTCAATGAGTTTTTGTATAAATTTGGAACAAAAAACACAACAAATATCTATGTGTATATAAATAGGTTTTAATATATGTATAATATGTTGATTTTTGTTCTACTTTCATCAATAGAAAGATTACTTGTTTGTTGATTTGTCTTTGAGAGAAATTATGATTTGTTCATTGATAAATGCGAAAATGAAATACATTGAATATGTAATACAAATACATAAGTAGGTCAACGACTCGAAATGAATGGGAATAAAATCTGGAATAAATTTAGATATTATACAAAACATTTCAATTGAAGGTTATTTTTGACGTTGTATCCTATTTATTTTCGATAATAAAATGTTAAGTACAACTATTTGCCACAACCCTATTCATTTTTGCTAACTTAATTTAACTCTTAAAGTTAATCGAGAATTTAGATTAGAATTCTATATTGACGAAAAGTTTTATTTAAACGGGACCTATTCCCTTATAAGCTATAACTTATAAGAATTTAATTAACTGAATAACTGAATTACCATAACCAAATCATTTTAAATACATAGTTCTCATTAGTAAATCGTTGCGGTTTTACTTCCTTAAGTTACTGACAAAGAGTATATCTTTTGAAGCTACATTCATTTAAAATTTCGACTATATACATTTGAATTCTACAAAACTGTTTTTGATACAAAAAAAATGTGACTGGACATATATTTAAGAAATCCTTAATTGAAAAATGTAAATACTTTTTGACTTACGCCAAATAAGTAAAGTACATTTCATGTACTTATATTTAAATTGCATTATACAAAGCAAAGGAGTAGTAAAATAAAATGACATCTGTTTTCAAAAAAATAAAATGCCAATAGAGTAATAAATTTCGGAAGCTTCATAATAAGAAACGCATCCCAATTGTTAGATAAACTTAAAATAGTTCGAGGTATCTTTTACAGTCTTTAAATTAAATTAAATTGTTGAATGAATTGTTTGAATGTTGCCTTAATTTCAGGAACTTTGTCAAACAGTTTTCTCATTAATAATTCCCACGAAAAGATACTAGATTAAACTCATAAGTGTCATAAGTATACTAACATTTTTAAGCTGTTTCTATTGTATAATGTTCTTCCAATTCATTTAGTTTTGTGTAAACAAAACTACAATTTGTTTTTATTCTCCGATTGATGCTAAATTAGACAATTTGCTCTAAGGACTTAAAAAATGATTACTAAATGCCATTCAATATTTATTCTTAATCTTTAGTTTAGAATTTCACAAACAATTTATAAATCAATCAATAATAATTTCAATTTCCAAATAATAACAAGAATTTTTGTTCACTCTCTGTCATAATGGGCCACAATACATACATGCATGAAAAAAAAAGAACATGACAACCAACAAATGTCATGGAAAAAATTGCACAGATTTTCATTTTGCATACACAACAAAAACCTCCGAAAACAAGAGAAAAATGAATAACAAAAACCAAACAAAAGTACTGGCCAATAAAGGATGCTAAAGATCGTGAGAAGGGGGGGCATTTCGGGGTGCGACGCTCGCTGATTCAATACAATAATAATAAAATTTGTATGCAAAATAGGCGTTGAGTGTTAAATGCATGCAAAAGCATTGCAGAGGCGGGGCCACAAATAGGGCTAGAACTGAGAGGGCAAGTGGAAGAGATAGCTATGAAGGGGGTGTTGAGGTTCGAGGCGGTAGCACTTAATTTACATATACAAATATGCAAGAACAGGACAGAATGAAATCGCCTCGCGTTCCTGTTGAAAAATCGTAATCAAAAATTGCGCAATAATTTGCATGTTTATTTAATGGGGCCCCAGCGCAGAGTGTAGTCGGATATTTAGCCACCCACTCACACACTTTCTCTTTGCCATGCCACAAAGTACCATTTATTTGGCAGTGTATGTGTAAGTGTGTGTTTGTGTGTGTGTGTGTAAGCTTTCATTGCAGTGACAAACAATTTTGGCATATGCAGCAAACTCACAAAAAACTATTTTTTACCCGGCATTTGATACCCTTTTGACTCCAAAGGTATATCTTACCATTAACCATTTTTATTGTACGGATTTGTACTCCTTCGTGACGTTTCTCTAAAGTTGCACAAATTATTGTCGAAAACAAACTTCAAATCTCACCATCTCACATCACATTTTATTTACTCTGTTAACACAGCAATCTATTGCACTTAACACATTATTCAGTAAATTGATAAAATAATAGAAAAATCTTTTAAAGCCATTGCTAATAAAAAAGTATTTTATTGGAAAGGCAATCAGAGAAGACAAAAACAACTCGAGTCTATAAAGTATATATGTATAAAATGTATTTTGTTTTTAAGGCTTTAATTCCAGGTGATAGTTGCTAAAACAAGTTAAACAATAGGCTGAATCAGACTCCTCTTTTATCTTCCTTTCTCAAGACTTAGCAAATAGATAAGAGTAACAATGTAATATCTTTATCGTGAAATAAAATATATACTAAATTTAAATATATTAAAGTAAAGGAAAAGGATAATTTTTTAAACACTCAATTAAAACAAAAAGAGCATCAAAGCATTGATGTGTTGAAATAAGTTTTCCAAATCTTTGTGTATATTTTTTTGATTTTTTTGTTTTAAATATTTTCCTTTGCTTTTGTTTTGTTGGTAACCCTCATTTGGACAATTTCACTCTTTGTCTCTCTCTCTCTCTCTCTCTCTCTCTCTATCTGTGGCACGCCTTGCTCTTATTATAGCATGCTCTAATGAAATTGTCTGCGGGCAGAGCTTTTTGTTTTGGTTTTCTGTTTTTCTGTGTATTTTGTGTTTGCCATTGCGGCAAATGAAAAGTTTGCCGCAAAATTTTATGACACTCTCCGCAAAAAAAGCCAGCAAAATTTTAGCGGGCAGTTTTCAATTTGTTTTCTTTTTGGTTTTTTTGTTTTATTTTTACCCTCTGTTCAGTTTTTGTTTGCTAAATTAGACTATCATCATATTATCAACGGCTCGTTAAAGTATGGGTTACATTTTTGGGGTTGTGTTTGATGGTTAAATTTTCACACATAAAGTGTTGCCTACTTATGTGCGTGCAGCAAATAGGGAAAATATTTCTATTTATATGTGTATTATGGGGATTGATGCAGAAGTCTTTTATATTTAATTATCTTAACACTGAAAAGTTGTCATCAAGTCAATGTCCATTGAAATTATGCGAACGAAAACTGTTTGTTTACCCTTTATGCAAAGGTATCAAAAGGGTTCAAGACCTTTCTGTGACTTTTTGACATAACTGTTAAAAAGAATGTTTGCTTTTATCAGTAAATATGTAGTTAAATTGACAATTGCACCATTTCTATTAGTCTTATTTGTTGTTGCTTGATCAAATAATATTTAACTAAATTTAATATTTTTAATACTCCTTTAATTGGAAGAATTCTGAACGTGAAATCTAATAATAAATGCAAAGGAAAATTGTTTGACAAATTGGAAATGAACTTCAAGCGCAGACACCAACGAGACGCTGAATATCAAAATATATTCATATATACATATATGTATATATCGTCGTATATTGCCTTATCGTCATATACAACTTCACACATTCATACCCACACACACAAACACACACACACAGGAGTAAACTACACATAGAGAGCACAATATTTTGACTGTTTTGTAATTTATTTGACATATTTATGGGGTTCATAAATACAGATACACACACACACATATACACCCATATAAAACGGTATAAAAATGCGTTTATTTCTATTTGGCGATCCAGCATGAAAATGTATTTATACGTGAACAAAAAAAAATAGTTTTGGACTACTTCCAAATGATGTTGTTGCTGGGTTTGCCTTATTGCATTGCTCATACGCCGTCCCTGGTCAAAGTTGCAATAGCAAAACATAAAACATTTTTTATGTAATGATTTTTCCTCCTTTTCACTCTTTCTCCCTCTTCTTTTTTCACCAATTTTCGTTTCTTTCTTTTTATTTTGTTGGTAGGACAGCTGCCTGGAACTATTGACAGTTGATGATAAAAAATTGTTTGAAAAATAAACCAAAATTGTATGGGAGAAAGAAAGCCGAGAAAACAAGAACAAGAACGAGAAAATATTGGTATTTATGTATGTATGTATGTTTGCCAGGGCACAGATCACATGATATATATGAAGATTAAAATTTAATGGAACTTGAAAAGGAGCTCTTCCAATGGCATCAAAACAATAATAAATCTTTGAAACTGAGAAAATATACTAAACTCCTAGAAGTCAAAGGGAATATGAAGAGCATCAAAACGTTTTTGTCAAATTATCGTTTAAATAGAGCTAAGTCAAGTTGGGTCATCCTCTTTAATTATCCATCTGTGATTTGTTATTTGATTTTTGGCTCAGTCCATTTATTTCAAATACACTGAAGTTTCTCATACATGTCGTAGGATATCACAAAACAATTGTCATGGAATTATTGTCAAATGAGTTAAAATCTTAATACAAAAACAAAAATTAAAAGCGGCTTATATTTCGTATTTACTTATTCATCAATATTTCAAATTGAACTATAACTAACGACTTTATTGTCCTGTATCATCCGAATATTCATTGATATGATATTTGAGGAGTTTCTTAAAGCATCATTCATCATACTTTTATTTTTTTTACTTTTATACTTTATTTCTCCGAAAAAGGGACTAAAAATTTGTATATAATCTGTCAACTTTCTTGTTTTTTCGAAAATATTAGTTTCGATGGTACCTAACATAAAAAAATTTTAAGAAGTTGAAGTTGAATACATTCGAAAATAGCATATAAAATAACCAAAAAAATATATCAGGTGTGTCACAGAAATCGATAACAACCTAAAACCAACCCAAAAGCAAATGTGGGTGTCACAAAAATGTCCTTTGTCGGTTCTAAAATCTCTCAGCTTTTCCTCCAAAATTTGGATAATATTGCAGTTCTTGCGACATTGATAAAAAACAAAACATTGCTGAAATAAACTTTGATAATTTTCGCATAGATCTGCATTTAAGCGATGGCTAAAAATTGTTGTTTTCATTTTTAATTTATTATTTTACGAAAACCCCATTGAAAAAATGAAACAAGGGAATTTTGCCCAAAACAATCATAACTGAACCTGCCAACCTGCTAGAAACGAAAAAAAATCACAGTTTTCGGCTTTAAAAAAAGTAATAAGTTGGCAGTTACAATTTTCAGTTGACGTAATAGGGTTGTCAACACTGCAATAATATTGAGCGCGATAATTATTTTAAAATTTTTTGTTTTAATAATAACTTTTATAGCTCTTAGAAACAAGTTCATTTTTATTGCTTTTCAACGGATTTATTTATTTTTAATAAAGTTTCAAAAAAGCACATATACAACCCTGCTTGACTCATTAACAATCGAAATAGCAGCTAACATTTATCAAAATCTCTAGAGATTTCTGTGACACACCTGTATATGATCAAACACGTAAAATCAATATGATTTTACACTGCTAACAGAATTATCACAAAATCTCCCTTAAATAACACATACAATTTTGAGAGCTTTTTAAGTTTTAAATGGAATATTCTCAATGAAAACAAAATATTTTTCATGGTTTTTATAAAACCTGGCTAAACTTTGTAAGTGTTTTTATTGTTTCGACGCTTTTTTCCCACTGCCCCTTTAATTATTATTTTTTTCTTCTTTAAAAAAGTTTTTGAATATATAAAGCGCAAAAAACAAAAATGTGCCATGTGGATGAATGGATTTTATGGTAGAAATATATTGTTGTCTGTGATTTAAGTTAGTTTTAAAGATTTATTTTCTTATTGATTTTGTTTTACTGTTTTCTTGTTTGTTTCTACTTGATTTCATTGACCTCAAAACTTGGCAGACTTTGCAATGCATTTAATGTTCATCACATTAAAAGCTGATCAAAAGTTGAGCAGGCAAAGTGAGACAGACACCTCAAAGTGTTATAAGCAGACAAAACTCAGACCATAAAAGGGGCCGTTTTGTAAGTGGGTTTTTGAATTATCCAAAACAGAAACAAAACTGACACAGCAGAGCAATATCCAGACAACAGTCTCCAGACTTTAGACTCCAGACTGCCAACCAAAGACGCGACCACAAAACTCGACCAGTAAACACACCAAAAAATATACAAAAACCAAAAAAAAAAAACTGATGGCTGTCAACACTGGGACCACGACACAAGGCAGGCAGGGCAGAAAACCTTCCTTTTACTGCTGTTGCTACTGCTGCTTCTATGTGCTTGCAGTCATTTCAACTTTGGAATTTCAATAAGGACCAACTCACTCCGACCAGTGAACGAAAATGCCGCAGGTGGTAGGCATACAAAAGCCATTGGAGTATGGCTGATGGAGAAGGCAGATGGAAGGAAAAGCAAATAAACCAAAAAGTAAATACATAAATTAAAAGTGTAAAGGCGCAAAAATGTTTAATGCGTGAATGGATGCGTTGAGATGGAATGAAATGGAAATGGAAATGAGAAGCGTATTGGTCCTGGTTATTTGGCCAGGCTTAAGTTAACGAATACTTTGAGGTAAACCTTATTAATGGTGTAAAAATGAAAACATCTGCTGATCTACAAGAAAAGTTTCCTACACTGACATCAAATCATATAAAAGGATCGAGTTTATTTGAAATTAACTGGCATCAAGTCATATAAAAGGATCGAGTTTATATAAAATTAACTGTTTTCTTATTCATTTAATATGTATTTCTAAAATTCAAATGTTTTAGGTTGAACATATTAAAAGAGTCCATATAATCGAATCCATTTTATTGAAACCCGATCTGGCTAATATCTGAATAATCGAAACTGCGATAAGGATCTTAAAATCATTTACTTACTTACTCCGAGACAGACAGATTTCATGATTAATAATCTCGGGATAATCAGAATCCTGCAGAATTAATTTTTCACTGGCGCTTAAGAGACAAAAAGAGAGTTTTTTTCTTACAAAAATGTCAGAAATAAGTGAAATAGTTTTTCTTTTCAAAAACAATCAGCAATTATTTGATCATTCGAGTTTTTGAGGCCTACCCCAAATGCTTTACATAAACGTAAGAGTATTTTATGGCGTTCTTGTTCAAATCTCCTTAGTTGGAACGAAGTTTCTATGTAATGGCTAAACTTTTAGCGTTTTCTCCACATCAATTTCTCAGCCATTTCTTTTATGGTACCCCTTGTTATTCTCCCCCAACTCGGGAAAACATTATAAATGGCATATCAAAGTCAGGGTAACCTCTTCTTTTTTTTTGCCTTTCACTGCTCTTTTTGCTGAAATAAAAATGAAAAGTGCAACAAGGATGCGAACAGCATTACAAAACCAAAACCAAACAGACAGACTGTACAAAAAAAAAACAAAAATAACAATAGCCAGAGAAAAAAAGTGGGGGAGAGAGAGAGTGAGTGATAGAGAAGAAAAGAGAATGGAAGTGTATATGATAAAGCTGCCTCCTATTGCATCTTTTCGAGTTGCCATTCCCTTGGCTAAATGGTGAACCATTAAAACTGGACATTTGTAAACATAAACTGACAGATAAACACCCCGAAGAACTTTACCTGCCACAACAAAGAGTGGGAGGAAAACCCCTAAGGTAAGGGCCATCAAAGGGGGGCTAAGAATGATAGCGTAGAGTTGGCCTTGCAATTTTCATTGGTTTATATATGTATGTATATAGGTGCAATCGGTTTCTGTCCCCACCAATACACTTACCTGGACAAAGCCGTTAAAATACTTAACAAACGTAGATTGTAAAAGTTTTTTTTATAACAAAATAAAATGCTATGGAAAGTTCGTTGATGCGATGAGAATGGTGAAGGCAATGAGTGGGCGGTGGGAAGGGTTAACAACAATGTGCAGTCGAAGAGAAAATTTTTACTCTACAACCTCTAGCCATAGTCCGATAACCACTATATACATATAAATACATATACATATGTACATATATATGTATGTGGGGGTGGGGGCAATGAGAGTTAGTTCTTCTACGATAAATGCAGCAACATTCGAAACAAGTAAAACACACAAAACGAACAAACGAAATGAATGCTTGTAATATGGGTCAATATGGCTAAAACAAAAGCAATGTGAAAAGGTAGGGAAAGCAACTATGTTCATGCTAAAAAATGCTTAGAACTTTCTATAGTGCCTCGACTACTGAGTGACCTTTAGGATTTTTTGAAACTTCAACTAACAAAATCGTAATAAAAATAGTTATCCAAAAACAAACAAGACATTTCTTTGAAAAATAAAAACAAATTTTGCCTAAATTAGCTTAACAAAATATACAAAAATATTTAATTTACAATTTTTCGAATGTTAAGGTTGTCTGTATAGCGCTTTTTTAAGAACTACCAAGATCTCTCATCAGCAGACTATGCTAACCACTCTTGAATTGCAAGGCCATACCACAACTCAACATTTAAACCAATTGGGAATTGTAACTGAATGAAGCAAAGTAAGGCAAACGTAATTTACAACTCCATAGGTAATTTTCTGTTCTTATATTCCGAAAAGCGTCCGTAATATAATGGAAGAAGTATCGTTCTCACCGACTAATCATTGATATTATATTACTTATATACATTATATTCTACTACATAAAAAACAATAGTTTCATTTTTGGAGAAAAGTTGCAAAGATTTTTAATATATAACATATATAATGCTCCAAACACTTTAAAATTAAAAGATTTTTAATACTTTTTTCGGTTAATTCGATTGAGAGCTCAAAATTTAGTTTTTGCTAGGTAAGGAATAAATATTTTGTATATGTATATCCCAAAATATATTCACAAAATTTCATACCAATAAAACTTATCTCAGTATTACCTTATACCAAGTATGTATGTATATTTGGTTCTATCATCAGAAGACTTTTCTAAGACTTCAAATTATCAATTATCAAACCATATTTTCCATGCTAGCAACTACAAGATTTCAGAGAACTACCATATTTTTCCTGAAAAAGTTGTGTCGTATTTAATTGTTATGGGATCGGTGCTTATAAACTAGTTATGTATAATAGTTGTATTACAACTATTATGCAACAACAATGTTAGATCCATGTATCTTCATTATGAAATAAAAAGCGGATAGCTAGATTGGTAGACTTTTCATGACTAATTTCAATTTCTAAAGTTCTAGTATTCCTTTTTGTGACCGTACAGGGAAGCAAAAAGCATAAAAACAAGGAGAAAAAAAGAAACAGGCGAGTAGAAGCAAGCCGTGCTTTGGTGAAACATTTGTTGTCATTTGAAGCGGCCAACAGGAAAACAGAAGCCAACGTTGGTCAGGTCAGAGGCTTCCTTCTCTTCCACAAACTCGCTTTTTCTCTGTCTCACTCTCACTGATATCTCTATTCTATCTCTGCTTCTCTTGTCGCTTATCAAAAGGAAAGAAGAGCAGTTCTCCAATGACCAGTAGTTACCATCAGATTGGTTTTCAGCATTTTTTTTTAGGTTTGGGGTTTGAGGGTTCTGGGTGTAGAGTTCAATTTTCAACTCTCTGCATGTACATTGGAAAATTTTGTTTCGTGTTTTCATTTTTCCAATTTTTTTTCTTGTTTTTTTGTTTTGGGTTTATTCTTCTTTGTATTTTTGTTGTAAGGTCAAAGTTGTTATTGTCTAGGCTTTCGAATTGGTTGAGAGAACTAATTGAAATGTACAAAGTTTCATGAAGAAAACAAAATGAAAAAAATAGATAAATGAATATCAACAATTTAAGGCTTTAATTTGGTGAAACAGAAAAATAACTAACTTATGGAATTTCCCTAGAACACAACAAACGAGGGCTGCTACAGAATTATTCATCTAGTAAGCAAAATATAAGAATATAAAGTAATCAATCAGATGAAAAGTGTCGAAGTTAAAGCAAGTGACTTGTATTATTGTATAAAAACTACTTAATGCTCCCTCGACCAAACACATATACATACATACATAATATATTTATGCTCATATGAAGCGATGCCCCCTCCAGCCAAAAAATTTCTTGCTACACAATTGTTACCAAGTGTGCGTGAGTGTGTGTATTTGTGTGTGTTTGCCTCACACCCACCAATTTGCTTAATTTCATTTCATGTACCTAAATAAAAGTATTTTTGCTCTGCTCATTTCTTGGTATACTTATGCGTTTTGTTTTTGTTGTTGTTATTCTGTCTCTTTTTGCAGATTTTATTGTGGCGCTCAAGGATGTTTCTGTAATGATACCACAGGCAGTGAAACGTGGCAGCAATGCCCTGTTCACCTGTAATTACGATATGGAAAATGATACGCTATATTCGGTGAAATGGTATAAAGGCAAGCGTGAGTTTTATCGTTATACGCCCAAAGAGAATCCAGCTATGAAAGTGTTTGCCATGTCAAGTGGTCTCAATGTGGAGGTGAGTATATACGCAATGAGTTCTCATTCGAAATATGTGTGTGTGTGTGAATATGATTCTAGAGATGGGCATAAATAAACTAAACACAAAATAAAAACAAAAATTTTAAGAGTAACGAAAAATTTCACTTAGATTTGACTTTAAATTAAATTGATCTAAATGTTTCTGTATTTAGAAATTTGTTGATATTAACTTAAACCCATTTTAAATATGGTTAAAGCTTTAGTATTTATTAATAAAACCTTAAGTAGGGCAAAAAAGATGGTCTTGCTTTTATTTTTTAGGGAAATTTCAGTGGAAGAAGAATTAATTAGAAGTTCTAAGCATTTGTTAACTAAATTCATTAGTTTTTAGTTTTCTATTTCATTAATACATAAAAAAATAACAAAATATTAGTATTACTTGCTCTTCCATTATACTAAATATAATAGATTTAATTCTGATCATATAAAACTCTTTGTGAAAACCAACTAGACGGATGAGCAATTAATAATATTGCGAACACAAGAATATTTTTAGGAGTTTTAAAGGACATTCAGTTTGATACCTTAAACAGATTTTCCATTAACTTTTTGCTAATATAAAATTACTAAAATTAATCTGATAGCTTTTTTTTTAGTTTGTGTTTAAATAAATTTTTTCAGTGTATCCCTAGAATCTTTAGTCACACTATTAACTGTTCTATTTACATTTACCTTGCATAAAAATTTAATTTGTTTAGCTTTTGTTTCCTCCTTTTTTTCACTTTATCACTCACACTGTCATCTCTAGAATTATAAGAGGTGATATACCATTAAGGACACATGCTGCAGTTGCGTGTCATAAAATAACAAACGCACTGTAAATTATGCCCATAATGGCTGATTGCATTTAAGCCACTCCCTCTACTGTCAGCCCTTACTTTCAGTCAGTTGACTGGCTTTATATGACAACCTTTATATCCGCCTCTATCCTATCTGCTGACTGCCCGCATCGACCTATGTATGTATATACTCTGTCCCTCCCTCTCACTCACTCACTCATCATTATTATAATTATGCCAGTCCATCCAGAGAAAGGCGAATCCCTGGAAAAAGTTGTTGGCCATGGCCAATTAGTTGTGCTTGCGATTGACTTGCGGCTCATTAAAAAACAATATATGCAGATTGCAAAAAACAAGTAAAGTTTTTTAAGTTTATAATTAATACGTTGGCAATGCACACGAGCCAATTAGGGAAGCAATTGGGTTAAACAACCCGAGAACTTGTCATATTTTTCCATATTAAACTTACATGCACATTTTTCCTTTTGTTTCACATTTTTACATATTTTTATTTCTACCAATTTTAATTCGTTTTTTTTTTTGCATAAATGCACATTATTAAATTTGATTTTCATTAAGTGGATTGACTGCAATTGAGGTTTGGTTTTGGTTACCACCTTCAATCATTTGCCAAAGAATAAATATTGCGTAAATATGATCAAATTGTTCAAGTACTGGAAAGTGGATTCTTCATATGAACAGAATACAGTCTATACTCAATTGTCAGTTAAATTGCATATTTTAATTGTGCAATTATATAGGTCAACTTAATTGTTATTGTTATTGATTGATATTTTGCGAATCGATAGATTCCATTAACGAATATCTGAATGTCAAAAATAACATTTGTCTATGAAATACGATAAACTAATTCAATTTAATCATCTATTCATGTTCATGCCATACAAAATACGCAATTAAACATAAATAAATAAATCATTTTAGTATATAGATGAAGGATCAAGCTCTAAAAGTTTTAGGAAGTTTCGTATTTGATTAGTTAATTTAACTTCTAGCTAATGTTAAAAACTTTTTGAGTTAGTTACAGTATTAACTTTTAAGTTAAGCCATCTTTTTTCTTATTGCCTTTTTATAAATCTGATTTTAAAGCACAATATTTGTTTAATCTTCAAGAGGATTCAAAATAGACTGAACAATGAGATTCCTTATAAACCATTAATTTTTAAGTTATTTCAAATGGTAAATTCTTTATTAAAGAATTTCTATCTATAGAAAATAAACTCCTGACAGCTAATCTTAGTTTAACTAACAACGCACCAGAGATATCACTTTGAGACTGACTCAAAGCAATTTTAATCAAAAGCTCCAATGCTGTATGGGACCAAAGACATTCCACCCAATCCGTCCCCCACATTGACTTAAAATTCAACTCTTCACCTATTTGCACCCTCAATTTGCAGGGCACCTTTCATCATTTGCCCTTGTGCAATTTTGCTCTTTCTCATTCATAACGTTGGGCATCTTTTCGTTTTTGGTCCTTTTTTGTTCTTTCACTTTTGCTTATATATTCAATTTCTATGCATCTCGTCCTGCCAATTTTTTCGACTAATTTTTATTACATTTCTTTCAACGTTCTCTCTCTTTCTTTCTTCCTTTATCTCTACAAAAGCGCAACCTTTCGAATCAGAGCCATGTCGTACTGCAGTCGGTGCCGCTGAATATTTCGGGTAAATTTACATGCGAAATATCCGTGGAGGCTCCCACTTTCCAAACAGCAATGGTGTCCGGCGAAATGGAGGTGGTTGGTAAGTGAAAAATAAAAGGGGGACACGAAAGAAAAAAAAAGAAGAGAGTCCAAAAAAGAAAAAAAAAACAAGAGTAAAAGTAAGTAAAAAGAAAGTGCAATAAAAAAGGC
Source organism: Drosophila willistoni (assembly GCF_018902025.1). Taxonomy (NCBI): domain Eukaryota; kingdom Metazoa; phylum Arthropoda; class Insecta; order Diptera; family Drosophilidae; genus Drosophila; species Drosophila willistoni. The sequence continues at coordinate 7,865,136 of NW_025814050.1, forward strand.
CGCCGTGGCTAGCAAATTAATTAGACAAAATGTGCTTGGTGTTCAAATAGTGGTGCACAGTGGTACAATGTTATCAACTCAAGTGATGGACCAACTGAAGGTCTTCAGTTTGAAGAGCTCAAGATAGATACTAATAACTTTTTGAGATTTCATAGCAAGTCTTTTGATCAAAAACAAAGTGCAGAAGAAGTGGAAGAAAACATAGAAAATTTCTATTATGATATGCACTCAAAACAAATATACATTTTTATAATAAGGTCCAACAAATAATTAAACAAAAATATTGAACAGTACTTCATTGTTTATAATCTAACTTTTTTTTTAGGAGTTAAGAGTTCTTTATCCAAATTTTCCATTTTTCATGGGACTTCTTAATATGAACTATGTTGAAACATTTCCAATCTTACCTTTATTATTTGTATTTTGTTTTAGAATTTCAACTTTAAATTCAATTTTAGTGAATAGTAAATGGAGTAAAATAATTTAAAGTTAGTAATTAAAAGACACTAATATATAGATGACAAATTGGGCGACAATTTTCTTTCAAACTCCGAAACTGAAAGTACAGTCAACAAATGAGTATTGTTTATTTCTTATAAATAAATAGAAGACTTACATACATCATATTTAATTTTAAGAATCAATAAAAAGATTGAGTTCTATATGTCTTACTGAAGACTCTTTACATAAGTTGAATTTGGAATTAAGGATAGAACTAGAAACAAGTAACCTCAAACGAATTCCAGCATTAACATAAACAAAATATATTGGCTTTACGTCTTGCATTGAACCACTGTGCCGCAAGGAGTGACCTTTTTTTTGTCAGTTTTCAGTGGGCTAATTTTACATTGCCATAATGTGGTTCCTCTCACGCCTATTGCCCACTCTAACTCATTCCACTCCTTCTCACACTCCCAATGTCTCGTTTTCTTCTTTCACAGAACTACCGGAAGAGCACACAGTGGTTACCGGTATACAGGCACGTTATCGCATTGGCGATTTGGTCGATGGCAATTGCTCAATTAAATACTCGAAACCGGCTGCTAATTTGACATGGACTATTAATGGTATTGTGGTAAGTTTTGGTTTCACTTGCTCCTCACATTTTCCCGGTTACGCCTACAAAAGGCGTTTCAATTAAACCAAAAATAGTAGAATGGGGCGGCAAGCGTCACTATAGTGAATCTGCCATGTGGCAGGAAAAAGCGGGTAAGGGCAACTTGAGTAGCGCAAAATGCGCGACGTTTTCAATTGATGGCCTGGTAATTTTTCAATTAGTTTAGTCGAGCCACGGAAGTCGTGGAGTATGGCGCAATAATGTTTTCCTCCCACCACATTGTTTTTCAATGAGAGAGTACCTATATAAGTCGGTTGCTTAACAGAGGGCGTAGGTCTACACTAAGAAGTGGGGCAGTGTCATGAGACTAATGGAAAGCTATTTAAATTGATTTGAATAGAAAATGGAATATTAAAGCACATTGTGTTTAGAAAATGATGGAAATAAAATTGGTTTTCGATGGCTAGCTAATGATTTTGATTGAGATTTTGGCGACTCGTTCCCTAGATTCTTTAAACTTTCCATATAAGTCAGATTTATAGATTTGTTATTCAAACCTAGTCATCATTTTTAGAGGATTTGTATTATTTTTTCCTACATTAATACTTATTCTATGTAGAATGGCTAATTTATGGTAAAATAAAAGAAATGTCTTAACAGCAAAGCGAAAGGGCCTAATAAATGGCCTCCAGCCGGTTTGGAACAAAGGTTAGGTTGGTTAGATAGGGCTGATGGACCCCCCACAAAGACCTGGATTGGTAGTGTTCAAAACATTAAACATTGCTTTTTTTAATTCAAAAAATATACTTTGCTAGGTAATAAGGGAAATCTTCTTGCACTTATTTGTTCTTTGTTTTCTCATATTTTAAGTGGGTCTTTTTTCCCATTATCAAAAGTGAACGAATCACCATATTGTGGTCTTACTCCTGTTCACTGTCATATCATTTTTCGAAGTCGATGCAAAGTTCAGCTTAAAAATATCAAAGAAGCTAACTTCGGCTATGCCGAAGTTTATATACCCTTGCAGTATACTTGGCAATAATATTATTCCTTTTTGAAATTTCTTTCCCTGCAACTCAATTCATCAATACACAAACAAAATATTATTTCTCTTTTTACCACAAGTTTTTCTTCTTCCATCATTTTCTAAGCAAAGCACGGCACGCATACACATACAGTTCATGTAGCGTTGCGTCTGTGTGTGTATGCGTGTGCTCTGTTGATTTGATGATGGCAGTAGTAGGCAGCAAGCAGCGCTGCCGGCAGCGTTTGAACCGATTTATATTGACTGTAACTTGTGTTCTATTTATCGGATCAGATTCAAATTTTGGGATCTGAGATTTTATATCTATTACTATCATATTGGTAAATTTCATGGGGATACTCCAATTTTTGCAAAAATGTTTCTTCTAGAGCTATATGATATAGTGGTCCGATCCCAAAGATTTTCATACTTTATCTCACCCGGGTAAAAAAAAGCTCCCAAAAAAAATTTCATCCCGATAGCTTTTAAGATGGCTGAGTAAAACGCGTACGCACCGACGGACAGACGGACAGACGGTCAGACGGACAGACGGACATGGCTATATCGACTTAGCTTCTCATGCTGATCAAGAATATATATACTTTATGGGGTCGGAAACGTCTCCTTCTGTGCGTTACAAACATCTGACCAATTTTATAATACCCTCTGCAAGGGTATAAAAAAATCTAGTTACATCTAGGTATAACAATTTCTCTTCGTTTTGAACCATCTATCACACATTTGAGAATATAGAAGAAAAAACCAAAACTATGTGCAAATGCCCTCCCTCACCCACACTTTTAGGGGTGGAGGGGTCACCTGACATTGCCTGTGGCAATCTTTTAGCGTTTAGTGTGTGATTTTTCATTTCTCTTACTCGCATGTGTGTGTGTGTGTCTGTGTATAGTGCATATACTTTTTGGCACCTGTGAGTATGTGTATTTCTCTTTGCTATTCCTTTTTTATTTGCCTAAAGTTCCCCCTCTCCCCAACAACCGTTTTTCTCTTTGTCACCCATTACATACATGCATACATATACATATACTTTTTGATAGGCAGTCTCTCTTTTTTATGCCTTTCGCTTTTGCTGTGCTGGATGTTTTATGGCCGCAACCACAGCACCAACCATTGAAGCCATGAAGAGCTGGTGTCGTGGAGTTTCAGGTGGGCAAGACTTGGTGCCCAGCTGCTGTCATGGCTCCGCATGATTTCACACAGGTGTCAAAAGAGAAAAAGAGTCAAAGAGGGTGAGAGAGAGAGAGAGAGAGAGAGGTGAAAAGGGAGTGTAAGAGGAAGATCGGGTAGGCAGGTGACACGGCCCCGGCATTTTGCGTTTTGGTTTTTCAAGAAACGTTTAGGTTGTCAGCTAGTTTTTTCCTCAAAAGTTTCTGGAGTGGGCAGAATCTAGACTTTTGGCTGGAGAGCAGGATGTTATTTGTTGCCAGCCAAAAAGCAAGAGACTGACTGGATCAAGAGGTGAGGAGGGGACTGGAATAGTGTCAAGGCTTGCCTAAAGTCATAATTCATATTACAGAGGCCTTTTGTCTGTGTGTGTTTTTTTGTGTCAGTGTGGAGAGTTCAAGTTGTAAGTTGGTTTTTCGTACAAGTCCTCTCGGTGAGGGAGTCAGCCTAGTATTTGATAGAAAGTGAATTTATTTTAAAGTTGGGATTAAATGTTCATCTTTTAAATTTGATTTGCCAAATCTGAATCCTAAAATTTAAGCTGAAAACAAGAATTTTTAACGAAGTGAGTTGCAATATTGAAATGAAATAGTAGATTAGATTGAGTGGATATGATTTTCTTATAGTTAGTTCGTATTAGTGTCAATAAACATAATAAAATATATGAAATAAATTACTTTTTTTATACACATATGAATATGTACATGTGGCTTTATGATTATATACATATATCTATAAGAATGAGTGAATTGGGAGATAAATCCTTTAACAATAATAATCAGAATCTATTGGAACTTCTATATAATAACTTTTTGTTAAATAATATAAAGAAAATTTAGATTTGCACTTACGAACTTTTAAAATGGCTTTTTTTCCTTACAATTTTTATATTTAAATGTTCGACAAATATAACAGAATAATTTTCCGAATATTTTCCTCAATGTCATTAGTTTAGCTATCATACAGTGCGTATACGTTATTATTGACTAAATATTGGAAAACTTTAGGCTTTAGTTCGTATTCTAATGGCAAATTACCTTCTAAAAGTTGGTTGTATTCCATAAATTCATTGCCTTTATTAAAACAACTTTAAAATATTCCAAAATACGCTAAACATTTCACTAACTAAGTAACAAATTTATCCATAATAACTTAATTATTTGCACAAAATTAAGAGATTATAAAATTAAACTAAATTTAGTTACCGCACTTTAGTCTGAGCTATCATAAATAATTGAATCTTAATCATTAAAATAATTGCTACTTAGTGATGATTAATTATTAGTTAATGGCCTTGACATTTAAAGCATTTTCCTATTGAGTTTAAGCGAATTTTAGCCTTAAGCAAATTTCATTTTAAGCTCTCAATGTTGACTCGACAGTATTGTGTTTCCTGTTAAATATTTGATGGACTTTAAATGTAAACAAATATTATTTGTTTTCGTAACGAACAAAAGGCAATAGCTAAGTCTATGATTCTACTCGTATCTTTAACATTTATTTTGTTAACCCACTTCTTAATAATTATAATGTAAATAGACACTAGTTTAGTACAATATAAAGCTCCAATACACATTTGAAAAGGATTGTTGAATAGTTATTAATGAATTGAGATTATTTTGTAGAAATATTCTACTATAATTCAGTTCATTGTAGACCCAAATGAAACAAATTTACCTGTAAAGAGTAATTCCATGTTATTTGATTGCAATATAATCAGTAATTGGGATTAAATAACAATAAATTGCTTAATGGCAATGGTAAAATCTATAACAAATAAGGGAAAAGAAAAAATGAATAATATTTCAACAATGCATTCTCTAATGTGAACTAGAAGTTCATTTGAATTGAAGTGTTGCGATTTTGGAATTCAAATCAAATCAAATTTCATACAAATCGACAACCAACAAAGGCGAAATTGTTGCAAATTCCGTTCAAACTTTTTGATGGATTTTGCAGCCACCAAAATAAAACGTAAAATGGAAAACCAAAGGAGGCAAAGAAAAAACTACCAATAGGAAAGAGGCTCAACATGTAATAGGAAAAGCCTATATGTATATAGGAGAGCAAGAGAACAGGAACAAGAAACACAAACAACACTTAAGTGTGGACCAGGCATGGATGCACCACCTCCTTGTGGCCACTTGATCTTTTAACTAACGAGCTCTGCCACCTTCTGCGCCATCGCCGCTCCGCTGGCCTCACCCGAACCCATCCACACCATTCTACTCATTCGTCTATCCATTTTTTTTTTCTGTGCTGTTGCTCTCATCATCATGTGTGGGCGTGGCGTATCTGCAAGGCACTTCAAACTAAACTCACCGCAAACAAAGTGGCCTCGTCTCTATGCCGTCTCATCCCACCGCTTCCTCTTGTCTCATTCTGCCCCACTTAATCACTCAAGCGTAAATCTATTCATCATTCATAAGTTATAAATTTTGCCTCTGTTTTTTTGGGCGTAAAGGAAAGCCGAGAGCTTCGTCAGGACATTGTTCCTACATCTGTATATGTGTTTGTGTGTGTGTGTGTAAGTGGGTGTGGTTGTGTATTTGTGGGCGTATGTGTCAAGTCATCAAAACTATCACAAGTATTGCAGCTGCAGCAAAATATTTTATAAATTGATTTCTAAAAACCCACCACTTGACATTTTTCATATTCGATATTTGATTTGGTTTTTCTTCTTCTTCCTTTTAGGTTCCCCCACATCACATAAAGACGTATCAGATTGAGAAGCAGGAGAATTCCACTCTGGAATCAGTTACAAGTGCCATACATTTCATGGTCACCACTCAACATTTTCTCAAGGGTCAGATGAGGGTAAGGCATTCGGATATTCCAAGCGACCCCGTTATAGAAAAAAAAACACACACACACACACACAACAACAACAACAACAACACAAGAAGCTCGATGTTTGAAAATTTGAATTTTAATCACCTTTCCCAATCTTTTGTCTATGTAGCTTAAGTGCACTTCAACCATCTTTGACATATTCAAAGAGGAAATCGAAAGTGTCATCGAAGAGGATAGGCCAAGAATAATGGCATCGGGCAGATCCTATGATATCAACAACTATCCCCTAGAGGAGCATGCAAATGGTGGTGAGAGGAACGGTGGATATGAGGATCATAATGAATCATATTTGACCTATTATTCGGGTAAGTTTATAAAACTAAAACAACCAAACCTTTCCTTATTCAAATAAATTATAATTTTTACGTGTACGTCAGTTTGGGCTGTGATAAGCCTTTTAAATGTTTCAATTTATATTCAAAGATATTAATATTTATTTTGCCATCACCTTATATGAATAAAATATATTCTTTTTAAGTATTTTGTGAATAAAAATACTTAGACGAGTGGCTTATCACAACTTAGAGAACATAGGACTGAATACTGAATTAAGCTTGGCATATTAAATACTATTCCAAAATGTAACCGAATGGTCTTTTACATTTAACCAAAAAATCACACATTGATTAGTCCCATATTAAAACATAATAATTTAATTTAAAAATTTATGTAAAGTAGTGTATACTTTGCATATAAAATATATTTATAACAATTTTATGTGTTATCCTTATTGTGCAGCAGTTGCTTGCTTAAAGTGTCTATATTACTTATGCTGATAATGATATTGATCAACTTTAAAAACATTTTCTAGATTTTTCTATGAATCTTGGCCCTAAATTTTAAGAAAATATTAAAATCACAACGGTTGTATGAAAAGTTGAATGAGATACTTAGCATTCCTTTTTGGGCAAAATACGATTTTTTGACCGTGGAGCCAAGATGCCACGCCCATTTTCTGTAAAAATAATTGCAAAATATATTTATTACCTCGCACAATGCAATGAGACTGAAAATTATTGTTAAACATACATTTTTGAATTAAGTGTTCAAAAAACGGCCCCGCACCCCTATGTGCTCTGGAGTAAAAAGACAATTTGAAATTACCCATTTAATATAATGTAGATTAAAGTCTTTAAACCTTTGTAGACACCAAAAGTAAGATGTTAAAAAATATCTTCATTTCTCTCAATTGAATAAAAGATTTGTTTGTGTAAAAATTAACAAACTGTCATCGATACTGAAATAAGTCTTTATATTAAATAAAAATTGGACAAAAATTCAATAGGTTATAAAAATTTTATTATGTTTCTATTTTATTATATTTTTTTGCGATTTTATTATACGAAAGTTCGACTGAATTTGGATAAATGAAATTGACCATGCTAATTATATAAGTGTCGGTTCCTCGGGGAACGGAAAAGTAGGAAATCCTCTCCTCTTACTTCTTCCTCTAAATCATCTAAAATTTCGATATTCGATTTATTTCTTTTTCTAAAATTACATAGTTTATTACCCAAAATCAACATTCAGATCGGTCACTGTAAGATCGAGTAGAAATATGAAGAAACCACATAAAAATATATTTATTTTAAATAAATAATTTTGTATGAGCAGAGTTAAAAGCTTCAAATATATCGTTATCCAATTTGGCACTCAAATAGATGATTTATGTATCTATTGTTTCTTTAAATTTGAATGCAAAAAGCTGACTTCGTTCTAGATAATTAATGTTACCGGTCCATTTTGCTGTTGGCTGTGTATTTGTGTATCTAAAAGGTTTAATATAGCTCTTGTACTTTTTTACAAATCATCAACGGTCATCGCTGTTATATCAGCTTATAGTTATTTCTGGTTGGAAAATTATCCATCTTGTATTTACAACTTCCTCTCGAGGAACCCAGAACTGAGAATTTCCCGTTAAAGTAGCTCTCCATTTGCAACTGTTAGTAATGTTTAGTAACTTATATTTAGATGTAGTACTTTATGTAGTCCACAAATCTTTATTCCAAGCGCTGCATCACTTGTTACAAGGGTTTTCCAGATATATATATATTCGATTTTTCCATTTCATTGCATTTTGTATGCACTGCCTGCCGAGCTTGAACTATTTTCACTGCATTTTCAACTGCAGTAAGTACGAGTATCTGCCAAAGCCTTCTTCAAACAAAACAAACACAAAAATTCTCAAGAAAAAACCAGAGAGGGGCAAGCGGAAAAAATATATATTGCAAATACAGTCACCAAAAAAATATTCAACCAGACATCATCTCTTATGTGAGGGTGTGCATTTGCATAAAGTTCACTAAAAAGTGGAATCGGAAGTACAATCTATAGTATGTATATATATATATTTGTTTGGTTTTGCAAAACGTAAGTTCTCCTTGCCCCTCCCTTTCGTCATCAATGTTAATCCCAACTCAAACTCATCTACTTATAAAAAGGTTTTTTCCCTTAGTTCGAGTAGTTTGCCTTGAGCGATGCATACGTTGATTTTTTTTCTTATTCTCTCTCTCACCCTATTTCCTTTTTGGTTTTCCTTTAGGAACTCAACTCAATTTTAAATACAATTTTTAGCTCAATGCATTTTACATTGTGGTTGTTGTTGTTCTTGATGTTGGTGGGTGTTAAGTAAATGTTGCCTCAAGTAAGTGGCAACACTTTCACAAAAAAAAAAAAAAATATATGCAGAAAATTCCATCGTTTGCCCTCAAGCCCAATCATCACTTGCTGCCACTCCTAGACACACCCATTCATACACACACACACACACACTCAAATACACACACGTTCCACAGTCTGGTTCAATTCCGCGACAATCTTTCATGTTCTAAACTTAGTTTATACCAATTGGATTTTCTTGGCATTTGATTCGATAAGCTGGAGCTGCTGCTCGGGTTACTGGCAAAATGTTTATGCTGCAGGAATTTTATTTACATAATTTATGGTATATTTATGTGTGAGTGTATGTGTATGTGTGTGTGTGTGTGTGTTTGTATGGAAGAAAGGAGTAAAGAAATGTAAACGGACACCACTTGCAGTCCAAATATTAGTCCTTTAAGAATCTGCATTCAGTGGACAAAATTCTAAGGCATTTATTGAAAAGTAGTGCTTAAATTTTTGGTTTTAAATTTGGATTACTTTAAGATTTTCAAAGAATCTTATTTTATCGGATTTTAATCGAGTAGTAATTTGGCATATATTGATATGTTTTCTTTTTTGGCAACTGAATCAGGAATAATTTGAACATAAATTATAAAGTATAATGCGCTCTGAAATTAGCGTCATCTTAAAAAGGAAAATAATTAACTCTTATTTTTGTTAAGTTAATTATATTCAAAGTTTTATCTAGTTTAAAATTGGCTTTTCAAAAACTCAGAAATTTAAAAAAATACTGATTTTGATTGATTTTGAAAGTCAAAGGGAAAATAATACATAAACAAAGACTTTCTTTCACATCTTTATCCTTCTGTTAGTTGTTACACATACCGTGTGACTGTAAGGATTTAGTTACTTAGTTCGTTTCTTCATTTTGATCCTTGCGATTTTTAAATAATGTTACCAAACAGCTTTTAAATTGTCATTGCATTTAGATAATTAACCGAAAATTTTTTCAACTTAGATATACCCTTTTTTTCTCGTGCATATTAATACAAAGACCATAATTTGGATCCGCCAATCTACTTTTTACCCCTTAGAAAAAGCTGTAGGTCTAGTAAAACTTAGGAGAACTGCATACTCAAATTTTAAGAATTCTTCCCAGAATCAAAATTGGGACCAATCAAAGATTTGAATCTTAATGTTGTAGACATTTTTTCCGTCTTTCATCTTGACAGATTTTAACGTTACTAAATGATTTAAAAATATATTTTTATTTTTAATGAGATTTGAATTCTCTGTCGAATCAGATATAGATATTTTAGGATGGTTAGTTAAAAACGTCCGATCACTTCAATTGTCACTCAAAGAATGTCTCTTTATTTTTTAAATTCTTCGTGCTTAACGACATTCTAGAGTTTTCGGATTTGAAAATGATGAAGTACTAGAATGTTTCATTAAAAAGGTCCTTAGTATATGGTCATTTTTTATGTAGCACAGGCCCTCTTTACGCATACAATCTGACTTATTATTTTAATATATTTTATACTACCCTCATTAAAATATATTACAATCTTCTAAATACTACGAACTTAAAGTAAATAAATAAGAGAACATAAAACAAACCACTATAAATAAATTAAACGATGTTGCAAGACCAAAGGAAATAATTAAAAAAACTAGTTTCTTTATGCCAGATGCAGTTTCTGATATTAAAAGTAATTAATCCGTATAATTTCAAGTAGTAAATAAATTTTATTAGCATCAAATTCCCTATTATTGATGATAAACTGAGAAATGTTCTAACAGTAAATGTATCTCTACTTTTATCTCTCTCTCTATTTTTGCAGCGGATAGCACATCGGGTGCTTCGACAGCTGCACATGAAGTCTTTTTGTACACTTGGCTAACGAAACTAACAAAAGTGCTCGGCAACAGGCTAAAGGGGGCGTGGCAATTGCATGATGCATTCGCTTCATGGATTAGCGTTGGAGGAGGAGCAGCAAGTGTCCTATTCTGTTGGCTGTTGGCCCATCAAATTATCGACTGTCAATACACAAAGGCGAGGCAAGTGGAACGACAAACGGCGAAGCAACAGTCATCGTTGGACAGGACGAAGGACATCAAATGCTTTTATAATTGTCAAATGGCAACACTTTGCCATCATCCAGGCAATCTGGCTGAGAACGTGGATACAAATCCGAATGCGACTGCGAATGCGGACAACGACACGAATATGGATGCGGATGCGGATGCAGTTGCGGATGCGAATGCGAATGCGGATGGCAATATTGCAAGTGTCGTAGTAAACGCTGGCGATGATTTAACTGCCATGGAGCGACATCAGCAGCTGTCAGCGACACTTGCTGCTGTTGGAAAGGATGTGGCTGATTCTCGTATGGCAGTGGAAGGGACATCCAGGGCAGTCGGAATGGAAGTGGGTGTAAAAGTAGCCAGGCTGGATCAACGATTATTGATGACTTGGCGGCGAATAGCAGAGTCGAAGTGCATCTCATGCTGATGCTGAATTGATGATGAAATGCATTTCAAAAAGTAGCTTAAGGTGCTCGCTCCTTTTGCAGCAGCTCCTTCTCTCCTTTTTTGCCCTTTTGTTGCTTTCATTTCTCCTTTTGTTTCAGTTTGGGGTTTCAATTCGTTTATTTCGTTTCTTTTCTTTTATAGGTGAAAAATGTGCAATGTATTAATTAATATATGAAAATTAATTGCATTGCGCCAGCTGTTTGTAGTCCTTAAGTTAACACATAAGAGAAAAGTAAAGCCAAAAAGAAAATAATAATTTAAGTTAAGCAAACGGAAAGTAAACGAGCAAAGAAAAAAAAACGATAAGGAAAAAAAGTAGTATTATAATATTAATTGATATAAAGCTATTTCCATAATCAATAGGTTTAATCAAATGTCGTTCATTCACTGTACCCAAATGCAAAAGTTTTGCAATGCTCAACGTCTTTTTAAAAATAACAATATAATATAAAATTTGTTTTTGAACGGCATCGAATGTTTCTTTGGATTTATTCCTACAAATGATCGAATTTGGCAAACAAAAACAGATCTTAGAATAAAGAATCGTTTCTAGAAAAGCGTTTGGCATCTTTTGATATCATTAACTTAGTTCATTATATAAAAACCTTCAAATTTTCATGCTGATTTAAAATCTAGAAATGTTGCAATGCAATGTTCGTTTTAATATAAGTCAAACCTTGCATTTTAGGTTGTCTGTATAGCTATTTCCAGAACCATCAAGTTCTATCATCAGTAGACTTTGCTAAAGAACTCCAGCATTGCAATAGTCTTCAACGCTGAAACTAGTTGGGAATTACTAATGAATGAAGCGAAACCAGAGGGCCAGGGCTAACTTCGACCGCGTCAAAGTTTGTATACCCGTGCAACTTTTTTGGTAACAGAAAATAACGAAATTATTGAGAAAAGTGCCAGAGTATACAAAATTTGGCGAAGCCTACCGCTCAGGCGCTATGAAAAATTAGTGTACGGGCTTCGACATTGACGTTTCGTTTTAATATCAAATTCATAATATGATAAGGTCAATATGTCATACAGACATAGGTTTTTAAGGCAATATAAAGCTTTTCTTCATTAATAGATAAATCAGTCGAAAATCATAATGTAACCTCTGAGCAGAGAAACTCAAAATTTATTCCCACGGCTTTTTGGTTTTACTGACAAAATTCTGGAAAAATATTTACCCCAATGAAAACAGACAGGATGGATCATTTTGGCCACTTAAAAACATACCGTCGAGCATTTGGAAGATTGTTTAATCAGAAATCACCTTGATGAGTCATTATTAAGCCCTCTTTTTGATTAGAAAAATAAATCTTTTAAAAAAAAACTTAAATATGTTTCTTTCATGTGCTCGAAGTCTGATTACTATAGCAAAATGTGAGGCTAAATATGACTCTTAAAGAAACTGTACTATTTTCTTTTGAAATATGGAGGACCCATTTATGATCAGAAAATTAATTATAGTTAGTTTACTTATTATTGCGATTTTCCTAGATTTGTTACTGTATCAAAAGCTTTAATTAATTTAAATGGTTTCCCATGGTTAAGAATTCTTCCAAACTTTTTTAAACTTTTTTTAAAGAATTTAAGAACTTTATTTATAATTATTTACTGAACTTTGAATGCTAGTGTAATGTGGCCAAAGAATTTTATAAAGTTATGGAAAACTGTCCCGAGATAATTTTATGATTCAGGAAAGATTCATTTCTGACAGCCAAAAAAAAATCTCTTAAAGATTAATTTCTTCTAGGCAGCGATCAATTATATAATTGAATATAATTGAAAATGGCTATATGCCATTGCGGCTTATTGCCATTTTTTCTCTACGAACGGATTTTGCCATTCACTTAGTACACTGAGAGATTAGCTCAATAAAAAGTATCGACATCTATTTGCATTTGAGTACAGTGTATGAATTAGAGTTATTCTTAATAAGTGTTAAATATGAAAATTGTATCAAGTACGTATCTTTATGTTGTTAAACAATTGCATAAATTATGATAAGTGTAAGAAACTTTCTCACAGTGTACAGCAAAGCTTGATGTGAACAAGTTAAACGGCACTTTTGAGCTTCTAAAACTGTAGTGCGTTTAAAAAAACAAAACAAAACTGAGCTTTTTCCACGATTAAGCCGGCTTGCCAAATCATTCGATTAAGAAGAGAAAATCTGAATAAAAGAAAAACAGATAACAAACCAGATGATGTCATGTATATATGTAGGTACATATAAAAAACTTTATTTAACTTAAATCGATATGATATCGATACATAATAGAATCATTGTATAGAAAGGAACTTTTTACGGTTTTGGAAACAGAAATCAAAAAAACAAAATTAATTATTTGAAAAACAAATTTTTTCTTTTTGAACAGAAACAAATAAATTATACTGCTTTCAAGAAAAAAAAATCGAAAAACTCAAATAAACATTAAAAGAAAAAAAAAACTGAAATAAAAAAAAATTAATTAAAATTTTTGGCAAACAAAAATCCAGCGGTAAATAGTTCCTTTGCCTTGAATAAAACATGATTAATACTACCAGAAAAGCAGATGTAAATATAAACTAAAACTAAATAAATTAGTAAATTGCAATGTGTAAATGTTAAATATGAATTAATCCAATTATATGTATATGTAGATATAATATGGATTACATGCGCTCAAGATTTGTCTAATCAAAAAGTGTTGTGAAAGTTGTCTTCCCTGAATTTATGTTTCATTTCTTTTCAATATTCAGTTGGAAATTAAATTACAAATTTCAATATGGGTTTCAATTAATTTAAAAAACATAAAAACTTACTTGTTAGTGTATATATAGAAATAAAAAAAACATTAAGATATAAATGTATTTTCTTTTAAGTGTTTTAAATATAAAAACCATAAATGTTGATTAGCTGCTAAGCTTCAAACAAACAAACAAATAAAAAAAAGTGGAAAATTAGTTTTAAACATTTGTATTGGAAATCAAAAATGCTGTTTGCATTGAATATAAAATATTCATATCTCAATAATTAAAATAAACTATGCAAAATACTCATGTGTAAAGCAACAAAAAAAAAACCAAGAAATGAAAGGAAAAGCTAGCTTAGTATGATTCCATGTTAGAACCCTAAGAAATCAAAAAACAGTGATGTAAAAAAGTATGCAGCAAGTGGCAAATAATACAAAAAGTAATCAAAGAAAACAAAAAAAGTTAGCTATTAAAATGAAAGTAAATCATAAAAATATATATATAGAGATGAGAAATTGAACGCAAATGATGAATGTAAAAAGTAATTTAAAATGCAAACACTTAGTATATACGGCATTTGTTTAAACAATAAGCAAGCAAATATACATACACACATACATAAATATATACATAAATATATAAATAAACAATAATAAATATTTAATAACAAAATCGTGTCAAAGATGATATTCTTTTCTTATTGGTTCATGGCTTACTTTTGAAAGTTTTCAAGACTTCAACTTCCAAAATTGATTAACTGAAGCCTCAGCAATAAGCAGTGCAGGATTAGGACAAGGACGGGCGTTGGGGGAAAAGTTTAAAAAGTTTTAAAGTTTTTCAATGTGTTCAATATGACGTCAAAATCCGGCAAAAACTAATATAGATATGTATGTATTTACAGTTTCGCAAAGATCCTTTGTGGTCAATTCTTTTTTTTTCTGAATGTATTAGGAACCGATTTTAAAATTATGTATTATCTTAATTAAACCAAATTATATCATTTTTTAATAAGGTGATTCTAGCAAAAACAATTGGCCAAAATGTAGTTTTCAAGATTTAAATGCACATTAAAAGAAACCATTTTCGATTTATTTAATTTATATAGGAACATGCGATTTTATTCAACAAAATTCTCTAAATTAGACCTTGATAAATTAGGCGTTTTTTGAAATGTTATTTGGGATTTTTTAACTAGATTAAAATCAAAACTGAATAAAGTGTCTAAAATTTCAACTCAACATTTAAATTAAAAAACTTTAAAGGAGATAATACTTCCCAAAAAACGGTTGAAATATGGGAAAATTACGGAATTGCAAAGTTAGGAGTTTACGAAAATTGTTGAAAAACTTTAGAAATTTAATAAAGTGTTGAAACAACTTTTGGCAGAGCTGTGAAAGGGAGTCCCGCCCTAGCATTTGCTTAACCTGCTATATAACTGATCCCGCACTGGTCCGTCCTCATGTTACACGTGTTCTAAACTCCCACTATGCAATTTGTGTTGTTGGTCTCCGCTTTGGAAATTTTTTCGCTGAAGGTCAGTCGGGACAAGGCTTGGTCTGGAGCCAGTCAAACGCGCTTGAATGACGACGATTGCACACTTCCGAGCTCAAGTCATATATTTACTACAAAAATCGTCGTTATATCAAATCAATAATTTCGGGCTTTAATTTATATGGACAACAACTATAGTTTTGATTTTCCTTTCATTAACAACACAATATATTGTTTTCCCCTACATACATAACTCCAATATATTTCACATCTCTGTTTTTTTCCACACACGTTGTTGTTGTTCTCGGTTGTGATAATTAATTTCTTGGTTATAATAAAAAATATATATATATATATATAACAAAAATTTCAATAAAAGTAAAACAACGTTTACCCAGTAACTCAACCACCAACAAAAACATTTAACCAATTGACGGAACGTATAAAGATTAAACAGATATGCCATACCATACATTTTTTACATGTTATTGTCGCTCATTTTATAATTGATTGTGAAAAAATATCTATATATTTGTTATTGTGCTTCATAGAGGAACGAAAGAAAATAAGATAAAAGAAAGAAAAAAAAGGTAAGAATATATTGCGGTAAGTTGTACGTCATTTTGGCGCCAAAAATGAATGAAAATGTTGCTAAACTTAATAGCTAAGTGTTGGCAACATTTTCCCTAAGAACAGGCTGAGTGTTGAGCAACATTCTACTATAAATGTTCGGAGCAAATGTTGCTTGAAAGTTGCAATCTGTTTCTCTTTCGATAATACTTATCGATCTGCCATTTATAGCAAATCTCTCTCACTTTGACTATAATATTTGTTTTGTTTTGTCTCTCTCGCGGTTCATTGACCCAGCAACAACAATTTCCTTGAGCCTTGTTGGAGAAGGCCACCTCATTTATCCCATTGGTTGCTGCCTGCCCAGAGCAATTTGCTTAGATCAAGTACAGTAAATTTTGCAAAAGAAATTTTTTTTTTCTTACCTCCGGCAGAACTTGGTCTCAAGACCAATGTCACTTAATTTCAGTTGCCTTTTAGTTGTGCTTGCAAGTGGTAGCAATATAGAACAAATTTTGACGCCCAAAAAAGCATAAAAAAAAATCACAAAAAAAAGAAGAGAAATTTCATAGAAATCCTCGAATCCTTCCATTTATTATTTCACTTCTGAAATATATGTAGAAACTTTTTTGCCTAGATTTCATCGATAAATATAAATGCCTTTCGTCGAAAGATTTCAACAAATACGGAATTTTGTTATGAACGTTTGTCTTATCGAGGCCATACAATTTGTCCAGGACCTAACGCATGCCATCTGTTTGGACTTTCGTGGTTTATTCAATCCCATCTAGAGGAAAGAAAGTAACAAAGGAGGAAGAGAGGAGAACGAAAGTAGCAAAGAAACCCTGAGATTTTCAAACCAAACTTATAAAAGGTAAGAGAAAGTAAAGAAAATTACCGTAAATTTTTGATTACTTGCTTCATTTTCGTCTACATAAGAAGGAAAGTGTAAAAAAAACAGGAAAAGAAACCTCATGGTAGTTACTTTTCACTGAAGTGTGAGAGGTTATGTATAGGTCCCAGAGATATAGTAAGACATTGAACTGACAAAAGAATTGATTAATATAGTAAAGGGTTTAAGTTAACAAAAGGTTTCGTTAACCAACATTATAAAAAGCTTAATAATTTAGGCAAAATGGCGTTGCAATTGAATTCTTTGGTTCATTTTCAGTTGAATTTTTTATTGAAGACTTAAACTAGGTTTTTATTCCTGTATTAACTTAGTTTTACGCCTTGTCTAAGAAAGAATTAGTTGGCCTTCTTCTAACTTCAAGTAAACAATTAGTTTTTCGCATTTAAAATCCGAATCTAATTCATTCTGTTGGAATAGTTTTGATAAATTTGAACATTTATTTAAAGTCTTACTAGTAATTTTACTATACATTTGTCTTCAATTTTCGGCCATAAGTTTCACTTTTAATATTCTACAATTTTAACAACTTTTACCCAAATGATTTTTAGCCGAAATCACATTTTTCTCTATGCCATTTATTCCAACCACATGGAAAAAACAATTTAATATAACAATTTATGCACTTCCGGTTTTGAGTTTCTACTTCCTGTTAAATATGGCAAATAATTGTATTAACCAATTCCATATAGAAAGTAGGTTTAAGAATAACTAAAGCATTAATTCGATATATGTAACTTTACGAGAAATTTTAACTAGCTAATTTTAAGTTAGTTCTAGTTTATTTAGTGCCTTGTTAAGCCTTGAAATTACATTGCACTTTTCTTTTATTTATCGTTTTCAGCTGCAACTCATCAATCACATCACACTCAAATCGGTGACCAAAAATAAAACCAAATCGACCCACAAATCGACATCTACAACAACAACAACGACCCAATCCCTTAAAAAACGGACAGTGTAACGACATTTTTTGTGCTTGGTTTTAAAAACTCAACGAATCACACCACACACATCAAAAACTTCATATATATATCACTCACTACACACATATTTGATAGTCATCTTCGATCCAATTCGATCTCATCAAATAACCAATCATGCTTTCTTGTGCCTCATTCAACAAATTGCTCTATCCCACGGCGACAGGTGGTAGTGTTACGCCTGTAACTAGTGGTAAATCACCACTTTTGGGATCATTAGCCAATCTTCCATTGGCCACGGGACCGGCAGGAAATCCGGTTGGTGGTGGCAGTGGAGCACCAAGTGAAACGCAGAGCGAGATTTCCTCGGTGGACAGTGATTGGAGTGACATACGTGCCATTGCATTGAAATTGGGCGTACAAAATCCGGACGAACTGCATACGGAACGTTTCAAGGTTGATAGACAGAAACTTGAGCAATTTATAACGGGTAAGTGAAAATGCCTATATCCCATTCATCCAGAGTTGAAAAGTTCTTTTATGAAATTTCTGTAACTTGTCAACACTGAGTTTACTTGCAGTGTTTGTAAATATGAAAATATTCTTCCACATGTGCATTGCATTTGCTTCAACCATCAACAATTGAATAACTTGCGAATTTGTTATCTAAAAGTTTCTAATTTTATATTTCCATTCACAGCTGATAGCGCCATTGAAGGCATGAATGGTGCAGAGTATTTCTTTAACGACGTAAGTACAACTATAAAAAGGCATCATAAGATAAGACTAAAAAAATGACAGCCATGACGAAGCTATTATACACTTACAAAATATTTCGGTTAATAGATGTCGAAGCTTTTCACCTGGCAACTGACCAGACTTTTTTGAATATTGCAAACTTTTATATGCTAAATTTGATTCTGAAACTTTTAAATCGTGTTTGATCTTTATAGTCTATAATCTATTAGAACAAAAGCGTCCTTGAAAATGAGATTAGTCTTTAAAATTTTATATAAAATCCTTCATAAAAGTCTTAAAAACAGATTATCAAATACTTTGAAAATTTAATCAATATTTTCAAACAAGTCATTGACATATTTACACATATTCATTCAAAAAGAATATTTTATTGTTAATCAGTAGGCTTGGATATTTTACAGACTTCTGTCACAGAGTTTAGTTGTATTAGTCGTTTCTAATTGTTAGTATTAAAAACAGAATTCCCAAGTGAAGACAAAATTTTTTTTTCTTTTACCTACCAAAATCTAATCGTAGATAAATTTTAGTGCAAAGGAAAAATTGTAGGTGGTTTTTAAATGTGCAGTTAATTTATTTTATTACATGTACATTTTTCTAGATCATGAACACTACGGATACCTATGTAAGCTGGCCTTGCAGACTGAAAATCGGTGCCAAGAGCAAAAAGGGTGAGTGAGAGGGATTACATTGAACCCTTTTGTAAAAGGTCTTCGGTGGCGTAACAAAACAAAAAAATTTGTCCTTTAATTTTAGATCCTCATGTGCGTATTGTTGGTAAAGTGGACGAGGTATCCCGGGCTAAAGAACGTATTCTTGGCAGTCTGGACTCCCGGGTAAGTTTTTATAGATAATTCTATTTAATTTTCTATTTTCTGACTTATCCTTTATAAAACTCTAAGGGGACTCGTGTGATCATGAAAATGGATGTCAGCTATACGGATCATTCTTATATCATTGGACGCGGCGGCAATAATATTAAACGCATCATGGACGACACTCACACCCATATACATTTCCCCGATTCGAATCGTTCGAATCCGACAGAAAAATCAAATCAGGTATCGCTGTGCGGTAGCCTGGAGGGTGTTGAACGTGCTCGTGCCTTGGTTAGATTGTCCACACCCTTACTCATCTCATTTGAGATGCCTGTGATGGGTCCAAATAAACCGCAACCGGATCATGAGACACCCTATATCAAGATGATTGAAAGCAAGTTCAATGTGCAGGTAAGACATTGTGTAGAATGAATCTAAATGAATATTCAAATGAATCTATTCATTCTCTGTATTAGGTCATATTTTCTACGCGTCCAAAATTACATACATCCTTAGTATTGGTCAAGGGTTCGGAAAAGGAATCAGCACAAGTGCGAGATGCTACACAACTATTGATTAATTTTGCCTGTGAAAGCATTGCAGTAAGTTTATTAATAAATTTTAAAATAATATTCATTATTCATTGGCTTTCTCTTTGTCATTTTTAGAGCCAGATTCTTGTTAATGTACAGATGGAAATATCGCCACAACATCATGAGATTGTTAAGGGCAAAAATAATGTCAATCTTTTAAGCATTATGGAACGTACTCAAACCAAAATCATTTTTCCGGATTTGAGTGACATGAATGTGAAGCCATTGAAAAAGTCACAAGTGACAATCAGCGGACGCATTGATGATGTCTATAAGGCGCGACAACAATTGCTTGGCAATTTGCCTGTAGCATTGATATTTGACTTTCCGGACAATCAAAACGATGCCTCCGATATAATGAGTTTAAATACCAAATATGGAGTGCTAATTACCCTACGTCAGAAGCAACGCCAAAGCACTTTGGCCATTGTGATAAAGGGTTTAGAAAAGTTCATAGGTGAGTATCATCTTCTACTCCTCTCCTGTCTGATTGTCTTGTATGAAATTCTCTTTTCCCTTGTAGATAAAATCTATGAAGCTCGCCAGGAGATTCTATGCCTGTCCTCGCCAGCAATTCAACCCGTTATACCCGATCATTATTTTATGCCCAAAGATAAAGATTTGAATTTAGCGTATCGCACACAATTGACAGCATTGTTGGGCGGTTATTCAGACAATTTGAAATCCCCGCCGGGTTTGCTGCCCCCGGGCCTGTCCAATCAATTGACGCCCTATGCGAACAATAATCATTTGTTACTTAATGCCAATGCATCGGTTAATGGCAGTGGAGGTGGAGGTTTATCCACACCAACTGGCATTTGTGCGCCAACACAGAAATATATGCAGATGCATAACAATTTCCAACAGGCTCAGGCGCAGCAACAGCAGCAGCAACAACAACATGTCCAACAGGTTGCACCACGACAATCAGTGGTGGCCAATAATAATTATTTACAAGTACCAGGATCAAAACCACCACTGAATGTTGGTAGCAACACGGTGAATGTATCGCCACGCAATAGTTGTTCACAGAATACGAGCGGGTATCAGAGTTTTAGCAGCAGCACAACATCTTTGGAGCAATCCTATCCACCGTATGCCCAATTGCAGGCTACGGTATCATCGACATCATCCTCTTCGAGTTGTGCGAATCGAGCACATTATTCACCCGATTCCACTTATAGCAGTGAAGGAGGAGGCGGTGGCTTGGGCATGGGAGCCAGCGCACGTCTCGGACGACGTCTGAGCGATGGTGTTCTCTTGGGTCTTAGCAATGCCGCCGGTGGTGTTGGTGGCTCAATGGGTGGTGCTGGTGGAGGAGGTGGAGCTCATTTATTGCCGGGCAGTGCCGAAAGCTATCGTAGTCTGCACTACGATTTGGCCGGAAACGGTGTTGGAGGTGGTGGTGGTGGTGCTGCTGGTGGCGGTAAGCAACATCAGCAGTTGACTCATCGGGCTTTCGATTTCGATATGAAGCGGGCGTTCGGTTTCAAGGCCATGGAACGTACGCCTGTGGCTGGTGAATTGCGTACTCCCACCCCGGCATGGCTGGGCATGGGTCTAAGCCGCACCTCGCCGGCTCCCATTGAGACGGTGGATGACGGTTTGGCTTCCGGTCAGGGCTGGCGTATGCCAGCACCATCCCCACTCGGCTTGGGATCGCCCTATGGAGTGAGTGCGACTACTGGACTATTAGATGCCACGCCCGTCAATCGACGTATGCAATTGTCGCAGCACAAGGACATACAGACGCTATTGACAAGTCTGGGCTTGGAGCATTACATAAGTGAGTATAACAAGACTTGCTATTTAAAGATATTCGTGGTCCACTTTCAATTGTCTTTGCCAATGCAGATATAAGTGAGAGTTAGTTACGGCGTTCAAACCTGATTTTAGATGTTCATACATGAGTATATACCCCTTGCGCTTAGTGCCCTTATATAGTTATCCGAGAGAAATATTGTGTGACGATATATATAAAACCTGATTACTTATTTCAAGTTATATCACTAAAACAACGTTTTAACCGAATGACTATGTAATATATATAACTACTGTGCAAATATATACTATAAAGTCGTTAATAGTAAATTTCAGATTCTTTTATTTATCACACTTTACCAAATTAATGGCTATAAGTAATTCAGAATATAGAAATTTGTAGATTCCATCTCTAAATTTGTCTGAAAAGCCGTAAGATCGTCAAAACTTAGTCTAAAATTCGGTATCTGCATCTGACTACTAAATAAGTGTCAAGACTTATTGGCACTTGACTTTTTTTGTATAAAATACATTTTTTAATTTAAATAATTGCCTTAACTAACTCCACTTCTATTTAGAAGAACAATAGTAGTATTTAAATGGGTACATATACATATAATATAATACATATCCTATGACAAAAACGAAAAGCAGTCCGAGTTTCTAGAATATTTGAATAGTATTTTAAATTGAATTTAACCAAAGTGTAGTTAGTACTAAATAGTGTTCATTGGTGACGTTTCTTATAAATCAAATTAATTTAATTCAAATGTATTTATTAGTAGTTAATGAAACTTACGGCTAAGAGTTGGATGCCATTACAATTGAGAACCTTTAGTATAACAATTGCCTTAAATTACCGTTTTTTTGTATTATCAATCAAAGTTGAGTTCTCAAAATGTTTTCATAGTATTTTAATAACATGCCCAATATTCAAAGCTGGTCAAAAGTATTTTCACAATGAACATTCTTTACAACTTTCATTTTCGAATAATATTATTTCGAATATTTTGTTGTTAAATGATGAAGCTTCAAAGCTTAGCATGTTATATTATTTTAATTTACTAACAACAACAAAATATCTTCGAAAATAAAAGTTTCAAAAGAAAGTTCATTCTCCAAATACTATTCCTACCAGTGTACAGAATATTATGTAATATTTCTAAGGGTTTAAATTTTAAAGCATTTGAATGAAAATAAAACATAATTAGAGATTTTTGGAGTCCTAGCTAACTTGTGAGATTTAAATTAGTATGTCGTTCTAATAAGCGAGTGATAAATCCAAGGGTTTTAAGTAATGTATGTAACTGGTTTCCTTAGCTGAAGAAAATTGCATATGGGTAGGACTTTTCATAGAGAAATTTTTCATTTAGAAAAATAGACAAAAATACATTCCAAGCGAAAATCTTTAAAAATATAAAAACGTTGCTAACTTCAATTAAAATTAGTTAAAGAAAGAGAATTTTAAAATCAAAAGAATTGTTTGTACTCACCATGATAATTAAGGTTTTTCCTTGAACAAGAACTCCAAGTCAGGAAAACCTCTAATAATAGGAAGAGATTAGAATAGAATAGAAAGGCTAACTTTTGATTGATCTTAACTCTAACTGCTTATTAGTTTTCTTAAATCCAATATAATTATTTTTCATAAATATGCATTTTCGAAAACGATTCTCATTTATATTCTCTCATATTTACTTTCAGAAATTTTCGTGCTTAATGAAATCGATTTGGAAATGTTCACCACTCTGACTGAGGAGAATCTAATGGAGCTAGGTATCACAGCGTTTGGAGCTCGCAAGAAGCTGCTGACGGCCATACACACGCTGCTGGCTAATGAGGCTGCCTGCAGCAGCATGCCCAGCAGCAGCTCCTCGCAGAATTCCTCATCGCCGCGATTCTCCGGCAGTGCTGCGCCCGGCGCTGAGCGTCGTCCCTCAAATCAGTGGTGAATGAATCAAAAAAAAAAAACAACCAAATCATCACATTTTTCACACATACACCTACTATACCTATTCTAGATTTTTTTTTTTTTTTTGCATGCCCGTTTGATTTAATTTATTTTTGTAATTGTAAGCTTTCGCTATTCTATGTTAGGTCGCTTGCCGTATTGAGGGAAACGAGGAAAAAGAGACTTACTATATAACGACTTTTCTGTACTCTGCAAAGAAAAAAGATTAATGTAAAAAAGCTTGTGATTTTTGCCAGAATTTCACAATATTGCTTGACCTTGACTTATACTCGTATTTGTACTAAAAACAAAAAAACAGATAGAAAGTTGCGAAAAATTGCCAAACAGAATGTGGCCAAAATAGTTAATGATTAGTTCATTCAACGTAAAAATCGGCTTGCAGCCTGACCATAGGTAGTATGTAATTTTTAAGCAACTAATTTATTTCGAAATTATTTATATATTGTAGAACAACAACAAAACAAATATTTTGAATTATTTATGAAATTTAACTACGCAAAAAGGAAAAACCCTCCCCAAAAATATGAGTATCTACACAAAAACACATACCATATATCAGTTTATAATTGTTATTGTAAGAAATGAATTTGTGTAAATGAAAAATTGGAGAAACCCCCCCAAAAAAAGAAAATATATATATACTTGTATTAAGAGTGAAATTCGAAAGGAAAAAAAACATATTTAATATGGAATAAATTGATGTACGCATATGAAAAATGTGTGTTTTGGTAATTGACCTCTTTTATGGTTGTCTTGGGGATATGTCTCTTGGTTTTTTTTAGTGTGTAGACAACAAATAAATTAAATGTACGAATCCTTGGGCTTTCAATCCATTTGAAAACCTTGGAGTTATCCTGGTGTTCTATGAAAAAGCATTTAATCACGTATCCAAGTTGGCGATATGTGAAATTTATTTACTATTTTTATCATCTATGGAGATTCCATATTAAAGAATAATATATATGAATGCAGACTTTTATTTTGGAGAACGCCCAGTACTCGCCATTATATCACTCCGATATATTATTCTTCAGTTTGATACGATTACAGACTTTTCAGAATAATCTTAATAGCAATCTGTAAAAAAGAAGTGAATGTAACATGAGAATTTGAATGGATATAATAGACTTTACATTTTGGTTGTCAAATCTAAAATTAAGGGTTTATCTGGTAATCAAAGTTAACCCTCTAAATAACTACTTTCCAAAATAATCAAAGATGTCTGTGAGGTGGGAGAGAAAGAAGGTATTCAAACTTACATCACTGATTCTCAAAATTAGCTATTCAAGAAGCCTGCAAAATCTTATTGGACAAAGAGATCAGAGATAAGAATATTATAATCCTTTCAAACAGTCAAGCAGCTATAAAGGCTGTACGCCAAATACAGATCGAAAGGTATTTTGAATATAGTTTCTGGATCTAAATTAATATTTTCTGTCGTCTATCATCAATTGTGTTCTACATCAATTTTAAAAAAGCAAACTTTGCTGGCTGAAATATAATTTTAAGTATTCTATTAACTCGAAGCGAAAATAACATCAGTACATAAAAACAATTAATCTTATCTAAACAATTATAAAACGTCAAAATAAATTAATGTCGAAAAATAATATTAAAGACAAAAAGTTAATGAAATTACAAGTTCTTTTGGCTGTGTCTTGGATATCTTTTAGTTAAGGGGAGAAAGGACTTCGTTGTTTAATGGAAACATATTTCCTCTATCCAACCAAAAATATGATTAATTCAGCGATTTTAAAAATAGGCCCAAACTATCTACATTCATCTCTAAAAAAAAGAAGTCTTAACTCTAAAAGGCTATTTAGGAAAGTCCTGACTATTCAGTTTTTCTTAGTTTGATCACAGTTTTATCGAACAGTATATAAAAACTGGGACTATTTTCAAAAGTTGGAAGTTTACAAAATACCCAAAAAACCAAAAAACACAAAACTAATAAGACTAAGTTAACGACACACCAAATAAACACAGGAGTTCTCTTAATTACCTAAATCATTAGCACTTCTGCAATACATTTTTACAATACAAACACACAATAGGAATTCAAAGCGTAACCTAAAATCCTGCACGATGTTTCAAAACTCAAAACAAAAACCATATTTCAAATCAAAACCTAAAATTAAGTAATAATAATATTTTAGTTAATTTGATAGCATGATAGATCTTAACAATAATTCCTCCTTGTATTGTATTGTAAACTTTTTCGCCTACAGACTTTTATTTTTATCCTAAATCCACTCAAATAAAAAATCGTATTTCTTACTAATTTAATCCTTTCACATTTGCAATAATTGATTAAAAATAAAAATATAGTTTTTTTTTAGTTTTGTTTTGGTTTATTTTAGTTGAAATTGTTTTTTTTTTTACTGTTGATATAATCATTCACCATTGGGCCACTATATTGTGTTTGTATCGGTTGGTAATGGGTTCGTTATCGCTTCGCTATTTTTTTCTCGCTCTTAGTCGAAATCGTTCGAAAATTATCGATTATTAATGAATACATTTGAACTAGTTTTGAGTTTTAGCCACTACATCGTAATATATTTGGAAGGATCACTATTCAGACTTCGTTGATGGGTCGTGATCCACCGGAGCCACTGCCTCCACCTACCCTGTGACGTGATCGAAGTGGTGGACTAGGCGGAGGACTAAAATCTGTTTCAGTATCATTGTAGTTATAACGACTGTCCGATGGTGAGAGCGAGCGATATGTTCGTGGTGAGTGGACATAGGAGTCACGGCGACCGCCGCCTCCACTGCCACGACCCCAGCTGCCGCTGTGCCGCCGACGATGATCCGAGCCACGATCATCCTCATCATCATCGTAGTCATCGTAATCACTATAATCGGAATAACGATCGCGATCTCGATCCCGATCACGTCCCGATGGTGGCGGTGACCGCATACGGCCCAATGGCGGTGGCCGTGCACCACCTCCGCCTGCATTCGGTGGCAGGAATGGCGGCGGCAAACCCAAAAATGGTGGGAATGGGGCCGGTAGGAATGGCAGTGGATTTTGCATATTTAACAATGGTGAACCGGGTGCAACAAGTGGCAATGGTGAAGGAGCTGTCGTTTCGCCGCCACCATTCGACGATGTAGTTATATCTGCATCGCCTTCTCCTCCTCCTGCTCCCACTCTTCCACTAGCCATGGCCGTGAGTTTGCGACGCAAACCGGCTGCCTCAGCCAATGCTTCTTCGCAGCGGCGCTCCGATTGACGAGCAGCCAGCCACGATTCATGAGCACGATTCTCTAATGTGCCCATTTGGGCCTTATGTGATGCTATTTGGGCCTCTATCTCAGCGCGCAGCTCATCGTTTTGAGATCTATTGAATATATATTTAAGTATTTAACATAAAAAGGTTATTCTTTGTCTATTCACTCACTTAAGTAACTGAATTTCATTCTTCATTAACGTTTGGGTTTCCACAGTGCTGCTTGTTTCGCCTTGATGTTGCAGCCATTTCGCCTCCTGTAAGCTTAATTCTCTAAAAATCGATAAAAGAATCAAGATATTAATGTCTACAAAAAGTTAGTTCGAAGTTGGTCTGTATAGAAATTTTGACTTAAATTTTCCTTTTTTCAAACACATTACTTTACATTTTAATCCTATTTTTATCTATTATAACTTAAAAGTATATCATAAATTCCCGCTCTCACTTACTTCTGCAATTGTGTTTCCTTTTCACGGAAATACCCCGAAAGAACTTCCAGGCGCGTCTGTGCCTCTAGTTTATCACGTTCCGATTGATTGTAGTCCTGCTTCAATTGCTCCACATCGACGCCAGATTGTTTTAGCTGCTGCTCTAGGCGCGCCTTGGTGGCTACCTCCTTCTCCAGTTTTTGCTGTAGTGATGAGAACTTTTTCTGAGCCGCATTTAATTCACCCTTCGTCTTGGCCGATGTTATCAATTCCTGTACATTCAAGTTGGCATCTTTCTTCACCGCTTTGAGACAATCTTCAAGAGCTTCAATTTTAGCTACACTTGTTTGCAAATCATTATGCTCCTTCTCCCATTTGGCAGTAAGATCAAGAATTTGATTTTGCAATTTTTGCATTTCATAATTACGAGCCTCCAGGGATTTGGCCAACTCTTGCTCCGATTCGGCTTTGAGGCCATCGAGGCTTGTCTGAAGTTTAGCCTTTTCCATTTCCAATTCATAGTTCTCCTGCTGTAGAGTATTCATTTCGCTAGTTAGACGAGCTGTATGCTCTGTGTATGTATATTGAAGTTCGCTATTCTCGCGACTCTTCTCGGCCAGGCTCGAATTGATGTCAATTATTATTTCTGAAGAACAGAAGAAGTAAAGAATTTTTTAGGATACAATCTAAAGGTGATAAGAGATTAATTTCTACTCACTTTCTTGATCGTTGAGTTGTCGCTGCAGTTCATCCACTGTATTAATAAAGGCCTCATCACCATTTTGACTATTGAGGACCTCTGACAACATTTTGTTCAATTCTAAGCCAGCTTCAGCAGCATTATCCAGATCCTTAATGTTGAAATTACTTATTATAATAATCTTCTATTTATTTAAGATGTCGTCTTACCTTTTCCAGCGAGCCCACTTGCTCCTGCAGTTTGGCCTTTTCATAGAGTTCCGTCTCCAGTTGTTTTTTGAGCGAGGCTACCATATCATTGGAACCAAATGAATTGTCTTCGATGCTTGCCAATTTTTGGCGTGTAGTCATCAGATCATGTTTAATAATGGCATTTTCCTTGTGCGAGGCCAACAGACTGCGTTCCAATTGATTAAGTTTGGCCAGAAGGGCCCCCTCTTGGCTACTATTGCAGCAACAATAATAGGTAAAGATAAAGCATAGCGACGATATGGCCGCAATGACCACACACAGGAGAAGTTGAGAGTGCTCCAATACCTTGAGGGCAAAAATTTCAACAAAGTTGTCCAAAGTTATGGTTGGATCAGTAGCAGTGGCACGCGGGCAATTGACATTCCGAGAGCAATATCCCTCAGCAGCAACAGCAGGAGAATCTAGAAGAGATGAAATAAAAGGATGAATTCAAACGTTTTTTGTATTCATTTCATATTATGAGGATATACCTTTGGATGCAGACGGTTCCCCACCATTCGAATAGAGTATCCTATGGAGTTCATCGCCACCCAACATAGCAATATTTTCGGGTTCTTTGGAACCACCTTGAGTGGATATAAATGAATTGACAGTGCCCACAATGGTGGCAAAGAGACCCAAGCCAGCTGATTCCTTGGCCAAATCGGAGGGTTGTTGCAGAGGGCTAGCTGTAGAAGGCAAGGGAACAGGTTCCACGGAGCCAACACCATCAGTTTGTGGTGCTAGAGAAGGAGTATCATCGTAATGTCTAGGAGCAGGTGGAAGTTCTTGGGCCACTTCTTCATGTTCTTGAGTAGTTGATGTCTGCTCAGTTGACTCTGAGATTTCCTCTGACTTTGAAGCTGGCGTTGAAGAAATGTCATCAATTTGCTCTGTGGACGTTTCAGTCTTAATGGCAGGAGGAAGTTGCTCATCTTTGGCAACTACAATTGGAGCTGGTGTGGGTTCAGCATCGTAAATTGCCTCGTATGGTGAATTATAAGGTGAGGGAGTTGTCTGTTGCTGCTCTTGTTGCAATCTTAGCTGTTGTTCCTGCATTTGTTTATAATAATCATTGGGATTCTCGAAATTCTGCTTATTAAACAATGGAGGCAAACTAACTGGAATCTCCTCCACTTGCAGGGGTTCCGTTGTTGATGTTGAATCGACATTGAGGGAAGAATCAGTCTTTGTCTCAACTGAATTGCTTATTAAAATGGGATCGGCGACTTGAGGTTGTTGTTGTTGTTGTTGTTGTAGTGTGGGCAAGAGGGGTGCAGCTGGCTCTTTGGATTGCAAATCATTTAAGTCCGCTTGGATATCTTCCGATGGTTTAACATTTTCTTCAATCAATGGCTTTTTACCTTCAACTGATTGAGGCGTAGTTTCTTCCAATTTCTTAATCTCAACTTTTTCTGTGCTTGTTGTCTCTGTGATGGCAATTTTCTCTTCTCTCTCTACTTGTTCGTTGGAATCTGTTTCTGTCGAGGATTCAGTCGTAGTAGTTGGAGTAGAAGGTGCTGCTGCTGCTTGTTTTTCATTTTCATTGTCTATATTAACTTGAGGAACTTCTGATTGAACTACGTTATCAACATTTTTATCTACAATTTTATCAGTTAAATTCTTCGCCAACGCAGCCACTTCAATTGGTTTCTTATTCTCTATCAATTCATCTTTATTGCTTTCTATTTCGTTTGCCTCATCGTCTTCATCTTCTTCGTAGTCATAGTCATCAGGAAAATCACCATATTGATCGTGCTGAAACTCCCCCACTTTTTTTTCCTCAGTCTTGATCACCTTCTCTGGGATAACTGGTACGGATTCTGTAGAACTATTTGGCTGTTCAGTGGCTACTGGAATTGGGTCCTCATTTTGTTTCGTTTCCAAAGGCACAGGTTTTTTGGCACTAAAGTCCTCCACCTTTTCTGTAATAACTGGCAGAGGGTCCTTCGGTTTAATTTCTTCCACCTTTTCGGTTAACACTTGTAAGGGCTCCTTGGGTTGCAAAGGTTCCTCTACCTTTTCTGTTGCAGCTGGGAGAGGATCATTGGTGTCGAGGTCTTGCAAAGAATCCTTAGGTTCTTGCACCTTTTCTGTGCTAGTTGGTAGTGATTCATCGGTCTTATTTAACTCACTTGGTAATGAATCATCAGGTTTGGTTTCCTCTGCCCTCTCTGTAACAGCTGACAAAGCCTCGAGAGGCAACTCTGTGCCATCTATCAATTGAACATTTGGTTTACTTGGCTCAGGAGCAGCTGCTTCGCTACTCTCCGTCGCTGCCTTAGGCTGTTCTGTTACTATGGCATCAACTTTCAAATCTAGAGGCGATGTTGTCGTTGTGGTTAACAGATCATCTGATGTTTCGGAAGCATTCAAAACAGGTTCCACGACTGGTTTGGGACTGCCAGGACCCACCACAGGCACCTCAAATTTCAGATCCGCATCTCTGATCAGAATCCTTTGCTCCATAATGAAATCCTTGTTGACATAGCCACGACGACCACCAATTTCTGCGCCCCACATTTTTTTATTTGACCCAGCACTTTTAGATAGAATGCGAACCGGCGCATTTATCTTTAAGGACAGCAAACCCTCACCACCCGCATTATAATTGATCCTGGCTTTGCCCGTCGAGATGATCTCTGGAATAAATTAATTATGCAACGTATAACGCCAAAACTCTCCATACACCTTGGACTCTGATCCAATTACTTACGTTCACATTTTAGGTCAGCGCACAGTCTTTTGTCGGACAAAGCCAACGAAGGCGATTCTGCCCACGTCGTCGATGGCAAACAGACGAAGCCGACTAGTCCGACTAGCAGGGCCACAAAAATTCGCAAATCACTCATTCCCACTAAGTTTTCTCGTTGCTGGTTCGTTGGCCGCATTTTGCATTGTTTCTTGCTCGCTATTTCTTAATGTTAATTAGTCTCAACTTATGGACTATATTTTTTGTGTATAAAAATCTCTTCAATTACTTTAGCTGAGTTGGCTTTTCATCTCAGCTGGTGAGAGTCGGAGTTGCCACTTGAGTAAAATATCGCGAGAAATGTCTATCGATTGCTTGAAATGAGATGCATTGTATTTATACACTGCTACAAAAAATCTATATCAGGCAAATGATATAAGCTTATAAATATCTTAATTAGTTTAAAATATGTCATATTGTATTTATTTAAAATTGGCTTCAGGTGACAAGTGGTTGAATATAATGATATCAAGCAAGCTGATTAAATTATTTTACAATCACATTTAAGCAATACTAAAACGGGTATTCAGTCACAGAAGATTTTATATTCAAATTTTAAATGCATTTAAATACGACACTGATATTTTTCTTTTCCAGACTAAGCAGGAAAATAAAATAACATTTGTAATACTTTAACAGTGTTTAAGTGATAACCACGAATTACCGTGACACCTGTTACTATCAAAGATGGTAAATAATTATTAAATTGTTTTTTTTTTTTAATTAAAAATATCAAAAATAGAACTAAACATGATTTTCTGAATTTTCCATAGGTAGTTTAGGCAAACCCGATATACATTCTTTGACCTACATATTTTACATTTGTTTGGGTATAAATATTAAAAAAAATTTTAGTTTAAGCTCAAAATTTAAGACAAACAAAAATTTATAAAATGTCATGAAATCACAAGTTAGTTGCCTGCTCAAATATAATTTTTATGTTGTGAGTCTTATTTTATGTTTCTCAAAATGGATGATTTATATTTAATCAATTGATTAAAAATGGCAATATTTTTTTTTTAAGTTTTAAAAAAAAATTTTTAATGATTACAGTCCCTGGTTACTATCGATTACTAGTAATATTGATGGTTAACCATCTCTAGCACCTTTTGCTCATCTCTAGTAGTTCGTCGTCTTTGCTTCGCTGAAGTTGTTTCGCGGTCCGCGAAATTATAATTTTTTAAATTATTGCACCTCGAAACAAATCTAAATGTGAAGTAAGAAAATTGTTATAACAAAAAATAAACCGAGGAAAAAAATAAAACAAGAGTTCACATTCTTGATGCTCATAGTTAAAGTGTGGCCAACGAAAAGTGCAAGTTCTGTGTTAGAATTGTGACCTTGAAAATTGAAGTTTTGCTTCTGTATGTGTATTTTCACATTCAAAAAGTTGTCAACAATTTTTTAAAAAATTCTTCGCAAAATGTATTCTTTTGCACAAACTTTTTTTGATTGAAAATTTTTGCAAAGTATGGTTCCAATTGCAATTTGGATGTGTTTCAAGTTTTTTTTTTACAATTTGTCTGACATCATATTACGAGAAGGAGAGGGAGAGAGAAAAACAGAGCGGGAGAGAGCGAGAGAGAGTGAGATTTGAGATAAAGTTAAATAAAAAAGAGATAACAAATAAGCAAAATAAATGTGCATATCCTTTAACACGTTTTTGTTTTAATTCTTTTGAAAGCCATTTAGTTTATTATCAAGTTGAGTGTGTGTGTGTGCGTATATATACACAAAAAAGTTGAGCAAAATCGAAGATATCATTTTATTGTTTTGATTGTTGTTGTGCATGTAAAACCAAAAACAAGAGGGAGAGTGAGAGTGAGCGAGAGGCGCAAAATGACAAACAGTGAGAGCATAATCAGCAACCTATCGATACTTGCGATAACGATAACAAATTTGAAATTGAAAATATTTTAACCAACAATTAAAAAGAAAATAATCAACAAAACAAAAAACTTATAGATTATAACTGTAACGCAAACGCAATGTTAAATCAACATTGTTATTATTTATGTTTAAACAGAATTAACGCACATGACAAAGAAGTTATATATGTACATACATACATAAATAGAAAAATATTCCAATTGCATTTGCTATCAATCAGGAATTAGTTGATATTAATATTCCATTTTGTTTTAGTACGTTTGATAGATATATACATACATATATTTAATTTTCCCAATAATTTTTAATATTTTGAATTTTTTTAAAATAATTCTTATTAAAAAAGATATAGTGGAAGTCGTTCGTATAAAAAATTATTGTACACGTGGCAAGATTTTGCAGTTCACCTATAAAATATTAAATCTTTTAATATTTTTAATCTCTATTAAATCTTTGTCTAGTGTATTGACATTCGATAACTTGTAATCCTTTGTTTATACACACACACACACACATAGGGAAAGTGTGACGTAATTTTCAATATATTTAAATTTGAAATGAATATATAGTTGAATGCAAAACGAACGTGTGCAATTTTTATTTTCGTTTCGTTTGTCCCTTTTTGGCTGCCAATCAAATTTTAGTTGCTTGCTTCTCTCTCTATAATTACCAATTGCAATTTGAGTTTTAATTTGAATTTTGCATGCAACAGGGCGCGTGTTAGACGCACACCAGCGCGCACACAAACACACACACACACGCACACATGACAACACACAATAACAGAAGCGTGAGAGAAAGGCAATCTGTAAACAAAAATACAAAATCCGATAACAACAACAACAGCAAAAACAACTTTGTGTGGAATTCAAAAAATAGGAAAACCCAAAAGAGCAAATGCAAAGAAAAGCCAAAAGGAAAAACATGTGGCAAAGTAAATGCAAACACAAACAAAAGCAAGAAAGCAAAAGAAGAAAAACAATAACAACAATTAGGTAATGTTTTTTGCGCCATTCTCTTTTCTCTATATATTCGCCATGAGCGCAATCGAACTTCTCTCCCTCTCTCTGTTGCTCTCGCTCTGACTCTCTTTCTTACACTTTACATGGTACAGTGAGTCAAAAACCCAACAAACAGGTGTAATATTCAGGGATCATAAAAATTATTATTAGAACAATTTTGTAAATTAAAATTATT
Organism: Drosophila willistoni; assembly: GCF_018902025.1. NCBI lineage: Eukaryota > Metazoa > Arthropoda > Insecta > Diptera > Drosophilidae > Drosophila > Drosophila willistoni. The sequence goes on from NW_025814050.1 coordinate 7,899,342, forward strand.
TCATCAATTAAAAAAAAACCGTAACGTTTTTAAAAATTCAACAATATTAATAGGTTTTTTAGAATACTAAAAGCAATTTGAAAAAAAACTGCTTAAACTTCTGAATTAAAGTCTATTTAATGAAATTAAGTTTTATTATTTTTTTTAGGGTTTTAAACCATTTTTCTTAATCATTTTAATATAAAAAGCATTGCTACAAATAAATTAGGTGTAACTATTATAAAATAAATATAACCAGATATCATAAATTACCACAACAGTTTAGACACAATATATTTAAAACAAATATAAATAAATTAAATAATATCACAATATGTGAACAAAAAAAAATTTATATACATACATATGTTTTCGAACCAAATTTTTGTATAATTTTCATGACACTGTGCAATTGTCGAATGGTGGAAATTTTGTTGAGCGGAAAATTTTTGTTTAGTATGATTTTTGTAAAGTTCTTTTCGATTATGGAACGCTTGAGCGAAGAAGGTGGTGATTAAGTAGCAGGAGGAGGAGGTGGAGGTGGAGGAGGAATCGAGAGACATTTGACAGTTTCGAACAAAGCAGCCAAGTGTGCTCGACTGTGTGTGTTTGTGTGAGTGTGCGTGTGTAGAGAATACAAAATGAAGAGTACTCACATACATATGTACATACTTGAAAATTGTTTAAACATTTTGTGTTCTGCTTTGTTTTTGGTTTTTTTTTTTTTATTATTTTACTTTTTGCAGTGGTAGACAAAAAAACCCGTAAATAATTTCAATTAAAAACCAACGAAAATGTAAACGGAGAAGCACAAAAACAAAAAAAAAAAAAAACAAAACAAAACTTATAAATGAAAAAATTTTAATAACAAAAAAAAAAGTCCAACTAAAGCTAAACTAGGAATAAACAAAAACAACTCTAGCAACAGCAAGCAACAAAACGCTTAGCAACAATGTTGCACAACAATCAAGTGGCAGCAGCAACAACAACAACAGCAGCAGCAACGGCCTATGGAACAGAGCCAACAAATGCAGCAACAGCAACAAATGCCACAAATAACGCTGCAACGCACTTTGCAACAACAACAGCGGAAACAAATGAAACAGTTGTTGCCATTGTTCCTGAACTGTCAGCTGTTGTCGAAGAAGAAGCAGCAACAACAACAACAGCTGATGTCCCCGCTCCACCACCACCAACAGCAACATCATCATCCCCAGCCGCAGCCGCCGCCGCCGCGGATGAAAATTCAACCTCCTCATTCGCCATTCAGATGCGCGCACAGCAAAGACAGAAAATTAAGAGCTATCACGATGCCAAACAAACGGCCGTATGGCGCACCGATTCACTTGCCTCCAATCCAAATTCAACCATGATGTCGACAATATGTCCATCTGATCCAGGATCAACAACCAGACAGCCAGTTCCAGCCGTTGCATTAGCTTATCCCATGAAAGGCATCATCGTTTCATCATCATCGAGTCTTATGCAACGCAAATCTTCAGATAGCTCGCTAACAGCTTCCATACCTCGTCGTGTGTCATTTCCGGAAAATGAATTGGTTACCGGTTATCTAGAGCCGGCCAATCCATGGAAACAAAGTAAGTAAAATGCATTGTCATTTTTGATGTTGTTATTATTATCTAAACAAAATATTCACTATTAGGCAGTTTTTTTTTTTTTTGGACAAGTTATATAATTGACATAATATATCCAGAAACCAAAATAATCGATCATCGATAGATCGGAATCGAAGTCAATGTGTAATGTCGTGTTCTTTTCCACTTTTTATTTTTTATCTATTTGATTTGCCTCCGAGTGGCGTTTAAGCGGTATTTCAAAATCGTTTCAAAAGTGACATACTCCTGTTTGTTTTCTTAACACAATTTAATTTGTGTACAGTGAAACATCCGCAGGCGGACGTCTCTCGTGGACAGACAAATTTTTACAGTCCCAAGCCTTTTAACATGATTTTGATACTAAAGCCTTTCCCGTGTGCGAATGCTCCCTTAAATGTTCAGTGGATTTTTACACAGTTGCAAAAAGGGTATATTAATTTAGGTCAGAAGTGTGCAACTCATAGAAGGAAGCATCTCCGACCATATAAAGTATATATATTCTTGATCAGCATGACGAGACGATTTCATATATGTCCGTCCGTCTGCCCATCTGGATCGACGCGATCTCCTCCTAGACCGTAAGATCTAAAGAGCTGAAATTTCGCATGTAGGCTTGTATATACTGCACAGTTTGTATATATTGCACAGTTTGTATATCTCGGATTCAGCCGGATCGGACCACTATATAATACCTATAGCTCCCATACAAACGGCAAAGTCACGAACAGTGACTTTTCTCAATAACTTCCTTATTTTCTGAGTTTTTGTCGTGGAATTTAATATTGGTAGACTTGAAATAGAAATCGGTGGTAAACAGTTACTTTAATCAATAACTTCGTTATTTGCTATGGTAAGATTATTCGCAAACATTAGACTTCTTATATGAAACGTTTTTCCACTTTGATAGCTATAGGTACGGAAAGAGTAACAAAAAACAAACTTTGATACGCCGAAGTTAGCCCCGGTCCTCTGGGCTTTAATTCAAATTGAGATACAGTCGAGTCTCGATAATTCGTAATGGCAAGAGCACAGAATTTTTTACGACTTACAGAGGTTTTCGATTTATCAGGTTTTCCAAGGGACGAAGTTTTTTCAAGGAACCAGCACTTTCTTACGAAATATTGAGGTTTTCGATTTAGCGGGGTGTACGAATTATCGAGAGTCGACTGTAATACAAATCAAAACTTTGGTGTAATGGAGTTCCTTTTACACAATTTGAGATCGATATGGAGACCATTTGTTTTTTGTATTTTATTAACAACACCGGATATTCTCAGTATAGAGAATTTTCGTATTCAGTAAACGGATTATCTGTCTCTCGTTCACTTCTCTTTCTCTGTCTGTCTGTGTGTGTGCAAACACGGAAGACAAATTCACCAGACAGAGCCGACGGATGAGCAGACAACATCGTTAACACTTGTCGCTTTTTTGCACTTCCTGTGATTTATTTCAATTAAACCGATTAATTTGATTGCAAAATTGAAAATTGCAATGCAATAATAATGCCGCCCATGTGCGAAAGGGACTAATTGAAAGATGCGAACCGAGCAAGAGATCAAGAATAGGAAAGAAATGTAAAATACGAAACACATAACAAAACTAAATGAAAACGAAAAATAAAAGGCAAATATTTACATAGAGTTGGATTGGGTGGAATGAGACGAGGATGTGTATGGGTGGGTCGGGGGCGGAGGCAGCGGCTACTGCTGCCAAGTCGATGAAGTGCGCAAAATATTTATTTTGCCACTGAATGAAAAAGAGAAATTTACAAATGTTAAACAGAACCGCAATAATGCTTAGATTTTGATATTATTATTGTTGCTAAGCAAGCGAAATCCAATGTAAAATTACATTCTAGAATCTAGACAAAAGAATGAGAAAAAAACAAGAAAGAGAGAGATAAAGAGAGCGAGAGGGAGGGAAATAATGCGTAGAATCAATCATCAGCAAAAAATATGACACAGAAAACTGAACACATTTCAATTGGAACAGCGTTCTAATTTATCATCATCGAAATATTTTTGTATACTAGTCGAAATGCATTTATGCATTTTAAAACAAGATTAGTACTGATTAAGTCCAGGTTAAAAGAAACGAATTAATTGGACAATGTTAAATCTATTTGATATCGTCAAAGGATAACTATATTCTAGACTCATAACCGCTTCTTCTTTTGAGTTTAATAGTCAGTTGATATAGATTAATCCTATTTCAGTGTTGAACAAACCTTAATTAAATGACTCATTCGAGAAAAGAGTTCAATTATTCGCATTTCTTTTTCTAATTTATGCAAATTGTTGCATCAGATCGCACAATAACATAAATTAAGATTAGAAAAACAAACACAATTGAAACTCTACAGTCTGAACTCGAATTTTTGTAGAATATTTTTTTAGTACTACAAACACTTTAAGCCTCTTTGGTTAGTTTTCGGTTATTACTACTACTTTGAAATACTGTTAATATTCAGAGTACACTGAGTTTTGGAATAAATTGATCTTTCATTCTTAATGTTTTATCGGCCAAGTGGGCTAAAAGATTTTTATAATACTAGTCAAAAATAATTGTTATATTTCAATAAGTTTTTTAACTGATGATTTTTATAATAACATTTTTTTTTTAGAAATTTATTACTTTTAAAATTTTTGAAATTGCGTTCTAATTAAAACTCATACAAATAGTATTTAAAGGGGTGTATTTCTATACCCTTCCAAAAAGGATATATAAATTTTGGTCAGAAGAATGCAACGCATACGATTAATCCTTGATCAGCACGACGATCCTTCCGTCCGTCCATCTGGTTTGGCGCGAAATCGTTTGAGACCGTTAAAGCTCCAGAGATGAATTTTTGCATGTGAGCTTCTATATACTGTGTTATACTTCGTTATTTCTAAGACATGGTCATACAAATAAATATTTGTTTGTTATTTGTATCTGTTAATGAGTGTACTTAGTGTGATCAAGATCGGTTGACTATATCATATAAATGTAGCTCCCGAAGGACCGAATAACTTCGTTAGTTTTGAAGCGATTGTCATGAATATATGTCAGTTGCAAATACCTATTCAGATCGAATGCCTATATCATATAGTTCTCATATAGACATACGATAATAAAGCTTGCTACATGCGCCGCATTGCTCCAGCGTAAGATTGTAGGTATTCCTTTCTTTCACTAAATTAGACCTTTAGGACACAACGAAAACTCACAGTAATCGATATTTGCATATATACTTTAAATGTTATCCCAGTTAACTATATTGTCAATTTTATCCTCGAAAAAAAGTTGTTTGATGAAAATGGATTTTAAGCAAACGAAACGTACGTATCCAGTTAAAACTTCAGAAATATCGCTTATGTGAATATTCTAAAGACCATGAAGAAAACTTGGCCTTCTCTTTAGCGAATATTGAGATAAAAGTAGCTGTAGCTGCGTAATTTTCTCAGCTGATAAATAAGGAAAAAAACAGCCAAGAACCATATAAAAATTCCAGTGCTTCCTCACTAAATTGCACATTGAGACATTCTTTTAGCAATTGCGTTGCAATCACCTGTTCTTTGAATGATATTTAGGGCGATGGGCGATTATTAGTCATATCAGCATTTGCATTGAAAACAACACAGGATTCTGAAAACTATTGAATAAATAGTTTTCCCATGAAAACAGATAATCAAAAAAAAAGAATCGCAAAACCAGACAAAGGTGAATGTGAATGAATAATAGTAAATTAGAGGAAGTAGTATAAAGGAATTTTCTTATTTTGAAGTTCTGTTTATAATTATGACTTCTTTAATTTCGTTTTCTTATACATTTCGCCTTTTTCGATTATTTTCCTTTATTATTTTTTTACAATAATATTGTGTACCACCTATGAATGTGCTGATTTTTGTTTGCTATTCGTGTATTTTTTTCGCGTCAGCGATAACAACAAATCACTGATAAGATACTGCTCAGTTCAGTTTGGTATATATGTATATGTATGCATATATGTATTCGTTTATGTATATAGTATATATTAATTTTGCTTTTTTTTCAAGTTTGCTTTGCTTTCGCTCACTCAACACAAGTTTCATTCGCCGGCTTTTGCTCTTCGGCTATAAGTTTGTACAAACGATTACGTTTGTCTCCATATTTACGTATGTATGTACATATATGTATATGTAGACAGTGGCGGACTCTAAGGTGGGTGGAGTAAAGGAAGAGTTCTATACATATTTGTATGTAGTCAACAAATCCATTGTCAATACCTGTAATTTAAAGACACTTAACAAAATCTTACTTATCTAAAGAGATATTAACTTATAGCTTTGAAAATAATTGAAAGTTATTTATTTACTAATTATTTAAGAGAATGGCCAGATGAATAGGTGTGAGCCTAAACATTTGAAAATTGTCTGTATAAAGAATATATGGCAAGTTCTTCAAACAGCAACCTGATTCTCAAAGACTTGTAAAAGTAGATAAGTTCCAACAATAATAATAGTTTTTAAATATAGATTTAGGATATTTTAGTCGGTTAACGCAAAAATGACATACTTATCCACCTAAAATGTTGGAAAAAAGCAATTGAAATATATTCTGAAAGCAAATGAAATAATTATTCGCCGAGATATAGCCAAATATATTTGTAAATCCAAGACATCGAATGTCTGAACAACTTTTTAAACTTCAAAATAGTTTTTGTTAAACCCAAGTGTATAAAAGCGGTTCATGGTTTATTTTAGTGTTTCTACTTAGCCATTTAGTTAAGTTTAGATTAGTTATGTATTATATCTATTAGAACAAAAGTATACATAATTTTCGTTGAAATATATATTTTTAAGAACATTTATGATAAAGATTTTATTTTAGTAAGTATCTAGTGTAAGAATCTTTTTGGTATTCTTATTTTAGATGATTTTACGGTTACTTTTCTATAGTTGACCTAATATAAGAATACGAATACGAACTATATTCTATAGTTGACCTAATATAAGAATACGAATACGAATATACGAATACATTCCTAAAAGTAGAATCTATATATATGTATGTATGTACTTCTAGTGCTTATCCAATATAAATTCAACATGGTCTTTAGAAAAGATTTTTATTAAACGAAAGATAAGATTAGCCTTTAAACTTCCCGTGCATAACTTGATACGCTCCTGTGTGTTTGTGTATGTAAATTTTGTTTCTGTGATATATTTATTTGTTTGCTTGAAGTCTGTTCTTGCCTTTGTTTATACTTTGTTTTCTATATACTTATGCATATGTATTTAAATATATGTATACATACCTACATGTACATGTATGTATGTATGTATATATAATATATATTTACTTTTTTTTTACCATTTGTGTAGGTGTGATGTCATTGTTGTTGTCACTCATAAAACAAACAAAAGGCTTTTGAGAAAAATATAAAGAGGCATTTGAGAGAGAGAGACAGAGCGAGCGAGCAAGAGGGGTGAACCAATGTTTTCGTTTGCGACAAATTTGTTTATTCAATTCAACAATTTTGGTATTTAAAATTCAATTAACAACATAGAAATACAATTAATACGTAAATTTACGCAAATCGAATTGAAATCTATTCCATTGATGGGTTCCAATTTCCAGCTGTGAAACTATAAAAAACAAAAAACCAATATAACACTGTCTAGATGAGAAACATGTCGGGAACTACGGTACATTCTATATACCCTTTTTTCGATTTTGCACATCTAACATATATAACTCTTTGAGTTTTCAAAAAAGGAATAAGGAATGTGGCAAGGAATTTATGTATTTGATCCTAAAAAAAATTTTTTTAAATTTTGTCGTTGGGATTAATATATATTTTTATAATTTAATTTATATATTTCATTTGGAATTTAGTTTCTTACTTTATCTTAATGTTTGTTTTTACTGTAAATTAAAAACCTAAACCCAAGATATTAATTTTAGTATATCTAAAAGTTTACATATTTGATAATTTATGTAATTGCAAATCGATTTCAAACGTAAATTCCGAATAGTTTTCAAATTTGCTCTCACTTATTCCTAGTAAAATCTAAAAAATTAGAAACATTTTTAAGCCAAGTTCCGCTTACAATTTTAGCTGAAAAGTTTTTGGAGTGCAAAAACTACAAAAAGAAGATGAGGTTAAAATTTGTATTGTAGATTTCTAAATGGCTTTAAGACTAATTTGTTTTTTTACTCCTAACGAATGAAATTTATTAAATTTAAATTATTATAAATTACATAAGAATTTCGACCAATTGGAAAGGTCGTTTTTATTTCAATTTCCACACAATTTTCTAGTTTGTTTGCAAAGAATAGAATAAATCAATGATAAGATGTAAATTATTCATTTATAAATAATATTGTTTTGAAAAAATAGGTAATTACTTTTCATTTCCCTGACTAAAGGCAAAGATTTGAGTCCGAATAAAGCGAGAAATGGTCTCAAATCAGAATCAAAAACAAGAATAGGCCTTTTTGAAACACAAATGTGTTTTTTGTCTCATGAGTTTTGTTCTTTACTTTGCTAAAATTTAATTGTATATATAAATATTTTCGTAAGCCAATTCACCTTTGATTGATTAAATTTTTAAAAGTGCTTTTAAAATCAAACGAAAGTGCTTTAAACCAATTAAAACCAGTTTTCCCATCTTTTATATCTCTAGACTTTCCTTACAAAACTCGGTGCAAAAAATGTCACGAGCACAATTAATGCTCCTTTTGTTGTTGTTTTTGTAATTTTTGGTATTTTGTTTTGTTTTTAATTGTACTTAATTTATGCAGTTCTAGCAAAGCTAAGCAAAAAAAAAAACAAAAAACAAAAAAATCCAAAAGAAAAAGTAAAGTAAATATGAGTAAGCTGAATTCAACAATGTTTGCACTTGGCTTGAAAATGTCAGTCAGTTGTTGCGGAAACAGTTTTTATTATAATGTATCGCATGTTCAATCGATGTGTATTTGTTTTCATTAATCGCTTGAATTTTTAATATAAAATTTGTCTACTTTCTGAACATTTAAGTTGCTATTAATCCCCTACATATTTCATATATCGTTTGTTGAATTACCTACAATGATAATGATAAACGAGCAGTGTGGGATAATGACAACTCATTTGTCACCTTTCAGTTAATAAACATTATACAATAAATGACGTTTCTTGTTTTCTAATTTCATTCAGTTATCAATGCAAACAACCCATAGGAAGGAAAATTATATAGCAACTTACTATTTATAACAATACTTTCTTCTTCTTTCAAAATATTTTATTCCAATTTTTTTAATATTGGAATTTGGAATACCCCAAAACATTATAAAATATATGAGACGTTCTATAAAAAATCCCCAATTTTGGCAAATCCATTTTATACAAAATATTTAAAAATATTTTTTGAATATTCGCTTGAAGCTGTTTCCTGTCCCTACTTCTCTGTTTTTCCTTGATCGCTGATCTTGTGTGTCAAAATTCTAATTAAAAAATCAATTAAAAAAGTGCATTTTATTGAATTTTTGCACTTCGTTCACTTCAGTTCACTTGTAAAAACAGCTGAAATTTTTACAGTAATATTCTGTGTAAAAATCAAAACTTTTTAAGCTTTTTGAGAAGTATTTTCCCATGTAAATATTCTTTCGATAAATATTTATGATATTCAGTAAAAAATAATATAAGTAATTATGTAATAAGTTATATTATAAGATTATTGCATTATGTCATAGATTCCTCAATTATTTAATTGATTTTAAAACCTTTTTTTTTTAAGTATAAATTTGTTTTTAACTTTTAACCGCAAATTCATTTAGACGATTTATATATTATCGAAAATTCTGAAATGGAAACGTCTAATTTATTTTAACGGGTTTTTCTTAGTAGCTTCTTTGCACTAAACAAATTAACAGGTTAATTCCAATTTTTCGATTGTGGTTCACATATATGTATGTATGTATATTATCTACCTATACACATACACACATTCTTATATGTATTCTGTATCCTATCGATCTCACTTTTGTCTTAACACTTTTGCGGTTGTTGCCAACTCAAAATAAACAAAAAACAAATATATATCAAAAAGAGAGGGAGAAAAAAAAAATAAAAGCCACGGCGAGAACAAGTTTCCGACATTGTAAATGTTTAGCAGTAAATTAACAACAATTTAATTGAACAATTTTTGTTGTTGCTGTTTTTTCTCTTATTTCTTTCTCTCTGTCTGTCTGTCTATGTTGCTTTTTTTGTTTGCGTGAGTCGATGACGACTATGACGATGACGACGACGTCAGCAGCGGGCGGTAAAAAGTCACAAAAATCAATAGAATAATAAAAAATTGAAAAGGCATTTAATAGATGTCAGACGGCACGCGATTTCATATAGTTTCGCATTTCCATCTTATTCTTTTGCTATAGATCGATAATCATGACCATAGATACGACAAAATGTATGTGCCTACATACATATAAAATATATACAAAATGTATCTAAGATATCATTTTGCTAATTTATCGCATCGCGAAAAACACATTTACATAGTTCTCATATATGAAATGTTAACCTCAAAAGTTGAAATTCGTTTCATTAAAAATAGACATTTTGAATTGTTATTATCAGCATTCAACTTGTCAGGCAATTCTTCATTTTCCTAATGCCAGCCAGGTAAATAAATAAACAGACAACGATGACAAAATTCTTTAATTTTGGGCAAATATGTATTTACATAGAAATTCTCAGGTGGATCAAAGTTGTTTTTGTCAAATAAATAAACTATAAAAATAGAAATTACCATTGCCAGAGAACAAATAACAATATAGGCATAAAAACGAAACTATAAATTCAAAAATCGCAAACAAACACAATTTTTTCTAGACTTGGAGTTAATTAAAAGTCTTTAAAATCGAAATAAAGAGTAATATAGTCGATGGTCGATTCTAATTCAATTTTTTTATTTGAATGAAAACAGAAAAAAGGATAACGATTCAAATGCTTCTATAGTTTTTAGACCTTTTCCTATACAATGCAGATCACTATTCCACTAATGTTTACTCCAAAACACTGACATAGTTTTAGAGATGTGGTTTTAGCTTTTTTCTGAAAAGAATTTGGAAGGAGCTTATGCAGTTAAGTTTTATTATACCCTTGCAGAGGGTATTATAAAATTGGTCAGATGTTTGTAACGCACAGAAGAAGACGTTTCCGACCCCATAAAGTATATATATTCTTGATCAGCATGAGAAGCTAAGTCGATATAGCCATGTCCGTCTGTCCGTCTGACCGTCTGTCCGTCGGTGCGTACGCGTTTTACTCAGCCATCTTAAGAGCTATCGGGATGAAATTTTTTTTGGGAGCTTTTTTTTACCCGGGTGAGATAAAGTATGAAAATCTTTGGGATCGGACCACTATATCATATAGCTCTAGAAGAAACATTTTTGCAAAAATTGGAGTATCCCCATGAAATTTATATTTTGTTTGTGTATTGATGAATTGAGTTGCAGGGAAAGAAATTTCAAAAAGAAAAAATATTATTGCCAAGTATACTGCAAGGGTATATAAACTTCGGCATAGCCGAAGTTAGCTTCTTTGATATTTTTCTTTAAAATCACTTTGATTATTAATTAAAAATAACTTTTCGGTTTTAAAGTTAATTTTAAATTTTGACAAACCATCTGTAAAATGATTTAATTCCAAATGGCACTAGTAGAGTCGAAAATAAAAATAAATTAAAGAAAGAAATATAAGAACGACTACTTTTTTTAAAAAAAACTTACAATTTCAGGGTCTTTTGTATTACATAAAATCTATTATTATAGTTTGAATTTCAGGGTCTTTTGTATTACATAACATCTATTATTATAGTTTGAATGGCTTGACGAAAGATAGGTAATTTCTGAAAGAATTATTCGTATTATTCGTGTTATTCGTACTATCAATTCATCATAAAGTAATTATTTTTGTTATCGATATTGACGATCTATCATTTGTTTATTACGCTTTTTGGTTTAATGTTTACTTTTGACAGAATCTGAGCAACTGAAAGTTGTTTACTAAATCATAATTTTCTTCGAATTTAAATGTATTATTGTTTTGGGCCCAAGCTTTGACTAAAGTAAACACTTTGGCCCTGCGCTTATTAAATCAACTACAGTAAGACCTCTTCTTGTGAATGGCTCTACTGAGCGAACACTTCTCATAGACGAATTTTACAGTCTAGGGGTTTTTGTTTAATTCTTCGAATTGGCCGAAAGCGACATACACTTTTATTTTTTCATACAAAAAATCATCCCACGTTTCCCACATTTCAACGAAATTACTCTTTCGAAGTTTATGAGAAAGCTTCTAGTGTGGAGTTTGATAAATAATCGTTAATAAAATATTATTTTAAGATTAATTACCAAACGTGTACCAAAAATGAAAACATTTCCACAAAATTTTTGGAAAAATAGGGCAGTTTTCGATGAAAATAAAGGGAACAGCTTCTATAGACAATCGATTTTGTCGCTCCCCAGTAGTGATGTAAATTTATGTCTATATTCATCGATGGTTTCAATGTTAATAATCGATGGTGTTTTGAAACATCGGGCTAAAATCTTGATGCATCGATGTATGTCTGATGTTTTTCTGAATTAATAAAGTTCACTGTTTTCTAAAACACAAAAGTTCTCATAATAGTATTTAAAATTAAAAAACCCCACTGGCCTCTTTTCTAAATGTTAGCCTTAACTTTCAAAAATTATTTGAAAATACTTTATCAAAATAATATTTCTTTCACCTCATTTGGACTTATTTAATTTATTTTATCTGTTAACATTTTGCCAGTCGCTAAAAAACCTTTTACCTTATATTTGTTGTCAACAAGGTTTAAAAGGGCTTTTTAAAGACAGCTTTATATAAGTGTCTATAAATAAAACCGATGTTTTGGTACATCGCTAAACATCGACTTCGACAAAAACATCGGTAAACATCAAGAAACATCTCCAAAAAATATCGATGAATCGAACATCGATGTTTTTTTTTATCGCTACTCCCCAGTGGGGTTACCTGTACTTAAAGAACACTCAAAATGATAATTGACAGTTTTAATTAATAGAGTGAGATATAGTCTCTTCTTCAATTCACTTTCATCACTTATACTTGGTCCACTAGTAATTAAACTTTAACATTATAGGCACAAATCAATCAAATTTCTCATTCTTCTTTTAAGTTTCTAAACTTTTGTTAATTTTTATTGGTTTTATATAAGAATTATCCTAAATAGACTCTAAGTTGACAAGATCTTTCGAATCAAATGCAAGATTTGACTTAAATTTCAAACCAATCGTAATCTTACCAGCTAACCATTAAAATGATTAGACTCTAGTCTCAAAGTATAGAGATATTCGCTCCTCCTTTTGAAGTGGGGAAAAGAGCTTGAAGGGATTGAATGTAAATACATGAAAATACATTAGAAATCCCAGCTTTTAATCAGAAATGGTCATGAATGAACTAATTTAACCCATTCAAGCATAATCCGACGCATTTTGTGGTTGAGTTTCATTTTTCTGTTTATTGTTTAAACAAGTAAAATTGTGATTTTTTTGTGTTTTGTTTTTGGATTTCCATACGTAGTTTATTTACATTCAAAAGATGTTTACGATACTCAAATTGTTTAATTCTGAGTTTTGCTGTTGTATTCATTGCTGTTTTTTCTCTCTTTTTTATTTGCTCCTAATCTTTCAGCGTATTTCTCTATTTCCGTATGTTTTTTTTTTTTTTTGCCGTATAAGCAGAAATTTAAAAACAAAAAAATAAAACCAAATGGGGAAGAGAAAAACACAAAAGATCCAGATAAAATAAAATTTATTACGACTTATTTCCCCCTTTTTTTTTGCCGGCTTGCTATCTACCGCACAAAATACTTGAGACTGTCAAATGCTAAATAATTTTTATCAGCTCAATTTATTTATATAATTAAGCAAACAAATTGGAATAACAGCAAAAAAAAAAAGCGGTTAGGAAAAATTGTCTTAAAACCGGGTCGTCGCAATGTCTGCCATGGCAAAAAGAGAAAAATTCATAATAATTCACAGAAAATGATTCATATGGAACCAGATGTTGATTCTCATCCTCAGCCACAACTATGAAGTGAAAAGAAAAGATCTTTGACAAAACAAAAAGCAAAATAAAAAAGAAAACCCAAAAACGAAAATTTTGACTGTTTGCCAAACGAGAAAAAGGCTTGACAATTTCTATTTCTCTTCTTTTGTGTGTGGCAGATTTTAAAATGGATCGTTTAATTGCCACTTTTTCCCCCCTCACAAATAAAAAAAAAAAAACCATGGTAATGCAATGATAGATTAATTTGTTTACGTTTTTCATAAGAACTATGGGTAGAATTTGGTTAGAACTATTTCTATATGTAGGTATATACATATGTATACAGTTATATTGCTGCACTTGGCATTTGGCACATTTTCGAATTAAATTGAATTGAATTGAATGCAATTCAATTTGATATGCCTTGAAAAAAAAGCACAAGTACATATGTATGAATGTAGACACATGCTTAGCTATATAATTTTATTCTTAGAATAATAGAAATTTTTTGTTAGAGTATATATCTTTAAGATAGAAATAAATTTATTGTAATCGGGAGGGCCGGACCTGTTAGACGGTTGTTTTCAACAGAAACTTTATGCAATTTTTACAAGTCATTAAGATCATACTCGTGTAAACTGTTTAATTGGTCTCAAGTTTCTATAGGTATAAGCCGAACTGGTTTGAAATGAAACTGAAAAACTTATTGGGTATCAGGAGACATATTAGTAGGTAATTACATACTTTGGCGACCTTCTCGTTATTCGTATTCTTAGGAAGTTCTTTAGATGTGATTTTACTAAATATTCGTGAAAAAATAGATGGGCAGTTAAAACCTTAGTTTATCACAAACTTAAGCTTGGTGTATAATTTATATATTATATACACAAAAATGAGATGGGCCTCATATAAAGAGAATAGTCTTCTAATGATTATTGTCCTCTGAAGCATAATTTCTTATCCTAACACTATTTTATGAGTATGATTGTTAGTAAGATTTGTTACACTATTACTAACAAGGAATTAAAATATCATTATATTATATTTGATATAGCGGTTTAAATTTATCATTCTTTTCTTTAAAGAGGTTAAGTAGAATCGTCACGAAGTTCCAGCTATTTTACTATTTTTTGTAATTAAAAGCTTTAATTTACTAGTTATTTTTGCAAAACAAGACTACCAACATAGTTAAATGGTACGGCTAAAGTATATAAGTTATAAAAAAACACAACTTTTGTTTTGCAAAACAAAAAATAAATAAAAATTTCACATCATAAACAAAAAGAAAACTTATTGCTTCATTTTAGGGGCAAATAGTCGAATGGAAAAGGTCGACTAGTCGAAAAGTCGAAGAGAAAATGGTCGACACGATTTAGTCGATTCCTGATTCCTATAAATTGGTATTGGAAAAGAAAAATGCAAATATTTTAAAGGAAATACATAGTTAATAGAAAGAAGTAAAAGTTGAGTTAAGTGGAAGATGGTCATCCTAGGTAAAGGCATGGGTATTTGGACTTAGATGATCTCTTTTAGATTAGGATACCACCTATAATAAGTCGACCTGAACATTTGAAGCTCAAATTAGCAAAAATTAAAGCAGTACAAAAAGTATTCTCTTTTGTGTCATTTACTGAAATATTTTTAGACTTTAAAAGATTTATCTTTGCTTCCCATATAAATTTAAATTACTCGCTCTAGAAAGTAATATATTAAAACAAATATCAAACAAAAGGTAATGCTTGAATCAGACTATGTCAAAGAAACAGTTAAAAAAATTCCGATTATAACTTATTTTCAAGTAATTTTATTGTATGCATTTGCTTTAATTAAATTATTAAATGTTTTCAATTCACTATAGAAACGCAAAAACTTTTATTGCAGATTTTTAGCGACTTTTCCTAAGATTTGATTCTCTATATAATAATATTAGCAATTACAACGATTGTTTGCATATACAATTATATTTTTATATAAGAATCTGATTTTGATTTTCTGGACTTTTGCCTAAAATAAATATCATCTACTATAAATATGATAATTTTATATTATAATTTCTTCACATTCACATTCAATATCTAGCAAATATTAAAGAGAAAAGAAATAGAAAATTGTTATCTAAATATAGATGAGAAAATGAGTTTGCAAATTACAAGTTCACGATTTGTCATCTCCGGCCTGTCAAAAGAATTGCCGCACAACAATTTGTCTATGTCTTCTCACTAAGTACTGTGTCTAAGAGATGATGCCGACAATCATCATCATAATGATGATGATGATGGTGATGTGATGATAATAATGTTGATGACGTTGATTTCGCGGAGGTCTCTTGATATGATGGTTGATAATGTCAGCGAGGAGCCAATGGAGAAGGGGGAGAGCGGTTGTGTCGCACGAGCCACTTTACCATATTTGAGCATAGTTTATAGTAGACATCTCTATATACTATATATATATATATATATATATATATATGTAGACTGAACAAATGTTTAGTGGGCTTGCCTTTTGATATGGGCGACATTTTATTGCTTGCTGAATGGGTGGGGAGGGGTGCAGGTTTATTGACTCAACAATTTGATGTTTCGCGTTTTTTCGTACCATTTTTGTTGATTGAAATTGGCGATCGATAAATATTTGATACGGATATAATTAGACATATGTATAATGTGTATATCAAGACAGAAATATAACTAATTAAATTGATAATAGAAGTATAGCGAAAAAAACAATCAATTTGTCTAAGAATTGAAACAGCTTTAAGATTTCTATATATAGACTGAGAATTGAGTAAAATAGTTTAAAATGTCGCGACTTAAATAATATATGAAACTTGAATGTAGACTTAATTTAAATTGTTGATTATCCTAATCATTTTGTTCTAGTTGACCAAAAACTTACACAACTCACTGTATAGTTCGAATATTGTTGTCCTTTCTCAGTTAAGTTTAAAGGAATTTAATGCAATCTTATCTAGAATGAGATGTCAAATTTGAGAACTTATTTGAAAACATTTGGATTACTCATCTTTCTAAACGCAATCGATTTTTATTTTATGTTTATTTGCAGTCTGCCAAGCTAAAAGCATAAAAGAGATCGAGGATCAATATGTACAATCCTGCCGAAAGCATCATACGGAGCCTTTGAAGAACGTAATGGAGAACCTAAAGTTTCTGGATTTGCATCAAACGCGACAAAATCTACTATCGCTTAAGGGAGTTCAACTGACGCCCAATGACTGTGAGGCCATCGAGGAGTTGTTTAAGACGGTAAGCTAAGAAGGCACTTCCATTATAATATATTGAGTAATCCAAAACATATTTGTTTCTTGACAGTTGCAATACAAGGCCATTGATCTCTCTGAATGCCCCTTGGATGAGAGCTGCCTGAGTGCACTGTGTCAGATAATTGAATACTATGAGGCTGCCAATGAGTTGGATATTTCGTATAATAGAGAAGCCATGACCAAACGCAGTTGGGATTCATGCGCCTATATGGTGGAACGTAGCCAACAGTTGCAATTGCTCAATGCCGAAGGCAATCCCATCACAATGCAGGGGGCCGAACATCTTGGTAGAGCTTTGCGTTCCTCGTATTTGCATACCCTTAAGCTGGAGCATTGTGGTCTTAGGGGGACGCCATTGGTAAAACTATGCACTGGATTGTATCACAATAAAATGCTCAAAGAACTGTGGATGGGCTACAACGATCTAGATTGTGTGGATGCCCAGCATATAGCCGATACATTGAGATTTAATCATAGCATTGAGCTAATTGATATAAGCAATAACAATATCAGAGATGAGGGGGCTCAATATCTGGTGCAGGCTTTAATATTGCAATCAGCAGAACTTGAACGTCGATTGGGTGCTTTGAGGCGAGCTCGAGCCATTGAGGTGGATGATGGATGTGGTTCACCGACAAAAGAGGCGGAGGCAGCGTCTCCCTTAAATGCCGCCACACTGAGTCCAATTCCGTCGGTGCCAGAGCAAGACAGTCCTCCAAAAGCTGAGATAAACAAAGAGGCCATCACCGAAATTGTTGTTCTTACACCTCAAAGTTGTCCCACGAAGGAGCAGGAGACATTATTGTTGCCTACG
Organism: Drosophila willistoni; assembly: GCF_018902025.1. Classification (NCBI taxonomy): domain Eukaryota; kingdom Metazoa; phylum Arthropoda; class Insecta; order Diptera; family Drosophilidae; genus Drosophila; species Drosophila willistoni. The sequence goes on from NW_025814050.1 coordinate 7,917,077, forward strand.
ACTACTAATACAATTCCCACTCCCACTAATTCTCCTGGGGGTGTCCTCACCGATTTAGATACCGATTCCAATGATCCCGATGATGATAATACTGAGGATACCGTACGCACTGTTAAAAATTCCACACAAAATTCCAGCGGTGGTCAATCCATGCTGGACAAACTGCTCTCAATGAATAGCGATAGCAGTGGCAGTGATGAAGCCCATTCAAACATATCCACCGATACTCTGGCTGCTTGCTGCTCCGAGGATATTAGCGAGATTAGCAATGAAATTTTCCCATCCGAAGTGAAAGACCTATCCATAGCAACAACAACAACAACAACAAGCACAGCATCAGCATCATCAACAACAGCAACAACAACAACAGAAACATCAACAGAAAGTGGGGCAATAATCAACTCCAATTCCAGTTCAGAATCAACAGCACCACCACCAGAGGAAACTGAGCCGACGATAGTTGTGGCAGATGTGATGGCTTCCCAAGCCGAAGATAGCCCAAACCTGGAGAAGCTGTCTCCAAATAACCAAAAACAACAGCAAAGTTCCCAAATCGAACGCAACTTATGTGGTAATTATAAATTGACTTAATGTAGATATAAAATCTATTGCAATTTAGTATTTTCAATTAGATTTCAAATATTTTTTCAAGTAGAATTAATTGAACTATTACACAATTTCACAGATATTACTCCCTCAACAGAGGCTAAACCCGTTGAACCCAATGAAACCTGTGTACAGAATAACAACCACAACAGCAGCAGCAACAACAACAACGCCAATAACAATTACAATAATAATACAATTCAAATAGATGCAGCTGGTATTCCAGCGCCTGAAGAAAGTCCCAGTGGATGCTCCAATTCATCACCCATTTACGAGGTGACAGCCGAGGAGAGCGATTGCATCAATGGTGCGGCCAGTAATGGAGTAGTTTCAGGTGCATCGTCGCGTCCCTTAGATGTAAATAAGAATGCCAATGTGGCTGGGGATGATTTCGAAGACACACACAGTACGGATTCGGCTTTCGAGAGTGCTTCCGAAGGTGATATTAGCAGGCATTTGCCCGATGAATTTAGTCGTCTGTCGGTATTGCTGGAGAGCACCAGACTCGATGGCCAAGGAGATGATATGGCCAAGGAGATGACCATTGAGACAGCTACCATAGCATCAGAGTCCACCGAGTGTTTACTGGTGGCCCAGGAGGCAGCAGTAACACCATCCTCCACACCTACGCCCAAGGAGGACGCAACATTCCTGGCCCCCAAAGTGACCATAGCGGAGGAATGTCTGATCAAAGAGAAGGATGAGAGCAGTCCTAGTCCACGTCCGAGTCCAACGCTCACACCGCCGCCACCATCCACATCGCCGGGAGGTGCTGGCATTGGCCTCAGACGCACTGAATCCAGTTGTGCCTACCTAAATCAATCCACACGCAATCGTTCCCAGAGCTCAGACAGCCTGTCCAGTGATACTTCACTTGATGGCATTGCCAACAGTGGCATTGCCGAGAAATTGACCAAAAATGATACGCTCTCCCGCCGCCAACTGGCCGATGCCAATCTTGAGGCAGCACAACGTTCGCCCAGTGGCCTGAAGGCTCTCACTCTGTGGAACAATAACCTAACCAAAAACTGTGCCGCCAACATAGCCGAATTGCTGGAGACGACCACCTCGTTGGAGCTGCTAAATATAGGCAAAAATTGTCTATCCAATGACTTTGTCTCGATCATTAAGGATAGTCTGACCAAAAATCAAACGCTTACCACTTTGGGTCTCCAAAGTGCCCATCTTAGTGCCAAGGGCATTGAGATATTATCCTCCATTCTGACATTCGGTGGCAATAGCAAGCTCCAGCGCATCGATATCAGGGACAATAAATTGGAGGTGGAGAGTCTGAACATTATTGCCGATGTGCTCAAATCGAATAAGACGCTAACTCAGATCGATATCAATGATGAGCCCAAGCGTCTAACGGTAAGTTATAATTTAAATCAATGCCAATATTCAATTTAATTTCAAATCTAAACATAAATCCCAGACATTTTCAGGTTCTAAAGTTGAATTTATCTAAAAGTCAATCTTCAATGGATAAAGCTTTATAGAAATTTCTTCATTGCAAAGACAATAACTGAGATATTAATAATAACTCAGTCTATATTTGGTACATATCGTTAATCTGTTTGTCCGTTTCGTTATCCGTTTCGATATTTTGAAAGCCAAGAAGCATCAAATACTTTAAATTTATTTTTCAAACCTTTTTTAGCAGGAACCAAAACAAAAATATCTAATACAATTTGCAATTTTTGATATTACACATAGATTTGAATACTTTGGCAAAGTTAAACAAAACATTTTTAACACAAAAAAGCTTCATGTAAACGAACCTTTTTTTAATTTGTGTAAAACTTTTTAACGCTCAAAAAACCATTTTTATTTATTTACACTTTGATTGTCTAATTGAGAATGCAATATTCAATTAAACTTAAAACGAGATCCAACGATAGTTAGATAAAAAGTTAAAAAGAAAGAAAACAAAAATTTTAAATATTAGTTAAAGAGCTATTTTAATAAGTTTCCTATTTTTTATTAAATCGATATTCAAAAATTTCAAATAAATATTAACTGCGTGGCCGGATTTATGAAAATATTCCTTCTTTTTTCCAAACACAGCTAAAACTGTGTGTTTAATTAAAAGTACTTCTTGTTGACAAAGTTCCTCAATAACAAAAAACCAAAGACGTATGTGGTCATGTAGTGATGTGATTTTGTTTAAATTTAGAAGATTTATTACACTTATACTTAATCTTAATAATTTAGTTTGGTATTTATCAAATGCAGTGCCAGATTGAGTCAGGTTGGGAATGTAACAACTCAATATATGTATGTTTTCGGGATCGTAATGTAAATTGGAAAATCACTCTTCAGTGTGAAAGTAAGAACATAAATCAACATTGGTCAAAAACGATTCGAAAAATTCTAAATTCTTGGTTAATCTGTTTTTTTTTTTTACTCTGTATTTTGGTCAATTTCTAATTGATTTCAAAAGACTTTGTTTTAACTTGAAAAAAAATCATGATTTTTTTTTTATATTCAAAAAATTTACTACATTTTAACTTTATGAAATTAAGATTTTTTGAAATACTCTGCTGATCATGGGAATTTTTGTCGTGATTGAAAAGATAACTTGATAATTACATTGATTTACAATACAATTCCAAAAAAAAATTTTGTTTTGAAAGCAGTTTTACGTTTGAAAATCAGTTAAAATTTGTCAAAGTTAAGTTTTCTGAATATTTTAAATTAAATTTTTATCATTTACCTATACATATATGTATACTTTACGGTGATAAAAAAAATATCTGAATCAATATAATGCGGCACAGATCTATATTTTTGGGTCCATTTTTGATGTATAGTCAAAACTTTTTTTAACATTGATATCTAAATTATAAAGAACAATTGTATTACAGAAAATATTATAATAAAAAAAAACTAGAAAAATTCTAGAATTTTAAAGCCTTTCCCTGGGCATTTGTGCCTATTATAAATCCAGATCTAATTATAATCTGAATATGCATGATATAGCGAAAACTTTTGCCATTATCCATTGAGATTGACATTTATTTGAGCTTTCGGCCCTGCCATCTAGCCGAATAGAAAACGTATAGTTAGTTGTGTTATGTGTTCTTGAATTGTTAATTGTTTATTTAGTTAGTATAATTGAATTGTTAATTGTTTATTTAGTTAGTATATACATATACTTATTTGAATATTATTTTGATTTTTGAATACTTTTCATTTACCTAATTTGAAATCATTTTCATTTCCATTCTCGTGTTGTTACTGTTGTTGTTGCCTCCTGTTGTCTCTCTATCTCTCTATCATCTTTGTTCTCTAAAGTTACCGATAGTGCCGATAGTAAATGTAATACCGCCAACACCATTGCCCCAGGAGAGCGTAAGTAGAAATCCTCCTCCTCCATAAACTCAGTTCATCGTAATCTAGATTTTTACCATAATTCTCAATAATCCGCTACTCTTCTAACTGTCTCTCTCCCTCTCTTTCCCTGTCGCTCGCCCGCCGCCTATGTCTTTGCTTTGGCTTTGGCTTTGGCTTCGGCTTTGGCTTTGCCTAACAATGCTAAACTAAAACCTGACAAAGCACTTTGCCGCCTTGAACAATTGAAAAACTTGCAGAATCACCAGCTAACCTTTAATTGAGCACTAAAAAAAAAAACAAAAGAAAATGTTTATCGGTTTCCAATTTATGAACCAATTGTGTTTTCCTTCCTTTGCAGATTGGCAGCGATGCCCATTTGGATTACACACGAGTACTCGGCACTGTGCGCTCACTGTGCTCGCGAAATGAGAAAATGCAAGCCCAGGAGCTGGCGGAGAAGACGACGGCGAACGTGGGCAGCTTGAGGAACAATCGTTGTCGCGGTGGTTACTACTTGGGATCGCGGAAGATATCGCTGACCTGCCACAGCCGGCCGCTGGTTGATGCGCGAACGGGAACAGTGACCGCAACTGCAGCAGTAACCACCGCCAATCAACTGGAGGTGAAGCGTAAAGCGACGGCACAAACAGCGACAAGTTCACGCCTCCGCTCACCGGGTCCCAGTCCGCCCACGATATCGCCGTCATCCTCGCCCAATCGCAGCCGATTTCATGTGTCGCGTGTAACAGAAGTGGGTTTGCCTGGTAGTTCTTTAGCGCAGTTGCCGCCGGCCAGCAGTTGCATGTCCATACCCACCATTAGTTCACCAGGAAGCGTTGGAGGAGCAGACAGTGCTGGTGCGTTACCGACATCAAGTTCTCTGCCAGCCATGGCATCCGTTTCCTCATCCACACAGACCATCAAACGTCTCTCAGTGTCACCGCGTTCGCGTTTCCATGTCTCTCGCATCTATGAGGATCCCAAGGTTCCAGTGGGCAGTCGACAATTGCCTCCCATAACGCCACATACACCTCCCTTGGATTTGCCACCCACGCCCATGCTGAAGTCAGCTCGCAAAGCCATTCAAGCGTCTCAGAACGAGATAGAGGCATCGAAACCTCTGACCACCACCACACATGGCACCACCAATACAACCACCAGCAGTGTGGTGATTATAGAGCCACCTCTTGATGACGCACAACCGATTAATAGTACAAATGTCCAGGAGGAGTCAGAGTCCGCTGCAGGTGTTGCAAAACTATCACCGACTACGACCAACTCATCCAGTTCGAGTTCCACGTCACCCATTACCAGCAGCGATATAACCGACTCTTCATCTGCATCCTCGTTCACCTCATCATCTTCGCCCTCCTACACCGCCTCCAAGCCATGTCCTTTGGCGGTCTTTGGTGACAATGACATTACCCTGACCAAAGAATCAGCTGCTGTGGTGGCTCTCTCCATTAATCCGGAGCTAGTCGCAGCCCAACCACCACCCCCACCACCAGCATCAGTAACGCTCGAGCAGCAGCCAGCCCGTGCGAGGAAAACCTCATGGATAGCAAATCCTTCAGCTGTGGACAAATTGCTAACACTATTCAATACGGGAACAATATTTCAGCGCAGCTCCTCGCCAGAGTCAAAGGTCAACAGTCAGGCTCAAACAGCAGCTGCAGCTCAACCACCTCCACCGTTAACAGCCACAAATAACGCACAGAGTATGTTTCTATTTTAAGTCTACATGGAAAGCTTTGGCTAACAGACAACTCAAAGGGACTTCAAACTGAATTCTCATTAACAGAAAATACTTTTGAATATTTTACTCATTAGCAAATCATTTAATTAGATTATTAATTAGATAGAATTAAGGCAAAAGATTTTTGAGTTGAAGCACTATTTAGTGGAATCTTTTTTGCGTTGTTACTATTTAACTTATCTTAGATCTCAAGTCCTACAATTTGTAAATAATCTGCCTATGGTATTTTTCTAAAAGGGCTTCAAGAATATTGTAACTAGAGTATCTGGTAATAGTTAAAGAAAGAAATTAAGACAATATTAATTAGGCATAGTATTTTTTTCGAATCGTTTTCAAACTCAAGTCGGTCTAACCCAATTTCGACCACTGTTCGACTTTTCGAACAGTCTGTGTTCTTTGTTTATTTAAAATTCCATAAATTATTTGATTATACTTAAATCAAAGGGAATGATACAGTTAATTAGTTGGATATGATAACTTTTTAGATAAAGTACTATTTTTCCCTCGCTTTTATTTCTTTGGGGTCTATGTTTTTTTTTTTTTAAGTTTGAAATATTCGCATATAAACTAAAATCTTAACCCTTAAGAACTACTTTTCGAACAGTTGGTCCTGCCTTAACTAAAATAGATATAAATTTTTTGACCACAGATTAGGATATTTTAAACACTAATTAGCTTAAAAAAGTAACTTTACCTATTAGAATCATATCATTTTTAATTAAAAACATAGTTTTAATAAATTCTTCGTTCCGATTTGAGATTCCGATTTAATAAAAACTGGTTTAAAGAATCAGTGAGCTAATTTCCATACATTTTTTGGGAACGGAAAAAGATGTTTCTTCCATTTCCAAATTAATTTGGATTTTTGGTTGCCTTTTTTGACGTCTCACAATTCTTTTATTTATTAATTTTCGATACCAAATCAAATTGCGCTCTAATAAAACTTTAAATATAGAATATTTTACAATAGACTAAACCTTTTGAACCATAAAAATTATATATATTTCTAAAACCTTAAAATGTATTTCGTTGACAGATACCAATAACACAATTGCTGGAAGCGGCGGCCTTGAAAATCAAGGACAAAACCAAAATTCTTCAATATCGGTGACACGTAAAACCACACCACCCTCAATATGGAGTTGCAATACGAATTCAGCATTAAATCAAGGAGAAACGGGATCCAATGCGGCAAGCACCTCATTCCTGGAGTCAGCCTCGCGGCATGTTCGGGATTTTGGGAAACAAGTCTTTCGCCAGAATCTGTCGTTCAATAATAGTTGCGATTTAGCTGCTGCCGCAAACTCAAACACTGATGGCAATACATTGTCATCGGTGGCACCAGGCGGCACAACTTCATCGTCATCATTATCGTCGACAAGCGCTGAGATGCCAACATCGCCGGCGTTGTCACAGGAATGTAACACAGTGCATATGCCATCTAGTCTAAAGCGAGAGCTCAAAGAGAATATTTCCCCGGAGCATACAATTAATGAGGAGACATTGCATACCCTGCAGAAATTCTCACGTATGGAGGATGTGACGGTGGCAGCGGCAACTACAGCAGCAGCGGCAGCAGCAGAAGATGCCGCTGAATTGGGCGACATTGAGATTGTTATGCATAGCGAAGTGGTCGATTGTCTGCCAGTGGCCGAGCAACAGCAACCACAACAACAACAGCAGCAGCAGCAACAACAACAACCAGAAGATTTGGCAGCGCCACAAACTACGGTTTAAGATGTATTTCCTGTTGCTTGCTGCCAGGACAAAAAGGACCACAAATGTGACGTGTGCAATTGACAATGCTGTGCTCGAGCTAACCTAACAATCGATAGTTTCAAAAACCGTTTGATATATCCAAATTGCGTTAAATTAATCTATATTTTGATTAACTCATTTATTTATTTATATTTTTTTCAACACACTCGAACATTTTTGATATAAATTCTTTTACAATCGCAACAAAATTGCATGATGTAAAAGAAATTACGTACGGAATTTAAAGTCTTACAGTTCGATAGAAAACTAGAAATGTTTGCAGAAGAAATTCATCTTTTTAGACGTCTCAGCAAACATTTCAATTTATCGAAATGCAATTCATTTGATTTACCTATCAAAGCAAACACGGATAATGTTTGAAAAGAAAAATACGAACAATTATATAAATTATTTTCAAGTAATTTGAACAAATTTTCGATTTGATTAAATCAATTAAAAATTATCATTGGTTACCAAAATATTTAAAATCAATAAACTCTTGTTAAAAAATATTCAAATCGACGCATTGGAATATCGAACTATAACACGGCCATATATATTTGTTTGTAAAACTTGTCGACGTCCTTGTCGATGGTTGATTAGCTCAGCAGCAGGATACAACAAATAATACGCAACCCACCCAGCATTCCCATGTCTCTCCTTTATTTTATATACTACCCAAACCCGCCTTGAAAAAAAGAAAACAAAAAACAAGCAAAGAGAATGGGAAAACCAAACACAAAAATAACAACAAAGAAAAAAGGAAACGAATGGGTTTCAACCCCGCCCCTCCGGCCCACAGCAACAAAAACAAATACCAACAACAACAAAAAAAAAAAAACAAGTACACAACATTTTTTTTATTAACGTTTTTGTTTTATTTTTATTATTATTAGTATATTTTTTCTTTTTGGTTAAATTCATTTTAAGTTTTATATATATATATATACTTATGATAAATGAAAACAAACAAACAAAAAAAATATGAATATATATTTTAATGATAAATACGGCATATGAAATGCTGCAATTAAATTAAAAAACAAAATCCAACTGGAAACTTCTATATTGTATAAAAAAAAAAATTATAAAAAAAACACACACACGCAAAATGGTACACTTAAAAAAACTAAAACAGAAAAGGCAAATTGTCGCTATTCTCCATTTCTTGGCAATTTGAAAAGTTGTAAACAAAACAGAAAACAAAGAAGAAAACGAAAATGTAAAATTGAAAAAAAGAAATGTTGTACTTATAATTTTTTTTTGAAATGATCAGCCAAGATACTTTATGTTGAAATATGAAATACTTAAGTTAATCAAAGAACATTGAAATATAAAGTGCTTAATTCTACTTTAAATTGAATGGAATAGGCAACTTTCAAATTCAGGTTAAATATATATATGTATATCTGTATATATGATTTCTAATTTTTTTTTAACAACAAAATTAAATAATTGTAGATAATTGTGAAGCTTAATTCCAATATCTAGAATATTGAGATTGGAAATATTACATTTTAATTGATTGTACAGAAAGCAAGATAGTTGCTATCTGCATTTCTTTCTTTAACATCTTTTTCAATTATTCAAAATTGATTGAAATTTTCAATCTTCAATTATTTACCGTATTTTCAAATTGACTTTCACTTTTACAAGTATTAAGTTATTGGTATTAGCTTCAGATTATGCCATTCAATTAAGTACTTAATTCGGAAAACATTCAGATATGCATATATACAGATATATATATATAAAGATAAAGAGAAAGATACGCAAAACAGTGATTGATTGTCAATGTTTATTGCATAATTAGCCCACCAGTCAAAATAATCGTTAATTCTTTTACATTTCACAAACAAACAAAAAAACAAACAAACAAACAGCCCAAAATATATCCAATTGATCTCATTATGTGATATTTGTCGTAGTGCCCAAAACGTTCACTGTACGTACATACATACATACATAGATACATTGAAATGTATCTGCATCTATAACCAAAAGCTATATACACAAGTTAAGTGCATACCTTAATGGATGCGCAAGACCCGCCCGAACACCCCGCCACCCCCAAAATCCCCCAACCCTCATGCATATCTGTTATACTAACTGAATACAACTTTTCAAATTGCTCGATTTTTGGGAACATCTGATAATTTGCCACTTAAACAAAATAATATATATATAGACATATATTTCATTTTCATAGAAAATCAAATACATTTCTCTATGGAATTCCTGTAAATATCGCGTGTGTGTACTCTATTTTACGATATAAGTTAAGTGGGGATCGTATAATCCCCGCTCCAGCAACAGCATATAAACAATTTTACAACTAAATCTAAACTTTGAGTTTTTATTTCTTTGTTATGTGGATTTTATTTTGTTTTTTGTTCTCCACCTTTTTATAATACATCTATATAAACTAATTGTAACTATATATATATGTAAGTAGTTAAAAACACAAAAGTACAGAAAAACAAGTTGTTTATCTTTTTTTTTTCTTTGTTTTGTTTTCTTTCCATTCAACAATTTTTCCAAATTTTTATGCAATGCTGAACACTGTAAACATTTACCTTAATATTTCATCGTACTTAATTTACAAAATAAAAAACCAAAATGAATGTCAGATTTTCAAATATATATATATATATATATATATGTATGTATATGTGTAAATTTGTGTGTATATATTTTAATTTTTTCTTATTTTATATTATTCGTTATTTTCTTATTTTTTGTTTTTCTATGATCCACTAAAAATTCGCCTTATAGCTAGAGGTCTACACTATTCAGCAACTATTTTTGTGAAAATTTGTGTTTTTCAAAATTATATTAAATACTAAAAATTTATTATTGTGAAAAATTTGCAAAATGTATGAATGTATGAAAATTATAAACTTAGTAAGAAAAGAAACAACACAAACAAAAAATAAAAAGAGAAAAAAAAAACAACAAACAAACAAAAAATTACTAAACAATTTACTGAATAAATATTTGAAAGTTGTAATGAAATAATTAAATTTGATTTTGAATTGGTTAAAAAGAGGGATAGAAGGATTTAATATTAGTCCTATCCTCAATATTTCAATTAGAGTCTAATCTAAGTTGTCTTGAATTGCAGTATTAAGACGCTCTTTCGTCTATTATCAAGGGCTCAACAATAATTTTTGAAAATTATTAAGTTCTTTCAATATGTTATCCTTAAAAACAATATTTGCCTCGTTTTCTAATCGATTTCAAATAGAAATCGATCTTTAAAATTGAAATATAAAATGGGAACAACTTGCATCAATTGTAAAAATTAATTTAAAATTCGATATTGTTTCTTAACGTAATGTTTCAATTTCAGAATTTTAAAATATCGATTATTTTTGCTTTAAATATTTGTTAATTTACATATCTTGAATGTTCTACTAAAGGACCAAACACATCTGTATAAAATAATAATCAACTAATCGCTTAGAACGCTTTACTGGAAACAAATTTTTAAATTCTAAAAGGTTATAATTCCATTTTAATTTTTTAAATTTTTAGAAACCCCATTATACCATATAATTACAAGATGTTTTTTAACTAAAACATTTTGATACTGTATGTATGAAAATTGTCGGAATCGGATTTGAGACCTATTCTCTCCATACAGTGCCAAATGCTACGGGGTCCTGCCACTTCAGGGCTCTGTAAAACGATATTTGATCACTCAAAGAATGAATAATTTTTATTCATGTAGCCAAAATACAGTCTGAGCTAAATTTAATTTGAAAAATTCTGAAAGTTCTTAAAAAATCTTAACTTTGCCAAATTTTAATCGATTTTTTAAAGCGATGTCTTATTTTAAGTCTTTTAAATTCAATTCAGATTGAAACGTTTCTCACATTATTAAGTTATCTTTTAAAGTAATACAAAAAATGCCAATAAGCATCAAATATTCCAAGAAACCTTAATTTCATGAAGCTACAAATTAGTCAATACTCATTTGGAGTATTTAAAAAACACATGTCTTTCAAGTTAGAACAGTGTCTTTCAATGTGCATCAAAATCATGGGAACTGCATTATCATTATTTACAGATTTTTAAAAAAATTTGCAATCTATACATTATAATTTTCTTCAAAAATCGAATTGAAATGCACTATTTAAAAAATCAAAATTTTTAATATCCTTTGAAAATATAGGTTATAAATTTTATTGAGATACAAATCGGTTAGAATTCGACCAAAATATAGTCTGACAAAAAGGCAGATGAAACAAAGATGTATGCGTAAAAATTCTAAAAAAAAGCCATCATCTCTGCAAATCCTATTTAACCGATTTTCATTCGTTTTCTTACTTTTACACTTGGAACCCCATAAACCTTTAGTTTGGATATAAATTCCTACAGACCCCGAGCTAGCTTAATCCGGCACTCTCCCTTTAATAGAAACACTTCTTAGAACCATTTGTTTTTTCGTTTTAATTCATTTCTCAAAAGACTTTATTAAACGTTAGAAAAATTTAATTTTGCAGTTTCAGGTGGAGCAATTTAAGTAATCTTTGCTTTTGTAAATGTAGGATAGTAGTTAAATGTAATGATTTGACTCATTTTCCCAGGGCTTTTTACTTATCTGGTATAAATTTCATTTTTTTTTCACACAATATATTTACACGAAAGAAAAAATTATGAATCGCTGTTTCTGCGCTGATGGACTCAAGCTGAAATATGTAGAAGGTTGGAATATAGTAAGACGCTATGTGGACCATGTCAGCAAGGATTCTCCTGAGATCAAGGTGAACAAAGGAGCTAATTTTTTAAAATAAATGTATTAATGCTTTGTTTTCCTACTAGAAAGTTTTGGAGCTTAATCCTCGCGTGAAACGTCAGTGTCGCATGGTGCCCACTGCTCAGGTCAAGGAGGAACGTAAATTCTGGATGCGTGTGCGAGAGAGAGGTTTGAAGGAACGTCCTTCACTGCTTAACAATTTCGAGGACGTTAAGGAGTCCACGCTCTCGGAGAGAGCTGCCCTTAAGGAGGCAGCTCGTTGTCTTAAATGCGCTGATGCCCCTTGCCAAAAGGCTTGTCCCACCCAAATAGACATTGCCCATTTCATTGGATGCATTGCTAGTAAGAACTATTATGGAGCAGCAAAGGCTATATTCTCGGATAATCCCTTGGGGCTTACCTGTGGCATGGTTTGCCCGACTAGTGATCTCTGTCAGAGCAGTTGTAACCTCCACGCAACGGAAGAGGGACCCATTAATATAGGTGGCTTACAGCAATTTGCCACTAATGTATTTAGACGAATGGGAGTTCGTCAAGTGGTTCCTCCAGAGGCTAAGAATCTCAAGAATGCCAATAAAAAGATTGCCCTCGTTGGTGGTGGACCCACCTCGCTGTCATGTGCCACTTTCTTGGGTCGATTGGGTTACAAAGACATTACCATTTACGAGGAAAATGAATATGCTGGTGGACTGGCTGCCTTGGAGTTTCCACAATTTCGTTTGCCATTAGAGGCAGTAAATTTCGAAGTGAATCTTGTTAGACATCTGGGTGTTCAATTCAAAAATGGCATGAAGCTGGGAAGTGAAGATTTGAATGTGCAGAAATTACTGATGGAAGGTTTTGATGCTGTTTATTTGGGCATAGGTCTACCAGATCCTGTATCGTTGCCCATATTTCAGGATTTGACTGCCCAGATGGGCTACTATTCATCCAAGACGTTTCTTCCTAGAGTTTCCAGTGGCTCCAAGCTGGGTTTTTGTGCCGGCTGTAAGAAGAAAAAGTTCGTATTTGGCGGCAAGAAAGTTAAACGATTTTTCAAAAATTTCTCATCTAATCCTTTCCTAGAATACAGTTTGAACTGCCCAAGCTAGATGGCAATGTGGTGGTTATTGGTGCAGAAGGCGGTGCCTTCGCTTGTGCTCGTTGTGCCCTGCGTTGTGGGGCCAAACGTGTGTATGTGGCGTTTCTACACGGCACATCTGACATATTTGCTACTCCCGAGCAAGTGCGTCAGGCTACCGAGAAGGAATATGTGGAACTTTTACCCTATCTAATGCCCACGAAGGTAGTGGTTCGTGATGGCAAAATAGAAGGCATGGAATTTCATCGCACCATTCAGACTGAAGAGGGCAACATTGAAATAGTAGAAGATGAGAAAATGAGTCTTCAAGTGGACTATGTGATCTCGGCTTTTGGCTCAACGGTGGCCAACAATCAACTAAAGAAAGCTCTATATCCTGTGGAAATTGATGAGCGGAGTAGGGTAAAGGTGGACCCCAAGACATTGGCCACCAATGTACCGAGAGTCTTTTGCGGTGGTGATCTAGCTGGCATTGGTCACACAGTCGTCGAGGCGGTCAACGATGGTAAAGTGGCAGCTTGTAGTATACACTGCATGCTCCAAGGAAAGAAACTGGGAATGGAGCCAGCTGAGCTACCATTATTTCACACAGAAATCGATGAGGTGGATATTTCGGTGGAGGTCAATGGCCTTAAATATTTGAATCCCTTTGGCTTGGCCTCAGCTCCGTCGACAACTAGTGCGGCCATGTGTCGACGTGCCTTCGAAGATGGTTGGGGCTTTGCGGTGACCAAGACAGTGGTCCTCGACAGGGATGAGGTGACAAATGTCTCACCCAGAATAGTCAGAGGTTCCACCCATCATCAGGGATCATTTATGAATATAGAACTTGTCTCGGAGAAGAAAGCCGACTATTGGTTTTGTGCCATAAGTCAACTGAAGAAGGATTTCCCCATGCATAGGATTATATGCAGTATCATGTGTGACTATCGGGAGGCTGATTGGGTGGAGTTGGCCACACTAGCAGCCAATTGTGGCTCAGATGCCTTGGAATTAAATCTATCCTGTCCCAATGGCATGGCCGAGAAGGGTTTGGGTCAAGATCCGAAAATCGTTGCCGATATATGCAGATGGGTGAGAGGTGCCATCAAGATACCGTTCTACGTCAAGTTGACACCCAATGTTACGGATATTGTGGAAATAGCCAAGGCAGCGGTTGATGGTAAGGCCAATGGTGTGACTGCCATCAATACGGTGTCTTCCTTGATGGATCTACGTGCCGACGGCACTCCTTGGCCTGCTGTGGGCGCGGAGCAACTTACTTCATATGGTGGGTTGTCGGGCAGTGTGATTCGTCCCTTGGCATTGCGAGCCATTTCAGCGATTGCTAAAAAGCTGCAAAATATTGCTATTCTAGGCACTGGAGGAGTTGAGTCGGGAGAGACTGCTCTCCAGTTCATTCATGCTGGTGCCTCACTTGTTCAAATTTCATCAGCCATTCAGAACCAGAATTTCGCCATAATTGAGGACTATTGCAGTAGTCTTCGTGCATTACTCTACCTTAAAGCCAATCCTCCGCCTAATGATGGTCACCTCTGGGATGGACAGAGTCTGCCCCAACCCTTGCATCAGCGTGGCAAACCGATTCTTCCCCTAAGAAACTCCAGAAATCAACCATTAGGCTTCTTTGGTGCAGATCTGTGTAAACGTGAGTTGTGCATTGAGCAATTATATGAGAAATGTGGAAGTACTTTCACCCAACCCGATCCCCCGACTGAAGAGCAGCAGTTAGCCGTAATGTGTACAAAACCCAAACCTGCTTCCAGTTTGGCAAAGTTACGAGGTGCTGCCCTAAAGCACATTGGATCCTTCAAAGCTCTGGATGTCAAGCAGCAGCAGGTGGCTTTAATCAATGAGGATTTGTGCATCAATTGCGGAAAATGTTATATGACCTGTTGCGATGCCGGCTATCAGGCCATCACCTTTGATAAGGACAACCACAAGCCTCTGGTGGGCGATAATTGCACTGGTTGTTGTCTCTGCCATTCCGTTTGCCCCATCATCGACTGCATCAGCATGGTGCCCAAGAAAATTCCACATGTTGTCGATCGCGGACCAATCGAACAAACTGGAGACTGATGTGAAATCTTTTAATTCGATTTTATTGCTTATAATAGTAATACGATATATTTAAGTAGCATGTATTTATTAGTATGTATATACATATGTATGTATATTAGTATGTCAAATTTTATGTCAAGAAGTAAAGAAACTCTTTAGCCTTTAAATCAAGTATCGAAGCAAATTTTATTTCAAATTAAATCAAAAGAGTAGTTCAGAAAAATATTAGAGATAAAATATTAAAGTTTTAAATGATCGGAAATAAATAGAACCGCTAATTTGTTATTAAAATCATAAATTTTTATCCACTTGGATTTTATAAATTTATCCAAGTGTTTGTAACACAGAGAAGTAGATGTTTCCGACCACAAAAAATGTACAAATTATAGATTATCGTGATGGCCCGAGTCGATAAAGCTACATATGTCCGTCTATACGAATTAACTTCATGCCCTTAATTCCAAAACTACTGAAATCAAAATTGGCATTCAAAGTTTTTATTACCTAATTGTGATCAATTTTAGCAATTCCTAATATGCAGCTGCCATAGAAAAATTATCAAGTCTTTTTAAAGAAGGCCTAATGAGAACTTTATCATAATGTACTAAAATCTTAAAAAATACAAAAATATGTGAAATCTTAAATTTAGTTAAGTAAATTCTTGGAAGGGTGTAGAAAATTCGGCGCAACCAACGGCTTCTCGTTTTATAAAATATTGCTAATGAAAAAATTTGAATCGTATTTTACTTTTGATTTTTATAAACACAACGAAGGGTAAACGCTAGTTTCAACTATAAGTATTCTAGGTGGATATTTCCATTGACTTATTAGTCAACCTAAAATAAAAAAATAATAATAATAATAAAAGGATCATAAGAGGTAAGGAGTCCGCAATTTTATGTTTCGAAGAGTTTTTCCACCACTTTTGCTTTAGAACAACTTTTTTACTTTAACTATCATTTAAAAATTAAACCCCCTAAGCCAAGACAAGGATGCCATTTTCTATGTAGCCTAGGCTATCATTTCAAAAGTCAAGTAATGTATTGACAGATTCTGCCTAATCAACCATTAGAGCAAAACTGGAGCCAACATTGGGGATGTGTAATTTAAATTTTAAAGCTTCAAGTTTTTATTGCAACATTAAAACGTTCGCTAACAATTTGAACGATTTTATTGACAATAAAGTCTGAATCATTTTATGTTTATGGATTTAAAAAAAAAATCCAAATAATCTGTTTTAACTAACAGGAATTCTTTTTAGAATGTCCAACAAAAGGTATTTATCTTATTAGGACAAAAAAGTTTAACAAAGGTTTACACCGAAGAAATCTTATGCATAAGGGATTTCCATTTCTGATTTCTCCCGATTGGTTGAAATTTATTGTCATTATTTTTATTTTTACTATTTCGTGCATATTTTTTTTAAATCTGTTATTGTTTTATTTTAAAAATTTCCTTATTGTTGGCTCAGCTCATTTCTTTGATGAAGATATGCAAAAACTTCTCTAGACGATTAGGGGGGCAAAATGTCTGCAAATACATAATATTTTCTTCTCTTTGTTGTTAGCAAACAAAAAAGAATTTATACTTATGCTAGCAACTAACAGATATATCCTAAGGGGATATCCTAGCCAAGAAGAATCAATTTTCAATCGATTGAAGCTAATGTTTATATTTACATTTGTCATAGCTCTTTTGTAATAAAGAGTAACATCGTTGTAGTATGTATAATCCTCTACCTCTAAGGACTCCAAAAGAACAAGTTATGTTCACTTCAGGTATTACAATTTTGTTTAACCAATTGTCCTTCCCGCATAGTCTTTTCGATTGGCAAAGAGTAAATATAGCCAAGTAAGTACCATAAAATTGATTTTCAATTTGAGACTTCAATACGTTATCCTTCAACTGATTGTTATTAATTGCACGCATCATGTATCAGCGAAATGAGGAATGAGGGAAAAGTGACTTTTATGTTGTCCCCCCCGGTGGTGAGGGATGAAGCTGAATGTTACCAGGTAACCTTAACTGCCATCAAGTAAATGGTATATCTCCAGGGTGAAATAAAACAATATTACGTGCTGACAACAAAGAAATGTGGTGGATTTTGGAATGAAAAAACATGAGTAAGGTGATGGAGAAATGCTGGCAAATGAGCAGTCTGTTTTCTTTTAAAGTAGAATATGAAATAATTATGAGGAAACATAGTTTCATAATTAATCTTTGAGTCATTTTTTTGGGTATATTTTCACAAATTAACTCTGTGTGTTGATATAAAGAAATGAAGTTGAAACATGAAATGCTGTTTTATCTGGTTGTTCTATGTCCGTCCCTGCTGAATTTCTCCGACTAAGTGTCCTTATTACAACTCTTTTTGAATGAGTTGAATACATGAATGTCAATACATAGATTATAGATTTTAATTAAATAATAATTATATTGAATTGAAATCGGTGTAGACAAAAAAAACTCTAGAGGACGAAATAAATATATTAATAGTTTATGCTAGAAACTATCTTAAATTGGAATAAAACTTAACTTTTTTACATATCATACAGTATTACTACAAAAAGATGAATCTGATTTAATAAAGTCTAAAACTAGAGTTCGCTTTTTGAAAACTACACAAAAAATGGATAAAATGTAATCCTCGATGCAAAGATTCTCTATATAGAATTTCAAAGCTGCAACTCACACGAAAAGTGATAAATTTGTTGAAAACAATAAATACTTTTTCAGCCTATTGCATACTTTAAGGTGTAACGTTTCCGCATTTTATAGTTCTAGATCCGCCAGTGCTAATAAACTAATTATAATTTATAGCTTTCTGTAATGAATAATATTTAAATACAGTTCAATTAAATTCTAATAATACTAAAAATGTTAACCATAATAAAATAAATTAACCAATTAAAATATAATGGAAAACTCCCAAAAAGAAGAAAGTCCTCAACCCTTCAGAGCAACAGCAAGTGAAAATATGTTAAATGTCATTACAGAGTCATGACAACTGTTGATACGTCAAATGGAATCGTGTGAGAAGAGGTCGAGAGGAAGTGTGAGAGGGAAAAGTGCCAAAAGGCAGCTTACAATTTCATTCATAAAACGATTCACTACATGAATGTGTGTGAGTGGGACTGGGAGTGTGAGTAAGTTGTTTCCCGTCTCGACTAACAGTGGGGGTGGCTTTTGCCTGCCACACACACACACACACATCACATCACACCCACACAAAACGTAGCACTGTTAATGTTAAGTCCTTGAGGCTGTTAACAGCGATTCTGATGCTGAGCTTCCATTCAAATAAAATTTACGTTCAGTTGCAGTTTGTTCGTCGTTCGTTGCGGATCGCAAAACGCCAAAGAAAAGTTCCCGCTGATAAAACAAACAAAGAGATAACCATGGCTCCAAATGCTGAAACTGATGCCAATGCCAGTGAATTGGCCATAAGTGTTCCGCCAAAGCGTTCGAATGTGAATAATAATAATAGTGCACGGTCAAGTCGTGTGGGTAGTTCGTCATCGGGATCGGCTCGGGAGAAGAATGCTGATGGCATCTTGATGGACCAACGTTTCGGCTGGTTCAATTTCTCACCGCAGTGGCTGCAATGTTTCTGCTCAGCCAAATGGGCTCTCTTCTGGCTCTGCTGGGGAGGTGCTCTCCAAGGTAATGTCGCTTCAGACTTTCTGTCTACAGATGTGCATATGTGGGCCGTGACACTTAATTCGTTTAACTCTGGCGTCTCTTCACCCACCCACACTAAAAAGAATCTTTCATTGTGGAATTTCTCTGAAATGAGAATCGTAGATGTTTTTGTTTACCCAGCTTAATCACCGCCGGAGTCTCTACATACGTATTGCGATCTGTATATGTGTCTTCTTCGTATCTAATCTCAATCTTTAATAAAGATATGCATCGGTGTCTTACATATATAAAATAATAAAAAATACACCGACAGGTTCTAATAATTATAAACACTTGTGTTTCAAAATTCGTCATAAAAACATTTAATTAGCGTCGTTTCTAGTTTGCTTGTAAATAGCTCAAGGTCAAGTTTTTGTGTAAAAACAAAAACACATGATTTTTCTTAAAATTTTCCGTTATACAAATTTCTGTTGTTAAGTTTATAAAAACCCTTTTTTCTTAAATATTTTTATTATGTAGGTACATTTAACTAGTTTTTGCGGCCTTTAGCAGTTTATAGTAAGGATTAATTTATAGTTTTTTGTTTAGGCCTCAATTTGAGGCCTTCTCGTTTTTGAATCGTTTGTAAACTTTGTAGTTGTATGAAAACCGAAAACGTCGCGGCTTCGAAAAAATTTTTATTTGGAACAACTATTATTATAAGTAATAAATAGTGAAGTTTCCTGTACAAATTCAAAATCATTTTTCAAGTGGTACAAGGTTCTATATTCAAGGTACATATATACGCCTTATGGAAAACATTAACTATGCTGTTTAAGAAAATATAACCAAATTACTAAAAATTATGTGTAATCTTTAGTTGTTCCAAGAAGCAATTATTAATGATCGTTAACTAGAATGGTCGCCCAGCGAAATTCATAAAAGATTATTACATTTTGTTAACATATTTTGTGCTAAGAATTAAACAATATTTCAGTAATTGGAACAACTACTTAAGTTAGAAATCATTTTTTTTACGAAAATTAATTAAAAAAAAAAACATTTTTAACTTGAATCATTTCAATCTGCGATTAATAGTATATGAAGGTATTATAATCCGCCACGTCTGTTGCTGTGTGGGCATTTGTCATTTAGCGCCAAAATGCCTAACGGTCTATCTGGTTGCTAAACCTCGAAATGTGACCCAGAATTTGAGGTTTCCTTCTTTTTTGCCAATAACACCAATTTAAGTCCCAATTTCAAGCGAAAAATTCGCCAGAAAACGTTGGTAAAATCTTTTTAATTTTTTTAAGCACCGATTAAAATATTTCCAAATGTCTTACCGCATTTCTTGAATCCCTAAATATAAGTTCATCAATAATGGGTAGCTGAAATAGATGTAACGGGTAGACTAAAAAGACTTGTAACATTTTCAATTATGTGTATTGACACTTTTTCCAAATTATTCCTACAAACTAGATTTACGCTAAGATCCCGAAAACAGATTTTGCTATCGTGTTCTGTAAATGAAATTATATAAATTAATTACGAACAACTATTTTTATCATGTATATATTTTTAAACATTCACATTTAAAAAAGAATTGCAGCATTTAAGCAAATGCAAGTAAATAAATTATTAAATATATTAGAAAGTAGTTGGTATTAATGTAAATTAAAAAACAGCAAACTATTTTGATGTATTGTACTTCATATATTTAGTAAAATTGAATTGTTATTACTAGAATTCTTTAAATACTAATGTGGAATCCTTCGCCAGTTATTTAATAGAATATATATCGAAAACTGATTTTACTATCGTGTTTCTGGAGCTGAAATTATATAAACTAGTTCGATAATTAAGAACAAGGATTTTTATTTTAAAACACTCACATAAAAAAATGAACTGATGCAAATTCTGTGTATTAAAATATAGGGGAAAAATGTAAACAAAATATAAAAGAACCTAGAAAACAAAAAGGTATTAATCTAAATTGAAAAACGGCTAACTATTTTGATATATCGTACTTCATATATTGAATTCTTAGTAAAATTTGTGATTCGTAAAATTGAATTGTTAGTAAAACTGAATTGTTATTACTAGAATTCTTGAAATTCTAATATGGAATCCTTCGGCAGTTATTTAATAAAATTGGCTTTGCCTGCTTAAGCCAATGAATATTTGCAACAACCTGAGTAACTCTTACTTATTTACACACATACTAACATAGATATCTGGACCATAAACCAGAAACTCCTTTGGCTTTGGAAACTTATGCTAAGACAATGAATGCTTGCAAGGATGAGAAACATCCGCGTCGCTTCATTAGCATCCCGAGCATTTCTTCTTCAAGCCCAAGTCTGTGTGCAACAGATAAGAATTTCACTTGAATGAGGTGTTTAGTGGGAGGTCAGTGGAGTTTGGTTTGGTGTTTTTTTTTACCCATTTGTGAAAAGGAGCAAATTAAAAATTAATATCAGCCCAGGAGCAGTCAGGCACTGTGTTGAGGTTGACACTCGCTTGGCTTAGCCCGAGGATGCATTAACCTCAAAAAAATACGAGAGAAAAAAACACTTTGAATAGTTTAAACTGCCAAGATGGATAGAGAAGGGAAAAGGCTCTTGACGTTGTCATAGTAGGACACTCAAGCAATGGAAAGTGTGGGTAAGAAGCATAGGGGCATAAATCAAGACAATGTTAATCGTTGTTTGCCCAACTCCCGAAAACGGTAACCATGGCAAAATCATGGAATAGGCTCATGTGGTTAATTAAAATTCGCCAATTCACCCAAAAGCTGACGACACACGGATGATGCCTGTTCCATGAGATTAGACTGTATTACAGAGATTAGCTAACGTTAAGCAAAATGCAGGAGTGGAATTTGTATTGTTCTTGTTTTTCTTTTCCTATTCTGGACTCTTGCCAGATGTTGTAGTAGTTAAAGTTATGTCTTGGATGCAGTTTATGTGCTTGGGTTGGCTCCTGGCATCTGTTGCATTACGTGAGAATTGTTCCTCTACAGTTGGCCTCGATGTGGATGTCACCCCCCAAAAGTCCAGCATCTGGCCCAAAACTTCGCTATGACACCAATTCCGATCCAGCCTCCCTGTTTCGCCTCGGTGTTTGTCCACACTGTACACTCCACGGATATGGATGGCCGGCACGTGACCGAAAATATTAATCAGTTGACATGGCATTAACATAAATCATCCGCCACAATTTTGAATTGCCGCGTTCACTCGCTCTCGCTGTGCATCAAATTTATTGTTTATCCCATAGATTCATCCCATACATGTATCTTTTTATGTTAATGAGAAGGAAAATTCTAAATGGATCAGATTGTATGTGTGAATACGAATCATTGTCAAGTCTTTGGTCAACAAATCTTTCCCATTCGATATACTTGGTTCTTGTGAGTTCTTTCATTTATTAACCATAAACAACTCATAAAATATTCTACAGCAAAGTGGTAGATAGAGATAAATTGTTCATCATATGATTAGATTGAGTTACATTAGTTTCAGATCTCAGAATTAGTTACTCTACTTGTTATCTTAAGAATTACTGAATTACCTTTATACCGTGAAAATGTATTATAGAAGGGAAAATATATTTACTTGGTTATCTTTCTACAAAAAACGGTCGGTTTTTGATACCCTCGTTTAGAGTATTATAAAATTAGTCAGAGCCAGAGAAGGATGTTTTCTTCAAATTGGCTCGAAATTTTGAAAATGTGTCAAAATTTTGGTGCTTTTTATTAAAATTCATTTAAAAATAAAAACCGTTAGAGATACGCCCACGAAATTTGCAGAACATCATCTGAATAGAATGACCAATTGAACGCTATGAATTAACACATCAAAACTTTTCACTAACATTAAATAAAAATCGAATGAAATCAGAATTTAAGCTCAAAAAAAATGTCGCAAATTTTTTGCCGCCACTGTATATATGTATGCATCTTTTTGATCAGCGTGATTGGCCATGTCGATATAGGCTTAATTTTATAAGCTAAAGGAATAAAACTTTTCCAATAAAAAAGTTAGATACACTAGATGCCCTTTATAAACCATTACTACTTTTGATAGAAATTCATAACCAAATAACTAGTCAATCAATGAAATAAATACAGGTTAATAAATAAATGATTAAAACCGAAAATATTTAAATTTTGATAAAAAATGGATGCTTTTAACACAGGTCGACATGAGGTTGTGATCTCTTTAAGTGATTTGGGGGTGCTGATCACGGACTTGTGCTTAGTTTTTGTCCGTTACGTAAGAATTTCGAAAAAAATGCGTTGGAAATTTTCATAATGACCTCATTTGCAATATTTTACTGTATAATATAAACAAATTATTATACTAAAACCATTTTTATTTTAACCAGTTAATATATTAGGTTTAATTTAAAAGCAATTTAGACCATATCAAAGAGGTGTTTGTTTGTGATAAAACATAATATCTTACACCTTGGATATAGTTATAAAATAAGTAAAATATGAAGGATTTTCAAGAATAAATGCAGGGTTTAAGACTTAAATCTTTATAAATAATACAAAAAGCTTATAAACTATTTGTTATTGAATGGCTACATGCATAATGGATTTAAGGCTTCAATTAAAAAAATATCAATTCATTATCTTTATCATTATCACCAATTTACCTAGAGATCACCAAGCATATATAGAGCCCTTAAAAACTAAATTCCCAACTTATTAAAAAAGGGTTAGATAAAGTATAACCGACGTGTTTCTTAACTAACTTCTAAGTGATCTCGAAGTCTCTTAAAATATGTAGCTTAAAGTTTTCATCTAACGATTAGACTAGAATGTCCGTATTAATATTAAAAGTCTGACTTTTATTTCAATCATGCTAGCCCTAAGAGTTTCCAATAGATTAACTACGTAAATAAGTATGGAATTATATTTAACATCTTTTAATATTATTGAAAAGCCGTCAAATTGTATGAGCCTTATAAATTATGATAAAAATGTTTGTACTCCCGATTTAGTTACAATATTAATCTGATATATGTATGTACAGACGTACATATTTGAGTATATAATTCGAAGACATGAAAATATACGATTTTTTAGACGAGGTTACGAATTAAAGCTTAATTCGAGTTTACGGCTTAAAGTAAAAAATAATGCAAAAAGTTACTTCTGAAGTGAAATTCACCCAATTTGATTTTGCCTTAAGAATTTTGTTTAATATAACAATGTTCAAAAAAAAAAACTGAATCATTTCAAACTTGTCCATTGACATTAGGAAATATAGTAAAAAAATTTAAAAAAAGCAAGTCCTTAAATAAAAAAGTTTTAGATTATTAGTTTTTTTTTTTAACTTTTTTACCCAAATTTAATACAAAAAAAATTGATTTTCAGATGATTTTTCACCTGGATTTCTAGTAGATAAAAATGGATGTTTTTGCTATTTCATTCATCCCTCTATCTGGGGCATCATCCCTCGACTGGTGGTGTCATAAAGGAAGCGATGAATTTACGACTCTAGTGGCAAGTTGTCACCAACAACAGATCTTAATACAATAAGTACAAAGAGAAGAATGGACAGCGGGGATGTGGGGTCATAAATTAAATATCTTTACGACAAATTGATTTTGCGCTTAGGGGCAATATTTTGTTATAAATAAATATTTGTCACACGTCCCAAAGTAGAGTCTATTGTGTTGCATAGAATATGATTTTTTTCCAACAACAAATTCAATTTATTTTTCAATAATCGACCTGCTTGATACTGGACACAGGTCTAGGATTTCCTCACTCCAAAGACTGAGGAGGACAAGTGGAGAAAAGAAAAAGTACTCACAAGTCGTTTACCCCATGAAGTAAGTGCAATAATATAATATTGCTCAATTTCCTTAGAGCTAAAGTAAAGAAGCTGCTAAAAGCTGGGGATGAAGGGAAAATGGGTGTGAGGGGATGAAGATGAGATGGGGTATAGTATGTAGCTAACCTTTGCCTTGAAGTGAAGTGCTGACGCCTACGTGACAATCTTCTGTTTTTACATTTATTGGCATGTATACAATTTTTCTTAATTAGCCAAGTCAATAATTAAAGCAAGTTATCGGATATTTATGAATGGGATATCCCAAATGTATCGACTCATGAGGGAATATAGATTCCATACCATTAAAATGCTTTGTTGTTGTCATAAAAGCAAACAATTAAACAGACTTCTAGTTAGGCCATATATTTTAAGTGAAATTATGCGAAATATAAGTTAGCTAATTTATATTACCCTAATTTAGAACTGTTATTTGTATGTAGAAAATTCTTTAAACTTTATTATTTTTGGAAATAAGAAAGGTCCTAGAAAATTGAAAATTGTTGATTCTATTAAAAATTTTATTTTCATTAATTATTTATTTTAGTCGGTAAATGGTGTTGATTTTGGAAAAGAATGGTTGGGTTTTGTATCTTGTTAAACCGGCTAATCTTTTTGGATTTTATATAGGTTAGTAAGTTAGTTTTTGTCGATTAACTCTAGTTTTTTACAAATCCAAGTATAGCCACAACAAAATTGTGAACAAATGTACTTGAAATCAAAAAATTGAATCAAAAATGAAATCAAAAAATTTCAACACTTAATTCTCGCTGTATAACTTTATTAGATTGGATCAAGAACTGAAATTTTTTGTATTATACTAGCAGAAAATTTATGAAAATAATTTTTTAATTTTAATCAGTTTCCTATAAAATTTTTGAATCGACTTACGATTAGGACGTTTATGAGATCTTTGCTGCTAAAAAAGTTCGATTTTGTTTAGCTGAGCTGTTCATCTCACTTAATAGAGTTAGCATTTGGTCTATCTATAACAATTTTGATTTATTAACCTACAGTATCCTGCCAAATTAAAAAAAAAGTCTAAAGAGCTTTACGTTTTATTAGAAAGACTTCTGTTTCCAGGAAGGTAGATTTTTACAGACTTATATTTGTGTATATTAGCTTAAAGTATATATGTAGGTATACATTAACTATATGCCAATTGCACAACTTTTAGAAACTTTTCAAATTCAGGATTTTCTGGACAAATGTATGAATTTTTAATAGAATTGGTTCTTTGGTTGAAAATATCCAAAGAATTTGTTTGACGATAGTAAGGCGAAAGGCTCTTTTTATTGTACGGCCCAGTAGCTTTCACTTTGACTATAAAATATTAACTAAATTAATTAAAAACATAAGAGATACCATATATAAATGAAGACTATGGTTCAAGTAATATAAGACTTTATGTTTTTGAAGCTTTAACCTAAGCAGCTTAACTTAAATTTTGAAACACTTGAAGACAGTTCTGTAAAATTTTTCAATATTTATTTTACAGGATTAATTGTAAATGGTCTGATTAATGTTTCGATATCCACAATTGAAAGACGTTTTGGATTACGTTCGAGGCAAATGGGTTTGGTGGCCAGTGGCTATGATTTGGCCTCGTTTGTCTGCCTGGTGCCGGTAACATATTATGGTGGACGCAAAGGAGCATCCAAGCCGCGTTTCATAGCCATTGGACTGTTGGTGATGGGACTTGGTTCGTTGGTTTTTCTTATGCCAAATTTCTTGGTTGGCAATTATCGGGCCACCATAGCCGAGGCAAATGTCTGTGAAATGGGGAACTTAAATCCAAATCAGACAATGGTAAAGTTAAAGGAGAAATCGAATTGCTTTGCAACGTAATCGGAAATATTTGTATTGGCAGCAGCAGCACTCCTGTGAACCGAGTGAGGATATGGGTATGGGACAGGAGGCGAACGAGAGTTTAAGTTGGACCGTGTGGTTATTCTTTGGAGCTCAACTTTTGCATGGAGCTGGAGCATCGCCGTTATTTACATTGGGCGTCACATATATCGATGAGAATGTCTCCAAGAAGATGTCATCTGTTTACTTGGGTAAGTTACTAAACAGCAAACTCGCAGTTCCATTGATAAAAACTTTTGTCTTACTCACAAAGTGGCAATGGTTAGAGGAGGGGCGTAAGGGGAGCTTAGACCGGGCTAGACATATCAAACAGTATCAGTTACTCACATATGCATATTTATTTTTATTTGTCAGGCTACAAAGAGATGTAAATACTGTGTACACTATTCCGTACAGCCCTTCCGGGTATAAGTATGAGGACATCGTCTACATCGTCTTTCCCTTTGTTGACCCAATTTTAAAGAGCTGCTGACTAAGGCGGGCCATAAGGACACAGAAGGGAGACAAGTAAACGCCAGCTAAATTTATTGCCTCTTAGTTAAGTTTATCGTGCAAAAAGAAAGCAAAGACGTCAAGCAAATTATCAAAGCCATACAGTTTCAGTTTTAGCTGCTTCATCTGACTCTTTGAAAGACAATTGAAATTGGTTTCTGGCATTTTTCTCAATTTATTTGTATCTCCATTTTCAGACCCTATCTTCGTTAGAGATCAAAGGTTGGGAGGCTTTGCCCTTCTGCTCATTTTGTGGAGTTTTGTCATGCAAATTAAGATGCAGTCATATGATAGGATATATGTGTATTAAAGTCTAGTTGACATTAATAAGCAAGATTGGCCGATATGACTTAGGCAGGGAAAGGGCATTCAAATTTGTTAACTTGCAACATTTAAGAACCTCTACTAGAATTATTTCTTGATTCAACGGAACTAACTAAAGTAATGGGCATAACCTTGCTTTGATTGTCGTATAATAGACGTATCTAGACTTAGCTTTGATCAAAAACTTTAAAAAATATAACTCAATTTTTCACGAGGTTTAATACATTCAATTTTAATGGGATTCTCAATTTCAGTTCGTTCTACATTTAATAAGTCAACATGATGCCTTGAAAAATGAACAGACTTTTTGTAAAGAATTCTAGAGTTGCAAAGACATAATAATACTTACATTAGCTATAACCAGTTGGGAACTACAACAAAAGGCTTACAAAAGCCATAACATAAATGCATAGTTAAAACTAGTTGGGAATTATAAATTAAAGCTTACATGTGCAAAGTCCACATCTTTCAATCGTCTTTGTTCCATATTGGGAAACATTTATGATGATAATATTAAAAAAGAAAAGAAATCATTTTTCTACTTTTGAGTTTCAATTAGTATATGATTTAGAACCTAATATTAATAACTAAATAATTTGAGATAGAAGAAGTAGGTAACCAACTGATCTTAGTAAGAAATGCAATAGTTTTTCAGACCTACCATAGATTATCTCAAGATGGTATGGTGTTTGAATCATAAATCGCAAAAATACATAAATTCATATATAGATAGTTGATTATTGTTCTAGCTCGCCTCGTTTTTCTCTTTCTAGAACTGACTTACTCACTTTTGAATAGGGACACATATGATCTCTGCTCTTATATTATTGGGACAATAGTTTAATTTGCAAAGTTGCTATACCAATAAAAAGTATTTTAGGTCGTCATGGCAAAAAGCACTTCAAATCTTCACTTATTAGTCGGTTTACTTCAACTTAGTAAATAAAGGTCTGGAGAAAAGGCTTAAGAATTCCTTTATCTAAATTCAGTGATAAATATCTGTAAAAAATGTAAAACTTTTAATTCAAATCTTTTCCCCTAGGCATTTACTATACCATGGCGACTGTGGGACCAGCCATTGGCTATGTGCTTGGTGGACAATTGTTGCTCATTTATACCGATTGGATGACCGTGGATCCAACACAGTGAGTACCAAATTGATAAGCTGATAATGGTTGTTATAAATTGCGCAACTTATCAAACCAGACGATGATAATGATGATGACGATGATGATGATGATGATGAGGAAGGGGGTTTGGCCAGAACTCAACCAGTGTTGAGTGTTCAAACAGAGGCAAACAACATAAGGTAGATGTGAATCAAAGAGAAGAAATAGTAGGCGGAAGGGATGGCAATGCTGAAGCTTATTTGTTACCTTGGCAACCTTGGCGCTGTAACATGCCCACAAGGCAGAGAGTACACGATGCAGGGTAAATATCTCCAGAGACTAATAAAACAACATTTCGTGCTGACAACGAGGAAATAAGGTGCGAATGAGAGACTCGGAGAGTATTTGTTTGATTCACATTTACAGAGGAATAAATATATGGGGTGGGCGGGTCACCCAACCGCATTCAACATTCAGGATCATGTCCTGGGCCAGGAGTGTGTAAATAAACCGCATGGCTTATTGTCAAGGTGATGCCATAAGTCATAATGTTGGGAGTGACTTTTTGCCTCTGCTCTTTGCTTGTTGTTGCTGTAAATTATGCGAAATACATGAAAATTTGGTTTATGTTTATTTTTTTTATATGTTTTTTTGTTTTATTTGTGGTTTTTTGTTTTCTTTGTTTGTATGCCATTTGTTTTTATAAGCTTAATATTATTTGCGGGCATTTTTTAAGGGTCTCAGATGCTTACAAAATAAATTCCCATTCACGGTTAATTTATGGTCTAATACTTCATTAAGGGAAAGCACGATTATGATGACCTACGACTCTGTCCCACAATGTAAATTGGAAAATTGTTCAAAATATCTAAATTTGTTTACTTACTCTTAATTTTTTTTGGACTTTAAGACAATATAACAGAAGTTGATAACTAAAATTTGTTTAACTTATGAATCTTTAATAAAGGTTTGAAGATTAATTTTTCAATTCTCCATTCACCATGTCACCAATATATTTACCAGTTTCCTTACGGTTCTTATTTTCAATTCAAGAAAAATCCACAATGCTTTGTTTTGATCAATCTTTCTGTTCTTAAAATTTGAAAAACTAAATTTTTAGAGCGTTGAGAGTGTTGATTCAAAAATCCTTCAATGCCGTTATTTTTTCTTAATTTATAATTCGCAACTGGTTTAGGGGTTTCAGCAGAAATATGATACATAAGTCCATGAGGCGATAACGAAATCTGCTAATAATATTTTCTTTCATATTAGATATTATACATATTATAATATTGAATATCTTACTATACATATTTTCAACAAGTCCTTGATAGTTAATCAATTTTCCGAGTATTTGAAAAATTTATGTTTTTATTCTCAAGTTAGAGTATTGTCTTTCAATCTACAATAAAATCTCGAAAACTGAATTTTTGCGCCAATTTTTGCAAAAAATCCTGATGTATATATCGTCGGATCGAAATTAATTTTGCTAAACATCTGAAACATTCTGAATTCCGATTCTAACAGCTAGAAGGTTTGAAATTGACGACAATACAATCTAAGAAAAACCAAAAAATTCAAAATTGTAAATTAAAAAAAAAACATCTTTAAAGTTTATTTATTAGTTAAACTTATGTAACCCAATTTAAAATCTTTCAAAGCCAATTAAATAATAAACACAATTTTTTTTTTCTTTTAGACTAAGTTTAACCAGTGAGAGTAAAGTGTGGATAGGAGCCTGGTGGATGGGATTCATTTTCGCAGCATTCATTTGTGTTCTGATAGCCATACCCATCTTTGGTTATCCAAAATCGTTGCCTGGCTCGGAGAAATTACAATTGGCTAAAATATCAGAGGCCCATGTCTCAACCAAGGAAAAGACCAAGACGGAAACAAATGAGGGCAGCAAACGACGTTTGGGAGAGTTGCCGAAAGCTGTTTTAGCCCTCCTCAAGAATCCCACATTCTTTTTTCTTAACTTGGCTGGAGCCACCGAGGGTCTGGTTATTGCCGGGTTTGCAGCGTTTTTGCCTAAACAAATTGAGAATCAATTTAGTATTTCACCCATGTTGTCGGCCTTGGTTATGGGTTTGATTACCGTGCCAGCTGGCGGTGGTGGAACATTTCTGGGTGGCTATTTGGTCAAGAAATGGCAACTCGCTTGCAATGGCATCATCAAGATGTGTCTATTAGCCAGTTTGATAGCGAGTTTGTTTACATTCTGTTTCTTGGTCTCATGCCCGAATCCTCCATTTGCTGGTGTCACTACGGCACATGATCACACAAGGAGTTCCAGCTTCAATTTGGAGGCCAAATGCAATGAAAATTGTGGCTGCACTCGCTCGAATTATGATCCAATCTGTGGCATCGATGGAATCATGTACTATAGTCCCTGTTTTGCTGGCTGTCAAAGAGAGGATCAAGTGGATATGGTGAAACACTATCACAATTGCAGTTGCATTGAGCGTGGATTAAAGGATTTCGCAGATCTGCCAGATGCCACCAACTTAATGTGCGATTCGACTTGTGACAGTTTACCCCTATTTGTGGGTCTCTGTTTTATATTGATGATCTTCACCTTTGTGGCCACCATGCCAGCCCTTTCGGCTACTTTGAGGTAAACTAACTCACTGCTAATAAGTTGACTAATGTTTAATTAATTCTCCTTTAACAGATGTGTTCAAGACGAGCAGCGTTCATTCGCCTTGGGATTGCAATGGATCAAAGTCCGTTTACTTGGCACCATTCCAGCTCCTTTGATTTTTGGCGCCCTAATTGATGAATCCTGCATTTTGTGGCATGAATCTTGTGATACAGAGAAAGGCGGCGCCTGTTTGGTCTATGACAATTTCTACATAAGTCGGCAAGTCTTAAACAAAAATTTGTAAATGCAAAACAATTAATTAAATTAGTTTTTTTTCCAATTCTAGATATATGTGGCTTTTGGCTTTGATTTGTAAGCTAAGCTCTGTCGTCTTCTTTTTATGCGCCTGGTGGTTCTATAAGCCACCCAATCCCAAGACTTTGGATGACACCAATCCCAACCAAAGTGCAGAGATCTAGATTTTTAACTTATATTGATACAATATATCAAAGACACTGCCAACAAAAATTTTACTAATATCTCGTGTAAAATACTTACATCATATAATAAGACTCCTTTCACTTAATATATTTAATATTTTAACATACGTAGTAAGTCAATTAGGTCTCACAATCAGTAATCATAATTTTAATAAATATTTATATGTTTTTAAGCTCATTTAATAGAAATTTAATGGAAATAAAACTACTAGAATTTCATACTTAAGAAACATAAATTATTTATAGCACGGTTTCCTAAACATTTGATCCCACTCAAAAAACGTTGTGGTCAATACTGAAAATAGATTAATATAAATATAAATTAATATAAATGTTATTTTCAGAAAATTTCAACGATTCCATCCCACTTCTAGCTTCAATATCTTTTTTTATCGATCGCTTTACTGAGATAGATATATAAAACAGGATGGATACATAATATATAATAAAGGAGTAGACAAAAATATATACCATATTGACGAGAACCGTGTATCTTAAGTGGCTGGTTTTGACCTTAACCTTAATAAGAGTTCCATTCTTTCAAGAGCTGACTCTAGTCAGCTAAATCTATTTAGCCATGATTCATACTATATATTTACATTAATGTATCGAAGTCAATAAGGGAAAATTTCATTTCAAACTTATGTATTATTTTCAATCTTTGTCATGTCCTCTTCCGCCTCAGTATTAATAAAAAAAACTAATTGCTTCCGCATATTTTAATAATTGCAATCAAACTTGGCGCATTAAATTTATAATATCTATCCATACATCGAATGGACTGAATACAGCCAAGTTATATATACACATTATGAGCATCTGTAAAGAAAGCATATTTAAAAGGTGTCCTATTCAAGTGGCAAGTAGTGCAACTTCTTCAGCTTCACCATTTAGCCTTTTTAAAATTTAGGTAATTTTATTTCATAGAAAGTGAGAACATTTTTACACAATTTAATAGGACAAACAGAAAACTTTGATGAATATTTTGAGGGAACATAAAAGTCAGTCCAGTAGTATGGACACGACAAAAAGCGAAACTTTACGGCTTCAAGAATTTAATCGATTAATTGCATTTTTGGACCAAAAATAAGTTAGCCCAAATGGAGCTTCACTTAGTAATTAATTCAGGTAATATAAATTTAAATATCGGTGATCTCGAAAAACCCGATCAATTCCTAATCGACTTGTTGAAAATTTTAAAAAAAAAACTAGCTAAAAATAGCTGAGGTTCGACTATAAAGCATTTACCCTTATTATACCCTTGCAAAAGGGATATAATAGTTTTGGTTAGAAGTGTGCAACGCATAGAAGGAAGAATCTTCGGCCTTGTAAAATATATATTCTTGATCAGCACGACGAGACAAGTTCATAAAACCATGTCCGTCCGTCCTGGATCAACGTAAACTCCTCATAGACTGTTAGAGCTACAGGGTTGAAATTTTTCATGCGTGTATATACTACACAGTTTGTATATCTCGTACTCAGCCGGATGTGATCGTTATATCATATAGCTCCCATACAAACGACAAAGTTTTAAACAGTGACATTTCTCAATAACTTTGTTATTTTTTGAGCTATTGTCGTAAAATTAAATATTGGTAAGCTTATTACACCTATAAATGACTGTGCCAAATTTAATCAAAATCGGGTGACTATATCATATAGATTCCGTAGGAACAATCGGTGGTAAACAGTGACTTTGATCAATAACTTCGTTACTTGCTATGCTAATTAGACTTTTAACAGAAGATAAGAGTATCAAAAACATGCAAGGGTCAAAGTTAGCCCCGGCACTCTGGTTTTGCTATTTTTAGGTAAAATGATTTATATTATTATAAAAAGAGATACGCAGTTTTTCTTTCTGTGTATGATCTTTTATAAATTTGCCTTATCGATCTGGCATCGGCGCATTGATGCTTTTAAAGGTCAATTTCAACGGTTCTTTTACGAGAAGATTTCATGGTTATATCATTAATACTTACTCCATCTGTTGCCTTCGATTATTGGACAGACTCCATGTAAACTCTTTATATTCGGTTCGCCATCGTTATGCAAATTAAACCAAAACAAGGCGGAACCCTTCTTTGGCTGCACAGTCACATTGGCAAGTGGAAATATGGTGTGACCACCTTGTGCTACATCAGATAGCTAGAAGAAGAAGAATAAGTTTTTATTGAGTATTAAAAGTATAAAACGAAGTTCAGATTGTCTTACGTAAAACAAAATTGTGGCTAGTCGATCGCCTGTCTCATTTAGTTCCTAAATTTTTCACACATTAGAAAGAAATTTTCTTGGAGAATTAAGACTTCACTTACAGGGGATACTTTAATGTCTCTATAATCAGAATGCTCAGGAAAATAACTACCTAGACCATAATTTCCAGCGGCCAGTTCTGATTTGTTTCCAGCACTAAGGCCCGATATATCTTTAACACGTTCAAGTAGAGTTTTATCCATTTTATCACCGATTCCCTCGTACACTTTCACCTGCATAATGCGATATTGCTCATTCGGCGTGGTGTAGTTATCCGTATGAGCTTCTCTCATATCTTTTCGTTTGACTTTGGTGAAGTATGATATTTCATTATCATAGATGGCATTGTGAAATAGTAATATAAATGGATCCAGGCTAATCTCTTCCGTTTTGAAGGGAGCCAATCGTAGAAAGGGAGTTGTTGTGGAATTGTAGCTACAGAATAGATTTCTATTTGATGGAGCTTTTAAATGACCGCGGCATCCCAATTCCATAAGTGTTGATGATCTTTTGGGTCTTTGTTCTCTTAAGGGTACTTCAGGACTTTGTTCCAGTTCGTCGAGGTAATTTGGAGGATTTCCAAGTGCCGAAAGTATTACTAGGAATACTATTAGTAAATTAATAAGAAGGTGGTCCAGTTCCCATTGCGTTGCCATTTTTACTATTTTACACTTCAGAAGAAATTCAATTCTGTTTCAAAAAGGACGTATAATCTAATTAAAGCGTTTCTATTTGCTGAATAGAATAATCACTGAAATTCAAAAGGCTTTTACAAAAATATCAATCTAAAGCTTTCTGGGTTATTTAATAATTTATTTATTTCTTATTATTATCTTCCCAATCCAAATGACCATTTTCCAGTTTTTCGATAGGCCGATGCATAGGCGAGAAAAGTGACTACTAAAAAGATTATATACCTCATTTTGCTCTTGAGTTTTATAACAAGGGTTTTATAGTCTCCATTCGTTCCATTATAATTCAAATTACACGCACTTAAATCAAATATATTGGTTTGAGACGAAACTAACAGAAAGTATAGAATCTTATGTGAGTACCTGCTACTTTTTGTTCTATTGAAGTGAGGAATAAACTCCCATGAAAAACTAATGAAATTCAAACATTTCTTTGATCCAGTTTTTATACCATACACCCAAAGGGTGAAAGGGCTTCTTAAAGTCGCCAAAATGTATGTAACAGGCAGAAGGAAGCTTTACCGACCCGATAAAGTATATATATTCTTGATCAGCACCTACAGCCGAGTCCATCTAGCCTTGTCCGTCTGTCCGTCCGTCTGTATGAACACCTAGATCTCGGAGACTATAGAAGCTACAGCCACCAAATTTGGTATATAAACTCTTGGGGTATGTAAAGTGATCAAGTTTATCTAAAATTTTCACCATGCCCCTTTCCGCCGCCACGTCATTTGAAAAAACTCGATTATCTCCCGTAAGTTTTTGACTTGTGCAATTTAATTTGGCACACTTAAATTTGATATTAATATCCAGCAAAATACCAAATTTGATCCAAACGACTTACTTCATTTTTGTTGTGATTGTCCTGGAAATTTAGTTATAAAAAAGTGATTTCTTTGAGGAGAGACTATTCCTTAGTAGTTCAACTTATCGTCAAACTCTGCAAAGCTATTAAATTTCATTCAAACATATATTGAATACAATTATTAGTTCTCACCTAAGGGACTAAGAATAGTCCCTTAAATTATATCCAGTCAAATCTGGTTCTAAAAGACCGTGTAATGCAATTAAAGCGTTTCTATTTGTACGGTATTTAAATAATCACTAAACTCCAAAAGACTTCTGCAATAACATCAATTTATTTAAATCCAATCCATGTTATTTAAACATTTATTTATTTCTTATTTTCATCGGCCAATTCCAAATGACCAATGCCCGTTTCGATAGGCCGATGCATAGGCGAGATAAGCGACTACTAAGAAGATTATGGACTTCATTTTGCTCTTAAGTTGTTTATATGAAAGAGTTTGCGTTTTAACAAGGGTTTTATAGTCTCTAGAGTCTATTTATAGTCTAAATTATAATCCAAATTACACGCATTCAAATCCAATTTATTGGTTTGAAACGAAACTAACCGAAAGCATTAAATCTTTTATATGCAATTATAACTTTTGCTTCTTTTGAAGTGAGGAATAAATTTTTATCAAGAACTATTAAACTAAAAATATTACTCCTCAAAAACTCAACTTATTGGCGAAGTCTGCAAAACTTATACATTTCAGTGAAGCATATACAGTTGAACCCCGATTATCTGGGCTTCCATTAACCGGACACCTCTATTATCCGGGACGAAGTTGAGTTTGTTCCATTGTCACTGTTAACCGTGATTACCTCTATTATCCGTGATTTCAAATACAAATTTAAAAGCTGAAACAAACTACAA
This sequence comes from Drosophila willistoni, assembly GCF_018902025.1. NCBI lineage: Eukaryota > Metazoa > Arthropoda > Insecta > Diptera > Drosophilidae > Drosophila > Drosophila willistoni. The sequence goes on from NW_025814050.1 coordinate 7,953,453, forward strand.
TACATAATTATTTCTATTTCTTTTGGTTGCATTTTTTTTTAATGGTTATATTTTGCTCTCGATTTAACGGGTTTTTCGTTTTCCCGTGATGGCTCTGGTCCCGACCGTCCCGGATAATCGGGGTTTAACTGTATTAAAAGTAATTATTAGTTTTTAGCCTAAGGTTACCCTTATCGGGGAATTCCCTAAAAGCTTCCTTCATAATTTAAGTAATGCTATGCTTAATGCTATTTCTTAACTCTAAAACGAATTAAAATAAGTTTAAAAACTCAACTCTATACCGAGTTAAAAACAATTTAAAAGCTTATTGGTGTAAAAGAACTGGAATAGACTCACAATGACAAATATTAAAATACGTTAAATAAATTTGGTTATACATCTCTTTATTTATTTTTCAAATAAATAAAAAATGGATTTCATTAAGTATATTTTAATGATTTTTATACCCTTGCAAAAAGGGTATATTAATTTTGGTCAGAAGTGTGCAACGCATAGAAGGAAGCATTTCCGACCATATAAAGTATATATATTCTTGATCAGCATGACGAGACGAGTTCATATAGCCATGTCCGTCCGTCCGTCCGTCCGTCCGTCTGGATCAACGCAAACTCCTCCTAGACCGTAAGAGCTACAGAGCTGAAATTTTGCATGTAGGCTTGTATATACTGCAGGGGTTGTATATCTCGGATTCAGCCGGATCGGACAACTATATCATATAGCTCCCATACAAACCGCAAAGTCACGAACAGTGACTTTTCTAAATACCTTCGTTATTTTCTAAGCTACTGTCGTGAAATTTAATATTGGTAAGTTAATTATACATATAAACGACTATGCCAAATTTGATCAAGATCGGGTGACTATATCATATAGCTCCCATAGGAACGATCGGTCGAAAACAGTGACTTTCTTCAATAACTTGGTTACTTTTGAGGCGATTGCTTTCAAATTAAAAATTTGTTAGTTTAATATATCTGTTAATGACTGTGCCAAATTTGATAAATATCGGGTTACTATATCATATAGCTCCCATAGGAACGATCGGTGGAAAACACTGACTTTGATCGATATTTTCGTTATTTCCACATTTATGGCTAGAGGTAAGGAAAGAGTTACAAGTTGCAAGGGTATACAAACTTTGACGCGGTCGAAGTTAGCCCCGGCCCTCTGGTTTTAATTGTACCTACACAATAAAATAAATTGTTTAAAGATTCACACTTCGATCAAAATTCTCTTTCAAACTCTCTCTCTTTCTCTTTCTTTATTATTGATAATGTTTTCTTTTTATACCCTTGCAAAAAGGCTATATTAATTTTGGTCAGAAGTGTGCAACGCATAGAAGGAAGCATTTCCGACCATATAAAGTATATATATTCTTGATCAGCACGACGAGACGAGTTCAAATAGCCATGTCCGTCCGTCCGTCCGTCCGTCCGTCCGTCTGTCCGTCTGTCCGTCTGTCCGTCTGTCCGTCTGTCCGTCTGTCCGTCCGTCTGGATCAACGCAAACTCCTCCTAGACCGTAAGAGCTACAGAGCTGAAATTGCTGTAGGCTTGTATATACTGCAGGCGTTGTATATCTCGGATTCAGCCGGATCGGATCACTATATCATATAGCTCCCATACAAATGGCAAAGTCACGAACAGTGACTTTTCTCAATAACTTTGTTATTTTCTGAGCTATTGTCATGAAATTTCATATTGGTGAATTAATTACACATATAAACGACTGTGCCAAATTTGATCAAGATCGGGTGACTATATCATATAGCTCCCATAGAAACGATCTTTCGAAAACAGTGACTTTTGTCAATAACTTCGTTACTTTTGACGCGATTGCTTTTAAATTAAACATTTGTTAGTTTAATATATCTGTTAATGACTGTGCTGAATTTGATAAAGATCGGGTTACTATATCATATAGCTCCCATAGGAACGATCGGTGGAAAACAGTGACTTTGATCAATATCTTCGTTATTTCCTATACTAAGATTGTAGGCCGTTCTTTCGCAAATGTTAGCCTTTTTAGCTTGAACGTTTTTCCATTTTGATGGCTTTAGGTAAGGAAAGAGTTACCATAAAAGTTGCAAGGGTATACAAACTTTGACACGGTCGAAGTTAGCCCCGGCCCTCTGGTTTTTTTCTTAGTCGTCCGATAAGACTTATTTATTATTTTATTGTTTTTTTTATTTTTATTGCAAAGATTTGTTTTTTTATGCTATTACTAACGGCAGAACTAATTTGGCTTAAGGCATTCTGGAATGCAAAACAAATTTTATCCATTCGTTTTGGTGCAACCGTAAAGCCATTTCAAGGGCACCTGCGATGATTGGATAATAGCTATTTAAGTTTTGGAGATAATATCATTTGTAATTACAAGTAGCAAAAACCCAGTTTACGAAGTCCAGAAAAAAAATCTCTTGATCGAGTCGAAGAGATCCTGAAAACGGTATTTTGTGTTTAAAGCTTCGACGTTAAAGGGTTGAAAATGTTAGTTATGAAATCTAATTATAAATGCAATAAGGGCTCATACCTTTAGCAAAGTTTATATAGCAAAATTAATTTCAAAATTTCCAAAAGTTGCGCTTGTTGAGGAGACAACGAGAAGTCTTCGACCAAAACAGTAAATTCTTCTTTTTTATACTATTATTGACAGCAGAACTAACTTGCCTTAGTAAATTCCAGAATGCGGAACCAAATAAAAATTTTTTTTGTTTAGAAATTTTTAAAGAATTTGTAATTAATTAAAATGTTTTTTATTTTTCATCTTACTTAATAATGACAACGAAACTATTTTGAAGCGACTATTTCAATCGTATATTTTGGCAAAAATATAAATTAATTTATTTATATTGCTTCCTTCCTTAGCTGCTTTAATCTAACCTTTAAACAAATCCACTAAAATGAAGATTACCAAAATTGGATTTTCTTTAACGGTCGTTTAGGATGTCCCCACGAAAAATATAAACATATAAAAGTATTTCATAATGGTTTATTTCGTATCTTAACCGACCTGGACTATATCTTATGCCAAGTTGTGAAAGGCAGCAAACTAATTTCACCCATTGAACAAGGATAAAAGTGAAAAAGATTGTATTATGTACTTTTATTATCAGTTTTTTCTTTATTTTACACAGAATTAAAAGTCACAGCGCCAAAATACTTTTCAAAACGATTTTTATTTTCTGTTTTTATTTTTATTTTAATCATTTTTCTTCTCTTTTAACACCAAACGAGAATCGTACTCCAAAAGTCGCACTAGCTGAGGCCACAAGAAGAAGGCCAAATATCAGGCATACCATAGACTTCATGATTTTTAGATGAATTTCTCGATTGATGTGAAAAATTGACCTTTTTATACAGAATTACTAGCGAGAAAGCATTTGCTACGCCTCGGTTCATTAATACAAAAATAACTAACCTCTAGCTAGTCTGGTCTATTTGATCTACAAATCTACTAAATAAGTTCATACAATTTTTGTAAATTTTTGGAATAGGATAGACCTGTTTTAAGGTGTATCGATTGTTCTTCTAAAATAAAAACTGCCCAAACGAGTCTTAAGGAACTAGAAGTCACGTTCTTTAATTTTTAACTTTAATGCCAATTTAAAACTTTTATTTATATTGCCGACCTAATTTATTATTACTGTTTAAGAAAGTGTTAACAGATGATTAACCGTCGAATGCATTAATTAATGCACATAATTTCTTAATAAAATGTACCAGCTGGAGCAGATTGCAAAAAACTGAGTGCAGATTCGAAAGAAGCAGACTGTATATCAATTGTGTTGTCTAGTGATATTTTGTTAAGTTTACAATTAACATTAACGCAACTTTTTACCTTTAAAAATTCCAAAATTACATTTCTGCAAACTGAAATTTTGAAAACAGCGAGCATTGGCGCCAAATAAAAAATAGCGGGAAAATTATTGATTCAACAGTACCAACGTCAAACACAAGAGTCGATTTTGAGAAAGTCGGTGTTAGAGGTGAATGTTTTGGAAATAAATCAAAAATATCGATACATCGATAAAACCGTCGATCGAATATTGCTATCCCTATAAAGATTTGTTCTTGTTGCGAATATTCAATTTTTGTGTCGATTATTCACTCTTTGTTCGAGTTGCCATCAATTGTTCGATGTTGGCATCATAGGTTGGCTCAAGTTCGAGGTGGTTGCAAGGAGTTCGATGGTGGTTCCACTCACCGTTGTTTTCGTTGTTTTTGTTGTTGTTTTTTTTATTGTTGTGTTTGTTTTCGTGGTACGCGGATGTGTGCGCGGATGTTGGGTGTTTTGTTTTTGTATCTCGCAATGAAATATTGAATTGATTTTATGCTTAAAAGATATGCAGCAACAGCCTTTGCGTATAATTCAACAATAAATTGTGAATGAAAATGAAATGAAAGAAGAATCGCGAGTGTGTGTGTGACAAGTGAAATAAAATAATGATGATGATGATGATAAAATCAAATTATAACAATATCGATATCAGGTGCAATTAACGGGTCAATCACCGACCACTCTCCACTTCTTCACACAGTCATTACAACAATAATAACAACAACAACAGGAGTAGAAACAACAACAACAATAACAATCATAGTTATGTTATGACTGAAAAAGTGCAGCAAAAGGTAAAAAACAAGTAAAAAGTAAATTGGTCAAAAGAAATGATGCAACTGTAAGCAAAACACACACACACAGACACAAAGGCTCAGCTGTATGTACATACATACACACATGTGCAACAAAGAACCACAAATTTTGCAGACATCAGCATAAAATCTATGAACAAATCTATATGTATCAAGGTGATTTTCAAACATTTTAATCTACTTAAAAAACTAAGTGTTCTAGTCTCGCTTTCTTCTCGAATTTATCTGTGTCTCTCCCTCTCTGTCTCTTTCTCTTCTACCTACCTCTAAATACAAATCATAAGACGAAAGTTCATAGACAACAACAACATCTGCGCTTGTCTCGCCTGTTCGGGTAGAGGGGACTAGGTTGTTTGTGGGGGCGGGGGAGAACTCAGAAACAGACCTTAGCCAGCTAGAGATACTGATGATGAGGTTTTTCCCCCCCGCAGACAATGACGCCGCCGTTTGCCACCTCCACCAAGTCGGAGACCCGTTTCGCTCTACATAATCATAGAGGTGTACATGCTTGTATTTTGTTTTTATGTCAGTGTGTATGTGTATGTATGTACATCTGATATGTGCATGGTATACAGGGTGTTGGATAGTATACCTAATTAGGGAACAAAAAACGGAAGCAACATTTCAAATATTCCCGATTTTGTCATTAACTTTAAATCATTATTCAACTTTGTATAAAAAAAAAAAATTGAGGAGATCTCCAATGTTGGAGAGGTTATAAGATCAGGCTGGCCAAATAAAAAAATAATCAGGTACGAATCCAGGGGGTCCCGAAATTTGATACTTTGGACTCCTTACAGGATATGGTTTCTTAAACTTATTCGTGACAAGATTCTTGAATGACAAATAAATACAGTTTCATCTGTTTTATGGATCATTTATCAATATTATACTGTCCCCAACGTAAAAAGCATTATCAAACTGTAAATGGTCCTTATTGAGTTTTGTTGACCATATTTCGCCATTTTTCACTTTTCTAAGTGTCGTACTCTAAGCCATATTCTAAGCATTACAAAAAAAAAAAATTCATTTAAGTTTGTCAAAGTATATTGTATTTAGTACAAAAACCAAGAACTTAATTTCAATTCCCTTGTATTTTTAAACCAATTTTGCTTTGAGTCTGCAGTATTTTAATTTGAGCATACGTAAAAAATAATTCCTTGGAAATTTCCAATGAAATAATTATAATGTGTGTGAGAAATTACGTGATTTCATCAGAATGGCTTGAAAAAATGGCAAGTTGGTTTTTTACCAAAATGCTTTTGGGAGCTTGGGCATTATATAGACGACTCAAATGTCAATCCACGTACAAATAATGTTTACATACATATGTATGTATGTATGCATAAGATTTAAAGTTTAATGAAATTCAAAAAATATTTCCACAGAAACAGTTGAAAAAGTTTCAAAATATCAAAGTGTGGCTCATGCGGCTCATAATTACAACTTTTGAAAAGGGAAACAATAATTTTAAATACAAATACTGTATACAAATTATATTTTTAAATCCACTTTAGTACTTCTTAAGTAAAATATTGACAATTTTTGAGCGACTTTTTTGTCTGGGATAAATAAGGAACTTTAAAGAGTTAATAAAAATAATACAAGAACTGTTGATTTCTATAATTATTTCTATATTATGTTCTGTTTAAATGTACCATAAAGTACGTTTCTATAGCACTGTATGTATTATAGTTATGTGATTTGGCCAATTTTCATACCTTATTGGTATGCATATGTATGTTTATGGTAATTTGAAGGCATGAGAGTGATTTCAATAGACAGACATGTCTATATGTAGTTGGCTCCTCATCATGATCAAGAATATATATGCCTAATGGCTCCGGAAACAAACATCTTGTCAATTTTGTAATACTTACTGGAAGTATATATCCAAATCTGAAGTTTAGTTTGTTTAGAAGTCGCCAAAATATCTTGATTTAAAGTATTTTACAAATAAAACTCAAACCGAAGATTATGATTTACATAGACTAAACTGCTTAATAAACCCAGTTAATAGTTTTAAAACGCTTTTTCAATCTAAAATAAGTTTTGAGTTGTCGTCAAATGGGGTATACCCTGTATATTGAAGATTTGATTGGTGATTGGCTGTTCGGTGTAAAAGCAGTGGCACTTGTTACAGATTTTGCTCCTGTTTTTCTTTTACCTTCTCTCTCCCTCTTTCTCTCTTTGGCACACTCATCCCCATTGGGTAATACTGTGTGGCAGTTTTCTTTAAGTTGTTTTGAGTGTGTGTGTGCTCGCGTTTTTGTTGCTTTCCAATTGATTTATTTTTGCATAATCGTTCTTTGCCCAGACCAAAGAGAAATACAAAGTCATAAGCAAACGCACGCTAAGTACTAAGTACATACATACATACATATATATTCATACATACATACATACATATGTGAATTATGAATATTATGCATAGGTGTCTATACCCAGCCGAACAGGTACTTACTTATTTATTCTACCTTTTGGCTTTGAGAATAACAAATATTTACATATATATTTATGTTTATGTATAAAGAGAAATATTGTACATACATACATACATATTATGCATGTATATATTCATCCATAGATTCATAGCTGTAGGTACCATTTGACGTAATAAACCAAAAATTGCTCTCAAATATGTGCTAAATAATGGCTCAGAATAGATAATTTATATTTTCTATACCCTGTAGCCCTAAATCAAAAGGGTTTGCAGGGTTTGCAGCTTATAATAAGGAAATACGTATTCGCTTTTTAGTTTATTCTAACAATAAGCGTTTGAAATATATTATTTATAACTTGCTAAAAACGCATTGCACTGTGTTAAGCACATCTAATTTGGCCAAAATCAGGGCTTATTTCTTATATTTGAAAATTGAAATTTATGCATTATATTTTAATAGTTTTCCAAATTTGTCTTAAATTCCAAATATGTTACTTTAGTAAGTTAGATAATGCTAATTGTAAACGCTAAATTGTTAATAATTTTTTAAATTAAATAAACAATGTGCAAACATTAATGAAGAATAAAAATTCTGCAGATTTGGACTTAGAAGATTATAGTTTAAAATCTAAGAATAAGTAATCAATTTTCTGTGGATTTTGTATCAGAAAATGCTAAAAAAAAAAGTTAAGAAAGAGATTTTTGTAATTAATCATATTCAATTTGTTTTAAATTCCAAAGGTGACCAAACAAAATAACTAAAAAAAGAATGTCCAGAAACTAATTTTATTTAAGCCTTTTTTGCTACAATTTAAAATTGGTTAAAGCTAAAATAAATCACTAGGAAAATTGACCAAAAGTTTATTCTGTAATAAGAGAAGAAGTACATGGAATTCGAAGTTCCAAATTTGAGATTAGCTTATGAAAATGTATTTAGTATGATTATGTTATTTAATTAGCAAATAAGCCAAGGCCGTGATTTAAGCCAATTCGTGTGTTTGTTGCTTACATTTTTTCTACAGTTTGGAAATCGTTAATTGTTGTACCTACAAAGTATTTCATTTAATTTTTTGCATCAAGACGAACATAAATCGTTTTTATTTATTTCTCTACCAATATAAAAGATTTGTGTTCGATACGGTTAACAAACTGCACTCCCCTTCAACCTCCTCCTCAACCCAAGCGCCAACCCAGTTGCAGTTCCAGTGACTCACTTAAGCATGACAAAATGGGGAAAAAAAAGAGTTAACGGTTTTGGTTGGTCTCTTTTTTTTTAAGTTGAGTGGACTTAACTGCAGTTTGAATTTGGTTTAAAACTGGTTTGCCACAATTGTGTGGCTTATTGGTTAGATACAACAATTTTTTGATAAACATTCTGTTGTTTGTATAGCAAATAGATCAGGTTTCCTCTTTCTGATTTTTATTTGTGTTAATATTTAGTAACCATTCCAGTAATGGGAAATATTTTTAACCATGATGTCAACTGATTTGAAATGATTTATGAAATCAAAGTATTATATAAGTAAATTATTAAATATTTTAGAATGAAAGGCTTAGTACTGAAATTTGTTAATAAAAATGGTTTTTATGGCCCTTTCTGTCTTTAAAATTCTCTAAGTTAATGAAGAATGTTTTAGTTATCTGCCAGATGCAAAAATTGAGACATCTGTCTGTATTTTTTTGAGGTCTTATTTATTCTTCTTAGCCAATTGGCAAAAATTCCAACTCCAAAACTCGCCTTTTTCTTTGTTATTTAGGGCATGCTAAACTGAACTTAATTATAACCTAAGATACCCAATTATTTGGCCTATGATTGCAGGGTAAAATATATCAAATTTTGCTATATACACATGTACTTATGGAAAATAACGATGAAAAAAAACCTTTTATTATGAATTAAATTTTTAGTATTTTTGTTGTAGCATGTTCCATTTTCCTTTAGATTGATGCCTTCTCCTTCTCTGTGTCTCTCTCTCTCTCTCTCTCTCTGTGCCCCACTCTCGTGCTATTTCTTTCTCCCTTTGACGTGTGTAGACACAATTAGCTTTAGCTGCTTGCCAAATCTTCGCACGTAACCAAAATGCAAAAATCAACATAATCAGCATGCCCGCAAGTCTAACGGTGTTTGTGTATCTCATTTCTGTTGTTTGGTACCATTAAGAAAACGCAAACCGGTTGGCTTATACGCGCTCGACTTACTCATTCAAGCGAGTCTCACAAAGTCTCGCTTTTCTCTCTCTCACTGGGTTTCTCTCTACTCTTTCTCTCTCTTTTGCCCTGCCAATATTTATTTTGCCATGATCTTAACAATTCTTTAAACAATTGCAAAGTGCAACTTCTTTGCACTTGTAAAAATAAATACAATATATTTTTGTATTTCTCGAGAAAACAAAAAGAAAGAGAGAGAAAAAAGAGAAAGAGGGAGAGAAAACATTCTGTCACTTTCATCTAACAATAGAAGCAGCGGTCTCTCCGTCAAATGCAGCTGTGCCAACTTCTCAACACCCTAGAAATTTTCCGATTAAGCCAACTATTTCAAAAGCGTTGAAAAATGTTATGAAATCTTTATTAGAACTTTTGGGAATATTAAAAACCTATTTGACAAATCAAATTTGGTGTTAAAAACCTTCGCATAATAACATAAAATAATAATATTAGCAACAAAACTATTTAAGAGATAAATTAGACCAAACAAATATTAATAACACAGTGCACAATATTTTTAAGAATGTTCCAATTCGGTTTGAGATTAATAGAGTTTTGAAGATGTACTAAAATAAACTACAATTTTACTTACAACCTTTTCCAGACAACTCTAAGCATTCAATTGAGAGATTGACCTTTTTTTTTATTTACATCGCTTATTCAATTTTCATAATTTTTTTATTGGAATGTTTTTTTATTTGAATATAAAAAATTTCTCCTCATTAAACAACTAAACTAAGAAGTTTTAAAATCACATTACATCGAGATCCTTAAAATTTTTCTTTATGGTTTTCAATGTGCTTCGAATTTATTTTCACTTTGCTTCACTTAAAATATCCAACTCTTAAATTTGTAATTTACAAATGTTTTATCAATCAAAGCATAAAATAATTTTCATTTTGGCAATACAGTAGAATCCGGTTATAACGTCGGACGATTTTTGTCGTTATATCATGTCTTCCGGATAGCCTAACCGGAGGCCATTTCATATAAGTTTGTATTGGCACCAACCAATCACTCATTGAACTTTAGTCGCTATAACCGGACAGAACTCAGAGGAATTACGGATATAGCCTAATGGACCAGTTATAACTGAATTATCTGTTATATAACCATTATATACTTTTAGCCAAAGACATTTTGTGTTTCTATACCCTAAATAATAATATTAAAATTTTCTCATATTTAGTTTTTTTGCCACCTTCCCATCATTATTTTTGATTAGAAAACTTAAATCTGTAAAAAAATTAATTATATCATTATTAATCACTTCTATTAACCTGACATCTTTTCAATTATATTGTGATCATACTCGTTTTTTTTTTTTTTGTTTTTGGTAAGAGTATACAAATTCGAAATGTTTTCAAACAAAATCGAATTTCTCAATGAACATCAACTGCGTCATATTGAGGTAAATTTTAGTAAAAACATAAACAAATATATTTTCTACAGATTGCAAACAAAAATTCTAGTGAAGGTGAATTGTGTGGGAATATTAGAGAAAACAAGAATTTTTATCTAGAAATAGTTCACATAGTATTTTATAGTATAAACTGCATTTAAGAATTTGTTGAAATCTACGCAAATCTATAAAGAGGAATTTGTTGAAATAATTCATAGTTAGTACTTGACATGATTTAACTGTCTCTGGTCGTTAATAATTATTATTTATTTTTTTTAAGAAAATTATATAGAACCTATAATAAAATAAATTACATCTCATCTGTTTTTGATTTTCACTTATTTATACTACTTTCTAGTTTGTTATTAATAAAAACGATAAAAACTTATGAAAATATATACATATCTGTTCAAGCAAAAAAAAAGGTTTCATTTTAGATTTTACAAAACTTTTCACATATCCTTCAAAGAGGATTGTAAAGCTTCAGGAAGAGTATAAATATTTTTTAAAAATTTCTTACAAATAAAAATCAAAGTTGAATCAATCATCATCAACTTTTTAATCACCTTTTTAATTATTATTTTGATTTATATAATTTTTGTTTTTTCTTAAGTTTTCTATCCAAACCTACTAAAAATGTATAAAATTCAAATGTTAAAAGTAATTGCCTGGTGATTTTTCATAATTAAAAGAGAATCATGGTTTTTATTCAATTATTTGATATTTTTATAATAATTATTTTCAAACTAAATGTGTTAATGAAATATTTAATATTTCAGCAATGATTGTTGACTATTATTTTATATTTTAGACATCAAGACTAAACAACTCAAAAAGTTCAATTTAAAAGGCAACCTAAACCTTAGTCGCATAATGTAGAACGTTAATAAAAATTGATTGAAAAACAGCAAACAAAACTCCCAAATTTGATGAAGAATAAACTATGTACCTTCAACTTGACTCTGTGTGATGCAGTGCTAATTAAAAGTAAATTTGATGAGAATTTCTACAATCTGTTACTTGTGAGGTAAACACAGTAACTACATACACAAATAAGTTCATGGTCGATGCTCTTTGCAAACAGAAACCCACGGAATTGATATTTTTGGATATTTTACAAAATCAATCAAAGCAAATCACTTTTGTCAATAGGTTTTCGCAATGTTTTGCCTAAAACTACCCACACATAATGAATGTACATACAAACAAACAAACATATGTGCTCTTGTCATAGAAATGAGAAATCATGTCATTAACATTTGAATAGGCCAGATTGGATATTACGTGATTTGTGTTTGTGGGTAAACAGCAAAAAAAACCTCTTAAAAAACACAAACAGTAACCAAGTGATGAAAATTGAAATAAAAGAGTGTGTCACAAAATATCAATCAAACTCAAAGTCACAATGTAACCCACGAAAAAAAAAACCAAATAGAAAAAAGAGCAAAAAAAAAGGAAATTCAACTTGGGGCAGGGTAAAAGCGATTTGACGTCGTACAGAGCACGAAAAGGATAACTTTTGGGCAAATGGCAAAATGTGTGTGTGTTGTTGGAGGAAAAATCGATTAAATTTTCCCTTACAACAACAACAACAAAATGATTTTTCAAGAGGGCATTCAACTAAGCCACGACCAGCAGATTCGTAATCATTTTTCTATCATCCAGTTGGTTTATTGTTATTGCTTCTGCAACTTTCTTTGTTTTTGTTTTTTCACTTTTGTTTTTTGCTCTTTTGGGCTTGTCAATTAAAAAGTTTTTTCAGCCTTAGCCGATCTTGGCCATTCCGATTACTACTTGGCTTTAATTTATTGCCTTTTGTTCAATTTGTTTCGCAGTCGAGAGTTTGGAAACTCTGAGACATTACACTCATTTAACTGAAGTGCGTTATTTTGTGTAATCAAGAAATGACTTTTCATAATGTCTAATTACGACATTAAGTGTAGCGCATTGAATTCAATTTTAATTAATTAATAAAATCATATATATAATGCATTTCAAAAAGGAAATGTTTGCACACATTAAACATTAATCACTGGAGGGGTGGGAAGGGGAGGGGAGATAACTATTCATTATGTGTGCGGTGAAATGTAACATTATAAAGATGGGATTGTTTTTGTTGTTGTTATTAGTGTAGAGTTGCTTCTTCACCCGCCAAAAACCAATGAAATTAGGAAAATGAAAAAAAAAGTTCATGCAACCAACTAAAATAAATCACATAAAATACTTACTTGAATGTTTCCATTTATTAAATTGAAAAACAAAAGTGATTTATTGGCAATCTATAAACTATTTAACTTAGTGAAAGAAACAAAGTAACTTGTTTTTGAGTTGTTCATAATATTCTATTCCATTCTACTTATGAAAAGAGGAAAAGTAAACAATAAACACATATAATAAGAAAAGGTTTATCTGTTTATGTTATTTTTTGTTTTGGTGACCGCAAAATAAAGTATTACAGTATTAATTTTAACTAATTGAAAAGGTTCTTCTCGTTCTACATAAAACAATATTTTTGCAATTTTTCGCATTATGAACTGGAAAGCTGATTTCAGAAAAATTGCTCAATTATTTGGTTTGCTTAACGAATACATCTAAATAAGTATTAATCAAATGAATATTAAGAATTGAATGTACTAAATGTACTTAATGCTCTTAAAATAACATTAATGTAGGATTTTAATCAATTGTATTCGTACGCAAAAAGGATCATTATTCGTTACTCTTTAAAGTAAGATGAAAAAAATAAAGGCAACGTTCAGAAAATTGTGTTTTTTTAATGGTTGTTTTCAAGCAACTCGTTGGATCTCAAGAAAACAAAGTAACATTGCGCTTAACAGTAGGATAAATCTATAAATTGACGGATTGAAATGGAGTTTGGGAGGTAAAGACATTCCCGAAATATCAGTATTTCTAATTACTTTTTTCGCTTGTCTCCACGCCTAACTAGTAAGTCATTGACTTAGTCCGGCAATTGCTATAGATCCTCAAACTGACGAAATGCTTTATAATCCTATAACCATAATCTTCTGATCGGACACCTCCCGAAAATAGGTCCAAGAATGAAATCATATATTTATTAAATAAGCATTTTAAGCCTACCTCCCATATAACCCATCGAATGTGATTAGACCAACGAAATATATTCCAATTCTCAAATATGCTCAAATCATCGTGTATTAGGTTTTTTGGTTTTTTTGTACTAGCACTTGTTTTTAGTTTATTACAAAGATTTTCATATAATACTTACGCTTCAATTGTAATTTTAAGAAGGTCTTGTTATTATATTTAGAATATATTTGTCGAAGTCTTGAATTGATTCCATTGCGCAACATCTACTCTTTAAAATCATTTATATTATAGTTACAAATAGTAGATCCAACAAAACAACCGAAAGTTGTCTCTGTAAATACAAAGCTCTCTCATCATTCGTCTTTGCTAACCACTTTAGAATTGTAGTGCCCTAATACTGTTTTAATGCTAAAACGAGTTGAGAATTATAACTAGAAACAACGAAATTCGGAAAGCATAGCATACAAAAACAAAGTTTGACTCATGTTCTCCTTCATCGTTAGATAAGATTCTAAAAACTTTTACAGTTTAAAAAGGTAAAAAATAATTTACTACAGTCTTAAAACTTACTTCTTTTTTTAATTGGTTAGTTGCTTATCTTCTTCTGTTAAATACTAATTATTTTAGATTTTAAAGACCCAAATAATATGTTAGTTTATCAGCCTTGAAATTTTATTATTTCTACTAGCAAAGCAATAACATCTTTTAACGATCAAATAAAAAGATGTTTCTCCAAAGGGACAAATTTCCTGCATCTATTTTTACCACTTTTTACTCCAAATATATTTCAATTCATGCGCTTTATCTCTAGTTTTTTAAACCACTAATCTCGATAATGTTTTAAAGTGCAAGCAATATAAATCTTTTTGGGTGCTTCAGCTAATTTTTATTGCGTCTAACATAAATGAATCACATTAATCAATGAAAAAGTTTACAACAATTTTTTGTTTTCTTCGTGTTGTTCTCACTTAGAATTAATCGTCATTATCAACACATGTTCCACTCGAAATTTTCCATTTCAATGGGCTGTGTAAAGTGACTATTAAAAACCTATTAAAAAACACAATCGCAAATTGTTTACTCTTTTCGGGTAAGAAAACAATTTTTAGAAAATTAAAAATAAAAGTAACTCTTCAAACGAGAGTGAAGATGGGCGGCAGGTGGTGATTCAGAAGTGGTTACAAAAAACAAAAAAAAAAAGTCACGCCAGTGCTAAATTCCGGTTTTGGCTTTTTGGGAGGGCTTAAATAATATACAAAATCGCATTTAGTATGCGTTGTCGGTGACTTTTGTTTTCATTTCTCATTCTCAGGCGGAGAAAGCGGGAAACACAAAGCGCGATTAAAAAAAAGACACACACACAACAATAAAATATATTATATTCATTTCTACAACAATGATAATCATTTTAGTAAAAAATGAAATACTACAATTTTCTACACACACACACACACACACACACACTTGGACACAATTGCTTTAAACAGATTTAGGGCCAACCAATTCACCTATTTATTTAATTTTTTGTTTTGTTACACAAAAAAATTTGTGCTGTTACTTTGTGTCGCATGTTGACGTTTCTTTTTTAGGTCATTCCAATGTGTTGCACGCAAATAAAAATACAAAAAAAAAATAAAATAAACAAAATAAACGAAAACCATATGTGTATACCCCACTTTTTTATAACGTTTGGGGTAAAGAGGGTAAACTGAAGCATATAAATTGCATATATCGGGCAGATGGAAATATTTGCTGTGCGATAAGCCACTAGGTGAAGAAAAAGGTACCCAAAGTGCAAATGATAATCAATTTTCTATGAATTCTAAATATTCAAATATGACAAAACTCACAGGCGAATATACTCAACCTAAAAAAAAACAATCATATATACAAGAATGTTTATATGTAATATATCGGAATAGTCGAGAATTTACATGTTTTGTATTCCCCTTTGGGTATAATAAAGAAATTGTTAAGCTATTTAGGGAATTATTAATGGTTGTTTAAAAACAAACAACCCTGCAATCGCAGGATTTCCCCTTATAATCTTTAGATAACAAAAATAACAAGTAATTTTGATTTCAAAATATATCATTAGTTGGGTAAATAATTCGACATCTTCTCATTTTCGAAACCAAATAAATTTGTCAAAATCGAAATTGATATTGATAATTAATTAATATTGATTGTTTTAATTTTTGATTAGATATTGTTAGTAATTATAAACTGGGTTTTAGCGGGGCTTCAGGTCAATAAATCTTACTAATTTATTTGTAAGATTTTAAATCATAGGCAGCACAAAAGGTGAGCAGGTTGTCTGTATAGCTATTTCAAGAACCACCAAGTTCTATCATCAGCAGACTTCGCTAAAGAATCCACAGTTGTAATGGCCATACCAACGCTAAAAGTAGTTGGGAATTCAAACTACATGAAGCGAAAAAAGAACGGCAAAGCTTGCAACTGCAGATTCCACCTTTTTTGTGTGCATACCCGCTAAAATCCAGTTTTTGTTAACTTCAATAAGGTCGAAATCTAGACAAAAGTTAGTAATTATATATTTCAAATTTATATTGCTTAAAAAGATTCGGGGGTTAGCTAGGCATTACTTCCATTTGAATCACATTTGTATTTAGTTTTGTGTTTCTATGTGATTAGATATTGTTAGCTTCTATACACATGTAAGTACAAAGGCTATTAGCTAGACATTACTACTATTTACAACTTCACATTAATTGCTTAAGTACCTTCATATTAAAGATTTTAATTTATTTTTATCCTAATGTTGAGCATAGTCTTTAAATATATTTATATAGGACATTGGGAAAAACAACATTTAGCTTAATTTTCTAGTTTTAAGGCCACAAGCTTAAGTGAGTACACATACATATGATGACAATAAAGCCATTGAATTGAAATCGATATCTTCTTTCGCTTTCATTTCCAAATTCATTTGATCGCTTCGTTCGCTTTCTAATAATGATTAGTAGGTTTTTAGACATTGTATCATACCCATACCCTCAAAAAAAAAAAAAAAAGAAATAGAAATTATATACAATTTGGTAATGAACCAGTTATACTTTTCAAAAAACAATTCGGAAGCGGAACAGACCTGAATGACATTAAGCTTTAATGTAATGTTCATAAAAAATAAAAGCAATATCCCAGCTGAAAAGACGTATAATTAGAGGAAATTCTGAAATGTACATATGTACATATACATATTAAATAAGTAATGCATGAAATTATTGAATAAATATATTTCTATTTATTGATCTCTTTATGTTAAAGAGCACTTTTACTAAGACTAATGTAAAAGAAAAATATTTTTATTCAAATATTTAATTGTAGCAGGCACAAAAAATAAACAAAAAAAAAAGTATTATAATATTTAGTGAATTTATTGCTAAAAAGATCGTTGATCGTTAAAAACATATGCATATAATTTGAATTTAATTTACCATTTCAAATTTTATTTTAAATATAGATTTTGTTCCAGTTTTTCTTCTTTTTTTTTAGAGAGAAATTTAGTTGCGTTTGTGATGTTTAAATTCCAAATAAATTTTTATTTCGATAACATATGCTTTTCATACAGGAAATCTCTTTGAAATTGTCAAATATATATATTTTAGTGCACTGATTAATAGCTTGACTTTTGATCGCCATGTGTTAGTTTCTAAATTCCAAGTAAAATCAAAAAGAGCAAATGATATGAAATATTTACCTATAAATATGTATAAATAATACAAATCTTCGTATGGAAGGGTATTTAATTCAAATGAATTTTACCTACCCCCTATTAATAGAGGGTAACTCAAAGTCAGTGTTTAACAGATGTGAATTTATTTGTTATATAAACAAATGCAATTGGTCAAATATTTAGGAAAAAAATCTAACCATATTTGTGTGGGAATAAGGTAAAGCAATTAATGGGAATTTTTCCCACTTTTTTTTTTGTAAAATTTTATTGTGTAACCTTTTTTAAATGGTTTGTCATTTTCATTGTTGCCGGATGTGAGATTAGATTAAATTTAGTCCCGTTACCAAGTTTAATGAAATAAATACATGGATTGAGTTTATGTAAAAACTTGTTAAAAATTTATGAAACCGAATGTATATATTATATTTTGTTTAAACTGAGTCGAATGTTTAAACAAGTGTTTTTATTTGTTAATTTCGACAAATGTTTGAAAAACAACTGTGTTTTGATTAAAAATGTTATGCAAAATACAAAAACAAAACTAAGCGTAACTAAGCCTATTAAGTTGGACTTTTGTTTCGCTTGCCTGAAGCAAGTATCGATTACCATTTTCGCAATTGTTAATTATTTCATAGAAAAATATACACTAGTATGAGGGGTTAGCAATA
The DNA here is from genome assembly GCF_018902025.1 of Drosophila willistoni. NCBI lineage: Eukaryota > Metazoa > Arthropoda > Insecta > Diptera > Drosophilidae > Drosophila > Drosophila willistoni. The sequence continues at coordinate 7,971,592 of NW_025814050.1, forward strand.
AATAGTTTCTATTTATCAACTTCAGTTTTGTTTTGTTTGTAAATTTTTTTCATATGTTTGTATTGAAAGATCAAAAGAAGTTTTTCTAATCCAAACTGATTTGTTGTTTTTGGGGAACTTTAAAAGAACTTCTCAAGAACAAAGAGAAAAACACAAGAATATTGACTCTATCAATGTATTTTCATTCTCCAAGTGTAGTCATGTGCATCTTCACTTTGATGGCATGACTCTATGTTCCTCTTTCAATGATCTGTTAACTGCAAAACTCTTTGCTGGCAGCTGCATTTTGGCTTTTGTATCTTCAGGCCACAAAGCTAATCGTCGAAAAGCAAAATAAACAATGACACAAATAGACTAAGCCAATGCCCAGAAGTTAAACAAATATACAACTTGAACAGAAGAAGAAATCTGAGGCAAAGCTCTTTAGAGGCGATTATAATGATCCCTTAACTAGATTGTACGTGGGATTTGTTTCCGTACATTGTAAACTTTGTTGATTTGCCTTCCATTATCAAGTCGTCGTCGTCGTCCACTGTTTGTCTGTGTTGTGTAAACAGAGCATTCAGGCGATGCCCCTGACTATTAAAGTTTTTTTTTTTCATGTATTTGTTGTATGTTTTTTTCTTGCTTCCTGCGGTAAATGTATTTTTAATCATAAAGCCACCGCGTTGCCAAGTAGTCTTGTTGACGCCGCATCGTTTCTGCATATACATATACATACATATACACACATATATATCTTTGCTTTGTGAGGTATTATCTGTCTTTCAAGAGTTATTTTTGTCGTCGAACTGACGTTTTGTACATTTCATGAATAGCAGGCCCACACAAGGCACGTGCCAAACTCAATCGTAGACATCATATTTTGACACTGCGAAATATGCACACTGAACAGAAAGCTATTAGGCAGCATATTAAATCTAAATGCTATTAGAATATAAACTAAAAAACTCTGTAAATTGCATACATCTTTGCAGTTTCTTCTTATAGACCCAAAAAATGTATAGGGTAATATAAATATGGTATAATATAAAACATATTATGAAATAAATGTCAGAAATAAAGTCGTATGAATATCTAATCAGAATCGATACCTGAAAAGAAGAAAATACAGTAGATGCCGGTGATTCAATGATATTCCGCTTAAAACTCAGGAAAGTTTCATTGGATCATACAAACTTGTATAAAAGCACAATCGGTTATAACGAATATTGGTCATAACGAAGCAATATTATAGGACCCTTGCGAATTGTTATAATCGGCATTTACAGTACATCGTATTAGACTTTCAAGATTTAGACTTCTAACGAACAAACATTATATAGTAAGCAATATTTGTGAATAAAATTTATTCAAATATAAGAATCTTTGTAACTTAGAATCCTTCTTTTAAAAGGTCATGAAAATTCCAGTTTTATATGAAATTCACAAGATAAAATTATAAAATTTTCGTTCTGTTCGGATCTTGGTAGACTTATATAAATGCACTTTATGTGTACTTGTAATAACTTCTTAAAAGAGAAAGTTCAGCTATGCGAAATTACCAATTTCGATGAATTTGGGTTATAACCCATATAGAATACCCTGTGATTTAAATTCCTGAACTTCCTTCCTTTCTTATAAGCCTTATTTTTTTGTACTTAGTAAGTTAACCATATAGATTATTCACCATCTTTGCATTTTATGCACAAACAATAACAAAAGCCAATCGCATTTTAAGTGAAATATATTGATATCCGATTATGGGGCTTAACGGGTAGAGAGTAAAATTTATATAAAATATAAGGAGAGCAGTTTCATTTTTATTTGGATTTATTGAACTTATGTTTATGGCAATCCCTTTATATTTCCTTGTTTAGAAAGGAGAAAAATGTTTGCTTGATCCAAAGATAGTTTAAAGATTACAAAGACAAAGATAAAGACTAGAGTACTAGGTACTGCTTATCAGAATTATAAATTTAAAAAGATGGAAAATAAAAAGTAAAAATATACGTTGCATTTTTTTGCATTGTTATATAAATGAAAAATATCGATCCACTGTAGCTATTGTAGCTAAATTTACATACAAAAAGTTGTTTTCATTTTTGATTGCATTAAATTTTATCTAACGTCAAATCGAATTAGGTATATGTGTGTGTGTGTTTGTATGTTAAATGCATTTTGATACATTGAGTGCTACTGAAGTTTTTGTCAAAATCAATGACGTTCACAAATTGTCAAAAATATTTACATACAATGTATATGTATATATGGACCAACCTTTAGAACAATTGCACAAAAAAAAATAAAGTCACCTGTTTGTGTTTACTTTGAGTTGTTGTCGCCTAACTGTATTTTATCAGCTTTAGAAAAGTTAATTCAAGTAAATACAAATGCCTCATATATTTTATTATTTAAGACAAGATATTTTGTGACGTCAAACTGCAAGAGACGACAAGGTCAAGAGATAAAATACTAAGAAGACAAAGGAAATGACAACGACAATGTTTAAGCCAAAAGTTTTGCCTACTAACCATTTCAATTTCATAGAAATTGTCATTCAAAATGCGGATTAGGTTTTAAAGTGTCTACATCACATTTGCAATTTAATTAAACGAGTGAATTTGTCATGAAATAAAAGGGTTATTCCCATTTCAGAGACATCATCATGTGTATGATGATTCCGATCACGCACAGGTTCTCTTCATCATTTTGCCTTTGTCGTCGTCGTTGCTTAAGGGGCGTACAATGAACTCCAAACTGATGGCAAGTGGCTAATTTGAGTATAAAAAAGAAGCAGGAATCTTGTAAGCAAAACGGCGACAATTCCTCTATGTAGACATTCATACAGAGAAGGAGTGTTCTATAACATTATATTAAACTGACACGAATTTGTCATCAATTAAAATTCCCTTCCAAGTACCAATTACAGTGACCTGTGCTAATTCCAAGTAGAGGTCTAACGACTAGAAGTGAAACCGTGAAATGAAGTTTTGATTAAACGTTTTAGTCATTTACATAAAATGAAATAAAATTCTTTGGAAATAAGCCCGAGTCAGTGCTGGATCCACAGGGGAGAAAATGAGCAAAATTTCCTCCCCTTAGAACCTTTACCTCTATAATTTCAAGACCAATTTCTACCCTCTAAAATATTCGATTTCACCTCTTAAACTCTAAGCTGCATCCGCTACTGAGACAAGTAAAAATAATGAGAAAAAAAACTTGATCTGACAATTGTAAATAAGTTGGCGTATCTAATTAGAACTTAGGTTTGCCTATTTTACTATCTGGGGGTTACCCTTAGTACATACCGTTGCGATGACCTATTAAAGCTTTGCTTCATTTGTGCCAACTAATATTTCTACTACATTAAGTACCTGCTCGTCACTTCAAAGTAATGAAAAGCTGCAAATAATTCTTGAAAGTAGTCGAGTACTACTAAAATTTGGTTAATTCAATGGCAAGTCGCTCAAAAAATGCATCAATCGATGATAGATAAATAGATTATAGATAGATTTTGCATAAATTATATCTATAATTCTATGAATAATGAAAGATTTATCTTACCAAGAACTAATTAAGTTTTTTCAAAGTAATTATGGTTTTTTTCTTGTAGGTTTATGTTTTTTCTGAAAGCTTCTTGATAAGATAATTATTAATTCACACTTTCTGAAGCTTACTTTAAAAAAAGTCCACAGTATAAACCTTTATCTTAAACAGATGCTTTTGAATTCGAAAGAGATTATTCAAGAAATAAATAAATGGAATATTTCTTAATAGACCAACCTTAGTCTGTTTTTTATTATAATTACTTTGATGCTTTTTATGCCCTTCTCCCCTCGACTTTGAGGTGGGAAAAAATAAATAATAATAAAAATAATTCTAAAGTGGAGTAAAATTAAACGTTTCCTAGAATCTGAAAAAGCTAAGTACACAACATTTTAAGGCAAAACTCATTTAATTCCTTGGCTAAAATGGTAAAGGTCATGATTTTTTTTTTCTGTTTTTGCCAGCTTCTCAAAGCCAAATTTCAAAAGAGCCAAATATAGAAACTTGTTTGAGTCGCCAAGAAAAGTGTGTGCGTGTGAGTGTGTGTATGTGTCCAGAAGTAGCAGGTTCAACTTTTTGTATCGTATGTGTCATGCTTGTTGTTTGTGTTTTCAGTTTCATTGTATTTTTTTTTTCTTTCTTTGACTCTGTAATTCACTTTTTAATTGCTCATTCATACATTTCATTTGGTTCTGTGATCATTTTTAGAATTTTAATGGATGGAAATAAATCCAAAATGAACTGAAGTGTTCATACGGAAAATGAATACAATTGCACGGCCATTTTGGATACTTGAAATGCATTTATATGCATATGTATCTGGATATTATTCAAATCGTACAGATACATTTTGCGATCTGCCTCTTTGCACATACAGGAAGTTATTTTACACACACAAAAAAGAAAGAAAAAATACAAAAAACTTGTTTAAAGCTCGCTTGTTTTTTCTGCAGATACTCATTTTGTCTTTTTCAGTCTGTGTATCTTTGTATTTGTGTGTTAGTAGTGGAAGCATTCGAAAAGATACTTTCACAACATGTTAAAATAGTCGTCATCATCATTATGATAATGGGGAGTGTTGGCATCACCTTTTTCTGTTTTGTTAGAGGCTATATTGCTGGTTAATAAAGAATAACATTCAAAGTAGTAAAGTTGGCAATAATTATGTATTAGATATCTTCAGCTAATTGTAGACCAGAAATAAAACATTCGCAACTATTTCACAGTATCCAGAGAGCTTGATTTAAGCCATTTTAATTTTTAATTGATAATTCTTTATAATAACATTTTCTTAATCTCCATAAGAAATTCTATTTGTAGATTTTGGCATTAGATAAACTAGAAAAAGGTTTGTTAAAGAAAAATTATCTTTTGAAATTGTTTTTCAATCATTTGCAGTCGAAAGAAAGTTGTCTAGTTTATTTAAAAGTTCAGAAAAAGTTCCACATTTTAAAGACTTAATGCTAAAAAGATTAAACAATTTGTCTTTTTAAAAGAATTCGTTTCTATATAAACTACAACAAGGAGATGTTTGAGTAATTTTTCACTAATTTACTTTAAATGTAATTGCATAAGATTCTGATTTTTAAGTTGTATCTGATTTTTATATTTGTATGTTCATCTGATGATGTTGTTAAAAAAAGATTAACACACATAGATAAAATAAATTTAAAAAAAACTAAATAAAGCTGTTAAACAGAAAAACCAAAATGAACATATGTATTTCTCATTTGTAGACTTACATACATATGTGCTAATAAGTCTCACCATTCAAATTGTTAGCTACGACTTTTATTACATAAAAGGGTTAAAAACTAAAGTCAAAATTTTAATTGTTAAACTATAAACTAGAAAACACTATTTTCTGCTTGAGTATAAACATTATTGCAAAGAAATAATTTTTTAGTTTATTTGCCTTTTCCCTTGCGTAGTTGCTGCAGACAATCTTTGTTAGAACATCTTTTTATCAGTTTCAACTGTGTTTTCACCATCTACACACACACACACACACTTAATGGAGTTCCCAGAACAAGTTGGTTTCATATACTCACTGATAATGGGACAATGCTTGAATAATGTTTAATGTTGATTGTTCAAATTGAAAGTTTAATTTACTAAATAGATAAGAAAGAGCAGCTGAGTGCAATGGCTCTTCAATAAATGGCAGTCAGCTGATCGGGAAAATTTCTTTGTGGCCTTATAAATAGAAAAACAGTTTCTTTCAAAACTTACTACAGAGATAGTCAAAGTAATTACGAAAAATTGTTCTATAAACAAACTGATAAGACTGCGGATATTTACACACGCACAGACAGACACACACACACACACACACACACTCTGCTACACTCAATTAGAGTAAGTGTAGTGCTTTTAAATGGCCTTTACTACTAAATTTTTGTGTTTACAAATGACTGAACTGTTGCTTGATAATCTTTTTTAGAGGAAGGGCATGCACGTTTTTTTTCTTTTCTTATAAAGTCATATAAAGTAAACTGCCGACAACCGGAAAGTCTGTATATATACATATGTACATACTTATATGTTATTTACAATTAGCCAGAAAAATCTATAAAAACAAAAAGTGTATTTGGCCTAAACCAATTAAGCTTAAATGTCTTAATATCCGTTGAGGTTTTTTTTCCAAAAAAAATGTATTACTTTATTTTATTATACAAACTTTTCCCAATGCTAAAGCATTGAGACATAATACAGGCATCTCTCACACTTTATTGATAAGAACTGATAAGAAATATATATATTTTTTTATTTGCATCAAATATAATGCATAACGGCTCAGATTATAAAGTTATTGTGACTTTATGACCCAAATCTTTATATGTGGGCTCAGAGATAATCAGTACTTAGTATGAATTAAATATATATTTTATTGTTATTTTTTCTTTGATACATATAAATTGACGCATCTTAAAATTTTTGCATATACTAACTTGATGGGAAATTTCATGAGTATTATGTGTAATCTTTCTGGAATTAAAATAAAAGAATAATGAATTTATGGGTTATTTCCAAAAAAATATGTATATAATTTTTTCTAGGAAAGACAATTATTTTATATGATGTATTTAATTTGCTTTTGAACAAATTTCTGGAAAAATAGTTGAAAATTTTACACTTGGCTTAAGAGAATTAAACTATTAGAAAATTAATTAGTATGACTCAAGTTTATTCTATTTTTTTTTCACAAATAAATTCTATATATAATTACTAATTATGGTGTCATATTGTGCATATCTCTGTAAAATTTTTCACTTTTCTACTAACTTTTCCAGTATGAAACTGCCAATTCGTTACATTTTAAGCTACCTTTGACGGATTCCGGGAAAAGAACTTTGTGGATAAAGAAATGGAAACATCATTACCAGTTGGATTTGCATATTTCATTTTAAATTACTTACCTCTCATCAGTTTTGTAGTTAATTTATTATTCTTTGGCTGTACAAATTTAGTTACTCTCGCCATTTTAGTAGATTGAATGGTATCTGTCGGGAAAAAAAGACAACTGCACACTCTCATGTTTCCTAATGCCGTAAGCCGCCTTCCATGCCACATGCACAGATATCTCCGTACTCCATACCCGTCTACCGAGGAGACCCCAATCCCAACCGATTGCAGTCCAACAGAAAATGCGTTCGTGCAATTATTTAGCTTTTGGAATTCAACAAAACTCGAAACTTGTATACTTTTTTTTTTGTTAAGCTTTTTGTTTTAAATTACATTTGGGTTGTGAGTGGAAAAGGGGCTTCCTCCGCCCACCCAAATGTCTCTTCAAGCAAAACAATATCAACAACCCGGAGTAACTAAATTTGCGCTGTGTGTGTGAGTTAGATGGAGTGGATCGGATTACAGACAAAGTGTAGCAGATTCATTCAGAGAGTGGGGCAATAATCCTCTTAGCTCTCTCAGTTCACAAAACTTTTTGTGGCGACATTTCGAGTGCAAATTACGAATGCGACACATTTTGCGATTGTTGTTGAAAAAGTCACATGTCACTTTTGTTGTGTTTGTGAGTGTGTGGCAAGAGATCGTTCATTGCCCAAGATCTCACAGTCGTTACATCTCTCAAACTCATTTCAATTGCCCCCCAAAAGCCAAGGGCCAGACAGAAGGTGGCCCCTGAATCAACGACACATCCCACCCAAAGAGACAAAAGATCTTTTGCTAATTTCTTTGTTCTTCAACCTCGATTAAATTAGCAATTTGTAAATTGTAAAATTAAAAAGATGATGACAAAAAACCCCACACAAAAGATAAAGTACAGTTGTGCGTTCTTTCAATCATCTTCCGATTGAGTCACACGAATCAAGCGACAAGAGACAAGGCAAGTCAAGACTCAATTCCCCCTCACTGATTCCGGACAATGAATCGTTCAATCGTTCAATTTGCTGGCCACTCTACTTCACTCCATCAGATCAACTGATCGGCATTGTCGTCCATGTGGGAGTGTTTGCTGCAAACCGGTATATTCCATACACCATCTCATGTCTTTGCTTTTGCTGTGTTTCTGGTACTTGTTTGACCAGCTGTGAAGGCCATGAGGTAAAACAAAAAACAATAACAAAACAAGAAACTCAAATAACGACACAAAAAGTGACACAAATAAATCATAAAAACAAAATTGGAGGCAATGCTCCACATAATTAATGCAATTAAATCAAAACAGATTATGTAAGCAATGGATAAATAAAAAAAATATTTAATTTTGTATTTCTTGAACATGTTTGTTTGTTATAGAATTGTTAAGAACTTTAAGTCGCAGTGACTTTTAGCCGAAAAAATTATTATCTTTTCGTTAGAAAGCATTAAAAATTGCTGCAATATTTAAAGAATTTTTCTATATTTTGCTCTTACTCAGTTAATAGGTTTAATAGTTCTCTTTCATGACGAGACATGACTTGATTTGGAAATAAATTACTTAAATAGTTTTCATAAAAGAGATCTAACAAATATATAAATAAATATACAATACATGGACAAAAATTGAAGCAGTTATTCAATATTTCTTTGAGAAACAAATTGGGTCAACTAATCTCTGTCATAATTGTCGCTAATTTTAAATTGCTTAATGTGGGTCATGAAATAATTAAGATTAAAGCTAAAAGTTCACTGAAATATAATTTTCTTTTAAGAAGCATCTATGTATTTTTGACGGTTTAGAATTAAAATCTTTGCCAATCATAGACTAAAACTTCTTAGAAATTCTAAAAAAAAATTAAATTAAAATTGCATTGATAGAAACTTCTATATTCTTACATCTGACTGTACAGTAATACTTTTTATTAATTCTTATAGATTACTTATTTCAAGAAATTTAAGGCCATCTGCAATCTTTGATCAGCAATTGAAGTGCTCTCAATCATCAAGATTTCTTCAAGTATATATTTTATAAGATTTTAACTCGAATAAGCTAAATTCGAGGTGAAAGTATATAATTTGAAACTTCATGGATAAATCTCTTTATTTCCATGGTCTGATTACACCTGTGCCATTAACCCTTGTACACTGAAGAGAATTCATGTAATATTTTCTGCTTCAACAACTTTGCAAGGGTTTTTTCTCATTCAAAAAGTTGTCGACTGTCGCCGTAATTCATGAGACAGGCAACGAGACAGTACATTGTACATATTTGCTTCCTGAAATGTAGGGGACCTATTGCAAGGACTAATTGTGCCTCTTAAATCTTTGCGAGAAGGACCACCAACTTGCACATGCAGTAATAAGACCAGCAAATGCTGCAGCATCATCAACAGCAACAACCAAGGAAAAAGGATAATTACGGAAGGCGTCAAGACAGCTGCCAACCCCTCAGACTTCCGCTGACAATGAGAAAGAATAGAGAAGGACTAAAATACGATAGGATGCAAGGGGAGGGGATGGGATGAGGGTGGATGGTTTTGGTTTGGTATCGCAGGGCAATGAGAATGACGCCGTTTTCTATTAAAAGATGCAAAGCGAGGCTTCATCATCATTGCCACCATCATCATGGTAATCATTATACACAGCGGGCCATCAGTTGCTCACAGATAACCAGGCGATTTCCCTTTCATTAATATGAGCAACGACACTTGAACACGCCCGCCCACACACATGAGCAGACTTGGGTCATTTATCGATTGCCCCAATAGAATAGAAAAGAATAGAACACAAGACAACAACAACAACTAGGAAAAACAGAAAACAAAATATGGAAAATCAAGGAAAACTACGATGGAAATTTTCCATGCAAATGGCTACTAAACTAATTGTGGATTTACATGGTTAGGCTATCTGACATAGCGATTAGTATTCTCTGCCTGCCTAACTACCTAGTTAGTTACACTCTAACGACGACGACAGCTATTCTAGGGCTTTCATTCTCTTGTCGTTCTCTGTTGACCCAAAAAAAATGTGTTAGCTGGATTAGCTTATTGCTTTTTATGCTCCACATTTTCGTTTTTTGTTTAAAAAATTTTATTATTATTTTTGGTGTCACAAAATTCCAGCAGCAGCAGCAGTAGCAGCTGCTTCTGTCGATGGAGAACATGATGATGAAATGAGTTTACTGCTTGTTTCCATTTTGGCAACTGGCCAATACAATTTCGCTTTGTTAGCCCAGACTCTGCCAGTTGGGACAGTCGTCTCCCAAATGTCAAAATGGAAAATTATTTTCAATTCTGCAGTAAATGAATATCAATGAAGGGAAAAATGCATCAATGTATCAAGAGTTCTACTTTTTTAAATTTACAGCAGATAATATTTACATTGAAACTTGATTACAACCAAGGTGTAAAATGGAATACTCTTTCTTTTAGTTTTATTGATTTTCTACATTTAAGTAATTTGTTACTGTTTTATTCATGAAAATATATTAACATATCCCTGTATTTATTTCTTTTAAAAAGGTTTTAATTGTAGTTCTTAAACATTAGGTTACAACCTTGGATGAAAATTCAAATATCTTTCTTTCCAACATTGGATTTTTGTTCCTTATTCAACTATGATAGATTTCTATTCTATCTCTAGCTAAGAACTTTGAAACTTACACCAAAAAAACCAGAAAAACCACTTTTGATTAAGAACCAAAAACCCAATCTGTAAAATTAGGTCTACAGACATTACACTAACAATGAAAATAGGTCTGAAGGCAAACCAAAATCGAACCTAAATTATGTGATTAAGATTTCATCAAACTGCAAAAAATCAAACAAGTATTGAACATAAGCCATTGGGGGCTTTATGAAAAAAGCCAAACTTAGACGTTTTGTAATTGCCTCCAACAAAACGATCAAAATCTGAATGGTATATTGTATGACGAAATTAATTTAGGAAATCAAACTAAGATAAATAGATTTATACTAAAAAGTTCATATCATTTTCCCTAACAAAACACATTAATTGTTTGGGAGCGTTCAGTAATACTTTTTTCATCCAATTTTAATTAATAGTCGTAATTTTTTTGGGACTCACCACCGATTGAGATTTAAGTTTCTACTAGGTATTTGCACAATTATCTAAATCTATAAATTTCCACCAAAACATGACGAAAATTCTCGTCAATCGTTCTTGAAATCGTTTCGTTGTTCTTTATACTTACATTTGAAGTTAAATTTGACAATCATGTATCCAATCGTACTCTTCTGTGTATAATTTCGAATCTTTTTGGATGTTTAAATTGATTTTCAAAGCATTTAAGGCACTTATTAAATTAAGATTAAATTACGATTAAATTACGATTAAGGAAAAGTTCTTCAAATGAAACCTAATTGTAGAAAACACAAATACATTTTGAAGCTCAATATCTTGTAAACTCTTTAGTTTATGAAATTAAACTTGGTAACTATAAGAGCTAAAAGTCTTAGAAATTTGTTGCGCAGAGTGTACAAAATTCGACATACGTTTTATATTTTATTTTATTTTTTGACTGTATCACAAATTGATCAGCACAATTTAGTTCTGGTATTATTTGAAAAGCAAAATTTAAGTCTTTATGTTCTGTTACATTTTGCAGTTGAAGTTTCTATCAAACAAATCGCCTGCGGAAACAATTGAATAACGTGGCTTATCGTTGGTTGTATCTGTCAAAAGTTCCACAGCAATTTATTGCACATTTCATTTGAACTATTATTTTCAGTCGTGTAAATGCACTTCCCGCCCCTCTAACCGTTCTTTCTCACATCTCTCCACATGTTAGATAGTTATTGGCCTTGTTGCAAAAATTTTCCAATTAAAGAGATAAAAAAAAAGAGTAACAACATTTCGAAATTCATTTCAATAGTAGGTGTACCTCTTATGTGTATATGTACTTACTTCTTGTAGGTGTTATACAATAACAATTAATTATAACAACAAATGGTTAAACATATAGTAAATATATATGTGACTTTACCCATTGGGATAATGAGAGGAAAAACAACCACAAACATGATAAATTAACTTTGCCGAAATTGACATCATTTATGAAATCTCTTTTGGGAATTTACCAATGGGACATAGGGACAGACAAAAAAAAAAGAAGGAGCAACTGCGACCTACCGCCCTAAATTGTTCAGGTGAAAGTTGAATAATAGCAGGAAAATCAACTCTTCAAAATTATGTTGACTTATTTTGTTTTTTTTTTGGGTGAATTAAAGATAATGTCTAGCATTAAGTGTCGGCTTATGACTTGCTCTGAATGCCATTTCATAAGACAGTGATAATATTATATAATAATTTGGATTTTTTTTCTTTGTTACAGGAAATGCCACAAAACTTAAACTGCAAATTGCCAAAATTCAAAAAGGAAGAAGAACTGATTTGAATGCTAGCAAAACTGCTATAGTTTATATATATAATTATATAAATGCCCAATTATGTCAGCCAAAAGATCCGGAACCGGTTCTCAGCATACCCACATAGAACAATATACAAATCCATCCTTCGAACAGGAATACGATTTGGTGGAGCCAACAGCGGCGCCTTCATCAGCAATTGCGACCACAATAATAGCTGACGATGCGGGCGGGGGAGCTGGTGGTGGTGGTGGTGGTGAGGGTGGAGAAGCAGCTGCAGCACCAGCTGGAAATGGAGGAGCTCAATCAATTGCTGGAACAACTGGCACGACACATCGCAAAGGTCACAGGTGAGGAAATGTGCAATTGCCATCGCAATTGTTGTGACATTAGTCAGAAATGTTGGTGGGGGAGGGCGGGGGAAAATCGTAATCGGGGAGAGAGGGAAGGAAAACTATTTACATAAATTTGACACTTTTGGCCTTACTTGCCGTGCCTCATTTTGTCTTGGGCCTCCAAGCCTAGCCTAGCTTAGCCCCAGGACTAAACAAAAGAGCACCCATCAGCCCACCCATTAGTTGTCGATACTTCATATCAATAATTAGCTTTTGGAGGCAAACTCGTGCCGCTTTAATAATTCATAAGCCTGCACCGCCTTCGAGTCGAATCGAATCGATAACCGTCGATTACGATGAGTCGGTCAAATTTCAAATATTCAAAGGCCTTCTCCGGCCTCCTTTGGCTTTGGCTTTGGCAAGGAAATCGTGACAAGCAAGTCCAGGGGCATATGGCGGCCCCCAGTGGCACATCGCACGTGAGCCTCATTTTATGCCGCAGTCATCAGCGGGAACTGTCAGACGAAGGAACTCCGCAGAGTGAGACCACCATCAGATTGAGCCCAAGACTGAGAGTGAGAGTAAGAGTTGGAGTGTGTGTGGAAGATTGCGAAGATTGTGTGTATTTTGGTTACAGTTGCCAATAAAAAGAAAGAAGCTAAGAAATAGGCTCACTTGCCCACTTTATTTCTATCTCTTTGTGTGTGTGTGAGTGTGTCCTCGTCCTCAAAAGTCCTTGACTGTGGCCATCGACAAGTTCTAGGCCAACGAAGGAAAGGAAGATGAATGGCAATGGCAAAGCCTAGGGATTTAGTTTGTTATTATTCATTGATGAACGAGCGGCTATTCAGCTTGATTTAGTTTACACAATATCTCATGTTTTACGTATTCAAATTCTCTCTCTACAGAGATACCCCAGATAAAGTGGGGGTATGTACATACATACAACTTAAATAGAAAATTTGATTTAAAAAAAAAAAAATTTTAAGAACAAAACAGCGAATAAACGTCGAGCCGAGGCAGTTCTTCTTGTTGAAAGGGCGGACTATGGTGGCCACAAAATACCAAAATTTCGATGGCCCTTCGAGACTAAACAGGTCCTTCCATGTGTGAAATCCATTTGACCCTTGATCAATGTGTTTCGTAGTGCTTCAGTTGCCTTCAGTTATGTCAAAATTAATAAATTAGAATGTTTTGTTGTTGTTCACATTACACATAGATTTGTACTTATGTAGATTAGATTTGTTTAAGGCTGCTTACTTACCATACATATTAAAAAAACAAATAAAAATTTCAAATAATGAATCTAAATTTATTTTGCTGACAACGAATGTCATGAATGATTGTCTTGTCCAAAATCGTTTACTTGAGTGTTAATCCAAATTCATTCGAAATTGCAGGCGACAGGAATCGATGTACCAGATGACTGGTCTCTACTCGGAAACGAACAGCGGTGACGATAGCAGCATCGATGCCGCTCTGGATCAAGAGCAGAGCCAGCAGCAGCCCCAGCCACAGTCACAATGCCACAATGCGGCCACAGGAACAGGCGGCATGTCCACTGATCTGCCAAAATGCCACAGTCGACAGCCATCAGCTGGCGGTGGTAAGGCCAATCTGGATGAAGAAGATGACTATGATTACGATGAGGAGCAGTATAGAATGGGTGGCGATTGTGGCATCCTCAATTGTCGGCCGTATGGTATCCAAAGATTCGCTAGAATTAAAATATTTGTGCTCCTGCTCTCCCTGCTGGTCATGATGCAACAGGCATTGAGTTCGGGTTATATCAATTCGGTGATTACAACGATAGAGAAACGTTTTGAGATACCCTCGAGCTATTCGGGTCTGATAGCCTCCAGCTATGAGATTGGCAATGTCATAACAGTGATCTTTGTCAGCTATTTGGGAAGCAGGCGTCACATACCAGTATGGATTGGCATTGGGGCAGTGATCATGGGCATTGGTTCGCTGGTGTTTATGGTGCCGCATTTTACGGGTGAACCCAATCCGGGCATAGCGATCATGAACAAGACCAGCGATAATATCTGTCGCAATGCATTGGTCAGGGGGCAGGATATGGATTTTGGACGTCTATCCAGTGGCCTGTCCAATCAACCTTTGGCTCCGCATACCCTGCGAGAAGATAATTGCCTCGAGGGCAAAGCCTCGACAACGGGACCAGTGTTGCTGTTTGTGTTGGCCCAACTTCTGCTCGGCTGTGGTGGCAGTCCTCTCTTTACCCTGGGCACCACCTATGTGGATGATCATGTCCGCACCGAGAGCTCATCCATGTATATTGGTTGCATGTACAGCATGGCTGCCTTTGGACCTGTTGTGGGCTTTCTTCTTGGTGCCTATTTACTTTCCTTTCACATGGATTCGCTATCGTCCACCGTTATATCCATCAGTAAGTTTACACAATCAATTTAAAGGTAATCTCCAATGGCTAATAATTAATTTGTTTTGCAGCACCTGGAGATCGTCGCTGGGTGGGCATGTGGTGGGGCGGCTTCCTTCTATGCGGCATAGTGCTTCTTATAGTGGCTGTGCCATTCTTTTCCTTTCCCAAGATTCTGGCACGCGAGAAGAAGAAAATTCGGAAGAGCAGTGTGGTGCAACCAGCTTTGGCCAATAATTCCAGTGCCACAGATGAATTGGGCAAGGTGAAGAAGGTGGAAATCGTCTCAGTGACTACCAAGGAGGAAGATTCCCAATCGGCACCCAAAGTCGATACTGGCTATGGCAAGGATATTAAAGATATACCACAATCAATGCTGCGTTTGGTCAAGAATCCGGTGTACATTGTCACATGTCTAGGCGCCTGCATGGAGCTAATGATTGTCTCGGGCTTTGTTGTCTTCCTGCCCAAGTATCTGGAAACGCAATTCAGTCTTGGCAAGAGTCAAGCGAACATTTTCACCGGTTCGATTGCTGTGCCCGGTGCTTGTATTGGGATTTTCATTGGTGGTTGCATCCTCAAACGATTCCAATTGAAGCCCAAGGGAGCCGTCCAATTTGTATTGATCACAAATGTCATCTGTCTGGCCTGCTATTCAATGTTATTCTTCCTGGGTTGTGATAATCTCAAAATGGCCGGCACAACGATACCCTATTATAACAAGCAAAGCTCATCATTGGAGCAGCCATTCCAGGTGAATCTTACGGCTGCTTGTAATTTTGGTTGCGAGTGCCTTACCAGCGAAGTGGAGCCAGTTTGTGGTAACAATGGCCTCACCTACTTCAGTCCATGCCATGCCGGCTGTACGGCCTTCTCATCGAGTTCCAATTACACCAACTGTGCATGTGAGTAATCATTGGAAGATTCAATTACTCAAGCTAATCCCTCTTTTTGTATGTTGCAGGTGTTCAGGCAAATATTTCGAGTAATATTTATCGCGGAGCCGGCGGTAGCCAGGCTCAAGCTTTAAGCGCCAATGAAGATTTTGCTGAAGTCACTGTGGTACCAGTGGCCACGGCTGGGCCATGTGCCACACCATGTCGCACCATTTATCCCTTCCTCATATTGCTTTTCTTTATGACCTTTGTGGTGGCCTCCACACAAATGCCTCTGCTTATGATTGTCTTACGCTCGGTATCCGAAGAGGAACGCTCATTTGCTTTGGGCATGCAATTCGTAATTTTCCGTCTATTTGGCTATATACCAGCACCCATACTCTTTGGTAATCTCATTGATTCTACTTGCTTGCTGTGGAAATCATCATGCGGTGAAAAAGGTGGTCGTTGTCTAATCTATGACATTGAGAAATTCCGCTACAAGTAAGAATATCTATTAAGAAGATTATTATATTTTTAATATATTTTTCTTCCCCCGATTTAGATATGTGGGTCTTTGTGCTTCAGTAAAATTGATTGCCCTCTTCATCTTTATGGTGGATTGGTGGCTAGTACGCAGACGCAAACAATTGGAGAAGATGAAGCCTTTGAATGCCAGTGATCCCATAATAGGATCTATCATAAGTCTGGATAAATGTAAGCAGTTAATGATATATAAACCAGATTTGTGGATATAATACTTTGTCTTTTCTTTTCCAGTATTTGAAGAGAAACTTTCTGGTGGTGATGCGCCAAATAATTTTGGCGGTGGTGGAGAACTTATCATACCCACAGATATTCTGCGACATTCACGTAACGATTCTCGAACCATGCAAATGGATTACTGGTAAGTTAAATTTGATTTAAAAATTCGCATTAAAACTAATTAGTTCTCTGTTTAACAATTAGGTATGATAAATGTGGTCAGATGGTAACTCCGAGCAATACTTGCCTACAACCGCAAACGAAATCGAAAAAACATTTCCGCAGTGCTTCATGTGATGTGAAGATGATCAAAAGTTTTGCCAAGGATCACAATTCAAGTAACAATTCGACAGCAGCTGCTGATGCAGCCGCTGGTGATAATCCAGTCAATTCAAGCAAATACAAGAATCTCAAAAAGTTCCAATCTCATACAAGAAATCACTCAACGGATCTCAATCCCGTGCAGCAGCCAATTCGGTATATACAGAATCAATTAAGGCCATACGATTGTACGGAAGAGGATGATGACGATGAGTTGACCACTGGCTGTGGCCATTTTGTGAAGAAGCATTCTCGTAATCATAGTTATGATCAAATCTACATGCCCAACAATATACGCTTCGATGCGGACTTTCTCAGGCATCCGCATTCCCATTCGCATCATAATCCCAAAAAGAATGTGAATGTTCTGAAAAATGTGGTGGCCAAGAATTCTAATGAAGTAGAGGGCAGCGGCGGTGGCTCTGGCTCACGTTGCCATTCGCGTAATAATTCCAAAGATTTGAATGTCAAAATTGCAGCCGGAGGAACTAATGCTATTGCTGCTACGGGGGATATAAGTGTCTTAAGACATCGACGCACCAATTCAAAGGATCTAAACTACACAATGCTGCCAAGTGGCGGAACGGATGCATCATCTGCAGTGGTTCCTGCAGTTCCTGCTGTTCCAGTCGCTCCTACCACTTCCTCCTCTTCGATGTCTGGCCCAAGTGGCCGTCATACACGAAATACTTCACATCAAAAAATTCAAATCGATGATGATGATCGAAACGAACTCATCCCGGACAATGATGATGAAGAGGAGCGTTTGTAGTTGCCACATGTTCCTAATGTGCTTATTGCATTTTCATCTTTAGATATCTTTAAGCAACTGCATAAGCCCCCAACATTCCAGGCTAGTGTGTTATTTGTCTCTTTTTCAATTAAACAAATTAATTGTGTACATACATACATCCATAAGTCCCTTATTTCTGACTACGATTTCCTATCACCCACCCTTCCCCAGTTAGAAAAGTACTTACTATAAACAGTGTTCAAATTTTACTCTACCTAAATCCTCAATTTGAAAGCAAAATTTAAATAATCCATTGGAAAATCTTCTACAGATGAGTTTGTGTGTGTGTGTACAAATACATATACTGATATAGAAATCATAATTTATGAAACTAAATCTAGCGGCATATTGTGTAGATGTAGATCGTTGTGATAAGAATATTTTAATATCGTAAATGTAGATATTTTTAACAAAAAAAAACGATTGAAACGAACTAAACTGTGGAATACAAACAAAAGGCTATGTTAAAATTTCGTTTTGAACAATTATTTAGTACTCTTTCTATATAGAGAATAACTTACAAGTTTCTAGTTATAGCAAAACACATCGATTTCATTCATTTTAAATCAAATTTTAATCGTTTCGTTTAGCTTTTGATTATTTTTGATTCTCCCTTCTTATCTAAGTCAAATTTATATCTCAATTAATTAAGCGCTTTTCATTGTTAAATTGTGCAATCTCTCTCGGTTTCTAAAATGAAATATTTTGTAATTATATTGAGAAAAAACTTTTCAACCGCGCGACTTATTTAAATGGGGAAAATGAAAAGAAAAATTTGAAAACTATATAAAACAAAATATATAAGTCGCTATAATACAATTGTCAATGGAAATTGTGCTGTGAAACAATGTGTGAGTAATAACAAATTAAAAAAAAAAGATGGAACTAAAGTGAATGTTTAGAAAAATGCTGAATATGTAATTCTTATGCAAAATACAATATATATATATATAAAAGAGTTATATGTACATATATATATATACAAAAGTATAGACCCCTCCCCATATCAGTGCAAAAAATGTGACAGTGAATGAAAATACCATTAGGGGTATAATGGCAGACAGACAGTCAAGAAAACACACATAATAAGAAGAAAAAACCAAACAATTCCTTAATTCTCCATACTTTACAATGCGATAATGCCTTAAAAAATATCAATTAAATATATACACAGCTCTAAAATTAAATATACAGACAAATACGTATAAAAAACAAAATATAGCAGCAAATTCAATTCGTTCACTATTGATTGGTGTAGAGCACTTTCCGTATTGAATAAAAATTAATAAATATTTTGGCAACTAAGAAAAAAATCTAGAATTGTATTTAGTTTTTAAGAAAATGAAAAGAAAACTACAACTAAGTCTGGCACCAACCAATAAACCAGCCACACAATTATGTTATACATAGACTTATGTGTACAATATATATATATATATATATATATATATACATAGAATTAGTTATATACAATTATACAATGGATATTGTACCTACAACCATGTACAACCAACCATATGTATTGAATGTTACTTATACGATGAAAAACAAAAAACAAAAAAAAGGCGATTTTAATACACAGATTTAGAGTGTGTAATTTTCTTGGCTGCGCAAGCAAATTACATCGAATAAGAAATTATGCTTAAGAAATATGAAATATTTTTATTTAGAGAAAATATTAAATTAAACAAAAAAAAAGAAAACTAAGAACTAATACAAAATATTAAAAACCCAATAAAGATGAATAAAATGTATGAAAATGAAAACATGAGACTCCTGAGAAAAATAATGAAATAAATTTAAATAAAATACAGTACTAGACAAATATAAATTGAAAATAATTTTTTGGAATATGCATAACTCGGTAAGTAATTATAGTTGATATCTTATCAAGCATTTGCTCAATTACTTTAACTGTAAAATGTAATACAAATAGTAATTAGTTTAGTTACAAAATACGAGACATAGTTTTAATCTATTCGGTCTGCAAAAGGGAGAAAAATAGTTTTTATACTATTTTTTTTTGTTTAATAAGTGAATTTATTTAAGAATTTACTTGAAAGTAATCACCGTGTACATACCTTACACATATATTTTAATCTTTTGAGTCTGATAACATTCAGTACTTTACCAAACATTTTTGAGAAATTTAAGATTCTCTGATCATCATATGTTGACCTGGCCATCCTTAGTAAAATTCACCAAATACAGGTATTGTAAGCTTTACTAATCTTTTTGGCTTCATATAAAAACAATTCCCAAATAATACTTACATTAATAATACTTATACTTATATTAATGTGGGACTTGTGCCTACAAGAATTAGAATTGTTGTTTTTTAGTGTATTATTTATTTATTTAACAAACAATTGTCTTTTTGTCAATCTTCTTTTTCAAGATAGACCTCGATCCGGCTTAAACGCAAAGTTTGATATAAATAAATGGAAATAGAATATTCGAATATAATATTATCGATGGATGTATAAATATTCTGTTAAAAAAGTCAAACAACGCCCGAAAATGCGTTTAGATAACGTTAAAATTTCAATAATTATAACCAATTCAGCATTTATATTTTGTGGCCAAGAAACTAATTTGAATGAGTTGAGTTAATTATGAAGGCCTGTAGACTGAAAGTTGCTTTGATTTTAAATATGCAAACCAGGGACCGAAAATAATTATTATTTCCGAAAAAATTTTCCAAAAAATCATCTATGTAATAATTGTTATAAAAACCCTCAATCTTAATTCTTATTTTTGATTTTTAAAATAAAACTCAAGAATAACTTTTATTTTTGATTTTTATTTTTTCCCTCAACCCATAACTGTTATTTTTGAAAAAAGAAAAATAAAAATCATTTGTGATTTATATAAAAAAAAAAAAATTATAAAAATCATTTAATGAATTTTATTTTTTTTTTTTCTCAAAAATAAAAATCATTCTTAAAAATAATGGGATTATTATCAAACGATTGATGTTGGAATTGGAAATTTAAAAATTTTTTTCAGAGTGGATGTGTATTTTTGCAAAAAAAAATTATTAATAATTCAAATTGAGTCAGCAATGATTTTTATTTTTTTTTTTCAAAAATAAAAATCATTAAATGATTTTTATAATTTTTTTTTTTTTATATATAAATTACAAATGATTTTTATTTTTCTTTTTTCAAAAATAACAGTTATGGGTTGAGGGAAAAAATAAAAATCAAAAATAGAAGTTATTTTCGAGTTTTATTTCAAAAATCAAAAATAAGAGTTATTTTTGAGTTAAATGGAAAAAGTCTCAAAATTATTATTATTATTGATTTTTTTAGATTTATCTTATAACAGTTACGGTCCCTGATGCAAACACTACATTTAGGTACTTCATATATTTGAATTTGAAACTTATTGAACTAAACTTTAAAATTTTATGTTTTGTAAACTAGAATGTAAACCATACACTAACAAGATGGATAACAAGACGATTTTAATAAAATTCAGATAAGTTAAATAAGTAAATTGGAGGCCGTGTGAAATATTTTGACGTACTTTTCTGTAATATCCTTATAAACCGCGTTTAAAATTATATCTTTGGTCAGAGTGTAAGCAATTTATGCAGCTCGCTCAATTAGATCGTTAACAAATATTCATACATATTAATACGTAAATATTAAGTAAGTTTAAGAAAAAAGGCTTAAGTTTATTTTTAATTTAGTTTTTTTACTGCCAAATCTATAATTTTCAACTGGTTGGTAATACTCTAGTCATTTCAACGATAAATTGAAGATACATAAAATAGTGATTTTGGATTTCAATATTAATTTAAAAAAAAAAAGCAAATCAATTAAATTCATTTTGACCACAAACATGAATTATATTAGGCGTCTGAAATGATGTCCCCTGCGCTTTAGACCAGAGACGGATTGGTGATTCTTCACCGAAGACACGAGAAAGCTGCAGGAAATGCACTTTCATGTCATGTACCTACACTTCCCATAACATTTCCTCATTGTCCAATTAGGACAAATTGCACTTAATATAAAGATTTTACTTAGCAGATCTTCAAGAAAGTTTTATTAAAATGTTATGACATAAATAATATAAAAAATACGAACTTCTTGATATATCCCAAAGGTATCACTAATAAGGCACAAACTAAAAATTTCTACGTTTTAAAAGTAGTACTATTATTTAATAAACTTTAAATGAGTAGAATATGAGAGACACTTTATGTCAACTTCGTAATAGAACTTGTAGTATCGACGCGTAAAAATATTCGTCAATTTCAAGGAAATCTTTCATAAAAGTCTTCAAAAGCAGATCAGTACCATTCAAAAGTAATATAAACAATTTTATTTAATTAATTATTACTCAAAATAACACAAAACTGTTTAGTTAGTCGATGTTAGAACCAAAAGCTTAAGAAGCTTTTCTTTGTACGTTTCCATTGCCAGGGATGGAAAACCGTTCAAAATATTGCACATTAATTTAAACGAAATTAAACTTGAAGAAAAACAGCAATGAATTAAAATTAACAATTTCTATTGCTAAAATAATGAATATATATATATATATATATTTTAGAGCTGCCACACTTTTCCATTACAATTCCATAGCGAATAAACTTCCACATGGAGTGATATGGCAACATTCAGATACCACAAACATTGATAACTTATCTTTATTATTATACTTTTTTTAAAGCAGTATTAGCTGACGAATTTTTATTAAACAAAAGAAAACTGTAAGAAAAAATAAATAAACAAATGGAGCGTCCATCTTCATCTGCCATGCAAATAATCTATGCGGAATTGGCAGCCGGTGCGTATACTTGATATATTTTGATATTCCTTTTCATAATTACAGAATTTTTTTTGCAGCCAAAGCGCAAATTGTACGACTGGAAGAGGAAAATATTTTACTGCGACATCGCATTAATAGAGCCTCCACCGATCATCATTCAAATGCCTCCGTCCATGTAGAGGCCAAAATTAAGGCTTTTCAATTGGAGGAAGAACGTGATCGCATATTAGATACCCTGCAAATACATAAGAAAAAGTACAACACTTTGCACAATGCCTATTTGGAAAAGGTTACGCGTTGCAAGGCCCTGGAGGAAATGTTTAAAAGGCAGAAGACACTAACTGGATTGGTTATGAAATCGGCAGTGGATCAACGTAATGCAGGTAATTTCCACAAAAGAAAATGCACAGCAAAACTGAAGCCAGCATTTTGATTTACTTATGTGTTTTTAGAACAAAAAATTATGCTTGAAAAGCGTAAATCAGCTCAAAGTGAACGCAGTGAAGTGGAGGAATTACAAGCAAAATTGAATAAAGTTCAAAAAGCCCTCGATGAATCATACGATATTATTGACGAAATGGATTTTGAACTAGAAAGCGTAGGTTTTGCTTATCAACTGATAATCCGCAAGAAATTGCCTTTAAGTACTTTATTTTGCAGGTCGACTTACTAGAAATGCAAAATCAAAGCTTACGTGATGAGATTTCAGCACTTAAAATCAAATTAGAAAAAGCCCAACATCAGCAGGAGCAGCAGCAGCAACCTACTGCGCCTATTGCCCATGAGGAAGATGACGATCCTCCACCCAAATACGAAGAGGAGGATGCCAATGCTCATCGACGATATCGCCAACATGTGGCCTCATCCACTTGTGAGTGTTGCTTAAAGGACGATGATGCTGATCCAGAAACCATTGAAAGAGCTGCTTTAACAAATAGCGTAAGTAACAATTTTTTTACAGCTTTCATTTCAAATTAATTTTGTAATTTCGCAGCTCATTGAAACCGTTGAGGCGGAAAGTAATACACTCCGACGAGAGTTGCTTAGATCAAGATATCAACGGGCAATACGAGCCAAATTGGACAAACTAAGCGAAGATGAAGCCCAAGATTGACAATGCGATAATATCTTTTAAGAAATGACAGTACAAGATCAGGGCTTTAATCAAAATAAAAGTACAATAAAGAGGATTCTATATTTTTCCAAATTTCAATTTTGTTACGACTTCTAGAAAATTTTTTTGGGGGTGTTCGATCAAAAAATTAATCAATACATCAAAAATCATTTGAGAAACCAAAGTTTGAGGGCTGTCCAAACTAGAGGTGGTTATGGGCTGGGTTTTTGTCGGGTACCCGTGGGTATGGTTACCCGTTACCTGTACCCGTTTCGCTCAACCCGAAAAAAATAAGGCAATAAACTTGGCTTTTTAGACATAAAATATTTTGATAAGTAAATACCCACCATAAACGATAACAATTTGGTTGTAAATTGGGAACTTTGTCTTCCCGATTGGTCTTAAAATTACTGATTTTAAAACGTTATATAAATATTCGATTTAGTACGAAATTTTAAAAAGCAAGCAATAAAAATAAAAATAAAATAAACGAACTGCTTTAAAATTGCCAAATAAAGTTCGTACGTTTCTTACGATCTATGACAAATTTTTGTTTTGCAAATTATACATTTTTAATAAATGCATCAAATTCCGAAAATATTCACTTGAAACTTTTATAGAATAATTCTGACTAAACTGACAATAAGCCGTTATAGAAATATTTTTAAAGTGCCTCAATCATATTTTTGTTATGAGAGCTAAAGGAATTTTAAAATCCTGAGACTGATTTTTAGTTATGTTCAGGACCAGCCCAGAACTTATTGCTGAAGAAAACCACAACTAACAACAATTAAAAAAAAGATTGCCTTATGTTCTCAAATTAAGTTTCTACCCAAAAATATTGTACTTGTACAGGATATAAGATCCTCGAATTATGTTATATTTCCGATAAACCTTATTAAATGTTATGCCACTGATCATAATTTACAGATTTCACAAAGAATATTCAATGCAAAGTTAAGATTTCATCATTCAATAAACTGAAAAAGAAAGAAGCAAGAAACTTGTTTGGTTCGTGTACATTAACACATAAATATACCAGATAATAAAGTTAACAACATTTATTGAAAGTATTTATTTATTTAATACAATAGTTGTAGGACAATAGGACTCCAAGGATTTTGTTTTTTGAAACATGTTTTATTATCAAGGAATGTACTTGAAAGACAAACTAGTCTAATGGTAATTAATTAAACAAATTTGTTAATGGCTAGCAAAAATCAGCAAAAACAAGTTATGACTAAAACACTTGGCACAATTTATCCAATAGAAAATTGAGTTAAATTTGGTCGTGTCATAATTTGAATACCCTTGCAAATTAAATTGAGTTTTCAAAAAACCATAGAGCCAGGTTTTTAAGCTCGTTTTACTCTTAGTTTTTAATAAAATTAATTTACCCCTATTAATAGAGTATAGAGTTAAAGAAACCAGAAAGCAACGACCTTAAGTTAATTTTAATTTGGGCTCAATCAATTAATCAACCGATATATTAGGAATATGACATCAAAACAAATTTAATTTAAATATTATTTTTTAGATACTTATATTAGACTTATATCAGAGTTTAGTAAACCTAATCTATATATCAGAGACCGTTTTAGAATATATTTATACAGGGTATTAACTAATTCTCTATACATGCCCACATATACCAAATTTCGTGTTTAATTATCAATTTTTTTTGGTGGCTCACTTAATGAGTGCGCTCTACTTAAATGCATTTTGAATAGATCTTGTTTCGGAGACGCGTGCCAAATGCCATTTGGCTAGAATTGCCACATCCACAAGATTGAGACATGGAAATTGGAGTGGAGTATAAAAACGATGAGGACTATATGCAGATTAATTACAACGATTTCGATATTCGGCGAGTGCATTAGACTCTTTGCTTAAACCAAACTAAAAACCACAAAAAGGATCTTAGTAAAATGGGAAGTGTAAGTTACAAGGATATATGTGTACATATATCTAGTGAATCGAAAATTATTATTGTCCTCTTCAGTTTAGCTACATTTTCTGTCTGGGCCTTGCTCTGGTCAGCAGTATTAATGCCATTGAACTTTTGGCCGAGCCAGAGAATGGACCAGTTGCCTATGAGTTCCATTGGTCTGTCAATGATCCTCACACCGGGGACATTAAGAGCCAAAAGGAGACACGCAAGGATGACAAAGTTGAGGGACAATATGAGCTAATTGATTCCGATGGTTACAGGCGAATCGTTCAATATAGAGCCGACGATCACAGTGGCTTTGAGGCCATTGTTCAGCGTGAGCCGACCGATATTAAGATTCCATTACCAGAGGCACCCAAGAAGCTTTTGGCTGCCAAGATCTTAACTCCTGTTCTACCGGTGGCTCCATTGGTTCACTATGCCTCGGCTCCCAAGGCCATACTAAAACAGGATTTGGCAGTGGGCAATTATGTTTCGGTATCAGGACCAACGGCTCAATATAAATATTAAAAAAAAAACAGGATCACGAACTGACTCATCCTCAAACACATCATCGAACTAGTTAACATTCTAACATCTCAGCATGTCCACGTCTGCCCCAGCCTCATTTGCATTTGCCATTTGGAATTTAAGTTGTAATCTTACGTTCATTTTATTTGTACATACAAACAACACATTAATCATAATTAACATAATAAAAGATGCATCACATTTCAATCTGTTCATCAAAAGAACACAAAAGAATCTTACGAGTTTTATTAATCCATATTGAACTGTTTTCTTCAGAAAACTGCTCAGGAATTTCTTAAAAATAAATATATAGCTTAAGGAAAGGAGTTATTGCACCAAGTGAAAAATAGTTAAATAGTTGCAAAAGATTCTCATTCCCGAGATCCCTAAACGTTTTTCAGTCCCAAAGTCTCTACCCCTCTAAATGCGGTCTTCGATCAAATTATTTAACAATATAAATTTTTTGAAGGTATAAAAATATTGCACTTAGACTAAGCTTTAAAATAAAGGCCTTAGCTTACATAATTCGTCAAATTTTAAAGATCTCAGCAAATAAGAAAGATCTCAGCAATCATAATATACAAGAAGATTCTTACAAAGTATAGTTACATATTCGTCCTGTGAGATAGAAGTAAAAATTTTTTATAGGTCCGCAAGAAATAAAAATAGATTCACTTCGATTCATAGCCCAGGTGAGTCAATTGCCCTCAAATACTCCACCAAGCCTTATGAGGTTTATGAGGTAGCAAATGGTAATCAAAAGAGAACAACGTCCAATTGACATTACGATCCCAGTTAAGATCATGAATATGAGAAACCGAAACTCATTCAATTCTACAAATTTGATTCTAATTCAAGGCATATTATAGCGTGGGGACTATAAACTAGGTTCCTTTTTCGACAGACAAACAAAATACAATATCTCCCATTTATTTTAACAACATTAATGAAAATATTAGAATTTAAAGTTAATTTTACTTACAGTCCTTTTACAATGCTGGCCATAAATTTATGACATAAGTGTTATCTAAATTTGAATGGACTATGTTGAAAAATTTCTCATAGAACGGAAAATTGAAAAAAAAATTCCTTTAATAAGGGAAAGTATAGAAGATAGATGAATAGACCAAAGGTGGAAAGGAATATGTCACTGGGAAGCTAGATTCATTACAAAACTATTTTGCAAAGAACCCATTTGGATTTTAGTAACACAAAAATATTTATAACACATTTTGTGAAGACATTTTTTTTTTTTACAAAATAAAAAGAGGGCTGACTTGTGATCCATCTGGAACAACAGATAAAAAATAAAGCATAAGCCACAAAAACCTTTTAAATAATAGGTTTCTTTCCTTTACCAGCCTTTTCTGGAAAATGTATGGAATATTTATCCAAAATTTGATAGATAAAGCAATTTAAATATCGAAAAATGTTACAAATCAAACAGAAAATGATGTCTCGTTGCATTTTTAGGATTTTCTTTTTAAATGGAAGAATGAATTTAGTAGGTATTAAGTGTGATCGAATAGGCATTCGTTTAAGAATTCAAAAACTTAATTAAGCAGTTGATGTTGCTCTTTGCATATCTAAATTTGGTAATCATAGCCATGGTAAGCCCCAACACCGTCTTAGCCAAACACTCTCTAGCCAACCATATGGCATTATCAATTACAAAGCAAAATTTTGTAGATAAAAAGTCGTTGTTGTATGGTAATTCAACTTTCTCACATTTCACTACATCCGAATTGTTTTCCGACTAGGTCAATCAGTCAACTTTTCCTATCAGTTCACAAAAGTTGAATTAGTGGGAAAAAAAAAGATGATAATTCCATTTCCTTAGATAGAATTAACTTTAATTTTACACAATTGAATGCATATTGCATATGTGTATTGAAGAAGATTCATTCTTGGTTGTGAGCTGATGTCTCATTGCATTTATTTTTATGTGTCATAGTTAGATTAGGTTCAGTTCAGATGATAAATGAAAACTAATGCTATCTGCAGACGAAGAAGCATGGCTCGCTTAGATGCCTCTAATCTCACGTAGCAACACGGACTGGTATTGTCTATCGGTAACTTTGTCGCCCATTGTGGGTGTCCAATTGCAGACGATGGCAGCTGAGCTTGACAGAGTTGATTCTATTGTGGTGCCAAATAGATCAATGAGAGATCAGTAGTAAAATGGTTCACCTGCAGACGACACGACCATTGGGAATTATATGTCTTCTATTAGCCATTGCCGCCGCCGCCATCACATGCTGCAATGGTTATCCTCGAACAGAGAACGACAGATTGGCCAAATGGATGGCCCCACTGAAGCAATACGGTTGGAGTGCCGAGCACTTAAAGAATAAAGTGGAACATGGTGATGTTACAACATTCGAACTGGGCACACCCAACTATCAGATATTGAATCCAGAGGATGAACCCGAATACATAACAGCCGATCAGCCTCACTATCAGCAGATGCTCAAGGAGTTGACTAGTGGCCAAAATGGTACTGATACCATTGACATGGATATGATTAGTAAATCATCTAATTATGTTCCAATCGAGGCACCAGAAAAAACCCTCGAAAAGTGGGAAAAATTAAAAAAACGCAGCTCAGAACCGAAAAAGGAAAACGAAACTCCAATTCCATCTATCCAGGCGCAACCAGTGGACATTGATATGACAGTTGAACATCCGAGAATACAAGTTTTTAAAGGTGCTAAACCATTTCAAAGTCAAATTGCCAATTTAAGTTAAAGTGATGCCAAATTAAAAATGCTTTCATTGCTCCAATATTAAAGTGGCAAATTAGAGCAATGTTAAGATTATGCGAGATACGAAATAATTATAAAATAAGTGTACAGTAAATTATGTTAAATTTTTAAGAAAATCTTTTTTAAATTTAATTTTTAATACAAAAAATATAAATAAATTTTAAATTAGCTTGATAAACTGTAACATAAAGCTTCTAAAATAGTTTGTAAATGAAATTTAAAATTTATTTAAATAGTTCACATAAACAAATCTAGCAGAATAACTTTGTTTTATTAGTATTTTTGTTTAACGTTTTATAAGTTTTATTTTGATAGTTTTTTTTTTAAGTTCATTTCAGTTCCACAAAGTAATACTTCATATTTACAAAGGATTGTAAAAAGTTTATAATGGGGATAAAAGACAAAACAAATCAAATTGCAGTAGTATAATTTATAATAGTAGTATAATAATAGTAGAACTTATATTAAATTTCAGAATGCAAAATTTGCCAATGTTTTAATAATTTTTTAAGTTAAACAAAATTACTACGTTTTCTTTGAAATCACGCTCAAAAAAACATTTGTAGACATTGAAGAAGAAACCGAAGTATCGAAATAATCCAGACACCTGATACAATTTAATCTCATAGGATATAATAAAATTCCAGGAGGGACAGGACCAGGGATACAGATAAAATCTGGTCTCGCTGAACACTCCCACTGGAACAGGGGCGGACTCCACAAAAGTCAATCTCTATTATTGTTAATGAGAAAAGAAAAAGAAATCTACTTACATTACGTCTAACAATAATTGTAATAAATCTTGTACAAGTTTTTAAATTTTGATAATAAAATGTTACAAAATCGTGAGATTTTGAAAAAATATCCTGAAAAACAAAATTCCAAGAATATGATGTAATGAACGAAATTAATTTTTGGAA
Source organism: Drosophila willistoni (assembly GCF_018902025.1). Lineage (NCBI taxonomy): Eukaryota > Metazoa > Arthropoda > Insecta > Diptera > Drosophilidae > Drosophila > Drosophila willistoni. Next base: position 8,001,423 of record NW_025814050.1, read on the forward strand.
ATAAAAGAGGAACTTATCATAACAAATCATCATAATATTATTAGTTCCCATTTACTTATAATAAAAATACCAGGAATTCCAATATCTAAATCCATCTTATTAACTACTTTTTCTTAATACCAACATTGTTAAAATACTTGTCTTTACTTTGGCTAAGAAGAAGAAAAAATCATATCTAAACGTACGTGGGTGGGTCAAGGGAGAAAAAAAAAACGAATAAAACTCAAATTGATAAATTGACTTTATAGATAATGCTTAATCGAAATTAACCCAAAAACCCAAAACCTTTAAAATTTTATAAATTCAGCCAACAGTTGCCATAGGTTCGGCATATATGACAGATGTTCAGAGAGGTCAAGTCAAAAATTTGAGTTGGCAGATTTAACTGAAGGAATTGGAAGCGTTTGATCAACATTAATCATCAATGGAGCGCTGGTTTACTTGGTTAGTTATCAAAGAATTCTCAAAGAAATGCACATACGGAAGCAAAGAGAGAGACGAACAAAGTTGCGATTATGATGACATGTTGATGTTTATTGGTTGGTCAGTCAGTTGGTCTCCCCCGTACCCCGGTGTACGTACATAAACAGTGCTTTGTGGAGGGGAGGGACCCCCCTCTATTCCCCGGCTAAATGTTCAACATTTGGAACGTGATGCGGTCAACGCTTCCGCGACCCATTTCGCATTGTAATGTTGAGCAAAGCGTATTTAAAGAGCTATTCAGCAATTATTCCATATAAAGAATTTGCACGCGACTGAACTGAACTCAACTTGGGCTGGCTGAGCTCTATCCAATTATATATACCAATAAATATATATATATATATATAAATAACTGAGGAATATTAATATTATTTGCTGTGAAGGTGAAAAATCAATCAGAAATCAGAAAAAATTGCCAAGAAATTGCGACCCATTTTATAAATTATTTGTTTGTGTGTGTGTGTGATATATATTTCATTTGTTTTTGTTTTTCTTGTTGGCTTTCGTTAACAGATGATTGAACGACGAATTTTGGTGATTTTATTAGTCAGTGTGGTTACAATACAGGCACACTTTCCGGAATATTGTGCTGAATGTGAACAGGAAGTGTGGGAGCAAGTGCCATGTAGTGATGTACCCACAACAACCACAGATAGCACAGTAACAACAACTACTATCCCGATTACAACAACCACGAGTAGACCAGCACCAATCACGACTACGACAAGTAGAACAACAACAACAACAACACCATTCTATCCCACGTATACGACACCGAGTCCCTTGCCCTATACCACTCCTTCTGCGTATAAGAAATGCTATTGCGAGTGCAAGCAAGGATGCAAGGAATTCTGTCGCAAGGTAACCGTTTCGGACCCCAAGAAGCAGATAACACAAATCTCTTCCACGGGTGACTATGCGCCTGGAGGTCAATTGGAATTTACACATATCCATCAAAGGAAATACTTCCCCAAATATCAGAAATATGGCAACAACTATGGCAACGGTGCGAATAGTGTGGTTAATGTCCCAAAACCCTATCCCTTAGTCTACAATGAACCAGCTGTGGCTCCAGCTCCAGCTCCAGCTCCAGCTCCAGCATTGCCAGCTGCCCCCAATCATGCGCCCAACTACACGCTCGAGGAATTGGCCAATTTGTTGAGCACAGCTTATGGTGGTAGCGGTGGTGGTACCAGAAAAGATTATCCAGCTCCCAGCGCAAATCATGCTCCTAACTATACGCTCGAAGAGTTGGCTCACCTTTTGAGCACAGCCTATGGCAGCAGAAAGGGGTATCCAGTCAAACCTCAAGCCAAGCCATCGGTTTACTATTCACCTGTTTATAAACTTCAACCGGTTCAACAGATTAAGAGCCAAGCGGTCCCCGTTCGTGGTCAATTGGCTACGGCAGCTGCAGCTACCTCGGGTGGTCTAGCCATAGCCAAGGCCAAGACGCCCTATGATGAGAAAATATCGGTGGCCACTTCGGGGCCCATATACGAAAGTTCCACTCCTCCTTACCCACATTTAGAGGAGCCCAAATTGTATTCACACACCGAATCGCCATATCCTCAAATACCTAGCCAAACAATCTCCTACACCGAATCATATCCCAGTCATACCGAAACCTATACTGAATCTTATACCGAATCCTATCCTAGTCAAACACAAGCCTATCCCACACAAACTGAGAGCTATTCCATACCAATACCCGAAGAACCTCAAGCACAGTCCAAGGCCTATGCTGGAGGAGAACCTAATCCAAATAAGCCATCATCCACATTTGACTTGGCCATTGATAACTATCTGAAAGATTTCGGTTATGGCAATCAAGTAAGGGGCTATGGGGACTATTAGGATGGAGAATAAAAACCGTTTCAGTGTTCAGTTGTTGTTAGGTTTAAGCTATTTAGTTAAATGCCATGCCTAAAATTTGTTTAAATTATTTGTTTCTGTTACCTTATAAATAATTAAATTATTATAAAAAAAATATCATGTGTTATGAATTTGGGGTAGAACTTTTACAGATTATAATGATCAATCAAACATCACATGTTGTTTGGGTATCTACTGTGAAGTCTTTTTTACTAATCTACTAGATACTCTATATTTTTGTGTCACTAACTACTCTCTCGTCTTTGCCAATCTTTTACCAACCTTTCTCACTTTATCTCTCTTCATCTTTCTGTCACTTCACTTCGCTCTCTACTTTACAATAATCTGCAACGAAACCGCTGATTAAATTTTAGTTTTATCGTATTGCAATTGATATAGATTTTTAAATCTTAGAGGTTACGAAGTGACAAAGACATAATAACGCACATCCTCTTGGATGATAGGAAATTATTATAAATAATTTTTAATAAAGCACAATCTCTTGGATCTGTAGCTATCTATTAAGACCTTTCTTATTTTTTTAGCATTATCACTTTCATCACTATAGAGAGGAGTTTTTTATTTGAGAGTGTACAATTATGACAATCTAGATAACGTTAGATTTGAATATCTTTTTAGCATTTTTTATGACTATTCAAAATTCTACTGAAATATTTATATTGTACAATAAACATTTAAATAAAAAAAAATATGTTTTTTCGAAAACTTTGTGGGATATTTAAGAATATTGGAGAGATTTTGTTTTATTTTCAAAAAGTAATTTTAATTTATTAAATAGCCATTTACAATTTATGGTTAAAATATGGATCAAGTTTTTTCATATTAAAATAAAGTTTGATCCTATATGATCATGCCTAATAGACATCTATCTTAGATAATAGATAGATATAATAGAAAGATAACATCACATTCTGAGTTAATATATGTATAAATATAGTTTATACACATCTGTTCAACGAAATAAGTTCCCCACTTGCTTGTTTTCTGAATGAGTTTATCTATTTTAAAATTTTAGAGTTTTGATCAAAATATAATAATGAAACAAAATAAATTTGGCGCATTAAGATGGACCAATAGCAAAAACGAAATTTGTATTAAATCCCCCTGAGATTTTCGTAGAATCCTCTTCTTCTTTCGAAGCTCACTTAATTCTCGGACATTTTTTAGATGTAAGTAATTTTCCTTGAAGCTATTTATTCGAGCGGTGGTGTATATATAAAGAATACATTATATATATGCACAAATTTACCCAGAAACACTTAAATATTTTCGTGCTTAAAATGTTGTACTATTAATTCATGCTGATCTGGAATATATATAACTATAGGTCTAAATAATGGAGAGGAAACTTGCCATACGTTATAACTCGTTGACCTTGAATTTTGGGGTTTAGCTTCGAAGCATTAAATCCATCTCGAAATTGAATTCATTTGGCAGTTTATGCCAAAACACCTTCGACCCACTCAACTGGACCAGAATTTGTCGTCCCCCTGCAACGATTGAGATCGAATGGGCTTGTATCGCATACAATCTACGTGTATGTACATGTCGCTAAGTAGACACAACTTATTATTTATAGAGACTACTTAAATTTATATGTCTTGTTGATTGGGTTGGGCGACCAGTACCCAGCACCCAGTGTCCAGCACCCAGCAATGACCACTGACAGCGGGCGTGCCGCGATCAGAGTTGCTGCCAGCGGCCAGATGAGAGGAGGAATTCAAAAGCTGGAAATTTGGAGACACCACTTGGACCGGCAATCGTAATCTTGTTCTAAATTAATGTGGCGCAAGATATATTCATACGCACCACGAGCCAAAGCTAACATATTACTTCATATTGAATTTACCTACGTGTTTGCATTTCAATATTTCTTTTTATTTTTTGTTTTTTTGTTTTTTTTTGTCTTTATGTTTTCTGTGCGTGAAAGGCGGCGGCACCTGCCCAGACCAGATTAGACCCGAAACCGACACCCAATCTTGGGCGGCACGCGGGCGGATGTTGCAATTTGGTTAATTAATTAAGTGGAAAAAACTCTGCAAAGCTCTTAACGGCATTTTTATTTTGGTTTTCTTCCAATTTTAAGTTCAAATCAGGCTAGTTCGACGGCTGCTGTCTGAATGTCAACGTGCAATTTGTTTGTTGTGACGCCGATAAAGATCTTTTGACTCCACCTTCGTCTTCAGCCCACATGAGCAGCACATGGCTGTTGATTTTAGAGTGACAACTTTTTTGTTTGGCCACATATGTTCATTGGGCTGTTAATTGAAATAGCAACAAAGTATTATCAATAAACATATTTACAATATTCTAAACTCATAATATATTAAATAGATAGTCAGAGAATCAGGAAAACGAAATGCGGAGGAAGTTGTATGTATAATAGTATTATTTAGACCAGAAGCTTTTCGGCAGCATTACCTCCTTGGGTGAAAAAGAAAAGTTCTAGTTTCTATTTAATCTGCATGTCCTTTTTTTTATTCCTTGGGAATCGAGGTATTTGAATTAAGAAAAACTTGGAATGAAATACATACTTTGCCAACAAATTATTAATATGAACTAAATTAGTCTTGGATATTTTGTAGAGTAAGGATTTTGCATCAGACTAGGCTTGACTCCGTTCTAAATGCTCTTCATGACTTAAACTTAAGTCTTCTTGGCTTATTGTTAGATTTCTTTTAATACACCTTTCCTCTCGAATTAACGGTTATTTTATTGCTTAAGGTTTAAAACGAAGATATAGACTCGCCTGAGTTATTGACGGTAGACGGTATAGACATCCTGCCCTCGTTCCAGCCTCTCTGTTTAAGCTCATCTGTAACCGAATTCGTCCTGGCGTCGTAGGTCATCAATATCCACTAAGCTTATCAAATTCTATCAATTTAAGAGGTGAAATACCAAGGTCCAGAGCAGCATAGATTTCAGGCTGAGAACAATTTCTATAATTCTAAAATATCGACTTTGATTTATACCTTTTCGAATAAACGCATATATTATATGTACATACATATGTATGTAAAATAAGTATGTATTACAATTATTTTTAGCAAGTTTTGTTTATAAAAAAGACAAAAAAAAGTATTTTTAAAGTTTCTCATTTATCTGGTTAGATTACGAGCTAAGTTCGATTGTCATTTATTTGAATTAAGATAGAAATTAAAGATATTTCTAACAACTTAAAAAAACAATGTCAAATGCACATTTATTGTATCACATTAATATGGCAGATTTAACTCCTTTTACTAGCTCGGAGGATTAAATTACAACTTCGAACTTTACTCAATTGGTTAATTGGTAAGGAAATTACTTTAAGTTGTTAACGTCTTAAGACCTGTTTTCAGAATAAATGTTAACACTTAATTAGTTTTTTGGGTTCATTTAGGTTAAGGTAAAACTTACGATTAATAGTATGATAATATATAAGATTTTCTATTTTTAACTGTATATTTAAAAAAAAACCAATTCTTGTTAGTGTGATAACGTTGCATTTAGTGCGGCATCATGAGAAGCAAGTTCGGTATTTGCCTTCACACAGGTGGAAAATCAGCTTCCAAATCGCGATAAGTGCCCTACATTGTCGAGCCGATCCTGTGACATCGGTTGTAGAACTCCCGGTCCAACGTATGACTCTGCTCAAGTAGAACTGGAAAAGCAGTCGGCACTTACCTTGCAATTATTGTCTGCGGTAATGAAATATGGGATCATAACCCTCCAGCATCATAGTTCTTTATCGCCTTGTCTAATTTGATCCCGTATTGCATTAATTCCATTTTGTTCTTGTCGATTTCAGCTTTTGCACTATATAAAAGTCATAAGATAATTCAAGAAATTTTTGAGATACTTAAATTATACAAAAAATTACTAAAAATAAATGGAATTATAAATTTTAAACAAAGCAAACAAATGTAACAACGCTTCTGCTTAATAAATAATCTATCATTTGATTAAATTGAAAATTTTGGGATTCTTATTCTTACACCAATTTTCTACTACAGTCTTCCTTACCATTAATGCAAAATAAGTAATTATTTCAAATAAACATAAATAAAGTTACATTTTCGCTTCGCTTTCTAAGGTCAAGCAATCACTCTTGAAATAATCCCATCTAATAACATAGATATTATTTGTCTGACATATTTGCCTATATTTATGTATATATCCAAACATTTACAAGACCCAAAGCAATTGATAACTTTCACTTGACTTTGACACAAGCTGCAAATTTAACGCGAATGGTTGTCCAATATCTTTAGAAACAAAAGCAAAACTCCAACAATCGCACAGTATGTAGAGCAATAATGTAACCTTTTTTTTTGCACAAAACATTTAAGAAAAAAATTTGAAAAAAAAAACTATAACAAAATTTCAATTTGCATTAGCTGGAATTCCGGTTCGCAAAAAGCTTGGTGCGTATGCCCAAATATTGAGAGGGTGGGGAGGGGCAAAATGAGGTATGGACTCTGTATAAAAGTTGCGTACGCGTCATTTGGCGACATAGTTCAGTGCAGGAGCTTCAAGTGAAGTCAACTAACCAAGACAACGCACAAAAAATTACCAAACAATCAAGTCAACATGTTCTCGGTTCGTGTTTGAGCAAAGATTTTTGGTTAAGGAAATTAATTAATATTATTTTTGTTTGTACAGTTGCTGTCTCTGTTTATCCTGGGAGTTGGAGCTGCTGCTGCCATCGAGCTGCCATTGGGTTCAGTCTACCACAGTCCGGCCCTTGTGAAGCCCCTTCTGAAGACTGTCGAAGTAGAGGCACCAGCTCACTATGATTTCTCGTACTCCGTGCACGATGAACACACTGGCGATATCAAGAGCCAGACAGAATCCCGTAAGGGTGATCAGGTTCAGGGCCAATACACACTGATCGATGCTGATGGTTATCTTCGTACTGTGGACTACACCTCGGATGCGCATAACGGTTTCAATGCCGTTGTTCGTCGTGACCCATTGGGTCAAAAGGTGATCAAGGCTGCTCCAATTGCCAAGATCCTGGCACCAGCACCTATTGCCTATGCGGCACCCAAATTGCTGGCTCCTGCTAAGCTCCCTCTGCCCCTGAGCTTGTACCACTAGAGATCTCTGCCAATCAGAAAGAGAGAGAGAGAAAGCTGTAAACTGATTTCATCCTCATTGACGACCCACATTCTGCATCCGAACTATTCTATAGTTCTATTTTAGTATCTATACTTTCTTAGACAAACCATTTTGTAAAATATCCAACAACATTGTATCCTCGAACCTTCTATACTCTATTTATCTCTACATATACTATCTTCACTCTTTCTGTTTCCCAATTGTAGGTGTTTCTATCTTATCTAAAATTTGTTGTATGTAAATAGAAAGCAATAAATGCATTTTTTATAAATATTTCAAATGAATTTTGATTACACTAAAGGATATTGATCCATCTAACAAGTGTTTTAATGTGTTCCTACTTCTAATCAGTTGGAAAGTTACAAATTAAAAGTTTTCAATACGTTGTCTTGCCAGTCCAGTCTTGATTAACGTAAAATATGGGAAACAACAGTGTTGGCAAGCGTTAGAAAAGGGTAGTTGCCAGAAAGTTTGTTTTTTTTCTTGTTATTTAAAATAAAATCTATTAATTATTTAAATAAAATTTTGGGGACTCAAAAGATGAGAGGCCGACGAATAATTATTAGATCCGTAAAATTACAACCGTCATAAAAATATTTCAATACCTTTTATTAGTTCTACGAAACCTCAAATATACGAATAGCACCTAGAATTCTTCTAATGAAATTTTTAATCTTTGTTTCTTAACCAAATTCATTCAGTTTAATGCTTAATTTATTAGTTGAAGTTATCGACTTGATTACAATTTCAAGGGGTTAAGTTTTGCTCCTTTGCTGTGATAAACTGTGATTTGAAGTGTTGGAAAGCTTCAGTTTGGCTGCATCGAGTGAATTGCATATTCACGTTCTACGAAAGTCGCTGGTGGATCAAAGTATTTAATTTTTATAAAATTTTGTGTAAGGAAAATATTTTTCTGTAGCAAGTAGCAAGGTAGAATATAATTAATTAGTATTTACAATTTTGTGAGTAAAAAAGCTGCAGAAATATTCTAAGGAACTGGAATAAATGTATGTACATGTGGATGTAGACCCAATTGAATTGTGTGGAAGTGTGTATATGTATGAGTGATTGAACATACATCAGATTATGAACATTCCTCGTTAATAAGAATGGCCTTTACATACATACATATACATTATTCGTACATATGTACATACACGTGGCCTTCGCCTAACAGGGACTTACGTTTCTAGGAAAAACTCCATGTTAACACGGATTGGTTAAACGACACGTGGCTTTCATACAATATGGCGTTATTTTCTAACACTTCCACAGTGACTAGCTTTCCAACACTGTTTTTACACATTAGACGATTTAAAGCTGTGTAGGCGATGAATGCAAAAAGTTTTATGTGATTTTGAATTGGTCGTAGAATCGAGAATAGATCTACCAACAAATCTCGTCGATTGTTTGATCTTTGATTCATTCCGCAGTAACTGAATTAGCAGACACGTTGTGTCGTTTGCCATTGAAGGAGTGAGGATATAGTAAGTCTTAAAAGAGATCGTACAAAGCGAGGATCAGGTGTATATGTAATTATATAGAGTTTATATACTTTGAAAAGATTTATATATTTAAATTTCTCTAATTTTGTTACTATTTCCAGACACTTCCATTATGTCTAATAATTCCTCGAACAGGTAAGCATATACAAGAACTTATTAATCGAAATGTGTACATTTGTATATTTTTGTATTTTCTATGGCATTTGTTATTAAAAGTAACAAGCAGCATTGGCGTAAGCGAGAAATGGACTACGAGAGACTACAGGAGTGGCGTAAGAAACGACTCCAAGAACAACTTCAAAAGCAACAACAAACTGAGCATCAAGATCAATCTAACGATTTTCATCCAAATTCCTCAAATTCCCACGTCGAAATCATGGAAAAGTTGAACTCAATTGGGGAGCAAACTGAAAATCTTCAAAAGGAACAAGAACAGCAGCACAATGTTGTTCAGAATAGGATTTCGGAACTTCAGCGACAATTGGTACGAATTGAAAGAAATACTGCATCTGGAGAGGAATCGAGAATTTCCATATTTCCGCCAATTGTAATTAAGCAAGAGAAACTCGAGGATGCTAATACTACCATCATAACTCTGTAAATATATGTCGAAGAACAACAAAAAATATTTTCATATTTCGTCAAAACAAGATGTGTTTGTTCTACTGAAGAGTACATTTTATTATCATAATATTTTCAAAATAACAGCCACAAACTTTGAAGCAAATCCAGGTCTATAGATTCCGTTTAGCTATATTTTCAATCATTTACGTTTCAATGCCGGGTAATTAATGAAATTGGTTCGCGACGAACTTGAGCATTAAAACCCAACAAAGGATCTGCGGTATAGTCCACAATGCGGCGATGGCCATCGGGTTCGATAAGGGAATACCGACCGGTAACATATTCACCACGACGATGCTCAAACTGATCCTTCACATCTCCAGTGTGTCCATCATGTACGGAATAATGAAATTCATATTGTGCTGGACTAGCAATTAGTTCATCAGGATGTGTTGAGATAATGCCAGCTTCAATAGCAACCGCAGCGATCGCACACAGGAAAATAAGGAAACTCTAGATAAATATATTAAATATCTCTTTTAACATTGCAACTTATTTAATTGTTATAGACTAAACACTTACCAAGGCATTCATGATGCAGTGTTTGCTTGAGAGAAGAGAAGATCACAACTGTTGACTGACAGACGGAATTGGCTTGTATTTATATATGGGTAACAGTTACCTACTATATGCATAGATGCCACATTGGCCAAGTTATTAAGTTGCCATTGTGAAATTGTATCTACCTGCCACTTGGCTAATTATGCAACTTTCAATCTTTTCCCTGCCAACTCTCCCAGTCGTTGTGTCTATCATTGCACAGTGAAACAGTCGTACTTGATTATTAAAATTGTTAATTTTTGATGGGCTTAAGATATAAACTTTCTTTTTTTCTGATAGCAACTTCTTTTTTCTGATTAAATTTAAACATCTTAAGAATAATTTGCAAACTGATTTGATTTCTTGAATACAAAAACCTTACAAAAAAATGTAATAACTTTAATATTTTGCTGAGTCTAATTGTAAGTATACAAATGAAAAATTTTATAAAAAAGAAAATTGAGCGAGTAGAATTGTGTTGTTGTAAGAAAAAAGATGTCTTATTGTTAGATGAAAAATTAAGTGGCAAATTGTATTTTAGAATATATATAGTATATTCTCGAAATTCATAACAAAGAAGTCGAAACACTTTAAAAAATTTTGTTGATCGAGAAAATAACATCCACGACATTTTGAATATTATGTTTTGATTTATTGTTTTTAATTATTATTTTGTTGGCAGATTACCCTTTTTGAATTAAACCTAAATAATTGATATAAAAATGCTTCAAAATTCGACCGATTATATATCTTTTTTATATTTCTTTACAAAAACAGTTCTCATATTTGATTTTAATTACATTTAACCCATTTTCTATTGTACAGACAAATTTTAAGATATTTTTCTGAAGTGATTCAGTCTAAATCTAATAAAACTGAATGAATCAAATGGAAATTTATTTTTTGCAAATTCACTTTACTGTAAAAAACTAGAAATATTCATTCACTTTAAAGGTTAAAAGTGTCTTTTTGTGGACAAAAATAACTTGGTATAACTTGGATTAAGTCTAAATTAAATCGTTTCCGCACCTTTGACAATTTCAAAGCAAAGTCAATTGATTTTCACCCAAATAATTAAGCAAACGGCCCACTGTGCACGTTGGTTGCATTGCATGAAGGAAATGAAAGATGATGCCTTTTGGCTAGGGCAGGTGACAAAGTTACTAAGTTACCAGATCAAAGATATTTAAACTCAATTATATAAGATTGTTGATATCTCTATATTTACATTTGAAAGATTTTAAAGGGTTCTTAATCAAAACTAATGCTTATCATTAACATTCACATAAACAATATTACTTAAAATTAGTTTAGTTATTTATCACAGCGTTACAATTAACGGATAGGCATTACAAGGACGGATACATTCAGTTTTGAAGCAAAAGAAAATAACTAAATTTCGAAAGAATATCATAGGCACTTTTGTAATCGATTTTCTTTTAATCTCTTTCCATTTAGTATTATTTCAGGTACGACGGGCAATTCCTTCAATTTTCTTCTTTGTTTTTTTTTTTTGTTTGTTATGCTTTCAAAATTTGTTCTCCAGCAATGATCCTGTTGAATATTTTCATTTTTATTAATCCGAATTCCTTGGTTTCTCGTGCCAAATTCCAATTTCTTTATATTTTTTGCTTGGTGCTTTTTAATTTTGTAATTCTACTATTTAGGCTACCTCTACTACTGATGACTACTTGATTGGGTGCTGTTCCGATTTCTACGCTTGTGGATTACCAAAATTGAAGTTATTACCATTTTCGGCCACCATCCAAGCTGTTAGTTTTTCATCTTCCGTTTTGTTTGTCTCATCCCAGGGAAATGTGGCAGCTGGTTTCTCTTTTTGTGGCTTATTTTGTGCTCTAAAAATAATAAAAATTAACAAAGTTGTTTTTTAAATAATGATTTTGTTATATTGTTTAGTTAGTTTGATGTTTAATTACAATGTTTTATGAATTCAACTTGATTTAGTTACAAATATTCCGTAAAAGTAAATAATTTTTAGCCCAAATCTACAAGTGTATATCTAATAAATACTCAATCAAGTTCTAGAAATTTCCCTATTCGCTAATTTCCATTTCTACATCAATAGGAATAGTGCAATTACTATAAACTAATCATTTGTGAATGTTGATTTTTACCTTATTGGCCAAAAGCGACATTCATCATCATTTGATGAGGGAGAGGACGATGAGTCGTTTTGGTTTTCACTGACGCCACCACGCAACAAAATGTTCAAATGTTTTTTTGTTTTTGCAATGATTAAAAAAATGGGGCAAATCAAAATGTTTAACGCACGAAAAAAAAAAGAAAAGGATTAGGAAAAAGAAACAAGAGACAATACAATGTAAAGAGAGAAAGAGAGAGAGATCGACATAGACACATATTACATAGATGATAGCACACAACTGAGATGAGGATGAAGAAGCATTTACAAGGACAGCATGCACATCAAACCCATGCGGGGGGAATCCTCGCCGTTGATAGTCATTCATAAATATATTCATATACTTACAGGGAATCCGTACGACTGCCATTGTTCACCTCCAGGCTACTTTGAGTGGTCTTTTTCTTGGGAGCTGGTCTCAGTAGGCCTTCGCTAAAGAAATCACGTCCCGACCCCGTCGTATTTTGGCCTTGTTTCGCCTGTTGTGTGGGCGGTACTGTATGCGGATACTTGCCATCACTGCCATCCGAATCCATGGACAAATGACCAAAAAGGTCTTCCAGTAAAATATTGGCCTTGGCATTTCGTTGACGCTTGGCGGAAGTTTTCAGCTTTGATCTGGATGTTCATGTGATCATGTGATAATACATAAATAACAACATAAAATTACTTTAAAAAAATATAACAAAGATCATCACAAGACATGTTTACTTCTTGATAGACAGATTTTGTTTTTAATTTCGCTAAGTAATCTCCACAATTGCTAATGCATACTTTTAGACTTAAACATATATAGAGAGACATTTACTACAGACAAACTCAACCGGGGTGCTCCTAAAATATTTCTTAAATATACATTTAAAAAAAAAAACATCTTGAAATTGCTTAATTTTTGTAGCTTTCTCAAAATATACCTATACAAATTTTATTTGATTAACGAATTGACAAAATTCGGAATCATTTAAAAAACTACCACGATATTTTTCAATTTTGTTGCCAAAAAAAATGCAAAGCTTCCAAACATAAAAATCATTTATCCAATGCTCATTACTTATCTTTGGGTCACATAGAAAAAAGTTAAATCAATCGCTAAAAAATCTTAATCATGATGAAATTAAAAGCTTCGATGCCGTGATAATCCAAATGAATGAAGGGAATCATTAAAGTATAAAATAATATTAAATAGAGCTGAATATTTTTAGTTTTTTTTTTAAATTTTTAAATTTTGTTTAAAGTAACAAAATCTTTGAATTTTTTGGTTTTGCAGAAATAAAATCTGCAAATTTCTTTTTATATGTTTCAAACATAATTCAGATATCGAATAAGGATTATATGGATTATATTATCTTTTTTATACCATACACCCATAGGGTGAAATGGTATATTAAAGTCGCCAATATGTATGTAACAGGCAGAAGGAAGCATCTGCCACATTGGCCAAGTTATTAAGTTGCCATTGTGAAATTGTATCTACCTGCCACTTGGCTAATTATGCAACTTTCAATCTTTTCCCTGCCAACTCTCCCAGTCGTTGTGTCTATCATTGCACAGTGAAACAGTCGTACTTGATTATTAAAATTGTTAATTTTTGATGGGCTTAAGATATAAACTTTCTTTTTTTCTGATAGCAACTTCTTTTTTCTGATTAAATTTAAACATCTTAAGAATAATTTGCAAACTGATTTGATTTCTTGAATACAAAAACCTTACAAAAAAATGTAATAACTTTAATATTTTGCTGAGTCTAATTGTAAGTATACAAATGAAAAATTTTATAAAAAAGAAAATTGAGCGAGTAGAATTGTGTTGTTGTAAGAAAAAAGATGTCTTATTGTTAGATGAAAAATTAAGTGGCAAATTGTATTTTAGAATATATATAGTATATTCTCGAAATTCATAACAAAGAAGTCGAAACACTTTAAAAAATTTTGTTGATCGAGAAAATAACATCCACGACATTTTGAATATTATGTTTTGATTTATTGTTTTTAATTATTATTTTGTTGGCAGATTACCCTTTTTGAATTAAACCTAAATAATTGATATAAAAATGCTTCAAAATTCGACCGATTATATATCTTTTTTATATTTCTTTACAAAAACAGTTCTCATATTTGATTTTAATTACATTTAACCCATTTTCTATTGTACAGACAAATTTTAAGATATTTTTCTGAAGTGATTCAGTCTAAATCTAATAAAACTGAATGAATCAAATGGAAATTTATTTTTTGCAAATTCACTTTACTGTAAAAAACTAGAAATATTCATTCACTTTAAAGGTTAAAAGTGTCTTTTTGTGGACAAAAATAACTTGGTATAACTTGGATTAAGTCTAAATTAAATCGTTTCCGCACCTTTGACAATTTCAAAGCAAAGTCAATTGATTTTCACCCAAATAATTAAGCAAACGGCCCACTGTGCACGTTGGTTGCATTGCATGAAGGAAATGAAAGATGATGCCTTTTGGCTAGGGCAGGTGACAAAGTTACTAAGTTACCAGATCAAAGATATTTAAACTCAATTATATAAGATTGTTGATATCTCTATATTTACATTTGAAAGATTTTAAAGGGTTCTTAATCAAAACTAATGCTTATCATTAACATTCACATAAACAATATTACTTAAAATTAGTTTAGTTATTTATCACAGCGTTACAATTAACGGATAGGCATTACAAGGACGGATACATTCAGTTTTGAAGCAAAAGAAAATAACTAAATTTCGAAAGAATATCATAGGCACTTTTGTAATCGATTTTCTTTTAATCTCTTTCCATTTAGTATTATTTCAGGTACGACGGGCAATTCCTTCAATTTTCTTCTTTGTTTTTTTTTTTTGTTTGTTATGCTTTCAAAATTTGTTCTCCAGCAATGATCCTGTTGAATATTTTCATTTTTATTAATCCGAATTCCTTGGTTTCTCGTGCCAAATTCCAATTTCTTTATATTTTTTGCTTGGTGCTTTTTAATTTTGTAATTCTACTATTTAGGCTACCTCTACTACTGATGACTACTTGATTGGGTGCTGTTCCGATTTCTACGCTTGTGGATTACCAAAATTGAAGTTATTACCATTTTCGGCCACCATCCAAGCTGTTAGTTTTTCATCTTCCGTTTTGTTTGTCTCATCCCAGGGAAATGTGGCAGCTGGTTTCTCTTTTTGTGGCTTATTTTGTGCTCTAAAAATAATAAAAATTAACAAAGTTGTTTTTTAAATAATGATTTTGTTATATTGTTTAGTTAGTTTGATGTTTAATTACAATGTTTTATGAATTCAACTTGATTTAGTTACAAATATTCCGTAAAAGTAAATAATTTTTAGCCCAAATCTACAAGTGTATATCTAATAAATACTCAATCAAGTTCTAGAAATTTCCCTATTCGCTAATTTCCATTTCTACATCAATAGGAATAGTGCAATTACTATAAACTAATCATTTGTGAATGTTGATTTTTACCTTATTGGCCAAAAGCGACATTCATCATCATTTGATGAGGGAGAGGACGATGAGTCGTTTTGGTTTTCACTGACGCCACCACGCAACAAAATGTTCAAATGTTTTTTTGTTTTTGCAATGATTAAAAAAATGGGGCAAATCAAAATGTTTAACGCACGAAAAAAAAAAGAAAAGGATTAGGAAAAAGAAACAAGAGACAATACAATGTAAAGAGAGAAAGAGAGAGAGATCGACATAGACACATATTACATAGATGATAGCACACAACTGAGATGAGGATGAAGAAGCATTTACAAGGACAGCATGCACATCAAACCCATGCGGGGGGAATCCTCGCCGTTGATAGTCATTCATAAATATATTCATATACTTACAGGGAATCCGTACGACTGCCATTGTTCACCTCCAGGCTACTTTGAGTGGTCTTTTTCTTGGGAGCTGGTCTCAGTAGGCCTTCGCTAAAGAAATCACGTCCCGACCCCGTCGTATTTTGGCCTTGTTTCGCCTGTTGTGTGGGCGGTACTGTATGCGGATACTTGCCATCACTGCCATCCGAATCCATGGACAAATGACCAAAAAGGTCTTCCAGTAAAATATTGGCCTTGGCATTTCGTTGACGCTTGGCGGAAGTTTTCAGCTTTGATCTGGATGTTCATGTGATCATGTGATAATACATAAATAACAACATAAAATTACTTTAAAAAAATATAACAAAGATCATCACAAGACATGTTTACTTCTTGATAGACAGATTTTGTTTTTAATTTCGCTAAGTAATCTCCACAATTGCTAATGCATACTTTTAGACTTAAACATATATAGAGAGACATTTACTACAGACAAACTCAACCGGGGTGCTCCTAAAATATTTCTTAAATATACATTTAAAAAAAAAAACATCTTGAAATTGCTTAATTTTTGTAGCTTTCTCAAAATATACCTATACAAATTTTATTTGATTAACGAATTGACAAAATTCGGAATCATTTAAAAAACTACCACGATATTTTTCAATTTTGTTGCCAAAAAAAATGCAAAGCTTCCAAACATAAAAATCATTTATCCAATGCTCATTACTTATCTTTGGGTCACATAGAAAAAAGTTAAATCAATCGCTAAAAAATCTTAATCATGATGAAATTAAAAGCTTCGATGCCGTGATAATCCAAATGAATGAAGGGAATCATTAAAGTATAAAATAATATTAAATAGAGCTGAATATTTTTAGTTTTTTTTTAAATTTTTAAATTTTGTTTAAAGTAACAAAATCTTTGAATTTTTTGGTTTTGCAGAAATAAAATCTGCAAATTTCTTTTTATATGTTTCAAACATAATTCAGATATCGAATAAGGATTATATGGATTATATTATCTTTTTTATACCATACACCCATAGGGTGAAATGGTATATTAAAGTCGCCAATATGTATGTAACAGGCAGAAGGAAGCATCTCCGATCCCACAAAGTATATATATTCTTGATCAGGATCAACAACCGAGTCGATCTAGCCATGTCCGTCTGTCCGTCCGTCTGTCCGTCTGTCCGTCCGTCCGTCTGTCCGTCTGTCCGTATGAACACCTAGATCTCGGAGACTGTAAGAGCTAGAGCCACCAAATTTGGTATGTAGACTCGTGTAGTATGTGTTGTGATCAAGTTTATTTCAAATTTTTGCCACGCCCCTTTCCGCCCCCGCAATTTAAAAAAAGTTTATCTCAAAAACTATTCCAGCTAGAGACACCATATTTGGTATGTATATTCGCTGAGTAAATGCACACATTTTGTATGTATAAAAATTTTGCCACGCCCTTTTCCGCCCCCGTAATTTGAAAAACTTGATTATCTCCCGTATTTTTTTACCTTATGCAATCAAATTTGGCACACTTATATTTAATACTAATATCTAGCAAAATACCTAATTTAATCAAAATCGGACAAAAAACAGTCGAGTTATGCATATAAACGTTTTTCCATAAGGCCGGAGTTGGCCGTTGGCTGGTGGGGGCGCTAGGGTGCTCGTATGATTGAGTGAGCGAGATACTAAGATATGCTTGTAAGAAGCATGTGAAAATGCATTTGTTTAATAAAGTTGAAATATTTGCTTTACTGGTGTATGGTATACCTAAGTCGGCGAGACGACTTACTTCATTTTATTATAAGGATATTACAAAATTAAATAAAAACCAGAGGGACGGGGCTAACTTTGACCGCGTCAAAGTTTGTATACCCTTGCAAGTTTTTTGGTAACTCTTTCCTTTTCAAAGTGGAAAAACGTTTTATCTAAAAAGGCTAATGTTTGCGAAAGAATTGCCAACAATCTTAGCATAGGAAATAACGAAGATATTGTTCAAAGTCACTGTTTTCCACCGATCGTTCCTATGGGAGCTATGTGATATAGTAACCCGATATTTATCAAATTCGGCACAGTCATTAACAGATATACTAAACTAACAAATATTTAATTTGAAAGCAATCGCGTCAAAAGTAACGAAGTTATTGACAAAAGTCACTGTTTTCGACCGATCGTTCCTATGGGAGCTATATGATATAGTCACCCGATCTTGATCAAATTTGGCATAGTTGTTTATACGTATAATTAACTCACCAATATTAAATTTCACGACAATAGCTCAAAAATAACGAAGTTATTGAGAAAAGTCACTGTTCGTGACTTTGGCGTTTGTATGGGAGCTATATGATATAGTGATCCGATCCGGCTGAATCCGAGATATACAACGCCTGCAGTATATACAAGCCTACATGCAAAATTTCAGCTCTGTAGCTCTTACGGTCTAGGAGGAGTTTGCGTTGATCCAGACGGACGGACAGACGGACGGACGGACGGACGGACGGACGGACATGGCTATTTGAACTCGTCTCGTCGTGCTGAGCAAGAATATATATACTTTATATGGTCGGAAATGCTTCCTTCTATGCGTTGCACACTTCTGACCAAAATTAATATACCCTTTT
This sequence comes from Drosophila willistoni, assembly GCF_018902025.1. Lineage (NCBI taxonomy): Eukaryota > Metazoa > Arthropoda > Insecta > Diptera > Drosophilidae > Drosophila > Drosophila willistoni. Next base: position 8,020,168 of record NW_025814050.1, read on the forward strand.
TGCAAGGGTATAAAAAGAATATGAATTGAAATAGTTAATGTTTCTTTGGTGTCTTCAATTGCTGTTTAATGTTTAGACCTCAACACGTTTGATTAAATATAGAAGGAATTTTGAATATATATCTTATTTGGAGCTTTTCAAAATTTTCCGGAAATTTGTTACACAGTGTTTCCAAAAGCTTCTGCCTTTTACCACATTTTTTTATTTTAATTGTATTAGTACTCACCCCAAAATCATATCGAGATCATCTGCTTTCAGAGCACTCAATTTTGTCTCCTGAGTCTGAGACTGCGCCTGCATAAGAACCGGAGCTTGCTGCGGCTGGGTTCTACCCGAGAGTCTTATGCTAGCTCCATTCATCATTCCTGCACCCAGGACAGATGATCCTTGTCCCGGTGGTGGCTGGTAATGGTGACGTACCAGTAAATTGGGCGGTGCTTGTTGGGCACTAACTTTGGAGAACATATTATAGACTTTGGCATCCTGTTGTGCGATGGAGGGACGGGCCTGGACATAATAACCACCGCCATTGGAGGGAAAACTGTTCTTGGCATTCTTGCTGATGGTGTCCAAGCTTAATTGGCTGCCATTCACATAGATGGGAGCAGGATTGCGTAATAATGTGTTGCTAAAAGACACATTCGGATGCGGTGCTTGGGCCGGCAAACCAAAGAGCTGGGAAATGTTGCGATTTAGATATATATCATTGATGGATTCGCTTCCAGGTGGCGGTTCGGTTGTCGTTGCTCCGTTCACACTATTAGAGTCGGTAACACTAACAGCAGCTCCTCCAGATACTCCTCCCACTGCTGCTGGTCGCATACCCAAACCCATTTCATTTTGGTTGAGAAAACTCAACTTTGGCTGATATTTTCTGGGCATGCTCACATTTTTGGCCATTAACTGAGACTTGCCATTGATTAAATTGTTGTTGTTGTTGTGGCTGTTATTGTTGTTATTATTATTGTTAATATTGTTGCTTTGATGGATGAGCTCCGTGACGGCTTGCAGTTTCTCCTGCACAGGAAGCACATTATTTGACACAATCTGAGTGGGAGGAGGAGCATACTTAGAACTGAGTTTTACATTCGCTTTTGTTGCCGCATTCGGTGAGATCCTCTTTAATGCATGGAAATATGGATATTTAAGACTCTGTTGGGCCGTTGGTCTCTTATCGGGATCATAGGCCAACATATCCTCCATTAGATCAAGACCATTTTGGCTGCAACGTGTCACAACGCTGCTCAGTGGCACTTTAATGCAATCGGGATAACGAAAATGGATCATTGCGGCTAAACGATAACCATCCGGCCAGTCGCTCTAAAAAAACAAGTCAAAGAAGTATATTAGATGTGGAAGACCTCAAGAAACGTTCTTCTTTCCCTAAGGAGCTTTCAAAAAAATCAGAACGAAATTGTGTTAAAAAACTCTTCAAGGCATTGAAGAATAAGAAATTAGAATGTGGGATTCAAATTAACTTCTATATATGTATATCGTTTTTCTGTCCATAATGACAGTATCTCAGGAAAAGTCAGGTAAATCCTTTCAGAAGTAATCCTAATACAACAGCAATACGACCCACACCCACCTTTTGGGGAGTGCCCAGCACTGAACATATTTTGAATAGTTGATCCACCTCGCTGCTACCCGGAAAGAGAGGACGAAATGTATACAATTCCGCCATGATGCAACCCATGGCCCAGAGATCAATGGTGCTGCCATAATTAGTGGAGTGCAGCAATACTTCCGGAGCTCGATACCATCGCGTCGACACATAGTCCGTAAACGGTGGTCTCGAACGTATTTCGCGAGCCAAGCCAAAGTCAGCAATTTTAATCAATTCCGGACCGGAACACAACAAATTTTCTGGTTTCAAATCCCGATGAAAGAAACCATGACGATGCATAAAGGCCAAGCCAGTTAGGACCTGCAAATTAATGAATTTCAGTTTTATAAAATCAAAATTAAGCTTCAACCATTTGCCTATACCTGGAATAGTATGCTCTTTAGTTCCGGCTCCGGTAAATGTGTGTCCCGATCTTTTATCATTTGATATAGATTCTCTTTCATATACTCGAACACAAAGTATAAAGTATCATTCTCTCTGATGACCTCCTTCAGTTTAACTATGTTAGGGTGTGATAATTTCTTCAAAGACTAACAGAAACATAAAAGAATGTATTAATTATTAATATTAGGAAATTTGTTTTTAGAATGTTTTCATATTTACCTTAACTTCCCGCAAATTCATGGCCTCTTCCCAAGAATAGTATTTTCGTTTCATTCGCTTGATGGCCACCTTTTCGCCAGTGTCTTTTCGCTGACCTAGAACCACTGTGCCATAGGTTCCATCACCCAGTTGGGTCAATGTTATATACCGATTCATGTTCACGTAGATCGTATGGAATCGGCATAGAAACGCTTCTCACATAGTTTCGCCCAAAAAAAAAGGTGCTATAAAGCAAAAGTATTTTAATAATTATTAGTAATAAATGAGGCACAAATATTTAGTGTCAAATATGTCATGTACCGCTGTTCCGATAATTAAATTAATAATTAGTCAGATTCTTATCTATGTAGTTGGTGTTTAAACTTTTAATTGTCATGACTTTATTAACACGAAGGTCATCAAGGTTTTAGATTATCGAGGATAGATATTTACAGCTTTGTCAAATTCGTACTACACCTAGGTGGCCCTTTCTCTGGCAAAAATACTTGGGTAGATTCCAGCCGTGTACCCCTGATGTTTCACATGGACCACTTCAGGAACAACCAGTTTAGGATTTATACCTAGTATATGGGATTTATACCTAGGTTATACATAGTATTTGTATAAAAGAAGTTCGACTTCATTACATTTACATAGAATGTCTCCGCTTTTTGTTAGAGATTTTTACCTTATAAGGTGAATTTTATTAACATAATGTTCTTCTTGACAAACGAAATCCATCACAAGAAAATTTATATTACACATAACCCCAGTTTTCAAAACAACTCTCTGTTTAATTTGAAAGCAATCGCGTTAAAAGTAACAAAGTTATTGACGAAAGTCACTGTTTTCGAAAGATCTTTCCTATGGGCGCAATATGATATAGTCACCCGATCTTGATCAAATTTGGCATAGTCGTTTATATGTATAATTAACTCACCGATATTAGATTTCATTATAATAGCTCAGAAAATACCGAAGATATTAAGAAAAGTCACTGTTCGTGACTTTGCCATTTGTATGGGAGCTATATGATATAGTGATCCGATCCGGCTGAATCCGAGATATACAACGCCTGCAGTATATACAAGCCTACATGCATTTTCAGCTCCGTAGCTCCAACGGTCTAGGAGGAGTTTGCGTTGATCCAGACGGACGTACGGATGGACGGACGTACGGATGGACGGACGGACTGACATGGCTATTTGAACCCGTCTTGTCGTGCTGATCAAGAATATATATACATTATATGGTCGGAGATGCTTCCTTCTATGCGTTGCACATTTCTGACCAAAATTAATATACCCTTTTTGCAGCGAATTTATGACATTTTCTGTTTTCATAGTTTAGTTCATATTTTTATCGGCTTCTGAGTAACTTAATGAAAAACTTTCGCCCGCTCTAGCAATCTGTTTGTTACCTACTGAGTATATGAGAAAGAACCATGGACTAGATAGTTGCGATGTTTTGCTCAAAAATATTTTTGTTTTTGTGAGGCATTGAATACGATTTAACTTTTATTGGATTATTATGAAAAATTTGTCATTTGACAAAAATTTCCATTTTTTTGTAGTTTAAAGAAAAAAGTACTTCAGTATCAACAAGTATCATAAAACAAAGGACCCATATTTAAGTGTATCTTAGTTTTGCTGGATCTACAACTTCCTTAAGGAGTTTATTTTAGTTGTAATGATATTAGCAAAAACGTCTTCTTAAATGTTTGCTAAGCCGAAAATTGTTTTTTTTTTTTTTTGCTTAAAAGGTGGGACTGCTATTTGAATACAATAATCAACAAATTATTGAAAATTCTATTGACTTACTTTTTCCATTAAAAGCCGAGAACTAAAGTCCGAAAACTGAAAACGTCTTATTTAGAATGTAAAATTTTAAATAAAAATACGAGTTTTGATTTACTTTTTACAAAAGGCGGTCAATCAGAATTTTAGGATACAGTTTCGCTTGATTTAATTGAAAATGTATTGACATTTGCTTTATGAATAATGTGTGTAATCATTTACATTTGACAACTTGAAAATCCACTTTACCCATTCCTTTATCTATAAATACCCACGCATATCTAATACGATTGCACGTGTTGAAAACTTGTTAAATCCATCATCAAATCGAATGACAATAGAAACCACTTAAAATCGAATAAAACTACAACTAGCAATCAATTTTTATTGGGATACGAAAACACCTGTCTGCGAATTCACAGTTAGGCGCCTCAATTTTAAGGATACCATCATATTAATTCAAATCAATATATTGATTGCACCCCAAAAGCCAAATCAACGAAAAACTTAAATCATTAAAGGAACATGACCATTCGCTTCATTTCGTTAGTTTTGTTTACTATTTTGACTCTTCTTATCTACTCATATTACAAAACAAAATCCATATCAAGGTCACTGTTCATGGGTCTAGGACATAATAGTTAATATTAAAATGAATTCGGACATGACAGGGGCATGGGCTAAGTTTCGTGTACTGATGGACAACAGACAACATTGAATTTAGGCCATTGTGATTAAACAAAAGGATGGAACGGGAATGCCTGAATACGAACCATTTAGGGAATTGTAATTAAAAATCTATTTAATTATTAATGGTGCAGAATTTGATTTGGAATTTATATATTTAATGAGGATCTAACCCACAACAACTTTTCAATTCTGACAAAAACCTTATTAGAAAGATGTTTTGCCTTTAAAAGGATTTTTATGTCTGATGTCAACTTTTTTGCATTTGGCAAATTTTTTACCTACTAATTTTGACTCATTTACATTTCATTTTATTTGTTAAAGATATAAATTGTTTATAAAATATTAAGAGTTCAGCAAAGTACTAGTTAATTAAGAATGATATTTTAAATTCGTTCAAGTTTTCGTTTTTGCTCTAAATTTGTTTCATTTAACAAACTCTTATAAACTTTATTTGTTAGTTTTTTTCTGAAAAATGTTTTTTATCCAAGAATATTTAGAAAAAACTCACATATTTAATAGGTATTTATTCCTTAAAGTTACTGCTTACAATAACAAATTTGTTTATTAAATTAGTTAGTAAATCAATCTTTTTTGTTAAATTTTTACTTCAAAAAGAGCACTAAATTTAGATTTAACCTTTTCTGTTATAAAACCTTTTTCTTTATTGATAACCTTACCCTTACAAATATCTATATGTATGTGAGTATATGGCTAAGTATGTGTTTTTGACTTATGTGAGGTGGGTGATTCTAAGTGATTCTCCTTATAATTTGGTAGTAACTTGCCAAGCAACTTGAGTCACGTTTTGTTTTGGTCCTTCTTTTGGGCAGCGCACACAAAAACAGCCTTGAAACACATTTAATATTTCACCTTTATTTGATTTCCATAATATATATATACATATGTGAAAAGTAATCCATATATATGTATATACACACACGCACGCACCTTTTAGAATTTGTTATTCATTAATTTTTGGCTTTTGTTTTTGCACAAATTATAATTGTAGTTGGCTAAATTTTTTGTTTTTCACTCTATTTTATCGATTAACAGTCGTTTTATTAGAAATTTTCCTTTTTTTTAGCTGAACAAGTATGTAGTTACCTTTAAATTGTGTTTTTGATTGTTAAATTGTTAAATTTCTTTCACACTTGAAAATTATCGGTTGAATCTTTTGCGAGCAGTAGTTTATTTTATAAGCAAACATTACCAACTGCTATAGCCCCGATATCCACAACAACCCGACAAGCTAAACAACCGCAACCCTAAGTAGACCAGGCGCCGCCCTTCTACCTTCAAATTTCTCCCGTTGCCATCAAGTGACAGAGGGAGAACTAACTAGCTAGCTAGACTAGCGAGAGAGAGAGATAGAGAAAGAGAGACCAACTCACGCAGGGTCTACGAATCAATTGGAACTAAAGCCGGCCAGACAGAAAAAAACACCTATTGCCCCTGTTCAAGAAAAACTTCTGGGGTGGAATCTATACACTCAAAAAAATAATAAAACAGAACAAAGGCGAATGGGTGCGGGCATGAAAAATATCCCTAAAGTATGCAATAGATAGTGAAAATGTGAATATTTTCAATTTCAAAATGTTCCTAACATCCTTTTCAAACGTATTAGAGTATTATAATTGGATCCAGCTTGTAACTATAGTTTTTGTAATTTACCAGGTAAATGATGATTTATGAAACTTTTATTTTTCGGAATTAGTTTTAAATTGTTTTAATTTTCCACAAAACAGTTTACGTTTCGTTTTATAAAGAACGAATATGGGTAAAATTTGAAAACACAAAACACAATAAACAAAGTTCGTTATACATAATTAATTCATTTTAAAATACACGATCAACTATATTTCCAACCAATTCAAATCCACCAACTATTTTGCCATTCTTGAAAACATGAAAACGAAATTTTGACATACCGCGCCTCATAAATGATACCCAATTGTTAGTATCAATTTTTGCTTCGATAATCCAATATTCACCCGCACGTCCGGGGCAATAGCCCTCTATTGTTTGTGGAAAGTTTGTATTATAATCTGCAGGGTTTAAATATGCAAATAATAATTTTTTTGCTAGTTCGCAAAAAGTTATATCCTTTGCCGCATATGGAAGTAAATTCCAATTGCCATCTCTAAACACAAATGCTTCAAAGGAGCATAATATATCATCGGTGAGGTCAATTCCAACAGAAAAGGATCCGTTAAGAGCTCGTTCGCGTCCAATTAACTTGATATTTTGAAAGTCGGCCAAAGTTTCTTCTTCGCCTTTAATGGCCAGAAACGATTCAAGTCTGAAGTCATAATTATTTCCGCCAAAGCACTGGAAGGACATTTTTTTTTTTTTTTGAGGATAACATTTTAGTATGGGTTGACACATACCTGAGGTGCCACCATGAACAGAAAAACGATTTTTATTAAATTGAAAAGCATTTTTTGGGAATAACGTATCGGTTGTCATATGACAGCATATGCTGAGTTTGGTTTTATACACATATTCATCGCATGTTCGATGTCCATTGAACTAATTCTATTACACAATTAATCGCTTTTGAAGTGTTATTACGGTTCTTGTTTTTCACTTTGGCTGATAATTAAAACAGTAATCGTAGATTTAATTGTTCATCTGTTAAGTGATCGTCTAACATTTGGAAACTAGAAGTTTAATCTGTGTTTACTAGTCAGTAAGTAAGATCTTTCATTAAATCAACATGATAATATCAATTAGAGGCAAAATGTCTCAATCTTTTTCCCATAGGAGGCTTGAAAAATTCGACCCCTAAAGTATGCAATGGACAGGAAAAGATGCGTTTTTAAATTTCCATATGTTCGGTAGTTAGAAAATTATTTACATAACTGTTTAACAGATACATGCCAAAAGTTCTGGATAGTTTTCAAAAATTTAGTTCTTTGAACGACTATTGCATACTTTAGGGGTTCGATTAACACCGTTTTATATCTCTAGAATGGCACTACTGACCTTTAAAAACATTTTCCTATTCTTTCTTGAAGCATTATGGATTCTATATGATAGAGTTTCATTATATGAAAAATAATCTATAATTTTATTATTATTCTTTTTTTTTGCCAAGTGTATGCTACACCCTTTTAAGCTAGTAACCAAGCAGGATGAACTTAGTCTGGCTGAAATTGTTTTGTTGTTTCTCGGTTGTCTTGGTTACCCAATATATAAAAAAAAATGTACTGTCAACGCCCAAACGTTCAAATGTTATTAACAAATCGAAGAAAATGGACGAAGTCCATGAAGTTGACAATTCTACAGAAAATGATTATGAGGCCACCAAGGGTTTTCTGGAGGAGATTAATTGCCCAGAGCCAGGCATCATTGATCGGGAGATGATTGAGTCTGCGTATCTGGAGGAAGGCCCAAAAGGAGAAGCCAAACGTCTACATCAACAGGAACCAGTTGTCTTCGAACGCATTCAAACAATGCGTTTGGAATTTAAGAGTGGGTAACACATTATTTCATCTGAACTATATCTTAATCTCGTTAATCCCTTTGTCAGATATTCTACGTATCGATCATCTTTGGATGTTGCCAAATCTAACCAAACTGTGTCTCAATTGTAACAAAATTGAAGTAATTGAACATATTGACATGCTTACTGCCTTAAAAGAATTGAATTTAAGTTTCAATTACATCACCAAAATTGAAAATCTAGAGTCTTTGGTTAATCTAGAAACTCTTTCACTCTTTAGTAATCGCATTTTGAAAATTGAAAATCTGGAAAGTTTGGAAAAACTTGTAATCCTGAGCATAGGCAATAATCTTATCGATACCATGGAAGGGGTAAGTTTTGAGACCTTTCCAAATACCAATTAATCTGTCTTTTTTTCAATTTAAATTGTTTTCATAATTAGAATGTCGATTCCTCACTATTATAATAAATATTTCATTCGTTTAACTCGATTTTTTCCTTTCGAATCGATCTTATTCAGTTCAAATTCAAGTGAAAATTGATTTGTATTTTGTTTCAATCAAATTTGCAAAAAAAAATTTTAGCTCAACTGGGAAAATAATTTTAGTTTTTAGAGTTTAGATAGAGACTACATGTACAGGATTATGCAAAAATGTATTCTCTGTTTTTTTATTAATTTTTTGTTACCTCTTTCTTTTTTTTTATAGATTGAGCGTCTGCGTTTTGTCAAAAGTTTGAGGGTATTAAATCTGGAGGGTAATCCGATAGCAAAGAAACCAGATTTTCCATTAAACTCATATGTAGCTGCCATATTACCACAACTGAATTATTATGAATATGTTTTCATAAAAAGAGATATACGCGAGGAAGCCCTAAAACGTTTTTAGTAAGTTAAAAAACAAAACAAGACAACATGAATCTTAATTTTTAGTTTTCGAAAACTTTCTATAAAGTCGCGAGTTACGTGAAATTGAGGACAAACAGGAGCGGGAAATTGAATCTCTTGAAACGGAGGCACGTGAACAAGCCGAAGCTGAGCGTTTGGCCTCCAGTTTTGTGGAACATCTGGATAGGCATCAGCTATACGAATCACTGTGGCGGAATGACAATAATGGACGCATACTTATGCTAATAGGCAGTCCAGCTCAAGAGCTGGCCGAGGAATATGAGAATGATGTCTATGAACTTACGCAAGAGATATATAAACTTGGACTGGCACGTTTCGGGGAACGTGATGAAGAAGTTCGTGACTTTAACTCTAATCTGCATGAGGGTCAACAGGAATTACAATCGCTGGGACAAAGTCAAATCGAAGAATTTCTACAGTATAAAGAAAAAATATTCGATCAGGCTCGTTCCAAGTGGAAGGAGGTGGAAAAGTGCGAAGTGGGCACAATGGAATACATCAAGTTGCTCAATGAATTTGAATCGTTGAAAAGTGTCTTTGAGGATGCGCTAAATGAGATGTGGCAAAGCTTAATGTCACAGGAATTGCATCTACATGAGGCTGTCGAGGTAGTCTTGCTTAATCGTATCATTTAGTTTTACTTAGTGATCTTTCACCTTTCTTTCTTTAAGGAATCTACTCGCAATTTTCAGTGCAAAATCTCTGAACTTATGACCAGTTTTGTGGAACAAGCCCAGGTGTGTTTCCGTCATTTACGTGATATATGCGGCCATTTTGCAGAGAATATGACCGACTTGGTCACCAACTACCTGGCCAAGAAGCTGACTGGTCAAGAGTCCAAGGCAATTCCCATGGAATTACAGCCATGTGTTGATGATCGTGAGACGGTTTTAAAACTAATCGATGGCATGAGATCCACACATACTTCTAGAATTGACGATCGCGAGGATCGAATGGTCAGGCGAAGTAAAGAATTTATTGATCTAATGATTAATAAACTAAACAAGTGAGTTTTCCTAGACCAACCAATACCCATAACTATTTTATTCAAAAATTTCTTTTTTTTAGCAAAGAAATTGATCGTCATCGAGCCAAAATATTGGAAATCAATTCTTTTATGGAACAAATGATGGCATCTCTGACCAATTTGACGGAACAGCCAAACGAAGACTGATCATTAAAATATAGTTTACAGAGTGGAATATTAAAATGGAAATTTACATACATATGGCTAAGCCCATGTGAGCAATGAACACTTGTTCCTGGAATAACAATTACAAAAAAACAATACTAATATTAAGTAACATTAATACAATAAATGCAAATCAAAAACTTTTCTAGAAAAATCTTAAGACTTTCGCGGCTTAGAGCTGCTTTTGCTTTTTAATTCCTTTAAATATGCAGCCAATCCTTCTTGTAGCAATGGACCACTTATGTATTCCACAGATTCTTTTATGTCCCCAACTCGATCGGCCAGCAACTTCTGAACATCTGATTCTCGGAATTGTTTTTTGGTCAGACTCCTGGCTATTGGATTCACTTTACTAAAAGTGCCAATAAACGAAGAGCACTTGCTTATGGCTTCCTCCTTGCTGGAGGCCACCTCATCGATAAGTCCCACTTGCAGAGCTTCCGCGGTGGTGAATAGTTTTCCTTGGGTAAGGGCACGCTCGGCCACAAGACGCGGGAGTACACTCATATAGGATAACATAAACCATCTTGGAACCACATAGGAAAATCGTACTGCATTTATGCCAATAATCAGTTCCGGCATCATTACACGATACTCACAAGCGGTTGCAAGAAGGCATCCTCCCGCCGGAGCTTGTCCCTAAAAGAAATGGGTGATAATTGATGATAATGACAGAGAGTTCTAGCCTTACATTTATCGCCGCTGCTGTGGGCACACTACAAAGATGGAGGGCTAACCACAAATCCTGCAGGATTGCCCAGAACTCCTTTAAGCGTTCCGGATTCGGTTTCTGTAGCTCATTTAGATCCAGACCTGCACAGAAAACGCGATCGTTGGACTAAAGTAAAATTTTCGTTAAACGTTATGAGATGATTTCTAATCTTGGGCGTCATCACTCACCGATGTCAAGATAAGGCCATGACTCTTATTGCATTCTATTTCAGTTATGGACTCGATGATGCTGTTCATCATATCAATATCGAGAAGATTGACTGGCGGACGATTCATTGATAATGTCGCAATTCCACTTTTATCATCCACTTCCACCAAGGTGAGTGGAATCTTTGGGACACTGGACATACATCTTCTATTGATGGCTGGGCTAAGCAATCTTAAAATCTTGCTACGCAGCATTTTTACGACCTCTAACTGAAATTAAATTATCGTGTCTGACTTAGATTAATGATAAGAAGAAGAATAAATAATAGCATGGACACAAACCAAAGTTCAATCAGCTGATCACCTGATAGGGGAAAGTACATACATCAAGGTTTATACGATGACAAGACAAATTTCATTGATAAATTGATGAGTGAATTTTCGAAAAACACTAGAAAGTGTTTTCTAATGAAATGTACTTATATTCATAATATTCTTTAGAAGGGTCTTATCCTTTTCAAATTTAAGAAAATAACAATCAATAGACTTGCAGTATTAAGTGATGTTTATATAAAATGTTGGTTACAATATTTCCATTTTAATCCTATGACTTTCCCGCTTTAGATCTGCTTTTCTGCTTGAGAGCCTCAAAATAGGCGCCCAAACCGTCTTGAAGCAGTGGACTATTTATGTACTCCAAACATTCCTTGAGATCTCCAGCTCGATCAGCAATCAATTTCTGAACATCTGGCTCTCGAATTTGTTTCTTGGTCAAACTCCTGGCCAATGGATTGGCCTTGCTAAAGCTGTCAATGAACGTTGAGCACTTTGCCAAGGCTTCTTCCTTGCTGGCAGCTATCTCATCCACAAGTCCCACGTCCAATGCTTCGGCGGTGGTAAACAATTTTCCTTGGGTTAGTGCACGCTCGGCTAAACGACGAGGTAGAACACTCAAATACGATAACATCACCCATTTTGGAGCCATGTAGCCAAATTGTGTCTCATTTAGGCCAATTGTCATTTGGGGTAACATCACACGATACTCACAAGCGGTGGCTAGAAGGCAACCACCAGCTGGAGCATGTCCCTAAAGGAAAGGAAAACTATATAAATAATTTGTACTTTATAATGATTATTAACTCCCAACATTTATAGCTGCTGCTGTGGGCACACTGCAAAGGTGTAGGGCCAACCACACATCCTGAAATACTGCCCAGAACTCCTTCAAACGCTCCTGATTTGGTTTGTGCAATTCATTGAGATCCAGCCCAGCGCAAAAAACACGATCATTGGCCTAAAAGTAAAGTAGTTTTTATGAGCTGGAAAAAAAATCTTTCTCTCGGGGCGCGGTTACTTACAGAAGTTAAGATCAGTCCGCGACTCTTGTTACCTTCAATTTCAGTTATGGATTCAATAATGCTATTCATCAGATCAATATTGAGACTGTTGACTGGCGGCCGGTTCAACGATAACGTCGCAATTCCACTTTTATCGTCCACTTCCAGCAAAGTAAGTGGAGTTTTTGAAGCACTTGACATGCATCTTCTGTCGATTACTGGCTTAAGCAGTCTTATCCTATTTAATATCTTGCTTCGAAGCATTTTTGTGTTTAAATTTAAGTGGTAATAATTTTTCTTAACCAGTAGCTAGATTAACAAGAAGAAGAAACAATAAAACCAAAGACACAAACCGCAATTCAATTTGATCAGCTGCTCACTGCGGAGGTTTATACGAAGACAACTTTTCGAGATAAGTCTTCTTAATTTGTGAAAAGATCTACCAGGATAGATAATATTTCGTCTGTTAACTCATTCCACTTTAAAGAAATATGTTATCAATAATCCATAAAAATGCTTATATTTTTTAATACAATTCTTAATTAAAATAACTTATATTTTAAAAGGTTGTCTGCTAATTACGTAACTGTGCGGCCGACTTGGGCAATGATTGCAATCGCTGTCGTCGTTTAGCCTCAAATTCTGTGGCCAGTTGCCAAGTTTCCTTATCCAATGAGTCCTTGCCACGGGCAATGCCCAGAAGACGCGACAGAACCAACAGACCATGCAAATCATCGGCATTGCTCTTAACATTCGCTTTACGCATATCCACAAAATCTTGTTGAATCATTTCAGTATGCTCTTCGCTAACAGTAAATTGGCTAATCCTGGCCAAAGTGAGATATTTGCGAAATAGCTGGAGTCTTCCGTTTTGCGAGAGATAGTGATGGGCAGCTTTAAGAGATTCTTCAACAAGTTCCACAGCTTTTGAATCGGCATTAAGGGGCACAGCAAAATCGTTCTAAATTACAAAAAAATAAATAGTTAGTTCAAGCTAAGGGAGAGGCAACTTTTTTACGTACTGGTAACATACTGCGTCCCTCACTTAGGATTAGAACAGGAATATCAGCATTATAATCAATGTGATAGAAATGGAAATCACATTTCAGCTGCTGATTATTGATTAGGTGAGCCAAATGTTGTATGGCCTGAACACCATTGGCCTCCAATTTACCCTGCTGCAGACGAGTCTCGTCCAGCACGAGATGAGTATGTGGAGCCAGTTGAAGTAGGCCCGATACAAGTTTATTGGTCTCATAGTCCTTTCTGGAAAAATACACAAATAAATTAAATCTCAATAAAATGATTTATATTACTTATTACTCACTTTGGAGCAAAGGCCGATGTGTTCATAGTGTCCAGCGACATGGCCAGATAATGACTTGCAGGCAGAAGCAATTCTAGTATTTGGTATAGTTTGGTCGTATAATGTTCCAAACATTCCTTGGGCAGATTACAAATGTTAAGCGTAAATTTTCCAATGCTCTGCATCTCGGAACGACTATAGACTGTGGATATCAAATGGCAAAGCATATACTCTGCTGCCAAATCATCGTCAAATAGGCACAGCTTGAGCAGAATTCGCAAGTCCTTGTGTATAACATCGGGTGAAGCAATGGCTTCTTCATTGGACTGCAATAAACTCTGATCAAGCAGGGGATTAGCATGTGGCAGCCTTTGGACTCCAAAGGCATGCAGTCTTGGTATAAGGAATGGTGAGGGATTTGCCGCCTGCAATTCACTCAAACTCTCCATATCATTCAAAGCTTCCATATCCAAAGACGAGGCATCTAGTGCGGGATCCACAGAGAGAAAACCAACAAAATCCACCAGGGTATTGAGTTGATAAGAATCAAAATCCTCATAGACCTTTACCATGCATGCCATGCTAGGACGACTGGGAAGAGGAGAGTTTAGCAAATAATCCTTAGCAAGACCGGTAGAAGCTGCGCCTTTAGCTACAGTTTGCAACTCTTCGACACATTGCTTTTTTAGAGGACCAGCCTCAGTTTCGTCCACATCCATGTGTTCCTGATCGTTTTGCTCTGTGGCAGCTCGTTTCTTGGCCTGATTGACGTTTTGAGATTCTGTCGCCAGCTCTTGTATGGGACTGCATTCCTTTTCGTGTTGCTTGGTCCAATCATTTAGTCCCGGAATTGACACCACAAAAAGAGTACGCCTCTCGCCATGCACATTAGCCTCAGCCTGGTAGTCTATCTCTTCCCCTTGCTTTACTCTCAAACAATCGCGATATTTGCCTTGTTGGAGCCGTTTGCTACTGGCATCAGAAGACTTCACCTCGTATCGTTCCAAATAGATCTCTGGATCCATCATATCTTGGATCATGCCGCGAAATCGTACCAAAGTCTGATCTTTCAGCTTGTGCAGCGGCGTATAGTTCAAAATGGGAATCGAGTGCCATTTGCTGGAATCCTTAAGCAATTCCTTCCAATTAGGTACGGGGTCAACCAAAAGATCATCTGGTATTTTAGGCAAATTAAACTCGGAATGCATTATAAATAAATAAAGATTTTAATTTGTTTAACAATAACTCTCCAACAGCTGCTGATGCGCGCCAAAAATAAGAAGCGACTTATATCGATAGCTCAATAAATAATTCTGAAGATGACCGCGTGAGCCCAATATTACAAAATTACCCACAAGGGACAGATAACAATTATAAAGAACTATCAAGATACATAAAGTCCTTCAACTAATCACATAAAGATTCTGAATAAATAAGGAGAAATTAAACAATATAAATCAAGTGCTTAAGGTTCACACATTTGTCCCATCCCCACTATTATGACTATCGATAAGCATTAAATAAGGGCTGCAGTGTAACGGATGTAAAAGCGGATGTTCACATCCGCAAAAAATCTTTTAACTCTTGAGATTTCATTTTCGCAAAATGTCTAGCCGTAAAAGCAATGTTTGGCATTTTTTTTATAAAACAAATCAAACGACAGCCGTTTGCACTTTATGCGGTAGAAATTACTCACGCAAAGGACGTGGAACCACCTGTTTAAGGAATCACTTAAGAAGCCTCCATCCAGTAGAGTTTCTGACACTCTCCGAAACCGATATCAAATATGTGGTAAAGGGGGAAGTCCCAGATAAAAACATAGCTCCATCACAGCATGATACAAAACGATTGCAATTGGAAATACAGGTGGGCATTTATTTGTTCCTAAACATATTTGAAATACTTTTAAAATTTCAATATTTTTCTCAGGAGTCTGAAGCTGATCCCTTAGAGCCGCCAGAAGTCCCATTTAACAGTGCACTCTGCGATGAGAAGTTGGCCTTGATGTTGGTCAACTTTTCTTTTGATATGATAGAAGGTGAAGGATTTATCAATTTCATAAGGACTCTACAGCCAAAATATGTGATCCAAAGCAGAATGTACTATGAGAATTTGCTCTGTCATCATATTTATCCAAAGCTTAAAGCACAATTGCATACAAAATTGGAGCAACTGGAATCTTATACCCTGATTTTAGGTCATCACAGAGAGAACGAATCAGGACTCGTGATTTTGAATTGTTCCGGAATATCAAGTGATTTTCAATTTGTTAAATTTGTACTAAAATGCAAGGTCTTTCAGTATGGAGAGCGACATGATGAAGATTTAATGAAGCAATTAGTGGACAATAATTGGTGGCCTTTGTGCCAAAAGAAAATCCATTGCATATTAAGAGATGAAAGCACAACATTGGGTGACATCCAAACCGATTGTAATGTTGCACGTTTAAAATTATGCGTACAAAACGCTTTTGATTCCAATGAACCTCTTCAGCAATTGGCTAGAAAGTGTAAGGCAATTGTTAAGCATTTTGAAAGTCATCCAATGGCCAGGGATCACCTAAATTATATACAAGTGAATCGCTTGAAAAGAGAATATCAACCGATTTTTGAAACAAACAATACGGAATGGAACAGTATATATACCCAAATGGCTGATTTATACAAGATGAAAGATTCTCTCTGTATTTATGCTGAAGAATTTAATAGCTTTATTCAGATTTATCCCGATGAATGGTTGGAAATTGATTTATTTACCAAAGTCGTGCAACCCTTTATAGAAATCATAAAGATTTGGTCTGAGGACACAACCTTGGCTTCATCCGTCATTCCATTAGTGGCAGCACTTAGGGATTCCCTGCAAACGGATATGCACAATTTCGTGTCCTCTGTAACGATTTCTGCCTTGGCACGCAAATTACTCGACGAATTGAACATTAAATTCGCTCATCTGTCTACAGATATGAAATATCTAATGGCTACATATTTAGATCCTCGTTATAAACAGGCTTTCTTCACCGAGCATCAGGAACAAATTGTGGTTAATGAAGTTCTCAAAGAATTGGACCGGCACCCCAATAAATTTGCCCCAAAAAATTCCACAATTAAAGTTCCCAAGTTGGATATAATTAACAAAAATGAATCTAAAATAGATTCAATACTGGATAATATACTCACTACAACCTCTAGCTCTAACAATCAGGAATCAAATCCCATTGTTCAATCTCAATTAAAGAATCTGTTGTATCTATACAATTCAGAGCCACGAATCGAAAGAAATGGGAATCCCCTGATATGGTGGCAAAACAATATTAAATTTAGCCCACTTCATGACTTGGTTAGGCGTTATCTGTCGACTCCAGCATCCATAAATGCTGATTGTGAAAAACTTTTTAAATCCTCTGCCCATGTATATGGTGATCTTGAAACAGACTTATCCACAAAAAATGCATCAAAAATCGTTTTTATAAAGTCAAACTTAAATACTTTGTATTCTGATGCGAATTAATTCAGTTAAGTTAAGAAAAGACATTAACATAAAGATGTGGTTACACTTTGCCGACTTAATAACTATAAACATAAAACTATACTTAAATAATACTCCGGACTAGTTAAGATAAACTTAGCCCCTGTAATCAGGATCATTATGCTCTTCTTCGTCGTATTCTTCCTCGTCATCCTCATCTGAAATATGAGAACAAAAAAGATAAATTTTAATAAATATTGAACGGAAAAGTATTAAAAATTGAAATTTCTGTTAATTGGTAATTTAACAAATAAGATAAAACATGTGTTTAACTAGATGAACTTATAATGTATGGAACAAAATAAAAATGAATATCAAAAGTTTTTAAATTTATATCTTCACTTTATCTAGAAGATATTAAACTATTGATGGGAATCCTTGTATAATATAAAATTAGAAATATTTTAAAGAAGTCCTAATAAACTTACCATGATCCCTTCGCTTGCGTGTGTAAGCTCTGCGTGTGGCAACCGGTGCCTGATCTGTTTCGCCATGTAACAAGGAATTGCGATAGGAAACTAAAGGTTGCCATTCTTCTGCCCGACTGGATGGCATGCCTGGCGGAATAATCTTGTCCAGAAAACTCATAATAACTTTTTTATCTTGTTTTAACAATTTATAATTGAACTCATTGAGTACTTCCAGGAAAAGTAATCGTGTTGGAGCACGCACTGGATCATCTGGTTGTTTATTGGCAGCGAAATATATGCCACCACGATGAATAGCAGCAACAGATTCACGATTCTTAAGAGCATCGAAACCAAAGGTAAGAGCAAATCGTTTGGCCAACTCTTTCAGGTCAACGAACTCTTGGGCACTCTTTGAGACAACGCCATCATCGCTATGCTCCTGCAGACTCTTGAATACGGTTATTAAACTGAGCAACAAAGTCATGGCAAAGTTTATTTTATTGATCTCTCTGGCCTTGCCCAGGGTGGCTTTTATAATGTCACCATAATCATTATAGCACTACGAAAAAAAACCAAAAATATTAGTTTGAATGGACTAAACTAGACAATAAGTAATTTGCCAATACCTTTACATAATATTTGAAAATGCTTGCCGCACGCATTGTTGGTATTATATTATAGACAACCAATTTGCAATAGCAAGCTAGAAAATTACGCTTCTTGTGCAATTCCTCAATATGTGTCTCGTCCTGGGCCACATCCTGCTTCAATGAGAACACATAATGTTGCACAAAGTTATCCAATATGAGATGTTCATCCATTCGAGATTTGTATTCCAAGGTGCGAATGTGCTCTGATTCACTGCGTCCCAATTGATCGGAGAAAATGATCAATAGATCGCATATCGATTGATATGCCTGCAAATAAAAAGTAAAAGTAATTAATTTATTAACAAAATGATGATCTTTTCCGATAGCTTACCGCTTCTTGTATTTGCACAGTGGGTCCGTCTCGAGTTAATTCAAAGCACGCTGACATGAAGCTGTCTAGATTACCACGTAACTCAGCTACATTATTGGCTATATTAAGAGTCTCACAATCGTTTTCCACATAGTAGAGACCCCAACTTATAGAGTAGTAGCAGGCTTCAATGCAATAGGCCAATGCCTCGTTGGGCAGGCAACGTTCCACATTGTCTTTGGACTGGGCCTCATCCACATCTTGAAACAGGGATTTGAACAACTCACATGGATTCAAATTGTGCGATGAATATAATATGGATAAGACTTTCAACGTTATGGTTATATTATAGATATCATCTTCATTTGGTGTCTCCTCGCCTTGTATTAAATTGCGCCATTCCTCGATGGCATCCTTGTACTTATTCACCGCACTCTCAATGATATTCGAGCGAGCAATGTTGCAGCGGGTGTAAGTGGCACTTCCCTCAGTACAAAGGCATTCCAAAGTCTTCGCACATGTCTCTAAAACATCACGTCCCGTATGCATGTTCATCACTTGACTTATTTTGTCCAACAGGGACTTCAAATTGCCCTCCTGTCGATTGGTGGTATACAAATTAAGGTCAAAATATTGTGGTACAGCTAGCAGATTAGCTAGCTTCTCGCTATCGGCCTGATATTTTTCCAAAAGGGCCGGCAATGTGACAATAAAATGCTCTGTGAGCTTTGCCTTTTCATCCTGAATGGCCTTGAGTTCTTTAGAACTAAGAGTAAACTTGCGATTGCTAGCCCGACCCACGGGTACTTCACCCGATGCCGATTGCTTAACACTGCTGACCATTATCTCGATAAGTGTCGATTCCTGTTTGTTGTCCAAGACCTCTTCATTTGGACCTGGTTCCTCCAGAAGCAAATCTGTCATACACTCCCAATCCCTGACCATTTCATTGCTATCGATAAACGAGTCCACCAAATAGGCACCATGCTCATGGAGCTCAGATTCAATGAAGAACTGCACCAAATCTCGGATCAATGGTGTATTTGGTAATCTAATTTTGCCTCTCTTTGTCTTTGTCTCCTCCATATCGGCTGTCAAATGAAATAGACGCACATTCAAAAATTCTGCGGCCGCTTGAGCTACACCACGATGTGAGGAATAGACCAATTCATAGACAATTTCACAATCCTTATCAGCCAAAATTTCCGGATGAATTCTGCAAAAGTAAATCAAAAGAATATTTATCATCAAAGAGATTTTCCAATTTGGCCAGTAAACTTACTTTAATATGCTTATCACCAATTTAACAGCATGCACTGAGACCTCAAACTCTTTGTCCAGGGTCATGGCCACAATGCGATCCTTAAACTTGGATGTAAACAATTCCAATTTACCCTTCAGCTCTTCTTTATCGTATAAAGGCAATAGGGATTGCAAGCAACGCAAACGCACTTCACCAATCTTGTCGTGCAGTGTCCAGCCGATATACTTTAGATACGAATCATCCAGAAAGTTTTGTGGATAATTTTCCATCCAGATGCCGATCTCAGCCATACAAATGGCACGTATATCGGGAAGTGTATCTCGATAGCGATGAACAAATACAGATTTGAACATATAGGTCAACATACTCTTTATCTCATCCATATTTTCCTCCAGCTCCGAGCGTTTGGTCATCAATGAGTCCAAACGATCAGAGGCACGACGATCGCGCGACTGTAAATTATAATTTAATTTAGATTTTAGTAAGATCTTGAAAGAGCATTTCATTATTCTTCATTATTCCCACCTTTACTCTTTCCGCTTCAAATTGTTTTGCTGCATTATCAAAGTTATTTGAGACCAAAAGAGCCACATCCACCAAGGCTGTCATCAGTTTCATGGCGGCCAATGTGGCTGTATGACGAAAGGCTCGCACCTGCGAGTCCGATAAGCCAGTTAGCAAGGATATCACATTATCCATTAAAAACTGATCATAGATGATCGAATATTGGCATTGTTTGACCAATGTTTGAACGAAATCGGAGAAATTATTCTTGAATTTTTTCCATTGGGTGCCAGTCATGATCAAAGGATATTCACCGCTTTCCTGTAAAAAATTAAGTAAGTAATTAGTATGATTAATATCATTAAATACACCAAAACCCCAACGAACCTCATCGAATTCCTCGGTCATGCGTCGAATGATGGCTGTGTGGTCCACAGGATATTGTATATCCTCGGATATTTTACCTTTGCAGCCGCTAGCATTGATAAAGAATTGCATTAAAGCGACCAGCGCTGTCTCTCGATTTGCCTTATATTGCTCAATCCATTGATCTACAATGCTCTATTAGAGGGAAAGATCTTTAGTGATCTGGGAACACATTTGCAGAGGACATTTGACTTACCGCAATGGGATTTTTGGAGTGACGCACTATGTAGTACAAGCTATTCTCATCTGTTGTGATTTCTCTCTCTGTGTCAATCCTTTCCTGATTGGCCTTCTCCACGGGTTCTTTGCGTGGCCTTTCTACTCTCTCTTTCCGTTCGGCTGGTGGTTTACGCACTTGCGGTGTCTTTCGCTTACGCGCCACTGGCGCAAAGAACTCATCCTCATCATCGTCTATGATCGGCGGCTTGTCACGGACACCACCACGAGCTCTCAATCGAGTCATCCGCTTAGTGGGACTATCTGCATCTGAGGCACTCTCGTTTACAGCATCGCTAAACAGTGTAATTTTTTTTTTGTTACTATTGAGTTAAAAATGGAGGGAATATAGAAAAGACTGTACCTGTGCATTTCTTCATACTCCGGCGGTGGATCATCCATGCGGATGCGCTTTCCTCCGCGGCGCGCCATCATTTTATAACTTTGATTAGCTAACTGGTCTATGATTTGGCAATGTTTTTATCACTTACACCAGAACGTTTGTTTATAAAAACAAAATGTTTATGTTTTTACACTCGCAAAGGCGAATTGTAGTGATGGAACACAGAGACTATCGATAAAATATCGATATTCACTATCGTACCCAGTGTGACCGTTTTAGCATCGTCTGGAGTTGCTAGATTTTCTATCGATTTTTTATGATATCGTTTTGGGTTGCTTGACAGTAAAGAACATCTGGCAACACTCTACGCATAGAAACGCTTCGCTACTGCTACATTCCTTTACTGTAAAATTGTTATTATTGTTGAGCATTCTTTTTTTTTTTAGTTAGTAGAAAGTGTTCAGTGAGATTGTGTCAATAGTAATTACGAGAAAATTGAAATTGATTTAAAGAAAAAATGGCTTTTCGCCAGCCAGAACAACTGGACTCCAGTGTGGAAATGCGATCCCGTTCGCCATCGCCATCAACGCAAGTGTTTCATCCACGTAAATTGCGTTTTGCTGATGAAGATTTTGACAAGGACTCTGCAGACAAGGAAGACGAGGGCGAGAGTCCGCAGTTTAAGAAACGGCCAGCGACAGATGTTCCAGATATATCCATGTCGCCTCCATGCCAAAAAGTCCAAGCTCTGCGCCTCTTTAGCACACCAGCCACACCAAAGACCATATTGACCCAATGCAGCAATCATTTGTCAGCAGCCGCAGCCGCTGTCAATGCCTCACGTCGTGAGGATTTAGTCCGTCTGACAGAACGACCGCGTTGCCTGCCACTGCACAATCGAAATATGCAAGCTCATCCCCAGGATACGGCTAATGTGAATCCCTTTACACCAGACAGTAAGTACCCAGAAACTTCTGAAATTTTCTATATTTATTGAGTTTACCATAAACATTTCTTCATAGGTCTCTTGGCACACAATAAGAAACGCTGTCGAACCCAATTCGGACGTGAGAATCTCAATGTGAATGCCATGCAAAAGTATTTGCTGAGCGACAACTGTGATGACGACGGTTCTGCCAGCGCCGATGGTGGTAACGATTCCCAGCGTGAATTCAGCCAACAGGCTCCGAAACGTTTGGCCCTTCATGACACGAACATCAGTCGTTTCAAGCGGGAATTCATGCAGGTCAGCGTCATTGGAGTTGGTGAATTTGGAGAGGTATTTCAGTGTGTGAATCGCTTGGATGGCTGCATTTATGCCATTAAGAGAAGCAAGAAACCCGTTGCTGGTAGCTCTTTCGAGTAAGTTTTCTCATAACTCTTAACCAGAGAGAAATATTGACCCACTGAATTATCTGATTTTATAGAAAACGAGCGCTCAACGAAGTTTGGGCACATGCTGTTCTGGGCAAGCATGACAATGTGGTACGTTATTATTCAGCCTGGGCAGAAGATGACCATATGCTGATACAGAATGAATATTGCGACGGCGGCAGTCTGCAATCACGCATCCAGCAGCATCCGCTGGGTGAATCCGAGCTAAAAATTCTACTAATGCATGTCATTGAGGGCCTACGCTATATACACTCAAATGATTTGGTTCACATGGATCTTAAGCCAGAAAATATTTTCTCCACCATGAATCCAATGGCCCACAAAATGGGTGGTGATACACAGGCACAAAATCCAAGCAAAGATGAAGATGGCGATGGCATGGATAGTGTCTATGAAGAATTGCGTAATTCTGAAAATTTGGTTACATACAAAATCGGTGATTTGGGTCATGTGACCTCGGTGAAGGAACCGCATGTCGAAGAGGGCGATTGTCGTTATTTACCCAAAGAAATATTGCATGAGGACTATGCGAGTCTATTCAAGGCTGACATATTCTCATTGGGCATCACCCTCTATGAGGTGGCCGGAGGCGGACCGTTGCCCAAGAATGGCCCAGAATGGCATAAACTAAGAGATGGTGATGTTCCATCATTACCAGCCTTAAGCAAAGATTTCAATGAATTAATTGCCCAAATGATGCATCCAAATCCTAATAAAAGACCCACCTCACAATCTATATTCAATCATCCGTAAGTATTTACTGTGATTGTTAGTGGAATTTCAAATCCTCTTAAAATTCCACACATTTCTCGTATATTCTATGCCAAATTGCTTTTATTTCAACTTATTTTTTATAATAATTTCTAGAATTCTCAGCGCTGTTGACTCCAAGAGTAAACTGCAATTGGGCCTGGAGCTGACTGTAGAGAAGCGTAAAAATGAAATCCTAATGAACAAGCTACGGGAGGCAAAGAAACAAATTAAACTTTTGGAACAAAAAGGTAACTACACTTTAAACATTGCTAACTTAATCCAAAATACTAACAATTGTACATTTCAGTTACTGTTCTGGCTGTGGCAAATACTCCAGAAAGTCTCGAGGGTCAGCGATGTTTGCGTTCGTTTACCCGACGAATGCGTACACCTTTCTCCTCCGATCGAAACAAAAATCAATTATCACCATTGTTTGATAAACTTGTATCATAGAAAAGAGGACAAATAATGAGAAAATACAAAAAGTTAAATCAACCGACAGATCTTTACTCTGCCAGCCAAAACTCTTCCCAATTCGACGTGAACTAAAAGCTCACAAAATTGTGTTAATTTTTTAAGCATGTATATTTGTAAGTTCATCTCTTCTCTGCCCACCAAAGAAAGAAAAGAAGAAACACTAAATATTACGACCATCCCACCCAACCACTCAATCATTTCATCAATGTGAATTTCCTTTTTATTTTCTTTTTTTGGCAGAACTCTATGAAAATTTCTATGTTAAGAAATCGCCTCACTCACACACACACACACACACAAAAGCGTGCCCCATGGTGGAATTAAAGACTAAGTATAGTCCTGTAAAACCTGTAAATTAGTATTACACTAAAAATATTTATTATGTTACAATGAAAACGAAAACTATTATTTTGTAAACATTCCATTCGTTAGTTAAAGACGAATGACCTTTTTTTTGATACATTAAAAAAATTTGCTTTTTTACATATTTTCAGTTTTTGTTTTTGCCAATTAAGCTTTATTTCCTTTTTTGTAAGTTTTTATTTTCCAAAAATGAAGCTTCTATAAAAAATTATAGAACTTGCCTAACAATTCAATTTTCAATTCGATTCATTTGCATTTTTTAAGACTTGCTTTATTTTTTAGCTCTCAGTATGTCATTTAGTAAAGAGATAAAAAAATATATTTATCGACAGGTTTGTTTTTTATACAATTTTCTTTGTTTCTGTACTGAAAACTACTGCACTTGAATAGGAACAACATCTTTAAGTTGGTTTATGTAAATAAGGAGTTTAATAAATTGATTATGTTTGTTATAAATCATTAATCTAAAATATTAATAATTATTTTAAAAGTATTTGGAACCAATATTGTTCGAAGTGTTATGAAATTGCTGTTACCAAGGGAATCATAATGGTCACTGTAAGTATCTACTACTATAAATCTTATATGTAAGGATGAGTAACTGAAGAGATTAAAACTTTGTTGTAGGTTTTGTTCGAAATTTGTTAACTGGCTTCAAAGTCGGATATAAACCACTTGGATTTAGAAAGATTTTTGAAATTGCTTTTAATTATATGCATTTCCTTTTCAACTAGTAGCTGGGAATAACTTTATACATATAACTATAAACAAGATCAACAATTAAAAAAAAGGTTTTTAAATCATTCTAAAGAGTTGATATTTCTTGTGTCATTTTGGAGAAAATACAAAGAATTAAATTGACCTTCTATGATAACACTTTTTACAATTTACAATTCTGAGAATATTAGGAAATGGGTCTTACAATTTCTCATCTCCAAATATTCTTTAAAAAGGAAATTTTTTAGGGATTATCTAATAATAACACCATAGCTTGAATATCGATAAGGTTTTTTTTTTTGATTTTATCAACCCATCGAAACCTGCTTAATTTTCTAAACCACAATCTAAAATATTCTATTGATTTCCTGAAATATAAAGTTGTTATTAGTTGAAAATTTCTCATGCAGTGTAAGCAAATTTTTTTTTTTAACAAAAAGGGAAAAACATGCCGAATGAAAACTATATTTTAATTTTTTTGTTTTTGTTAGTTTTGCTTTTTTTTAAATGCCAAAAAATATTTCTTTCTTCATATATGAATAATATCTTTATCGACGGGGAATTTAATGTTTTGAAGTTTGCCTCACATGAGGAGAAATTTGACCCGGGCAACCATATTACTTTTGGCCCCGAAGTCTCTAATTCTTTAATCTCGGCACTGAAAATTAAAGCTTAATGCTGGAAGAATTCTGCTTTTGCTTTATAAAATTGTATTAAACATATTCTAGAAGTTGTAATTCCTTTTGCTTTTGTGTGTAAACATATGTGACCAATAATATTGATGTCCTTATAAAGATGAAAACAGTTTGCTTCAGGTTTAGTTTGTTCCAGGAGGTCCGGAATCGTACCTTTTTGCTTAAGGACAATGACAATGAGTTAAGCGAATTGCACTATATCTCACAACCAATCGAGTTATTTTTTGATAGATTTTAAAGATCGGGCTTGGTATAAGGACTTATAATATTTACTTAATCGAATTCAAAGACTCATTTGTCCGAAATAAGTTGAATATTATTTAAAAGACTACTAAAATAAAATTCTTTTAATTTTTTGTTTTGGGGACTCAGTTTTTTTTTATATATGTTTTTTTTTTTTTTTTTGTCATATGAGGATTATACATTTGTTAAATATGTAAATATATACATAAAATCGTATATATTCTGTGTAAAAAAAAAGATTACAAATTTTGTGTGAACAATAAATTTAAAATCTTCTATAATTTGAGTGCTGTTGTTGCCCACCGCCCCGATTGTTGTTGTAGTTGCCTTTTTGTTGTGGATTGTTATTATTATTGTAATTGTTTGCCATATGAGGATTATACATTTGTTAAATATGTAAATATATACATAAAATCGTATATATTTTGTGTAAAAAAAAAAAGATTATAATTTTGTGTGAATAATAAATTTAAAATCTTCTATAATTTGAGTGCTGTTGTTGCCCACCGCCCCGATTGTTGTTGTAGTTGCCTCTTTGTTGTGGATTGTTATTATTATTGTAATTGTTGTAATTTGAATTGTAACGTTGTCCATTGTTTTGATTATAATTATTATTATAATTTTGTTGTTGCCTTCTTTGATTTTGACCTCCATAATGTTGCTGTTGTTGTGGTTGTTGTTGGTTTCGCTGATAATTGTTATAATTTCCTTGTTGTCCTTGTTGATAATTATTATTGTAGTTATTATAGTTCCTCTGGTAACCACCACCTTGTCCTTGTCCACCTCCTCCTCCTCCTCCACCACCATAGCCACCTTGATTACGTTGCATGCTATTGGTGATCAAACGATGACCACCTTGTGGAACATAGGCACGCTGTAAGTGGCTATTGAAGCCAATAACTGGCCCAGTTTTGTTATGATGATCTTCTGGGGATAGAACCTGGGGCGGATCCACAGCTTTAGGCAGACGCTTGGCCGGAAATATGTAATCCTCATCGTATTGGGGATCATTGAATGTTGTCGTCAAAATCTGATTATCTGTGATATCGGGGAGATCACCAATAGGTGACTGGAGTATAGCATTTATGGCAGTGCTAAGTTCCGTTCTATTAATTGTCCCTCTCATGCCGTCCAAGGAAATGGGATAGCCTTCTTCTTCATCAAACTGGGCAACTTCATCGTCTTTTTTCTGGCGGTAGATCTTGTTGGCCACCTTAAAGTGTGGACTCTCCTTACTAATGTATAGGTAATTGTTGCCACGCTTATTTCGCTTCACCTCCTCGCTGGTCAATTGTTCATAGAAGGGCACCAGTGCTTTGAAGAGTCGTTTCTCGTCCACAAAAGGCAGCAGGGCAACGCCTTGCCAGGCAAACTTCTTGCCATTCAAATCAATTTTGAAATCTTCCGGATAGAAATCGATAATTGGTGATGTCGGACTGGACATAAGTTCCACCCATGGCTGTGGTACATGAGAGCTACTGGCGGCTGGAAACACGCCCATCAGCTGCTCGAGCGGATTAAAGGGTTTAGTGCCCTTCTCAAATAATGTGGACAGTCCCTGAATATTCACGAAATCCGAGGCGAATGGTGCATAATGATAGGGGAAATACCAATTCCAGGAGGAGCAGCCTTGGTAATAATATTTCAGTACCCAACAAAGTCCACGGACATATTGCAAGGCGACGGCATATCGGAATTGTAGATTATCTGGTCCCACATCAAATTTCGATTCGTAGTAACGATTTTTGAAACCATCCTCCCATAAACGCACCTCATCATTGCAATCCTCATCCTCCTCTTCGGCTTGTAAGCCAGCATCTGCACCCGACCGTTTCTGGCCCAATCTTAAGGCAGCAGCTTCGGCTTTGTAGTTTTGTATATTGGTCGGACCGTCTCCCTTTCCAGCGCCAACAGCTTGTGGCCCGAAAACACTCTGTTCCAAGGATTTCATATCGTTACGCTCCCACTGCTTCTTCTTCTTCTCACGATCTCGGAATTGCTTTTCCCTGCGCTGACGATCCTTAAAGATCTGATCCTCGGCATTACCCAAATCAGTCATAATCAGTTGCACGCGATCTAAATTGACATCACCGGAATCGGTTAGATAGCCCTGAGTCTTATATACACATTTCTTGTACAGCTCCACAAGGCGATCAACTGCTCCCTCTCTGATCTCCAGACTAGGCAAATGGGGTAGAAAATCATTGCCCACAAAGAAACACATGAATACCCAATCATCCAAAGCGCGTTCAAAATCATAGGCAAATGGTAGATTCGGCATTTCCAAAGTTTTCTTCAAGTATTCCCTCAGAACGCTTAGGCGCACAAATATGAATTTTACTTCAGCTCCTATGGGTACATCGGGCTTGAAATTGGCCGCCGATGTGGAGCCGATGGCATTCAGCCCCATACATTTGTCCATTTCATGACCAAATTGATTGCACACATCGCATGGTCGTGGCTTATTCGGCAAAAACTCTTCCCGAATAATGGTAAAATTGGGCTCATGGGTGGCAAGACCCAACATAATCAAATCTGCGTCGGCGCCGCATAGAACATGCTGCGTATTAGGATCATGATCGGGCTGAGCCCGTTGTTTGCGTATATAGTCCATAATTTTGTGCTCCCCCTCGCCGGGCACATTGGCATCCGATAGGATGACTTTGACACCCTTCCAGGCTGGGTTGTTGTTCAAACGGTCATGCACATAATAGTGCAAACATTTACTCAATCGATCCATGAACGGTGTTCCTGGGGTAATGCAATTGGAATCGAAATGTTCACCCTTCTCCTTTTCTGGCGGCAACTTGCAGCCCTTGGTCATTAGTTCTTCTCGAATCCTCTCAATCTCTGCCCTCTTCTCGATTGTCTCCTTGGCTGCACGGAATCGACGTGACCTCTGCTGGTTCATCTTGGCACGCGGCGCCACTCCATCGATGGCCATATAGAGCACCTTACGTGGTCGAACTATGCCAAAAAGCCGATCAATGCACTCAAAAATGGCAACCATCATTTCGTCCTCGTTCTTCGGTGCCGGCTTGTCTTCTGGATGCGTACACGGATGAATAATACCGTTCATATCCAGATATAAATTATCAAACTCCAGTCCATTGGGATTCGGCAATGTGGAGTCCTCGTAGGTGTTTTTACCCGTTTCCGGGTCAAGTTTCTTGTTTTCATTGCACTCAATTATCACACTCGGATACTTTCGGCTAAGCCAGCGAAAAAATGCTGGTACTCCCATTGTCCTTCTGAGTTCAGTACTTCACGGCAATATTTTTTTTTTCCTGTCACCTCGTTTTTGTTATACTTCAAACGCTTACTTATGGCGTGTTGTAAACAGGGTTGGCGAAACACGCTTATCGATTCTTAAATTACACATCGATAATAGGGTTGCCCTGCCTGCGATAGCTTCTTTTTTTTTAATTTTTCAGTTGGTTAATTTAAATAAATGAATCTTCTTTGGCCTTACTTCAATTTTTAAAATATAAAATGATTTAGTTATTGCTGACCTTCTATATTATCGGTAGCTCATAAAAATTACAGTTATTAATTTAGCTTGCAAGAAAATAGAAATGAAAATGTTTGCTAAATTGATATATAATATGTTGAATAAAATGAAAACTGATTTATATCGAAATAAAAATTGAAATGACAAATTATTACCAAAGTTAAAAAAAAAAAACAAATCTATCATCCCTAAATAAAACTAATTCAACTTATTCGTTTCTGTGGGGTTTTGATTTTTTTGGCATTTAATTTATTTGATTGAATAATTTCGGCATTTGTTTATTTAGTTCTTCGCGCATTTGCTATATGATTCAAACACGAATCTTAAGAATTCATACATACATATTTTGTTTTTATTTTTATTTATAAAACTAAACTAGTAATGACATTTATGTGTATGCAAAATGTTGCAAGACTTAAATTAAAAATGAATATTTGCTTCGTAAAAAACATCTTTCAAAATGTTTATGAGAGAAATATCAATTAGGTTTTTCTTTTACACTTTTTTCTTTTCTTTTATATATTTTTGGTGATCCGGAATTGACATTGAAAATGGGTGTTGGGTTGGCTGGAGGCGTAAAAAAAAATATTTGAATATTCCCGGGGGGAACTAGGCTGACCTCGGCTGTCCTGTTGTTTTTTATACCCTTGCAAAACTCTTGATTTAACCCATAAGACAAATGGGAGTAATTGGTATCTAAATTTTTATGGCATTTCTTGTAATAAAATTTGAAAATAAAACTTTCATGCAGATACCATAACTTACTAAGAACATTTTTACTAGGACCTTCTATATAAACAAGTTGATCAAAAACAACTAATTGTCAATATATTCCAAGTTATGAAGAACAACTAAAAATTTATGAGATAAGATAAAATAGATAACTTTAAGACTTAAGATTCCGTTAATAGTTGGCTATTCGAGTTCATGATGGTAATCAAGAATCTATATATATTAATATATGTACTTTGTATAGTCGGCAGAAGTGTTAGTTCTGACCAAAAATGTAATAAATATATCCTGGTTTGCAAGGGCATATAAAATAAGAATCCATATTATGACTAGACCGTTATTTTTTCTTTTGCGTCGATCCAAGTTATAGAAATATGATTACTCCTTGGCGGCATGCCAAGTGATTCAGGATATTTTTTTGTTTGTTTCTTTTCAGTCATAAATTATAAACTATACTAAAATTGTGATCAACTAAATGATATATACTGCCTGACTTTTCTGATCCTATCTTATTGATTTTGAATAGTAATCCTATTCCTGTTGTTCTTTTTCGTTTTCTATTATATGTTGAGTGTTGAGTGTTGGGAATGAAAGGAGGGTGGAGAGAATGGAGCATTTGCTGGCCATGTCGCTAGTCCCTGGACATGGAACGTGAAACCGATGAATCACCACGACGACGAGGCGGCGGCGATGGCGAGCGCGATCCTCGATCCCGTACATCCTCGTCAACATCATCATCGTATCGTCGCTTCGATGGCGGCGGTGAGTGATCTGCAGGTCCACTACCACCATTACGTTCATGATCACTATAACGTGACATCGATCCGCCGCCACCACCAGCACCGCCATTCTCATCGCGTCCATTTGCACGTACACCAAGTCCACCAGCTCGACGTCCAGGAATAGAGCCAGCTGAACGGCTGCGGGAACGTGATCCACCACCACCGCCGGATTTGGAGCGAGTGCTGCGACGCCTGTGTCTGGATGTACTGCGCGATCTGCTGTATGAATTGCTTCTGAAAAAAAACAAAATCCAATTTAGTAACAAAGTTTTGCAATCGGTAATTGTGTAAATTAATATATAAATAAACCTTGATAAATGTACTAAAATTTATAATCTCAGACCCATGTCCTACGTATCACAGAAGGAAATGCAATTTTATTCACTAGACACAGGAAAATCTTTGATGGATTAGTGTCCATATATAATCTTATATATCCCTTAATTCCAAAATATTGCACTAGTAACTAATTTATTTTTTCTTAGCTTCTAAAATTAAAAAAATTTCAACAACTTTCTTTTGTTTGGTTTTAAATCATAGTTTAGTTGTTTATTTTTTACTTTGTTTATCGAATTCGTTTAACTAAGATCAATGTTTGCCGCCTTTCTTTTTATAATGTTTGTGTCCATGCTTCTTCTCGCCCTTCTTGCCATGCTCCTCCTTCTCCTCGTAGCTATCACCATATTTATGTTCCTTTTTGTATTTTTTGTGATCCTCATCGTGATGTCCCTTCTTGAAGTGTCCATGATGCTTTTTGTGTCCCTTCTTCTTGCCACTCTCGTGTTTCTCGCCCTTCTTGTGCTCGCCGTGCTCCTCGGCGTGATGTTTGTGCTCTTTGCCGTATTTCTTGTGATGACCGCCTTTATGCTCATCATCATAGAATTTCTTCTCCTTGTAGTATTCATCTTTGTTGAATTTCTTATGGTATTCCATTTCTTTGTGTCCCTTTTTGTGTTTCTTCTTGTGATGATGTTTGCCGCCCTTCTTATGGGCACCATGTTCATGCTTCTCGCCATGCTCATCCTTTTCGTCATAGTGTTTCTTCTTCTTCTCACCCTTATCGCCATGATGATGCTCATGATCCTCCTCCTCGTGATGTTTCTTCTCATCCTCTTCCCATTCCTTATGCTCCTTGTGCCCGTGTTCACCTTTATGCTCCTCATCGCCATACTTCTTCTTCTCATGCTTCTCGCCGCCCTCTTCCTCCTCCTCGGAGGAGGCCTCCTTCTTCTTGGCCGCTGCGTATGTAAGCAGCAATGCCAGGACCAACAGCAACTTGAGTTGGCCTCGCATTCTATCCAATTCAACTGATCTCATTTGTCAATCGTCTCATGTCTTTTATATTAGGTCTTATGCTCCACAGATCCGTGGACCGCAAAAGCCGCATGATGCAAGCCAAAATGGTTAGAGCTGAGCTGTTGCTGCTGCTGATGTAAACATTTTCTGCTTGATTGATTTGGCTTAGTCTGCCTTTCGTTGTCATTCACATTAAGCGATGGCCTCCAAAACATATCAATTCTCTCGGAAAAAAAGATTTAAAAAAAAGTAGGTCCCGAATCTCTAATCAGTTTTGTGTTCTATTATTTTCCTTAATATACATACTTTATAATAACTTAAGATCCGTGTTTATGTTCTCGTAAACGCAATGTTCTCGTAAGCAATTTTGTAAGGACTTAAATTCTATTCTAAGTATTCGGTAATATTTAACTCTTTAAGGCGGTATAATCCGCAGAATTATATATATTTAATAGATATATAAAATAAATATCTATCTCCTTTTATTATTTTTTATATATATAAAAGATAGTCGGGTTTGTTCAATCACTTAAAACTCGAGATCTACCGAACCAATTTTCATGGTTGTTGATTTGTTAGATTCGTTTCCGCCCGAATAGCAGAGAATACCTCTTGAAAACAATAAATAATTGCCGGAAAACCCTTTAAAACAGCCTAGTTACATATATTAACTGAAACTTTTAACGTGTTTCTCAAATCGGTAACCAAACCAACCATTATCTGGTAATTTGTTTTAGTTATTTTATAGTTTAGTTGCAATTATTTTTTTCGGAATCGATTTTAAGACTTTCTCTCTTTCGACTCTAAACCAAATTGTTCGGTTTTAAATCGTTTGCCTTTTGAGTCAGTGAAATAAAAAGTAATTGCAATTTTTCTTATAAATTCCTAAAAATTATTGATTTTAAATAATTTTTTATTAATGTGTAATATGTTGAAAAAAATGTTATGTACTAGTAGATAATTTTGTTCCATCAATTACTTAAGAAAATGTCAAAATTGTTCTCAATTCTGAATGTTTTCAATCGAAATGGTTATTCCACTTTTTATGGTTGACAATGAACGACAAATAAACTATATGTAAAATATAGTGTATATATACAATGTATAAAGTGTAAATCATTATAAAGCTGGGAAACTCTGTAAGCCGATATAGTAGGCAAACAAAGTGCTTCGAGCTAAGCTTCAATAAAGATTAAGAACAACAAGTTCGAAAAAGGAGAACAATTGCTCTCGATTAAGGTTTGAATCCTTTGATTCGGAAACGAGGTCAGACCTGATTAACTAGTTTATGTCATAGAATCTCATTGCTAATAGTTTTTTATACTCAAAACAATGTAAATATTAGCTTCATTAATAATGAATCTGTTTAAAATTGGTTGAGACAAATACCAGAATTTATTTCCTAGTTTCACAATCTTTTTTTTAAAGTTAAGCAGATTTAGTTGGATTTTTCAATTCAAACTAAAGACAATTAAGCTGGACCGTTTTATGTTCACTATTAAAAATAAGATAGGGCATTCCAATACTTAATAGTTTTGTTACCTTTCAAACAAACTATACTGAAAAATTCCAAATTAATTGAAATAAGGTTTCACATTCTTCAAGAAAAAAATAGCACAACTATGGGATATTACATTTTATTTCTAATGTACAACACAAAAATAAACTCTTTTTGCTTATCAGGGTGGGGGGGCTAGCTATACAAACTAAGTAAGTTAATAATAAAAAACCTTAATAAACTAAAGGATGCAGGAGGAGGAAGAGTATAAAAAATTCTCTTCTACTCTTGTTGTTGCTTTGACTTTTTCTTTTTCTTGGATGGCTGAGGGGCAGCTTCTTCCTCTTCCTTTATTTCAGCTTTAGGCTCAACAGGTGCTTCCTCATCCTTATCCTTGTTCTTCTTCTTTTTCTTCTTCTTGTCAGACTTAAGCAAGGATTCATCGGCTTGCGACTCATCAACTGGCTCCTTCTTGACAGGTGTTTCGGGTTCCGCTTCGGAGTGTTTGCGTTTCTTAACATTTAAAGTGTTATCCACTTCTGGTTGGTATGTAAACACCTCACTGTAAAGATAATATAGAAATGTTTTAGGTATCTATACATATAGGATATATAGAAATACGAACTAAACTTTAAACACAACTCCATTCAGACAGCCAAGGTTTTTCCTCATGGGGAATATTTTCAGAGAATTGCGAAACCATAATAAATTTCATCATTGGAGAATTTAAAGTTTGTTCATTGAATAACTAGGAATGCAGATTCGCCATGGATGGGATTATCTGCATACCTGTTAATTAGTTAACTCGAATTTTTACTCACCTCTTGGCCTGATATTTTTCAAATTTAGCTTTAGCCTTTCCTGTGCCAGACAGTTTCCTCAGGTTACCCTCCTCCAGCAAGCGAAGGCGCGATTCCAATTTCACCTTGTGCGCGGCACCTAGTTCAAAGGTGGCTTCCTCGCCAAAGGCATCAACACGTGTGGCTAAGGAGGCCTTTGCAGCCAATGAACGAGATATTTTGCCCTTGTTTTTCTGACTCGCCTGACCCACCAGCTGGGCATGATAGATCAAACCATATTTTGGTGTGTCCTTCTTGGTTTTGAGGGCTCGGAAGAGTGCCTTTTCTGCTCCAAGGATTTGCACCGTTGAAGAGGGATGCTTAGCCAGATTAATAAGCGAACCGGCATGGGCAATGAGACGAGCACCCACTGTGTCACCCACAAGTACGGTCAAGTTCGGAGCCATGGCCATCATGCGGGCCTTAAGGTAATCATATAAATGTGTGCGATAATCATTGATCGAAATAATTTCATCACATAAACACTGAATATTTAAGACATCTTCCTCGGAGATTTCTGTACCCATGGATATTTCGGCAGCCTCTTTGACTTTCTCCTCAACGTCTTCGGGCAGAATGTCAGATAAATCTGATTTGGACATTAGATCACGTGTGCCAACCAGTTTAATGGTTTTCACAAATGCAATATTATCGGTAATAATCTTGCCCAGCTCGGGGAAATGCCAGCCATACCATTCTCGGGCTCGCATCATATAGTTATTCAGCTCTTTGTCCAGGTCATCGAGGAGACATTGGGCCTGAACAATCATCGTGTCGATTTTATCGGGTGAGAACTTCAACTTGTACCGTGAGAGAGAATGTGCCAGACCCAAGGCCATAGCTGTCATTTCCCTCTTTGGCAGTCCTCCAAGTAAACTATCCGCTTGCTGGCGAATGCATCGCATCAGCTCCTGAACTCCGGTGTTGTATACACACTGCACTGATAGCTTCTCCTTGATGGCTGTACCCAGTTTGGCATCGGCCACCAACAGCGATGATTGGACTTCATCAACAAGCAGTTTCTTCAGTGTCTTCTTAAGGGGCTTTGCCACTTTTCCTTCTACCGCTGCTGTGGCTGCCGCCAGAGCCTCTGTAGTATCATTGAATTTTTCAAAATGCTTTAACTTCAGCAACTTGTTTGCCTTTTCTGGAGTCTGAAACTCTAAATACAAATTGTCCACCTGTTCCAGCTTCTTTTCATCGAGCAGTTTGAAAATGGCGTAGCCCGCAGGCGTTTCGTAGAGCACAAACATGGCTCACACTTATTAATTCTTTTATTTTAAACAAAATCCCCAGTGGTAAAAGAAAAACTTAACCTTCTTTAGGGGAATGCCGCGTGTGAAAGAAAAAATCGAAAATGAAGTCTGAGCACGTGTGCGTAAGGCACAGAGTTGTCACCACGCCGATAAATGTTGATGGTTATCGATATGCATTATTGTAATATCGATAGTTTAATGGTAGTTCCATCAGGTTTTGGATATAAGATTAAAACATTTGAGAAACTTGAACCATTAATTTAATATATACTATGCATAAACACCATAACACATTAAATAACACACACTATAATTATGCACTATAAATTTAGTTAGCAAACTTTATATATTTGGATTTGTCTACAACAGCACTAGCATTAAATTTTTAAAATTCATCGGCAAATAACGACGTTGAACATTAAGCATCTTCCGGCACTAATGCGTAATATTCATCACAGCAGCCACGAATTAATTAATCCCTTGTACACATAGTTAAGTATTAAAGGTATATTCACATTGGATACATAATTAAGGAAATTGAATAGGTGAATAGGTCAGCAATTGAATGTTTTTTAATCCTATATACACTTTTATCAAAGGACTCACGGTCCATCTCTAATATTTCTATAGATGAAATCCCTCCATTTTACTTCTTTTTTTTAGCATTTTATTTAAGCGAAAATTATGAATGAAAATAGATTTCTGGACTTACCTGCGTCGCTGTCTTGCCTTACGTTCACGGCAATGGCGTGCAAAATGACCGCGTCCGCCACACTCATAGCATTTATCATCACCCCGGCCTCCACGATCACGTCCATCGCGTCCTCCTCCTCCAGCACCACCACCGCCACCCCCTCCGGCGCCACCACCACCACCTCCCCCACCACCAGAGCGTGCATATTTGCCAGTGGAGAGCTCAACCCGTGCTCGGCGTCCACATACTTGGCGGCCATCTAAACCTCTAACCGCATCCGCTGCATCCCGGGCACTCTCGAACTCTACAAAAGCAAAACCCGGAGGGTTGCGGGCAATCCAAACACTTCTCAAACTTCCGTAGGCTCCAAATACATATTCCAAATCATTTTTACGAGCATTGTTTCCGAGGTCACCAACGTAGACCTTTCGGTCGCTGGGATGTCTTGACATTGCAGTTGCGGTTGCAAATTAAACTGTTTTTAATTGGCTTTTCTTGTTCCTATTTTTTTTTCCCTGGGCGGAGGAGAAAAAATCGATGCGGTTTGGATGAGAAGTGGGAAATTCCTGGCCCTAGCTGTTTTTTCAGAATTGCCGCGGATCGATCGTCAAAGTTGTTGGCTGCCTGCTCATCACTTGTATGTAATTATAAACTTATTTTACATTTGTTTATTTCCAGGCACTTTTTTTCAGCACAAAACAAAACGATTTCACCGGGTTGGTTAGTGAAGAGAGGGGGCAAGGTACCACCAATCAACTCTGATTATATACGGGGAATTTTTACCATATACTGGTTTCTTTTCTTTGAGGTGACAACAAAAAAATCATTATGATGTAAAATATACTAAAATACCAAACTGATAATAAAAAGTATTAAGGTCTTAGCCGGAAATGCTCATTTTGGCTGGGCGGGCACATTTAAAAACGTTAAAATGTAGCGAAAGTGGCTTTTTATCGATAACATTAGCTATTAATCGAATGCTGCTGCATCGGTGAAGGGTGGTTGTTCGGTAATTTATCGATATACCGATTATTAAACATTAAACGTGGCTTTCTTTCTATCATAAGTTAGGTTATATATCGTATGCATCAAAATCATACAATTTATGTATAAGCTAGTTTTTTAAGGAAAAAAACACTTAAATTTAGTGAATTTGCAGTGCGAAATCTTTAAAAAACCATAGACGAACACCTGGCACAAACGGTAAGCAACGAAATACTCATTGAAGACTACATTTTACATAACAAAAGAAAAGAGAACGCAAACGAAAAAAAAAAAATGCTGTGCTGCCTCCTTTCCAAAAGCGAGGGGGAACAAAAATTGACGCAGCTGCCTTTTTGTGGTGGCAAGTGAGTGTCGTTGAGTATAAAGCCGAATTCAAAATCAATTATAAATATACCCCTATCAACTTAGTTAAATATTTTATGATCGTTTTAATTATTCCGCCTTAGTCTTGCCGTATTTAAAGTGGTAATTTTCATATTTTTATACATACAAAAATGCTATGTATAACATCGCACACCATGCATACACACACATACACGCATAAGTATACGGAGCGCGGCGGCCATTCGCTTTACACCAATACATTTACAATTCAAAGATTGCGGTGCAAAATACAAAAATCATGCGAAATTAAAAAAGAAAAAGCTTTGGGAAATTAAAAATTGCGTAGTTGAAAACCAAGTTAGTTGAAAAAAATATTTCAAATATTTTTAAACCGGTGCATACCAGTGTTTTAAAGTTATAATAGATGCCAGTTATTTGGAAAGTGTTCAAGTATTTTAAGGCCTACAAAAACAATTCTTCAGATTTCTTTGTTGAAGCATTTTTTTCGTCATCGGGTCTTCCATTTTGTTTTTTTTTTCTACCGCCTGCTTGCTTCTGTCGTCGTGGTGAATTTCCCACGACTATTTCATGCAAACTCATTGCGCGTTTGTTTTTGTGTAAATAAGGCCAGGAAATAAAAAAAAAGTATTTAAATATTTACAACAACAAGCAAAATAAGCTAGTCAAGTGTTTTTGTCATTTTGAGGGCATTTACTTTTTTTTTTTTGTTTAGCTGCCTCCCGCTCTCTTTCTCTCTCCCTCTCTTTGCCTGCCCATGCCGTGTCGTGAATTATCGATAATAATCGTAATCGAACGCATACACATGCAGCCAACTTGTTAATAAAAAATTGTGAAAACTAAATGTATTAATAATTTTATATGAGTGATGTTATTAATTAATATAAAAATATATTCGTGAATTTTTATATTGCGTTTTACCTAAATGTGCATTTGTACATTAATTGGCAGGCAAAAACCTAAAAAGGCGCGCAAATTAAGCGTGAACCGGCGTGTATTACATTTTTTTCACCTTGTCGGTCGTGTGCGGTTAGTGGTGTGTAATAGTTACAGGGGTGAGGAAGGAAGAGTGTAGTACAATAACAAAGTTCGTTGTTCCCATCTAAGTAACGGCATACGTGATTACAGAAATAAAGTGTGAAGGAGGATCTTTACGCTATTACTCGACAACTTGTAAATAGGTGACGTTTCCAAAAAAATAAGAGTATGACCACCAAAATGATCCTAGAAATACAATGCGTTTCATTTGTTGAAAATTCTAATCTAAAAGTTTTAAGTTTATTACATGCTCCGGATATCTTATCAGTTGTATCTCTCTTCTTTATAGATAGATTGATTTCTAATGAAATTTCCGTCCTATTTAGTCTTAGTCATCTAAACATGTAGTCAGTTGAATGAATCGTCCAATGTTTCGATTTACTTTTTTCCTGAATCCTTGTGCTGTGGCTGGGACATGGCTAAGAAAAAGGCGAAACTGCTTTTATCACACATTTAGACCATGTTATAACACAGCAAAAAGAAAACAATTAAACTAGACTTTCTCGTGAAAGAGTGTTAAAAATGAAGAAGAAACGAAACAAATGATGACGATGAAGACGAAATCCGGCTAAGGCAATCGACTCGCTTGTAAAACCACACATTGAAGAGAGCAAGCGGAGCGTTGCAAACAACCGAACAATAAAAAAAAAAACTTGTGAACGTGTACAAAAAAAAAGCAGTTAGACGGCAAAAAAAAATCACGCAGATACATGGACAGAGAGAGAGAGAGAGTGTGTATGTGTGTGTCTAAGAGGGAAAATGTTTGCATGTGTGGATATTTAGGTACCGGCCGGTTGTTGTTTCTGCCGTTCAACTCACCTTTACCTGCCTCTGTCTGCGGCGCTCTGCCTTTCATAATTATCTATGAGTTTGTAGTGTGTGTGTGTGTCCGAACAATACATTTATATGCCTATTTCGGTCGCTTCTCTTTTTTACATTAAATATGTGTGTGTGTGTGTGTGCTTGAGTTTTGTCATCTCCCTATCCATAGTT
The DNA here is from genome assembly GCF_018902025.1 of Drosophila willistoni. Lineage (NCBI taxonomy): Eukaryota > Metazoa > Arthropoda > Insecta > Diptera > Drosophilidae > Drosophila > Drosophila willistoni. Next base: position 8,060,206 of record NW_025814050.1, read on the forward strand.
TGCACCTAGTTTCGCACCTAAGTAGTAGTCCCCCACAAATATACATACATCCATACATAGTCGATGATTTCTACCAAATATACCCAAAGAGGAGAAGCAAAGGGTTAAAAAAGAATACATTATACAAGTTAAAGCGAATTTTAAGAATGAGATAATTAAAATAGTATTTTATTTGAAACCAACAAAGATCGATATTTCCTAAAACGATCGATACATTTAAATCGTTGAGTTTTCAGATCGATATTTATCTTGTTGCCCTATTTAGAACATTCTTAAATTGTCTTGTTATCTTGGACCTAGAGCACGCAAAATTGAAGATTTACAAATTAAATGCTTAACCTGAACATCTTTAGATGTTAGAATTGTCCGATAATTTAAAACGTTCTATTAAACATACGTTTTAATTTGTTAATAGACTGAAGTATTTTTGATAGATGATAAGTTAATTATAAGAATATAACCACTTCAATGATTTATGTATGATAATTTACATTAGTACTTGCAATATTTTACTCATATCAGTTTTATACATCTTTATTTTTTTTCATGTGCCGCCTTTAACAACCGATTAATCAACCAATTTAGAAAGTTACGTGTGAACGTCTTGGCTTTTGTTTAAACAATTTTGAAAACCAGCATACAACACCAACAAAAAAATCTAGCAACTCAAGAACTTTGGCAACAAAAACCCAGCAACAACAACCTTGTACAACCAACAACAACAACTACACACACTCTTTTATACATTTGCAACTGTAGCAGCAAGCAACAGTGTACAAAAAATTTGATATAGTGCAACTCAACTTGCAGCAGGAATAACCTTTTTCTTTCGTAAACCGTTAAGAAAACAGCAGCAAAATTACGTCAATTATTGAAAACCTACCCGGCGCCATTGCAGGACACAATCACCAAAATAATATCATGGAGGAAGATGAAAGGGGCAAACTGTTCGTCGGTGGCTTGTCATGGGAGACAACGCAGGAGAATTTGTCGAGGTATTTTTGCCGTTTCGGCGACATTATCGATTGTGTGGTAATGAAGAATAACGAAAGTGGACGCTCCCGCGGTTTCGGTTTCGTTACCTTTGCCGATCCCACCAATGTGAATCATGTGCTGCAGAACGGACCCCATACTCTGGATGGTCGTACTATTGATCCGAAACCATGCAATCCCCGTACATTGCAGAAACCGAAAAAGGGGGGCGGCTATAAGGTGTTCCTCGGTGGTCTGCCATCGAATGTAACGGAAACGGATTTGCGTACGTTCTTTGGACGTTATGGCAAGGTCACTGAAGTGGTAATCATGTACGATCAGGAGAAAAAGAAATCGCGTGGATTTGGTTTCTTGTCCTTTGAGGAGGAGTCCTCTGTAGAGCATGTGACTAACGAGCGGTACATCAACTTGAATGGCAAGCAGGTGAGTTGAGAAAACAAAAATAAAGGGTAGATGATCGTTTGCATAAAAAATTTACATAAATTATAGTCGATATTTTTGAGCTAGACATCATTTATAAGATACCTTTTGTGTCGCCTTTTGATTAATCTACTTTTTTCTTTGTAATTTTCAGGTGGAAATTAAGAAAGCCGAACCCAGGGATGGCTCTGGTGGTCAAAACTCCAATAACAGTGCTGTGGGTGGTGCCTATGGCAAGTTGGGCAACGAATGTAGCCACTGGGGACCCCATCATGCTCCCATCAACATGATGCAGGGCCAGAACGGTCAAATGGGTGGACCACCATTGAATATGCCAATTGGAGCACCCAATATGATGCCCGGCTATCAGGGCTGGGGAACATCACCGCAGCAACAGGGCTATGGTTATGGCAACAGTGGTCCTGGTTCATACCAAGGCTGGGGTGCACCACCCGGCCCCCAGGGACCACCACCACAATGGTCAAACTATGCTGGTCCACAACAGACCCAGGGCTATGGCGGCTATGACATGTACAATTCAACATCAACAGGCGCCCCATCCGGACCATCGGGCGGCGGTAGCTGGAACTCATGGAATATGCCACCAAATTCGGCTGGACCAACTGGAGCACCTGGTGCTGGAGCTGGATCTGCAACGGATATGTACTCACGTGCGCAGACCTGGGCTGCAGGTGGTCCATCGACAACTGGACCTGTTGGTGGAATGCCTGGACGCACTGGACCCGGCAATTCGGCCTCAAAATCTGGCTCCGAATATGATTACGGCGGCTATGGATCTGGCTATGATTATGATTATAGCAACTATGTTAAACAAGAGGGTGCATCCAATTATGGAGCCGGGCCAAGGTCAGCATATGGCAACGATAGCTCCACACAGCCCCCGTATGCAGCCTCTCAGGCTGTTTAAGATGGAGGAGTTAGGAACAGCAGCAGATCCGGATGTGCTCGCGTCGTCGTCCTCGTCGCTACGTCTCGAGGTGTGGTGAATGATGAAGAAAACAGAAATTAGATGATGGTGGTAATTGTAAGCTAAAGCGTCGTCGGTTCGTTTTTTTTTTTTTAATTTTTTATTTCAGATCAGATCAGTTGTTGAAATTAACATATATATATATATATAAACATATGTATAACTCTTTGTACAACTTATAATTTTACAAAAAAAGAAGAAAAAAATCGAAAAAGAAGAGAAAAAGTTAAAATTACCTAGCGACAAGTCAGATTCATAGATATATATATATGTTCTATATAGTAATGAGTATGTAATGCATCAACCAACAACAAAGCAACCAACAAACAACACACACACATCCAAACAAACACACACACGCATATATAAAATCATTTTCATGCGCCTTCCCCACCACCACCACCACCCAACCAGCTTTCCTCTCTATCTGTCAGAGATCCATAGATGAGATGAGAACTAACCCAATTAACAAAATAGAATTACCAAGTATCACATTTAGCTAATTAAACAACAACCACATTAGAAACAACAACCAACTCAAAAATAGAGAGGAACATAAGCTTAAAATTATAATTTTATTAATGAAGGAAGCAAACGAAAAAAAATGAATATAAAAGAGGAAACACATTTAATTACAAAGAAAAGAAAATTAGTAAATACAAATTCGAAATTGTACATTTTAAAGCAAAGCAAGAAAAAGCTCTTCTTACCGCCCGCTCCTTCCATTTATCCCCTCTCAACTGCCACCGCCTCCTCACCCGTTGATATAATACCCCTAGTGTCAACACTTCATCTCTCTATCACTTTTTTTCTACTTCTTTCTCTTCAAGATGGGTCGACAAGGTAAAGGATATTAAACACTTGCCTTAGTCCCAGAAGAGCGAGAGAGAACGAAATGTGGAGGAGCATGAGGGAATGCTGTGACTGGGGCTTTGTATGGGTGACGGGGAAGTTAGTTGTTTGTGGAGTGTTGTGGTTATTAAAAGGAAGTGGGCGGGGTTTATGTTACACAAAAACAACTAGCTAAAAGTTAAACTACATATATAAAGAAACAAAAACAAAATGAAACCTAATTAATAAGCGTACGTCGTCGTTTACATCTTAAGCGAAAGTTGAACTTGAAAACTAGAATTATATAGTGCGTTGGATTATTATTTAGTCAAAGAAGCAGAAGTTGAATAAGATGCAGCATGATGGTGGATGATAATGATGATGATGATGATCGATGAAAATAAGAAACAAACAAAAAATGAGAGAAAAAACACAAAAAATACGAAACAAAACACTCTTAACAAATATATACATAAAGAAAAACTATATACATACATACTTATATATACATATATATAATATATATACTAAAAAAAGAAAAAAAAAAACAAACTGAAACGTAAATTTAAAAACTACAGTTAAATGAGAGAACAAGAGAAGAGATTTAGGTTAAAAAGGAAGTAAAAAAACCAACAACAACCGAAATAATAGAGCAAAATGTAATAGGGAAAACGAAAATAAGAGTAAAGAAGAAGAAAAAAACGATGCTTAGAGTTGCGTTGCCCAATTTGTTTTCTATCAAAATTTTCATCGTTTGCCAAGCAGACAACCAACAACAACAACAAGAACAACAACCAACAACAAAAGAGAAAAACAACACGCACACACCCACTAAATCAGCAGCAACAACAACAACACGCCCCTCCCATAAACAGCAAAAACATTGATTTATTTACATATATATATATATATATATATAAATATTTATATATATGTATATATATATCTTTAATTTACTTATACATACTTACTCTATACAATGTGTGTACAACAAGTTGAAAGAAACAAAAAAGAAAAAAAAGAAGAAAACAAACACAAAAAAAAAACAAACAAAAATGCAAAAAAAGAAAGAAAAAAACAACAGCAACAAACAAACTATATATATTTTAAAAGTATAATTGATTATATATTGATTGCGATTTTACAATTTATTACATACATAAATAATAATTTCTTAATGCTAATACATTTACCGTACGCGTTCACATACATACATACTGCATACATCTATATACATATAACGTCTCTTATATATGAAGTAATGATTTTTTTGCTATTTAGAAAAAAACAAAGTATAATTCATACACTAATTTTTAATTTGAAGAAAAACACAAGCAAGCTAAAAAGTAAACTAAAAAACAAATCAATACATTTAATTACAAATACATAATATTTATATATATATACATACCACATCTATATATATATATATCTATTTATATATACATACATATATATATATATATAATACATATACTTTACTTTACTTTACTTTATTTTTCGGTGATTTATTGCTTAGTAAACTTGGTATAATTTGTTTTTATTACATTTAAAATTAACTAAACAAACTACAAACAAAAAAACAAAAACAAAAAAAAAACAAACCAGCAAACAGTCCTACAGTTATAAATTCCTAATTTAATTTCGTTTAAATTACAATTTAAATTACATTTTATATTAATTATATACATATGCATGAAAGTGAGAGAAAAACTAAACAACAACAACAACCACAAAAAGTAAAGTAAAAAAAAACGTATGGAAAACGTTTCAATTTTTGAAAAAAAAAACCAATCGCCTTCCGAATTGTTTCTTTCCTTTGTTGTAATCTACTGTGTAGGTGCGTTTATGGGTATGCGTGTGCGTGTGTATGTGTATGTACGGTACACGAGGTGTGCCACAAAAGTTGTTCTCTGCTTGGCCAAGCAATACACGAACGAAGCGGCCAGATGAAGGCGTGGCAAAGGATGAGGAATGGTTTTATTATTTTTTTTATCTTTTTTTGGTTGCGTTGCCAAAATTTTTGTAACTTTATGTGTTTCAGCTATATCAGAAGCAGCAGCAGCAGCAAAAGCCAACCCAACATTGGGGAAATTCTATTAGTAAAAGTAAATCAGAAGAAAATCTTTTAAAAAACTAAAAATAAATTTGCAAAAGCAAACAAATGTACACCTGATGTAATTTAATAAGCTGAACTCTTGATTTATGACATATTACTTACATACATACTTATATATATATATATACAAATATAAAACGACAACAAAAAACTAAAAAAAGAAATTTAACAACAAATTATATATATTTGATTTTTTTTTATTTAACATACATTTTACGATTAGAGAGAAAACTGACAAATTTTTGAAATAAGTAAACGGAAGGAAAATTAATTAAAAAATACTAATTCAAGGAAGGAAATATTCATAAATAATAGTTAAAGTAAATAAAATTACAAACAAAACACACTGACTGTTAATTGTAAAACAATTTCTTTAAACAAAAAACAAAAAAAAAAACAATACGAATTATGATTTAAACCTAAATAAATGAGAAGAAAAATCTATACAATATATATATATGTATGTGCATCTAAACGTAAAATTATATGATTACAACTTACTATATACAAGCTATATATATATATATATATATATGTACACGTATATATATATATATATATATACATATTAATATATACATACCTATATATCAATTTAACAGTAAAAATAAATCTAAATATTGTACTAAAAAAAACATAAAAATTATGAAAAAAAAAAACTGTAAAGTGTTGCACTTTCATATTAAGCAAACAAATGAATAAGACGTTTAAAATTAGCCATAAAAGTTTGTCAAGACACTCACATATACACAGACACACAAGGTGGATATGCAAAGCAAAATTTGTTGTATTTAAATGTCCAACAGTACAGCAACAACAACAACAAAACACATGAACACAAAAAGTCAACTCAACAGGCATCCAATTAGTTAAAAAACGTTAAAATTAATTGGATGTTAGAAATGTTTTAAGTTTCTGTTTGTTTCCAGTTATATTTTGATGTCATTTCGTGTATATGGTTTTTTATTGTTCCTTTTTGCTTTACTTTACAATCAGAAAATGGGTTGATGGGACTATAGGACTATATAAACATACATACATACAGTGGATGGAGTGGAGTGCAGTGGAGTGGACTTTGGTTATGCATAACTGACAGTGAAATGTAAATCTTTCTGGCAAATTGAATGAAAGGGACCCAAATTAAGGGCAAAACTGTTAATTTTGTATAATTTTCTGAAAAATTGTTTGTGAAATTAAAATTTCGAAAGTTATTCAAAAAGAACAAACAACAAGCTTGCTTAGAGAATTGTGAAATCATTTCATTCAAATAGCTTAAATACGTAAAAATTTTACTAACAATTGATTTGATAATCTGCCGTACTCAGATAATACCTAATGATAGAGTTTGATTGTAAATATGGTGTTTCAGGGTTACAAATTTTTTTAAATTATTTGACTGACCATATTTTTCTAACTGAAATTCGTATTAAAATTCAGTAAGAGATTTAAAACAATGGTAAAAAACGGCATTTAATAGTCGATTATACAAAAATTTATTATGTCAAATTTCGATAATTAGTATGTAGAGTTTGGGTCCCAATTTAATAATTGAAATTGAAGAAGAATTTTGTGGAATTTTAAAGTGTTTTTTCCCCCATATAAAAAGTAGTTTAGTTTAGACTCACTAATGCTAATCCTCTATATATGGTTTCAATTTATCAAAGGGCTTGGAAATTTTTTTGACATTGATGGTCCCAGAAAAACATTGTATTTTAGGGCGGGGAGGGTGGTTTCGTGAGCTTATTTCTTATGATTTAAATAGGAATTGATTGCGTTTATTTTGCAGCACTCCTTTTTGATTTTTTTTTGCATTTTGATCGTCGTCTATAAGAACATTACAAATGAAATAGTTATAACAAGAAATCAATACTATAAGCTAAATACGAATTATGCGCCAAAATGCAATTTGATGATTGAAAGCGTTGTATAACCATTGTATAGCTATACCTCTAGATATTTAACAACCACAACAACTAAAACAAACAAACAATGGAAGTAAGGAAAGAATGAAACGATAAGAATTTATAAGTTTTTTGCATAACTAAATGATTAATTTTTGGAAATTTCGACTGGTACAATAGTTAAGCTAAGAGACAAAAACAAAACAAAAAATCTTTTTAAAAAACAAAACAAAGACACAAAAAAGCCGAAAAAACGAAAATACAAGTGTTTTCTCTCCCTCCTAAAAACAAAAACAACCTCCTCCCCCCTTTTCCCCCAGCCATTACGTACCATGTATTTAGCCTTTTAAGACTAGAGAATGATTTGAAATAAGTGAAACAAAAATAAGAAAACAAACCAGAATATCTAAGCGTAAATTCCTAAGACAAAACGATTCCACCTGAGACACCTTTTGTAATGACTTAAAAACAAAAACAAAAAATGAAACTTATATAGGGCAAGCAACAACAACAACAAGAACAAGAAGATAAATCCATAAGATACATGCAAAAGAGTTAAAAGAAAACCAAAAAAAAAAAGAAACATCATATGGTGGCATGTTTTGTACTTGTTTTTTTTATCTTCTGTGTATGAGAATTATATAAAATAGCATTCAGATTAAGAACTATTAAGGATTGTTGCAAATTTGCCTAAGTTTATACTAAAAAAAAAATATCGATTTTTACCTGCCATGACATTTTGTAGTTCTCTTGGCTTTTGTTCTTGTTTATCGTTTTGAGCTTTTTTCCGTTTTAAGATTTGGTTTGATTTTCTTAAGGCATCAATTTCAAAACGAGGTATGTATGTATATGGTAAATTTTAATATTTGTAATATGCAGATAGAGTGTACGATGTAGTTTAATAATAATATTATTAATAATAACAATAATAATAAAGGTTACATTAAAAATACATAGACACAAAAATACGGAAAAATGCAAAAAAAGAGTAAAAGCAACTACGCAAAAACCCAAAAGAAAACTAATAACAAAAAAAAAAAACCAAATTGAGACTGTAAAATGCAACACGAAGATAAATATGATGAAATTTAAGATGTTGATGATGATGATGATAATGATGATAAGAAGATATGAAGCTAAACAAGCAGAGAATAAGATAAACATAAATGAAAACAAAAAAAAAACGTTAACTCTCAGATAGAACACACTCAGATGAATATGAATATTATAGGCTACCAACACACACACACACAGAAAATGTAAGTTCGTGTAAGGATTAATTTTTTCAAGCAATTTTATAAGTTTTTGAATTCAATTTTTGGTTATATAATGATTATTGTTATTCTTTTTCTTTTTTGTTTTAAAGCCAACAACAATTTGCAATTTCTTTAATCATATCGATTTTTCGAAATTGTTTATGAAGGAAAATATTGATGATGATGAGAAAGTATTATCAGATAGAAATATGTCCGTAAGCCAAAAATGAAAATGAACAAAAGAAAAATATTCAAATCTAAGCAGAAATTATAATGGATAAAACTGAAGAAACAGTTAGTTTGTATTACACACACACACACTCACATCAAACACTCATAAATACAAGCACCTGCATTAAACATACATTACATATACATACATACATACATACATATATAGAGTACTTACTTATAAATCAGATTGTAACGGTTTTTTAGGCATATAAGTGTTGCATCTTGGTAGAGAACAAAACAAAAAATAATGAAATCATAAGACGAAACTAAAATGAAAGCAGATCATGAGCTAAAGCTAGCCATTAAATTTAGATTATTTGGTTTCTTAGCCTCACTTGATTTAAAAAAAGAAAAATATTTATGTTTCATCGAGAACTTTTCGAGAACAAAAAAAAAACACTTATTCTACTTCAAAACTTTTTAGAGATATACAATTAAAATAAATCAATTTGCAACATGCATAGATACATATATACATATACATTCATAATTACATACTAACTACATACATACATCATACATACATTCATTCATTCATACATTCATATTTACATACGTACATACTAGCAACAAGAACAGCAACAACAAAAGATGTAAGAAAATCCAAACAAGCAAAACCAAACAAACAAAATAATGAAAAATTAAGAAGAAGATACATACATACATACATACATAGGTACATATAGCGAAGCAAGGTTTTAGTTTAACGGTAAACTTAAAGAAAATTTTTTACAATGTATTTATACATACCTAAATTTAAATTTTAAATTAATTCTTTAATGTAATACGAACACAGTGCCTAAGTAATATCAAAAAAAAAAGAAAAAAAAAACAAAAACGACAAACAAAACAAAGCAAAAACAAGAAAAAAAACGAAAAACCAGATTAGCGATGAAAGAAAATTACCGTATGAAACAAAAACAGAAATCGGTCAAGCAAAATTGTTAAAGAATAAAAAACAAAAGCTGAAAATTTGAAACATCAAAAAAACATTAACAAGATCAAGATGGAATTACACAATTTATAGCTATAAATAATAATGAAAAGAAAAAACGATAAAACGAGCAAAACAGGAACAAGAATCCAAAAGGAAAAAAAAAACAAAAACCATTGCATTAATTGTATAAATTGTAACTGACAAATACGCTAACAACAACAACAACAACAAATACTAAATACTAAAGCAAAAACAAAAACTTACCAATAAATAACGCAACGTACCCCCTACATACGTCTCTCGTACTAGATTTGCAACAACAACAACAACAACAAGAACAACAACAATTCGTTAAATTTCATTTAGGAAAATCTAATGATAAAGAAAACTAAAAAAACAAAATCTAAACATGCCACGTACTCAAAATGACATCAATTGCAATTTTCAAACATTTGATTTTCAATAATTGACAAATTGGTTTGCATATTGTTTAAACAAAAAAAAAACGACACAAGAAAAAAAAACATCAAACATTATACATACCTACAAAATAAAAAACAACAAAAAAATTAACAATATATACATATATAAAAATATGTTTATATATATATATATATTTCAATTATTTGTTTGCCGCAAAAATTCAAGTTGAAATTATAAAAAAATTGTTTGTTTATTTGACAAGAAGAAAGAAATACAACAAAAAAAAATTAAAAAAAAAACAATAAGTAAATTACATGAAATTAATTATAAATTTCGACTTATGTTTAAAATTAATGTAGTGTGTAAAAAAAAGTTTTAAGCAAAAATGATACAAAAAAAAAAAAACAACAAAAAACAAACAAAAATACTTTGAATATATACATAAAATTGCAAGTAAATAGAATAAATGTCACTCACTCTTTTTATTTAACATGCCATTTTGAATCATTCATTTCAGGGAGTTGGCAGAAATTTAAAACCTAATTCATGAACTCGAAATCCGAAACCAAATCTTAAAGATGCTCTAAGATTTGCTCTGTTTTCTTATGTGTATTCAGGGCCACACCAATCTCTACAGTTATCAGAGTTTAAAATGAATTGAGTTTAGATTGAAATTTAACATTATTTTTAACTAAATATGTATATAGTAAGGGAACAAAATCAAAAAGGGAAATTCTCGGATTTTAATACTCGTATATTTTAACACAAAGCCCTAATACCTTAATTGACTTAAATTCGTAAAAATTTTAAAATATTTTTGATATATTCAAAACTGTTGATTTGATTTCTTCGCTAAACTGTTGTTAAGTTTATAATTTATTATTTTTTGAAAAAATTCTGTATTTTTCAGAATTTTTATTTTTGATTTCAGCGATTTGAAATTGCTCTATATGTCCAATATTTTCTTTTGATTCATGGTTTTCCTAAATGTCCAATATTTTCTTTTGATTCATGGTTTTCCTAAATGTCTGGTAAAAACTTATCAAATTAGAAGCGAAAAGTTCAAAATTTCCACACAACATTTTTGTTAAATTTCTGATCATATACGAATCATTTTCGAATGCTCTTACTGCTTAAAATAGTCGCAGAATGGTTCACTTTCTGACCTCATTGTCAGAAGTCACGACTCCTCATAATGCGTTCAGGATATGTTTTAATTATTTTCGACTGTTTTTAGGGTCATGTATATGATTGAAAGTGATTGGATTGTGGTGTACATTGGAAAGTGATCTTTTAATTTGTATTATGTCCCAAAACACATAGATTGCTTAGTCCCGATTCAATTTGGTAGTATTTCGGATAGGGTTATCCACACAATACATACCATAGCGAAAATGAGTCCTATAAATAAAAATATCGGTGAAAATATCGGTTTGATTTTTCCAATATCAAACTCTTACTTTAATCAGTAAAATAAGAACTAAATCAAAAATTATGACGGCTTGGCACAGGATTTGTATAAAACTAGTTGAATTATCCGTTAAATAATTATCCTTAGCGACCCCTTCATCCAGGTATACGTTAAAATGTAGTCCGTAGTAATCAATGTTACATCACATTGCCTTTTGGAACAAATTTCAAAATTTTTAAAATTAATTGAGAGTAATGCTGGAATTAGTTGTATTGTTCCTCTTGAGTTCGATGACCTTTTTCCTGGCTAAAGTTGAGAAACCCACGTCGATGGAAGGTTTCATTGAATTAGGTACTATTACGAGTTTATGCTTAATCAGCGCTGGATTGGCCTATAAACATGTTAGTTTACTCAATGAAGTTACTAAAAAACCAAATTCAATTTTACGGATTTCATAAAAAGATGCATTTATTTTATTTTAAGAAATTATGATGAGAAAAAAAGCAAAAACAATATTCAAATCTACGCACTATATAAATTGAAAAAAAATAATGAACTGGAACTTGTATGAGAGGGATAACGACAAACGAATCTAAGCTATGATTACAAATGAGAACCTATTCAAAAACTGTCGATGGACTACTTGGCTTGGCGTCGTCTTGTGGTTGGTGTGACGGGTGTGGTGCCACTTGGGGGTCTTGGCATCTGTGTAATAGAGATAAATGATATTAATTGTGTGATTACAGATTTCAAAATATTTCCAATTTACCGAACGTATTGGTTTGGGTGTTAAGGAATTGGCAGGTGGCGGCTCTCGTGGTTGGGGACCATCTGGATGGCCAACTACAGTGACTGCTACAGGTCTTTGCTCAGAACTAGCGCGTTCTATGCTCTCACTGCGGGAATTGGAACCCGAACGCTTAAAAATGCCAGAGAAACGTCCACGAATATCCTTTTTACTGGATCTCATGTCGCTAGCAACACTGATGTCAGAATCGGATCCTTGAATCTATGGAAGATTAATTAATGTGGTTTATTAAAGTCATTTGAACAAGAAACAAAATTTTCTGATATTTGACTCACAGATATTTCACTCTCGGAATTGCGACTACTTTTTGTCAGGCTGCGTAGCTTGCCCATAATACCCTTCTTTTTCTTACGTGGTCCTCTTGGTATGTCACTTTGTGTGGAGCCGCCCGACAGGCGGGAGTCTAAACGTGAGTCCAAACTGGAATCACGCACCAATCCACCCAGTTCGGAGTCAATAGATTGCATTGAGGATACACTACCATCATCTTGTCGCCAAATGTTCTAAAAGAAGACAAGTTAATCAAGTGAAGATTACCTTTTATTATTGGCAACTCACCTGATCCCTTTGTATGGAGTGATCGAGAGATAAACTCTTGCGTATTAGACTGCCATTGTTGGAGGAATTCCGTGATAAACGTCCTCCGCCACGTTGTGAACCAGCCGCACTGGCCACAGAGCTGGTGCTTCCATGATGATCATTCTCCTGTGAGGCAGCACGTCTTAGATTACCTCGTCTCATCCGACTACGCTCCTGTTCATCCTCGTTCAGGCGCTGGAACTTGCGCAGTTCTTCGGAGGCCTCTGCCAAACGGGCCAATACGCTGGTGATCTGAGAGCTATTTAGTGTAGGCGATGGACTGCGACTACGTCGCACATTTGCCTGCTCGGGTCTTAAGGTATTATCATAGGCAGGCGTATTATTTGATCTTGAAGATGCCCCACCAACCATTTTAAGGTCTGGTGCAATTTTAACCAGTTCGTCGACCGTTTGTAGAAGTGCTCCCACTTTTCGTTCGCCACCGTCGTGCTCTAGACGCCGCTTGATTAGCTCTTTTTCATAGCGTTCACGCTGGAATTACATTGAATGATCAATAATGAATTAATTGCCAATGATTTTTGTCTCTCCATCACTTACCTCTCGGCGTAGTTTCTCATTGGAGGTTCGCAGCTTGGCATGAACATCCCTCAATTCCAATAGATCACATTGCAATTCGGCTATCTTCTTGCGTCCCTCCTCCATTTCCTCTTCGGTGGCACGTTTGATTTGATCCAATTTTCGCTTCGATTCTAAACGCTCCTTATCCCGCTCACGTTCGACCTCAAACAGAGTTTGCCTCAAGTCGCGGGCCAATGTGGATGTCTCTTGTAGCAGACGCTGTTGATCCTCACGCTCCTTTTGCCAGGATAACTCCAGTTTGGTTTTCATGCCCGGCAATTTGGTACTGCCCGAGCCAATGACTCGCTCCTCTTCAAACTCATTGAGTTTCGATTGCATTTCGGATATTTTAATTTCATTTGCACTCCGCTCGGACACAAGTTCGGTCTTAACTTTACTCGACTCTAGTCGAGACTCCACCAATTGATCTTCCAAGTGTCCAATTTGTTGCTCCAGATAAGCAATCTTGCTCTTGTCATCATCATCGCTGCTATGCATAGACCCACGACTCTGTCGACCCGTATTATTGGCTTTTAGATCGCCAATTTTCTTTTGTGCCACCTCCAACATTTGCTTAAAGGCATCGCGATCTTTCTTAAAGCGTTCACATTGGCGCTTTGAATAGATATAGTAATTGGAGTTGAATCTATTTTGAAAGGCAAATCTTATTAAGACACTTACCTGCATTGAATTGAGCTCACCACTAAGATTTTTCACCTGCTGCTCGTAACGTAAACGGGTTGTGGCGACCTCTGACTTCATTTGTAGTTCTGTGCTCTGTAATCTGATAGAGATTTTTGGTTTAGATCAGCTGAGAGATTCGTTTTATACAACTTACTGTTGCTTGAGCTCCAGAATCTCTGCTTCACGTCGGGCACCGTGTCCATTTAGCGATGATTGAGCCTGCTCTATCCGATTAAAATCATTCAGTTTTCCATTTAGATCATCATTATCCTTGCGCAATTGAAATACTAAATCAATATTCATCTCATTCTCTCTACGCAGACGTTCGTATTCATGCTCCTTCTCTGATAGCTTATTCTTCAGGACAGTCTTTTCGTATTCACTGCTATTGCCAGTTTTCAGGGTCTTGACCTCGAGTTCATTGATTTTCTTTTGAGCCTCACTCAATTTCCTGGCCATGTCAGTGCGTTCAATGCGTATGGTATCCATTTCGGAGAGCTTTTGCTTTTGACTATTGAGCTGGGCTTGCAGGGATTGCTTCTCGGTGGTTAATTGGGCACGCATCAAAATGGTTTCCTCTGACAATTTCTCCCAATGTGTATTGAGATCCTCATAACGCTTCTGTTCCGCACTCAATGCGGTTTGAGAGTCCTCCACTTGCTTTTTGAGCTCTTGCAATTGTTTACTATCCGATTTACTGGCCTTCGTCTTTAAGTCTTTAATCTCTTTCTCTAGCGAGGTTTTTGATTTCTCTGCCGACTTTTTGGCACTTAATAATTCAGCGTCTAATTGACTGATTTTCGTTTCCAGTTTTTCCTTTTCCTTCATTTGCTTTTCGAGATCCTTCTCTACGGTTGAAAGTTTCTCCTTCTCACGTTTTGTTTGTGTTTCCAGAGAGGATTTGCTGGTTTCATTTAGCTTAAGCTGTGCATCCTGTTTCTTTAGCTTTTCTTCGAGTTCTTTAAGTTTGGTGTTCAACTTCTTGGACTCTTCATCACTCTTCTTGACCTTTTGTTCCATTTCGGTGAGTTTCAATTGCTTTAACCTTTGTACATCTCCCTCGGCCAGTGTTAGTTTTTGCTTATACTTTTGCAATTCCTCCTCCAAGGAGTTCTTGGCTGTTTGCAGAGCCTTTACTTGATCGGTGCCAGTTGAGCTAAGCATTATTCTCAGCTCACCGATCTCATCTTCGAGCTCTTCTACCCATTTCTTAAGATGACTCTTGGGTGTCAAGTCACTTACACGTTTGGCTGTTCGAGCCGGCAGCTTGGATTCTGCCTCCAATTGCATGCGCTTGAGTCGTGCCGTCAGTTCATCACGTTCCTTTTGGACCAGGCTTAAAGACTCTTTCAATTTGATTGCATCGCCATCGCCTTTGCTCTGCAGTCGCTTATTCTCGGCCTCCAGAGTACTTATTTTGGTCAGCTGATCCTTCATGGATTCCAAAGTTTTCTCTCGCTCTTGTAATGTTTTCTTCAATTGGCTTAACTCGTCGTTCAATAACTTTACTTTCTTATCCGCTGCACTGGATGAAGTACCAAAACTTAGAAGCGACGGCTTTGCATTGCCATTCGAGCTTAATTTGGCTTGCAATTCCCGAACATATTTTTTCGATTCAACATTCTCCTTCTCCAGATCTTCAACTTTGAGGCGCAATATGGAAGCTTCTTGTTCATTTAGCTCTAGGAGAATACGCAGCTCGGCTGGATCGTCTTCATCAGAGATGCCTTCATCACGTTCAGCGTGGACCTCGGGGGCCAGGCGATGAAGGGCATGTGGTGTAGGACTGAGTTTGCGACCAGCTAAATTAAAAAAATAATTCATATATTAATTTTAGCACATTATAAAACATTTTATTGTTTTAGGGTTACATGCCACAATTAGTCACAATATTATAAGCAGCAATTGAAAAAAAAATGGCAAATCACTATATCAATTCAGTCTTTATTAAGCACAAATTAAAATTAAATTAGTAAAACTGAGAAATTGAATGTGTGAAGTTTTAATTACGATTTATTTTGAAACTGTCTTTATCTAAATCGGTTTTAGTTTTGCATTATTTAATTTTGATAGTAAATGAAAATATTAATGATATTAATGTTTAATCATTTATAGTATATGTATTAGTTAGTTTGTCTTGGAAAATTTATAGTAATATTTTATTGAATTTTGATCGTACTTCTTGAGCGTGTTGCCATTTTTTTCAACTGCATCATCAAAGACTCATTTTCATCCTCGAATCGAGTCACCTTTTTCCTCAAATGTTCAGCCTGAAATGTATAAAATATACAAAACATTTCATTTTCACATCGATACGGATATATTTGTATTGCCCTAAGAAGCATTAGCTAAGAGAAATGTATAGTTTAATCAGCTTAGTTTGCATCATCGTATTCGAGGATAAAAATTTAGCCTAGTTTGAAATGGACACAAAAAAATAACGAACAAATATAATATAAAATCTACAAAAGTGAATTATACAGAAGTGGTTGACACTAAGTTAGGTTTGAGCGAATAATTATACACAAAATGGAGCCTACGAATGTATTAACATAAAAGCAAATATCAAAAAGGGATGGCCAGAATGTCCAATATTTTTAAATATCATAAAATGTGATAGTTTCGAATCATTTAATCTGTCCTTTCCTTTTCCTCGTTTATAATTTGATTTATAATCAGGGTCCTCATTTACAACAGTTTTCAATTGACTTAATTCCAAATCAATAAAACTAATATAGGGTTGGAACAAATAATAGAAACGGCATACAATTTACTTTTCTTTGAGTCTATCTTTGGCAGAACACAATTTTTTTTTAAGCTGAATGGTTACACTGTTCCAAGTATTAAAAAAATAATGGTTTATGTTAAAATAGAAACGATAAAAATATAATATTGTTGTTCAAGGCACATAATAATTTTTGTTTTAAACAAAAATATTTAGTCGTTCCACCCTTATTTTTCAATACTTCGCGGCAACGACGTCCTATGGAATCAACTAATTTGGCACAAATTGCTGGGTTTATGGAATACCATTAGCCTGGACCTTTTCCCATAAATCTTTTTTAATTTTTGGTTTATAACCAGCAATCCTCTTCTTTAATATTACCGAAAGAAAAATTTTTGCGAAAATATGTGTAAAAATATATGAAATTAACAGTGGTAGTACTTTCTTAAACCTGATTTTCAGGCCCAATAATTTTACCAAAACTTAAAAAATAATTTCAAAAGACAAAAAGGATGCCGTTTCTATTATTTCTTCCAACACTGTAAGTCAAATCTTTTTAAAAGAAAGTCTACAATTATTTTATAACTGCCGAAGTTCTTGTCTATTTTATCTTGTCTATTTTATATTTTTGGATATACATAAAACATTACTTCCGGTACCCGTTGAACTTTGACTTTTATGTCGATCAATACGTTTTTTTTTTGGAATAAGCCAGTATGCTTTGAAATTAATTGAAAACTTAAATATGATCAAATCATCTATTAGGAATTTAAAGATATTAGCCAAGTGCCCTTCTACCGCCTTGTCCTCTTTTTGCAGATTCTCGTCTCTAAAACAAAAAATTTTGATTCGAAAATTCTGGTATCATTTGTCATTTAAATTAATTTTCTTCCAGCCAATTTTTTTAAGTTTTTCTTAAATATTATAATAAAATAAAAACTTTCTGAGTACTTCTGAGACCTTATTCTGATCTTTACCTAAATCTTGGTTATGAACTTTCGTTTACTTTTCGAGAGGGATTTTTTTTTTAAATTTTTGATCTGGCCATCACCTTTTTATATTCCCAGCTATATAGAATATGCTACCTGTCCCTGCCCCAGTCAGAAGAATATGTGAAATGGCGCTAGGAAAGAGTAAGGACTGGGAATTGCGAATGACTCCTCTGGCAGATGTGGAAGTGTTTGGTGCTGTTGATGGAAATAGAGCTACAAACGGAGAAGGAGTGGTTTCGCGTTCACTAGATCGAGATTCATGATATTCCATGCCTGTGGCGGCATCCGTGTAGCTGACGCTCACAGTCTGTGTGGAACGAGGAAAAGCTAATGGCTCCTCATTCAATTCAGATGTTTGAGTGCCGCGATTAAATAGTTTTGGCTTTGCCAAACGACGACGATATCTACGAATCTTCGCGAGAAATTTTCATAGTGAAATCATTTAAAAGTGATTATGGTATTTCTAAGTAGTTTACCTCTTCTTCGGCAAACTTAAGTTGGTCCTTTAGATCAGTCTCGCGCTCAATGGAGTCTTGAAGTTCACGCTGCAAATGCTGTGGATCCTCCTGAGAGCCACCACGTGTTAAGGATTCGCGTGTAATTTTGGCATCGGCTGAGGTTGATTTGCCTAAAACACCCAGCATGGGAGCTTTCTTCTTGCCGGGATTACGCAGCTCATCTGCCTCGGCCTAAAAATTATCGAAAATTTGGTAAAAAGAAATCTTAGTTTATATGATTTCATACTTGCCTGCAATTTTCTGGTAAGCTCACTGGAAAATCGTAATTCTTCCTCCAGTTTTTTGACCTTGGCAGCAAGTTCCGCGTTGTAGGAACTTTGTCTCTCCTGCTCGAGCGTTTCTATTTTGCGATCACTTTTCTTCAGCTTAAAGCTAAGAATTCGACAATTTTTGGTTGCCTTCTCCAGATCCTTTTGTAAATTTGTCTTGGCCTTGACCTCGTCATCCCGAAATGTGTCCTGCACCTCATCCATCTCAGCTTGAAGATTGAGTATTTCCTTTTTGGAAGCCTGATTCTCTTCCATCAACTCTTCGCATATTTGCTCGGCAGCCTGCAATTTACGCCTTAGCTCCGATTCATTGCCTTTGTGTTCGACCTCTTTCAGACGTAGGTTCAGCTTGCGTTTATCTTCGGTAACCCGATCCAGTTGCTCCTTCATATCGTTCAGCTTTTGCTGAAGAATGAGAGCTTCCGAGGCGGCAGTACGATTCGAAGCAGTGTCCATTGAGGCCAATCGCCGGAGTAGTATATCGCTTTTCTCACGTTCAGCACGTTCGGCCCGTGATTTCATGGCTTCCAGATCGACTTGTAGTTTCGTCATCTGTTCCTGCACCGTATGACTCTCTACCTTTGAAGTTAGGGCAGATGATTTCGCTGGCGTCATGGCGG
This sequence comes from Drosophila willistoni, assembly GCF_018902025.1. Taxonomy (NCBI): domain Eukaryota; kingdom Metazoa; phylum Arthropoda; class Insecta; order Diptera; family Drosophilidae; genus Drosophila; species Drosophila willistoni. Next base: position 8,079,493 of record NW_025814050.1, read on the forward strand.
GTAGAGTCTGTCTTTTGATTTCCTTGCTGGTCACACTTTCACTCACTTCTTTGCGGCGTGTTGTCGAGGATGATGAAACTGAGGATGATGTGGAGGAAGTGGCGGATGCTGCTACTTTCATTTCGTTGTTGGTCAACGAAGATGATGAACTGCTGTTGGTCATTGCACTGCTTGCTGCTGTTGTAGTGGCTACGGACACTTTTTTAGGTGGCAGAGAAGCACGTTTCAATTCCGCCGGTACATTGAGTGATGTTCCTGACTTGCTACGTTCGGGTCGATCTGGAGGTGGTGCTGCTGGCTCACTATCTCTGCGAATATGGAAATTTAAATAATAAAACAGTGTGACATTATTATTTAACATAAATTCTGAAAATTTCTACTTTTCTTTTCTATCAAGACTTACTCTTCTTTCCGTGGAACAGAACGCTCTCGGCTTGATTCCCTTGAATTCAAACTACGCTGTTTTTTCAGGAGATTCATTTTGCGTACACGCTCTGCAAGACTGTCCGTCGATAGGATGACAAGCTCATCTGGAATACTTGAAGTTTTACTAGGGGAGGCGGTAACTCGATTATGAGTAAGAGTGTTTTCCACCTAAAATGTTTGAATTTTTATATTAAAGACTAGATTCTTCTATATTATTACCCTTGGAACGTACCTCTTTGATGTCCAAGGCAGTCGTATGACGCCGTGGTGCCACGGGCAATTTAACCGTAACAGCCACATTATGATCTTCGGCTGTTCGAGTTCCGGTGATAGTGGAACGTTTTGCCTGATCGGCCACCTCATCGATGTCCGGTGTCGAGGCCCAGGATTGGGGACGTTTCTTTAGCTCTACATTGAAGTGAACAACTGAGTTGAGTGGACAAACCATCAAGTGAGGGGCATGCAAAAGTGCCAGTCAGAGTCAGACACCACGAAGTGATCACAAATCACAGATCAGATCACACACATTTTTTTTGGACGTTGACATTTTGTGGTACGTTGTTGGTTAGGTTTAAATAACGTTATGCGTAATGTAGTAGATTAGTTGTTGAGCGAGAGCGAGACGAGCACAGCACGCATGGTGCAGTTGCAGTTTGTGTGCAAGCGCAGCGTGAGAGTGAGAGAGATACATAGACAAACACATCGATTAAACAATTACAAAAATAAACATTACTAAAAATTATGATTATGATTTAGTAATAGAAATTACAGGTAGACCGTAATTTAAGAAAAATAAATATACTTAAAAATAAATCTATTATTATTTTTGATTATTTTGAAAAATTGTTGAAATGGTTTGTAGCTAATTTTAATTTAAAATTGTACTACCAAAAAATGTTAACTTAATTTATAAATAAGAACTTGACTTTCTCTTCTTGCAAGCGATTTAGCTTTAAAGCGCAAATATGAAAAAAAATAGTGAGAAAATCAAGTAAAAATTGTAAAAAGAGTTGGTGTGTAATGGTCCCACTTTTCGGCAGTGTTGGTCAACGAGAGCATTTAAATAAAGAAAACACTTATCAAGAAAAGACTTATTTAAAATTTTATGGAATACTGAACAGAATGTTGCAAAATGATTAAAATATTGAAGCAATAAACTGCCTTGGAAATGGTATTGGCATTGCAATGACATTATATGGTCTCACTTTGCAAAAGTGTTGGTCAGTTAACGCAGCAGTGTTGGTCAACAAATGCACTTAAAGGAACTGGCACACGCAAAAGGTTCGGTGCTTAAAAAACATTTTCTTATTGCTTAAAAGTTCATTGATTTGATCATGAATCCATTCCATGACTCGCCACTTAAGGTAATCATAATCATACTTATATCAACTTAAAATATAAAAAAATTGTCTTAAGCATAGAATATAAATTTTAGTAAGTCAAAAATAAACAATTTAGAAGGTTATTCTTTTTTTCACAAAATCAACATTAAACATTATTTAATTTGGAAAAAACATAAAAAGTTTTCTTACATTTTAACCAATTTTGTTAGATCTTAGTTAGAGTTTTACTAATATATAGTAGTTTCCAAACATAAATCAAGGTATTGATTCTTTTCGATTTTGCAATGATTTATAAATTAAAACACTAATTACTTATACATATATTTAAGGCATTAAATCATACCTATATCATTACTGTTATTTAAATTGACGCTGGTCAAATTTTGCGTTGATGTCCATGTACGCGAAGATGGCCTATAGAAAAGTTTATAAATCAATAATTTAAAACTAAGGTAAATAAAAGTTACTACTATTTTTACCGCGCATTTTGGGCATCGGAGAGATTTGGCGAAGAAGCGGCCACTTCTTCGCCAGGTCTCCGAGCTCCATGTTCCTTATAGTCACGAAAGCAGCGCTTACATCGCGTAGGATAACGTGTTTGTGGATGAAACCCGAGCGGGCACAATTGATCGCCCTTCAGCGATGGGTACAGATGATGCATCTGTTTTTATGAAATTGATCAGCTTTTCTTTTTCTGTGAAAGACAAAAAGAAAAGAAAAATGAATATGAAATTGAACTAATATGAGAACAATTTTTAAAATTTTTTGCTTTTTACCAATAGATATAAAATTTATTGCACAGTGTAAATTTGTGTTAAACCTATTAGTTTTCTGCATTTTGAACACAAAAGTGGAATTCCTGGCAGTAATCCAAGTAAACAAAAGAATGTTGTACATACGTCAATAAGTAGACCATTCGCCGCTTATATCTCACATATAGAGTATATATATACATATATGTATACATGTACATGAGTAGTATAATATTATCTTTCACCTAAAGACTTCATTTCTGTAAAATCCCATTTCGCGGCCTTTTAATTCGAGGCTTTTTTTTTTTAAGAAAATGTAAAACAATAAAAAAGTTCTTTTGCGGTCAACTTATTTTTATATTGACTTTGCTCTAAAAACACAAAATGTTTTCATTAATAAGGTTATATTTGCAGTAAACATTGATGTATTCAATAAATTATATCATATTCAGTTCAACTTTAATGTTTTAACTTATAATAAATGAACCTACATATATTTTATTTTATTTCCTTTGCAAATTATAAAGATTTGGTATTGAATACGATACACGGTCTATCGTAAGTATATTCGTAGGTCCAAATTAATTAAATATAAAAACAACTAAGGTCAAAACCATAAACTTTTTACGATTGTATATAACTTTAGTTGTTTTTCAACGTTTGAGGTGAAGGGAAAATTTTTAACTAGTAAGATCTTTAGAATCCGTAAAATAATGTCTACAACATTCGTGCAAAATTTATTAAACCAAAATAATTGAAAAATTACTTATAAACAAATTTTAGCAGTTAAAAAAGTTTTGGAAAGCCAACAGGAAATCGTCCACAAACTTTTTAAAAAAAAATTCTAGGTATTTTTTTTGAAAGAGAATTTCGATTTTCAGTATATATACATGTATGTGGCTAATAAAGATGAGAAACTTAAAAATTTTGATAAACTTTAAGTCAAACCTTGCATTTAGGCCGGCTCAGGGTCAATCTTCCAAAATTAGATTATTTCAATTATTTCTGTATAGCTATTTCAAGAACCCCCAATCAGCAGACTTCAAGGTCAATAATCCTTTGACTTTTGAGTCAAGATTTAGTATTAATTATTTCATTTCTACAGTTTAGATATACATAACAATATGTGACATTAAACATAAACACCGAAAACTAACTTTAAATGCCAAATAAGTATAGTTAAGTTTTTTATTTCCTCTACCAAAGGGTAAAAAGAAATAATAATATTGACCAAATTCGATTGTATTTTGTCAAATTGGTAGATATTGGATCTGAACAAAATCAAGTCCATAATTAATTTGTTAGGATTGATTTTCGGATTATTTTTACGTATGTATGTATCTACATAGCTAAAAGTATTTTCGAAATATAGTGACAATCGGTATTTTCAGTAAACTAATTTTAACTAGGCCTATTCAGAGTCTTTTGACTATATCAAGGTTTAAATTTTTATACCCTTGCAAAAAGGGTATATTAATTTTGGTCAAAAGTGTGCAACGCATAGAAGGAAGCATTTCCGCCCATATAAAGTATATATATTCTTGATCCGTCCGTCTGGATCAACGCAAACTCCTCCTAGACCGTAAGAGCTACAGAGTTGAAATTTGGCTTTGACAAGCATGTAGGCTTGTATATACTGCAGGCGTTGTATATCTCGGATTCAGCCGGATCGGATGACTATATCATATAGCTCCCATAGGACCGATCTTTCGAAAACCGTGACTTTTGTCAATAACTTCGTTACTTTTGACGCGATTGCTGTCAAATTAAACATTTGTTAGTTTAATATATCTGTCAATGACTGTGCCAAATTTGATAAGGATCGGGTAACTATATCATATACAGTGAAACAGTGAAAACAGTGAATTTGATCAATATCTTCGTTATTTCCTATGCTTAGATTGTAGGCCGTTCTTTCGGAAACATTAGCCTTAAGCTTAAACGTTTTTCCACTTTGCTGGCTATAGGTAAGGAAAGAGTTACCAAAAATGTTGCAAGGGTATACATTGGGGGGGCTCGAAGTTAGCCCCGGCCCTCTGGTTATTATTTTATTATAGCAGTCCTCGGTAGATGAGTTGTCCAATGGCCCAGTCACTTAGAGTTGCAATACCAGGCTAGTGTATGTATGTAGTTTTCGTCTAAGCCGAAGGCCATAGTTCCCATTGCTGGTGAAATATACTTAGGTCGATATACTATACGATACTATATGGAATACAGATAATAATAATAAAAATACTTTATTATAATTATTTTAATTGTTCAATGTTCACATGTACGTACCCACGTTGAACCGTTTTTTGTTGCTAATTTTATATACATAACTAACTTTTTTAACTTTACAACACACAGAAAAATAGGAGTTCATTAGTTGCAAGCATAGCTTTTTCGCTTCATGTAGTTTGAATTCCCAACTAGTTTTAGAGTTGAGGATATGAAATGTCCATTAAAACTCTGGATACTTTAGCGAAAATACATCTCTGCATTTTTTAACTAAGTCTGCAGACCTATTTTGCTACCAAGGATTAAAAATCTAATATATGTATTCATAAGAACCCAGTTTTAAATAACTTCAAAAAGGTTGAAATCTAGACAAATCAGTTTCTAGTGATATAAACACATACATATGTTCATATTTTTATATACATATATGTATATATATAGGTAATAATTATATTTCGTGTGCACCATATCCTGATTCGAATGTATAAATTCTTTTAACTTGATTGAGTGACTTAAAATTATACACTATTAAACCTTTTTATATCATGAAATTATTTTTCATGAATAAAAACAGGGTCCTTTTTTAATTTCTATATAATAAATATTTGTTTACCTTAAAAAAAAAAATAAAAAAAACATTTGTAAATGTCCTTTGAACAAAATGCGATTCTCGAAGCAATCGTTCGCTAAAGGACATTTTAAAAATGACGTATGTATGTATGTATGAATGTTCATGAGATGAAAAGAATCCATCCTTTCGCAGGCTATTGAATACTTTACGGTGCGAATTTTTTTCATTTCTAACCAAGTTAAACCCGCATTTATTTCGTTTTCCAGCTAAACACAAGCAATAAACAAAAATAAAACCATTTCGAACGTAAACTTGAATTGATCAATTAATTATCAATTATTGTAGAAAAGTAAAACGATTTTAGATCTATTTGAACGAGGAAATATAATTTTGATGCAAGCATTTTCAACGATTTCCCTATTTTGAAAGAGTAAACAGTTTTCCATAAACAGCCCATAGAAAGTTTTGTAAATATAAACAATAACAAAATGTATCTAGATACATACTCAATCTCATATATGTACATACATTTGTATCTTTGTATATATAGACTATACTTGGAGAAAGAGAACTGACCACAGGTGGGCAGATCATTTGCGCATCCATTGACTATATCGTTTGCGCATGTTTTTTGGCCATTAAAAACATTCAAAACAAAAACTTGAAAATCGAAAGAAATGAAAATTCTCAAAGAGAGCGAAAGAGCACAAGGAAATAAAGAGATTGAGTATATATAAATGTACGTATGTATATAGAAGAGACCACAATGCGCCCTGTTGCAAATCCCTAGCACGTTTAAAAATAATTATCAACCATTTTAACCTATTTTCATTATTGTATTCTGCAAAAAATATTGAGACTTTATTTAGAATATATATACCTAGGTACACATAGGTATGTTTGTACATATATATTCATAGTGATTCAGTATTTAAATATTTAAAACTTACACAAAATATTTCCGCATTTAGAAGAGTTTCTAGCTGTAGTTGAGGGGCGCCGAATGGGAGGGCCCAGCTGCATATGCTTCGAAAATGGATGAGTTCGATGCCGAAGGCGCCCGCAAATTGTGCGGAACTTTTTCTTTTACCTCGCCGCACGAAAGACAAAAAAAAAAACAGTTTTTAGTTTAGGGTTGCGTAACACTAAAAGATTTTGCCTTTTGTCTTCGTTTTATTGTCGCAATTTTCACAAAAACTAACTATAACTACTATAAAAATAGAATTAATTCTCAGCAACTTCTTTGCAATCTATCCCAATCTAGGGGATACCACTGGGAATTGGTTTTTTTTTTGCGAATATTTTTAGTTGTTGATTTTCAGTTTTCGTTTGGAATATATTGCGATTAAATGAAACTTTTGCTATATTTTATAAATAGAACACACACAATTTATATATGTTTTTTCTTTGCATTTTAAATGGCAGCGCACATTTTATTTCTTTTTTCTGTAATAAAAATAAATTTTTAACGAATTCAGAAATATTATTTCTTGTTTACTATTTTTTTTTAAATTTAATTCAACTTTTTCCCCTTTTTTACATTTTTCACTTAGGAAATTCACACACATTCACAGACATACAAGGGGTATGTGTATATATAGACATATGTATATATCTTTGATACAGCATTGATCGAGCACTCGAAAATACTTATATAGTTAGCTGCATCTCTTTCGCACCAATTGCACAGGCCACGCACTTTGCATATCTTTTATTTTGGCTTGCGAACGCTTTGAAAATCGACGAGAAACTAAATTTAAATAATTCTTGAAAGCTTCAAGCAACCAAAAAATTTGTATATAGAGATATATGCATGTAGGTACAATCAATTGACCACCCGGCACACTCTTTTACTCTCAGTGGAGCAAAGAAAGAGCAGTTTTTCCTCCCCAAAAGATAAAAATTGAGAAATGACACATAGTAAGGAGACGATGGAATGACGTAGAAGTCGATCCAAAGGTAGTTTTTTTTCTGCTTTGGCATTTAAATATTGTTTTATAATCCATGCTATCAATAATTTAATTGGTTTGCATGTCATGGTAATTTATAAATCCAGCATATACATAGGTACTTCGAAGGCCCCACCAAATTTCTTCAGACTTTACAATCGTCAATTAAAAGGCAGCAAAAATGATGCCAGGAAAAGGTGTTGCTTTCAAAAGTTGCTCAACAACAATGTTGCTAGCTGTTCATGTTGCAAGACTGACTACTTATAAGACAGTTTGACTTCATGTGAGCGAAAAAGCTTTGGTAATTTTGATTTATTTGGAGTAAACAATATGTTTCTTTAATAACTTTGTAGTTCCTAAAATTATATACAAAAAAACTTGAATAATTTTGCAAGTGATCGTTTATGTATATTGTACATGTATAATTGGTTAAAATATTTTAAATAAGACATGGTTAAAGACAGGAAAAGTGGTCACAATTCCTATTCCTGTTATTTTCAAAAGATTCTTTATAGGGAGAAATGTTCCCATGGCTTAAACCACCTGAAAGCAAGCCATTTATTGCAAAATGACAGCATCTCAAACCATTTTAGCCCAGAATTCGTTTATAACGAATCGTTAGTCCTTTTCGTTTAATTAAAGTGATAGACTTGGAATTATACAACAAGATTAAATTAGGATCTTGTCTCGCAAACACTTTGTAACAGTTGCAAAATCATTAATTTACCCAAAGAACACCGAAGAAACACTAAAATATATAGGTATTTTTTGCAATTAATTTAGATTCACAATCGATTTCATTCATGTTTATAGCCCTACACATACAGATACAAAATATATCTTGTATATTTCTTATACAAATGTTTAAATTGTTTAATAAAGTCATATATTATCTCGCTCTTAGTTTGTTTACCGAATAAAAGTACTAACAATATGTTTCAAGTTATGGAATTTTATTCAGAAATCATAAAGACGATAGATCACGGAATACATACATATTGTACGTTCGTGTGTGTGTGTGTGTAATTTCCTGTTATTATGTATAAATTACTTAAAGATTATTAGTTGCTAAGAACTAATGCAGAGTATCCATGTGTATGTATATATAGATGGATGTTTTCTTATGTATGTATGTATGTGTGTGAGTGTGTATATATGAGCTGGTGAGGAAGTGTGTTTTGTGAAACAAAAAATGAAAGCAAAAGGCATATATTAAAAATTAACAATGACAAGGATTGATGTATTGCCGTAATCGGTAATGGAACCGAAATAGGCGTCTATCATGTTAGATTGTTCGCTGGTGCCTGATTCTGATGCTGATCTGTTTGTTGGTCATCACCGGCAACGGGTGCTGGGGATGGTGACGTTGTGGTCGTTGTCGTTGTTATCGCAGCGGGTCCATTATTATTCTCATTGGTCACAACTGGATTAACTAGCTGCTGCGGCTGCTGCTGCTGTTGATCCTCATCGACTGGCAGTGTCGGCGGAATTGAGAGCGCTTGCGTTTTGCTTGGCTCCGGATTGTTATATATTTGTATAACCGAATTGTTGTTCATATTCTCTACTGATGCCCCCGATATGGATAGATCATCAGCTGAATCATCGGCTTGGCTATCAGTTTGCACTGCCTTCTCCTCCAGCAAATGATCCATTTCTCTTATGGGCCGTTGAGCTGAACCATATTGCCGAGATATTTGCAGTAATTCGCGTAGCGTTTCATTTTCCAGACGCAACTGAGATATGGTCTGCAATTCCCGCTGCACCAAATCATCGTCCACAGTGGCTGCCCGTTGCATGACGGCGGCCATCTCATTGATTTTCTCCCGTTGATCCCGTATAACCTGATACAGGCGCTCGTTATAGAGCTCCTTGAAATTTATTTTACTATCCAGCACCTTGGTCACTGTGTGTTCCCGATACTTTTGCATCATTAGCTCCATGGCCCGTTCGTAATCCTCAATGCAGATCTTTAGCTCACGATTCTCTTTGAGAATTTCGGAACTGTTAATATTCTGCTGCTGGATGCGATTTACCATATCGGCATTGGTCTTGTTGTTGGAAATGCGATTGAGTGACTCAATATCATCCTGATACTGTCGAAGGCTCTCCACAAACCGATTATTGGTCTCTGCCTCCTCCAGCAAGGCTGTGCCCAGTACATCCAAGTCCTTGACCCGACTGGCCATACGCTGAGCGTCCAATATGATCTGACCCACCGATAGATTCGACATGGTGTGTATTAATCCAATTGAAAATTTTACGTTTCTTTTGTCTGCAAGAATGAAATGAATTGAACTAAAAAAAAGTGGAACCAGCATGTCTCTGTATCACTCTGCAACTCTACCTACTGCTTACAATCGTTTTTAGTGCATTGCCGTCTGTGATTTGAAATTTTTGCAACTCATTTAAAATTTATGTTGCAAAATAAATGATTTGAATAAAATAAAAGAATGCTAATAGAAATTTTGGCGACCCAATTATATTTTATTTTAGCTGACAGCTGACAAAGTTGCCATCGTTTTTGCAGTTTGACGAACTAGTTCCAGTTGTTTTGCCAATCTGGGGCGTAGCTAGGGCTGCAAAACTTCTGTGTGAACGAAATATATTTTACTAAATTTGTAAAAAATACAAATTTTTGTTTATGTGATATACTCTTTTATAATAAATGTGATTAAAATTACTTTGAGATATCGATAGTTTAAGAAAAGTCTTAAAAATTTCTTCTATTGTGAGACTTTAAACAATAGCTTTGATTTTTTGTACGTACATTTAAGCAATTCTTTAAACGGGCGAGTTTTAAAAATAAAACCATTTAAGAAAAAAATCTTGATCGTTCAAACTGTGGAGACTAAGTAAATTATATCGCAAAAACTTTCTAAAATCGGGTTTTAAATTTATCTCACTCTACAATCTAAAGGATTATTTTTTTAATAAAAGTTTATTTAGTAAAAAAAAGGGAAATTTTTTTTATTGTCTTTTTTTTTTTGTATTAAAACACTATCAGTACAGAATTTGAACTTATGTCAAAACATGGAAGACTTAAATATAGACCAATAGGGTTTTTAGATAAACACAGTCTAGTAATATCTAATTAAGTACTTAAAATTGTAATTTATATCTTGTGTAAATTTATAAAACATGCATGCACAACTGAGAACAGAGCGACAATTTTTGTAAATTTCTAAGTACATTTTCAATATGCAAAAAAGCAGTTATTGTTTTTTTTTAAATTATATAAAAAATACAGGATTTCCCTATAGTAAACTGTTATGATTATATCAGACTGCTTTTATATATGGCTAATTTGTTTTATTTTTTAACCATCCTCTTATTTAAGGATGTATTTCCTGATGTTCGGATGTTTTGTCTTAATTTCTAAATTAAATTTTGTTCGTTTGTCTTTGTTAAATCACTTTTCGTATTAGATTTGTTCGTGGAGTTGTTGATTCGAAAGTTGAGATTTCTATTTTAGAGATATAAAAAGTTTCTCAACTTGTGCAATGCGCGTTGTCGTTTTGAAATTAAAGTTAAAGTAGAGGTAGAGAAATATGTATACTTGGTAAATAATACATTAATTCATCTCAGAGATAAGGAGAAGCTCTGTCTGAAGACAAATGCATTATCTAGAGATAAGCTATGTATTACATATAGACTAAAGATCACGTTTAGATTTACACGCCCACGCTGTTAAGACTTCCCGACGAAAGATTCTCGGAGCGACTCGATAGACGTGGACGCTTAAGGATAACTCGCTGCCCGGTGGTTGTGGTTTCGCTACCGATTTGCTGAAGATTATTATTGCTGCCCGGTGTACGTTCCAGGGTGCGTTGTGAACGCCTTAGCGATGATGACGATAGACGTCTCTGGCCATGATCATAGTCGTATGTCGTGGGATGATTTTGTTGTTGTCGCTGAAAATACACCAATTCCGGATCTGCTTCAAGGTGTGGGGAGTTTAAATTAGTGTTTGTATTCTTCTCATCTAATGGTTGTTGTTGCTGCTGATCGAGGGGATTCAGGGTAATGTGAATGTGACGCGAACGCTGACGCTGCTTACTACCAGGAACTCCTCCACCGGCCAATGGTAAGAAATCTTCACGTAGCTCTGCTAAACGCGGTTTGTTTTGAGAATTTCTTCCATCTCCACCGTTTCGATTCTTGCGGCGACACAGACAAAAACTGAAAGCGATAAGTAGAAGCAGGAGTAAAGCTCCTCCTCCTATGGTGCCTGTGAGCAATGGATTTAGGCTATAGGTCTCATTATGATTCGGAGTGGTATTAACATTCCGATCTCCACCCTTCTGTTGTATGGGTTGCTCCGTAGTTGTTAGCTTCGACCGCTGTGTTCGTCCTTGTTTAAGTGCACTAAATTCCGAAGCGGAATCTGCGCTAAACGACTGCAATTTGAACTCGTAAATGGTGCCAACTTCCAAACTGCCGATGTGAAAGCTTCGTGCTTTCGCCCCCTCAATGGTGGCTTTCGAATACTCTCCAGCAAACGACGAAGGACGATAGTAGGCATAATAGCCAGTAATCGATTGCTCATCCGCATCATCCGAAAGGCGCCAATGAAGCACCACAGCTGTCTCCGAATACTCATCGATCTTTACAAGCTCTGGTACCGGCATGGGCTCCAAAGATGAGCCACGTTGTAGAAAGAACTTGGCCGATGTATTGCTCTCTTTGTTATCATTATTGGAATACACGGCCATAATACGAAAACGATATGTCCGTTGAGGTTTTAGATTAGTCACCGAAGCAGTGAAATTCTTTCCAAGTGCTGAATTCCATTTGGGTTTGCCATAAGGTATATTTTCATTGGTCGTCTGCCACATTTTACGCTTGCCCTCATTGATTAGACGATACTGAACTTTGAAGAATTGAATGGGCAATCCTTCATTACGTTGAACATGCCAGCGAAGCATTACTGACTCATCGGACAAGCGGGTGACATTTGGAGCCGATGGTGGAACCATTATCTGTAACTTTTTCGGACGTTGTGGTCTACTCACAACTAAATCAGTCTCATTGACTAGCTTGGGATTAACCTGAAGCAATGTTCCAGCACTATGCTCACCCAAATGATTGCGAGCAAAACATTGCACATATCCGGCGTGTTCTTTAAGGACCTTCTTTAATACTAGATATCGACCATTTGATAGCAATTGCGATTGATTCACTTCGTGACTTCTCTTGCCATTGAGTAGCCAGTAAATTGTGGGCTTAGGTTCACCTTTAGCCTGGCATTCCAGTTGCAGGCGATCACTTTCGTTGGTTAAGCTTCCAGCCCAGGGGGCTTGGACAATAACCGGAGCCTGCTCCACTCTCACATTGATATATAGCTCCAGAGGTGGACGTATTCCATTATCCAGATAACAAATATAAATGCCAGCATCTTCTACTTGTACGGGATTTATTTCCAAGCCATACGATAGTAATTTACTGCGTTTATTGGGCACAGCGGCGGTAACATTGGGACTACTCCATACAGGTATGGGGGGCGGAGAACCGACTCCAGGACATACTAAAAGAAGGCGCTGACCTTCTCTTGTGGTAACTGATTGCCTAGTTGGTTGTCCAAACAGTAAATATGGTGATTTGCTACCTTCCTGCTTGGTCACGTGCAATTCCATAGAACTGGGAATGGGTAATCTCACTCCGGAGGCAGTATTGGTGGCCATGCACGAGTATACGCCATTGGATTCACTTGAAATATTATTTAATATTAAGGTTCCATTGTGATTAAGAGGTTGGATTTCTTTGCCATTCTTATAAAATGACCAACTTGCCAGGGGATTGGCTTGCACCTGTTGGCCACATGGCCAAATAATTGAATTTCCTGGCGCAGTGCGCCAATTTAAATGAGATTCCTTTTTCGTGGCTAAACTAATCGAAGCCAAATCTAAGCGGGCTATGGTCGAAGTTACCACCAATGGACCAAACCATCCGACACAGCGATATTCACCTAATGATTCTGGTCTCACGACAATGGCCAATCGGGAAATGGCATATTCATGGCTGATGTTCACCTTTCCTGCCACAGAACTCAAATAGATAAAACTGCTGGAGATGGCCGATGAGGAACTGGAGGTATTGCTATAGCTCCATTCGAAACGCTCCGGCGGCAAACTGGTCTCGCATTCAAAGACCACCTCATCATCAAGGGGCGCCACAATTGATTCGGACGAGCGAAGAATTCGCACGCCAGGCGAGGGCGAGGTGGAGGACAAAACCGGAATTGCTTCAAGCTTCGACGTCAGCAGCAGCAGAAGCAGCAAGAGCATCATCAGCAGCAGCGACGACGACGACGACGACATTGGGAGGCTGAGAGTTGGCTCTAAGGTGTAAGATGTAGGTAAAAATGTAATTTAAAATGAAATCCTTCAATTATAATTTATCATATTTAACCATCACCTTGTCTATAAGTATTTCGTTTTTTTCTTTTTCTTCTCAATTGCTATCCCTTTGAGATGCGCGTTGCGTTGCGTTTGCGCAGTTATGAAATTTTCACTCGAAAGATTCATTCATTGTGCTTATAATGGAAATGCATTTTACCTTAATAACAAAAAAAGTCGTTAAAATTAATGTTCATTTTAATTAACCGACGATATATACGACACTTGCACATGCAGCACCACTTAAACAACAACAAGCAGAGCAAATAAACAATAGTATTTTATCGCGGATGCTGGAACTGGTACTGTGTGACGCTGGGTGCCACTGAGTTCGGTACCTGCTTCTGTTGATCGGAACTGGTTCCATCAAGGTACATGATCATGTGCGGGTGTCTACAGTGTAAACTCGCATAAAAGGATGAAGCGGGATAAAACTATAAAATTATGTTGTCGTTTCCAAATAGTCTACAAACCAGCTAGAAAGCAATTAATGAATTTGAATAATAATTTAATAGGAATATAATTCATTAACTTATGAAAAATCGACTCTAAATGGAAGTTTAATCATTGCTATAAACGCATAGTACTTGTAAATTTGCTTTAAAAATTAAACCAAAAGTATAAGAACTCATTCTAAATGGAGTCGGAAATGAAGTCAATATACTATATACATATTAAAGTTTCAGAAAGTGAGGTACAAACTACAATGATTAAGTTATAGGAGATTTCTGTAATTTGTTGTACGAAATAGTTAAATCAATTATATATTATATGTATTTTGAAATTGGACATTCTTATTTTAGAATCAGTTCTTAAGTAGCAGTACTTAAATATGTAAATGGGGGATTACGCGGGCGGCTTTTGCACCTTGGCCAATTCGACTTTAAATTTCGAAATCGTTTCTCGAGCCAATTTTAGTTTGTCTTTTAAACTAACTATCTCGCCTTTGACCTTTTGTTTAACATTTACAATATTGTCCAGTGTTTTAATCTTTTTTTCCTCAACTGAAATAAAGAAATATATTAAAATCATGAATGGCTATATAGTCAAATTTTAATTACAATCTGTATCATGGCTAGACACTCCATTGGCACTCTGTTCGGATAACTGCAGATAATGCTGCATAACTTGGGTGGGCTCTTGGAACACAATCTCTTCATATGATTCCGATACTAGGCCTTTTTTCGTATCCATGGTGGTGGATGAAGTAAGCTCGCCATCGACTACAGGCGATTGGAATAGCTTGAGAATGTGATAGCATGTCACCGGTCGCTCGGATTGATCATTAAAGTAGATTTTGATGACCACTTCGAATTCACCCCATCCGGTCTCCGTGATTTCGTAGGGTGGCTTTACCACAATCCTATTGGGATTAGCGTAGCTCTCGTGAAGTTTAAAGTGCACCTTTTTCACATATATCGACATGTCCTCGTTGAAATAGGGCTTCAAATATACTTTCCATTGATGTGTATGTCCATCTTCCTCCCGTTTTTTTCCAAACGAGCGGGCAATGTTGCCATAAACAATAGGCTTGACGATAGTTACGCCCTTGAGCCGACCACCAGAATCTGTTCCAAATTCAGCCATTTTCGGAGAATAACTATTTTTTTATTTATTGTTGCAAATAATATCAAATTTGAACAAATTTGCAAAAAATAACAAAAACATTAAGCCATTGCTGCCAGATTCCAAATTGCTATCGATAAGTCAGGGCTGTACAATCATGATGAATACGGCCACACTGAATTTAATCGATATACGATTGCCCAACTCATGTGGTTGTTAATTTTGGAAATACTTAATTTCTTCTGATTTATAAATGGCAAAGATCCTGCAGAAGTATACAAAATTCTCCTCAAAGGAGCTTGAACAGTATGCAGCCAATACAGAGTCCTGTGTGCGTTGTATCAACACCGATATGCATCTCTCAATGGGTCCCTATGGGATGGCCAGTTTTAAAAGTGCCCTACACGAGCTCCTCATCCGCACAAAGGTGGGCATTTACAATGCCAATCTACAAGGAATTGTGCTGGGAATCAAGAATATAAAGGTTTTGGGTCACACTGCAGCCTTGCGGTCAGATGATCCTACACTTCATTTGCTTATCAATGCGGACTTTTATGTGTTTCGCCCTGTGGCTGGTGCAGTTCTTAATGGTGTGGTTCGGCACATATCCAAGCATCAGGTTAGCGCCGTTATATACAGAGTCTTTAACACAACCATTCGGTTCACCAACAAGAAACAGACTCGAGAAGGTATAACAATGGATCAAGATATCAAGTTTCGCATCAAAGATTTTGATATTAGTAATGTCATGCCTTATATAGAGGGTGAATTGTTACTGGAGGAAGAGCAACAGGTGAGTTCTTTATTAACTTTATTTAAATATTTCTATGTAACTATATTTTTTGAATTCCTAGAATAAATCTATCAAGTTTGACATCGACGAACCCGAGGAGGATAACAAACTAAATGTGGAATTAGATGCTATTTTAGAATTAATTAAAACCGAACCCATCCCAGAATCACCCAAAAAGAAGCAGACAACCAAGCGGAAAAAGGACGAAGCTGAAGGACCAAAATTAAAAAAAGTCAAACAAATAAAAGTGGAACCTGTCTAATTTTCAAATCAAATCAACTGAAATTTTTGAAATCTGCAGTACAAGTTTTATAAAATGTAAAGCATTTTATAAGACAAAAGGGAACCATTTGGAACTGTTTGAATTCCTATATTGTTAATTCCAAATGCGTAAGAAATATCTTGAAAGTATGGGAACATTATTTTTTTTCGTCATTAATAAGTGGAGATATCCACTTTATAAAAGATGTCCTAAAAAACATCTTCAAACTTCAACATTTTTCTAATGTTTTAATATTCTGACTTCCATTAAATTAATGTATATATGTATGTATGTACATTATAAGTAGTTTAAAACATTAAATCTCAAATAAATCACTTTACTTATTTGTAGACACATTATTGTCATGTCAGTACTTGGAAAGTAAAGTCATCGTTGGTAAATAACTCTTTAACAAATTGCAAAATCTCAAAAAATACTTTTCAGTAACCTATACGAACTGCATAGAAATTGTATTTGGGTTGAATTTATAGGAATTTATCATTGTCTAGGCAAATAATATTAAGCAGTCAAGTAATCTGATACAAATTTTGGGATGCTATATAGCAAGGTGCTCCGGACATGGAGGTCTAAATTAGTTAATTAGTCTCAGCAATTAGCTCTGGTCTAGACTTACCATCAGAGGGGATTCGTTTTGGTTGCCTACGTGTGATATTTGAAACCAAACTAATTAAAATCGCCAGTTTGGAATGTTTTTTTGGTTTTGTTTTTTTTTATTACATATGTATTTCATACAAATAGAGTCAATATTTTACAATACATTAAATACAATATTGTTTATTATAGTACTTAGTTTTTTTTATTATTATTCGTTTTTTGTTTGTTTGGTTTTTTAGTTTCTCATTTTGTTTTGGTTTTTTATAAATAATTAAAAGCTTGTCACATATAAGTATATATTTATTTATTTTTGATTTCGCTAATTATTAAATAACAAGCAAATGCAATACGAGATCCTAAAATAAACTATACACACATATAACATATAATTATTTAGTTATAGGGATTTTCTAGGCATGTGGGGCAGGTGAAAAAACAACAAATAACAATTTTTTTGGGCGGGTTAAGGAAAAGGTAAGGAAAATCAATGCTACATATAATATATACCACTACAAGGAACATTTACATAATGTACAAACATACATACATAATTATATAATGATTTTATTTCCCCACTTTAATTTTGTTGCATTGTCTATAAAGGGTTGGAGTGAGGAATTGAAATTAGGAAGAATACTAAATCAAACGAGTATATATCAGGTTGGGGGAGGGGCAGAAATAGATAGTTTAGTACTATATTTAGGTATATACGAGTAGAGTTGGGAGGGTATATTAGGTTAGACAGAGATTTCCTGAATATGTACACGTTTTTTGCCTCCACTAGTCCCTGAACTTGGTACCGTGCCACCGCCAGAGGTGGTCTGACGCAGGATTCCAGTCTGCTGCTGGTGTTGCTGTTGCTGCTGCTGCTGTTGGGCAGCTAGAAAGGACCTGGGTGGTGGCGGTGGTTCAGGTATATCATCATCTCGCATTATATCAGCTTCACTTGTTACCCCCGCCTTAACGGCTTCTTCAATGGCCTTAAAAGACATTTGATCTGAGGATTGAACGGCATAATCGAATTGCTGTGGACTTGGAAACTGCATGCCGGGATCCAGTACAAATGATCCACGTTTACTGCTCAACCCCGATGTTGTCTCTATAACCGTCGGCAATGGATTATAAGTCACCATTTCTATGGGTTTCGTTTTCAGCAGATCTAAAGTGCTCGTCGAGCACGGTCCCCAGTTATCCATCATCAGAGATGTTTGTCCAGCACTAGATGTTGATGCTGGTGGCAATTCCACCAATAGTTTCTCCTCTTTCATTTGCTTGGTCTTCTCATCATAGCAACTGTATTCACCAAAGATAACGCCCACACCTGCCACGGCTCCACTGCCTCCCGATTTGCTATCAACTACCGCACCACTTAACGTATAGGCATCACTGCCATCGCCATTCAATTTAAGGACACTGGAATTCTTGCTCGTATCGCCTTCTTGTAATTCTTCCTTTGTCTTGGCATCCCGAGCACGTTTCTCCCTTTGGTGATAGATTCCGGCAAAGATCAGAACATTTAGGATCAATAAAAAGCAGCCAACTGCCACAGTGGCTATTAAGGCTGTGGTATAACTCTGAAACTGTTTGCCGCTCAAGCGACGCAGTAACTCAAGATTCCCTATAATTCCAGTGGATGCAGTGGCCAAATCCTTTTGATTTTCCAAGCGTGTTGTCTGACCAGTGCGATTGTCTTTAGGCGCTTGAGTGGTGGTCAATTCGGAGACGGACATAGCACCATCAATATTGCACTCTGCAAAGAATATGTAAACAGTTTTAGTCAAAAAGGTCGCAGAATGAAAATTTTGGAAACTTAAATACAGAAAGAGATACGAAAGGATCAAAAAACGAGTCCACCTAACTTATGTGCCTAAAGTTATGTGAGTAATACATAATAGAATAATAAACAAAGATGAAAAAGTTTTGAACATTAAGTTTGGGTAAAATTTGACTTTCTTAAATTTGATAGAATCTTGGCTATAAGCGAGGTAGAAGACAATTTTTGCAAGAAATATTAGAAACATATAGACACACACTTTTCATAGACACGCGCCTTATGGTATGCTCTGCTTATTTCATTTTACTTCATTTAGTTATAATTCTCAACTAGTCCTAGCATATTTTAAGTCCTCTTGGTTTGGTTCTTTTTTTCTATTATTTCTTTGTGTTAAATATATATGGATTCAGCGCTTAAATGAATTTGCAAAAATCAAAGGCCCTACCATTAAAGTTTAGTGCAGAACTCAAATCAATAGACAACCTGTTGCCCACATTATTTGAGCTGTCTATCATTTTGTAGTAAAAAGCAGAGGGATACATTTTAAGCCAGCTAATACCCAAGGTTCTCAAAGCATAATCAAAATTTTGGTACCTGTAGTGGTCACTCCCGTGGTTATTGCATTCACGGCCTGTGTGGCATTTGGACTATGATTCTTGGATGGAGCTGGTGGCGGAGTTGTCGTCCTCGTTGATTGTATGAGCAGAATATTATCATCATCCGCTGGTTTTATCTGCAGTTGAGGTCGAACAACTCCTACAAAATAAATAAATATTATAATGAAGTTGAGATTTTGGGAAGATCGTATGACGGAGTACCAACCTTCATAGAGATCTCTATTATTCATATCGTCCTGAAACTGATGATGCCGCATAGATTGGTCGTTAATGTTAAAATGGCGATGCAATTGGGGTATAAGATTTAGCCACATGGATAGCTTATGTCCTCTATAATGACTTTGTATATTGGCTTTGTTGCCTAGAGGAAAAACCAGTAAGAATGCATCTCAAAAAGAACAAAATCTTTAAAATTTGGCTTACCCAACTCTACATATAATTGATTGACCACATCGTAGGCATCCCAGAATGGTAATTCATCGCCATCGTAGCTGCCTGTGTCCCCACCATTGCCCAGGCCCAATTGGGTGAAAACTCCAGCTCCTGCATCGTTACTCCTCAATCGTCTTCTAACATAGCCTCGTTTCTCGTGCATGGCATTGCTGCGACGTTGATTATATAGAACAGCCAGGCTCATGGCTTCACTTGCTCCAGATGCATGGACTGTGGAACGTTTCTGTAGCTGATGTGAAGTCGCCACTGAAGCATCTCTGCTTAGACCCTGTTGAGGTAATGGAGCATTTGCCGTAGATTGGTTGGGATTTCTACAAATACAAAATAATCACTCTATTAATTTACCGAACTCAGTTGTCTTTAACTCTCTTCGACATTCTTACCCAGTTTTGGCAAAATTGGATAGATAACGCAGCATAAGCCGACCAATTTGATGCTCTTGTGTTGTATAATTATGTGGAAAAAGCGGTGAAACGGGTAGACCTAACCAAAATGGGACATCTTCACCGCGTACTGAGCCAGTTCTCTAAATAACATTAAAAATAAAATAGAATTAATTGGTAAATCCATTAATGGTTTATATTTAACCCACCTGTGGATATTCTTCTTCGATCGTTTTATGCTTAAAATGCAAAAAATATGTTCGACCACCACGCAAACTATGCATATACCCTAACTTAATCAATGGCGATGCTGTATGACCATCACTTAGAAATTGTAAAGTAGCATCGCGGGAACTCAAAGGATTGCGTATGGCCTTCTCCCAGTCGGTGTACTCATTCTATTTGTAAGAGATTGGAGTTAATAAAGTTAAGTATATATATTTTAAGTATTAACCCACCTTTAAGACGGCAAATATCTCATTCAAATGATAATGGAAATTATTGCGCACAAAAGTGCGTAAAATGCGATCACGTCGCGTTTCATTAAAACCAAATTCCAAGTCTTGGGCACTCAAGTCCAGATAGGATTCCACAGATGTAAGGCAGAAGATGAGGTCACGTTTCGGAAAGTTTGCATATTCAATTCCTGAAGTACTGTATGACACAATGACAATGAGTTTTTAGATTATCATCAAAGTTGTGAAACATTTTGTAAATTGCTCTTTACTTACCTAACAATAGCTGAGCCCATGGGTAGAGTGGTGCTACCCATGGGATTGGCACCAGGCGATATGACAGTTCCATCCACGAATGGTGCAAAACCCACCAGGAAACTGAATTGGAAATTAATTGAGAATAATAAATAAAGTAAGATAAATTTTAAGACTGAGAAATGGCTAATATTGGAAATTAGTGGTGGACAAAAAATTAATACAGGACCGTGATTAACACCTCTAAACTATTATAAGAGACCTAATGAACTTAAATCGGCCTATGTAATCTTTAGTAAGTTAAATAAATCAAATGTTTGCACTTTATGTAAATATTTGTAACAAAACTCATGAATCATTTTGGCCCATAAACAGAACGACAAGTTTCTTTGTCTTACTTAGGACTTGGTTAAGAAAAGTGAGAAAAGTAAGAACCGCAGCTTAAGATACTTATAAAGTTTTAAGGCCGTAATATTTTCGAAAATGTTTTCTAAAAAGTTTTTTAATCATAAATTAAATGTGCTATAAACAGACTTTAAAGTTTAAACTGTCTTGATTAGAAACTTTTCGCGCATATTTGGTGCAATTTGGTTATTTCGAAAATTCTTCTTTGCAGGCACATTGAAACTAACCCGATGGCCAACTTTCTTAAAAAGAACCCGACTTTAACAAGTTGTGAATTTCTAAATTTTGAAAAGATTGAATTGATGAACTCTAGTAGCAAAAAAGTAGAGTTTTATTTCAGGAAGAGTATTGTTCCATGAAAAGAATTCACTAGAATTGGAAGTTCCATCTGTTTAATTAGAAAATTATATCAATATTATACTTTAAATATCATAAACGGGTCAAATTTACGGATCTATACTTTTCTGAACTCTTTCTTTATTATTGACTTGAAAACTCAACTATTAATTGTTTTTTTTTTTTTTTTCCTGTTTTGTGTGCTTCTAGTCTTAATTATATTAAATAATAATTAATGATAATATGGACTAAAAAAAATGAAATTATCAGTAATCTTAAGTAAATATTGGGAGATCTAGTTTATAATAAGGTTTTAACAAAGGATAATTTCCTCACAGCTTTAAGTATTTCTTTGTGAAAACAAATGAGTTCTAAGAAGAATATTTGAACAATCATCAACAATCAACAAACATTTTGCTTTAACTTCCATTAAATAGACTTGAGGCTATTACATGGGATTTAATTAAACAAAAACCGTGTGACATGTATTTAGCTCTTCAAATATGTGGTCAGCTCCTTGACAACCAGTAAGGACAATCTCTCTCATAACTAGATTATACCTGAGTAACTGCACAATTAGGAATGCACAACAGATTCATCAAATTACCAGAGGTAATTAGTGCATCAAGGTTTTTGGGACAGATAACATAGGTAAGTAGTAGTCGGAATTCAGTTGGCATTTTGGCTTGTAGCCAGCAGCAACAGACACATCCACTCACATATGTATGTAGGTACATTTTGACTAATCGACAATTGCTTTATTTCCAACAAAAATGTCTAGAAGCAATTGGTGAAATTCTATTGTGCAACTTAATGGTATGGGGGACTACATGGCACATGCCTTCGCATGAATGGCTTCCTATAAGTATATGTTTAAGTCACGTAGCAAGTTGAGGAAAGCAACGCCTATGTAGCAACTAGTAAAGGCTCTTAAGATAAGCTCAAGTCACGTTGCAAGTTAAAGAAAGTACGAAAAATATTGTCTTCCACCTTTCACTACCATCTGATGCCAGTTTTTTTTTATTTTTAAAGAGTTTTTCTTACCGTGGGTGATCAATTTTAACTGCCAGCAATTC
The DNA here is from genome assembly GCF_018902025.1 of Drosophila willistoni. Classification (NCBI taxonomy): domain Eukaryota; kingdom Metazoa; phylum Arthropoda; class Insecta; order Diptera; family Drosophilidae; genus Drosophila; species Drosophila willistoni. Next base: position 8,102,139 of record NW_025814050.1, read on the forward strand.
AGCAACACTTTTTGTACGTAAACAGGGAGCTAGATCATCATAGAGCATATCACCATGACAGCCAGTCTGTTCGGCTACACGACGTTTCACAAACAAGGGATTCTTTTGTATGGCCCAAGGAGACAATGCCGATCCACTGATCAATACAGTGCGCTGTATAAGATCTAAAAAGAAATGAAAATTCATTGATTAATTCCCATTTATAATCATTTTTCTCCATTGCTTACCACTTGCCACTGGTGAGACAACCAATATATTGGCTAGCACAGCGCCCGTACCATAGCCCAATAGTGTGATACTCTGTGGATCACCACCGAATGCTGGTAAATTCTCTTTGAGCCAATGTAAACCGGCAACCAGATCCATTAAACCAAAATTACCCTGGGCACTCTCTTTGCCTCCAGTTTTAAGGAAACCAAAGATACCCAAGCGAAAATTGATTGTCACCACAATGACATTACCATGGGCTGCCAGTTCAGAGCCATCATAGGGATTACCCGAATTCCAGTCATACGATTCGCCATGTATAAAGACCACAGTCGATAGCTTTGGTGAACTATCTTCAGCGGAATCTTCAGCTGTTGTAGAATCGGTCTCCTGATTGGGTCTTTCGCTTGTGTAACCTATTGATTTTTTTGAGAAATATTCTTTTAGATTTGCAAACGATTTGAAGCATAGGCGGATATGAAGGTGTACAATTGGGCGAAATTTGCCCCCTAAAGTATGCAATAGACTTCCAAAAACATAGAATTCTCCTGTATAAACTTTGGCTACAAACTGTACTTTACTTTCGGGGATTCATTTTCCCGATTTGACATTCCAAGATCCGTAACTTATCTAAGGAATTGCTTTTAGGTGGTTTTATGGTCATCAGAGTTAGCAAGTCCGCAGCGCTTGCAGTATTTTCTAGTACCAACTGCAATGCACTACGGAATTGATAGCTACAATGCCTTGAATTTGGATTAAATTTCGTCAAATCTTAAGTTTTAAACTTACGTCTGAGGTGTTGCGTCTCATAGGGCACATAGATATTAAGATATAAACAGTCTTCCGATTGGTTCTTAAGCAGCGGCAATAATCGTCGCAGCTGGGCGAGTCGTGAGCGGGGTAACTCCAATAGAGCCTCTGGCCCATTTGGTGGTATGGGCACATTTTGCGGACAGACGGGTGAGAATCGATCCGCATTACGTACTGTTTTCCACGTTGATGGTGTTATTGGTGGCATAAATCTGCAAAAATAGCCAAGACAATTGTAGTAAATATATAACTTAATGTGGGTGTGAGTGTGTGTGTGTGTGAATTGTGGTGGAAAGGATTCGCCAGGCATAGAAACTAAGTACTGGCCATCAATCCAAAATTGGAAACAGCTTTTGATTAATTGTTCATTTTTATTGTTTCGCATTGAAATCCATCGATCAAAATGAAAGACATGAGAGCGAAAAATTTATATCTCTTCTCTTTGTGTGTGTGTGTGTGTGTGGGTTGACGATTTTCTATGTTGATTTTATGACACGATAATTGACGCGAAACGTTTTTATTGTTTTATCCCTCCGCTTGCACATCCATGATGGCCCATCAGAAGCTAAGGCTAACGCTTATGCCTTTGCCAACACAACAATGAACCGCATAAACAAAAAGCTCACATTTTGCGAACGAGCATAATTTTTCAGTTCTACGTGACTGTGGGTACCCGCACTCAAAACACTTAAATACACTCTCCCACACACACACACACACACACACCATCACACAGACCTAGTTTTCAAAGTTTTTCGCTTTGCCTGTACAGACAAAGGAGGAAATTAATAGTTTTTCGTGTGCAAGAAAAGTTTGAATTTAATAATTTATAAAAGAATATAACAAAATTTTTTGGTTGCCATTATTGTTTTTTGTTTTTGAATGGAGCAAGTTAACGAGCAAACCAAACTAAATGTTTTATTTTAAAATCAATTTAAGCATAGCATACTTTTTGGCATCACATTCAAACAATTGCTATTTTCATTTTCCAACATTCGTTATTCCTTAATTGATCAAACAAACTACTGATTGTTGCAAAAACAACCACAACTTTTCTAATCTGATTTTTATTGCTTTGAGAGTAATATAGAGATATTCATATCCTACTGCATAAAAGAACTTTAATTCCCGAGTTTTTTACAATCTTAAGGCCTTTTATTTTAATTCACAACTTCAATTTGTATGAATGACCTTTTATATTGTTATTGCATTAGAAAGCATTGATTATTTGCATTTGCAGTTATACAATATTTATGCATTAATGTTGTAAATAAATTCCAAATCTAATAATCTAAAGGGAAACATTTTTTGCATTAAATATTCTTAGTCAGAGTTCGTTTTACACACATTGATTGAATAACAAAAATTTCATATAAATTGAATTAATTAGTCAAACTTTGCAATTGATATGAATAAATTGTAAGTTAAGACGATTTAAATATACAAATGTGTTAAATCAAAATTCCCAAATCATTGCGATTTGCAATCTTCATTCCTTTGACAGAAATTTGATTCCCTTGTTAAATAATTTACAAGTTTCATAATAACGAATAGTCATATAATATGAGTAAATGAAAATAATTAATTAAGCGTAACAAAATACTTTAACAAAAGCATAAAAAATACATAGAGACAATCTAATTGAATTAAAATGGCAAAATAAAATTGTGAAATTCATGTCTAAATCCTTTAAAGCCTTGCGATGTGCATATATTTTCCATTTATAATTGACTAAAAATTTTTCCCTAACGTACATAAAGAAAAATATATATATCACTTGAATATATATATATGTATGTATGTACATATGTACCTCTAAATATTCATATACGTCAAACGTTTTAATGCTAAACAAATAAATGGTGACCACCTTAAAAAAAAAAAAACTTTATTTTTATATTTGTTTTTATCAACTAAAATAGATTTTAAATCTAAAACCACAGAACGGTCCCACAAGAAATTCACGTTTCATATTCTGGTTTTGTTTTCGTTGTCAATATTTTGTGAATTTTTGATTAGGAACTTTGGCGACACATGCGCTTGGCCGCAATGATTAATTAGCTTTTCCATCTCGGTCAACCGTATAAAAAATTCGTCAAATATCATTCACATTCACATGACCACACTGGAGCATAGCCAGGACCACATTGTGCTTTGACTGGACCAAAGGGGCCCTAAAAAAATAAAAGCAAAGCACACGTCTATTTGACCATTTGCCTTAGTAGGCGTTTATTTAGGTACACATAGGTATATTTACCCCCCTTAAGTATGCAATAGACATACGAAGAATTTCTTTTCTGTGTACTGTACTCAAGGTACTTCGAAATCTTGATGCATAATTTACGGGACAAACTGGATTTACACCTCTAGGTTTCTCTTTAAAATATTCTCAGTATCTCGGATATTTACATATGCCACTATGTATATTGGTAGAAACCAGTTTAACGATGTTAAAGATTAGAAATCATATTTTGAAAGATTTTAAACACACTCAATGTGAGAATGGATGATATAAGTAGTTGCGTATTAAAAAACAACGAACCGAATTCAATTGAAATGATTTCTAGTTATTTCCTATTCTTAATTAATTGTTAGAATTTGCTTAAAAGTCATCCATTTGTGGGAAAATATTTCAAAATTTTTTAGAGTCAAATTTTAGTAGTGTTTCAATGCGCTCCTGTTAGCAAGTCATGACCATTTCTAAGCTTTCCAACTCATTGGCATTTGATTAAGTCTTGTGGCAACGTTTTTGGCATCTGTTGCTGCATGATAATGAACCGCATTCATAAACAACTTCATTGACTTTTTCGGGATGGTATATGGGTGTGAATGTATATAGGAATGGGGCATGGCATGGGGCTGGTCTGTGTCGAATGGGAGGGGGGTGGGGTCTGTCATATGATGGGCATATACCATTTGCCACAGGAAGTAATTAAAGAACAATTTTCGTTCTTCGAAAAGTGTGGCCAAAACTGGAGTGTGGTAAAGAGTGGGTTAGGTTGAAGTACATCTCATCCAATCACATCATCAAACACACTTGTTGTTCATGCGTGTCACATAAAACTTCACTTCTTCGTCTTCGTATTTTGGGGAAGAAAATTTTCTATACTATACTCAAGTACCTACTATTCCCTTGCTTCTGCCGCTGCTGCTAGCACTTTTGCCTGGGAAAGGACGAAACTTTTGTAATATTCCGCAAACTTGGGTTTTTCGGGGGAAACCAACTCGTTTGCCATTTAATGGCATCAAATGCTTAAATGGCTTATCGAACTTTTGTGTGAGGCTCAAATGCAGAATGTGAGGTGACTGAGCGGCCTGTGTTAGGTAAGGTGTAAAGTGGAAGCAACTCTCACCTTGCCATTGTGTAAGTTAGGAAGGTGCAAATTTAATTGAGGTGAGAGAGGAGCAGAGGGATGAGGTCTATGGCAAAAGGTTGCTGAATATTTTATTTGAAAAGTGAGCGTGAACTGTTGGCACTAATTGTGTAATTTAGTTAGAATAACATGAAAAGCATTGGTTAACGCTGCAAACTCTCATTTGGCTAATTGAAACCATTTGTGGCAAAATATTTCACAATTTTCACAAAATAATTTGCTTGATTATTCATACAAAATGTGAATGTCTTTTTCTGTCTTTGATATCACCAAAAGTTTTAATAAATTCTTATCACTTAGAGTCTTAAGGTTTTGGAAAATGTGCCCCTCTACTTAGGCCGATCCATTTCTTTTTTCTATATTTAAAATTTGACAACTATATTTAATTAATTAATTACGTCAAATTTTATAAATTGTATGAGAGGATTCTGAATTTAAAGATTCCACTGTGTTAGCTTAAATAATATAAAATAAATAAGTTAAAAGTTGTATGTTAATTTTTAGATTTAAGAGGCATAGAGTTAAGCTGTTTGAATTTTTCTAGTTTGTCCAACAGACGATTTCGGCTATAAAGAAAGAAGTACTAAAATTTTAAGTTAATCCTTAAGAAAGTCTTAAACTTATATAATATGTTTACGAATATTAATTGTTGAGGAATGTCTGGATAAAATACTATTTAAATTAGCAATTTATTTTTATCTTTGGCATCTTTTTGTTGAGAAAATTGTTAGTGAAAAAATAATTGAATCATTAAAATGTTTGACTTGGAAAATTTATAAATTTTTGGGCCGACGACTATGAAGATTTACTAGTTTGGCGTAAGGACAGCAGAAACAAGTAGAAAATGATTCGAAATATTGAAATTTTGGGGGGGTATCCAGGACTCCCCTTCTGGATCCGTCTATGAATTTTTTTTTGTTTAATTGTGAATTTCATTTCAAATATTTGAACGGAAATTAACAATTTTCGTTTGTCTAAATATTGTCTATAATTATTTTATATAAATATGAACTAAGTGGTGTAATAAAATTTTGTTTTAAATTTACTTAGTTGTCAAATTGATGAAATTGAAATTGAAATTACAAATCATCTCCCACAATGTAGTCTTTAAATAAATAAATTTACTCGGCAATCAATTCTAATGTCATTTTAATATTAGTCATAATCATCACATCGAAATGCATGTATGTATTTGCTGTTTTTATATATATATGTATATATATTTATGCGGATATTTACATAAACATATATATATATAGGTATAGTTTTTTGTGCTTTGTAAAATTCAATTTTATTGCAAATATATATTTTTAATTAAAAATCACTTATTTATAGACACGGCATATCAATAACAATTTCATTTCGCACAAAAATCAAAACGGAAAAATTATTTTGCAAATATATAGTATATAGTTTGTATATGTAATTGATGTTGATTTTAGTTAAACAAAATGAAACAAAAACTAAAAGTTGCAGCAAACTTTTACTGTCTCTCTGGTGGAGTTCATTTAAATTTTAAATTCACCCAAAGTTGAGGGATAATTTTTGCTTTTCTTTGTGTTTAACAACAGAAAATTTCGCTTTTTCCTTTTTTTTTTTCTTTCGGATGCCGCATATTTAATAAGTTTGGATCCCAAATTGTCGCAAACTTTGGGTAATTGTTAATTGTAAAATAAGTTGTGGATTAATTCCAAGTAGCACTTTGGCTTCATTACAAAATCTACTGCTGCTACTGCTGATGATGCTGATGTTGCGGCTGCTGGGAACCTTAAATCCTAAAAATAATGTCCAGAGAGGCGTAAATACTTCCGCATGAGCTGGATAAGAGCAACAGCAGGATGGCACAGGAAGCAATGGGGACCGCACACACACACACACACACACAAACACACTCTCACACACTCATATATTTCATAAGAATAATTATTAAAATTGTTTTGCATAAAGTTGGTGGAGAAAACTTTTGCCCTGCCAAACGCAGAGTCACCCAAAAGATAGCGAGTGGAAACGAGAGAGAGAGTGAGAGAGAGATAACTCCCAAGATAGATGATGGCGCCAATGTGGTGACCCCGTCGTCGTACCTCCACACACACACACACACACACACACACCGTGAGTATTTATATATATACTCGTAATCTTTGTCACCAAGCACTCACCTGAGACTGCCCACCGGCGGCGAGGCGTATGGTATACCCAGAAATGCTTCCACCAATGGCGATGGCGTAGAGCGCACTACTATTCCCCGTAGTAGGCCGTATTTGGTTTTCACCGTGTTACTTCCACCCTGCAGGCACTGGCAACAATCCGGCCAGTGTGAGGATAGCAACAGCAAGAGCATTATCATCGTGCTAGGCGTCAGCTGGTGTCGCCAACAGGATTGTGGATGCGTGTATAGTTGATGTCGTCGCTTTGCTGATTGCCATTGATTGTGTTTGTCGTTCTCCTTCTCCTCCTCCTCCATCTCCTCGTTCTCCTCAACCTCATTTTCATCGTCATTTTCGTCTTCTTTATCGTCGTTGTTGTCGTTGATGTTAGTTTTTCTTTTGTGTGTTGAAGAAGAAATCTCTAGAAATCTTTTTAATGTTATCAGTCTTATAATGCAAATTCCCATCATCATAGTGCGGGCATCCGTTTCCGTATCCGCTATCACCTCCATTTCCATATCCACATCCACATTCCCATACGTATCCGCATCCGCATCCGTTTCATCTATTTCCGTTTCCGTTGTTGCCATTTGCTGCTGCACAATTGCAGCACAAATGTTTCTAATGTAACACATCAAGGAACCAAAGAGAAAATATATAGAGTAAATGTGTCGTTTTGTTTTTGGTTTTCGATTTGATTTTCGATTTAGATTTGTCATCATTATCAATTGGCTTCTATGCTCCTTTTCCGCTTGCCCAGTGCTGTGAGTTTTCTTTTTCGGTTTCGGTTTCTGTTTCTGGGTTTGGTTTCCTTTTTCATTTTCACAGCTGTAGTGCTCTGGGTTAACTTGTGCGGCACGTCTAGCACTGGCATGGTCATACCCTAATGCTTTGATTTCAAATATTATACACTGGACGTGGTCTCTATAATAAATGCACCTTCACGCCTTATCCTTGGTCTGCTGCTTGGATTGCTGCTTGGACTGCTGCTCCTGATGTGAAAATATCTGCAAAATGTGCAAGAAAAAATGAAATTGCGAATTAACTTTTAGTTGGCCAAAATGAAGTTACAGTCTTTAGTGTATACAGTGAGAGAAAAAGTTCGAAATAAACGAAAATTAAGCTCAAGCTGGGAAAATTCCGTTTCCGCATGGGTAACACAGTGCGTATGAGTTATAACACTTGAAAAGCAAATTGGAATTGTCCCAAACATCCAATGACTTTTCAAAAAATGTCTCTTTTTGTATTAAATATTTCTAATGCAACACGAAATTCTTTAACTCTTCTTCTTCTTCTTGCTTAAATATTTTAATTAAATTTTAATTCTACGTATATAAGCAAATAAATTTCGAATCTCATTAAATTGAAATTTTCAAAAGTGTAGAAATTCTAAACCTTGAAGATTATAAAAGATTTCACCTTTCACGTCACACACCGCATACGCACACACACACGCACACACATAGATAAACGTTCACGTACTTGCACACACACAGACGCAGTCCACCTTTCCGCTGGCAAGTTCTGGTCTTAACTGTGCAACGCATCAGAGCGTGGCATCCTTAAATAGCTTTTGGTCAATGCATCCGGGCGCCGGTTTGTTTCGTTCATGTACCCGTAAATGTGGGCCTAACCTGGCAACGACCCATTCAACCACCCCTGCCACCCACTTTGTACTACCTGTGTTTTTTGCTGGTCCAGGTGCAAAACTGTTGCCTGTCTGCCTGATTTCTTTTTTCCATTTCTAGTAATTTTTTTCTTCTTTGCCCTGCCTTTTATGCGAAATAAGGTGATGCTGAGAGGAAGAAAATGAGCAGATCAGAGTTCTAAGCATGGAGGTTTGAATCAGTTTGAACTAACTAGTGCAAAGAACTTCATTAACTATTCATTTATGTGCTTAGCTGATAATAAGAGCTGCCCTATGGTGATGCCTTAAATGTTGTGTAAAGAAAAAAGAAACAAAACCCTTCGGCTCAGATTTTTAGTTGCTACGGAAGAAGTTTAGAATGAGAGGAAGTATAATTGAAGCTGCTAATGACGATAAAACTTTTTATCGCAGAGCGTATTTTGAATTGGGATTTGCAAATTGCCATAGCTATAAGAAGAAGACTTATTTCGAAATCATATTCTGCCGCAGAATTTGTTATATTAGTTTATATGCTTGACTACCAATAAGTCGTATGAGTAATATATTATTTTCATAAATCATGTGATATAAAAAATTACTTTTTCTTCAGACTCGCGACAATTTAAAATGAGACAATCGAAAATTTCAAACATTTTTGTATCTACGTTTCAATTTCAAATATGTGGGCCTGTTTATGTTACGGGAAAACCGGCCGTGGTCTTCACAAAACGCCAAAAAAAAAGAATAGCACAAAATATTGTTCGTTTTCATAAACCACCAAAAGATAGCCAAAGAGCAACAAATTTTTTGAAAAATGTCAAAATATTCCACAAGCAACTCGAAAAGCAAACCTGATGACAGGTGGGTGGAAAGGGTATGATACCCACTCCACGCCAGGGATTTCCTGAGGGCCCATGTGAGAAAATATCAGAATGTAATGTAACGCAAACAGAATGTTTTGACAAAAGAAAAAAGTATATATGCAACCATTTTAAAACATGTACCTTTCAAAATTCATATTGTGCCATTGTCCATTAAAGATGTCGGCATGAGTTTACTTTAGCATTAGAGACTAAATAGTCAGGTTTGTTTGTGTTTAAGTTTTGCCTATTACTAAAGACGTTTAATATATTTAGCTGGCATTATTGTTGCTTTGTTTTGCAGTGTCTCTTATTAGACACCTCTTTTTTGACGACAACTTTGTTCTACTACTTTTTTCCACAAAGTAATTTGCTCAATTAACGAATAAAGTTTAATGTAATTTGTTCGCTTTTTGTCTCCATTCTACTAACACAACAGGTGTTCCATATTAATAGGTGCAGTTAGAAAGACAATTAAAGTTACTTCCTTTTTTACCGCATGTGATAAGAACAACTCCCATTGACCATCTCAATTGGTGCTAATTGATTAGCACATTAAGGTCCCATTTCCATTTTTCACTAAATACATGAAAGATTTTAGTGTAGAAAGAGAAGACTCTTAATCGATCATTGGGTGACAGAGATTTTAATTGCAAAAATAGAATGGGAAATAAGTCATAATCGATCTTAATCAAAGGGATAGCTTATCTCGCTAAATGACTCTTCCATACTTAATAGTTTTTTAAGGACTGCCTCTCATTAGCGTCATCAACTTTATATTAAATTCCTGGAGTTGAAAAATAAAGTGTTATGAAATATTTAAAGATTGATTTTCATCTTTTGTAAAAACATTTTCAAAAATGAAAATGCAATTTTCGCTCAGTTTAAATAGATTCATTTTTAATAGACTGATGACCCATTGGTATTTTTGCTTTGATACCTTTTTGTTTTGGTAACCCTTTGACAATTTGCGTAACCCAAATTACCATATCATTTCCATCACATTACAATGCTAATCCTGCGAAATTAAACTGCTTTTGTTAACGCATATGATGAGATTTTTCCCAGTCACATGAGTGTGTGCGTGTCCGTGTGCGTGTGTATGTGTGCGAGAGGGTTTTTGGGCCCAAAGTGTAAATCTGTCAACCTTTTAGGTGTTAATTTAATGCACTGCCCACTTCAGTTCTACCCTGCCCTGCCCTTAAATGTTGTGTGCTGTATTGTCCTGGCTTGTAATTTGCCATTTAAAACAACAACAACAACAGCGAAAAAGAGGAGGAAAAAAAAACCAGAAAACCAAAAAGCAAAACAAAACCGGGAAGACATAACAAATGATATGAACTGCTCTAAGCCCTTGTGGGGCTCATTAACAATTGTTGTACCAGCATTTTGTTTCCTGCTTGCTGCTTTTTGGCCACATTACATTACCAAGAGTGGATGGCCTGTTTTGGAGTGAGTGGTGATATATATCTTTTGCTCTAAGCAGAGAGTTGTTTAAATCGCATGTATATACCATACTTTGTATAAGTATATATGTATGTAGCATGTCTAAAGCTAAACAATTGACAGAAATAAAACAATGTCGAGACGAGACGAGAGACGTTGAAGCTAAAATAAACATACAATTTCACTAAATTGCAGCCATAAAACTAAAGTTTAACTATGGACCAGGGAGAGCTCTGACATTTTTCTATAGTAAACAGAGGAATCAGGGCAACTTTTTTGGGGTTTTGTGTATGTGTGTATGCTTTGTGTGTAACTGTGTGCGTGTTGACAACCAAAATGTCGGCACGTTTTTAACGGGAATTCTCCATTTTTTTTTTTTATTTTTCGTCTTCTTGTGCCATCTCTTTTATTCTACTTTACGTTGCAAATACTGTGAGTCATGTGCATGAAGGAAATTCTAAAATATTTCGAAATAAATTTCAACTTTTAAATTAACTAAAAGCTTAAAAAGACATTCTTCAGAGAAAACGAAAATAGGAATTACTTACACACACACGCACATAAAAAGAGCTAGATATATATATTTTTGGTTTAACTATTTGATAGAAAAATTAAAGTAGACATGGTAGAAGAACTGCATGTTTCCGGTATGATAAATATTTACATTTTTCCTTGGCAAATGTCTTTCAAAGCTATGCGTTTTGCACTACACCCCCTCAAATACCACTTCGTCTCGCACTCTGCCCCGGCCCGTTTCCTTTTTTTTTATGAAAAATCTGTAAAGACCGATAAAATTGCATATTTTTGCATGAAAGGCATTCAGCCTGAGGGGATAGGAAGTTGTCTATGACTACAAGAGACGAAGACACGCAGACATTTATCCCATAGACCCATACCCATGCCATCTAATTCCATTTCCATACATTCATTCACACAGTCACACACACACTCAGAGCAGATGAAATGGAAATGGGAAGTGCAAGGGACACACACGCACACACGCACACACACATATGGCAGGATGGCAGAAGGATGAAGCAGAAACTGCCTGAATATGGTTGGAAATCATAGCAAAAGCAAACAGGAAATGTTGCGTTCTTGCCGCTCAGTGCAATTCGCCAACTTCAACTTGATGCCAAGAAGAAGAAGAAAAAAAATGCGGAAAAAAATATTAAAATAGAAAAAAGAAGAAGAAGGTGTAACCATAGAAGCAAATCACACACAAAAGGAAATACATAAGAAAATAAGAAAAGAGAATAAATGTCATACAAGGTGTCGAATTATTGATATCCAGTTAATCAAAAATCTTCTATTAAAAATAAAAAGATGTTTTTTTTGAAGTAAAAAAATTATTATAAGCTCAGCATTTAAATGAAGTGAGAGAATCAATATTATAATGAGAGTAAATTGTACCAAATCATATAATATAAAATAATTAAAAAACATATTCAAATACAGTTCACAATTTTTAATCCAGGGAATGATTTATGACTTTCCCGAACATTTTTCTGATAAATTTCACTTATTGTAGCCTCCTAAGCAAACATTTTCTAGCCAATTTAGCCAAACAAATAAATAATATATTTATGGCCTTTTTAGTTGAAACTTAATGACATGGTTTATTTTTCTTATAAAGTATTATTATAACAATTAATTATAATAAATAAATAAATTAGAAATAAGAAAATTAATCTTAAAAAAGTTTCTTCGAACCAAAACTCACGACTGTTAGGCAGCTTTTCAAATAGTGAATGTGAAAAAATCCTTTGAAGATATAGAAATAAATATTTATATATGGTGTAATCTCATCCAATATAAGATAGTAATTTCATATCTCTGATAAACCCTTTTACGCATTTTACAGGGTATTTATGAAATCGTGAAACGGGCTAAAGAAAACTGCAACACAATCTCAGGTCTTATGCGTTTTTTTTTTGCTGCCATTTCCTCCTTAACTTGGGGGAACTTTTTGCATTAAAATCGAAATCAAAGTTGCAAAAGCATTAAAATTGTTGCATTTTACAATTTGCAATTGCGAAAAGAACGCCAATGTGTATGAGGGACAGAGAGAGAGAGAGAGAGTGAGAGATAAAGGGTGGGAGAGGGGTAGGAACAAAGTAGGACAGAGATGTGAGTTTGTTGGGTACAAAAAAAAAAAAAAGAATGAAGGAGATAAGGAGCGTTGGTATGGCAAAAATGAAAATGCCGAGACAAGGATGTTGATGGCAATTGTTGTCATTGGTTGCGGATTTTCACATTGAATTCTTTTGATAACAGTTTTCCCTTTCTTCTGTTCGTTTTTTCATTCATTTTGCTTCTTTTGACTTCTTTTTTCTTTTTTTAATAAGTTTGCGATGAATTTCAGGATATGTATGTACATGAAATTGCTGTGTAATTCATTTGAGGTCAACAATGGAACGAGAGATGGGGCAATAAAAATAACGAAACAACAACAAATTGCTTGCATATGAATGCATTACACACATACATCCATATATAGATACATATATATGTACATGAATCAAGGATTTATATATAAGTAAGAATAGGACTAAGAGCTATCCCTTTTGCTTTTGTTAATATTAAAACATAGTTCAAGGAAAAGCAAAATGCAATGCAATATATTTGGTTTACTGAAGCATTCAATTGATTTTTCTTTTCCCCAAAATAGTACAACAAAAAACAAAAAAACTTGCTGCAGAAATTTTGCCAACGGCAAAGGAACAGAGACCCGTATTTATTTATTGAATAACAAGCAATGAGGAAGTTTCTTTATTTCATCTTTGACTATTTTTGTAAGGGGCAAAACAAAGGAAACAGCAGGAAAACATGGCAAATAAATTCAATAACGTAGAAAGCACATGAGAATTTAATCACTTTTATATATTTGAAAGAGACTTTATTAGAAAACAGTTAAATTCGCATTCTCTTGCAAAATAAATTGACAGGCTTAAATTTCATTGGAAAACCTTTTGCCCCTTTTCATAAAATGTTCCTTTTGCCAACAATCCTTTTGCCAAGCTCACTTGTCGTAAAAGAGACTCTCCGTTTGCTAAAGTACTTAACTTAAGGCAAATTTGATCAAATTAGATAGATTTATATTAAGACGTCTCGGTAGAGCTAATAAGGTATAAGATAATGCCCATTATAATGAGTGTCAAGGAACCCATTGGGTTAACAGCAGACATTGGTGAAGACATTGAAGTAGTTCAGCTTGAATTGCTAACAGGTCTTGTGATTTTTTCATAAAATTTACAATTTAAATTAAATATAACTCATATAACCAATTTGAATTTAGTTTCAAAATAAATTGCTCTCGTCACGTTTTTCTTCTCTGAGGAATAACTCTGAATAGTTGTGGCTTAAATGTTTTCTATTCTTAGTATATGCAACGTCATCCTCATTTGTTAGTCGTGAAACCATTGTAAATAGTAAAATCAGAGTAAATAAACTCTTATTTATAGTTTGTCGTCTTTAGTCTTTAAGCTTTTAATTGTCATTTTCATGACGTAATCAAGCCAGCTTAGATAAATTTTTGAAGTCTTAATCGGCTTCGACCGCAGATGACTATAGTTAGTTTGATTGAGTTTGTTTTTTGTTTTTTTTCCACAATCGTTACAGGATAAGCCACTAGCCAGTATTGTGGATTTAGTATGTCTCCACTGAACCACCGACTAGGTGTAGGAATATATGAGTATATATGTACGTATGTATGTATGTAGACCTCAAAAATATATATATATTTATATATATTTCCAAAAAAAAAAAAGTGGAAATCTGAAAAGTATGTCCGATTCCATAATTTATAAAAAACTAATGTAACGATATTCTTGATTTTTTCTTTCTCTTTGCACATCAATATTTTTGTACGACAATAACTGGATATGGGTATTTCCGGAAAAAGGTCAACCACAGGACCTAAACTTAAAGTACCAAAGATCTGGGTATTTTTTATTATACATTAGTAAGAAATGTTCCAATTGTATATTTTTGGATAGAAATAGTGAAAAACAGTTCACATGTACAAAATATTTGTAAGAGAAGTTGAGTTTGTGTGTATAGTGAACTTGCTACGTTTATAAGGGATTACTTTTGAGTGACTGCAGTTTTTTCTCAACAGATAAAAACAGGAGGCCCAAAATTTTTATTACGATTGATACTACTCTAAAAGTACTTTAAAAAGTTAGTTAAGTAAGAACTTGAATTTCAAAATCTTTTAAATTCGATCATTTTTGTGGAAACATAACCTGAAGTTGAAGGAATTTCGCAATATCCTATATATAAGTATCTATATCAAAAAGGATTTAACATCTTATTTAATATACTGTTAGTTCTCTTTGGAAATATGTTAAAATTTTTTCCTTATTTTTGATCTTCTATGTGTATAAATTCCCTTAATAGATTTAAAACAAGTCTGCATCCTATTTAAGTCCAATAACCCAAAACCTAAATAAAACTTATATATTTGGACAATCTATTTGGGTATGTAAATTTTGGCTCAACACAATACATAAATTAAATAACAACAGTTTTCAAAAGCTTGTATTCCAATTCTGTAAAATGCTTAAATCTACCGGTACAAAACTGGAGCGTTCCGATTTTACATAAAAAGATACATTAATGGGCAGAAAACTTATAGTAGAGAAGGTGGGGGGAGTGAAATGTTGACAGAGAGGGCGAAAATGTACAGGACAATGTGAATGATATGTGGCAAACAGAGAGAAAAAACAAGAATAAATACAAATATTTGCTACAAAAATATGGAAACTTTTTCTGTTTGATGTACAGTAAGCCTTTCGAAATAAGGAAAAAAATTAATTTTATTTAAAAAAGGATGCTCTTTTAAAGAAGTGTTTGGTCACGCTCTTTTGTTTATTGCATTTATGACGTATTAAATCATAAGGTAAAATTTAAAAATGATATTCCAGGCATGTTAGGAGCTATTCCTTTGGAAGATTGGATTAAATAGTTTGGTATGTATATGTACATATATAGGAAACTTCACCTGTGAACTGATTGGCTTGAAAGTTATAACCTTCTTAAAGTCTTACTTTTTTTTAAGCACTTGAATAATTAAAGTATCGAAATTGGCATACGGTAAGCGACTTTCTTTTCTTTTAGTTTTTTAACATTTTTTTTCTTTCGTTTTTTGTTGCAAATTTTCACATAATTTTCTTGGGACATATTTGGATGATATCTTAATCCAATTTCAAAATGTTGGCGCCGCAACAAAAACAATTACGATGACCCTTGTCGAAATTGTCGACGGTCATGAAAAATGGTCAAATAATTAGCTCAAAAGTTACCATTGACTGCTAATGCAAAGGGACGCATTTGGCTTTCTCTTTTTTGCTTTTCGCTTTTGGTTTATTTTATTTTGTTGTTGTTGTTGTTTCGTAAAAAAGGCCGAAAGGTTCCCAGGATTACAAAGGACGGTAGCAGACAGCTGAGATACGAAGGACTCAAGTGGAACCAAAGGGCAAAGGGGGGGCTATGTGGCAATTTCAATTTCGTAAAAAGGAATTACGCTCACTCTTTTTCTCTTTCACTTTTATTTTTATTATTTAAATTATAATTTTCATTTGACCTTTTTTTTTTGTGTGAGTGTGTGTGCTAACATGATTGAGTGTGTGTGTGTGTGTGGTGTGTGAGTGTGAGTGTTTGGGAATACGGGCTCTACGTCTGTTCTAAATGGCAAAAGGCGTAAGCTGCGTCGTCGTCGTCGTCGTCGTCATCGTCATCCTCAGGCCAAAAGCACCAAAGTGGAACTACAAAACATTTCAAATGCCATTTAGTGCCAGCCGTCGTTGCACCTCACCAACACACACACATAAACACACAGAGACACATGCCGGAACTAGGGGCGGTAAAATTGCAGAAACTTTCCCCCTTTCATTATGCTGCAAAATAAACGAGGTTACATGGCTGCTTGAATCCAGCATCGAATGAGACAGGACGAGAGGGCAGCTAAAGCTCTTGCCAAGCATTTTTTAGTTGCTCTTTGTATACACTAGCTAAAAAGTATAAAAGTTAGAGCAAGAATTTTGGCATATCTATGAATTTATCACTATACAAATGACTACAAGACCTGATAAATGGAACATATGATTTTGAATATTGAATCAATTTGAAAAGTAGTTTATTCCAAGGACATCAAAAACAAAAATGTAATCAAACTACGTCTTGTTTATTATGATGGTCAGACAAAGCTAATACATTAAGAAATTCGCAAAGCTTATATACCAAAATGTCAAAGTTATGTTAAATATGTAGTTGTAAGATATTTATATACATTTATAAAATACTCAGAAAGAGTATGATGAAAGCATATACATAGAAGGCAATATATATCCATATGTATGTATATCTACATATGTCGATTGGTAGTCGTTAGTCTACCAAAAGCTAGCAGTTTTCTGTGTTTTGTGGCGATTAAGGCTTAAGTCTTTATGTTAAAAAGAAAGAAACCTTTAAGAAATGTTTGATACCAAAATATAGCAAGCCTTCAATTTGGTTTTCTTTGCTGCTCCATATTGTTTTAAACATTAATTGATAGGATATATCAGCAAGAATCATCACCAAACGTGTACTGTAAAAAAGTTTATCAAACTGGGGATGGCATATCACAATTTGCCTGTCATCCCTAAGAAAATAGAAACTTTTAATTACACCAATTACAAGTTTTCAAACAAGTTTAAAATAGACAAATTCAATTGAAAACTGATGGTTATGTATGTATGTATGTATGTTTGTAGATGGACTTTAAAGTGAAACAAGTAATCGGTAAGGGTATTAAAGTACCAGAACATTACAAGTTGGTCGTACTCAGCTTCTTTTTTTTCGGTGTTCTCATTTTTTAACTTTGTTATAGTATATTATATATCTAAATGTGTGTTCAACATGAGCATGTAAGTATGTTGATATATGTATGTATATTCGTCTATATGTATTTTTTATTTTCATTTTCAAGATTTGTCAAGTTGGCGAATTTTGTTGATTTTCCCTTTTTGTGTCTTTGTGTGTGTGTGTGAGTCTCGTTTGTGTGTGTTTTGCGTGTGTCAATAAACCTGAAACATTGCCATATTTTCGTTTTCGCTTTTTTTTTTGTTTTTCTGCTTTGGATAATTAGAAACTATTTTCCGCATTTGTGTTGACAAAGGACTTTATTACTGGTTGACCTTTCCAGTTATTCTCATTTCAATTTATATTCTTTTTTTTTGTCTCTCTAGAACGGAAATCGAAAATAAAGTTTGCACAAACATGTTGAAGGTTGTACAAGTTTAGAATATGTGTGTGTGTGTGTGCGCTTGAGCTTGGGGAAATTGCTTTTTAATGGCTTTTTAGTTTAGCTATGGATTTGCCCAGAAGTATGCACAATTTCATTGCCTACTTTTTGGGGCACAGATTGAATATTTTACAATACTATTAAGACATATTGAAAACCGAAAGTGTTAAGGTACACACATATATATATGTATGTAGGAATAACAAATGTGTATAAATTGTCTTTAGTCTTGAGAAATTTATGTAAATTTTTACAAGTTGCCTAATTGCTTAAGGGTAAAGTGTCTATGAATGAAGTAGTTAAAGTTTAGTCGAGTAGTTAAATTTACATCTAATTTATCAATAATATTGATTACACTGTGTGACAAAATTTTCAAAAATTGTTTTAAATTGTTTTAAGATGTAGAATATTTTGTAGGTATTCTAAAATTAAAGAAGAACTGTGTACTAAACGTGTTTAAAACATTTCCAAATATGTACATATGCTTTTAGGGGCAAAACTTTATTATTTAAAGCATTCCATTTTTATACCCTTGCAAAAAGGGTATATTAATTTTGGTCAAAAGTGTGCAACGCATAGAAGGAAGCATCTCCGACCATATAAAGTATATATATTCTTGATCAGCATGACGAGACGAGTTCATATAGCCATGTCCGTCCGTCCGTCCGTCCGTCCGTCCGTCTGTCCGTCTGTCCGTCCGTCTGGATCAACGCAAACTCCTCCTAGACCGTAAGAGCTACAGAGCTGAAATTTTGCATGTAAGCTTGTATATACTGCAGGCGTTGTATATCTCGGATTCAGCCGGATCGGATCACTATATCATATAGCTCCCATACAAATGACAAAGTCACGAACAGTGACTTTTCTTAATAACTTCGTTTTTTTCTGAACTACTGTCGTGAAATTTAATATTGGTAAGTTAATTACACATATAAACGACTGTGCCAAATTTGATCAAGATCGGGTGACTATATCATATAGCTCCCATAGGAACGATCTTTCGAAAACAGTGACTTTTGTCAATAACTTCGTTACTTTTGACGCGATTGTTTTCAAATTAAACATCTGTTAATGACTGTGCTGAATTTGATAAAGATCGGGTTACTATATCATATAGCTACCATAGGAACGATCGGTGGAAAACAGTGACTTTGATCAATATCTTCGTTATTTCCTATGCTAAGATTGTAGGCCGTTCTTTCGCAAACATTAGCCTTTTTAGATAAAAAGTTTTTCCACTTTGAAAAGGAAAGAGTTACCAAAAAAGTTGCAAGGGTATACAAACTTTGACGCGGTCGAAGTTAGCCCCGGCCCTCTGGTTATAATTCAATTATTCCATATTTAACAAGTTTTCGTTTTTTTGAATCTCCAACTAGCAAATACTCATTAATTAAAAAAAAAAACTTCTGATTCGATAAATGAACTAGTCTAATCCTAATTGAGAAAATTAATCAGACTTGAAGTAAACCTGATTATTAACTAATTTATTTTATCAAGTTTAAGAAGTTTTAAAGAGACAAGTACTTACAAGTTTTGAAAAGAAAGCTATACTAATCTCTATTTAGTTAGCTGTACTTTTTCAAAATTTCTTTTTTAGTTTGGGAAGAGTTGTGAACAAAACAAATAATTTAAAGAGAACTAAAGCAATGTCCAACATTAACAAGTACTTGAATGCTTCATAAATCTCTCCCTAGGCAACCTAAAATACATACGTTAATAATTATGCCTACAAGTAGCTAATGTTTTATAATTCCTAATTACTCCCCAATGGAATGCCGAGTTGTGTGGCCTAATGACCTTAAAGGACGTACCCAAAAGAGCAAATGTAAAATGCAAATGAGACAAACGTGGTCAATTGAAACATATAAATTCCAAGTTGATTTACACATTTGTACAATACAAGCGAGCAATGGAGGCGATTAACACAAGGGACACTGATGGGTCTGAGATGAAGATATGTATGTTCACATATCCTGTAAGTGAGTGTGAAGGGAGTGGGCATGAACTAGGCTAGGCGGAGCCAAGCTGTGAGCTGGGAGGAAAGTTGACCAAATTACGCAGGCATAAATTATTTATGACTGCGGCAAACATTTCGCCCATATACATATAAACATACTCTCGACTCCTGAATAGTTGCCACACTAACACACACACAAACACACACACATATGTACATGGTGTAATGTGTAGTGGGTAATAAGGCGTTGTTAAGGAGACGACAGAGAGGCAGAGGAGAGGAGAGGAAAACTAGAGTGATGGACTGGAGGGAGGACCGTTGGCAAGCACTTGAGCAAATGTAAACATGCAACGATTCTGCTCTTGGTTCGTATTTACTATGTACTTAGTATAATTAAATGGGCTTAATGCAAATGTGGAGTTTCCCCCTCAACTCCCTTTCAACTCTTCTAGCTACCGCTTCATGCATCATCCATCCAAATATCCATCCAAACAGCCAACCAGCCAGTCAAACGAAGCCATGCATTCGCAGACGTGCCACTTGGCAGTTCGTAGTTGGAATCTCGTTTGTGTGGTTCCTTTTTTTGTTGTTTCTCTATTTTCGAGATCGTTTGTAATTTAATGAATATGCAAATAAAAGGGATGCACTTAAATGCCAAAGTATGCAATGAGCATATAAATACATATATGTTTGTACATACATATACATATATATAAAGTACAGGGTAATATGTATCTACAATATGTGTACCACTTGGTTGGTAAATATATATTCAATCGTAATTTATTGCTGCCATGAAGCGCAAAAGTTTCAATCGGTGCCAATGGAATTAATCGGAGTCTGCGCACACACACATACATACCCACCTATACTGACACCGATACACACACACACACTTAAACCTACATTCACATCCACACTCTCTCTCTCTCTTAAGAGCACTTCGATAGGGTTCTCTTGTTTTGTGTGTGGTGCGTTTGTTAATGTATTTATGTATGTATCTAGGTAAATGTGTTTTTGTTCGGTTTCAAGTATTCATACTTGTTTGGTTGTTGTTGTTGTTTTTGGTGTTTTTATTCTGATGTGTTCTCAACTAACAAACAAACAAAAACAACAAAACGCAAGCAAAAACAGAAACAAGTGCCGAGCAAAGTTGAAGTGTATCTTTTAGATAGCCAAATTTTCAGGCATTAAAACTTGTGTACGTGATGATGATGATGATGGTGATGGTGATGTGATGGTGTGTGTGTGTGTGTGTACTTGACAGCATTTGCATTTGAGTTTGCAAAATTCTTGATTGTAGACAACTCTTATCAAGTTGCCGTGGAGGTGAGATACATGAACTCTATACCAATACGAAACCTAAGCCTTCTAATGATGTTCATGCTCTAGCTCAATGAAAATTCTATGAGCTCGAAAATTAAATTGCGGATTATTTGCCATGAATAAATCCTTCATTTTGTAGATAAGAGTTTGTTCTTCGTCACTAAGAGAACTAATGTGTCTAATGAACATTCTTACATACATATGTACATATATGTATGTATATTAATAGAATATAATAAATTGGCAAAACACACAAACATCTTTAAGTAAAATGAGAAAGGCATCAAAAATAGACTCAGATTTGAAGCTGATTAGAATTAATGTGTATAAAATAATACATAGCACAAACAACTAATTAGTTTTGGTTAAATTTAAATTTAGTTTTCTATATGACAAATACAAACTACAAAAATTTAAAACTTGCCAATGGTTAATACAATTCTGCAATTTGGATTTGATCTTATGGATATATGCCGTAGTTTTTTTTTTGTTTTTCTGTAGTGGCGAAATTAGGACCTACCGAAAAAGTTTGCCCAAAGAAGAAATCAAGTTAAATTGATAAAACTAATACAATTGGTCAAATAATTGAAAAGCGGACAAAGAACAGTCATTCGTCAGCCGCAAAAGATGTCGAAGTGTTTTTTTATTTTGCTGTAAATTTTCTCAGTTTAAAATCTATCCGAGCAGAACTTCAATATAAAAGCTATTTATTTCCCTACATAGGTCAAGTTTTCGAAGAGTTTAGTATATCGAAATATTATAAATTAGAGTAGAATTAAGAATTATCGATCGAAGAATGTGAGAATCGATAACAAATATGCCATTAACATATTTAATAGCCGAACCTAATATTCTTTAAAAAACCGAACAAGAATTCTTTAAAAGTATTAATGTTAAAAATTGCTTAACAATTGAAATATACATAAGTATATTTTAGTAGATAGAAAAATTATAAATTATATGAGAATTAAGAGTTATCGATCGAAAAATTGGAGTATCTTTAACAAATTGGCCATTTACATATTAAAATGCAACCATATAAGATAGCCTAAGTTAACTTTTTCAACACTTTAAAAAACCAACAAGAATTTTTGAGAAGTGTGAAAGCTATAAATTGCTTAACAATTAAAATATATAAAATATATCCCTTGCATACTTTAGGGGTCAAATTTCTTTGTTATTTACCTGACTTAGGCAAGGAGTAACTAGTTAACTGAGAATTGTTTATTACTTTTAAAATCAAATAGTTGTACTAAATGCCAATGAATTGTGGGTTAAGGAACTTTTTTAAGTCTTGGGCAAAGATTAACCCGTATCTTTTTTATGTAGCAAAGTTTGTGAATTGCAGTTGCGCTGTTTTGAAAAAATGGTTATAAACAAAGTTGAGCTTCATAATGACTTATTGTTTGCCCCATAAAGTATGCTACACTTGCTGGCATTAAATGTTATTCTGTTTTCTTAACACGTTCACAACATAATAATAATATTTATATACTTTTTCATAACGAAATTTTTATATGCTTATATTAATAAGTTATCAGTGATTGGGTTTATTATACATTCATTCATATTTGCGAATATATACCTATATATGAGTGTACAAAAAGGTCGATAGCAATTCATTACCATAAGATAATTAACATGTAATCAGTGTTGTAACGACCAACTGGGCTGGCTGCTGCTGTTGCTTGCTACTCGTAAATATCAGAAATTGAATGCTGCAAATGGCATAAATTAAATTTCCAGACGGAAATCCTTTACTTTCCCTGGGCATCCCTTTCGGGCCTTTACTCTTAGCGTTTAAGGAATTAAATTGTATATCGTATATAATGATAAAAAACAATAAAGTTGAAACTGCAAAATCAAGTGCATAAATCAGCCCGAAACGAAATGATGGTTCCCTGCTCGTTCCGACCGTTTCATCTTTACTCAGCTCTGCTCGTGTCATGCAAGTAAATGGCATATCAATGCGTGATTACGTATACGCAGCATGGGCCAACAAATTGCTGTGCCTGAAGGAAGGAAAAGGCGAGTGTACCACAGAGAAAGAGAGCGAGAGAGAGGGGGAAGTAGGTGGTTACAGGATGTGGAGGGCGTTCGCTTCATTATGCCGAATGCCTACGTGCACTACTACTTATTTATCAAGTGATGGCAACGTCACCGCCGCTTTTATTTATGGAAGTGTGCGCTGAGTGCGCCGAGCCGCCTTCATACCGCGCAGTCCTTAACCATTCATCCATCCATCCATTCTATATATTATATAGTATGTGTATGCCACCACTCTATATCCCACCACCCGCTGGGTCAGGCGATTGCTTCCGCATCATCGCACATTGGGGCAGAAAATATGTTTCGCATTAAGTATTGCAAAATATGAAAGAAAAAATAAAAAAATCACAAATTGTGTACGTAGTTCAAATAATTTCTTGAACATGCATCTAATTAAAAAAATAGCTACTCGAATGTAGAAAAGCGTAGGCCTTAAAATAGCAATTTTAATATGGAAATTCCAGCTTGAGGTTTTATAAAAAGTGTTATGCTTTAACACTTTCAAACATTGAAAAGCCAAGAGGGCATCAAGTCAGTAAGACATAAATTTAAGTAGTTTGGATTAACTCTTTTAAGATATATTGATATTATATGTTGGACCTCTTATTATGAACTTGTATTACCCTCAGCTTGGATAATCTACATGCCATACAGTGGAGGATTAATATTGGCTAAAATGGACGAAGGACGAAGCCCCAATGGATGGATAATAAATTAAAACATTTGTCTGCTTAAATGTATTTTCAGTCATTTAAATAATAACTTTTATGCAATTAATGTACAAAATGAAGTTAATGGAATCCATTTCATATTTCATTTTATAATTCATTAAAGTTGACTGGTAATTTTTGATTTGCCTTAAGGATAAATAACTTTTTTTGCCACCTTAAATTAATTTATATCAACAGTTAATCAAATTTGCCCTAAAGAGAAAACAGTTGAACAAATTGTATGGAAAACTTTCACAGAATTATATACAAAGTATAATTTAGAGAAGTTCATTTCGATTGCCATAAATCATAACGAAATACAAGTAGATGCATAAATGATACAAAACTGTTTAATTCGTTTCTACTGATACACAAAGTAGCCAAATTTTATGAACAGATGTTATGAACTATAAAAAACTGACTATAAAAATGCCACGAAATGCAAACTTTTAATGCAGTTTGTCACAGCATTTACGACAGAAAAGAAAAACCATTTTTAAATCATATAAATTAGAATTCCATTTGTCTCTAACACTTTGGGTAAAAATCTTGACCAATGTACGTGTTGGTTTGGTATGGTTTGGTTTGGTTCATCATGTCTGTAGGGGACAGGCAACGTATAAAAATACCAAAATAAAGAACATGTACAGAACGAATGGTTGTCTGTCTGTGTATATGTGTGTGTGTGTGCGTGTATTTGTGTGTTAAACGGCTGCTGTTGATAATGAGAAGGACGTCGTGGAGAAGTGCTTGGAGGCGCTGGTTGAGCCGCATCTTTATTCTGATCCGCTGCCTACAACCTTCCTACTACTGATGCTGTTTTCTGCTTTTGCTGTTGCTGTTGATGATGTTTACGTTTGAATAATTTATGACACAATAAAAAAAAAAAAATGAAACCGAAAGAAAGTCAGGACAGGACAGGCCACACAGAGCGATACAGAGACAGAGCGAGAGAGGAAAAGAGAGAGAGAGAGAGAGTGACACAGACACACCGTTGCAATTGCCGTAAGGTGCAAAAAGGACATGGCTGATGGCAACGGTGGCTATGGAAATGCCATTTAGATATATCCTGTTAGGTACGTGGCGAGCGGCGGTTTTTATTCATTTCAAAAAATGATAATTGGCTACACAACCCAAAAGAGATGGCAAACTGACAGTAACAGAACACACACACAGAGTGTATAGAGGATGAATATGAGAAGGGTGGAATGCAAAGGTGTGGGGGGACGATGGAAGAGGCAGCTTAAGTTCTGTATAGAATGAGTGGGCGGCATTCGCATCAACATCAGGACCGAGTTTTTGTGGCGGCTAAATCAGAAACAGAATCTGAGAAAACACACAATTTCAGTATGGTGAGGAATGGTGAAACGGAAACTGTTTCTAGATGAAGTTGAATGGCAGTCACAGAGAGCGATAGAGAGAGAGCGATGGAGAAAGGTGAGGCAAGGGGAAATGGACAGATTGAAGTGAGAGAGAGAGAGAGAGAGAGAGAGAGAGAGGGGGAGAAAGGGAGATAGGGAGATACAAAGAGAAATACAACAACAGCAAAGGAAAAAAAGGGAATATAAATTGCCTCTTAAATATGGAATAAGTGCGGAAAAGTGTATACCAGTTTAGCCAACAACAACAACAGTAACAACAACAATCAGCAAACATGCACATAGATAAACTATGTTGCTCCTGGCCAAGATAAACACTCCTCTTCGCATCGGAAAGCCGCCCCACCTCTCATCCCTTCCATCTGATCCTCCAACCGTCATACGCTTCACATAGAAATAGAAAAGCCAAGTCTCTGTAACTGTTACAGAGATAAAGCAAAGTGGGCGTGTAATTGCGTGCGTGTGTCTATCTATAGGCGTTTGGTTGCTGGTTGCTTTCTGTGCAAGGCGTGGCAAGCCCTCCCACTACCCACCCTCCACACCTCCACCCTACCTCACACCACCTTTGATACAACACAATTTTCTTTTCAGTTTTTCTCTCAGCTCCACATCTTGCCACTTCTCTCTCGCCCATTTTCGTTTTGCGGCAATCGCCTTTGCCAACAACATAGAATCCTTTCTTATGCCTTAGACACATGAATTTACCGAACACACAATTTTCGATTCAAATTCCCCCCCGCCACCAAACAAAGCAAATGACTTTTATGTAAGATGGGCGGCAACGGCAAGACATCATCCAAAAAACACACACACACATACACATACACTCTTTCAAAGTGTTGAATTCAACTCATACTAGTTAGGTACACATATCTATTTTATGACATTTTGTCAATGACACTTTTTTTCTTTTGGTTTTATTTTTATTTTTGTGGACTATTTTCTAATTCACTCTGTTAATGCCCAATCAGAGAAATTTCTTAAAAGCAACCCTTTGGACAGTAGTAAATATTGATTCGATTTCATTTCGCCAACCATTTCATGACCCATCTTTTTATCAGATTATTGCTCTCACAATGTTCGATAAGACATTTTGCATGGAACATTGAGCGATTAGTTGGTTCCCTACCCAAAGACTAGATAACCATCTTCAATCGAAAGAAGAAAGTACTAAAGAAAACTATTTCAAAGGATTTCAACACCAGTCACTGGGTAACCGATTTTGCATGGGCTGCGAATTTGAGCTACATTTCTCTATGAAGAAGGAGAAACAGTTTCGACTTGAATTGGAAAAACTTATTTTAGTAACTTCGCATTATACTGTATATTCCTATTACTCGATTCACCAAGAAAAAAGAACGAAATTTTAGGCTAGCACATGGAAAAAGTTTTCATCTTATAATAAACAGGATTTTCCGGAATGCCGAGGGCAACATCTGATCCGGGACAGATAAATTCAGCATGGGTTCTACTCTATTCTATTCTATTCTTCTAAATTTCTATTAACTGTGTCTATAATTTATTCATGACTTTAACACCTTACAATATGTTTTGCACAATACCAAAAAAATGCATCTTTCTATGTTTAGTTATACGAAAGACGAAGGCATTAGTTTCCAGTGCTTGTAAAATATAGTTAGGTTGATAGTTTACAACTATATCCTATACTTATAATAATAATTATATTAATATTAACAAATGACAAATCAAATTTTTGTTTTACCTATCTACCCTTCTGTGTCAAGGAATTAAAGTCATGTAATTCATGTAAAGTCATAACACTTTTCGTAAATTTGCAATATGAAAATACATTTAAAACATCATTTGTAGCAAATAAAACGCAAAAATAATAATAAATATGAAAAACAAAGACCAATGGATTCAAAGTTTAGCTTCTTTAGTTATTTGATGTGTAGTTTTATGTTTAAAGCGTTATATCATGTAAAACGGGATATGAAATATAAAAAAAATGTCACTATATATTTGTATACCATAGTAAACAGACCTTGGACTCACATTTGAAAATAAATTATAAAAAACTTTTGAAATGTAAAAACGTAAAAAAAAACATTTCCAAAAATTTTTGGTGACGATATGAATAATCTGGGACTATTTATTTTAGATACATGTTACTAATTGAGATTTTAAGTATCAATGGTAAAATTTAAAAATAAATTCTATATATGTATGTACTAAATACATTTCGATCCGAGGGATATTCTATATATATATTTTCATTCGCAGAGGCTGTGCGGTATGCACGATGCTAGGTTACAAAATCAACTAAACAAAAAATCAAAAATACTTCTAAAAGTTCAAAAATATAAGCGGTAACGCTTTTTTAATAAACATTTTCAATATAATCAATCGAATATAATCATGACTTGAAAATGAGAATCCTTAAAATGAAAAGCCATTAGTTAAAGCGCTATACCTTTATCAGTTTTGATTAGATTTTTTACTAAATATTCTTCAAATGTTGAAGATTTGGAAAAAAATAAAAAAAAATTCTTTTTAAAGTTTTTTAACCCAAAAAAATACTCACAAGATAAACCATTCTCTTGTATCATCTTTTATTGGTTTATCATCTTTTCCACAAAATGCCATTTGCTATAAGGTGAAACTAGTTTCATTTGGTTTCTTAACAAATTAGATTAATTTTTCATCAAGGTTTATTAGCTTGTAGCTATCGATTGATGGTAGTAATAACAAGCTGAGCTTTCTTGTTTCTAAACAAATTGACAAAAACCTAAGAAAATAAAAAAAGGTATGAAAGTAAATTGATGCCCTCTTATTTGTCCATCTGAACTCTTAGTGGCATTGGACAGTTATAAGCCGGCTGAGTTTAAGGACATCAATCAGGATACAATCCAGTTGTAGCATCGAGAAGCTAAGCTGAAGCTAGCTTAACCTATTTAGTGACACGTGAATTGACAATTTAGTTACGAATGCTGGTCATTCGAATTAGACCGAGGACATCTAGATTGAACCCAAAAATGACAGTTTGTGCTAATAGTCGATCTGCATGACCAGAAGCAACAATGACATGAAAAATATACGATATAAATATACAGGGCGTATGAGTAATTATGTATAAATTGAGAATTTTAGCAAGAGCCCATGACTTATTAAATGGGTTTTATGAAAATTATTGCTAAAAATATATTTCAATGTAATCGCTCATTGCGTGACGAAGTCGTAAATCCTTCTCGGTTCTCATTCGCTGAAAAGTATGCTATAAAAAACTCAAAACACAATTAAATTAAATTAAAAAGTAATTTCCCTTACGTGTAAAATGCGAGAATTCTAATCAAACATTTAGCACTTTGGCACGTTGATTGCCTTTGGCTTTTGTAGACGAGAACGACGACGACGACGACGAGGACGACGACAACAACGAGGACGACCATGATGATGATGTCGGCGTCGACCAAAAGGACGAGCAAGAGAATATGAACGACAAGGACGAGCTTTATACAAATGGGAGACAAATACAAATACAAATATAAGAACAAACTCCAACACGCATACACACACACACATAGACAGACACACACACAGAAGCGTAGACAAAGGCGCAAAGCCAAGTTGAATAAAAAATATGATACAAAATACATAGAAAGTTAGCCAAAGAATACAGGGAAAGCTCAGTTCAGTTCACACCACAGGGCAGGACTTTTGCTTTTTAGTCATGCTTGGCAAATAAGGATACATACGCTTCTACACACACACAGACACAGACACACTCACTTAGTCATAGACCGCTTTCATTTTGGGTGATACCAGAAAAAAGAGGAATACAAAATCCCTCAGTACACATTTGAAGCAAAAATTTCAATTAAGACTTTTACTATGAATTCGTTTTCTGTTTTTTTTTTTTGTTTGTGTGTCGTTGTTTTATTTTGTCTCTCTTCTACTCTTTCTCTTTGTGTTTCATTTTGTTGTTGTTGTTGTTTTGTGTCGCCCTTTTGAACCTTTGCCAAACGACACACAGATCTAGATCCTGGTGCCCTCAATAGGTGTTAAATTCTTTTTTCCTTTAACTCTTTTGTCTTATTTCGTGTTGTCCAAAACACATTTGTTTGCCCAACCAACGGATGCAATTTTAATCTGCCGGAATGCCATGGCGGACAAAATAGACGAATAATCGGTAGCCGGGGACAGATGAAATAATGACTACAAACCGCAAGTATAACAAATACACACACACACACACACACAGGATACGCACACACAAACAAACTCACACCCGAAAATAACAACTCAAACCCACAGACAGACACAGAGACAGACAGGGAGACAGACAGAGAAACGAAATGGCAGCAGTTACACATAATATTTTAGTTTTTTGACCCAAAAATGTCAGTGGGACATGAGTTATCACTGGACCGCCATCGCCGCATGGGTGTCAAACGAGGGTAGTTTTCAAAGTCAAGCAAAAGTGATATTTCAGCAAGTTGAATTTGCAATCACATTTAATGGAAAGGTATTTTTGAATATTATGTTTGGTCATTGCTAACTTTGAGCTTAGTCATAAAGAAATTTGATATAAAAATAAACAAGTTTTACATACAAATTCGAAACTGCTCAAAACTTTGTTTAAAATTGAATATGCTAGTGATCCATATTATAATATTATAATTTCCTATACATTGTGCGTTAATGTTCCCTAAAAAATGTAAGCTTCTGAATCTAAATTGAGCTCTGTAATAATTCCTAAGTATAATTGGTCTAAAATGTATAATTTTACCAAGTTTTTGTCAATTGGCGTATAAACTGATCCCTTTTTACGATAATGCTTAATACTAAGTCTAACAATATACAGTTTATTCGTGTATGTCTTCTTTAAAGAATATTCTGAGTTATTTGAAAGTAAGCCAATAATGATAATCTCTAATGAGGTCATTTTTACTTCTCTGGCGTAATTCTAAAAGTCAAATAATAAATAATAATGATTAAATAAAATAGAATATCTTTTTTATTTTTGTAAAAATAACTTTTTTAAGCCATAACTAATTACTGATATAGTGATACAATATAGCGACTTTTTCAATATTCAATTCTAATCTTTCAATTAAATCGAAATTGCTAATCCTAAAAGTATGCAATAGGGATTCAAGATAAATGTCAGCGCTCAATATTCAAAGTAGTAATCATATATAATTAAGGTGGCTGATTAATAGGAAAAGCTCTATGTCGCTCAGGGCCAAAAGAGCAGTATATGTGCACTGTATTGCTCCAATCTGGCTGTATGGCGTGCAGATCTGGGGAATTTCGGCTAAATCCAACTACAAACGCATACAAGTGCTCCAAAATCGGGCTGCGCGGCAAATAACGAACTGTCCATGGTATGTGCGTGGATCCACATTACACCGTGACCTCAACCTGCACACAGTGGAGGAACAGATCGGTAGACACACCAGCAGATATAGCGACCGGCTTAATAGACACCGCAGTATCCTCGCAAGACGGTTACTACCTGCCAGGCCTCTTAGACGGTTAAAAAGAAAGGGCTTCGCCAAAAATATTAGCTAACCAACATTAACAATAATATTTATAGTCCTCTTGGGTATACCAATGAGGTTTGGTCTTTTTTTTTAAAACATCTACTTGTGTTGTTATGATACTATTTTTGTATGTATGGATTCAGCGCTTAAATAAAAAAAAAAAAAAAAAAAAAAAAAAAAAAAGTAATCATATAGGTACATATGTACATATATCTGCTTAAAGCAAAGCTGTATCGAGGGGGGAGAAATGGGAGAGTACTTATGCAATATGGGGCCCAACAATCCTCTTGATACTTTGAAACAAATTTTTTGTGGATAAAAAAATTAATCAAGGCAAACATTACGTTTAGACTATGTTGTTACAAATAATAAAAACTTTTGCAACCTATTGCATACTTTAAAGGACAAATTTTCCACACTTCACAGTTCTATAACCGAAGCTTGAAACTACTTTACCTACATTTCTATAGTTAAAAATCAAACAACAAAGCTAAACCAACAATAAACTAATGCCTCATAACTGAACAAAACTAAGTATCAAACTAATGTTAACGCGAAAAGGCAAGAGTTTGGATAAAGTATTTTCTAACTTTAAGAAAATATATACTTAAAGGCACAAACCATTTACAGTTTTGCTAATTAAGATTTGCAGAGACTCGTGGTAAAGCTTAACAGAGTTACTTTAAAGTTCTTCTACGAGATGCGGCAAGTTAATTAACACTGTTTAGTTACAAGCCTTAACCTAAATAGTTTTTATCGTAGTTTATCATTAACTAGAGTAGAGCATCTGCTAAAGACGCAATCTTTTGATATTCTGTTGCTCATAAATAAACAGAATGAGCCCAAAAATACATTAGGTAGTTCTATAGTCAATCCTTTGTATGGCAAAAGAGCTCTATAACTTAAGCTGACTGAAACAGAAAACCAAAATAGACAATATATGTGTGTATGTATGTGAACGACAATGGATCAAACTAAGGCAAAGGGGAGAGAAGGTGCTTGAGTTTTGTATGTAATGCCTGTTTCACGCATGATGAAAAATGTGTATGCCTATTTGACTTAGTTTTGATCAAGTCATTAACTTTAGCAAATGGTCTAATTAATCTTAGGATCAGCCCTCGTTTGTGGTTGTTTTTGTTGTTGCTATTGCTGTTGCTGTTGTCGCAGGTTGCTCTTTGCTTTGCTTCTGCTTGTTTGCCTGTGTTTGCTGATGAATAACAAAAAATAACAACAACAACAACAACGGCAACAACAGCTCACTATGGCCGTGTAAAGTGGGTAGAAGTGCGGTATGCTGGGGATGGTAGACCCATGTTCGTAGAGTCCTCACGAACGACGCCCACGAAGAAGGACTGAGAACTTAGCCTCAACCCCAAAAAAACAAAATAAAAAAAAAGGGACCCGAACCATTCTCCTCCCCCGCATCTTGGCTCTTCAGACTCTTAAGGCGGTTGCAAGGCGACGGCAACGACGTTGACTACGACGACGACTGTCACTTTTCAAGAAAAATCTGTTTGGGGCGTTTTTATTTTCTTTTGCTTTTCTCTTTTTTTTTTTGTTTCTTTGGTGTCGCTAGGAGCAACTTCGGTCTGTTCATATTTTTCTTTTTGCATGACTTATTTGCGCTGCGCTCACCTTTCGTGCTGGGCCTCGTCCTTGCCAAGCTGCTGCTGGTGCTGCCGCTTCTGCTGTTGCTCCTGCTGCTCCTTAATCGCCTTTGTCCTTTTTAACTTTTGCGCCGCCAATTTTTCGCCCTTTCTCTTCAACTAAGCTTAAAGGGACAGGGGAATTTTCCACTCACAGTTTTTAGTTGCAGTTTTTCTTTTTATTTCTATTTTGATTTTTCTTTTGATTTCACTTTCGTTTTCGTTAGTGCTCTTTGTGGGTTTTTCCGTTTTGGCCCTTAACTCTGGCTGAGGTATTCAACAAATTGTTTGCGCTTCTCTTTTGAACACACGCATTCACACACACACACACAGGCACACGCACAAACACACACACAGGCACACACGCTCACGCATACATTCGCATTCACAGCCTCTCGTTCTATTCTATTCTCGTTCTATCTCTTGTGTTTAATTTTTGAGTTTTTTGCTTAGCTCTGGCAGTTTTTACAGTTAATAAAGTCTGCTAATTATGATTTGGGTTTAATTTTTGCTGCGCTTATCAAATATTTTTTGCACGATTTTTTTGTGACTTTTCCTTTCCTATTCTCTTTAGTATTTTTTCCTCTTTTTGTATTATTTTATGGATACTTTTGCGTAGTTTATCCGAGCTCCGTGTCCGTTTGCGTGCGCGCTCGCTCTGGCTCTGGTTTTGACTGTGAGGCTGTGATGTTGGCCTGGCTTGTTGGTTGGCTGGTTGGATGGATGACGATACCGTCGGATGCTCCCCGACTCTAATTGCGTTAAAATATTTTGTGCTCCCCGCACAACAGCAACAACTACAAGAACAATGCGTGTGATACCGCTCTCCAATTTGTCTGCTTCTTGCTCAGGTTCAATTTCAAGTTGAAAACTTTTCGGGTTTATTTTTTTCTTTCTGCTTTTCTCCTTTGCATTTTGGAGAGTAAACTTCGTGCCCAAAATATCTCTGTGTGTGTATGTATATGTGATTTTGTTTTGCCATCATCATCTCATCGCACAATGGGATGTTCACTTACAAAACAACGTTAAAAATTTACATCAATGATGTAGAGAATGAGTACTCACATGGCCACCGTAGGTAGACATAGGGAAAATTTCGCTTCAACTAAAGTGGAAAGCATATTGCCTCATTTAATGAGACGTAAAGACCTTTTCACTTTCATCATACCTTTTGTTTAGACAAGGTCGAGGTCGAAAAAGTGAGCAGTTGGTCTCTAGAGCCAATTTTCTTATTAGTAAATTTAGCCAATGGCTCTAGCCATGTAATTGGCACAAACGTTACTTGGTATTTTGGCATCTGAAGGGAAAACTTGATTCCGAAACCATTTCTAATATTTTTCTTACTAGGACATATGTAAATAATAGTTTTAAGTTCGTCCTTCAAACGAAAATCTTATCTAAAACTACTTTTTTTTGCTTCTTACGTCTTTTTTGGGCGGCTAATTTTTCACCGCTTTATGCTCACTACAACGCTTAAACTAGTTGTGAATTACAACCATTTGAAGCGAAATATATGTTGCCCGATAAGCTTTTGATAAACTTTCATTTTTACTTCACATAGAAAGAAACTTACAAAATAAATGAAGTCAAAATATGACTTGCTCATAAAATTTCCCATCTACTTTTCCTTTTTATGATCTTTTATCAACTCAAAAAGAAGTTATAAGTTTTATAAAATACAATTAAATTAATTTATTTTAATATTTAAAACCAAAAAAATATTTTCTATTGTTTACTATTAAATCAACTGCAATAGTAAACAATTTCTTTAAACAAATATAAATTTCATTAACTTGGCTCGCGATTTATCCCTTTGTCGAGTTTTTTTTCCTTTCTTTATTGAATATCCAATTTCAGCTTGAAATGAATACTGCATAATAGTATTATTTTTTCTTGTTGAAATACAATCTGCAGAAAACA
Organism: Drosophila willistoni; assembly: GCF_018902025.1. Classification (NCBI taxonomy): domain Eukaryota; kingdom Metazoa; phylum Arthropoda; class Insecta; order Diptera; family Drosophilidae; genus Drosophila; species Drosophila willistoni. The sequence goes on from NW_025814050.1 coordinate 8,136,389, forward strand.
TTTTTTATTCAATATAAACAATTGCAGTTTTTTTGTTTATTTTATTTAATCGTTTTCACTGTGCCTCGCACTTACTATTGTCTCTCGCTCTCGCTCTCTATCTCTCTTTGCCCCGAAGAATTGTCCGTTATTTGGCGCAAACTCAGTTTATTGTTGCGATTCGTTTATTGTTGTTGCCGCAGCTTCTGATGGCTGCTGTGTTGGCATTTTTGTTGCTGGTCCTTGTTGCGCTCAGCAGCATTCACGAGTGCTCACTGTGTGTAGGTTCGCTTTGCTTTCGTTTCGGCTTTTTGTGTGGTGTTAAATTTGCTCTCTCTTCCATTCTCCTTCTCACTCTCACTCTCTCTCTCTGTCTGTCTCTCTCTCACTCGCTCACATTCTCTTTATCAGCACGTTTAGGCAGGGTCCGCGAGCGTTTTTGTTGAAGCATGTTTTTAGGCGCCTTTGGGGCAAAAATTAACTCGGCAAAACTTTATTGAAAATTTGTTGAGTTTTCATCAGAGCATAAAATGAACTTTTTGTTTATTTGGCGGTTTCTGTTTTGCATGTTTTTTAACCGGTTTTTTCGGTTGGCCATATTTTTAATTTCGAAATTGTTTTTTCCTACTTTTATGTTGTGCTTAAAAGTTTAAATTAATCGTAATTAAAGTTAAAAATTAAATTTTATTACCCCAAGCTCTAGAGTTGAAAATTGTATATTAAACCTATTTTACATATGAACGTCAGGTTTATAGTTCTTTAACACAAAATCTGAACTGAAAATTGAAATCGTGATTTGCGAGATTTATTAGATTGATACAAATAGTTTCCAAAGCTTGGTTAAAACATTAAAAAATTAGTAAGTTCCCTTTTCGTAATAATGAACTAAACTAGAAATAATAATCACTCAAGTAGCATTAGATAAAATTTTAAAAAAATAACAATAGTAGATAAACTCATACTGCTCATGAAATCAAACTAGCGTTATCTTTTCAAAATAATTTTTAAATTTAGATTAGTCAAAGTAAGAAAACGTTGATATAATGACTCTTTTTTTTTAAATACTGAATAATATTTTGTATTTAACACTTATACTTACTTGATTATTAACACTATTAAATAAAGGTCATTTCCTTATTTGAATTTTTGTTTTGATTTAATTAGAATTATTTTTAAAATACTCTTATTTTACATTTTGTCGGTAAAAAAGAATAAAATTTTGTATGCCTTAGCATAAACTAGTAATTAATTAATAATATATTTATATAATATAATTAATTAATAATATATTTGTATTATTATTTAATTACTAGTTTGAGCTAAGTTTGAGCTTCTAAAATTAGAAGCGTATGAATAAAGTTGGTAAGACAAAAGTATTGTTTTAATACTAAGAACATTTAGAGTTTTAAAGCTAACAAGTTTTTGGGGCATTGCTGTTAATTTAAATAAATTTAAAAATAATGAAAACCGAATCTAATGTAAACTTACCTATGATATTTCCAGAAAATTTGTAAATATCGAGAGAATGTCAGGTAAACACTTTAATTAAAAAAATTAAAAAATGTTGTTAATTAAAAAATGTTAACAATTAAATCAATGAATTAAAAAAATTCAAAAAATACTAAAATTAAGATAACTGGATTAAGTCAACTGTTTGATTTGTTTAATTTAAATGGGTTATGAAATTGGTAAATCATTTGACATTAACTGTGTTTTAAATCCAACTCGAACGAGAGAGGAAGACTTCATTATCGAAAAATGTTATTAATTAGAACCAAAAATTAGGGAATTGATTTTGACAGTGATTTATTATATTAAAAGACATTATTTTATATAAAGCTTACAAAACTTAATTCGACTACGATTAGAAATATGTAGACTTAAAAGTATAATTTGGAATTTGATAAGGGTTTAAGTAGTAATGTCATGAACCGCAATTATATTTAATTAGTTATATGGTGAAAATTACATATATAATTTATTTTATTCATAATTGCACTTCATGATTATTTTTGAGAATGAGAATTGAAATGTACTGTGTACCATAGTACAAACTTGTGAAAGTTCTAACTTCCGAGTTACACATATTAAATTTCTGACAAATTAATGAACTTTCGACATTCAAATTTGAAGATTAAAAACTTGGGCCATTTCTTGAACTAATTCGCTACTGGGAAAAGTGTGTGGCCGCCACACTCTCTTGTATGGCACTCACTGGCATTGTTTCTCGTATTGTTGGCTCTGTTCCATATTATATATATATATACATACATATATATATTTTTCGCATACTTTCCCGGCTGACTGACTGACGTTGTTATTCTCCTCCTTCAACATGGTGCATGGTGGTTGTGGCGACTCCATCTACTCGAGTTGCTGTCGCCACACACAGTTACCACCCTGCCGCCAACTCGTGTACCTGAGTTGGCTTGGGTTGGCTTGGCTTGGCGTGGCTTGGCCTGGCCTGGCGTGGCGTCGCTTCTCTTGTTGTGGGTCGCCAGCGTTGCGGGCTGAAGCTGTTTGCTTGTTGTTTTTCCACGGGTGACTCTGTCTGAAGTGCAAATTTGCTTTAATTATTCCGTGCATCTGCATCAGACTTGGTCGCCACTTGGGTCCTATGTACCCAACCAGTGAGTCCAACCCATAAGTTGCTTGCCGCTACGACTCAACGACGGTGGGTGACAACAACATTTATTTTATGCATGCGCCCCGGAGCGGATTTTTGCACCCACAAGTGTCACCACTTTAAGCGTCCTTGTCTCACTGAACTTATACATATATATACATATTATTTTTCTCACAGTGTATCTCTAGACATGCCATTATCTGGACCCATCCGTTCTGCTTCACTTTGGTTATCTGTGTGTGTGTGTGTGTGTGCGTGTGTGTGTGTGTGTGTGTGTGTGTGTGCGTGTGTGTGCGTGTGTGTGTGTCTGTGGGTGATGGTTTTTGTCCTTGTGTGTCATCCATTTCCATCGTTTGTCCACGTTTGGTGGCTTCGTCGCAATTCGACGCTTGACATTGTTGGCAGTCGATATTGGTTGTAATTAGCTTTAATTGAAATTGCTCCTTTCCCCCATTTCAGCGGCCGTGTCCTGCGTATGGGGTCCTGTGTCCTGCGTCGTGATTTGGATTTTAATGTGCACAATGTTTTGTAATTTTGCCAAAGTTAATTTATGGTGACCCTACCGACACGCCAAAAACTAGTCCTCCAAATTCCATTCTCAAGCGTGTCCTGTGTCCCAATTGGAGATTTGTTTGTCGTTGGTTTTTTGTTTTTTTGCTTTGCACTTTTGAATTTGGAATAATTAGAGAAGCTGACCCCCATTAATTAAAAACAGGCAAACGATTTTCGAATTTGATTTAATTTTTTGTGTGTGTTTGTTTACATTTAAATCTAGATTTTTAGATTAACTAAATTAAATTGATTTGCGTTATGCAAAAGAGACAGGAAAACTAAATGCGTATGTTACCGGAAATTAGATAGACCAATAAATGTGTAAAAAAAAATTTCATTAAATTAAAAAGAGTTTTAAAATGAAAAAACAGTTTTAGATATGCAAATTTATATCAAATTCATTCGTTGGTATGAAATTTCTGACATTTAAGGTTAGGCGCTTCTTTTTTTTAAATGAGTACCTAGTTAATTTGCAATTAAAAATAAGTGTAATTTAAGGAGTCTACCGAAATTATTTAAACTATTTTTAAGGAAAACAAATATAAACCTATTGTGTTCTAATTGGTTCAAGCTTACACTATAAATATTTTTTTGTAAATGTTTAAAGGATTATCTTTTATATTTATTTAATAGCAACCATCTAAAAAAAAAAATCTCTACGTCAAAATAATATTTTTAAAATTTTAACTTGTAGTAGCAAATATGTATGTTCTTTATTTAATTTGTATCTATATTTTAAATCACAGGCTTATTAACAGCTTTTTATTATACGTCTGTCCTCTCTGATCGTAGCCCCTTGAATGACTCTTACTCTCCGTTCGTCTGTCTGTCTCTCTTGTCATTGCTTAGTGTTAATTAACGTGCATACTGTTCTGCCACAACAGTGTTGGCAATTCCAACATACTTATCGGTGTTCGTTATAGTTTAAACTAGTTATCCTACTACAAACTCAAAAATCATTAACGAAATTGACCTGGAATTTGCAAAAAGGGAATTAATAATACATAATTATGAAAATAAATACATTAGAATTAAGTTTTGGTTAATAAAAGCAGTAAAAACCACCATGTAAAACAGGTGAAATAAAATTTTATGAGCCAAAAGCCCTGGCAGCTAGTATCTGTTTTATAGTAGTGATTTGTTAACGATCCTCTTAATTAACATCCATTTCCATATTTTTTAAGAGGATATTTATTAAGTACTTCGAACATCCATTTCCATATTTATTACGAGGATCGTTAACAATTTATCCATCCATATCCATATTATAATTAACATTGTTGTATGAAACGCCTTTTAATATAAAATATATATATTTGCAGTGATTATGTTTAGCTTTAACTATTGATTTTATCAAGTCAAGGCAGCAGTTCAGTTAATCGCTTATTTTATGTTAGACAAATTTTGTAAAATTACAAAGTATCTTTAAAAAATATATCCCAAAAATATATAAACTTTTATTTTACAAAATTAATGATAATAAAAATATTAAAATTTTCATGTCTAACAACTACTTAGGGTTCCCCACTTAAGGCAAGCAATTATTCTGAACTTACATACTTTTAGATTATGGAGTCGATTACTTTCACTAGATATGTACATATGTACATACATATGTACCATCCAGCTGGGTATCGTAGGTCTGGCTTTGGGCCATTGAGCCATTCTATGCTTTTTAACACACAAATTCTTAAAGACTTTTTATTTTTTATTATATTGCAAACTGACACCGTTAAAATGTCAAAAGAATTTCTAGGGAGACCATTGAAAATTCCAATAAAATAGCAGCTTTAAAAAAACCAAGGAATTCATTCTAAGTGGCTGTTGGCAAATTATTAATTAATTAATTCATTGTATTAATTGAAAAGAAAAGGCTTATACTAAAAAGTAGTAGTAGTTTTAAAATGTTCCTCCCCTTTTTTATTTTGGCAAAAAAAATTGTCTTTACAAAATGCGTTGAAAATAAATATGCTTTCTTTTGCAAAATTGTTGGGTAATGAATCTAGCTTTTCAATGACAAATTCTTTTCAACATTTGGTTTAGCTGTCTATCTTTTATATGGTCAAAAACAAAACCCAACCCACAACCAGACAAGGAGTGAGTTTTAATAATTTTTGCATCGCTTTTAATGTATTTAATTTGTTAAGCGACTCTTAAACACAAAATATACTGTTGCCAACAGAATGTTTTCATAACAAATGTTTGCAGAGGCTATTAAAAAATTATTTAATTTCACCTCAAGCAATATAAAGTGACATTTGTTAGTTAAATTTATTATACATACAATATTCTTTATCAGCGCAAATACTTAAGCTGATTGATAGTAAAAACTCTTGGCTATCTGGTATAAAAGCAAACAACCAATCAGAATGTTCGCCTTGAAGAAAATGTTTGGCAAAATGTTAAAAATTTAAAAGGGAAAAAAGAAACCATTTGCTAAAAGTAAAAGTAGAAGAAAAGATTATGGCGAGACACTTTGCAAGAGTGTGACGAAACATTAGGTCCGCCAAGAAATATTGTTTCTGATTCTGTCTAATTAGCTGGCCTCATAAGTCAAGGCCGAAACAAAGGCAAAGAGGTTTGGAACCTCAAAAAAAGACACACTGTAAGTAAATTTTGAAACCGGGTACTTCCAAGTTGATTCAATGGAGATATCAAGTCTCGTGAGTATGAGAGATATTATCATGTCCCCCAACAAAACAAAAATATATGATCTTATATCAAGTTGAATATTTATTGTATAATTACATAAATGATTTGTTTACTCTTCAAATTCATGTGGAGATATCTTTAAAAACTTTATTAATGTAATTAAACCGATATCAGACCAAAATGATATTACCAAAAATCCAAGTGGAAATATTTTCTTATCATTTAGATTCGTCATGATTTGTCAGTAATTGATTGCCATATCATTCTAGTTTGAAAGAGGAATTAAATGACTTTAATTTAGCAAATGTTTGCCAAGTGACTAAATTAAACTACCAGACAGAATGTCTAGAAGAAAAACAAACTCATAAATAAGATTTAATACTCGTTAACATTTAATTTTTGAATGAAAATAAATTTCTATGAATTTGCATTAATACCTTGATAATCGATCACTTTGTTGCGAAGTATTAAGATTTTATAGTATTACGTTATAAGTAAGTAAAGAATTTTACCGGTACTTTTTTAAACATATGTACCAATGAAAAAAAGTGTAGAAATCCCCAAGAACTTACCACTTACCAATTCAAAGAACATGGCTCTAAGACCTTATCAATAATTTGCGATTAGCGCCGTAATAAATTAATCCATTTATTCAATTGATTGAATGCTTTAAACTCAGACTAATTGAGTACTGGCTAGAATTGAACAGAAATAATCTTAATCTAAAGCTATCAATCATTTCGATTGCATACTTTTCCGAGTCATATATTGTTAAATATATTCATTAATGTCACAGAAATCAGTCAATTCATGTTTCGATCAACTTGAGTTAGGAAATTTTCGTTAATCCAAATTGGTCAACTTACTTAAAGATACCCTCTAAGTTAGGTGAACTAATGGAATCTACTTTAATTGTTAGTAAACGGGTTTTTTCTCAGTAATACTTAGTATATCTGAGATTATAAGAATAAGAATTTACATCAGATGTGCTATGTTTTAGTCATGTTTTTATCATTAGTGATAGTAATTTCCAAAAGTATGTACATATTTAGCCATAAATAACAGAGCATGTATTCTATGAATGAATATGAATGCATTAAGAATGTATTCATATAATACTCTGATAGATATTATAGTACTCCCAAAATACTAAAAAAATTCTAAAAAAATTATTTCGCTTAATATTAATTAACATATAACATTTTATATGGTTAAAACTATAGTTTTGAACTCATATCTTTAAAATTAGACTTCTGATTTTTAAAAATTTCTTCTGTATTCTTTTTTAAAAGGATTCTTCGATTTTGCCAAAATTACAATTTTAGTTATTACATTAGCCAAAACAATAAGGAGATATCCATGAGATGCAAATAACTAACTTAAGCGACAAATTTAGAAAAGAATCTCTACGATAGGAAAACTCTAAGGGTGATCAATATTTTAACGAAATAAGCCTATAAAAGGTACAAAGTTCAAGATACAAACAAAAACAAATTCACTTTTTATTATTTTTTATATATGTATGAACTTTCCTTCACTCTACTTCTCCACAAAAATATTAAATTTTTTACACTTTCAGTTAATATATCATTAAATTTTTCATTAAAAACAGCAATATTTTTGGTGTTTTTTAGTTGGATTTCGTGGTTGACTTTTTTAAGGAAATGCTAATATATATTAATAATCTAACAATAACTTTAAATCGACAGACACTTTTGTGTTAGTTAAATTTAATGCTCTTATGGAATTGGTTTTAGTTTTTGACATTAAATATATAGAGTCGTTAGTGCCATATATTTACAGGGTATACAGGTAAGAAATAACGATAATTTTCTATTGTATTGTATTGTATGTAGGCATTGTGGCATGAAGTAAAGTTGTGACATTGCATTTAGGGTCAATAAATTCCTCTACGTGATAGACTGAATTTATGGCAAAGTTAAAAGTCAAGTGGCTTGAATGCGTCTAATATGAAATATTTGCTTATGAATTTAAAGCAAACCGCCTACATATATATAATTATTATATATTGTTATATAGAAATAGAATTTGATATAAAACCTCTTTCAAGAAATAATCGCAGCGATTCAATATTGACAAGTTGAGTCTTAAGTACTCAATTCTGTTTAAACCTTTATTTTTCGTTTTTTTTCCTTTTTTTTTGCCACCAATATTTGATTTATATTACAGAGTGAAATCGATCGATGTTCAATCGCTTATGACTTGATGCCTTTATGTGCTCACAATCAGATTAAATGAAACTTACTAACTCAAAACAACTTCGGGTCTTCTTCGTGGGCCCAGCGAGTGGGCGAGAGAGTAAAAAATTGTCAACAAATTTCGATTCTTTTTCCCCTTTCAATATATATATATGTATGTATGTAGTCAGTCACTGGCATAACCCACTTACACACACACAGACACACATACACGGATGCACAAGTGTGCGCCCCGTGTCTATATAAATTGCTGGCAAGAATTTGCACCGATTTAGTCTTATTAAAGCGGGCCGTGAATCGCGGATCGTCTCAGTCATATTCCAGTCTTCGCGCTCGTTACGTGAAATATGAAAGTAAAAGTTTCCGCTTATTAATTGCAAGCAATTTGAATCGTTTTAAGAACATCATAAAAACTTATATATATATATAGAGAGATATACATTAGTGACATTGTTTAAATTCTTGATTGGAGTGTGCTCAACTCAAAGTATGTAGGTTTCCTTAATCTTAAACATTACATCAAATGAATGCATCTTTTTTGGTGACTTTTTGGTTAGCAAAGCAAATTTAAAAAAAAATGCAAATTAAAATTTTTGGTTTATGTTAATAAACAATAACAAATTGTTGTTATTGTTGTGTATTTGCATACCAAGTGCAGGTACCGCAAATGAACGGAAAGTGAATGATTTCTTAATGCTGTTTTTTGTTTCTTATTCAAATGATGTGTTGTAAAAACAAAAAAATATATATGAATATTTTTTTTATATTTTATATATACTACTCAATCGTAAACTTGCATAAAAACAGGAAGATAATTTGCCAAGTGCCACCGAATATAATTTTTAATTTATGGCATGAACTTATCAAAAAAGTTCAACAATTAATATGAAAAATGGCTTAAAGAAACGGAGAGGGGAGAGGCAATTTATTGATTAAAATGCTGATTACTTTATTAACATATTTTTATAAATTATTACAAAAAAAAAAGTAAAAACAAATAATAATAATTAAATGCTTTCATTAAAAACATTGTCGCAAAAGATTACAATAAATGAATATGTTTATTGTTAGATTTTTATAAAGACGAAAAAGAAACAATTAATTATTGTTTTTGTTATTGAATAATTGTGTCGATACATTTATTATCTCTCTCTCTCTCTATGTACATTTTTTTTGTTCTAAATGTTTTTTAATTTTAATATTTCTAGCTAAAGTTCGTTAACATTTTTAATTAATTTCAAATGTAAGAGAAAAACTTTGTTTCTCTTTTGTTGTAGATAAAAATGTTTTTGAGGAGGAATATTGGTTGACTGTAAATAAAAGATGTAAAATAAATTAGAGAGTCAAAACGAAGTCAAAGTGAAAGTGTAGAGAATTATTTAATAAATATTTTAGTAGTGGATTAAATACTATACACATATTGATTCATTTAATAATCGCAATATATACAATTGTCTGAGAATCTCCCAAGTGAGCCATTAAAATTATGCACTTTTAAATTACGTGGCTTAGGCTAAAAAAAAAAAAATATTTTTAGATATTTGCCACATAAATCGCAAAGCTTAAAAAATTATAAATAAAAACAACAAGTATTGCTAATACGTTTATTCATGTTCGAATCTTAGAAATGAGTAACGAACTAGGTACTTTTGAGTAAAACAATACGATAGTATTTTTTACATGATTTCGACCAAAGCCAAAATTATAAAATTTTAAAAACATTAATCGAAAGATTATTCAGTCATTGGGAACAGATTTGGGGGCAAAAATAGGGAATATAAAAGAAACAATAGTCAAAATTTAATTTTGATAAACTAACTTTTGAGATTTTTGCCTTTTTACTGAATAAGAAAACTTTTGATTATCAATAGCCCAAAAATTCTTAAAGCATTAAATTAATTTTACTTTTAATAAGTTTAATTACCATTTTTTTTCATTATAACATTCATACATTTGTTATTCAGAATGTTATTAGTTTAGCTGGCGTGCGGTGCGTATACGTATTCTTCTAGACTAAATTCCCCAGAGCCGACTATCCAGCAATTCTGCCACATTGTATTATGTTGCTAGCAGTTTCCGTTACTATTTTTTTTTTATTACAAATTTATTTGAAATTAATAAATTTACATATAGAAAGGCCGATCAAACTTCAAAGAAGTTTTTATTGAATTAGGCATTGAATTAAATTTTTATTCGTTTTTTGTTGACCGGGCCTTTCATTTGCTTATATGCTTTATTTTCAACAATTCACATATTTCAGTGGGAATTATTTGATATATTTGTATACTCAGTGGATACCTAAGAGTATCATATTTTCAATAAATATGTCAATAAATATGTTAAGAGTCATATTTTTCGTTTGTCTTTAAATAAATCGAGTGTGATAATTAATGCCTAGAAAATGGTGTCAATTTTATTTCGCTTATATATCACAGATTTGAGTTAACTTCTTATCGATAAACTGATAAGTTTTTTATAATAAGAAAATCTCCTAGTGAAGCAATAATAGGTTAATCAAAAATGCAAGTCATTGCTTTACATTAGGTTAGTTACATATCATTAGATATTTCATAATGACATAAAGATATGTAAAAAGATAGATTGTGTCATGAACTAAATTTAAAATCTTCCGCCAATAACAATGGAGAACCAAAACCAAATCAGATAATGGCTATTAACTGGTTAGATGTCATTCTCAAGACTCAAGAGGCAAAACCCCCAAACGACAAAATTTTACAAACACACATAATTAAAAGTGAAAATGTTATCTAGTTGGAGTCGTCTTGAAGAATTGTACAATTAACAGTTACTACCATTAGTGTATGTTCAATGAATCAAAACTGGCAAAACTAGAAAAAAATAGGCAATTCGGATTACTCGAAATTGATAATGTTTTTTGGTTTTTGTTTTTTTCGGTGATTGTGTTTTTTTTTTTTTTTTTGCTAGAGATAACCACTTGAATGGCCAACCGGACGAAGGGGCGTTTTTTTTTTAGTGTTTCTACCGATCATGGCTGATTGGTATTCAAGTGGAGGATAGGTTTCTTTTGTTTAATGAAACACTCGTAAGTGGAGTAATCACAATATTATTTCGAGATCTTGATCGGCTATTCAGCATTCGAAATCAATCACAATGCTAATAACAGCAAACAGTAGTAGGGCAATACAAGTCAATTAACTGTTTCTTTAGACCCCGATAAGAGAGCCCCAATTTCCGATAGCCAGTCCATGGCGATCGCTCATTGTCAACGACAACGACAATTTTATATGGGTTATGTTCAAGTAGTTTATGGATTCGTTTTTATATACCATACATACATATATGGTTAAATCTTTTCTATAGCCGTTAAGGGCAAAGATTTCTTATCAAGTTTTAAACTTAAATTTCATGAGATAAGCTTCAAGTCAATAAAATTATTATAAATAAATATATTTATATATACACATACATATGTATTATATGTAGGGCGATCAATCATTTAAAGCCTTTTATGTATGTTATAAATTATTGCAAATATATGGCTTCTGATAAAATTGTGAAAGATTTTTGAGGCCCATAAAAATTGGCGTCTCAATCGGCCAATTGTTAACACCAACCAGCCAGTTATAGATAATTTCCTTTATTATAAATTTGTATTTCGCTTCATTTGCTAAAGTCATTTAAATGCGAATACGAGTTATAAACGGTTTCAATTGAGCTCCATCTGATTGTGATCAATTGAACAGTTTTTTTTTTTTTTTGCCATCGCGGAGTACTTTTGCTTTGACGTCAAACTTTGAAGTTATAAAAGGCAGAGCACATGGTGTTGGAAAAAAAAAGCAAATCAATAAATTGGTTAACGTTTCCAATTATCTACGAGATTGATGCAAAGCAATGCCCTAGTTAGCGGTATCTTTTCCTTTTCTGCAAATGCCTTTTTAACATCGTCAACTGACAGTTCAAACGATTGACCGATTAAACGGTATTACTTCACTTTAAAAAGTTACTTCATCTTATTGTTAGACAAAGAGCCACGAGAGATTATGACGATCGTTCTTACCAAATGTTTTGCCGGTTTGTTCGCTTACTAACTGTCGCTTAAGGCAACTCTGCAGCAACTGAGCTGTGGCATCTTCTTATATAGTAACTTGAAGCGAGTCGGTAAAAACTAAAAAATTCTCTTCTCCCCCCTTTTGTTTAATCTCTAATACAAACACTGTAGCTTGACCCGAAGGTAGTCGGTAAATAAAGAAAGTTTTCAAGGCAGAACAGGTGTGTGGCACGTGGTGCACATGGTCTTTATGTCCAGGTCTTACTGCACTTATCATTTAAAAAACAAAAAGATGGTTGTTTGTCCCTTTAATAAAGTTTGTTAACAGCTATCTTAAATTTAAAGGTAGTCACAATTATACGGGAAATTTAATTTAAGCTCAATGGTCAATGAAACTAAAAATAATACAATGTGAACCAAGATTAGTCATGTGGGAACACAAAATTTTCCTTTGGAATTTCACAGTGCCATAAATAAAAAAATTTTCAATGGACATATTATAGTCTACTACTTTTAGTAAGCAAATACTGAATATTACCTAGAATTATCGGTGATCTTTTGTATTTACTTAAACTATAAGTGTTATTTAGTGTTTTAAATAGTCCAAGATGATGGGATACATGTCCTTCGATATTCCGTATTAGTTGTTTATAAAATATATCGAAAAAAATGTTTTTTTTATCGAAATCAATTTTATTATATCGAAATTAGTTTTTTTCTAAAAGTATTATATGCTATTTTTAATTACATTTAAAAAACTTTTGGAAATCAGTTAGAAATTGGCTAAAATACAGTCTGAAAAAAGGCTGATTTACTAAAAATATATGTTTCAAAATAAAACATTATCTTAGGAAATCGTTTTTGACCGCTTTTTATTCAAGTTAAAAATTGTAATTTAGAAAGTAATTTTCTAATTTACACTATAATACCGTCAAATGTATATGTATTTAGCTTTTGGCTAAGTCCAGGACTGCATCCAAATACTCTAAAATTTGTAGAATTTCGTCATGTTTTATTTTCAGTTAGATCAAATTGTTATTAATGAGTAATTTTGTAAACACGAAGAACAAAATATTTCAACTGTTTGTTTCTTTTGATTCCAAGTATCTTGCAAAAAAAATTTGGTTTAATTTTAGTATCAAGTTGCACTTAAAAATTAAAATAAATACATTAAACAACAGACAAATGATTAAACAGCCAGTCAAATATGCAATTTCATTGGGAAAATGGGATGCGAAAACGTATATCAATTACGTCAAATTTATTTGATAATTTAATTAACAGAGGTTTATTTGATAGTGAAATTGATTGCAAAAGGCTTTAAACCGAAATCAGTTCTAGTGTAATTCGTTATAAATCATCAATTGATGAAACAGCAATGTAAAAGCTGTTTCAAGTGCATAAATTAAAGCATAGTCAAACATATCAAATTGGACTAGAAGGTCGAGATCTCAGTTTAAACAGCGATTTCGGTAGACGGTTATTTTGACGACTTTAAAGTTACGCATCTGCTAACTGCTGAAGGGGACAAACTTCAAAATTTTCCCTAATTGAATATGCCTTTGGATTCGTTACCTTCATGAGCAGAAGGCACCAATAGTCATTGATAATTTGATAGAGGTTTTTATAGGTTTTTACGTTATTAATTTTATTAGTTTAGATACATATGTTATTAGATAACAACTTACTTTAGCTGTAAATCGAGAAACCAAAAACAAAACAAAAAGAAAGAAAAACCAACTCAAATCAGTTAACATCACGAGCATGATTCGCTTAATTTGGAATTTTCCCTTTTTTTTTGAACTGGACTTTGTTGTTTTATTAATTGAAACATGTGACAAACGCACGCGATAAGAACGAATATACACACCTGACTTCTCAGAACAAAAACCATTCAAATTCTTTAGTCAATGGACTAGCACATAGAGGCATGTGCTTTAAGTTGATATTAACCCAAGTATTGTAACTCTAAGAATTTATTTATATATATACATATGTATGTATGTACTTGGGTATTATATCAAATATGTTAGACAATGAATTGTTTTGGGTTCTTAAAAGCAGATTAGATTAATATAACAACAATCTACTTGAATTTTAATGTCTGGAAAACTAATTACAAAAACAAAACAAATAAATAACAATAATGCTCTAGACGACGGCTCCAGGTCAATGAATCACGTCACCAAAAGCTGTTTGGCCCCCTCACCATCCCGCCGCCCATTTATAATTAGCCAGAGTAACTTTTTTTCTTTTTTTAAAAATCCGTGTCAAAAATTAATGCTTAGCCGCTCATTGAGTTGTGAAACGAGGCTTATAAAGTACTACACAGAGTAAGAGAAAAACCTTTTCAGTCGAAAATGGTTTTGCAAGGGTCGTGATAACTGAGTAAGCGAGCGAGTGGGTGAGTGGGTGAGTGGGTCAGTGCCTAACTGACCCAAGTTAACTATTAAATTTGCTTACGCCTATGCCAATTCCGATCAAAAATCATGTCACGTAGAATCCGTTTCTGTTCTTGGTTTGTTTTTGTTTCTCTTTTTTTTTACATTTTGTTTCGGTGCCAATGCAAAATGCTTTTTGGTGATGGGCAACCTCCAGCAAGGTCACAGCTGTCAAGTAAATGTAAAACGAAACAAAAAACAAAAAAAGCAAAAGCAGAGGGCAATCTTTTATACTCTTAAAAAACTAGCTGATTAACTGAGATGCATTTAAGAAAGTATGGAAACTTTTTCTACCCCATAAAGTACAGGAACCTATATATATTTGCCTTATTAGCTTACATAGCCAAGTCGATCTAGCCATGTCCGTCTGTATGAATATCTAGATCTTAGAGTCGATAAGAACTAAAGGTTCTATCAAGGTCCACTAGCTTTCACACTTTATATTTTACGTATCATTATAAAATTTGGTACACTAATATATGTTATCAATATCCAACAAATAAGCAAATTTCAGAAAAAAATTGATATAAAATAGTCAAGTTATACGTACAAATGTATTAGACCAACATTAAATGAACAGAAAGATAACAGAGTAAAGTTTGTGTAATTAAAAGAGTGAAAGAGACAGCCTTAATTTGTCAAACACTATGAACTTCATATTTTATATACCTCTTTTATTTTAAGTATGTTCCCTTTTGCCTACTTTGTCGCAAATTTCCAATCAATTTGGCTATACCCTTTCTTTTGAAAAGTGTACAACAGCGAAAGTTAAGTTAAATGAAAATTAGTCAAACACATTATGTAAATCAAAAATCCCCGCCAAAAACTGAAACGTAACACAATACAACAATTAAATATCCATTACGTATATTTAAATTCAAGTCTTGCAATTTTATTCGTTTTGTTGACTCGCATTAATTCATTCACTTTGTCTACTTAAATATGTATGCACATAAGTACTTACTTTTAACCCTACAAATTCGTATTGATATCTGAATAAGCAATTAAATCTCTTTCTTTCTTTTCTGCGGTTCAATGTATATTTAAATATACAAAATGGGATTTCATTAAGAGTTAACTATTTTTTTTTTTATTTTCATTTGTGTTGTCTCAGCTTCAGACAGCTTTTGCAACGAAAGTTAACTATAAAAATTAAAAAAAAGAAACATATTTTATACTTAAATTTAAAACAAACTATAAGTTAAAATTAAAAATAAAGGAATTCTTTTATAAAAACAACTGATGCTTAAGCAGTGAATATTTAAAGATTATTCTCCTTTTTTTAAAACAATCACTTTCATATTCTTAATTTAAATTCAAACCTGTTAGAAAATTGTTTGAAAAATTTATTATTTTACATTTTGCTACAGCATATTTTTCATTTTTCTTTTTAATTATTACTTTAGTAAATTAATTCAAAAGGTTCTTTTTTATATAATTTTTATTGTAATTTGGTTTATTTGTATATTTGTTTTATTTTGTATATACTTTTTTTACTTACCCATCTGCTTCATTTTAGATAACAAATAAAAATCAGGTCAATTGTGTGGTTTTCAATAAAACATAAAAAAAAACCATAAAAATATGAATAAAGGACATTAATTCAAATTAAGTACCTATATAATGGATTTATTAATTAAAGTGCTCAGTAGTAGCAAATTAAATGAATTTACATACATGCGAAAAAAACAGTAACATTTAAATTGCAAAATTTATTAAATTGAAAGCAAGCGCCTGTTGCATATATACATACATACATAGTTAATAGAGTTACTATATTCCATTAACTGCATATACCCCAAAAACTCCAACTCTTAACTCGGGATACAAATGCAAATACAAGTACATATATGTATATACTAACTATATATAGGTAGATATGTATAATTTATGTGTGTGAGTAAAAAAACAGTAATAAATGATACGTGAATGCTAATTAATCAGCTTTGTTTGCCATTCACACGTGATGGCAAGGCAAGTTGAATTTATTTTTTGTCACCAAGACCAAGTTCAGACCAGACACGCGTGGATTTTGGCCAGGTCTGGCAAGACAGACAAGTCAGTTAGTCTATGGCTCGGTTACTACTACCACCTGATCTGCAGACATCTGACTGTGTTTGTATGTACATAAATATTGTCTATAGCAATTTTTGATGTGTATTTTCATCGCTTCGTTTTTTTTTTCTTTCTCTTTTTGCAAATTACTCATATCAATATCTCAAAAAAAAAGGGAGAAAAAAAGGCGTTGAAATGGAGCGCTAATTAAAGGCGAAAATTGAAAACATTGAGCGTGTCTGGTCAATTATGCAGTTGTGATTGCAAATAGACATTATTGCCCCTTCTTTTGATACCGATACGTATGTATATATATGTGTGTATACTTAGTAGACCACTCTCTTACTCTGACCGAGGACTATGTCTATATTTAGTGTCTCAATCAGAGCGTGAATAAAGTCAACAACAAGTTGTTGCACATTGTTTAATGTCCAAGTGATTGATTGGATATCAAATAATTGTTTAACAGCCAATGCAAATTCATTTAGCATTGAATTTCAATTCAACAGTAAATAAATGGATCTTCTTTGTACACATTATTCGGTGAAATTAAATAAATAGGAATATATAATTGAGGGATTTTGCATTTAACGAGTCTTCGAAGCTCTCACTTGTTGGTATTTGTATAGCACTTGCAAATAGTAGTTACAAAGTTAAGTTCTAAAACTGAGCAAAGCAAAAGATGTGAATGGAAATTTATCGTTAATTTAATGTTATTTTAGTTCAAACTAATATTTATTCTATATGCTAATATGGTAAACAATCCTAATTTAAGTGTTCTTTGAAAATCTGGAAACTTTTTTAAAAATAAGGACATAAGTATGTACCTATAGTAGGATCACATTTAAAGACCATAGGAACATGGCACCGAACTTATGAAGTTGGGTTGATGGTATACGCAATTATAACGTTTGAAATGTGAACTTTAAAAAAAGGTTTATTGGAAAAACTATAACACAAATGCTGATCTTGATTAGGAATTCTATGTATAGAATCCAGGAATGAAATAATAAAGAATGTCTCATAATCGATTTCAGTTCAATTTTTTGTGTCTGTTTGTTTTGATGTGATGATTCAGTTTTTTTAATATGATTTAATTTAACATGATTTAATTGAGGTCTAAGTACTTTTCCTGATATGTTACATGTTGGGTGAATTATAAGTTTAAATTTGTTTATTGATTTGGGTAAAACTAAGCAACTAGTCCAATGTTAAATTTAAACTTTTTCTTCTCCGATATACCTAAATTTACTTAATAATAATACATAATAACTTGTAAGTCATTTTTGTATTATTTCATTAAATTCTTAGACGATTTTTGAAACATTAACTCATGTTTTTTGCTATCGAAAACATACAGTTTCAATATTATATCGACAATTTGCAATTCATTCAGTTAAAAGCAAAGCTCTTACATTAATAATCCTAGTGATTAAGGGTATGCCTACTAATTTGAACTCTTGCCAATCTGTTTTAGCTACATTTAGTTGTAATTCTCAACTAGTTTTAGCATTAAAGATATGGCTTTAATGCAAGGTTTGATTTAAAATTTCAAAAACGTCGTAATCTAGATAGAGTTCATAAGAATAGTGCAAACTTAACACTTAAGACTTTCTAAAGTGTTTTCTGGAATGTATTTTCATACATTGTACTTAAGTAAATATTTGCTTAAATAATATAATACACACCTAAATACATTTGTGAATTATAATAGTGGCATATAAAATACAATTGTTAATTATTTATATAAATAAAGAGAGCAAGATTTCTAATATAAGTAGTAGTATTTACCGCTAAGCTAACCCTTAGAAGTTTTTTTTTTTAAAAAACAAATATAAAACTTTTTACTGGTAGCTGGAAAAAAACACACACACACAAAATCAACATTCCCCTGGATGGATATTTGTTTGATTGCAACTAACGAACCACATGACTAAATGTCACATTTTGTTCTGAATTTGATATAATATACATATATAAATATAGCCAAAAAGAAAAAACAAATATACGAGGAGGGAAAAAATGGTAAAGAAAACAATAACAATAATCAATTCAGCCTCATTATTTCGAGACACAAAACTCACGTGAATTTATTTAGATAAAATGCGTCATAATGATAGGTGAGAGGGGACAAAAAAAGGTACAAACTCACACACACACACACATTTCCTTTAATATGAATACTCTATTAATCGCCTAAAAGAGTTTATTCGATTGGTTATCTATTTAGTTAGGTTTATCCAAATAGAAGCTGATAAAGCAGATTTATTGTCTTTGGAATAGTAAAAAAATACATATTCACTTTAAAACACAAGTTTTCTTTAATGAAAATGAAGCAGAAATAAAATAAGTTTATTAAAATTGAAATTTAACTATTTCAAAACTAATCCACGATCAAAGTAAAACAGAATTATTATAGGCAATTTATATTTAAGTGATAACTTTATTGGTTTCAATAAATTTAAATAATGATTCAGGAATTGGGATATATGATTTCTTATTTAAGGGATAGTCCAAGCTAAAATTTATATAGAACTCATAATGCAAAGACACATAAGCAGTTTGAAATAGCAGAGAATTAGAATTAGAATTTGAAAGCTTTATATATTCAAAAATTTGCTCTTAGTCTCTGCTTTTTAGTATGAATGAGCTAAAACCTGTTAGAGTTTTCTCTACTCTGATAAGAATCAGTGTTTTTTTTTGTTGTTTACTATATAGAGTATGACGAATTCGTTAAGATCTTGCTGATATGTTTTATATTTTTTTCCATCTTGGTCATCAAAGCGAGAAACCGATGGGATAATCATTGACAAAGTTTTTACATATGTCGACGACTGGGCGATTTGGTGATATAATTGAAGCTAATTATTGTTAATTTTTATAGAAGTTTGTCTGATATTTTTTGTTGCTGTTGCTGGGGATAAATAAATATTTGTGTTAATCTTTAACGTTTTCACAAGTTCCCCACAAACGGCAACTGAAATTTTACGGATTGGTACACCAGCTGTACCGGCGACAGGTGTAGCCTAATGAATTTATTTCATTGCTAAACGCCGAACGAGATAGTTGTAAAAATCGTTTCGTCGTATCGAGACATTGACTACGATTCGCGGCGCATTGTTTCGAACCAATGTTTATTGTAAGGCACACACACACACACAGATACACTCGAAAATTCCCTTGCCCACCATCATAAACCCCTTTTTGCCCCCTTAAATAAAATCCGTTTCGGTTATTTGTGATAATAAACAATCTTTTTTATTCCGTTTTTGTTTTTCGTAGAGCCATAAAACGATGACGGCCCACGGTGAGCCAGCAACCAGCGATGAAAGCAACAGCAATCCCGTTCATCCGCCCGTAACTAGCGATGTACCCTTGCCCAATGGCAATGGCAATCACAAGAGCACCATAGTCATTGAGAATCAACCCAAACGACGTGTCAGCATTATCTCGGATCCACCCATGATCGCTGGCGGCGGTGTCATCGGTGGCGGCTATGACAATATTGCCTATGAGCAAAATCCGCGTCGAAAAATTTCACAGGTGAGATGGTTGGCGGGACAGAGAAGGATTTTAAGTGGACTAGACTTGTGGCGTACCCACATTTCAGTCAATTGCCCCCATCCATGTGCATGGCGCTGCTTCGGTAACTGGCTGCTATTGCTATTATAATTAACTTGCTCGTTGGGGTCCCCCATAAATTTGGATTTAGTCGCATTCGCCTATATGCCCACATATATATACGATTTAATGACAAAACTCTATAAAACACAGAAAAACTATATATATATTGATTATCGCATGACGCACGTGTTTTGATAATGCCCAATGTATGTGACAGTACTCATAATTTGTATTTTTTTACTTTCTTTCCAAAGTGCTCCCAACATTCGCACACAGAAATCGGTCCGGCGCGACGAAAAAGCATACTCAAGGACACTCCCATTCATGATAATGAAAGCGATCGAGCCTCAACACATAGCTATGGTAAGTGATATGAGTCTTAAGACTCAGACCCTTTAGTTCAAAGTGAAAAATAGATACTTCGAGTGCTTTAAGTGAAAGACCTCAAATAAAAAAGTTGATTAGAAAATTTATTCATCGTGAAAAATGCTTTTAAAATAGTGAGTGTAAATCTTTGGTGTAAAAATTTCAGATATGTATAACAAATACTATTTATTTAGTCAAGAAACAAAAAATAGTTTCCATTTTTCCTAATGCCCTGATTGAAAGCAAAAACAGTTTTTTCAATGAAATAGTTTCCTCTACATGAACAATGTGCCAAAGGATTTATGAGGATTAAAACTGAGTACCTAAAGGCCCATACACCATATCGACACTTGAAATAACGCTTAAACAAACTTTGATTTTCCATAAGTTTCAGACTGATAAAGCAATTTTGAGTGCCAACAGAATTCTGTCCAAATTGTTTTAATTTTTCATTTTTGTGCAAAAATTAAATAGTTCTACATCAATCAACAAAAAGCACGTTCGAAATAAAATAAAAGATATATATACATTTAAACATATGTACATACATATGTGTGAAAATTAACAATTTGGGGACAACATTTTTATTAAAAATTGCGTTCCAACGAGTGTCTAGACATTTTGGAATCAAGTTAGGGAAATGCCACCCTGACCACGCTAAAAATTAACGTTCTTAAATTATTTTCTTGGTTTTTTTAGGTATGCGTACTTTATGTACAGAATTTTCAAGTTTGTCGTTGAATATATATTTTTATAACTTGGCTTTTCTTCTATTAGAACACTGATATATAGAACTAATGTGGCACAAAAAATTGGAGCTGTGAAATAAAAACTTTTCTTAATTTTCGTTTAAATTCTTGGTTGAAGTCTTGTGGTTTAAGTTTATGAGCACCACTGTATGTATGTACATATCTATATGTACATAGAATAAAAACACTTTTTAAAGAAAAATAATGGCAATTCTCAGATACAGGATGTATTGTTCAAAACAGGTCTTTTTGGGCCAATAAAAACTATATAAGATTTATCCGAATTTAATGAAAAATATAAATGTAATTCGTATAGTAATTAGATGTCATTATTCATATTTATTCTATAGTAAAAATTAGAGTCGTTAAACATATAAGACTTAGATCAAAAGAGTCAAATATTACATGCAAAGTTTATATTTTCAATTGGCTCCAAAAAATATGCTTAAGCTTTATTAAAAACCTTATGGTATGCACTTTATCTTAGTTTTCCTAGATTTACAAACTTTGTTAAAGCGTACAAACATATATGTAGGTGTATTTTTAATATTCAAGATTTTAGAAAAGAGTGCTTAACGTTTGATCAGCGATTTTTATAATAGAAAATAAAATGACAAAAGCTAAGATAATCACATTTTCGGTTCATAATCTCAATACGAAAACCAACAAATTTAAGTTATTTGGGCGTCAAGAAAATAAGAGTTTACAGTCAAAAACATTGACTTATTTATGGTAACTCTAAAGCTTATCTAAATGATTAGCATTTCAAAACTCTCATTTGAATTCTGCAATTTTTTGTCCTATATAACGAATCAAAAAAAAGTATGCGACAATTGAAAAGAAGAAATTTTAAGAAACTAGAAACTTTATGCATAATTCTTCACACAGTTTTGGAAAATGTTCCTTGTAAAAAAATCTTAAATTTCTACAAAGGACTAGAACTTGACAATTGTTTTGTGCTTTCCAAAAGGTCGATAACAATGTTTCGATAAGTGTATACAGTAAATAAAGTCAGGGTGATGTTTATCCTTTAGAAATGTTTACTAGTCACATTTATTTGGATCCTGCAAAACATTTAAAAGATTAATGAAACATTTTATCGTGCTCCCTAACGTTTAGATATTTCAAGTCTAAGCAATTGAACAGGCAAAGTACTTAAGTCCCATTAAAATTAGCACAAATTATTTTTAAACATACATTTTTTTTTGTTGTGGAAATTTACAATAAAATATTTATACCTGATGTAAACAGAGATCCAAATGACGTAGAATATGAGAAAATTCCATAATGATTCGAAGCATTTTTCAAGGTAAATACCAACTATTTACCTAATAACCAAACAACAAGGTATTTAGCGTTAACTAACTGTTATTTAGTTGATAATTGGCATAGCCGTTAGGCTTAGTTCAGGGTGAATTAGTTTACCAAAATTTTTGATTTAATATCAATTTTTTGTTGGGCAAATTTTCAAGCCCGCCCACGTCAAAATTAAATCAATATATGTTTAGCAGAAAGGCAAATACATCAACTTTGTCTATTTCAATTCAATTTGCAATCATCGAGCAGGCCCACACGGTTAACATTATCAATTAGCACAGTCAAAGGCACCGGAGAAGTCCACTGACTTTCTGATCTTATTGCGCAGGTCTTGGGCGTATACTAAAAATCGATCGGATCGAATATTTGCCCATATTTTATCACCTAATTAGAGTTGATGATATAATTTTTGTTGTTGGTAAACAATATGCTTATCAATCATTTTTTTCGATTTCATATTCCCTTCTAGACTATAGAGGCAATGCATTGGATATTCTGAATGCAAAATACAATGGTCATCAGATGGGTCAGAGTTCACAACAAGGCAGCAATGGAGCCAACTATGTGGAAGAGTCATGGATGTACACATTCTGTCTGAAGTGTCGCGGCGAAGAGCCATCAGCATCATGGGAACCACCATTCTGGCAAAAAGTATTCCCCTATCCCTTGTGTCCTACCTTTAGGACTGTATCACGTTTGATTTCCCTAATTCTTATTGGTGAGTTAAAAGCGAAATTCTGATAATTATCTTTAATAATTGGCAAAACTTTGTTTGTAGGTGTCCTAATATGGGTCACGGCCTTTGTGATCATTGGAGACTCAGCTGCCCCTGGTGGACAGCTTTTTGGTCTTGTTGTGCTGACTGTGGCAGCCAATTTCGGTGGCTATTTGATATCATTGACCACATTACCAAGATTAATTGGTATGCTCATGGTGGGCATATTATTTCAGGTAAGACAATTATTCTACTAGACCTTTCTCTCCGGATTTCTAAAAAAAAGTTAATTTAGAGCATACATATTTAGCTTAAACTCATAAATTGATCTACTCGAAAGAGATCAATTTAGTTCTCTGCCCTTATTTAAATTAAACCTTCTTTTGGGAAATGGAAAAGGTATTTTAAAATTTAGTAATTTTCTAAATTTTTTTGCAGAACGTTGGCTGGGTGGATCTCGATGGTGATTTCTCCAAAGTCACAGGACATTTGCGTAAATTTGCTTTAACCATTATCCTAACAAGAGCTGGTCTCGAAATGGAGCCGAAAGCATTTAAGAAAGTCTACAAGACAATTCTAAAATTGGGCATTGTGCCATGGATAGTGGAGGCAATGGTAATGGCTGTTATGTCGCATTTTCTGCTGGACTTGCCATGGATTTGGGCCCTTTTGTTGGGTACCATAATAGCTGCTGTATCGCCGGCAGTAGTGGTTCCTTGCCTGTTCCGTTTGAGGACCAAGGGATATGGTGTGGCCAAGGGTATACCCACTCTGGTGGTGGCCGTTGCCGGTGTGGATGATGCTCTATCGGTGGCCATTTTTGGAATTATAAGCACTGTGATGTTCTCGGACAAGGGACTCGGCTATCAGATTGCTCAGGCGCCAGTTTGCATTATTGGTGGATTAGGTTTCGGTGTCGTCTGGGGCATGTTAGCTCGCATCTTTCCCGAAAAGGGCGATGCTTTTGTGGTGCCGCTAAGGACCCTGCTACTTTTTACTGGTGGCTTGATGGCCATCTACGGCAGCGAGGAGGTTGGATTCGAGGGAGCCGGCCCGTTGGCTGTGGTCTTTTCAGCTTTTGTGTCGAATCTTTTCTGGTGCAAAGACGGCTGGGATGTGGAGGATAATCCAGTGTCCACCGCCTTTGAGATTTTCTGGATGATCTTTGAACCCATTCTGTTTGGCATCACGGGAGCCACCATCAAAATACGCGAGCTGGACTCGCATACGGTTTCCATTGGAGCCGCTTGCATCTTCACAGGCTCTATTCTTCGTATTCTGACCACAGCCGGCATCGCATTCGGTGATCGCTTGAATGTCAAAGAGAAATTCTTTGTGGGTCTCTCATGGATGGCCAAGGCCACAGTTCAGGCTGCTCTCGGACCAGTAGCCCTGAAGCATCTCGACGAGAATTCCACGGACGAAGAACGCAATTATGCCGCAATTGTTCAGACAATTTGCGTCTTTAGTATTGTTCTCACTGCTCCATTGGGTGCCATTTTGATATCCGTGACGGGCACTAAATTACTCACCAAGACGAAACAGCCACAGGATCTGACCGGCTGGCGTCGCAGTCATCGCCCGTCCATTCGTGATATTAGCATCATTGACGAGGAAGAAGAACGTGAAGATCCCGAAATACCCGAAGATAAGGAGACGCAGGATAATACGCATAACAATGCGCATATTCCTACCATATCCTATTCCTACAATAAGTAGTAATAGAACAGGGGAAATAATGCTTACAACTTCCCCAACTTACTCCTAACCTGTTGATCAGCCTGTTGTATGTTGCATAAAGAAAATTTGTTAATATTTAGTTTTATGGCGCATTACATTCCAAAATATAATTTAAGTTAAATTGACAACGTTTGAAGTTTTAATTTTGAAACAAAAAAGGCATCTAATGCGAATGGGAAACCAATTTTGCTGCATCTTCTTTTATTTAAGAAGCTTTAATATAAATATATAAGATCTAGCCTTTCACCTTGTAGATCCTTAGCCGTCCTTCCAAATTATAATTTCAAAATTTAAAACTTGTAGAAACATATTTGCTTTTATATTTATGAACATAAAACTAATGTGCATTAAAATATAAATTTTAGGTAATAAAAGATAGTTTTAAATTTAAAAATTACTCAGGTTAAACTTTAAATTGTAAAAAGAATCAATTTCTATTTACAAAGCCAATCAATTTAACTTTTAAAGATATTTCTGGACAGGTTCACCTAGAATAGTTTCCAATTCCTGAACAGCAGATCGTGTACTCTTCTCCACTCGCTCGTGCTCATCCTCCAGAAGTTCAGCTATAAATGGCACCGTCTCGGGCAACAAAGGAGCAAAACTATCACCCAACTTGCGGGCTATGGCCACACACGTGTTGAACGACAAAATCCGCACCTCAGGCGTTTGAGTGCGTGTCTTAAGTAGCACTTGGGCATTCAGTTGCTTCCACATAACATCGTTGGTGGCCACAGCCAATTGAGCAATGCAATCAGTAAGAGATTGCTGAAGGGGTTCGCTTTGCAGAACCAATTCATTCTCGAGTTGATCGACCAGAGGTTGCATCAGCGCATTGAAACGATGGTCATTAATAAAATCGTCATTGCAGTGCAGGAATACATGATGGAGGGTGGTGAGGACAGCCTTCAATAGCTCAACATCATCTTCGACCTGTTTGGCGACAAATTGCCTTCTTAGAGAGTTGTGTTCATGCACCAGCTTGGACGATTCCTCTACACATTCGCTAGCAAAGAGCACAAAGAGCGACTTCAGGGCCTCGGCAATGCGTTGCGTTAGAAGGAAATATGTCAATCGTGTCTCCGGCTCATCCTTTTCCAGCGCCCACTTGTGCAGCTTGGAGTACATGGGACGGAAACTGGTTTCAGACAACTTAAGTATCCAAGTGACAAAGGTTTCACCAATATTGGCCTCAATGGCTGACAATTGTGGACGGGCTAAGGAACGACCACGAACTTGTAGCCGGAATTCCAAAGCCTGTAGGAACAGTTCACTCAATATATCCCGCACTGGTTCCAATTGAGCGTTTGTGTTAATTTTAATGCACTGCAGCAGTAAATGTTGCATGAGATGACCCAGTTCATCATAGGCTTGGGCCTCCAAAAGACTTCTATAGCTCTTGGCACAACTGGGCACCAAAATGCGCACCTCCACACCGTTAACCAAAGCAGTCCATACATCTTTCAGCCGCAACTTCAATGCCTGAGCTCGTTTATCCCGTTCCAACTCCGGGTTTTCCAATTGAACAGAGAGACGAACGAGGCCCGAAATAATGTCCACCAAATAAGGACCCAAAAAGAGAGGCAAAGCTAGGAATAGCTTATGGAAAGCTGCAAAAAAAGTATTGGAATTAATAACAAATAAAACAAGAAATGGAAAATTTGTTGTACTCACCGGTAACCAAGGTGGAGCATAGATAGTCGGGACCTTGCTTTAACGTATTCATTTGCTGTACTTGCTCTTTAAGCAATTCCACCAATTGTGGAGCGAATTTCGGCAGTTGGGCCAAAGCATGGGCCTTGAGAGCTGCACAAATCTCTACCAGAGTGAGTACTACATTGCCCACGACGGCCTTGGGCACATTCGAACGTCTCTTAGTGATTCTAGTCAAAGTGGCCAACAGGGTGCGGCATTCCTCTAGGTAAGTACGTCCATAACGATGGGCTAGAAGCTGCAAAGCTTGAAGGGCTGTTTGCTGCAGTTGTGCCTGTTGCGGAGTACTCGATCCCTCTGACTCTAGAATACCATTGACTATGGCATCCAGAGGACTGAAGAGTACTCCAAAATGTGAAACTTCGCAGGCCTCAAAGTAATTGCTGGTCGAGTTCAACTTTTGAACGAGCAATTCCAAAACTTTAATCCTCACATAGATTAGATCATGTTGCAGGAGTTCTGTAATGACGCTGATGAAGTATTGCGGAGAGAGGAGTCCAATGGCATTGTCCAAAACATCGTGTACATGATTGGACAAGACACGCCAATATTTCTCCAGAGACGGTGTTCCCGCTGCTCCAAGCATGGCATCATTAACCACCGTAACATAAGCCAAAGTCTTTAAAATCAGATCCTGATAGTGAGGCAAAAGTTCACTGGGATTTGATACAGTGCTCATTTTCGTTTGGAACTCCTGGCTGCTGCTCAACGTTGATAGATGATCCATTATAAGATATTTGTAGTGACGGAGTTGTTTGAACGTTCTTGTGCGTACATCAAAGAGTTGATGTTCTGTGGAGAGATATGAAGCAACTCCTTTGCTGGCACTGGACTGGGATTTGCCAATATGAACAGGTAACTTGCTTAGATAGTCAAGCAATTTGATAAAAGTCTCCAATATCACGGAAGAGTTTTCAAACATCATTGTCAATTCGCGAGCAAACTCTAAACGAGATTTGTCTGTTGAAATTTTCTCCTCCATCAAGACTTGTGACTCAAAAACAATGCACAAAAACTGCCAAAGATGCTCCTTGGGTTCGAGAACCCTAAACAATGTGGCATAGAGAGGTAATCTTCGATGGACTGGCACATCTGTGCATATATCAGAGAAGACCTTTAGCACCGGAATGACCAATTGTTCCCGTTGGCCAGCTTTAGTTAGCAATATGGGTACAATTGACTCGACCACATTGTGAATAATATGCAAGCTGAAGGCATCATCATGTCTGGCCACAGATGAGCCCACAAAGGTGAAGATTTCCACAATTTTGTGCAGCACTTGCTGTGGATATAGCCCAGCACAGTGGGTGAGGAAAAGCAAAGCTTGCTGCTGGGTCTGAGGATTTTGTGTATTTCTCAGACACTGTACGACCTGTTCGATGCGGAAACAAGATTCGGGCAATGCTTTGGCCAATTGTACTCCTGCTGCTTCGGCAGTCTGACAGCAATGCAACAAACTGGACAGAATCAATTGTTTGGGATACTCGGCCGCGCTGTGTTCCTCCAAACTGAGGCAAGCCTGAAGCAGTTCAAAGAGTGGGGGAATAAGTAATTCAGCTCCTTTCAGCTGTTTCTTATGCTCCAATAGCTCGAGGAGAGTCATGCCCTGTTTCCAAGCGGAACTTGTCAAATCCAATTGAGTGGCTCCAGTTACGCGTCGCTTTGTTGGCTTTGTTTCCGTTTGCCGTTGTCCCTTGGTTGCCATCTCCAGTAGCATGGCCACCAATGGCTGGCATTCCAAATTGCAACGTTTCAAAAGTCTGTGACCGGCCAGAAAGATGCTATCATTATCAGATTTTGTGGCTGCATCTACTAAAAGCTTTATTAGTTCCACCTTATGCTTCGACTGCAATTTCTCAAAGGTTTCGGGTGTGAGAGTATTGAGCAGCAAGCATGGTATGGGCTGGAGTTTCTGCTCCAATTGAATGTACGAATCCTGATATTCAAAACTCTTCGTAAACAGATCCCAGGCCAGAGGTTTGTGCGATAAAACTTTAAGGGCAATGCTACCCTCAAAACGTTCCACAACTGATCTATAGATTTGACTATAAGGCCAGGGAAGTTGTTTCAATTGCGATTGATTGACAGAATCGCCGGAACTAATCCTTTCCAGAGCCGAAAGTCCCAAAGGCAAAAGTGATGTCAACAATTCCTCGTTATTCACATGTTTGAGGGCAGAGAGCAAGGCAATTGTGAAAACTGGAGGCTGCTTTTCATCCGTTGCGAGTTCCACAAAGCAGCGACGCAATTTGGCTTGATTTAATTTATCCTGGGCTAATGTCTCTGTACTAGAGTGTCTCGAAACCAAAATGGTATACAATATCAAGGCATATTGATCTTGATCTATTCCCAATTCGCTTGATCTTTGCAGCAATTGTTCTACCAGGTGTATAACATGTTTTTCCTTAACAAGATGTTTCATTAACTTCAACGAATCCAAGGCCAAGAGACGTAAAGTCTGCAAGGGCGAAGCACAGGCATTGGCCACGCGTAGCACATGCATTAAGGTGCAATTCAGTGTGGGATCTCTGCCCCTGACAACTGCCTGAAGCAAACAAAATCCTTGCAATCGAATCATTGCATAATCCGCGTCTTTGGGCCACACCTGCGGCAATCTTTCATAGATAAAGAAATTGCTTAGGAAATTAAATTTCTGTTGAGGCTTGTGGAATATACAATTAAGGCACTGCATCAAGGCATTTGACCACTCTCTTAGGTCGTTGTGATCAGAATGGGAGTTCTCTGCATACACATGTCCAGCCAAGATCTCAATCAAGAGAAGGCAAAGTTTTAAATCAGCGGATTGTTCTGTCCACGATTGGGCTGCTAATTTTTTGGATGACCAACTTGTATTACTCGCCAAGGTTAATAGGAAATCCAAAAATAATTGAAGCCTGACATGAGGTGTTTTATGCTTTGCGGCCCATTTGAAACTAAATCGTTTACTATATTGATTAATTTTCTCAAGCATTTGCAAACTCTCTTCTGGCTTTAGCTGCCTCTTGGCATAGGCTGTCAGCAGGAGCAGTAAATGTGTAAATTGAGATGCTTCTTTTAGATAATTAACTCCTCCATGCTGTTCCAAACTCTCAAGAAGTCCCTTGTCCAGGTTTACTTTATCTCCTGAGCTGCTCGCAATCACATCCAAAAAGTTCTGACGATGTGCTACCAAATTGAAGTTACTGAATTCACGTTCCACCTTCAGTGGTTTCAAAAATGGAACACGATTCAACACAAATTCACTTTCTAGCAATGCAACCAGAGCCTGATGATGTTGCTTTCGAAATTCATCGCTTGGAAATAGTAAGGGCATCAAGGCCAATAGCACTAGATTTTTATCATAGTGGTCGCTCACATTAGCTGTGGTCAAATGTTGCACGGCTTTCGGTATTACAGCAATCCAATCTTGTGTCTCTCTATGGGCACGTTGCAGGAGACGACAGAGTATTTGAGCAAATGTAGCTGGGGACTTTAACATGCCAATCAAGTCATTGGTATCAAGCGTTAGCAAGGCGGCTACAATATCTCCACTATCATCTTGCAATCGATCTGATAGACATTCTTCCAATAGATTTAAGCTTCTTTCCCGCTTAGAGGGAATTTTTAAGTTGCGTAACAATTGTTTCACTCCTTTCAAACGCCAATCGGCACTATAATGATAGAGTTTCTCATAGGCCAATTTGGCCTTTTCATCGGTTGTATTTAAACGGAAACCTAAAAAGAAAGAAAATCAATTATTGTAAAAAACTTTCAGGTCATTTAGAATAACAATAAGGATTACCAAGAGCCAACTTCAAAGCCTTTTCACGATTGCTTGTCTTTGATGTAGCCCTCAACGCTTCCTTGACGCTCAAGTCAAAAGCTTCGGGGAATCGTCGTTCCAATTTCTCCATAAATGCGGAATACCAAGCCTGAAAATTGGTCTTCTCTTGCGGCATTTCCTCATCATCAGAATCAATGACAATTGTGTCTTCGTCATCTTCATTGGAGTTGGATGGGGTTTCTATAGATGGTGTGGCATTGGCTATCTCAGTCTCTACATATGTGTCAAGAAAGCAGCTGAGGATAAAGGAGAAATTTAATAGGATAGCATTTTAGTTGGGCTTAAATGGTATAACATACTTGATCAACTGTTGAGCACCGGCCTTAGAGAAGGGTACATCGCCAATGAGACTATCCAAAAATTGTTTAAATGTAAGCGAAGAATCCTCGTCCTTTTCCCTGATGGCGGCAACGGAACCTCGTATCAGAGGTATGCAAATTGGTTGAATTGCTATATTATCCTTAGCCAGCGAGGCGAGGCATATAATAAGCCACTTCTGGCGCACCAAATTCAGAATGGTTTCCGATTTGAATTCTGGGTTGGCACTTTTTTGCTTATCATTAATCCAAATGAGAAGAAGCAACGATGTGGTATGCAGACGCTCGAAGGGACAATTGGCTATCCTCTCTAACAGGGCATTGCAAACTTTGCTCTTTAATTTGGTGCGGGACACCAACTGGGCAACTATCACATATGCCGCAGCCATGAAATCCACAGTCTCGGAGGCTAATCCTTTTAGCAGTGGCTCTAGTATTGTGGTTATATGCCAATCCTCAACAGGTTTCGCTGCCTGCAGGGCACCTACCACGACTGTGGAGTAGAAATTGATTTGTGTTTGCAGCTGGTGAGCACGTGGACCCAACTCTTTGACCGCTTTGCGTGTGCTTTTGCAAATGAAACCCAAAAAGGCTGGACTAGTCGCTGCGCGATTGATGATGGCACTTTTAGCCAGGGTCACACCGGGACGCTGCAACGGGCGCAGCCATACCCAATTGTTATCCGACTGTCGCAGTCGCATGGTCTGGAGCACTTGAACAAAGATTTTTGTTTCATGATAGGGCAGGATAAGAGCCATCACATCGTCGCGATTATACTCATGCACCTGAAATCTTCTTAGCAGCCATTCAAAGGCCATATGTGCAGGACGAAGTAGTATATAGGGTGAAAGCAGACGCAGGAACTTGGCAATGGCTGCATCCAGCATTTTGTTGACCTCCGGCAGCTCTACGGAACGCTCCAATGTCAAGGTGGCCTCATCGTAGAGGGTCAACTGAAACTCCTTAAAGGCGGGATTAAACTCTGTAAGCTCCTGTAGGCCAGTTAAACCAATTTCATAGATGGCTCGCCGGTCTTTGGTGGCCGCCTCTTTGGGGTCAAACAATATTGATGCTCTGCTGTGAGCATCCGCTAGTGTTCCCGCCGTCTGCGGCGCTGCCAACTTCTGCAGCTGCTGTGCCAAAGATGTACTCATCGTTGGCCGAGCTTTTAAAAACCTTAATTAAACGGGAATATATTAATTTAATTCTCTTTTTTTGTTCTTGCTTGTTGCGCGCCACGTGCTTGTGAATAGAGCTGCAAGTCCATCGATGTGGTGCGATAAATCGATATTTTTCATCGCTTTTATCAAGCGATCCCACTGCCCATCTCTACTTTTATCCGACACGAACTGTTTTTTATCCGCACTAAAATACTGGCGCCACTGTGGCAAATTAGATTGCGACAACTCTAAACATAATTCCGCTCATCTCTAGCATCATTCCAACAAAAAAGAAACATAAATTAAATTTTTGACCAAGCAAAACGAAAAAAAAAATTAACAAATGCGTAAAAAGCCAGGAAAATTTTAGCAGTATTCATTCAAAATGAGTGCCTACAATCGAAAGATGCAGATGCTGAAAAAAATGAGCCTCGGACAGCTGGACAGTGACATGGAAATGGAGGACGAATCTGGTTACTTGTCCTTTCGAGCGACGCACAATTCAACCGTGGAGGCGCCATTTTTAATAGACCAGGAAGAGTTGGAGAATTGTCAAAATGTGTCCAATAGGGGCTTGGGCTTATCTTCCACACAATATCAGACGCCAGGAAGTGGGCCAATGGTCGGCAGTTCGTCACACTTGTGGAACAAAATTAAAAGTTGTCCCATGGTCATTGAACATGATAAGAATCTCAACTGCGCCTTAGAAAGTGAATTTTCAACAGGCGAGGCACGAGAAGACGAGACCTGCAAGTCACCGAACTGCCAGCAGGTGCATCAGGCAAGCAAAAGAAGGAAGCTGCACTTTCAAGCATCGCACACAAGTCCCAAGAAATCGAAAAAACAACTCTTTCCTCCTCCCCTGGAGCCGGATCGTATACGACGAACACGCTACTACAATGGCATGGAACAGTTGGATATTATTGGCATGCTGAGCAACACTTTACCCGCCATGCAGTGCATTTTGAGCAATGTCAATTCCCAAACGCTGGACGTAATGACTCGTGTATCCAAGCGCTGGGAACAGGCGCTCTATAAGATTCCCGCTGCTGTGGAGCGTTTGCATAATCATCGCTTTAAAATGAACTTAACCAAAGAAAATCCTTATGTAGCAAAAAGGGGACGCATCTTGTCCAGAAGTAATACAATTGTGCCATTACATACATCAACTATCAGTAATACCCATGACAAAGCGCTAGCCTATGAGAATCCAATTGCCAAGCGGCCACAGGACAAAGAGGAGGAGAATTGTCACTTGGTGGAACAGAAGCAAAGGATCAAGTGTCCACGTTGCGGCAAAGGCAGCAAAGTGTATCTCAGAGATGTGCCTTCACCTGGAGGTGGCGGAGATCGAAGCCTGCTTTCACAAACATTACCCAATTTTAGAGATAGATTTGCTTCTTCATCGACTGCTCCACCACTTGCGCGCTTTCTCTCGCTGGATCTAGAGGAGGCAAAGGAGGAGGATGCACAGCCCTCATCATCGTCGACATATAAATTTGGTGAATGCACGAATTTCCTATGCAGATTCCGTTTCTGCGTACATTGCTATTCTCAGCCTCATCCGGGCGAGAAATGCCTGGTCACCGAGCTCGGTACGCCATCCAAAGTCATGATGCCCAGTGAGAGATTCACACCGCCCAAGCAGCGGCCACAGAACTACAATTCCAAGCTGAGTCGAAAGAACTCATTGAAACGTTTGTGTTTTTAAATTTATTAATTGTCGTTTTAGTATTACACGCCAAGAAAGAGAACAAACTAAATCATCATCAACAACAACAATTTATATAAATCTCATTGATGTATTATTTTATAACTATGTTCGAATTTCGTTCTGTTTCATATTCCATTTTGTCAACAATTTTAAATCACTGTTTATCACACACCACACCAAACACACACACACACACACATTCTATAAATGTTAAACGAAAATTCTGTACCTCTGTGAGATTAAGTAGACACCTAAGTATTTTTTACAATTTTATTAAAATAAACAAATCGAACTTTTATACTATAATCATGTAATAATTGTATTTTATAAACTTTTGCATATTTAGGTTTTTACAAGAAATTTATTCATTCATTTTTTTAGAGAAAAACTTTGATAAGAGTCGAAATGAATGAACGAACGATGATAAAGCTTTAAAACATTTTTTTTTTTGGGTTCGTACCGCTTCCGGTCTAATGTACAATAAGCATTTGTTGCAAGCTTAAAAGTAATACAATAATGATTTTGACTTATCTAAAAGATGGCAGTTTTGAGTTTTATTTAATAAGAAATTTCTATAACAAATTTTTAAACATTTTGTATCCTCTGTGGCGTACTTATCTTTGTTCAAAAAACATTGTGCTTTCATTTTTGTTTTTGCTTACATTAGATTAATTTATATTTGAAATCTTTCGTTAGTTTTAAACCTACAAAACTAGACCCTTCTTATGGGACAGCTTTATTTTCTGGTGGCGGTCTAAATAGGAGATCGGCTTGAGATGTTGAGATTATTTTAGGCTCAGATGTTTTTCGTGGTTTTGAAAACTTTTGCAGTATCAGTCGGTGTTTTTTTAGAATCCCAAAACTAATCGATCTCACCTCTATGTATCTTTGCAATCCAACTTAACCACTTTATTTTGAAATCAATGCAGAAGTTTGGAATTGATTTAGAAAATGTGTTGATCGTCTTGAGAATTGTTTTATCATTTTATTTTATTTAAGAACGTGTGCTGCAAATTATGTTCAAATAAGCAATTTATATTAGTAATTTTGTTTTCCACTCATTATGGGCATTCTATATAAATATAAGATTTCGTTAAACCACAATCCTTCCATTATAGTGGATGAACTACCTTTCAGTATTGCTTAATAGGGATGAAAAAAATGTCACTTAAGTGGCGTTCGAAAACAACAGATTTATATTTATTTTTACAATTAGTAGTTCTCTATTGATCAACCGACTTGGGGTTTTAAGGCATATATTTTACATATGTTGTCTATCAAATATCAAACAAATGAATTTCCATTGTTTTGTTTTTCTTACCGAATTATATTGAAATGTACATATGTAAAAAGTAGTTTTCTACCACTATTACATATATAAAAATTAAAAAATCTATGAGTGAATAGCATTTGCCATAACTATCGCAAGTCCATTTCAATATTTATTGATATACTAATCTTGTTTAAGTTTATATGTAAAGCATCTTTTTGAGTAAGTCTTCTTGGCTAAAATATTTTTTTTTTTTTTAGAATACCTATGTCATGTTAAGCAAACTTTAAACTTATTTATCGCGAACTGGCTGCAAATATACATCCCGTAATTTTGAACCGATTTTCATGAGAACAAATGCGATCGGGAGTTGGGAAATTTTGGGATTTTTTTATACTAACTTAGAAAAAAAAAACATTCCCGGATGCAACATCTTCTGCTAACTTTTAAGACCACGAACTTTTTAAACAGCCCCAGTACCAAGGAAAAAAGGAGAACAAGAGGCTTCCAATAAGAAGGCTCACTCAATAAAATAAAAAAACTTTTAAAGCAACTGTTATTCTTTGTTGAATAATTGATTAAATTACATAAAATATATATCAAAGAAGGTAACTTTGGACACATCAAAGTTATCATACTCTTGCACATATCGAATAACGTAACGAATACATAACGAATCGGCTTGTCAGATTGATCATGGGGTCGGGAAATGTCTCCGTTTTGGCGTTACAAACCCCTGACTAACACCCTCTGGAAAGGGATAAGAAATATCAATAAAGCTAACTTTAGGGTAACCTTTATATACCCTTGCAATTCTTGAATAAAATATTTTTCTTCTTGAATTTTGTAGATCTGATGTTTTACATTAAAAACTATCTCATTAGTAAATTTCATAAAAATACTCAAAAAAATCCAGAAAATCATCCGCATCGCTAATTAGTTAGCTAAACAAAAAATAGTCCTTCGCCTATTACTAATTAGCGATGCGGATGATGTTCATACTTTTTCTCACCGATGTAATAAATGGCTTAAATACCAATTTTCATCTTAATGGCTTTAAAATTGGAGGTGTAAAGTTGAATTGCATCGACGGACGGACGTACAGACGGATCAAGAATATACATATATACTTTATGGGGTCGGAAACGTCTACATCTCTAGTCTTCTCTACGTTACAAACTAATTTTGTGATAACCGTAAGGGTATAACTAAATTGTATTGATTTTTGATCAAGCGTCTTAATAAATTTTCATTTAGTTCAAAATGAAAAGAAACTGAGTCTGCAGGGAATCATGTTTTTGTATTCCCTAGTTTTGACTAATAAAATTAACTTTAAATTTATTATTTATTATTATCAAAATTTTAAACTAACAACCGCTTAGATGAGTTAAACACGACAAATCAAACGAAAAAAAATATTAAAATTTTTCAAAGAAATTTTATATTAATTTGTGGCTTAAGTAAGAAAAAATGTTAGTTCGATGGTTAATAATTTTCTAATTAGCCAAAGTTAGTTAATAACTTAGTCACAAATATCTCTACTATTTACCTCTTTTCTATGGTTTATCTTTAGGCTATTTTAAATTCGAACGAAAACATTAAAAAGTATTTGAAAGGTGCAAATCATAGAGATTGATACAGGACATACATATCCCCACACAGCTTTGCGGGCCATCTTTCTTTCACACACAAAATCATAATGATTCGCCTAACCTACAACATTTTGGGATAATCTGGTCATGGCATCAATGTCATCAAATTAACAGAAATCCCTTAATAATTTATCATTTGTTCTGAGTTTCAGGTTCAGTCCTTCACAAACTTGACTCGATTCTGAGTATCGCCTGCTGTTCCAATCCTGGCGCTGACAAATTTGCCAGCTCAAGTTCATATTTTTCTTCCTTCCTTCCTTCCTTTTTTTTCTTTCTGCAAATCATGGCCAGGGCCAGAGCATAGATTTCGAATTCATGTGAAAATCTGCCACCCCAAAGATAGTTTCATCAGCTGTCTTTATGGTTTCCCTGTGTGTGTGTGGTGACAGCCTCCACTACGGCTACAACTTCATCCACTTGCAGAAACTCGTCCAATGAACAGGGAGTGAGGGAGAGAAATGGGAGTGAGTGCTGGGTACTGTTGGAAAAGGAAAATCAATGAATGATATTTCCTTTATGAGGCTCAATTATTTGTTGCGGGGATTTGGTTTTCCTTTCTCTACACCCTCCACACCCTCCCTTACCCACCACATTCACCATTTTGCTGTCATCTGGCCCTGTGTTCGTGCTTTATTGTCCTTTTAAATGCTTTGGCAAAATATTTTGGGTATTTGTGCAGTCTTTTGTCCTGTCGGCGCCGCAATAGAAGCAAGTACAAGAGCCAGAAGTCGGCGTTAATAATTTATGAATATTTGCTCATTTATTGTTTTGCATTATTTATGCCTTTATTATTTGTCTATTTTCATAGACATGAAGATGGTTCTTAACCTCGCTCGACGACTGGGTGAGGGGATGGCCAGCCAGACGTGGGTAAAGATTTTGTTTTGATTTTAATTAAATCGACAGTCGCCGCCGCTGCGGCTTAATTTAAAGTCATTTGATTTGTCCTAATCCCTCGCTATACCCTCTGCTCTTTTTCCATCTTTCGCGGCAGGAAACTGGCATATTAATTGCTAGGAGAGAACAGGGACTCATTTGTGGTTCATTGGTTCACACTTAATTGTGTGGTATATGATTTGAGGGAAAGACAATGTGAATATCTTGTTCTAATATCATTTATGTTTAAAAGATGATGTTCAGAGATGTTGGAAAATTCCAAGGCAACAATTGTGGTTGTTATTATGAGTAACTTTTAGAAGCAATGTTTTCATCAAATCGTTGTGGACTTGATTCTTATATACTAACCCTACTTGCTTACCAAAAAGTATTTGATGATCTTGAAATAAATTTACTAAATAGAGGGTTAATACTTTCTATCTATTATGCATTTAAGTATTTCTTTCATTGTATAAATGAAACTCTACTGTACATATGGTACTTTATCTATTGATTTTGTTTCTATGAAGTTTTAAGTATAGTGCTTTAGTGATTATTAATATCAAGTTGGAAATTAAACATTGCGTTTTAAGGATTAACCTCGAGACGGCTGAAGCACTAAGTGTAATATAAACAAATTCTCGCTCACTCAACCATTCATTATTTTTGTAGTTAGAAATAATATTTGGAAATACATTGTTGATAAGTTCGTATTTTGATGAGACAAAATTACCGATAGTCAGCAATTGCTCCGAGAAATCTTCAGCAGATGTATCATTAAGCAATGTAACTCTCATGTTTGTTGTCAGCTGTTTCTTCACATAGCGCCATAGATTTGACGATTTAAGGCAAGCGTTTATTTCATCGGCAGCCGTAGATCTTGGAATTACTGGCAGTATTTAGCGGAAATCGCCAGACAGTAAAATCCTTGCTCCTCCAAAACATCTAGAGTCATTGCGTAAATCTTTTAATGTTCTGTTAAGTGCTTCTAATGCACGTTTACGCGCCATTGTGCATTCGTCCCAGATGATGATTTTTGATGCCGCTAAAACTTTGGCCATTGCTGAATGTTTTACAATATTACACGTTGGTTCTTCAATAGTTTGAAGATTTAACGGTAATTTGAATGCTGAATGAGCCGTACGGCATCCTTCTAACAATGTGGCTGCTTTACCAGAAGAAGCAACTGCAACCGCTATTTGGATCTCGCCCGAACAGTTGCTAAAACTAATGACATAAGGAATGTCTTGCCAGTTCCACCAGGGGCATCTAGGAAATATAAACCACAATTTTCATCAGCGATTGCCTTCATTTAAGTATCATAAACTTATTTTTGTTGGTAATTCAACAGGGGTACATTCCTTTGAACTACTAAATCTAATTCCTGGTGATCATATTCACGTTCCCGTTCCAATTCTCGATTAAACGCGTCATTCATTTCACGATTTGGCGCTGGCATTCCTAACCTGATTAATAGATAGATAGATTAATAGATAATAGACCGCACATGAGGTAACACATATCTTCGATCAAGAGTAAAGCACGATTATGTATCTCCTCATTCATCTCCATATCGTGATTTCTGGAACTGACACGACTTTGATGTAAAATATCTTCTGACATACTATCCTTGTATTTGTGCCACAGGTTACATGGGTTTGATGGAAAACATCTCGAAATTATTATAGCGAATAATATGCGTAGATTGATAATGTGTTTCGTTTGATAATATGGGTTACTAAACACTACACAAAACACAATATACCAATTTTTCCTTTAGTTTTCACATTGTATATTACAGAGCACTACAATGACATTAAAACAAAAGTTGACTTTATTTAAATTGACTGTTAGAAAACGTTTGTAATGGGAAAAGAAATTGGCTGTTTTAAGGGGTTTTCCGGCAATTATTTATTGTTTTTAAGATGTATTCTACTATTCGGGGGCAAAGAAATCCAAAGGGATCAATAACCATGAAGATTGGTTCAGCAGATCTCGAGTTAACACGACTTTCTTTTATATAAATATATAGATATACTTTTTGCCACTCATAGGTAAATTTTAAAATAACATTTAACTTAACTTTCTCTTTTGACTTGCCCGAGTTGTTGCAGAAATAATACAAAAGAAAAGAATAAAAAACGACAAAGCATAAAAATGATAAATGAGAGCGATTATTTCCTTATTACCTTCAAATTAATACCGTAATCAGTTGGGAGCCGCACCTACATAGGTATCAGCCAGACAAGAAACCAACGAGCCAACCAGCCAAGCAACCAACCAACGATTTATTGGCTAAAAATGAATTACTGGGCAAAAGGGCATAAAAAAAAAGAATGCTAACAAAACATGCGGCCAAAATCAAACACAATCAAGCGAATTGGGTTCAGAGTTCGAGTTACACTCTTTTTGGTTGCACACCCAGAAGTGTCCTGGTTTTGATGTCCTGTTTGGTTAAAAATAACTAGACCATTTTATATTACAGGCAACCAACAAGCACCTCAGGTAAACATCGTTTGTCAAGAGGTTGGACGTGTAACCGACTCCAACCACAAACATTCATACATACATAGATACTGAGAATCCTTTTTACGTGGTCGGACCGGCCGTGCAATATAATAACAGGACTAGAAAATATTTGTTGACATTCCGCCTGGAAATTACCATAATTAGTTGGCTACGAAACGATACTGGAACTTGTTTGATCAGGGGGCTAGCACCACGTATTCGGGGATACTGACCACTGCCCTTAGCTAAAAGGATAATAATTAGAGCATATGTACGGATTGTGTGCAAATATTGACGCTCATTTTTCTTTTTCCCCCGTTTATTTTGTTTGTCGTTTGCCCTTCATTCGTCATTTTTTTGAAATATTTCCTACGAGTCGACAAAAGTGAAATTAATCAGTTTGATGGTAATATCTAGCTAAATATTTTGCTAGAAACATATGTAAGGATGTGTGCTTGCACTACTTTTATGATAAGTTTTGGTTAATGCCAATGAATTGGTTGCATAAGAAACGATTTTTTGGTTATTTAACTAGTTTAGTTAAAACTTAGAAACTATAAAAGATATTTGCTTGTCTCTGGAGATTCATCATTTTGTAAGTTGGTCACACATATTTTAATTTTTAACTTTTATCAATGCTTTTATGTTTTCTTACACTAAATATGTACATATGTAGGTATATATACCTAACTTAAAAATTTATGAAACATTTAGTTCGAAAAGAGAGTATATGTCAGGGATCTTTTATAATCCATAATTGATCTTTCTACAAATTTATGATTTTATAAAGACACGACATTTTTCTAAAGTCAATTCTCAAATTTAAAAAGGGTCTAAATTTCTAGCTGAAATCTGATTAAAAGTAGTGAAAACTATCAATAGGGAGTGAAATATATTTTAAAAGAACACTATATTAAATATACTTATAAAATATTTGACAATACTTCTGAATATAAATAAACATATATTTTCCTTCTTGGATAATGATGAAGTCTATCTAAGTCAATTAGCGGACTTAATTTAAAGATATCTTATTGGTTGGGGGAAATAATTCCTTATCGTCCTATCGTCTGTATTTCAAAGAAATAATAATAAGACAATACCAAAAAATGACGCCAAGCCCATGGGAAGTCATAATTTGGAAACAAGAATTAGGTATAAATTGACTTTTTCTAATGGGGTCATTTTGTGTTAAAAATATAAATTAAATATAGATATAAGCAAATATAAGAGCTTGGATCACAAAATTTAAAGAAAAGCTTTTTAGGTATAAAATAACTAAATAACTATAAATTATTGTTTACTAAGTGACTTGGTACTCAAGAAAATCAAAATCAATTTTCGAAAATCCCTTATTAAACTAAATAGTTCATTTGGAATGTTTTCATTTCGAACTAGTATAACAAAAATAATTGTTTCGATAATAAATCAAAAAAATATAAATTTTTAATTATTGATTTCTTTTTAAAAACTAATAAAGAAAAATGATAAAAAAAATATTTTTGGTTTTTTTAAATAAATATAGATTTATTGTTAATAAATAATAAAATATAAATTGCTTTTAATTTTCAATTTTTAATAGGATTATTATTAGATAACCAAACTGATTTACTGCATAATTATTAAATTAGTTAACTTTTTGAAGAATGCAATTTAAAAAGAAAATATACTTTAGAAATAGAATTGTCCAGTAAGCTTTCAGTAAGTATCTTATTTTTTTCGAGGGCTTACCCTATCGTCATATTTGCATTTGTTTAACCTTGGTTTTTAATAATAATATTTTTGTATAGGAGAATAAAGAAGAAATATATAGATTTTAGTTGAGTTACAGAATGACAATTTGAACTAATTTATTTCAGAATAAATTTAACAAAATATGTCAATAACTAAAGTAAAAACTTAATTTAGAAATTCACAGGCTCTGAACAAAATACTAGCCAAATATTCCAAATACTGCCCCAAAAAGTCGATGTCGATGCATATCTTTCAATTAATTATGTGTTTTGAGCTTATATGCAAACAGAAGTCTTAACATACCAGCAAATGCAACCATTCTGCTTCATGCTTCGAGGCATTTGTAGCCACCATAATCAAGAATTGTACAGGGTTATATAGTGAGAGAGAGAGAACGGAGAGTGGGGGGCAAGGGTCATATATCATCACACAAGGCAGGCAGTCAGACAGGCAGCAGGGCGCAACATATGTCCAGAAAGTGGTCGACCTCTAATAGAGGGTGATATTTGCTGATCAAACCAGAAATGTGTTAAAGTCATGAAACAAATCGAGGCCTTGTTAAATAAATAGAAATCAATTACCTTTTTTTTTTTTGCTTTTTGTTCTGCTTGGCTCCCTTTGAAATAGTTTTCATGGTTGCATTTACATACATATGTGTGTAGGAAGAGAGACACGTTCGCTGCTAATATACAAAATGAAAAGTCAAGTTTTAAAATCATTTATCTTGTTTTTCCCATTGCCAGTGCTGAGATGAAAAAACAAAAAAAAATGACAGAGGCACGACAAGAAATGAAGCCGCTAAATGAAATTGGCAAGAAGGAATCGTGCATGCCGTGAATGCCAAATGAGACGCAGCTGGGTGACAGTTTCCCCCCACCCACCTTCTCGAAGTGGACATGGACACCTTTAACCCTTTTTTTTGGGTTTACCCTTTTTGTCATATTATTCAAATTGAAACCGTTTTTGAGTGTACTTTTCGCATTTTTTAAGTGAAATTGAAATTGTTATGCCCATGATTAATTCACATGACCAAAAAAACGTTGACCCTTTCTCTCCTCTTGCCTACGACCTTTGACAAATTGTACTTGTATGCCTCAAGATGTGAAATTAAAAACGAGTACCTAATAAGAAAAAACAAAAATGTATAAAGTCTTGCCTGAAAATGGTGTCTAATATGCTAATTGAAATTAAAAATATCAACTTTCTTTTTTTTTTTGTACATCTGAGTTCTGTCATTTGTCATGGGTGTCGCACGTGTCTTTCAATTGGCAAAAAAAAAAAAAAATTTATAATTTTATTGATTGATGCTTTTGCAATTGCAAATCAATCACTTTTCGCGAATTTTTTAGAACATACAACATTTTTCGCAAATATTAAAGTTCTTCAAGTGGGAGCTGATTTTCTAATATCTTTCTGTTTTTCTTGCAGTTATGATCGATTCAAAAGGTTTAATGAAATTTATGATGTAAGTAATTTAGTAGTTTTGTGATAGTTTTATTTTCTTTTAATCAATTTTTATTCAATTTAAAATTCTGTGTCATTTTACATTTTAAAAAATGTATTATTTCAATATTTTCATTATTAACCGAGCGTGCCGTTTTATAGAGACAATTTTGACCCAAAGGCATTCTTCCAGGCCTGCCTTTCAGTTGATAGAATAGTTGGCGAATTAATAACTACTTACATTAAAATAAAATATTATTATTAAAATCGTATAATTTTTCCACTTTAATCAAGTTTGCCCATGATTTACACATAACACATATGTGTAAATACATATGAGTCTACACAGTATGGCTTATTTACAAAGTTTTTACAAATATTTGAATAATACATGTCTATGAACAAGCCATTCACGAATATCTCGAAAACGGTGGTTAAGAAACATAAACGGATGACTCTATCAAGTTCGTTCATTTAACAAATGTAAGTTTATTGTAGACTTTAATTCAATTGTAAAATGAAAATTTATTATTTTTAAAATATTTGTTATTTTGTATTGTATTCTCCAAATAACTAATTTCTTTTAAAAGGATTGGAAAATAAGGATTCTTGGGAAACGTTTTGGGTTTTTAAATTTAATTGTTTGTCATAAGATTTTGTTATATTTTGATTACTTTTTCAATAAGTCTACTTTAACAAGATTTTGATTTAGATGTGCACTGTAAGATACTTATATCAGTCATAGGCGGATGTAGGCGGGGGAAATGAGGGACCAAGAATACGATTTTTGAAACAAATAAAGAAGTTTTTAAAAATTCTGACGATGAAAAAAATTCTAAAATCGACCATTGCTTGTACATCATTTTTATGTTACAAGGCATACAAAAAGTTATAAACTTTTTGCAAATATTGAACACTTCCTATTGCATACATTAAGCAGCTTTTTTCCCCCGTTTTACAGTAGATTAAGATTCTTAAATCAATAGTTTCTATACCAGTTATATCTCATTTAGCATTTTATAAAATTTCGAATCTTTACTAATCTTTTGAAACCTTGTTCTGAATAACATATGTAGTTACCCTTGATGAGTTGGATATGATGATATCTTATTTTAATCAACTTCGACTCTTTTTAGAAACATATTTTAAATCATACTTACATATATACATATGTATAATAGCAATATGTACTTTATATAACTGAGATTTTGACATTAGAAGAGTCATTTTAGTGATTTTATCAAGTAGGATAATAATAATTTTTTACTTACGAACATATGTTCTTTTGAGATATCTCAAAAGAGATTGTCGATGTAGTTTTGGATAAAACAGTCCGATTAACAGCCGAAATTTATTATGACTACAAATTCAAG
Source organism: Drosophila willistoni (assembly GCF_018902025.1). NCBI lineage: Eukaryota > Metazoa > Arthropoda > Insecta > Diptera > Drosophilidae > Drosophila > Drosophila willistoni. The sequence continues at coordinate 8,181,037 of NW_025814050.1, forward strand.
TAGTATGGCTTAAGTTTAATCAAAGCCGTTGCCACAGTTACCTCAATTTTATTGTGGCATTTTTAAAATTAATACCCATTATTTTCATATTATATGGATTAGCTTACTAAGCCGGGACGAGCGGTTTCTTTTGGTCCATCGCAATGTAGTTTTTCTAGGATTTCAACAGTATTTAAAAATCCTAATTTATGTATACTCTAGTAAAGTTTTTTCTATAAAAATAAATCTCTTTTCTAAATGTTAACTTCAAGTTATATCAATTATAATCAAACTAATGAGATTGTTTATTTTTAGGTCCTTTCTTCGAAAATTTCTAATTACAATTCCTTTTTAATATTCATAAACTTAACTTAAGTATCTACCTATTTGCTGAATTATGTAACCCCTCATACTTATGTATATAATCATTTTGGGTAAATAAAAATTGAATTCCCGCATTGTTTTTTGTGTGACGTGTGTCCGTTAAGTGTTTTTATTAGGAAAATTTATGGGCATATTTACCGTACTAATAATAAAACAGCGGCATTTTCATCTTAATTAAGTGCTTGGCTGTCCAAAAAAACAGAGTTCCCTGAGACACTCTCTGCCAGCCAAGACACGTGCTGCTTTTGAAGCAGAAAGGAAGACAACACAAAAAACACGCCCCATACCCAATAAGTATGGGAACCTAAGTAAGAAGATAGTGTGACAATAGAACGACTGTCATTGGAAAGTCAATATGAGGTGGCACCACCAAAGCCACCACCAGAATAACCACCATCATCATCGACATCATCATCGCTCTGACCCAGGCAAAAAACAATACAAAAATAAATACAAATATTGTGTTGATGACTTAATTGATTAAATGAATAAAAAAAGGAAAACACTTAATTCACACTCTGGGAACAAACTAAAAGAGAGGGAAGGACAGACCCTTCGGTAGGTGTTAAGGTGAGACCCCGACAATCCCCGGCGACTGCGACAATGAGGAGAAAAAAGGGCGTTTATCAATCAGACAAGCAAACAAATACATGAAATTCCCATCACAAGGATCAGTCTCTATGCGAATATGGATGAGGTAATCCACTCTTATAGACGATTATAATATCCGGTTACAGTTATGCTGGTTAAAAGCATTTTCTTAATTGAAATTGTTAGCTGGAAACTAAAAGGGATCTGAGAAAATACAGATAAATATATTTAAGGTCAAAAGATTTTGAAAGTTTAGTAGCAAAACCATACAAATTTGTTTATTTTTAAATAATGCTTGGAAATAGAATTTGTTTCTTATAGAATTATGTTTGAAAATTTCAATGAAACAAATAATTTTGTAACTCTCCATAAAAAAAAAAAAATGGAGTTTTAACCCTTATGCATACATGTTTCCATTTGGTAATAAAATCCTTATAACGATTTTATGAGATACACATGAATATTTTTGAAATAAATAAAGTGAATATACATGTATTTGTCAACTCAGTCAAAGACAGAGCTATGGCCTTATAAAATTTTGGGTATTAGTTTTTTATATTGGATGCTTGAAAATCTTTAAAACAACAAAAAGTGAAAATTTCTTAATGTTTATAAAAGTTAAAAAAAAAGTTTGGAAGGAATATTTTTGTTACTGACAGCGAAAAGGCTGAAAAGTAATTGGTAAATAAAATAGTTGAAGTAGGATATAAATCTTTTTAAAAAAAAGAAATCACTATGTACTCAAATTTTTTAAAAACCAGAGGGCCGGGGCTAATTTTGACCGCGTCAAAGTTTGTATACCCTTGCAACTATATTGGAAACTCTTTCCTTACATATAGCCATAAAAAAAACATTTTATCTAAAAAGGCTAATAACGAAGTTAAAGACACTGTTTTCGATCGATCGTTCCTATGGAAGCTATATGATATAGTCACCCGATCTTGATCAAATTTGGCACAGTCGTTCATAGGCGTAAGAAACTCACTAACATTCACGACAATAGCTCAGAAAATAATAAGTTTAACCTTTCTGCTTTAGCGCAAAGTTTCTAAAGTATAATTAAGTAGGGGAATTTTAAAAGATAGGACTCTATTGGAGGAGCTTGAGATCTTTGTTTTAAAGTTTGTTTCTATATTCGAAAGACTTAAGAAAATAATTCGATTGCCAATTTCAACTGAAAGAAGGAAATCTTATCCTCCACCTCACATTCGAATATTACAGCCAATAAGAAAAACCCATCCTAAGTTTGCTACAATCCTATATTAAAAATGTTTCAATTTGCCTTTCTTTCCACTCCTAAGAATGTGATGTGGGCCAATCTGACATTGTTGTGCGCTAACCAAGACTTGTTCTAATATTACCTTGACAAAATGCTTACATTTAATTGTGTGTGTGATAAATTAAATGCCAGCCCTTTTAACCCCAAGGAATGTGTCTTGGTAGGGATTGTGTAAAGTATTCGCATCTTTAGTTGGTTTTTCAATTAAAAGTTTTAAAAGTGTTGCAGAGGAGCCTACTTTCAAGTGCCTATAGTACTTTATATGTGTGTTTGTGTGTGTATGTCTCTAAATTTATTCCATCCCAACAAATGGCAAGAGCCATTTGATTGTTTTGTTACCCTTCCATTCGGTTGTTTGTGCTAGCAATTGGAAATCTCTGTAGGCAGACATCAGACAAGTGCAACAGCAAATCGAACTGAAAAGTAATTTTCATGTAAGAAAATTTTACACACACATGGCCCCCGGTTGCAAAGTGCAATCCATTTATGCATAATTCTTAATGTTTTCTCTTGCAATTTACTTTGTTTGGAGTGACTACTTGGCAAATAAATTTGCATATCTGTCCCAATCTCAATGAATGCATAATTCTATCTTCCTGCTTGGCCAGTGACAAATCCAATTGTCATTTACAAGAAAATGGCTCCCATTATGAACACAACTTGGAGATTTGAATTTGGAATGAAGTCTTAAGTCGTTACATCTTTTGACCATATGGAAACACTTGCATTTTGTTTTGTTTGCTCTTGAGGTCATTTAATTTTCCATTAAATTACAGATTTCATGAATAAACATTTGTATAAGAAAATGTCTACAACACTTTCCAAGACATCTGCAGGCAAGGAGTTAAATCACATGGCCAAAAGTAATTGCATTCGATATAATTTCCATTTCAAATTTGATTAATATGCATAGTTAGTTAATTCATTAGTTATATCGGGAAGTTGTACTTTAATAAATATATACATAGGCACATAAAAAAGATACTAAATAGTACATCCTTTAGGAATGGAACGATCTGATTGATAGGTGGGAAAAGTATAATGCTTTTGGATATTTCAACGACGGTAAGACCAGTAAGACGGAGCTGTCGAGATTTTGTAATTCTCTGCCGAGATTTACATTTAGATATGTAGGTATATATAACGGGAAAATTAACAGTTATAAAAAAACCCTCCTCCAGATTTGTTTAAAATGGCAAAAAGTTTAAAAATTAATTGTAGAAATCTGAAAAAACAGAGAAACTCAAATTAAAGATACATTTATTTGTCAATCGTAACAGAACAATTTGTAATTTTTTGTTTTAGAAAATTTTAGATGGCATTTCTACTAAATCGCCTTTGGTTTCTGCATTTTGTTGTGAACTGAAATCAATTTTAAATACATACATACATACATGTATATTGAAAAATTTAAACCCAAAAAATAAAAATAGTCAATAAAAATTATTAAAAAACAATTGTTCTTGTCAAATTTAGGTTACAGACACATAAAAAAGAATTTCTGAAACTGTTTAAATCATTGGCGGTCTTTTTATGTACAGTATTTTTCACAAATGAATTATCTAATTTTCTGTCGAACCTAAAAAAATTTGTTTAAGGTATATAATGAAAAGTTATTTTTCTGAAGTAATTTATAAAACTAATTAGATACTCTATTTTACTAATATCTAATAAAACAGAAAAGACATTTATTAAAAGAAGCACTCAAAACAGTTTTAGGATGTGGTTGGTCTTTTCTGTAAAAAACATTAAAAAATTTGTTATATTTTGTAACAAAGTCTACATTTGCTGTTTTTCATTAAACCAATTTTACGTTGTCCTGAAAATTTTTGGAGTCCGGTTTAAATTTAATTTAATTTAACAATGCCTTGAAGATCGACTCGTACTCGAGACAATTTCAAACAATTCTGACTTAAAGATTCACTGGTCCTATAGACAATTTAAAACAATTCTGTTACATAGTTTAATTAAGATGTTCTTCAAATCAATCAAAAGGAAAAAAGGCAATGAAGGATTTACATACTTACTTTATGCGTAAAAGCTTTGCTGCTAATAACTTTTTAGTTTGTGCTAAACAAAAAACACTTTAAGATATTTGCCAAATAAATATCGAAGTAAAAAAAAATTCTAAATAAAAGCAGCGAGTAAGAAGAAAAAAGTATTGCTATTAATAACTTTGGTACGAGTTGGAATCCTCGAAAACGGTTCAAATTAATTTTTCCTTCTAACACATCTAACAATATCTGACAATATTTAATATTTACCTATAAGATACTCTGCTAGGTAGTTGTTTTTTTTAATTAGAACATTGCGGCTTTAAGAATATTCAGTAGATTGAGAAAATGATTCATCCAAAAGATTGTGTTTTAAAAACTAGCTAACGTTAGTAAGTAACAAAATTGGCTAACAATAGGTTGAAGTTATTTCCATTTCTGTAATTTATTACATTTCCCTAGAAACTTGTCTCATACTCAAATATTAAAGTTTAAGTTCAACGTCTAATCGCATTTAAAATCAATGTAAAATAAATTATCTTGAACTATTTAGCAATAAATTAATCTTCATAAATCACATATCAACATCAACGAAGACAGACGACGACGACGAGCAATGAACCAGAATTTGTATAAGGTAAACTCACTCAGGTGATGCCCATTGCACTACATTAATTTAGAAACGAGGCATTGCCATCGTCTCCAACGTCGTTCTCGTCGTCAAGATTCTGTATAATGACAAAAGCAATTAATTTTGTGTGTGCCGCCTGGCAAATGCCAGGGAATTGTCTGCCCAAAAGGGGTGATGATCCACCATTTCTGATTACGTTCACAAATCGCTACAACAACTACCTGTGCTCCTACTACTCCACTCCACTCCACTCCCAATAGCCGCACCTCTCTCTACTAGCCCCCCACATGGCTCACACACACACACACATACACAATCAAAATTCCACAGCTTGAACCAGGTTGTAAGCTCTTTTGCAATTAATTATGCGAATCTGACGAATCTTCCTAAAGCGAGCGCAACTCTTCGACTTGACTCCATTCGCCCCGTTGTTGCTGTCAACTCCTCTGGCATCATCATGATTTACTCTCTCTAGGCTTCAAAGGATTAGGGATGGGGTTGAAGACTCTAGACTCAGACGACCTGGTTGTTTCTGTTCCTGGTGATGGTGGTGGTTTTGGGTGTTGGTGATGTTGCTTGGTTGCGGTGTTCCTTGGACGGATGTGGGGTACGTATTTTAGGTGTGGCGTTTGGGTGTGAATGCAAATTTAAAGGCAAAACTTCTGACTCTAATTGTGTAGACACAACCCTCGTAATTATACGCAATGGAAAAGCCATTAATGGTATTAAGAAGGGATTCACACATTCACGTAACATTTATCCCCTCCCCCAACCCACACACAAGAAAAGAGGTGAGGAGAGCAATGAGGTTAAGGTGACGAAGACTTATGGCTTATTCAAAAATCAATCTTAATTAGTTGTAACTGAGTATTTAATATTTTAAATAGTTCTTATGAAAAACAATAACTAGTCCTAATTGATGACTAATCTTTCTTGTATGTACATATGTAATTGTTGGTCGGGATGCTTTTTGGAGGAGACTATTATACTAAATTCAAAATGTGAATTATGTAGATTATTTAAACTATAAGTTATTACAAACACATATTTAATGGTTTGTTTATTCATAGGTAATATTAATGCAAATGATTAAACATTTAGAGTACTTTAAGTTTTCATACATTCGTTTGCTAGAAGTGTTCATCCAAATAGTATTCAAATAACTGAAAATTAAAAAAAAAAATTGGTTTATTTAGATTTCCATAAAAGTTTTGCAGATGTTGCAAAGTTGGAGATTTTCTTATCAGCTGTCTTTTTCCTTTTAAGAAAACTGTAAGTTTAAGTTATAGTTTTCATCTAAATATTTGCCGATGAAGATAGAAATAATATAAAATTAACAAAAACTCAACAATCTTTCATTTTTATTAAAAAACTATTAAAATGAATAAATGACGGCTTTCCGTTTCCGTTACCCAACCCTTTTCGATAGCTTTTGACATCAAAAAGTGTTGCACAACTCAAAACTTTTGCACGCTGAGTGTTGCAAAGAAAAGAAACCCTTCTTTTTAATACCTCGTGGTTTTATCAAGTTTTCTTTTGCGCTACGAAAAATGGTAAGTAACTAATTATATTAATTAAATCTATAGACTAAATCTTGGAATTTCTTGCAGAATCCATCTTACGTACATTCCTTTTATCTGGGCAATCTTACTTTTGACCAAAAACTGGATTACTTGGAGCTAATGATCAAGCAGCTGCAAAGTGACATTCAAGATTATATCACACATTTTGCTAAGGAAGAACGTGCCGAAAAGAATTCCGAAAACGAGGATGTCATCGTAGTGGACACTGATGACGAGCCTCAGTTCAATTGAAAAGAACTTTGGCAAATTGTAAAGCTGACTAAAATATGTACATAAATAAGTAATTATAATCCCTAAAAACTAGTTAAATAGTTTTAGTTATCAAGGGGCATTAGGTAAGATGGATTAGACTATGACAAGATGGGTAATGAATATCACATTTTCATCTCTTTATAGACGTGTTCGAATATTACCCGGAACTCTAATTTTGGAACTGGAATTGCTCTTTTTTCTTCAAGTTTCTGGACCATTTAAACATTCTCTTTAACAACATGCAGATGACACAGTTTTCGAATGGTATGGGAGGGCCAACACTAAACACTTGACAATATGACCCAAAACATTATGTTCTCCATACCAAATTTTCCCATTGCTAATTTCCAAAGAGACACAGTATTTTGTACCCACTTAATGGTTTGTTTTCGGTTGACAACTTTTCGTCTGGTTTTGTTGGCACTTTACATTTGTTTGGCCTGCGGTTCGAGTCGGTTTGGGTTGGATGGCCATCGAAAGGATAAGTTAAGGGCCTGGACAACAACTAACAACTAATTTAATACAATTAGTGTAAAAAGTTTTTCAACAATTGCCGCAGGCACATTTAAAGTTTTCAACGGCCGCAAATGTCCGTACGTAAATTTTAACTACCAAATAGTTTTAATTAAATTTATCAAATTATGACAGAAAATTCACTTAAAACTAAGTGCCAGCCACAGACACTTGACATTTTTAGTCAAGTGAGATGAAAAAAGTTCATTAAATTCAAAAATTTTCTGTTATCCCTGCAATCAGTCCTTTGTCAATTCAAATCCCCTTGCATATGTTTCAAAATCTCATTCGTATTTAGCTGCTTACCCTATGATTTCAATTTTTCTGTCTCTCTGCACTTGTTCAAAAATAATATACTAATCATAATAACACTTATGTATAAAAAAAAATCTTTGCAATCATTTTCATGGGAATTTTCTCCGTTTTGCCATGCCAGTTGCCTTTTTCTTTCATAGTGGCACGTGACCATACGGACGAACGCAGTTTGATTAGGCCGGAGAGGTTTTGGTCCACACAATACCATTTTCATATTCATCCGGTTATCATCGCTGGTAAAGCAACCCCAAACTTCTGCACCAGCCACCACCATGAGCCATTAGCCATCACCAGTTTCAACTGGTAGTGAGGGCGGCAGTTACGGATTAGACAACTCGGTTGCACAAATATCGGATTGCAGAATATTTTTCCAGAGAAAGAGAGAGGGAGAGGGACAGAGATGGGTGAGATACACTTGACGCGTGTGGATTTTGTGGGAAGCTTTGCGAGTGTCAAATTTTTATGACTTTGTTTGATTTCTAGCCGGCATAACGCCGTTAATGGAAGACACTTGTTCAACCCGTCGAAATTAACGAGATTTTTCTATTGCATAAAGTATCTGACTGTCTCTGGGTATCCGTGTAAAACGAGTAAATTGCATTGTCATTGCATTTTGGGAATTGAAAATCATGATTTATAAACATATAGTTGTTAATTGAAGTGGTTTCTTCTATTTAGTTTTGGTTAAAAGAATATACGTTGTTCAATTAAAAACTCGCCACTTCTACGGCCAAGTGACCACCTCAAAAGTAGAACTAGGTACCGGAGCATATGAAGATCTAGGATAAGATAGACATGTCTAAGAATGGTGTCTTTTTAAAAAAGTAGAGTGTGGTCTATCATGATCCTTAAATCTTTGACAACCAAATAAGTTGCATTAATTCTTTCTAGAGGGAAATTGTCCAAAAAGTAACTAGTAAATTGGAGAGAACTTCTGTTTCTTCGATGCTACTTACGATTTTCATATCATCGGCAAACACAAGAAGTTAGGAATTTATAAGTGCGGTGGGGAGATCATTTTTGAAAATGGTAAAGATAAAAAGGTGCCATCCCTGTGGGACGCCCGATTCAAGACATGTGGACGTAGAACGAGAGGATCTCCTAACTCTGCCTCCTCCTCTTGGCTTTGGATTTACATTTCATATATGTAGGTACTTATGAAACTGTACATGCCTTCTTGGTTCTGTTTGTGACATTCACTGAAACTTTCTAATAAGCCCAACAGAGAATTTATTCAATTTTGGAATAAATTGTCATGGGGGAGGTTGTCAGGAGGTTGTTTAGCCCCCTAAAAAGAAAACTAAGATTACAAAAACTTGGCAAATAATTATTAACCATCATTTTAACTGCCACTTGAAGTGAATCTAATAATTTAAATGTTCATACAATTTTTTTATGTCGGCCGTTTTTATAAAATATTCCAAAGGTTAAAGACCATTGCCATATTATAATTCCCTTAGCCAATATTTAACAGCAATTTTGTAGCTAGGCATTTCTCATATTTAACAATTAATCTAGTCAAGTTGCTTTATATATATACATAGGTAGGTATGTATGTATGATACATATCCATTTCTGGGGCTTTAATTAAAAAAAAAAACAAAAGAAAAGTAAATTAATTTGGTATTCCTGATTTATACATACGTCTCTTGATTTGCGTCCTGTGTTTGGTTGCTTGGCACAATGAGTTATTGCCGTAAATCACGTAGTGGGTATAAACCCGGCAGACAAACTATGAATTCACGACGAGCCGGATGAAACACTCCGGGTGAGGAAGACGATAAGGGAAGCTGTGCTGTGCCTGCGCCTGTGAACCTGTTTATTAGTCCTCTAATGCACAATAATACTTAGTGCTTTTGGGGTAGGAAATTATTCGGTTCCTCGGGGAATACTTACCATCCATGGGCTGCCAAATGTGACCTCTGTGCCACAGTCACTGCAACTTTGTCTCTTGGTTTTCGTTGGGATATATGTACATACATAGTTAGATATATTGAATTACGGAACACGTCTCGGCTTTCATGCGGCTAGAACTCACCAAGTAGGTCTCAGGATTCGCATTGAAGTTAATTTATGCTCTGTTGCTTTGAATTGTTGCTGACATTTCCAGCTGAAAGCGAAGTGCATAAATCAGTTCACTTTAGTTTCTGTGCGCTGCGATTGGAAAGTGTTGCAAACAAAACAATTCTCTCTGAAATCTGAAGCTCCACAAATTGTGAATCCGATTATGCGGTGAGTTTCGAAAATTGTCATCTATTAGCACAAATGGTCATAATTTGTAAGAAGAGAGAATCAGACGAGGAACACAGTCGCATTGAATTACAAATTATATTTTTGCAAACTCGGACAGTTGTTCACTTTTTACTTAAGCCTTGTGATAACAGGGAAGCAAATGTAATAATAATATGTATATAATATTTTTCGAACTCAATTATTGATTAAAAGAGTTGAAAATTTCCCCAAGGTATGGTCTGGAAAATTATCAAATGTAAATAGTAGGTTTTAATTTTTATTAAAATCATAAAATGCAAATTATTTTAGCATCTTCAGAGAAAAATGTACATTTTTTTTAAATGTTGTAAAAAGTATATCTTTTCAAAACAAAGAAATAATCAAATTTAAAAAAAAAAACAGAAATAACGAATTAATTGATTTTTTTTTTTGCAAAGTACGGTTCACAAAAAAATTTACTTTAGTTTGCTAAATTGTTAAACTTTAGTTGAAACACAATAACTTTTATTTGGTAAGAGCAATCAAAGAAACCAAATAAAAGCTTGAGTCCAAATTAGAAGATTTCCAATGCGGAAGTTAAGACATGAATAAAAATTGTTAAAAATTTTTGGTAATTCGACCTATTTCTCTGTATTTTTGCCAATTTCTAACCAACCTGCTCACCTTTTGTGCTGCCTATGATTTAAAATCTTACAAATAAATTAGTAAGATTTATTGACCTGAAGCCCCGCTAAAACCCAGTTTTTGATTAACTTCAATAAGGTCGAAATCTAGACAAATATTAAAAAGATATATTTTAATTGAATGGCACTTCGTATATTTTAAAACACAATCATCAAATACTTGGATATTTGAAAAAATAAATTAATTTCTTGGAAATTTGAAACAATATTGAAGATTGAAAGAAGTCTTATAATTTTTAAGTTATACTAGATTTTCAAGACATGAATTGTTCAAATCCCCAAACAATTGACTAAATAAAAGCTGTATTGAACTAAGTTTTATTGATACACTTTGTTCTTCTTTAACATTCTTTGTCCCGCTTGACAAGAGAACTTAATAATTAGCGTGACTTATATTTAAATTTAAACCGGTGTTCAAAAATATAGAAATATTTAAAAAAAATATCACTTACTAAAATCTTAAATTTGGGTTAAGAATTGCTAAAGTCTTTTAAGAGTTTTGAAAATTTTTCAAAGTTTTTGAACTTACATTGGTACTGTTCAAATGGTAATAATAATATGGAATAAAATATCTTTATCTCGGGTCAAATCTCAGAACTTGTTGTAGATTTAATAAAAATATATGCATAATATAAACTTAAAATAAAAAAAATCCTTCCTTTCATAGGTTGGATTTCTCACCAAAATAAATTAACTTTTGTAAAGTTGTAAAACAAAAAAGTTTCTACAGACTTAGAAATAAACCGTAGCACAATTTTATAAATTGTGAAATTTAATTCAGAGATTATTTCTTGTTCTAAAAAGTAGATATCTCAAGTGTTTGCTTTCTTTAAAAGTTTTTATTTTGGATAGAGTTTTCTTAACTGGTTGACTATTTACTCATTGACTTAATGTCTGAAATTGTGGGTTTTTTGAAACAAATTTGACCGTTCTGGGAAACAGATGCTGGCTGACTATGGTTCTTCGATCTCACCCTAATGTCGACTTATGACACCAAAATATTTAACTGCTCAATTTTCAGGCTTTGCGCTTTCCATGCCATGGATCGCCGGAGGGGATAACAAGGGGTTACAGTTGAATTAGTCCATTGGGACAACTAGAGGCGGACTTATATCGAACAGAGGGGTGAGCGGGGCATGTGTTGTTTTTGTTCTTGTGTAATCACGCAGCAAGACTCGGCGGCGTCCAACAACAATTGCAACAATTGAGATATTCAATTGGCAACAACCACCAAAAACAATCAGAAGGAGCAGGAGCAAGGGCAAGGGCGGGAGCATGAGCAATAGCAACAACCACCGCCCGCTGAGAGAGCGATTAGTTTGGGAAGCTGTCCGGATGTTGGTATTGCGGTTACCAAGGATCTAAAGGGAGGATGAGCCGTTGGTGTAGGCATGAGCAAATCACTCCAGTTGTTCGTGTTGTTCTTTACTTACAGTTGCACTTGAAATTGTCAGCAGGTGCTCCGTATGCATTGTAACAATATTTACAGTTATAGTCGCAGTCACAGTTACAGTTATTGGAATCGAAATCAATTTAACTGCAACACATGATGGCCATAATCCCCTTCTATATGTACATATATTTTTGCGTGTGTGTATCTGTGTCTCTGTTTGGGCCCATTAATAAACATTTCCGTCCACTGTTTGTGTAATAAAAATGCAATTGTCATTAAGTGAATATATCTAGTGCAGAGGGAGAGGGGGCAGGGACAGTTAAATGTGCTACAACTGTGACAAACTGAGCTAGAGATAGAGTATGCCTTAAATGTATTGCCTGGCTAAAAGTTGAAGATGAGGTCAACATGTAGGGGGTTGGGATTTATAGAACTCCCCAGTTCTTAGACATCATCACAAGGCCCTTTTGATTTACCCAATCGATTTGTCTTTTATTGGTCTCTCTTGTAGAAATGAATCATAAGCTCTTTGGATTTACAAGTTTCTGAAAAATGGGCTAAAAATGTGACGTCAGATTTTTCTGTTCTCGAATCGAGCCATACTTGTTGGAAATGAAAACTTTTAGAAATTAAAATCTTCCAATATTTAGAATCTTTTTTGCAAAAGTCATCGATAACATTTCTATAAAAGTCATTGATGACATTTCTATAAATGAAATATTATTCATTTATCGATGTTGGATTACTCTCTGTTTAAAATAAAGTACTTAAAACAAACTAAATCATTCACTGACAACTACAACATGCCGACGTATACAGTGAAAGTAAAATGGGCACGGGAACTGTACCATGATGTTGTTGTTAATACGGATGAAAGGCCAATACTATTTAAAGCGCAACTTTTTGCTCTTACTGGTGTTCATCCAGAACGTCAGAAGATTATGTGGAAAGGTGGCATACTAAAAGATGATGAATGGAATTTGCAACTGAAGGATGATATTGTAGTTCTGCTATTAGGCAGCAGAGAAGAAGTTCCGGAGGTTCCCATAACGCCAATTAAATTTATCGAAGACATGAACGAATCTGAAGCAGCAACAGTGTTTCCGGCAGGGTTAACGAACTTAGGGAATACGTGCTACATGAACGCTACTGTTCAATGTCTAAGAGCAGTACCTGAGCTCTGCGCAGCCCTAAGTAATTTTAGCCATGATGAACCTGATAGTAACTCGACTGCTTTTTCGATTGCGTCCGCCATGAAAGTTGTATTTGCTCAAATGGAAAAAGGTGGAACAATCACTCCGATTATTTTACTTCAAGCTTTGCATCGAGCATCGCCACAATTTGCACAGACTGGTAATAACGGTACTTATAGACAACAGGATGCTAATGAGTGTTGGTCTGAGATTCTTAAAATGTTACAACAAAAACTTCGGCCCATAATTGAAGGGTCATCAGAAGATCTTGTTAAAAAAAAACATACCTCTTTTATTGAACAATTCTTCGGTGGAACATTTGATGTTACGATGAGTTCAAATGAGGTCTCTGATGAACCAGCTTCTGTGACAACCGAAAACTTTTTGCAACTTAGTTGTTTTATTTCCATGGAAGTCAAGTATATGCAAAGTGGCCTAAAATCGAAAATGAAAGAGCAGTTAGTGAAGTACTCTGAGACGTTGGGGCGAGAAGCACATTACATCAGAACGTATTTAGTAAGTCGGCTTCCAGCCTATCTAACCGTTCAATTTGTGCGATTTCAATATAAGGGAAAGAAAGGTATAAATGCTAAAGTACTAAAAGATATAAAATTTCCAATTGATTTTGACGCATTTGAATTGTGTACTCCCGAGTTACAAAACAAGCTTTGTCTGATGCGCTCCAAGTTTGACGACTATGATAACAAACAGACGGAGATTGATTTTAGTCTAATGGAATCAAAAGTTAATGAAGAAAAGAACTATGAACAATTTTGGTTTGACGATGACTTGGGAAGCAACAACTCTGCTTACTACACTTTACAAGCAGTTTTAACTCACAAAGGGCGATCTAGTTCCTCTGGTCATTACGTGGCATGGGTTCGTTCCTGTGAAGATGTTTGGTTTAAATTCGACGACGACGATGTTACTTCCGTGACTACAGATGAAATTTTACGTCTTTCTGGAGGAGGAGACTGGCATTGTGCATATGTTTTGCTTTATGGACCTAAACGTTTGCAAAAGATTTAGAAATTTTTTGTGTTTTATATAAGAAATGGAATTCGTGTTTGCAACAAAAATTTAAATAAATATATTGATTTGAAAGTCATCGATGACATTCCTACAAAAGTCATCGATGAGCATTTATACCTTTGACATTTCTATAAAAGTCATCGATGATATTTATGATAAAGTTTATTTATATACCTTTGACATTTCTAGAAAAGTCACCGATAAAATTTCTGAAAACGTCATTCCTGTGAAGTTCGTATATTCCTAAAAAAGTCATCGATGACATTCCTATAAAAGTCATCAATGACATTTCTGTAAAAGTCATCGATGACAATTCTGAAAAAGTCATCGATGACATTCCTATAAAAGTCATCGATGACATTTCTATAAAAGTCATCGAAAGTTCGTATATTCCTATAAAAGTAATCGATGACAATTCTGAAAAAGTCATCGATGACATTCCTATAAAAGTCGTCGATGACATTTCTGAAAAAGTTTTCGGTGGCAGTTTTATCAGTATTATCATTCCTATAAAAGTCATCGATGACATTTCTGTAAAAGTCATCGATGATAATTCTGAAAAAGTCATCGATGACATTTCTGTAAAAGTCATCGATGACATTTCTATAAAAGTCATCGAAAGTTCGTATATTCCTATAAAAGTAATCGATGACAATTCTGAAAAAGTCATCGATGACATTCCTATAAAAGTCGTCGATGACAATTCTGAAAAAGTCATCAATGACAATTCTGAAAAAGTCATCGATGACATTCCTATAAAAGTCATCGATGACATTTCTGTAAAAGTCATCGATGACAATTCTCAAAACGACATCGATGACATTTCTATAAAAGTCATCGAAAGTTCGTATATTCCTATAAAAGTAATTGATGACAATTCTGAAAAAGTCATCGATGACATTCCTATAAAAGTCGTCGATGACAATTCTGAAAAAGTCATCAATGACATTTCTGTAAAAGTCATCGATGACAATTCTGAAAAAGTCATCAATGACAATTCTGAAAAAGTCATCGATGACATTCCTATAAAAGTCATCGATGACATTTCTGTAAAAGTCATCGATGACAATTCTCAAAAAGACATCGATGACATTCCTATAAAAGTCATCGATGACATTCCTACAAAAGGCATCGATGACATTTCTATAAAAGTCATCGATGAGCATTTATACCTTTGACATTTCTATAAAAGTCATCGATGACATTTCTGAAAAAGTTTTCGGTGGCAGTTTGATCAGTATTATCATGGGTTAAAAATATATGTATAATGAAACAGAAAAAAAGAAAAAGATATCATACATTATTCAAAAAATTTAACCTGGAATTCGAAGTGAAAAAATTAGAATGCAAATAGGGAAGAAGCCCATTCACTCGGTAACAAATAAGTTCCCAATTCTATTTTATTCCCACATTTAGTACAGTCTAACAAAAAGCGCGCCTAATGAAATCTTAAGCATGCCTGTCTTATACTGGTAATCAGTCCTATAACTCCCATAGCCCTGACAGAATTATATATGTGCATACTTATGTACAAATTACATTTCCATCATGTGTATGTCAACTGATTATCAACAATTACCACAGAGGCAATAAAAATTAATAGAAACTTGACAACGAATAGAGCATTTACCAATCGAGAGTCGTATGTTAATTTATGCAATGATCGATAACATCCTGCGATTTAATCAACAAACATATTTTGCCGCCCTTCTCGAAAGCAAAGCTAGTAATTGTATCCCAAGTCGATGACCGGGTAAACGTAGGTGATCATAAAAATATTGATCAATCAATCTTTAAACGATCGAGAAGTCAGAAAATCAGCAACTTCCGTCCACGACTTGATCAATGGCAAAGACAGATCTACGACTATAAAGCAAATAAATTTATGTACATACATATGTTTTATGATTACACGTACGTATATGTATGTATATTCTATAAAACAAAGCAAACAAAAAATAAATGTACATGTATATAAAAGAAAGACAAAGGCTAATGGACTTGGGATGCGGGTTCTTTGAACGAATTAAACGCAATTAGCGAAGGTACAAGACAGAAAACTGAGGCGAAGAAAGGGCGCCACTAGGGGAGCTGGGAAATTTTTAGCAGGATCTGGATTTTAAAGTCATTGTCAGAGATCATGTAGAAATAACAACAACAGCTGCGTGAATGTGGTAACTTCATCATCGACTCTTAATGCGAATTTATGGCCGGCATCATTATTAAATGGTTTCGTGTCATGAAACAGAAAATCGTCGATTCAATGACGATGACTCAAGAGTTTTCAACAACTTTTATACCCTTTCATTGTCTTTTCTCAATAATTATGCTGGCTATGTGCACAGTTTCTATAAGACAATGTCAGTTAATTATGCTGTGATGGTAAGGCAAGGGTAAGATTCATTAACAATGATCGTAAAGTTAATAACATTTTTTTAGCATTAAGAAGATTTGGTTTTTTATATATACAAAATTGATTTTATTAGTTTGCAAGAAAGTAGATATTAAAAGGTATTTTGAATGTTCTACGAACTTTAAGTTGTTAAAAATCTCTCAAAAAATCTTCAAAATGTATAGCGATATTTAACAAATTTCTATTCAAACTCTCCGGGAAGATATTTCTATGTTTTAAAGGGTAACTTTGCAAAAATAATTTCTAGTTTTTAAAATAAAAATTGTAAGGTACTGTGACCCTACTAAACAAATCAATAGAAACAAACTTTATTTCAGGCATCGAATGACAAAAATAACTTTAGTTTATATTAAACTTTATGTCCATCCCTTAACAGTTTTTTGCTCCTTTCATTTAATTTTGTAAGTGTTTTACATACTATTTGTGAATACTTACAATCAACTCAGAATACTCCTTTTAGTTTTAAAGCAATCGCCAAAACTCATATTGTCATATGCAAAAATGTAAAGAGTTAACAAAAAAAAAATAATTTGCAGGGCAGACAAATATTTTTTATTGATGAAATTGGTTTTGACTTCAACGTCCATTTGCAAGTTGCTTCTCGCCAAATTGCAAACCTGGGAATTGAATTCTGAATAGCGAAAAGCCGTATCCGTATGCTTTTCTTCCTCTACTTCAACATTATTATTTTTATTGTCAAATTTGTTTAGAGCGAAGGCGACACGAGTCACTGGAATGTTGTAGACGGTGTTAGACCCTTGTCTCGTACGTGATATTTGATATCCTTCTTCGTGGCTGGACACATTGGGGAAAAAAGCGACACCAAAAAAAGAAAAAATGAAGAGAAACTAGAAGACCGCGATACACTAAAGTATGACGTTGCTTCACTACTCTTTCATATTAGAATAAATGCTTTACAGAATGTACCATATATCATAAACATGTGAATTTCAATATATTCATATAAGTTCTATTGTCTTATGATTTTAAAACAAGTTTTGCCCAAATACCGTTTTAGAATCTGTAAAGGAAACATCTACTTAGCACATCATAGAAAAAGTTAATTTTAGAAGAGGTGTACAATTTTTATCTATACATATATATATATATGTATATAATATATAATTATCCATACCTCCATTTTTTCATCTTCTTAAAAATTAGTTTTTATTATTTAATGACGTTCAATTTCCTGACAAACTTGAAACTAGACCCAATATACTCTCTGCAAAAGGGTATAAACAGCAACAGAAAAGTGAGCAAAAGCGGTTAATCAAAAGTGTTTGTATATACTAACATACATACGAATGTATGTACATACATATATGCATATTCCATGATTCCATGTCTTGTCATAGTTTTGGATCAGGGTTATAGACAAGTGCTTTGGGTGGATGTAAAAGGGTTTGCAGTCTTTCACTGACATTTTTATATTTATTTCTTTATAAAATATTTACGGTTCTCATTTTGTGGTTGTCAAGATATAGATAGAATTGATTTGAGTCTAGTCCATAAAGTGTAATCTACACAAATGTTTTCAGCTGCACCTAAGTAAAATTCTTAGTAATCATTGAAAAATAAACAAAAGTAATATTTATATGGAAAAAGAAAATTAGTTTGTCTAATACAAGAAAGTTAAACTTGTATTTTAAAATATATAAATACATGTGTACATATTAAAGAAAAGATGTCTGGAAAACTAAAGTGTCTTGCTAAAGGTATATAAGGTACATTAAGTCAAAGGCGAACATATGGATTGCAAAAAGGATTAAGTTCCGCAGAATTATAAAAAAGAATGACGATAAATTCATTGTTTTCTAAATATATATATATTTTTGATGTCCAGTAGCTAAAAAATTACATAAAAATAACGTTTACAGCCAGGATACATCAATTTATTAGATCAATTTTTGTTTTTTTGTTTGTGGGAATCAGAGACGGAGATTCAGAGACGGATCCAAATGAAACCGTTCCTATTGAAAATTCTTCGGTTTCATATGTCATACTTAAGTAAGACATTTTCAACCATTACGTATCCTAAATGAAGTAAGTAAGTCGTCTCGCCGACTTAGGTATACCATACACCAGTAAAGCAAATATTTCAACTTTATTCAACAAATGCATTTTCACATGCTTTTTACAAGCATATCTTAGTAACTCGCTCAATCATACGAGCACCCTAGCGCCCCCACCAGCCAACGGCCAACTCCGGCCTTATAGAAAAACGTTTATATGCATAACTCGATTTTGTATTTTGCTACATATTAGTATCAAATTTAAGTGTGCCAAATTTGATTGCATAAGGTAAAAAAATACGGGAGATAATCAAGTTTTTCAAATTACGGGGGCGGAAAAGGGCGTGGCAAAATTTTTATACATACAAAATGTGTGCATTTACTAAGCGAATATACATACCAAATGTGGTGTCTCTAGCTGGAATAGTTTTTGAGATAAACGCTTTTTTTAAATTGCGGGGGCGGAAAGGGGCGTGGCAACAATTTGAAATAAACTTGATCACTCTACATACTACACGAGTCAACATACCAAATTTGGTGGCTCTAGCTCTTACAGTCTCCGAGATCTAGGTGTTCATACGGACAGACGGACAGACGGACGGACGGACAGACGGACATGGCTAGATCGACTCGGTTGTTGATCCTGATCAAGAATATATATACTTTGTGGGGTCGGAGATGCTTCCTTCTGCCTGTTACATACATTTTGGCGACTTTAATATACCATTTCACCCTATGGGTGTATGGTATAATAAAGATATTGTTAATCTGGATTAATCAAATGTTATGTACATATGTGCTTACTCACAGAACCAAACTGATATCATTCTTATTAAGAAATTATTCGTTTTTGGAAAATTATATAAACAAATTTTTCCAAACGCTTGGGAAAAATTAATTCGTAGAACCCCTAATCGAAATTTGTTTGTTTTTATGTACCGATTTTTTATACTTAAAACAATAATAAGGAAATGAAATTATTCCGGGGAACCCCTAGCAGAAATATATATGTAAACATATACGTAATACTACAAGCAGCAAATGAAATTATTCCGGAGAACATAGCCAAAATAAGTTTAAAAATTTTTCAAATTGTTCATAAATGTAAACATAAACGTAAAACTATAATAAGGAAATGAAAGGAAGAAAAGAAATTTTGAGCTAACGAATTTATTCATTGTAGACAAATGTTTCCCATAGAAAAATTCATTAAAATATCAAAGCAAATTCATTAAAATATCAAAGCACAATAACTTGAGAAAGCTGTATGTATGAAAGAGAAGATTCTGATGGGTGATAACTTTGTGGAATAGAAGAACTTGCACTTTGTTTCTTTACAAACCTTTTTGGGGATGGGCGAATCTTTTCCCAAGTTCCTCCTATCAAATCGACATTGGTTTGAAATCTAGTTGGACTGATTACTACATTTGCAATTTCCAGCAGATTCCAGGAAATGTATTATTAATTTCATTGTTAATTAACATATATAAGAGTATCCAATCAATATAAGGTCAAAACTTTTTACTCAAAAGATGTTTTGATAGATGCCATGTTCCACATTTTCTTTTAAATTTGGATCGACTTTGTGGTCATGAAAGGGTTTTGAGTTCTATATCATAAATGAAATTTCCATTTGAAATAATTAAAACAATTTGCTTTATAATTTGCTTAATAAATTTAATTTATTTGAAAACATAAAAATACTTATAACTTAGATTAGATTTTTATCCGTTTTTTGTGTGGAACATTAAAATGAAAATATATTTATTTAGCATTTTTGGTTGTTTGATTTTTTCTTTTAGTTTGGTTTTGGTTTCATTTTCTTTTTTTTGTTTCTTTTGGTTTTTAGTTTTTACATACATACACATAATATGTATAAATAAGTTAAAAATTTATTAATTAGACTAAATTCATTGGAATGATATAATATCAAAATATTTGCATAATACAGCGTTGTTGTTGTTTTTTTTTTTTTGTTAAATGGTTTTTGGGTTTCGATTTTTAATTTCACAACTATCTAGAGAAGCGACAAAAAAGTTGGAACATTTTGACATTTTACAATCTTACGACACGCACGATTTTTTATACCTGTTGAATTTTTTGATTTTGTTTTATTATTTAATATTAGTTTAATCTTTGTTTTTGTTTTATTTTGTTCAAATTGTTTGTTTTTTATTTTTATAATTTATGCACAGACACAGATAAATGAATTTTGTGTAATTTTTTTCGGGAGAGAATTAATGGGTGAAATATTTCTCTTTTTGGAAATGTGCTATGAGAATTTAAGACTATAAAATTGATTTTTTTTTCTTTTGTGGGCTTCTGGTTAATTCTTTGGTATGTTTTCTTTAAACTTGTTTTATTTTAATTTCTTATTTTTTTGGCAACGTTGGAAAGTTTTAGGTTTATATTTTTTGGTTTTGGTTTTTTCTTTGTCTTCTTTGTGATTTATAATATTTAAAATGTTAAATTTTTGAGGTGGCCATGGAAATTATCGACTGAGAATTCCCAAGGCCTTCTATTGCACAATGATTGCGTTGAATTTGGTTGGGGAATTGAAATTGGAATTCTTGCTGATGTTATACCAGCAATGAGACCTTCTGGCAATTCATCTGTGAGGTCAACTGCGGTTGACCACCAACCGTGGACGAGGAGGCCTGCAGTTGATGACTTGCCGCCGTTGACGTTGGTGGTGGTGGCAAGCCACTAGCATTGACCACAGCTCCTTGTCCTGGTCCTGTAGACGCCGCTGCTGCCGCCGCCGCTGCTGCTGCTCCTCCGAGTTCGACTGCAGCTGCTGCTGCTGCCGCTGACATGAAATCAACTTTACCCAAATGGACACGAAGATCTGTGTGTTGGGTCTCCTTGTGGCGACGTAGGTCCACCTTCCTTTGGAAAGATTTGTGACAAAGTTTGCAGGAGAAGGGCTTGTAGCCGGTGTGTTTGCGGGAGTGTGTAATCAGGTTCGAACTCTGACTGAATGCCTTGCCACACACCTGACACTTGTGCGGTTTTTCACCTGCAACAACAAGAGAAAGAGAGAAAGAAAGAGTCAGTAAGAGATATTAGGCAAGTTGCAAAAATCTAAAAATCGATAAGACCCTCACATCCCATCGTAATATTCTTCTTCAACCAAAGTTCGCCATTTTAGACACACACACACACACACATGCAAAAGCTCTCACTCATCGTCATAGTCGGTGTCGTCATCCCCCAAAAAATTTTGTTTTTATCCCAGACACACAAACTCCACCGCACCACAATGCTCGCACTCTCCACTCTACCCCCAACCTCAGCCGACTAACCTTCCCTGGCCAGAAACTCTCATGTAAGCCATCTCAGCCGTTTTATCGCCATTCTCCATTCACAAAACCAACTACCCCAACCCCAACACCCACCCACACCCAAACTGCTTCTTCTTCTTCCTCTTCTTCATGTTCCTGTATGCAGAGTTTTTAAATTTCAACTTTTTGGTTCATCTGTGTGGTGCTTTGCGGTTTACAACTTAAAGTCATTAAAGGAATTTTTACTTTGGCTTGTTCTTTGGTTTCTCACATTTTCATCTACCATTTTGTAGCTCATTTTCGTTGCGTTAAATATTTGATTAGAGATTTTGGTAGACAGAAAGCTTTTTTTAATTGGATTTTTCCTCCATCTTTTATTTCGTTTCCTTCTTTTTTTTTTGTGATGAAATGATGACGCCAAAAAAGTTATCAACATTTTGATTCGTAATGAAATCTCAGATATTAAGGGGGAGAAATTTCAGCAAATGGCATGTGGATGACTGAGTAATGATTGAGAAAATGAAATAATGTTAAAGAAGATATGAAATATCTGAAATTTCAAAATGTTTGTGGAATTAGAAAAGTTCTTTAAGCATTTGTTATACAGTAATTCGAGTAATTCGATTTTATGTATAAGGTCTCTATTTCAATATTCAAATCGATGAAATTCAGAATTTAAAGCGTCTAAGCTCAAACTGATGGTAAAAATCAATAGTTTCAGTTTTTATAGAAATAATCTATTAAGAGATTTATTTAAAAAACACAAGCAAAAGTCTGAAGAAGAAGCAAAATTTAATTTGTGTGTGTTGTTAAAACAATATGTACGATGAAAAAAGGTATTTCTATTTAATTTTTCCTTTGCATTGTAAATATACATACATAACTCATGGTACAGCATAATTCCTAATAATACCTAATATATCGGCTGAAAAGATATATATTAAGTCTAAACTCCGAAGTGTATATAGCTTAAAAATATAAACTATTATTAAAGTGATTACAATCATATTTAAAAGCCAAAAACCCCTTAAGATTTAGAAAGATTGGACTGTTTTCTTTAAAAAAAGCCATATTTATGATAACTAATCTTCCTATATTATTTACAGACATACAAAGTGACCTTATGTTAGTAAGTTATTAAGAAATTTACTAATTCAGATGGGTTTATCATACATACATATGTATATGTAGATTATTGATTTTTTAGATAAAAAATTTCAAAGAAGCTAACTTCGGCAGTGCCGGACAGACAGACATGTCTATATCGACTCAGCTTCTCATGCTGATCAAGAATATATATACTTTATGGGGTCAGAAACGTCTCCTTCTGTGCGTTACAAACATCTGACCAATTTTATAATACCCTCTGCAAGGGTATAAAAACGACGTATAATTAAAAGAACATTGCTCAAAACATGAAGAGATTAATAAAACTATATGTAAATAATTCAAAGTAATAAGAGAATCTTCTAGATATTTATTTTAATTTTTTAATTTTCTTCATATTTTGCAAAAAAATTTTTTAAAAGGTTTAATGGATACAATTTTTTAACTGTAAGCAAATCAAAAACATTTTCACTTATAAAAATCATTCAAGTCGAGTTTATTCAATAGTATTTTTCATAATATTGATACCTAGCTAAGTGGTATCTAAGCTAACTTAATGGTTATTACTATAAAAAGCATTAATTGCTCTACTTTTTTAAAGCTTCGATTAGAAAGAGGCCAAATTTGAAAGGATTGCTTGGGATTGATCAGAAATTCAACTTTTTAAATTCCAAAAAATAACTTTTCGAATGCATCAATCGATACCATTTTAAAATACATATATGCTGAACTGCGATTAAATTGATTCATAATCTTATGAAATCCATAAAAAATTTAAGACAATATAACAAAAATGTTTCAAGTATACGAAAAACCAATGTTTGATTTCATTCTGTTCTGATGTCATCAACAAATCAAAGAAGAAATCCTTGAGATAAAAAATTGTAAAAATCTCTTGGCATTTTTTATGCATACATATATGTATACAGATATATGTATTTGTATATGTATATACTTTACTTATACTTAGATATGTTTTTCTGCTTGTATATATATAATTTGCTTGAGTTTACTCAACACTTGAACGAAACTAAAGCATAAAATATTAGAAGAAGTAAAAGGGGAAAAAGAAAGCAAGTCAGAAGCAAGCAAAGATTTAAAAGAATTTCCACAATGTGATGCAATAAAAATCCTTGAAATCTGCCAACGAAACACTGAGGAAGCTGAGCAAGTAAAAGTTTTTCCTCTCGTTAGAATATTGTGAATATAAAGTCGAGCCGGTCAGGGTTACATACGAACCCAAGAGCACCCCAACAAAAGTATATCCTTGTCGTCCTTTTTTTCGTCTCACTCCTGCATGTGAAGCAACCCAAGCAACCCAAGCAAGCCCAACAAGAATTGCCGACGGCCGACGGGATTCTCAGTTGGTTGGGATTCTCGTTAGTGTTCGTTGCTCGTTGTTGCCGTGATAAATAATAAAAGCTGCTCTATAATCTCTGCGACTACGTGACGTTATTTGTGCCGATAGTGCACGAACGTGCCCCGAGCTATATGCTCCAAAACGGAAAACCCTTCAGCAGCGGCAGCAGCAGCATCATCACAAGGCATGCTCCGTGAGGAGCGCTGAGAGCCAACTTTTAGCCTGACTACTCAATTTTACTGTTGGTACACCCACTCCACTCCCATTTCCATCTACATCGCCATCACCCACTCCAGTCTCCTGCTCCTACTTAAGGCACAAGCAGTGCCTGGGAGCCTGAAACTTGAATCAGAGCACATCCCAACGGTCGAATGTTTCACAATCACGTCGCTGCAATTCCATTATATACAGAACAGAAAGCTGCCGTTTTTCCTTTTTTTACATGCTTATATATAAATGAATCTATGTATATACATACATATATATATGTGTGTGGGTGGGTGTATTGTGTGTGTGTCTGTGTGTGAGTGTATGTAACAGTCACAGTTCACTATGGTTTAGCATGTTGTCGTTATTTTGTTGCCGTCAGCTCCCTCCCCCTCAAGCCAACCAAATCTCTATATCTATCTCTCTTACTCGTTTTTCTCTGTCTGTATGTCTGTGTATTCATGTATGTATGTATGTATGTATGTACACACATACAAACATATAAATAAAATGTAACCAAGTCTATGAACATTATCTCTCCTATATAGACAGAAGTGCCATAGATAACAAAATGAAAACCACAAATAGTTCAGACAAAATGTGCAAAAAACATGAATTTACTGCATATTTCGAAACATTTAAGACTAGTTGATAAAGTATGTAAAATATATAAAAAAACATAGTAAATTTAGTACAATCTAAATGTATAACCATTCTAAAATTTAGTACTAAAAGGAATATCTTTAATAAAGTTAGCCTATGTTTAGTAGAAAGTTCATTGAACTTCTTTTGGTTTGCTCTTTTGGTAAGCTTTAATCTTACATTACTTTAAGGTTCTATTGGGATCAGTTTAAAATATAAATAAATTGCTCGAATTCTAAAATTATTAAAGAATTTAACGTATATATGGTTGAAGTCCTGGATAATGAGCAGTCAATGGACCCAATACAATATAAAAGATGGCCCCTTTTGCGGATTCGCAGTATAAATATTGCACTTATATATTTCAAAATTTATCTGAAAAGTGTTTTGTTTTTGCCTTTAAAACCTTCACTATCTATAATGTATTATCGAAAGAAATTGATTCCAAAGTTAGACATTTTTTGGAAATACGAAACTAAGTAATTTTTAAGCCTTTCTTTGCTGCGTTTAATTTTATTCTTGTTTAAATAAATAACAAGGTTTAGTGTTGAATTGTAATACCTTTTAGTAAGTTTTTAATAGATAGTAAACTCAAAACTTTAATATAACGAGTAAAACAAGTAATCCTTATTCAAGTTAAAAGGTAATTGATGTATTCTTAGGCGTCTTAAACAAGTAAATCTCAATCCGTTGCCAAACAAAAATCATGAAAGATTGTTCATCTAAAAATATACATACAGACATATACATACATATACATAGAGGTGTGTATGTATGTACATATATATAGTACTTGGATATATTGCTATCCCTTCTAGCCTCATGTTGCATAAATTTAAAAAGGCCAAATCTGATGCCAAAAAAAAAAACAACTTGGCGCACAAAAAAAGGTTATAAAACCTTGGCTTAAAAGAGAAAACGAAAATGAAAGAAAAGACGAAAAAAATACACAAAAATTCTTAAGGCAAATCACATCAATGGGGAAAATCTGCTTGTCGGAGATGAAAACACGTCTCAAGCAGTAAGAAAAAAACCAAGAAAAAAGAAAGAAATCAGGAAAAAGGCAGTAAGAGAAAGAAAATTAAGGATAGTCATAAAAAACAAGAAGAAGTAGTCTGAGCAAAACTGGAGTGAAAGCAAAACCAAAATCTTGAAACGTCGAAGCTTTTCCATAGCCACATGTGCGGACAGGCAATAAGGAGAAGGAGGATATGAATGGGAGCGGGTTGTGGTATGAGGTGGAGAGGTTAGGACTGCAGTTGGGTGGGGTCTTGTTCACGTCCTAAATCGAAGGCGGCAAACGATAAAAATGTCTGGAATATTTCTCTATCTGTGTGTATGTGTGTGTGTGTGTGTGCCAAGAGCTCTTTTTCTCTTTTCAACTGATTTAACCAGACGCGCGCTAAATATGTCTGACGAGGGGAAGTTTTGCTTATTAGAGGTTATTATCCTTGCCATTTACAAAACTGATTTGCCAGGATAAATGGGAATTTCACTCATTTATACTTATGCTAAATGGTCCATTACGAAATCTGAAGAAAATCTCATGAAATAATCAGAATGAAAATGAATCAGAGATTCAATTGAATTTTTTGACTTGAATTGACTATGCTTGAGTTATATTTTATAAAAATAAATGAGTTGGACTCTTTTAACTTAGTTTTTATTATTTATTATAGAAATCATGGAAAGATATATGTATGAACATATATTTTAAATATGTTTGGGTATGGTTCGATAAAAAATTCGACATTTTCGGCTCAGTAATTTGCGGCGAACGCATTTTGTCAGTATGAGGATTTATCGGGATTGCTTCACTTTTTCGAAGACTAGTGAGTAGAAGGCATAAAGAGCCGACTACCCACTGAATTCGACCATGATAGAAGTCTTACTACATACATACAATAAATCATTTTGAAGGAAAAAATAAAACGAAAATATATGCAAATAATGAAATAGTGTATATTTAAAAACTCTTGAAATCGTTTTCGTATGCTGCACTATGAAAAATACCCTTTAAATTGGAAAAGGGTTAAATGAACGACATATTGAGAAGGAAAAACTCCTTTCTTTTAACCTTCACATAAAATATACTTTTAGTATACAATTTTTGTTGATTCCTTAGTTTTTAGCTATAGAATTTCGTTAAATTATTTTCCAAAAGGGAGATCTCGCAGATTATTTACTTTAAATTTCTGAATAATACCTATTAGATGATTTTCTATGATTTAATTATTGCTTTGTCAATGAAATGTTATTACTCAGTCTATCATAAATTTGACCACTTGTCGTTTATTTATTTGCTGCTTCTATTGAATTTATAATTGTTAAACACGTGAATTGCGAATGCCATTGATAGCCTGCACACGTGCTGGCATTGATAAAGCAGATTTCAAGAAAACAAAAATTCAATTTTCAAATCCCCAATCTTAAATATCACAACACAACAAAAAAAAAAGCAAGAAGAAAAACAAAAATCATGAAAAGAACAATACACTATATAGAATGCGTATGTGTGTGTGTGTACATACATATGTATCTATATGAAAGCAAAACAAATCGCATACGAGATTAGAAATTTCACGTAGACATAAAGAAATTGAAATCGATGCTGACTTCCCTCCGTTGGCCCCTGGCCCCCTCTTTCACCCCCCTTGGACGTTGAGGCGTCGGGCTTCATAATGGCGGAGCGAACCCAAACTGCGCCACGTAGTACCAAGCGGCAGCGCAGTTGTTTCCTGTTTCAATAGGGGTGTGTATACCAATACATAGAGAATCAGTATGTGTGTGTGTGTGTGTGTTTGTCTGTGTGTGTGCGTCGCGTATAAAACAGAAAATCAAAATCTCTTGACTAAATTTTTCATTGGTCGGCTGTGATTTGCTCTGTCGTTGCTCACTCTCTCGCGAAAGGCGTTTCATAGCCAGCCATTTTTGTCTTTGTATAAGTGAGTGAACTGCGTGTGTGTGTGCAGACCTTCCAGTCTCGCTCCAAAGTTTTTGTATATAGAACTCTTATCAGTCTTACAAATATCTCGCTCTCTCTCTCACGCAATCTCTGTACTCCTCCTCTCTCTCTCTATATATATACATACATATATCTGTTGTCTGTCTTTCTTGCTCTCTCATTCTAGTTTCTGATTTTTATTATTTTGTTTTTGTTTTTTTTTTCTGTTTTGGGAGAGTAACTCCTGTGTGCTCTTCCAGCTGTCTGCTCCATTTTTCTTACTTGTCTCCCCGCAGTCATAGTTATCAGGCCCCCTTTTCCCCTTGACTAGCACCACCATTCATACCAGCTAACTGTAATTGGAACTGTGACTGCGACTGTGGCTTTTTGGTGCTGGTGATACCAAAAAGCTTTAATGGCTCCTTTCCTGTAGATATAACGTGCTTACCCCATTTCAAATTCAACTAAATGTCATATAATACGCGATGTGATTCTTTAAAGCATTTTCGGGGACCATTTAAAGAACCTTGTACTTTGATTTGGCTCACTATATACTTATTTCGCATTAAGTATAGTCAAAACCTTTTCAAAACCCTTGAAACCCTTGAATTCACTTCGAGTGTTATTCCAAAAGACGAACATTTAGGAATGTTAGGAATAGATTCTATCCCAAATCTTATAAAGAGATATGTTTTGTGATTTATGTAATAAAGTCTAAAGAATTTCAATGAAATTTCCATTAAGGGTTCAGTAAAATCAGACAAACGATTTATAAGTTCTTTTTAAATGTTTTGTTAATTTACTAGCAACGTGAGAAACGAAATTCCATGCATTTTCTCTTCCCAAATGTAGGTCCTGTAACCACTTCATAACTAAAATATTCCTACATATATCTACGATTTGTATTAAAAATTGAAATATGCAATCCAGGGACCCCGAAAAACATGTACTTCTATTTTATGTTTATTAAAAACCTTTTTAAACACAATCCTGTTTAAATATTTTTTGAAGAACAATTGAGAATCATTGATAAGTTTTGCAAAGTCTATAAATTAAATGAAAATAAAAACTAGCTGACTTTTCTTGCATAAAAATTTAAACACACACCAATCACACATCACCATATAGTTAATAATAATTGAGCCCTGGTAGCTAGTAGAAAAATACAAATTTATGCTCAGAACAAACTCTAACCCTCAACTTCCCCACGCAAGCATGGACATCCTTGTATTCAGGAAGAGACTTTAAGGTTAGCCATAGCTCACATTAAGTTTACTAACCACCCCACCAAAAAGCCAAATTCATAACAGCCTTACCATTCCGCCATTAAAAGAGTTATAACCCTTTCTCCCTATCCGTTACTGGAGAATGAAGGTTAGTCACTTCACTATGTATAAGTTAAATATCGCATGATTTGAATGAGGAAGTTTATACTAACAATTCAACTATTATTTACAAGCACTAGCAACTTAGACCAGAAGTAACAAACAACATTCATACACTAGCCTAAATGTTCAAAGTTGAATCCTTGTTTTTCAGTTGCCTTTATCACTGAACCACTCAGTCAACTCACCTACCGACGACTGTATACATAGATCAAATCGTAGAAAAACTGAAAACCAGCCCTCTTAGACCATCTATACACATCAATTTTAGTCTTTATGTGGTTGTAACTCAAATGTAAGCCCTTTCTAGTACTAGATTGAAAAAGCAACTGCATAAATTTATAAATTTATGCCAATGCAATGCAAAGTTATAGTCGGTTGTCGTCATTTTAAGTTGGGTGTGTCTCATTTTCTTCCCTTTAGCAATTAGTTTATAGTAAGCAAAGTGCCCGCTTAACTTAATCCTTCTTTTATTTAGCAAAAAAAAAAACTCACCTGTATGTATGTAGGTGTGTTTCTTCATATCACTCTTTTGATGGAATCGTTTGCCGCAATAGCTGCAAGGATAAGGCCTCGTATCGCTGTGGATAAGCAGATGGGTGGATAGAGTGCTGGAGCGCTTAAAGCGTTTGCCACACTGTTTACACTCGAAGACCTTTTCCACATTGTGTACCGCCCTGTGTAAACGGGAAAAAAGAAACGGAACTATAGTTATGCAGTAGGTGAGACATCTGTAATTAAGCCCAAGCTCCAATTCCCTTAACCGCAAAGCAAACATTTGCCCAGCAGGACAAATCCCACCATTTCAGCTAAATTAAGTAATGCACAAATGTCCCAAGTATGGAGTCCAGTCCGGTCCGGTCCGGTCTGGTCCTTGTCCACTCATTAGGCATGCAAAAAGCCACCCACCGACCACGACCGACAACGGACATAGAAATTGCTTCCACCAAAATCCCCAAATGCTTTACATACCTGTGCTGACTGAGGCTGACCTCATGGCCGAAGGTCTTGTTACATAGCTCACAGGCGTAGGGTTTCTTGCCGTGATGGGTGCGCCGGGAGTGCACCTCGAGTCCGTGTGGTGTTGAGAACATCTTCTCGCACTTCATGCACGAGTACAGGTCACTGAATTGATGCAGTCCCTGATATCTAGCGGCTATGTGATGAAAATGCAGGTGTGGTGAATGCGGCAGACCCAAATGCCCGCCACCATTGGGTGGCACACCGACGCCCACACCCACAGCAGCTGCAGCAGCGGCGGCAGCAGCCGCAGCCGCTGTGGAGCCATTTTGTCCAGCCGACTGAAGCGGCACCATGAGGCTACGTAAACGGAAAAGATTTTCCTGCGAGTCCGGATGGTAGCTGGGGATATATGAACGAAAAATAGAAGAGCGTTTCACTTAATTGAGGCGTGCTAATTAAGAAAGGGACTAAAACTTGGTCAGACATTGCCGTCTGTGGTAGATGTTGTTTTTAGTTAACAATGAAAAAAGTCTTCTATTCCCATGTTGGAGTATCCTTAATGTTGCTTTATGGATGAACATTGCTTTACTTAAAACCACTTTATAAATATTATCAAGATTTTAAAGAAGAGAGTATCATGAAATGGAAAATAATTTCCTATATACATATAGGAAAATGCTTTTAGGTGACCCCCCCAAAATATCCTTATTTCTTTGCCAACACTTTCCATAACTTTCAGATTTCAAATTTTCATTATTTTTGAAAAGATTAACCTAAACGATAATCAAAACTTCAGCTTCTATAGGATCCTAGACTTTTTACTAATTTGGAACCAATTAAAAGACCGAAATTCGGATAAAAGATATTGAAGTTGTAAAAGGATTTTTGTATATAAGAGGGTATATTAGGGAGTTAGACCCAAGTTTTCTTTAGTTTTAAGCAACTTTCAAGTACTAAACCTACTTTGAATTCAATTTTAACATATGTGTTTGTGGTTAGTTAATGCTTACCCAGCTGCCAATCCGGATTGATGCTGTTGCTGCTGTTGTCCCAAGGCAATGGCGGCAAAGAAGGGTAAAGTGGGTGGGAAGAGCTGTCTGGGGAACATGTTGGCATCATAGTTGGGCGGGTAACTTTGTCTCATTGCCTCCAATGGATTAGTGGGCATTGTTAGAGCAGAACTTGATGTAGGCAAACCGGAGAGAATGGGACTCCGCTGTGGTACCCTCCTCTGGGTGGGCTCATCACGTCTTAATAGTGCGGATACAGAGAATAAATCTGATTTTTTCGAGCTTATGCCATTATTGGTGGCTGTGATCAGGAGCTCAGAGGCAGAGGCGGCACTGGGTGAGCTGGCACTTGGACTGCCTGGTGGCGAGTCCACCTCAAGTTCCACGGATGAGTTACTCGAGTGGGAATGCGACCTGGAGCGGGAGTGCAGCGAACGATGTGAGTGATGAGAATCGGAGGCATCATCCATATCGATTTGGGAAGAACTGTGCGAAGGACTACGCGAACGAGAGCGGGAACGAGATCGCGATTGACGCAATTGCTCACTGACACTGATGATGGAGGTGGTACGCTGCAAATGCTGCTGCAATTGATGATGATTTTTGCTCAACATGGAAATGGAATTGTTGTTATCCTCCTCGGTGGTGGGCGGTAGAGATGTTAATGTCGGTAGGGAAGGTAATGGCTTTATTCCAGCCGCTGCTGCAATGGCTGTCAGGTGTTCAGTCTTGACCAGTCTGCTTATACTAAAGGCGAGAGAATCTACAACAGAGAAAAAGAAGGACAGAGGAAACGTTTAGCTAAATCAGGGCATAACCATTAATCACTCACTCACACATGCACCTGTACAGGTCTCACACACATACATACACACACACATACATACATACACAGCACATATGCCAGTTGGCAGCATATCAAATTTCAAATGTAATTATTTTCGTATTGAATCGCCTAATCCACCTTACATGACCATTAATTCACCCTAATCAACGTACAACGTTCCGCATTTGACATCAACGCATCATCATCATCATCATTCGATATCGTCACCCTGAACCCAAGGCTCCGGTCCAGGCGCCGGCGCTCAGGGTTAGGGCACGCCCCTGTCAACAATCAATACACCCAACAAATGTTTCAACAACATTTTGCACCAAAAAACCGAAAGAAAGGCAATATCATTGTGTTCTTCTAAAGTGTAAGGAAGAACCACTTTAAATGAATCGATGGGAACCGGACTCGTTCCAGATATTTGAAAATATAGACATTTGGGATTCATTGAAACGATTTCAAAAAACTTAGCAGACTTCTTAATGATTAAAATTATGTAATTTATAAATTTCATTCAGTATCTTTACGATTAAACTCTTCGGAATGTAGAAATTTGGCATCAAAGCTTAAAAACTTACTAAAGTCTGCAAACTTTATTGAATATACAGTTAATTGAAATACCATACTAAAAATTAAATTGCTAACTTCATAAAGAAGATGTAGAAATGAGAATGGACTCTCGCGACTGAATTTTGAATATTATATTATTCCAGAGTCAATTAAAAGAAAGAAAGTCTACGAATATAAGCTCCTATACTTTAAGACTGGTTAGTTTTAAGGACCTAAACAAATCATTCTTGAGATCCCAAACGGAAGTTCTGCTCATTGAAAATTTGTCTACCTTTCGCTGATTTCCCATTATGTTCGATATCGTTTTGGAAACTTTTGTGGGGTGAACACAAAAAGACGCGAAACGCACATCCTCAGACTTGGCCCGTCGAAATGAAATAATAATAATGTGCGTTTAAATAGAACATCTGTTCGGTCCACACTCGGCTAAATGGAGCATGACAAAACAGAAAACACACAAACATATATAGGAATCAGGCAGGCGACACTCTCTCTTTGTCTGTGGGTTTTGACGCAGGCGCAAATCTTGCGCGCACATCACGTAGGAAAAGGGGTAGAGACACAGGGACAGAGAGACATACAGACAGACGGACGGACGGACGGAGGAATGAAACCACGGTGGCCTGAGGCAAATCGAATGAATGAATCCGCATCGCAACAAAAGAATAACAATTTGACAACATTCTAATTCGCCACGCAGATAAAAGTAAACTGCAAAGGCACAAACCCGCTTGATGATGATGATGACAATGATGGTGAGGAAAAAGGGGGTGCGGGGGAAGGAAAGCGGTATGTGAGGGAGGTTTAGGGTAGTGGTGAAGGTGTAACAACTTTGATTCTTGTAGTCACTGAGGCGGCAAACGCAAAGCCAAATAAATATAAACATTGGCCCAGGCATACCAATTTTAGTTGCTTAAATTTTCTATGATGAAAATTTTTGCTTTTGCTGTGTGGAGGGTAATTTTCCATCCCCCCGTCGCATCTTACTAGTGAGAGTGTCAAGTGTTTTTATTGCGCTTCTGTTGTTTGCCTCTGTGTGTACTATGTTCTTTTCTCTATGGTTTTCAAGTGCTTCACAAAAGTTGAATTTCTTCCACATTGCACTCTAGAATTATACAGATTGCCCCCTGCTTCACTACAAAGTCTAGAATAAAGTCTATGCTTAGCAGCCACATTGTGGTCATTAATTTGATATATGTTGATGCTCTAAATTTTTATTTATAATTCTACTAAAAACAAATTGTCGTCGGTTTCTTGAGTAATTCAAACTTTAGAAAATTTTCAATTACTGGAAATTTCAAAACTAAAATTAACAATTACATTAATGATTCTGCTTACTCAGGAAGGTGAGTCCTTTTCTTTTTCCACTTTTTTAGTTGTAATTCTCAACTAGGTTTAGCGTTGAAAATATGATAAGAATTTTTAGTGTTTCTGGAAATCTTAAGTTTTAGTTTATGCCAATTCAAGGTGTTGGAAATCTAGTGAAATTTCATTGCATAAGTTTTTGTGATATTTGGAAATTGGTTTGCTCAATTTTAATTATATGCCCAGTTAAAGCAAATGTCGATATGCTGAACCCTTTTGCATTCTAATTATGCACACAATTGTCCCGTGAGCATTTACCATTTTCCTTTAGCAATTCGAATCGTATACGAACCACCAGCAAGAGCCACCAGAAGGCCAACTGTTATGTGTGGGCATATAAATATATAAAATCTTGAAATTGAAATCGTTTAACGGTACAAAAAGCCACCCCAAAATAATAACGATGAAAGTGCGGAAGAACAGCCGGAAGACAAGGACAAGTGGCCTCAGTGGCTCACGTAACCCTCGGCATAGACTAGACTTCTTTAAATGATAATAATGAGCTTAAGCATGTGGCCCAAAGAGAGTAGGCTGCTTCAGGGTGGCAACTCACAACTGGCAACGGGCAACTGGAGGCTGCAGGCTGACAAAGTAAACAGACAACAACAAAACGCCCATTCCCCTCCCCCCACCCCCATCCATTTGACTGACGGTAGTAAAGTCATAAATTTGTGCACATTAGACATAGCCGTCGTCCACCCTCATCCTAGACCCTCTTGTATCTCTTTCCCTCTCTCTCTGTGTGTGTGTGTGTGCCACCCTCTGCGATGCGGTGCGATGTTCATCTGTTTTTATACTTATCCGCCCGGGAGCAATATTCACGCACTCCACGCACTTGTTCACATTCAAACCGGGGACAACGACAACAACAACAAAAAAGGTAAAATAATTATTCGACACTGCATGGTAATTGAAATCATTGTTATCCTGTTCTCCGACCTCGCCTCCAACCACTCCCATTCAATTGGTGGGCTCAATGCAGTGCTTATGCCAGGGATTATTATTGTTTTGGGGCGATTTTCGGCTATTATCGTTAGAATTTGGGTGTAAATGGAGATATTGTCGGTGTTAATTATTTCCATGCCTTTTGTAATTTCATTCATAATTTGATATGAATTTTCTAAAAATAAAAAAAAATGTTCTATCCAAAGAATGTGAACAATTTAACATCGGAAACTTAAGTGCAATTAAATATAATTTAAAATGCTTTTTTGGTAAGTTTTTAGT
Organism: Drosophila willistoni; assembly: GCF_018902025.1. Classification (NCBI taxonomy): domain Eukaryota; kingdom Metazoa; phylum Arthropoda; class Insecta; order Diptera; family Drosophilidae; genus Drosophila; species Drosophila willistoni. The sequence continues at coordinate 8,216,415 of NW_025814050.1, forward strand.
GGATGTTATTAAAGATTTATTTTATAAAGGATTTTCATAGAATCAAAAGAAAAGAAGGCAATTTTTCTTTCAAATAAATTCAAAATTCAGTTTCGTATTACTCCATTTGTGATTTTTTGCCTGAATACTAAAAATGTTCGTGTTTTTTGTAAAGTTGGTTTACAAAATTCCATTTATCTAATCTGCAGGGGTGAAAAAAAATCGAATTTTGAATGGACTCCACTAATAAGTTGTTTAACTGCAGAGATATACTAATCAGAAAACATCCTATTAAACAATTTAAGCTTATTTTTATCCTTTAACTAAGAGTGTTTTCCAAACAAATACTTATATACCTCAATACTCAGATACCTCAAATGGATGTCTAAATGAACCTTAACCTTTAAATATCTATAAAATTGACATTAATTTTGATATCTTGAATCTCACACTTATAAACACACGCGTACATTCGTTTGTATGTATGTGTTTAATGTATACAGAGACACATACAAAAAGAATTCCACTGATTGTATATTATTGATTATTATTTGTATGCAAAAATATATATATTTCCCTTTACCTCTTCTCTTATCAGTTGAATTCCACGCAAAAAAAAGAAAGAAAACAAAAATCAAAAAAATATTATTTAAGCAAATAAAGAAGCCATCATAAAATGCAAAAACAAACACACAGAAATATGTTTGATATAAAAAAATAGAAATAAAATTCTATGACAGGAAGAGTATAAAAATATATAAGTACATTTATATCTACATATATTAGGGTGAGTCAAACAACAAAAGTTCTCTTCTATAGTCGGTTCCCCTTCCTTTGGGAAAGTCAAGAATATATGCATTTGGGGGAATTATATTTTAAATTGGTTAATGATAAATCCTTAACCCTCTAAGACTTAAAAGTGTCTCAAGGCACATATCGATAATTAATGAAATCAACTAGTTAATTTAATGTTAAAAAGTTTAATTTGTTTATTCCTAACTTAAATAAATTTTCAAAACAGTATTAGTTTTCATTTGTTATATATTTTATGACAATCGATTAAAAACTCACGAGCCTTTGAGGGTTAAGCATTAAAATTTGGACTTATTTCAATTTTTAATTTCTTTCTGTTTTTTGTGGTCGCCTTACTAAATGATGTAACCATTCAATATACTCTTCAATTTTACTAGATAGTTGGGCTAACTCTGCGTATACTTAATATGTCAATGCTTTTGGACCCACCCTAATGGGTAAAAGATCTAATATTAAGAACAATTTTGGGAATTGTTGTACTATGCCTATTATTGGACTGTTTATTATTTCGAATTGGTTTTACGATCTCATTTTTGTTTTCTCATTTAATTGATCGAATTTGAAAAGTGAAAACTTGACTGTCCAGCGGCTGGCCGGGACCACCAATTAAATGTCATTTATCAGTAAGAAAGAAAGAGAGAATACAAAAAAAAGTCTAAAGTTTAGATAGCCTTCTGATTTATTACCCACAGTGAGCGATAAGCCAGTGAAAGGGGTGATCGGATGTATGGAGGGGGGAAAGAGAGAAAGAGTGGAATGTGTTAGGGTAGGGTGAGTAATTTCCCTCTTCTCTTCTTCGGGCGTTTGCATTGGCATTGGCATTTGTGAAGAGCCTGGGACTTGGGGCAGCATTTGATTGATTTGCAGTGTAAAAATAAATAATGTAATTGCAATAGCTAAGCGAGATAGCTCCAACCGGACTTGCATCAAAGGCAATCTACCGACAAATAGCAAAAAAAAAGAAAACAGCAAAAAAAAAAAACTCAACTACTGATAGGGAACGACTACGACAACGTTGACGACTACCTACAAACAACTGTTGGAAGCGATTGCGATTGGGATTGTCGACGAGTGCTGTGTTTGGATACGCAATCCCCTTCTAATGCCACTCAATGAGTGGCAGCTTATCCGTCCAAAAAAAAAAAAGAAGAATTATATATGTATACACATACATACATACGTACATATATGGCATAAAACCTCTCACTGATATGGCTTCGAAATCGAAATCTCAACGAATTCGTAAATCATGCATCCAACCACTTGTATGTGTGGGGGGCTAGTGACCAAAATCATGGCCTAATCTATCCTACCCGAGGCACACATTTTATGGTCCTCTTCAATGGTCATATCGCTTTTGGGTACTGGCCTCTATATTATTTATATTGTGCTATTTTGATGGTTGTGTGTGTGTGTGTGTGAGTGTGTGCTTAACTTTTCTACTTTCATATTTGCCGAAAGAGGCACTACTTTATAATATTATGACCGATCGCCCCCTAACTACTGTGACTCTTTCGTTTTCCCTAATCGATAAGTTTTCAAATACTAGGATTCTAATCCAAATGGTGTTATAAATTATGCATAGATTGAATATTAAATAACTTGGAAGGAAAATCAACACGACTAAGGTTCATATACATATACATATAAAACTCGTGTGCCCAATTAAAACTTAGTCAACTCTTGCCGACGGCATTGCAGAGCTTGACAAATTATTTGTTAGTTGTTTAATCAATTAGTCTTATTCATTCGTTGAATGACTTTCATACTTATAAATTTAAACCAATTTCAGATTTGTTTCTTGGTAAAGACAATCATCCAAAAAGTGAAAGATCTAAATCATAATATCGTTCAGATACTTTTCTATGTCATTCGTTACCTGGCGAAAAGAGTTCTAATTGTTCGAATCAATGTGGCCTAAAGTGATTTCAAATATTCAGAAGTCAGTAATCAAAATAAACTAAGAATTTTTAATGCTGGTTTAATATTTCTGTCAAATTTGAGTTGTAGAAATTTGGATATTCACGTTTTGGTAGATCTATTATAATATGAAACATTAATCAGGGTCATATGAGCCAAGTATAGAGCCAAGTATTATAGAAGTATTTACATTTTCTGCATGAGCAGTATGAAGAATATATGTTATCTTGCTCACTCCTACTAGCTTGTGCTTATACGTATAACTTGTCTATTCATCATTCAGTTTCTTTTTAAATTTAGTTGACCAAAGAATAGATGTAAAAGATATTAGAGTGCTTTTGATATTTTTGATTCTTCAAACATTTAAAATAGAAAATTTCAATTTCAAATTTGAATCAAACTCTGCGTATACATATATACATATATACGATTTATACAAGTTTTCAAACCAAATTTAGAAGCTCCAAGTCTTTCGAAATCTACGTAGAAATCTATTTGAACAAACGGACATGGCTATATCGACTAAAGTATTAATAACGAATAATATACATTTTATTTTGGTTGTTCATATTGAAGATATTTGTAAGTGGATTTATCATTTAAACCTACATTATATAGCAACATAATCGAAAATTCAGATTAATAGAACTCGTATAATTAGAACTTATCAACTGAATGTTAAAAAAATGAAAACTCGCAACTCCATGTCGTTTAAAACAGGCGATTTGTAAGAAATTCCCCAAAAGGTTTGACAAAAACATTCATACAAATAGTAGTTATCCCTTGAATTCGATATACCACCTAATATATTGTACATAAATATGCAAATTTTCTTTATAAGTCTTCAGAGACTAAGAGATTCAGTGATCTATTGGAACCTCTAATAGCATTCTCAATATAGTTTTCTGATTACGTTACCTACAATGTGTAATTCACTGTTCGGTGGCCAAGACCATATCTAAATATAAACTCTTCTTGCACTAACCAAAGTATTCTATATTTTTTTTGTTTTTTTTTTTTGTTATATTGAGAGGCAAAGTCCACTTTGATTCAGCATTGTGATTAATCAATCTATATCTAGACTATATGGCTGCCATTCAGTATTGCTCAGGGTTCAATTTTAGCAACTGTCGTAGGCCGTCTGTGAGTTTTTATGGCTAGTCTGATATCTACTACTAGTAGTAGTATTTATTTCGTTTAATTAAAAACTATGACATTGATCTATACAAATCAAAAGATTTCCTGCATGTTGTGAGATAAATGATAATGTCATTTAATAAGCATATATAAATATGAAAACGTGACAAGAAAATGATTTTTATTTTCACACCACAAAAAAAAAATTGATTTTTCTTAGAGTAGTAATAAATAACTCAATGTTTTCTTTTTTTTCGTGTAATTTAAGGTTTATACTTTACCCTTTCCCATCCTCCCTCTCTATCTCTCTCTCTCTTCCTCTCACTGTCTCCTAGAATGTGTATCTTGTGGTTTAGTTAACTTTTGTTTACTTATCGGTCGCTCGCTTATTTTTATGATACTTTTACTCTTTCGATTTTACAACGAGGCGAGGATATTGACATGTTTAGATGTCGTTATGTATTTACCTTTGATCGTAAATCATAACGCGTGTGCGGTGTACTCTAACCTACCTACATACACACACATACACACACATGCATATGTATGCATGAGTAAGTCTTGTTTGTATCTCAGTGTGTGTATGTATCTTGCAGATACAGGAAAAGGCTCATATTCGTATCTATGCCAGTGTTTTATATAGATTTCTTCTTTTTTTTGTATTTATTTGAACGACTGGCTGGCTTCAATTTTTTCTTTTTTCCTTTATTTTTTTTTGGTATCTTTATAGATTTACAATGCCCAATTTTCGTCTACTTGTGAGAAGTTAAAATATATATGACAGGCGATGAGTTGCCAATGATTACGACGTGTGTCGTAAATATTTCATAAATATTGCTCTGATTTTCGTTGCGACAATTTGTTATTGATCAATAATATGTACAATACTTGTGGCAATATTTATATAAATAAATCTAGTCTGTGATCGACCTGTGAATGCTCTATTTTATTAGGCAATAGCAAAAGAAATTCAGAGAAAGTTAAGCGTGTGAAATAACTTAAATTATTTTTGTATACCCTAAAATTCAATTTACAAATCAAAGAACATTTTCTTGAGACTCATTTAAAGTGTAGCTATATATTCATGCTATATCAGTTAATGTTATGTTTAAATATTAAATTATTGTATTTTATTTGACACCAAAATAATATACTGCCCCTCGTTCAAGTCATTTCGTTTTTGGGCTGGAGGAGTCCAAACAACTGTGTAAATTTTCCGAATACTCTCCGTCTAGGTAACAGCTTTAGCCCTGATAAGAACTTTTCTGAACAGTGCGGGGGGGCAATGGTGAGGGGGATTTGACTATATGGTATTGGTATTGTAGGTAGAATCGGTTGCCAAATGCTTTATTTATTCGATAGGATATTTCGATTGCTTTTAATTGATTTGAATCGCTGTTCAATCGTTTGGTGTGATTGAAAATGACTTAACAAATTTATTATTGAATTTATATCGATCGGACTCAGATAGTAAATGCAACTATAAATTATGAAAATTATTTATTACGAACAATCGTTATTGTTCTGATTCCAAGTGATATCATTTCAGAGCAATACCACGTTTATAAAAACATATATATATATATGCATGAGTATCTCTATCTTTTTGGCATGAATCAATGCCCACGATAGATAAAGTAATTTGTTGTCTTGGTGCCATTTAACCCCTTTGACCAAACGCCGCAACGATGACTTTTAGTCAGCATTTAGTCGGTAGCAATTTTTTGTTGTTTTTGCTTTTTGTTTAATTTATTTTAATTTGTCACTGACTCATACTGCTTGCTGGTGTCCGGTGTCAAAGTTTTCCAGACGCCAAAACTATTATCGTCATTAATACATAATTGAATCATACGGAAAAAAACGTGCACTAGATGAAGGCGGAGGCATTTGGTTTTTTTGTTTCTTTTTATTGAAAATTGAGACAGTTATTGTGTGACCTTTTGCTTTGGCAAGGTTGAGCCAATAATTAAGTCTGGGGATGTATTAATTGTACATTTTTGTTTCTGCTTGGGTGGCTCAAAGTGAGCTCAAAGGTATCTTGACTCGTTCAATTAATTTGATCTAAAACCTAGATAATCGTGTGTACATACATAATTTTAGATTCTTTTCTTAATAAAAAAAATAAAAATATCAAAGAAGCTAACATCGGCTATGCCGAAGTTTATATACCCTTGAAGTTCTGGTATTAATAATTTTACATGTTCAAAATTTGTTTTCTGCAACTCAATTCATCAATATACAAACAAAACAATTTTACGCTCTATTTTACAATTTGTTCTTCTTCTTCCCTTATTCCCAAAGCAAAGCAACGCACGCATACACATACAGTTCATGTTTGGGATCTGGGGTTTTATATCCAATATTATCACATATGTAAATTTCATAGCATACTCCGATTTTTATGAAAATGTTTCTTCTAGTTCTTATAGAGCTATATGATATAGTGGTCCGATCCTTATGGTTTTCATACTTTATTTTTCTCGGGTAATAAAAAACCCCGAAACAAAATTTCAGACCGATAGCTCTTAAGACGGCTGAGTAAAACGCATACGCACAGACGGACGGACAAACGGACAGACGGACATGGCTATATCGACTCAGCTTCTCATGCTGATCAAGAATATATATACTTTATGGGGTCGGAAATGTCTCCTTCTGTGCGTTCCAAACATCTGACCAATTTTATAATACCCTCTGCAAGGGTATAATAACTTAAGGTAAGGTTAAAAGGTAAAGGTTAAAATAAGTTGAATAAAAAGTTTGCTTAGTTTTGAAATCAAAAGTTTATATGCATTTGTTGTCCTTAAGGTAATTGGTTTATTAACTGAAACAATGTTAGTTGAATTTGCATATTGGAAATATTTATAGCATACATTTTGGAGCAATTTTTCTTATCTTTAAAATGATATAAGTATATAAAGGCAATGCCTGATATCCAGAGGTTTCTGGGAAATCCTAACAATAAATAAAAAAAGAAAGAAACTTGCACATTTTATAAATTAAAAACTGGCCCATTTTGGATATTTAAGAACAATATCTTCTGATTTTCCTAATTAAAGCTATAGCTTTAATGTATTAGTTATAACTATATATAGCTTTATATCTATATATAGCTATATATATATATAGCTTTATTTCTATATACATATATCTAGGTAAATCAGAAGATATTTGAACTTTAGGTTCCTAAGAGATAAATCTAACCAAATATCAAACTAAAACGTTTAAATAGAATATTTGACTGAGGTATATTAATGATCATATTAAAGAGCTAAACAAAAATAAACTTTCAAAAATGCTTGAATCGTATGAATCGTTTGACTATATCATAAACTTTTACCGAATATGATAAGAGAGAAAGAGAATTGCTATATTCAACTATTGATTTATAGATATTACATAAAATTTCAATATGACAATGTCTTCATAATTAATTTTTATGGTTTTCTATCAAATGCAAATAGTTTTAAAGCCTAAAATACAAGGCAAGTATTTGTTACTTTAAAAGTAATCACGTTTGTGTTAAAGTAATTAAATTTTCATAAGTCCTAACAAAGATTTGCTGCTGCAGGGACAAAGGAAGTGGCGACAACTCAACAGAAATGGCCAATCAGTCAGCAGTCAGTAGTCACCAGAAGACCAGTAAAGCAAGTGAAGCCACCACATCACCAATATTTTAACAAAAAAGCAAACAAAAAAAAAAAAATAACACACACACAAAAAGGAGGGAAAAATATTTCAACAAACAAAGCGAAATTCATTTTCGCTTGAAAACGAGAAAAAGGCAAAAACATAAGGTGGGGAAAAAAGGAAGAGGAAAAGCGTGTCGCGGCAAACGGAATTGAAAATTCAGTGAGCATGTGCTTGAGCATGTGTGTGTGTCTATGTGTGTGTATATGTTTTTTCTCCCCACATATCCATGTCTGTGCTGGCCTGACTGGGACTGAAAACATATCCGTTGGATACATGTAATGCCGGTAAATGAAATCCGCTTGTCGCTGGTTGTGAGCTAGTCAGTGAGTATTGGTGGAATACACACATACATAGATACACAGACTGGCACACATACACACATTCATTCATTCATTCAATGCTCATATTTGAAATTCAACTGCTATGGCGACGACACAGACCGTCCATCCATTCATCCATCCAACCATCCATCCATATGCCCATCTCTGCCTTTGTTTTAACCCTCTGCCCCAATTGCCCCTCATCTATTGTAGCTCGTATCAGTATCTCTGTGGTTCGCTATGGATTTTTCAATCCCCGATATCCATTTGTCCGTTCCATGTCCGCACAGAAGATTTGCACATTAAGCGCCATACACACTCACACACACACTCATACACTCACACAAACGGAATAATGAATATTTTCCTGTTTGCTGCATTCTCACTTCTCTTTCTCGCTCTCTCTGTCAGCTTCCCTTACCCCTGAAATTTAATGTCCTGGCCGCGCCCCAATTTTTGAAATTCGGATTTTTTCCAATTAAACTGACACCGTGATGTCTGTTCAAATAGACTCTAGCATACCCAACTGACCAGTTGCAATATTTTAAAATCACACATTACTCAAATAATTTTTAACAAATTTTTTTCCACGAAAATTTGTTCACTTGTTCGGTGGACGTTTCTCTGTTTTTTTGCTTTGTTTGTTTGCTTTTTAATTAACTTGGGGAATATAGGATGATGTGGCAACATGACAAGGGAAACATTAATGCCCATGCACTCAACAAATTGAAATTGAAATTTTGCTTTATATTTGCATTCACGGGCAAATTGTATTTAAAAACTTTTTGAGGTAATTAAATTTTGAAAATAAAGGTAGAAAATTTAAATGTGCAACAGAAAATACACCAAATAATGTTTCTATTGGGTCATCGATTTTCAAATTTAACTTGTCTATATCAACTAGATACTCTGTAATTTGTGATGTGAATCTAAAGAAAAACTATTTCTATTAGGTAGTAATTGTGTAAAATTTATCTCTGTATTTTCATTCCTTTTGGCATCTTTATAGAAGTTAGTATATATCTTAACATCTAAACACAATCACGTTTATACTTTAATATTTTGAATTCAAAATGTAAATATTAATACTTAAATCATAAAGTTATAAACTTTTTGGAAGCAAATACTTGAGAAATATCGATATACATTGGCATTGATATTTGAGTTGGACATTTAAAATGATATTCAACTGCTTCATTCCTTTTATCTATAACTATCTGATTTACAGAACTAACTTAGGCTTGGCTATTTCCTTCATTAGGTCTTGATGATTCATTCAAGTAATGTGCAAGTATTTTTAAATACAATTTTGTTAAGAAATCAAATTCTAAAAATGATATCCCACTAGATTAGTCTATTGATTAAATTTTTAGGATTTTTGACAAATTTTTGTCTAGATTAGATATAAATCAATCTACTATTTATACCACATTCACAAATTTAATACGCAATTTTGGTAAATATTGACCCAAAAAGTATGCTATGATAAATTTTAGAGAATTGCTTGGATTAAACAATTTGCTGAATATATTTGTTCACACATAAACACCACATAAACACACACACACAAATACACGCAGAGGTTTTTTATTGTGTTAGCTTACCGTCGGCATTCCGTTTCTTTGGCAGCACCGCCTTAAAGGCAGACATGGGTGCATATTCATGTGGCGATGTCGAAGCCGGCGGCATCTGAGGATGTGAACTGGGTGGATGTTGCTGATCTGCCACTGTGATCTGAGCCTGCTGCATACGCTGATGCAGCAGCTGTGTAGGCGATGGTATCGTTGCCATGCTGGTCAATGCACTGAGATCACGCACCTGCAGCGATGAGGACATTGAGGAGGATGATGCAGACGATGCGGATGACGAGGATGTGGAAGAATGCTGTTGCTGGGGACTAGTCACAAATGGTCCTGGAAAATCACTGGCAATGGCGGGCTTAAAGTTACCCAAACTGTAGTCCAATGGCAAATGATGCTGATGGGCGGGCGGTGCTGCTGAGGTGGCTGGATGCAATAAATGCTGGCCGGGATTAGCTTGCAATTTGGCCACGTCCATTATATGTGGATATATATATTGCGTTTAGTTATTGAATTTTGATTGGAATGGGTCTTGGGTTTTAGTTGTGATTTGATTGGGCTATACGCGACGGCATCCGGATACGGAAATAAGATTCACTTCACAGAACACGTCACTGATTTTTTATTTTTAATTTTTTTCTTCTTTTTTTGGCTTTGATACGACTTGAACTGTTGGCTACGGCGTCATCGAACGGACTGACAAAACCCCGTAGTCGTAGTAAAACTTAATCACGGAGACGCCGGCGCCTGGCTGAGAGTGTGAATCTGGACTGCTGCCTCTGCCCTGCCACTTGACTCGAAGCGACCAGGAAAAGCGAAAAAAAAAACAACAACAAGAACTCTTGCGCTGCTCAGACTCTTCCAATATGTTAGTGGATTGGAAAGAAATCAAAAGCCAGCGAGAAGCTGTAAATGGAAAAGCCAGATAGAGTGAGAGAGCGAGCGACAGAGAGAGAGAAAGAACGCAAGGGAGAGAGAATGTGCGAGAACTCTCGTTGGATTTTTGGTTTTCCTTCTGTTTTTTTTTTTTTGTGTCTTTTTGCGGTTGCGATTTCTGATTTCCGTTATTTTGCAGCGACAAACTAACGAACGTCTGCCCGCACGCTACGAACAGCGACTGAGACTGAAGACCCGCAGCCGGAATGTTACGACGGACCGCGCTGCCGCCACCCACCCTCAATGGGTGAGAGCGAGAACCCACAACGCATTTATCAATTCCAATTGGAAGCAACGAATGGAAAACACACCACCACCACCACCTTGGTCAGGCATATCCCGCTATAGCTCTCTTTCTCTCTCTGTCTCTCTCACATACGTGTAGTCTGCCTGTTTTTAGTTTCTCTTTCTTGCTTATCATTTAGCACCCTCATTCTCTCTCATTTTAGCAGTCAGCCTGTTGATTTTTTTAGGCCACGCCCACACTTCCAGCTTGTCACGGTTAATCTGGCCCATGGTTGCCTCTTGTTGTTGGTATTTTTAGTGCGCATACCGCTTTGATTCGTTCAAATCAATGCGTCCAAGCCAAGGAGTGGGTGCTGGTGGTGGTAATGGTGAATGTGTGTGTGTGTGTGTGTGTAGATGTGGGTGTGCATGTGCGTGTGCTGGGCGCGTGTTTGGTGTTGGCCTTTGGTTTGGTTTGCTTTGGCTTCCATTCCATCCAATCTCGTTTTGGGTCGCCATCGTGTGTTGGCCTACGTAATCGCCGTTGTCTTTCCCCCTTTTTAATTTCAAGTGGTTTTTGGTTTTCTTTCTTCTTCTCCTTCTTTTCGGTTAGCACCTTCAACTTCTTAGTGTTTCGCCGCCTTATTACACTTCACTGTACACACATACATATATAGTATACATCCCCTCAAAGAACACCCCCCGGCCATCTATTGGCTGGCTTTTGACTTTGACTTGGCATTTGCAATTGCCATTTGGCAGAACTTTTAATGGTTTTTATGGCAATATTTTGCTTTGTCAAGAGCTAAATTGCCGGTAAACCCTAGTTGGATAAGGCTTATGCAATTGAATGGGGTTTCTGCTAATCTCTGATCGCTCTAGGTGGTAAATTGATATTCATAGGTAAGGATTTAGCCATTTAATTGATCAGTTAACAAATTTTTATGAATGGCCATTATGATTATATGAAAATATTTGAATGTCATCTGTGTTCATAGTGAAGAGCTTTTAAGCATTGACTCCAAAATGGGAATTATAAATAAAGTATTACTTGGCTATACTTGTATTTATCTAACAATTCCATTCTCTTCACAATCGATTAATGATTTCTTTTTGTTTTGGCTGCTTTATCTGCGGAAATGACTGGTAAAACAAGTAAAACTCAAAAAGTAATCAAAGTTACTAATCGTTTTTATATCAATATAGTGTTTGTATTATATTTCCTAATTGCGTAGCAAATATAAGCTTAACGTTGTTGGTTTTACCATTATTTGCAAGTTTGTGAAAAACTAAATAATCAAAAAGCTAAGAAATTGAAATAGTAACTAAACGATGAGATCAAAACTGGGTCTTAGCGGGGCTTCAGGTCAATAAATCTTAATAATTTATAAAATTTAAAATCATAGGCAGCACAAAAGGTGAGCAGGTTGTCTGTATAGCTATTTCAAGAACCACCCAGTTCTATCATCAGCAGACTTCGCTAAAGGGTCCACAGTTGTAATGGCCATATCTTCAACGCTAAAAGTAGTTGGGAATTCAAACTACATGAAGCGAATACAAAAACACAAAAAAGGTGGCATCTGCAGTTGCAAGCTTTGCCGTTCTTTGATCGCTTTTCAAACAGATATGGATATCAAAGAAAATTAAAAAGCATTTATGAAAATCCAAAAAGTCAACAATCCCGTACTAAGTATTTCTATAAGTATTTCTAGAAGTAATCACTAAAATATTGCATGTTCAAGTACAATAAAGTATTTTTTGTTTGATTACATGAAGAATATTTATCTATATCTTCTAGATTTTTCAATACCTTTTCAGTGTTTACGGTATTGAGATTAAAGAGAAGTTTCTAAGATTTAAAACATGGGAAATTTATAACAATTTCTTCTTAAACACAACTTCATTAAGAAACACTTTTATAACCGAAATGAACTAAAAACTACTGATAACTCCTTTAGTAATTATATCATGAATGAAGACCCTACATTCCAAGGCGTCCAAGGATAATCATTACATACATGTGAACACTAAATACGCCTCGATTTGTCCAAATCTAAGACGTGTGAAAACGATAAATTTTGATATATGTAAGTTGTCCATTAAAACAGACATGTGACAATATGTTGAGTTAAGTTACATATATGTATATTGACAAAAGTTAAGTACCCAAAATATAGCATCCTTATGAGGTATTAAAACCTACTAAACGATAAGTCTTTTTTTGTTTTATGCCATTGGTGAATTTCTATAACTTTCTATATACATTTTAAATTCTTGAAACATTTAAAAATGTTGTGTTCTTGTGTTCTTCATTTCAAGTTTACTTTTAAAATTAATTCTGCAAATCAACAAACATATATATCTGTAAGTAAGGAGTGGCGTTCCTTAAGTGTCTTCCTCTCTTAAAATGGTGTCAACAATTCCCTTGCCACATGTACTCCATGTCCAGTCAGTTCTCCGATTGCTGGCAGTTCCCCTTAATAACTGCACGTCCGTCTCACGAATGTCAACCAGATTTGGTGTTGTCTAATTGAGTCTTCAGCAGAGTTGACTTCCCTTGTTCACAATCCCTTCCTCACCCCATACAGAGACCCACACTCTCCGGCCCCATACTAAATTTAGTGTGTAATTTCTTTAAATCGTTGTCATATGTCTGTGCACATGGCGCTCTTTGGTGGGGACACAAATTATTTGAAGCTGGGATCTGGGCCGAAGCGACAAGAAAAATGCTAAAAAATCTGTGACGAAATCTTGCGGGATCGGAAGCGGGAGCTCCTCTATAAGACTTATTTATGGGCATGCTGAAATGGGGACATTAGCTCTCTGTGTTTGTAAATATTTGTCATAATTTTTCTTTTGTTTTTTACTTGTTCTGTTGTAGGCAACAAAACATATGCAACAGACTCCACCACCGAACACACAGAGTTCTCCATATTTTTACAGGGGGAACATTTTTGTCTTTTATATTTGTGTTCTTGTGCTTTTAATGTCGCAATTAAATGCATGAGTTCTTAAAAAATTAGATGGCTGTCAAAAATGTATAATTTATGGGTGACAAAAAGCTTTGCTCCACTAATGACATAAGCTTAAACAATTGCCTAGAGGTCTTGAAAGAAAATAGTGCAGCATATTTTCTTGACGGTCATGTGAAAATCTGTGACTTGGGAAAATTTCTCATTATAAAATTTGGTACATATATGGGTTTTTGGAGGCAAATTAGTTTTGGACAAATCGAAGTGTATTAAGTGTATGCCAGCAGCAAACATCTTTGACCAGATTTTTCTAGTTTTTGGATGCAGCAGACTTTAGTAAAGACTTTAGAACTGCAATTGTCATGTCAATGCTAAAAGTATTTGAGAATCATAACTAAAAGAAGCAACCCTAACCTTTCTAGTAAGAATAACTTAAATGTAGTGTAATAACCCCAGGCTGGCTAAAATTTCAAATTGTTATATATTTAGTCAAACTATATTATATTATTTGTATAATCGGGGATGTTACTTAATAAATCATAATAATAAAGTATAAAGTTAAATGGACTTCTTTGTCATATTGACTATTTGATTTTGTAAACTGTCTAAATTTTTACCAGATAAAACTTTTTACATTTAAGGTTTTCTTAAATGTATTCGCTTTTATTTTAAACGTTTTATCGAATTTAGAATATAAAATTTAGTATATAACAAAAGTTTGTGATTAATCATCGATAGATAGAAAGATTTTTGTGCTGACGCATTCCAGAGCTGGCCACTTGATCCGGTAGGTTGACATGCTTCTTCATGCTGCATTCTCCACAATAGGACTTATGTATTTTAGCAATCAATCCAATGCCACTGTACTGATATCCAGCAGCAGAGCGAGTTGGTATATCCCCAGAATCCAATGAGCATAGGGCACTCAAAAAATCACTTATTTTTATATAAGTGAGTTATCCACTGAGTACCTATGCTGTCCTATCCTCCATCTGCTCTATCCTTTCTGCACAATCTTTAACCTAGAGATGTACTCTTAAAGTAGCTTTTTAGCTCCTCTTTGTATTGTACCGCTGTCATAACTCTGTTGCTATTATTATTAAGCATTAAAGTAGCCTCATTATGCAATTGAGACTATAGGATTTGTTTTGCCTATTTCTATTACTAAATAGTAAAGTTAATTAATTTGTTGCCTAGTTTACATTGAGGTCCTAACAATTGAAAACTATTGTAGCAACGTAGATCTTTTCATAAAATGGGACTTCCAATTCTTCGAGGCATTTTGCAATATTTTGTAAAATTCAGAATATTCTTTTTATCTTAAACTTTTTAATATTTTTTGGTAAGTTAGTCTGATGTCTGATGATCCTAGTGAAGCATTGCAGTTTAAAGTAAAACGAGGGATTCGGTTTTGAAAAGTTCTGACTACTCTTTTTACTCGTTTTTAAGAGTTTATAGAACAAAGTGTTTGAAATTTGGAACACGAACAGAGTTACTTCTTCAACATAGAAGAACATAGGACTCTTAATTCTTTAAAAAGTAATGATTTGTTTCCTAATTGTAAATTCCATTTACGGTTTCTACAGTGGTTAATTCAATTCTTTCCTTTACACGATATATAAAATCCATTTTTTGAGGCAATTTCATATTCTCAATGTTTTCCATTTTTTTTCCACAGATATCCCTCACGCGTCGCCTATAAAGATATTCCAGTTTACCTTCTTGTTCCGCTATCTATTGACTTACTCAAAACATATTTTTAGTAGATTTTATAATCAAATGATCGACTACAAACTTTAGAACTATGAATTCGATTCAACTATGTGGTATAGTATATGACTTTAGCTCTCATGTAATAAAGACCTAAATGAAATTTTACTAACGCTAATAAAATATATTTTTTGACATGAATTTTCAATCAGAATTTTAATAGCCTTTAATAATAACATGGCTATCAGTTATCAGCACACACAATCGGTTATCAAAAGTAATTTTCGGTTTCGGATCGAAGTAAAATACATATACATACTTACAAAAACCAACCAAACCTATAAACGGCAAGGCAATGCTCAAGTCTTCACTCCTCTGCTGCATTACACCCGGGAACCTGGGACAAAAACCGGAGGTAGTACCCGATACCCGGCTCGATTACCTCTGTGTGGTGGCAAGCAACCAACCAACCAACCGAAGCAATAAATAATTTATTTATAGCTCTTACTCCATTCTATGGTGTTTTGTTGTTGATTTAGTGCCTCTTTATAGATCGATAGATGGCCAGAGTAGTCAACGATTGACTGACTGAGTGAACGATGCAACGCATAAACGGGACGTTTAACTAAATGATGTGATATAGACCCTCTTATGGATATACATCCGATGTATGCCCTCTGGAACTACTCTAGACTGACTCCAAAATGAGACGACTAATGGGGGTGGTCGAGCCTCTGGTCTGGCTTATCTAATCAATGTATGTACTGAGGGTATATGATGGTTGGGTCACAGATCGATAGCTTCGCATTGCGCTCATATATTTAACCTAGAGGCGGCAGATTGAAATAAAAATAACAATAAAAAAAAAAAGAAAAAAAAAACTTTTGCTTCGGTTTTATAACCACCACAAACCACACATATAGTCTGCGACTGGGTCTGGGTATCGGTGTAAATCCTACGCCCACCTCCGCGCTCCTTCCTCGATTCAGATCGGAAAAGAAGAACAAATGTGAGTACGGTACGTAAATATTTATGACACGATTTACACAAACAGCAATTTGTATTGTAATTATTGACAATCTATTGATCTACTTATATGTTGGATAAAAAGTAAAACAAATTCTAACTTAAAATACGGAACCGGAATAATTCTAAATTTTGCCAGACTCATTCTTATCCATATTAATTTCTTTAGGATAGATCTTATATGAGAGATATGAGGTAAATATTATGCAGCTTTGTTGATCGATATTTGTAGAATTTATTGACGAGTAAATGCGACATTTACCTCTATCTGTGTAAATATTATTCCCAGTCTGGCGACAAAGTGTCTACTGAGTTCATTGCTGCCTTTTCCTTCTCCTTCTCCTCGCCTCCTCCTCCTTTAACCCACCTCATTCACTCCCTCCTACTCCATATGTATACACACATGTGTATAGGTATGAACAGTGTAAAGATATCAATGTTTATTGATAAGTTGTTAATTAGTTTTATGACATCTGGACTTTATTTACCGGGACTACCTTTAATACAAGATAATACTCCACATACTAACAAACCAAAAACCCATTGAAGTACTTCTTTAAGAAACAAAGTTTTTTTAAAGTCACAATTGGCTCTATTAATAATTGATATTGATACGCTGTTAGTCTACTATTATTGATAAGAATTGATCATGATTATATCAATGCCTTGGTGCTAAGGCGGTTAAGAATCTTTGCCTTCGCCTTTGGCTAGACTTCAATACAAAACTTATCATAATCTCTACCAAATGCCACTGTGTCAATAAAACATTTAATTTTACATATTCAGTCTCAAAGCCACTATAGTGGCACACGCTGAGGATTGATAATGCCTTAATCTAAAAGTGGCTTGCCAGGGCAAAGTCATAACTACAAGGAAGGCGAGAGCAGTTTTGCCCCTATAAAAGAGCTTAGCTATTGGTGAATATATTAAATAGTTTGAGTTGATTAGTGAAAATGAAAGACCCGGGTCAAGATACTTGAGATTGCCCACGGTCAAAATAGTTAACGAAAAAACAACATTAAACATTTATATATATATTTTTTTGGTATTTAAATTTGGGATCCCATGCGAAGTACTTACACCTTCCCCGTGTTAAATATGGCGCTGTAGTATATAGTCTATTCTTCAGGGTATTATTTGCTCTGTAATGTAAGTCAACTTTAATTTTTTATTAGAGGATTTTTTATGGACCTAATATTAGGAACTTTTAACTAAAGTTGGATACTTATACATACATACATACATAGGGGTACTGAAGGAATGAAATCATTTTATCACTTAGTCCTTATTAAAGAGAAGTATTTAAAAGACTGTAAAGTTTTTGAAATATTAGCAAACTACTCTTAATATTTTGTAAACATTTCTAAAGCAATTTAAAATGTGTTACATAATTCCTTAAAACTGTCTTTACCCTTTATGAAGAGTTATAAATGTTTCTTTTTTTAACCTATTCTTGAGTTCACTTATATCTAAGATAAGTAAGTAATTCAGAAGAATCTATATAACAAAATGCGGCTCTTGGTATTGTTTAAAAAGTTCCTCTTTTCGATCAAATTCGAGATACAGAAAGTTAATAGGAAGCAAATTATTAAAAAGAAGCTACAAACTTAAAAACTGATTTAAGAAAAGGCATTTTTTAGTATTGTTTAAAAAGTTGGTCCTCTTTTCGATTAGATACCAGACCACCTAAGTTAAGTTAAAGAACAATTTTTAAAACCAAGCTTTAAGCTAAAGACCTCAACTTCTTGAGAATAGTTGCCCGATTTAAAATCCTAACGTTTAGAGGCCAATATGCTATAAGAAGAGCATTAAAAAACGTAAATTATTAACAATAAGATTTTTAGAATGATGAATATGATTTTCTCCATAAAAAAATTCTTAAATTGAACATTTTATTATGTAAATATTGCAATTTGTTTTTTTATTTTAGTGAATTTGTCCCACCATTCAATCATTTTATCGAACAAATCAATTGTGAAATAAAAACGTTACATATTGACCTGATTCTGTGATTCTCGGTATGTGTTTATAATGGATTTTGTTTTGTTTATTCTAACCGAAATCCGCCGCCGCCACATTGAATCCATTCCGTGACAGAATGGGTAAATTTAAGCAAAATAAAAAAAACAACAAAAAACGTGTAGGAGAAATAACAACATTGTCCAAAAGCTAATTACCAAACAAACGAAACTCGATTGATTTTCCCATTCGTGTCCAGATAAGCAGCCATGGCGTCGATAAAGATTTGTTATCACTGAAAACAGAGGCGCAATCGCAGACCAAGTCCCCCCCCCCTGCCCACCCTGCCGACCTATCGCCCTCTTGATAGTAGCCACCATGCGCAGTGGTAAGTCTACTGTGATTGGGTTGCTCCACCAACGAGTGGGAGGAGCTGCCCACAATGCCAATGGTATTGGTGGGTTCAATGCGAACAAATTTTATGTGTTGGATACTAAAATGGGGGGGAAGTACCGACTAGGTAGGGAGGGGCACCTCTCTATCTGGTGGGTAGGTATGTGCGTATGTGTGTGCCAGCCATATCCCTCTGAAAAAAACAAAATACAAAAATAAATGTTAAGAATTATTCCAGTGGCAGTGCCATGTTGGGGGCGGAGCCAATATCAGGTTGGGGCATTGTTTAAATCAAGGTAAAACAAATACAAATCGAACAAAAATATTAGTTTTTGTCCATGTCAAAGGGAAACAAGTTAAATATATACATACATAAAAGTGTATATATTTGAACAGTTTCTTTATAGAGTTGTGGATAAAAGGGTTATATACTAAATGTAAAAATAAACGTTCTGGTGCTCTGTTTAAATAATTCAGAAGAGATTTTCATGTACACATGGAGCTCTATTTTTATATTCTAAATAAAAAGGCATGTTAAGCAACGAAACGTAAATAAAACATTAGACATAAACGGAAATGGAAATATTTAATATTTTAGTTCTCAAAATAAAATGCCCAAAAAGTATTTATTCATTTACTTTGACATTTTTTCATTTACTTGTGGAAATTTACAGTGAAAAGTTAAAAACTTCACGATCTTGTGTAAAGGATTTTCAATAAAAAGACTTACAGTCACATCGCAATGAATTTATAATTAAAATGTATGTTTCAAATTAATATTTTAAGAATTCAAATAGGTATCAAATATATAAGTCTAAAGCTTTTTAAGTTATTACTTTCATTCCCAAAAGGTTATAGCCAAAATGTAAATATTGTGTCTATACTTTAGACATCATTTAAAAGTGATCAAAATATCTTCATAAAAGAAAGTTAAATTTAAATTTTTGTATAAGTGTAAAAAAACATTTTTTAATGGATTTCTATGTACCTTGTAATAATTCGAAACGTAAAATACAATATGCAAAGGAAGCCCTTTGAAAGTGCTGCTCATATAAAATGTATCTAAACGGTGTTTACATAGCTAAGATTATGGATTATGAGTATTTTATATTAAAGTGTATAGTTTAGAGCTTTAAATTTAATACAAACTTAGAAAGAGTTTTAATATTGGTTTTATGGAAGTTATTTTTCGAGCTTTAGTATTGAGATCTGCTTATAGGGTTCAAGATAGTTAAAGAAGCAAGAGGACAAATCCTTTCAAAATGAATTTCTTTTACATGTAAGGAGAAATGCATATGAAAACAAATATGTACAAGAAAGTACTTTTCCTTAAATCTTTCTTTTTATTGTAGCTTTACTGTCGTAAACATATACTGAAGATCAAAAGTCTGCCCGTAATTGACTGAAATGAGTTGATATTTATTAAGAAAATTTCTGGATTATACAATTGCCCAATCCCAAATTTTTTCATAAAGTATAATATGTGTGTTATCGATTTGAAATGTGTTATACTTATATTTATGTATGACTAAAACAAATGGTTAAGAATATGGAAAAACACGAAACTATTTTTGGCATGCTTTGCGACCAGCCATATAAGAGCACACTGCGTATACGTAATTATAGAGTTGAGTTGAAGCATTTACGTTACCTTTAAGTAAATGGTACGGAGTAATAAAGCCGGATAAGAATTTTATCGCTAAAATTTATACACGGATTCTGACTGAGTTAAAAATATTGTCCCAAATGGCCTTAAGAATCCATTCGATTAAATGTTGTTTGTTATTGGACAAACAATTAACTCTTATAAATAACATATTTATGAACAAAAAAGGGATTTCCTTTTTCCAGCCAATTTCTCCAAAACCAACAAAACATCTGACTATAAAATTAGATACCTAATTTTTTAAGGTTTCAAGAATATTGATTTAAACGGTTTCCGCCGAATTAGTTTAGACCGTTTATTGTAAAATTTTGTATTCGATTTATTTAAGCATTTATTTAAACATTTTTCTATTTATTTTCCATAATTTATTTTAATATCAAGTAATTATCAAATTCAAAATTGTTGAAAATGGTTCGAAAACAAAAACTGGAATGAAATTGCATTTTAGAATCATACACATATATATACGTACCTATATATATAACAAACTGATGCAATCAATTCAATTTTAAGTTGAATTAAATTAATTTTTTGAAAATTAGTATAATTTCATAATGATATAAAATTAAATTTTTAAAGAATATTTTTCAAATGATATCAACTAATATTAACAAATGTTATCAACTCATAAGTAAATAGTAGTCAAAGATACTGACTTAAATTAACAACTAACAACTTATGAGAAATATGCATACATATTATTGAAAGAAAAAACAATTAATGCGGTAAGAATCCTTGCAATTTCTTCAGCGTATCCTGCAAAAAGTGACATTCAGTATAGAAATCTTTTTCTAGCAATGAAATTGCCAAAAGGCTGATTAATTTTTATCTATCCTGCTTTTAAGGTAAAATGGACTGATATCTTCAAGATCATTGCATAATTTTAACAGCTATAAGTAAGACCTTTTTTTTAACAAAGAATTCACTATTGTAATGGAGTTAATTAGATAAAGAGATGTCATCATAAATAATAACAAAACTCCCATTTGATTATTCTTTTCTAAATTTAGACTGAAACATTCCTAACAATTGCAGCACCAAGAACAATCTAGATAATTAAGAAAGTGTCATGGTGAAAAGTGTCAGTGCGGTTAACTTGAAAAGCATTTTCAGCTCACACGCCTACATACATATAGAGAAGGGAATTGGAATAGAGAACCACAACAAGGGCCTCGAAAGGAGATACTCTCGAGTATAAATAGTATTTGAAGCTCAAGCTGTGAGCTGCTCATTGTGCAATTAAGCAACAAAAAACACTGACAACCCGCAGACAAACCTCATGTGGATGACGATGATGATGTCATATGTCCATTGACTATTTGCAACCACTGTTAGATGATCAAATGATTCAGAATTGGTTGTTGTTGTTGTTGTGGGTGTGAATGTGTGTGTGTGTTCGTTTGTGTTTTTTAGCACCCAAAGTCGAATCCATTCCATGTACTACTCATCATTAATTTATCCCCCCACACACATGTGTGTGTGTTTGTATATGTTGCTTTAACCAATACAAAGACACTTGGCTTCCAAAGTCAGACATACATATCTGCATCTCTTTGTAATGTATCTCATGGATAATTGTCGACTGGCTGGCTGAGTATCAGTCTCATCATTATATCTGTATCTGTATCTGTTGCTCGCCTCCGGAATCTAGACAGTGTGGCCAATTTAGTCTGCTTTGGCAAATCAATTAAATTCAATTAATCCCCCAACACTGTTAATGGAACGTAATGAAAAGGGTGACATGACGATACTATGTGAGCAAATGTTGTAGAAATATGGCAAACGAGCAACAAGCCAACGGATACGGACGCCCCCCAAATGCTTGACCGGATTGGACTGGCTTGGGAAATGTCAATGAAAAGAGAGAGAAATGTGAGGCAGAGACAGAAAAAAGAAGCCCCCAATCGCATGTCTGTAAACGATTTAAGGTTTACACTGTTAACAAAAGATTGCCAAAGATTTACCCCCAATAAAAAGCCAGCTAAACGAAATATAAGCTAATTTTAAAATAAACTTCTTAGAATTCTTTGCATTTATTGATGGAGTTCTTTAATTCTAAGGTCTCAACATTTTTCTCCAGTGTATTTCGCCTTTTTACTGAGCAAATATCTTCCCACAAAGTTTAATTGTGAAAAAAAATATCTCACTCCTTTGCGAATTTTGATTCACCATCAAAGCAAACTGACCAATGTCTGGCATAAAAACTGTTTCTCACGCTACAGAGTTTGACATTTTCGAACTTTTGCATGATTTCAAAAACTTAATTGTTTTTAACTGGTTTTCTTGTCTAAAGAGAGAAAGGCGCAGTCAATGAGAGCATCAAAAGTAATTGCAATTCATGGAAATGGAGTCATTAGTTGTTGAAAAATATAGAATATATAATTAATTACAAATATTAAGAGCATTGGTAACCTCTATTAACTGAAGAGCATTACTAACCTCGTTATTAACCACAATGTGTGATTAACTTGATGACCTTATATTGGAACTGCCCATGGGGCGTGTGTCCACTTCCACTTTAATTATGCCACACAAAATGGGCTCTAATGGTTGGTTTATGCATTTTGTGGCCCAGAAACTAATCTGTGAACTTAACACTCAACCAAAGGGCTAGGTGTCCTCTCTGTGTGTGTGTGTGTGTTGACCAACTGGCATTCCCCAAAGGTTAACACAAGTGATGGACGACTGATGACATAATATGCAAATGGAACTACAAGAAACTCGGAACCGACTTTGTCTCCGACTCTTAACTCTACTCTATGTGACCTGTGAATAGTTTTTAGCTTGATTTCTTTGGGGAATTTCAAGCTGACACTATAGCTGAGAGTGTATGTGTGTGTGTGTGGGAGTGTGGATTGGAAGGAGTGTGGTTATTTCAATGTCCTGCAGCTCGTTTGTCCTGTGCTTAGTAATTTACTTAATTACTTTAGCGATGTTCCTGTGTAAAGTTCTAGTCCTAGGTGCGGACATTTCTTTTCACCTTCGCTTCCTTTTTTTGGCGTAATTTCTCTACCAGCTAAACGAGGCGTCATTTTTTTTTTTTTTTTTTTGTAGGTGTAATTAAAATAATTACCCCTTCCGATTAACCCAGTTTCAGTTTTGAGCTCAATTTTTTGCATTTGCTTCCATTAGCTGGCATTGTCTTCCCTTTTTTTTTATTTTGTCCAACTCGTCGCGTTATTATTATTTTGTCACATGTGAAGCGAGGCGTAAGCAAAGCGATTTCACAGAAGGGTGAACAGGGGAAACAGGATAAGGGCAAGGACAAGGCAAACTTCTGTTTTCCATATGACGCCTTGCGGCGCTGATTGTTCCTTTTGTTACATTTGGCAAAATGGAAATCGAGACTTACCCTTTGATCCTAGAGTTCCCCCCTCTCCATGCCGTTTCGGTTGTTCAGAGATCGAATTCAAACATTATCTCATAATTATAGGGCTACCGTATGTTGTAGCCTGGCTTTTGTGGCACGTGTGTGCCTTCTGTTCTCCTTCTGTTGATACAATATTTATGCAACAATTTAACCGCAAAATTTATTCATGATTTGCGAAAGAAAATCGTTTAAGCGTTTCAACCCTTTAATGCTTTCTATGTGTGTGTGTTGTGGGTAATTTTCAGATTATCAGATTTTTGTTTCGAAATCTATCAGTTTGTTTGGGAGTTAAGCCGGAAGAGGAAGTTTTACATTGAAATTGAAGTCCTGCAATTACACAATTGGCAAGGACTGAGTTACAAGGGCAAGGATATTTTCAATTTGTTATTGAGTTATCGTCATAAGGTTAGCTAATGCACCCTAAAATACCGCAATAAAGTAGTATTTTGTCATTTTACCAATACAAAACAAATGCTTGGTCTAAGTTAGGTGAAATCCTTTCCTGGAACTTTTCTTGATTTCATCTACGTCTATTTATGTGGAATCAGTTCTAAAACTTTTAAATTGACAAATAAAGAGGTCAAATGAGTTACTTAATCATTATACCACTAACCATAGAATATTCTATGGTTAGTGATTATACTTAGTCTGAAGTTAATTAAATCTAGCCACATTTAAACTATTGGTATCACATTTCCAAATATGTTTTATTTTGCTTCATTTTAAGTTTTAACATAAAGAAATAGTTCACCATTTTGTAGAAATTTTATTACTTTTCCAATTGCTACACATTTTAGTTCTTATTGTATATAGAATGAAAATCGATAACAGGCATATCAGTAATATTAATATTTTTTTTAATCAAATACAGTACCCGTTCTAATTTTAAATTAATCAAATGTTTTTATTTATAAATTTATTAAGTCGTTAAGTGTATATTGTTGATCTAAATCATTTTGGAATTTTAAAAAGCTTCCTTCGCAGTTAACATGCTGGCAACAGTGAAAACATTTTACTATTTACTATAATGGTCTATGAAGTATAATCTAACTTGGATTTTACTATATAGATTATATGAAGTATAATCTAGCTTGGATTTTACTATATAGATATTTGTCGGTGCCTGTAGTAGTTATAAAAGCAAAGGAAAAGGATAACCCACTTGTATCTTGGTCTAACGATCAAAAATTTCCAAACTTGATATTTTTGAATTTTCGAAATTTTCCCACTCTAGAAAATACATTCAAAATAATACAATTCCATGTAAATATACAAAGTCGAAGGCCTTAGATGCCAGCCCTTTTTTTTCTAAGTTATCAATAATTTAAATTATTCCTGAATTTATGATTAATAAATTAATGTGATGTAAGCCGAAATTCTTTATAAAGTTCTATGAATTACAACATTTTGAAGACAGTTGACTACTGTCAGTAGTTACTAAGCTAAGTTACTACTTAGCAGCATTAACTTGAGAAGCCTTTTAAGGAAAAACACTCAAAGAAAAGCTTATCAGATTTGGACTACTTGACCGTTCAAATTAAGTCTTTAAAAGGACCTCGTCTCTTAATACCAACAAGGAAACAAGTAATACGTTGGAAAGCTTTTCAGATTGCCTAGTTTCATAATATTTCTTAGTAAATTACGGATTTTCTATGACCCCTAAATTCTCTTAGAGAAATTACCATTCGAGTAACAGTTAATATAAAAACAAATGAAATATGAAGAAAAATTGTGTTGAAAATAACTCCTTCTCCTTTGAGATAACATCCCTTAACATTAATCATATTTAAATTGATTTTTTTCAGTGTATGCCCTATCTCGAATGCAATTGTATATTCCATTTCCTTTCGAGTACTAATAAAATGTTACTTTTTTGTATTGTTTTGCTTGCCAAACGATTTGTTAAAAGATTTCATTTATGGATTTATGTCCACATGCCACTTAACAGGTACCACTGGCAATTTGCCGATAAAATAAAAAAAAAAAACCTACATACTTTACTTGAGGTCCGATAAAAAGCAAAACCAATTGAAGGTAGTTGGAACATTTTAGGTACATTGCGTAAACACTGAATGTTGGAAGTCAGGTGATATAGTTCCAGACCATATATGTATGAATTGTTATGGACTCTGTACATAATCAAATCGAAATAAATAACTGTTTCGATTCTAATCGTTGTGTTATCACTATAGCTTAATCGCCTATCGTAAGCTTCCTAACACTTTGGCATGGTTTTTGTTGTTGTTTTTTGGGTATTTTATTTTTTATCGTCAATATCTGAATGAAGCAACTAACTCACTCATTTGATGGCGGAACACAAGGGCCAAAGTTCATCACTCGTCGGAAAGCACACAAAAGACCTTAGTGCTTCCTAATTGCGCACTAAATTGAAAATATGGAAGGCGAAACGGACTGACGGATCGTAAAGAGGCACATGAATGGTGCCGCCAATCAAAAATGGGCGCACATCAAAACTTACTCACTAAATTGCCGAAAAGAAATGAGAACCCATTCATATGTATATGAATGTATTTATTTATCAATTCGAATGGGAGGGTGGGGGACATTCCCAACTTGTTGTCTCTGGAGATTCGTTCTTGGCACCGCCTCTTGTGTCAAAACCGCGTCTGCTGATTTCCACTTTTTAAATGGTGGGACGGGGGGGCAGTGAAGCCCCAACACAAAAGAAGCGAAACAATTTAATTCAACTCATTGGGAATTATGATTAACTGGTTGGGGTTTTCAGAAATTGTTCAAAAATTCATTACGTTTTGGCATTTTAAATATGAAGAAATATTTTACGTTTTAAATATTTAAAGAATCATCAATATATTTTATATTTTTATAAACTAGAAATGTTTTTCTTAATTTGTTTCATTTACTCTTTGATTAATATCCAAATATATGTGATGTACAATATTTATAGAATTTTTACTCCTACCCTCGTCCTCTTGCCATTCTTTTCCTTCACCCACACCCGCAATGTCATTGAAAAAATAATTTCTTGTTTTTTTTGGTTTCACTTGGCGATCAATTTAAATTAAGCCGAAGATTTTGTTTTAATTAAAAATCTTCAAATACGCTTAATGACAATTAATTGGTCAGCATTGACTTATATCGGCTCCGGATCCCTAACCAAGCGGGAACCAAGCGGTCTCGCCGTGGTATTGCAACGTCATCGACATCATCCTCATCACCATCATCATCATCATCGCCATCAACATCATCATAAAGATCTTTAGCCATATGGCCACCAGTCACGCAACCAACATAAAAATTCAACTAAAACTTGCCTGCTTGTTGCATGTTCGAAAAGGCAGATTTTCAAACAGTTTCAATTGAAACAAATCAAATGAACATTTGGACGCAGACAATGTAGGCGCACCCAATGCCAACGCCTTTTACAGAAGATTCGTACAAAAGTGTACATAAAAATCACTTGATGGTCTTCTATCGATCATTTAGCTTGAATTCCAATCTATACTACATACATAGAAGGTCTCGAATAGATTTTTTTTAAAATATAAAAACATTTGCTACAAGCAAACCAATCAAAACTTCTACAAGGTTTAATATTTTTTGAAATACTCTTTTGAAAATGAATTGAAAAACTGTGTAGAATCCCGAAACTTTTACTTTACTATTGGTTATGCCGATCAACGTAAATTATTTTTTGATTCCTCAACCACGAAATTTTGAATTAAATGATATCAATTTATGAAATATTTTAGAACCCAAAAAAGTATTATACAGAGTCTGATAAAAAAATAGTCATTTAATATTCGTTCGCAACTCGGTCATCCACAGAGACCTGAACGTCCCATCAGTAAGCAGCGAAATTAAAAGATACGGCACTCCACACTGCTCCAGGTTGGAGACGCATGACAATATTCTGGCACTCGCCCTGCTAGATAACAGCACCCGAACAAGGCGGCTTAGCTGGACATGAAATTTTTGAAATTTTGAATCTTTGTAACATGCCATAACCACCCAATATCTCCTCTCTTTTTTTTTTATTTTTCTATCTCTTTCCTCCCACATATATACTACTACACCTCCAGTTATTGTTAACCCCCCTTACTTAATTTGCTTATTGTCCTCCTAGGATAGATTGCAAAGAAATATAGAAAAAAAAAAAAAAATTAAATATTAAGTTCTATAAAGTATATCCCTTATCAGCCACGGATTTAGATCCAAGAATATCTACCACGCCATAACGAAAAGACTGAAAATCTCTTCCCTTATCAAGTCGTAACATGATTAACAGACATTTAAAATATAATTTTAGATCTACACGATAAATAAGTCCAATTATGCTTAGTCCACATTAATCTTACCCTGGGAAGTTCCTAGTTAGGACATTAAATATTCATTTTAATAAAATATATCCCTCATCTAGACAACTGTTGTTCTACTTCTCTATTCCATAACGAACAGTGAGGGAAAACATTATTGGGCAACCGATTGGATCAAAATTAAAATACTGGAACGCAAAACGTATCATTAATTGAATTTAAAAGTAAATCAGAAGGACCTAACTACTATATTCTTAATGTCTTTTAAGACTCTTCTCTATCAATCCACTATTATAATCACGGATTTATTGTACATACAAAAGTAGCAATGTGGACAGATTAATAACTCATTATTTAAGCTTTTCTAATCTTGTGTAGTAGGTATTATTACATATAGAAGATAATTTATAGAATAGAATTACATATATTATTACATTTAGTAGATAATAATCTAAAAATAAATGAATTTTTTTATTCAGTTACTCAACTTCAGATGTTTTCAATTTGAAGGTTTACTTTTGCTGTAAACTTTTTCATTGAGAAAAATGGCTAACAATTTATTTCCCTGCAATTCCTGCAATTAATATAGTTAAAATATTATCATTTTGATTATATTAACTAGTTAAAAATGTAAAAATCCCATGATGTTTCTAAAGCAAATAAATAAATAAATAAGGCTGGTGGAATAAAAATAATAAATGGACTAAAAAGGAATCTATAAATTAAAATGCTTTGTATACTTAAAAGTTTTCGATTTATTCAAATTTTTTAATGTCCTAGGAAAAGTTATTGGTTTACTTTATGTTATTTATGTTTTAGGAAACGGAAAACCTCTGATTTAAGGACTAAATTATCTAAATTATCTGAAGTCGAGATACTCGATGGTTATATATATTACCATCGAAAATATTTGAATCATGTGCTTTAAGACTGGCTTTTCGTGAATATATCGAAAACAGTGCTTAAGGAAAATAAATTGAGTTCCTCGACTTCAAGTTGTTGTAGACACGTTTTCATTGTGGAAGTTCATTTCTTTTTGTAATCTAGTGTAATTAAATAAGTATTAACTTATCGATATTTAAAAATCAATATTTCTGCACTAAAGTAATCTTTCACGGCAAGACGAAATACAAATGTGTCGAGAATTTAAATAGATTTCGTCACTACTATAGCATTTGTATATATCTACTTCCCATTTTCCTTAATAACAATACCTGCACCTTTTCTTTTGACATGCTAGCAACTCGTGTGCATAAGGTATCACAGATAATGCCAACCTAGTCTAACTTTACGATTTTGAAGGTAATTATTCATGGGCCACAATATCAAAAGTAACACGAAAACAAACTCTGCTAACTCAATTCGAAAAACCAAGACAAACAAACAAATAAACAAAGTCCATGGAATCCTGTTTGCATATACTGTGACGGTCGAGTGGTCAGCACTTAAGGACATCCTATGCATGATGTCCACGTGTGTGTGTGTGTACGTGTGTGTGAAACCATTACTTAATTATGATAACAACGTAGCCAAGGGCTTTTTGGCCAAATAGGGAAATAGAAAAAGGGTTGAGAGAGACAGAGAGTGTTGTAGATACATTGGTATACTAAAAATTGCGCCACTCCCAGGATTCAGAGCACAACACACGCCGCTAATAAAATAATAAATATCCTGTTTGCCTTACCGACTGACTGCCTGACTGACGACTCTCCCCCGCAACGACAAGAGCAACAAAAATTGTCGAAATGGAAACAATTTCATCAACATAAAGCAACGAACGGGTTGAAGGTATGCCGCGTCGGCAAATTGCCATATTTTATGCTCCAGTCGGTTCAGTCTTTGTCAATTGAAATGCAATTTTCATAAAGCACACACGTGTGTCCTTACAAAAATGTATTTGTCCCCCCCTTAACAACCTCCAACTCCTGTTCATCCGCCTCCTGTTCTAGCTTACCTACTCGCCCAGCATCGTCATCATCGTCATCATCATCATCGTCGTCCTCTGCTAAAAGTCAACACCGTGTGACTATTTGTATTGATATCGGTTGGGCTTCATCCGGCTCCAAACTGACTTGCTTGTTGGCTTGTTCGATGCCAATGTATAGTCGCCCCCCGAGGAGCACTTGGAAAATGCGACCAAAGCACGTTTTGCGAAAAACTCTAATGACAGGCAAATAAATTTCGAAGAAAATATATTTCGAAAAATTGATCTGACGTGTCACGCGAGACTGTCCCCAGTCCCCCTCCCACCATCACCAACTGTGCCAGGAAGGAGGAGCACGTAGAAACGTACAGGACAAGGACCATGGTTAAAGTACACATGTAAATGCTCAGCTATTTCGTATTAATAAATAAACATGAAATATGTGAAACAGAAATGCATTTGTTATAAGCAAATCTATAAATATTTAACATGATTTTTAAATATTTTTAGAACACAGAATTTTCATTTAAGTTGGCGACAATATTTGTATGAATCGCAGCCCTCTAAATCATTTTTTTTTGCCTTATGGTTTTAACTTTAATATGAAAATATGTTTTAAAATATTTAAAAAAGATTAAGTGGTTCAAATATATTCAGACAACTAAGAAAATTTCGTTCCTGAAACAATATTGTATACAAAACATAACACTTTTATTATAAACTCAAAAATGATATTTCTTTATCCTGAGAGTAATGGAGTTCTATATTATTATAAAAGCTGTATTTCCTAAGATCCAACTCTTAAATTTAGCAAAATATATATTTCCATTCCAGTCATACTTTTATAAACAGCTCCACTTTCAAAACAAATTCAAATGAATAAGAAAACAGTTCAATTGTTCTAATTTCAATGAAATTTTAAAGTCAAACCCAAAAACATTATGTGAAGTTTATGAAAATAATTCTGTTATACATTTACTTAAAGAAATAATACTCAATATAGAAATATGTCCTTGGATGTTTAATACATATCAGAGAACAGCTACGAGTTTGATTATTTAAATAATTAATCAATCAAGCCTAATATCTAATGTTTAAAAAGTAAGAGTATAAACAGCCAAAATTCTCAAATTTTCGAATATAAGTAATGTCGAGTATCGGCTCATTTAGTTATAATTTAATTATCGAATTAATAAAGTAAGATATGTGCGACTACTACAATTAATGCGATATATTCTTAATCAACAAGATAAATATCATTGCGAACTATGATTCAATGTTGGCCGTTTTGAAAGTCTCCTAGTCAAATAAGGTAATTTAAATATATAAAGATTAATGACTTTGGTAAAAATAAATAAGAAAATTAGGAAAAAACATCAATAGCTAATTAGTAAGAAAGACCAGACTCAAATACTTCCTCAAAGGTCATAGATTTCGACTTATTGTTAGATTGAAACATAAAAAACACTCATCATATATTGTATTTGCTCCTGAAAACAAAACGTATCTCTACATTCAGAAATATTCTAAGAATCTATTTGTCAAGAGTATCGATATAAATAGTATATATACTTTATATAAATTAAGGACTCTAGAAAAAATATAGTTTAGGAAAGCACGAAACTTCTTCCAAGTTGGAACAAAACGATCTTTTTGTAAACAGTTTTTAAAGTTTAAAAAAATGGGTTTTCACTATTAAATATTTTCTGCTTAATTTAATAATTTTCTGTTCCCAAAATCCAGTCTAGAAAATGTTGTATGGCGCACGCAAAGTTTTCTCAAGTTTCATGACAAACCAGCAACCACATCGCGTTTGTTTGCGGTTTAGCGTTAAGCAATAAGCATTTTATTACCCATCTGATGGAATATTTTATTGTTTACCAAAAGAAGCGCCAAAGCCGCAGTTGAGTGTGAATGTCAAATGTGAGCCATCTTCTCCTGCTGATGCTGATGCTGTTGCACAAAAAAAAAAAACAAAAATTGATACCAAAGCATGATACAAAATAACAGGTAGCTCAGGCAGGCAGGCAGGTAGACAATTTCTTTTGGCCAGAGTTGCCCCCATGGGTAT
Source organism: Drosophila willistoni (assembly GCF_018902025.1). NCBI lineage: Eukaryota > Metazoa > Arthropoda > Insecta > Diptera > Drosophilidae > Drosophila > Drosophila willistoni. The sequence goes on from NW_025814050.1 coordinate 8,248,404, forward strand.
TCCAGAGCGACATAATGAATTACCTTTATTGACAACTTAATGTTTATAGGTGGATGCTGATGCTATGCTGCGGATATGGATGTGGATACGGGAGCCCGAATTGCTATTGAATATGTTGTCAGGTTAAGCGCAGTTAATGGCAAGTGGATAGGCTGTTGATGGCACTCTGTCCCAAAACAATTTCAATCGACTTCTGGAATAATTTAGTACACGGAGCCAAAAGAAATGAGATGCGCGCAACGGCAATGGCATCGCCTTCGATGCTAGTCAACTCGATCTTGATAAATTATTAATGAAGGAACACCAGGATGGCAATCAATTGGCGTTGACATCGTCCTGGTTTGTCCTGGCACGCATAGTCGTTAGGCACACGATAAGCATAAGTATAATGTTATGGTAGAATTTTTTTTGTTCCCGACGATTTGATTAATTGAAAATGAGTTTCTAATTAGCAGCTAAGTACTCTTAATTCATGTAACCTTTCTTTTCACCCTTAGAAACAATTCTAGATACAAAAAACAAAAAAAAAGGCTGGGCACCCATGAACCTCAACTCCTCTCCTCTCTGGAGAAAATTTCCATTTAAAAATAACTAGAAGACGCCATTGGGAGCCATTGAAGCTATTGAAGCAGAAAAAAGGAGAAAACTCTATGTATGTATCTCAACTTTTGAAAGTTGAATTTCTGTGAAAGAAAATTACAAAACGATAGCTTTGGGCACTTTCATAGCCAAGGAGTTGGCGTCTTGGCGGAGTTTACATCAAAGTGCTTTCTGCCCAGCCCAGCTCTGCCTTCAAATGGTTGAGTGGGTTATTGTAGCGTCTTTGTAGGCGGAGTTTAAACATTTAACTGCCAAAAGAAAAGAGCAAGAAAGGTTCAAATAGCATTTAATACGAAATTCTTATCCAATTTGTAGGTATTTCAAAAGTAGTTTAAAGTCAACTTTAGATTTTTAAGAGCTGTGTTTCAACTGAGTATAGTTGGCACGTTTATAGAAAATTTTAAATAGATCTTCTAGATAAGAAATATTTAACACTAAAAAATTTTTATGATATAATGTGTACTGGAAATACCAAAGAACTTGTAGAATGCAGTTATCCTATTAGGGAGATATACTAAAACTCCGTTACTTTCCAGATCCTAGAATAATATAAATAATGCTTAGAATAATGTTAACAATAATAGTCCATGCATTATGTTTGTTCCAGATCAAGTTCAAACTATACTATTATGTCGTATCAAAAGAAGGAAATGTTTTGTTTTCAAAATAAAGTGACTTTTAAAGTTCCTTCGCTTCAGTTAGTTATGATTCTCAACTAGTTTTAACTTCAAACGGGAAAGAAGCTTTTTTTGGTTGTGTTGAAGTTCATTGATTTTAATTTACTAGAAATTTCTTACGAAACCTATTTTAAAGAAACTTTTCTGTACTTTTACTGACATATATATCTCATAAAGTCATATTACTCGGTTTTATGACACCTACACTATGGTATTGTCTTCCAATACGAGAAATTGACAAACGTGATCTTAATTAGGTAAAAAGGGTTAGATACCAAGTTTAATTACAGGAGCTTTCAAATAGAGAGCATGAAGTTAAAGTAAAACACGTCTCATCAGAATACTGATGAGAGAACTTGAAAGTTCATTGGATGACCTTAAACTTGATATATTCATATTCTAAAAACAACGCAGTTACTAGTATATATGCTCAGCTTAAAAAGACAACGACTAATATATAAACTCAGCTTAAAAAGCCAACGATTTTTTGTTGTGACAAGTTTTGAGGAGCGCTAACTTCATGCTTCAAAAAAGGAAATTTCCAACTTGATTAGCTTGTGACATCTGCAGAACCGTTCTAAACAGTTAGTATCAATGATTACATGTTAATATTCTAGTTAGTATTTCGAATGCATGGGAATCGCATTAAATTAATTAACCTAAACCCTTTACCGTTGCGTGTTCAACGGTTACGCTTTGTGATTCTCTACATTGACGGTGTGCAGTGTGGACAAAACATTTTGCATACTTTTAGGTAACGCACCGCGGGACATGAATATGAAAATGAATCCTTTTCCAGGGTGTGGCATTCAATGTCTTGACATGCCGCTTCTGGGGCGTGGTCGCATGTCGCCTAACAGCAACCAGCTTCAGCGAGAGAGTGCCGGAGTGCCTGACCAGGGTCTGGGCCCATGGCAAATGCGCCAAATCACGTTCCGTCAACAAATATTGAGGTATTCTGCTTTACGCGCGTGTCCATGTCCATGTGCTTGGCTTCACGCACAAATTAGCATGTCCACTCATAATTGTCCTTTCGTGAAGATGACCCGCTGAGATAACCGTCCATAGTTGTTGTAACTGATTTCCACTAACTCGTTTCAGTTTCTATTTTTTTTTCGCATTTGATTTGCCATTAGATTTTTATTTCAAAATCGCGTGCAACTAATGAGTCAAGTTTTTTTGTTGTTGTTTTGTTTGTCTATTTATAAGAAAAAGAGTTTTACCTATAACTATTGATTCTTTTCGCTTTGCCTTAACTTAAATTTTGAGTGGACTTGTGTATTAAAACTGCTGGCCATAATCCTTTAGCACTTAAACAAATTAAAGAAGACATAAACGCAATTATTCAACAAAATGCAAATATAAATGCGAAAAAAATGATATTTAATTATGGCCATAGCCCTTATGCTAGACATTTCACGACTATAGAAACTTTCCACCATTTTGAATAAATTTGCATTTCACTTGAGAAACAATGTTGAAATGGGGGGGAGAGGGAAATAAAAAATAAAACACAACAATAATAAAAGGCAATTGAAAACTTTTGCATAAGTCGCAACAAGAGCTAAGTGAGTTTAAACTGAAGCGGAAGTTTATTTAACCAAGGACTCCTTACGAGTTTCGGGTGGGAAAAAGGAAAATGGAAAAGAAAATGGTAGGCGCTTCACACCCAACTTCCTCTTGACGGCAACCAACGGCAGCAAATTGAAGTTTAATTTTGTTTTTTACAAGTACAATTATGACATTTGAAATGTATTCGGTATTCGGGGAACAGTGTTGTGGGAATCCAAAAAGAAAGCAGAAAGTGTCTAAAAAAGCCAACCCTAAACATTCTCTATCTCTCTCACTTCATTGAAACTCCTATAAGATGTAACAAGGGTTCGGTTTTTTACCTTTGCAGAATTTCTGTACTTAATCAGTTTTAAATGGTGACCCCGACGTTATATTGGATATGACCCTTGAGTTAATCATCTGCAATATGTTTTGACAGCTGTCTATCTAGTTAAAAACTTACACAACTTTCAGCGCGGATTAACCGCCATTTAAACGCAAATAAACAAACAATTTCATTCAACTACATTTTCGGCATCGCATTCATCTCAAAAGGATATAACAAGGACATTGCATAAACGAGTAAAAGAGAGATTACCAAAAGCCTTTCAACAACTCAGTTGTTTTGAATTACTTTGTTGAACCCTTTGTTTATTTGGTTTGCCATGCGACACACACACACACACACAGTTGATGACGATGTTGTGCAATCATACACCTAACTGCTAGGGGGCAGGCAAGTGCATCCTCTCCATCACTTACTCCTTTCCTTTTTTACAACCATTCTCAATGGCCATTACAATCAAGAAACATTGCGCGTTTTTGCATTTCATTTTGTTTTGTATTTGCGCATTTTCGATTTTAAATAAAAACCCCTTAGAGCTAAATGTCGCCCGTATGCAAGTCACGAGGACCGAGACCAGGACCAGCTACAGTTACAGCAAAAGCTCCAATTCCAACCCCATCAACCTCAATCTTCTCAGGGAATGCGCAGGTGTCGCTGAAAAACAGCCAACGACCGTTAAACGATTTTCAAATGAATTGAAATTCGCGATTGTTGCCCTTTTTTTTTGTTGTTGGTTGTGGAGTGGTTTAACTGGCAATGGAATCGGCGTAAGGATATTTCACTCTGTGTTTGGATAAATGTTTCTGTGTGTGTGTGTGTGCTAGTGGGTGTAAATGTGCGTGAGCCTGGGCATGTAAACAATTTGGCGGATTAAATGAGTCCCAAATGAGACGTTTTTATGCTTCGGTCACAGTTTATGCAATGTCATAAAGTCCAAAGAGTTTATGTTCATGCTAATCCCATATATACACCATAATTTGTAAATTTTGAAAATTTTGTCGATTTTCAACATTTTTCATTTTAGCTAATAAAAAGCATAAAACAGAAAAACTCAAACATTTTTACTCTACGGAATGAGGTAAATAAAACAATTCAATAAAGTTTTCTTTTCTCCTCTCTTTTTTACAAATCTATAGAAACTACATGTCTTCCTAACAGATTTGAATAGAAGCTAAATATATTCTATCTACCTAGAAGTTATGATTTAATAAATGCTAATCTTGGATCTGTAAATATTTAATATTTTTGATAAATCTTGATTGAAGAAAAATAGATATTTCGATGTGAATTGGAGTACCTCGAAAATAGATTTTCTTGAATGTTTCAGAAACTAGAGTCCTGGATTGACCGAGTCTTTATTTGGAATGAGTGACCACAAGTTAACCTGCGTTACCTAATAGAAATTTAGGTTAAAACAAGTTTTTTGTTAAATATATATATTTTTTCATGCTTATTTTTATTTGCAATCTATCCTAAATGGACAATAATCAAAGGGGTGGAACAACCAGTATGTTTCTGGTCTAAATGGCAGGCCAAGTGGGTAACTTTTTTTCAGACGTCTATTCTATATGCTGTTGTCCAGCAGTTTGAGGCCCAGTTATGCACGTAAGAAGAGCTTCAAATTAACAAAATTCTAGAAGGTTGAGTTTTTGTTTGTAAATCAGGAATTCTTTAGTCAATCCCATTTTATACCCTTTCAGAGGGTATTAGAAAATTGCTCAGATGTTTGTAACGCAGGAGACGTTTCCGACAATAAAGTATGTATATATATTTTTGTTTAGCATGGGAAGCTGTGTCGATATTACTCCGCCAATTTAAAAACTATTAGATTAAAACTGGGTGAGATTAAGTATGAAAACTATGCGAATCGCACCACTATATCATTAAGAGCTATATGAAATATCGGTGAATGAGTTGGCGTTTTTTTTTTTTACAAAATTTACTAATGAGATATTTTGGTTGCATGTAAAATATCAAATCCCAACACTTCAATAAGATCGGATAAATAGGACATAAATTATAACACAGCGCTGTCAGCAGCCTACGAAGGCAAGGGCCAATATAATTTTCATAAATTGTCATCTAATTAGTATATATTTAAATTGCCTTAAAATTCTTTCTAAGTTGATTTCATTTCTTTATAAATTAAAAATAAAAATGTTTGTAGAATAGTTCATCTTCACTATTTGAAACAGATTTTAAATAAATTGCCTTATTGTATATTGAAATATATATTGAAATAATGACAAAACATTTTATTTTATAATGATTTTCGTTATGAGGAAATCGTTAAACAGGCCTATTCATATAAAAGTTGATTAATAGCATATCCTTAGTAACTCAACCGACTTACTACTACTGAATACGATTTATTTATAATTTTAATTTATAAGTAATTTTATTCCTATTTGCTTCACCCTTAGATATGCTTTACTTCTTTTGGTGTTTAAGTTTTCTTGAATTTTTTAAGAATCCCTTGGCATTTTGACGAAATGCCTTTGAAACACCCTGCCTTTTTTTCGACTAAACCAAAAGGAGATGTCAAAAAATTGAATTACGAGTATTTCCTTAACAATATTGAATTGAATCAATACCGACACCGTTAACAACACCATGGAATACGTGTCTCGAATAGATTTTCCTTCTGTCCGCAAGACAAGGACCCACTTTGGCCCTCTTTCCTCCCAAAAATAAACCATTAGAACTGTCGCTTGTATTTAAATATCATGTGAAACATTTAAAAATGTGCTTCAAGGGTGGGTGGGAGTAGGAAGAGCCCCTTGACTTTATGGACATACATACCAAATTACTTTAGGCCAAATTCAGTTATCGAAAAATGTCAGAAAGCAATTGGTTGTTGCTTCTTTTTCTTGTAAATGACACTCGAAGTGCTTTGAATTTTAAAATCTGCCCACCATTATGTTGGCCAGGACACACCAACTAAGGTGTGTGAATCCTGCGGGTGTGTGCGTCTGTGTGTGTGCGTAGAAACGTGTTTCAATTTTCGAATTTTTATGCGTAATCCTTGGGGTGGATTCTTCCCTTCAACGGCCCCCACATGGGTGGTGGCTGCGAATATTATTTACATACCCCTCGACCCGTTGTTGCATTTTATTCAAATTGAGACATTAGACAAATGAAATTTACACCTATTTCACTTGATTGTTATCGCTTGTATATGCATTTAATTAGAATATTATGTGAATAGGAAATTATATCATTTGCATTTTGTAAGGCAAATAAACATTTATTGGTATTGGTGTCAGGAGAGAGATGAAGTCATTTCAAAATATATACTATATAAACATATATCCAAAAAGCATGCTGGGTATCAAATGTACACAAAAATTCACGAAAAAAACACTCACAATAATTGATATAATTTAATTGGTAAAATTCAAATCAAAATTTTAAGTAGTTGCTAAATTTAAAGTGATGGAATTTAAAACATTAAAGTATACAATTAAATGGGATATCTATGAGGGACAGCCCATAACTGATATAATTGATAAGTAAGTATAATTCTAGATACGATTAAAAGTCAAATTAAAAGTCAAACCTTGTATTTTCTGTAGAAATTTCGACATGGTCATTGAGTTTATGTGGGATAATTGCTTTATGAAGAGCCTAGTCTATGAGGGTTTGGGCCTTTATGAACAGGAGGACATGAAAGAGATCTACTCAAATTATGTGCGACACATTTTACGCAATGAATGTTCCGTAATGATGCTCAGTGAAGATGAAACCGAAATTATAGCTGTGGCTCTTCTCGAATGGATGACAGACGAGTGGCATTCATGGGTATTTCTACCGTCGTCTATACCCAAATGTCTGTTTCAGCAATTGATTATTATGAAAAAAGATTTAATCGACTCTACCAAAAGGAAACTTGGCATCAGCTCCTATGATGCTCTCCATGTCCATGAGGTGGCCTTTCCCGATGAACACTATTTCGATGAGGATTTCCTGATCTGCCTGTTCGATGTCTTTGGCACAGTGGCCCAGCATATGCATATGCCACGTGTTTGCTTCATTGCCCTTAGCTCCTTGGAGCAGGAAGCGGCAGGTTTAGCTGAATATGATGAGATCGGTCGAACTATATATTCAATCTATAAGGTTGGCAATGTACGTCCATTTGATGTTTTGCGTGAACTCGATGAGATGTATGCACTGCTCTTTGAATTGCCTGTGGCGACATTACCATATTACGAGTATATGCCAGGATTTGAGTCATTCCACGAAGCTCTCAGAGCAAAGGAAACCAAAGATGCTAAGGATCATGATATTAAAGAAGAAATTGAATATATTTGAAAGTACTAAAATCTATTTTAATAAATTTACAAGGCATACATTTCAGATTCCAGAACATTTGATTCACCATATTTTGAAGAATTACAAAAAAAGCCTAAAAGTATGCAATTACAACTTAAACTAACACAACATAAAGCTATTAAGCCTTAAGCTATCTCAAGCTTACACGACTAAACAACAAAAAACTATCAAATCAGACACTTGGGAATGGTTTGCCTGGATTTCTATTTATTTAAATTAATTTACTGACTTTTTTGGGACTGACTTTGTTCTCATAATTTTAGAATTTTTATTTTATTTTTGGAATAAGGATCAACTTGTTATCTTGTTTTTCTTAAACAAAAATGTACAATTCACGGTTAAATATAATAATTTGCTAATAGTTTTTTAATGAATAAGTATGAACTTCACTTTTAGCAGACCCTTTCGGTATGGCAAAAAAAAATTGAATTAAATTGAATTGAATACCAAAGTCTAAATATCTATTATTATTACTCAACTTCGCACTTTAGTTGTACCTACCAGGGCTCTAAGTCTTTATTGATTATTATATTGATAGAAAAGTATTCTGAATCAATCCATCGATTTTGTAGTTACTGTAGGGACTACTGTAGTAGACTACTGTAGTAGACTTCTGTAGTAGACTGTCTCTGTGAAATATTATTACTTATCTTACTAATCAAAGTCCCTTTCACCAACTTGGATCAAAATGTAATTTTCTACCTAAATGTTTACCCTAGACTGCACTTTAAAGTCTGTTATTAACACTTTTTTCCAAATTTGGCCCATTCTCTTTTCATTACGTAATTTAATTCAAATTTTAGGTAAGAAAACCCTAAATGTGTGGGTCAATTAAATTGTAAATAAGAAAGGCATTTTTGTCTGGATTGTTGGTAAAATGCATTGAATTAAACTGAATAAAACTAACATTTAAGCTAAAATCTTAAAGAAAATATTAAATTTAGCCTAAAAGTATGCAAAAATGCACAATTTTATAGTTTTTAAAAAATCGGTATAAAATCCTGTTCCTATTGCAAAAATTTTAAAATCAAAATTCTTTTTAAGTCATACTGATGTAGTTGGGAAATTTCACACCTCTAGCATTAAAAATGTAGTTTATGAAAAAAAAAAAATAAATCTGTCCCAGTGTAGATTAGACTAATTCTGTTATCGGAAAAAACCCCAATAAAAAACAAATCACTTCAAGTAATTTTAATTAAACAAGCGAAATTGAGTGCTGATATATTAAATTCAAAGAGATAGGAAAGCTCTCTCATTTTAACGACTCAGAAAGCTCTCTCTAATTACAATTCTAATAAAGCAAACAATTGTTTGCTTTAAAAAACGTATTTTTAATCTTATCCTTTAGACATTAATATTTTTATCCATTTGAAATCTACATGTTTCTTTCACTCCCATGTTTGTATTGCCTAAAACGTTTAAGCCAAATGCTTCGTTGCTAACCAATAAAGAGAGAGATAAAGCAAGGTGATAAGGCAAATTTATAAACATTTATTCTCACATATTCACAGATATTTTTTTTCTCGATTGCACTGACTAAACGCAATTACTAATAGCGATAATTACAGTTTTGATACGCTTTTGGATTGTAGCAGAAGTTGCAAAACATCATCGGCACAGCCCCAGCAGAGAGTGACTCCACTGCCACCATGACCATAGTTGTGAATGACCACCTTTCCGCCCCGCTTTTCCGCCTCCAGACGAAGCTCTCCACGTCCTGGTCGTAGGCCAACCCAATCTTTTAGATGCTGAGCATATTCAATGCCGGGAACAAACCTACGACAACCTTGTAAAATGAATGATTTATCCGAAGGTGAGACGTTCACGTTATAGTCCTTAACTTGATGAGTGCCACCGAGGACTACGGTATCACAGCTGTTGATTTAAATCACTTGAGTACATGTAGGATAGAATAAACACGCCTTGCGACTCACTTGGGGATAATGTAATTGCCATCGTCACTCTCATCCAATATGGCCGTATATATCCAATTGGCTTTGATGCGGGATACTTGTCCTCTTACTGCATACATCTGCTGATCATCTAGTAATTCTCGAGAACCCAAACCCGTGCAGTTTACCACCACATCATACGGCGATGAGAGAATAAAGTTGTCCAAATCTGTGACTTTTTGTCTAACGATTTTTCCACCATTTCGTAGAAAACGCTTCATTAGGAAGGGCAACAACTTGGCCGGCTCTGAAGTGTAAGTGACAAAAGATAGTCCCGATCTGTAAAAAAAAAATTATATCAAAGATGATATATGTAAATCTGATTTTAAATCTTACGTAAACTTCACAGTCCTTCCTTCATTGTAACGCTGCAATTGCTTAGATGTCAAATCGTTTGATCCGTAGACAATATCACGCCAGAAGTCGCCCACACTTGACTCGGTAGTGCTGAGACGAACACACGGTAAAAGGCATACACCAGCCTCGCCGGCATCATCACTCAGCCAAATCTGCTCCAGAAAATCGTGCATACTTTTTGACCATTTGCTAAAGACAAAAAATTAAATTAAAAATATCGTTTTTTTGCATTTTTCTTTTCGTGGAATTACTAGACTTTAGCCTCGTCGGTGCCGCCCAGCAGATATGGTCCCCAGAGACCAGCCGATCCATCTCCAGTCGTATTAGGTGTAAACTCATCCGACACAATGGTTACCTGTATTGGAGTGTTTGGCTCATTGTTTCGATAATGCTCCAGAATTTTAATGGCACTTGATACACCATTGACACCCGCTCCAATAATCGCTATATTCGGCATGACTGTAGCGTACGAATTAAAATCACATACTAACCTAACAGCTGGTTCCGACCTATCTCTGGCCTCTTATCAAATATAAACTGCCATGCAAACTCACAACAAATTCAATGAGTTGATTAGAAAAGCTTTGTGGAAGAGAGAATAAAAAATACATATATTTTTATAAAGGGCTGAGTAAAGATTAAATTCACTATGTTCAGAGTATAAGTTTTCATTTTAAATTCATTGTTGTTAATTTTTACCGAATCATCTAATGAAGTGTCTAAAAAAATGTCGAAAATTGAACTGATCATTATTATTAAATTATTAAACCACTTAAACTGAAATAAAAACTGCGCAGTTTTCTAGACAAGTTTATGCGAAATATGAAGTAATGCTGTCTTAGGTATACAACGCACCAATTGAATCAACTATTTTCAATTTATAAGACAAGGACATTCAATCTCGGTCACTCTTACAAGCACACGTGCACTTTAGCGTCACCACTTAGTAAACAGCCAACTCCGTCCCTTTGACCCACCTTATGAACAACGTTTCTGGTCAGATTTAAATTTGGTATGTCATTAGGTCTAGATAACGGCAAAAAGTGTGTTAAATTTGATTCCAATAATAAAAAAAATGTTGGAAGGCAATCCGCTTCTTTCAAATACCGGAGATGCAATTGGCAACGCAAAATCTGTTAAAATCCGTTAAAATCTACATGTTAAACTTGATGTCTCTAGCTGTATTATAGAAAAATTCAATAAACTGATAACAAAAGATTTCTTGTGCTGCTTTTTTAAGAATTTAATCCATCAAGAGTAGATAAATTCTATGAAGAAAAATGTAGAAATGGTCATTGCTTTGCTTTTAAGTTATTGTGCAAGAGATTATAAGCTTAAGGGGTTACGCCACCCCTGAAAAAAAAAAACATTTTTTTTTTTTGGCTCTAAAAATCCTCTATAGTTTTAAGAATCTTTTACACTTTACATCATATCGGTATTCGAATTAGTTCCGAAGTTACAGCGTTTAGAAGTGAGCGCGGCCGAGTCGGCCCCGACGCGGTACATTTTTTTCTTTTGCGTTTTTCTCGAAACTACTTTTTTTGAACCGGGGTGTCAAATATCTCCGAATCTACTGGACCGATTTGGCTTAAATTTTTACCACATATTCTTAACAGTGTTGGGTATCCGTAGGATTTCCGTAGGAAATTCCACGTAGGATTTTTTTGATTTAAGGTCCTGTTTGGAAGTTATGAATTTTTTTAGCCAAAAATGTTGATGAGCGTTTTTTGTTCAAACAGCCGCCATTTTGCCAAAAAAAAAAATCCTACGTGGGCGGATAGCCATAGCCTTCCTGAATAACAAGATTTTTTTTTCGGTTTTTTCGGGTGATGTTTAGCCGAGAAATTTGACAACCCACCTGCGAGGATTTACAAATCATGGTGGCACTTGCCGGCCCATATCTCCGCCATTTTGTTTTAAAAAAATTGCTTTTTCCTTAAATAAATATTCTTTAAAGTACCCTCAATCTGTGTATAATAAAAGTTTTTTCCTAAATTGTATACTGGCCGCACAGCAATAATTCATTTTTTCACCTGTTTTTTGGACCTCAGGGGTGGCGTAACCCCTTAAGGATATCACGAGGAACATCAAACATCGCAATATATAAATTGTTTTCCTATAATATTGTTAATTCGGAAAATCAAATGTTATATTATTACAGGGACGTTTTCAACTTTTTTTTTTATCTTTACAACCGCTTTTCGAATATAGTCAATTGTTGCCAACATAAATATTAAATACAAAAGAAGCATTAAAACAAAGTATTTAAAGTTTAATAAGCGGTGCAGATAGTGTGCATAGCTTTTGTCCATTACGTCAGGTTACCTAAGGTTAAAAAATGTGTAAAATTTGCTCCCACAAGTATGCTACGATTTTTTGAATCTCTTGCATCTACAAAGTTGTTGTACCAGGCACCCATTAAGTCTCCGAACAGCCATGAAGTATTTACATATTTTTACTTAACTTGAGAGGTGTTTTAAACTAATACGCTGATTTCGACTGCATACTCGGTTTTTGCCCATCACATTAAGATCTTGTGATATCAGGGGATTTAGGATTGGAAAATAGACACCCAAAAGTATACTATAGAAAGTTTAAAATTATTTTTCCGCATTCTTGCCAGATTTTAGAATTTCCTCGTAAAGAAAAACAGCTTTTGTTTGCAAACATTACCAATAAACAATTTGTTAGATGCATAAGATTCCAATAATTTTTTAAAAATGAAAAGATGCAAATTCTTAGAATTCCTATAGCATACTTTTTGGTTTAAATTTTACTCATTTTAGAACCATATCCAAAGTGTAAGATATTATGTTTATAACAAAGAAACGGCTTTTTGATATTTTGTTAATTGCTTTTAAATCATGACTAATATATTAATAGGTTAAAATAATAATGTTTTTAGTCTAATAATTTGTTTATATTATACCATAAAATATTGCAATGAATAATTGCTAGTTACAGGGTCGTGATCAGCCCCCAAATAACTATAAGAGACCTATTGAACTTAAAAACTTTTTCATGACCTTAAAAATATTAGCCAGTGTTATAATTTATTTCCGCCTACCAAAATAAGAGAAAACGCGAAGAAAAATGCTTCCTACTTCACTAGGTACAGTAACCCAAATTATTATTCTTGAGTGGTACTCCAAAACAAAGTGATACGCACTCATAACTAAAATTTTTAAATTAATAATTTTAACTATTTCGTAATCAACTTGAGAAAGAAATCGACTTGCAGCAATATCTTGGAACAATAATAAGCGAAACTTAAAATTTAATTAAATACTTTTCAAGGGCTTGAAAGAAATTCTATATCTTATTATAAATATAGTATATTCGACTATAAATTGGCACCCGTTCATCCAGTTCTATTGCATTACTAAGAAAATGTGCGAGAAATATTGTCAGCTTATTTTGGTCCTTTGCCTTCTGGCCATGACATCGGCGTTGTATCAAACCGATATCAATGCAAGTAAGTAAAAGATCAACTGTGATAAAAGCTTAAAATTTTTAATCTATTGAATTGTTTAGATTTAACAATAGAATCTGCATCCGATGAACCTGTTGAACCCGGACTTATATTCTCTAAAATTGGAAACAAACATTATTTTATTGAGACAAAGGAGAGAAAAAATTGGTTTGATGCATATGCCACATGTCGCCAGATGGGGGCGTATCTTATCGCCTTTAAGACAGATGAGGAATGGAGAGCAATTACAAATTATCTATACAATGGAAACACTCTACGGTACTGGACAGCCGGCACCGATTTGATAAAGGAGGACAACCACATCTGGTTCCCTACATCCGATCCCATAACTTTAAGTATTTGGTATCCTGGAGAGCCAAATAATCATAAGGGCCTGGAGCATTGTGATGAATTAAGGTATTATAGATCCCAAAGTGTGGGATTAAATGATTATTATTGTGATTCAGAAAACCTTTTTATATGCGAATTGCCTTAAGAATTTTTGTTACTATAAATATTAAAATTGATTGTTCCTTTAGTATTATAAACAGTAATAAAAATAAATCGACAGCTATTATGAACTACCTAGACAAATTAAATATCAAAAATGGTTACTGGACATCGGGCACTGATTTGATAAAGCAAGGCAAGCACATCTGGTTCCCTACAGCAGATCCTATAACTTTAAATGTTTGGTATCCTGGAGAGCCAAAAAATAGGGGAGGAAATAGAAACGGACTTAAATGATCATGAATGTGAACTGCAAAGGTTTTATATATGCGAATTACATTTGTACCTTTAAAATTCCAAAAAAACGCAATAATTACATTTTTAAGTTGATACATTTTTAATTCACCAACTAATAAAAATATTAAATGCGCGATTTTTACGAAAATTGTTATTTTAAGAAAGCTTTGTTTTTTATTCAAAAATGTTAGAGACAAAATATGGAAATAGCTTCTAAACAATTTGTAGCTTGCTTAAATTTTAAACTAGAGGTGGAGAACTATCGATGGCACTATCGTTCACTATCGATGGTGCCGACTGTCGATAGTTCTTCGCCTCTTTTCTAAACAATTCAATGCAATTTCTTATTTAAAAAAAAAAAATTAATTAAAAGCGATAATTCCCTAACAAGATATTTTAATTTCTGTTTATAATACTAAAAGAACAATCAACTTAAAATGTCTGTATAGTAACAAAATTGTAAAGGCAATTCACAGATAAAAGACTTTTCTGAATCACAATAAAAATCATTTAACCCCACACTTTGGTATCTATAATACCTCAATTCATCGCAATGCTCCAGGTGATTTCATTTATAATTATTTGGCTCCAAATATTTAAAGTTGGGGGATGGGATGTAGAAAACCAGATGTGGTTGTCCTCCTTTATCAATTCGGTGCCGGATGTCCAGTACCGTAGAAAGTTTTCATTGTCTAGATAATTTGTAATTGCTTTCCATTCCTCAAATGTCTCAAATACGATAAGATGGGTCCTTATCTGGCGACAAATGCGACCAGATTTTAAGTTCGTTTGTCGTAATGAAATAAAACTTTTTTCCAATTTTCGAGAAGATCAGTCCCGATGAAATTGTGCAATTAAAAGCATCAGTTGAATTGTATTAGCAAAAAATTCTGTGAAATTTAAACAATTTTTGTCGATTTTAAAATATGAAGAATTTAAAACAATTGTGCTTCTATAACTCACTTGCGCTCACTCACATAAAGACTTATGATAAGCATAAAAATCACTTTTGATACGTCAAAGTTTCTCTATCCGTCCGTTTGAGTCAGTACATAGTTTTTCTCTCAGAATCGGGATGGAGCTTGGCATTGAAGCTATTTTGGTTAAAGTTCTTCGATTTACATCTAAATTGAGACGACCATTTCGTGTATATTTTTTTTAGGGCCGTCTTTTAGCCTAATTTAACAATAATTGTTTCTAATTGTTTTAACGTTTAACGTTTCACAATTTACAATTTTACTTTTATATATTTAAAAAAAATGTTCAGTTAATAAAGAAGCAAATATGGCTTTTTCTTCTTTACTTAGCCACTGCGAGAATGGTTTTATATCAATCTGCAATCCAGTCAATATAAAAAAAAAAATTCAAGCTAACTATGCCATCTAGTAGTCCTTGAAATACTCTCATAGTTGGCTCTGACTTTGGTTGAAATTTGAAAATGTCAAATAAAAATCGATGTAGGTGCTTCTCGACAGGCTTCTAATCATTCGTTTTCAGACTTTCGAACACATCGTTTCGACTGGCTTCCAAATTTTTAGTACAAAATTCAAAATTAACTTTTTTTCTTAAAAATTAACACCCCCAAAAAAGTAAGTGAAAAAGAAAAACTAGTAAAATCCTTTTACAAAAGGATAGGTGAGTGAGTGATTGTGGTTATAATGCATTTCTTTCCAATGCAGCAAATAAAAACTCAAGATGTGTGACCCCTGCTGCGGACCTTTTGAGGTAAGTTAATCACACGAAACAATTGCAACACAAGTTCCAGTCGGGACACTAAATACACACACACACACATAGCAGACATTATATATTCCTAACACTCGTTCGTAGTGCTCTCCCAAATGTTTAAATGCAGCACAATTGGAGGCATTGCCACAATGTGGTCCAAGGGCTCCGCCACCATTCCCCAAATGCATAACAGTGCAACAGCCACCGCGCATAATATGCAAAAAGCGTGTGGTTTTCACGGAGAAAATCGTACCCGAGCCCATGGTTGTCAATCGTTGTCGACAGATAACCGTACCCAAAGTGGTCGATACCACGAGGGTGATCAAAGTACCGAAACTTATCTGGGTCTCGCAGATGGTACGCGAGCCTAGAGTCATTTATTATCCGTCCATGATACCAGATCCCTATGTGGTGTGTTTCCCCAAACGTGTGTGCGAGCCACGCGAAGTTTGCCAATCGTTATTGTGTCAACCGAAACCTCAGACTATCGATATACCACCACCACGGGAATATTGTTGCTATCCAGCTGGACCGATAAACTTTAAGCCGAGTGCAGCCTGCCCGCCATGCCCGATGGGTTCGTGTGCTTCAAAAGCGCCTTGTTGCCCCTTGCCATGTTTCGGAACAAATCAATATCCGATCGCTGAAGGAGGTTGCGGACCCTGTAGACCGTGTGGCCCTAAAGATCCTTGTAGTCCTTGTGGACCTTCGTCTGCACCTTGTAACTCGTGTGGACCGTTTGATCTTTCTTGTGGACCCTGTGGAGCGTTTTGTTAACCTTGTGTTTTTATTGTGGTCCTCTTCATAACACATCTAAATGTAGTCCTTTTTGTACACCGAAATCAACTCGAGATAGGAGCCTGGGAGACAATTGTCGACACTGTCTATCAAGGTGAGCACAACATGCTTTGCTATTGTCTTGATACGTTCAATCGGCGTTTATCAAGGCGACGCAAACGTATTGTTGGCTCGCCTTGATATTCACTTGTGCCAGTCCAATTTCCTTTCCTTCCCGTCACACGTATCAAGACACATATCCTGCTGCAGGATGGCAATCCTTAAAGCGCCGCTAATTGCATTCTACTTTATTTTGCAGCCCCGTGGATGCCGTAGTCGTGAATTGCGTTGTGGTATTATGTACACCACTTGTGATTGTATCAAGCGTAATGGACTGCAGGATAAATGCCCACGATCGGCGTGCCAAGGACGACCCGCATGCATGTGCTTCCCGGTGCCAACTTGCGGACCGGCTGCATTCCCATTGCGTTATGCCAACATGACAATGGGAGCCAACAATAAGCGCATGCGTTGCGCAGCATCAGGGGCTTCGTCTGGTGGAGGCGGCAGCAATGGAGGACGTGCCTGCGGCGGTGGAAGCGGAAACGGTGGAGGATGCTGTGCTCCATGTAATGACACACCTTGCTGTGGCCCTCACAGTCCGCCATGCGGTGCCCCGGCACCGATACCGTGCTCACCCGTTCCTGGTATGTGCGCTCCGCCATTACCAGAGGGCGGTATACCCGATCCACGTGTATGGAACTTTTGTAATACGCCACCCACGTATCCATGTAAGTGACCCAACCAACCACACGATTCCTTCTGATCCTACTTCCCTTGGGTGTATCATGGGGCACCGTATGTCTACGACTGAGTTAGCCACAGCATTATCTTAGTTCAAGTTGTTTCTATAACTTTTTTTGTACTTAACCAACAAAGGTCCTAGTCATTTCCTGAGCAAAAAGGAGGAAAACATGCCATGTGTTTGGTGTGCACCTTGCAAAGCTCATTGCTATAATACGCCACCGAAATGCTGTTGCTAAAGAACTCCCACCCAATTCACATAGAAAGTTAATTTTTAAGAGGAAAATAGTGTAAAAACACAAATCATTCTTTCTTTAACCCTAAATTCTAAATTCTATTCCCTTGTCCCCATGTAAGTAGGTGTTATAGCTGGTTTATTCATATGCTTACCATTCCTCGTCCTTCTAGGTGGTTTCTAATTAAGGAGTGGCCGATACATAGCAGTCTATCCAATATATGGTAGAGGAGAAACTGAGATCCATCAGTGCCACATCTATCGTTAAACACATCGGAAGCAGTGAAACCAATGGGAAAAATGGACGTGTTGACAAAGTATTTGTTTTTGGTGGGATCTAAATTTGAAGCAAGTTGAATTCTGAAAGTGTATAGTAGTAGCATCGCCATTCACCACCTGGTGATCCCCAAGAAATATTGGAAACATTGGCGAATCACTAGCTTACGCCTATTCTTCAACTATTGCTAAATTCCTATTTCGATTTTCAATTCTTGGCCTTTATCAAAATTTTTAGTTATACAAAATTTGGACTTGCATTTCTTTATTTTTTTTTTCTCTTTGGAATAAACATAAATTCTCTGAAAACATAAATACATTGGTTTTAATTTAATTGGTATACAGGTTTAGAATAAACCGCTTTTCTAGGGACTTTGGCTGGGCACGAAGTAATGTAATTTTAAGGCTGACAATAGAATAAGAATATATAATTTGGCACTTTGCAAATGTCTACAGCTCATTCATTCTTACATCTATATAAGTGGACAATATTAAAGGGCTTGGCCTTCTTTAACAATTCAAATCAAATACAATAAAAAGATTGTATTTTTCCTCTTTCCGATTTTTAAGGATGACAATAGAATAAGAATTTATAATTTAGTTCGGTCTTTATGTAGCACTTCGCAATGTGTCCAGCTCATTCGTAAAAATATCAGTTTTTTAAATTTTAGAAATATTATATCTATGTATATATACACAGATGTTAACCAACTTTATAACTTTATGGTCAATATTCAAGGGCTTAGCCAGGTATGGTTAGAAATATACACCTAGAAATTTTTCCTTTTTTTAAGAATACAATTTTTTTTTTAAGAATTCGAATCCAAAATACTTTTAAAAGTAATGGAATTCCGAAGGCAACTACAGATTATAGTATAATCATTATACTATTTGAATTATTTACAAAAACCGAAATACTGGTCAGAGCCACATAATTCAACAGGAAGATAATCTTTACATAATTTTAGGTTCACTTTTTTTTTTTGTTTCGAAAGTCAAAAATAGAAGTAAATTTTTGTTTGTTTGCTGCATCTTTAAGTTAGTATGTATTTAAATAGTTTAATGGCTTAAATTTGGGTTTGCTATTATCATTAATGTGCAATATTAATATTTGTTTGAAAAGTATTTGGAACGCCCATTCTTCGAACAATATCATAATTACAGTTACTTAAGTACATTTGTACTGATTCTTATTAAAATTCAAGGATGAATATTTACCTTGTAATGTTATGCCGGAGTGTGTTATGTTTTTATACCATACACCCATATAGGGTGAAATGGTAGATTAAAGTCGCCAAAATGTATGTAACAGGCAGAAGGAAGCATCTCCGACCCCACAAAGTATATATATTCTTGATCAGGTTCAACAACCAAGTCGCTCTAGCCGTATGAACACCTAGATCTCGGAGACTGTAAGAGCTAGAGCCACCAAATTTGGTATGTAGACTCGTGTAGTATGTAGAGTGATCAAGTTTATTTCAAATTTTATAGATTTAGAATAAACAGAATCTTTGGCTGGGCAATAGAATAAGAATATAATTTGATTGAGTCTTTTTTGTAGCACTTTGCAATGTCTACAGCTCATTCAATACGATCAGTTTTTTAATTTTAGAATCCATAATAATACATCTATACTATATACACAGATTTTAACCATTTTTATAACTTTCTGATTCAAGGGCTTAGCCAGGTGTGGTTAGAAATATACCCACTAGAAATTTGTACTTTTTTTTAAGAATACAATTTTAAGAATTCAAATCAAGTATGGAGTTCTCAAGGCCGACACTGCAGATTATACAATTTGAATTATTTAAAAAAAAAAACAGAAAATATTGGTTAAAGCCGTCACACTTATCAAGAAACAGGAAGATAATCTTTACAAAATTTTAGGAGCACCTCTTTAATGGGATATACAATTCCAAGTAATTGAATAGGGACATGATTTTCTTTATCAATTGACCACTTTTTACCAAAAATAACCCAACCATGATAAATATAATTTTTTGCCCCTTTTTTTATAAATTTTCTCAGCATTTTGTCAGAAAAAGCATTTTTTTTTAAGTTGGTATGTATTTAAATAAAGAGGTTAATCGCTTACATTTGGTTTTTTTCATTATCATTATGAGCAATATTAATATTTATCTGAAAAGTATTTGGAACGCCCATTCTTCAAAACAATATTGATTCTTTTTGGAATTCAAGGATAAATTTGTAGGGTTATGTCGAAGTGTGTTATGTTTTTCAAATCGGTGCTCATAATTTCTCGAAAATTACTTAACCGACACGCAGTTTTTGTCACAGGACTTGTTTTTTGAATATGAAAGGGTTGTCTTTAAGAAGTCTCAAGGATCTAACATTATCCTATACAATTGTTTTTTGTTTATCATACAGAAAATTTTCAAATCTTTAAATAAACTATATTCAGATAAATGATCAATATTCAACGGTTCTCGTTGTAAATCCTTTCAAAAATCATATTTCTTAGGGCTTTCAGATTTATAAGTATATCCCCTTAAGACGAAAATTGTTAGCTCACTGTGTTTACTCATTTACTTTGTTTTCTTTATTTTTTTTAAATGCAACTTTTTGTATCAGGCGATCAGCAAGTGTATGAAAGTTGTTTTTAAAATGCATTTCTCTGATACGTGATACAGAAGTACTTCTTGATAAGCCTCAACAACTAGAGTGTTTACAAAGCAAATTTGATGTTGATTAGGGCGAAAGCCTACAGATCCCAATAACAGCGAATAAACACTTTCAATTTTGTTTATGGTTCGTATACAACTAACAATAAGTCAGTTGAATCCCACGTAAATACTCAAACGAAATGGTTTGTCAAGTTTGTGACGACTTTTTAAAAATATGCTTAACTAATATGCTTTTGATTTTTGTATCATTTTTCAAAAAAACAATTAAACAAAAAAATATTAAAATGGAGAAAATGTACGTAGTTTGCATTATTTATTGCTCGCTATTACTATTCGTTACTTTCGTTTTAATACTAGTCGTTGCCCTACAGACTAGTTTTTACATGGATTATGAAGTCCCTACTACAACAACTTGTTCGGACAAAGACTGAAGATCCACGAATTGTATCCGGTTAGTATAAATCTTTAATATGACGACCAAAGTAAATGAATGATTTCTTTATTACAGTTTAAAATTTGAAAAAGATGATATCGTTTTTGCCGATTGACATTGTAATATCCCTTGAGTTATAATGAGTTAAAGCATATATATGTTCAATAAAACAACTACTAGAAGCCTTGAGTACTTTTAACTAGCTATAAATAGATAGAACATTTTTATAACACATATAATTTAGTATATATACTCATTTGAAAATGACACCAATAAATGTTTTAGTATAAAAATCATCACATTACAGAACTGACCTTGCTAGAGGTCTGAAATTTTGAAAGAATATCAGGTATGACTAAAATATAACTTTTGTTTCTATAATTTTGCAATGGGATATCTTCAAAACATAAAAATTTCGCCTTATTGCATAATTTTAGGCTAAATTTCATATTTTCTTTTAGATTCTAGCTCAAATGTTGGTTTAATTCAGTTTAATTCCATGCATTTTAGCAACAAACCAGTATAGAATTGCTTTGTCATTTCAATTTTTGTTGACCCACACTTTAACATTTCTAAAATTTTTGATTCGATGCCACAATGAATTTATGAATGTATGAATTTTCAGGCAACTACGCGAAAATCTCAATACAATTTACATTTCTGGCGCAATCTGGCAAAATGTGCCGTGTAATGAAGTGTTGTTTTTTTCTTAATAAATTTTTAGTACTCCTCAAAAAAAGATGAGCTAGGTCTGACATTTTACCAGTTTTTCAAGTCGATCGAATAACCAATACATTTTAAATCATAGCTAGTTTAGAAAGAAATGAGTTAGGCAAAAAATGTTCAAAAAATAAAACTAGTTTTTTGATATTTGTACGATTTTTGACTGATTTGCTTCTATTATTATTGTCATCAAAAAGTTGCTATACATAAAAAGGATACGATGAGTAAAGGAAGTACAATCTGTTTAATAATGGCAATTATTATTGTAACTTTAATCTTTCTCACAATATTGATAGTTGGAATAATCATGTTTTCGAACAAAAGTGTTTCAAATACGATTGCAAACCGTAAATATGCACAAATTTTACAAAAAGTCTTTTGTTGAATACTTTTAAATACCCTCAAAGGTTCTTTACGGCGCCAAAGTTAAATTTTCAAAGTGTGGGCAGAAGAAATTGAGCAATAGATGGCGCCTCGAAAATTTGAGGACGATTTCGTCCTTTGCTAACCATTTCGACCATTCCTGGTGTCGCTCCCTCGCGAAACTTTTTTACACTACTGACAGGAAAATTAAAAGTTGGAATTATTTTAAAATTAATAAATTTAAAAAAGCGTTTAACTTATTTATTTAATTACTTCAACTTTATGCACTGGAAATTTCATGTATTTTCTTGCCATTTGTTTTACCTATTGTAAATTATATTGAATTTTATGTTATTTTCACACTTAGTATTAATGTAATTACACCATTATTATTATTATTATTTATTAATTCTGCTAAAAAGGATTAAACTTAAATAAAGAATAACAAACATAAGTTTCATCATAAATTATTATTGATATTAACAGTTGGAAATCAATAATATAAAATAAGAATACCAAAGAATTTAGAAATATCAAAACAGATTATATTTTGCTTATTAATAATTAAGATTTAATTAGATTAGACAACAATTCATAGCAGTTTTGTGTGAAAATTTACAATATAATTATCTAAATTTTTTTTTGAGAAATTCGATTGAACAAAAGTAATGACAAAATCTTGTAACCAAACTAAATCTAACAAGCTTTGAAGAAATTTGATTGGAAAAATGAAAATATAAAAATATAGAATGCGGGCTAAGACTAAAGACTGATATGTATGGATTTACTTGTCAATGATATAGAAATGTGTAATTAAATCCAACTTTACACATTTATTGACTAAAAATTTTCAAGAAACTATTTGGTTATTATGTCAGATGTACTGTATCAAGATCCCTTGCAGGGAGAACCATTTGCTCAATTGCCTACTCCTAAATCATTGGATCCGATACCAAAGAGCATAAGTTTGACCGATCCGATAATGCTCAGATATACTTTGTGTCTTAGTATCGTGATACGAAATTGCTTTCATGTCTATCTGTGTTGGCGCCAATTCCGTTTATGCAAAAGATCTCAAGAACCTCCACCTCAAATGCTGGGTATAATGTCGCAAGCCACTTTCGATTCATCAAAGGATAGGGAAATGCGTACAGTGGAGCTTCAACTTATTCGCTATATCTTTGATGCGATACTAAGCTGCTTGGAATTGCATTGTGGAGTATTTCCATATCTTTGGAAACTCACTATGTTGTGGTATCGTCGAATCGGAGATGATGTGTGGCAGAATTTGGTCTTTATGGTAATATTTTCCACCTACATGGTAATGCGGACAATACCATCGGTTTTGTATGATAAGCTAGTACTGGAACCATATTACGGTGCCGATCCAGAAAAGGTGCGCACCCTGGTGGGTCTCTTATGTGCCTCGGCCTTCCTTATTGTCCTGGTGCAGGTTGCCCTGATACCAATCACTGTCATTTTTCTGTTCATCGAAGGTAATGGAGGTTGGTATTTTGTGCTATGGATTTGGGGTTTCCTATTTGTTCTTTCGATTGTGTGCCTGTTGTTCTTCAGTCTGTTTGGAGCTCCTTGCCTGGGTAAGAGTACCAAACTACCCGAGGGTAATCTCCGCAAGGAGCTAACCAAAGTTTTTAGTGATTTTAAATTTCCATCTAATCGAGTCTATGTGGTTCAAACATTTCACATTAGCAATGCTACGGCTTATGTCTGGGGCTGTTGCTGTTGTAAGCGTCTGATTATATTGGACAATTTGATCTATAATCGTGGCAAACCAATCGAAGAACTTCATGAGGATGAGGTTGGATTGGGGCTTAAGGACGAACAATTGGCCGCGTTTCTGGCCCATCTATTGTCCCATTGGCGTAGATATCACTTGTTTAAATCCTTCACCATGGTACACATTAGTTTACTTATCTATTTATTGTTGTTCGGCACTTGCTATCGGCAGCAAACATTGTATGAAGCAGCTGGATTCTCATATGAATTCTATCCCCGTATTGTGGGCTATTGGTTAGTTTACAAGTATGTAATGCCTCCATATCTGACCATCACCAATTGGATTATATTCTATTTTATACGTCACTTTGAGTACTCGGCGGATAAATACGCCTGGAAATTGGGCTATAGTCAAGACCTAAAATCGGCTCTACTTAAATTATTTGCGGACAACCGTCTCTTCCCCATGGTTGATCATTGGTATCTCATGTGGCATCGAGTGAGGCCATCTATTCTGCAACGTCTCAGTAATTTGCATCGTTTGGAAGTGGGATCTCGAGCAACAAGGTTGGAGTTAATCTGATTGCACTTGTTTTTTTGTGTTGTTCATTAGAGAAGGAAGTAAAAGAAATAAACAGGATCAGAAGAGAGAATTTAAATTTGTGCTAATTCATTTATATCAAAATTCATAAGACTTTGTAATTTCTTCAGAAATTTCTTGAAATAAAAGTTGTTTCTTAGGTTATCAAAACCTGAATTTAGCTAATTGATTTTACTCCAATTACGATATATTAAACAATGAGGATATTTCAAAAGTCTTGAAAAGATTCTCTGTAGTATTCAGTTGGATATTCATAGATGATAGTAATTTACATAGTTAAGTGAAAATGGGGTCAAAAATCTTATAGTCTTTGATGTTATAGTAAGCACTATGATGGCCATAATAGTTTGAGCCAAAAACCATGGCCCATGCTTAAAAATAGAGAATGAACTAATTTCGTGCGGGCCTGAACTTAAACCTAGACTCTACGCGCTCATCCTTGACCTAGAGCTTCGCACATCCGAAAATGCACAAAAATTCCTTGATTTTCATCCATTTTTCCAGTGTTCCAGTGTCAAAAATTCTCAATATACATTCATACATGCATGTATAGAGTTCAATGACGTATTATTGAAAATTATTGATATTCGTCAAGTGTTTGAGCCTTAAAACCAGGATTGTTGTTCATCGCTCGTTTCCAACTTCTTGCCTTTTTTTACTAGTAAGTCTTCAAAGCATCCTGATAATCATACTGATAAAATGGTTTTTAAAATATATTTACCATACTGATTAATTTTGGTTTTTTGATCAGCTTCGGCCTTAAAATAATGTTTAGATCCGTTTATATGGTATATTGTAACATATTGCATTGAGGAATTTGTAGCTTGATCAGACAGAGATTCAGTTTGGTTAACCACAAGTTCGAGGTTTAAGTTTAAGTCAAAACGTAATCATAATTTCACCTTAATTCATAATCTACAATCCATTGACTTCGGACTAAATGGTATTGCATGAATTCAATATAAGTTTAAGACAGATTTGGAAACTTCTTTAAGAACAAAATTTTGGTCTGCCACCTTTTAAAAACCAAACAGAAAAATGGTTTTATTTTGTTTTGTAATTTTTATTAAAAATGTAAATTTTGAAAATGCGGAATACCATAGTTGTTTTTTTTTTCTTTGTTTTTTTTTATTATTTTTTTTTTGTTTTTAACTATTATCATTCATTTTGTAATATTGGGATGCACAAATAAATTTTTTGTTGTTGACTTGTCTCACATTTTCATCATTATCATTCATTGGGATTACATTTATTATGTTGCATTATGCAATGGTATTATGAGTGTATCATGTTTAATATATATCCATATATTTATGTATATATAGGTATGTAATTTGTCGATCACAACTAAAGATAAATATATATAAACCAGAATCAAGCGCAGCTATTTGGGAGGCGGATGGGCAATTGTATATATATGTATATGTATACATACATATATGTGGATATGCAGATAACTAAACAAAATTTAAAGCATAGCTATGAAGAAGCCATTTCACGGGATGGGATTAAATGACTTGAGATGGGAATAATGTGAACTGAGCTGTATATAGAAGGAGTTGGGTACATACATACATCAAGTATTTTGCACACAGATGGAGACTTTCATTTCTTTCAGAAAATGTTCTAAACTTCAGATACAGAATTCTCTTGATTACCTTTTATTCTCATCTTATGTTATATACGTTTTCACAACAAGCTGAATTCGTTATTTCAAAATGGATTCGATTTGAATTTGTTTTCATTTTATGTTTGCCTAACATATACATACACACACACATGTATAATTTATAGATTTTATCAATACATACACTATATATATATTCATTTTCTAGGCATATCCAATATTGCGCGAAGCAAGCAATTTGTTATACATACATCTAAACATCTTCTTTAGTTCTTTTGATGGAGAAGCAACTGTTGTAATACAATTTTTTAAATTTGGTTTTCAATTTGTTTTTACTTTTTTGGGTTTTGTTTTTTTGTATTTATTTCAAATCGGTTTTTTGTCTATATATGTGTATATATTTTTTTTTGGCCACGTCGCTAAAATGATGTTAATGCGGTGGTTATTTTTGTTTTGCGAAATGTTGTTTCAGTTTTTATAGTTCGGTTGTTGAGCTTAGAAAATGCACCATGATAATCCGGACGCATCTGCTCGTCCTTTGAAAACACGCCGCCTTCATCCCAAAAATGTTGTTGAATCGATCCTTTACTGCTCCTCATCGCCCAATTCATGCTTGATTTTCGAAAAATCGAAAATCTCTCCAGTGCCGCGCTTGAAAATGTTCAAAACATCCAAACAAGTGGTCTCAAAATGCGTGGTAGCATCATAGGATTCCGAGATGAATATTTGCGAATCGGTACCATCATCGATTGGCTCCAAATAATCGGAAATTGTAACGAACTTTTGTGCTATCGGTTCGAGCAAATCGAGGCCAGGCTTAATCTCCACCTCGGGAGTATCAGTTTCCACAGTTGTGGATACCATGCCGACAAACCAACCCTTGGCAGCCACCTGATGGGTGGAGCTAACCAATGATACATAAATGTCCGATTTGCGACCAACTTGCTTCTGTGGAATGATAATTTGAGTGGAAAGACCATCCTTGGTGCTGGCCACCGGATGATCCAAGATGCAAATACAACGTATAACCTTGCCACGCTTGCGAACCTGAAAATAAATAAGGAGATCAAGATATTACAAAATACGATTTGGAAAAAGAATTCAAGTAAAAAGTAATAATCCATAAACATATAGTCCCTGATTAACTTCTTTAAATTTAACCAACTTAATGGACCAAAAAACAGGTTTTGTTTTCGTTTCTGAAATTGTTGTAAAATATTTCATTATTGTTTTTTACAAAAAACTTCTTACAAAAAATTTATAATCGTTTCCTTTGACGAAATGATTGGTTTTTATGAGTTAAAACACATAGTAATAGTAAGACGATTAAATTTCTAGTCTGGAGATAACTATAAACAAAATTCCGACAGACTGATATGTACATATTTAATTACAGATTATTGTACAATTTTTACTCAATGTGATTTCCTGATAAAGGCAATTGTAATTTAAAGATTTAAGAATACCTATATTGTTTTGAAATTCGAATTGGCTGAAAGTTTTTAAAGAAACTAAACGAGTTGGAGATATTCAATCAATCAATTGAATACAAAAGTTTATAGTCTAAACAAAGGAAAGTCTTTTCTATTTATATATAATCGAAACCTTCCTGTTTCTAGTATCAAACCATAAATTAACGAGAAACCATTTCTTACCTTATCGGGCACATAACTGGGATCGCAATAGACCTGCTTGCATTTGGCAATTTCATCGCCAGAACGCACACCCACCACCTTGCCGCCTTCACCCAAAACAATTTCATCGATGGGCTTGTCCAGCATATAGGTGCCGCCATAGATAGCCGAGAGACGAGCGAATCCCTGAGGCAATTCACCCAGACCGTACATTGGATACAGATATGGCGATTTGCCATATCTCGCCAATGAATCGGAATATAACTTAATGCGTCTTATGGTATTAACAGCCGGCTCATTCAAATACTCATCATCACGGAACAAGGCCAGGGCATGGCCAGTGAAATCCTGCGTATTCTTATCCAATCCAAACTTATCATACAATCCCTGCATATTGGCTTTAGTTGGATCGAAATCCTTCCAGGTCTTTGGATCATCTTCCCTGAAGTCCTGCACATAGATGAGGAAGTTGCGGAAGCGACGCTTCTCGAACATACCTGGCAAGTGTGGAAAGGAAGTAAAAAGAAATTTGATTAGTCAGCAAATTGAAAAAACATAAGGGTGCGTTTGGGTTTCAAATTTCCATATATGAATGTAAGTTTGTATCTAACTACAGGGCCGAGCCGCATAAACTGAAACCGTTAATTTAGTGTGGCATTGTGCCCTGTCACTACCACCATTTGGCTAACCTATGACGTCATTTTGACCACATAAGCTACATGTACATAAAATTTGTATGTGCAATGCATGCTAAAAAAAATGGTTAACTTTGAAAGTTATTACAGTCATTACCCACAATAGCGTATGCATATGTTTTTACTTAATATATAAATATATCATAAAAATTCTGTCTATATATTATTATAAACCATATATTAGATGAATATAAAAATATAAATTTTTATGTCATAGTTAAAAAATTTTCTTTTCGAAAATTACAGTAGTATTTATTTTTACGAATTGTATGGGTAAAAATTTTTGAGGGCTTTAAATTTCAAGAATTGAATTTTTATATTGTATATATAAGTTTTTTTGTTCGTGAAATTTATAATTTGTACAAACTTAACACTCAGTTTTGTAATGATTTTTAAAAATATCAAAGTTTTTAATAGGTTTTAGTAGATCTGGCCTATATAATGGCCTCTAAAATGAAGCTCATAAATGTAAGTTTTATACAGAATTTGCAAAAATAGTGTCTAAGATAGGTGTAAAAAAGAATAGTTAAAATCGTTGACCCAGCTTTAAAAAAAAAGCTATTTTAAGTAATGGTAACCACTTTAAAGAATACAATTACAAAAAGGCTACATTAGGGGAGTTCTACTGTATAAGTGAAAGGGTTCAATGTGCCAGCAAACACACAAAAAATATAATTTATTAGCAAAGAAAATTGCATTGCGAATAACAAAAAAAAAAAAAGCGAAAACCCCAAACCCAATTTCAAATAGAGCGTACAGCAGCAACAACTAATTGCAACAAAATGAGAAAAAATGATTAAAAAATCATTTTCATGTCTGCTATAGACAAGAGGAGCAATTTGGGCAAAAAATGATTCACCGGTGCGGGTTAATTACTTAAAAGCTGTCAGAGTTGCCACCTGAGGGGAATTATTACTAAGCTAGGCTAAAGCTCTTTACCGCTACAAAATAAATGACTAGGAATAAATTCAATTAAATAAATTTAAAATTGATGTAAATAATTTAAATGCAAATATATGGGTACATATATATATACATCCAATCAGCAGGGGGCGAAACGCAAATACGTGTCACAGCAACAACAACAACAAGCAGCGAGTGTAACGAGTTAGACAGAGAGACAAAGAAATATGGAGAAAACGCAAAATGTATGGATGTGTGTGTGTGTGTTTGTGTGTCTGTGGGGGCAAAAAGCGGAGTGGGCTAAGTAAGGAGATAAGTAACCAAATACATACATACAAATGCAGCAAAAGAAAAAAAGAAGTTTTTTTTCAACACTATGGAATTTTTTAGGAAATAGATTTACCCATGAGATCAGATGCCAGAGCCTCCTTTTGATCAACCGGCACTTTGGCAATTTTTCCACCCTTGTAAACGTAACTGCCCTCAATCGACTTGAACTCCAGATAGCGGGTCACGCCCGTGTGTATTAACAGTTTCACCAATTGTCCATTGGCCATCAGGAATTTGGGTATCAAATCGACATTCCAATCCCGGCCACGCCCGAATCGTTCACCGGGCGCCTCCAAGCCATAGCGCTGGAAGAGCTCCTCCAGCGGCGTTATCGAGGCTGATTCGCCGCCATAGTATTTATTACGATCAATATGCAAGACTTTCTTGCCGGAAACGGACAGCATGCCACTGAGTATGCACTCCTTCAGGCCAGTGCCCAGCACAATTGCGTCGTATTCCTCATTCATTTTGGCTACGGCAGCAAGTTTTCCTCTTTTTTATTATTAAATTAAATTACAAGCACAATCGAAAAATTTTTTCACTTGGCGACGACGTTGCGGCTGCTGTTAGAATTGCGTTCAATAAATTTTCTCTACTCGTTTCAGTTCTTGCTCTTTCCTCTTTGCTACGCCTTCGCTCGTTATCTTTGGTGCAAAGTTTCGTTTGTGTTGCAGTGTTGAGGAGCAGCGAGTCGACTTGAATGGGGGTGGAAACTCTAAGTGGCGCGGAATTTCAACATTTCACAATTACAACAAATTTTGACCGATTTTAGACAAATACAAAAAACACACACATAAATGAAAGAGTTTAACTAAACTAAAACAGGGCCAAAAACTAATACAGTTCAAAATCAAAAACTACTTGGATTTTCAAATTGCAAATTACTATTTGTTAAAGGTTGAAATTTGATTGCCCACTGGAAGAGAGGGACGATGGAGACAGATGGCTTTTGACTAGTATTATTTCTAAGATAATTATATAAAATAAGCCTAAAGTTGGAGTAATGGGACTCTAAAGATTTGTCGCAAAATCACAACTTGTTGCTTCGTTTAGAACATTTAGTGGTAAGCGATGTGTTAAACACCTATTACTATTTCAATTGAATGGAAAAAATAGATATCGCTTTAGTCTTTGATGTTCTCTTGTTTCAAGTGTAAATCATCGTTTATACACTTTCCATGTTTCTCATAATTTTGATGTAAAACAGTGATCTTGAATATTGCTGATGGCTGGTGCAGGCATTTCATGCAGAATGGTATCTCTAAATGCATAATCCATTGACGCGGCAGGTACTTGTGGAACCTATGAGAGGAAATGGTTTTGTTGTTCCAGGAGCTGTTCGAATAGCTCAGCTCAGCTCAGCTTATTAAAAGAACAAAAGTTAAAAACAAAAAATAATCATACCGGCTAAAAGTCTGAAAAATATGGAACTAGTTTTCAAATGATCCGCCACTGCTTGTATTAGAGATGTGAACAAAATCATCGATATCATCAGAATTGCACAATTTGTTTAGCTTTATTAAAATAAACCATTTTTATTGGTCCGCTTTATTATTGAACTGATTCAACTCACTCTTACTCTGAAAGATGTCCTTTTCGTTTGTTGCCACTAATTCAAAAGTAAATGATTTGCATTGAAATGACCCGCTCGATAAAACACTATTAATAATAATGGTTTTCAGTATTTGAAAGCATTTAAAACGAATATAAAAACAAACTAGATAGATAAAAAAATCCTAATTTTGTAAACAAACAAAAGAGCTGTCTTCCAATAAAAGTGCCACCACCGTAAAAGTTTCTTAAATAAGGCAACAAGAACAGAAAATTATACTATTAATATAGAAAAAATAGCAAAATGAATATTTTGTCTTATACTTGCTATACAAACAGAACTGTTTTTTGATTATGAATTTCAAGATATATTTCATATAATACTCTTACTTAGTCAAAGTAATTTAGCATAATGATAAAAATGAGATTAATATAATTGTACATTATTTATCATAGAATTTACGGGGTCAAAGCAGTTTCTAAACCAATTACCATGGAACAACAAAAAACAATTAAAATCTAAGGACCTGATCCAGGATACAAACTTTAATTAACATTTATATTTATTAAAATAGTTTATCTAAGCTACGATTGCTGCTCGTCTCTTCAAATTGACATGTCAGCTACTAATAAAATGCAATTATACATACATATTGAGATGATGATCCGGATTCTAAAGGTCCTAGGTCTAAAAGTAAAACTTTAAAATTTCTAACTAAAGTTTGTTAAAAAAAAGTAGCTAAAATAAAAACAGCTAAATTCAACTTATTAAATTCAATGTTGTTATTATTTCATCGAGGAACACCAACTCATAATTTTCAACTCTTAATCTTAAATAAATAAATATCAGTATTTGAAACGACTAAAGGATCACATTAATATGTAAGCAACGTATCTCGATCTCTTTAAGGAGCAAGGGGGAAAAAAACCATTTTTGGTGCAATTTTTATGCACACAAATGTTTCGTGTGACTTATTCGATTAGTAAAGGGGAAATACAGTTTTGATGCGGATTACATAACTAAAAATTGTAACAAATTTGATATGAGTACATAACATATCATCTATCTGGCAAATGTATTGGCTCTAACTCATTTGTCACACAGCTTGGCCAAAAATATTCTTTTTGGGCTTTACAAATTTTAATATAATATATATATAATATATATATATTTAAGGCTCCAATTATATAAAAAAAAAAACTATTCTTAATGAGAATAACGATTATTATTACAAAGTTCTTGTTTCCTGGTTGTAAGAGGTTTAGATTTGCCAATTAAATGTAATTTAACACAGTTAGGTAACTTTAAATTTTCGCTCCTATATAAGAGGAATTGTCTTGGGTGTGGTTTTTACAGTCAACTTTCACCATGTGGTCGTCTAACAGTGTGGTTCCTTCTCTTTGCCTCCTACTCATTATCTGTTCTGCTGTCGAGGTCATTGGCATCATTGGCGGGCGATATGCTCGTTTAGGAATGTTTCCGCATCATGTCTCTTTGCACGCATATAACACTTATATAGCTGGAGGTTCCTTGGTATCAGCAACCTTTGTCCTTACCTGTGCGCACTGCATTATCCACGACTTAAACATTTATACGATTCGTGCGGGCACTATCGATTTAAAAGACACCGGTTTTCAAACATTGCTTCCTAAAGAATTCATCCGTCACCCGAAGCATGATCCTGAGACGTTTGATTACGATATTGGACTGATTCGCTTAACCAAACCAGCTATATTAAATGACAATGTGCAAATAATTCCTATGGCCCCTAGCGATGCCATCTATGTAAAAGATACACTTGCAATTACCATGGGATATGGTGATATCGATCCAATTAAAACTAGGCAAGATTGTCTGAAATATGTATACATTCATATATGGGGTCCAGAACTTTGCAATGATGACCATTTTATGAGCATAACGAAACACGGCATGATTTGCGCAGGAGAAGACGATGGACGAGACGATCCATGCGATGGAGATTCCGGTGGCGGATTGGTTGTGAATCAAGTAGTTATGGGGGTTTTTTTTATGAACTACGGTTGTGGCCTAGAACATTTTCCAACCGTGTATGAATTTGTGCCATACCATCGCCAGTGGATAGATGAGGTTATGAATTCTCAGTATGTCCGGAAAAAGAAAAACTATTGGAATAACACCATGAATGCTCACAATGTTCGGCACAAGAATTGTAACCATTTCAATTCAACCCAAAATCCATAAATTCAGTTTGAAAAATGTATAATTAATAAATAATGTAAATTAAGTTAGAAGTGGTGAAAACAATAATAAATTCGGAATCAATTAGCAACACCTGAATCTTGCTCGTTCTGGAAATGGCTTCTTCTTTGCTGATGTCATCATTGAAAAATAGCATTTGCGAATACTGAAATCTAGCTTTAGCCCATTCACTTTTCAAGACTGAAATCTCGAGTAGCTTAAGTAAATATTTACCATATAGTAGTCCGATCCTGATAATTTTCAAACTTTAGCTTACTCGGGTAATTAAAAGCACAAAAAAAAATGTCATCCCGATAGCTCTGAAGATGGCTAAATAAAAGGCATACGCACCGACGGACATGGCCATATCAACTGATATACTTTAGGTCGGAAACGTCTCCTTCTGTGCGTTACAAACATCTGACCAATTTTATAATACTCTCTGCAAGGGTTTAAAAAACACTGTTGGCCGATAAATAGTCGGTATCGGCAAGTTAGTGATATTTCGATTGCATGCTGGCCCTAGTGATCTTTTTGATCTATCCAAAAAAGTTACGGCGAATAGTAACGTAAGCGAGCAAAACATGTTGGAGTTGGGCTCATCGGTTGCAGTTCGCCTCATTCGTATGACGTTGGCATCAATTGCTCAATTGCTCGATCTAGACGTGGTTGCAAGGAGTTCGATGGTGGTTCATAGCGAACTCGCGTTGTTGTTGTTTTTTTTTCCCGTTTTTTTTTATTGTTGTTTTTGTTTT
Source organism: Drosophila willistoni (assembly GCF_018902025.1). Lineage (NCBI taxonomy): Eukaryota > Metazoa > Arthropoda > Insecta > Diptera > Drosophilidae > Drosophila > Drosophila willistoni. The sequence goes on from NW_025814050.1 coordinate 8,282,479, forward strand.
CAAGCTGAAAAGTCGTGTGCGGGTGGTGAAAAGTGCGTCCGCGCGAGTGCAAAATTAATATTTTCGGTTGTTACGTTTTTTGCTTGGAACGTCGTTTGTTGTTTTCCTTTTCCTTCTTTGTTTGGTGTGAAAGAAATTTGATAAATGAAAAGGAAATGTGAAAGAGAGGAAAACCATATAATAATGTAATTATTGTTTATTGTTTTGGTTAATATATGTAATTCTGTGTTGTTAATTGTGTTTGTGTGTGTATGTATGTATGATTGCGTTTGTGGAAAAGTGAAAATATGCAATATTAAGCAATTTGTATTTAACAAAAAAGAAAAGTAAAAGAAAAGAAAATAAGAATACAGAGCACAAAAAAAGTGAGCCACGAGGCGCTTAAGAGGAGGAAGAAGCAAACAAACAAAAAAAAAGTGAGCGGCATTTCCTTTTGTTGTTATTTCTATTTGTTTGAGTTAATCAACATTTTTTTTTCTTGTGACGGAAAATTGCACACAATTTTCATATGGTCTATGTTCTTGTTTCTATCTGTGTTTGTCTATCTATCTTATTCTTTGACCTCGGCGTCTATGATTTTAAGATGCTGCAGCATCCTCTCAAAATTGTTTAAAAATAGCTGAAAAGAAGAAAAAAATATTGAAATTCACAAAAATATCAAATCAGAGCGTTCAATTAATTCTTTAGTTGGTTTAGATTTATTTATTATTTTTTTGTTTTTTTCGCTGATTTGAAAACAAGTTTCCATAAAAAATTGCTTTGCTTTTATTGCAACCGCAAAAAAAAAACAAAAACCAACCGAAATGAAACAAGTTAGTTGCCAGTTTCTTGGCAAGAACCAGTTAAGCGTTGCAGACCCAAAATCAACCCCCACCGCGACTCCCCCTAACAAGCAACGAGTTTTTGTTGTTGTTTTTTTCTTTAGTTTTTTTCTTTCTTTTTCTTACCTGGGCCACCGCGTTGCAGCTTCTTACCTGAGAGATCATTTCGCTCTCTTCTGTATGCGTGTTTGTTTATGTCTCTCTCTCTCTCTCTGTCTGTGTTTTTCTATATGTGTGTGTGTGTTTGTGCGAGTTTTTCCCCTTACCGGCAAACATTTTAACAATCCGCAATACATATGTATATATTTAACTTCTTTTCTATGGCTGCTGCAGTTGTTGCTTCTTTGCTCTACAGTGGGCTGAATTTAATGCCAAATTCTGGAAAAGAAAATGTTTAGAAAAATAATTGTTAAAACCAATTTTTTTTAAAGACAAAGCAATTAAAAAGAATTACAAGATATCAGAATAAATGTATTATTTGTCACAAATTTTTTAATTAAATAATAATATTCAGTGTAATTCAACGAAAATTCAAATATTTCTATAACTTATCAAAATAAATCTGCCACTGCTTAACCATAAAGTTGAAGAGAATTATATATGTATTTGCATTATAAACTTAATATTTTCCATAGAAGCTAGCATTCTTTATTCAGTAGAAAACACTTTCAAAACTAAGAAAGTATTAATTAATTAAAAAATAATTTTACCTTTCACTCAAGAAAATGTCAACCCTTAAACTTGACAGCTGTTTGTAGTTTTTATGTACCTGTATACCTATATGTATGTATTTTATTTACCTGATGATTAAATAGAGCAGAAAACGCACACCTTGAGTTTATTGCTCGCTTTTCCCTTTCCTTTTTTTTTTTTTTTTTTGAATATAAATAACTTATTTAGGGGTGTGCGTTTGTTTTTTTTTACAGCTTGTGTAGTTTATTACTACTTTTTTATTTTACCAAAAATGTATTATTTATAACTATTGCAGACTCAGACTATTTATATAAACCTTAATATAAGAAGACCAACCAGAAGACTTTAAATGATATTTAATGTAATTTCATTTCATTTACTTCAATCTAAATATTTAATTAGAATTTATAGATAGATTTTAAAAGAAACTAGAATTAATACAGTTTCTATATTGTTAGTTATAATAGAATGCCAAATGAATAGTTAAGAATAATTCTTATCTGAGAGATTCATTTGTTTGTCTATTTATGGCCCACTGTATTTAAGTCTGGGCTCAATTGAGTTCATCACTAATTGCATACAAGTTAAAAGAAAGAGTAAGCGAGAAGGAGAACAGATTGTTAACTGTTTTTTTATGCGTCGTGTAATTTATTAGACGAATCGTTCTTGTCTCTCTCTTGCTTTCGTTCTGTCTTGACAGCTGCTCCAGGTACCGTTAAGTTAGTTAGTCTAGTAAGCAATTGACTTCAATAGAAAAAAACGGAAGCAGAGAAGAGCCTCTCAGACAAAATTGACGCAAAATTTATCTTTGTCTATGTTTACTTTAGCTAGTTCTGGTTTGTTTTTGTTTTTTACAGTTTAACACTTGCAATTATAATTGAGTGTGTGTGTGTTTTTTTTTCTTTATGGTCCAAATCGTTATGGCATACTAAACACAATTTGCCTATGGCTTATCGCCCAAATTACAATCTGTTAGCTACTGTTGCTTGGTGTGTTACGATTTCCATCAAATTTATCTACCCTGTAAAAGTTTAGGGTATATGCAAAATGGAATTGTGATAACAGAAATCCCAAAAAAAAAAACTATTTCCTTCCATGATCTATTAACCCCTTGAACATATTAGGTGTATATGTGTATATTTCTACTCTAAACAAGCCAATAAACCTTAGACTGAATCTTTGACTTAAATTTTAAATAAACAATCGTTTGTATAAACATATTAACTTTTATTTAATATAGTCAACAAAGAGCCTAAGATACTTGGATCTATAGGGAGAAGAATGGACCTTGCTTAAAGACCCTTTAGACGACTTGAAAAATTTCCAGAGCAAATGCTTAGTATAGGGTATATCTTGGTCATCTCTCCAATGCGATTGCCTCTCTTTTCATTTCAATGGGAAATAGGTTGTGGCATTTTGTCGTCAATCATCCGATTGATAAGCAAGCAGAGGAAAAAATGCTTCTTGTATCTCAGCGTACGTGGCTGTCAGTCACAGTTGGCCTAGTCTTATCAGTTTCGATTCTCAGAATGCCAACGCCAGAATACCAACAACAAAATACACAATATACATCTATTATATGGAATGTATGCCACGTTATATTATGAATGCAATAATACTTTATAGTATAATATTTTCCTATTTGCTATCAAAATTCATAAGCGTGAGGGAGAAATAGAGATATATATTCCCCCCAAAAACCTTTATGGAATCCCTGGCCCAACACTATTATTGGCATATTGTGCTGTTCTGTATTTAATTCGGTAAGTTAGTTAAAGTTTATTGTGGTGCCCCGTAAAATAATTGCTATCATCTATCTGCAGACCGACCGATTGATATTGAAGTGTAATTAATTGACTTTTGGTTAGATTGTTTGCTTTTGCAAATAAATCACTATTTCTTGCAGAAATATTAGTCTTTATTTTTTAACTACATAATTCTTAAGCAAAAATTTATGCATAAAACATTTATTTCACGATGTTTTAACTAAACTCCAGTCAGAAACTTTGCAGCACTAGCTTCTTCTTTTTCGAAATTTCAAAAACCCAGATTACAAACCCTTCCGAATTTAGTTAGATTTACTTTATAACCAAGTAACCATAATTCACTTAAAATATGGTCTTTTCATTTGATTCATATTTTTGAGTCTTATCGTGTATTTGTATGAATATATTATATGTTTGTATTACATTTTAATCTAAACAAAATTAAGGCGAATTTCAGAGCAAAATTTTAGGCAATCACAGTTTGTTTTGCTTCAATATGAATAATTATTTTCGTTTTAGTCTTAGTTTCCTTTTCTTGTATTTGCCTTGTATGTGTTTATCGGTCATTTGTTTCTTTGAGCAATTTCATAAGCACTTGAAACGAACTGGAAATGTATGTAAATTGTTGTTGTTGTTTTTGTTAAAGAATTTAATTAATTAATATGTAAATTGTTGGTGCTCAGCTTGCTAAAGGGTCAAGCTTGGTTCAATTCTCCTAGAGATGAGTGTCACGTATTTGTTTATTTTCCTAAGCAAATCTTTGCTTGGTCAATTTGACGATTTTTTATTTGGAATTCGTGTCACGGCATCATCTTTGGGCATTGTGTCAAAACCCACAACTTCTAACGCCCCGATATAATTGAATAGATACTACAAAACTTATGGTGTTGGGTCGCGTCACATAGTTGTCGCCCCCGTCAACAGTTTCTAATTAGTTGTAAAACTTTTTCTGCTACATTGTTAATATCTACATATTGTTTCTTTTCATACCTCTGATACCTACTGAAGAAATAACGAATGGCAATAGGGTATAATCGAATACGATTATCCCAAGTGGATGAATTTTTGGAATGGGGAAAGAGAAGGTGGCCGAAATGTTATATTCCTCAATACCAAAGTGAGAACTTTTCAGTCTTTAACGACGATTAAAACAGGAAATATCCACTTAGTTTAGAGAGCCAAAAACAAACAATTTATGCTTTATTTACATTATCTTATATGTAAAAATAAATACATAATATTATATCACGGCAAACTTTGCATTTAAAAGAAGATTATTTCAAAGGCAGCACAACAAATGTGAGCAGGTTGTCTTTACTTTAACGAGCACAAATTTCCATGAGTATATTTTAAATTCCAAAAATTATAAAAGATATTGTAGAAAGATCCATTCAACCAGAACAAAATAAGTGATATAACAAATTTATGACGTTTTTTTTTACTTTAGTTCTGATTTTCTCGGCTACTTAACTTAATGAAAGATTTTTTCTGTAATTTGTTGGTTATTGTATTCAATAAATATTGTCTTCTTACTTACATATGTATATCCGTTTTTGCCTCAGCTGTGCATTTGAACACTGAAAACTCTTTTTTTTTTGGGCAAATTTTTAAGAATTTTTTGGCAAAATCATTAATATTACAGATAGAAGTATGAACTCTTTAAAGAAGTTGTAGATCTAGCAAAACTAATTGTAAGATAAATTGCATACCGGAAATTTCATTTAATTTAGCCCCAACTTTCGATTTGGAGCCAATTGAAATTCTGAATTTTGTATGGAATTTTTTGGTGTTTTGGACGAGTTCAATTTGGCGACACTAATTTACTAAAGTACTTTTCCTTCTTGAACTAGGAAAGAACGTGAATTGAATTTCGTGTCGAATGACATACATATTTTTCATTAAAATTGGATAACAATTAGATAGTTTTTATTGCCTATCAATAAGGGACATTTTATCCAAATTTTACAACCTTTTTTACGCAAGAACAAAATTTTAAGTTCTCTTGAACTTTACAAAATTGTCTATGTCTTGAAAAATATTTAACTAATTTGCTATAGATTTTGGGTTTTACCTACAGAATTCAAAAATCAAACTAAAAATTGATTTTTTTCATTAAGGTTTTAATTATTCGTTTTCCATCTTAACTTGTTACAGGGTAGCTACAAAGTTGATTCAACAATTTGAACGTTTTCTCATGTTTTGCAAGTTTTTTTTTTTTTTTTTTTTGTCCACGTCTTTGGAAGTTTTCCCATGTCAAATGCATACGCCCATCTTGGTAAAATCATTTCCATTGTTAATTAGAAACAAAACAAAATAAATTATTTGCCAGCATCAAGATTTTTTTTTTGGTTTGTTTTCAATTAGTCAAAAGTTGACATATTTGTGGTAACTACAAAAGTTTTCATTTCAATAAAACTCGCCATTGAACCGATTTCTCTTCTTAAGTATTGATTAAATACTAAACTTAAAGCCGTTAATTGTATTATTCTAAGATGATTTGAAGTTTGATTGGTTGCCTTTAAAACTCTTTAAAATTGGCCTATTTGGAATGTTTTAATAGTTCTTAGCTGAAAATGAATTGCACTTGAAAATTTAAAATACAAGTTACACTTAGCAACAACTAAAGTGCTTTAATAACATGTGCCTAAGATTAGAAAACTAAAACCTTCCGCCTCATATGATTAGTTCATCCATAACTTTTTACTTATCAGGGTTCCCCTAAGGGGTGGGGAACCACCCTAAGTTCTATTAAAATTCTTAGACATTCTAAGAAACCACAATAATTTTATAGATTTTTTGTTTATTAAAAAATGTTAATTGGAATTGTTCGTTTCTAAACTGATAACTGAAATGAGCGCAATGCATAAAAAACAAACTGAAATTGAGGAAAAAACATTGCTTTATTTTTTGTTTTGATGTTTTTGATATTTTGTTTATAAATTACGAAAAAAAAACAAATATACACAAAATGTGGCACAAATACCAAAATAATGAAATAATTTTATGCAAATCAAAAATTGTTCTTTTTTAGGAGAAACACCTACAGTTGCGGTGAAAATAATAGCACCATTGATTGTTGCGAAATTCAAAGTTAGAAAATTACAACATTTTTTGAACATAAAATACTTTTATTTATCTAATAAATCTATACTTGGAAAAAAGAAATGATTTTTTATAAGTATTAAAATATGTATATTCACTTATCGTATTAGTTAAATCCAAAAAACGTGGGAACAAAAATAGCTTTATTCCAATCAAAATGACAAAAACAAAGAATGTACATGTTTACTTAAAAATGTAAAGCAAAACTACTTTGATTTCATATATATGGACCCTCGGTTAACGAACGCCTCGGATAACTTACTTAAATCTCTAATATACCTTATAGAGATGTCTAGTGTGACCATTTCACTTATTATAAAAAAAAAACCGACAAGATGCTGGAACGAATTATGTTTGTTAACCGAGTATCCACTGTAGTGTATAAATATTTTGTTTAGAATCCTTTATCCGCTAAATCCTGGCATCTAGTAAAGCGAATCCACTCCCAGTCCCAGTTTATGGTGTTTTTGTTCTGCTGGAAGACGCAAACAAACAGCATTTCGTCCTCTGCATGTGGGAGCATTACATTTTGTAGGATATCTACGATGACGAGGACCCACTCCATAGTACGAAAAGTACGCTCATATTATAAAACTTGATGGTTATTTTTTGTGTACATCGGTCTGTACTCTTTATTTGATGGTCTCCTAACAAAAGTACGAAAATTTGTCTCTTTATATAAGACAATCTTCTTTTCGTCTGTTGACAAAATGTTCCTCCACTTTTCAATTGGCCAATTGAAATATTGCTTAACAAATTTCATACTTTTAGCCGAATCCTTATTAAGCTTAGTCGCTGGCTTAAATGGCTTCTATTTGGTCTGGCTAACTAGCGCTGCTTGACGAGTAATGGCGACTTTACGTGTTTTCGACTCCACCTTTGGGATATGACAAGTCAAGAGTATTTAGATGTTATATATAGTATAATTGAGATATTGCTTATCAATTGAATGATGAGTTTAACAAACTCTTTGACCAAGCAAAAGAAGAAAGAAGCCACATAAAGAGAATTGATTTATATCAAATTTAATTAGGTGACAAAAGATGGTCTTGATTTATATGTTAATTTATCTATTTCGGACATATAAAACAAAAGGCACGCGTTTCAAATATATGTATATAACAAAACGATCTAGACATTCTAATTTATTGCATTTGTGTGTTTTTGTTTTGTATGTTGTACACTTTCTTTGTTTCGCCCCTCAATTACACAACCAATCAGACATGACAAGAACAAAAAAAAAAAAACAAAAACAAAAACAAAATATTCGCAGCCAATGAAATAAAAAATGTTTCATTTCTTTAGCTCTGTTTGGTTTTTTTGGTCTTGTTTTTGGCAATTTATTAAATAATTTGTTCATTTCATATACTCATATAGATTATATACATACATACATACATATGTATACATATATCTGTATCGAAATACATATGTATGTATGTTTGTTAATTTCGTTTATATGGCAAATTGAAAATTTAATTTCATTAAATGATGAACTAATTTTGTTCACAACTTAACTTGATGGCCATAATAATATAAATTTGGCACACGTCTGTGGTTTTTTCCCCTTGTTAATTTCCACTTTTTATTATTATTTTTTATTATTTTTTTTTTGGTTTTTTCATTCTGGCATAGATTTATATATTTGTTTTTATCGTATTGTTGGAAACATAAATTTTTATAATGAAACTTTCTATTCCAAAAATTTATTCTACATTTTGAAAGGGGTTTTCCATATTTGCCAATAGCTTTGAATCATCTATTTTTTATGCACTAAAGATTCGAATATATGTACATATATATATTTCTAACTAACAGAAGAAGAAGATTGCGAAATGCTGGTATCATTAGGACCCACTTCCTCAGTGAGTTTTACATTAAACTTACTTAATAAGATCAAACAGGATAGTCGTAGAAGTAGATTTTGCGGAAAGAGGGAGTGAAGAATAGTTCAAACTTTTTAGGGGACCCAAAAGAGTAAGTTTAAGTTGAGGCGAGGCGACATCTGCGGTAAGTTCGGACGTGCGTTATTGCCTACAACGAATTCCCTTTAAATCCTCTTCAAAATAATCGAAACATTAGTTTTTCGTTCAAAGTGTTTACCAGGGGGAGAGAGAGAAAGTGCTGGGGTCATGTAGATAATTCTGTCTATTGAGAAGCCTTAGGTGAGCCTTTGTCGGTCGGGAGACCTTCTCACTCTTCCACATGACTTCAAGTGATTCATGTATTCTGTATTGGAGTGCATCATAATATAGAGAGAAATATAAACAAAACATTGAATGGTAAATTGCTTATTGTGCTGAACATGTTCACTTGTTCTTTCAAAGTGAATCAACTCTATTTTGTTCACTGTGCTCAGTTGTTCAATTCCTCACTTCAGTACTCACTTGTTCAGTTGCTCAGCATAAGTATTCTAAAATTGTTGATTACATTAATTTATTTTATATTACTCACAATAATTTTGTAATTTTTAGTTAGTGAGCAAAAGAGATCAACTGAATAAAAAAAACCTGAGCCAAAAAGGACACTTGAACGCTTCCAAATTCCAATATGCTCAGTTTAATGAACGACTCTTTTTTGTTCACTCACTCATGAGTAACCCAACACTAGAGGGTTCTATTTATTTTGATTTCTTGAATGTCCATGACTTCAAGTAGTAATTATGTGTATATCCATTAAATATTAATCAAAATGGGACAATATATATTTATATAGCTTAAAATTTAAAGCTTCAATAAGAACCAACTGAGTTCATTCTTCTATGAATGAAATTTGCAAAGGGCGCTTATAAAGTATATGAAAGTTCATTTCTTTTTTTCACTTTGGTCATCAAACCTCTCGAAGTAAGTTCAATATCATTTGAACTTAACCCTCCTTGTCAATCTATTAGCAATTCTGGCCAGAAGGGGAGGAAGGCGAAGGTTATGCTCGTTAATACAATAAGCAAACAATCTAAACTTTTATAGTTTTCCATCGCAATTTGGCATTGTCATGACCAACAGCCATAAGAAGAGACTTAAAAACTTTTGGCTAGACATGACATCAAATAAAAAAACCTAAGAAAAGAAAAGCAAAGCAAAACGAGTGGAAACAACAAATCGAAAGAAAGAGAATAAAAAAAGCGCAGTTAAATACAATATAAGGAAGTCCATAAAAAGCATTCTGTCAGCGACTTTTGATTTTCTTAAATGGACAAAAAACCAAGAAAAAAAAAAACTAGAAAAAGTAAAAAGAAAAGAATAAAAACTTTCAAGTGCTGAAGTTGTGTTTTTTGTTCTTCTGATAACTTAAGGGCGTCTGCCCGAGTAATTAGTGAAATAGCACTTCAAAGTCAATTCGTATTCGTGTGGTTTTTTACCCAGTATATCACATAGAAAGCAAGGGTATATTAGATACAAACAAAAGTGGAATCTACCCAAAGTAATAGATATTCAAACAGAGTTAACAAAGAATTTTATGATTAAAAAAAGCGAGTCGATGGCCTTAGCAGCTAGCAGTCTTAACCCGTTAGTTATTATATATTATTTTGTATAATAATTAATAATAAATAATAATAATAATAATAATATGATTTCAAAGTTGCCAAAAAATGTAGCAGAGATAATTCCAACTCTACAGGGTATCTAAAAGTCGTCTCTCAGCTTAATTCTAAACGCAAAAAAATATGTTCTTGTGGCTATTGCGGCAAATTCGAAGCGAAATTGAAATTATTTTTAGCCACGCACATGCGAAATGAAGTTAAGAGATAAACACAATAAGCCCAAATAACAGGGCCAAGCCCAAAAGCAACAACAACAACAACAAAAACACAAGATGAGAAAAGTTATAAAAATAAAAATTGTATATTTTTGTTGTTGGTTTTTGGTTGAGTTTTTATTGGGCGTGTGTGTATATACATATATACATATATATATTTTTTTTTTTTGGGTAAAGTTCATTGCATTTACAATAAACAGCAGATGGTCAAATCATTCGCAACATTATGATGAAAGTATCGAAAAGTTATACATTTCGATCAATCTCATTTCGAGGTGGAAAAACTCGCTCAAGTTTAAACAATAAATCGGTTCAGTAAGTAATTTTAGTAATTTGTGTTTTTGAATTTGAATGCTTCGCTTGTTTGAGTTCAATGCAATCTCCAACCTTGAATTAAAAAAACAAAATAAATAAAATATACAAGTAGCTATTTATGGCCATAGCGCAAAATGTTTCAAACACAAAAAACAAACCTACACAAAGTAATTAGAAATATATTATTTTCATAGTCGAATAATTATTCTAATTACTATGAATATTTATGAGATTTATTCAGTTCGATATCGCTTATACAAAACTATCCTCATTTTTTATTCTCTTGAATAAATGTATAACGATTTGATATAACAGTTTCATATAGTCATATGTCATTAGTAATAAGAGATTTTAATTTTTAAACGAACGTTTAAAAGATAATTAACAGAAGCCCCACAGAAAAGCTTATAAAAATTTATAAAGCCAATTAAATTTCTATATATGGGTGAATTTTATGTTCTTAATATTTTGTCTAAAGAGAGTGATTGGAAAGAACATAATCTAGAACTACCCACATACTTTTACATTTTGTATTACTTTTCATCCTAGTTCAATGCTGTATCTAATTTCATGGCATATCAGAAAATGCCATTTATTTCTTTAGAATCATAGAAAACTGTACACAGGAACTACATACAACATAGTAAAATATAAAAACCAAAAAATATCAACAATTTGTTTATCCATTGAATTACAGTGGCTGCAAAAAATTTGAGACATACATTTTTTGACCTTAAATTCTGATTATTAGCGATTTTTCTAAAATGTTACTAAAAAGTTTTGATGTGTTAATTTATAGCGTTGAGCTGGTCATTCTATTGAGATGATATATCTTAAATTTTGTGGGCGTATATTAAGCTTTTTTTTAAAATGAATTTCGATAAAAAGCCCCAAAATTTGAACCCGACAAAAAAAAAACACATTTTAAAATTTATTGTACATCTTCGGACCCTAAGAAAAGGTTTTAAATCTATTAAAAATAAGCTAAACTGTATACTATAAATTTTCAATTTGGCCCTAGGATCCAATTTGGAGCCAACTGGAAATTGTATGTATTTTTATGGTCTCCCTGCTTGGCGTCATTTTAACGCACTCATTAGTTATAAAGTATTACTACACTTAACCTAGGAAATATAGTGAATTATTGAGTCGAATGAGATATTGTTCATAAAAATCGGATAGATAAATAGATGTATTGCAGGTTTTGGTAGGTAGTATTTCAAAGGAGAAAACAAAACCAATATTATTTATTTATAATGTGATTGTTAATTACAGCCAATCTTCTTACTAGCTATAGCTACTAGACCTTAAACGTATAATAATATTCACTACCTTCAATAAAATATTTCAGAAAGCTTAAAATAAAATTATTCCACCACTATTTCTTTGTAAACATTTGAAGTAATCGTATTTAATAATGTTATGTGTTTTTAAACACTATCCCCAAATTGTACTTTAGTTATTATTAATGACATATAATTACAGTCGTAATATATGGTCAAACCTGTAGTAGTTGAAATATGAAAGTTTTGGTGTAAAGATATACACCATTTATCTGAATGTATCAACCATTATTATTATCCACCCAAGATGTGTATCAATCAATGTTTAAACTGTTCTCTATTTTTTTATTATCAAATCATATAATTATATAATTTAATTATTATGTCAAAGTTTAGCATTTATATGTAGAGCTTGAACATATTAGTTATACATATTAGGTATATAGCATTGCTATTTACTTTGGACAACTTGGTTGTTTTTGGCCACCTTTTTGATTGATAACAAACCTTTTTGTTAGCTGATTCGAGGTCGCTGAATAATATTTTCGATTAATTAATTTAGTTTAATGTTTCGATGGTAAGGGAAACCCCTTTGGATGAGTGTTAAGACTAAGCTAAGATAAGAACTTGTCAACTCATATCTCTAGCTAGTTGATTTTTTTATTTGTAAACTTTATGTGCTTGTGAACGAGAGATGAGCTCATTAATCTTAGTAATATTTGTTATATCACAAAGCAAAACTTACGAATCTCTAATAAAATTACTAAAAAAATCTTTAATTTGAAGCAACTCACAGTATCATAGATCGTTTTAAAGAAGTTTTAGAAACCATACAAAACCGAGCTAACCTTGAGATAACGAAACGAAAACTAAATAAAAAAAGAAACTATAAAGTTTCCTTTCTAAATTCTTAAACATTATATAACCAAATTTACTATTTCCGTTTAACTTATAATCGCAGTCAAATAGGAAGTTGTGGTGGACGTAATCAATATTCTATTATTATTATTATTATTATTATTATTATTATATATAAACAAAGCACCTCGCCTGACAGTTATTTTGTTTTTTTGACAGCTCAAAAATCAAAGTTCACACACACGCTGAAAGAAAGAGATAGATAGTCAGACAGAGAGTGAGAGAAGTACCCTTGAACTTAGTTGTCAATCGATTGACTCCAAAAAAGAAATATAAAATTAAAACAAAATATTCAAGAGTAAAAGTAGGCAACCCACATGGAATTGGAGTAGTAGAGTACTCAAAACATATACCCACACTAATCTCCTCGCACTCTCTTTCTCTTTAGGGCACCTACATATTTCAGTATTTTCCACTTTGATATTATTATTATTTTTATGTGGTGGAGGCGTGAGGGAGAGAGGGATGGGGCCTCGACACTTAAGAGCGTTACGCTTGACCTTGTGTCGCGGGGTCTGCGTTGAAATTTTGTTGGTTCGTGATGTTTTAGTTTATCGGAAGCTTGAAATCAAGGGCGCACCATTTTGAAGCACACACACGTCTGTGTCTGGTTGGGCTTTTTGTTGTTGTTGTTGTTGTGGTGTCGAGGGTTCGTCAAACCTATTTTTGACTGCATTGAAATATATTATCTGATTGAAAACTTACAATTTGTTCTGCTCTTTCTCTCTCTCTTTTGCAGATTGGATATGGCGACTAAAGTCGAGGCGTCAATAGTGACGCACACTTGGCCGGATTTTTGAGTGAAACAAGCAAAAAGAAAATACATATAACAAAAAAGAGAAACAATTACCCTAAAAGAAAGAGAACTTTATCTAACTTTTTAAAGCTAGAGAACTCTATCACAATACGTACAACACATAACACATATCCGAAATTCACTCCTAATGTTTGTGGTTTGTGAAAATGCCTTCAGCGAACACCGAAGATTTGAGGCGAAAGTTTCTAGTTGTCCAACAACAACGCTCGGCACCACCCAATTTGGCCAGCGATTCCACCAACACGACGATGATGATGACAACCAGCGGCGCGGGGGGATCAGCGGCAGCAGCAGCGGGATCGCCAGGAAGCAACGAACCGGAACGCACCTATATATTTCCGGGAAGTGTGAATCCTGTTATAGGTAGCGCACCCGGTGGAAATGGTATTCCTGGTGTGGCCATTCTACCAAATCCCTCATTGTCTGCAGGTCAGCGTGGTCATGCGCGATCTGTTAGTCATGGTGGTGGCGCCATTGTCGGAGCTGGTGGTAGACCCATCAAGTCCGCCATGAAGGGTCATCAGCGTGCCTTCTCGCAGGGTCAGATCACCGATTCGCCGCCAGGAAGTTCTGCACCCAGCGGACGTGGACATAGTCGAGTTGGTTCGAAAACCGATTTCATTCTACCCCCCGGCCATAAGGATGAACCGGCCAGGGAACGGGAATTCGGTCCCTCGGCACAAACATCCGCCACCGGCGCAGGTCGTGGCCACTCGCGGCAGGCATCCCGCTCGGAATCGATCTATACACTGCGTCGCACCGAGGCCCCACCATGGTGGAAACGTTTCACACTCTGCAATTACAATGCAAATGATAAATTTGAGGAGCGTAGCTATCGCATGGTTGTTCCCAATCATACAGTACCACCAAAAACTCCCAAAAATGAGCATCCGAATGGACAATTTGTGGGCAATAAGATACGGACAACCAAATATACTCTACTCTCGTTTATACCGAAAAATCTACTAGAGCAATTCCATCGTGTGGCTAATCTATACTTCATATTCATTGTGCTGCTTAATTTTGTGCCAGAGATTAATGCCTTTGGCAAGGAAATTGCTATGATTCCAGTCATATTTGTGCTGGGTGTGACAGCGGTCAAAGATTTGTTTGAAGATCGACGACGAAGAGCATCAGATAAACGGATTAATAACACAACATGCAGAGTATACGATGGGTAAGTCAAAAATTTCTTATTTCCTTAATATATTCATATGGAACATCCCATTAAATTTACGTATCATTATCTTAGTGCAAATGGTTTAGAAGTATAAACAAAAGAGTTAGTGATTGCAGATTTTTTCTATTTCTAAATGATTTAGCAATATGTAAACAATAACAAACTACTATATGTATACATATCTGTATGTACATATGTACAATTCTTTTTATGAACAAACGTCATCAATATTTGCTTGAAGTGCAACACATTTCAAGCTTTCAAAACAAAATTATGTAAAGAATTATACTGAGACCAATTAGATCAAATTAGAGAAAATACATGGATATAGGCATAGACGCAGACAGCCTCTAATTTAGGAGGATCGAATATATTTCTGTACTCTTTACTAGTTTCAAAGATTCAGCCAACGGAATCTGACAATTTGGAACTTTTTTATACAACGAACAATTCTAGATCTGCATGTTTTTGAGATGAAAGGTATTACTCTTTAAAAACGTTATACATCAAAAGGTGATACCCTTGTTCCCCTTCGTAAAAAGGATGTTTATACATTGTAGCATTGCGAAGGACAGGATAACCTGACTTGAGGATAACTAGGATCTTCTGAAATTAAAGTATAAGCCGCCTTTAGATTAAGCTTAGATGTACTTCTCCTTCTGACGGCATTCAGAACTTGGTATATGAAATTTGAAAATTGCACGTCTAAGAAACGTAGTTTCACAAAAAAAGTCATATGAACTGAAGTATCTGGAATTTCAAGAAACCTTTTCAAGACGAGATTCTCAATACTCCAAGGATTAATTTAAGCTAAAAAATTTTTTCACAGACAAGATTTTAGCACAGCCAAAGAATAAAAATCTTGAATATGTATTGCTTATGATATTTTCTTAATATCACACATTTATATTAAACATTTACAGAAAATATATTCAGGAACAAATATTTAGTATGCAAGAAAGTTATCCTTTTTCTTGTTTTTTGACCATTCTTTCAAATATGGCTAAAAATTTAAAGCTTTTTTTAATTTGATGACAGATTTCCTTTAAAAACAAGTTTTGCCAGTTCTATTTAAGCACTATATCTGATATGGTATATCATTCACATTTTAGTCATCAGTTCCTTTAAATTATTCTTATATAAATGGTTACGATCTTAAACTTAAAGTTCATTTCTCTCTCCAAACACTTATTTATGACAAAAGCAGACAAAATGTCTCCTTAGGCTCAAAAATGGCCTCCACACTACATGTATTTGTTGTGATTTATAAGTCCTATGAATATATTCAAATGACATTGCTCAATGGCAAGGTCTCTTATTGCTGATTTGATGCCTATCAATAGTTTTTTTGTGCTTTTATATATAGATTTTCTGCGCTTCTAAATGTGATGTAAACAAAATTTAAGTAGCATGGGAAGCGACCACATCAAATAATACATCGATAGAAGGAAGTTAGCTCGACACTTTAGTTTGTTTTGTGTGAGACATTTCTATTGATTTGCTGGTCTCACGAAATGTTTGCCAAATTAACAAATCGCTTCAGCTGAATAAACCACAATAATAAATACATCAAACGATACTTCAATCAGCTGGGAAGAGTTTGTGTTTTGTTTTCGGTTTCTGCCTCAGGGTCGGCCACCGGTTGCTCTCATACAAATCACCTCACTGACTCTGTGATTTGTGTGAATCCCTTTAGATTATTTGTGGGTATACAAATTTTAAACTGAAAAAATACAAAAAAGAAGAAAAAAATAAAACAAACGTGATCTAGAAATCGATAAAGCAGCCAAAAACCGTCTGGGTAAACTTTCCCTCACAGTTAGCTTAGCTCTCCATATGTATATATATTTATTTACCTTCTTTACCTGTCTCTCTCTCCCTCTCGTTTTTCTCTATCTATCTCTCTTTTTCAGTCCCTCTCTTTGTGGTTGGTTTGTCCTACATTTGAGCTTGGTTTTCTTCAACAATTCCGTATCGTTTGTTTGTCGTTTTTGTCGTCGTCGTCGTCTATGTGTCTCTGACTTGTCTGACTTTCCAACCAAGTGACAAATTTACTTGCAATGCACGTGTTTGCCCCTCGTCTCCCCGTAACCCCTCCTCTGTTCTCGATGCCATCCATCCCCTTGATCAACCTTATTCAATTGTTGTTAAACTGCTGCTGGCTTCCCGTTTTGACCAAAAAAAAAACAAAAGAGGAAATTACGTACTCTATTATGCATTGTCAACGACTTTTTGTTACCTTGTAACAAGTGGGGCAGATTTAGCTTTCAGTTTTAGCGAAAACCAAAACAAATTTTTAATCCCAAGAGAAATAAACTCTCTCTAACTCCTTTAACTTCAATCTTGAAATGAATAAAACAACTCAACTTAAGAGTTCTTTGAGTTATTTACTTTCTGCATTAGGATGATTCTAATATACCCAAACCAAACTAGATTTTCAAGAGTATCAAAATGTTCGTTGTCTTCTCGTGACCAATGAACTTAGCCATTGTTGCTGTTGCTGTTGTTGCTAATTATATTTGCATTTCCCTATTCTGTTTTATGGTCTTTGCACAATTGTCGTAAACCATAGTGATTTCTGTTTTGTCTCTTATGTCCACAGTGCCAGCACAGTGGAATACAAATTTTATTATAAATTTTTTACCCAAAAGTTGAAAGTTTACCTCATTCTGATGTTTCATATGCTGACACTTATGTTTATAACTTGTTTTGCTTTATTAGTCGACGTAAAAATATAAAAAAAAAGTCTAAATTAAACATTTTCCATATAGCTTATATATATTTTTAAAAACTTGATGGATACATTTAGGCAATAAAGTTAAAACTGTTGTCAGAGGCTAAACAAAACATATTTTAAAAAGAAATATATATTTTCAAGCAGGGGCGAATCTAGATATGGTCAATTTAGAGGGGGAAATTGTTCATCTATTTCATAGTTTAGAAAATAAAAAGTGTTTTATTTTTTTGTGGGGGGAAATTTCCATCCCTTTCCCATTCCTCTCACTGCAACTATTATGTCATGGAAAATCAATTTTCGAACCACTGTGCCATTTTGTGCCACTCACTTAGAGGCAACATGCAAATGGCATGGCGCGCATATGGCTGGCTGACTACCAAATATGGTTAGTCGAACTAACCAAGAGAACCGACTGGCTGACTGACTGACTGACTCACACACACGCAGATTGAGTCCAGCTACCACGTATTTTTCGTAGTTTTTAAAACTGAGGCCTACTACCTCTTTTCTTACTTCGTAACTCCATAACCGCGCTCCCTCCTTGTGGCTATTCGAGAGACGGCCGATTCCAGTTCCAGTTTTACGGCCCTGACCATCTCACGCTCATTCAACTTTTTTTTACACTCACAATTCGAAACTCATGACCATTTGCAATGTTTCGAAATGTATGATTCATGAATACATATGTACACACCGATTATACATATATGTATGTATAGTGCTCTGAATTCCTTGTGGTTAAAATTTTTAATATTTTTGCTTTCGTATGTATGTAAATAATTCAACTCTGTGACGTATTGAGATTGAATGATTTTTGTGAAAAATAATTCCAAATTGTCTTTAGGAAATTTGTATTAATTTCAATTAATATGATGTGCTAATTGAACGTTTAAATCCAAATGGCAATGCAAATTAATGTGAAATTGTCTGAGAATTTGCTGTTAAATATAATAACGACAACCAATGTGAAAATATATATATATCAAATACAAATTAGTCATCCACAAGACCAGGAAGCCAGAAAAAAAACAGTCAAACACGATTTTGAACCTCAGTTTATTGGCAAACACAAGCCACGTATTTGGTCCAAAAGTTGTAGTAAATTTCCTAATTTCTCGCCCACAATTTGGAGCGAAAGTTTTATTATTGAAAACTAAAATTGTTTAATACTTATAGACATATTTCTTAAGTTATATTTGGTCTATTTAAACTTTCCAAATAACAAATTTTTAAGGTCATAAAATCAATAAGCTGAAAAATCGTTAAATTGAAAATGTTTTTTAGCTATCTCCAACAATAAGATTAGTAAGTCTAAAAATGATTATTTTGCTTTTAAAGTTGACAATGATTGGCCATTTTATTCAATTGTTATTATCTTTAGTGCATTGTTTATCTGATACATTTCATCGACTTTGTATTATACTAAATTTCTGTTAGAAACTATTTTGCTTGTTGTGGCTTTGCAACTTCCAATTACTCACTCTATTGGGTCCTATAATTTGTTATCCATTTTTCATAAATGCAAATTGAGTTCATCGGAATAATTTGCCAACAATGCAAATATTTGTTTTGCATTTATTGATAAACTATCCGACCGTCTGACGGTCCATCCGTCCGTCCGGTCGACTGAGTTGAACAACAAGCAGAGTTCAAGTTGAGTGCAAATTGCATGCCCATGTGTCCATGTGCCCATGTGCCCATGTGTCTATGCATTGAATCTGCTTTGATTGTTGCACCATGAATCGACGGCTCGGTATCGTTTGCCTGGTGCAAATTATGAAAAATGAAAAGCAAAATTGAAAAAAAAGCAATAAAAAAAATAATCAACATTTTAGCATTGGCGCGCCCTTCGAGGTTGCTTTTTTCTACACACAACACACACACAGATGTTTGAATAAGGAAAATCCCGATTTTACTGAAAAATACCCACTAAAAGGGGCGCAACGAGGTCACACGAGTTCTGGACCCGTCGAATGGTGTAAATGGAAGTGAGTGTCGCAATCATCAAGAAGAAGAAGCAACAAAAGAAGGAGAATGGGAACAAAGAATTGCATTTCTTACACAATCATTTTCATTGCCTTTTATGTAATGTTCTGAATCGTGCCAGAATTAAGGAAATTGCGGAAATTTTGTAAACAAACGATTTCATCCATTTATCGCCACTCACCCTGCCCTAACAATTGATTCTCTTCGGTTTATACTCAAATGCAATATGAATGGTATACAGATTTTGTGCGAAATAATCACACTCAACGTAATGTGGTATATGTATGTACATTGAACAAATAAATTTGTTAAACAAATAATTTAATCAAACATTTTTCCAAGAATATTATTCTAACAAAACGCAAAAATTGCTTTTCAATGTTTGAATTTGAAAATAAAATGGCCAGAAAGTATTTATTTTCGACCAATCAGCTTGATTTGTCATAGAAACAATTTGGCTTCTGTTCTTAATATATTTAATATTTCTTTTTTTTATTGCTTTTTTGATTTTTAAAACTTTTGACTAATACATATATAAGTAGGTAATGTAAAGTTCTTAAATTGACTTTAATTTTATTCGATAATGTGAAAACTAAGTAAACACTTTTCGTGTGTTTCAGAAATTAAACAATTTAATATAAATGTAAGCTGTATTTTATTAAGTTGAAACTAAATTAAATTGTTTTTATAACTTTTATATAGAAGGTCAATATCATTTCAGAATTCTAGCCTGATTTTGTCACATGAAAAATTCATATTACTTTCTGACGCATTTGAGACATATATCATTACATATTTGTAAACTTAATTCAACTTTGACATCTTAACTTTTCACATCCAATGTCTGGGCTGAGACCGAGTGTGTTAACATTTTACAAAAATCTTTTAAACTTGACTTTGATCTGGCTTAAATATTTAATTAACAATGTTAAAAAAAAAATCCACCCTAAGGCCTGCGAGACAGACAGCTGTTCTCTGTCCCAGACAAGTGTGCGTTTTCCCCCGAAAGTGCATTAATATTCTAAAACATTGACACAACAGCCGTCACATCTTCCTAACCTTAGACATTTCGAAGGTTGTGAGAATGAAACTTTAACGAAGAAAATGTTAGGTCTAACCTTGAAACTGAATAAACTTAAATGCCCACAAAACTACATTCTAGCAAAGGGTGTTTAGTGGCAGATAGATACATATGTATATCAAGCTCGTAAATATGACAAACTGTTGATTGTATACGTTTTTAGCTTTATCTTTAGCGCTTCTCTTTGCCACAATTTGGAGTTTTTGGTTTTGGGTTAATGCTAGAAGGGACGGAAAGGTTTTCAAACAAAAGCCCCCCAGAACTCATGACATTGAAAATGCTAAAATACAGCAGCAGCGGCGGCAACCAGAGTAAACGGGTTTTATTTTCTCATTGTAGAAGCAGAAAAACCGGTTGGCAATCATCGCTAACTGCTTTTGCC
This sequence comes from Drosophila willistoni, assembly GCF_018902025.1. Taxonomy (NCBI): domain Eukaryota; kingdom Metazoa; phylum Arthropoda; class Insecta; order Diptera; family Drosophilidae; genus Drosophila; species Drosophila willistoni. The sequence goes on from NW_025814050.1 coordinate 8,303,316, forward strand.
TCATGTCAGACAAACTAACAATCAGACGGCGACTGAGACGGAGACGGAGACTGAGACTGAGACACAGTGACAACATTGTCTTCTAGCCAGATCTCTCAGGCTGTAGTTGGCTAAGACTGATCTTCAAACTGATCCCCCCCAAGCAGCTTCTAATGGCCATGTTAACAGAAATATAAAACCCAAGAGATCATTAACACCAAGTTGCTGCAGTTGTAAGCTCTTCGTTGCTGTTGCTGCTGCTGCTGCTACTGATGTTGACCAAGTTTTTCTTTATAATGATGATGTTGTATGTACACTTATTTTCTGTTTAAATCTTGCAGAGTCACTGACTTACTTGGCTTGGCTTTGGGTTCAAGTTAAACCAAAACCCAGGGACAAGTTAAACACAAGAGACGAGAAACAAGCTTGAGAAAGAATTACATTGCATTGAGGCAGATGTTGCGAAACAAAGTAGAAATTGACACAAAAACTAATAGATATACAGAATACTGAAGAACAGATACTACAGTATTGGTTTGATTAATTTGATATATGTTTGTAATTTCTTATTTATAACATCAGACAATAATTTAACTTCAATCTAAAGCAATTGAATTGACTATACATACAATTAAATTATGTATTGAGACGTGTATGTAAACAGATTTCAAATTAGTTACAAATTATCATAATTAATAGGTATTTGCTTTAAACCTCAAAAGTTCAAACTTATTTCGAATTTTCAGCTTCAAGGCTTCAAATGCTTAAATTAAAAGTGAACCAATTTCGTTTAAATAAAAAAGATTTGTTGTATATTTGTTTCTTATTTCAAATTTATCTAGTAGCTTATTTTATTATTTGTTTATTAACAATCTTTTAGACAAAAAAATTAATTGTTAAGTCTTCTTTTTAATCTAAGGGCATTATAGGTTTCGATTCTAGTGATATTCTTGAGTTTAAAGCTTATATTCTAAATTTGATATCTCATTCATACATATAATTTAATTTATCAGTCTCAGTTCTGTCTCTTTCTTTGAATCAGGTCAAAACGGAGACCTAATTTTACCGGTTAGCAAAAATTTTTTTAAATTTGGGCTATTATATTATGTTAAACGTAGAATTAAGCAATATTCCCAGACTAGTTCTATAAAAACGATTATTAGAATTTCATCTTAATTTATCACCAGGATTAGTCTTCATATTTGAATTAATTAAAAATATTTGACGTCCGACATATACGTCATTTGTTATATATATCAAATAAGCTTAACAATATCTTGCGATATTAAATTATTTACTATGGCATTTTATATGTAGAGACATGTATTAGCAAAATATATAAGACATATGAATGTCTAACGAAATAATAAATGTTTATTTATAAGTAATTTTTTCTGTTTGCCGTTATGCTTTCAGTTTGTTAAGCCAACTTGAGGTTCTGAGATAAATTGATTGTACTAACTATAATCAGAAACACTTGTAATAATATTTGCAAAATGTGCACAAGTATATGTATATCTACATATGTAGGTATATAAATAAATACTTTTTGCCCCTTAGGACACATATTTGGTTAACCTTCTATCTTATGACCATTCAGTCGGTCAAAGGCATTTCTTGGTCTGTGATCTCTGATCATATTTCAATGAGAATAATTGTTGATTCGAACAGTGCCTGCTCATTGTATTCAAGTGAAATACGATATTTTTTATGTTTAACTAAGAATTGTGTTGAAGAGCAAATTTATATTGTTTTATAAATATTTATTTCCCAAAGTGGTTAAGAATCAATTGGGTTTTTTGGGCCTTACTAACAAATGGAATTTGCCTAAAGGCATTTCCATTTCCAACCTACGTCTACCTACCCACTGTCAAATAATTTCAAAGTGCAAATTGATGTCAAGATTGAAATCTCTGCACCTTCAAGATGATATATGTAGGTAACTATCTACACACAAAATAAATTATAAAATATTTATTTTAAAAGAAAATTCCGCCCACTTAAATACATACGTCATAGATACACACACACTCACAGGGGTCAAAGGCAGCTCCAGAGACCTATACACACACAAGAAGTATAAGAAAAAATTCTGATGGCCTATTTATTTATTCGTTCGTTCATTCATTGAACAGATGGACAACGCATAGCTCAACTGTCTTTTTGTTGGCCTTTTACCAATAATTGACCTTACATACTTAGTCTCGAATAATTGTCATACACGCACATATGTACATATACACAGTTTGTTGTGTTCTTTCTTATTGTCCAAATTCCAAAACATTCGAATTCAACCGTTGGGAAAATTCATTATTAATTATTAATTTTGACGAGGCAATCGACTGAATAGACACAAAACCTATTGTTTTAACCATCATGACGATGATGATGACGATGATGATGATGATAATAGTGGGAGACGCAACTGCACACAAAAAGTTTGCGTGCAACGAGCTAATTACATGAGCGACCGCCACAAAACCAAAAACTGTCTTTTCATTTCAACTAACGGCAGTTTTGTGCTCTAACGAACCGCACCAAAATCCCCACCTATCTAAAAAGAAAAAAAACCACCAACGCCGCCCCAAAAAGAAGTAACAAGAAGGAAGGTTTTGATAATTTTTACATGATTGATTCATACGCGTTGGCTTTTACCCAAGTTAATGAAAGACACAAACAAAGAAGGTAAGCTCTTTGTGTGTACACGTATATGTGTGTGCATGTGCATGTGTGTATGTGTGTGTGTGTCTGTGTGTGGGTAGTTGAAGCACTCACCTGATGGTTCTAGGTGAGTGGGTGAATTTTAAAAAATTGATTAACAAAAGGCAGTCACTTTTGCGTGCTTGTTTGCTTGCTTGTTGCAGGGTTGTTACACATTTTTAATGTGTTTGGAGTAAAATGGCTAAGAGAGAGAGAGAGAGATAGAGGGAGTGCTTAAAAAAAAAAGGGAAATTGCTTGTCATTTTCCTTTCTACCATTTGGGTGTGTGTTGGCTTTCCATCTCCATGCATTAACAATGAAAGGAACGCCCTGAAATTTAATCAAAGTATAACCTTGAAAAGGCATTTTATTTTCTCATGCTTAAACAGGATATACTAAAGATTTCTGGTTGATAGCTTAAACTACATTGAAAAAGTGCACCTGCAACTTACATTTTAGTTAATATTGGTTGTCTAACGTTTACATTTATTATATGTTTCCTTTGAAATAATCTTCTTTTTGAAGGTTGACCTCGAATCGGCTTAAATGAGAGGTTTGACTTAAATTTCAAATGGGTCGTAATCAAACCGGATGTATTTATTATATGTATATCAAATGTTTTTTGGAGTATTTTTTCAAATTTTCATTTGATTTTTAAAAAATAAACTTAAACTTAAAACTTTTTTTAAGACGATAGAACATTTCATATACCTTTTGAAGAAAATATTTTAAATGCTGGGTTCAATTTTGGCATATTTTTTCCAACATATTCATAGAAAGTGGTTCCAAGTAGCTCTCACAGAAGGTCAACAAAACTTATCATATAATAGAAAGTTATATATTTTATGAATAAAATCTGCAAATATAGTTCGTTTTTTAGTCAATTCATGAGAAAATTAAAGATTAAACTGAATAAGTTTGACAATTAAACACAAGAAGCTGTCGAAAAGCATTAAGTCCAAAAATAAACTCTTTAAAATTACATTTTAATATACATAGTCTCGGTTAGAAATGCATATTTGTTATTTAGATCCAGTGTTTAAAATTTAAGCTCTTTGTTCTTCAAGTTATCCACTTTATTTAATAATATAAGTAATCTATCTGGGCTTAATTCGTTATCAATTCGTTATTAGATACATAGCTCCATTGCACAATGAAACTATTGCACAAGTTAGAAGCGAAGTAAAGTATTAGAAGTAAATAATTACACTATTAAAAAATAAAATTTAACCTAAATTTCAGAACTATTAAGATTACGTTCTCTTGTCTATTCGATTAAGTTTTTTATGACTATTCTTCATAACTCAAAGTAACCTTTTACATTAATTTCTCTATTCGATATCTGTTGACTTTTTTAATTATTTAAGCACAACTATTTTAAATAGACACACGTTTTTAAATAAATAATTAGATAGTTGTCAAAGTGATACTTTATTCATTTTTTTCAAACCTGTTAAGTTTTTTATAACTGCACTATAAAAGATTAAGAACAGTTTCGTTAAATTGTTATGTGATAAAAACGGCAAAATATAAAATTAGTTTAGGGGATTTTTGTTTTTTTGTAGTGTAATTCAGAAAATTTAAAATTCAAAGATCACATTGCATGAGTACTTTGGCAGATGTTTTCAAGTTTACAATACATTTTTCCATTAGATATGGGTTCTCACTTTGTAAGCATTTCCTAAAAATTGCCATTCAAATGTACTTATTATACATAAATATATCAATCGATCAATTCAATTAGCAAACTGCGTATATCAACTAAATATGTGCTAATTTATTCTCCCCCAAAAAAAATAGAACACGAAATAGAAAGTTCATGTACCATATACACATACATATAGAAGTACACACAACAACAATCTGGGAATAATATCTGAGTTGGCTTTTAGTTTACCAACATTATCTAGTCGTTTCATCTACTAACAATTAGTTGGTCCTCAGCTGGAGACTTAATAAATGCTAAAATATTTATTGTGCGCCTACCCTCTAGACCTATCCTATATAGTATACACCTATCTGGGGGGTCCTGTTAAAGAACTGTTTCGGTCTGGAGTTAGGTGCGTTGGTGGTGTTGGCTGGAGAATGTTTACATAACCTGGCCTTAAGCCCGCCTAATTTGTTGTCGGTTGTCGATTGCCGCTGTCTAGCCAATGTAGCATTACCCTAGGTCTAATCGAGCCACTAGGTCCCAGCACGCATGTTTTGTGTTTGCTTGGGGACTTTAATATCATTTGGTTGGCAGAGGGGGGAGGAGTAAAATGCCTTTTAAATAATAACCTTGCCAGCCGTTGCTGTAGGGAATGGGCGTATCCATTCTATACTTTTGGGGCATTTTATTGACTTCTAGCTCAAGGGAGGGGGAGAAACATACATACATATATGTATGCGCATGTTTCTTCTTACTCTACTCTCTGCTTTTACTCTGGCCATGTCTAATGAACTTTAAGTAAATTACCCATACCTCCTTCCTCTATTCGATGCCACCGCGTACAGAGTAATAACAACCTCTATAACATGCATGACCCACTTTAACCAACATAAATTTCTATGCAAAAGCGATGCGGAGGAGGAGGAGGAGGCGGCAGCGAAGTTGTTCGTATGTGGCATGCATGGGCAAGGGGGGGCGTGGAGTGTGTAGTGAAGTAATGTCAGGCCGTAAATAATCGAATGGCCCCTGCAACGTTAAATACACTGAGCACAATTGTGTATAAAGTTGTCGTAAACGAAATATAATATCTATGCTCCAAAATTACTTGTAATATGATTTCGATTGAGATTCGTCTACTTTATTAAAAGTCACCTAGAATAAAGCCCAAAATATAAATCTAATATACAAATTTCAGAACCTTTAACGAGTTGAAATATGAAACTGCAAATAATCCATAAATTTAACACTAAAACTGCAATGAAAATACACAAAAAAAGGTTTAAAAAATGTAACAAAAAGTTACAATGACAAATTACAATCAGTTAAAAATAATTTGCTAGAAAATAAAATGAAAGAATTTGAAAATTTGTAGAATTTTCAAGCAGTGCACTTTAGTTGTCATATCCTATTAAATTCAACATTTGAATTATGCACATGACTAACAATAATTAGATGTAAATATTACTTATTTACGAAATCTTTGAAACCTAATCATTTGTGATGTGATTTTCATTGGTATGTCAAGCGCTTATATTTCATTGGTTTTAACAGGGTAAAACTAAGAAATTTATCAGAATATCAAGTCGACTGATGATGATCCGTATATTAGGTCAGAATTGCTTTTAAGTTGAGCATGACTAAATTAAAGGTGACATAATGCAAAGAAATGGAGAAATCGTGTTTATATAATGCATGAACAATCATTTTAACCTGGCATAAATTGGTTTAAAGTTAAATCATTGAATGCAACACGTCAGTAATATAATTGACTTGAGCTTTAGTTTTTATTTTAGTAAAATTTAAATATTTCTAGCTCCTGGTTATGATGTTACTGTATGTCTGTTAGAATAACTTTAATTACAACTACATATAATTGATAGTTCATGCCATGATTCAGCTGATCTGTTTAGTCAAAGCGTTACCAATATCAATCAAGCCTAGTGCCATGTATAATTGCTTTCCCTTTGATGAATAACAAATTTTGTTCAGAAGGAATGCAAAGTGAAGTGGCGCATTGCCAGTCATCTCGACTTTAGAGGGCATCACTCATTATCACAGTCATCGTAGTCAGTTGGTAAATATATATATATATAGATTGGGGCAAGCCCACTGACACGCTTTTGTTCCACTTCATTCCACAAAACAAAACTCCATGCAAAACAACTACTTTTAGTATAAAGAGGAGGAAAAACCCAGGTATTCAACCAAACAGTCAGCCCACCTTCTCAAACAAAAAACGAAAAATCAGAGTTTGCGTGAGTTTCACTTTTATTTGTTGTTGTTGTTGTTGTTATTATTGTTGCTATTGGAGGGGTTAATAATTTAGCAATCAACTTGGCGCTCTGATGCCTTTGCTCGAGCTCATCACCCAACACACTATGTTAAACTCGCATTAATTTTGCATTTTGCGAAAACGCCTAATAAATCGCGTCCCGTAACCCTCTCTGGGTAATTGGCCCAAACCCCCCCAACCCCCTTCGAACCCTTCTCCCATTGCCGCCCTCCGCGAATCATTAATGATTCAACAATTTTGGTCGACGCCTTGTGAAGTAAATATTAACATTTACCTTTGAAGGGGAGGCCAGAGAACAACCCCGCAATTCGGATTGAGCGCCACCGGTTGCTGCTCCTGGGTCCAATTAGGTGACATGCAATAAAAATGAACCAAGTTTTCTGGGTGTCGTTGTTGCCTCTGTATACGTATCCGGTGGATGGGTAGAGATAGTTGTACGGATGAGTGAGGCGATGGTTGGATGGATGGATCCGGATCCGACGCTACCTTGTTAATGGACTTGACAGTTGTAAACAGTTAGTCATGAGCCACCAGATGATGAAAATGTTCATGATGAAGACGATAATGAGAATGGCAACAATAAAAACAACAATCACCAACTGTCACCTTCATTCAAGGTGTTTTTTCTTTTCTTTTTTTTTTTTTTTGTTTTAGGGAAATATGATTTATGAACGTGAGGCTAAGTCATATATGGCCAACAAATATATATACTATAAGTATATATGTATACCTCCTCCTATATATGTAGATGGCTGACCTAAATCTGTAGTGAAAGTGAAATGCGCTCATATGCAAATGAAGACTTAAAACCAACTCAACTCATTGGCAAAGAATTTTTTCTGTTTTAAAGTGAAAGGCGAAAACTGCAAAATAAAGCAATTTTTTAATTACAAAATACAGAATTAAGACACACCCCAATACTTTGTTTTTTATTGGTTCAAATTTGAGCACTTAAAACGAATTTACCAATTAATATATATTCTCCTGTTCACCATGACGAGTTCTTCTGGACTATGCCTTATATATAATGGCTATAAAACGATAAGTGTTGACTTTTTGTTTTGTATAACTGTCGTCCATATCGACCAATTAGATTAGATCACCTGATTATTGTAAATTTAGGATATTGTATATTTATGATATTTTTATACAATTTCATCATTCTAGCGAGTAAGTTGATAAAAAAAACTAATGTAGATAAGGTTTTAACTTATCCCTAATATTAGCTAAGTAATAGCTACTTGGCTTAATAGAAATCAAAAGGTTTTAGTCTTTTAGAATAAACTGCTCATTTTTATAATATTCGATTTCTTTATTATTCTAATCGAGCTAAAATTATAAATTTAAGCCAACATTAGTTTTAACTGATTTACTTCCAAGCTTATAAAAAGCTTTCAATGAAATATTGAAAATTACGTGAAATATCTCAAATGGTTATAAAATTTTCCGGAACGCATAAAATGCAGATATTTATAAAAAATGTTTGAGAATACTCTTAATTTAACATCTTTTTTGTAGTTTTATTAAAATAAGAATTAAATTTTAAAAAAAATTGACAAACGACTTTTCAGAAATACTTCGCTCTCTGTAATCCCAAGTTTATTAAAAAAGCGGGAGTTTGATATGCGGGAATATCATTTATTCAAAGAAATTCAATTAACTTATGACTAATTCAGTTTGTTAAAAATGTCAAATATGTTTCTTTATAATTTCTGTAGTATTTTGAATTTTAGCGAGTGGTTTTTATCTGAAAAGCTTAAACAAAAATAATTTAGTAAATTGTTTCTTATTTCTAATCGAAAAGATTAGCAACATATATGTATGTGCCAAGCTTCATTTTATAAATAAAGCTTTTGCAATTCTTAAGAAAAAATAAACCTTTTAATAAATTATTAATCCAGATCTGATGGTCAGCCTCATTTTTTACTAAATAATATGCCTTAAAAGGTTATTCAATTCAGCTTGGATTTTGTCATATTTGTATGTTATATGATTTCATCCAAAATGTTTGTATTTCAATACGTCAAGTTTTTATTTTACGATTTTAGATGTATTTTTTTTTACACAAAATAACATTAATTATTAGCACTTAACAAAATAAACAATTTTCAATTAATATTATTATTTTTAATGAATGCTGTTAAAGTGAAGCGTTTAAACATAATATTTTTTTCCAGTTAAATATCATTTAAGTAATATACTTACTGGATAATGCTTTTAAACTATTTATCAAATTAACTTTACGCAAATTTTTAATGGAATTAAATTATTAAATTAATTTTTGTTTCCTTTTCGATCCACTAATTTTTCTCGCCTGTTAAAATAGTTGGCGTTTTGGAAATTAATATTTACTTTTAGTTAATATTCTGTTTCCAATCGACCTTTGGGTTTATCTTTAGGTCATATGAGAATGGATTATGAAATTTACCTGATGGTTGAGACTCTTGCCCTTTAGGAATTCATCAAGTTTGCCTGTCAATTATTGTGAAATGTGTGGATATTTGATGACCTGAGCTATGAAAGACAATTCACATGCGATTTAAGTAAATTGGACTGAGTACTGAAGTGGATTGGATTGGTTTGAATTGGTTTTTCCATCATCATTCATCCACCCACGTTGAAATGTGATGGACAGTTAGCATGTGGGTGGGTCGGTTATTATCATCGTCATTATTATAATATTATTGTTATTGTATTTAACAAGTAACAAGAAAATTGCAAAATAATATGGCATCTTTTGACCTCGACCTTGTTCGGCAGATGAGGAGGAGGAGGTGTATTTGAATGAGATGGGGAGTTAACGTCAAGGTAAAAATGTATGCGTGTTTATTTTTTTTTTGGTTTCATGTTTTGTCCACAGGATTCACATGTAATGGCGTCATTCTGGGGGTCTGCTTAGATATTTATGAAAGAGTTTCCAGACTTGCGACCGGGGGTGGGGGTCGGTTGGTCATTCAGTCAGTGGTTCCATTTAATTCAAGTTCATTGCAAATTATTATGGTTGGAAAATGTAATTTTTATTTTTGCTGCCCCTTCGCGTGTTCCTTAGGGTGTAGTTCCTCCTACTGGCATTCCCGCCGTGTCTGCCTTGTTTGGTGGTGGTGGACCCGACCCATCTGTCAGTGTCATGTCCTTGCATTGCTTTGATTCCTTGATGGTTGTTGTGACATGCTCGTGACTTTTATGTCAACGTCAGACATATGACAGGCACGAACAAAAAAGGCAAAAAAAAAAAGAACTAGAAAAAACTATCAGAATGAATGAATGAATACTAAATGCAAAGAATCGGGTCGCAACCAGGTCCGGGTTGGAAAAGCAGCTTTCCTTTAGCCATAATTTTAATTGGGTCATTAGCAAGATTGCACATTTCTCCTCTACGTAACACAATTTACCAGTGCACAACAACGATAACACAGAGCACAGAGAACAGACAACAAACATCGATGACATGCAATATAATTATATTCCTGTTTGTTTAGTTGGTCGGTAGGTCTGTCGGTTTGTCATTTGGTCGACCGAGTTAAGAGCCACTAGAATAAGTAGTAGAATAGAATGCAATTTCCTAACTGATATTGATGTTGTCTTTTTCCCCTTCCTGTTATGCGTTGGCATTTGTAATTGAATCGCTTTCCTCATTGTTTTAACAAATTAATGTTTTCATTTTTTTTTTCCAAGTAATCCAACGTTTCAGTTTATTATCATCAAAAAGGGAATTGCCAGATAAGATATTGATAAGTGGTTTATTCCTGCTTGTGACGACATAAAGACATTGATGTTGATATACTATGCCAACATTTATTTAAGATTTATGGCAATTCGCAGGTGAATGGTTCAAGAAAGTGGGCCGACATCTACCAATACACACATACATAAGTTATCTTATTAAATATGTGAAATCAATAATAATGTTCAATTTGATAAGCTTATATTGTGTAGGTTATTTGGTATAAATAATATATTTTCTTATTAAACCTAAAGGAAATCGAATGAAAACACTTAAGAAAATTTGATTAAAGTAATAAAGTAAATAATAATTTGGATTGCTTTCATTTAGGAATCTAAATGACTCAAAGTAATCGAATTTTATTTAATTTTCTTTTCAAAACTTCAAACCTCAAAACAAATGAAGGAGGAAGAAAGAAAAATGTCTTTTGATTTAGGCTTGGTTTTAATGAAACTAACATTTTTATAAAACCATCAATAGATAGTTAGAGGATAACAGAAATATCTTTTTCTTATATATGTACATATTCTTATAGAAAGTCATAGATAGATGTGCAGGTTGATATTTTTAAGAGCAAGTTCATTTGTGGTAGTTTTTTAGACGTCTATTCATATAATGAACTGAATCTAACATATGCATATTACAAATTTTTTTCTGAATAAAGATAAATGTTTGTATTAAAAGCTGTATTACCTAGCCTTAGTTAAACTTAAGGGGGGTTTCTACCTTGTTGGGTCGAAAAGGCGATGTTAAGTAAGAATTTTTTTTTGAGATAAGTATAATAGATCAAGGATGAAATTTTCCACAGTTGTTGAGAAAACTTTATTCTATGTATTAAATTTTTTTTCGGCGATCCGTGAAAAGGGGGAGGTGGGGGGAATTTTCCATATTTCGTCCTTATGGAAGTCCTACCGTTCGCAAATAAAGTCTGAACCCTAAAAAGTAAGTCTGAAAAAAGTATCAAAAATGAAAAAGTTATGAGCTTTTTTACGTTACTAATTAATTTTTTAAATTAACAATTTCCAATATTTTTGGCCAATTCTACTACCAGCGCTGAACAATATTTTAAAGAACATGTGTAAAAAATTTCATAGCGATTGGTTAATTTTTGCGCCCTGTAGGACTTCCATGAGATCCAAAAATGTAGTTTTGAGAAAAATACGTTTGAAAATTTGCGCTCCGGCACAGAGCGCTTGACACTACTCAACTTAACGGCCGACAACTTTCGTAATTTTACAGATTTCAACTTGAAATTTTTACACAGTATTCTTGAAACATTTACCTATCCAAAAAGGCAATAAAAAAAATCGAAATTTTTTATAACACAAGGTAGAAACCCCCCTTAATCAATTATAAGTTCATTTCTTTCAATAATAAAAGATGGCGAAACCGTTGACTAACTTTAGAAAGTTTTTATAAAATTTTTTAAATATTTGTATCAAAAGAATATTTAAATATTGAAATTAAATATTGTAATTTTAAAAACGAATAGGCCATGTTAATCATAAATAAATAATTTCGTATATATCGCTGGTATTTGGGTTTGAGTTTTGATGTCCCCTCTTAGCCTGGAGAGTTTTTAATTAATTGTTATAAATATATGTAATTTAACAAATAATGAAAGCTAATAGTTTTTGGAAAACTTGGGAATTTTGTGCACTCTTTAGTCTTAGAGGGTAAAGCCAATACTGACATGGTATTTTATTATATTTTTAAAACGAGTTCTATGAAAGAATTATTTATTATTCCTCTTTAATCTTACTTTTAGAACAGAAAGCTACACACTCAATTTTATAGAATATATAATTTTAGAAGTACTTACATACATACATACATATGATTATACTTTATAATCAACTGTCTTATACCATATATGCAATCAATTTTTTTAAATTTTTGGCTTCAAGATTGCTTGTTAGAAATCTTCTTAGCCTATTTCTAACTAGTACAATGGTACTACTAAATGAGTACCATTTGACAAATTCTTGAAAAACATTCAATTTTTTTTATATATCGCCCACTTATAATTAATCATGATAATGCAAAGCATTAAAGTTTAATATCAATTTCCGTTTCATTTTTTCTTGCAGTGAGACGGAGCGTTATAAGAAAACGAAATGGCAAGATTTGCGTGTTGGTGACATTGTCCATTTGTCAAACAATGAGACAGTACCAGCAGATATACTTTTATTGCGAACCAGTGACCCCCATGGGGTCTGCTACATAGACACCTGCGATTTGGATGGTGAAACGAATCTAAAACGCCGCGAGGTATGTGAAACCCCTCCTCCTCCTCCTCCTATACCCTATTTGTTTGTACGTGAGTGCGATATGATGGAACTATTTAAAATGGCATTTCTCTTGTTTTCGTTCTTGGTTTTATAAACACACGCACACTCACACACACACACACACACACATACAGGTTGTACGTGGCTTTGAGGAATTACAGAGCATATTTTTACCTAGCAAATTTGTGAGTCGAGTTGAAGCGGATGCGCCAACAACAAAATTATATAGATTTCATGGGGCCTTAATACATCCAACTGGTGAGCGTGTACCCATATCGACCGAGTGCCTTTTGCTAAGAGAGAGCAGACTGAAGGTGAGTACTACAAATATATACACATGTCATTTTAATCATAATTGTTGCTTTGGTTTTTTAGAATACGGATTATATTGAGGGAATTGTCGTCTATGCGGGACATGAAACGAAATCAATGCTAAACAATAGTGGTCCAAGATATAAGCGCTCCCAGGTGGAACAGCAAATGAATATTGATGTGATATGGTAAGTGTATAGGAATATAAGATATCTAAAGGATACCCTGCACCTACCATTAGGTATATTTATATGGATGACCTTAAACAAAAAGAGAGAAAAGTAATGAATGAAGTAAAAACTAATGAACAAGTCCAAAATCACAATTTGAGTGAATAAATAAATGTCGATTAATTCCGTATTCGTTTTCACTTCACATTATTTTACATTCAATAATATTCATGAATATACCCTATAAATTATGGTTTGCGGTGAATATCATAAATGAGAAATGAATATAGGAGGTGATATTTTTTTTCAATGTAACTTTACAGAGTTTTTGGAAAATATTGGCAGGGCTAAAAACTTAGATTACTGCTTGGTTTTGTAAGGCTGAAATTGTATTAGAAATTTGAAAAGAATCCATAAAGTAGATTAGTTTGTTATGTTTTTAGCGAATAGAATTTGGCTTTTGTTAAAAACTTAAAAATATATATACAACAAAAATGTGTAGACAATATTCTCACAATCAAAACTGGGTTCTAGCCGACCTGAGGACAATAAACCGTATTAATTTTCACGATTTTTAATCACAGGCAGCTCAAAAGGTGAGCAGGTTCACAGCCAAGTTCTATCATCAGCTGAATCAAGACTTATATTGGCCATACCATATCTTTAACCCTAAAAGTAGTTGGGAATTCAAAATAAATAAAGCGAAAAAAGAATAAGAAAGCTTGCCACTGCTTTTAGTGTAACGAGCTTCACCTTAATCAACTAACCATCACACCCAATTATTCGGAGTGTACTATGTTCAAAAATAGAATGTTGCAAAATCAAATGCTGTTTGGAACAGTTTTGAAATTTATAGAAATCTAAGGCTGTTGCTTTATTACAGTTTGTAATAGTTTCGTTTCCTGAACAATCTTGATAATAGTTACTCATAGTGTTATTCCACTCTTTCACTTATCTCAATCTTAAGTAACCTCATAAATTTTCTGATTTTCTTTTTCCCAGGTGTGTGATAATATTGTTGATACTTTGCATTGTTGGCGCCATCGGGTGCACCATGTGGCTAAGCTCTTATGTTAATATTCCCGTACCCTATATAACGATAGCCGATGTGAGACCCCATCTTGAGGGGATGTGGATTTTCTGGACAAATATAGTCATTCTGCAAGTGATGATACCGCTCTCACTCTATGTGACAATTGAACTCTGCAAGATACTTCAGGTGTATCACATTCACAACAACATTGAACTATACGATCCGGATACGAATAAGCAAACCGAATGTCGTGCCATGAATATAACCGAAGAATTGGGTCAGATACAGCACATTTTCTCAGATAAGACAGGAACACTGACAGAGAATAAAATGATATTTCGTCGATGTGTGGTCAATGGAGCAGATTATAATCACCCGGAATCGGAATTGGAGAAAATGTATACCAAGCCGGGGGCACCAGCGCCACCCATTGTGCCCAACGAGAATCTAATTGATGACATGACACAGCTAACGGGTGCATATCTAACGCCGAATGCCCAGAGAATTCAAGAGTTTCTGGTTGTGTTGGCCATATGCAATACGGTGATTGTGAGTGCTGCTCCGCACAGAGATTTAATGAATGCCAGTGGCATTATTGAAGTCCAACAGACTGGCTCAAGTCCTGGCAATTTAAAGCATATTAAACGAGGTCCCAATCATTTGTTGGCCACCACAACAACCACAACAACAACGACCACAATTTTGAATGGAACACCTCAGCCTGCATCGATTCCAGCCGATCGCTATACTCGACTTGCCGAGTCTCGTTCGGTGACTCCTTCGCCCCCACCTAATCTCCTATTTGCCATGCCCACACAAAACCATCAGCCCACACTGTCGCCCATAAGCAGTTCAGCTGAATCTTCGCCCAATTCCGAATCGGAATCACCATCTCCGCCGATGAAGAGCAAATCCTTGTCCAATAGCATTTCCCCTACAGGACGAGCCAAGGCAGTGATTAATTCAAAAATCACAAGCATTGCAACATTTTTGAATGCCAGGACTCAGGGAAAACGTTTGAAAATGAAGTAAGTTTAACAATTTTCACAAAATTTAATAAGCATTTCATTTAATCCTGTTAATCTTCTTGTCATTTGCAGTAACACCAAAACGGAGACCATTTATCGCACTGCTGATGGTCGGCCTTTGTATGAGGCTGAAAGCCCCGATGAATTGGCCTTGGTAAATGCTGCCTATGGCTATGATTGCTGCCTCTTAAATCGCAGTCCCAATCACATACTGGTCAGCATGCCAACAGCTAGAGCAACAGTGGAATATGAGATACTCAAAATATTGCCCTTCGATTCGAGTCGCAAATGCATGTCAATTGTGGTACGACGTGTGGGCACCCAAGAGATTATTTTGTATACCAAGGGAGCGGATAGTTCCATAATGCCCGTATTGGCTCCATGTGCCAGCAATAGTCCTGAGGGTAAGTTGGAATTACTTAAGAACCAAAGCGGTCAATAAAGAATCAACAAATGACAGAAAGACGAAAATAGAGAATAAATCCTAATAAGAGCTTTAGTTTATTCTAAAAAACAGTCTCGAATTGTTTGTTTGCTTTTGATAGATATATAAAGTTTTTAATAATAAATCTAATTATATCCATTTCAGGTATTTTGCGTGAACAGACCCAACAACAACTCGATCGTTATGCACGTGAAGGCTTACGTATTCTGGTAATGGCAAAGCGTACACTAAACGCCTCCGATTATACCGATTGGTGGGCAAGGCATCAGGAGATTGAAATGTCACTGGAGAATCGTGAACGCAGATTACGCGACTCATTTGCCAGATTGGAGAGTAATCTAACCCTATTGGGAGCTACAGGAATTGAGGATCGTCTACAAGATGGTGTGCCAGAGACTATAGCATCATTGATCTCTGCAGGTGTTTCAGTGTGGGTGCTAACGGGTGACAAGCCCGAAACAGCCATTAATATTGCCTATTCGGCCAAATTGTTTACACAGCAAATGGAGCTGATCAAGTATGCACAACAACTAGCAGAAATAAGTTATGAAAGTTACTAATTAAAATTCTCTAATTAATTAAGGTTGACTGCTCGTTCTCGAGATGCTGCTGAAACGGCAATTAATTTCTATTTGACTGATATTGAAAATGCCAAGACAACGTCCACAACAGGAGGTTATAGCTTGATGCCACGTCGGAAACAGAGGGCTTTAGTTGTTGATGGCAAGACGTTGACTTTTATTTTAGATCCCAAGTGAGTATGGAATATTCTTGCAAATCTTTATTCGTTATATATCTTTTAATTTGTTATTGCATTGCAGATCCAAATTAATTTTGCCATTCTTGCGATTGGCCAAACGTTGCGCTTCAGTGCTTTGCTGTCGCTCCACTCCGCTACAGAAGGCCTACCTGGTTAAAGTTGTAAAGGAAGAACTAAATCTACGCACTCTTGCCATAGGCGATGGAGCCAACGATGTCTCCATGATACAAATGGCCGATGTCGGTGTGGGCATCTCAGGTCAAGAGGGCATGCAGGCGGTAATGGCAGCTGATTTCACGCTTCCTCGGTTTCGTTTTTTGGAACGTTTATTACTCTCACATGGCTATTGGTGCTATGATCGTTTGGCTCGCATGATTTTGTATTTCTTCTACAAGAATGCTGTAAGATGATTATAATTATTTATCGGGTTGTTCTTTTTTTATTAACCTTTTAAATTTATTTTGCTAGGCCTTTGTATTTCTGATATTCTGGTTTCAATTGTATTGCGGCTTTTCGGGTGCTGTAATGATTGATCAAATGTATTTGATGCTCTATAATTTAATATTCACTTCGCTGCCGCCTTTGGCAATTGGTGTCTACGATAAACGTGTGCCAGAGGAATTGTTATTAAAAAATCCGCATCTCTATAAGAATGTAAGTTAAAATGACCTCACTATATCATACCATATTGTTGGAAATTCAATAATTTTCGATTTTTTTTTAGGGACGTTTAAATGTTGCCTATAGACCGCATGATTTTTGGATAACCTTACTGGATGCCCTCTATCAAAGTCTGGTCATATTCTTTGTGGCGCTGTGCGCCTATGCGGAAAGTGACGTTGGCCTTTGGGAATTTGGTACAACAATAACAGCATCCTGTTTATTTGCCAATTTAGTGCACTGTGCCATTGAAATACGTTCATGGGTAAGTTTAACAAATAAATTTAATGTATTTTTAATTAATGTCAACGTTTTTCTTTTTAATTTCAGACGGTGCTGCATGTTATATCCATATTGTTTAGCTTAGGTTCCTTCTACCTCTTCTCAATTGTCTACAATTCCATGTGCGTCAATTGCTTTGGAGTACCCTCGACATATTGGGTGATATTTATGTGCTTCAAGTCAGCTGTCCACTGGTTGGTCATACTGTTGTCCACAGTGGTGGCTGTTTTGCCACGGTAAGAATCTTTGATAAACATTCTAAAAACATTTCTACCAAATCTAATTTATATTCATTCATTTATTTAACAGTCTTGCTCTTACTACCATACGGACTTCAATATATCCTGATGATAGCACAAAGGTTTTACTGAATAGCAAACGTGAGCGCAGCAGAGGTGAGGGTTTGTTAGTTACTTGGTCGCGCTCAACCTCAGCCTCATCAATATATAGGTAAAAAGGCACAAAATCTAAAAATATTTTGCGAATTTCCATTTTGCTGCACGTGTTTAAGTTGAAATTTTGTTTGATGCATCCATTTTTTAGCATGTAGCGTAATTTTGTTTTCGTTTTTATATAATTTTGTGTCTTTTTATTTAGATTTTGATTTAAATTTTAAATTTTTGAAATGTCATAAGTCTAGATTTAATATCTAAGCATTAAATTTGAAATTCTATATTGCAGAATCGCCGATTATGGGTCTAAGAATCAAATTATAACGACCATTACCTGATCCAGCGCCAAAATGCAATTTCTTTATCCACAATATGCATACATATAATGTGCTTTCAATTTCATATGTGGCCTTTCGACACCGATTAATATTTAATTATTTTAGTTAATATATATAGCCATTTAGTTGACTTGATTTTTGCTCGCACCAACCGCTCCCCTGACCCCCAACTAGTTTTCACAATGTACTTAGTAACAAATTGAAAAAGAAAAAAAAAACGAGAAGAAAATTATGCAAATTGCTTAGCTAATCACAATTAGTTTTAGTCTTAGAATTCTCTTCGCCTTAAAATTGAAATGAGAAATTAAAGCAAAAACCCCATTATGTCATAATTTATAATAATTTATACTGATATTTATTTGTATATAAGTAGAAAGAGTTCATATATATCTAATATACCTACAATATATGATAGATGTGTGTATGTAGCCAGACCACCAACACCTAACCTAATTAATTGCAAATATAACTATTGTTAACAAAACAAAGAAAATCAGATAACTGAAAACTGATAAATACAATATTAATTGTATAAAGTGTTTAATGAATAATTATTTAAATTTAGTAATAAATATATATTTATATATATATATATCACCATAATACTTGACAATTCTAAAACACAACAGAACTTTAATGTTAGTTCGATGAAAAGGCTGTGATTCTACACTCATGAAGGATATATATCTATATACCTAAACATAAGATATATACTTATTTGCAAAAGGAAATAAACAAGATGATAAACATAAGATAGTTCCATTAATTCAAGTATTGACAGAAATGTGTTTCTTCTTTTTAAGTTGAATTTTTTACTTTTTTAACTGAACAACAAAACAAAATAACGAAATAAAGTGAATAATTTAATTGTTGTAATCCAATTTAGTCGTACTAAAACTATTTACTATATTTGTAGTACACCCCCAAAACAAGAGCAAAAAAAAAAAAAACCACAACACGAACTATTATTGAATGCAATTGTAAACTAATTATAAATTTAAAACCCATAAAATGCAATAAAACAAAAGGGAGAACGTTAGATGAATATTTACATTGTTGAAAAGCAAGAAAATCATTAAATGAAATAAATGTATATTTACCTAAGCAAATGATTGATTTTTTATTGAAATATTAGTCATAAAATAATTTATGAAATTAAAGGCTTGGGATATACTAAATAACATTCAGACAAAGCCAAAATGTGAAGAATCATTTTGCCTTTATTATTTAGTCTATTTTTATACCCTTGCAAAAAGGGTATATTAATTTTGGTCAGAAGTGTGCAACGCATAGAAGGAAGCATTTCCGACCATATAAAGTATCTATATTCTTGATCAGCACGACGAGACGAGTTCAAATAGCCATGTCCGTCCGTCCGTCCGTCTGGATCAACGCAAACTCCTCCTAGACCGTTGGAGCTACAGAGCTGAAATTTTGCATGTAGGCTTGTATATAATGCAGGCGTTGTATATTTCGGATTCAGCCGGATCGGATCACTATATCATATAGCTCCCATACAAATGGCAAAGTCACGAACAGTGACTTTTCTCAATAACTTCGTTATTTTCTGAGCTATTGTCATGAAATTTAATATTGGTGAGTTAATTACACATATAAACTGTGCCAAATTTGATCAAGATCGGGTGACTATATCATATAGCTCCCATAGGAACGATCTTTCGAAAACAGTGACTTTTGTCAATAACTTGGTTACTTTTGACGCGATTGCTTTCAAATTAAACATTTGTTAGTTTAATATATCTGTTAATGACTGTGCCGAATTTGATAACGATCGGGTCACTATATCATATAGTTCCCATAGGAACGATCGGTTGAAAACAGTGACTTTGATCAATATCTTAGTTTTTATCTAAATCTATGCTAAGATTGTAGGCCGTTCTTTCGTTTTTTCACTTTGATGGCTATAGGTAAGGAAAGAGTTACAATAAAAGTTGCAAGGGTATTCAAACTTTGACGCGGTCGAAGTTAGCCCCGGCCCTCTGGTTCTTTATTGAGTTATTTTCTGTGTTGGTTTAACATTTTAATTTTTTGTCAAATTTATATATTTGTAACTAACTTTGGCTCAGACTTAGGAATTACTTTTTACTAAGTCCTTAGCACTTCCGGCTCATTTTTTACTCAGAGCTTAGCACTTCCGGCTCACTTTTCAACATAACATCCGCTAGAGGTCGCCATTAAAGCTGTTAATTAACAGTTCAACAAGTATTTGCTGTTAAATAACATTTACCGCTAACTTTGAAAATTCAGAAATTGTGATTTGCAATTTTTTTCCTTCTGCTTTTACGCTGATTCAAGTTTCAACCTTTGTTTGCTGTCGATAGTTAGCTGTTAGTTCAAAACTCTGACTGACTTTCTGCTGTTTTAAGATCGAATCTGCTTGTCGGTTAAAACGGTATTAGTTAATTTCAGATGTTCTGGTTGATGTCAGCCACTCCTCAGGTATGCATTCATTTAGTAATGATTGATGATGAAGCAAAGTATGTTTGTATGTGAGTACTGATTATCTATTTTTGGAAATATTTCATAACAATAATTCTATATATTTTCTTTCGACTGTAGTTTGTCCACTTATAAACCGCTTTTTAGTTTGTTTGCCATTTTAATAAGTATTTAAAATCGGTCAAAATTTGATCTAGTTACGGAAGATAAAACAGAATTAGTAAAAATTTTTTTCGAAATAAGCCAAATTTTTAGTTTTTAGGTTTTAATGCAAATTAAACAACCTCCAATGGGATATTACTTGCCTTTAGTTCGTTATCTGATATAAAGAGTAGGATCCAAAGATAGATAGATAAAGGCGGCTAAAGATTGAATGTTCCGCTTGTATTTGCGATATATATCTTATAGCAACGAAGAATCAATATTTGGTCATATTAATGATCTGGTCTAGCTACATTGTAGTTAGTAAATGTATATTTTAGGTCTTTCCGGGAGTGTACTCCAAAAAAACCTTAAATTAGTCTGATTTCTTACCTCATTGCATTAAAATTGAATACATTATTATGAGTGAAATAAGTAAAAATGACTCAGATTTTGCTTGTTCCATTTTTGCCCTGAAAACCTTTTGGAAAGGAGTCTTCTTAGCTCCCCGTTAATCATTTTAGTCTTTTAAAAGAATCCAATTTCCCACTGCCAATTACTGTAAGATTTTTCTATTTTTACAAAAAAAACATTTCATATTTTTTTTTAACAATTTGTGTTGTTTTTTTTTATTCTTATGTGTCAAATAGTAATTTATTTCATCGCATTGTTATGTTTAGTTGCTTCTTCATTACTGACATTTCTATTTTGGTTGAATTCTTCGTTTTTGTTTTTTATTTTTTATTTTTTGGTATTTCTTTGTTATTTTAGATATAAATACGACATCACGTTTTCGTAATTGATATTTCTCCTATGTAATTTTCTTGTATTCCTATATAAAGCAATAAATAACTTGTTTTCTTTGTTGGTTTTTTTTTTGGGTTTATCTTATTTTTTTTTGTGGTGGGGCATTTTGGGATTTATATATATCGTGCCCGGATTTGATGCTATACAGACTTAATTTAATTTAAAATTCAGTTTTAGTTGTTGGTTGTTTTCCATTTTTCTTATCATTTTTCCGCTTTTCACTATACACAAATATACAATATTTACATGAAAATATCAAGGTTAAAAATGTTACAAAAAAGTGTGTGTTTTTTTTGCGATATATAGTTTAACGCTTAAGCCATGTTCCTTGGGGGCGTAACCTCAAGCTAGTTAGTGTGAATCCTTTTAGGGGTTAACTTAGGGAAATAAAGGATTTTGAGCAAATTGTGTTAAGGTTTTTGTTTTTTTGGTTTTAGGTTTTTTAAGTAAAAGGCTTAGTGCATAAACAAATCGAATCTGCTATGTTTTGTGGTGCTTTTGTTGCTGTTGCTGCTGTTGTTGCTGTTGCTTCTGTTGCTGTTGCAACTGTTGTTGATGTGCAGCTGCCAGCAACAAATTCTGCGATTGCATCTCAAAATAACGCAAAAGTATATTTGAGTATCAGTAATGTACTCCGGGCGTTGAAGAAGGATTAGGAACGGCTGAGGATGCAGCGCCACCATTGCCACTCCCACTTCCACCTCCGCTGCCGCCACCACCACCACTGCTATTGTTGTTGTTGTGGTTGTTCGCAGTGTTATTGTTGTTGTTGCTTGTATTATTCGTACTCCCAGAGTCACCCAGCCAAGAGTCAGGACTGGGTGGAAAATCTGGATAGCCCTGATCGGGACTGGAATCATTACTTAAATCCGATACATTGTTGCTACTGTGCAGACGCTGATGTGTTTTACTGGCATGCAAATTGGAACCCACAGCATGATCTATAAAGAAAATTGCAAAAAAAAAGAGATGATTATTATTTATCATATTTTCTGAAATTTATTAATAAATTCATATGAACTGTAATTATATTTTAAACTGTCAATGTCATAAAATGTTTCTTTTAACATTGCAGAGCTAAACTGGTTTATTTTTTTTTAGTTTTTGTGAACTTGTATATTTTATTTCGAATTCATATTTAATGGCTTGATGCAAATTCAAAT
Source organism: Drosophila willistoni (assembly GCF_018902025.1). Lineage (NCBI taxonomy): Eukaryota > Metazoa > Arthropoda > Insecta > Diptera > Drosophilidae > Drosophila > Drosophila willistoni. The sequence continues at coordinate 8,325,945 of NW_025814050.1, forward strand.
TAGCTATGTATCTCAGGTTTAATGTCATTTTATACTAGAGAAAACTTATAGTGCTAACAATTTTACTGAGAAAGGAGGAAAAAACTTAAAAAGTTGTATATTTTTGTTCATACGTTTATTATTGAGCAAAGTTGATCATAAAATTAAAATCAATAAATTCTCAAAAACAGGGATATGTATGTATGTATGTACATATGTATGTATATCCCTTCATTTTGAAGTGTATGTGATATCTTATCATATGCATAAGATTGTAAAAAATTAATAGTCTTCAACACATAAGTTGAAACTCATTAATTCATTTAATTTTAAACTCTTATTTCCATCAAATTAATAAAATTTTTTATTGAAATAAATTGTTTCTTTGTTTTGTGTTATTAAAAACCATCAAATATGTTAATTAATTTAACATATAGAAATTAAACTCATATCTCTAGTTCGAATTGATTTTTTATGATTTTTTATGATTTGACAAGGACCTTCATTAGAAATGTTTCACAGGTGTTATACAACTTTAAAGGGCTTTCGATTGTTTAAATTTTTGTTAATCATATTGAATATATAAATCATAATATTCACGACTTAATTATTAAATATAAAATTGCAAACTGATGGCAAGTCTTTAATAAAAACTTGAAAAATATTTTCTATGCTGATCTTTTGGAATGAAATTGACACTTGTAAAGCATTAACAAAATGTGCGAAAATACTTTTTAAATTTCAGAGAGAGGAATTGTTTGTTAATAATATAAATTTGATTTCTTATTTAGATGGATTCCTATTAAACTTTAATCAAATTTGATATTTGTATTTTTATTATGCTGTAAGCTTAGATTAACTAACACAACTAATTTGAAACAGTTTTCAAAGGAACAATGATTCAAAAGATATTCAAGGCCTCTTGACATTAAAAACAACTTTTCTTCTACTTACCGATATTAGTATAAACAATATTGTCTGGATATGAACCGAACGTATGTCCTGGACCAACGGGGGGTGGCGACCGACTGCTTGGAGGATATTGCGAAGGACTCGAGCTGCCATGCATATAGGAGCCACGTATGCTATGTGGCGAAGCTCCCTCATCTAGGCCCAAATTGACAGTGCTATAGCTGTCGTTGCTTAGATCTGTGCGATAATTGTGTAAACACATTAGTTAAAACTAATTAATTCATTGAATTGTAAACTCTTCGCCTACCATGATGACTGAAACTATCGTAGTCAACTTTCAGCTCATCCTTATCCAGGAATTTATCCGTACGCGGTGAGCAATTGCCCTTCATGGAGCGGAAGTACTGACTCCATCGTGTACGACCTGCATCCTTTTTCAGTCGTTTCTCTTTAGCACGTCTGCGATGGTAATTAAGAAAAGTTAAGAAAGTGTTTTCGTTTTGTTTAAAAATTTCACTTACCGATTTTGGAACCAGACTTGAACCACTCTCATATCCAGACCCGTATCCTGGGACAATTGCTCACGTACATGTCGGGCGGGTTTTGGACTATTATTGTAGGCGGTTTTCAGAGTTTCCAACTGTTTGGCGGTTATTGTGGTACGCGGACGCTTATTAGGTTGATCCCCATCCAATGAACCATCCAAATAGAGACCTATGATAGTTGAAATTATCATAAGTTTGAAAAGATATAAATAGAATTTTTATAATTGACCCACCTTTTGCCTTGGCCTCCTCATAGTCTCGCTTACAGATCAATTTACGATCCTCCATCAGATAGAACTCATCGCCCGTGTTTAAGGTTCGCGAGCACATGGCACACAAAAAACATTGCAGATGATATACATTATCCTGGGCCCTTCGTACCACTTGGGTTGGTGGTATGCCCATATCACAAGCGGAACATTTCGTACCATATCGTCTGTTCGACCCAAACATTGGCGGAGATGGGAGATTATCATTAAACCAGTAATTGCCACCACTGGCCGACATTGCGGCCGACACAATACAAACAGTTTGAGAAATTTACTTACTTGAAGAAATCCTCTTTGCAAAAGAGTTGCCCATTCCGGGCAAAGCACTTGTCATTCAATTGGCCGTGGCACTCACTACATTGCAGGCATTTGGCATGCCACGTCCTTTCCAGCACCTTCAATATGAAACGATCCAGGATCAGTTCGTGACAGCCTCCACACTTTGGTATTGTAGCTGCAATTTACAAAGATCAAACATCATATAAATTTAATCTAATAATCCATTAAATAATGCAAAAAATTCACTGGCTACCTATAATTTCTAAAAAATTTTCGTTATTAAATTCAGAGCTGAACATTACGAATCGTTTCCCAACAAAATCAATTCAAAACAATTTTTATTTTTTTTATTTTGTTAATTACTTGATTTCGTAAATTGAAACTGATTTGTCGTCTATTTAAAAAGTGCCTATATAGCACAAAAAAATTAATATCTAGGTAAATTTCGACCCTCCTTTTTATATTAGTTGATTTTGGTTAAATAAATGAATTTTAATCGGTTTTTTGGAATAGGTAAAACTATAAGATGAGAAAAATTATATATGATATATGATATAATGATATATTAGACCATCTGACTTAGGCTTGCTGCCTTGTAAGCCAACTCCTTCAAATATAATTTCCAAATTGTAGGCCAAATATACAGGACATTTAATTAAATTCAAATTGTGAATCCAAAGAGAAACTTTATAATCTCTCACTAGGAAATTATTGACACCTCATAATTAGTTGCATAACTTTGGGTATGTCTTACATATATTACAATTCATTTACTTTTTGTTGTAAATTCCTTCCTAGGCATTGATTTTAAATTTAAACGATGTCGTTTAGTGTGAGTTTCTTAAACAAGTTCAATTAGTAGATTTTAAAGCGTAAGCACATATGTTTTAGAACATATTCTGCTAGTAGATTTTGAGATATACATAAGTAATATAAAGCATTATTTCAAAAACTCGTTTTATTTTTTTAAATGCAATTTGGCCTTGCAATTCCAAGAACTTTGAGGTTTTTCGACCAAATATAGAAGGTTTCTTTTCCTTTCCAAACTGTTTTCAAGCCTAAAAACGATTAATTATCCAAGTTGTTTTTTAAGTGAAAAAAAATTAAGTGCCCTTCTAATTGTGAGATAAATTAAAACAGGCTCGCGATCCTGTCCTTTATCTTAAAATGAAATACTTTGCCTAAAGGGTAGACGATTAAATAGAGAACTTGACAATTTATATAATATATATGTACATTCTCTAAAGGGTACACAAATTAATAGAAAAGTTGTTAATGTAATAAGGAAATGAAAGCGATTTTAAATTGTCACAAAATTTCAATACAATTTCCTCAAATTTAATTGCGATTGGCAATGAAAAGTGAACCACTATGGAATCCTATATTGAATAATCCAAAAATGTTTGCTTATTTAAATTTATTAATTTTCAGTTAAATACAAGAAATACGATTTCAAATTTTTTTTCCAGCTCTATTTGCTATGATAAAGAGAGAATCTTTTAAAATTCTTTTTAAAGAAAATTTTTAAGTTATTTTAAGTGTGTAGAGACACCATAAAGGGTAAACGATTCTTTTAAGTGTGTTGAGACATCATAATTTAGTATCGTAAAGAATTTTATATAATTTTTTTTAAACCAAAGTTAATTCAACATATTAGAAAACACAATTTTGCATTAAATTTAAATAGATTTGTTTAAGTAATCAATTTGAAAGTGACAGCTTAAATTAACGAAAACCTAAACGATTAAATTTTTATAGTTTCTATAGTTTCTCAGTTTTGATTTGCAGCTTCTTTAAACATTTTTGGTTTTTGTAAATAGAGTTGAGAATTAAATTTCTCTCTTATTGTCAGTTTTTTTTTTCTCCAAATGTGAGAACTTACATAATAGAAATTCTGGCAATTGACTCAAATTGATTGGCGGTACACGATCATCACATTTGCCATTGGACAGAAAGTCACTTTTGAACATCATTAGCTTCAAAAGTTCCATGCCTGATTGCTAAATATAATTAAGAATTTCCGATATAATCCCAGTGTAAGTAAAAGCAAGTGCCCCGAAGTTTAGGTGGGCGGGGGGCCGGGGATGGAGTTCTTGTTTCTTTTAAATTTAACACATTCACTTCAATTCGATTTCACATTTTCACTTAAATTTATTATATATTTTTTCTCTACAATTTTTGCGTTTTTTTTTTATTCTTTTTTATTTTTCTATTTTGTGGTTTTAGTTGCCGACGGATGAACGGTTAACACGTTTGGAAATTTGTTTGTTGTACCGTTATCACAGTTTTCAGAGAGTGCAGCAGTGGGAGTGACCGTCGTCTTCGTCGTCGTCGTGACGCCGAACCAGAACGACGCGTCGTACCGAGCGGTAACTACTCGTGTGGGCAAGTGCGGCGACGTCGACGCTTGGAAAGCAACTGAAAGGCAACTGACGAACCCAGCGACTCCGGACTGGACTGGAGGGCAGGCAGATAAAATATATATTTTTGGGGTTGCTGTTGCTGCGAGTGTTGCTGCTGACATAATCTCAGCCCAACCCTTAGAAATCAGGCTGCACTTCCAATTGGAAAGCTTCATGAAATACAATTTGAGCTGACTGCACCCTGTGCCAGTTAGCTAAAAAGAGGCTTTTGTTGTTGTTGCTGCTGCTCATAGATTTTGAGTTTTGGTTTGTGCCAGTTTTCCAGAGTTTTTGGGCTTTTTCGTTTTTCTTTGTTGTTGTTGTTGTTGTTGGGTTTTGGTTTTTTTTGTCTATGCCTCAACAATTGAGTTTTGGGTTGGTCGCCCAACAACAGCAACAACAAAGAGCGGGGAAATTGCATTGTAACACTTTATATCTGTGAGTGTGCCTCTCTCTTTCTCTCTCTCTTTGTGTGTATGTGTGTGTGTGAGTTTTCTTTTTCTTTTTGTGTATTTGTGCCTGGGATTGGTTGTTTTGTTGTGTGCGTCAACGTTGCCTGCAGTTTTCGGGGAGTGGTCTCTGAAAAAGCTCTTTCAGCTTTTGACTTTTTCTTTCTTATGTGTGTGTGTGTGTTTGAGTGTGTGTTTTTTTCTCCTTCTTCGCCACTCACTCTAACAGTCTGCTCTATTTGGCTCTCACTCTTGCCAGCTCATCTCCTTCTTCACACAGAGAAAGAAACTCGTTTGGGGAATTTCTGTATCAAAATTATACACATAAATGTAGTGCATTTTCCACTCTCTTTTGTTTGTGTGTATGTGTGTGTGTGTGTGTGTGTGTGTGTGTGTGTGCACTTGGCTGCCATTGCTTATTGTTGTGTCATTGTTTCGTAACTGTAAAATGACCTTAAAGCCATTAAATTGCTGACCGGCTGATCAAGGAGAGCAACAACGTCTGCGCAACAGAAATTTATTTCAATTGCCGCCGAAACCCACTCAAAATGTCCAACCAAAATAGACAGACAGACAGACAGATAGAGAGACGATGAGATAGAGAGACCATGGCAGTCCGTCAGTTGGCCATTCAGTCAGTTTGGCTCCCAACAGACGCTTATGAGCAGCAAAGTGTTGGACCTCTTTTGCACTTTTTGGCCATTTTCAACGCCAAAAATGTGCGTGCCTCCCTCCCTCCCACACACAAATTCCGACACCCACTACACACACCCACAAACACAGATACATATAAACATGTGCATACATTGATATTTAACATCGAACGTTGACCGCTTTAAAGGATTTTTATTGTTGTCAAACCTGACAGACTGACTTCAATGTGTTTTTGTTTTTTTTTCGCTTTTAATTTCTTTTTTTTTTATAAATGCGATTTTTTGTCATGGCCGATTACACAAACAGATAGAAAGAATAAATACATTTAGAAAATGGAACATTTTTTAAAGATTATTCAACCAAAGAAATGCTTTAAAAGGGGTTTTATAAATGAAACGCAAGAAAAGTCTGTCTCTAGAATTATATTTGTCGTTTTGGGAGCTTAAGAAATTTGTTAATCTAATACTTATTTGGAAATTAAATCCCCAATTCTTGTATCCCATTTGCAAAGTTATTATTTATATGTTTATATGTCTGGTAAAACCGAATAGCCAAACCACTTAGTACAGCTGTTAAACGACGATGTGGCAAGTGATCCACAAAACTGGCGACGAGGGACCCTCAAAAGCGATAAGCCAACGACGAGAAGAAGTTGGAATAAAGAGTTAAGTAGAAGTTCCTATAAAAACCCAAAGACGAAACTCAATCACTTACTATAGGTATTTAAAACGTAATTATCATATAAAATAAAACCTATAATTAATGTTAATCCTTAACGGTACTACTCATGTCTCCGGAAAAAGATATCAGACGCCACATAAATTACTGCAAAGTTGTTAAATTGTACAATAAATACGTAAATTCTTTCTGTTGTGCAACTGATTTGCCACTCAATATATTGGTAAATGAATCTATATCTAATAACTTTTGAGAAAAAAGACTTCCAAAATGTCCAAAAAGCATTGAAAAAATACAAATACAGAAAAAGCAATAAGAGTTGTTGAACAATAGTTGACCATAACAACTTAAAACTTAAACTTAATAGACAATAATAATAAGTACTCTGTTTATATGTAAAAATAATGCGGTCGATACCAGCTATAACGATATTAATGAGGACCAACAATATTCGATCGTTATAATCGATTTTCATTGTATCTGATAATAAGGTAAATTTATTGAAATTGGTAAATTCTTTTAATCAATTTGTTTATAGCCGGCATCAAACAAGAAAGTTCAAATCATTTACACTATTCCAACTCTTTTTCAGCATCTTTTGCCTGCCTGTACGACGATTAGATCTTACAATTATGCACTGCAAGAAAATTTATAATTAAACCATCAGAAGATGGCTTTTCTGTTATATTTTTGCATACCTTAATCTATTACTTTCTGTCTTTCAATAGGGTAATCTCAAATCGTGTTCTTAATTCAACATAGCAGTTGTGTTGGTAAGAAAAATCGTAAATTTTTGTTTACTAATCCTTTATTCAATGGAAATATTTCGGTGACCTACTCACCAAATATCGATTGATTTTTATGTCGAATCAATGCAAAAATGCATTAATTTTTGAAAAGCAATTAAGGAAACTTTTAAATGTTAATAAATTTAACCGTCATTTGGATAATGTGAAAAGATTATGCAAAAAGCGAGTTAAAGTAAAATTGTTCAAAAAAAAGTGGAATGCATAGAAATAATGATGTTAACTTGATTAAATTACAAGGTATTAATGTGGAAATATATTCCATTTTTATTTATTTACTTTAGTTTGCTTAACTTTCCAATTTGCATTTGATTTCTGGAATTACGCATTTTTCATAGCATACTTTTAAGCGTATTTTGTAGCAAATGTTAAATTTTCACCATTTTGTTGAAAATTTAATGCACAGAGAGTACTAAATACTTTGTTGTGCAAAGAATGGTTACCATATGGGCTAAAACAACAAAAACAACAATAATCTACACACTGTTGGAGCCATATGGCCGAAAGTAAAAAAAAAAAACCTTATAAAACCAAAAAAGCAAACTAAAAGCATATAAGCTCAAAAGCAGCAAAAAGAGAGAGGGAGAGACAGAGGGAGAGAGTGAGGGAGTGGGTTTGAGAGAAAGAAAGAGCGCACAGCGCTTTCAAGTTTTAACGCCAAGCGGAGCGAGCAACACGACAAGCCAAAGCCCAAGTGAATTTGACACAAGATAAAGAAGGAGGAGCACTTGGTTGTGCAAAAGGCATGGCTATTTTGTTGTGACTTGTCCTGACCATCGCCCTAGCTTCATTCTACCCCCGACTTCAAGCTATGTATATGTTTCTTCTCGACGCTTGATGAGTGTTTCGTCCGATTATGCAACAAGCTGCACTGCCTTCTGTCCACCTACAGTATGTCAGAGCTTACAATTCTTCTTCTGCTTTTGGCTTCTTTTGTGTGGCGTTGTTTTGGGATGGCTATATGAATATTTGAAGAGACTGTCTTTAATATTTCCTTTTGCCACAGAGAGAGAGTGAACGAGAGAGAGAGAGAGAGTAAGTGAGAGAGAGATACATACACACACACACACTCACACAAAGCATCATAAGAAAGAGCAGCTTTTGGCTCTACCGAATATAATCCGTGCTTTCGGGCTACCTTTGCCAGGTTGCCAGCAGATTTAAGCTCATTCAACCAACATAGAGTTCTGGTCCCCAGATAATGCTTACACACATTCAAATGTAAGTCTGCCACTGCCTCTGTGTACGTCTGTGTGTGTGTGTGTGTATGTATGCCTTCTTTCAACTTGTTCAACGTACACGCAATTTACAACATAAATTCTACTTCAGCCTTCGATTGCTACCAAAGCCGCCATTTTCCGTTGTCATTGTGCCTACGGCAGCCATGCAAATTTTCCCATCTGACTTTTCGAGCTCTTTTCTCTATGTCTTTTTTTCTATGACAATATGTACCTCTGATAGCTTTAGGGGATTTTATTTACTTTCACCACAAAAATAGATACGAAACACAAATACAAAAATGGTTTTGCCATATGCATTCGATGAACATTTCCATTATAAAGAGGTTTTTTTCCTTAAAAAAGCAAAATAACTTTTCATATATATTTCCTTTTAAAACTCAAATATAGATTTTTCTTCTTACAGTGACTCGATGTTGATTAAAATAATGAATAAAATTCAAAATATGCAAGCATTATAAAGTTTCATTTCAATATTTTTAAAAGACTAAGTCCAACTAATACATATATATGTGGATATGGGCAATTCCCTAATGTCGAACTTGATATTCAAAGTAAAACAAATTCAATATCAGAACACCTTTTTATTTTGAATAAAGTAAGTAAGTAAGTTGACTTGCCAACTTAGGTATACCATGCACTATTAAAACAAATATATATTTAAATGCCTTCATGTATTTTTATTTAAAATTGTGTTCAGATGCTTTTCACATACATACATAGGAGCACCCTGACCAGCCAACGATCAACTCCTGCCTATTGAGAAAACGTTTTATTCATAACTCTGCTATTTTTAGGCCGATGGATATTAATAATAAATTTAACTATGCTAAATTTGGTTTCACAAGGTAGTAAATTACGGGAGATCGTGGAGTTTTACAAATACGGGGCGTGGCAAAATTTCACTTACAAAATCTGCGCCTTTACATACCAAACATAATGTCTCTAGCTAAAATAGTCTTTGAGAAAAACTTTTTTGCTTAAATTGCAAAGGCGGAAGGAGGCGTGGCAAAAATTTGATATAAGTTTGATCACTTTACATACTGTACGAGGCTATATACCAAAATTGGTGTCTCTAGCTTATATAGTCTTCGAGATCTAGGTGTTCATTCGGACAGACGGACATGGCTAGACCGGTTTTGCTGATGATGCTGATCAAGAATAAATGTACATATGTACATACTTTATGGGGTCGTAAAATCTTCCTTCTGCCATACATTTTGGTGACCTTAATATACCACTTCACCCTATAGGCAAAACTTACAGCTATTAAATAGTATCATAGTTGGTGCAAATTTAATATTGGACAAGCGTTAATTTTCTAGAAAATCAAAAGCAACGAAGTATGTAATTCGGACGCTACAAATACAGACTTTTCTTGAGGATTGCCCATATATAAATTTGTATTGCGGTTAGAGCAAAATAAGAGAATAAATTATGAATTTTTAAAATCCTTTTGGTTTTAACTTGCTTACAAATTTACTCAATTTCGATGCAAAAACTAGTCTTGGTTATACAGCTTGTTTAGATAAAGATCATTTTTTTAAATTTAGTTATAAATTTAGTTAGTTATATAAGTTATATGCATACAATATGGCTATATTTTGACCTTTTTTGACGTCAGTCGAAACTGATTAGTCTGCTGCAGACAATAAGGCTTAAGAATATATAAGATTTTAGATCGTAGTCAGCACAAAAGAGAAGCAGGTTCTTACTAATTTATCGAAATAGTTTTTGCCTGGTTTTACTCAACTTGGAAACTATGATTTTAAAATAAAATATGATAGTTTTAATGTAGCAATTCAGGAGTACGGAGAGATCCCCTTATACAATTACGTCTTAAGTTGAAAACTTGAAAAACTGTCCATAAAAAGGTTTAAAAAAATTATTACAAATCCAATCTATTATTTAAAATTTTAAAATTATTTAAAATTTAATCTATGAGATGTAATTTAGATCTGTATATATATTCATATATATTATTAGATTTCTGCATTAAAAAAGCTTGAAAGTTTAGTTAAATCTCTTCATCTTAATAATATACTAAAATTGTACTCCAGTACTCACAGTATTTTAAGTAGAAAAATATTCAAGTGACTATATAATTTACTTTATTTATTAAATTGATTGATTGTTTATTGAACACATAATAATGTAGTACATAAAAAGAACTTGTCATAAAATAAATAAACAAATGTATCCTTCCCTCTGTCCTTGAGGGTTATGTTATTTTAATAGACACGTAATCTGCTCTCGTAACTCAATTGCTGACATCTGTTCAATAATTTCTAGTAATTAGATTGACAACTTAATTGCTTAACCCTAAATACATATGTAAACATTAGAGTCAAGGGATCCTCCAATCATTTTGTTTGGGGTTGACAACTCCATTTCAGTCAGAAGAGTCCTATAATCAACCAGAAAATCATATATACATACATACATATAGTACCATTAGCCAGCAAAAAAAAAAAAGAAAAAAACCGAAACCAAACAAAAGACCCATTTAGATAAGAGTCACCTCACGAACAGCCCCGCACCAGCTCAAAGTCATAATCATAATAAATAGAAATAGAAATGGTGGCGAAGCCAAAGTGACCAACTAAAAGTTATTACGCAACGCTCGCGATGCACTCTCCAGACAGGCAAAAGAAAAAAGGGGTAAAGCAAAAAAATAAAACAAGGAAGGCCGATAGATAGATACATATACGAACAACGATGTCCTGCGCCAGAAGCCAGCCGGAAACCGATGGGCATACAGACACAAAATGCGCGATAAAATATTGAAAGCACTCCAAAAGCATTAATAAAACGAGTGGGGAGGAGCAGACCCAGACCCAGACTCAGACTCAGAACCAGAGTGGGCTTGGTAAGTGGGCACACGTGAACTTTACACCTACACCAGGGGCACAGTCAGAGCCGCAATCCATAGTGCTGGGCCAGCTGTGGCCTCATCGCGTGCGTGCCAGTCGTTTGGCCATGGCGCACGCATCCATTAGGATTCAAATTGCTCGTGGTTGACGGTGGCGGTGGAAATGGCTCTGGCTCTGGCGCACAGTGTGTTTTTTTTTCTTTTTCTTTTTATGCTCTTGCCTTTTTGACTTAACTTTGCCTTTTTGTACATTTTCCATTTTTCGTTCTTTTTTTTCCCCCCTGTTTTATGCGATTATTTTTCGAGGATGAGACCTGTGGACGGGGGCGGTTGGGGCTGGGGTTTTGGGCAGAGCCCATTGCACGCGTCGTCACTTTGCATAGGAAACCACCACGGCGGCGGCCACGTCGACAGCGTCGGCGTCATCTGCACGAACTTTGGTAACTTTATTCGGAACGAGGCCGCATATTATCTAATTAGAGGCACTTCAAAAAACAACATTACAAAAAGTTTTGCCATTTGAGGCCAACTACATAGAAAAGTATAAAAAAAAAGAAAAAACATACAATAAAATTGACACTCGGCTTTTTGTTATCAAGGGTGAGGGATAAGTCATTCTGATGGTTTTTGTGGTTAGAGAAAAAGTCACTCTTTAATTTTAGGGTTGCAAAATATTCGTCCTAATTGAGGTATTTCATTCATATGACATTTTAGCATTATATTACATGATGTAAGTTTTGAATGTAAGAGAAGTTTTTTGGGGTTCCATAACTTTGACTTTGTCTTAATAACAATACGATAACAATTTGAAACGAAAAGGACTTCAAGGATGGTAATTTCTCAACTTTCTTTTCATCTCTACTTTTTATCTCAATACAGTAAGTAATACACCGACTTCGATATATCCTGCTAGAAACGAAAAATGAATTCTCGAATCGCCCGCCTAAGGCATACTTTTCCTTTCCCAAAACTCATATACCTAGATCTGCCATTGTTTCGCTCATTATATTACATCTCTAATTTGGTCCGCAAATTTTCAAATTTTATTTTTTTTTAAGGATTGAAAATAATAGGGATTACATCAGTTTAGAAAATAAATTAAATAAAATCTGTGAACATGGAAAACAAAATTAAAATTTCATCCCTTCATTAGGGAGATTCAAAACGTAGAAATCTTTTCAAAAGAGAAAAAAAACTTCTCGCCTATTATCCCTATAATTCACGCTTCTTTATTTAATGATTGTTTCATTGGTCTATAAATGAATGCAACAAATGTCAATATAAATATTAAATTTTCATTATTGATGACAGTTTTTTTAGACGAGTTTTTGTTTCGCTTTTTTCTATTTGAAAAAAAACACACTTTTTTATCAACATTTTTTTATTTTAGCTTTTCAAAGATATTGTAATCTCAATACAAATAGAGTAATTAGGCACCTCGAGGCAGATTTTCCTGCTTAATATATTCCAACAGCAGCAGGAGAAATAAGGATTGTTGGTAGGGAAGAGTGGAAGGAGGGAGGTAAGTGCTTTTTACGCTCTGCTTATCTATGCTTAGGATGGGTTTCTCTTACTTGGGCTTCAAAGTGGGAAAACTATTTATCATAAGCCACGTCTTGGTTGTCCACCAAAAAGGATGACTGTGAATACAAGGAGTACAAGGATCTAGGAGCGCCCAGGCAACGCCCATTTCAAACGCAACGTATCCGCATCTGTTCCAAAGCATTTATCAAAATGTCAATGCAGCACTTAACCAAATCCATTAAGTAACTCCATGGCATCCACCAGCTCAGTCAGTCAGTCAGTCAGTCATTCAGTCAGTTTGTCATGCATTTCATTCATCTATTCATTGGCCATAAAAGCGCGGCTATTGTGTTCTCTTCCTCCTGCTCGTACTTCACCCCCGTTGCCCCATCTCTCTGTGTCGCCTGTTTCTCGCCTGTGTCGGCGAGTAAATGCGTCCATTTAGCGGCAAACAAGCGACAGATCCGCTTGTAATCCTTTAAGTGTATGCAGAGCGGCATCATGCGAATGGATGCGAATCGGTGGGCGGGGCACACTCTGGTGACAGCAAGTGCAATAATTTGTTTGCAGTTTCCCCGTTAAGTGCTCTATTTTGTACAAATGGAAACATCACCAGCAAAAGGGACGACGAGAATCAAGTAAAAGTACGATGGATGGAGGAATGAATGGAACGAAGGAAGGAAGGAAGGAAGGAAAGCGCACATTTCAAGGGTGTCTCCGTCTCTGGACGCCTTTTGTTGTTGTGTTTCCCTAACGAAATCAATTCGACAAAGTCAACTAAGGGCAAACTGGGAGGTGGGTGGCAACCCAAAAAGAAAAAATAAGAAAAAAGAATTTGCCCTCTCTTTTTATCTATCATACTCTCTCTATCTGTAACCCTGGCTGATGTTATACGTCGTCCATTGAGCTGGCTGGTTCGCCGACAAAGTCAACCCAAAGAATACAGAAGCGAGGGCTCTTTACAGTGGTTTCAACATTTAAACGAAAATTTTAAATGAAATACATATGTATATTTCATTTAAATTGTTGACCAACACTGCTCACATGTGTGACCTTGTTTTTGAGGTCTTAATACAACACTATTTTAAAGGGTTGCCCCTTATGTTTAATAAGCAACTTTTAGGCTTTAATAAAATTTATTCTTAAATTAATATATTTTTCTTTATCATTAAGTTATAATTCAAATAGATCATATTACCCACTGTATGAATAGCCACTCCACTTGGTTATACAAATAAGCAAAGTATATCCGATCAGAGCGACCGACCAACCGACCGACCGCCGGGCTCATTTATGACGAAATCCCGCTGTTTGTTTTGAGAGGACATTACCCACAAAACACAGGAAGTATTCATAGCTTCGCTCTATTTAAACACAACCCCAAGCTGTTGTCCTCGTCCTCGCTTACATCCTCGTCGTCATCGTCAACGTCCTCGACATCTCGGGTGTTAACACAGCCATGGTTAGGGTTGCGGGTGGTAGCTTTCTGACTGCGACTCACTTGCATTGATGACATATTGGCGTGTCTGTGTGTCGATGGGCACCCCCCGGATCGCTTGGGTTGCGTTCATTGTATTGCCACTTTTGTCTTGACTCTGGTATGTATGTATTCTTGCTCTACATACCGTTAATGTTAATGCTTTTAATGTAATAAAAACATTTGCAGCGTTTAAGGGGCGTATAACCATTGTACTTACATCTATATGGGGTAGGCCTTTAATAGGACAGGTTGATTCGAATTTCGTTTGGGTTTTTTGTTTTCTATTCCTTGTTAGACCGTTTTTTTTTTTACGTCTCATTCACTTGTTGCTGCCATGGGTTTTATTTTGAATGGTATATCCAACAAATTTAACAAAGATTTCTTTGCCATATGGGTAAATAAAGAATTTTAGTTGCTCGTATAAATTATTGCTAGTATTTTCTTTTTTTTTTTGGAAGGATCAAATTTGTTTGGGGGTTCGCTTTTCGTTCGAGCCTCATGAATAATACAAAAGCAAAGAGGCGCACCCAAAACTGGTTCCTAATCCAACTCTCTCCCTCTCTCTCCCTTGCTGTATGAGGCTTTAGGTGAAGACAGACAGTCAAGTTTATTGTTAAACAAAAATGGGTAAGCCATAAAATTTCCAGAGTCCCAACCATGCCGTTTAACCTTTTGCTCCCTGCCACACACTCACACTCACACACACACACACACTCTCTCACACATTCGTAAAGATGGGGTGTAAAATTTCTGCTACTTTTTTTTTTATTTTATTTTAACTTTGAAGAAGTTTTTGCTACAATATGTTGCTGATTATGCCGCTGGGATTAAGTGTCAGTCGGCAGTGGCAGTGGTAGTAGTAGTTGTAGTCACTCGACAGACTCTACCCAAGTGCATAATGACCTTAATCAATTCAACCGACCAACCCTCAAAAACGCAAGAGAAAAATACATCTATAGAGGGAAGAAATTATTGTCAGCGGGCTCAACTGTTGCATTGTGTCATGAACCTGAACCTGGACCTAGACAAAATGAAATAGGGGAGTGGACCAGCGACTGGTTAATACATAAGTGCTGCAATAAAAACTAAAGCCAACTGTAACCAGAGAAGCAAAGCCAAGGGTAACAGAGGGAGATTAGGCAAGGAAGATCGCCTATGGTTAAGTGGACGATGACGAGTCATCGACAAGAGCGTTTTGCCACGCGTCATATGGAAATACTAGAAGCGTGGAAACTGGCAGTCATCGGGGCTTAGGCTCACTTTGCTACTTTGTCGCGGCAACTTTGCCAACTTTGCTGCCTGGCGCACTTGACTTGGCATTGGCCTCCTCACTTCTATAACTCACACGTGCCTGCAATTAAGGTGAGAGTAACTCGATATGGTTAGAAGAACTCATGTCAGACTAAGTGGAGACCGAGTGAAGGTCTCCATGCCTCACCTATATACATGCAAGGCACACCACACACTTACTCCACACATTCCACACTCCACAATTAGGCCGTGTTAACACGAACAACCGTTAACCTACGCAAAAGATAACTGCCATCCATTCCTCCCACCAACAATGCGCCAAACCACTGCCACCATGAGGTTCATTTCCATTAACCGGCAAAAAGAGGCGTTTAAGTTAATAGCAATGGGTCGTTCTCCGTCCTCGTTGTCGTCGACTTTCGCCACCTAACTCCATCCATGGCCATGTCTTCGTTGACTTCGTCTACCACATTGCACTTTGGCTTTGCCACTTTTAGTGTTTCATAATTAAAAATGTTGCCCGGATTGTGTCGTCCCCCTTATATATGTATGTTCTTGTTGCCCTCTCATGCAATATTAAGGCACGAAGGAAACCGTTAACCAAAAGCCACCGTACACCATACACACAGCTGTGCCCCAGCTTAACTTACGCCTGGCTCTTGCCAAGGTGAAAGTCTTTTTGGGCACCTTTTAATGCGTTTGCTTTTAATTCCGGCCGGTGAGCACTTACGGCCGTAAGCATTCAAAGTAAGTGCCAACAAAGCCCTGTGACATGTTGTTGGCTCATCCTCCGCTTTGTCTTGGTTTGGTTTGGAGTGTTTTTTCTTCTTTTTGGCCGCATTTTTATTATGCCTATTATAATTTACTTTATGCATTCGTTTCACCTTCTTGTTCCTCTTCATTTACTCTTGTGTTCCTATTAAGCTTTTGTCGAGAGCTTTACTGCCCTTTTTTTTCTTTTTGTTTTGTGGCGACACTTTTTTGTAATTTCATAATTGTGGTAGTAGATAAATGGTCATACATGTTAAGAAAACGCGAATTTTAAGCGGATTTTTTATGTAAAGTGGAATTATTTTGAAAAAGAAAAGTATTGAGAATGGTTTCAAATGTATTTTCTTACTGGAACGCGAAGATTGGATAGATATTTAATTAAGAGTAAGTAGGTCAATTCAATCCTTTACCACTAACCATAGAACACATAGATGGGACAAACTCATGATTTTTTGATTGCAAACGCTAGCCTAGTCATGGAACCCCAGAGAACTTCGGGAAAACCCGAACGCTCTCACTCTCAATGAGAGCGTAAAATGGGGAGAGGGCAAAGCAGCTACGAAAAAATTTCAGTCTAGCACAGACTACCGAACGACGAAGGCAGGCCTACGTCGCTTGTGATTTCGTTCTGTCTATGTATGTGTACACTCGTCGGTACATGCTCAGGCTTCGTAGTGTGTGTGTGACGTGAAGTTGTACAACATCGCATTTCAATAGCTCGCTCGACCAAAATTTTTCATTTTCGACAAAACAGCGGCAATGCGAATAGGATATGCCCCTGTCGAAAGAATATCAAGAAATATTGGCATCAGCTACGTATGTATCCCGGTGGCTGTGCCGATAGAGTGTTTGCTTGGCGATAGGAATGTCGCTGGTTCGAATCCCAACTCGATTATCGTTAACGAAGTTTTTTTTTGTCTATTTTTTATTTTGTTCCTTTTTGATTTTTTTTTATTTATTTTCATTTTGTTTTTTTTTCCTTTTGTTTATTTTTATTTTTTATTTTTATATAAATAAAAAAAATAGACAAAAAAAAACTTCGTTAACGATAATCGAGTTGGGATTCGAACCAGCGACATTCCTATCGCCAAGCAAACACTCTATCGGCACAGCCACCGGGATACATACGTAGCTGATGCCAATATTTCTTGATATTCTTTCGACAGGGGCATATCCTATTCGCATTGCCGCTGTTTTGTCGAAAATGAAAAATTTTGGTCGAGCGAGCTATTGAAATGCGATGTTGTACAACTTCACGTCACACACACACTACGAAGCCTGAGCATGTACCGACGAGTGTACACATACATAGACAGAACGAAATCACAAGCGACGTAGGCCTGCCTTCGTCGTTCGGTAGTCTGTGCTAGACTGAAATTTTTTCGTAGCTGCTTGGCCCTCTCCCCATTTTACGCTCTCATTGAGAGTGAGAGCGTTCGGGTTTTCCCGAAGTTCTCTGGGGTTCCATGACTAGGCTAGCGTTTGCAATCAAAAAATCATGAGTTTGTCCCATCTATGTGTTCTATGGTTAGTGCCTTTACTTTATTTCATTGTTTTGTGTCTTATTCTGGTGGCCAGTTAAGATAACTCCAACTAAGAACAGTTGAATTTAGAAACACAATATAGAAACATTATGTTTTCTTAAAGAATATTAAATTAATTACATTTACACCCATCATATTGGACAAGTTTTGAGCAGTTTTTGTAGTACAAGGAGGCAATGTTTGGAGTCATGTGGGTAAAAATTTTTAAAATTGTAGATTGGTAATTGTATTTTTGTCATTGGTCTAAACAATTTCCAACCATTTCTGATACTTTTAACCCTGGGACCTTTCCTAGCAAAGAATGGATACATTTTAGGTGTTTATGATACATTTCATTAGTATCTTCCAATCAATATTAAAATCTACATGAGCGAAAAGGAAAAATACAAAGAGAGAACTTGACAATATATCAACAGAGATGGCAGGCTGAAAGTATTCTAACAATAGTCAGGTATTTGTAATGCATAGACGAAGATCCCATAAACTACTTATATGCATTCTTGATTAGCGTGAGAATCATGACCCTTTGACATTCTGTCCGTCTGTGCGTATTAACTTTAACTCCTCAAATAGAGGATTATTGGAATAAAACTTGGTAAGCATTTTATTACCTTATTGAGATTAAATTTAAGAATTCATCGGATCGAACCACATATACACCCATACTTAGTTGCAGTGACAAACATCGAACGAAGAGACAACTTTTTTGAAAAATATTTCATTAGAAATATAGAAAAATCGTGTAAAATACATTTGGAATAACAAAACATGTTAAAGGAAATTTATTGAAAAAAATTACGATTTTAAAATGGCTTGAACTACAAGGGTATATGATTTTCGGTGCACTCAATCGTAGCCAGTTCTCTTTTCAATTAATTAAAATCATCAATCGAAAAATGCAGTAAATATTATTAATTTATGTTGGCTGTAACTTAACTTAAAGATGTTGTCTCATTAAGTATACGCAAACAAGTGATTTATTGAATATGGAATTTCTATTGAACACTTTTTGCTCAGAAAAGCTTAACTTTTATGGACTCTCTTATTTTTTTATCTTTCTGCATTTTCATGGAAATATAAACTCCATTCAAGTATTTTGTTGAGTTCTGACGGATTATGTAAACCACTCTCTTAATTTATTCAATATTTTATTCTTTATAAAAGCTAGTTTAAAACAAAAGACAAACATCATTTTCCAAAGAGATCTGTTAAAGAGGAAATTGTCAAAACTCAATATCTTTGCCTCCATTTAAGTTTCTGAGACATAAATCACCTTGGAGCCGATTTCAAATGACATATTTGAATACTTACAAAATGTAATACATAAAAAAGGTAAGTGTTTTTTGTATTTTAACTTACTCTAAATCCAAACAGGTAAATAATTTTTTTAAAAGTCTCAAGTAAAGACTTTAAATTAATTTGCCAACTTTTCCTTGATAAGACAAATCCTTTATGTATTTACAGGTGTGAACTTGCAAATTTTGTATCTTTAGCCCATTAAATTCACATCAAGTTGCCGATTAAGTATTTCAGACTCACATTATTTTTTATTGAGTGGTTAACGAAAAGAAAAACTACAACCGCAAGTTGGTTGGTTGGTTGGTTAGTTGGGGGGGGTAAAAAAAAGTCTCGCTTAAACCAAAAATTAACTGTCAAATATGTTACTTCAACAATTTGAGCGCTTGGCACAAAGAATAAAACCAAGGCGGAAAAAAAGTACTACAACGGGAGGAAAAACAAAACCAACAAGCTGCTTGTCAGGACAATGCAAAAGACTGGGTTGCTGGGTTTATTCCAGAAGTGAGCCGGGGGCCAAGGGGCTGACGGAGCAGCTTCGGGCCGTGCAACACAATAACTTTTCAATTTATGGGCGCACATTCCAGCTGACGGCCATTAAACAATGGGACCCCGTGCCGCTACACACATTTTCTATTTTCTATTTTCTATTTTCTCGGTATTTTCCATTTTTTACGCTGGCTTTTGGCTACTTTGGCAAAAAGCATTCAGTTTTGCTTTTTTTCCTAGTTTTTTTTATTTTTTTGTTGGCAAACAAAAGAGCGCGCACTCGTTGGCAGCCATTCAAGCGTCAAGTCCGAGCTGCAAGCTGACCAGCAGACGAGGCACCCTTGACCGGAGCTATAAAATGGCAAAAACAACTGAATAAAGACCAAGGGAAGGCGGGGACGGGGTAAAAATGTGGGGGTAGGGCTACCCAGAGAATGGATGACGACGACTGCGACATGCCAAGCCCATGTCGTATTGTCGTATATATAGCGCATAAAAGAAGGCAGAAGGCAGAATGCTTAGAAATGAAACCAAGGCAAAGGACCATCACATCACATTTCCAATTTTGAGTGCCGCTGCTCCTTCTTCTTCTTCTTTTCTCTATGTATAGTGGTGCCCCATCAATCGGACCTACTTCGTTGAGCCTCCTTTATGGTTATGGACAACTCTACTTCTTCTTCTTCTTCTTCTTAGTCTCTTGTTATTCTCTTGACCCGAAAGAGGTATATTTATATTTGAGTATATTATGACAGATGCGGAGGGATAAACTATAAGATCCATTGGGAAAACTAAATGCAATTTGTGGAAATCCGTTTTGAATTATACCAAAATTTTAAAATATAGGAGCTTGCATTTTCGAGGTTACATAAGAAAAATTTTATAAGATCTGTGAAAGTATTAATCTTGTTATTATCGTTGAGTTTTTCAAAGGTCTCATCGGTTATTTCTTGAAAAATTATTGTAGGAATTCTTAACTCTGATCTCTGTTATAGTTTTAACAGAATTTTTTCATAACGCTGCTATGAATAATACTGAATTTCAAAATGATTACATAACCGTTAGGTATTATATAACATAGAAAACATAAAATATAAAATGGAAAGTGTTAATAATAAAATGAATTGTTTTTTGGAAAAGTATTTCAAATAATTTGAAACTTTGAAAATTCAATTTAATTTTTAATTAAAATTTTATTTTTAATTTCCTATAATGTTTTTCTTTGATTTCTATATTCAATTTTTCTATTTTGTAATTGCTCTTATAATTAAATGTACATATATTTAAAAAAAAAGTTAAATATGTATACACATTATTAAATAATTTAAAGTCAAGGGATAATTTATAAAATTGTTACTATTCTATTAATTATTCTGAGATAACACGAAGAATTATTGAAATTAAATATGAAAACAAAAAGTGAACTTTGGAGTTGTCATCTATGCTTGCCTTCTTTCGTTACAATTCGCAACTGGTTTTAATCTTGAAATAGTGGTATGGCCTTGTAATTCTGAAGTAGTTAGCAAAGTCTGCTGATAAGACAACTTGGTAGTTCTTGAAATACCGCTATAGAGACAACCTGCTTATTCTTTGTTTTTCCAAAAATGACCTCGAGCCTGCTCTTTTGAAAGATTGAAATATAACTAAGCATTAGACCACACAAGTCCCAAAACACTGACTTGGTCGAAATGCCATTTGATAAGTTAGCTTATTGAGAAAAATGAATAGATAAGATATTTGATATGCAGGGTATCAAATTTTTCGGCCATGATGAACTTAGTTGTTGTGCCAGAACTTTTCTTTTACGTTTTTCTTGATGCTGTTGTTGTTGTTTTTTTCGTTTCTTTTGTATTGTGTCTCAACTGCAACTTCATCAACCTTTTCGTATTCACAAGGCAGAAAAAAGCAAAAGAAAAAAAGGTTTATTGCGGCCTCTATAAAAATACACACTTGGGGTGATTTCCTTTGCTGTTTCTCCAATTTTTGTATTTTCTTTTCTTTTTTCTGTGTTTTTTTTTTGTGATGCTCGCACAAAACGTTCTAGGTGTGGGCGGTTTTGGGGATGGGCGGAGGAGGTGGTTAGAAGGTAGAGCAAGGGTGCTCTAACGACTTCGTTTGGTGCCCATTTTATTTGCCTGCTGCCTCCTGTGCTGAATCGAAACCGTAGTGAGTAGAAAAAGCGAGACAAACACAGACAGAGAGAAAGAGAGAGACAGAAAGAGGGAAAGGGAGAGAGAGATGGAAGAGGAAAGCTGACTGCCATTATCTTGGCTTTGCCTTTATAGGGGCTTTTGTGTGCGTTTGATGAAGCCAAGATGGCGTAGAAATGGTTGAAAATACTCTCAAGGGTGGGGGTGTTGGCAAGGATATGACAGGACGATGGCGGGGAGGTGGGTTGAGGCGGGTGGAGCTATTTCTGCCTGCCAGCCTCTTGTTGAATTATCAGCCACAAAAATGGACGTTGCCATATTTATAAAAACGGACATAAAATGGATAAATGGGGGAAAAATAAATAGGCGTAGACCTTTAATGGAAATAAGGGATGCAGGGATTCAAGTTTTCTACAGAATAAAACACTAAACAACAAAAAAAAAAGGAGAGATATACATGTTTTAGTTTAGTTTTTCCGGCAGTGTCCACCTTGGAAAGACATCTTTTGGACTTCTTTACCCTTTGAATACGTGATTGGTAGGGCTACTCCATTTACTTATTCCATTTTATTTCTTATTGACTACTCCGTATCCGTATGATGTTCTTTAAGACTTCCTAATGAGCTCCTAGAAAACAGACACACTCCCTAAACACACTCTCTAAAATGTTTCGTAACTTAAAGAGTAGCTAAAAGCAATTTTCCATTTGTTACATTTGGTCACAAAATGACTGTCACATTTTAAAATAGTTAATTTTAGACTGATTATGGTTGAATTCAAAATAAATATTAACACGTTTTCTAAATTACGCACACACAAATAGTTCACCTTGAATTAAAAAAAAACATAATTATATATATTTTTAAATACTGAAATAAAATTTGGTGATGAGTTTATATCTGCTCAAAACTACGTACATATATGGTGAAAATATAACCTTTCCCTTGAAAGAATAAAAGTTTCGATCGATATTTGGATTTAAGCACCAAGTTGATATATGGATGTACATTTCTGAAGAAGACAAGTCGATATATATGTCTGTGAGTATTTAGTAAACACCGTCAATCAAAAAATTACTCGATTGAAACTTACTATTTAGGCGTTTTATTACCTATTTGGTAACAAGTCTAACAATTCGTCGGGTATAAGATATAGCTGCCTTAGAAACTAGGGATCGAAAAGGGTCTTTTATTTATAATCCCACAAATTGCATGCACTACAAGCAGTGCCGGATTAGCCATATAGCAGGATTAGTAATTGCTAAAGACCCGGCTACTTAAGGGGCGCTTTATAAAAACCCTTTACTTTGCGAGACAAAAATTGCCAAAGAACAGCAAAATAATCCAATAATTTATAATTTCATTAATCTCTAATCTAGTCAATTAGTGGAGTTATGGAAAAATGCTTATCTCTATATTCAGGAATTACATTTTTGGTCACTTTTTCACAAAAAAATAGGACTTTTTCGTAAAACCAGGTTAAAATAATTTGTTAGAATCTTCAAGTGTTTAATTTCGATTTTTAAATGTGCTAAATTGCGATTAAATAATAACTTCGGGAAATCGGTTAAAAATTTACGAAAATTCTGTCGGGGAAAACAAATAATAAAAAAAAATTTTTTAAAGAATGCATTAATTAAAACCTTAAAAATCAAAGTTTTGCCAATTTTAACCAAAAATTGGATCGAAGTTAAAATATTTTAAATATCCAAGAGCTTAATGCCATTATAAGATTCAAATTTGGACTGATATACAAAATTTTGAAATCGGTGACAGTCCGAAATACACGAAAAATTTATGCTTAAAGTTTTTAAAAACTATTTTCTTTGCGAATCGTTTTTAACCAATTTTAATTCATACTTTCTCAATAATTAAAAAAACTCGAAAGCCATTCTGGGCTAAAACACCTAAGAAAAAATTCTTTGGTTTGTTCAGTTTTTCAACGTTTACTGTTCTAATTGAAATTTACAAGATCCTAATAAAATTTCTTACACAATTTATGGTGCCACACACACATTTGGCCATTCAATCTGTATTCCTTGAACCCATAACTGCATGGTCACGTTTTGCAAGAGAAAAGAAAAAAACATGCACAAAAAAATCGAGACTATAAAGTCAACTTAGCTGCAAGTTTTCAGTTGAGATTCAGCACAATATTGAGACGTGCAATCAAGTATTTACGTGAGCGCCATGTGACAGTGGGCGGCGAGAAGTCTCAGCTGCAGGGTTTTTCTATTTTCTCCATCCATATGGACACATATGTATGTATGTATATATATGTATGTACGTACCATATACTATATTCTGTCAAAAGTCGTTTTCTCTCTCTCTCTTGACTCCCCATTGGGTTGCATTTTAAGTGCACTGTGTGCGCCATTCTTTATGCTTGCTTACGCCTTAAAATATGTGTCGGGACATAAAGTATCAAAAATTCCAAGGCAAGACCACACAGCGTAAATAACAAAAAAAAAAAAAACGAAACCAAGAAGGAAAGAACGAAATAATAATAAAAAAAAACTGAATAAGAAACCCCGACTGACAAACCGATGGCATTTTCGCACTCAATTACTTTGCATTAGGAAACACCAAAGACAACGATGGGATTTGTGTCGTTCCATTAAAGTTTTATTCACGCAATCGACACAGAACTGAAAGCTTTACTCTTTCACACACACACACACAGTCAGAGGGGGATGGGATATGGTAGATGGGGTGGGAGATGAGTTGGGAGTGGGAGTGGGGGGATTGTTGTCTCGCCCGATAATAAAAAACAATTTGCCACCCATTGGGCATTAACGACAACAAACGACATTGCCAGCAGCATCTTCCTAACTAACCCCTGATCTCTTTCGTACTCATCTTCATACCCTTCACCACCCTCCATCACCCGCCCTGCTATAGCGTGTCCTGGTGCAGTTTTTGTCACAAATGGCAGCATATGGGCAAATGGTTTCAAGTGGTTTCCCCGAAAGGCTCGCTCATGCAATAAAATCATTTTGTTCAGTGAACGCTTTCAACGCCAAAACGTCACATAATTTGCGACATACGTTCAAGTCAATGGACGTAGGTCGAATCCATGGATCCGAATTGAAGTTATTGAAGTACTTACATACATATATAGGAAACGGTCATGCTTAACCGACTGCTAGAGCAGGTTGCGAAAAATATAACCATTAATCTGTTTGTCAGCCTGTGATTGTGGTTAAGAGATTCTATTCTTTTATTGGGGGGGAATTTAGTGATAAATATTATCAATAGACTATAGGATTAGTTTATACTTAAAGGCATTTAATTTTATCTGCAGAATCCAAGCAATCTGTAAGACAGGATTATTGAAAATTATTGTGATTATATGAGTTATTATACACATAGATATACATATAGTCGTATATTATTAGAAAAGCGGGATGATGGGAAAGGTTTTTTCTCAAAGCCTCCGGAGATATATCTCAATAATCTGTGGACCTAGCACTATGTTGCTCCCGAAATCTGAATTTGTAATGGAATATTACACGGTCAAAATTAATTAGTTCTGACTCTGTGTCCAATAGAAATCGTTTAAATGCATTAGAGAACCTTTTAGAAGATATGACTCTGTTTCCGCTTTCGGTTTAACGAGTTTTAAACTCATTATAATCAGGACATTATACCTTCTTAAAGATAATACCGAACCGATAGTTTTGTTAATTATCATAATACTAAAGTTTCGCAAAAGATCTTGTGACCTGATTCAAATATATTCAAGTCTAATATAAAATTTTAGAAGGTATGTATAAGAATCATAATGCTTATGTTACATACACATGTTATATGAGAGTGCCTCTAAAAGACCTTCATGTTATCACTATTGCCCTTCCCCTACTTCCCTTACTGGGTCAACTGTGGGTAAACTTTTCATCTTCTTGGGTAAATATTGCATTATCATTGAACTAGCAGGCAGACAACCCCAACTGTTCTATCGGTAACTTCAAAAGACAACAAATAACTTTACTCTAGATTTAATAAACGATTATATTGGACTTAAATCCCAAGTACTGTACTAGTAGTAACTCTGATCTTTATATAAATAAATACACATATATGTGTGTATTTTGTTTGCTTCTACTAAATTGCCCTATAATCTAGCTACTTGAAATGCAATCAGAATCAGTGCCACATTTACTATGTCTATGGCACTCAACAAGAGCTCAAGCATTGGAGTAGTTCGTAAGCTCTTCTCCTACTAAATGAGTGGGTCCCCCTAACCACACACACACACACACACACAGATACACTCACATAGATATAGTTGAACGGTAAGTGTGTATGCCTTTGGTGAGGTTATACAACTTGGGTGTTTGACACCTTCAAGTGGCTCGGTCTTTTCGAAATTAGTCCAAATAAATAGATATCTCTCTAGCAAACAGAGGGACAGAGCGACAGAGAGAAAAAGAAAGAGACACCGAGCGGCATTTCTTAAGAAGTCTTCGTCCATGGCACAACAAACTTAAAAAACGGTTGCACAGACGAAGAAGGAGTTCTTTCGGGTTTTCTATCATTTGCTCAGATTTCACATTTGTTTTTGTTTTCATATGCCTTGTCGAGTGACACTTATCTATTTTGAATGGAAGGGAGCTGATATTGTGTGAGGGGTAACCCGTACCTTAGCTTATCATCCTGATAAGCCGTTTTCTTTCAAGTGACCAACTGCTCAGCGTACTCCATTGAATATAGGTATACCCAGTACCCATTGATCTAAGACGTATATAACATTAACCGCTCTTATGCCCATTAACCAGTCAGATCGCTAATTTCTCAAAACAAAATCCGATAATTTAATTGATAGAAACACAATATTCCAAATATATTAATAACTTAACGTATAATGTCATGTAAGCTTTAAGTAAGGATGACGTAGATAACAGTATTAACTTACAACTTGTAAGTAACAAGGCATCATTTGATTAATTGCTTAAAATATCGATAACATGGTATAAGTTATCTTGTCTTCAGTTATGGCATATTTTCGATATCTTAACAATTTCTTGATGTCGATTGTTGCTTAATTTGTAAGAAATTCATATAAATGACTATATCATACCACCTTAAAACCAGATTTATAGACATTATTAAGAGAAACCAATTTCCATTTGGTAAGAATAGATCAGAATAAAAGAAATAATCTGGCATGATTCAATGGACAAACTGACTGTCCTGGCCAATACATCACTAAACCTAATATTCTCTGTTCAAACATTAACCAGGGTATCTGTCATTCGTTAACTTACGTATATTTGTTTATTTGTTTTGATATTCCTTTTCAACCTTTGCAACCAGCTATCACGGCTCATCCCACCATTCGTCCATATGTACACTCTATGCGCAATCTTTCACAATTCGTTCAGTTATAAACTTTTGATAAGTTAAGTAATCGTGGCTATTATTGTCATTATATTGATATATCGGAAATTCGATTGATTTATAATGACAAATTTCCACATATAGAAGTGGACGCAACTATTATATGTACAACTACGTCAAATTGTCAATTTAGAAATATCACTCAATAGAAAAAAGAAAACACCAGAATGTATTGTCCGATTCGATTATCTTACCTCGTGTCTAAAATAATATTGTCTGGAAAGTCCATCCCCTCAAAAATGGCAAATGGCTGTCAAGTTTTCAAATTCTGATGATTCAGTCTCTCTGATCTGGCCTAGCAACAATTATAGCAACTGTGTAAATAGATTACGCTAATAATTTGCGGTTGACTTGAACCAAAATCAAAAACCTTCTCTGAAAGGTAAACATCAACAGCGATACCAACACCCAACACTGGACACCCCGACCCATGGTTCATGAGACAAAAGGAGAACTTTCTACGGGTTCCTGTGACTTTAGTAGCTAAAGCTATGTATGTACGGCAGCAGCAACAGCCACCTGCTGGGTACCACCTGTTTAGATATGTTTTAACAAAAGACTGAGGCCAGACAAAGAGCATAGCGATGTGGAAAATAATCAGTGATAAAATAAAAGAATAAAAGGACCATTTGCTTTTTGCAAGGGTTGTAAATGCGAAAAAGGACTTGCCGAGAGAAGCGAGTCATTTTATTCACTCGGAGGAGGGTGGCACATGAAAAGCATTTTTTATTTGTTGTTTTTCCCCTCTCTCTTGTGTTTTTTCATGTGCGTTTTGCATTACAAAACGGATTCATGTTAATAGGCCTCATTTAACGTTGGGTATGAGATTCAAAAATTGGCGAGACAGAGTCATAGAATTCTGGTTGTCAGTCAGGCTATAGGGAGAACATTACTTTCAACTTGAAAATTGATGTGGAAATGAAATGTGGTTGTCGTCTATTAGATTTGTGATATTTTGTCCATTGACATTTCACTCTTAAATCCTTTAAAATATCTTAATTATATCATAAACCAATACAGTTAAATTGTATAGAGTCCTACTGACAGTCGTGGCCATATATATAGAAGTTCTATAATAGAACAGCAGTTTTGTTTTCTTTATTTTGATATTTTGCTATTCTTGAAGAAAACTATCAAATAGTTATTTTTTACTGTATGGCTTTGAGTTGCTTATTGTTTTGACTTTTTTAATCTTTGTTTTCAATTTAGGATTAGCCGTCTTTTAAAGGGTTTTTGGAATTGGTTCTTTTTTAAAACCACATTACTCCCTATATTGACAATTTAAAAAACTTTTTAAATTTACTTTAACACTTAATTTTTGATCCAGTTGTAGTCCTTTGTATGTAGTTCTTATACCTTTAAATGCCAAATATGAAAACTTGTACTTTAGAATTTTAATGTATAACGAACATATATATGTACATATATATGTATAAAGTATACTTTTTTATTTATAAAAATCATATAAAAATTTGATAGACTTTATTGACAACAAAAATTCCAGAATTTAATTCCTTATTATCTTCAAAATCCGTTTTATGGTTATTTAAGAATTTAATTCTTTTTAAGCATTTTCAAATTAATTTTTGGGTTTTTAAAGATAATAAAAATTAAAAGATACATAATTACAGATACATCTTGCCTATTTTTTTGTTTTATGTAATTAAACACCACCAATTATTATTATATTATTATATTTTTGACAAAGTTAGACACAAATTACTCTTCATGAAGTTTACAGGAATCTTTTAATCCAACAAAAAACATTTCAAATACGATTAAAATTTTAAAATTAGTTAAAAAGCTTTTATTTATTATATTTTTTATAAAAAACGCTGACTTTGTATACAGATAAATCCTTTGCCATAACCCCAAAAATAAAACGTTTGAAAATTGTAGTCACTTAACAAGTTTAAGTACAAAGTATACCTTTGATTATTTCCGAAGGGGAATCTTTTCTGGTGACTTTTCAGACTCTTAATTTTCGTGGTCTGGCTATCTAGCATTTGGAAAACATCTTGTGGCAAGTAACTAGTGAGTACCATATCGGCAGACAGCCGCTCTTCATGTTCTTGTTCTTATCGATACACATTTATTTGTAGCAGTTCATGTAACCGGTGGAAAGTGTAAACAATATGTACCGTCTCAATGGGCAAATCTTGTACCATTCCCGTATAACTAGATAACCATGGGCTCCAACATGTTTCTCCATGGTACCCCAAAGTGTTTGTTAGACTGTCTATGTGAGTGTGTGTGTATATAGATACAAATACAGATACACTGATACGAAGCGACTCGACGTTATCATCGTTCAAGGTATCGACTTGAAATGATGTACAAATATTTACAGTTGGCAGGGAGTTGGTACTAAGTATATATCTGGTAACTGGGCAAAGTTTTGTCTTCTTTTATTCCGACTACCGACTACTACCACGAACGAACCGAAACCGATAAGCGCAACGGACATGAGCACGCTAATTGCGGAATGATAAAAACCCCAAAAAAAAAAACTAAAAACAAAACCTTAAAAGACCATAGCCAAAGCAATACCAAAACAAAATGCTCGTAACCATAACCGCAGGCCGAAAAGAAAAATAAAATAAAGAGGAAAATGTATCGTCAAGATTTCGACTTAGGCTTGGGCGTTTTGGAAATGTAAAGTATCTCTGTAAATTTGGTTATTGCCAACATTCTATTTGCCTAAACCGGCCCCCAAGGAATATTGCGTTGCCAGACAACTTGTGACTCTATACAGATGCTTGAAGGGCGGACAGGGGGATATGAAAAGGGCTGGTAGCTTGGAGGGATGTTCTGAAAATACAAAAAAAAAAAAATGTTGGGGTGACTGCCAGCTTCAAGTGTATTACATAAAATAAGAAAAATTATGATTTTCACTTGCACGAAGGCGAAAACTGCGTATCAACTGAAAGAGAGAGATAAAATGAGGCAAAAGGAGTCTCTGGTTATGGATGAGGCATTCTACATTTGGGGGCAGAGACTGTTGCTTGCTAACTGTCAAAATCGTGTAATTTAATAAAGTTCGCTGCGGGATATTGTATTTTCCACCAGCATCAACTACATACAGTCTACACGTGAATGCGAGTTGCCATTTGGGTTTATTTTTTCCATTTAGAGGCTTGGCATAGCCTCAAAGTATGCTGCACAAATACGCAAAAAAATTCACGTATGTATATAGGATTTTGTATTGCACATCGCAATGTTGGTTTTTGCCCACATGTAAACGATTTGTATGTATGTATATGTATATCTTCTGTATACAGTTCCATTTTGCCAAATATAAATACATATATAGATTCTTTAGTAGGTATATTTGTCTGAGTGAAGTGCTTTCTGTTTACACGTATGTAGATATATTTACTTCTTTCCATATCTGCAAAGCAGCGGAAAAACTTTTCACGTCAAAATATATTTATTTATTTTTCTTCCTGTGGCTGAAAGTTCTGTACTTTGTAAAGTTATATTTCTTGGCATGCTTGACGATTATTTATGGTTAAGGGATATGAACTTTATAAAGTTAAAGACCTTTTATCAAGTACCCATTTGAATAGGGAGAAAAGTGCATTGGAATTTGTATTCTATGCTAAGTTTTAGGCATTATAATATTAGGTATTTAAAGCTTATTCATTATCCATTTAAGCTTGCTGCATTTATTTCTTAAGAAATTTATTTTTCTTTTTCTATTTTCTAGTTTTCTTTTCTTTCCCTTGTTCTTTTGTATAAAGATAGAAAAGAGATTTAACTTCCTATCTTTGCATTACTCATTTTTTACTTTACGCATTCTTTATTTAAAGAACTTTTTGTACACCTAAAATTTGTTTCTACTTATTACTTTTACTTCCTTTATTTGCTCAAACTACTTAACTTTTTTGTTTTTCTATAAGTTTTTTATGAATATATATGTAACATTTAGTCTTTGATATCTATATTCTCATCCTTATACGTCTATTCGTATCCCTATATCTGTATGTTATAGATTTATTATAAAATGGAAAACTTTTCAACTAAACAATTTTTACAGAAAAGTCTTCTAGGGCTCAAAAATTTAAAGTTGACAAAAAATTTTTAAAAAAGTATCCAAAATTTACTTAATTGAGATTTGTTTTTGGCATTACAGGGTTTTAGTCGACAATATTTTAAGATTCAATTTTTAAATTTTTATATATTTTCTTTCAAACTTTTTCTTTGTGATTTTCAAGGCCAAAAGGAATTGTACGTATTAACTCATTTCGCAAGGCTTTTCCAATCTGAATTTCCAATTCTGAGGTAGCCCTTAAAAATAATTCCTTTAAATAATCCAGTAAAGTGTGGGAAATATGGTTCTACGATATTTATTATCACTTAACATTTTTTGTAGCTTTTAAAATTAAACCAAAAAAAACTACGTAACCATCTAAAAATATCAATTTGTTAGAATTTTCTTAAAACTTTAAAAATCATGAGGTAGGATTAATTGCAGACTCTCTGATATAGAATTATTATAGAAGAATTTGCAATTTTCTCTTTTCAGCGTTCTTAATTTTGTTCACTTTATTTATTTTATTATTCAATTTGTTTAACGTTCAACATTTTATATAATGTTGTAAGTTCTTACTAATAACTAAAGATAACTAAATTATAGAAAACATGAAGAAAACATTACAAAAACAAATAACAAATATAAGTCGCTACTGATGTAAATATCTTATGAAATTTATGAAAATTTCATTATCACAATTCTGACGCATAAACATCGTCTAGAACTTTGCAATTGCGATAAGTTCAAAAGGAATTTCGAAAGACAACAGCTGACTTTACGCCACAGTTTCCCCTTTGGACCATTCTACCCACGATATTCAGCTATTCTCCATTCTCCATTTCCCATTTCCTATTTTATTTTATTAAGCAAAGAAAGAAATATAAAAGTAAACAGTTGACGGCAAAAAACACAACCAAACACACAAACTCTTAAGTGTATATGTATGTATATGTATGTGTTTGTAGACGTATGTATTTGTATAGCGTCTTTCCACCAAAACATCCCACGCCCACACACTCTCAACGTCATATGAACGCCCCATTATTTACTTAACGTAACTTGAACATTCTCCGAGGGTAAAACAGTCTTTGCCAAAATATAAAAAATATATATCTAAAGAACTGACAGGAAAATGTGAGTGTAGGGAGGATTGTTGGTTGGGGGTACAATGGGGAAGACACTTGGCTTACCTGCCAGCCAGAAGGCCGGCTAGTCAAAAAGCTGTCGTCGATGCTAAGCGCACAGTCCTCCCTCGACCCAGAAACAAAAACAACAAACAACAAAAAATGGAGAAAACCCATAAAATATGCAGCAGAATGAGGTAGAATGGGCAGAATGGGCAGAATGGGCAGAATGAGCCGGATGGCAGCCCGTGTATTTCTCCCCCACTTTTTGCCATCATCTCAGGGAATATGGCAAAAATGGCGAAAAAATGATTTATGTGGACGCCAATGGTAAAAACAAGCAAACAATAAGCAGCAACGGCAAGCAGCAGGTTCACCAGCTAAAATAACAAAATCAACTGATTTCACAATTTGGCCTACCCATGGCTCCTGGCCATGGCGTCCGGACTCCGGACCATCTTCATTTTAGTATTCTTTTTTTCTTATTTCCTTTCTTTGCTTTTGAGATTTCCATTTATTCTTACTTTGGATAGAGAGAGAGAGAGAGAGAGAGAGAGAGAGAAATGGAGACTCTGTGCTTTAACTGTCTTAAAGTTAGATATTTTGAAATTTGTAAATTTTCTTTTATTGTAAATTAATTTTTGCTTTAGAAGAGATAGAATTCTCTCTTCTTTTTCTTTCTTTTTTTTTTGGCTTTAGGATAAATTTAGATATATTAAACAAAGACGGCAAGTTTTAAATATGTAAAGACCTATAATCTTAAGACCTTGCCAATTCTTCTATATACACGCACACTCACACAGATGACCGATACCAATTTGAAAGCCTATAACGCCTTTCGTCGCGATTTGGCCAAAATTCATCGGACTTTCAATTCATATACCCAAACTGAATTCACTGACGATGCGGCAACTTGCACAGACTCTGAACTCCAGCTAATTGATGAATTTTCTCTTCAAACTGATTCTGATACCACGCTTAAGATTAAATTTCCCACATATGAGATGAAATCGAAATAAGCCAAGTAAGAAACATTTATTTTGATAGTAATCCAGCTTAATATAATTGTCCTAGATATCAGCAAATATGCTAAACAGGAAGCAATCAAAAGACCATAAATTAGAGAAGAAATATCCCAGTACATGGACAATTGACATGAAAGCTGCCCTGGCAAAGAAGAGACTACCAAGATATACTATATCCGAGAGCAGTATGGACATGAGCGAGACATCTCTAGCAGTTCCCAGTGACCTAGAACAATCCAAATCTGAAGAAAATGTTACAGAAAGTCTGGAAAATCTGGAGTTGGAACTATCTGCCTCACAATCGGTCATATCTCTGGAAACTCAAGATCTAAACACCATTCTCTCCCCTACATCGTTTCGTCATTCGAGCAGCGTTAGTACTATTGGCAGCTCTCATCTAACTATAGATGATTCTGAGACATCGGGTTATACGACCGAAAGTATTTACAGAAGTTCTCCTGAAAGCAGTTACACCTTAACCGGCAGCTCTTATAATAGTTTCCAAATCAATTTTGGGCCACCGCTAGGGAACTTCTTACGTGAAATTCACATAGGCATTAATGCCAATGCCACATGTGAACAGATCGAGGGCA
This sequence comes from Drosophila willistoni, assembly GCF_018902025.1. Lineage (NCBI taxonomy): Eukaryota > Metazoa > Arthropoda > Insecta > Diptera > Drosophilidae > Drosophila > Drosophila willistoni. The sequence goes on from NW_025814050.1 coordinate 8,359,707, forward strand.
TCTGCTGGGATCTACGTCGTTTATTGACCAATGAGATTGCTTTCATTCATCAAGCAGGTGATTTTAGGCCCGCCATCTATTTGATTGCCTATCACTATATGTAGAGGAGAAAAAGATAGCCCAGAAGGTGAAGGACAATGATTGCCAACTAAATTTAATTCAAATCAAAATTTCAATGTTAATATACGATTTTCTTATTTTCTAATTATGACTTTCTCATATCGTTTTATTACATAATAGACCACTTTTTTGATACATGATTCTTAAAAGGTCACTTTACTTGATCAAAAGAGTTTTGTAGAATTTGGAATTCGAAAAACTAATGGAGTCACTTGAATTTATGAGTAGTTATGAGTTAAATGGCTTCTCGAAACTCTAGGACCGAATTGACTATAAAAACCGTGTTGTGCAAGATATAAAAAGGAACAAAATTGTTTAATTTGTCTCTTAAGTTATTTATTAAGAAGACTCCAAAATCAAATAAATAATATAAGATAGAAATCAATATCTATATAAAATATAGTTATATATCGAATTCTTTTGTTTACTTCGACTACCTTTTATTTTCCTGTCGAAATACTCAACGTAAGAACTTGAATAACATGGAACAGGAAATTGAATATAAAAGTAATAATATATTAATGAAAATGAATCATTTGAAATACATTTTTTTCCAATATACCCACGTGCAGGAACTACTTACATTTGGATTGAAGCATTCGTCTCAAGTCTTTCACAGGCTTTATTTGCTTTATGAATATATTCATTTAAAGCATATGTATGTAGTTTTGGTGTAAAGTTCTTTGAAGACTCTAAAAATCGTGTCCAACGATCACCTTTAATATCTGATATAAGTTCCTAAATCTTACGATTAATCCCGTTTAGATCCATATTATAAACGTAAGGGGATATTTTATCCATAGATACAGTAAAGTCCAGATACACATACATTATCAGTGCGGGCAATTAAAGACTTTATCGATTAATCCATATTCGTGATAATGTTAACAAAAAAAAACCTTGTCAATATTCAGATTTATCTACTTATTCATTTCTTTAAAAATAATCAGTCAGATAATCCTGATAAATATTCTTTTTAAGTTATTAATCCATCTACTTTTCGCTTTAATTTACTATTTTTGGCATGCGAACAAAAATTTATTCATGACTCAAAAAAGGATCAAGGTCATTTTATGCAGGCTTAAACTAATAAGTAAAATTCGGTGGCATATACAAATACATATTTTGACAAAATGTTCTAAACTAAAACAAGAGTAGAAATACTTCGGGTCTTAAGTAATTTGAAGAAAACAATTAAAATTAAAAATAGTAAATTGAGGAAAAACTGTACTCAAAACATATCTAATATACATAGTTTAAAAATATTGTATATATAGAATATTCTTGTGAACAAATACACTTTTTAACTGGCTAAAGAAATTTATTGAGTTCTCTAACACATTCATGAAAAGAAATTGAAGTATAAAAGTATTTATCAAAATATATATTCATTGAAGTCGTCAATCTTTGTTATGTGATCCATTTTCATAATGTTAATAAAGTGTAAAAATAATCACGGGTTCCCAAAAACCTAACTAGATTTTAATACAGTCGACGATATATTTGCTTTGCTTACTCAGACAGCCTCATATTTATACCCTTGCAAAAAGGGTATATTAATTTTGGTCAGAAGTGTGCAACGCATAGAAGGAAGCATTTCTGACCATATAAAGTATATATATTCTTGATCAGCACGACGAGACGAGTTCAAATAGCCATGTCCGTCCGTCCGTCCGTCCGTCCGTCCGTCTGTCCGTCTGTCCGTCCGTCTGGATCAACGCAAACTCCTCCTAGACCGTAAGAGCTACAGAGCTGAAATTTTGCATGTAGGCTTGTATATACTGCAGGCGTTGTATATCTCGGATTCAGCCGGATCGGATCACTATATCATATAGCTCCCATACAAATGACAAAGTCACGAACAGTGACTTTTCTTAATAACTTCGTTATTTTCTGAGCTATTGTCATAAAATTTAATATTGGTGAGTTAATTACACATATATACGACCGTGCCAAATTTGATCGAGATCGGGTGACTATATCATATAGCTCCCATAGGAACGATCTTTCGAAAACAGTGACTTTTGTCAATAACTTCGTTACTTTTGACGCGATTGTTTTCAAATTAAACATTTGTTAGTTTAATATATCTGTTAATGACTGTGCTGAATTTGATAAAAATCGGGTTACTATATCATATAGCTCCCATAGGAACGATCGGTGGAAAACAGTGACTTTGATCAATATCTTAGTTTTTTCCTATGCTAAGATTGTAGGCCGTTCTTTCGCAAACATTAACCTTTTTAGCTTGAGCGTTTTTCCATTTTGATGGCTATAGGTAAGGAAAGAGTTACCATAAAAGTTGCAAGGGTATACAAACTTTGACGCGGGCGAAGTTAGCCCCGGCCCTCTGGTTTTTGTACTTACTCAGATAATAAAATTTTTATCTGTTTCGATAGTGTCTAAGTTTACTAATAATATAAATACATGACTCTTATTGAGAAATTTCAAAGCTCATATCGATACTTATAATCATTAATTCTGACCATTTTCTAATTCATTTGGGAAATTATTTAATGTAAAAAGTTTAATTTGTTTATTCCTAACTTAAATAAATTTTCAAAATTTTCAAAACAGTATTAGTTTTCATTGTTTGTTATGTCTTATGACAATCGATTAAAAACTCAAGAGCCTTAGAGGGTTAATTGAGCCCTTCACATATTTGCAATTTTATTCAATGAAACAAGTTCTGAGCGTTCTGAGCGATCTTAGGTCTGTTACAGCATTAGACATCAATCGCTTGTTGACATTATGACAAATTATCCAAGCCCACTAGAAAATAAATTCCACCCCAAAGGCCTCAGAATCAGGAAGGATGATAATGGGAAGTAAGAAATAAAGGAAACACCGACAAGCCAAAACGGATACGCTTAACGCTCAACTCGGATACTAAAACAGACGACAAGCATGCGGGAGGGGTGAGGGAGGGTAAGAGTTGGAAGGGGAGAAGACCAAAGCCACACAAGAACGACTAACGAACGACACGCGGCCAAACAGTTGAACGACAAGTGCGCAAGCCATTCGACTTTTAGAGGGTCTGAGGGGTTTGAGGGTGCGGGCTTGATCCTGAGAGAGAACTATGTGTGTGTGTGTTTGTGTGTGTGCGTGTGGGGGGGAGAGAAGCGGGTATCGGGAGTGTTTGCTTAGTGCTAAGTGCATGCCAGTGGAATACCATGGTCATGGTGGGTATATGGACATGGGCAAGTGGAAATGATAAACATATTTACACAATTTTTGACAGGCCCACAAAAAAAGGAGCTACACAAGAACGGGTGAAACAAAACACCCGTGGGTGCAGCCCTTCCTCCAACCCCTTCATTTCTCTACCTTCTCTCGCCCAGGCAAGTAAACCGAAAACTCGATAAATATGTTTATGTGCAAATAACAAAATATTTGTCGATTGTCGGTTGAAGGGTAAAGGAGATGGAGAAGTGGAATGGGTACAGATCGGGGTATAAGATGGGGTATGGCATGGGTTTCTGGTTGTCGGTTGTTGTTGGTGGTGCTGGTGCTGGTGGTGCTGGTGCTGGTGGTGGTGGTGGTGGGGGGAAGCACCGCAAGCGCATAATTCAATTTTTCTGCTCGTTTTTGCACGACGCTCGGTCTCGGTCCCGGCGCACGTCACTCAATTCCATTGGGAACACCCTGGGTACGCACTTTTCCAGCTCGGCATATTTAGTGACACGTGGCCTTTAGCAGCCTCAACTCTCCAATTTCGTGTGGTTTCACATAGACCTTGTATTTATTTGTTTGTAATTACGCGTGTTCCAAAACAAAATCCCGGCCCACTCGAAAAAATCGTCTCACATCGAGTCGAGAGTTGCAATTTGAAGTTGGAGTCGGAGTCGTAGTTATAGTCATGCTCATTTCTATGCCCTCTGCCACGTGCTCATCCCAGCACCGCCTGCTCCATATTCCCTGTGCATTAGCGACTAGACATTTGGACATTGTCAACAGTGTTTCGGGGCTTTGGCTTTTGGATTTGGTTACGGCTTTGTCTTGTCTGGCCTCATGTCAACGTACGCGTGTCTTCCAGCCGCCCATTTAGCCCATTGTGTGTGCCTTTTGCGAGTTGTCAACTTTTCCAAGAGCCTGAAGCTGAAGCTAAAGCTTTCAGCCGAACGCGAGAGTCTTGTCAATTGATTTTCCGTGGGATTTGGGCGACATCAAAAACGAAATCATAAATGTGACATGTGGGATTCTATCTCCATCGAATGATATAAAAATTGGTATGAGACACAGTCGAGACGTAGGATTTGTTAGACTTTAAGTTAAGTTAAGGAAATCGTTATAGAAGCACTTTAATGGCAATATTTTTAGTAAAATGCTTTATTAGCAAAAAGACTTGTAGGAAAATAATATTAAATATTTTCAAGTAATTTCTTCAAGAAAATGATTCATCTTTAACTCTGAGACTAGAAGTCCTACACTCATATGTAGAAAAAAAATCTATGTTCCTGGGTTTTGGATATATATACTAAATGTGTCGAATTTCGGAGAGTTTGCTTTATATCCACTTTCTTAGATTTCCACAATTTCCAAGTTAAGTTCGAATAAATATGTATTTTCATCTAAAAAATGTACTAATCTTTTAGTATTAACAGACGCTTCAGACGTAAAGGCAAAAGGCAAAGTCACAAGCAAAAAAAAAAAAAAATTGATGGTTCTTTTGCCAGCTTGTTGTCCTTATTGATTTTCAACAATTGACATTGTCATATCCTGCAAAGTCATGCTAAAAGGTGAGAAAACAATACTCCCTCAAAAAAAAAGGTAAAGAATAAATTTTTTCCCAATTGGTCGTTAAAATTTTGCTTTCATTTATGTATAGAAAACGAATATTACTTATAAAAAGAAGAATTAAGAAAAGTGGATATAAATCTTAGCAGAAAGAAAAATATTGTATGGGAATAAGTTTCATTTGTTTTGCTAAGTTTATAACATTAGTTTACAATTATTTTGCGATACAAAGCTTAAGTGCACATTAAGAAAAATTTAATTTGTATGAACTGAAACATTATTCTACCTTTGTTAATTTTTTTTTTTTTAAATATTTAAAATTATTGCAATATTTTCATACTTCATACGTTTTATCAATTGAAACAGATTGTGTATGAAGTTTAAAGGAATAATGTATTAAAATAATATTAACCCTCTAAGGCTCGTGAGTTTTTAATCGATTGTCATAAAATATCGCAACACAATGAAAACTAATACTGTTTTGAAAATTTATTTAAGTTAGGAATAAACAAATTAAACTTTTACCATTAAATAATTTCCCAAATGATTTAGAAAATGGTCAGAATTAATAATTTTATTAAATAAAGATATGTGCCTTGAGGCACTGTCTTAGAGGGTTAAGAGGAAAAAGACAATGGGCCTGATAATCGAGCAGATACAGCAATTTGTATATTGTATTTTTTTCAAATTATTTCGACTTATATAAAATTTTAATTTAAAATGTAAAATAATTATATTTTTAGATTATTTACGCCATATACTCAAAAAACTTTACAGTTTTTACCAGCAGTCGATTAAATCAGTAGAATCAATAAATTTAAAATAAATTAAAAAATGTTGTAAGCCTTTATATTGAATGTTTTATCCTTAATGAATACATACAAAAAAATATATATGTTTAGTTCCGTCTAAAGTGAAACCCTTTAACAGTGCTTAAGTCGCACATTTTGGCTTAATTTCCAACCACAGACATACATTTTTCTTAGTCAAATCCACACAGTCAAACAACAATTAAAAAGAGCATATAAAATGAGGGGGTTCCTTCCACCCACATACGACACCTTTTCTATCTCGACGTCTATCTCTCTCTCTCTCTTTTTCTCTCGCTCTGCTCTGTTTAATTGAAAAACACTTAAGCTGGCTAAGGACTACAAATGAAAATGTGCAAAACCATAAGCCAGGCCAACCGCAAGTTTCTTAGTTCCATTTGCCACACATGAGAGAGCAGCTATTTGCAACAAAGCTCCATCAAAATAAACTTTCAACTCCAAAACCCAGACTGACCAACAACCATCAACAACAACAAAAAAAAAAGGAAAGCATAAACTAAAAGTGATGGGGAATAGGGAACGGGAAAACCTTAACTAAAAAACATCCATTAGGACAAGCTCAAGTCAAAAGGGATGATGTCTTTTTGGTGGCTACTCACCCTCAAGCGCTCGATTTCTTGAAATTAAAGCAAGCACCAGTTCAGGATTTGGGTCATCGTGGTCGACCTGGCCAACTCCAGCTGCAGTGCCAACCGAGACGCCATGAAGATGATTGTGTTGGCCAGCAATCAGGTGCGATGCCTGAGGCGTTGAAGGCAATTGTTGAGGATGTTGCTGCTGTTGTTGCTGATGGATATGCGGCTGTTGTTGCTGATGATTATCCATGACTGTCAGATGTTGTTGTTGTTGCTGCTGTTGCTGCTGCTGCTGGTGATGATGCTGCTGCTGTTGTTGTTGTTGATGATGCAGCGGCGGCGGCGGTTTCAGGGTTTGCATCATTGCTAAGGCCAAATGCATACAAATCTCCTCTTCAACGATATATTTTAAATGTGCAGGGAAAATAGTTTCTTTATATTTATTTTATGTATATGTGGCACTTGTTAGTTAGGCATTAAACAATTGGTGCTGCCCTATATAAAATAATTTAATTTCATAATTAATAAACTTGTATTTGAATATTTTGCTTTTTCTTTTCTTTTGGTTGGGGATTGGGAAGTTAAAGGGGGTTCAATATCACACACGATTCGCACTCGCGTCTACCGATACGGAGCGTATTAGCCAAACGCGTTGTATCGGTTCGTTTGGTTGGCTATTTGCCACTGGCACGAGGTTCTAACAACGCTTCAGTTTCCAAGTCCCCGTCGTTCTTTTCTTATCGCAGGCGGTTTCTTTTTTTTCCCGTTTTTTTAGTGGGTAGTTGTTGGAGCTCTTTTTATTTTTGAGAATGTGCGTAGCTCAAGTTTGTTTTTCTATATCAGTAAATACAACCAAGTGCCACCCTCTTGAACAATTTGAATTTCTTACTTTCGCGCCAATGAGGCATAGAGAGTACTAGAGTACTATCTATGAATGATTTGCCTTTGGGTATGCATCATGCAAACAGCAGCAAATGGGGTTAAATCAAATCAATGGAAATCCATGTGATGAATTCATGATCGAACCATGAATCACTATCGATTGTCTAAATACCCCGACTTTCAAGACTCACATATTCATTTGTTTCTATATATGTACATATGTATATGGAGACCCTGAATTTGATGATATCCTATTAAACATAAATTATAATTACTATAGTTAATACGATTGATGTCACGACTTTCGCTTTATGACGGAAGGGACAAAAAAAAAAGTTTTACCACATGCAAATAAATATCAAATTTGCATCATCAAAAAGCAAATTTCCCTTATAATTATATTATTTATCCTAATTGAGATATATTAGTAGTTCTAATAAGAATCTCTTACGTCAATTTATGACGCCTTTTGCCATACTTATCGTAAGGGCCTTGTAATTTTTTTGGTTCACTGACGTCAATTTTTCAAACTTTCTACACAATTTTATCAAATTAAAATAAATGAATAAAATCTTACACAGAATCAATAACATTTACATTAATTCAAAGATAACAGTCTATAAATATGTCTAAGTAAATTTCCAAAAAATAAAAGACTTATAATAGGAAAAAAGCAAAAAAAAAGGGTTTAAAAAGTTTGATTGTTTCTTTTAAACCGAAATTATTAAATAATTAGTTTTCAAAAGAAGTAATTAAAGATTTAAAAAATACGTATTAAGATATGGGCCACAGTCTAAAATCTATAGATTTATCTAAAAATAGTTTCTGCAAGAGCTTTCAGGACTTAAAATATTCCAACTCTGTTTAAATCCTCATTATCTTAGTCATAGAAATATTTACGTTTTGGGTTTTTTTGAATAGGATTGGCTCTAGTTACAAAAACAATAAATCAAGGTCGTAGCGAATACTCAAAATAGGGACGTGTTTAGCAATTTTTTAAGTTAATTTTTTCAATATATTTTGATCAGGATTCCTAACAAGAATACAAACAGAGCTATATTTTAAAATGGATCACATTAAATGAAATGATAAAAACATTAATTTTAAAAAAATTTAATTTAAATTGAATGAATACCTAAACAAAGTGCAAAATTCAAGGCTCTAGGAGCCTCTCCCTTGCAATAAACCCAGGAAAAGTTATCCTCAAATACTGTACTAACGGTTCTACATGTTTAATATTTGGTATTATTTTCAAATAGAATCATTTAATTATTGTCTTAGACCTCGACTTACAAAATGAGCAAATGGGGTAAAGTCCACAGATTTTGGTGAAGCGACGTATTTAATCCTTTACATTTGAACCCCCGAATAATACCTTAAAATCGGAGCGACTTCTCCCCAATGTCCTTTAATTTGTTCTTCATTAATGCATTAGAAAATTTGACATCTTCTTTCTGACTCATTGCTATCCAGTCCAGCTAAAGAAAGATACACACTTCAAATAATATCTAATAAAAAAATGAAAATTTTAAGCAATTTTTGTTGGCCTAGCAAATTGTTGTTGCTTTCTTGTTATATAAACCTTTTTTTAAAGTTTCTACTAATTCATTTTTAAACCAGATCAATAAAACCAACATGTTTTAAAGGGATTTTATCTATTTTATCTAATGTTGTACACTTAAATAGACGTAGTAAAATATTTTTAAAATGTGGTATAACTTTCCATATAAAAATTAAAGTAAATATTAAACTGCTTATTGAAAAGTTCTGTTTCACAAGAACAGGACCTGTTCCACACAGGCTTTTAAAAAATGTAGTTTTGGAATGTTTCGCTGTCTCTCTCCCTCTCTCTCTTTCTGCGTTCTTTGCATAAAAATGGCGCCCAACGTGAAGGAAATTGTATCAGTAAGTTTCAGTTTCACCGACAATACGATAACATTTCGCTTTACGCAATCGCATAATATTACGAATTTAAAATATATCACTTAGGGATATTATATTTTTAATTGTAACCCTTAAGTAAAACTGTATTAGGTAATTTTTTAGAATTAAGGTGTTTGGTTGAAATAAATCCCTTTTGACCGCTTGCGTATCATTTCACTTGGCCAACATTTCACTTTGTTGCGCATCAAACTCCTCGCATTAACCTTTTTGATTATTGTATATTAATTATAATTTAGATTTTTATAAACAACTAACATTTCTATTTAGTTAAAATTTGTTCACTTTCTTGCACTTTCCGATGGACATTTCGAAATTATTTGCACTGCGACGCGAGGCGACGGTAAAATTTTTGTTGATATTGTGTGTGGGTAGAAATGCGACGGGAATCCGCACACGGCTAACCGACAAAATGGCGACGGCTAACGGTACTAAACGGCACGGCACGGCAGGGCATGGTGTGGTAACACTGGTGGCCAAAAAGAGCACTGCCTGCCTGACAGCGAGGTCGTCTGCTGCTGTTGTTGTTGCTGTTATTGTTGTTGTTGTTAGCTGTTTTTGTTGGATATATGTATTTTCTTTTTTTTTTATTCTTCTTCTTCTATTTGCCGCGCTGCATTTTTGCGCACTTTTTGACGCTTTTGTTGGAGCGCTGCCGTTTTTACGTTTTCATGCCGTTTGCCTTTTGTATATGAGACTCTGTCTAGTGTGTGGCAGTGTGTGTGTGCGTGTGTGGGGGGGTGTGTGTCTGAATGTGTGTGTGTGTGTGTGTGGGTGTGTGTTTACCAATTGATCTTAATGTGACACAAATGATATGGTAAAATTGCATACACGCAGCCCAGGCCAGGCAAAATAACAATGGCGACGGCGACAACGACAACAACAGGCAACGGGCAACGGCGACGACATTTTTATGCTGCTATCCTTTTTTTTATATTCCTCTTTTTTTTTTGGCATGCGCAATGTCCTTTCCTATACGTTCCCCATGGCCACCCCCTTGCAAATGCAAACAGCATTACAATATTTGTAAAAACGTAAAAATTTTAACCATCCCCCGTCCCGTCCCGTTTCCAACACCATACGCGCCCCTTTCCAAAAATATAATAGAACAAAACGGAGAAAAACAAAAACAACTTTTACGTATTTTTCTTGTTGTTTCTTCTTGGGTTTTTTTTTTTTTGTTTTTTTGGCTCAAGAATTTGAGCTGAAAGTAGTGTTGCAGCAAGAATACATAACGTACGGGTCCGGGTCCGGGCGACACCTTCGTGGCCCCAAAACAACAGTAAACAGCACTTAAAAGTCAGCGACAGCAGCAGCGAGATGATGACGACGACGATGACGATGACGGCGACGGCGACGGCGGCGACGACGATGGCAGAGGAGAAACAAATATGAGAAACTTAACTCAAAAAGTCCAAGTCAATAAGCGCGGTCAACAGCAAGAGCAACAACAAGAATTTGGTATCATCGTTCCAGGTCTCAAAAACAAGCGCCGCCCCTTTATATTGAAAACATTGGAAATCGTTGATACACACACACTCTCTCACACACACACACCGTGGGGAGAAAGGGGGAAGAATCTTTTTGGACATGCGCAAGAATTTCTTGTTATCTTATCGTCCCCCTGAGAAGTTATTGTCGTTTTGGTTGTTGTTGTTGCCGCCATTAAGCGCATTGACTTGTCTGGATGAGTGTATGGGTGGGTAAATGGCATGGGTTTGTAGGGTATTCAAGGGTTAAAATCGTTCCAACGCCGGCGCACAAAACCATTTCCCCTCTTTTTTTTGATGGTCTAGACTCTGGAGTGAACCTAGAATACCCTGTTGCTGTATCTGCATAAGGTGTTGTCTGTCTAGCATTGCGTTTTATTAAACCGCCCACTACCTGTGACCACCCTCAGCCCCACCCCTCCCTGGGTGCTGCGTTTGGGTCTGCACAACGATTTTGTTTTCGCATTTATTTATGAGCCGCTTAGAGAGCGCGCGCCAAATACTTGGACAAACACTTTGAACCCCAACAACCTAAAATGGGTAAAAGTGGACACCATAGGAGGTTTACTTTTTTCGATGGTGGTGGGAGGGAAGGGAACAGAGATGGCCAAAAAATAAGAAGGAGAAAGACAGACAGAGAGAGAGAGCTAGTGAAACAGCTGGCCGACACCATTTATGACATTCAGTACGTGGGTAGCTCAGTCAGTTGGGCATTATATGGAAGAAATACGTGAACAAACTTACTTTAAAAAATGTTTTATACGAGGCCTTATTAAAGAATGTACCAAACTAATAATCTAATGTGGAGATTCTTTTAAAAAGAAAAGATTTGAACTCTTTCCATTCAAGTTGCCTATTAAGAAAGTATTTCACAGTACTTTAAATCAAATGCGAATTTGGAATCTACTTCAGGTACTTTAAAGTCATTTAATTAATTGATAACCACTGAAACAAATATATCAAATATTGTAACATTTGATTAATTTTATATTAAATTAATGTTTTAAGAAATATTTTAACTTCAGTTTAACATACTTAATGGTAGAAAAAAAATTGTATTAGTATAATTAACCTTGAACATAAAGTTAGAAAAGGGTGAATTCTAAAAAAATAAGAAGTCTTTAATAAGTATTTATATAATACTCAAATATATGGTAATTTAGCTTACTGAAAAATTCGAAGATGCTATAGAAATACATCGATTGTTAATGAAATTTATATGTTTACATGAATTATTTTTTTAAAGCCAAGGATATCTTAAATTCTGATACAATTGAACCGTTCCTAAAATATTCGAATAAAGTCAATTAAAATATTTTTGGGTTTGGTTATTAAATATTTGAGTTCATATAAAGAATTTTAAAAAAAATGTATGTTTTTATTATGATACAGACCTTATAATAATAGAAAAACCAAAACAATACAATACAATATAATAAAGCGAACCTTGTAATAAATAAATTTTACAAAAAAATAAGTAGCAAAAAAACGTCGAATCAGTAAAAAGACTGGTTAGCCAGCAATTACGTATACGCAGGGTGTACCGGATAGGCAAATAATTTACTCTAGTATTATTAACTCATATTATTTGAGCAAGCACAGTACGCAAGATCCTTAAACATCGAAAATCTATAGATGTGGATCAAACATTTGCAGATGTCTCTTGAAGTTTTCAAGGCTTTAGGTAGTTTCAACTTTATTAGTTAAAAACCATATATGTACAATGTACATATTTCAATTTGATATAAAATGTAAATGTTCTTAAGCAGCACTAACTAATTTGATTTTGGTTTGAGAGACTAATCGGTATCATGTTTTGATTGGTTTGTTAATTATTTTGCTTATATTTTGCTTATGAATGATGAAAGAAAAAAAAAAAAGTTATTAAAATTCTTCTATACATTTAAACATATTGTCCCCATTGTTTTTGTCAGTATTTCCCTTAACAAAGTACTGATCAATAAAAAATATTTTAGTCATTGTTAAGTTTATTTCTTTGTGGCAAATAGATGTCAATTCATAAGAGAAATTCTGTCTCTATACAATTGCCTGGCGGATATCTTTTTTTTATTATTTTATCTTATCTGTGCAATACAAGCGAGTTGCACTGTTTCCAAGTTCAAAATAAAAATCTAGTTTAAGAGAAAAGTATTGAGCTTGAAGTAACAGACATAGAAAAAACTAAAACTCGGAGGTCCGGCAATGTCCACATATCAGAATTAAAGGAAGGGAAAAGCATCTTTTTAATCAGCACGGCGAGACGAATTCATATAGCCATGTCCGTCCATCAGTTTGGAGTAAAGAAAAGTATTCATAGACCGCTAAAGGTACAGCGCTGACATTTTGTATGTAGGTTTCTGTATACATATTGCAAAAATTGTATATGAGCCGGCTCGAACTACTATATCATGTAGCTTCCATTGCAACAATCGCTCAAAACGTCTTAATTTTTAACCTATTGTCATTAATATTTGTCAGTTTAAAATAGATATTAATATATCTATTATGCCAAAATTCACTAAGACCGGCGGAAATATCTCTGTATATACTGTCATGGGGATGATGGGTCGTCAAATTAGTTAAGCCAGAAAAACGTTTTTGCAATAATTCTTATATCATCTATAATTCCTAAAAACTTGATCAAAATCGCATGCTATATTTTCCAGCTATAGCATTTTATAATAAAATCTCCAAGTAAACAAAAAATTAAATGATCGCAATTGATCAGTGAAAAAAATAAATAAAAAGCAACTTAACCCAATCAAATGGCAGAGTCGACATTTAAAAAAAATTGAGAGAATATTGTTTAATTATATATTATTGAAAATCAAAGTATTGACTACTATAATTTCTAGGTAAATATGCGGGGTTTTCCATATTTCCCAGTACAACGATCAATGCAGACAGTAATTTGTTTACAAATAATTATCTTATATATATAAATTTAACACCTTATCGCGTGGAATCATTTATAGCTTACATTTTCATGATTCTCATTTCTTTCAGTGTTCATTGAATTTAATAACAATAAACAACAAAAAAATTAGGCTAACAACGGTCATCAAATTGTATGGTGACCCTGAAACCTGGCTATGATAATGGCTGATGAAATGCATTTGGACCGAGACCTAGTCACAAGACATGGCCAACCAACTTTACTTCGGGTCACTTCCGTAAAGTGGCAGCTGCTACTGCAACTGACTCTGATTCGGAATGACTCTTCGCTGCATCGCTTACAAAATCGACTTTGACTTTCAAATTTGTCTGTCTGAATGACAAGACGGGAATGAAAATACATACATATATCTATGGGAATGCATGTATGTATGTGTGTTTAAACTATCTACTTAAATTGTTTGCCAAATGATTTTTGAACGAGACCAGTTAATGAAACCGGATTGTTTACAGCTTTGTCTAAATAGTCGTTAGATGACAATGGTTTTTGTCTCACATTTATTAGACAATTACAAACGCGTAAATTATATAAATTTTTCACTTTTATCTTTGGGTTTTCATGTCATTTTCAGTAACATAGTTACATAAATCTCGACAATGGTCTACGGTCTCGGTTTTTGTTTTTGGCCCTACAAATACCAAAAAAAAAAAACAAAATATATATAAAATAAATATAAAAAAACAACCCAAAACTTGCTGTTTAAGCACATTTTCACACATAGCATCATCTGACCGCTGTTGCTGCAGTCTAAAGCCACTGGCCTACCTCAAAAGGGGGCGCCCATGGAAAAGACAAAAGCAACCACCCAAATTCAAAATTTTTGCTTTTAATCATCATCAGATTTCTATTAATGTTAAGATTAAAATAATAAATGAAATGGTTTTTAAATATATTGAACATTTTTACATATGTTCTTGAATTCTTTTTACGCGTAAATCTATAACAATTATGCACAATTTTCTAGAATTTTTTGAAAGAAATTTAAATCAGTTTTCAAAAGTGTCGATATTGGATTCCAGATATCTATTTTGTGCATATTCTACCAAAGATAATAAAGCTAAAACTTTGTCACTAGTTTTATTAATTTAATTAGTTTCAATACTATTGAATCTATGTCCCATCACATTATAAATAAATAAATAATAAATAAATAAAATTATGTTTCAAGCTCAAATTTTAATCCAGAACTTATTCGAGCCCTATAAATCATATTGATGGATATTGATGGAAAATTGCAATTTGAAATCGTTTCGAAAATAAAAAGAACTCAATTTAAATTTTTACTGCTATTATGTATTTTCCTCTTTTAATTTTCTGGCTGTCTGATAGTTTTAAATCTTGAAGATTAGTTTGTTCTTAGCAAATCAAAAATTAATAAGCAAAGCTTGGAAATATTGGTGATAGAATTAGCAAAACGCTTTAACAGCGAAAGCGACAGAAGGTCTCAATTTTGATTTCGGCAATCCATTCATCAACGAAATCGAATAGAAAATAGAATAGGATAGGAATATAATAGAATAGGTCCTTAGTAGGTAAGTTGTAGTCCTTGGTAGATAAGTGGTGAAATGACCCACTTATTCAGGCAACTAAACGTGACTTCCCAGAATAGGAAGAGTCCCGTATTCCATCCTTTGGCCATAGTTGCTAGTGCATGTAAGAAATAGTTTGGTTGAAAGTTTACAACTATATTCTATAGTGATAGTAATAATAATAAAACATAAGTCACAAATCTAAGTATTGTTTTAAAATTTCATAAACAACACTATGAAGTTGCAACCGTTTTATAACAAAACATACATTTCTTCAAAAGATCATATATCTTCTCAAAATAAATCTGAAAAGAATTTCTTCTTAATTTTGTAATTTCATCTCTTTTATAGTATTGTAATTGAAGTCCAACTGGTTAATTTTAAATCATCTCTTTATTTGCCCCCACTAGATAAAATCCTAGCTACGTCTTTGTTTAGGGCTGTTGAAAGTTTTAACGACCTATGCGCAACTTGCTTGTTTTTCGGCAGCGATTCATTGAGGTTTTGATCATTTATAGATTCGAATGTCAACCGTGCACAAGTGCAAAACTCAGGCAGCGCATCGACAACTTGAAATAAAAACAAATACCTTTAGTCCTTTTTAAAGAAATACAAAACAAAATGGACTTTGATGAATTTCGCGAATTTGGTCATGCCTCAATTGAGTTTATTATCAATTATCTGGGCAATATACGTGAGAGGTGTGTTCTGTGAATTGAATGCTATATAGAATAAAAAAAAAACAAAAAATTTATAATTTTTACCCCCCTAGAAATGTATTGCCCAGTGTGGTGCCACATGCTGTCATCAATCAATTGCCACGAGAGATTCCCGAACAGCCGGAACATTGGCGGCAGATTTTAAATGATTTGGAGAGCATAATTTTACCCGGTTTGACCCATTGGCAATCGCCGTATTTTAATGCCTTCTATCCATCATCTACATCAGCGGGTTCAATCATTGGAGAGTTGCTAATCGCAGGAATCGGTGTTTTGGGTTTCAGTTGGGTGAGTTTAAAAATAATAACCTTACAAAGATCCTTCATTTTGCTTACAAAAATAAATAAAGTCCTTTTACAAATGTATATTTTTGAACAATTGACTAGATTATGTTAGTAGTGTTCATTTTATCTATATAGTAAGATAGTGAATTAAATTTCCCGTCGAATAAGATATTTTTCATTAAAATCGGACATAATTATTGGCGTAAAAAATTGCCAAGCTGGGAGACCAAAAAATACAAACAAAATTAAGCTTTTCAATCGGCTCCAAATTGGATCCTAGGGCCAAATTGAAAATTTGTCGTATACAGTTGATCTTTGTTTTACTAGACCTAAAATTTTAGGTGTACAATCAATTTTTTATAGTTTAGATATGTGTCTTATTTTGCCAAGTCCAAATTTTCGAGCTTCTCATAAAAATTTAAAATTTAAAAAAAAACAGTTAGAGATATGCCTTTAAAATTTACGATACAATATCTCAATAGAATGACCAACTCAACGCTATAAATTATCAAATTAACACATTAAATGTTTTCACTAACATTATATAAATATATAACATGAAATCAGAATTCATAATATACATATACATATGTCTCAAATTTTGAGGCCCCTGTGTATAGACTTTTTATCAATACATTTTCGATCTATAAAATTAAACTTCATTGCCGTAATTTTTAACGATAAAAGGCACTTACAACATAAAAATAGTTATTTATTTTGGATACTTCGTTAGTCCTTTCGTGTCACTTATTGTTAGTTTTAAAAATATGAGCATATAAACATTAAAGATCAAAGGTATTATGTCGTATGTATGTATATGTACTACAACTATCTTCAAAAGAAGACCAATTTTAAATTGAAACTGATTTCGATTTTTAATACATACAGAACCAAAATGGAGATATTTTATTTATTTAATTATCAGTCAACAGAATTTTAGTAATACATTAAATTTATCAACTTTGTTCATACAATTCATATGTTTATTTTATTTTAGAAACCAATTTTTAAAGAAATATTCAGTAGAAAGAAAAATTACATCAACTCAGTCTACAAATTGATGTATGTAATATATATAAATGTAATTGTTTGAAATTAGAGAATTCAGAGAGGAAAAAAAAATAAAGTCTTTATAAGTTAATTTATTAATCGGTGTTTTATAATATTATACTATTTAGTGTAATATATGGGAATCCCAATAGTTTATGTCGTCAACCATGTTAATGAAACATTTCGAAGGTGGGAAACTACTGAATACTTGCCGTGTAAAAACATAATACGAAATACAAAGATTCATGTTTTCTATGTAATTATGTAATTATCTATAGATTTTTTTCTATATAACTCAAAACCACTCCTTTTTAAAACCACAGGAAAATGGTTTAAGCCAAAAATAATGTCAAGGCCGGAAAATGACTCTTACCAAATCTCAACGCAAAAAACCAGTTGACAGTTTAATTAACAGAGCAGCTCGAAGAGAGTTGAAAGTGGGAACACTTAAATTTAGCTGGCTAAAGTGTTCCCAGAGCCAGCATTTATTTGAGTTAGGAGAATGGGATTGATTGAATGATAAGTCATTAAAAATCTACCTGAAAGGAAAATTGTTTAGAGAAGCTTAAGTAAACTATGTGGAAGATTATATACTCTTTCAATCAATGACAATAAAATAAAAAAATGGGTTTCGGGCTTCAGTAAAAGGATAGTTAGTAGATAAAATTTTAAAAAATATGTATAAACTTAAACATTTTTTATCTCTTTACGAAATGCACTTCACCTGATAACCCCGCTGTGTTTATTAAGTCATTTGTTTAAACAATTTGATAGTACCCTCTGCAAGGGTATAATAAAAATTAAAATTGATTTAACGTGCCTCTTAACAACCCTAAATTAATCTGCCCGATTAGAAGATTAGATAGATCTTTAATGATTGGCATAGCTAATTGGTCACTTATTGTATTCCCAAGTCATGCAGCATTCTCCGAATCTTCGATTCGTTGCGCTTGACCACTGTGCCATTGTGTGTCCAGAGCATTGAGTATAAAAGGCAGCCCATCATCAGTTAGCGGCTTCAGAGTGAACTCTACAGCGTCCCAGGGGGCATCACCATTGCGCTTGTTGTTGGTCGAACTTCAGTTACAATTTTCGTGGACAAACAAAAACGTGAAAAGTGCAAATAGAATATATTATAGACACTTTGTTTTTATACACATAATGGATGCAAAAGAATTTCGTGAATTTGGCAAGGCGGCTGTTGATTTTGTAGCCGATTACTTGGAAAATATACGTGATCATGATATTCTACCCTCTGTGGAGCCGGGTTATATGCTGGATTTATTGCCCAATCAAATGCCCGAGGGTCCAGAATCATGGCGCGATATACTAACCGATATTGACCGCGTGATCAAACCAGGAATAACACATTGGCAATCGCCCAATATGCATGCCTATTATCCCACAAGTGTCTCTTATCCCTCAATTGTGGGAGAAATGTTGGCCAGTGGCTTTGGCATTATTGGTTTTAGTTGGGTACGTAAACAGAGAGAGTGTAAGAGAGAGAGAGAGAGAGCGGCAGTGAGAGAAATCTCAAAACATCTCATTGAATGGGAGCCCTTTGTTTGCTTTGGGCCGCAAGTGAAAGTCCATCGAAAAAAAAACAACATTGGCAAACAGGTTGTTGTTATCAAAACAGAAGACAATGAAGCGCGAATGGAAATCTTTTAGATTCATCAAAATATTGACAATTCATTTAAATTTGCATTTTCATTAACTTAATACTAAAAATATATGTATGAAAATGCAAATTTATTTGAATTGTAAACACAATAATAAAATATCTACGTATAAATCGAAAGTTATGGCCAAGCAAAGGATTCTAAATATCAAGTGATGAAAAAGAAATTGAGGAGATGGAAAATCTTTTTAAAGAATTAAAGATTATTAAATTAGTTGTAGTTCCTATAGTTCTTTTCCTGTCACCAAATCAATTAAAAACAGAAGTCACTGAACTCTGCTGTCAAATCAAACGCCCATATTTACTTTCTTGATACTTCTGTAAATTTTTTAATTAAGTGATAATTACTAAAAACAATATTACACAAAAAATCAAGTAAATAAGTCGTAAGTAAAATTTTAATTAATCTCATTTATCTTCTCAATTTTAGATCTGTAGTCCTGCATGCACAGAATTGGAAGTTGTTGTTATGGATTGGTTGGCCAAATTCTTGAAGCTGCCTGAACAGTTTTTGCATGCAACTGAAGGACCTGGTGGTGGTGTCATTCAAGGATCAGCCAGTGAGGCTGTTCTAGTTGCCGTGCTGGCTGCCCGTGAGCAAGCAGTGGTCAAGCACCGTGAACTTCATCCAGAACTAAGCGAGAGTGAGATTAGAGGCAAACTGATTGCTTACTCTTCGGATCAGAGTAATAGTTGTATTGAGAAGGCTGGTGTAATTGCTGCCATGCCCATTAAGCTATTGCCAGCTGGCGAAGATTTGATTCTACGTGGTGAGGCCCTGAAAAAGGCCATAGAAGAAGATGTGCAAGAGGGCCGCATTCCAGTTATTTGTATTGCCACACTAGGAACAACAGGAACATGTGCCTATGATGACATTGAATCCTTGGCAACGGTTTGTGAGGATCACAATGTGTGGCTTCATGTGGATGCAGCCTATGCGGGTGGAGCTTTTGCCCTGGATGAGTGTGCCGATTTGAGACGCGGAATAGATCGTGTGGACTCATTGAATTTCAATCTTCACAAGTTTATGTTAGTGAATTTCGATTGCTCGGCCATGTGGCTGAAGGATGCCAACAAAGTTGTTGATAGTTTTAATGTGGACCGCATATACTTGAAGCACAAATATGAGGGACAATCGCAGATACCAGACTTCAGGCATTGGCAAATTCCGCTGGGACGTCGTTTCAGAGCACTCAAAGTGTGGATCACATTCCGTACTCTTGGCGCCGAAGGATTGCGTGCCCATGTCCGTAAACACATCAGTCTGGCCGAGCAGTTCGAGAAACTGGTGAAAGATGACAAACGTTTTGAATTAGTTGCTCCACGCGCATTGGGTTTAGTTTGTTTCCGACCCAAGGGAGATAATGAGATTACAGCCCAATTGCTGCAGCGTCTTATGGAACGCAAGAAGATCTATATGGTCAAAGCAGAACATGCTGGTTGTTTATTTTTAAGATTTGCAGTTTGTGGCATGGATCCCAAACCTTCGGATATTGACTATGCGTGGTCGGAAATTGAGACACAGTTGACAGATCTTCTGGTAGATCAACAACGTCTGCTTGAGACACCAAGTAAGGCCGGCGAAGTGGGTGAACTGACGCATCATTTCCAAATCCTAGCAAATAATGGCAATGTAACGCATGAGAAATCACAGTGAGCAGCATAAAGTGTACTTCAACTTCCATTTGCAATTATTTATATCTCTGTATTTATAGTAAATATTGTTTTAATAAAGAAATTAAAGTTAAGAAATTCCTATTCAACTCCAAGACTAATCAAATTTTGGCGCCTGAAATGCAGTGTGGTAAAACATTTCAGTGTTGTGTTACTGCGCAGGTACTAGGGATGGGACAAAATTAGTTTCGTGAGTAGTCAGTGCTATCAAAATGCCCATCTCTAATATTCATCACTATTGACAGCTGTTTGGCAACAAAACAAAAATAAACAAAAATTTAAATTCTTGACAATTTTATTGTAAACACTCAAAATTTAACTCCCGAAAAAAAAAGAAAATACAAACCAACAACACACCAAAATTTAGAGTCTACCTTGCTATGCAATGGTAAGTGGCAATTGCAAGAATCCTCTTCAGCTGCCACTGCGGATGTGAATGAAATGGCATTGCGTCAGCTTCTCTTGAAACCTGAACATCCTATTCTCACCATTATCAGTTATAGAATAGCTGGCAAACGCAGCTTATACCGCAATGCAAAGGCACTGAAGGCAGATTCGGGTAACCAATATCACAATCATTCATCAATACCGCATTACAATCGAAATCTGGAGGCAGCTAGGAAGAATGCTCGAATTGTTGTGATTGGTGCCGGATTGGCCGGCCTTTCAGCGGCTCAGCATTTGCTCTCGCATGGATTTCGCAAATGCCTGGTGCTAGAGGCAACCGATCGCTATGGCGGCAGGATTAATTCGAAGAAATTTGGCGACACTTTCTGTGAATTGGGCGCCAAATGGGTTAACATCGATGGATCTCATGATTCCACCTACGAACTCTTAAAAAATGCCGAAGGTCTTGGCAAACAGATCAAGGAGAAGGAGAAGGTCCAGTATGTGCATGAGGAAAAGCAAGTAAATCCAGTCATGGTTGAGCTAATCGACACACTATTTCGACAACTCTGCGGTGGTCTAAAGGTGAAGGACACTTTGAAAAAGGGCAACGATCTGCACGCCTTGGATAATGTCATGGCCTATTTTCAAATGGAGAGCAATAAAATAATTTCAATATCCTACAAAGATCCAGCCGAAAAGCAGACAGCACAAGAGATATTCCAATCCCTTTTCAAGGAGTTCAGTAGCATTTTTGGTTGTTGCCTAGAAAATGTGAATATTGAGCAAATAACCAGCTATCCAGTCGTCCAGCAAGAACAGCATCCGATATATGTGCCCACGGGATTGGATAATGTGGTCAACGAACTAAAGAAGAATCTGGACGTTGATCAACTGCAAACGGGCAAGCCAGTGGGCAAAATTGAATGGATTGGACACCCAATGTTGGGTGAATTCAAAAGTGTAGGATGCCTAGATGGTAGTCTCTATAAGGCCGATCATATTATATGTACTCTCCCATTGGGTGTTTTAAAGAATTTCGCTGGTATCCTCTTTAATCCAACGTTGCCCTTGGATAAGCTCTTAGCCATACGAAATTTAGGCAATGGCAATCCCGTCAAGATATTCGTCTCCTATAAGAAACCAATTAGTCGTTGGTTTAAATCTAATATGAGGCCACTGAGCTGCTCAGTAACTAGCGATACATCCAATAATCAACCGGAACGTAATTGGACTCAACAAGTTGTGGAAATCTCTCAATTGCCCACCAGTCAACATGTGCTGGAAATTCGTATTGGTGGTGGTTATTACGATGAGATCGAGAAATTGCCAGATTCCAATTTAGTAGAAGAAATTACAGCTCTATTGAGAAAGTGTATACGCAATCATCTAGTACCCTATCCACAGGGTCTGCTACGTTCCTACTGGAATTCATCAGCCTGCTATCTAGGCGGACGTCCCTATTTCTCCATCTCGAGCAGTGCCAGAGATGTGCAACGTTTGGCCGCTCCTCTAGGTGAACCGATTCCATCGCTTCTCTTTGCTGGTGATGCCACCACTTTACATGGCTTCGGCACAATCGATGGAGCCCGAACTAGTGGAATAAGGGAAGCTCAACGCATCATTGACTATTATACCATGAAGCAGTGCAATTGATTCAAGTAAAGTTAATGTAGACAAAAGCTAGTCAAAATTTATAGTTACAATTAATAAAGTTTATTTTTTTAAGCAGATATTATATATGTATATATATATTTATTAAATTAGCAATAAAATATCAACAACAACAACTAGACAACGATTATATGATTTTGTTTCTTTTATAGAGAATGGTACAGGGAGAAAGCTGCTGCAGTTAAAATGAACAAATTAACGCAATCCTTGACAACTTAACTTTCAATAATCTAAGGAATAATTTTGCAATCACATCAATCAGAATATTCCCTGTCCATCTCTATGTCTCTTGTAAATTCCCTAAATCTGTCTTGTTCCCTTAACAACCATTTTAAATACTGATCATTGTGTTTACTTAGCGGCTTCCATTTCATCGGCAGCAGCACTGACCTCCTTCCATGAGTATTCCATGTCCTCGGACTGAGTGAATCTCGAACAGACGGCCATGCGCAAGAAGTAGACATCGTTGATTTTGGCCGGAACCATATGAATGTTTCCACGTCCATTGATTCGCTTGAGCAAAGCTTCATTCCTCTCATTGTTGCCCTTGAGACGGAAACAGACCAGACCCATGTTGACCTCAGCGGCCAACTCGAAGCGGGAATCAGCGACACACAGATCACCAAATTGTTTGGCAAAATTGCAATGACGACGAATGTGAGCCTGAAGATTTTCCACTCCATACAAACGGAGAACGAACCAAAGCTTCAGGGCACGGAAACGACGACCCAATGGGATTTGCCAATGACGATAATCGGGAGCTGATCCTTGCATATCGTGCTTCAGATAGAGAGGATCCACATTGAAGGCGTTGACCACCCAACTGGGATCCTTTAGCCACATGGCCGAACAATCGAAATTCACCAACATCCATTTGTGTGGATTGAAATTGAATGAATCTGCCCGTTCCATGCCCTTCATGTAGTGACGATATTCGGGACAAATAAAGGCCGAACCAGCATAAGCAGCATCCACATGAATCCACACATTGTGCTTATTGCCTACCGCACCACACTCATCCAGACGATCGAAGGCACAGGAATTGGTAGTGCCTAGAGTGACGACAGCATAGAATGGTATCAGACCATCGGCCAAATCCTTTTCAATGGCCTTCTCAAGGGCATCTCCCCGCAAGCGATTATTCTCAGACTTCACAGAGCGCAACTTAATGCCACCCAAGAGGCCAGCCCTCTCCACCGATGAGTGAGCTTGATCGGAACAGTAGCCCACCAGCTTTCCAATAATAGTATGCTCATCCCATTCGGGATGCTCAGCCTTCACCTCCTGCAACTTCTTGGCCTTGGCGCCAAGTAGAGCCACCAAAGTCGATTCACTTGCTGTACCCTGAATAACGCCTCCACCCTTGCCGCCAGAGCTGGCCAAAAAGTCAGATGGCAAATCCAACATTTTGCCCAACCAATCCATCATGGCAACCTCAAGTTCCGTGCAAGCCGGACTGGCTATCCAAGTGAAGCCAATGCATGCTATTGCTCCGCTCAACATATCAGCCACAATCGCCGGATAGGAGTTGGCAGTAGGAAAATAGGCATGGAACTTCGGACTATGCCAGTGTGTAACTCCAGGCATAATCACACGCTCGATATCCTCCATTATGGCCTGCCAACTCTCTGGCTTCTCGGGTGCCTCATCTGGTATCAAAGGCTTCAAATAGCCAGGCTTAACTTCGGGCAGGACGCGTCTATAAAAGAAAAGAAACGCATAACAAAATTAAATTAGCATTGACTATTAGAAGCTATTCAGAAAAGCTTTCAACAAATTGAATTTCATCAACATCTCCTCCTTCCCAGCATTTGTCCATTCCATTTAACTACCAGCTTTTGCAACTTGTTGCCTGTTGCAAGTTGGGGCAAGGGTATAAAAATCAATAGACTTTAAGCTAGGCAACCTACCCAAATGGGAGGGAAAACTGAATAGAGTATGATGACAAAAATTTAGAAAGAATCCTTTTGAAAAGAATTAAATTTCAATTATGTCGAAACTTATTTTAAATTTCAACCTAACGAATAAATTTATTTCCAAGACTTGTTAAAGCTTAAAATGTTATCGTTTAAAATTCACAATAAGATTATACATACATATATCAAGAATGAAATATTCAGACTATAATTATTATCTTTAATATATTATTTGGAAAAAACTTCTAGTTTTTGTTTTGAGCCAGATTTTGGTATCCCATTTTAGGAGGTAACAATTTTCTTTTAATCCACTAAACTAAGTTCAAATTTTTAAAACTGAAAACAAATTAAATGCTTCATATTTATAAGCCCTATCGGCTAAAAGAATGGTAGGCAAAAAACAACAATTACTTTTAGTATTGTCACTATGAAAAGATCAAGAAGTCACATAGTTCAGCCAAATAATCAGGTTTTCCACAACCAGAATTTGAGAAAAACAAATGTACAAATTTTTTTTCACTTATGTATACATACACCTATGTATGTACAGAAAATCTATACATGTACCATAGTGGATGAATCCTTATCACATTGAAACATTTAGAATCAAGTAAGAACTAGATTGTGCCAAATAATTAAACAAAAACATACATATACTAGAACTAATTTCAAAGCAATCTTTGATTTTGTAAAAATATATGAGTTTTCTAAATATCCCAGTCATAAAGGCATCTGAATAACAAGGATTCGGGTTCGAGTCCCTGGCCAGTGTATGGAATCCTTATAGTCTATTCTGATGACCATAGTTGCTAGTGCTTGTAAAAAAAAATAGTTATGTTGATAGTTTACCGCTAAATTCTATACTAATTTTGAGTTAAAACCAATACAAAGCGATTATTGTAAATTATTACGACTTAACAGTGAGTGAAGCTTTATATATCCAATAATTCCAATACTTTTAATGAAATATTAGGAATTTTAAAAGTTTGTAATTTAAATAAATGAGTAAGTGACACTAATTTGCTTGACCAATCACTCACTTTCAATTGTTCAGCGCGAAAAATCACACGAATAATAAAAAAACTCTTGCAAGGGTTAAATTTCTCATACTATTGTATTGTGTGATAATGCTCAACCATCAGATCTGATTCTATATATAAGTTCAGTAGTAAGTTAATGAACTTAAAATTGAGAGTCATCTAAAGCCATCCACAATATGTGGAAAAAAGGCAAAGAAATTAAGTCAATGAATAACTGAACTAGTTAGAGAATATATGAACGAGTCGAAAAAAGAAAAAACTAAAATGGCTTATTCATTTTTGCTTAACCTCTCATGAGCGACCTAATTCTATTTTAATACAAATATAATTACAGATATAAAAATTTTCTGATTCACTAGGTTTTGATTTGTTTTATTTTAGGCCGGTCATTAGTGAATGAGGAAAGAACTAATCAAGTTAGTCAGTATGTAACTGAGACACTGAACAAGTGAGTGTAAAATTGATCAATGGGTAAACAAGTAAGTTATTCAACTTGTTCTTTCCCCACAAAGTGAGTGAGTAAACTGGTTCATCACACTATTGGACCAATCGAATCAACATTAATTTGTTCACCTTTATCTACAACACGAAATGATTATCTGTTTCAAGGCAATGCAAAAGCCGTTAGAATTGCTGAAGAACAATGAACTAACAAACTCTCAAGGGTAGAGTAAAAACATAATGGTGAACCATTTAACCTTGACACGCCAACATTTTGAAACCTTTTCTGTTTATCATAATGTAATGTAATAATTAATTAGCCAAAGCCAAAATGGAAAGTACTTTTAGAAGGCCACTTCAAATGCGAATCGGAGAGACTTTCCCATGACTAATACCTGATCGAAAAGCAGCCGTTAAATGTCATTCACACAGACACGTGCCCGCCCGCCGGCAGTTCCAATAAGAACGGAACAGAAAACTGAACTTTCGAAATTGCTTGAGGTCAATGCGAGACAATGAAATTTCTATATGTATCGAAATATGTACTAAATTTATTTTAATTAACTGACTAACTGACAATTGAGTCACTTACCTGTCGCGTATATTTTCCAAATATTCTGCTATATAATCAACCATTGATTTGGCAAAATCTTTAAATTCTGGAGCCTCCATATCGATCTGGTTGAGGGTGAAGAAAATGGAAGATAAAACAATTAGTTGGTTTCATTTTTGTTTTGTTTCAAATTCTAAACATTTATTAGTTAAGTATTTAAACCTACCGAGACCTTGGGATCAAGTTTATCTTCCACCGTTATATTAGCTTTACCATTACCGTTAGTTTGCTTTGCTTTGTTAGTTCTATTTGTTGGTAAGTTACTCATTTTAAAAAAATAAATGTAAATCAATAAGCTAGATGTGAGTAAAGATTTGCAGCAAAAGATGAGAGAGGAGAGGAGAATAAGAGCAATAAATTGATTAAATAGTGAATGTACCTAAATGTATTAGTTAATATGTATTAGTTAATAAGTATTTGTGAATACAAATGTTTATATGCTAATCAGCTGCAGCTGCACAATAAATAATTATATATGTATATACATATATTTACATAAATACTTATGTACATATAACCATATATCAAATGAATCATAAAACTAAATGAAAGTAAAAATTTCTAAAACCCAACGAAAGAAAATATTTGAACACTCGAATTTTGTGAATTTTTTTTTACAATTTGAAGTCCGCAAATATTAAGTACATATTTAAGAGTATTAATCTCTTGATAAATTTCTAAAATTGGATGTTTAATTATTAAATAATTTAGAAATGAAAATCTCCATAAATGCATTCTTAGAAGCAAAACGAAACCAAAATTATGTTAAAATTAGTTAATTAATTAAAGTTTAAGATGAAAATCTTAAGAAATCTCTTAAATAAAAACTCGTTAAATCGAATATGAATTTTGAATTTAAATTGTAATGTATAACAAAAATTAAAAGTTCTTAGTGACAAAGTCTCCTTACATTTTTCTTAATTTTTTTTAACGATTATCACAATGAATTAATAAATTTTTGAATATACCAACAAATTTAGACACGTTTGAAAATATTGTTTAATATTTTGAATAAACTCTTTGGTAAAATAAGAATTTATTCATAAATCGTGACGAAAAAAAAACAGAAAAAAGTTTGAGTAAATTAGAAAAATATATAAAATAATACGTAACAGACATTTAAAATTATTATTATTATTATTAAAGTATAGGATACAGTTATAATAAACTATCAACCTGGATCGAACCCGGATCCTCGTTGTTCAGTTGACTAAAGGACTGGGCCACTTAGACAACTCATCTACTGCAGACATCTAAAATATTTTTTGTTAAATATCAGATAAAAATAGGAAAACAAAATAATTTATGCCCAGCCTTACTACAATTATTATAATTCAGACTCAAATTCTGTAATACATTCTGTAAATAAGTCAATGAATTTATATGTCTACTCTAATACTCAATTTCATTCTAAACTATTAAAATATTTGGATTGAGATAGATAATTAAACGAATGTGAAGTTGTTCTTATCTAAAATTTTTTTAATTAGACTATTCGAAAACTTGTATAATTTTAATCAATTTTCTTTAACTGCAGAACAGATAAGGAATTTTAAAAAAGAAAATTCATAAACGTAAAATAAATTATTAAGAAAAATTTGGTAGACCCTAAAAATTTGGTCACGATTATATTTGGGCCCTAGCATTACCATACAATTGCCATTAATTTAAATCCTTTCTCTCTCTAAATTTGTTTGAAATGTTTTAAAGGTTTTTAAACCCTAGATATGGACTAGATGATGTTAATATCAAAATTTTTCAATTATTATAAACTAAGCTAGCTAGCTTAATTATAATTTTATTGCAACTTGCTTCATTTATACACACAATTATACCAATAATGTGCATGATAATGAGAATTTTCGCATTAATTTGTTTTTTTTTTTTTTGTTTTTGTATTCACTTGCACATTTTGTGTATGTTTAGTTATTTTTGTATTAAAGCACTTTGAAACCTAAACAAGTTGCCAAGGCAGTTTGACATTGAAGGCAACAACTTTTTTATACATAAATGCAAACTTGTAGATAACCAGAACAAGCCCCTCACCAAAACCCAAGATTGTATTAAGCTGTAAAAGAATGCCGTTTAAATTCGACTAAAAAAAATTAGTAAACAAGGCTAAAATGGTAATTAAAATGGTAGTTTTTGGGCGGTTAAAAATTAAATTACGTATACGCCAGGTATGCTCAAGACTAATTATGCTCTTCCAAGTGTTTTTGTTTTATATACATTTTTATATATGAAGGTATATGTGTGCATATTCCTCACGCAGTGGCCACTCACCGTATATGCACTTTAGTTAAACTGACTTTTAATTATTTGCTTTTGTTTCCGTTGTATGTACTTGATATTTTAGTTAAAGTTAATCTTTCGTCACACACGACGGGAGAAAAACACACGTTTATATTAGAGAGAGAGAGATAGAGAGATGCTGTTACAGTGACGCGTGCCTGCGAACTGAGCGCTAGTCACAGAATGCGAAGGCTTTTAAAGCTTAAAGCGGAGCACCAGCTCCAAAACGGGGGGCATGAGCATCAGTTCAGGACCGGTTCAATATTGCGCCGAAACAATAACAAATTCTCTTTCGCTAAAAATACAAATACTGCAATTGTGTGTGTGTGTAATTCAGGTTTGATTGGATAATTATTCAAATGAAATTGTTTTTTTCTTAAAAATTTGATTTTGATTATGAAAACCAAAAAAAAATTATAAGGAGCATTAAACTTGTTAACAATTAACCCATGTTTATACGAGTTTGCATTTCTTTGAACGAAAATAAAAAATACGACAATAAGTTTAACATACAAGAATCAAAACTGTATTAGATGTTTTGCTCTAATTTTTTAATAATGTTTTTTCACACAAAAGAAATAACAAAAGTCGGATAATTAATTAAAATTTGTATACATTTCATTCAAAAAAAGTTAGTTCAACTTTTTACACGATATAATAGAAACTGTAAGTTTACAAATAAATTACTTTTTCAGCTTCTTAAGAGGTGTCAAGTGGTGTTTAGAAATGTAAAGGAAGGAAAGTTGGCTCCCTAAAATATGCAATATGCAGACAACAAATGCATTTTTTAAAAACTCAAGAGAAATTTTATAATGTTCTGTAACATAAAGGATAAATCTTATTTCGAAAACAGTTTATTGACAATCTTTAAGCTACCAGACTGCTTATAGCATACTTTAAAAATTAATTTTACCCAAATCAGCCTATTATTAACGGTTTAATTTCAATACATTCAAAATTTATAAAAAATAAAGAAAAGAAATAAAAAAAAATTGTTTGTAAAAACATGAATTCATAATTTTGCTACTGTAATTATTTTAACCAATCGTAAACTAGTTAACTTCTAACCATATCGATACGTTCTTGCTTACAAAGACCACAGAAAAAAAGGAATCCCCAACAGGTGATGAATCACAAGTGGTCAGGGATTTTCTCAGCCAGTTGACTACACAGAATTACTACATAAACAAATTGATATTCATGGTGAAGACAGAAAAAGAAAAAAAAACAAGATTAATGAACCTAATAAAAACGCATTCGCACATCTTTGAAACTGGTTTTGAAAGAGAAAGATGTTTTTTGTGACGTTCGCAAATGAATTTGATGCTCTGAACCGCTCTTGGATGACGTCAAAAGCTTTAGACTCCTATGATGGTTAAATAGAAATGGAGTATGTTATGTATGTGTGTGTATGTATAGGGAGTTGTGGGGGCTTGTGTGTGTTGTGGGGTTGTGCGTATTTCCTGGCCCAACTGTTGCTGAAGAGTGTGCCTGACATTTCAACGAAGCCACTTTGGCAAATCACTTGGACTGAATCAACAGATTTTTTGCCATAGCAACACGGTTCCTGATTTTGATTGTAATGCTCTCTTTCACTTCCCCCCCCCCCCTCTCTCTCTCTCTCTCTCTCTATCTCTCTCTCTCTCTCTGTTTCTATCTCCACCCACAATTCAGGCAGACGTAGAACCATTCACAATGTATTTCTACTTAATGCTGGTGATGTACTTCAATTTGATTTATGGCTGACTTGCGTTGAAAGGCATAGAAAGGAGAGGAAACTTGCCATTTATAGGGGTCGCTTGGCGCCTTTAAGTGGGGGATTGCATAATCAAGCGAAAGAAACAATGAAGGGAAGTTAAGCAAATGTGATAAGCGATAGAAACCAATGCATTGCTCAAGGATATTTCCCTTTGAATATACATATGGACATAGTTTAACAGTAAATAAAACATGTTCTTATGACTCGATGAATTATACTTCACTTTACTTACATATATGTATGTACAGAAAGTTTATTTTAGTCTTATTTTTAATATTTTATAGATAATTATCTATGTTTCATTATTAAAAGTTATTAATATTAAAACACGTTTCTGATTTTTTTTAACAACATCTTTGCATATCCTTGTAGATGAAATGTCCTTGCTACTCACTCAACAGCAAATCTGTTTTTAAAGTTCAATAGTTGAACAAATCAAGAAGTGAGTGAGTGAATTGATTAATTCAGCACTAAGCGGAAAACAAAATAAATCAAGAAAGCTAAAGCTAGCATTAAATAAGCATACATATGTACAATGTATGTGTGTACATTTATTTCGTGAAAAATGCTATTAAATTTATTCTCTTTTATTTTTATGTACATACATATATAATTATATTTTAAGTTAAACCAATCAATGTTAAATTCCCCATTAACAAATTCTTCAATGTAAAAAAAAACATGCATATATATATTAAAGTTTTTTTTTAAGTATTTCATGATATGGCGCCCTCTTTGGTTAAAACAAAACTCCGCGTCGGACAAACAGACGTCGTCGTGTTTTAAAGTTCCCTCGACGAAGAGATTGAAACATATTGGGAAGCCTAGAACTAAAAAACGTTGTGCTTTTTATTCCACGGAGCCACGCCTAATGTTAAAGAGTTGCCTATGGCCCCTTCTAAGAAACGATTATTTCTGTCGATTTTTTAAGTAACTACGAAGATAAAACCGGAGTGCAGGGGCTAACATGGGCCAAACTTCATACAAGTTTTTTCGTTATTCTTTCGTAAAAATCTAAAAAACTTTATTTTCGGGAAAGAACGGCTAATAATCTTAGGCTGCAGCAATGCGCCGTATGTTTATATGACACCTATATAATATAGTCATTCGATTTTGATGGAATTTGACAGTCATTAATAGGTGTATTAAATTAAAGAATATATTATTTTCATGACAATAGCGACTTCGCCGCTTCTATGGGAGCTATATGATATGATGGCCCGATTTGATTGAATCCAAGATATACAACCCGTGCTGTAAATAGAAGCAAACATGTAAAATATCCGGACTTTAGTTTTTGTTGATCCAGATGGACGGACATGGCTATGTGAACTCGTCATGTCATGTTGATCAAGAATAACCAAATCTAATATAAACATTTTAATCAAAGAGTGGGCTTTAAATAGGTTCATCATCAAAGGGATCTTCCAAAAACTAAGAATATATTGTCAAGCTTCACATTTTTTATTAATTTCAAAGAATCCCAGTTTTCATTTAATTTAGGAATTAATAGTATATAGTTACTATATACTTCGTTTATTCAATTTATTGGTTTTCACTTAAACAAGTTGTGGGAAATTTTTCTGTTTTATTTCTAAACCAAATTTTGAATGGATGTGCGTTTTGCTGCTGCTTAATCTCTTACATATACGCTCCAATAACGACTCAGGGGGAAAACAATAAATTTTGAGTCGCCAGCAACAAAAGCGACAAGGCGGGGGAAGAAATGAAGAAATAACCATTTAAATGACAAAATTTTGGCTTTTTCTATCTTTTTTCCAATCAAAAATATGAATAAAAACGTATTTTAGATTAAATGCTAACAGGGTTTTGCTCTTGCTGTTGATTTTTATGTAAAACTAAGATTAACGAGACGCCGACACACATTATTGCGCCAATGTTGAGGGCAGATTGAGGAGTGTACTCTGACCACTGGGCAAATAGGCAACGCCACGTGATCTAGATAGTTGGTAGGCAATATCCTCGGCTGCCTCAATACGACGCAATTCGACAAGACCATCACCAGCTTCTCCAAAGGATTTGGCCAGCAAATCGGCAGCGGCGGCATCACCCTCCGCCGAAATAATGGAAGCCAATTTCTGTTGTTCAGCCTTTTCGACCACAAAGCGAGCCTTCTCGGCCTCCTGTTGGGCCACCTGTTTCATTTCCACAGCCTGTGTGAATTCACGGCCAAAGGTCAAGTGGGTTAGGGAAATATCATCCAAAATGAAACCGAATTGCTTGGCACGCACTGTCAGCTCTTGGGATACGCGCTGAGATACCATCTGAAAGAAATTAGCCAAAACATGTTTAAATAGATTCCTAACATCAAAAGAAATGTTTTCACTTACCTCACGCTGTGTGATCAACTCGCCGGCATCGAATTGAGCGACAACAGCCTTCAAGACCTCAGGAGCAATGGAGGGCAACACACGCTCATCATAATCCTGGCCCAAAATTGTATAAATCTTTGGCAATTCATCGGGAATGGGACGATATAGAATACGCAATGTTATGTTAACATTCTGCAAATCCTTGCTGCCGGTTATCACTGGCACATTGCGGGGCTGGGACCGAATGTCAAAGATGATGGGACGTTGCACCCATGGGATGAAGAAATGTGTACCCTCGCCCACCACACTCTGCTTGATGCCAGTGAAACGATCAAAGATGACCGCACGGTGTCCACCTTCCACATTATATAATGCAGAGTTAATCACGCCTCCAAGCACCGCAACTCCGAGACCCATCTGGCCAATACGATTGAAGAACTGAGCAGCCATTTTTTGTGGTCCTTTCTAACGTTGAAAAATGATATTACAAAATATTTTATATATTTAATATTTAGCGAGTCCAAAGTTATCCATATGAATAGAAAAAAGCCGACTGTGTATCTGTGTGTGTGTGTCTGCGAGAGATTTCATCAGGTTTTTAGGTTAGAACGTCAGACGAAATGTCAATTTCATTTAATTTTTGTAATAAATTTGACACTACACTTTGCTAACTAAGTTAGGAAAATACTCTTAACTTTTTACCACTTACTATTTACAACGAATAAGACTTTATTATGTAAAATTCAAAATGTTCGAATTGAACAAAACATGAAATAACTGCACGATGTCGGCGCACACAACTATCGATACCTTTGCTTCCAGTTCGATATAGTGGGCACATTCAGCACCATTGGTCACAGTCGCAGTTAGATGATCACTTTTTTAAAGTAATCATTATAAAAACATTTATAGTAACCATCTATACTTCTGAATAATCTTATGTAACATTTAAAAGAATTTCGTTTTCATCTTAAAAGTAATAAATTTTATATTTAAGAATTAGAATATTTTTTGTAACTAGTGACCAAAATTGATGAACGTTCACTGTGACAGCAAACACTCATCTTTAGTACTCGGTCGATAGTTAACTTTCCCCTGGCGGCAAATTCAAAATTTAAAAACAATGAAATTAAACATCCACAATTATCAATTAATTTGTTATATTGCCTTCTTTATTGTGTCATATCAGAACGCCCCGTTACTTTGGGCATTTTCTTATTTGTAGAATCCTCCAATTCCTTGGCTTTATAATAATGTGGTGCGACTTCTAACAGCCATTTACTTTCAATTTCAATCACTTGTCGCATATATTCCTTGGAAGTAAACACCAACTCATGGTAGAGGACCCAGCGTGGCAGCTCTTCGAACAGCGATGAATTCGGATGAATCATTACAGTCTGATTGTGTTTAATGGTCTTGTAGTGTCCACCCTTGGAGAGGCGTGCCACATGATAGAAGTAACCAGACGTGGCTGCTTTTCTCACATTAATCGTCTCTGGCAGGCAACTGACCATGTCGATTTCCACCCGCTGCATTAGGCCAGCCAGTTGCTCGCGTACATCTCTTGCCCGTTTCATGGAGCGGTATTGAATAAAATTCTCATAACACCATTGCGTACTATAGTCTGTCTCAGCCCATTGATTGTAGACCTGAAGCAGACTCAAATGATCGCCATGCATATGATTGAAATTCTTGCGGGCTGTGTCGGCATGAATAATTTTATCTTTTGGCCTATAGAAAATGGCACTATTCACCGACAACATGGCTGCAATGGTAACCATTTCCTCAGAGCATTTGTACCTGCAAAGATTAAGAAAATTAAAACATATTCTAGATTTTTATTGTTTCTTAATAAATATACAAACTTTTCGCTGGCCAGTAACATTTTACCCATCATGGGATCCACAGGAAACTCGGCCATACGTCTGCCCAATTTGGTCAGTTCTCCATGATGATTTAAAGCACCCAAGGCATAAAGTTGTTCCAAAGCCAGTACCAATGTCTCATGTGGTGGTGGATCAAGAAAGTCAAAATGTATTAGATCATTGATGCCCAAGGCCTTAAGCATAAGAACAGCGTTGCCGAGATTAATGCGCTGTATTTCGGGCACTGTGTTATCCTCCAGTTCATGCTTATAGGCCCAAGCTGTATATAGACGAAAGCATTTGCCTGGCGCTGTGCGTCCTGCTCGACCAGCTCGCTGATTGGCAGAGGCCTTTGAAATGGGCACAACCATTAGGGATTCCATGCCAGTGCGTGAATTAAAATTATTTTGTTTTGCAAAACCGGGATCGATGACATAGATAATGTTATCTATGGTCAGCGACGTTTCGGCTATGTTCGTGGCCAAAATGACTTTACGGGCATTTGGTGGAGTGGGCTCAAAAATTTTCGCCTGCATATCGCTGGGTAAATTGGCATAGACGGGCACAACTACCAGTTCGCGTATTTTAGAGCCCAACCGTTTCACACGATCCTGCAGAACCTCCTGACACGTTTCGATCTCATCCTGACCGGTAAGGAACACCAAAATATCACCTAATGGCTGAGTGGCATGAATTTGCAATACCGACACACAACAGGCATCAATGTAATCAGCTTCCGGTGCTTTGGTATAAAAGATATCGACAGGATAACGCCTGCCAGGTATTCGAAATATGGGAGCATCATCGAAAAAAGCTGAAAATTTGTCCGCATCCAAGGTGGCACTGGAAATGAGTAGTTTCAATTCTGGCCTAAATCTGGCTATGTCTTTGACTAGACCAAAAAGGATATCTGTATGCAGAGTTCTCTCGTGAGCCTCATCAATGATCATTACACTATAAGAACCCAAATCGGGTTCTGAGAGAAATTCACGATGTAATGTACCATCCGTCATATACTTCAATATGGTACGATCCGATGTGCAATCCTCAAAACGTATGCTATACCCTACTTCATTGCCCAGTTTTACGCCCATTTCTTCGGCCACACGAGCAGCCACAGACATGGCAGCCACTCGACGTGGCTGGGTGCAACCAATCATCTTTTTATCCTTTGTGAAACCAGCTTCTACCAAATACTGTGGTACTTGGGTGGTTTTTCCTGAACCAGTTTCGCCTTCAATAATAAGAACCTGATGCTCTTTAACGGCTGCTATCAGATCATCTTTGAAAGGATACACGGGCAACGAGCGTTTTGTCTCATCCAGCGTCATACGTTTACGTTCCTTCTCTGTCAACTCAGGCTGTCGACTGGATGACGACGACTTTTCCCTATTGCCATCTAGGGTTAGAGCCTGAATAAAGTCAATTTGATCATCCAGCAGCAATTCATATTCGTCCTGGGCCTTAGAATCCTTGTTCGAACCATAATGAGAACCCAAAGCGGAGGCCAACAACTCGGCTTCCCATTTCTTTTGCTCTGAATTTGGTTGTTTCTCATAGTCATCAACTTCCACGTATTCCGCTAAAGAATAAAACAAAAATTACAATAATTAGTTTGTGTTTAATGGGTAGCAAAGAATTAACCCTACATTTTTCACCCTTTTTCAGATCCTGGGGCATGCGATAACGTTGCACGCGCTCCAATTCTCTGGCCTTCTCATGTTCCTTGGCTATATTCAGCAATTGCTTCTTATAATGACGCTCTTCCTTCTCCCGTTTCGTCAACCTGTTGAATATAAGCGAAAACTATAGTATCTAGACTCAGTTATCGCTGTTTTTCTTCTTCTTTCACTTACACACTCTCTTCGAAGAGATATTCATCATCTAAGATATCCGCCTCCAGTTCGGCCACTTTGTCATCTTTGCGCTTCTCTAGATACTGACGACGTGACTTGATTCGCAAATGAGGAACTATTTTATCCCGATCCTCGTGCTCCAGTTTTAGTCGTTTGGTAGCTTCTTCAATTGCCTTGCGTCCGCCGGTAGATTCTACCACCTTGCGGGTTCGCTCCTCATCGCGTTGCTTCAGACGATTGGCGAACTCATCTCGTTCCCGCAAATCCTTAAGACGCGACTCCTCTTCACTATCCGGCTCCGATTCGCTGCTACTTCCATTGGCCGTTCGTTTGCGATTATTACTAGACATTCTGCTTTTAGTTGTAAATGTTTATATTTTTTTATTTGTTATTGTTTATCCACC
Source organism: Drosophila willistoni (assembly GCF_018902025.1). Lineage (NCBI taxonomy): Eukaryota > Metazoa > Arthropoda > Insecta > Diptera > Drosophilidae > Drosophila > Drosophila willistoni. The sequence goes on from NW_025814050.1 coordinate 8,396,755, forward strand.
GATATACCCATGTTATCGGAATATGAAATTTATTGATATGCCGTATTTGGATTTTTATCGCCTATCGGAGCAAAATTGCGATTTGTTATCGACTGTTATCAAAACCAAAACAAAACAATGTCGCGCCAGCTAAGTTTTAATCCACGAACAGAATATGAATTAATTGAGTATCCTGGAAAGGTGGTGGACACCGAGAAGATGATGGCCACCTTGGGTGGACCAGTTAATATATCGAAGGTAACTAAGTGACTGTAATTACTTCGGAAATCACAAAAATCGTACTCTCCCGATTAGGTATTGGGCGATGAAGTCAAACGCTTGCATCTAAGGTTTCATCCGGACAATCCATACAACAAGCCCGTCTTTGGTGATTGCATAGATAAGACGGGAATACTTCTGTCCATTACAGTGAGACGCCATAAGAAGAACAAGCAGCTTCCACCCAAGTATATTGTCCGCGTACTGGGCCACTGCAGCCGCAGTTTTACCTTTGAATGTAAGCATGGAATTGAAGGCTAATGATTTGGTTGGCTTTAAAACAATTGCCTTAGCTCTATGTGACTTTCAGTATTTACCATTGTGGTCCACGCCAAAGAGTGAAAATGCCATTGCGGCCATGGAATTGACCTATGCCCTGGATGAAGTACAACCCAAGCATGTAACTGATTTGGATTATTTCAAGTGAGATTCAACAAAGTCAAATGGAAATAAGTCATTATCATTTTTGCTTCTTACAGACGTCCTCAGTCACAATTGCTTTGCCTGCCTGAACTTTTTGCCCGTGTGGATATTGTTCATTCGGGCAATTATCGCTTGGATGATAGCTCTGAAGATGGTCTGCATGAAGTCCTTGGTGTTAATACCATATCGAACTATGAGAATCACGATGCTGTCTCATTTAATATGCTAGACACTTTTCCCACTCAGCCAGATGCTCAGATCCTTAAGCGACTCAAGATCAAATATGTTTCGGATGAGCAATTCGCTCGGGTTAAAAAACTCTTTGATGATTGCCCCATTTGGACACGCATAGCTCTGCTATATGAGTCTGGTGTCCGCCATGACAAGCTAAAGTGTATAATTCCTTCGTTGGCTTACTATTTCAACAATGGCCCGTGGCGTACACTCTATGTACGTTACGGCTATGATCCTCGCAAGGATTTCAAGAGTCGTTTGTATCAGACTTTTGATTTTCGTTTACGTTTTGGTTCCGGTGTCTCGGAGTTCGTTTATTCCCGAAAATATGCTAAACAGAAAAAACTTGCCGCCATGGCAAATTCCTCATCTGCCTCGGCGGAAGATGCCATCAAATATGACCTAGTCCAAAATATTGATTATCCATATTTCGATGAGCATAAGTTACCTCGTTCCAGGCAATGTATGTTACGCTATTGTGATGTTCGTTTGCCAAAAATTCAGGATATGATCGAAAAAATACCCACTCCTTTGACTGGTGCCGTTTGCAATGAGCGTACTGGATGGCTACCACCAAGTTTTGATGCTCAAGTCCGACAAATTGTCTGCACAACAATAAGTGAACTATTGCGGAATCATTATCGCAAAGAACATTTAACTGCCGAAGTTGAGGCAGTGCCACAGGAAGGCGAGGAAGACGACTATGCAGAAGATGGTGAAGAGGAGATACAGGAAGAGGATATAGAAATGGATGAGACACAAGCCATGAATACTACCGAAACGGATGCCTATGCGGACAAGGATTGTGAAATTGAACAAATATTTCATAATATGACAAGCTGAGGGAATATTTTATTGTTAGCATTTATAGTTAAAATAAAAGAAGACGGGCTCGAAGTTTTTATAAATCTAATTAAATTTTGAAAAAATTATAAAATTTATATTGTTCGAAACAATCTTTTTTATATAAACTCAGTCAATTGTCATTAAGCATAGGCTCTGCCCTGTTTTATTGTGTGATTTTAGTTAGAAACGATTATACAAACAAGTGCATAAATTTGAGGATTTCGTAAAACATTTAGTAAGCCGTTCCTCTTCTTGCCCATCTTAGGGTTTGCATCTGTCCAGGAAACGAGGATATAGACAAACATCACGAATGTGATACCGATTGAGTAGCCAGCAAATGAAACGCTCCAAGCCCAGACCATAGCCACCATGTGGCATTGAACCGTAAACACGCTGATCGGTATACCAATAGTATGGCTTTGGATCAATACCTTCACGTTCATACCCCTTAAGTAGTTCCTCCGAGTTCCAAATCCTCATTGAGCCTCCGACAATTTCACCAACATTTGGTAGCAGGACATCTACACTTTCGGTTAGACGTTGATCCTCAGGACAGCGTGACATATAGAAGGATTTAATTTCGACTGGAAAGCGACACAGCATAATGGGTTCATTTATAGTATCGGTCATTTTACGCTCAGGTGCCTCCGGGATATCTTCTCCGAATTCATAGAATGTGCCATCGTCCTTAGTGACATTGTTCTCCTTCAACCATTTAATGGCATCGGAATAGTTCATGCGACGGAATGGTTTCTTTGGCACCTTAAAGTCTGGGTTTAGTTCATAAACCAAATGACCCCATGGTGACTTGAGTACACGATCGACAACATCACAAACCAGATCCTCCAAACGATCCAAAAGATCATCGAAACTAATGAAGGGACATTCAGCCTCAACATGGGTGTACTCGGCCAAATGGCGGCGCGTACGACTTTGTTCGGCTCGATAGCTCTGAGCAATGCAAAACACATCACCCAAAGCTGGGAGACATGTCTCCAAATACAGCTGCGAACTCTGCGTCAGATAGGCCTCTTCGCCAAAGTATTGAAGTTTAAACAGAGTGGATCCACCCTCAACTTGGGTCTGCACCAAAGTTGGAGGGGTCACTTCATTGTAATCTCTGCCAAGATAGTGGGCACGGAATGCCTGCAACACCACTGAACGCATTTTCAATACATTCGATGTGTTCTCGCCACGAATCATAATATGCCTCTGATCCAGCTGCACATCCGGTTGAGCTTCCTCGTTGAGTATGGCATCAGCACCGCCAGCAGGGGCCAAACCAACTAATTCCCAGTAATCCACACTCATTTCATGACCACCTGGAGCAGTTTTACCCTCTGGGACAAGCTTTAAGGTACCATAAAGCACCACGGAGCTTTCCGTTGTCAATGTCAGTGCCTCATAGGTCTGACAAAGCAAGTCATTCAAAACGCACTGCAGGAACCCAGTTCCATCTCTCAAAGTGATGAAAATCAATGCCTTGCCCTGACGTCGCAGACGATGAACCCAGCCATAGATTTTCACTCGTTCTCCACGATGTGCGACACCTTCCACAATGCGCACTTTCTTGGCCACTGGCCATGCGGGATCCTCTTGGATTTTCACTTTCTTTGCCTCTTCAAGGTTCTGTTGGCGCTTCTCGGCATCTCCAGCCTCACGCTGCAATTTCTCGGCATTCTTGTGACCCTCACGTACAAAGAGTTTCTGAATTTTCTTCAATTGCGACTTAGCTGCCGGCTCATATGTCTCTTTTGCATCGGGATCCTTGCTGTCCACATAGATGGTGGGGAAGGGCTCCTTTCCAGCATGACGCATCGCCTGGAGGATGGTCTTAAAAGGCTTGGCCTCACTGCCCTCGCCCGTCTCATCATTGCCACGCTTCTCCGAAGTGAAGATGGCACCTAGAAATGCACAAACACACACACACATACATTTAATGCATTGCACATTCAAATACATGTACATAAATACTACATATAGAAATTGATCGATACTTTGACAACGTGGACGGCGCCGGCATGGCACATGGTACTCATTCCTGCCACTTGTTTCCATATTTAATAAGACATTTTCCACTTACTTATTGTTAATTCCGACAGCTGCTCCGTGGGCATCTTGTTCTGAATGATGATTCAACTTCTTTTGACAGATTTTCTCTCCGAAACGCGACTTAAAATTGCATTAGTTTCCAGAATAGAGATGGGAAAAACATCAATGTCACTATCGATATGTATATCGATGTTTTTTGTTTTGCCTCCCCAAATCATGGTCGAATCCAAGGGGACACGGGGCAGGGGGTTCTGACTCGCTCCCAAAAGTTTCAAAATTTCAGATGCTTTCAGATATGTTTTCCTGAATAAAATTAAAATTAAGTAAAAGTTCAGTGAGTTAACTCAGGGCCGAGTACAGTGGACCCTCGGTTGACGAACAAAATTCATCTTGTCCGTTAAGCGAAACTTTTTTCACCAAAAAATTGTTCGTTATCAAAGTGCTTGATACCCGAGGCGATCGTTAACCGAAGGTCCACTGTATATCTCAAGATTAACAGTTAACCCTACTTCCTTGTTTGAAAACCCCCCTTAGTTCCTTGTTAGGGTCATAAATGATACTTTTTAATTTAAATAATAAAAATTGGTATATATTCAGTTTTTAGTTGTGTTTTTTTTATGTTTTAGTTATTGCCTTTACAATCAGTGCACAATCAGTGCACGAACATTACTCGCTTCGGCGATAGGGCTTTTTTATGTCAGATGGCAATTCTGTCCACATCCTGTTTATTAATACCTGATGGCAATACTGTCTCTTTTGTCAGTTTCAAAAAAACCTCAAAAAATTATTTCTGGTTGGTCATTGTGGAATGAATACACGTGGTACGCTACGAAGTTGCACTGATGTACATATGTACATATGTATGTACATTAATATTATGAATGAACTAAAATACATATGTATATTTCTAAATAGATCACAACAATACATTAATATGCAGGATAATATACCCACATTTAAGTGTGTCCTTGTTGGCGATGGCGGAACCGGAAAAACGGCCTTCGTGAAGCGACACATAAGTGGGGAATTTGAAAACAAATATGTGGCCACATTGGGTGTGGTAGTTCACCCGTTAATGTTCAACACAAATCGTGGACCCATACGCTTTAATGTTTGGGATACTGCATGACAGGAAAAATTTGGCGGTTTACGTGACGGATATTACATTCAGGCCCAATGTGCCATTATTTTATTTGATGTCACATCGCGTGTTACCTACAAGAATGTACCGAACTGGCATCGGGATTTGGTTCGTATGTGTACGGACTTACCCATTGTATTGTGCGGCAATAAGGTGGACATCAAGGATAGAAAAGTAAAAAGCAAAAACATTGTGTTCTATCGAAAGAAGAATTTGCAGTATTATGACATTTCGGCCAAATCGAATTATAATTTCGCAAAACCATTCCTTTGGCTAGCTCGCATTTTGGTCGGTGATCGCAATTTGGGATTTCTTGCCATGCCAGCTCTTTTGCCGCCCGAGGTACATATCGATGATGTATGGGCCCAGCGCATGGAGCGCGAATTGGTGGATGCTGCGTCCATGCCCATTCCTGAGGAAGACGACGATCTCTAGTCGCAACACTAATTCTTTGTAAACATTTACTTACTAACAGTTTGATCAGCATCGATAGATGCCTGTATTTTGTTCTTAATGGAAAAGTTAAAAGTGAATAACGAAATATAATTTACACTGTTAGAAATAACTGTTTGGCGTTTATATTATGTTAAGTTAAAAGCTTTGTTAAGATCATTTGTGAATCGATTCCTTGCTAAAATACACATTAAAAAAAAAAAAAAAAAAAAAAAAAAAAAAATAACGAAAAATAATGCACATATAATGATATATAAAAAAATATTATACCTTCTACGAAATACCTTTTTTTTCTCGTTTTTCTAAAGTTTCAATTTATACAAAAAATGTTTACATACAAAACGACGGCCACAAATTTATGACTTTTTTCTTTGACTTTAGTTCGTATTTTCTCGGCTCCTAAGTAAAATAATGAAACGTCTGTAATATTCAGATGATGAACTTCTAAGTTTATTCGGTTTTTTCCACAGGTGCATTTGAACAAAGAAAACTCAGATTTTGGGTGGGCATATTGTTAAGATGTTGTTGCTAAAGTCTGAAAAATTTCACACAAATTTTTAATTTAGCCCCAACTCTTGATTTGGAGCCAACTGCAAATCTGAATTTTTTATTTTGCGACACTAACTTGTACTAAAGTACGTTTTTCCTTGGACTACGAAAGAAAGTAAATTGAATTTACCGTCGAATGACATGTTGTTCATTAAAACCGGATAAAAATTAGATAGTTCAATAAGGGACATTTTAAGGAAAACTGCTCTTCTATTTTCCATCTCTTTCTTTTCATGCGTATGACCCTTCCGAAGGCCGCTGTTTAGATTGGCAATTTATACAAAAAATGTTCCCATATGTAGGTATATCCCAACAAAGACAACTGGACGCTCCAAAAAAGAAGATATTTTTGAATTATAGTTGACACCGCATTAAAAAGCAGTATTTATGATATTAAATTTATTACATTTCCAATTTTGTGCTTCCAAAAACCTTTAACCTAAACTAATTTTACTATATTTAAAATAAAGTCTGAATCTGTTTATACCTAAACATATTTATTAATAAGGCTTAATGACTTACAACATTTTATGAAACACAGCAATAATTTGTTATTCTATTAGTTTAGTACTAATTCTATTGATTTTTTTATAATTTCATTCCATGAAAATCAGACTTATTCTGTATTATTTTTGGCAGCTTTGAATTTCAATCATTATTTTAACATGTTTTTTCTATTTATCAATATTAGTCTTTTTTCCCTTTCCTTTTTAAAAAGGTCACAATTCTATGCCCATTTTTAAATGGCAAATGGAATTGTCCATTCTTTTTAAAAAGGTTACAAATCTTTTCTTATTTATAAATGCAAAATAGATTTGTCAATTCATTTAGTGTAAACTTAAAAATAGTTATGGTAATTAAATTATGGATAAGTTATTTTCCTCTTTTTCTTTTCTCCCTCCCTGTTCCTCTCTCTCTCTCTCTCGCTGGGGAATATGGTGAAAATGATTAGGCATCTTTGGTAGCTTGTTCATAGAGTTAAAGATACTTTCTGAGAAGTAAAAAGTATTATAGATTATAGAATTGTTCCACTTGCGGTTTCCCAATGACATATGTGTAAGTATATGATCAAATTGATAGATCAAATGTTTGCGGCTGGGCTGCTAGCATGGCAACGACATAGTTCTCTTAAAGTCATAGATAGTTTTTTAAAATATTAAATGTTATAGATGAATAGTTTCTCTCCCGGTTTTCCAATAATATGATCATATTGATTAGGCAAATTTGGCGGCTCGGTTAGCATGGTATCTATAGATTGCTCATAGAGATATAGATAGTGTTTGAGATCATCGTCCGTATAAAACTAAGAAATTAGAAATATATTAGTCACATGTCAATAAATATTTAGTGGAGCTCAAAATGTAAGTTATTTCTAGTAAATTTTGGTGCGCATTCTTAATATAAGAATATTAACTTTTTAGTGTTTTATAATAAGTAGATTTAAAATGATTCTGTTAATGAAAGTTTAACGTTAAATTAGTTGTGTTATTTATGAGATTAGTGTCTATTGAGACCAGGGATTAGTACAATTAGTCCTTCATAATGACCAACTTATACTGATACCTTTTTTACCTATCAATTCCTTGACCTATTATTGCTGCAGTAAATTGAAAAGAATATATATATTTGGTAAAGTGTAAATAGGGCGGGGTGGATAGTGTAGGTGGGTTGGTTTTTGCGAAAGGGCTACGGACCAGGAACAGACGGTACCTGGAGAAAGCAACGACCCACAAAGGATATACGACGCATATCATGTACGGCCTGGTAGACATGTTGATAGGAGACACTCTCACATTTTAGGACAATGTCACGCACATCGATAAAATCATGCTGGCATTGCTGATAGAATTCCGGAAACTATATTTAATGGAAATATAGATTTAGTCACATCATGAGAGAATAGGAAATCTATACTCACATAATTGCTGGTAAATTGCTTTTGAAAAAAGCGATCAATAAATTGTAGTTCCATCACGCGATCGCTAAAATCGTACAAAGTACGAACCACTTCTTGATCAACTTGACTCAATGGATTGAGAAACGGTTTCAATGGACTATCCAGTTCAGATGATGATGTAGACTGTTTTCGTAGTTGATTAACTCGAGGATTACCTGGCTGTGGTGGAATGGTTGCCGACTTCCATTGACTAGTTTCAGCAAGGTAATCTATGTTGCTTGCATCCTTTTTCTGGTCCTTCTGTAGCGGTTGATATGTGCCAGTTCGTAAATATGTTCCATTGGCATCTACATTACGTTGAGTTTCTTCAGAATCCTCGACCATGGTATACAGATAATTGAGATTTAAAGTGCATTTCGGCTCGACTGATGTCAAATCACAAGTATCAGTGAATTTCTCTGTGACATTAGTATTTTGAGGTGTACTAAAAGCACTCGGCCCCTGGCCATAATTCATCGATGTTAATGGTCCTACAGATCCAACGCCAACATTACACTCACTGCTATCATTATTATGGGTTTTCAATGTGTTGTTGCTGGCCATGGTGTTGCCAAAGCAATTCTTTTGTTTCTGCAGTAAATCATCGAGATTGACGAATGATTTGATGATCATTTCAACCAGCGATAGAGTGCCCAACTGCCAGCAATCAAAGGTTGTCATAAAGCCACGTGGCAACTCGTCCTTGATTTTATTTAATCCTTCCGGTGTATTGTAGACATATCCTTTGAGTATGACCCAAGCATTCACAATGCGTGTAAAGACAAAAATGAAATCCTTTACAGCCCAGGCAATACCCTGCGAGTTAATATTCGGCAATACTCCATCTGGACGAAGTAGATCCTGTTTCAAACGGGCGCACAAAGTGTCTATCTTCTTGAAGCACGGACGATTACAATGGGCATTTGCCAAACGTTCGGCTATCTCGCTACCTTGCAACGATATTCTCGTTATGTCATGGAGACGTTGCGGAAGTAGAATCACTTCCGAATTACGCCTAAGTCCTTGATTAATTGCCGATGCATGCGGACCATCCCCACCGCCGCATTGAACATAGTTCTGGCTAGACTCGTCGGCACTAAAATCAAATGTTGTTTTTAAATCAAATTCAAATGGCTTATATCGTAATTCTTACTTTTGAAAGGACATGTTATAACCGGAGCTATTCATTTGTGTAGTCGGTTTAATTGACGGGAGCTCTTTTGGTGGAAAATCCACTTGAGTGGCTGCATCACAAATTCGCTTTACTGAAGTCTGAGTCTGGGTGGCCGTATACTGCTTTGGCGGAGGTCCTTGATACGGTGGTTGGTAATTTGATGGCATAAAGCCAGTCATGTTGCATGACGAAGACCTAGATGAATATATCTGACCCTGACCGTAAGAATTCATCGAAGCTAATGGGAAGGGGTAATTTTAGAACAGCTCCTATTGGGTTTTCTAAGACAACTTACCGGAGCTTGCTGCATAATATTGAGCACCCGGCATTGGTACGTAGGTCATGTAGCCAGGTCCGGTTTGTGATGGCGGTGGCCCAGTCCCTGTGGGATTAGGATGACCGTGATTTTGACCAGGTAAATATGGGTATGGCCTACCGCCGCTGCCGCCTCCTGGAACGAAAACCGTTGCAAGTGGGCCCATCGACCAGGAACTTTGCGACACGTGCTCTTGGACAATGACATCAGTTACCATACGATTGCGATCCAAATAGGTTTGCTGATACATGGATTGCTGGCGCATTGATTGTGTAGCCACTGTGGGCAACTGGAAAACTGGTATGCCATTCATTTTCGATAAAATGTGACGCAAACGGCAAAGGAATGGCCGCTAGAAAATCTCTAGTCGAAAAAATCTGCAGAGAAAAAGCTGTTCGAGCAAGATTTTTAGACGATTAGCATTTTTAATTCATTAATTTGTAGTATCCATCGAGAGCTTCGAATGAGTTAATGTCATTTGGACTTAACATATGACTGACAACCACATACGTACACAAAACAGCTGCTTCAAAAGATGCACTTCAAAATCTGTACGCTTCAAAAGAAACTTTTATTTTTCAGAGTTTCCTAAGTTGTTTCCTAGCTGTCAATTTTCCGTTACATAGCACAATAGGTATGTTTCACAGTACTTTTCAAGTATTTTCCCCAGTATTTTTAAACTATTGATGTTAAGCAACACTCGACTCAGCCCTTAGCACTTTCGACTCAGCCCTTAGCACTTCAACTTAGGCCTTAGCACTGCGTCGATAGGTACGATATCGCGGGGGAGGTTTGACGGACTATCGATTGTTTTGCATCCCTGTTGCTGTTAAATTTTGATAACAGGTAAAAATGGAGACAACAAATTTTGCCGACCAAATTGCAAATGGCAAGAATCGAACCAATGTGCGGTGTCAGTTTTGCAATAGTTTTATGCTAAAAGCCCAGGAGGGTAGCTACAGGGAGAAGGAGGTAAGTTCGGCTTCTCCACGCCTCTCGCCGCCACGCTTTGGGAGATCAATCACAAAACGAACCCATCTGCATTACTCTTTCCAGGCAGATATTCCGCTCATGCAGCAGAAAAAGGATCGAACAGCTGACACACTAAACACAGAGCCACTAAAGTACTTTTGGCTGGTGGAGGACATGATGTCATTTGAAAATATTGGCTTTTCCCACAGCATCGATGGAAAGAAATTCCTGGTCTGTGCCGATTGCGAACGTGGCCCTGTGGGTTACCATGAGTTGAGCACAAGGCACTGTTACTTGGCCCTTAATCGAGTGGTGCATAAGGATGTCTAAGTATTACTTACGGAGAATTACTGTAGCTGTGTATACTCAAATCATGTCCAGACTAAGGGAAAATATATACATTTACTTCATTTAATTAATTAGTTACATATATTTGTTGCAGACAAGAATATAAGAATTTAATTTGTTTATTATTTTGTTGAATTCATATTTATTGTTTTTCATTTGAAACATTTTACAATTTTATTGCTTTTTATAAATATTGCATTATTTAGAGGAGATTCTTAACTAAAAACAAAAACTTGTTCACTACTTTTCAACCTAAAAAAGTGTATGTATGTATGTTTGTTTGTTGTGTGTATGTATTTTGTGGAGTTGTGCTCCATTAATGTCTATATGGTGTCTATTGATTTGCTAATTGTCTAGTTTAAGGGATACCATTTGAATAGGTGCCAGGTTCCAGGTTTATCTTTCACAATGATCTCTCTCTCTTTGGCAGTTGGAGTGCATTTTAGATATATGGGTATGTCGGGGGAAATGGGCGTGGTTATCATAATCGCTTGGCCTCTGGCGATGTCTTCTTAAGCATTCTCACTTCTGCTAATTACACTAAGATTTGTTTTTTAAAAATTTCGTTTTTATATTTTGTTTCGTTTAGTTTATATAAATTGTTTTTAGATTTTCTGTTAAAGATTATATTAGCGGTTGGTTTTTAATTTCTTGTGCTTTTAAGTCGTATGAAAATAAAAAGTAGATTAACTTAGGCAAAGTGTTGTTAACATTTAAAGTTTCTATAATTCTTTATTTATTTATTATTTTTATTTCTTTCAATTTTTTGCATTTGATGGGCCACCTTCAAATTGTTAAATACTTTCAACTGCGGTAGGTTTTAGTTCATGTTTATTTGTTTTTTTTTTTTCAATACTTTAGTTTCAAAAATTCACATTATAGTCAATAGGTTTTTGTTTTTATGGATTCTGATGCTGGCCAATTATTATATACAATTAAAATTTAAAGAGAAATCTCTTTTTGTTTCATGTAAAGCTTTTAACGATTTTCTTTGTTTAGAAAAACTATTTGGATCAGAGCTGAAAACGGAATATTTTTAATAATTATATGAAAGAAAGGTTTTTGCATTTTTCTAAACAACTTGCTTACCATGCCTTAAAGCAGCACTGAGATTGGTTCGGATGGATTAACGAAACTGAGTTACAGAAGACTGCACTAAAACCTTTACTTTTTTTGAGCGGGGGAGCGGTTGGGGTGTAAAACAAAACCAAAAAACAAAACTGAAACATCTCTTCTTTTTGTCTTGGTTATTTAACGCTGCAATAGCCATTTGCCGGCAAATAGAGCTGCCAATAGAGTCACCAGACCCATGGTGGAGGCTTGCAAGGCACCGGCTCCATTACAATTGTCCGTATCACAGGAGCAGACCACCTGACGGCCACCAAAACCGGCACGCTGATAACAATAATTGGTCGAGGTTTGATTCTGGAAACCGCAAGTACGTATCACACGGCTATCTGGTGGCACTGCAAAGAGAATATTGATCTTCAATTGTTTGGATCATTTAGGACGCAATTAATGACGAGATACTTACGCGAGTTAACGGAGAACTCAATTATCTGAGTAATCTTACGGCAGTAGGATGGTATACCCTTACCGCGTGTCGAGTAATCTTCTTGGCAATCCTTGAGCAGATTATCAGGTGGTATATCCAATGCACAATTTGCATCTTTGTGGCTATTGCAGACAAAGCACTTGATAGCCTCACCTGTAGAAGCAAAAAGCAAAAATTGTTGATAAACAGTCTAGACAGCTTCTGGAATAAGTACATTAATTCTTTTGTACTTAAAAGAGTATCCTGGTCAACAAAGTTAAATTTTTTTCCTGATTTTACACTAGTTTACAGACTTCAAAAAAATATATCTTGTTAATGAATTTTTCGAAATAAAAGTCGTAGGTATTTTTAAGGGAAAAAATAACAAAAAACTAAAAAACTATTCGGCAGATTGTTTGAAAATTAAAACAAATACTCTTCAAAAAAATAAAGAGTATATGCAATTTATATCCCTTCCGTCATTCTACATTCATCATTATACATTAACTCAAAGTATCAATATCGGCCAGATAGAACCACTGTAGCCTATTGAATTTGGCAAAATAAAAAATATCATGTGTATTACTATTAAATAACGAGAGACAAAAGAGACTTTAAAGTAAAAACAGATAATTTTTTTTAGATTTTTTTTTAAATCCTGTTTGTATTCGGAATGTGTAAAGTGGCAAATGTATGAAGCATAAGAAACGGACTTGACCCTATGTAAAGAAGTTACATTTAATGAGAAATGATCATAATCGTTTACCTAATTGACCAAAAACCTTCTCAACTTCTCAACGGTTTAGAAATTTTCCATGTCTAGCATATGCTTAACCTTAATTGTTTAACAAAAACTGAATTAGATGATATGAGTAGTGTAAACAAATATAAGCATATGTATATATGTATGTATGTATGGATATATAAGTCTGATTGGTGGCGTTGCCTTAGCTAAATTGAATTTAAGGTCGTGCGCGACACGAGATTCGCATTATTTAATTTTCCCCCGAAATGTGAATACAAAATATTCTGCTTCTTTTTCATTTCATGTTTCTCTTGCTTTCTGTCTCCTCCTATTTAGAGTGGGGGTCTTCTTTCCACCATTATTCCCAGCGGATTATGCAATTTATATGCGCTTTTGCGTCACTAGAAGTGAACCAGAAAACAAACAAAAATGGCACACAAATGGCAAATGACCAGTGATGGATGGCTAGCGACGCCTCCATTAGTGACCGCCTGTGAAGCTCTTTGGGAAGTGCTTGTTAATTAAACGCGAATCTGTGAATGTAAGTCCGTGAATCCATCTTCAAAGTACTCTGACTTCAAGAAAAGATTTGGGTTACATAATGGAAAGAAGCATTTTGAATGCATTGTGTGATGAAACAATAGATGCCAAAAATATATATACATTTAACACACATCAAGGAGGTAAGAATTCTTCTTTTAAAAAAAGATTTTCAACATTAATAGCAATCGAAATTGACAAAAAATTTCGTCTTGGCTCGTGGGAAATTCCTGCTTTATATTTATTTTACATATTAAACATAATATTATATATTATATCTTTGAGGATTAAGCTTAGAAAAACAAATAATTTAAAATGTGTGTTCCATTTGTTCCTATTGTTCCTATTCTTGGTTCCTATTGTAAGACCAATGCTGCTGATTTCTAAATTGTTACTACATTATCTAAAAACTTTTTGAAGTAAAATATAATTCGATTTTTTTTGGTTTGACTCTTTGAAAGCGCTTCAATTTTCAAAGGATAATCGTCTTGCCATTACTTGGCTGTATAACCAAATCTTAAATCCTGCCCTGATTGTCATTATAATTACAACGCAAGCTTCATCTAAGACCAACTGCAGATGATGCTATCAAACACATTTGATGTTGTGTTGTTGTTAATGTTGTTAACCTGTTAATATTTTTAAGTCCGCTTTTGGTTTTAAGAAGAAAAAGAAAGACATGCATTAATCTTAAAATCTTAATAATTGTTTTATAAAAAAGGGAACCCATAAATATTACATGTTTTTAGGTTTGATATAGAATTTTCAATTACAGAGTTAGGATCATCCGAATTATTCTTATAATTTTACAAATATTCAAAGATTACCAAGTAAATTGATATAATATTCAAGTCGTTTTAGAATTGGAAATTAAAATTGAAATATTTGTAAGACACTAAAAAAAATTGACTTTTTTTTTATGGTCTTCCTACAATATGGATTAAAACAAATTTGTTTTGTAAAGTGAAAAAATTCAAAAAGAAGTTAACAGATATTGGGTGCTTGTTAAATAATTGCAAAAAAATGCATTAAAATAATATAATAATAATATTTAGTTTCAGAGCTGAAAATAGTTTTGAAATAACTTTGTAAATTCATACGGATAAATGCAATGTTGTACCTCTTGGTTAGCCTAGTCTCTTATAAAAACAGTTTGTTACTTTATTTACAATTAGTCATTGTCAATTAAGGTTCGTTAAAATATACACAAATGGCTATAGTATACAATGATTTTCCTGACTGTTATATTACATTGAATATCTATCGAGATTTGAGTTAAAATTGAGTTTGGGCCAGGGGCGTTATGACTATATTATTGAGTGATATCATTTAGTGAAGTTTTTCTATTCTTTATATAAGTGCGTCAAGTTGGCGTCTTGAAGGCGTTTTTTCTCCTTTTCTTTTATTTTGTGTATTATGGGAACGGGGCGCGATTGGACCCCCGGGCTGTTAGCCAAATAGAGTGCGCATGTCCTACATTTTCCAAAAAAAAGAAGAAAAGAAACACATACATACATAAATACAAACCCATACTATTAGTACATACATAAAAGTTCACCCAGTTTATTGAAAAAGGAAGAAGATTCAATTGAATTTTCCTTTAAATGGCCTCTACAAAAGTTAACATATTAGCTCAATGAAAGGTCAAAGGACATTCAAATATGTAGTCCCCATTCTGTATCAAGTGCAGTTATATCTCATATATATCTATATCTAATAATATCTATACATATTAAATGCAAATAATATATTCTCTCTCTCCATTTGAATGGGGTGGAAACGTGCAAAAAACAAAAAGGCGCCACGTCTGCCGCCGGTTTTTGAGTCAGGAGGGCACTCCGCCCCTACACCTCCCCACAACCATTTGCACTCCAGCAAACGTCCTCAAAGCGCGCATTATGTAATCTCGCAATCAGGATTTTGATACTTCCGCCTTGACAGGCGAAGATTAGGCTTTCATTTTAGTAGTTTACCTTGCTGCACAGCCACTGCCAGAATCAGAGCACTAATCACATAAATGTACTGCATTTTCTATAAATTTATTTAGATTTACTTAATTTGCGGATTATCAATTTTCTTGATTTTTATTTTTTTTTTATTTTTTGAATGGCACACACAATTCGTTTTTTTCGCCTATTCTTGTTTTATTTTAGATTTCGCTTTAACTCAATTGAATGCGGCGCGCTCAAACGACAAACACGAATTGAATGCCGAGTGCTCGGATTTCGATTCAGAGTGTATATTCAAAGTATTATCTCAATTGTGCAAAAAAATCCAACAATAGACAGCACCACAGCACACGGCAGGCGAACAGTATATGGAACATACATATAACGATGACAACTGATGGCCCAACGAAAACCGACTGGAGCTGACTGGAGATGATGTTGGAACACACACAGGGGCTGGAGCAATCAGATTACTATCTATTCAAGACAGACAGAGAGAGAGACATAGAGAGAGAGAGCTTTTGAGTGTGCTTACTGTGAAAAGCTTTGGGTCCTTTTGACTCGATAGATTACATTTTTTTGAGCCAAGGATTCAAACAAAGTTTCCAAACCTGAAAAACCACATTTTATACCTTTATATTCATTCAGACATTTAATTGACAAATCCCACACATCAAATGGCCAATCCTCATAAATATGGATCATAATAGTCATGTATAGTGTATAGTTGTATAGTGAAATCTGTCTAACGTTTTAATTAAGCTTAATCGCAAGTTTCCTCTTTCAGAACATCATCAGCAAAAGAATCACAAATCTGTTTCACTAAATCACTGACCAATTGAATTTAGTGTCTTGCCATTTTTGTCGATCTTTTTCGCTTTTGTATGTCAATCTTCTCGCTCAATTGATATCATTATCAGTTTCATTAAGGTCTATAAATAGACACAAGAAATTTAAACTCTTTTGGATTTGCCCTAAGACGACACTGGCGGACTTGAAATTTCATCTAGAGGGGGACTTTAAAATACGAATAGATTCAGTATCTTCTATCTCATAAATTAATCTATCATAACCAGTCATGAAATGTCATTTTTAAGAAAATTATTCGCAAAGTAGTTTTCAAATAAATTTCTCAGTCCAACTTCAATTCGTTAGCTTTTTAGTTCATTTGTGATATTTGCATACCTAATTTTTCAATTCTAAAATGATTCGCAAATGAAACTGTTTTATACTTGATAAATATTCAAAAACGAGACTATTTCTAAATAATATTTTAAAATTCACACTAAATTAGTCAATAAATAGCAAAGAACTTTTTATAATAAAAACTATTAATGATCAAAACAATAATCCTTAAAAAATGATTAAATGTATTTAAGTTTTAGGAAAAAATTTGGGTGAATACAATTATAAAACTAATCAACTAACTGAACTATAAATTTGGTTTCCCTTTAACTATCTGACAGTATTGTCTTGTGCCTTAATTTAAGTTCCAAAACTAAATTTAGTTATTCTTTATATAAATTCTTTTTATACCCTTGCAGAGGGTATTATAAAATTGGTCAGATGTTTGTAACGCACAGAAGGAGACGTTTCCGACCCCATAAAGTATATATATTCTTGATCAGCATGAGAAGCTGAGTTGATATAGCCATGTCCATCTGTCCGTCCGTCTGTGCGTATGCGTTTTACTCAGCCGTCTTAAGAGCTATCGGTCTGAAATTTTGTTTCGGGGTTTTTTATTACTCGGGAAAAATAAAGTATGAAATTTATAACGATCGGACCACTATATCATATAGCTCTAGAAGAACTAGAAGAAACATTTTCATAAAAATCGGAGTATGCTATGAAATTTACATATGTGATAATATTGGATATAAAACCCCAGATCTCAAAATTTGAATGTGATCGGATAAATATAACACACACAAACGCAACGCTACATGAACTGTATGTGTATGCGTGCGTTGCTTTGCTTTGGGAATAAGGGAAGAAGAAGAACAAATTGTAAAATAGAGAGTAAAATTGTTTTGTTTGTATATTGTAACTTTGTATATATAAACTTCGGCATAGCCGATGTTAGCTTCTTTGATTTTTTTCGTTTTGTTTGATATCCCATTTTTCCTTAGAACAACGCCTCTGCTCAGGGTTAAAGTGCGACATAATCAGAATCTGGACAAACATAAGCAGTAACAAATTGCTTAAATTTAAATAACATTGGGCATAGGCAGAGTGTTTATGTAGGTCTAGATTCAGACATGGAAGGCAGAGAAATTTCTCTTTAAACATTTTACTAATTGCGATTAAGACCTACGCTGAAATCTTATAAATTGGTACAGGGCTGTTCCAACAGCAGAACGCGGTTCTCTTGATTGTTAATTATATATGTATTATTGAAAAACCTATTAACCTATAAACGTGTGTTTACACTGCAATTTCATTTTTCACTTCACTACTAAAAACTGGGGCCCTCGCAGAGGGTAGCAGCCCTGAATGAGAAATCAAACGTATTTGGAAATGATCAACTACTTTACATGGAATAATTCACAATGTTTATAGATGAATTGTGGATCTCTCCGTCTAGATCTTGAAGTTTCCAAGCTGAGCCTATAAGATTGTTTCAATATCAGTTTATATTAACACCAAAACGCTTTTAGCTTTTGGATTACCCCTCGTCAGTAGTTATAATAGAATAAAGTTTTTTGGACTAATGTTCATAAAAACGTTTATTTCCTAGTTATTTGGACTTTTAAAGAACTGCTTGAAATTAAAATCATAATTTTCTTACAACTAGCCCCATTATAATTTAAACAATCCCTCCCAGCACTGTGGCGCTCCTTATATCGCTTTCTTTTTGCGCTTGGGTGCAGAGCGTCGCTTGCTAAACTTGTCAACTTGACTGACCATCAGGGGATCGTTGCTACGTCGCTCAAACGCTGCTTTGGCAGCTGAAGTCCTTGGCTGCTTGGCAACTGGAGCAGATCTAGGATACGAACCTATTACACGTTTTAAAGCCTTGGGCACAATGTATTCGGGAACATCAGACAGATGAGATTGCACTTTAATGGTGCGCGACGGTTTGTCATGCCTCAGAGCCTGCAGATCACGTTTGTTTTCCTCAAAGAAACCCTTAAGCTTCTCGCAATTAAGAATTTCGGATTTGATTTCTCGCATTCGATAGTCATGGACAGCTACACGAGTGGCTGCTCGCCAGCAATCCTGGGCACGATACCGAAAACTTTCTATTTCGTCCATTTTGAATTGATAGTTCTTTATGATCTGCTCATCGTCAGCTTGGGCAGCAAAGGTGGAGCGTAGTTTATTTTCGACAGCCTCGTTAACTGGTCCTTCCTTGATACTGACCAGAGATAGAACAGAGCCCTTGTTATTACCTCGAGCAGTGCGTCCAGCTCGATGTATATAGGAGGTGACATCGCGGGGAAAATCAAAATTGATTACATTATTGACACATTGAAAGTCAATGCCACGCGAGGAACTGGATTCGTGATCGCTGCGAGATGAAGATTTACCGCCAGGCTTCTCCAAATAATGCTCATCGGAAGCAATGATAATATCGTAGGAGCCCTTGTTAAATTGACTTATGGTATGGATACGTATATTTGCTGGCAATTCTGAATTTAAGACACAGGCTCGAATGCCAATCTGCTCTAAAAATAGTCGAACCCTGTGGAATAGAAAGACAAATCAAGTTAAAGCTTATAAAGTGGAATAATTTAGATAGTTGACCACTTTTTGGATGAATGGCTACCATCAGCGAGAAGATTAGTAACTGGTCATTCGTGGGCCAACGGTTGCCCGCTGCCCACTCTCTTTACAAAAAGCAAATCGTCATGTGGCATACATTCCATTTATACAAACATCTAGTTTACTTTTTTCATCTACTTACTTGTAGCACCGATCCACGTTGTTTACAAAGATGATGCTCTTTCCGCGTACAAGACGTAGTTTTAGCAGAGCGTAGAGAATGGCGGGCTTATCGTTCTCTTCGGCCAGGATTCGCTGATGCGTCAATTGATCTTGTGGTACTAGTTCGGGCTCCTCCAATTTTAATGTTACTGGATTTTTAAGACACAAACCCTTCATACGGACCACATCATCGGTGATGGTGGCCGAAACAAGTACTGCTTGGTATATGGGTGGCAAATGCTTGATTAATTTCTTGAAATCCTTCTCATATCCAAAGGCAAAAATTAAATCTGCCTCGTCGACCACAAGAGTTTCGATATGCTTGAGATCGACCACTCCACCGGCCTCAGCATGAGCCAGAATCTTCGATGGAGTTGAGACTACAATGTCGGGCCGTTCGGACAGTGCATGACGTTGAGTCACTGCATCATTGGAGCTGCCGGCAATATCAGCCACTCGCACCACTTTGCCGCACGATTCGGCTAGTTTTTCAATGACCAAGCGAGACTGACGACACAGCTCTTTAGTCGGTGCCAGCACTAGGGCACTAACACACTGCTCGCTTGCATTCAACTTTGAGTTGAGAATCTTTTGGATGAGGGGCAGGGCATATGTAGCCGTTTTTCCCGATCCAGTGCGAGCACGTACAACCACATCTTTTCCTTCAAGAAGCAGGGGAATAGCTGTGGATTGGATCAATGTTGGTTGATGCCATCCTAAATAGGCAACAGCCTGCGAAATGGAAAATTACAGTTACACATTGATCAGGAAGATCTGCCCGTAAGTACATACCTTCAGGATACGCTGGTCCAGCTCCAGTTCATGAAACTGTAGCGTTTTATTTGCCTGTGTCTGGCTCATGGCCTAAATAAGGAAAATGCGTGGTGTGGAAAAAACACACGCGCTTTCACAGGAAGGCAACAACAACAAAAAGGAAATATCGATAGCAAAATTCCGATAAATAAAGAGAGCGGAACCAGAACTTCGCCTCGGCTTCGCTTGAAATAATAATATATAGAACATCTAAAATTTAAATAATTGCATGAAAAAAACTTAGTTTCAAGAACTTTTATAGAAATATTTTGAACTAATTTTTAATACATGAATAATAAATGTTCTTAGTTTACCGGTACCAGTTCATTTCTTAGTTGTTTGTACCCAGTTGGAACTAATTCACCATGAGTTTTTGTGAACTATTTATGATATTTCCAACTGGGGTGCCATGGTGAAAACTGAAGACCGACAAAAACCAAAACAAACCTGGTAAAACGTATAAAATAAACAAACTAAATAAAAGCGTGATCAATTGTCTAAAATTCGGTTTGAAGAAATTGTAAACTAGGAGTAACCTTTAAGTGACTGAGAGCGGTTATTTATTGTAAGAACCCGACACTTGGTTAAAATGCCAAAAGTAGTCTCCCGTAGTATTGTGTGTTCCGACACTAAAGATCAGGAGGAGTACAATGAAGAGAAGCCCCTCAACATATACTATTGCCTTTGCAGCAAAATGGCCTTGATATTGGGTAAGGAATGATATATATATATACATACATTTGTTGATAATTACTTTTAATTTCAACAGACTGCACATTGGACCAATTGCCATTGCGAGAAGTGGACAATGCTCGGGTGATTGATTCCAACGATCATGCGAATAAGTTGACTTATAATCCTCAGCCAAGAATGCTTTATATTCGCCGCAAAAACAGAGACAACAAAATAGAGAAACAATATCGTTACAAATGCCGAAATTGTAATTTACCGCTCTATTATCGTCATCAGCCGGATTCGCACGTTACCTTTGTCATGTTTAACGCCTTGATACGCAATAAAGGAGAACAGCCATTGGTTAAATTATTGGCAGCAGATGCCAAGGGCAACAAGACATCTAGTATGGTTTCGACAGCAGCTGCTGCTGTTGGCAATAGTGGAGAAGATTCGGGCATTGTGGATTCAAGTGGCAAGAAAGTAATGGTTACTCGGCACACGAAAAATATGGGTAAATTTAGTTCGGTCACAGTTTCCACCATTGATGAGGAAGAAGATGAAATTGAAGCGGTAAGTGAAAATCGTTTTATCCTTAATCTACGAAGATTATTAATCATTTTGTGTACTTTTTTAGCGGGAGATTGCTGATAGCTATGCGAACAATGCTCGCATTATTGAAAAACAACTACAGCGTAAAGGCGGCAAATTAAGTGATGTAGGAATCAAGGGTAAAACAGATGAAGCTCCTCCTCCACCAAAGAAACAACGTGGAACGCTGCTAGAACGCTAAAACTATCTTTATGATACTTTTACCAATTGTTGTCTAAGGCTAGTTATGTCTATAAGTATGTATAAATTAAAATTTCAAAATGGAAATCTAGTTTTATTAGAGCTCAGTATTTTTTATGTCAAGCAGAAGATGTTCCCATAAATCTGTTTAAAACTCAATTATTACAATGATCATATCACATGTAATAATTGACCCTAAAACAAATTCAAGATACATGAGTTAATTTAGGGATTGACTACTTTTCGTAAGCTTGGATTTTTAGCTAGAAAGCGCTTAAGACGTTGCCGCATTCGCTCGCCGAATTGCTCAGGGGTCGTAGAATCCTTGACAAAACCACATTGCGGACATAGATGACAATACAACTTGTCTTGGGATGGATTCCCATGGAAACTCTGCGATTCCGGCATGTGCGTCTCAAGTACACGTCGCATTCGTTTGGTTGTTCGCGGTGAGGCATAGAGAGCTGTGATGGGACGACACGATTTTCGTTGAACTGGTGCATTTTGAATGTTGGCCAAGTGCAAGGCTTGTTCGGCTCGATTTGTGGCCAATTGTATTTCAATTGGTGTCTTTTCTAATCCGGCAATATATTTAGCCCATTTGTCTCGGAGTTGCTCAACGTTTTCCAAGTTTAGTGGAATGCTGGAACGAATTGAATAGTCACTCTTGGGTGAAATTGATTCAAGGCCCTCAAAACTACAACGACCGTTTAACATATTTTATTTTTACACTTTTAATTTTAATATGTTTTCGAAAATATAATATATATTGTTTTTATTATGTACAAATGTTTGACATTTCATTTTCTGTGAGCTTTGATCTTGATTTTATTGTTTATTGATATTCTAAAGGGTTGAAGGGTCAATCGTTTATTAAAATGTTCCCTATACATTCTGAATATGGAACCCTTCCATAATTGTGATTAAATATTGCACTTTAAATTACATATTTTAAATTCAAATTGCATCCTACATGAAAGGAAATCACAAAATTTAGTTAAATGCTCCAAAGACTTTTCTAAAGTCAGTGAAACACATATAATACTGAACTATAAATAATGGGCTAATTTTAAAATTTTGCACCATATTTTTATTTTAAAAAATTGGTGGATTATTAAATGCTTGCCTATCGAATATATCAAATGGTTTTTAACTTTATTTATTATAATAATTTTATAATCGGCTTCATGTTTCTTCTGAATACTGTGAGTCCAAGTGGCACACGTTGCGTATACGCAATCGCATACAAACAAACTATTGGCCAGAAAGTGAGACGATGCTGAATAATACATATTTTTAATAAGAGAAAAATACATACTTATTTATAAATAAAGATCATTTATGAACTAATAATCAAAACGATGGGTCGATCGATATCCAGAACCATTTTAGTCCAACAAAACTTTTATTCTTCTTCTTTTTTTAATAATATGGGAATGTTGTTCGATTTTAAGTTTATTAAATATGTTTGTAAGTAAGTTACTATAAGACATGAAAATCTATTTAACTGAAGGTCTACAATTAGATTCATTTAGCTAAAGGTAGGTACAACTTAAACATTAATATTCCAAAATACAAAAAGGTTTAAGTTTACCAATTGAACCAAAATAACCAATTGTCGCAGCATTTTAAAAAATATTTGTCGGTGCTTTATTGAGTTTCTTAAATAGATAGGAATAAAAAATAAATTTATTAAGAGTCATATAATATTATAATCAAAATATTTGTAGCAACTTAGTAAAATTTTGAAAATATAATGATTTTGAAACAATCGGTTATATTTATGCCAAGTGACGGAATAGCCCTAATGCAGGATTAACAAATGCTACGGGCTCCGCGCTATCAGAGCGTTGTTAAAAGATTTTTTATCAATGGTTATTTAGTTTGAATAATTCCGAAAATTATTAATTACTTGCATCTTTGCGAATCTAAAATTTTGCAAAACTTTGAATCGATTTTTAATTTTTATCAAATTTTTTATATAAATAATTTTGAATTTGAATGTAAGTGGCTTAATTATCAAGTTATATTTTTAAGCAAGGCAAAAAAATTCCATAGAACAAGCTCCCACTTAGTCCGTTTTTTTGAGTATTTGAAAAATTCATGTCTTTATTTTCAAGAAAAAATAATTTCATTAAATTTTCATTAAAATCTTGAGAATTACATTTGTTTTAATTTTTGTATAAATCAAGATATTTTTAAAAAATCGTGTCGAATTTTTTTTTATCCAAGTATTTAATGGCATTTTAAATACTATAAATGACAATTTATACTATAACTATAGAAGTTGGTAAAATCGGTTAAAGTAACAGTCTGAGAAAAAGTAATGCTTTCGAGTTATAAAAAAAAAATAAAAGTTTGCGAATTTATTGATTTAGATTGCTCCATTCTCAAGGGGTTTTTAATCAAATTTTCTTCACAACTTCTCTCATAATGTATGTATTATCGTTACCCTTAGAATATTATTCTCACATATTAAATGTATATATATTAATATTAGTGAATAAATGAAGGAATGAATGAATGATTGCTGCATGCCCGCGCTCTATTAATACAGCACTTGGCAGCAGAAACTAATGTCGTCTGATTCAATCCCTAAATAATCTCTCTGAAAGTGTTCAAAAGCGAAAATACTTACATATATACTTCCTTTCAGTATGAATGATTCAATAGCCCTTTTGAATACATTCATGAAGATGTACATATACTTAAAACCCACAAATGAAAACAAAACAATTTATTTTACATGCAACATTTAAGTTAATATATATTTAATCTTGTAATACCATAATAACATTAATAACTAATTGTCATTTTGCAATATTGTTGAACAAACAAGGAAACTTTCACATACACAAATATAGATAGATCTACATATTGATATAGTAGACATAGAATACAATCATATAGAGGTATGCCGTGCTACAAACTAAACAACGACGAGAATTGAACAATGCAATGGGATCCTCTGCGCCATTCCTACACGGTGCAAATGGTGAGAATAAATTTAATGATATAATATGACTCAAGTCCAATATTGATTTGTATGCTCCAACAATCAATGGCCACCAATCTCGCGCAATTCGCGCTTGCCCAATGGCAATGGTGGGCGGAAATTGTTGATAACCTTGCCATTGAACTCATTGCAGGGACACTCCTCTTTCACATCGTAGGCATTGAGATTACGCATGGCATTCAATTGATCATCGGATACCTGAATGGGAGTCTTGAACACAATCCAAATGACACATTCCGAGCATGGTGGTGTGGTCAGGGAGCCCTCGTATGTCCAGTAGGTGTGAACATCGGGCAACAATTTGCCGGGATCACAGCCCTGAGGCAGGGTGACACGATCTCCCTTGTGCAACACGAATTGCAACAAGCTGCTGACCTTATCAAGTTCAGCATTGTGATCGCCAGCTTCTAGGAAAACACCCAATACGGCCAAGCCATCGGGAGCTGCAGCAGCCTCGCCAAAGGACTTGTATTTAGTGGTATTCCAGTGCACAAGATGCAATTCTCCTGCATAGGAAACGCCATCGACCGTGTGTTCGGAACCCTTGGAGTCTGTGCATCCCCAATGGCAATGGAATTGTTCCAGCTTAAAGATCTGATCTCCCAATGGGCCACCAGTCAGCTCCGATTCGGCTCCATTAACATCCACGCGCCAGCAATAACCTGTGAATTAAGCCCAAATCAATTAAGTCTATGAAAAAAGTTATTTTCAATTCTTGACTTACCTGGATTTACCAAGCTCTTGGTATGCTCGGGCACATACTTCCATTTTAGAGGTGCCACCTTTAGGTCACTGCCCTTCTTGGCCGAAGAGGGCGTGATATTTACCGGCGATTGACGATGTCCCGATGCCTGGGGATAGTCTTTAGCCCAGTGAGCAGGTCCTGTAAACAGACAATAATGAACGAGAATATAAAAATCCATTAACCATCATTAAGTGCTTAACTACATGTTAATCCCCATCCCAATATAAACAATAAATCATTTCAATTCATTTTCGGATTGTTGTCATACTTCCTTTCCTCCTCACCCATCACGCCGTTGCCTACACTTTGGCCGCTTCAATCGCTATTATTAAAAAGCAATTTTTGTCATTAAGTCACCCAAATAAAAAAATTAGGCAAGGAGGCAGCAGGCCGAAGTCGGGGAAGATGAATATTTTAATGGGAAATACACAAAGACAATTAAAGGGGAAGTGCAGAGAGTTAAATAAACAAATATTGTTTAAATAAAGAAGATATGCAATGATATATAATATTAATGGAGACTTGCAAGATTTTGTTTAATTCCCTACACATTAAAATTTTTTTTAAACATTCTTTTGATCTCTTTGCCTATGTCTGTATCTTTATTTGTGTGATTTCATAAACATGATATTTATACATAAGTAGTTTTTAAAACTACGTAACTAGACAAACTGCTTAATCCACTGCCCTTTGTCAAAATTTAAGTGCTTTAGAATTAGTTAGTATAGCAAAACAATGTGAAGTCTAAAGATCTAAAAATAGTTGCAGAAATGCATGTTTAAATTGACCCAAAGAGACAACGTTTTGGATAAATTTTAAATTGCTGATATATAATTTTTCTTAGTTTTAGTAGTCATACAATTTAAGGAAAAGGTTTTTACATTTATCATCAATATTATTAATTTGTATTGTGCCAAAAACGTTGCGTAAAGAAAATTGAAGACTGTTTTTTATTCAAATGTAGTCGGGGAAAGCTGACTTGATATAATGTACTAAATATTTTTATAAAATAATCATCAACACCACGCCACTTAAAGTGGTTTTATCAATATTTTTTTAGGAAAAGCAAATGAGAATTAAATTCATTAAAGCTCATTACCAAACTGGCCAAAATGTTATCCGCCAATGCATATATTTTAAAGGCTTGTCTTAGGTTGATAAGATTTATCAAAACGATACTAAGAACTTTTAACAATTGTAATTAAGTGCATCTATATTTTTATCTATATTGCATTATGATGAAAATAAAGGACTTAAGAACTTTCTTACCAAAATAAATAGCTCATAAATTATAACCTTTCAACGATAGTTCGATCTCAAGGGTTAGCAATATGAAGCATTAACATGATTAATTGCAATTCAGAGTTCATACAAGAATATAATTTTTAATATCTGGGAATATATATTCCTAATTAAATGCCTAATATAATTTTACAGAAAATAAACTTTTTCACTTTGGAGTTCAGAATTTTTTAAGCAATTCGAATTAAAGAACATTATTTTTTTAGTAATTAATTGTCAAAATTGAAGACGGAAAATGATCTCTAATGAAAATATAAATCCATATTAAAAGAAAGTGAAAAAACTAAATTAAATTAATTTAAAATATTATAGAATATATAATATAAATATAAATTGACTTAAATTCATTAAGCAATACCATAAAATATATAACTTAATTTGTTCAATGTTAATTTTTACATGTGAATCTTGTCCAAATAATATATATCCTAAGTCAAATCTATATAACATAATAGGAATTTTCAGGAAATATAACATATAGAAGCAATGTTGTCAGATTATGTATTTTTCAGTGTGTTGTATAGAGTTCTGGGTTTAAAACAACTACAAAAAAATATCGATTGTAAATCATTTCTATTTTTTTGCAAGCTCTAACTACCAAATGTTGAGCTAGAATCATCCAAGAAAAAGGAAGAGTAGTCGAAGATGGAAGCAAAGTTTTCACAGAGGTAATATAAATTATATTGTGCTATGCTATGATTATTTGTCACATTCAGCATTAACTCGACCATATTCTTAAATAACAACTTAAGTATTTTATTTATTTTAAGCCCTGCATAAATATTTGCCAAGAAATGTTAATGCAGTCGACGATCTAGCTTGGCCAGCAGGCTTATGGCATAATATTTGCATAGATACTAAGTACATATATATATTTTACTAGTTTTATATATTGACTTTGCCAACCGGCTGTAGCAACACAAGTAGTAAGTAGTTGTAGTTCATATCTAGCTATAGATTTTGCTATTTGTTGTTCAGTTGTTTGTTGCATTATTTTTGTTGTTGTTTTTAATTACTGTCGGTTCAGTTCATTTTTTGTATCGGTTGTGGCAAATATTGACACAGAGAATGGCGTCACGTGCCAGGTAAAATCACTCAAAAGAACTGCGGCCAGAGTCATGTGATATGCGGTGGGGGAGATCTTAGTAAACACAGATCGTAAGATAAACCGCAAACATATGTACATGGAGAGAAAGAGAGAGGGAGAGAGAGAGAGAGCGACAGGGAGGGAGTGAGAGTTAATGTAGGGGCTTGTGGTTTCTGGCAAATGTTTAACAAAATGTTTCATTGCACCTGTTGGCCAAGTCATCTTATCTAATATAAATATATTTATTTCAAATTCCAAACTAAGCGATGTGTCTTTGTCATGTGATAAATCACTTGTGAGCTACAGTGGGCTCTTTGGGTATTAAGTTCTCTATAAAAAAAGACCAAACAAATGAAATTGATAGATAAACTAGAACCTAAGACAGTGCATTTATCAGAAAAGAAAGAAATTAATACCTATATGTATTTACAATTTGCTCATGTGACACAATGACAATCAGAAGCGGTGCGACAAACAGACAAACCAAATTCACTTATTGTGTAAATCAAAAGAAAATTAGTCACATTTTATGAATATCACGTATACGCCGTGATTGGCATAATGAACGATCCTTTTATAATATAGTAAGCAAGTGCAAATTTCCGGTCATATTTATTTACACACTTGTTAGCTTTATATAATTATTTATGAAGATATATCTTTTAGCTGTCTCCTATCTCTATCTCCATCTCTATCTCAATCATATTTTATGAATGTTTTGCTTTACATTTATTACCAAGTTTGTTAGCAAATTTTTTTGTTTTTTGTTATTTTTTTTCTTATTGTAAATTCTTCATATGACGACGCCGAGTTTGTGTTTTCCCATTTAAAGATAACAGAATGAACAGACTGTAAATAAGGGAAGAGAGAAAAGTATATACATATATGGAGAAAAGTAAAACAAAACGAGGAAATGACACACTTGTGCAAATAGTAAAAAAAACACAAAATAAAAGATCAAACAAAAAACGTGCTTTAAAAATTGCAAATATTCATATGATACCCTTTAACAAAAAGCAAAAGTCAAGCCAATGGCAATCAATTTTGGACTTCAGGATTAATAATAAGGATCGCATGGTGGGAAATCTTAAAGAAGCTCCAAAGTTTGGATCGAGGAAAGTGTAATTAGAGAGAAGTTTGCTCCTTAAAGTATGCATTAAGTAGTTGAAAAATCGTAGCTGACATATAAGAAGTAATCTCACTTCGCTGGATCCATTGTTGTGCAACAACTCAAACTGACGCATTGCTGAATTTGTAAAAATATTTATATATCTTTTGAGTTGAATGTATGACGAAGATTCTTTCTTTAAGATGAAAATTAATCTAATGAGCTTTATCAATAAAATTTAACAATATTAGTAAATTTAAATTGAATTTTTGTATGGCAAAACAACATTGAATAAAGTAAATAGACGCAATATCTTGACTAATTTAATTATTTGTATGATCAATTATATTTTGGCAGTTGATTTTTGTAATTTTTCTTTCCTACAATTCATTTCAATTAAGCGAGTAAAGTAAATAAAGAACCCGGTAAATAGATCGTAATTGTGCGGTTAGCCATTAATTTTTTCTGTTGTTTTTTTTGCGATAAATATCCAAATGATGTTTTAATTGAATCAAATAAAACGAAACAAAAAAAAAAAGTCGGGAATAAACCGACAATGCAATAGCTAAACTTGTTCCGGAAATCAGGAAATGTTTACAAATGGAAATACAATTACCCGCCAACTATATTTTCTAGTTAGAATTTAAAATATTTTATTTTCCCCCTCTAGGTTCCCGAGAATGGAAACTGGTTTTCTCGATGTGCCTTTTCCAAATAGTTTACATTCCATAAAGAGTAAGTCGTGTGTCATGCATAAAACACTTAATTTGACAAAAGAAAAAACAAAAAAGCGAAAAGTATTCGGCAATTAAAAACATTCATTACGACAATGAACTTTTTACAAAAAAAGGAAACAAAAATAAAAATTAGCACTTAACATTTACGAATAATTTTTTTACGAGATGCCATGATGTTCCTTGCATGATAATATCAGAGAACGAATCATCTAGAGCCAGAGCCCAGGGAAATCATGAGTTTATTGCGTGATTGTGGGGACCAAGTGTTTTTGTGATCATAAGAAAGTTTTTATTTCTTTCCCTCCTCCCTCTGTCTTCGATTTCTTGATATATCTGACACTGTCAGGAAGCATACCAAATGGTCAATCAATTTGACAATTGACCACCCTAAATGCTTAATGCTCGTCTATTTTCATCCACCTTGCCCCTGGGACACCAAAGAAAGAGAAAAAACAAAGGGAAACCCTAAGAATGCTTTTTAAGCGAAAGGGAAAAAAATGTTTTAACCAACCTGAAAACCTAAGTTCAAGTCGATTCCGCAATGACTGTAATTATTTGTTTGCATGTGAACAATTTTGGCCACCCAAAATAGCAATAATTGAATTGTCATAAAGCAAAAAAGAAAAAGTTAATAATAACTGAAAACGCAAAAAACTAAGTGAGAATTCAAATTGCAATGCATATTCAAGTTACACCCAGTAGATTATATAATTTTCACCAAGTCGAAAAATCTTTAGTATATAATCTTAAAAATATTGTCACGTATATCTACCTTTTATTCCTTCCCACGTTTGTTTTTTAGCATTCCAATCTATAGAGAAATTTTCCATTTCATAAATTTTATTTTGGAATCCATATCTCTCTCAGGTTCTCTTAGCCACGTGTATATAAGTATATATTATATAGATATTTCAACAACAAATAGGTATCATTTTATTAGTTCACCTAATAAAATTTCTATGATGTAGATGGGATTGGTCTATCAAGTGATGCCAAAAATAATAAAAAAAAAATAACACACACTTTTCTGACGTTGTTGCTTTGATCAGTTTTTCAGCATGAAATCAGTTTGGCAAAATATTGAAGCCATTTATTAAAATAATAAATATTTAAAGTGTTTCGTGAAGATAAATATTGATAGAGATTGCAGTATATATGGAACAGGTAGAAATTGAATTGGCAATCATTATTTATAATGGTGAAATGGAAATCAATAAAGAGATAAAATATTTATAGTCCTTATCTTAAGTAAATATCCACAATTTGTATGGGCTTTTCCAAAGAAAAGTCTACCAAACCTGAACAATGTATCAAGAGTTTTCAAATGCACTTTTTGAGCTAAATATTCAAAATTCTTTAAAAAAGCTAGACATTGAGCTTAAAAGAGGATTTTCATTCTCTTGAATTTTTCTTAAGTTTTTCTTTCAGTTTTTTGAAGCAATAGTTCAGATTTGAAAATTATCGGATCTTGGGCAACTAAAGGGTAATCCTTACACCTTTAAGTATGCAATAGGAACAGAAGTCATTGTTTTCAAGAAATTTTTGATCTTTTCGTGTGTTAAGTAACTTTAAAATTGTGTATAAAGAATCTTCGGTTGGAGGATTATATTTCATCTGTCAAAAATTCAAAAATTCGAATTGCGGGGTCATTGTTCCCCCACAGTGATTGTCTGTGGTTCCCAATGCTCTTCTAAAACATTTTTAAAATCGCAATTAATACATATAAAAAAATATAATAATAGATTAAGAAATTTTTGTTACAATAGAACAATACCAATTAGAACTAATGTAAAGTAAGTTAAAAATAAATTTATTTCAACTTCAATCATTTAAAAAAAAAAGGGTTCTATAGAATCAAATGCCCAGATTTCAGGAATTGAATAGTTCGAAGTCGAAATCGTATAACAATTTATGGTATGTCCTTTTTTTTTTTGTTAATTATATCAATGCAGTTTCTTTCCTTCTTCCTTTTTTTCAATACATTTTATGCATAAATTTGCATATATCCTATATAGATGCATATATCCTATATAGATGTTTTTTAAATATTTTCTTAATTTCTTATATAAAAAAATATATATATTATTTGTTCTTTTTTATTTCCTATTCCCCTGATACTTTCTGTTTATGTAATATAAATAATAATAGCTATAAAGTTATCAGCTGATCTAGGGCATTAGAAACAGTTGTTACATTTGTTAATCACGTCTTAAACGATATTTGATTGATTTCTAAATTATAAAACACGCGACTTTTAATCTATATTGATTACTACATATATACATGGTATTTGTATGGGTGCGAATTGAAAGCGTGGCGATGTCTGCCAAAACCATTCAGACAAGTCTGACAGGGCCAGGGGTTAGGCAAAACCTGAGAAAATGTTTGATAAGAACTTTTTGCTGCAGTAATCGCGCAATCTCTAAGTAAATACATATATAAATTTTATACAGATGTCTTATATATATATTTGTATTTGTTTAAGGTGTAGGTAAAGCACACACTATACAAAACGTACTTATGCTTAATGTAAAAGCACTCGAGTCTGAAGAGCCAAACAAAAATGAAACTGATAAGGCTTCAATTGGAAAGTTACCAAAATCAAATCAATCAAAGCAATCAAACAAATTTAAACAAATCAAAATAGATTGATATGTTACAGAAAACATTATATCAGTTGGGTGTGACGAAAAGAATGTATAATAAATAAAATTTTATGGATCGATAAGTCCAGTGTCTGTCTAACTGATATTGACTTTGAAACCGGTCTGCATAATGTGTCCTTAACAGAAGAAACATGCACTTGACTAAAGTAAACGAACTGCCTTCAAAATGAACACGAAAACATAGCGAATAATATAAGAAATTAATATTTTTACCTCAACGATGTTTGGTATACTCTTTAAAAATGGTTAGCTTCAATGGAAACTTTATGCGAAAATATCTTTGGCTAACAATTAGCACTTCGTTTTCTCTTTGTGTCTAATATTAGAGACTCGAAAAAATAGTGAAAAGTGGATTTATTGTCGAAATGAAGCTACAAAATTCTGCAAAATATAATCAAAAGTTCAGGATCTGGTGGTATATTCAAGACGTAATCAATTTAGAAAAATATCCCGAATTAAAAACGAAATTCTTACTAATTGCAAACCATTTTATATTTGAAAAAACAAATTGATTTTCTTTTTTTTTAAAGAATTTTTTACTACCCAGTAGTAACAGAACCTCAAAGAATAAAATTAAGGCAATGTCGTCAGGAAAAGTCAATTTCTAAACCTTGGTTTTAATATTTAGATATGGAAATCCAAACAATTTACAATTTCTGAAACTGTTTTGAAACTTAAAACATTAAATCTAGATTCAAAAATTATTTTAACATAAAGTTTTACAAATTTCTGTAAATTTTAATATATGTATGTAAAAACTAAGATTTTATATAAGTTGGAAATGGAATATACCCAATTTTATATTTTGCTAGTGTATAATAACCAAATGAATAATAACGAAACAGAATGAGAACTCAGTCTTGTGTGCGTGTGTGTGTGTGTTCGTGGAAGTCAAAGTCGAACTCGTTTGCCGACGACAGAAATTCATTTAAGTCGGTCTGAGACTGGTTTATGTCGGTATGAACGATTGTCTTTATGTATTTATTCATTATTGGGGAAGCACCCCCCACATTTGATCACGAGACATTTGTAGCTCGTGCGAAGCTACAACTGGCTCCAATGCGATCACACCTCTCTTTACACTTCCCGATATAGATAAATTAATTATAATAACTATGTTCTGGTGCAACTAGGGAGTCTGAGTGTTTTAAAATTATAGATCTGAAAGTAGATCTTATGAAACATGCAATATGAATTTCTCTAGGAATTAAAACGCAATAGATGCAAAATTACAAACATTAGAGAGAAACCCCTTCTAAGTATGATAAAGTCCAAAAATTTGAAAAGGTTATTATTATAGTTGACTAATATGATTATAATTAATTGATTTACTCATTATCTGAAGGAGTCTTTTACTAATTTTATTACATTGTTTTGAGTGCTTCTATAAAATTCTGTATAACAAACGAGTCACGTTTGTTGTCGCAATATCTTATCACTCCTTTTCACTTCAATTAAAACAATTTTCTGTTTTGTCTGATGTACAATCATGACGTTTGAATTTGAATCATTTCTTAATGGAAGATAAAATTATACGGCCTAATGGGTAATAAGAAATTCCAATGTCTGAGGGTTTTGATAACACAAAGAGATTACACTTTAACACCTAATATTCAACACAAATATAGCTTTAGAAAATTTTCAAAATTTGTGCTTTTTTAACGGCCTACGCATGCAACTGCACATTTTGAAAATTGAAAACAAGTTTTGCCGAAAATAAATACAAAAATCTCGTTTCCGATTACACGCATGCGCAACGTGACTCAAAATCACAACACAGACATCACTGAAGATCGCATTTTTATTTTTGGTAAACAAACTCAAAACTGGAAACCGCATAATTGAAAACAAACAAAACACACAATAACAAGCCTTACCATTCTCTTCGGTGTAACCCCAGTGATGGCTCATCTTGTTAGTTTAAATAAATTTCTTTGCACTTGCTGAAGGATTCGAGGATTCTTTCACTGTCTCCAATAGTGGCACGCGACTGAATGTGGTTGGGTAGTCCGATATATCTTTATATATGGGAGACCGGGTCGGAAATCGGAACTGAGACAATAACCGCCAGATACTAAGATTATAACCGGCAGAGACACAAAACGACGACTGTTTGGTTAGTCCGCTGAAAGTAGACTGGCTGGACGACGCCGCCGACGACGTCGACGATAGCGAGACATCAGTCGCTACAGCACGCACCTTATGAGCTGAGGGAACCGCAAAAAAAAAAACAACAAATTAAAAGAGAGAAGCCGCCCCAGAGCCCAGAAGCTCAGCAAAAACTCAGCAAGAGAACGGTGTGAAAGTGAGATAGAGTAGAGCGTCGAGAGCGGAGAGGGAACTAAATTGAACTAAACTACTGTTTAACCCCAAACTAGAAGAGAGAGGGGGGAGAGCACTTGCTGCCGCTGTCGGTGCTGCTGCTGCTGCTGCGAGGCGTCATTAGAACTGTTGACAGTGGCTAAGTTCAATAGCTTTGGGTGAATAATATCCATAGACTTGAGTTAAGGTAATTGTTTGGACTGTGGTGTGAATGCGTAATGGAAACTAAAGCGCCAATTTTGCGAGAGGGAAATGTTTTTTCAGGGTTATTTTATATGATTTTTACTTTCGTTTTTACAGTCACGAAATTAGGATCAATTGCATGAGGATGAGGAGAAACTACTATGAAACTTATGCAAGGGAAATCACCCCCCAAGGCACGGAAACATTAAAAGATCTTGGAAGATTTAGAGGGCCCCTAAACTTTGCACACATTTATCACATTCTTTCTTGAAAACTGAAATATAATTTTTTATGCCCCTAACCTTTTGAAAATCTATAAATTTTTGTTCAATATTGAGTGATCTTTTTGATAAAAAACACAACAAAACACAAAACTGCCAAATAAATACTACAACTAAGTATATCTCTTTTTCCAAATTTTAAATTTCTCGGATACGTAGACTGTATTTATATATCTTGTGCATATAATATCGATGAAATGAATAGGATTCGCAAATCATATTTACATTTATTTATCTCTATTTCTATTTCTAATCCATAATTTGTTGCATCTTTCTTGTTTGTATTGAGCCTCTCTTTATTTACACAACTAAAATTTTGGCTTATAATATTTTATTAAATAGTTTTAGTAGACAAACTAAATAGTTTAACCAACAAATATAAGAACTTTTTAATATGATTTTAATAAATTACCAAAGAAATTCTTTTCTATTTGCTTCTAAAATGATTGGCACTTAACTTTTTTTTTTTTGAGAATAAAAAACATAGAACTGATAATATTTAAAAGGTTAAAATCGGAGTAAAGATTTCATTTGAAATTAAATAAAAAATCACGCAATTAATTTATATATATTATTTATATTAAATCAGGTTAAAAATCATTTTACCTGTTTAAAACTAATTGAATTTAAAAAATGTGTTTTTTTTTTTAATAGTGGTTTAACTATGTCTGTAACTTTGTCTATCTGGTTGTTTATTTTTTAACCTTTCTAATGATTTTTGGAGAAGAACACATATTCATATTCATCTTATTAACTCAAGATTCATTTTATTTTAATTCTAATAAATTTTAACATATTTTTATAAGATTACCTAACTTTATTTAAGTTATTAAATATTTGAATGGAATGGGAATTTATGTTTAAATTTTATTCATACTTGCTTTAGGAGACTTTTCGATTTAAGTTATTAAATATTTGAATGGAATGGGATTTTATGTTTAAGTTTTATTCCTACTTGCTTTAGGAGATTTTTCGATGTTCAAACAATTTCGATTTTCAATTTTATGTTGGTTTCTATGTTTTCTTTAATTTTAAAAATTACTTTTGCCCCACTGTACACACTCTGAATTGCCTATTGCTTTGTAAATGTCATAAGTGGAATACCGTGTAACCATTCTGCAAAAAATTCGACGAATCATTGGGCTATAGCTTACTATCTTACTATCATATAGAGCTTCTTAGAATCAGATACTGAAGACGCTTCAACCAATTGGAATCCCATATTTATTAAACAAAAGCTTACTTTTCAATAAACAAAAAAACATAAATAATTTTTTTTAAAGAAAAATATAAAAGCCTAAGTAGCTTAAATATCAGCTTATGTAATTTTATCTATCTAATAAACAATATAATGAGAGAATGTGACAACATAAATAAATAAACAATTCTGCAATTTCCCATCAACATGAAAAATTGCCAACATTTTTAATTGGCAACATAGTTGGCTAGAATTATTACTGATCGGACTGTCAATTACAGGGTATTTAAAAGTCCAAACTGCTTTCTAATGTATAGAATTTTATTTTTTGGTTTTGTTGTTGAACTTTAGTGCATTGTTTTCACTGTTGTTGTGTTTTATTTTTGTGGGGCATGAAGCGTGATCGCGATCGCGCGCTCGACGCACACATACATTTACATATATCCAAACATCTGTACATACATACATATATGTATACTGGAATATTTGTATATATGGGGGAACATGCATATATATATTTATATGTTCAATCGGTGTGGTTGGGTTTCTGGAAATGGCTACAAAGTTAATCGCAACCGTTTGGAGCAAAATTGGAGAGTTTTTCGCTCAATTGTTGAGTCGGTGACGCTTGTTTTTTTTGTTTTTCTTTTTAGGGTGGCGAATGGAGGATGGAGGGGCATACACATGCGATGGTCCGGAGCGTCAGCTCGAAACATGACATATAGGGTTCTTTAATTTTCATCAAATGCTGCTGTCCGTAGAGCCAGGCAGCAGGCACGAGAAACATTTGAGCGAGTTAAGCGTAAATTTGTCGCTAATTTCAATTTTGTCTCATTGTTGTTTTTTTTTGTAGACAATGGAATAGATTGAATGTGATAGTTTCATAATACTAATATGGTTATATAAAAGACACACACAAACACAGACAGACAGACACACAACTGACAAGTAGAAGCCCATTTGCTTCCTATTACTTTTCCCTATCTACCTCTGCCGTCCATCGCTGCGTATACTTAATTAATTTTGCGCGTGTGAAATCTTTAAGTGTTTGCCTTTGACTTCGATATGCAAACAAAAATTCTCTTTATCACACAATTTGTTTCCTTTTTTATACATACATATATTTGGCATAATGCACATAGCTTATTTTCCAATTAACCATTCTGCTGTCGGTTGATATTTATTTGCTTTTTACACGGATTTCGGTGCACATCGAGAGACCCCGTTCCCAGTTCCCAGTCTTTTTTGCAGGTGTAGTCGTATTCTTTTTTATTTCCGCCATTTGTTGTGAAAATTGCACAACGTTGTTGGTGTTTTTCTTCTTCTTATACCCTTTGCCTAAAAAAGTCTTAAGTGGACTTAAAATATTTAGCTGGCATACTCGAGTTCATTTCTCATCAAAACAAAGAACAAAGTCGGCTGGGTTTTTTTCCTAAAAATCATTTAACACATACAACTCAACGATTAAATAATAGAGCTTTCGATTAGGGATATTTATTAAAACAAGATCCTAAAAAATCATATATTTCCATGATTTTCAATAGGGCATTCCAACTTCGACCTACTGGAATTTTCATATGTAGGCCCTCTTGATTTTTGCAAAATGAAAATGGAAATGTATCTAAATAGAATTTTGTTGTGTTTTGAGCTAAACGTTGACAGGCTTGACTTCAAGGTCAAGCAAATTGTAATTAATGAAAATTAACTGAACTGAACACACACTTGTGACTGGACAAGTAAAATGGCAATAATGTGATTGTGTCTAATTGGGCTAATCGGATTGATAAATTGGAAGCTACAAATATTTGGAAAACGCAATCAGTGTGGTAATAATGATATTTTAGAATAAAAATGTATGGATTATGTCTTTTAAAATTTATGACCAGGCCAAACTAAAAGCAAAATTGTATTACTTTTATTTTAGATCTTTCTATTACGTAATTGTTATATAATGAATAAATATTATTAAAGAAAGAGAAGGGATATTTGTTTATTAGCTAAGGCTCCCCAGCAATATAATATTGCGTCCGTTCACATTTTTAAACATTATACATACATTTAAAATTAATAAATTTTGATAACGAGGATCCGGGTTCGAATCCCAGGCTAGTGTATGGATGTAGTTTTCGTCTAAGTCGAAGGCCTTAGTTGCTAGTGCTTGTACAATATAGTTAGGTTGATAGTTTAAAACTATATCCTATACTTTAATACAATACAATACCAATTTTGAATTGTTGATGAAAGTTCAATAGACATGCTCCCCTCATTTCTAGAAGTTTGTAGATTTTTCTTTATCTAGGGTTACATTCATGAAAAAAACATTTATTAAAGTATTAAGTTTATTTAAAGGCAGAAAGCAGAGCTAACTTCAACCATACCAAAACATTATTTAAAAATAAAATTTCTGCCGAAAAATGTAGTTTAGTGCAAAGTTTTCTATATGTATACATATATTATATAGGCACCTGATTATAGTGAAATTTAACACAGCCATTATAATCTAAACAAAATTGGAAAATAACAAACTGACACTGCCTTCAACTGATTGTCCCTATTGGGGCTATATTATATAGTCGTTCGATCTGGCTCAATTCTTCCTCGATATACAATGCCCGAAGTATTTAGAAGCTCAGCAGACTTAGCGCTCTAGGTCTAGGAGAAGTTGATCCAGACGGACGGAGATGATATGTTTTTTCTTATTTGTCCAGAGTTGGTTGCTTCTAAGCGTTAAACACTTCTGACCAATATTAATATAACCTTTTTGCAAGGGTTAACCAATTCCATAATGTCAATATCGAAAATGATATATTGATCAAAAGTTACGGTTTCAACATGACTTTTCTGACTAGTCATAATGTTTATTCTTATAAGAGTAAAGAACGCATTCTGTGATTAATTTTGTTAAAAGTTCTTGATGACAGTTTCATACTGTTAGATAATTATGCAAAAGTACAATGGTTAATTGAAGTAAGTTTTTCCGCTATGGGTTCTGCAGTTAATATTTTCTACTCTGCCCACAAAGCTCTAGACTTTTAAGTTTCTTATGTAAATGTTAGGTAGGATTTGTGTAGGTAAATGAATTCAAAAATGAATAATAAGTTGAAATACAAGATTTTTCAATCTACTACTTTGGGGTGGTGCAGACCCAAAAGAAGAGTCAGACTAACGTACATTTTGGCAAAAAAAAAACATTTGTTTTGCCAAATTAATGCATTTGTTGTATTCATCCAAAAATAGTATAGTAATAATCTTTGTACTCAGATAAATCTTATCTAACTCCTTTACCGTTTTCAGCATGATGACTCAACGTGTCGCAGACAGTTCAAGTAACTGATCCAAGGGTAAATTAGACTGTTTCGTTCACCTGAACTTTCCCAGTGCCACACAACAATATATAATATAAATAAATAAGCACAGCAGACAAAAAAAAAAAATGCTGTAGACTTTTGTTAGCTAATCATTCTTTGTTTTCCTTTTGTTTTTTGTTTTTTTGACTTTATCAGCTATCTCCGAGTGTTGTGGTACAGCATCTTCATGCTTCTGTTTATATTTACTTTTGCAGCAACTACTGAGAGCTCATTTCGTTGACAGTTCTTTTAAGATTTTTATGCTTAAATGGCTACAACCACGCGCGCCTTGGGATTTAGTTTTATATATCGAGTGTTTGTCTGCATCTTAGCTAACCCATAAAGTCGAAAGCCAAAAGGTAACTTGAACTTTTTTAAAGAGGTTTCTCAAATATTGGACTTAGGACAGCTAGTTTTGACTGCCTGAAAGATGCAATACACTATGTAATTTAGCTACCATTTTTTCACCCTACTTTTGTGTAAATCAGCAGAAGAAAACTACTTGATAATAGCCAATACCTGAAGCGGCTTAAGTTTGATAACCCCTGGAAATGTCCTTCTAAGCTTAGGTCTATCTTTCCAAACATGAAGAGATCAGCTTAATGCACAGATACAGGATTAATCTATCTTCTTTCAAAGTTTAAAAATAATCTGGCCAGAATTAACAGAGATACGACCGACTAGTTTCGGTCCTGAGATCCTGTAAGCCTGTTATCTCGAAACTGTATTTTGAAAACTGATTGGGAAAATGTTGAAAGTGTTTGAATTTATCTTTTTCGCAAAATTTTATTTGAAATTAATATTATCCAGAATCTAAAATAAGAATATTTTCACTCTAGTCTAAGTACATTTTTTTGGCGACATAGGAAATGAAAATTTGAGATACAATGTAAACTTTTGCTTTAACACTCAAAATTTAAATTTCAAATTTATATTTGCAAGAATTCGCTAAAAGATAACATTTGAAATATCCTGAAAATTTTTTCAAATTTAGGCCCTATGCCGGGGTTTCCATATTTTTTAATTAAACTTTCACTAAAGTACTTAATATATATTTATCTTTTACTGTTTCATAATAGAGTAAATATAAATTAGATTTTTGGAAAAATTACATTAAATTAAACTTGCTACATTAAGTTGGACATTTGATCTGCTAGTAACCAAACTTGGTTAACTAGTTCTTCATATCTGGTTTAATATTTGACAAAGTTTGATTACTTTCCTTTTCTCTTTGGATAAACTAAATATATTCCAGTTATATGCAATCAAATCGGGAATACACAAAGAAGTTGCATACACTTAATAAATTAACAAGTTTGGCTATTGAATTTTTGTA
The DNA here is from genome assembly GCF_018902025.1 of Drosophila willistoni. NCBI lineage: Eukaryota > Metazoa > Arthropoda > Insecta > Diptera > Drosophilidae > Drosophila > Drosophila willistoni. The sequence continues at coordinate 8,437,757 of NW_025814050.1, forward strand.
AAAATTCACAACAATCTTTTTGTGAGATGTATGAAAAATATACATTTTAAAATACATATATATAAACACGCTCTATATAGTATGTGTATTCTCTCTCTCTGTCTCTCTTAGTTTTTGATTGAAAATCGTTTGCTCTCAATTAGTTTAATTTGCACTTTTCAATTTTGATATCTGATAATGTCTCGAGCTCGATATTTCACAAATCGCATCATAAAGCGAGAGCGTGATTAAGTTTCTATATAGCAATTGACATATTCACAGGAATGATTAGCATCTTGGTTAGAATTTTCAAGTAATTTTGAGGTAGATATTATTTTTTTCAAACACACACAAAAAATTCATTGATATTCCTGCTTCCTCTTTGTTCATGAGGTTTGTGTTCATGTTAATCGATTTGTTTGATGAGCCAAACAGACAAACAAATATACATATAAACATATATCACTTGATATCATGTGAAATATGACTAACTCTGAACGAATTGGTTTAGCAGCAAAATGTACGCTGCTCCAAGGCCAAAAATTAGAAGTCAAACTTTGCAGAAAATAACCAAAAAAGCCAAAAAAAAACAAAACAATTTTTATTTGATTTTAAAAATACATTTTTTTTATGTCCCAATGTCCGAGATTGGGGAATGGTAAGGAATCGTTGGGTCTCTTTGTCTATTTTTGTGTTAATTTATTAATCATAAGAAATTATGGTTAAAGAAACAAAACCGAACAATTAAATACCCTCTGTAATATATAACTGACAAACTTCATCAACAATTTGTGTATTCCTTGTGACTTTGAATCCATCAGAAGAGAAAAATTTCGTTTATTCAAATAAATTCGTCGCACACAAAATGAGTACAATAAAAAATGCTATGAATCCAATGCCCCAAAGATCGGGCCAGATGCCGAGATACGGCTGAAAACAACAAACATGTATATACACACACACACACAGACGCACACATTCAAAACAAAATCCTAGCCATTTTATGTTTATTTGTTTGGACTTTATTTTCCGTTCATATTTGCTTGGCGCAAAAATTAAAAAAAAAGAATCACACAAAAGAACGAAACGCGCGATTTGATTTTTTAAGTGGTCCGACAATTAAATTTGAAAAACGCGAGACCGAAAATTGAAGAAACAATTTTATTTTGGGGTGGCGCTATGAATGAAAGATCTCCACATCTGCGCGTGTATGATAAAATATAGGTATATATATTTCTATATGGAAAATACATAAAAACGTACTTGCGTTTAAAAACCAATAAAAAATCATAGTTTATTATTGACTATTCTGATTTGTACTCTATACGCATAGAATGAGGCATATGGACATTGGCAAAAGATATATGTAAATAGGAGAAGGCAAAGTAAAAGGTACGGAGTGTGGAACATCAAAGTGTTAAACAATTTATACAATAAAATAGAATTTTGTATTCAAATGATAGAATTCCAATTATTTGGTTCAAGTTAGCCAAAACATGATATACATACATATGTATATCATATATGTGTTATTCCGATTAAATCCAGAGTGGGGATTATCGTATTTAAGCCCTAGCCTTTGTAAGAACTTAGATTTTACATGAAACTTGAAAAAGGATTCAAGCAGATAAGACAAATGAGATTTAAAGTATTTTTAGATTTTTTTAAATATCTTTTGTGCTGCCTATAATTCAAAATCTTATAGTAAGGAATATTGACCTCCAGCAGACTAAAACCCAGGTTTGATTTTTTTAAATATCATTATTTTTTAAATCTCATTTATCTATTTAAAATTACTTAAATTCTTAACTATCTAAAGTGTTCAGCTTAAACATTTTTTTAATTTCATTTACGTATTGTCCTATCTTCATAAGTCTTTTTATTCCTGAGATTTACGAGTTCAATTTCTTGAATTTCAATAAATTCATTCCTCAATTTTTTTCCCATTTTCTATTTAGAATTTAAAAATCCATAAACGTTTTGAGATTTATCTTGCCATTAAAATATTAATTGATTGCATTTTTAACTAATTTACGACAAATATTTTGTGATACATAAAATCTGTTTTTCAAAATTTCGCTGTCAATCTTATCAGCTATTTTTCGGCATTCCTCTCTGCCGAGAGGTGTGAATATTGTGTTTTGAATGTTTAAAAAGTTTGTGCTTTTTTTTGGGTTATATAAATAAATGTGGCAATTTAGATTTGCCTGCATACTTGATAAGTCAATGGTTTAATGGTTTCAGATAGTATATGTACATTCAGATGATCATACATAAATGTGTTTCAAAGCTTTCGAAACCATATCCCTTATCGCACTCCTATCCAACCCAACCCCTGAAAATCTAAAAGAAATTATAAAATACCTCAATCTAACCAATATTATGAACCTCTTATAAGATAAGCTAGCATAGCAAAATAATATATTCTAGACTAAGAAAATTGTATGAATTATATTAAAAGAATGAATATCTAAACATGAACCAGCCGAAGGCCTTAGCAGCTATGGCTGTCCTCCCTGTAGCTTAGATTTATCTATAAGCTAACATTGTACAAATAAATAAATAAATAAATGTATATATGCAAATAAACACAGGGCTATGGCAGGAATTAATGCAAGAATCGTTAAACTTTATTATGGTCAATAAAAACGATTGATGTTGATAGAATTACAAATTGTAGTAACGTAATCTTAAAGAATTTCTATTATTCTCTTAACAAATAGTTGTAGGAAAGACCTATTGGTAGGATTATATTGAGGCAGTGTCGGATTAAGTTAGCACAGGGCCTACAACAATCAAATTGCCACAATATAAGTTGCCGAGATTTTAATGCAATGAGAAAGTTAGAACTCGCCAATATCTAACCGAATTGAATTAGTTATATCTCATTCAATCACAATTTAGCATATTTTTTACCTTAAAAAATCAATTCATTTTAAGCCAATTTTTTAAAGGTGTTAAAAAATTTTGATTTTTGAGATTTTAAAGAAGATTGAAAAATTGCATTCTAACTTTTCTAATAAAGTCATGAACTTTTCAAATACTCTAAGAATTGAACAATGATTCAACATTTTAGAGTGGGACCCATGAATTTTCTAATCCTGTTGTATGACCTTAAATAGTAGCGCCAATAAATATATTACTAAAACCGTCTGTGAAATTAACGGATCTTAGAAATGCTATCTTTTAGTCCAGGGCAGTAAAAAAATAATTAAATTGTCAATTATCCTTTCCTAAAATAATAATTGTTCGTTAAATGAATGATAAATGATTTTAAGTCTTACAGTCAATGAAATATAAAAAATATTTAAGATTTTGCATTGTGGTTCTTACTTCTATTTAAAAATATCAATTCTCAAATATGCATAGCATATTTATCCAAAATATTATGATCGATCTTGATCAAAACTTTCAACTACTCAACTTAACCTAAAATAAAAGGGTAAAGAATTATTTCATGAGTTCTTTTGTTTAATTCATGTTGTAGATAAAAATCCCAAAATCTTATATAAAAAAATGTTTATTTACCACAAATAACTTTCTTATAGAAACTAAATAATCCTCAAAAAATTCAACCAAGTAAAGTTAAAAACTAAAATACCTTATAACTAAATTGGTACAAAAAAAAAAAAATATATACATAAGAAAAAATTAATTCTCTTAATATAGAACCAAATATAATTTTTTAAATTAATAATTCCGTAAAATAATTAAGCCCTTATCACTTTAAATATTTTATCTACTAACATTTCAATATTCTTTTATTTATATACATATATATTTAAAATATTAGTATAAAACCCACAAAAAAAATTGCAATAAAGATATTTGGTAAGGTTGGTGACTTAGGTATATTAGGAATATTGTAAACGTTAGTAAATTTCAGAAATACGACAAAAATTTTAAATAAAAAGTATGTTCTGCCAGAGCAAAATAACAATTATTTGTTTGTCATTTTAAGCCGCTGAAAGCTAATTAGATCTTTCATAAATATAGTTCTTGGAACATATAAAAAAACGTTTTGCCCTTTTTTCTTCATTTCTAAGATCTTTTCCAGACGGCCCACAAAAATTTTTGAAATTTTTCTCTTTACTTATTTCAATACTGAACGAAGGAATAAAAATCATAAAAGTGCATATTTTGTAGAATAAAGAGACTTCGATGGTTTAAAAAGTATAAAATGTTGGAGTCATTTATAAACCAATTTAGAAAGTTGCAAATAATGAAATTCAAAAAGTTTACCAAAGTCAGAAGAACATAGTCATTAAATATTTTTCTTTATACATAAAACTGAACCACATACCACAATCAGTTAAATTCGTTTGATGTTTTGTTTTTTTTTTTGTAATAGATATTTGTATATTTGTAATATGTATATATATATAATTTTGATTTAAATTAGATCTAGCAATATACACGGCTACATAAAATGTAATTAGCATTTTGTGTTGTTTTAATTATTGTTGTTTTTTACGCTACATATGTTAATAATTTATTTATATGTATAGGTGAATAGTTTGAGTGTGGTAACCACAGAAACAGAAATCATAAAATATTCATTTATCAATCAGGGGGAAAAGTAATTTTTAAAAAATACCTACTAATTAACACACACGCACACAGACATACATTTAAAGCCTTATGTAGCATACATACACATACACAAAACAAAAAAAAAAAAGAACAACAGCTTTTATGTTTTATTTTGCAGTTAAACCTATTAAACATTACATTTCTCATATGTATAAGTGTGTGTATATAAATATAATAAAAATATATCCCATATACATATATTTGTATGTATGGTATTTATATGTATGTATCAAAGGCCAACAAAACAACAAAGCCGAGAAGAACCGAGTGAAAAGAACATGGGATAAATGTTGGAAATGTTAAGGATGAGGGTTCGGGGTCGGGGGCATGGGGGTCCGAGGTATTAACAATTAACTAGACAGATAAAGGAGGCTCTTCTTCTTTGACTATTTCACACTCAATATATTGAATACTGGACCGATGCGCATGAAGACACGCCTAAGGACACTTCTCAATTCGGGCTTAAGGTCGAAGCACATCATATCGCAAAGCAGGCCATAATAGTTGGACACATGAGTGGCAAACTAGGAACGAGAGAGAAAGAGATTAGCCAAAAGAATAAGATACTAAAATCATTTAGACTTACCCTCGCATCGGACATTTTGAGCAGACGCGTTAATATGAGCAACAATATCGATGTCCAGGCATCTCGATGCGCCTCACTCTGTAGACTTAGATAGTAGGCCAATGCCTCCTGACACACTTGTACCAACTCCTGCTCAATGCCTGGCCAATCGCTGCGGCGATTCTCATCGCCGTACATTTTGAAGAAAATGCGCAGGACACAGGCCAAGGAAGCGGTCTCCTGTTTCAGCAAATTCGGTTTAACGGAACCCTTGAATCCAGCACGCCATAGCAGGCTCCTCTGATCGTGATCGCAATTGAAGTGTTTGGCGAACCGATGCGATTGCATTAGACAATCGGCCAGGTTTAGAAGCTGGCGGGTACGCAAATATCCATACATTCCCTGTTCCTCTCGCTGACAGTCCAGTAGTTGAGATTGAGAGCCACCACGACTGCCTGTCAGATCGGCAGCTGCCTGGGCCAATGTTTCGGCATCTTCTTTACGCGATGTGGCCGGGAAGAAGACAATGTTATCCATGGTCTGTATGAGTTCCAACTGGACCACGCATCGTATGTGCAATGCCTCGAAAAGATTGTGCTCCTGCTGCTGTGTCGGTCCATTGGAATGTGCAGCGACCTTGGGTCGCCAATTCAGCAAATCTTGGGGAAGGGTCGCATTAAAAATATCCAAAATACATTGACATGTCTTATCCCAAGTGACTTCATTGAATTTAAAGCCATTGGAAATGACCAGATTCTCCAGACAATTTGTGCCCGAACGTGCCAATTGTTCGTTATTCTGCTGAACACACCAAAGCAACTGGGCAAAGAGTTCCTCGAGCAGCAGATGACCAAGAACATCAAAATATTGCGTAAATACATCGATGATGGCATACAGAGCATGATTGCAGGTGGTGGTCATCCATTCGGACTTCTCGGTGACATGTTCAGGCAATTTCATATTATCGAATATACGGAAAATGACATTAAAAAGATCCTTCCACCAATTGGGCTTGAAGCTATCACCATAGGTCTTTACAATCTCAAAGAGCACGGTCAGTGCACGTGTGCGAACATCCAATTTACAGCGATTGACCACACAAGAGAGCGAGAAGAGCATGGGGAACCAGCCACGCACCCACACCCGATCTTCTTCCGCCACCGATGCATCATTCTCCATGCCAGCATGCTCGGCAAATAGGTGGGGAGCCTCGTTAACGCACTGGGCACATGTTCGAACCAAGCGTATGGCCTCCATGCTAGTATCCGGAAAACGAGCAGTCGCAAACTCGGACAGACACTTGACAGCATCCTGGAATGAGTCCACCATAATGGCGAATTGACGCTGATAAAGATCTCCAATGATTTTGCCCGTCGTCTGGAATGCCAATTCTACAATTGGCTCTTCATGATCGCCAGCGGCCAAATGGAAAATACTAAAGATATTTTTCCAACCCGATCGTATATTGTGAGCCTGGGAATTCACCATCTGAGCTATGCAGCGAACCACCATATCCCTGATGGCGGGTGAGGCATTCTTTTTCATAATATGCTCGAAGGGTCGCAGGAAATCCTTTTGAAAACGGAAATTACTAAATTCTCCCTTCTCCATAAACTTCATGGACAGCTGACGCAATGAGTCCAGGGCAAAGAATGAGATTTCCTCATTGCTATTACAGCCAACGGTATTAAAATGTTCGCCAAGCACTTGCCAGATCCGGGACCATTGCAAACGTATACGTTCCATATTATAGTAACTGATTTCCACAATCTTTTGTAGCGAAAACATGCGCGGCTGTGGTTGCTGCAGCTCATCCACCGATACCTGACAGAGAGCTTTCACGAAATCGACTATGGCATCACCATCCAGACGCATAGATCCCGTAAAGATGCGATCCACGGCCACTACAACACTTTGACTACTTGTCTCGCCTATGTGCTCCTTGACACTGGGATTAAGGGAATCCTTTAATGTGGTCTGGGCACCCGATAAAAACTGTGGCCGCACTCCTGTCCCAATCAATTGGGCCAATTCCAATTGACTGATGCATTTGACGATATCCAACCAACTGGGGCCCAAGTAATTGCCATCTGTATGAGCCACCATTATCAGAGTTTTAATCGTATCAATATTTTTAGCCTTCATCTCATTGATTGGTGAATTGGCATTAAGTAGGGTGAATCTCGCCAAGGCCTGAACATAGGCGTCCCGTTCGAGGGACATGTGGAAAATACATGCTATCCTTATGGCACACCTTATACCATCCAGGCACAAGGTTGCTATCTCTGGATCATCGCAATCCTGCAGGCCCACCGAAAAAGCAGCCAAAAACGGGGTCCATGCCATTTTGAACATCGGACGCACATGCTCCAAATGTTTGGCCGATGTAAATGGTGACTTGACATGCGATACCGATTGCATCAGATTGGTGGCCGTTGAGGATATGGCCTCCATTTCCATGTTCCATAGCAATTTACGTCTCTTTTCCGTAATGAAGGGTTGCTTGCCCGTCGGCTTGGCCACCAGGACAGCTGAATTGTTTTTCATTTTAATCTCATGCTCGGCAATCTCATCGTATATAGAGGATAGATACTCTTCGGGCAGATCTGATTTACTATCGCTAATGCCACGATTCATTTTAATATATTGCTCTTTGGTCATCTTATGCTTAACCTGGGGTGAATGCAGATCCGTAGTCAACATAATAATGCTAAAGGCCAACACATAGACGGTATCGGCACTCTGGAAGATTGGATTCTGTGGATTGCATTCGCAGTAACGACTGGCAAATTTCTCCATTAAACGATCGATCTTCTGTGCTTCGCCTGGCAGACGAAACTCCTCGAGTAGGATTCGCAGAGCTGCCACCACTTCCAGTTGACGGAAATTGAATGCATCGATATAGGCACACATCACCTCCTTGGAATGATCATCATTCTCGCCCAAATAATTGCCAATCACCGTCTTATCGAGACGTTCGTCCTCGTGCAACCATTTGGCAATGTCCTGCGGAGTGCCGCCCAGCAATTGTTTCTCCTGCAAAAATTGTACACCCTTTTGGGGTTTCTTATTGAACAACACAATGCCCGTTTCCATGACTTCTTTGCGCATTTTTCGCTCCTCTAGAGCTTCGGGAAGATCCTGCAGTTGCTCCTGATACGAATTTAGGCTATGACTCGATCCACTGTACACGGTCATGGCAGTTGCCGGAATAGTGTCCACTTGATCATCTGTCGGCGACACCACTTGTAACGGCGCCGGCATATTGGGATTCACATATAGATCCTTACTCCATTCGACCATACATTTTAATATGGATACCAAACATTCAAGGCCTCTAATTCGCATAGATTTCTCTTGCAGCGGATTGGCTCCCAGCTCTAGGGCTTGTCTGCCCTGTGCTATTTTCGATAAATCGTTCACCAGTCTCTCAAACAGATTGGCTGCCGAGAAATCACAATCGTAGTTAACATAAATATCCACCACAGACTGGGCATCGGCACAAATCCTTGTCAAGGCCTGTATAACCATCCATTTGTGCTCGAAACTACTTGAGCTGGCTTCCAGAATATTGAGGAAAATCTCCTTAAAGAATACCTCGATTTGTCGCTTTAAATGGACCTTGAAATTCGATAGCAAAGCCACAAATATTGAAAGCGATAACTCAAATACTTCCGGCACCAAACTGACTCCATTATTTGAAAGGGCCACGCATAGATATTGCTTGATGGCCATTATAAACATTTCGTTCGAACGAAAAACTGGGCCAGCATTCTGTAGGATCAGCAGCAGTAAATGAAGTGATAAAACCTTTGAACGCAATTCATGTGACTTGGGATCCGGATGACCATCTGGCAAAGGTTTCATTGATAGTTTACATAGTGCACGAAATACCAAAAAGGCATCCTTTTGCAGGATATGCGTGAATTTGGCTGTAACAACGGCATCGCTTTCACTGTGAAGCTCCACACTATCGTGATCGGAATGTGATGATGAGTCATGTCCATTGACTGCAGGTAACGACGAAGGATTTGCTTCCACATCAGTTCCACCATTTTCTTGGCCGCTCTCATCCTTGAAGGCCTCATTATAAGCGGCTGAAATGAAAATAAAAACCAAATGAATCTACAAAGAAAAGCAGTGAGCTGTTATCATTAATGGCCTAGCCCTAATCTGATAAAAAAAAAATTACCCTTTTGTATGACGAATTTTCAATAAATTAACACACCAAATCTATATACCAATTTCACTAGAGATAAGAGCTCAGTTTCCCACCTGTTATAATCTCAGCCAGCAACTCAGAGGCTATGACCTCGTCGCTATCTCCCGCTAGTGCTTCTTTGGATGCATCCTCGCCATTGGATTCCTCTGCAGAATTTATGCTGCCGTTTAATGAAGATGTCACTGGCGTCGGCGTCGTTGGTGGTAATTCATACACTTGATTCTCCATGCGGGCAAAGATGACATTCAACATTTGGGTGAGAGTGGCCCTGGCTGTGGTCTGATTAACCAGATTCTTGCTTGACAAGTAGATGTCATAGCAGGTGCGCACAGCTTGTAGTAGAGTGAACTCGTGTATCTCAACATGCTGAGAGGTGACCACTGTGAGCAGAGCTTTAATAATCTGCAATTGGACACCCTCATCCGTTTGGGGACCATTGAAGCAACCATAAATGGTTATAACAATGCGATCGATTAGCAAATGGCCTGGATTCGACGAGTCCTGTATGGAGCCCGTCAAATGGCCATAGGCAATTAATTTCTGTAAGCAATCCAGTGCAGTGACCACAATCCTGGGCGATCGACTCTTGCAGGCCAGTTCAAAGGGCAGGAAATAGGTTTCAGCGTTAATAATGCTGCCAGCATCGTTTTTGGGCAGCGGTAAGGCTGCACAGGGTAACTCATTGCCCTCGGCTATTTGGCCAGCTGATATGAGTTCCGCCTTGATTTGCTCCAAAGCCGAGTCGCAGGACTTTTTTAACTGCGAATGGTGGGAACGCCTGATGTCCTTGTCAGCAAGGATTTTCTCTAGAGCACGCACAATAAACATTTCCTTGGTTTTCGTGGAGGAACTTTGCATAGTGTGTGGTGGTCAACTGCTACTCCCAAGGTCGTTCCAATTTTGAAACAGTTTGGAAAAAGTAGTCACAGATTTTTTTTGGGGGGGCCAGCGCAACTGCAACTTTCTTATCTCTCTCGCTGTCTCTGCTCTGCTCGCTGCTCTTAAGCACCGATGTCAACTCTCGGCGGTCGTCGTCGGCGTGTTATTTGTGTGTCCTACGCATTTGCATATTGCAAATCTTTCACTTTATTAAGTTTCACAAAAATAAAATACAATGTGAAAAAACGTCATCAGAAGCAGGGCTGAAAAACCATCGATAGTTTCCCAAAAGCCATCGATATAATCGATAGAACCATCGATAGGTTTTTCAGCTCCAATCAGAAATGGCAGCAATATTGTTTCTAGGTCAACGAATATTTATATCAACAGCTGAAAACAATTGGCATAAAAGGTGTGAAACTTAACTAAAATGGTAGCGGACATTGGAAATTTGTTTCGTTGTTTTTTTGAGGACCAAACCAAATGAAACTGGCTGATTTAAAAAAAAACTACATTTAATCATTTAAATTCAGACTAATAATATACAATAAAATCTTATAGTTACCAATCCTTAAAAGGCACATCTGCCATAAATAAAATATTCCCCATGTTCTCGCCTAGAAGATGATAATTGCATCGACGGTTAGATGAATCACTCCAGTGGAGTTGTTTTGCAACTGCTGGTATATGAAGATATCGCTTGGCAAGTCTATGCAAAAACGGATGCAATTTAGCCATATCTTTCCAGAGCAACATTGGCTCCGATTGCACATTACTTAAAGGATCATAAAAATAACTTGCTATTTCATCATCCTTTTCATCAGGATGTGTAGAGTTATTGCGATTATATTTCTCACGACAATGGGAATTGTAGGCCGACCAGATATTGTAATCCTCAACGGAATCATCTTCAGGATCGTTTATAATATGGTCATTTTGATCCAGTTCCTCTTGCCTTAGTTCGTAGAGATGGGTCATATAGTTGGCCACCAATGATCCACTCTGAAACGGTGTATTTCGAAATCGAGGATCCAGCAAGGTAGATAAAGCCAAGTACTCATTTTTTTCCAAACTTTCAAAGCAAACTTCCAGCCGGCGAACAATAAACATGCGACATTCGTAGATCATATTGAGTTCTATAGTGCTGATAGGTCGCCGCTTCAGTTCCTCGATCATAGTATAGATCATGGGCAAAGTCTGACTAGCTATGTTCTTACGCTCTGGACAGTTTCTACTCAACTCTCGCAAAGAACTAGTCAGCGGTTTTATAATACTTATCAGTTGCTGGGCCTGTTTAATTTCTGTTGCGCTTAGAACATTTCCCTCCATTTGCACGCATTTTTCTAGTGTCTTGTAGGCGAATAGTGGGCATTGCGATATGGGATCCCTTTTCTTTTTCATCTTAAGACGAATTTTCTCCACCAAGTTATAAAACTCTGGACGCTTCAAAATATCCATCAAAAGTGTGTTCAACAGATGACCCAAGCAAGGCACATGACGTTGCTCACCCAAAAATGTACCCACAGCCTTCTCCAGTAAACTATCATCACCTTCGGTCACCAGGCAAGCAATTACGGATTTCTCAATATCAAAACGCTGGCAAGTGGACTCCAAATGGTCCACTATTTGCTTCACATTGTAATGCTCTGTCAGCATTTGAACAGACAAAATGCGCGATTGTGGTATACGATTTTCATGATAGTGTGCCACCACTTCCAGGCAGTTATTTTCGTGAATTGCACAACTTAGCGATAGTATTGAGTTTGCAGCCAACTTGCGCCGTAGTCTGGCCACTTGCGCTTGCCTCTGAGTCTCAATATGGGCAGATAGTTGATCAACAGTGGGCCATGGCTGGAATCCCCACTGAGACGAGCTCTGCATTAAATGCTTAAAGCCTTCTCCTAAGATAACTTCCACAGGATGCCGATCGCGACATACAAAGTAAGCAAGTTGGCTTAGTAAAGTTTGCGTGCCACTGGAACTGGTTGTTGGTTGGGGCGAAGATGGCGATTGATAGACGGTCTCCATGGTGTGATCCTCATCAGCAAAAAATATCTGATCGTCATCTGTTTGAGGCAATTGTTCATCTTGCTCATTTAGTGGATACAAGCCCGCATTGTTGACATGCTTCGGTTCGAATTCTATGATATTCTCGGTAGTCGGAGATTGTGATGGATCTTCCCAACCGTAGGTAACACTCTCTACTGTCTCCACTGTTTCCAGATCATAGACACTGACTGCCTCCTCATCGTCGGATTTGCCAATTAAACTAGAAACTGCATGAAGCTCCCCTTTGCTCTTGATTTGATGATGGTCCTTCTGATGTGGGAGCTTTCGAAATCTCCTCCTCATGTCATCGCCATGCCGCTTAAACATGCCACGTACCACTTGTGCATCATCGTTATTCACATTGCTACAATTAACACAAACAAACAAGTTACAATTTTGAGTGGGTGCAATTATGTATAAAGAAATATCTTTGGTTTACATTTGCGGATGCGTCTTTATGTGTTTCATTAAGTTGGACGTGTTCCCGCAGGTTTTTATTATACGCTCGCAGAGTTGACATTGGGCCGTGTTGTGATCCAATTTATCATAATATTTCCATACTTTACTGCGCGCCATCACAAGAAGTGTCCTTATTTGGCGTCATTCATTTCCTAGGATGAAAACAATAAAAAAATCAAGTCTGGTCACATGCGTAAATTCTGTTATCTACACATGTACAGTGAACTTACAATAGTTCGTACACAATTTGAAATATTCTCATGCACGTGAATGTTTAATGTTTTTTTCTAATTTTATACAAATGAAAAACAAGAAATGTGAAACAAAATAGATGTTTTGATTATGTGGAAATTCTTTTTTTTTATTGCTTTGAAAAACTATCGTTCGATCGATACATTCTTATCGTTAGTGTGGCCATTTCTTGGTATTTCGAAATACCAATAAATGCCGAGTTCTAGCGCCTGTTTTTGCGAGGTTAAATTTTGCAAGCCGGCTGCAATTGTTAAAAAAGTACAGTGCTCAAAGGACATTCTCGCGTAATTAAAATCTCAATTATTATCCTCGACAATGTCTACCTTTAATTTTCTGAAAATGGCATCGCAACTGGACGAAGAGCAAGGTGTGTCTTTCCAGGACAAAGCACTTACCTGGGACACGGCGGAGCAAGGTAAGTAGAGTAATGGAATTTCCTTTGCACTCAGTAAACAAAACTAAATGATGATTTGACCAATTTTATAGTCCAGGATGTTGTGGATGCTTTGAAAAACCAAAAGGTGGTTCACTATCTTCAACTCGATGGCAACACACTGGGCGTGGAGGCGGCAATGGCTATAGGGGAAGGGTTGAAGCTTCACCCAGAGTTCCGAAAAGCCCTGTGGAAGAATCTTTTTACCCGTCGATTGAAATCTGAAATTCCATTGGCCTTAAATCATTTGGGCTCTGGCCTCATAGAAGCCAAGGCCCATTTAACTGTATTGGATCTTAGTGACAATGCTCTGGGTCCGAATGGTATGAAGGGATTGGAGACATTTCTGCGATCACCTGTATGCTACTCCTTGCAGGAGCTTCACCTCCACAATTGTGGTCTGGGTCCTGAGGGCGGTAGCATGTTGTCGTCGGCCTTGTTGGATCTCCATGCCAATGCCAAAAAGGCGGGAACACCGCTTCAATTGCGGGTCTTTGTGGCCGGGCGCAATCGCTTGGAGAATGTCGGTGCAGCAGCGTTGGCCAAGGCTTTTAAAGTATTGCAAACTCTGGAGGAGATAGTTCTAATGCAAAACTCCATATACCATGATGGCGTGTCGGTTCTGGCCGAAAGCTTTAAGGCTAATACTCACTTGAGGGTGATCAACATGAACGACAACACTTTTGCCGTCAAAGGAGCTGCTAAAATGGCCGAAGTATTCGAGCATACACCTTTGTGAGTTAAGCAGGTGGTGCGATTAGTCACAATTATTTCATCTGCCTGTTTTTACATTTTACAGATTGAGAGAAATCAATTTCGGTGACTGCTTAATGAAAACGGACGGCGCCTACCACTTTGCCGAAGCTCTGGAAGGTAACAACGGAAATTTGGAGGTAGTCGATCTCAGCTTTAACGACATCAACTCTGATGGTGGCCTAGTAATTATCACGGCTATGCAATCCAAACCTAAATTGACCTATTTGAACTTGGATGGAAATTGTTTTGGTCACGAAGGCTGTGCACAAATAATAGAGCTGATGGCCAAGAACGGCAATCCTTCAGCTTTGCAGACATTTGAGGAGGATAACTCCGAGGAGGAAGAGGATCAAAACGATGATGAAGATGAAGAGGATGACGATGAAGACGACGACGACGACGGCGAGGAGGATGAGTATGATGAGCACGAGCATGCCAATGATACCACTGAAGAGGCCGACGAAGATGATGTCGCTGAGGAAACTGCCTACGTGACAACCAATGCCTTTACCACCAAGGTAAGTCCGGCAAACATGCAATGACCCAAACAATTTACAAATTTTAAATTCATTTCAGTTTCTCAATGACTCGGTTACCTTTAAGGATAACAGCACATTTGCCATCACAGAGAAACCGGTGTCTTGCAGTCCAGAGCAGTTTTGCCTCAGTCAAACTCCATGCACTTTGCAACAATTTAATGCAGTGGAAGAGGAAAATAAACTTCAGGCTTTTAAAAACATCATCAATGTAAGTGCAAACAACTCTTCTGTTGAATATAAATTTCTAATAGATGTTACTACTTTTATTTTTAGCAATTCACCGAGGACAATCACTTGTTGCTCTTAGTTTTCACCGCACTGAAATGCTCTCATTTGTCGAAAACCTCCAAGCCAGCTCTTGATCTGGCCGTCTCTCTTTATAAGTCCACATTTGAGTATGCTCTGCAGACGAAACAAGAGAATCGAGTTCTCAACTATATCCTTTTACAATTGGGTTTGCTCCGCAGCGAGGAATCCTTTAAATCGGAATATGACTTGAAAAGCTGTCGTTATGCCTTGCGGGAGGCAATTATTAAACCAGATTTTGCCAATGATAACATCAAGAACACGTTAAAGGTCTTTTTGGAGCAGATGGATGCTTAGTATGCGATATGGACTAACACAATTCCTTTGTGCCAAATTGTTCCACGTGTCCTCAAAAAAAAAAACCAAAATAAACTGATAATTTTTAATAAATAAGTAATTATTTAACATTCCATAAACTGGTATCAGTCTTTCTACATTTTGACAAAAAAAAACTTTATTAATGAGATGCTCTTATTTAGTATAATGAAAAGGATACACACAGCAATTTACAGCAATGTCAGGAAATTTACTTTCCTTCTTTTGTTTTTGTTCTTTAAGAAATTTCTTTATATAATTTCAGCCATTTAACCCATTCAGCCTATAAATTTTTTAGGAATTGCTCTTAAAAGATTTAAAGTTTCCGAAATTAAACATTTCGAGATAATTAGGGATTGATTTTTTACAAAAAAAAGTCAATAAATTAAATGCTGCAACTAATTTGTGCCCTAATGTTTAGTGTTGTTAGCAACTTTTCAAATAATTTAAGGTTTTTTTTTCGCATTCTACGACCCTTGGACAATTCTAAGACTTAAAAACTTCTTAAGTAATCCAAGAATGAGCGATTATCGTTCCAGTATTTGGTAAAAACATTTAACATAAAAAGATTTTTATTTATGAAAACTACATACTATGTTTATGAAACAATTTAAAACAATTAGTATATGTATGTAGTGGTTTGTTATTGTTGTTGTTGCTGTCGGTGGATCGTCGCGCTGGCTCTGAGAATTGGCATTAGAGATCAGCTACAAGTGAAAGGACATTCTTTCGACTGCTTTGTACCATCGCCGTTCTACTGCTTTCGGTGGTTTCTTGCCCCCACCTCTTGCCCCATTTCTGCCCCACCTTCGCCGAGAGCATGAAATTCGTGCATTTCCTCGGATTCGGGTTTGCCCTTTGGTGCTGTATCCTTAATTTTAGGTTCCTTGGGCTCTGAGAGTTGCTTTCGCCGCGGCTTGCATTTTTTTAATGATCTCCTCGGTTGAGCTCCTCTTTGTTCTCCACAAAAAATGTATCGTATTTCTCAACAATAAATCGCGCATCATCGCGATTTATCAATTGATTAAATGGTTGGTTAATTTGGCTTTTTTTTTTTTTTTTTTTTTGAAGACACGTGGCACATGGCATAATAAGATTTTTTTGTTTGTCCACAATGCATACTAAGCCTCCTCTGTTCCAAAAAGGCCTTTAACGTGTTTTTGATGTTGTCATTGGCGAAATCTGTTCAAAAATTGCCTCACGCAAGGCATATTCTCTGGTTTCATTTGGAGCCGATACTAAAAAGTGGACTTGTGTAGACTACCAGATCAATGGCTGGCTTGGAGGTTTTCGACAAATAAGAGCATTTCACAGCGGTGAAACCTAGAAGCAACAGTGATGGCGTTCGGTGACTTTCGCATGGTATTATCAAGAATCTGCAGTTTAAATTCCACATCCTGTACATTCAATTGTTGCAAAGTGCATCCAAAGTAAATGCAACACCAGTTTCTCTGTGATGGCAAATGTGTTATCCTTAAAGGTAATGTAAGACTTGTAAATTGATTGCATCATTAGTTGTTTACCGGACCTACCTTGCTGTTAAAGGCATTGATAGTCACGTAGGCAGCTTCCTCAGTGACAGCATCTTCTTCGGACTCCACATTGGTATCATTGGCATGCTCGTGCCCATCAAGCGCATCCTCCTCGCCGTCGACTATCCACCGGGCGATTACATTAAAAGCACTGAATTCCCTCTGGTCGTTTGGAAGCAAACCTACAAGATAAATCTTCTAGAAGTCATTTCAAATGGCACAGATAAGGTCAAGGCAGTTTATCATTTGTATGAAGCAGGTAAACATTACTTTGCGCTA
The DNA here is from genome assembly GCF_018902025.1 of Drosophila willistoni. Lineage (NCBI taxonomy): Eukaryota > Metazoa > Arthropoda > Insecta > Diptera > Drosophilidae > Drosophila > Drosophila willistoni. The sequence goes on from NW_025814050.1 coordinate 8,454,915, forward strand.
GCCAGGCTTTAGGCCATCCACTAGACTGGGTATGGAGCTTTCGTTATCGTCTATTTTGGCTAATTTAGCCCAAGCCAATGGAGATTCAACTATGCTTTTCGCATGCAAAGTCATGTTCCTGGTCTGAGAATCAAAGGGGATCGATGAGACAATTGACAAAGATCCAGAGATGATTGCGCACTTAGAAGGGCTTGATGTTAATGCCACCTAGTGTAATCAATTAGTTTTTGTTCTGATCTCATTATTAATTTACTTTTGACTTACCTTTACTTTTCTTTTTGAGAACTTTAATTAACTGCTTGATAACACCATCGTCCACCCTTGTAGGTGGCAATCGAGTTGACAAACGAAACCAGCTGGAAGCCGCGATCCGAGGGGCAACAGGTCACCTCCCAACGTTCACCGCAGGCCTCGTAGACCACCTTAATTGGCTGGCCCGAATCACTGTCATGATTCTTAATATGCAAATCAATGTTAAAATTTTCCCCAGACAACTTATTGCCATTAAGGAACGCGGAGACGCCTTTTGTTGAGGCAGCCACATCAAACGAATGACTCGATCCAATTTTTCCATCTTGAATTTAAATAAATCTGGACAAAAGATGATCCTGGTAAAATCAGTGCCATTAAATTTTTAATCGGCTATTGAATAAATTTGTGATGGTATTCTATTTTTACTCACATTTGCCTCGGATGCTTTGCCCATGTTTGTTGAAAAGATGTCTTTCAGTTCAAAACAGTTTTGCCTTAGTCAAACTCCACGCACTTTGCAACAATTAAGTGTACTGGAAGCGGAAAATAAACTGCAGGCTCTTGAGAACATCATTAGAAAATCGCCAAAACCTAAAAGCCAGCCATGGATTTGGGAGTCGCTCTCCATAAGTCCAGTTTTGAGTATCGCCTGCAAACGAAACAAGAGAATCGAGTTCCATTGGGTTTGCTTCGTAGCGAGGAATCCTTCAAGTCTGAGGATCACTTGAAGGCGTTCCTTATGCCTTGCCTGAGGCAATTGTTGAACCAGATTTCACCAATGACAATATCAAAAACACATTAAAGGTCTTTTTGGAACAGAGAATGATTATTATGCACTTATGGACTAACAAAACAATTCTATTGTGCCAAGTTCCACGTGTCTTCAAAAAAAAAAAAAAAACCAAAATGAAATTATAATTTTGAAGAAATAACTATGAATAACTATTTAACATTCTATAAACTGTTGTCAGTCTTTCTAAACTCTGACACAAAAAACTTTGCTAACGAGATATGTACATACTGGTGTAGGGCTGCTCAGTCATTAACGAATGCACAACACTGACAAATGTTTGATTAAAAAGCAATCGCGTCAAAAGTAAAGATTATTGACAAAAGTCACTGTTTTCGACCGATCGTTTCTATAAGAACATTACGATATAGTCACCCGATCTTGATCAAATTTGGCACAGTCGTTTATATGAGTAATAAATTGACCAATTTCACAACAATAGCTCAGAAAATAACAAAGTTATTAAGAAAAGTCACTGTTCGTGACTTTGTCGTTGAAAGTGGTCCGATTTGGCTGAATCTGAGATATATGTACAACCGGCGCAGTATATACAAGCCTACATGCAGAACTCTGTAGCTCTTACGGTCTAGGAGGTGTTTGCGTTGATCCAGACGGTCGGACAGACTTGGCAATATGAACTCGTCTCGTCATGCTGATCAAGAATATATATACTTTATATGGTCGGAAATGCTTCATTCTGACCAAAAGATTTTATCTTTTCAGAATTAAACATTCGGAGACAAGTAGGAATTGATTGCATGTCAATAAACTAAATGCTGCAACTAATTTGTACCCTAATGTTTAGTATTGTTAGCAACTTTTGAGAAATTAGTAGAATAGCTACAAGTAAGATGGGAGCAGACAAATTTTATTCCAAATTTTTATACTGCTTATTCGGAATTTGTAAACTCGACCTAGCCGGTCAGGCAATACTGAAAGATAGTTGCATTAGGAATAATGCAAAAGAAAGCGGATTACCAAAATTTTGTGCAAAGCTATTTATATATTTCGGAATAACTTTCGGATCTTTTAATTTGCTGCATAAGAAACACCGCCAATGTCATAGTAATTATTATTTTACCTAGACCTATTTAAACAGAAAACAATATAGGACATCGATTTCGTTTTAGATAATTCAATTAAGTTTTTTGAGTCATGAATAAGCATTACCAAACACTATGTTTTTTTTACTATATTACGTATTCTACAACTTTTTTACGAAAGTAAGGGTAATTAGATGTTTTTTTTTTCTTATTCTACGACTTTTGGATAATTCTAAGTCTTCAAAACTTAAGAAAAAAAGTCGACTAAGTAAAAAATTTCTTAAAAAACGTTTCCTGAAAGATTTAAATTAAAATGTATCGTCTAATCCAAGAATGAGGTATTTCAGATAATGGTTCCAGCATTTAATAAAAGATAATACATATGTACGTCAAGAGTTTATTTACATAAAAAGATTTTTATTTATGAAAACTACATACTATGTTTATGAAACAATTTAAAACATTAATTAGTATATGTATGTAGTGGTTTGTTGTTGTTGTTGCTGTGGGTGGATCATCGCGCTGGCTCTGAGAATTGGCATCAGAGATCAGCTACAAGTGAAAGAATGTAGCGAAGTCTATGTATGTGTAGTATGTAGGATTTACTTGTGTTGTATCATTATTCGTTTTTGAAAATCAAACAGAAAATAAAAAATGGAATTAAAAATTTCAACCATATAAAAATGAAAAACCAGTTAATACGCGAATCCTCAATTTGGTTATACTTCTCGATTAATGTGTCGTATTTTTGTATCAGTATAATTATAAACTACTGTATGAAGTTAAATCTACTTTCGAATTAGCTTTTCACTCCCTCACTATCATCATGATTTGTTTTTTTAAATACTTGACAATCTTTATATGGATTAACCGTATATATGTATATATATTTGTAAATATATATAGAGTGGCCCTCAATCTAATAGTCTGAATCATCATCATCATCATCATCAAGATCAACAGCATCATCGTCGTCATCGCTTTCTACGATAACACGCTTCTTTTTGGCTGGAGCCTTTTTCTTAGCTCCTCCACTGCTTTCATCGTCACGTTGACGCTTTCCTGCTACCTTTACTGGTGTATCCTCTTCGGTATTCTCCGGACCACTGGCTTCTTCATCGCTAGCCGTTTTCTCAGCTCCACCGCCTTCGCCTTCCTCGTCGGATATAAGGAAGGAGTAATCAATCTTTTTGGATGCAGCACGACGTCCAGGACGTTCGGCACGTGGAGCTACATCCACCACTTCCATGTCTTCATCATCATCTGAATTGGCATTTTTTCTTTTACCCTTGGTAAAGTCGAGCTTCGACTGCTTCATACCATCACCGTTCTCCTTCTTTTGACGGGGTTTCTTTTCTGCCGGTTCCTTCTTCACTGCTGCTGCTTTTTTGCCAGCCTTTGGTGAGGTCTTTGCACCACCTTCGACGAGCGCATCAAATTCGTCCATTTCTTCGGATTTGGGCTTACCCTTTGGTGCTGCTTCCTTCTTAACTTTAGGTTCCTTGGGCTCTTTGAGAGTTGCTTTCGCCGCGGCTTGCATTTTTTTAATGATCTCCTCGGTTACCTTAAATTCAACATGCTCACCCTCGGGATCAGGGAAGACGTCACCAGTAGCACCAGATCCAGCAGCTGACTTGGCCTTACGACCTTTAGAACCGGCAGCACCCTTTTGTGATTTCAAGGCCTTGGCCGTCTTCAGATTGATGCCCTGTTCCTCGAGGCGCTCTTTCTCCTCCACTTCGTTCAGCTTATCTTCTAAAGCATCTAGATCGTCGAGCCAAAGCAATTGTGGTGTCTTCTTCATTAGATTATCAAGCTCACTTAATTTGGAGTCACGCTGCTTCAGTAATTCATTCTTCTTTTCCTCGGTAAGCATCCACATGGACATGCCCAGTAGATAATCGAATTTCTTGACATCTGTTAGCTTCTTAAACGCCTTTTCGGGATCAACTTCCTTTTTGACCTTTTTGCTACCGCTGGCTGCAGCCTCGCCAGCCTCTTCTCCCTCATCCTCTTCCTCGTCCTTTTCAGCATCTTCTAATTTAATGCTGCGCTGCCACTCCTTCACTGGATCTGGGCGGTAGCCACGCTTAGCTAGCTCCTCACACATAGCCTTGCGCTGTTTGTTCTCCACTACCAAAGTCTTTTCGCATTTCTCGAGAATGAATCGCGCCTGATCGCTAAGACGATCCGCCTGTGCTGTCAACTGACCCACCAAATAATCCTTTCGACGGCAATAATACTCCACACGAAGTGTGTAAAACTCCTTCAAGATGTCTATTGATGATGGGAATCGACGCAGGCAATTGCTTTGATCGAATGCGTGCATTTGATTGGTCGACAATGAGGACGTCAGTTTAAATACACGATAGAATCCTCCTTCTTCCGAACGGAGACGATTAAATTCACCCGGAGCGAAAGAGACAACAAATCGAACTGTGGTATCTGTGTGATATTCGCGATATTCGGAGACAACTGCCTTTACCTTATCTGTGCCATTCGAAAGGACTTCGAGAACGTTTTCCTTGTAGGTTTGCGTCCAAACGCCCAGAGGCAATTCAGTGATTTCAATGCGATCGCCGGGCAACATTTGAATGTTGCCTGTGTGAACATATCGACCATCAGAGACATATTCAATGCGTCCCCTGAAGTTCTTATACCATGGGTGCATTGGCAATGGATCCTCACTATTGATCATACGTCGCAGATTTCTAATAATTTCGCGTGGATTATGGTTGGCTATTTTGGTGGACCAACCGGTGCCAATGCCCTCGGCGCCATTGACCAAAACCATTGGAATAATTGGCAAATACCACAAAGGCTCAATGCGTTGACCATCATCGGTCTGGTAGTCTAGCAATGGATCATCAAGTGGATGATAAATTAGACGAGTAAGCGGCGACATCAGTGTGAAAATATAACGAGCGCTGGCACAATCCTTGCCACCAGTCAAACGGGTACCGAACTGACCTCTGGGCTCAAGCAAATTAATGTTATTCGAGCCGACATAATTCTGGGCGAGATTCACAATGGTCATTTGCAGGGAAACTTCACCGTGATGATAGGCAGACATTTCGGCTACTGAGCCCGATAATTGAGCAACCTTAACCTCGCGTTTATCATTCCTTTTAAAGCAAGTGAACATCACTTTGCGCTGACCAGGCTTTAGGCCATCCACTAGACTGGGTATGGAGCGTTCGTTATCGGAATTCGAGAATAGAACCAATTCAAGATTGATGAAATCCGAGTAGGTGATATGCTTTGTGCCCTTCGTGTAGAGATATCGTTCGGGTAGATTTAGTTGTTTGCGTCGCTTCACCTCGTCCATGTGATTGGTGAGCCAGGTTTTACGAGAATCGACATGCTTCTTCGAGAATGCCATCACAATGTTATCATCATCCGCTTGGCCATCGTACTTGAACAGTATGCGATGGCGTTCCATATCTTGGAAATACTCCTTAGCTTCCTTAGAGGTTGAAGTACCCAAACCCTTATAGTACTTTATATGGTAGGTTGCATGATTCGGTGTATCCATCTTCCATTCTTCGAATTCTGGCAATGAATAGAATGAGAGTTCCTCATTCTTCTTGGTCGCCTTCACAATGGGTGTAATGAACTCTTCAAGGAAGGGCAGACGCAACAGTTCCGGCCAATTGGTGTGTATGAAATTGATTAGCAATCCCTTGATGTGAGAGCCATCCTGATCCTGATCTGTCATTATCATGACTTTGCCATAACGTAATGTTTTTAAATCATCCTCGGTTAAATATTTCTTCTTATACTGCAATCCAATAATCTTGCAGAGATTATTAATTTCAGCATTTTCTGTGAGCTGTTTGAAGTTCGCCTCTCGCACATTGAGAAGTTTACCGCGCAGCGGGAAAACTCCATAATAATTGCGACCAATTACACCCAAACCAGAGACAGCCAACGATTTGGCTGAGTCTCCCTCGGTAAGGATGAGAGTACATTGAATGGAATTTTTGCCACCAGCCTCGTTTGCGTCTTCCAGCTTGGGTATACCCTTAATTTTGCCAGATTTTCTGCCACCCGTTTTGGCTATATCATTTTGGGCCTTAAATTTAGCCCAAGCCAATACAGATTCAACTATGCCCGATTTCGATACATTGGCAATGAATTTCTCAGACAATGTACATTTGGAGCCAAAACTTTTCGCCTGCAAAGTCATGTTCTCCTTCGTCTGAGAATCAAATGTGGGATTCTCGATAAGACAATTGACAAAGATCCAGAGATGATTGCGCACTTGGAAGGGCTTGATGTTAATGCCACCTAGTGGTATGAGATGATAATCAATTAATTAGTTTTCGCTGTGATCTTATCATTATATTACATTTTACTTACCTTTATTTTTCTTTTTGAGAACTTCAATTAACTGCTTGATTACACCATCGACCACATGATCAACATGCCGTCCACCCTTGTAGGTGGCAATCGAGTTGACAAACGAAACCTGCTGGAAGCCGCGATCCGAGGGGCAACAGGCCACCTCCCAACGTTCACCGCAGGCCTCGTAGACCACCTTAATTGGCTGACCCGAATCACTGTCCTGATTCTTAATATGCAAATCAATGTAATCCTTGAAATTTTTCACAGACAACTTATTGCCATTAAGGAACACGGAGACGCCTTTTGTTGAGGCAGCCACATCAAATGCACGACGCGACATTAGTGCCACAATATCCTCATCCAATTTTTCCATCTTGAATTTAGACAAATCTGGACTGAAGGTGATCCTGGTAAAATCAGTGCCATTAAAATCTTTAATCTGCAATTAAATAAAATTGTAAAAGTCTTTGCAAGTAATTTACAGCGTTTTATTTTTACTCACATTTGCCTCGGATGCTTTGCCCATGTTGTTGGCCCATGTTTGTTGAAAGGATTTCTTATACTGCTTGGTGGCTGTCTCCAAAGTGAAAGATGTGGAGAATATATTGCAGAGTTTCGCTCCATAACCATTACGTCCACCAGTTACTTTCTTCTCATCATCATTGTAATTTGAGGAGGTCAACAAATGACCAAAGATCATTGTCGGTACATACATTTTTTGCTCCTTGTGCATAGTTACTGGTATACCCTGACCATTATTCCATATGGAGATGACATTCTTCTCGGCATCAATATCAATCTTAATCGCGTTCATTGACTTATCGCGCTGCTTATTATCGGCCGCATTTACAAGGATCTCATCGAATATTTTATAGAGTCCTGGCACAAAAGAGATCTCACGTTGCACCATACGATTGTTTTCGAAATCATAGACCCACATTAGCTCTTTGGTATACTCAACGGAGCCAATATACGAATCGGGACGTAGTAGAATATGCTCCAATTGGGTCTTCTTCTGATACATCTGCTCGATGGACATTCCACCAGATTTTCCGCTACCGTTTTCCATTCTGTCACTACTTTCGTTAAGCTAAAAATATACAAATTGCCAAATTTCGTTATTAATGGGTTTTGTTTGCTATCAAAACTGATGGAACTCTTCTTGATAATTCAATATCAACATAGGGTGTAATATTCGGAATATTGGACTGCATCCCACATGCTTGATGACCTTTCTTTGAGATTGGCTAGTCTTAGGGCCTAGTTATAGGTTATAGGCTACAGTGAAAACTCCCGTAGGCGGACCAGTCACGCTTTTCAATCATTTTGTCCGCATGCGGTAACGTATTTTGTATAATAATCATGCTCAATGGCTGTAAAATTTGTCCATCTACAAGATGATCCGCAAATAGATCTTTCACAGTACATTATCAACTTTTTGACACGCTCCAAGATGTCTGTGGGTATAACCATACTAATTAAGCCAAAGTATTTATAATTCTCAAGATTTTAATGAAGACAATTTCTGATGAAGATCAGAATATAAATTCGGAAGCGAAAATGGAAAAAATATTAAGTAACGTTTAGGCCAATTGTTGATAGCTCTAGAACTTAATGATTTCATTAACCGTTAATTTAAAATCTAATTCTATTGAAATTAAACGCGGTTGTTAGTGCATGGAGCTAATATTAGACAATTTTCAAAACTCCATTACTATTACTTAATAATTTAGGCAATTTATCACGCTGATACCGAAATATAATATGAGATATAATATGAGACAATATAAATGAGATCATTATTCTATATAATTTTAATAAATCTATGATCAATCTCTGATGAGGAGTTTTCACTGTACTGGGTATTGTGTTTAAAACATTTTCTCTACTCTTTCATAATGTTCTTGAACAGTCAGCAAACGCGCGCGCACACTCGTGGGGTCAGGGGTGAATGGGGGACTGCATCAACCGAAAAATATGTAGGGCTATGCAATAGATGTCTTTTAAAATTTTGAAGCGGCCTATGAACAGACATACATATTTATTTATTTATCGTTTTGACTGTACTACAGTTTTAGAGATTGTTGTAAATTTCGCTGTCGGCTTCGGCGCGCCGTCGTCTAAGACCGAAATGTGTATATGTAAGTCGGCGGCATCGGCAGCCAAACCGGCAATAACTTTGCAGTTAATTACAAATTAATATTGAGACAATTATATGTATTTAGCACTATTGAAATCCACTTTTAATTTATATTTTTTCAAATACTTCTGTCTTTTCTTCAACTTGGACAATTAAATTGCGCATATTTTATGTACCGGCAAACGCCATTTTTAATTTGCCAAGCAAAGCGACGGGAAAAAAGAAGCAAAAACGAAGCAAGAAAAGAAATGTATAGAAAATGCCGCTGGTTATGTATACCAAAAATTGGTTAATTTCGTAATTTGTTGTTATTAATTTCATCTGTTTTCTTACCTTAGAGATAAAATGTACAGTTTTTTTGTTGTATAGTTTTAGTTGCCGACGCAAAACTAAACGCGGCACAAGAAGCGCTGAAATTTTTTGCAAGTTGAAGACGCCGCACTGCAACAACTCGCTAAATACTTATACACGAGTTGAAATGCAAAAGCTAGCGTTTCAGTTGGCTTCTTGCTATTATTTTTTCTACTAGCCTAACTCTTAAGTAAAAAAAAAACACCCACACTTAATATATTAATTTTTTTCTTTAATAAATACACTTTCAACTTACAACACAAAAAAGCAAATACAATGCAATAGTGGTGGGAAGTCAGTCGATGGCACCTTCGATAGACAGATTTTTAACCGCTTTTATAGAGTGGTCCCATTATCGTTGAATTGTCATCTCCAACTGTTTTTACCCGACTCCCACTAATTTTCCCGGTATTTCGTTAATTAGAGTGACCAACTATTGCATTCTTATCTACATCAATTTACACATGCGCGCTCAAGTCTTTACGGTTAATTTCAAAAAGTGAGTAACAACTGCACATTTACACTAACTGATGCTGCAGTCAGTCAACATGGCTAATCAAACAGGTTTCCCCTTGTCAGAATCTGACCTTGGCCAACAACTTGTGACGTCAATTTTGTTGACTGCCTCAAGAATCAAGTTTCACACAAATTGCATTTTTACGATTCTGGAAGAAAAATGTATTCCATATCTATGTGTGTATGTAAGTATATACACATACATTTCCACTTAATTGGCTAATTAAGAACTGAGATAACTTTTGCCTAGGAATGCATTGGTCAATGGAGACACAAAGGCAGCTCAATGAACTTCCTAATTTCTTCTCTTTTCGCTTCGCTTTACGGAAACTTGCTTTTCTAGTTCGTTTTATTAATATTTCACTCTCGCTTGCCATTACATACCCTGAGAAGAGTATCTACACTTTTAATATTCATCAGGATCATGGAAGTTTTTCAGTTAATGAACTTTTTAACAATACTGACTAGATCAATTATTTGTACATATATGTATTTTACAAATTATTTTCTAAACAAAACGTGATATTTGTCATTTTTTTGGATTTTGGACTCCCTGAAAATCGTAAATTATATAGAATTTTTATAATTTCGGCGAATAGAACAAAGAACATTCTTATCTTATAGGTAACAAATTTCGAGCATTTTTTAAGCATTAAAACACCATAATGTTATTTTAATAACAATTTGTAAAAAAAAAATTAATTATGCTTTCGTTTTAATGATAACCACAAATACTGAGAGTGTATTTAAAATGCAGCATCTTTTTTTCAGTTTTTTTAAGATGATTATCAAGTAAATTGTAAATTATCTCATTGTTTTTTTGCCAGACTGGTTTGACATAGTCGATATATGTATACATATGTATGTACATTTGTGCATAATACTTACTTATATTTTTCTCCCATGTTGTCTTGTGTTCTAAGTCATAAAAAGTTCTGTTCTAGACGATCTTGAGTTCAGTTTTAACGCGATCTTTATGCGGCGCTGTGTGTTTGTTGCTGTGACGGAGTTTCATCCATTTCGCTTCATTTATGATATTTATTTTCGTTTTGAGAGAGTTTTAAGTAAAAGTTGAATTCTCGAGAGTGTGATAAGCCGCAATTAAACAACGAAACCATTTCATAGATAAAAGGTGTGTATAAATTGGATTTAATTCATAATTCTATACTGAATCGATCGTAAAACAAACGTTACTTCTCATGAATATTTATTTTTGAATCGTAAAAAAATAATTATTTGAAGTTACACAACCCATCTTTAATTTCAAAACTATCTGTTTTAGACCAACACTTTCTCGCTTAACCAAGTTGCTAACATTCATAAACAAAATATAGATTTTTTTAACCGAATATTCGCCACATAAATACTTTTACGTTTTAAAACAAATTGTTTGTAAAGTTAATATTGTATGAAAGGACATTCTTGAGAAACATCTATTGAATAAGCCAAAAAAGTTATACATTTTATTTAAAGGAATCACACTGTCACACACAGTTTACAAACTTAATATAAATTTTGAACTCAATTTTATACACGTAAATTTTTAAAGAAATTTAGAAGAAATTCTAAAGAAATATTGAATACATTTGAAAAAATTATAACAAAAAATCCAAAAGTTTAAATGATTAAAATATTAGATGTTCTTCTATTATTACATACATATGTACATATGCATATAAAACATAATCATACATATTAAATTATTCTGTTTTTTAAATCTTATAATGAATTTCCATATAATGTGGTTAACAAATTCATTTTTGTCTTAATGCAATAACATTTTCAATATGTTTTTTTCCCCTGATTATTAAATAACGGAAAAACTTATTTTTTGGGGATTTTCCCAAAAAACAATAAAATATGAAAAAAGCCTTATTATTACCAATGTAACTTATTGAAGAAGTCACGTTGGGCGAAAAAAAGAATGAAGTTACTAATTATATTAAAATTATTCTCAGTTTCCTATCAAATATTTATAAAAATCAAGAGTTTGATCTTATAAATTAAAAATAAAGAGCTGAGCTCAATAAAATGTAACGATTTTTAATAAAAATATTATAATTTCTTTCATATTCTGTATACTGAGGTTTGTTTTTCCTAGTCTGACTTTATTATAAAGAACTTTAATTATATGCACCCCCATTTAAAAATCATCATATTTTTCTCATATTTGTCATATGTAAGTGGATTAACAAAGTATATTTACATTTTATACTACAATAAGTAGATCCAATTAAGTCATGAAGTATAGTAGTAGATACCTTTCATTATCTTGTCTAAAAGATACAATTAATACGACAATTAACTACAATGGGGTAATACATATTTATTAGTATTATGAACTGCAGATCCAAAAATCAAAAACCAGAAATTATTTTAAGTTGGGTGCTAAATGAATGTATTTGCACTTGGGTGTGAAGATTGACGGGGTGTTGGCAAAAGGTACTTAATATATGCACATGTATATGTACATGGGCGTAGCCAGGAACCGCAATTGTGGCAACACCCTCCTAATATATACCATGACTAGTAATAACTAGCACCAAATGTATGTATTTATATTTATATTTGTAATCAAATATAAAATATTTAGCAAAGAACCTTTGCACAGCTGCAACTTGCACTTTGAGACACACACAGGGAGAAACGTGCTTTTTTGGAGAAATATTCCAGAGACCCCACCACGACCCCTGATTAGATCCGAGAATCATCGACCGCAATTTGTGGCGTTATCAGTGAAATATTGGAAGCCAAATGCATGTACATATTTAGTTCGAGTTTCGGGGCAATGGCGAGGGCAAGTCTGGTACTGGAACTGATAATGGTTCAATGGGTTGCTAGTATTTCTTTTTTTTTTTGTTTTTTTTCCGTTATCACTTCATATGGTTTATACTTAATATTTAATGGCACAATACATGTGTAACGACAAACAACAACATCAACTTATTTTTCTTTGTTGACTTTTTGTTTCATGGGATTGAGAACATTTGGTTTGGATTCTCAGTTTCAAACTTGAAGTCGAACAAAGCGCGACAGAAAAAATTTCTAATCCATTTGATATTTGGAAATCTAATAAAATGGTAAAGAAAAATCTTAAGCAATATTAGAAACAGCAAAAAAAAAAAAAAATAATAATAGATAAATTAAAAGTAAAGTGAAATAAGTTGAAAATGATCCAATTAATTCATTTATAAACAATATAACTAACAATTCTACTTGATATGCCCACTCAATGTCAATGTCTCTGAATGTTGGGATACGTGAGGTTAATTATAGTGTATTCCAAATATAACAACAACAAAAATAAGTGTACATTTTAATAAAATGTGTTGTGTTTGTATTGTGAAGAAAAAGCCTGCGAATAATTTAGTTTTACTTAGTAAAACTTGTATAAAACATTGTGACAAGTGTTTGTTGAGTGTAAAAACATTTGTGATTCATTGAAATTGGATCATCTAATGCCTATGGGATAGCCATTTCCATTTTTTGCCATTCTAAAATTCAGTAACAAATGTAGTGCAAAGCGGAGGGGTTGGTAAAAAGGGAGGCCCTGCACTGAGATACTTGGATATGGATTTTAACAATGTTTTCCAAAATATACTTAGATAAAATGTGGTATAAAGTGATGCCTTGATCTTTTTTTTTTGCGTACATTCATGTTTTTATGTAAATTATTTTTTAATTTTTTTATACATTAAAAGGGAAATTAAATTATTTCTTACCAATTCAGCTACTTGTTGTTTTTTGTCCATTCTCAGATAAGTTTAAAATAAAAAATTCACTAAAAGATATCAATAAAATAAGCCAATTTAACTTTACTTCTTCTTTTGTAGTTTTTATTTATGTATTGAAGAATACTTAGATTTGTAATAATATTCTGATTTTAAAAGATAAGGTAATTCAGATTGTAGATTGTTTGAATATTAAATATTTCTTAAACATTTCTTTAATTAAACCCATTTCACAATTTCAATTTCTGATTATACATATACGAATTGTTTTGGAAACGTCTTTCTAATTAAAGTAGTCATAAATCAGCTAATTTTCGGATCATAAATGACAAACTTTCCTGGGATAAAATGGTATCCTAATCACGACTCATCTTGTTGTCACGGAGATAGCTCAACATTTTTTTATTGTACTTTATAAAAATCAGAGTTTAAGCCTATGCAAGGATGATTTTAGTGTTTTTTTTTTAATGAAGTATGAAAATAATAATTTTTTAATAAATAAGATGGCTATAAGTGAACGTATCCATTTCATTTCTGATGCAACAATCTTCCAAATACTGTGGGATTTTTGAAATTGTTTTTTTTTACCCAGATAAGCTAGAATTTTTCGGGTAATTAATTCCCCAAATTATCCTTTTTAGATTGAATTACAAAGTTATCAGCAATCAAAAATGTTTTTGAACTTTGCATAATAGGTAGAAATTCTCTAACAATACTACGAGAACTTTTTCGAATTTCTAAAAAAACAAAAAACCAATCATCGATGTGATTATTTTTATTTATTCGCCAGACTAATACTAACCTAACTGGTTCTCGCACAATGCCCACCATAGAGCATAAGTTGAATATAACCGAGGAGGAAGTTCCTGAACACATACGCCGCATAGCCCAGGAGCAGGGTGAATGTCCAAAGACCAAGCAACAGACAATAGAACAATTTCGAAGTTATATTTTAGGTAAATTTAAAGTTCAATAAATGATTGTAAAAATGTCTTACTAAACCAAACATTTCTTTTCGAATAGAGCACAATGAATTTCAATTGCATCGTAATGATGATAAATTTTTGGAAAAATTTTTACGTGCCCGTTTCTGGAAGATTGAAAATAGCTATAGATTGGTAAGATTTCATATTGAAAGTTTATCTATGGGTACTTAATATTGAAATTCTAAATTTATAGCTGAGCAACTATCACAAGTTTCGTGAACAAAACAAAAACTATTATGAGAAAGTCCGTCCCTTGGACTTACGTCATTTGGGCGATTCGGATATATTGACAGTCACACCGTATCGGGATCAACATGGTCGTCGTATACTTATCTATCGTTTTGGACTTTGGCGACCCAATCGGGTTAATGTAGATGATATATTTCGTGCCACCATTTTATTGCAGGAGCTGGGTAGTTTGGAACCCATTTCACAGATAGTGGGTGGCGTTGGTATCTTTGATCTGAAAGATTTGGCCCTAGAGCACATTCTGCATTTGAGCCCAAGTGTGGCCCAAAAGATGATTGCCCTCTTAGTGGTGAGTAGAAAGAAAGCCTTAAATGTATTTGTTTTTAATTTCTTATGATGTTTTCTCAGACATCCATGCCTATACGTACATCTGCGCTTCATATTGTGAATCAGAATTGGGTGTTCAATACCGCTTTTAGAATTTTCAAGCCCTTCCTAAACGCTGCAATGAAAGAACGTCTCTATATTCATGGTAGTGATATGAGTTCACTGCATAAGCACATCAATCCGGAACATTTACCCAAGCGGTATGTAAAGATTTTCCTCTCCTCTTAAAGTGACCTTCCGCTAAACTTTTTTTTCTTTTTCTTTTCTTTCAGATATGGTGGTTTGCATGAGGATTACTCTTATACATTGTGGCTGGACATGATGGAACAGCAGTGTGCGGGTAGCGGTGTACAGAAGGAAATGGAACAATTGGGTTTCATATTCAACTAACCATGGACTTGCATTTATTTATTATGTCTCGCAAACAATTTTTATATAAGAAGGGTAAAGTAGTGAATAGCATGTTTTTAACTCACTTGGTGTTATATTTTTATAAAAAATATATATGAAATTAACTACTTTTTAGATTCTGTGCTTAAGAATTTCATTTTACAGACATCTTTATGTTTATCTCTAGATATTCTTGTTAAAGTGTTCCATTTCAAAATGTTAAAGTAGGTCGAAACCATTTGCATTCAATCCTTAAACGAAATAATTCAGAAATCTGTTTCATTGCCAATTTTGAGGTTAGGAATAATAATTTGAGGTTAGGTTCAACATGAAATTTAATGCTTGACACATTTGCCGAACCATACAGCCGCACACATCGTAATATGGCCACATCATTGCGAATGGGGACAATGACAACTGACTGGAAAGGCAATAACCAAATCAAATGAGGAAACGAGCCCACATGGAATGAAAATTTGTTCCGGTCAAGTCGGCGACAACAACAACAACATCAACAAGAGGAACGGGACCGACGACGACATGTTCGTTTTATGTATTTTATATGCAAAATTTTCTCAAAGTGGAAAAGGACAACTATCTATATTATGGTAATCGAGTGTTGGATAACGCATAACGCATAAAATGCAGTCGGAGGCCATAAATATGTTTGCACTCGCACAGTGTGAGATTTCTGCTATTCCGGTATGCCTTCTGACCATTACAAATATGTTTGATATTTTTTATTGGCATCCCATTGGCCTATACCCACACCCACACCCCTGACCGGAAGTTGCCGTCTGTGCCACCAAAGCTGACAAACAAACAGTAAAAAAAAGTTTCTTTCCTTCACCCCATCCTCCCCCATCCTCTTGTTGTCCTTTTGCTCGATGCTCGTACATCTTTTTTTTATTTTTTGGCCTTTGGTCAACGATAGTGAAATTGATTTCTGTTGCTGCCAAGGGGTCCTGGTTTGTTGGAGCGGGGGCGCCAGGGACACGGCACTGGGGCTTGGTGGTCGGGGAGGGTATCGTCATTTGTGCGATTAAAGCGACAAGATTAAAAAATTTATTGCGCAAATATATGTATATGTGGGAGGGTGGGTTAGGCCAAGTGAGAGAGACAGTAGCATACATATATGAACAAATACATAGCCTACATCTGGGAGGCACGACCAATGTCCCGTTATTAGTTGGCTTCTGGTAACACGTGTGCAAGTGTCTGTGTCTGTGTGTGTATATGAGCGGATCCCCACGTCAAGGCCGAAACTGGGCATATAATTTATGACATTAGAACTAAATATATTCGTATTTTATTGAAAAAAAATAGAAAGAATACAAAAAACAGAAAGGGGGATTCCCATCTGCTTTAACTTTAACTTGCGTGACACATGGCAAAATGGATAAAAAAAAAAATAAAATAAAAGCGTACAGCAAACCTGAATTTCCATAAGCATTACAGTAAAAATGTTTCTTACTTTCAGTTTGAATAAAAGATTTTAAATTAAGAAGTTATAAAAAATAGTTGAAAATAGTTCTCGCCATGAATTAAGCAATAGGCAGTCGAAATACCTAATTTTTAAATATAATATAAATTATATCGATTTGGAATGTTTTGTGGGTAAAAATAATGAAGACACGGAGACAACTTTCCAGTAACCATCTAAAAATGTGTTATAATTATCAAAAATTTAAATCTTCAAATGTCTATAGCATACATTAGGTGTTAAATTGTACAAGGACTATTTGCTTACATGAAAAGGAGTGAACAAACGAGAAGTCTCAGGGGTCCAACTTTTTTGTTGAAGATATTCATCCTTATAATTGCTAAAAATCTATAAATAAACAAATCTTTAAGTTTAAAACTCTATTAGTATACCTCAAAATTCCTTGGCCATACTTTATACATGTATGTATGTATGTATGTGTGTGTATAAATATAAGTAAGAAATCATTTATCAACTGCCAGGTCCTTCTCCTACTATCCGTGTCCATTCTTGGTGTCTGTGGTAACCAGCTAGCCATAACGAGCCACCATTTATACAGTTTACACCTTCGCCTCTGGCAGCTGTAGCGGGTGGAGTTTGGATGCTTGGTAAGTCAACACATTGACAGCAAATATTTCAATTATTTTACTTTGGAATCTTATTTATGAACCTCATCCGACGACGATGACGACGACGACGACGGCGGCGATGACTACAACAACGACTATGGTCGACCCCTGACCCTGACTGGTATCGAGAACTTTGCGTTGTTTACAAATCGCTGGCCATAATTTATTTGTTCTGGCTTGTTTTGTGTTTTGCCAGGCCAATGGATAAATGATAAACTGCTGTTCTTTGTGATAAGCAGCGACTCACAGTCCATCCCATAAAAGGGGCAGCTGAGTCTGCAAGGGGAGTGAGTGAGCTCATTAGGCAGCAATTACAAAACAAACGATTGTACGAACGAACGATACGTTTGGGCTTCTGTTAGGGTTGCTGCCGTCATCACCCTCTCTCTATCTCCCTCAATAAGGAAAAAAAGTCAGGTACGCTGTCAAAGTGTCAAGTTGTGAGTGTCAAACTGACAGCTGACATGCCGGGGAAACACCCACAAATGTGTTGTATGGATAATATGGTTAATTTTTGAGTGTGAACTTGAATGTTGCCAACACAGAGACTACTGACTATTTGTGAATCTCGTTCTATAAATTTAAAAGGTTATTATTATTGACTATTGAGGGGAAAGTGAAAAAGATTCTATTATTATTAAGATAGAAAAATAATCGTTTGGGTTGATGTGTTCATAAATTCCCAAGTAAATTAAATACAGTAGAATCCGGTCATAACGACGCTCAAGAGGCCGACGATTTTTGTCTTTATATCCGGAAGACGTAGTAATCGGAGGCCCTTTAATATAAGTTTGTATTGGGACCAACCAATCACTCATCGAACTTTAGTCGCTATAACCGGAAGCTCTTACTTTATACTTTACTTTATACTTAAGACTATGAGGCCTTTTGATTTTTTTTGATTTTGATTTTTAATATATATCGAAACCAATCACCTTGGGAAGATAGTGAAATGATAAAACAAACTGCATAGAACACACGACAAAATCTATTTTGAAATCATACCTTTATTTTTAACAATCTTACAATAATCTGAAGGATTCTTTATGAAAACATGTATAAAGTACATTTTTAGCTTTGAAATTTTTCTTCTCGGTTAACTCTACTGAAGAATTCCCCATATATGTAGTATAAAGAATAAATATGATAAAATCTCTAATGGAGCTAAAACGACCAAGAAGAATCAATACTACAACTCAAAGTTAAAGATCTTGAGAAAGAGATGGAGAAGTGAGACGAGGTTTTGGTGCAAAATATTTACGATCTGATGCGATTTGATGCTGTGATCTAAATGTACCATCTCGACAAAAATTGAGTTGGAATAAACAACGTCCAAGCATTATAATAATTCAGAATAAAGTGGTTCTAGTTTGAGATTGCACTGTAGATTCACCAATATTTGCTTGGCATGCAACGAAGTGAATTCTCAGCAGGTGTATCACATTTTGCTCCATGGCAATGCACAGCTTCCATTATTATTCGCATCTCTTACATGTCATTAAACTCGCCCAAGTTTGAGTTAAGGCGAGGGTAAATTTCAATACTCTAGCTGATGCCTCCCGCTGACTGCATCTCACAGGCTGAACGATGTGCAACCAGGAAGAGTGGGAGGAAGATTGATACCAAGGACCCGGGTTGGTTTTGTGGTAGAGAGACAACAATGTGTGATTTGCGACAGGGAACATGTCAACGTGAATCGATATTTTCTGTTGATTTACCAGAATTTATTTGTGATAAAACACGACTTTACTTCATGTTTAAAGTGCACTCCAAGCGATCATCGGGGCAGGGCAGCCCTTATGAGGAATGGGTGGAGGAGGAGGAGATGTTCCTTGGTTTGAAGTCGACTACAATCAATCAATCACATCACATGCCAGACTGACGACCATCTATTGTATGTATGTACCCATGTGCCTTTTAATGCTGCCTAATCCGGCGTAATAAACATTGTCAACGCATATCAGTATATGCGGGAACGAATCAATTGAAATGCAATTGAAAAGGAATCGCATGCAAATATTTGTCCTGGATTCAGGTTCAGACAATGCTCGAGGAGCAATCGACATGACAATCCCAAACGACTTAAGCAACGAATTAGTTGGGCAAATGAGAAAAAAAAGAATTGTTAACGTAAAGAACTGGCATACTTTTAGGAATGAGGGTAAAATGCAAATATGTACATACAAATGATAGTCTGTATGTAGGTAAATATATATGCCATAACACGTGGCCGTGTTTGATTCTCAGGGCAAACTACGCCTGCCATTCCCTCCCATCTCCTGCCCAATTCACATTCACCGAACCCTGTTTGCCTCAGTTGATTATTACAATATTTTAATTGGCTGCGGATAAATATTTGCGTTACCTTTAACCCTTTTTAATATGCCTAAGTGCTGGCTCACCTCATCCTCATTCCATTCCATTTCGTCTCTGACTTTTCCGCACTGCAAGTAAATAAAAAGAAAAATATTTAATAATCTGCCATCGACTGAGAGTTTTCCAACCACAATATCCATAGAAATTTGTGATTCTATTTCCTCTACTTGAGCGGATACTTTTACTTGGGCTCTATCAACTTTTTGTAATTTAAAATAAGTATTTTTGCTTACATATTCATTACGTTTTAAACAAATTAAGGTGAAAAAATAGAATTTCCTTTTGCAACTTAAAAA
This sequence comes from Drosophila willistoni, assembly GCF_018902025.1. Taxonomy (NCBI): domain Eukaryota; kingdom Metazoa; phylum Arthropoda; class Insecta; order Diptera; family Drosophilidae; genus Drosophila; species Drosophila willistoni. Next base: position 8,474,821 of record NW_025814050.1, read on the forward strand.
TGCATTAATTGAGGTAGGAAACTGCTTTATACAAGGCCCAATTACGATTCAATGTTTATAGATTTTGCTCTTTTTAGTAGAATATACGGAGACTATGTTGTTTTTATTTGATTCATTTTAATAAACGCGTAAGGATATACTTAAGCAAGAAGTAAACAAAAGTATACAAAATCGTCGTGGTATTAATACATTTTGGAAAAGCCTTTTAAATTTCACAAAAAAAGTAAACAGTTCTTAGAGATAGGTTTTTAAACTATAAATTGCTTACATTTTAGCCAATTTATTAGAAATTTATCTATCTCTTTATTAATAAGAAATGTTGGTTTATTAAAAATATACGTTAGTATGCTGGAACTTAGAAAATGTGGAAATCTTTTGCTGATGTGTAGAAATGTTTGATTATTGAGTTTGGTTATTCAGAAAGTGGTTTCTAATCAAATTTTGGATTTTGGAGATTTGGAGATTTTGAAGAAAGAACCATACATGGAATTAGGGGAGTTCTTGCCACAATAGGGCAGAGGATTTAAACATTTAGATATATTGGAAAGCTTAAGTTACATGCGGATAACGCACAGGCATTATATAGAAATCTGTAGAATCAGAACCATATTTAGGGATGGTTAAGGTGACCTATTGCCACGGGGAGATACAAGATACAGGCCCCACATAAGGCGGGGAACAAACGTAAACAGAGAGCAATAGACAAAATTAAAAATGTCATTTGAGACCAAATTTTATTTGAATACTACATAGATTGAAAGAGATAATTTTGGAATCAAATTATATGCCTTCTTATATGTCTATGCTTACATTCTCTAATCGTCAAATGGCAGTTATAAACATTTGGTAAATTTTATAATTCACTCTGAAAGAGTATAACAAGAACAACAACAAAAACACAAATGGAGCATGCCAAGGATAATTCGATTGTGTTCAATTTAATTTTGACAAGCTTCAATGGCAACCCAACTGGGCGGGGGGTAAGGACTGACTGAAGGGCTGGTTGGGTGGGTGGGTACAGTCAGTTGATTTGATTTTGTTTTATGTTTTCCTGCTGGCAGTCTATACTATGTAGTATGTATTTTATGCCTCCCTTTTTCTACATTCTTCTTCTTCTTCTTCTTCGCCCAACTGGGTCTTGCGGTGACACAACAATTGCGGGCCCAGGCCATGTGGTCGGAGTAAAGGGATGAAGAAGTGTAGCCAAGGGTGGGGAGACTTACTAGCAAACTTTTTTTGTGGTCAGCTTTGTGTGGCTTACCAGTCGACAGATTTCCTAGGGACAGTTCTTAAGTCATTTGAGATTTCTTTTTTTCTGGGTTATTTGGCTAAAAATTAGTTTTCTTTATTGAAATTGAGGCTAAACAATGGGAATATTACTTAAATTCCAATAAAATCCAGGGGGAACATCACAAGTGTTTCTAGGGTTTAATTTGTGAAACTTTATTTCAATCTTTAATGCATTTTTGTTAGTTTATTCAACGTTTTTAATGTTATGCATTTTTTGGAATAATTTTTAATGTTTTTTAAAATATCAGTAGGTAAAAACCAGACATTAGAATAAAAATTGTGCACTTTTTAGAACTTTACGAATCGAAGAGGAACTTTTAAATGAATTTGACAATTGTTTTTGAGAGGCAATTCTGATTCAAATATGTAAAGGATAATCATACATATATCAAGCGTAAAACCTTTATTAAAGATTATATACTTATAAGTCTTACAACTAAAAATTATTTACTTTCGCCATTGTATGCTTAAAAATGCCCCTTATTGAGGGCGATGAAAACTATCTAATTGTTATCTGATTTTAATAAAAATTATAGCATTGGACGGAAAATTGAAGTCACTTTTTTTACATACAAAATTTAGAATACAAATTGTATGGTATGGAGTTTGTCTTCGTTCTGAAGAGTTCATACTTTTATCTGTAATATTAAAGATTTTAGCGAAAACCTCTTAGGTATTTGCCCAGCCAAAAATTGATGTATTTTTGTTGATTTTTTTCCTGTAGAATAAACGGCGAAAGCTGAGATGTCCATATTTACGGTTCATAATCCGAATACAAAAACTAACTAAATATTGAAATAAAACTATAACTGGAAAATTGAAAACTTCATAAATTCGTGATAAACCACGGGATAAACAAATTCCCAGATATCCTCACATATTTCCATATTATTTTTATCATAAGTAAGTTTTAAAGTTCTTAAGAAATTTTAAAAGTTCATTATAAAGGCCAATACCAATTCTACCAATTATGTAGGAATAATCAGTGCAACATCATAAATTCATAATAGGAATTTATATGTTTAAATGCTTATTTGGTCAAAGATATCAATTTGTAACGTTATTTTCTATACTTTCCATATTATATTTGAAATTCTAAATATTTATATAAAGTTATCTAATCAAATTTCTACTGTTTACTGTTGGCCCACACACTGCAAACACCCACACACACATACACACACCCACACCCACACTTCCATACATATCTATAACAAACTTGTTGCACAAAAAATACTAACATGACTAAAGTAGCCTCTCAATCCCTCACAACAATATTACATCATAGAAATCTGTTTTTGGGCAAACGTAGCCAAAACATATCAACAAAATGAGTAAGAACAAAAAAAACCGTACTAGCCGACATAATGATACCCTGCACTATGTATAGGAATGAATGTATGAAAAAATTCAATTTTGGGGATAAATTTTTGTCTTTATATGTTAAGTGACATGATATCTAATACACTTTTGAGGCACACTGCATATTGTCTAATATATTTTAGAAATATAATCTTTTCACGACTTTTAATATACCCTTTTCTTCGTCTTTGGATAGAAGGTATAGAGAGTAGCAGAGAATATACAAATTAAAAATAAAACAAGGAAAACTCTCAACGCCCATGTCCAGGAGGAGGTGGAAGAGGTCTTCATGTCCACTTTCTGCTGGCTCAGCAAAGTAAATGCACCTGTGCACTACCCAGAAATCCTTTACAAAAAGCAAACACACAAATACAAAGGTAAGCCACACACAAACACTCACACACACACATTCACAGACACAGGAGGATGCCCTTTTTTTTTGTTTTTTTGCTTATATACCGAACCAAAACAAATCGAGCGACTTATCAGAGCTAAAATATCTACCATTGAGTTATGCACTGGAAACTGGAACAATGGATGCTGAGCCCATATAGTCAGGGCAGGATGTGGATATATGTATTGGTGGAGATCTCTCAAAACCTCTCTCTCTCTCTCTATCTCTCTTTCTCTATGTCTCTGCGCTAGGTGTCTCTTCCAATGCGAGCGCCAACCAAATGATGGCCCATCCATGGCAATATAGGAATTTTCTGTGGTAGTTGCTCATAAATATGCACACGCATACAATCATAGAAAGCTCCACATATATACACATACATACATAAATACATATATATGAGTAAGTGGGCGGAGCCGTAATAGCAGCATAAGGTGTATATGTATGTATTTATGAATGTATGTAGTTATGCGTATGCGTGTGTGTGTGTGCCATTTTTTATGCACTCTCCATGGCAATTCAAAAACGCCTACTTCAAGAGCTGAGACAACAACAACAACTACAATAAGAAGGAGAGCAATTCAACCACCAAAAACGGGACCCCAAGCTGTCACAGCGGGAATTGTATGAGCTGGGCAGGTGGTCGGGGGTAGAAGAAGACAGGAAGCCAACATAAAAGCAAAGCTTCAATGTGCTCCTGCACAGTGGGCCTTTAATGAAAGTAATTTTAGAAATCCAAAACTTTATTCATCACTGTACGTTAAGGAAAATTAGAAGCACTTGAATTCGTGCCTGCAAAACTTTGTGGAATACAAAGAACTTTTAATGTTTATCTAGTCTTTATAAATAATACATCTCCATTTCGTCAAAATAAGTAGTTAAGCCAAATAACACACAATTATTAAATAGTTTAATACAAATTTTGTTGAAACCATAAACACAATTTTTAAAAATTTACGAAACGAACATTTTTTTGCTTGTCCGGATTTCTTTGTATGCTACTGTAGGCGAAACTAGGACTGAAATCGGCGAACTTTGCCCCATAAAGTATGCAATATGCTGGACAAGTTTTTATTATTTGCAACGAATTTGTAATCTTTCGTAACTTAAAAATTGTGTTCAATTTGTGTTTGCATTAGGTTTTTTTTTTGAATCCATAGAATATTTCAAAACTTCTTTTTATGTTTTAATATTCGAATTTTCGGACTGCTTATTGTATAGTTCTAAGAGAAAATTCCTCTCATTTCCCCTTCTCTAAGTCCCCCCATGAATAACAGTATTACTTGCTTTTACGCCCTTTAGTCCGTAGACAAATTTTAGCGACCTAAAATAAAGTTCTAACAAATGACTTTTTTTGAAGCTTCTGAAATAATCAAATTTATGTTGCCGAGACTAGAATTTTAAAATTATCAAATTGACAATTTTTCAATTAAACAAACCTTTGAAATACATTAGTAATAAAGAAAAAAATGATTTATTAAACTAAAAATTCTAATAAGCTAAGAGCATAAAACGTGAGCTTTGTTACTGAAAGCTTGAATTTTCCTTGATTTACTTTATTTAACTGTAGTTCTCAATTAGTTTTAACTCTAAAGAAAGACATTCGTGGTTCTTAAATTCCCGATGCAGTCGCGTACCTTTTTCATCGTGTTAGAAGTAGGTTAAGTCGGCAAACCCTTAAAACCCTTTAAGCCTAAGCTCTCAGCTCTAAATTTTTAATCAATTGTCATATAATTTAACTAATAGTTTTTGAAAAATTTGAAGCTTAAGTTCTAAGCTCTAAGATTTTAACCATTTGTCATATAATTTAACTAATATTTTTTGAAAAATTTTGCAATTTTTTAAGTTTGAATAAAACAAATAAATATAACCTAAAAAAAAGTTTTAAAAAAGCTCATGGTCAAAGACTCTTAAGCAACATAGTTGCAAAAATTTTAGCACAAATTTTAACATAGGTATAGCATAGTATATAGAATCGTAAAGTGGTTTGGCTTACATGTTATTGAAAATTTAAATGGTTTTTGTGCTTTTTGTCCATATTTTGTCCCACTATGCGAAGCCCCAAACAAATACAAAGCTTTGTCGCTGCTCAGACACACACACAAACACACCAATACAAGTGAGAAATGAGAGCAGCACGAACTTGAAAGGGTGCTCTGCCAGCTTTCCAGCCAGGAGACTGAGCCAACCAGCGAATGGCGTTCAAGCTGCCGATGCCGAAAATAACGTCGTGTTTTATTTGGATTGTTGTTGTTGCCATCGTCGTCGTCGTCGTCGTTGTTGCCGTCGCCGCGACTGTGGCAATGCGCGCGTCGCAGCCACCCTTCCAGTCAGGCCAACGCCAATCTAGCCAAGCCATCATCCGTAGAGTCCAGAAGTGGTCTCAGTCGCCACCGTTAACTCTTTGAAACTAGACGCAGCGAGCGGCAAAAAATCAGAACAACAAACAACATACAAATAAATTATATTAGAAGGAAATTAAAACTCGGGCGCGAAAAAAAAGCTGGAAAAAAGTGCACCGGGGAGAGGATAGAAAGAGAGAGCGAGAGAAAGAGAAAGCAAGAGAATGCTAGTGAATTGTGTTTGCAGAGTGATCAATTGATAGAAAAGTGACCAAAATATATATATATATATATAAAAACGAAAATCAATATAAAGAATATAGGTTTGACAAGTGCTGACCCTTCCCTCACCATCTAATCATCTGTTCAACACTTGACCCAAACCAAACCCCCCTTCCCCGCATTTGGAGTGCTTGGGTTCTTGCATGTAAGTCCCGAGCGGCAATCCAATGAAAATGGAAGATCCCACCATAGCTGACACATATGTGCAGGACTTTGATCTGCACCACCTGGAGGTGAGCGCTGGCAACAATCAGTCGGCATTAGCAGCAGCGGCGACAGCAGCAGCAGCGGTAAGTGTTCCTCCCATTGGCCATGTGAAGCGTGAAGATCACAGTCCACCACAGCCGGTGGCTGTCAAATGGATACATGGCGAGGCATCGGCCCCAACCGACGAGCCAAACGGTCCAGAGGCGGCGGCACCTGAATCCATGCCTGGCGGAGCAGTTGTAGAGGTCGCCGCATCGCCTCATATTAAGCTGCGCTCGTTTTCCGGCCACCATCAATGGCACATGGATGAGAGGAGATTGCAACCGTTATCACCGCCACCCGAACAATATGGTCCCATGCCGGGACAAGCCATTTTGGTCAATACATCGTCTTCCTCAGCAGCTGCTCCTGGTGTGCCCAGTGGCGTGCCCTCCACTCCGCCAGAGACGCCGCCCGTGGTAGGCTCTCCCACCGGTAGCGGCAGTTGTCCAGCCCAGACCTATGCCCATCATTATGCACATGCCCGGACACCTGCCTCATCGTCATCGGGAGCTTCATCAGCGGCGGCGGCAGCAGCAGCAGCTGCAGCACCGCCCGTCGTCAATCCCGGACTTAGTCATGAGATGATGTGGCTGACCAATTCCATACGTGCCGACCAACAGCCTTTGGATCTGCGGCCGTTGGCATATTCTCAGGAGGAGGCGGACGAATGGGATAGGCAGAGAGATTATGCCGCCTTGCAGGCTGCCGCTGTTCATCATCATCATCATGGTCAACCGCTAATGCAGAATCATCATTACGGACATCCGCACTCACATCCCCATGGCCATCCACATCCGCATCCGCAGGTGCTAATGCAGCAGGCCAAACATCCGACCTCTCATTTGCATAATCTCGAGCTCACTCCCATCAATATGCACTCGCAAGCACAGACCTACGCCTCGGAAACCCATATGACATGTGGCTCTCAGATCCCCAGCATTGGCAGCAGCAGCGGCGGCAGCGTTGGCGGCGGAGGCAGCGCCGGTGGCGGCAATAGCTGTGTCCTCACCCGTTCAGCCCTCCAACCATTACGTCCCCTGTCGGCGTGCTCTTCACGTTCCTCCACCAACTCACCGCGAACATGCTCCGGAGCCTACAGCAATGCAACGCTGGAGGATTGCATCAACGATGACATGCTGACCACTCTAACGGTTCGGGAACTCAATAAGCGACTCCATGGTTGTCCGCGCGAGGAGGTTGTGCGACTGAAACAAAAGCGTCGCACTCTCAAGAATCGTGGCTATGCCCAGAATTGTCGCTCCAAGCGTCTGCATCAACGCCACGAACTGGAGAAGGCCAATCGTCAGCTGAATCAGGATTTGCATCGCCTCAAGGTGGAATACTCACGTGTCTGTCAGGAGAGAGATGCCCTCATGCAGCGCCTCCAGAGAGGAGCGGGTGCAGCTGCAGCGGCAGCGGCGGCGGCAGCAGCAGCAGCGGGAGATAGCCAGAGTTCGCCGGAATTCTATCTCTGACGGCAATTAGCAGCGGCCACCTCATCGGCGTCGTCATCGTCGACATCGGCGTCGGCGCCATCCTCGCATCAACACCAGCAGCATCGTATGGGTCACCATCATTGGTCAGCCCAGCAGCTGGTTAACTAAGGGAAACTAAAGATAAACATTGAAGGTATTTTTTTTGTTTTAAAGAGTTCGTTTGTATTTTGGTTTTCAATTTTAATTTCAACGTTTCCACTTCCTTCCAATTGCTTCGATACTATATCAATATTTTAATTGTGACAATAAATTTTCGATTAACCTTAAGTTTTCCATTAAGTTTGAATAATATGTTAGAAGATAGAAGTTGTGAGGCCAGAGGCGTATTTAACTAAACTTCAAAGTTAATATTAAATAATCGATCAAAGTGCAAACATTTTGAATAATTTTTTCGATTCCTGTGAGCTTGGAAGATCTCTCTTGAATTGATTTTAAAAGATATCTGAAAATAAACTAAACTTTATCCACTTATAAATGCCAAATGTGAATTGGCTAAAATTCTTAAATATTTTAAATATTTTTTCTTCCACAATCACATATTTAATCCAAAACAGTTTCGCCCCCTCTGCATTTGGACTACGCCCCTGAAATATAACTTTGTCTGATTATCAGTTTAAATTGATTAAATAGTTTTGAAATTGTATAAAACAAACATTTTTACAGCTTCTGATTAATAATCGCAACATTGTATTAAATATGAATAAAACAAAAAGCAAAAGGCAACAAAACAAAAAGAACAAAATCGAAATTAATAACTAAAAATAAAATAAAATAAATAAATTTACGAGTTAGTAACACACGCTTATTTGTTGATTAGTTCTAGCCTTAGTTTTTCCTAGTATTAAGCGAGACGACAAAGAAGAATATAAAATATAAAACTATAATATAATAATGTAATATCATAGAAATCGGAACAAATAAATATAATTGTAAATGATATTTCAGTTTAAACCTCACCCATCCCAACACTTTGCCACGCCCCACGCCCCATATCCCCCACGAGAAGGCAATAAGAATGAAATAAAACAAAAAACTAAAGGTTGTATTATGTTTTAAAACCAAATAATTTAACAAATAAAATAAAACTCCAGAGAAAGAAATGATTGTAAAAAAACCGAAATACTTACGAACCGAAAATCCTATACAAATGTAATAAGAATGAAAAAATGCAAATTCAATTGTAAATACAAATATTTAAGTCTTCGAAAATGTAATAAGCAAAAATAACGAAGAAAATTCCAAAAGTCTCTTGAAGAATATAAGATACTGATTACCAACAATTGTGAGTAGCTTTTAAGTGTGCATAAAAAAAGGAAACAAAAAACCAAACAGAAAGTTAGTATTAAAAATAAACATATGAAAAAAACTGTAATAGAATTATTTTTTGATTTTTTATTTTTTTATGGATATAAAAACTTTGACTCCAAAACTCTTTGAGAATTTGCTCCAAACTAATGCAAGAATGATGCAAGTTTTGTTTCTCTGCAAATTTAACAGGTATCTAATATTATTTTTCAGATTTTTAGCCATATTTTGTCATAATAATTGGTGAACTTTGCCATATAGGTAAATTGGATAGGATACATTCAAATACATCAATTGAAACTTTATTACCCAATAATCCCGACAAAACTACTTTATCAATTGTTTTATCTAAATTTTTTTTGATTGTTCATCTTAATGTATCCAATTACCACTACCCCAGGACATTAAAGAAAGATGTTTTTCATAATTTTAAGTTCCCTACAATTTCCTATGCTATTATTATTTGTTATATTGCAATAGATCAATTATGACTTATTTTCTATTAAAGTAACAATAAATTCAGCAGGACCAATACACTTTAGCAAATCGTACTTTCAACAATCTCAATAAAAATGTGTAGTTAAAAAAAGTTTATGGATTTATAGACTATAAAAAGCACTTTTCTTTGAAAGAAAATCAGTTGATAAATTTAAAGAATTGCTATTATATTTGTGTGAGTTGTATGTTTCTGTAAATTGTTAGAAAGAATTCTCAAGGACTAACAAGTAAAGTCACTCCAGTGCAAATCTTTCGTTCGCATGAAATAAATGCAAGGACAAGTACGCTTCACTACAACAAATTCGGTTGTAGTCCTTTTTTTTTTTGTAAAATCTAAGTAAAACGATTTCGATCTTACACTTTGTCTCTTGTCGTTATAAATAAATTTATTTTTATTTATTTACAATGTTATTTAACATATTAAAAGTAGATCGAAACAAGAAACTGCTATAATGCTTTCAGTTGAGGGAGTTTTTACAAGTAACAAGTTTCATGCGATTCAGATGATTCTACAAATTTAAAATACTTACACTTACTGTGGGATGTTTTATTATCAGAACAAAACGAAGTGTTTTTCCCATATCTTATATTTTCACAAATATTAGAAATACTATCTAGAACAGAATCGTCAAACAATAGGCGAAGTAACAATAAATATGGGCAAATGACTTCGAGTTTTTTTTTGATTTTCTAGAAAACGAATGCTTGTTTAAAGTCAAAAGTTTTCACCAACTGTGGTAGTACTCAAGTGTTATAACTTTTAACCTTTTTTATAATAAAAAGGCGTTTTGATATAGTTTTTTTTTTACTTTGAATGCCTCTGAATGTCAAGTTCGACACTTGAGAATTGTCCATATGGCATATTTTTGATGCCTGATTAAAGGGATAACTAATTTAATCACAAAATTTTACTACATCAACTTATATCTTTGAATAAGATTGTCATATTGGTAATACGCATTTAGCTTTGTTAGCCCAGTTAGAGATTTCCAAAATCACCCTGTTACACTTTCAGGAGGGCATAGAAGATACAGTCAGTTCCTAATGTGTTGGCATCCCCGATCAGTTGCATTTTAAAGGTGTTTGGGGGAAAAAGTAACACAAATTTAAAAACTAAATTCAAATTAATTCTTGACATGATCTTATTATACAATCATTTTTTCTTGTATAAAAGTTTTTTTTATTTCTATTTTGCCAAGACAAATCCTTTAGTCAACGTTTTATTTACACTTTTAAAATTTGGGAAATAATTTTTAAAACATTTTTAATCCGCAATCCACACTATTCCGCTTTGTTTCTGATTCTTAAGTTAAAAGAAAAAATGATTGCTAAAAATTTCAAATTTAAATTTAAATATATTAAGTTGGTGGATAAATTATATTGAAATAACTAAATTGAGATATTGAGAATTAAAATTGAAAAATAAAAATTAGTTTGAATTGTTTAGGTCTAAAAAATGATTCATTCGGAATTGGTTTAAAATTCTGTTCTTAAGATCATAAAGAGGTGATCTCTATCTGTATATCGTTCTGTTTATCAGATCAACAGTAGTTGTCATTGCAACCTAAATAAAATGGAACTTGTCCGGTTGATTCTTTGGAAATCTCCTTTGTGTGGTCTGTCGGCATTGATAAAGCAAAGAGTGAACTGGACCATGGGACCACCATCAGCAACAGTTTAAGAATTCGATACATGAGCATAAACAAAGCCTCATCCTAGGGTCCAGCTGAAGACCAAGACCAAATCTTGACTTCAAGTCGATCACAAAAATTGTGTCAACAAACATTTCAAGTCGCGTAACGGCGCAGCAATCTTCATGAAGCGGTTCGCATTAAATTACATTCATAATTATCCACATTCACAGATTCCAGATGGAAGATCAACAACTACCATCCCATGCAGCGAAGGCATTCAGAGATTTGTTTATAAGATGCGGAATGACTAGGCCCTGCGAGGACATAATTCGGCGTAATTCGGTGAAGTTCAGACGTTCTATAGCTTAAGCCCCTCTCCGGCATTTGAAAACAGTTTTCATTCATTTTCCTTATGCGATGCCAAAATTTCAAATTGTTTGTTTTCATTGCAGTTGATGTTTGATTTGATTTTGATTTGGTTCTCGTTTTAGAATTTCCTGCCTTCCAGCTAAATTGAGTTTATGTAATGAGAGTGGAAACAACTTTGGCGACAAATTGTGCAAGAATTTATATCGAATGATGGCCATCAAAAGTGGCCATTTTAATTTGATTTCTTTTTATGTATTTAGATATGTATTTATGCTCCACTCGGCCAGCAGGAAGTGTCAAGTTACGATTTCTCGGTCATGAAATTGTCGCATGAAAAACTTACAAACAAAAACTCATACATATAAACAGACACACATTCACACACACACACACAAACACTCATAAGTTTGTATAAAAGAATAAAAAAAAAGAAACCGAAAATGAATACTACAAAGAAGCTACCAAATGGCGGAATCAAAAATCATTTAGTTTGATGGCTTTGGCAATTTATTGATACAATTTGCGTATACTCTATGATTCAAGAGTTTCTTTTCTTATAAATGTTTGTCAACATTTTTGGAATGGACGATAATAAAAAATATGTTTAATGATTTTTTATTTGACTTATTGCTTTCTAAAAACGAAAATTTCTGTTTAGCCCAATCCCAATCCAAAATACAAATTTAAACCTTTTGATTATTGAGTGTGTTTGAAAAATGAGCCTAAGACCAGTTTTCAAATGCATCCAAAGATTTTATTTATAATGAAAATTGACAAGGCCCAATATCGAACATCTTATCTTGAGCTAAATTTTTTGTATACCATTAAAATCAGTTCAGAATTTTATTCGCCTTTTTATAAACATAATATTTTTAAATTAAAAAATTTAAAAATTCTTAAAAATTATATACGTTATTCTAGTAGTTTAATAAATGGATTTTAATATATTTGATTTTTAGATTATTATTTTTTTATAATATTTATTTTTATTTGCTATCTATCCTAAATATTATATTAAATTTCGAATATTAGCTTTTAAACAAGATATAATTGAAATAAAAACATTTAAAATATTGAAGAAATTTGAGACTTGTAAATTTGTAAATTTAAATTTACCCCTTCTAATATTTAATAATAGTTATTATAACCAGGCAAGCACTCAATCAGTTGGACAGCGGCGCCGTCGAACAGACATGGCTCCTTCTTGTCCGTGAAGGAGCTCAAATGGACGTGCAACAATTTGACTGCAATGTGATCTGTCTGAGTGCCAGACAAGACTACAAATATTTTTTTTTTTTGGTGTATCAGGCTGTCGATTTAGTTTTTCATATGGACTCTATATCTTGAAAAAGTGTGCATTAGTTTAGATCTGATTTTTAACTTTACAATTAAAGCAGCCGAATTAATAAATTTACTATTATAGAAAAGTATATCTGAACTTGAAAAGAATGATTTTGAAAAGAGTTTACAATCCTTATTGGTTTGCTATATCATCAGTTGATTCGCAAACCTTAAACCCAAATAAACATTTTTTCTTTGGAGTTTGTTGCAAGTTTATAAATTGTTAATGACTCGTTAATTCCGTGTTAATTCCCAATAAAATTCAAATCGACGGAAAATGGGTACGTTAAAATCTATGTTTGAACCAAAAGTTACCCTAATTAGGCAAGACAAGAAGAAGACAGCAACTTTACTTTAAAGTTTAAACAGCAACTAAACTTTAAAGTTTAAACAGTAAACATATAAGTATACTTTTCAATTGCCTACTTTACGGGACTAACTTAATTTTTAGGATCACCTTTTTCGTTTATTTTTAAAATTTTGTAATTTAAGAATTAAAATGTTTGAAACTTTTATTACTTGACATGAATAATAAAAAAAAATAAACTAATAAAAATTAATTATTATAAGACTTTCAGTATTATATAGAGCTGCATATAACATTCCTTGAACTCTCTCTCACTTATTGCAATTTCAGGTCAAGTTCTTTGAAATAAATATCGTCATATTGCATGGAACGGAACAAATTAACAGGACATTTCTATGTAGTACCAATTTAACTATGGGAGACCTAGCAAGAATAAAAAAAACAATTTTTAAAATTCATTGCTGTTTTAAGATGTGTTTTAAATTTATTTACTTTACCTTTTTAGCAATATGGTTTCCTGTAACTTAAATTCCACGTATCTAATCAAATTGTTTTTAAATTTTCATTGGCTTTCATGGTTTTCACATATTAAATATGTGCATTTGTACATTAGGGTGTCGTTTAAAAATTAAGTGGCTTTTAATAACGATTAACATAATTTGAAGTACCATTATCCAAACCTCAAACATTGAATATACTTATACTTATGTATATATGTATACATATATCAAACTTTATTTGGCCTTTGTATCAAAGTTTGACGTCAAGTCGCTACGCTTTATCCTTTAATACTTAACTTTCAAAATCATATGAAAAATAAATAGGTGGTCCTGCTCGGGACGACTTTTATAACGTTTTTAGGCTTTCTTTTAGTTATTCGAGATCATTTTCATCCTGATCCACCATAGTACCACACACAGATACTGTTGAGTGATTTATGTTATTTTCAATCGAATATGGTCTTTTATCTCAACTTTCATGAGGACTTAACAGGCTCTGACTATGCCAGTCGATGTTAATCAATAACTACTAGAATAGTAAACCACATTTACGCGCATTACTTTTTTTTTTGCCAGGGACACCCTAATGTACAAACATATATTACTTATAGTGACAAGAACTTGTAAAAACACCACAAAGATTTGTGGTTTTTGTTTTAAATAAAAAAGTTCATGGCTTTATTTGAGAACACTTTTTTATTGTTAATATTGCGCCACTTAAAAATGACAGTCTTTGGGTCTCATCTTTTGGGGCATGCGACAAATTTCGTTGAGTTGAAGTGGCTTCAAGTGCAGTTTAAACAATAATTATAGAATCTTGATGCAAATCGCTTATGGCTGAGAGGACTTTATTGCCATATCCTTAGGGCCAGACACGAGCGTAAAGTGGATGCCAAGGGTTTGGCTGGGCTGGGCGGGGGCAGTCAAGTTAAATTTATAGACAGTGACAATGACAATCGACATTTTGGACGGGGCAAGGCATAATCAGTGCTTAGGGGCAGCAACTGGACAACAACTGGTTGGGATTCGATTGGATTGGTGTTGTCACCGTTTTTGATTATGCTCCGCACTTTGGATGCTTTTTATGCCTGCACTGAGACGTGTGACGACATTTGATGAGGTCGCTGACGGGTGGTGGTCGGGGTGGAGTGAAGTGTTGGTGCGTTCTTCTTTTTTTTATGATGTGCCTCAAGTGGATGAGACAACGACGAGCGACAAGCGACACGGTTAAGTGGCTGCCATCCCTGCTATTGCCATACCCACCTTCTTTTTATCTGCTTTGCTCTGGTCTGGTCTTAATTCAATCGATAGTTCACACATGTAATCGCATGGACGGCTGATTGGGGGCTTCCTGCTTTTTACTTTTACCCTGCTTTTCTCTTGGTATTCAGGTTTGCATGCCAAACACGTAGTGGCGACATTGAAGAAGGCTGCGGCATATCGCCGGGTATATTTTATATATGGGGATGGGGGGTGGATGTTGTTCTTGTTGTTCCCGTTTTGTGATCTGACTTTAACCTTAAATCGTTAACACATTCTGGCCTGGTCATTCTGCCAACTCATTGAACTCATTCAAGTCAGCCAGCCAAGCCAACCAGCCAGTCAGCCACTCATTAGCCTAATGAAGAGTCAACGAATCGTTTGCTGGATCCCCTTCCTCTTTTTGGGTCCTTCAAAAGCTCATTAGTTGCCCTGTTTGCTTTGTTCTGTCATAGGAAACTTTCTTTAGTTTTCCTTTTTTTGTTTTTGCTACAAAATATGCTCGTAAATCTCATTTTGGCAGCGATTGAAAAGGAACAAATTTATCGCGGCAAAAAAGGACACAAGTGCCAAAAAGTTTACGAAAAACTTATCAATCATTGACATATGCGATGGGTTTGGGGTGGGGAGATGAGGCCAATCTATAGATAAATATATTCTGCTTCTAAACTAAATAGATGTAGATATTATTATATACTTGTTAGTTATTTAGAATTAGGTAATTCGTTTAAGTTTGGGGGATTCGTAACTGTTCCTTAATATACAAACATATATGGAAAATGTATTTACTAATTGTTACTACATTTAGTTGACAAAAATTGTATATAATACTACTTTTCTAAAACAAAATTCCCCAAAAAGGTCAGCAAATTCTTAATCTCAGTTTTTGTTTTATTTATTTTCTTCAATAGTTTCTAGTGTTTATTTTGAAATGATGAAATATAAAAATTTTCAGATATAAAATAATCTTGATACACCTTCAAAAATATTATTAATAGGTATAACCATTATTAGAAAAAGCATTTTTAAATTACATTTTCCTTAAGTGAGAAATTTTTGCTTAGTTTCCTTAAATTGTGAGTTCAGTGCAGTCTGAGTCGAAACTAAAACTGAGTGGATATTTTAATCATAATTCAGGGTACAGCTGTCAAATCATAGTAATACAGAAAAGACAATACTTCTTTTTGACTTAAAATACAGATTCTGCAGGTTAAAACTTATGTCATATACAGTGAAACCTCGATTTAACGAACTTATGTGGTTGTAGCGAAAAACTTAATAAAAGGAATCCTTTGTAAGGACCCTTGAAAAATTAATAAAAACATAAAGCAAATGAAAAGATATAACGACGAATTATGTAAGACCTCTTAGATTCGATATATCGAAGTATCATTGTACTTGATTGGTGATTGGTAATATTCCTTTCTGATTATATAAAATATTTATAAAATCTCCCCACCATTATGTACCATCTGCCAATCAATCTCAACAATTGGCCATACAATAAAATTATAATAAAAAAAACACTTCTATACGAAATGAAATTTGACCTATATTCATGCCCCACCATATTCTAACTTTAGAACAAGTGTTAAAAACTTAAACATAAGATATTTTATTCTTATAAAATCTAAACTAATTTATACCAACATAGCCAAAAATTTTAACAGCTAGTACTACTCTAAGTTAGTTAAAGTATTCATGCTAACCTATCCGCTTAAAATAATAATAAAAACAAAAAATATATTGACTATATTATGCCGAAATGAAACAATAAGAAATATTTAATTTATTTGGAATTAAAGTTTTTAAAAAAATATTCATTAAATTGTATACGAATTTAATTTTGTCTCTATCACGTGAAAAAATAGGATACAAAATCTCTTTAAGTTTGGTATATTTAATATTGGAAACTAGTTTTCAATCATTAAATCAAATCTTTAATGTGAAGTCCTTGTGCTCTCTAGTGTTTAAAATTATTTCCACACAATTCTAATCTTTGCATGAGCATCTTGTAGTAGTCCAACAGACTTCTTTACTCCATGCTTACCCCGCGCCTAAGCCCCCATCTCCCATTACGCTCCATGCATACATATATAGAGACGGAAAAAATCCTTCTCCATTGTCTTGAGTTTTTTTTTATTTTGTTTATATTGATGGGCTGTTTTGCTGCTGTTTTTTACGACTTCACCCCAATTCTGTTGAACGGACAGCTTCATTCATTCAAACGTACACACATCCATCCACACACACACACATACACTTAGATGTATCCTTGCCCATGCATTTGTCGCTGTCTTTGTCCCCGAGGCGATTTTCATACTTCCACTTCCGTTTGCAATGTATCTTTATCGTTTTATACCGCTTCCGTGGCCTTTAGATTCATGTGTGTGTGTGTGTGTGTGTGCGGTATGGGTCAGTCAGTCGGCGTCGCATAATTTCCGTAATGACCAATGATATAAATGGAACTCATTTGCCAGTTGCCCGTAAATCGCCTCAACTACACACTCCCCCCTTCAATCTTGTTTAAGGTCTGCAACTTTTTTTTCCCCCCTTCAATTTGAACTCCTTTAACATTTGTAATAATAAATTAAATCACATTTCGGCTTTTCCGATTTGATTTTTTTTCTTTATTTTTTTGTCTGTTTGGTCTCTCTGGTTCATTGGCTGTGGGCCATAAAAATAGATACCAACCACGAGAGTGAGAGAGAAACATATGAGGCATATGAAGACATTTGCCTTGCCTTGTCTTGGCCCATTCCTATTTCCGTAGCATTACAAATAGCTTGAATTTGATTTTGCCCTAAAAGCTTTCATTCTCTATATAGCCAGTAGATGTGGGAAGGGCGCAACGGAGTGTCCACTATTTATTCTGGGGCAACCTTCGGCTAAGAAGGTTGAACTAAAGACGACCATTCTTTCGTCATGCCAGAGCTAAAAGCCATCATAGCCATAGCCATAACCAGGTAGCGAAGACACAGGTGCATTTTGGTTTTAAAGGTTTTTTTTCATTCGTTTTTTTTTTATTTCATATTTTTTCTGTTTTCTTGGGTGTCTTCTTTCTGCCGATTTGACAGATTTGGTTTTCTTTATTGTTTTTGGGTTTGTTGTTTTTTGCATTTTTTGTTTTTGTTTTGTTTTTTTTCTTTTGGCTTATGTAAAAAAGCATAAAAAGAACTCAGATGAGTAATGAGTACACTTGTACATAATATAAATATACATAAATGTATGTATGTACCTAAAATGTATTATAATGTATATGGTACTCAAATACATATATTACTTTTAAAAGTATCATTAGAAATTCTTAAGAACTTCAAAATGGAATGTTTCTGGCTTGGTTATCTACAAACGAGATAAGCGAAAGTTTTTCCTTAGAAAGGAATGATAAGAATTGTGTGTTGATAGGTGTTGAAACCTAGATGCTGATCCCAGGGGCGTTGTCATAAAACGGGCAATTGATAAAGGGATATTTACCCAAAAAGGACAGAGGGATAGATTTTTGACTATGGCAAAGTAAATGTTTATGCAAATTCCTGATCAGCATCAACTGTCGAAACGGTTTGCCCATTACTTTTTTTTTTATCCGATACTCCTTGTAAATACTGACAAAAAATTCATCAAAATTGAGATTAAACTAATCTAATTTAATTTTGAATTAAATTGGGCAGCAAGGCAAATGTATTCGTTTTTAAAGTTTTGACAAATATGTGTCATAAAATATAGGCGGACTAGGATAATTTTACAAGGCGAACTTTGACCCTTCAAGCATGCAATAGGCATACATTTTCCAGCTTATACTGTAAATAAACGAATCTAATTTTAAGTTTCGATTCACAAGGTGTTAAGTTTTGCACTCTTTTCAAAAGCAAAGTATATTTACTTTACCATAGGATAGAACTTAACAAAAATACAAATTCGGAGTGAAAAAAGTGAAAAAAAAGAGACGTGAACTAATTATATATGTTTGGAATGCTGGGAAAAGAAATGAATTTTAAACATTTGTGAGCAAATTTCCCTAATTTTCCCCAGTTAGATTCGACTATCCATAAAAACAATTAGCCTATCATAACTTTCTATCAACATTTTGTTAGTCCTTTTATACCAAAACGTTAAAACTTATACTGACATTTAAGACAATAAATTGACTTTCTAGTTTTACCAGCTTGTACGGTTAATAAACGAACCTAAGCTTCATTCTATTAACAAGGTGCTGAATTTGTCACTCTCTTAAAAAAAAAGTATTCACTTCACAATAGGATACAACAAGGTCTAGTTATTTTACAAATTTCGACAAAAAGGATGTGGAATAGTTCCACAGTAGTACTAATTCAGTCGTAAGTACAGTGAAACCTCGATGTAACGAGCATCGTCATAATTAAAAACTCAATTCACTGAATTTTATGTTAAGTCTCTTTAAAAACATTAATAAGTAAGTACTAATAAGTACCAATAGCGAATGGCTAGATGTAACAAAGAAGTTTCTAACTGTCCTTAAATAAATTATATTAAGTTTTCACTGAATTTGAATTGAATTTTAACAATACTTCTGGCTTCAAATTGGTTTCTATTTTAAGATGAGCCTATGAATATAATGAATGGGTTGCTTTTGAAAATCTAAATCCTTGGAATAAAAGTTTTTAAAATACCTTGTCTTGAATTATATATTCTAGCGAATTTGCTTGACAAAAAATTAAAAAAATTAATTTAAAAATTTTGTTTAGTACAATTAAACTAATAGTTACTTGCATCTTAATTATATAAAAAATACAGGAAGTCATCTCTATCGGCTCTTCGAAATTCAATCCATAATAAATATATACTCATTTAAAAATCTTTCTTTAAATCATCTGCCTATATGTATAGACATGTATCTAGGTGGTAAAAACAAATCTGTTTTGTATTTATTATGATTCAAAAATCATGTTCTGCTTATACAGAGAGCTACTTGAGTTACTCCGAAATATGTACAACAAGCGTGGGAACATAAACAATGGATTTCCTCACGTACATACATTAAAATTTATTTAGACTGAACAAAAACAAAAAAGAAATAAAAAATTGTAATTATTATAAACACTAAATAAATAAATAATTTGAAAAGTGATGTTACAGGTCTTGGAAGTTCCGCTTCTGTTTGGATCCTAACAGCTGTAGCTACAAACAAACATACAAATATGACAAGAGTAGTGAGTGATTTTGTGCTGATTAGAAATAAAATGAAATTATATGGCGATTGCAAAACTCAGGCCGCACGGGGAAACGGGGAAACGTCTCTAGACTGTAGAGGCATACACTAGCTCGTGTCAGCACTCTAGGGTCGTCTGTCGGTCATTGAACTGAGAGAGCGGAAAAACTGCAAAAAAAAAGAAAACAAAACCAAAAAAACCTGCAAAAAAAAAGTGATTACGAATACGTTTTGCGTTATTGCATTCAAGTTGAGTCTTTCTCTGTACACCTCGTCGTATACGTATTTATATATAAGTATATGTAACTTCTATATAGAAGTGCACGCGCAGTTCTTCTTCAACGCATTAAATTGGGGTTACTATTAAATTTATAATTTTTGCAAAAATTTACCAACATATTGTTATCAGATCAACCAACTCGAAACGACAAATTGATTTTTTGTTTTTCCAAAATATGGGTATCTTTATTTCTTTAGTCTTTTTTGCTGACTTTGCACAGAAAGGTAAAATAAAAAAAATAAAAAACAACAAAATCGAAAATCATACGTATCAGCATTCCGTCTTTGGTCGTTTAATTTATTTATTGTTTGCTATAAAATGCAATTTGATGTTTTAATTAATATTAAATTACATTGATTCAATAATTATACAATCTATATAACAATTCAATTGCAATATGCAATCTGCACTAACTGTACCTGTTGGGCCGTGGGCCATGGTTATATGAAGCTATATACATATATGGATGTATCTGTATCTTTCTATAATTTATGCCAAGGCAAATATTTAGCATACAAACACACACACACACACACACAGAGCTTATTAATTAAGAGCAAGAGTGAAAGAGATACAAACTTTTCCCCATTTTCGAATGATAGCTCCTCCGCGCTTCCTTCTGCTCCGTCTGCTTGGTCTTTCCTCCTTCCTTTGGATGTAGCAAAAATCGAGAAATCATAAAAGCGTAAAATCGAAATGCCGCCATTTCGTGGTGGCTGGCCAAAAACAACTGAAACTTCCTGCGTGTCGTCTAGCATGTCGAGTTGTGTCAGTGTGTGTGTGCCCGTTTGTGTATGTCTTTTCGTTATACCCTGTAAACACAAGTAACAAGGGTATACATAGTATCTAAGTGCACCTGTCGTTTTATTGGACTATCTAGTGGAAGTTTGTGAATGAACAATACGAATTAAGGGATAATGGCTTAGGATATTGGAACTTCTTCTTATTGCCATTTGTTCAAGGATAAAAGTTTGGGATATTGCAACACTCCTAATTGCCCTTTATCCTTAAAAGGCACAAGCGTTGCCACATTACATTCCTTAATACACTGATCCCCAAAAGCGTATGTATGTACAATGGTGGTCACAATACTAACTCACTTTTTATTATCCTTCTTCAACTTATCGAGACTTGTGGAGATGCAATTCAAATCTAAGCTTAATCCTAAATTTGGGGTATTTTATTTACCAATTCTTGACATACATTTCTTTGGAACGACAGCAAATCGAAGAATCCAAAGAGGATCAAATAAATTATTTCCGAGTGTAGGAAATTAGACATTTCTTACGTACAATTTTTATTAGAAGACAACTTTGAAGAAGCCTAATAAAATTACCGTCAATGTTGTATCAAGTGTTGTTGATAGTTGGTTTAATTTCGCCCCCTGATGTACGCTATAGGCGGTTAAAGAAAAAACATCTTAATATCGTTAAAGAACTTTTGAAATGTTCTGAAGTTCATAAACAATTTTGGTAATGAGCTTCATTTTAACGTGGCAAATATGGATAAAATAAAATATTGGCAAAGCAAAAACAATTTTGCAAATAACAATATAGAAATAAATAAAACCCAAATTTAAACATTGTAACTAAAAGTAAGGTAATCTTATGAACATAATCTGAAACCATAATCATATAAATGTATAAAAAGAATGCCAGAAATAACAACATAATCTGATCGTTTGTTTCCTGTTTCTCAACCTCTTTCCTTAATAGTTCTAAAATTATAAATTACGTTTTCCCAAATTTCACAGGGTATTTTTAAGTCGACACCAGCAGTCTATAGCGCCAGTTGGTTCCCTTTATTAACACGCATATCAATTCATTTTGATTGTAATTTATGCCGTAACCAATGGCTGCATATCGCTCACATCACCCCACTTCCATGTCCACTAGCCACCGACTCCCCCGGCTGGATGGGATAATAAAATTATTGTTTATAGATATGTTGCGGCTGCAGTTAAAAGATACACAATATGATACACGGCCTAAGTATGGGTAAGTAAGTCATATGGATTTTAGTTAGATTTAACTATATCTAGTTGGATTTAGTCAACGAAACTGAATTAGAAATCGATTGAGAGGTGGAGTAATGGTCCTCCTGGCAATTTGCCTTGAATTTTCTCTTTAAAAGTTATTTGAAATACTAACTATATAAATGCTGCAATTTAATTGAGTTAATTTACGAGTTACATGTTAACATGGTCCACAAGTTATTTTAGTTATTAATTAGTTTCAAAACGCTTTTAAGATAAGAATAAGAGATATTCTCAGCTGAAGATTAATCATTTCAGTCTCAGAAACACATGTCAGTAAGTAATTAAAAAAATGAATTCGTCTTATATTTTATTTTAATGAAGATGAACCTGAAAAGTAATTTATATTCGAACTTCTACGTACAACACAAATCGATATTCAAGTATTAGAAAAATGTAATCTTATGAAGTTAAAATGAAAGCATCAATGAAAACACTTTGAACTTATCGTCGAATATTAAGACGAATATCTTTTCACTCGCAACATTATACATAACATTAACAAATTAATGTCCATTTGAGTTTTGAAGACTATTTGGTATCGTTAACATTTTGCTTCGTTTAATGGCAATATAAAATAGATCTGGGTAGTATTGTGTCACCAAATTCAACGTGATAGTTGCATTTTTCCTGTTCTTAACCGATTTTAAATATATTGTGCTTTAAAAATCTTAAATCTTATAATCAGCAATGTCCTTTTTGCAAACGCACACACATTGCATGCGAGTGTGTACCATAGCATACATACATATTACTTCCCCATTGAGTTTTCGCCAAAAACCGTAAATTACACTTAAGTGATTTTCAACTGGCAACTTCCGGTTTTCATCATTGTGTATTGACAAAACAATTGAACACTTAACAAACCAGTCAAAAACTGAATTCACCTTTTGTACAACACACATGGAGCAATTCCGGCAACAACATTTAACCACACACATGAAAAGTCCGAGCTCCAGTCCTGGTTCTGCTCATGCTCCTCCTGGACCCATGGTCTATAGGACTTGCAATTAAATTTGGCTCAACCCCAACCTTAGACTTTGACTTGGTTGGTTCTATTTACATGGAATGAGGGTCATTAAGTTGCCCAGTTATCGATGAGAGAATTGGAGGTGGAATTGTTGCTATTGTATTCATATGTATTCCCTGGTTGGTATCTACTCGTATGAGTGTGTTTGTGCATGTGTGCTAATCTCTTAATGTTAATGCGTTTAGCGCACATTTCTATTTGCTTAATGAATTGTTACCGAATACATTCATTCCCAGTTGTTGTTTTCTTTTTCCTCCATTGCTGGGCCATTTGTCGACGTTTGTCTTTTGATTTGCCATGTGAGGGTGGTCAATACGGGGATGGGTAACCACCCAACCGGGGGAGGGGTCAAGGGGGGATAAAAGTTAGCCCAATTAGTCTGATTGGTATATGGTCAGGGTCAAGTAAGTATAATTTCCGTTGTATATATGAATAAAATTATGGTATAACCATTTCAATAAACTAAACTAGCTAATGTCTATAGGCCAAATTGTGCAAAAATTTCTTTATTATACTTTTGTTTCTATGCAAGTTGTTCAAATGGCTTAAATTCTTGATATATTTATCCAATTTTTAAATATTTTAACTAACACAAAGCTAACGCTTCTGCTATTTCTTAATAATAAATGAAAAGAAAATGGAACGAATTAGTTTAGAGGTAAACATAAGCATATATTGAATTTAAGCTTGGGTTTTGATATTGGAATAAATGTGTATTTATTTTTAAAACCATTAATCTTCGCTTTAATATTAATATTATACATAGATACGCTTGTGTACTCTTTGAAGAAGTTGTAGATGTAGGAAATTTAAGATAAACTGCATTCTAGCACTTGTATATTGGCCAATGAAAATAAAAATTCTAAATTTTGTATGTTATTTTTCCGTCTTTTGGGCAATAATTAAAAAGAATTGTTTTTTGAACCATGGCAGAAAAATGGTCGAACACCCCGTAAAATGAAACATTTTTCATTAAAATCGAATTAAATTTTGACATTTTTCATCGTTTACCAATAAAGGTAATTTTTAGCAGATTACCTTAGATTTCGTAGATCTACAACTTCTTCAAATGGGATTTATTCGCTTAAAGGCACCTGTAGAAAAAACGGTAAAGGATGAGATGGCCAAATTTGCAGTTTATCATCTAAATATATTAACTAATAAATTTATTTACTTTGGAATCGATAAAATCGGAGTTAAAATTAAAAAACGCAGACTTAGCTGCTAAAGACTAGGCCGAATTTCATCAAGATTGGATTACTATATTATATAGCTGTCATACCAATGTACGATGAAACCAGCCTATAATTGTAGGCTTTTCTTTTGTGATGAAACGTATTTCCCACTTTGACGGTTGTAGATATCTTCTTTCCATGGAAAGAATAAGAAAAAAACTTGCATAGATATACAAACTTAAACGGGGCTTAAATTAGCCCCAGCCCTTCAGTTTTAAATCAGTTTGGTGTCTCATGTTAAGAGTCATATTTTTAATTCATACATTTCGTTAATGTACTTTCAAAAAATCAGATTTTTAGCATTTTTCAGTCTTCTTCTGATTAAAAGTAAAAATAATAATTTTTTCAAAAACAAGTGAGTTTAAAATAGCCTTATTGAGGTGATGTGGGATGTGTGGAATGTAGCGTATCTTAAAAACTTTATAACTTCATGTAAACTAATATGAATCTTGTGGTCTGGCTGAACCATGGTTAAGGGTTATTATATGCATATGTTTAAAAATTAATTTATGACCCCTTCCTTTGTGATATTTTATATATTTTTATAATATCCCTATATATAGTTCTGAACCACAGGGTCTGATTTTAAATTATCAAAACTAGTCAAAACCTGTTTATCAGAGAATAACGCAAGGATGGAAGTATATATTTAAAACAATTAGTTAAAAATTATACTCTTGTTTTATATATTTTGTAAAGAAAATAATATACCTATGTATTTGTTTTCAACAATATTAATATATAATGCGGTTTATGTTTCTTTTCTTTTTCTTAAAGAGCTTTTTTAGGATATACGCGAAAATACTTTAAGTGGCATTTAATATCTCTTTGTTTTTGTTTACCTATTTGTGACATTAAGTGTTTAGTCGATTATGTCAGTTACAACACGGCACTTTGAGTTTCTTTACTTCATTTTCTTTTTATGGACTTCCTCAATTTGGCATTTCTTCCATTCTCTTTCTTATTCATGTGTAATGTATTCTTCTTCTTGCCGCGTCCTTTTTTCATCTCATTGGCATACGCTCTCAATCATCTTTTGTTAGAACTTCCCACATTGACCCATATCGAAGTGCAAGTCTCACTTCATTGAACCAAAATGTCACGTTTCGTTATTGAAGACGAAATTTCACGCTATCCTTTCCATCAAAAATCGTGTATCTTTCCCGCAGCTTTTCATTTCTTTTGTTATCCTCCTCTGGTTCTGGTCATGTGATAAACGTTTATGATTATTTTTATGGCCATCCGTTTTGAGTCTGGACTTGGCTTTTGCCAATTTGTGAGCTGAGAGATATCGCCAGGACTTGATTTAGTTTAAATAGAGCATGAGTTTCATCCTCTCCCCCTTCACAGTCGGGCAAATGCAATTTATGTGTGGCAAGAAGTGAGTATATAGAAAAACTCACACGTGACTGCAGAGAGCATTTTGTTGGTCAAGTCAACATGCTGCCCAACCACACACACACAGAATCCACCTCCAGTTCTTTCGACATTGCCCACATGTGTGAACAAATATTTTTTAGAGGGTGTCGTCCCGTAATACGGGTCCTTTCTTTTTTTTTTGTTCCAAGGACTACGTGTCATTTGCCCTATCTGGTTGTGCAAATCTTTCCTCCATTTTCTCCATCCCTGTCGACCGTCCACTAACAATTTCCATAATCGGTGGTTAAACAAGGCCGTACACACATGCTTGGACAAACTGACCACAGGATCCTGCTCCTGCTCCTGTTTTAGCTTCAGATCCCAACGCCCACCCATTCCATTTATGATGTGAACCCATTTTTATGTCCGTAAGCCTTTGCTGCTCTTGTTTGAATTATGCTTCTACATATTTTTATTCACTTAACACATTCTATTCGGGGCAGTGGGAGGATTTAATCAAATTATGGCTTATCTCTTTGGCTTGAATGTCAGAGACTTAGCGGAGGTCAAAACGCAAATAGCCATAAACATGTAGATTATACCCAGATTGACCAGAGAGAGTCAACCCCGAAAATATTCTAGTCTAAGTGACCTTGTTTCTTTTCACCCCCTCCCTTATCGAGGAATATTAAAACAAGTCTTTAATGGACTTTACAATGCAGCGCATAAATTAAGCTTGTTGAGAAATGGTAATTAAAATCATAGTTTAATAGGTTTGCAGACCAAGAGTTAATGGGTTAAATTCTATACACATAAAAGACACAAATTTGGTTAATTTATTAATTCAAATATCATAAATTAATATTTATAGTTTGGTATAAATCATCAGGCAACAAGTAGCTATTTAGTTCCGACTGTTGATCTTTAAGTGGATGCCTTTCAATTCTGATATTGGCCCAACATTTTCTCCAATTTACTATTATCTTGGACTTTTAGGTTTATAATTTGTTTTCCAAAGACCATTGAAATAATCAAAAATTAAAAATCGGTAATATTTTAAATCTGTTTTTAAGGTAATATTACTTTTTATTAATTTACTAACATAAGAACACGAAAATATTCTTGATGGTGAGATAAAAAAGTGTGAATTGTAATTGTTGATCTCAAAAAGAATATTCTTATTATTGTATTTTTATTATACGATTAGTAATATACATATGTAAAAATATTCTAAAATATTTTCAACACAATGTACATTTTTCTGAATCCTTTATCATAATTCAATACTGTTTTTAAGATATATATGTATTAGGGTTTATTATATTATTATGTGAAAGAGGACTGATTGCTAAACATTCAAAAATCTGAGTCTTTAGATTAATATGTTATTATATTCATTAGGAAATTGTGCAGAAATCAAGAGACAATGTTGGGAAAAACAAATTTCCTTTCGCAGGATGAATCTTTATTAAATGCAACATTTTTTTGCTTAGTTAAAGCCACGAAAGTATACTTTTAGTTTATTAGAGCCACATGATTAACCGAATCCTTTTGAACTAATGCCAATAAAGCATACATAATTTATTTAATTTAATATATGATGATTTTATCTATACAACTATGATTGATTTCAATTAATAATGAATAAATTAAAGTTACCATTCAAAACTTCATATTTGAATCCCAAGAATTTAAGTGAAATTATGTATATTTTTGAATTCTAAATCGAACTAGCGTTTGAAAAGGCTGGAAGGTAATCTTCTGCAGACGATTATTTTAAAGGCAACACTAAAGGGTGAAGAAATTGTCTGTATAGTTATTTCTAGTACCAACATAGAGCCATCTAGAGCCATCTAGAGCCATCATAGAACTTGTTCAGCAGAATTTTCTAAAGAACTTAAAAAATCGAATGGCGATAACATGCACTAAATGAAGCATAATGTGATAAGAATTCGATGAAATCGTATCCAAATGAAAATGTTGTTATTTATAAAACCAGGTTATTCATATAAAACCATCTTAAATTCTTACAAAAATAAATATATAAGATGCGCCTGAGTTTATGTTTAATTAAATAGCTAAAGACTTGCCATCTACTACACTTAGATATCTTTAAGGACCTCATTTCTATGAGTAAATAGAAACCTTAATATCATAGTTAAACTCTATAAACATCGGCAGCAACAAATCGATTTTATATACACACATCAGAACCAGCATCATTTTCATGCTCAATTCAAATGTTGTTCAATCTCATTCAAACAATTTGTATTGTAGTTTTATTACCACAATAAAACGGATTAAGCAGCTATGCGGAGGAGAAGGACAAAAAAAAAAGGGATACAATGAACTCGGAGAGTCGTGAAAAGGGGGCGTGTAACCCTCGCATGAAAGTTGACTTGGTTATATTATTTTTTTTTTTTTGCTTTTCTTTTCTTTAAATTGGTTAAATTTCCGCACGAATTAAATTTACTACATAGAAGAGAAAATATTTCACGCATCAATTGACATGTAACCGGAAGGGAGAGTTGGCCATATTATAGAGTCCTTGCCGGAATTTTTCACACTTTTTTCCTGACAATCAACGACACGTGTCAAGTGCCATATAATTTATATCAAAAAATGTTGCACCCAAAACTTTTTTTGGATATGCTTTAAAGAAAAGTTTTATAGAAATTTTATTAAATTTTTTTTTTTTTTTAACCATTTAAGTCTTGGTCAAGTTTGTTTCCTGTAAAGAGGACTTAAGACGTTTTTGTATTCAGTTTTTTGTAAAAGAAAATTAATTTCATTTTTCATTTTCTTTCATCTTAAATGAAAATTGTATCTCTTTTCTATCAATTTTTCTTTAGGATTTTACGCTGCGACTTGTCCTTTTGTTGCTATACATACACAGATCCATATCTAAATCTATTACAATTCATATTCATATGCCAGGCACACATAGACGCAATCCACCCTGACTTCGGTTGCCTTCTTGCCATGTTCCTGTCACACAAGTTAAATCAAGTGTTAAAGAGTTTTTTTTTTCTCAACGTTTTTACAATTTTTCCTACCCCTTTTTAATACTCTTTTGCAGTGGGTATATGAAAATATTAAGGATATTTGTAGATTAACCATCGATTCTATATTGGTATAGGTTGGCATTAACCGTCTCGTTATGAACACCAACTTTAGTAGAATTCTGTTTACCTAGATCAATGTAAGATGAAATACTCTTTGAATAAGAAGTTTTTTGGCGAGGTCAATTGCCCCCGATTTGGCTTTAAAAATCAGATATTCGACTAATCGACATGTAATATTTTAATTTTCATTTTTTTCATCTATTGACTTTAATGTAATATTTAGGTACTTTACTTTTCAACCATTATAAAGTTTGTAAATTTAGGAAAAATATTTATTTTTACGGTTATTTTTTCTAATTTTATATAAGTAATTACTTTTAATAAGTCATCAGTAGTTTTTTATAGTGAAATTAATTCTTATGTCTTACGATTTTTCTATTTTCTGGATAATTTAAGTTATAGTATTTAGAATATTTCTCTATTAAATTAATTTATCCTTACTTTACAACACAAATGTAGCTTACAACATTGTTTCTTAACTTGGAATGTAGATTCCTATTTGGTTTATTATCTTCTTAATATTTTAGATGTATGATCTCTAAAATTGCATGAATTTTTATTATTACAACAATAATACTTTGTACTTTTAACAAAAAAATGTCTGTTACATCCAGTAATAAAAACAATCATTTAAATTATAAATACTTCTACACAATTTTACTGTTAGATTTGCCTCAACTAAATTAACAACCTTATAAAAGTTTTTATAGTTGTTAAAATCATTTAATATTATGATTAAACGTTACGTACAAAGCTATATATTATTAGTAATAATAAAAAAATATAATAGTACTAATAAAAAAAAGTTACCAAATAAAACAATCTTTTGAAAGTTCCTGTATCTCACTTAATAGACTCTGGGATCTAATCTGAGAGAGTAACTGATTATCGGTATTAAGAATTTTGTCATCCGTTTGCCCTTTATACGTTAGAAAATTTTGAAATTTTTGGTTGCTTAGCCTAATATGGAAATAAACATACTTTATGCGTTATTGCCAAGAAATTTATGGTTTCTTAAATGTTTATTCTCACCCCCATTTTGCCAGTAAACCAAAAGAGGGAAAAGTTTAGATTTTTGATAAGGGTATCTTCTCGATTGTACTTCGAACAATTCTATTATTGGTCAATTGTAGCAAAAGTTAGTGCAATTTTTTGCAACATATGTCTATCAATTTCCTACTTTTTGTTTTGTAGTCCTTTAAGTTTCGTTTTGGTGAAATTAAAACAAAAAGTTACAAGGTCAGAGAGGCAAAAACAAAAAAAAAATGTGCTAAACAAAAAACACAATTGAAAAATGACGACGCGTCGCTAAGAAAATTTGCAAAATTTGCATCATGAGAAACGATATTTATGAATGTGTGAATATATACATATGTGATTGTATATATGCATGAGTTCTGGCCTTTCCATGGAATGCAATTGAAATCCATGACAACGTAATGTCTCCCAGCACCAGAGAGAGGGAGCAGCAGCAGCAGCACAAGCGGACACCTACCCCAATCATGTTCGGGCATTTGGCTTTTGCGCAGGTCTGAGACTGGAAAATGAATTACAAAAAGGGCTCCCCAGTTAAGGAGGCGGATGGAAGGAGGGAGGACGGTCTGTTAGCATTGCAAGGAGGACAGCATCCAGAATGGCGGATGTTTAGCTTTAGGGTTGACAAGTGGGGGCTTACCAGGGGCAAGAGGCCAGATTGAAATTAACAACAACAACAACAACAACAGAGAAGACAATTTGTTGGAGCAAGCGCATAATTCATATTTTACAATCAGAGTTACGCCCACAATTGGTATATACCTTTACATACACTTATATATTTTTGTAGGTGGCTTTCAATTAAGTTGAATGTTATATATACATGTATTAATATATTATATAGAGATAAGTATACCTGTCGTTATAGGTAAGTGAATGTGTTTGACACCTGCCTGGCAATTTGTTGCTCATCCATTTACTCTCAAACAGAAATGTTTACCTAGGTTTGTTTATTATGAACAAGCAATTAACAATTAATGTTATTCAAACTAATTAAAGATGTGAGGAAATTTCGAAATTGTTATAGATTAGGTCAATAGGCAGAGAATTTTAAAGGTAAAATAAGGATAAAAAAAAAACAGAATATCATTTAATATCCTTTAAACGTCATACCCTCCTTTTTTGGAGAGTTTTTTTTTACATTTAAAAATATTCAAATATTTAAATCTCAGCATAAATGGTTTTAATTCTTTTAATCAATACAATACATGTATAAAGTAAAAACTGAAACAGAATATTTTTACTATTGCTTTTAGTGCATTTTTTGAATTCTAAAAGTACTTAAAATTAGGTCCAATCATTATTTTTGAAAAATTTGTCTAGATTTCGACCTTATTGAAGTTAATCAAAACTGGGTTTTAGCGGGGCTTCAGGTCATTATCGTCACCTTTTGTGCTGTCTATGATTTAAAATCTTACAAATAAATTAGTAAGATTTAATGAAAAAAAAAACCCAGTTTTGATTTTTGAAAAATTTAAAGTTTTCTAGGATAACGTTATGCAAATCTATACTTGCTTGATAGATGTCTTTGAAAACCGAGAAATGATTTCAAAAAACTTTGGTGGAAAGTTTTAATCAATACTAACTAAAACAAGATCCGAGTTGCTTTAACTAATGGTAATTAGTTATGAATAATTAATTTTTGTACCTTTGAATTAATTAATTTGGATGCATATGGGGAAGTATCTTTGAACACATAAAGACTATATATATTCTTGATTAGCACGACGAGAAGAGTGGATCAACGCGAACTCCTCCTAGACTTCCCTGTATAAAGCAGGGATTGTATATCTCGGATGCAGCCGGTTCTCTAGATCATACAGCTCCCAGAGAAACGACTTACAATTCCCAATGACTTCGCTATTTTCAAATCTATTATTACTACGTATGTATATATTAACGACTGTGCAAAATTTCATCATGATCAAGTAACAATATGGAAGCTGTATGTTACATAGGGACTAACGGAGGGAAATCAATTTTGGTCAGGAAAACGTTGTTGCTTCTAATTCGATTTTTTACAAACTAGGCAAAAACTTAAGCAAATAATACTCTATAGTTCTGGGAGTTTGAGTAACAATTGAATAACTATACATATTATACACGATAGTAGGCCGTTCTTACTCGGAAATGCGGCTTTTAGATCAAAACTTTTCCGTTTTGACTTCCAAGGCCCTCTGGGTCTTACAATAAATATGCCGATATCAGACGGATCAGACTGTATCATTTAGATTTAAAACTTAAAAAAATGTAGCATTGAGCTACATCGCACCATCCTACACAGCGAAAAGGGGAAGACAACTAAGAAAGTCCAAGAAGAAAGACCGTGCTAACAAGCGGGAAAGTCGAGTTGCATATGTAACAGTAAGAAAAGATCTTTTGCGAAATAGTCGATTTCCAAACGATGCAACAGAAACTTTAAATATGAAACAAATATCAACTGCTGATAAAAATCATGGTCTATAATTTTAATGGAAAATAAAAACTTATATATGTATAATATAAAACTTTGTAAAGTTTGCATCTATCTGCTTTTAAAAGTGGTGCAATGAATGTACTAATTTAGTCACTAAGTCACAAAGTAAACGTTTTTTACTTGTTTAGACCAAGATCAGATGGTCCTCACAAAAAAAAAACTATAACTGATGAGTTTTGAATTCCTAATCGAAAATATGGCTTAATAATTTTATATCATTGTAATGTGTTCTTTAATATTCTTGGATTTTGTGTTTATTTAATGCACCTGATATATAAAATAAAGAAATCATTAGAAAATCATGTAGCACATTAGTCTAACTGTCGTCACACACCGCCCATCGAGGAGGGAGAAGGGAGCCCAGAAAGAGAGAGCCACAAATTGCCATTATGTTGAACACGCAAGTCAATTGATGCAATTTGTACGTACCAGGACGACAAGTACAAGGCTCTGAGCAATTTCCCCAGTGACAATCGTCTCTGACATGCCGTAACAGGTTCACGGTCTGACGAATAGTGGGTGGTTCCCCGCTCACTCTTATTCTCGCTGCAGGAGGGATGGTGCTATGTGGGTTCATCAACAGTTAGCTTCTGGTTAAGGGTTGTCGCCTGTTCGCCCTTAAATGAATTGCGGCGATTTATTGCGGTAATACTCATTTAGTTGGTCGCTAACAGGAGGTGGCTAGTGGGTGGGATATATATAAAAAGAGAGAGACAGAGAGAGAGAGAGAGTGAGTAAGATGGGAGTGGGGGGTTTACTCAAGTCAAGTGCAAACAATGCACACAATAAAAATAAATCTCTCGCTGGCAATACCCGTGGGAAGTCCAAGTGAGAAGTTGCCAATTACAAATGTGGACTTGATCTTTGTATTGATACGACTTTAGCATCTATCTATATAGATAGCATAGATGTATATATATCTATTATATGTTTGGTATTCATGTCACTTGCAGGTAACTAAAGCTATTCGATGTGGTCCTGTGGTCCACCTACATATCTGTCTGAGTCTAGTCAAATAATCACTATAATTGGGCATTTTGGGCTTTGACAAAGCCAAAGGAATATAAACTACGTGATATGCATTTTATTCTAACGGGCAATTAATAAGCCAATTTCAACTTGGATTCCCATTTTACCCAACCAGCCACACCGCACCACCCAATCCCACACCTCTCATACTTATCAGTGTCCAAGTAAATCAGTATTATGTCGCAGGAAATGAAAATGAGCTCTAAATTCAATTACAGAGTGGAATGGGGAGCCAAAGTGAAATAAGGAGGACGAAGCGGGTGAATTTTACTTGTCTTGACTTCTTTCTCTTTTGCATAAATCAAGAAAACCTCATGGAAGTAGTTCTAATTGAGACTGTGACAATTAAAATTAGTCTTTAAATGATTAAATAATTTTTTGTTTATATCGCCATGATATCCTTATTCCTTCAAACAGATATAATGGAAAAGATTCGAAAATTGAAAAATTGATAAAAAATCCATTGTTTGTTGCCCCCTCTAGACACCACGTCCATGTCGTTTATGTGGTTGGAGGATAATTTACCAAGTGTACGTCTTTTAGTACATTTTAAGCAGCTTTTCCCTCAGTTACACTTTCACACATTTTCAGTTCCAGTTCTAATTCTCGAGGTTGGCTCATAACTCAAACAGCCAGAGACATTTTGTCACATTTTGTGCATTTTAATTTAATTTGAAATTTATGAGCAGCTTTGTCGACCTTTACCAGGTGAACGTTAGCAGTAAGATAGCTCAACTAATTAGAATATATTTTTAATGTGCGAATACTTGTCAGTTTATTAATTACTTCCTGGTTTTGTCACATAATAACACATAATTAATCGATATTAAATGAACAACAAGTGCCGGAAAAATGCCACAAAAGGTTAAATTAAACGAAGTAATTGTTACAGCCAGTCCAACCCCCCTCGAAGGATACATGGATGAGTCTATCAGAGGGTTGGTCGTCCTTTAACAATGCATAATAAACAGACCAGCAGACACGAACCACACACAACAAAAAAAAAAAAAAAACGAAAAAATGTTCTTCTTTCGGAGGGGGAAAGAAGCTCATTGAGTTTTTGATTTTTCAATTGAGGGTGGAGATGGTTGAAGACATGTAAAGCGTACAAAATCACACGGCAGGTGGCAGTCAGAAACCTAAAGTGATTTAAATGCATTCATAATGGGATGAAATTATGTGCTCTCTCCACTTTTGGTTTGCTTTTTGAGCGGATTTCTCAAGAGGTCCATGAATATGCAAAGATTTAAGCTTTTTGATGTTGTAGCCGCTTGGGCTAGATGGGTAAAGGGAAATGAGCAGCAAAATGCTTAGTATCTGTGTCTTAAAAATAAAACTGTACAATTTTTAATTAAAATTTCGTCTATAAAATTATAGCTAAATGGAATTAATTTTAACTGTTTGCGACAATCCGCTTAAAATAATTTCAGCAACAAGAATTTGTGACAATTTGTTTTCTTCTTTTCTTTTTTTTTTAGGGTCATCCACATCCATTAAGAATCTTATCAACAGAGGTCAGACTCTATAATTTGAGAAGGTCTTTGGGTAAATTTTGTGGTTTCAAGTGTCCATTTGGTGGAGGAAAATTCAATTCAACATTAAGAGCCGCGGGACCAAATAGATCATAGCGATGTACAAGTTTGGCACGAGCTCGAAATTCTTCACTTGTGCCGGGAAACTCTATATATTCGGTGGCCAAATGCGATTCTTTCACATAGAAATCATCACCTACATAAAGAATGATATAAAACATTTTATAATTTTAAATATTATTAAGTGTAACTTACCTGGCAAAACGCAAACCATAGCTTCTCCACATACATAAGCTACTGGCATAAACATGGTGGTACCTAAACGACTACGTTGCTTCGAAAACTCCAGAAGACTTTCATAATCCTTGATTGTTAATAGTCGCGATAACTCATAGACTTGGGGAGGCAAAAACCAAATTTCATTGAGTCTGGCCAGGCGCAGAAACTCAAGAGGAGTTAGCCACTAAGTTTAAAATTTAAATTAATCATTAAGTGATTAAATGATCATTGTAAACATACTCACCATCGTTTGCTTGACCTCTGAGGGCTCCGAAAGCAATGTGGGCTGTGTGTCTACAAAGGCAATGAAGAAAACAGTCTCATGCCTATGAAAATTAATGATTATTATTAATTTTAGTTCTAACTAGAGGGCCGGGACTAAGTTCGGCAGAGCCGAAGTTTCTCTACCCTTTCTTTAGGGCTTCAAATCAGAACATAGCATGCTATTTTATCGGCTGTTTATATAACAGCTGTAATATATAGTTCTCAGATTTTGATTAAAATTGATCCAGAACTATAGAATATTAAAAGCGTAAGTAAATTACCTAGTTTGGTAATAATCGGATAAGAAGCAAACAAGTTATATGAACGATCGGTTATCTCAGATCGATAAAGTTATCTGATCTTAATGGAATTTGGCATAGTTATTAACAGCAATATCAAACTGGCAAATATCATAGCAATGGCTTAGAAATTAATGAAGATATTGTGAAAGTCACTTTAATGGTTTCACCCACCAAACTTTACCGTTTTCCCACTGTGGCCGGACTGGCCCAGGCCGACCATTCATATAGAGCCCACAAATCCGGTACCACTTTTAGAGTCCGGCATAGTTCCAGGAATTCACTTGGTTTATTGTGTACTCGTTGCTGCCAATATTCTAAATCTGGTACATTTTCATATTGGGCCACCTGACCGTAATCCAAATTGTTACGATTTCTACACAGCAAAATGCCGACCTCTTCAAAGCATTCTCTCAGGGCGGTTAATCGTAAAATAATCTCTCTACGAAACAAAAGTGCAAAGATCATAGTTAATTTTAGAGTTTATATAATGAAGTCTAGAGTGTAGACCAACCTGGCCCATATACTCGTGCGCTTAAAGAACCGGTCGTAGCAGCCAGTACCCTGGGGTGCTAATATATTTGGTCTATTATCGTGTATGAGCACCAATTGACGCAGTGCCTCTTCTTTGATACCGAATTCGTCAAAATATTGTAACCAAGCCACAGTCTCATCCGCCTCAGTGTCCAACAAGCCGCCAGGGAATACAGTTTGATTTGGCATTATCGCCGTACGATCGGAACGTTTAAGCATTAGCAGCTGGAAAGGGTCAAAGATTAATTTCATTTTCAATGTATGAATTTATTTATTTTCGTATTGCCTCTAACTCACATTGTAATTTGTACCAACAGACTTCGATTTCGCCACCAGGATAAGGCTAGCGGAGGGCCGCCATTTTTCTGTAGTCTGTAAATTGCTCATATTTGCCTGTTAAATTCGGCATGAAGTTAATAAAATACTTGTTTAAATGTTCTTTAAAATTTTTCCAAACCCAGCTGTTGCTTCTTATCAGCTGACGGTTATTGTAGCAAAGTTAAATTTTTATCGGTTATATGTCGAATTGTTATCGCTTGTCGGAAAAATCGATAACAAGCAACCGCCCTTTATTCAAAAATTCGAATTTGTGCGTCCACTCAGTTGATAATAAACAGTTTAAGAGTCAAAAGGCACAAGACAAAAAATTAGCATACGTATTGTGGGTATTATTTACTCAAGTATAATGTATAAGACCGTTGAGAAAGCCCCTTTCTTGAGCCACGAATCAACCACTTACCCTTCTCCGCCATAGAAAGTTTCTATTTAAGTATATTTTTAATTTATGTATATCCCTTTAGAATCTAAAATTTAGATAAACAAACACATACTGATCACTTTAAAATAATTCTGATAAATCAATAACATCGTTAATAGACAGAACATTCTCGGGGTTAATTAGAACATTTACGTATAATCTCCGAATCATCAAATAAAAATGCATAAGCAATAAGCAAAAAGCAACTCTCGGACGAAAATTAAAACGAAAAAAAAACCGACAGAAAGACCATTCTCAATTCGTTGACTTGATCAAACAAATTAATCTAATTTATGTTCGCAATCCGTTTTAAATGAGCTAAAATATTTGGTTTTTTTTAACAGAAATCAACAATTTTAATCGAATTTGGCATTACCTTCTATGAATTTCAGTACAAATCAATTATCTTATCACAATCATTTTACACAATTTTACATTTGCGATTGTTTAAAATTTATCTTTCCTATTTAATAACATATTTAGCTAGTGTATCCCATAATTTCCGTGACAACTTTCAAAAGCTACATGTGATGTGAATTATATTTTGAGCTAATAATTGCATTTCAAAATGAAGTACGTAATTCGTCTACGAGTCGACAAACCAAATGTAATGGCTCTAGCTCTTATAGTCTCCGAGATATATGTGTACGGACGGACGGACAAGGCTAGATCGACTCGGCTGTTGATGCTGATAAAGAATACATATACTTTATGGGGTCGGAAAAGCTTTATGTTGCTTACATTTTGTTGACTTTAATATAGCATTTTACCATATGGGTGCATGGTATTAAGATTTCGATGTTTTCCCGTTTAAATAATATAGCCTACAATTGATAATATTATCAAACGGGTTCTTCAATCAATCAAGGAAATGCATCATTCAGGAGAGATAATAATTTAGATTGTAGCTATTTTTGTCCTGGTCACAAAATTTAACTCAGCTCATCGCTTGTGAAGGCCATAAAGAAATTTGACGGAACTAATAATCTCGTGAAGCAAATTGACACTGTTAATGGGTAAATCAAATTACTTGAAGCTCTCCCAAAGATTTTCGTAAACACAGAAGAAGCTAAAACGACCCCAGCAATTTCCTCCTGCTTAATTGTTTCCAGACCTCATTTGATACCTTTGAATCGTCTCACATAACATTGAAGTAGAACTGCATAAAGTTGAATGAATTGCAAATCAATTAAAGTATTTAAGTAAAAGTAAAGCGATTATCTCGAAAATCTCGTTCTGATCCTTCAAAGAAGAATCTCCAGCATCCTAATATTCAATACTGTGATAATTATTACTTTATTGAAACGAATTTTAATTTGCCATTTACTTTTTAAGAAAATGACCAGTAGCCATAAAACAAGCTGAGATAGCCCGTTTTGTATAATCGTTGCCGTAGACATCAATTTTAAATTCGACCTTATAGCGACCATTAAAGGGTAGACCATTGGAGCTTATATTGAAACGAACATCATAGGCCTCGAGGTAATACTTAGTCTGAAAATAAACAAATTACATACCAAAATTTTTAAATTCGTTTACTTCGTCTAAATGTGTGAATACTTACACCTATGACATTAAAACACTTTTCTTTTAACTCATCTTTGTTGATTATGTATTGGCCGAAGTAGATGTACCAATAATTTTTTGGATCTTGGACAGCCTGGCAGAGATCCGGAATGATCATGTTGTAGATCGTTGGTTGCCAATCTGCAACTTCCCAATGGTATGCAGCGATATGTACCTTAGAGAATTATTCATTACTGCTAAAGAAAATTCTGTATGACAATTTCGTATTAAATTATTTTTACCTCAGCCCGATCAGTTGGCTCAACTTCCCACATGGAACTAATGGAAATGTTGCCTCCCAGGTTTACAATGTCATTATCCTTCATGTACAAAATGCGCTCCGATGCATTAAAAATTCCGTCGAAGTTTAAAGTGTTATCGGGTACTTTTGTACAGTCACGAAAAATGTCCGGATCATCGAAAACAAATTCATAATTTGCTCCTTTTAGTCCTTGGACGAAAGTCAGCACGAAAAAAACCACAGACAGACACTTCATTCTCGAATTGTTAACTTGACCAGGAGAATAATCCCAATCCATTATATAGGCTTATAGGCTTATTCTTGGAAATTGTGATCTATATTGATAGCAATCAAAAATAATTAATTCACATAAAAAAGGCGTGGCGCTGAGTTATCTGAATCGAAAGATATTATTAAATGTGTTTATTTAAGGCAATCTAAAATGATAATAGTTTGAGCAGGCTCAAGGTCATTTATGAAGTAAATAAAAATTTGACAAGTTTTCTTATCAATCATCTATTTATTTTAGATTGCTAATGGCGTGTTAATAATTTAATGTCAAAACTAATTAAGTAACACAATTATATAAGTCTAGATAAAGGGAGTCGCCGCGCCGAACTCTGTCGCTTTTGAGTGAACGAACAAAATTGCACAACTGCGCTCAAAAAGTGAGTGAACATGTTCACTAAACATGCTTCGTTTCACTAATAAACTTATTCATTGATCAATGTTTCACCTACTCACTAGTTCCCTGCAAACAATTACCATCTTATTAAAAATTTAAACAAAAACAAACCTGCGCAGAGTATTTTTTTAAAACATTGAGTCAGTGACTAAAAGAGTCTTGAAGTTACTGATTTACCGACTTACTTTATCACTGACTTCCTATACTAGTTCTCTTTGGGATTATTTGGATGAATTTGACGATAAAAAGGCTAAACGTAAGCTGTGTAACGTTACGTTGTGTTACCAATCTTCAAGCAATCTTAGTCTGAAAGCCAAACATTACATCACTCACTGATTACAGCTGATCGCCAAAATAGGCGGAATCTTACGAATCTTACGTCGAGTCCCAGTACCCCGTCTACTCTTTTTTTTGACAACGAATGGATGGACTTCTCTGACTAATGAAACTTACATGGCTGTAATAGCTCACTATATTAATAAGGAATCAGCTGCACTTCATTCCCATATGCTTTCTTGCAAAGTTTTTCGACTTTAAAAAAAAAAATTTTTGAATTGCGGAATTGAATGAGGTTGCTGCTATCACATCCGACAATGCTGCAAATATGGTGGGAACAGTAAAACTTAGAGCATGGAAACATTTGCTCACACACTTAATGTGATTGTCCAAAATGGACTAATACACCTAAGAAGGTTAAATAACAGTACGGTATAACAGATAAGTTCTTAAAGTGGATTGATCTGGTGGCCAGTTATACAACAACAGAAAGAAATTCTGAAAATGTTCCCTTTTTCAATTAAAATAAGCTAAGCACCATATCTGATTGATTTATTTATTAATTTTTTTAATTAGAAGATGCAAGTTAAGCTCTATTTGTAGATATTTTTATTGCTGCAAACTTCAACAACCGATAATATATCCTTTTCACATAAATAAGAGTCAACTGAATAAGTGAGTCGGTGAATCAAGTGAGTTAGTGAGAACCGTTATATAGGTTCATCAATAACAATTTAGAAATTGTTCAAAATCCATGAACATTATAAAGGCGTGACGGTGAGTAATGTAAATCAAAAGATATTTTTCAATGTATTGCAATAGGTTGATTGAGTTTGAATATACAGTGGAATCTGTTTATTACGACTCTCAAGGGATTGACGGTTTTCGTCGTTATATCCGGAAGACGTACTAACCGGAGGCCCTTTCATAAGAATAAGTTTGTATTGGGACCAACCAATCACTCATCGAACTTTAGTCGCTATAACCGGACGGACGTTATAAGCGGAGTCGTTATGACCGGATTCTACTGTACATACATACATATGTATGTGTCTAAATTTATATTGGTTCTTTGATATTTATACTGCCAATTAGCACGACTGATTCGCAAGCTCGTTTGACCCAAACTGACGGGCGCCCTCTCTCTCTTACTTAGCTCTCATTCAGAGTCAAGCTTATTATCTCTCTGAGGGAATGAGTACTATCTTCTTTAGTGTGCAACTTCCTGACAAAATTAGATCTCCTGATCTTCACATTGTTTTTATATTTTATGAGCTATTTTGTTTGGTTTGCATTTTACGGACTATTAGATACATTATTTTATACCTTTTTTTTGTATCCTGTATTTATTTGTTTTTTGTTTACATATAATATCAATGACCTAAACGAACATTTATGAATACATTAAAGTCAAGTATTTCAAGTTCTTAACCAGGGCTTGGTATTTTGGCCACACTATATAACCTTGATAGCGATATGGCGGGACTCTGGAAATCCCTCGTCATCTTTCAGTAAAATTCTGTTGTTTTTCAGGACTTCATCCACTACATAAGGTCCTTTGTTTTTTTGGTATTCATTTGTAAGACACTCCCGTTGTGCTATCAAAATTTTTAACTATGACAGTTTCTTCTACTTTATATTGGTCTTGTATTGTTCTTTTACTATTGCAATATCTTTATTAGATTCCTCTGATTTTCACTGGTTTAACGCTGTATCTTTTATTATCATTGCTATGTTTATTGGATTATCCGTATTTCTTAATTCACTGATCTGTTCTTTCAGGATGTGTCCCCAATCTCCCACAGAAATATAGTTACAAATAATTTAATAAGAGATAAGAGATTTCAAAATTATAAACACGGTGTCTTTTTCTTTATCATGGTAAACATGTATCAGATCTGTGTAATAACTTTTGTATACTCAATCAGATTCAAATATTTTTGTTTTGTGCAAATCTCTTATTTATTTTGATTATCGTATTGATTATATTTACAGATATCGTTATCAATCGGACTATTGACATCACCTTGACCAACTTGGGGTTGACTTTATCTAATGAGTTATCTCTTTCACTTTCATCGTTAACT
Source organism: Drosophila willistoni (assembly GCF_018902025.1). Classification (NCBI taxonomy): domain Eukaryota; kingdom Metazoa; phylum Arthropoda; class Insecta; order Diptera; family Drosophilidae; genus Drosophila; species Drosophila willistoni. The sequence goes on from NW_025814050.1 coordinate 8,516,762, forward strand.
TATTTAAATGTGTTAAATATATATATTCCATATTTGGTTACTAATTTATACCTTTAACATCCGCTGACATTAGTTTCATTGTTTATGGCTTATTGAAAAATTGTGTTCGTTTTCTTAGCTCATCTTTTATGGAGAGACCAATCGAAATCGTAAAAACCTTATGCAAAATTTGCGAATATCGCTTAAAGTCTTTTTTTTGCGGTTTTTTCCTTCTTCTTTCACTCGGATTTTATGGCTCTGGATTTAAATAATTATTGCAGTTTATTCGGCTTGTATTGTTGATGCTGATTGTGCAACCCTTGGAATGTAAAGAAATTGAAGAGACAGTTGGTTTTTAATTTTTTATAGTTTTTTATTTTTTGGTTTAATTATAGCTAAAATCTCAACAAAAACTTTGCATAACAACAAAATATCAACAACAAAGATGAAGGGGGGAAATGATCGCTTGTTAATTTAACAAGTCGCATATCCTGTGATTGACTTTTGGGGTGATGATTCCATTCGGTTGGTGGCACTTGTTTAGAAACGGAAACGCTTGGCTGGCACATTGTACTGGTAGCCAGAGGATGGGGCGGAAGGGATGTCATGGTACTCTGGAGCGGGAGCTGGGGCAGAGTAGACTGGAGCAGGAGCTGGGGCAGAGTAAACTGGGGCGGGAGCGGGAGCAGAGTAGACTGGTGCAGGGGCTGGGATATCCTGAACAGGAGGCAGGTACTCAGGAGCTGGGGCTGGAGCAGGAGCCGAGAAAACTGGAGCAGGAGCTGGGGCAGAGTAGACTGGAGCAGGAGCAGGTGCAGAGTAAACTGGGGCGGGAGCGGGAGCAGAGTAGACTGGTGCAGGGGCTGGGATATCCTGAACAGGAGGCAGGTACTCAGGAGCTGGGGCTGGTGCAGAGTAAACTGGAGCAGGAGCAGGAGCAGAGTAGACTGGAGCAGGTGCTGGGGCAGAGTAGACTGGAGCAGGTGCTGGGGCAGAGTAGACTGGAGCAGGAGCAGGGGCTGGGATATCCTGAACAGGAGGCAGGTACTCAGGAGCTGGAGCTGGAGCAGGAGCCGAGAAAACTGGGGCAGGAGCTGGGGCAGAGTAGACTGGAGCAGGTGCAGGTGCAGAGTAAACTGGGGCGGGAGCGGGAGCAGAGTACACTGGTGCAGGGGCTGGGATATCCTGAACAGGAGGCAGGTACTCAGGAGCTGGGGCTGGTGCAGAGTAAACTGGAGCAGGAGCAGGAGCAGAGTAGACTGGAGCTGGAGCTGGTGCGGAGTAAACTGGAGCAGGAGCAGGAGCAGAGTAAACTGGAGCAGGAGCTGGTGCAGAGTAGACTGGAGCAGGAGCAGGTGCCGAATAGATAGGTGCTGGTGCCGATGGAATGTCAAAAGATGGAGATGGCTTGTTGTAGTTGTATCCACTTCCCAGGTTCAAGTGGGAAACATCAGCTGCAACGGAGGCAATGACGCACACAGCAAACACGAAGAGTTTCTATAAAAACCACAAGAGAAAGAGATTCACCGGTTAATCCCGACATGACATGCTAATTGACAGGCGAAGGTGAAGGTAATGAGATGAGATGTTGCCTTCTCCATGGCCACCTAGGAGGCGTTTTAAGTTCGCTTTTGGGCAAGGTCATCCAGCAATCTTGATCGATTTGTCCGAAATAAAGTTGTGTTTACCACTCACCATTGTTGTTGATTTGTTGTTGTGAGTTGTGTAAAGTTTGTTGGATTTTTCTTTGGATGCTTTGGCCAAGAGACACTGAAGCTGAATGATGACCAACTGCAGATGGGCCAGCCATTATATACCCAAAATTCAACGCAACGCAACCCCACATCCAGTCCAGTCCAAAAAGGTGTTGGTCGGCATAGTAGTATCCAAGTGGTTGGGTCTTCTTCAACGTGTTATGCTCTTTACTTGTCAAACAAGCAGCGCAAAGCAGAGATCGTCGATCTTTAACCCGTAGAAGGGCATTCAAAACAAAAAAAGAAACATAATTATCTAAGTTGGTCGGCACTTTTACCTAAAATCATATCAAATATTTGCTGAAAACCCAATTTTTATATATTTTTCGAATTATTATTATAAATTTAAAGGTAATTGAAATAAAAATGTTAAATTTTATGTTAGGTTAGGGCTACTAAAGAAATTTTTTTACAGTAGAAAAAAAGGAACTAACTAACGAAACTATTTTGGATTAGTCGGTAATTCCTTTAAGAAAATATAGAAACGGAGCGCGAATAGACGGAATAATTAAAGTTAGTGAGTGAACAAGCCAATAACTCAACAAATATTTTATGTATTTATTAATTATTGTTTCTATTAATCGGATGAGAGATAAGATAAAATGGAGGTTAAGACGATGCCACAATTTGCAAAGAATCAAAATTAAGAGTTGAATACAAGATAGAAATATTTAATAATTACTTATATAACTGCTTGCAAGTATTTTATTATATGTAATCGATATCTCTCTAAATCTGTCCAGAATTAGCCTTTAAGCCTTTCTTTTGTCTACTATTTTAGCTCCATAGAGTCTAGAAATATTTACTAGAAATTTTCAGAGGGTCATGAAAGAAATAAGTCAAAAGCAACATAAGAAATAAGTAATTATAAAAAACTCCGTGCTAATACTATCCATCAAGGCATACTGTGGGTTAAGCCTAATCTGCATGGCGATGCGCTCACTTTGGGGTCGACTTTGTGGTCGTTGTTGTTGTAGTGCTCTGACATGCGTGTGCGTGGCCGTTGGCAACGACTAACGTTATCTGGCAGAGATTTTGATGGGTTTTGCAATGTCAATAGGGCAGAGAGCGTAAGACAGCGCGTAACTGCACGGCAACGTTAAGCATATGCAAATTGTGCCTGTATTTACTAGTGGGGGGCGTACCTTACCCCCTCTCATGAAACTACTAACCCACCTGAGAGAGTGTGTGTGTATGCTCGACCCTAATTTATTAAGGGCTCTGGCAAATGTCAAAGGTTGCTCTAGCTCAAGTATTTGCTAGTTAAAATATGAAATTTTCATAGCTCGTAACGTTTATTGGGCTAACCAATTTGTTTTATTTGTCAGTTTTTAGTCGGTGCTAATGGCTTGAAGCTGTTTTGCTGCACGCTTGGCTAGTTTAACTCAAGGATGGCTACCAGCAGCGAGCGACTAGCGGCACAGCGGTCTTGATTTATCCATTCCAAGCTAAAAACATTATTATTAAACATTGTAATACTCATGAATATGTAGACGGGGCATCAGTTAATTAATTTAAATATGATTAAGGGTCTCGTCGTTTTAAACTACATGGCCGTATCGTGTCTTCACACACAAACACACACACACCTGTGAATACTATATCTATATAAACCTACACATGTGTGTAACACATAAAACATATATATAAATATATATAGGAGATTGATTATTTGTATTTGTATTGACAAATTCAATTTCTTTCAAGTCGTTTTTCGCACTCTTTTGTGAAGACTTTTACTCAATCAAGCATTAGTTGGCAAAAAAAAGGGCGTTTCTTTCATTATCAATTTCATTACCTTTGTATAACATTCAGTTTAGACGCCTTTTGAAGCTACTGTGACCTTCAGACGACCTAATACAAAACAAACAAATTAAACATATAATTTTTAATATATACATACATACACATACACATATATATATGTAAATAAATATATGTATATGTATAGTGATAAGGGGTTTCTTTTTTCTTCTCTTACGTTGCATAAATCATTAATAATCAAATGGAATGCAAATGCATTTAGCATAATTCACTACGAATGAAATCGCGAATTTTGTTAGCCTACTTAAACTTGACCTGTCCAATACAAAAATCCGATAGATATATATATGTATATACATACATAAAGCCATCTGTTAAAAGGCAGAGTCATCATACCGTTTTAATTATCAAAAGCAGTAAAACAAAAAAAATTAGCAAAAAGTAAAAATTATTGTCTATTTTTGAGCCAACTTAATTAACTAATTAGCTAACCATATTGGTGTATGGTTTATTATACATTTATGGAACCGCAAAGGAAATTTAACATTATATCATTTGAAGTAAAGCCCTACAAAACATCCGAAAGTAAATAAACTCAATTAATTTATAAACATAATCTTTTAATTTAGTGGTCTTTTATTCTTTTGCTAACTTTTAAAATGACTACATGTTTAAAACATTTACATATGTCATTACACAAATACTTTAAAATATTTGTTTGAGATTAACATCCGGACAAAATACACGATGTTAATTATGCCACGGTCATTGCCAAGGTCATGTTTACCAAACATGGCTCTGTGGGCAGTGTACAAAATGTTGCCCCTTTTTTGAGTTGATTCCAAAGTGCAAAATTAAACACTATGGAAAGTTTTGAAAAACTGCTTGATAATCAGCAAACAGATTAAAAAATTTAGTAATATTGCTTCTTTGATACTTGTCCTGACTGCACATGGTGTAAATCGGGCCTAGTGGGGTCTAGAGAAAGGACTAACCGATCTTTGGTGGTATAATTCATCCCGTCATTTCTAAGGCGCATTGTATTAACTATTTCCAAGACTTCACAATGATCCGTTGAACCAAAATAACTTCCCTTCTTTACACAAATTACAATAATTATTTATTAAAATCATTCGATAAAGATTGTCGTGATTTTATTCGAATTTCCTATCAAAGCTGCATTTTTGAAATAATTATCCTTTCCTTTATCCTCTTCAGATTTTGAAGGTTTAAAGGCAGAGAGAGAATTGCACAAGAAATCTGAATAAAGTTGCACAAAATATGACCAAGATATCCAATTTCATTACCTACCATTTCCACACCCTCAAGCAATTATTTATAATTTTAATATCAATAATTTATTTGTTATAACCAAATGTTGTGTGATGATTTACATTTTAATAGGTTTCGAAGCTTTAAATCTAGTTTAAATATATTATTTTCTCTTGTTTCTTATTTTATGTTAAACAACCGGTTTTTTTTATTTGTTAATTTGTCAATTAAATTTGAGCTTTATTGTTAAAATCCAAATACAATGACAAGAATGTTGTGTATTCAGTTGTCATAAAGTAAGTTTCAAGTATATATGTTTATGTCTTTATTAAATTTACAAAATTCGTATAACTATTGTTTAGCACAATAATTTAAACTATTGCCCAATAATAATAATAAAAAAAAACTCTGAGCGGACAGATTAAAGACAATTAATTATCGTCTGTAGCAATTCATTAGCACATATTAGTTGGCCATCAAATTGCTTTTTCCATTGTGTCTAAAAAAAATCCCATCATTTGTTTACTTCAAATACCATTTGTTAAGAAAAAGCTTTAGATTTAGTTAACGGCCAAGAAAAGCTTTTCACAGCATAGTTTCAAGTTTAAACACAAAAGCAAAGCGCGCGAAACGTTTCAGAGTGTTGCCAGAGAGTGGCTCAGATTACTTCAACACTTTGGCAACCCCGCAATGTGTCGCGCTGCTTTAAAATTGGTCGAAACGGAAAATTTATTGTCCAACTGCAGAGTCATTTAAAAGTTATATCTCTTTTTAAAATATTGCTTTTAAAGTGTTTAATTTCTGGACTGAACAATTATCATGCTATCCTTCTCCATGATTATTTTATTTAAATATCATATGTCATTATGTATAAGGCCGTTTTATTGAAATGTTCCTTAGAAATATTGACGAAAGCTAAAGATTCTTAGTAAACTAAATTACTAAATTGTCTAATAAAACAAACTTTATTTCTATAAATTAACTTCTCTACATAAAACTTTACAAATATTTTAAAACAAGTATTTGAAATAATATCATAATTGCGGTTACCAAGGGAATCATGCTGTTTCTTTTTTTAAAATTCAAGGATATTTCATTTCAGGCTATGATAATAGCATTTAACTTTGAATTTTCTAATAAGTCTGTTAATCTATAAAAGGAAATAAATGAAGGAAACTCCAAGAAATCACTTCCAAGTATTGCTAAAAGCTGAATTCTGACAGAAGCTCCAAATTTCCACTGTAAATTTAAAAATTGAACATTAATAATAATAGCAAACGAAAAATTAAGTCATTAAACTACTTCTTTACAGTGTTTCTCAGAGTAGAACCAAAAAAATTTTAGAAAAAAACTTGCCAATAAAACATGGTTTTCTTTTTTATCATTTCACTTAATGATGATTAAAAAATAAATTTGTCAATGTTAACTTGCTTAAATATTTTTTAAACTTAGCTCTTAAAACTATCAAAATATTGTGCATTCATTTCATTTTATTCAAAATGCAATAGTATTTTGCCTTAATTGGGGAAAAACATTTTTGCACAACTTTTAACAAAATCAGCCAAAAACTTTAACTTTTAACTTTTAACTTTAAGATCAGCAGAAATTAAGTTGAAGAATATGTAAAATCAAGTAAATAAACCGAAATTGATTTTAGTTTTATTTATAAAACAAACTTTATTTTGTCAATTTTTTTTAATTTGTTCTTATTAAATCTGTAATTAAAAATGCTTTAGTCTTTTACACAACTTGGCAAATATGTATTTAGATTAGAATAAAACTAATTAAGATTAGTTGAGTTCTCAAGCGTTAAGTGTTGGATTCTATTTGCTTTCCATTATACCCTTGCAAAAAGGGTATATTAATTTTGGTCAGAAGTGTGCAACGCACAGAAGGAAGCATCTCCGACCATATTAAGTATATATATTCTGGATCAGCACGACGAGACGAGTTCATATAGCCATGTCTGTCCGTCTAGATCAACTCAAAACTCCTCTTAGGCTTGTATATTCTGCACGGGTTGTATAAATCGGATACAGACAGATCGGACCAGTATATCATATGACTCCCATACAAGTCACAAACAGTAAATTATCTCAATAACTTCGTTATTTTCTAAGCTATTGTGTTAAGAATTAATATTTGTCGGTTTAATACACCTCTTAATGACTGTGCCGAATTTCATTAAAATCAGTTAACTATATTCTATTGGTTATATAAACAGACGATGAAATGGCATGTCATATCCTCCGCATTGCTATAGTCTAAGATTGTAGGCCATTTTTATGCGAACACTGGATTTTAAAGTTAAGATATTTTTTTCACGTTGACGAAAGGTAAGGAATGATTACCAACAAAAAGACTTGCAAGGGTATAAAAACTTCGGCGCCGTCGAAGTTAGCCAGGCCCTCTGCTTCTTTATGTTATGCGTGTCGCTCTCAATCAATAACCCACTTTTAGAATAGAACTTCCATTTACTTCAACTCTTATCTGAATTAAAGACATCTAAAGAATTATTAATACCCTGCAACAACAAACAAGAACTAACTAATGGACAATTGAATAAGTTATAAAGCATAATACATTATAACAATATATATTGATAGTTTATATAATTATAATCAATATAATATATATGTATGTATATATATAGAGTACATACACGTATGTACACACATATATATACTGTTCTGTACCTAAACAAATTTTATGATTTAATACACACAATTTATGAAGTGTTCTATCAAATGTATCGAACAAGCCATGAGTAGTGGGAGTCGGAGATACCAGGTAATCGAGTCATGATTTTAATTCCAATACAATTTCAATGTGGTTGTGGCCGGCATAAGTAAAAAGGCGCGCAAGTTTACCGTTTTAAAGAATTTTCTGTTTTAAAGAAGAGCATAAAGTTAGTTAATATATGCGTTTGCATGAAAACGATTTCATGGTTTTCTTACATACAAGTTTTTTTTTGCGGAGCCGACAGACTGACAGAATGAATGACTGGGCGATGGACCGGACAAAGATTGCAAATGGTTACTCATTGGAATACAACAAAAAATTTCTGTAGGCTATGGCAATTGGGTGGTAATTTCATTGACGTTTTCTTCTTCCTCTAGTTTGCTTCATCCTGTTTGGCCAGTTTTTCGGGATGTGCCTAGTGAATTGTATCGATTCTGCTCCAATTGAAGCCACAGTTGACCTCATAATATAGTTGTTCACTCTTCATCATCATCGTCCATATCATCGGGTGTAAATAGTTCACTGATTTCTAGAAAATATGCAATCTTTTTTGCAATAAATCCTCCCAAAAGTATTCCCGGAATCACCGTCAATGCCAGTCCTCGGCGACTGTACTTATCTCGTTTTGGTCTCGGACGAAATCCTCCATATCGTGTGTAGGCTTCACGCAAATGTCTAGGCACCCTAAAACAATGTGCTGCCGATGGACTCTGTTTTGTTAAAAGAGATTTCCACATTCCCAACTCGAAGAGCACATTTTACCGAAAAGTATCCTTAAAAAAAAATATTTTGGTTTTTCAACTCTGTCTCTACTGTTATTGTTTACTGTAAAATTTTCAAAAATTTGATGAAAAAGTCACAACTTTCTCTGACCAATTTGGTGAGGTAGCAATTCCAAATTATTTATGTGGCTACTTTGTATGACTAAAGAACTCATTGCGCATGCGAGTCGTCGGAAAACATTGAAATGTGCTGCATAAGGGCAACCGCTTCCGGTTCTGTTTTATTGTCTGATTGTCACTCTCAATACTTGGACCTCTGGCGACTTCTTGGCAGGCGAAAATATACCTACATATAATTAACCCACATCTGTTTGACGGAGCGTAAAACCAAATGTTCTCAGTACTCCGGCCTTAATGGACTCACTATTTTGAGACCATCCCAATTTCAATTAGATCTATATTGACATAATTATACACCACCAGCTGAAAAAACATAATCATTAGGTTGAAAAAAACTGTATATCAAAATATTTCAGTTACTTTTTAAGATTAAACATTGTGTTCATCTGAAATGGCTTCACCAAATCAGATTGACCATAGAAATATACAAAACAAAAATAAGTCATAATGATTCATATGACAAGTATTGCTTAAAACCAAACAAAACATGCAAACACTTAAGATTATAACAACGGCGCAATATCAAGTATCCAACGCTGAGCATGATATGTAAACAATTTTCAATCCCCGAAAAAAAAAAATTAGAATAAGCATTTTTAGGAACAATTGTGGCTCCTAGAGTCTAAGTTCATTTATATAAACAACACTTTGATAAAAAAATTAGTTCATATTTAGAATTCAACGAAAGCAGACTGGGTTATTTTCGTTCTCTCTGTTCAGTTACGTACAAATGACTGAGTGATCCGATTGCAGAATGCTAAGAATTAATCAACGTTTTTTTTTTTTTTTAAACTGCTGTACATACATATATAAAAATTAAATTTATATTCAGCTCTAAAAATTTTGAAAATAAATTTAGGTAAGTATTTCTCCTTTGCTTAAAACATTAAACGAAGGCAAATATTTAATATTTGGTGTCCAATATTAGTATTTATCTACTAGTAGCTATAACTAAAGACCACAAAAGTTTACAAAAGCTTACATTTTTGGTGCAAGGTATGTACTTGCATTTGTTTTTAGATCAATTGAGGGTCGCTAGACCAAAATGGCATTATTAACATTTGCGATATCCCAAAAATGTTTTTGTTGGCTATTTTTCTTCGTGCTTCGTTTGCCATGTCAAAAAGATATAAAACAGGAGCGATAAAAATACAATTTAAAAAAAATGTTTAAATGTTTTCGAATAACACCATTATAAATTTAGCAAAATGGTGAAAAAACATATTTTTTAATGCAATTCCATTACCTGTAATATATTTCTAAAACGTTGTTGGGGTTAATCTAATTTTCGAAAAAAACACCAGTTTTGACCTTTGGAAAATAGAATTTCTTGAATATATAAAACTAAGGTGGTTTTCGGAATGAGCGACAGGTTACTCTACCATTTTGCACCAAAAAAGTTGTATACTAGTTCAACAGAATTTAAATTCTGAGTTCTATATTTCAAATTATGTAGATTCTTATGCGTTACCACGCATACCTTAAAAAACCAATTCCGTTTAGAAAGTTTTTAATTTTCAATTATTTTAATTACATAAAACTATACCCAACGTCTGTATTTCTTATAAATTAACATTGAAATAGACCAACACTATGCCTATTATTTCGATAATAATTCTATTCCTAAGCATTGATTGGACAAAACGTTCTCCTTGTATTTCAGCTCATTTTAAACCTTTGAAACATTTCATTCTCAAGAAAATTAATTTTGGCTTAAACATTGTGCAACTCTTATTAAAAATTCTGTTAACCTCAAATTGTTTTGTTCTTAATCTCAATTTTTAATTTGTAATGTAAGTAGATTGTTTTTCTTGTTAAAAATGCATGTCAAAATGATCATGACTCTGTGTTCTTTTAAAGTGTAATGAGGTCTAATCAAGTAAAGGAAAGACTTTTAAAAACCATTAGAAACAAGATTGATTGACCTAACGCCGCCGTATAATTCGAGTGGCGTCGGAAAACTCGTTCATCTTATTAATCATAGTGAATGAATGTGTGTGTGTGTGGGGGGAAAACAATAAAAACAACTCATCATTCACTTCAAATTCGTGCACAGATCCCTTTAATTTTATTGCCCTTTTTGTAAACCTTATTTGTCTTGTCGGACAAACCCTTTTAGCAAGTTTCCTTTTGTGAGGCCAAGTTAGTTGCCTAATTCTTTCGTTTCATTTGAATAGCACAAGGAAAGGAACAGAAGACCAACCATCATCAGTGGATTCCGCTTCCGCTTGGCATTTCGCACGTATACAGTATTTATGACCCAACCTGCAGAGTAAATATTTGAAAAACCCAACATAAAGGACACACATGCTTACAAGCAATTAGTTTCTATGGTTCCCAGGAAATGTGAGCAACCCGGCAAATGTCCTAATCCTGGCTTCTGGTCTAAGCCCATGGGTTGTAACAGGTAAATTTTCGTATATTTGAATTCATGGGAACTACCAGGCCGCTGATTTTCGTTCAAGTCAACGGCTTTGCGTAAGATCGTCAAAGGTCTTTTTACCTCAACTTTTTTTGCCGGTTGGAAAAAAGCTTGAAAGTCTCAGATCAGTTTGTGTTCAACTCTGGCGCGGTGTGGTCGTTTTTAGCTGCGGCAAACGGACAAAGTATCGATCACTGTATGTATCGTGGTGTGTGTGTATGCTAGTCTGTGTGTGTGTGTGTGTGTACGTGAAAGCCGTTAAGAAGTCTGATAGCCAGCCAGCAACAAGAAAATCTGTAAAACGGGCACGTTAAGCCGTTTTTATTTTTCTTTTCTTTCATTTTTTTTTCCTTCGGCTCTGCCTATTTCTCTTCTTTTGCCTTTTCTTGTACTTCTTGTTCACCTTTTTGGCTGGTATTCGGTATAGGTATACGTGTATACGTATCAGTGTGTGTGTGTGTGTGTGTGTGTGTGTGTGTGTTGGTGTGGACTAAAACTTCAGGTGCAGATTGCTGCCGCGTTGATATTTTTCTTGAACAAGTTTTAGTCTGAGTTTGGCCTTCGTCTGGCATGGTACAGTAAACGCATTTTGTTTGACTCTTCGTCGTCGGATCCGATCACTTAGAAAACTAAGCAGTGTATTTTAGTGCATTTTTGTGGTGAATGTTGTTGCGAGCAAAACTGGATTTTATTCAACTGTGCCAAAAAAAAAAACCGAAACCAAAAAACAAACAACAAATTGTATAGAAAAACCTAAAAATAAAAACACAAAAATAAGGAAAAAGGATTTGTGTGTGTAATAGAAAGCGCGTGCTCGTCGCTTATGTATGTGTGTGTGTGCAATATGAGAAAACTGATCTTAAATAAAATAGTTAAAAACTGCATTAAGTGAATTGTAAAATAAACAACAAGAATGCAATCAACTTGTAACAAATTAAATTAACAATGAAAACTAACAAATTATACAATCAATATAAAAAACAACACTTAAATATTACTTAATACTTAAAAATATTGTAAAAATATTTAAAGATGACAATAATAACATTTATTATTAGATTTATATTTATAGAAAACATCAAATGAACTAAGAACAAGAAAAAATCAATTTAGTTGTAAATATTTATAAATAGAATTTATAGTTTTAGTAATGAATTTACTAATTTTTCACGACTTTTATTTTCAAAGAGCTTTAACTGCAAATTTAATTGCATACCGGTAAGCCACCGGTATGAACCGAAACTCATATGCTAACTAGTTTATCTTGGCAGTGTCATAAGCCACTTAATTTAAATTTATTCAATTCACTTGAGCATAGAGCATATATGCCAACTTATGTCAACCGAGTTAGTGAATTGATTACAAACTTTTTAACTTGAAGTTGTGTCATTTTTCTTTATGGTAATGCTCTGAAAATGGCTTATATTGGCTATTTCTAGCCAAGTTAGTTGGTTGAACTTCTATTTCTTTATGCTCTCCACTTTTTACGTTCCGCATCTCTTTTATAAACTCGCTCAGTTCTCTTTTTTTTTTCTTGTTGCTTCTTTTTTGTTTACCACTCCATTAACTTGGCTGTGCCTTTTGCACTTTAAGTTTCAACTGACATTAGAATACAAGTGGAATTACACATACAAGTACATTAACATGCATGTACGTATTCATATGAGTGTGTGTGTGTGTACTTCTTATATAGGGAATAGCATACTCATTTCACATGCCAGCTGCGCATTTACGCTCCCATTAACTGGGTAGAAATTACAAATATATGAAGAGAAGAGAAGAAAAAAACAGGGAAACATATGAAAAAAAGAATGGCAAAGGCAACAAAAGAAATTAAAAACAAAGATATACATTATATACTTGCCAAAATATTGCACTTTCTAGAGCTAAAAGGTGCAACATGTGCAACAAGCTCGTTCTTTTTGGTTGGTTCATTTTCAAGTTTGTGGCTTAAGTCTTTTGTTTTTTAAGTCCATTTTTGTTTTTAACCAAATCGGATTGGTTTTTTTTTGTATTTTGGTTCTGTTGATGTTTTAACTAATTAGCATAAATTCTTTTTCTGGTAAAAGATTTCTTTCCCCATTTTTTTCCTTATGACTTCAAAGCGTTACCAAATCGACGTGCTTAGACTCATCAAGTGGGAATTTTTAGTCAGCTCTTTCATTGCATGCATAATTAAATAGAAGTAGAAATAGAAATAGAAAGACATGCCTTAGAAGAACTTTAAATATATGTTTACATATATCTTAAATCTTATCTTATGTATAAAGTCAGACGTGCCATAAATTATATTTATGAACATTTTGCCATTTCCACTTATCTCCTTCTCTTAATAGTGCAACATCGTTGACCTTGTCCATTAATTTATAATCTAAAATAACAACAAAACCAAAAAAGTTGCCATAAAACACAGCAGTTGTCACAGAAACGAAAGGAAGAAAAAAAAAGTAAAACAAAATAAACAAAGAAAAAAGTTGTTGACTTCAAGGATAACCAGCTGACATGCCACATAAATTGGAATATTAAAGAAAACGACGGAAAAGTGGTAACGATACATAACGAACTTATTTTGAACGTGTATCGGGCTGCATTTAAAAGAGGTAAGTTTTATATACATATGTATATGGAAATTAAGAAAGATAGCAAAGAGCTGAAAATGACTGCGTACACTTAGAGAAAATCAGAATTCCCGAATTAATAGCTCTGTAATGACTCAAGACATTTTTCAATTCAAATATTAATGTTCTTTTTTTTCCAAACCTGCAAATTGATTTATTGTAATTTTAAATTTTGCATTTCTTTTGCATGATATCATAAATTTCAAGAAACATTATCGATTTTGATACGGCTGACATCATTCACGTATAACTTTGCTCAGAAACTATTACTCTTTTATGCCACACCCAAATCATGCCATTCATTTACCGAGATATACTTATATATACTTAAATACATTGCGCAAATGTACGATTTGATTATATAGTGATAAACAATGGCATGCTTTCATTTTACCAGCGATTTGCCTATCATTATTAACTTAATTTCTTTCTTATTAAATGTTTTTTTTTGTTGAATTGATTGATTTAAGATTGAGAAATAATGATTGTTGCTGCTGCTGCCATTTATTGTTGTTGTTGCGGCTTTGACTCCATTTTTTGTATAAGTAGCACAAGACAACAAAGAATAATTTCTTTTACTTTCTATTAAACAAAACACCGCCAACGACTCTCTGACGGTCTGACAGACATTCAGTGAGACAGTCTCGCCTTTGTTTGTCACACATATTCAATAAAGGCCAAGTTGAGTTCCAAGTTGAGACTCAAAAAGCGAGAGCTGCCACCAAACAGTTAACCTCAATTCTCAAGACGCAACGCTTGTTGTTGCTTAATAACAACAACAATAACAGCAACAACAACAATAAAAAAGAAGCTACAAAAACAAAACTGTAGAAGTAGAAAAATTTCACTTCCAACTTAAAGTGAAAAGCAGAACAAATGTTATCTTTCTCTCTCTGTCGCTCTCTCACTCTTTTGCTGGCTCGCCCTCACTCGATCTTTCCCTTATAAGATCAGTAAACAAAAAATATACATATATATATGTGTACATATGTATGTATATTTATTTGCCTTTTTTTTGGCAAGACAAACAAAAACTTTTTTCGCTGTGTGTTTTTTTTACTAGAAATTTTGTGGTTTTCTGCTTCAGATACTTAAAATACATTTTATATACTTGTAAAACTTGTTTTAGACCGCATTTGAGTGTGCTTTATGGACCAAGTTTTTATTTGATTAGTCATAATTTGTATATTGGCATGCGAATCAAACGGAAGTTGTCAATGCAAAGTTCGTTGCCTAAGTCTTTTGTTTTTAATGCAAAATCATTTGCCTGCGGCATGGGCCATCATAATCACTTACGTATGCTGATTGATTGGTTTCAAGGGAATTATTTTTGATTAATATGCAGGAGAAAGAGATTACGAAACTAAAGATCAACCAACATTTGATCAACGAGATTAAAAAAGATTAATTTTAGCTCCTTTTTAGGTTTCAAATATTCCAGCTTTACTTTCTTTTAAGGCAACCATTTCTGACTAACATCGGGTTGACATTAAGTGAAATTGTAAACACAAAATACAGAATTTTTAAACACAAATGAGTTAATCCAAATCCTTTGCCATCTTAATATCGAATTTCATTGGAATTGAAGTGAAAACATCAGAAAGTCATCTATATAAATCTACAAAAGTATCTAGAATCACGCATTGCAACAGTTTCAATCTGCCTGGCAGGTAGAATAAAAGCCGACCCAAAAAATCAATTTCAATTCATAAATATCAGGTAAAAGTCGGGAAATTCCGAACTCTATCTGCTACCTGCAAAGTGCACGGCAGAAGAGTCACAAGACTTCATCAATAAAAATAGAAAAATTACCAACTGTCTTGGCTAGATTCCATTGAAATAAAAAAGGGCGTGCCGATGCCATGACTCAAAGTGATTAAAGTTGATTGGCATTTTTTTTCTTGTCATAGAGGGAGAGATAGATTACGATTTTTAACGACATCTCATGTCTTGAGCTCATCATATTATTATTTTGCCATTGCCAATAATTTTACACATTTTTATATATATTCTTTTTAATACATATAATTTTCCAATCAACAATTGCGTTTTTCTTGTCAATGAAAGTTTGGTTGCTTCCGTTTTGTCTTCGGACAGTGAAAGTATCTTAATTCTGAAAGCTAAAAGAAATGGCTAGAGACAAGAGGGCAAATGAGGGGAAATATCAGCTTAATCATCTTGAAAAGCAGTTGACAATTTCATAACTTTTTAGCTAGGTGGGCGCTTTCACGGGCGCCATCTGCCATCAACTTGAAATCTTTCATCTGCCATCTATCTCCATGGCCGTCGATTAGCTACAATTGCCACAAATTTTCTTTTCTTTTTTTCTCGGTTTTCCATTATTTTTTTTTTTATTATTTTTAATTGTGAGAATTGTATGGCAACTCACTAAAAAAGGAAAAGTAGAGCTTAGATGAAAAAAAGCACGAAAAACATTTGACGCTGTCATTGTCGACAATTGTTAAAAAAGAAACAAAAATGATTAAGCACTGACAGAGAGTAAGATTCACTTGGTTTATCATCAATTCCGTTTTATACTATATCACGAAACTTTCATAAAAAATATTTAATATTTGTTTTGGGTTTAGAGTTGACAATATTTCTTAATTTGTTAAAATAATCTGTTACTTAAAATTGTTATCAAAAAATTAATTGTTGCTTTCAGATTTATTTCTCTACTTACAAAACAAAAGTTCATAAATTTCTGTTTAGTTTACTCTAAGTCTTTAAAATTTCAAACTAAGTCATTACATCTCTCTCTTTTTTTTCCATCTATAAGGTTCTTAACACATTTGTGTTTAAAAAAGATAAAAAGAAGTAGAAGTTTAATCGAACCTTCATGTGTTTACTGTGATTTATAGTTTAGATCTTTTATTTAGCTCACAAACTTTTGTTAAATTGATTTCCCATTGGAAAATTGTATTTTCCCTTCGGGCAGCATTCACTTTCAAGATCTTTTCGGACGGAACAAACTTCAAATAAAGTGAGGAGAGAAAAAAAAAAGAGAAACAATACACATGACTGGTTTACACGATCGTCTATACAAACATACAATTCGCCCTCACATAACTTGACTCTTGACTTGTGTGTGCATATATATTTTAACCTGTTTTCTAACTAAGTGTGTGTGCGTGTACGTGTGTATATTTCTTTTATGTCTTCGTTTGCCTTTTGGCAGCCTTTTCGCTGCATTCTTGACGGGTCTCTGTAGAGTCTCTTGGCCGTCTCTTTGGCCAAGTGTTGAATTTCACAAACCAAACAAACAAAAGAGCCAAAAACTAATACTTTTGCATTCTTCTTCTTTAGATATTTCCAATGCGTTTGTTACATACAAGTTATTTGGAAATTTTATTGTTAATATGAAACTTAATAGTATTTCCTTGTAATTAGTTGTATTTTTAATAGGTTTATAGCTTAATTTGTTGAAAAATAATTGCTTTACGGACGCGTCTAGAGATGCCGCCGACTGCAATTTTTAGTACTTATGTAAATGTATGGGTGGGCGGTTTTACGTCTGAAAGAGGTGTGGCAGCATTGGCTCCATTATGGCATATTTTAGCATTTCAACCACTTTTCTTCGTCTTCTTTCAACATTTTTTGAACCAGTTTTTCACTTAAGTCTTGTTTTTTTTTTTTAGTTACAAAATCATAAAGCAAAGCGCAAAAACTTTTTCTTGTCTATTTACAAATTAAACATTAATTGCACTCGAAACTCCCTACCCGCAAATCCCCCATAGTCTTATGAACATACATATATAAATACATACATAAGTACATTATAAATGTACATATTGCCCGCACATTTGTGAAAGCGTTTGGCTAGTAGAAATCACTTGACCATTTGGGTGGTTGCTCTTGTCTAGTTGCCCAGCTTTCGACGGCTTTGGTACATGATAAACAAACGCCTTAATGTAATGGAAAAGCATATTAGATGAGGGAATAAATTAATGGGCATGACAATGTCAATATAAGTTTTCATTCTACCATTTAACAGTCCCACTTTTAATTTCTAGACCAAATTAAAACCGCAACCTTCAAAAGCTCATAAAATTTTGTCGGTAAAAAAAATATATTTAAAACCAAAACTCATTCCCAATCTCCAATATCTCCATCACCCAAGCCACAACCACTTTTATGGCAACCCAAATACCAAGCATTCAAAAAAAAACAACAACAACAACAAAAAATGTATCGTACATGCCACAATCTTTGTAACTAGTTCAATGGGTCTGCGCCATGGAGAGTTGATCCAGCTGGTTTTTGCCTGCCGCTTGGAGTTGGAACTGTTGTCCGGCTGCCCGGTTACCTTCCTACTACCTGAGCCACCAAATTAAACCCCAAACCAAAGATCAATAACACAAATACAAACCCGAAGAAAAGAACATGAAAAAAAAAGAACCAAGCCGCCACGCCACAGAAATGATATCACGAAGCCAAGAATGTAAATTTGCATAATAATCTGGTTTCTTTCCCTAACAGACGTTGTTGGGTCATGAGAATAAACCAAAAAAAAAAGCAACAAATTTATGAATATTAAACTGATTGGATTATAAGTGTTAAATGAGAGTGAGTCTGATAGCCGCTTAAGAAAATAAAGCGGATTCGATTTTGATTTGGTTAAGAACTAAGAAGAAAATAAAGGAATATTTTAACCAAAGAACTTCTAAACTTCTAAAAGCAAATTAAATGCATAATTCTTTACCAATTCAAAAACATACATATCTTAATTTCTTTATACTTTTATATACAATGCAACAGAATCTCTTATTTTTTTTTATTTTTATGTTATTGTAATAGATTTAGATATGATCTCTTGTCAAATAGTTGTTTAAATTATGACACAATCAACCGCAAATGTTTTAAAGAATACAAGTGTTTTCACATGTTTATTCAATACAAAAATCGTTAAAGAACTTTCATAAATACACAATCAATTTTCTAAAATTTAATGGTTATTTCTAAGCATATATAATTGATAACTGTAGAGATAAAAACAAATTTTAATAATTTTATTTATGCCCTAACATTTGCTTTTTTCTCTAGAACCATCAATTATTTATGCTTAAATTTAATCCTTCGATTTTTTAAATTTTATTCATGCTTAAATAAAGTCCATTGAAATATTAAAGTCTTTCGAAAGGTCTCACTACTTTCAATTAATACCAACAATTTCTCTGCACAAAATCGATTTGACTTTTGATCCCCCACATTATGGCCCTGCTAATTTGCAGTTGCCAGTGGTTGCCAGCTAACCCAATTTGTGAAACCGTCATTACAGCCAATTGACCTTCAAGCCTTAAATGTAAGAAAAAAACAACAACAAAAAATCAAAGTAAAATAATATTTGGTCATTAGATCGCCAGACAACGCCATAAGCAAAAACAAAAACCGAAACAAGTTTGCAACTAAAAACTCCATCTGTGTGGCCAGCAAAACAAAAAAAAAAACATCTAAGCACTCTCTCGGACAAGTGTACAAGTGAAAGTTCAGTTCGGTGTTATTTTTTTCCCCCTCACATTTGGTGATGATGGAAAAACTCTGCAAAGCTGCCAATGCGAATTGGAAATGGAAAACTAAACATGCGCACCATAAAAGGCATGCACAAACTGCAACAGGCAACAACAGCAGCAACAACCAACAACCAGCAGCATCAGCCACAATAGCAAGCAAAAAGTTCAACAACAAAATTATTTACCAGTTGACTTTTACCATTTTGTATCTGTCTAGCAAAGTTTAGTCATCTTTTTTCGTATTTGTTTCTTTATTTCTTTATTTTTTTTTTTATTAAATGTCGAAGGTGCCATCAATAACGACCGGTTTTTAAAATTTTTTTTTATTTTTGATTTACCCTGTATTTGTTTTTGCTTTGCATATTTGAATATTGATTGACTCTGTATGAGTTTTCCACTTAGATTGCAACACCATCGAAATGAGGAAAGAAAACCCTAAAAAAAATACCATCTTTTAATCAAGTCTTTTGTTCTGTGTTTGCGCAAATAATCGTTATGGCTGATGCTAATGTGATTGCTTGTCAAGTTTGTTGCCTAAGTCTTTTGTTATGTCTTATGCAGCAGGGCCAAAGGGCTTGAGAAAAAACTTCTCAATTTCAACCGGTTGTGGTTTAATTTTTAATTATAAAAATCATCTTCAATATATAAAACTCCTCTTTTAAAGGATCTGTTTGATCAGGCATAACCTTGTAAATTTATCTCATGTTTCTTAGGTTAGTAAATCAATAAAACAAGAAATTTCTTCATCAAAATAAATGTATTTATAATTAAAGATCATGGTAATTTGATAAAGGCCGTTAAAAGTGTCATATACACAAATGTTTAATGCTAAACCAAAGACTCCCAAAGATTTTGGATTACGCAAAGAGTCAACTTCCAACTTCACAACTTCCCATAGCTTCATCGTGTCAGCTATTTTCATGCAAATCATAAGCTAATCTGTCGACATAAAGGCGTATAAAATGAAGAAATGTATGTATATATAAGCATAATCAAAAGTCAAATCAATGGCCAATAAACTTCAAACCTTTCACTCTCGTCTGGGGCGTTTTATTTGTTTGCTAAATACGTTTTAAGCATACGTCTGCCATTTACCTCATCTCCTCCGCTACGCCATCTGTTTTGTTGTGTATTAGCATAGAAAAGATTTGCATATTGCACATTTTGCATTTAGTTGAATTTTCAATTCACTTCAGATTGTTCGGTACCTTTTGGAGTATTTCGTCTATGCCTTTTGGCTTAGTTCGTGCTTTTCGGTTGTCGTGTTGTGGTTGATGACTATTCAGTTCATTAGCCATGATGATTATATAAGCAGCTTTGAAGCCAAAATATTTGCCAGGGTGTTGACTTCTAACTGACCGATAATCGTTTTTAGCCGCAAGGAGAGTTTAGAATAATAAAGAAATTATGCAAAATGTAAGAAAAACTTTTGTTGATCTTTACTGTTAGCAATAATTTAAGTCAATTATTTTAGCTAAAACTTCCATTTGTTTATCATTTTGTTTGTTTTCTTTTTGTTTTTGGCAAAATATCAGCACTCAAATTAATGTCAATGCTGAAATAGCCTTCAGTGGGTTTCAATAATTAACAGTTTGTTTTTTTAATTTTGTGTTTAGTTTAATGACAAAGCCATTTTTGGTTACGCCCACACAAAGCTCTTCCCGTGTTAACTCTTTGGTCTGTGCGCTTCATTTGAACACAAACAAAAACAGAGTGAAAACCAGAGGGCCGGGGCTAACTTTGACCGCGTCAAAGTTTGTATACCCTTGCAAGTTTTTTGTGTAAAAGGTCTAATGCTTGCGAAAGAACGGCTTTGGAAATAACGAAGTTATTGATCAAAGTCACTGTTCACCACCGATTGTTCCTATGGGAGCTATATGATATAGTCGCCCGAACTTAATTAAATTTGGCACAGTCATTAATAGTTATGCTAAACTGAGAAATATAAATTTTTATGACAATTGCTTCAAAAGTAACGAAGTAATTGACAAAAGTCACTGTTTTCGAAAGATCGTTCCTATGGGAGCTATATGATATAGTCACCCGATCTTGATCAAATTTGGCATAGTCGTTTATATGTGTAATTAACTCACCCATATAAAATTTTACGACAAAAGTTCAGAAAATAACGAAGTTATTGAGAAAAGTCACTGTTCGTGACTTTGTCATTTGTATGGGAGCTATATGATATAGTGATCCGATCCGGCTGAATCCGAGATATACAACGCCTGCAGTATATACAAGCCTACATGCAAAATTTCAGCTCTATAGCTCTTACGGTCTAGGAGGAGTTTGCGTTGATCCAGACGGACGGACGGACGGACGGACGGACGGACGGACGGACGGACGGACGGACGGACATGGCTATTTGAACTCGTCTCGTTGTGCTGATCAAGAATATATATACTTTATATGGTCGGAGATGCTTCCTTCTATGCGTTGCACACTTCTGACCAAAATTAATATACCCTTTTTGCAAGGGTATAAAAATTAGAGACTTACTCTACGTAGGTCTATATAAGTTTTGGCGCCTTCCCGTGACTACCTGTGACTACTGCCTGGGACTTGACTTGTTTAAATAATCTAAACAATGGGCTAAAAAGCACCCACACATATGAACTCAAATATTTGGACACCACCAACAACAACAATGCAAGCGCAAAGTTAACTCTAGCCAACAAGTTTGTTTATGCCAGTGTTTTTTTTTTTGTTTTTTTTTTCTGGGCCAAGCCGCATAGTCAACTAATTGCAACAACGACCGGCAGCAGAGAGACACCAGCTGGGCAAGTCAAAAAAATGTGGTTTGGTTGCCGCAGCTGTGACTGTGTGGAAAATCGACAACAAACAAGAAAAACATGAAGCGAAAATTGCCAACAGTTTTCTGATTTTCTGCCAGACGCATACAAAGTCGCAAAAAATTTATATTCAAAAAAATGCGAAAAAAAGTTAAGAAAATTTGCAAAACTATTGCATAATTCAAAGTAAAATTAAAAAGGCGTACAACGCCCTTTTATACTTATAATTAAATCTACTTAATTAACGTGGTGGTGATGGTGGTGCTGATGCTAGCTAGCGGTTGTATGGCGGTGGTGCGTGCATTGTCTACTTGTAAATTATTATTATTTTCTTTTTTTTTTTTTTTGGCTTTCAATAAGAGTCGCCGCTTTTGAACTTAATCAGCGGAGGAAAAAATATACAAAAAAAGAAAAAGGTTATCTAATATTGTAGCCTGTTTGCAATTTTTACCAGTTTCCCCTCCACTCACCGTTCCTCTACTACCACGTTCCCACTTTCAAACCTTGACGTTTGCCTAAGCCAAGATTTAAATTGTTTGCTGTTTGCAATGTGTTTTCTAAAGACAATTTGCGGAAGTTGTTAATGGATCTTGGACGTTTCATATTACATGTTTTGTTGCAATAGACAGTCATCTGGGGGGCTGGCAAAATGAAACTGCCTTATGATAAACAAAAGATTTAGGCAACGAACTTGATTTCGGATATCATTGTGAATAAAGTTAAAGATAAGTAATTAACGATAAGCTAAATGGTGAAAATATCCAAAAAGTCCTACTCTCGTAGAAGTAAACAGTTGCAAAATCCATCTTAATAGACTACTTTCTATAGTTTAGTAGAATTAGCATAGATTTAACAGTTAATATATATTATTACTATTATTATCTATACTTATAAAAGTATAGGATATAGTTGTAAACACTAGCCTGAGATTCGAACCTGGATCCTCGTTGTTCAGTTGCCTAAATGACTTAGACAACTCATATACAGAGAACTTTGTATACATATATTTTACTAATAAGTTTGGTTTAGACAGAAAATATTAAATATTTTTAAAATCATTCAAATGCTGCGTTTTGTAAATAAGTTATTTATTTCAGTTATTGATTTATTATCTGCTCATTTTAAAATAGTTGAGACATATACATATTACGTTCTATAGATCAGTCCTTATTAAATATATTTAAATCGTATAAGCATAAGCATAATTTTCAAAGATCCCTTGAACCTTTTCAACCCCAGAGCATTATTTTTTTATTTTTAATTTGTTTATTGTTTATTTGTTTAATGTAGGCAACATTTCTTGAAAATGTTTAAAAAAACAATCGACTTTAAAGATTTGTAGGTATCGAATTCGTTTATATTGTCGAATGTCTGATTTTGAGTCGTCTTGACTTTGTATATAAATTTGGAGTTATTTCCAAGGAGGCTTTTTGTTTGACAATATTTTGAAAAGTATCTTAAAATCATAAAAGCCTCCCCACAGCTAAAGTTGAAGTTGTCTTGGCTTTGTTTTTCTTTTTCTGTCTTTTTCATGAACTCAATCACATTTCACCTCATTTAACAAAAGTCAAGTGCATTTGGGTTAGATATTCATTAAGTTACGTACTCTCCATTCCACTGAAAAGACAAAGTTTGAGGCATTTTTGTTAGCATTGTTGTCATAAATCACGAATGCGTGTCTGTTTTCGAAGTCACTCGGATTTGGAGTTTATTTTTGTCTCATTGTTAAATACCCCAGTCTGAGATACAGATTTCTATGGCTATGTGTTTGCGTCTTTTCATTCATATTCAAAAGTGAAATATATACACATATGTAAGTGTGTTTGTATATAGTCTGGGGTCTCGAGTAAACCAAGATCGAGGCGCAAGGTTGCCGTTATTGTCGAGTAATTATACCCCAGCTAACTAACACTAAGTTCATTTTATTATGTGTTTTTTTGCATGGCTTAACTTGTTTAGAGACAAGTTTGTATATAAAGTTTGAAGGTGTTTGCTAGTAAAATGATATTGATTTGAAACGGTGTTAGCTTCTTGATCTAACAGACAGGCAAATTCGTATTATGACTAAGAAAGTTAAGTAACTCTGTCATGCCAAATTCTTTTATGGGAATCACGTTGTTTTTTGTTTTTATTTTAAATTCATTCTTAGGAAATGAAGATAAATGATATCATAAATAGGCAATTTCCTTTCAAAAAAGTTTATATATTAGATTGAATGCATTAACGATTTCAGCTTTAGTCAACAAGCTTAAAACCAAATGCAAATACAAATTCTTGTGGTTTCTATAAACCTGATAAACTTTCTAAACCGCATTCACTAAATCGTCTTGCCACAATCAAACAGAAGAGAAGGAAAAACACGTGCTTAACTTAAAGTTTTAGCTAGAGGTTATGTCTGAGTCAGTTATGAATAATTTGCTAATCATTTATTTAGATAAACGAAATTTAAATCGATGTCATGTGTACCAGTGTGAGGTGTGAATGACGCGAACTGGTTTTTGGCGTTTTTATTTGGAAATTATTTTCAAGATTATTTATCTGAATGAACACAAACAGAAATACATTTCTTACTCTCTCTCTCTCTCTCTCTGTTTTTTCTATCTTTTGCAGAACTTTAATTGGCTTTAAGTCGGCAACATGAACAAATCGACGGCAGCCAATTCGCATTGGCTGGCCGCTTTGCTGGTGTCTTTGCTGTTATTTTGTCTGATCCAAACAATTACAGCCGACGAGGCGTTTTCGTGTCCAAATGGTAAGTTTCTGGGATTGTTAACTATACCCCGAATACATTAAACTTGAATTTAAATTGCATTCGAAATCTGAAAAAAAAAGTTAAGACACGTGCGTGGCCGTAGCAGGTGTGGCCAATACAAAAATACACTCGATTTGCACATAAATCAAAAGCGTATATAATGATAATTATATAGAAAAAACAAAAACACACATAGATAAATACATAAATAAATTCGAATGCCTTTGATTTCCGTCGCTTTTGGCTCTTAAGGTGCGTTTAAATGCATTGCAATTATGTCTTAAAAATATTTTACACTTAATAGTTCTTCGAGGTTCTAATAGGTGCATTTAATTGAGCGATTTTAATGGTTTTCTAAATGGTATGCGGACAGATTTCCGGTTCAAAAGGAAAAATAAAATTAATTGAAGTTGTCTACTTAACTTGAATCAAATTATGTTTCTATATAATAATAAATGGGCGAGAACATCTTAAAAGATTTTTATTTATACAAGTTATTGAACTAACATAGTTGAGTTTGAATATAGTAAAGAATGTTTCTAATGGTATTTATGTTAGTATGAATGATGTTTCTAATCAATATCAAAGTGCAAAATAAGTCGGCTTTATGTATACTTAAGAAATATAAGGAACCCATCACTAGTAAAAATTTTAGAAAACTTAGGCAGAGCTAAGAGAAAAAACATGACTAAATTTGTAAACCAAAAATGATTTTTAAAGGTTTGCTATATAAAAACTATATTCTACACCTGCAACAAGAAGCCATTGCAAATGTCAAATAGCCTTAAAAGCATCTCAACTATCAAGAAACTTAATTTGTTTAATCTCCGGAGGGTAACAGAGTTTGAGATTCGTTGGACATTATAATACCATTAGCATAACATTCATGACACTAATAAAAACAACTCGATTTTAGCCCATATCGGTGTCAATTTGAATTATTAACACCCATCAATAAGAAAAAAAGCACAAGAACTGCAATAACTGCCAACAGTTTGGCCTATTTTTTTTTTATTAATGCCACTCACCTGCACAACCTGACTTGCATATGAAAACAAAACACCGACAGCAGCAATACCAACAACAACAACAGCAACAACTGCAAACAACAAAAATCGACAAAAAATGTACAACGTAATGAAAAAATATTAAAAGACTTAGGCAACGAACTTGTTTTTTGGTATGAATGTATGTATGTAAATGGGTGTGAGTGTGTGTGTGTGTTGTGTAAGTATGTATGGGTGTGTGTATGTGTGGCGCGAGTGTTAATCAGCACAGCAAACTGCAGCTAGTTAAGATGGTAGCTATGCCAACAAGTGGCACAACAGGTAAGACAGGAGGCGGCAATAGCCCCAGAGTTAGTCAGTCAGTCAGTCAGGCAAACCTGGTTGGTTTGGCATTAACCAACAACAACAACCGTTAAGAAATCTCGTTTCAAAGCGCTTTAAGTTTTTCTTTCTACAGCAATTCCTCAACTATTCCCTCTCGATTCTTGCACCCAATGACGCCCCATGGCCATATATGTTGAGTTGGAACTCTGCTTTTTTATTTTTTGTTGGAACAATTCTGTTGCTTTGAGCTGTATTTGGTGGTGGGCTTGGGTGGTGGGGGGAAAAGAAAAGAAGGTAACCAGTTCTGGCATATGTAATAACCGTTATGGCGGCAGTTGTAGGTGGCAGGTCCGAAGACTTCAACATGCTTTCAACATTATGTATATTGATCGATTGGTTTTGGAACATTACTTCCGTCATATTTCTTTTCTTGTTTTTGGTGCCAAAAGCAGTTTGCCAGGTTGTTTAAAAGAATTTTTATGACTAAAGTGTGCGATATGATTATGATAAAAGCATAAAAGCCTGAAATGGCTATTGAATAAAATCGGCTTAATGACCATCGATCTCCAGTTTAGATAAGATCGTTTATATTAGTTGCTCGCAATAATAATCTATTTTTAATAAATGATTTTGACTTCTCATTGAGGAAATTGCCTGTTACACAAAGTTCAGCATCATGTTCTTAACAAAGTTCGAAGCAAACTCAAAGTCATTCATTGTCAGTCAGCAGCAAATGCGGCATGAAATTAACATAATGAACTGGATAATGAAAGTTATAATGATATACATAGATACATACACACTTACATACATAAGAAAGAAAACCAGAAACAGATTAAAGAAATTCTCAGAATAAATATCTATACGTCTTGCTTCATTTCGTAAACCGAAAATGGAGAAAATTAAATGTTGTATCTACCGGTTAAAAATCACGTCTAACTGTAAATACCTTAAATTGATAAACTCCAACTTGACCGACAAGTAAATAGCTAAAAGCGGCAGAAGCATCAGCATCTACCCAGACGGACCACAAAGACAACGATGGCAACTACTGCCACATTTTTGGACACGCTTGAGTAAATGCCAAGAGGCTACAGCTAATTAAATGAACATCTCTCAGAGTTCTACGATTCCACTTTTCTTTGCTGCTTCTACGCAATACTTTGAGTACACTGAAAGAAACTATACCCCAAAAAGTGTAAAATATATTAAATTTTCTGGGTCAGAACACACAAAAAGACCTCACAAGTGATTTATGAGCAAAACTTCTGTGTGATGCCATTTTCCAACACATATGAAGAATTTTGTGATAAGTTGTATTCGGTATTATTTATGATTTTGATGGTATTTAGTTAATCACAAAGCGTAAAAATAAGCGTGCGCTTAAGCAAATTAAGCACAATTTGTTATTTAGTCGGGTTTCTTATGGTTTTCGAAGGGAAGTCAACGCTTTTCCAGTTGACCGACTGCGGTGTGAACATGACGGTTTAAGCCAAAACCTAATAACCATTAAACCAAGTTGAATGTACTTACTTCTTGTTTACAGCTTTCTACGCACTTGCAAAATAAAGATCTCTTCTTAGTTAGATCTTTCTTACTACTACTTTTGGCTAGTAGATTTGATGGCAGATATAAATTCTCGAAATGCATGGTGGAATGGGGTTAACAAAATGAGCTAAACTTGGTTTGAAAGAATAAGATTTATTGCATTTGTGAAACTAACCCGAAAAAGAACTAAGCGCAAAAACGCAGTTTTCACTTTTTTCTATGCCACAAAAGAAGATGAAAAAAATAAAAATAATACTGAAAAGAATTATGCTATGTTGGTAATTAAATTTACGTAGATTTCAAAATGAACAACTGGGTAAGGTACATTTTTTTTTGTTTTTTTGGGTTAGCATACATAGAATTGAGATTTGGGGTAAATGGGTCATGGACTGATGTAGTCTTGCAAAAGCTTAGCTTAAAGAATGTACAATGTACATAGATTACCAAAAAATAAAAAGACTTTTAACTGCTTTTTCAGTTCTTAGACATTAGTTCACATCGTTTCTTAAGTTTCTCACAGCTTGAGCATATGGGAAACTAGTTCAAGTGTTTAAACCAATTGACTGTTCATATTAAACCTTTGATAAATTGCCAAGTCACTACAAAATCTTTCCCATTTTGTTTACACTTTGCTGGTAGAAAACTACATATATCCAACTATATGGATACACATTTTCCCAGTCTTATATACTTTTAAAGTGCATAATTTTACGTAAGAAATTCTCACATTATTAATTTTATATTGTATTCACAAGATTTTGTAAGTTGTTGCAACCCAACAGACTTGAGCATAGCTAGGCTAACAAATTAGAGTGAACCTTAACAATTTTGCAGCTGCAAATGAAACGATACAAAGCTTTATTCACTCAATCTTAAAAAGAAAAAAATTGATAAACTTCCTGATCAAGAATTTGAAATATGTGGAACAATTCAATAAAGCAGCCAACAGACATGCAAATTAATGCAAAACAGCCAAAGAAAGAACACAAAGTGAGCCAAGTAAAGTCGAAAACCGGCTAACCTTGTCCA
Source organism: Drosophila willistoni (assembly GCF_018902025.1). Classification (NCBI taxonomy): domain Eukaryota; kingdom Metazoa; phylum Arthropoda; class Insecta; order Diptera; family Drosophilidae; genus Drosophila; species Drosophila willistoni. The sequence continues at coordinate 8,545,180 of NW_025814050.1, forward strand.
GTTTGTTTGCTGCACCCAAAGCTAAACAACAAAAAGAAAAAAAAGACCAAAAGAATTTCCAAGCCATTGGCAGTTACGTGGCTTTAATTGCTTAACATCGACAAGCCAAAGCCAAGTCTTGACTGTCATGGTGACACACACACACACACACAGCCATAGAGTGGGAGTTGGAAAAAGAGAAGCCAGTGATTCCCATTAAAAACAATTACATGAGATTCTTTGGACAATATGGTTGCCATTCAGGTTGTGATTCTCCACTTCCAATTCAAGTACGGCAATTGAGCCGAAAACGTTGATAGCCAATCTCCTAAGTGGAACATTGTACGGTTATTGGTTTTGGCATGGTGGGAATGGATGGGGGCATGGCTAAAATTAAATACAAATTGTTGCGGTAAATAGGTAACAAATAAATCAAATTGAAATTGTGGCAAATAGCGGTTATACAGTTAGATACACATACAATAACTGACCAAACCAAATTGGGCGCATTTACCAACAATAGAAAAAGTCGGTAATGGTAATGAGGATGGTCAACAACGTGAGGCTGAAAGTTGAAAGATAAACTCAGTTAAAAAAAAATTAGTAATGACTCTTCCTCACCCATCAACTTACTGATTGAGACATATGAAAAACACAGATGAATATATTGTTATTAAAATATAGTTAATACTTTTTATCATCAGGTTGCAGTTGAAGGTTGCAGAATTATTATTACATTATTTCTTTGTAAACTTGAGTTGGTCAAAGTTAATCATCAATTTTAATGCATTTTAGGCTCAAGTACACATAACTTTTTTTTGTGTTACATACTATTTGGTTAATGACCTTATGAGTCAAGTTAAAGCTCAAGTAAATGGCAATTTGTCTCTTATGTTTCAAAAGTTTATGGACTTTCGGTAATTAGTGAAGTTAAAGATTGTATAAATTTTTATATGAAACAAACATTAAATAGTTATAACATTTTAACAACATTTTTCATTTTTGAAATCCATCAACTTTTTTAATACTTTATTCGTTTGAGAAATCTTTAATTACCAGTTGAAAATTATTAATTCGATTTGAAACTGAATTCGATGTGACCACACGCGGAAATCGTGAAAGTCCATGCCAAATAGCAACTTACTCTACTACCACTCCTTCAAAACTATCAAAGTCCATGTTTGCGCTTTGATTATTGTAAGTGGAAACAACTAAAGCGAATCTGTAACAACTAGCCGACCCATAGCCACCAAATGGACATCTCCCAAAAGCGGGCCTTTCTTTTTAAGTTGGCGCGTGCTTGTGCACATGAAAATTGTTTAAATAGTTTTGCTCGTTTTTAGTGTTTTTTCCCCCATTTCCATTGCAAATATAAGAAAAAAAGAAAAAAGAAAAAAACTCTTTCTCTGTGCAGCACATTTTAGTCGATTTGATTTTAAATGAAAGCTGTCAATCAGGCTGACAAAAAGGCGGGTTTTTGTCAGTCTTCAAGTCCAAGTGGCAAAACTTTCCCATTTTACTAGGAAAACACATATAGCATATAGAAATGTTTGAGAGGAAAATGAAAGCGCTAACAACTACAAAACAAGAAATTGTAATTAAAATATTTCTATTTTTGTTTCTACAACCTTCTGATTCTTAGTGGCCAGGAATGGACTCAACTCTAAAGCTTCATAAATCTACATATGTCATCAGTTCTGTATTTATTTTGGGAAGAAAACATCTTAAATTTATTGATGTAGATAATTCTATCAGTATAAGGCCTTTCCAGTTCTGAGTCCGCCCCTGAGTTATGCCTCATGTGTCGCATACCTGACATAGAAAGTCCAAGCCAAAGAATATAAATTATGCAAAACAAGTTGCTTTTTATTGGGGTCATCGTATACCGAACAAGATCTCAGTGGGTAATCAGAGATATTCATTCGAAATGCGGGTAAATTAATTGTAAAGAATTAACTGAGACTGATAGCTATAAAGAGGATTATGGCCAAGGAAAATTTGTTTATTCATTGTAACATTATCAACAACTCATTTAAAAAAACTAGAAATATTCTATAAGAAGTTGCTACATGGACTGAACATTATTGTTAGAAAACCACTTTTAAAATGTTGTTTAATCATTTTTCATTAGAGCCATCATAATCTTAAGGTTAATTTCATGCCAAATTGGTTTGCAGTGATCGTAAAGAAGCATAACATAATATCTTCATAAGGCAACTGCTAACCAGTTCTTTTCATATGGAAAGTTGCTAATCAAGACTTAAATGTTGAGAAAGTCAATTAAAAGAGATGGAGAGAGGAGAGAGAATGATTGAGGAGACATTTAACAATTAATCATATATCTATGTGACCTTGTCTAATATATTATTTTCATCTGATTTCTTACAGGTTGGGAACTGCGCGGCTTAAATTGTTATAAATATTTTAACATTAAACATTCGTGGGAGAAAAGCGCCGAACTGTGTCGAAGGTGAGTGGAATCATAGGTCCATAACTATATGATAATTTTGCAGTGATAATTTTTGTGTTTCTTATTTGAATTTCGGTGTTAGTAGAGGAAATTAGTAGAAGGCGTAGAGAATAGACATGGACTGAGTTTACATAAATGGTAACTCAAAATTGGATCTACAGCTGAACGCTTGACCAACTCGAGCCACTGCCTGACTACCTGTTTTGTTCTTGGTAGATGGTTGAATGGTTAGATATGTATATATGGGTAGATACTTGTATCTATCTATGTACTTTATGTACTTGTTCCAGCAAATTGCCGTTACAACACCGCATTGCATTTCCGTTTACTGACAGTTAACTGTCAATGCCAAAACCGAGACCAAGACGTTGATGTGGTCGTGATTGTGTGTAGATGTTGACGTCGGCATCGACAGAGACAGAGACTAAGACTGAGACTGAGACGTTGCTGACCAACTTTGAAATTGTCTTTCAAGCCTGACTGGGCGCGGGCTATCAATAAGCCAAATCGATCGATCGAACTGCATGAATCATAATTTTTGTCTTCTTCGTGTTTCTTTCAACTTTACTTGAACCGCCATTCGAGCGAAAAGAAAGTTGGAAAAAAGCTTCCGGCGTTCCTGATTCGGTTCGTGGTTCTCTATGTGTGTGTGTCTCTGAGTGTGTGTGTTTTTTTGGGTGTTAACCAGCATGGTGTTGACCCAAATACTTGTGAACCTGCTTCATTGAATTCCAATATGCATTGATATAAAATTGAGAGTGTTTTTTTTTTGTTTTCTTCTTGGATATATCATTTATTTTCTTCTTTCAATCTTTTAATGAGCGTGAGAATCACAATCTGACAGAGGGGGGTGAAAGTTGAAAATTTAAAGCATAAACTTAAAATAAATTTTGTTTAATAAACTTATTGAGCTTATAGAGCCATCTCTAGCCAGGCATATGTCAATGCCCTACGCAATTTCTCTTCGCAATTCAGTGTTAAATGGCAAATTACATATGCCTGGCACATGCCTCACTAGCTGTTTTTTTTTTGCTTTAGCTCCTAATGTAATTTACATGCCATAGACCTCGCCCCAGTCCAAATGGTAATTAAAATGCTACTGACGTCGCCGAGTTCAACAAACGACTCAGAAGACCGAAACCAACAACAACATTTCTTAGCTAAAGATTTGCCAAAAAAAACACAAACAATAAAACTATAGAAATTAAAATAAACCATTGCGTTGACAGGTGTCGTTTGTTGGTGAACTCGACACTCAATTGTTAAATGTTTTTGGGTAACTACCAATAAATGTTTCGTTTTTGTTTTTTGGTGAAATTTCTTTCTTTTCGTCTCTGTCTTTGTATAATTTTGTATTTTTTGGCGTGAGCAGCATGCAAAATTGTATAGAATGAAGGTAACACTAAAAGTTAACAAATTTATGACAAAAAAGAAAACAACTTTGCTTTGAACAATGCCTGCTAAATGACTTCATTTGAAGTACACATAAAAGTTAATCCTAAAATATTTTAGGTGGAATTTTAATTCATGTATTTTTCAATGAATTTTCCCCATTTTAAATGCATTATTTAATTTGGATTGAAAGATTTGGCTATGGTCGGCTTAATATCATCATATTCAAAATGGTGTCACTTCTATATTATTAAGCAATTATGTTGAAACGCAAAAAAAAGGCGGAGAATTCATAAAATAAACATTGCCATTTCACTGCCCCACAAATTGCTAGGGTGAAAATGTATGAAAAAGCGTTAAATGGAAAACCAAACAAATCGAACATTTTTTCATTTATGTACATACCTTCTATATATGTATTTCTTTTCTTCTTATTTATTTCTTTTTGCTAAATGTAAACACGCCCAGGCCATAACTCGGTTTTCACTCTTGTGAGACGTACAAGCTCATGAATGTATGTATGTACATATTAAGTGCAACGAAAATGGGATGGAGGAGTCTAGGGAGTGTCTTACATACATAATTTTATTGGCATGCAACAACCGACAGCTGCCAACAGCCAAAAAAAAGCGCCCACACTGCGTATGCGTAATATCTAATAAGAAAAAAAAACAACAATATAGGGAAAACCTAGTTTGTTTGTTGGCAGAACTAAAAATTTTGGGAAAAAATTCGAAAATGAAAAGTTTTGGAAATGAAATTGGAAATGAAAGTTTACTTTAGGTATTAAAATACATTTCGAGAGCGCAACATAATTAATATTATTACTTAGAAAATAGAAAGTAAGAAAAATGCAGGTGCCTAATTGAAGTTGCTTGAAATGTGCAACGAAAGATTAATACACACACACATACGCAGTAATGATTAATCGCACACTTCCTTTGTTTATAGATACGGTGCTGAACTGGTGGCCATTGATACATATGCAGAGAACAATGAAACTTTGGCCATAGCCCGAGCCAGTGATCCCAATCAGCGTGGTTCGGATAAATACTGGTTAGGTTTGGCCTCGCTAGATGATTTGAGAACGAATACTTTGGAATCGGCTTCAGGTGCTTTGATCTCGCAATACTCTGGTTTTTGGTCACTGAATCAGCCCAGTGCCGATTCTGGTGAATGCGTGGCGGCCAGTTTTGCCAGCAAATCTCAGAGCTGGGATCTGGGCACTTGTGAATCGTTGTTGCCCTTCATGTGCCGTGCCCCCGCTTGTCCTCAGGGAGCTCTTCATTGCGCCAATGGCTTGTGCATCAATCAGGCATTTAAATGCGATGGCAGCGATGATTGCGGTGATGGTACTGATGAATTGGATTGCCCAGCACAGTGTCATTATCATATGCAATCAGGTGGCGATGTTATTGAAACGCCAAACTATCCACATAAGTACGGGGCATTAAGCAAATGCAAATGGACATTGGAGGGTCCATTGGGTAGCAACATCATCTTGCAGTTCCAGGACTTTGAGACAGAAAAGACTTTCGATACGGTCCAGATACTGGTAGGAGGACGCACCGAAGATAAGTCAGTGTCATTGGCCACTCTCAGTGGCAAACAGGATTTGACGACTCAACCGTTCGTCTCAGCCTCAAACTTTATGATTGTCAAGTTCACCACCGATGGCAGTGTGGAGCGCAAGGGATTCCGTGCTACCTGGAAGACAGAGGCTAAGAACTGTGGCGGTACTCTCAAGGCGACACTGCAACGTCAAATTTTAACCAGCCCCAATTATCCCAAGCAATATCCCGGTGGTTTAGAGTGTTTGTATGTCATCAAAGCTCAACCAGGTCGCATTATTTCCATCGAAGTAGATGATCTGGATGTGGCCGATGGACGTGATTATCTATTAATACGTGATGGCGACACTCCCATGAGTCGCACCATAGCCAAGTTGACGGGAAAGACATTACAGAATGAACGCGTTATTATCTCCACTGGAAATGCTCTCTATTTGTACTTTAAATCGAGTCTGGGTGAAGCTGGCAAGGGCTTCAGTCTACGTTATATCCAAGGCTGCAAGGCTACCATCACAGCTAGAAATGGTACAGTCACCTCACCAGCCTTTGGCCTAACCGATTATCCCAAGAATCAGGAATGCTACTTTACCATAAGAAATAATGCTCGTGCTCCACTCTCATTGAAATTCGATAAGTTCACTGTACACAAAAGTGATAATGTTCAGGTATTTGATGGTTCATCTACATCGGGTCTACGATTGCATTCCGGCAATGGATTTACGGGAACTGCGGCTCCCAAATTGACATTGACGGCTTCATCTGGAGAGATGCTAATTAAGTTCACCTCTGATGCTTTGCATAATGCTGCAGGGTAAGTTCTTTACATTTGATTAATGTGAAATGAATTTTTAGATAACACTTTAAATTTATTTTCTAGTTGGTCGGCCACCTTCTCTGCGGATTGCCCTGAGTTACAGCCCGGCATTGGAGCCTTGGCCTCCAGTCGCGATACCGCATTTGGTACGCTGGTCAGCTTTACATGTCCCATTGGACAGGAGTTTGCCACCGGCAAGACGCGTCTGGTAACGGAATGTTTGCCTGGTGGCAACTGGAGTGTCTCCTACATACCAAAGTGTCAGGGTAAGTAAAAAAATAAATCAGATTATATTTTATTTGCTTAATTAACTGATTTTTTGTAATTTCAGAGGTCTACTGCGGTCCTGTGCCACAAATTGACAACGGCTTTTCCATTGGCTCTTCAAATGTGACCTATCGCGGCATTGCCATGTATCAGTGCTATGCCGGTTTTGCCTTTGCTTCGAGTGCCCCGATTGAGAAGATCTCTTGTTTGCCGGATGGACGTTGGGAGCGTCAACCCCATTGCATGGCCTCGCAGTGTGCTGTCTTGCCCGAAGTATCTCATGCCAATGTCACTTTACTTAATGGCGGAGGACGCAGCTACGGCACCATAGTGAAATACGAATGTGAACCTGGTTACGAGAGGAACGGACATCCGGTGCTTACCTGCATGTCGAATGGTACTTGGAGCGGTGATGTGCCAAAATGTACGCGCAAACGTTGCTTTGAGTTCCCAGAGATTGAGAATGGTTTTGTAGTGGACGCGTCACGTCCCTATCTCTACGGCGATGAAGCCAGAGTGCAATGCTACAAGGGCTATAAACTAATTGGCAGCAATATCATGCGTTGCAGTGAGGCTCAGCGATTCGAGCAGCCACCCACTTGCGAGGATATCAATGAGTGCAGCTCTTCGCAGTGTGACCTAACCACCACGGAGTGTATTAATACAAACGGCTCCTTCCATTGCCAGTGCCGATCCGGATTCACAGCAACCACAGAGTGCCGACCAGTTGCAGATTTGGGCCTAGGTAATGGTGGCATTCCCGATGACAGCATTACCACCTCCGCCAGCGAACCTGGGTATAGCAAGAGCTCTCTGCGCTTGAATACTAATGGATGGTGCGGTGCTGCTGTGGATCCCGGTGCAAATTGGATACTGATTGACTTGAAGGCTCCTACCATTCTACGTGGCTTCCGCACCATGTCTGTGCAACGGCCTGATGGCAATGTGGCTTTCAGTTCAGCTGTTCGCCTTCAATACACTAACGAGTTAACTGACGTCTTCAAGGACTATGCCAATCCCGATGGCACTGCCGTGGAATTCAGAATTCTTGAACCCACTTTGTCTATCTTGAATCTTCCACTACCAATTGAGGCTCGCTTTATACGTTTCCGCATTCAGGATTATGTGGGTGCACCTTGTCTTCGCATGGAGCTCATGGGATGCACTCGTTTGGATTGCGTCGACATTAATGAGTGCAGCAAAAATAATGGAGGTTGTGATCAAAAATGTATAAACACCCCCGGAAGTTATTCGTGTGCTTGCAATACTGGTTATCAGTTGTACACATCGAATGGTACGGCTGGTTACCACATTGTCCGCTCAGAGTCGGGTGAACGTGATGGAGATACTTATCAGCGTAATAAGACTTGCGTGCCCCTGATGTGTCCAGAGTTGGAGGCTCCAGAGAATGGACAACTGTTGAGTGATCGCAATGACTATCATTTCGGTGATGTGGTGCGATTCCAGTGCAATTTCGGTTACATCATGAGTGGCAGTTCGGCGGCTCTCTGTCTGTCCAGTGGTCAATGGAATGCCAGTGTACCAGAGTGCAATTGTATGTTTTGGTTAATTCTACAAATGTGTTCAAGCTATTAACTCCTTTTTGCTTTCCTTTTTAGATGCAAAGTGTGTTTCTTTGCCGGATGATAAATTGGAAGGCTTAACTGTTGCTCGTCCTGATCCTGAATCAGTTTTGGTGCCCTTCCGGGATAATGTGACCATCACTTGTGGTTCGGCTGGACGGCAGCTGCGTGCCACTGCCTCAGCGGGCTTCAGACAATGTGTCTATGACCCCAAACCTGGTCTTCCTGACTATTGGCTTTCGGGCATGCAGCCGTCTTGCCCACGGGTGGATTGTTATGCTCCCATGCCCACACCAGGAGCAGAATACGGCCAGTTTGTGGATACACGCTTCCAAAGTAGCTTCTTCTTTGGCTGTCAGAATACTTTCAAGTTGGCTGGACAAACAGGACGTCATGATAATGTGGTTCGTTGTGGTGCCGATGGCATTTGGGACTTTGGCGATTTGCGTTGCGAAGGACCCGTGTGCGAGGATCCCGGTAGACCAGCTGATGGACGTCAATTGGCTCGTAGTTATGAGCAAAGTTCAGAAGTCTACTTTGGCTGCAATCGTCCTGGCTATATCTTAATTAATCCACGACCAATTACCTGCATCCGTGAGCCAGAGTGTAAGGTTATCAAGCCGCTGGGCTTGAGCTCCGGTAAAATTCCCGACTCTGCTATTAATGCCACTTCCGAGCGTCCCAACTATGAGGCCAAGAATATTCGATTGAACTCAGCCACTGGTTGGTGCGGCAAACAAGAAGCCTTTACCTACGTCAGTGTGGATTTGGGACAAATCTATCGTGTTAAGGCCATTCTAGTCAAGGGTGTGGTAACAAATGACATTGTGGGTCGACCCACAGAGATCCGCTTCTTCTACAAGCAGGCAGAGAATGAGAACTACGTTGTTTACTTCCCCAATTTCAATTTAACCATGCGTGATCCTGGCAATTATGGAGAGTTGGCCATGATTACATTACCCAAATATGTTCAGGCCCGATTTGTGATTCTTGGCATTGTCAGCTATATGGATAATGCTTGTCTGAAGTTTGAACTGATGGGCTGCGAAGAACCGAAACAAGAACCATTATTGGGCTACGATTATGGTTACTCTCCCTGCGTAGATAACGAACCACCAATTTTCCAGAACTGCCCACAACAACCAATCATTGTGCGCCGTGACGAAAATGGCGGCGTTTTGCCTGTCAACTTCACCGAACCAACTGCCGTGGATAATTCCGGATCGATTGCTCGCTTGGAGATTAAACCACAAAACTTCCGTACACCCAGTCACATATTCAAGGACACGGTTGTGAAATATGTTGCTTTTGATTATGATGGAAATGTGGCTATTTGTGAAATTAATATCACAGTGCCGGATGTCACTCCCCCACTACTCCAGTGTCCCCAGAGCTATGTCATTGAACTTGTAGATCGTCAGGATAGTTACAATGTGAACTTCAACGACACACGCAAGCGCATTAAGACCTCTGACGATACTGGTGAAGTGCGTCTACAATTTAGCCCTGAGAGAGCCACAATCAAGATTGGTAACTTTGAGAATGTGACGGTAACGGCCACAGATAAGTACAATAATCGCGCCAGCTGCCACTTCCAAGTGTCCGTACAAGCCTCCCCCTGTGTGGATTGGGAACTTCAGCCACCAGCCAATGGAGCCATCAATTGTCTGCCTGGTGATAGAGGTATCGAGTGTATAGCTACGTGCAAATCTGGATTCCGTTTCACTGACGGTGAACCTTTGAAGACTTTTTCGTGTGAAACTTCTCGACTATGGCGACCAACTTCAGTGGTGCCTGATTGTGTGTCGGAAAATACGGAACAAGCTGCCTATCACGTTACTGCCACAATCACATATCGCGCCAATGGAGCTGTGGCTCAGTCTTGTCTTGGCCAATATCAGGATGTTTTGGCTCAGCACTACAGCGGATTGAATCAGCTGCTCTCTCAACGTTGTTCGGCCGTAAATGTTAATATGAATGTGACCTTCGTCAAGTCAGTGCCTATGCTGCTGGAAGAAAACGTGGTTAAGATGGACTTTATCCTGTCCATTCTGCCTGCTGTTAGACAACCACAGCTCTATGATCTCTGTGGTTCCACACTTAATCTGATCTTTGACTTGAGCGTGCCATATGCCAGTGCTGTGATTGATGATCTGCTCAACATCTCCAACATAGGCAACCAGTGTCCTCCTTTAAGGGCATTGAAGTCACAAATATCACGTGGATTTAATTGCAATGTTGGAGAAGTCTTGAACATGGATACCAGCGATGTGCCACGTTGTCTGCACTGTCCAGCTGGAACATATGTGTCCGAAGGTCAGAACAGTTGTACTTACTGTCCACGTGGCTATTATCAAAACCGCGATCGTCAAGGAACTTGCTTGCGTTGCCCAGCTGGTACCTACACCAAGGAAGAAGGATCCAAATCTCTCAGCGACTGTATACCCGTGTGCGGTTATGGTACCTACTCTCCCACTGGTCTGGTACCTTGCTTAGAATGTCCACGCAACTCTTTCACAAATGAACCGCCAACCGGTGGCTTCAAGGATTGTCAGGCATGTCCAGCTCAAACGTTTACCTATCAGCCATCTGCCTCTAATAGGGGTCTGTGTCGTGCAAAGTGTGCTCCTGGTACTTACTCGGCCACTGGACTGGCACCATGTTCGCCTTGCCCATTGCATCATTACCAGAGCGCAGCCGGCTCTCAGAGTTGTAATGAATGCCCCAGTAACATGAGAACAGATTCGCCCAGCTCAAAGGGACGCGAGCAATGCAAACCAGTCGTATGCGGTGAGGGTGCCTGTCAGCATGGAGGATTATGTGTTCCTATGGGCCATGACATTCAATGCTTCTGCCCGGCTGGATTTTCGGGACGTCGCTGTGAACAGGATATTGATGAATGCGCCTCGCAACCTTGCTTTAATGGCGGCCAGTGTAAGGACCTGCCACAGGGCTATCGCTGCGAGTGTCCTGCAGGCTATTCGGGCATTAATTGCCAAGAAGAGGCTAGTGATTGTGGAAATGACACCTGCCCAGCCCGTGCCATGTGCAAGAATGAACCAGGCTTCAAGAACATTACCTGCCTTTGCCGTAGTGGCTATACAGGTGATCAGTGCGATGTAACCATTGATCCTTGCACTGCCAATGGCAATCCCTGTGGAAATGGAGCCAGTTGCTTAGCTTTGCAACAGGGCCGCTACAAGTGCGAGTGTTTGCCAGGATGGGAGGGTCTTCACTGTGAACAGAATATCAATGATTGTGCCGAAAATCCTTGCCTCTTGGGTGCCAACTGTACGGATTTGGTTAATGACTTCCAGTGTTCGTGTCCCCCTGGATTTACGGGTAAACGTTGCGAGCAGAAAATCGATCTATGTCTTTCGGAGCCATGCAAACACGGAACTTGTGTGGATCGTTTGTTCGATCACGAGTGTGTCTGCCATCCAGGATGGACGGGACCGTCATGCGATGTCAACATTGATGACTGTCAGGATAGACCATGCGCCAATGATGGCGTCTGTGTCGATTTGGTTGACGGCTACAGTTGCAACTGTGAGCCAGGTTATACTGGAAAGAACTGCCAACATACCATTGATGATTGTGCTTCAAATCCTTGCCAGCATGGTGCCACCTGCGTGGATCAATTGGATGGCTTTAGCTGCAAGTGCCGACCTGGTTTTGTGGGTCTCAGCTGTGAGGCGGAAATCGATGAGTGCTTAAGCGATCCTTGCAACCCTGTGGGCACGGAACGTTGTTTGGACTTGGATAATAAATTCGAGTGTGTTTGCCGTGATGGCTTCAAGGGTGCACTCTGTGAAACTGACATTGATGACTGCGAAGCTCAACCCTGTCTGAACAACGGCATCTGTCGCGATCGTGTTGGAGGATTTGAGTGCGGATGTGAACCCGGCTGGAGTGGCATGCGCTGTGAACAGCAAGTGACAACTTGCAATGTCCAGGCTCCATGCCAAAACGATGCCAGCTGCATCGATCTCTTCCAGGACTACTTCTGTGTTTGTCCCAGTGGCACGGATGGCAAGAATTGTGAAACTGCTCCAGAGCGTTGCATTGGCGATCCATGCATGCATGGTGGAAAGTGCCAGGACTTTGGATCGGGCTTGAATTGCAGTTGTCCTGCAGATTACTCGGGCATTGGATGTCAGTATGAGTATGATGCTTGTGAGGAACATGTTTGTCAGAATGGAGCCATCTGCTTGGATAATGGCGCCGGCTACAGTTGCCAGTGCCCACCTGGTTTTACAGGCAAAAATTGTGAACAAGATATTGTAGACTGCAAGGACAACTCATGCCCTCCTGGCGCAAGTTGTGTGGATTTAACCAATGGCTTCTACTGCCAGTGCCCCTTCAATATGACCGGTGATGACTGTCGCAAGGCTATTCAAGTGGACTACGATTTGTACTTCAGCGATCCAACACGGTCAACAGCTGCTCAGGTGGTGCCATTTGCCACAGGCGAAGCTAATAGTCTAACTCTTGCTATGTGGGTGCAGTTTGCCCAAAAGGATGACACAGGAATCTTCTTCACCTTGTATGGAGTTGAATCGGCTCGCATGACCCAACGACGTCGCTTGTTGCTACAAGCACACTCAAGCGGTGTTCAAGTATCCCTCTTTGAGGATTTACCAGATGTCTTCTTAAGCTTCGGCGAATACACCTCCGTCAATGATGGACAATGGCATCATGTTGCTGTTGTTTGGGACGGAATTAGCGGACAATTGCAGTTGATCACTGAAGGTTTAATAGCCAGCAAACTGGAATATGGAGCTGGTGGTTCTTTGCCAGCATATCTTTGGTCTGTCTTGGGACGTCCTCAGCCAGATACAGTGAAACATGATTTGGCCTACTCTGATTCGGGCTTCCAGGGCACAGTCACCAAGGCTCAAGTTTGGGCTCGTGCTCTAGATATCACTTCAGAGATCCAGAAGCAAGTTCGTGATTGTCGCTCAGAGCCTGTTCTTTATGCCGGTCTCATACTAAACTGGGCTGGCTACGAACTTACCTCAGGCGGAGTGGAACGTAATGTCCCATCAATGTGCGGACAACGCAAGTGTCCAGTCGGCTACACTGGAGCTAATTGCCAGCAATTGGTTGTCGATAAGGAGCCACCAGTGGTGGAGCATTGTCCTGGTGATTTGTGGGTTATTGCTAAGAACGGATCTGCTGTAGTTACCTGGGATGAACCGCATTTCAGTGATAATATTGGTGTTACCAAGATCTATGAGCGTAACGGACATCGTTCGGGTACCACACTCCTTTGGGGAACTTATGAGATAACTTACATTGCCTCCGATGCGGCTGGAAATACGGCCTCTTGTAGTTTCAAGGTGTCTCTGTTAAGTAAGTTGTAAAGTCATTTCTATTGATAAATATGCTAATTTGACTTCTCTTTCTTTTTAGCTGATTTCTGTCCTCCTTTGGCCGATCCTGTGGGTGGTTCTCAGGTCTGCAAGGATTGGGGTGCTGGTGGTCAATTCAAAGTATGTGAAATTGCCTGTAACACAGGATTGCGTTTCTCAGAGCCAGTGCCAGAGTTCTACACTTGCGGTGCTGAAGGCTTCTGGCGTCCCACACGCGAACCATCAATGCCATTGATTTACCCATCATGTTCACCGGCTAAGCCTGCTCAACGTGTGTTCCGCATCAAGATGTTGTTCCCTTCGGATGTGCTTTGTAATAAGGCTGGGCAGGCAGTACTGCGACAAAAGGTTACCAACTCGGTGAATGCTTTGAATCGTGACTGGAACTTCTGTTCTTACGCCATCGAAGGAACGAGGTAAATATTTAAAAGCAAGTACACGTCTGTGAATTATATATATTTTCATTTTGCTTAACAGGGAATGTAAGGACATACAGATCGATGTGAAGTGCGATCACTATCGTGCAGCCCAGAACAACCGTGTGCGTCGTCAGGTCAAGGACGGTGGCGTATATGTAATGGAAGCTGAGTTGCCTGTGGTCAAGTAAGTAAATCAATGAAGTATTGCATGTGTCCTTTTTTTGTAACCCAGCACACTTGGGTCTAGCATGTTCTGTATACACATGTGTATGTTATATGTTTTGTATATGTAAATGTATGTTCCTTAACCCAAACAAAAATTCTAGCGACGATGATGATCTTACACTGACAGGGGGTCGTCAGGGACGCCAACAAACTGGCGGTGATACATACACTCTGGAAATAGCCTTCCCGGCTGTTAAGTATGTCAAACAAAACCAGCACTTCTTACAATTCGTTCAATCTAACGATCAATCTTGCACCCGATCTCGTCATTTCCACCAGCACCCCAGCCTAATCCAAGCAAAAAAAAAACAACTTTAACTAATGCTTAATCTAACACCATACTACATTCTTAAACGTGCTAACCCTACATTTTAATTATAATCCTTTGGACTTTAGTATGACTTGATATCTAATCTAAATTTTTTTTTCTATAATCACTTAGTGATCCTGTGATCCATACCTCGACTGGCGAACGCTCAAATGTCAAGCAATTGTTAGAGAAGCTCATTCTAGAGGATGACCAATTTGCCGTTCAGGATATTCTGCCAAATACTGTGCCAGATCCAGCATCCTTGGAATTGGGCTCTGAATATGCCTGCCCTGTTGGTCAGGTGGTAATGATACCAGATTGTGTTCCCTGTGCCATAGGCACTTTCTACGACACTGCCAATAAGACTTGTATACCTTGTGCTCGTGGCGCTTACCAATCGGAGGCTGGCCAGCAACAGTGCAGCAAATGTCCAGTCATCGCAGGACGTCCCGGAGTTACAGCCGGTCCTGGAGCTCGCTCGGCAGCCGATTGCAAAGAACGCTGCCCGGCTGGCAAGTACTTCGATGCCGACACTGGTCTATGTCGCTCATGCGGTCACGGATTCTATCAGTCGAACGAAGGAGCCTTCAGTTGTGAGCTTTGCGGATTAGGTCAGACAACACGCTCAACAGAAGCCACCTCCCGCAAGGAATGCCGCGATGAATGTAGTTCCGGACAGCAATTGGGTGCCGACGGACGTTGCGAACCTTGCCCACGGGGTACCTACCGATTGCAAGGAGTGCAACCCTCTTGTGCTGGTTGCCCTCTGGGACGCACTACCCCCAAGGTGGGAGCTAGCTCTGTGGAAGAATGTACTCTGCCTGTATGCTCACCTGGTACCTATCTTAATGGTACGCTCAATATGTGCATTGAGTGCCGCAAGGGCTTCTATCAGTCGGAGTCACAGCAAACCTCTTGCATCCAGTGTCCACCGAATCATAGCACCAAAATTACTGGAGCCACTTCGAAGAGCGAGTGTACTAATCCTTGTGAGCACATTGCCGAGGGCAAGCCGCATTGTGATGTAAATGCCTACTGTATTATGGTGCCAGAGACTTCGGACTTCAAGTGTGAATGTAAGCCAGGATTCAATGGCACTGGCATGGCCTGTACAGATGTCTGTGATGGCCATTGCGAGAATTCGGGAGCTTGTGTTAAGGATCTTAAGGGTACGCCATCGTGCCGTTGCGTGGGCTCATTTACGGGTCCCCATTGTGCCGAGCGTTCCGAGTTTGCCTACATAGCTGGTGGTATCGCAGGAGCGGTGATCTTTATTATAATCATAGTGCTGCTAATTTGGATGATTTGTGTGCGATCGACCAAGAGGCGTGATCCCAAGAAAATGCTTACTCCAGCCATTGATCAAACGGGTTCGCAGGTTAACTTCTACTATGGAGCACATACACCGTACGCAGAGTCCATAGCTCCATCGCATCATAGCACTTATGCCCATTACTATGACGACGAGGAAGATGGCTGGGAGATGCCAAATTTCTACAATGAAACATATATGAAAGATGGTAAGCGAGGCCTAATATATCTATCCGAAATCAGCAAAATACTTACCAAACTTTATTTTACTTCATATTCAGGACTACATGGCGGAAAAATGAGCACATTGGCTAGATCCAATGCATCGCTCTACGGAACTAAAGAAGACTTATACGATCGACTGAAACGTCACGCCTATACGGGCAAGAAAGGTTTGTATTTTCGGTCTCTCTTACTTGGATCAACATTTTAATCCATAATTCTCTTTTATTCACAGAAAAGAGTGACAGTGATAGCGAAGTGCAGTAAACAATCAACGAAAACAATTTTAGAACAAGAATATATAACTCTAAAAGCTGCTTTATCATACAATTTTGTGGTCATAAATGGAATGTAGAGGCAAAGTACTAACCATTGCCTACCCTCAAATACTCATTCATAGAAGCGAATCATTAGTATGAACACAAAAATAAAAAGTTAGCCTAGCATTGAATCGACGTAATAGTTTGAGTTCATAAATCCATTGAAACTTTGACAATTACGTGACTTAATGCTAAGCTTTGTAACAAAATGAAAATAGAAAAGAAACAAGATAACAAGATTCTTATAAATTAGTAACTTCCATATGTGCTCTTTAGATATGAAAGAAGAAGAAATCACTAAATGAAATTAAGTCGAACTTTAAATTGTTTTAATTTTAAGTATTATTTACCTATACAAAACAAAAAATTGTAAACTTTAAAGTATACCTTACTTAAGAAGGTACTAAAATAGATGAGAGAAAGCGTTAAAAATTTGCAATACATTCGCTGAGAGTGCTGTAAAAAGCAGAAATCAAATATAGTCGTTATTTTAAATTAATTTTATAAATTTCGTGTAACTGTAAAAACAAAAAGAAAAAACAAAAAAACAAAAAATGAAAACTGAAACTAATTAAAGAACATTCATTTGTTTAAATTTATAAGCCAAATCTGGCCAAATTTATATCCTTTAGCAAGAAAGTGGGGAACTAACAAATGATTTTATCGACTCGTGCTGCTTGTGTTATAATTTCAAATTAGTTTTTGCACATTATTTTTAATTTTACCAAATTACAGAGTAATTTTAAATAACCTGGTAGTTTACCGGCATTTTCAAAATTTTTTATGAACCGTTTTTATCCGTACAAGTTGGAAATATCAGGCACCGTGTCTTCATAGTTGTTGAAGACCAAATCCAGAATGGCCATTGTAAGGATAATGCCTTTTAGTGGGACCCCTATAATTACCAGGGTAGACGGTGACTCTATGTTTAAACTTGCGAATACTGGTTGCAAAATATTAAACATGCCAGTCAAGCCCACAACCGCAATTAAATCCATTTCTGTGGGTAATATGATTAAATTGAAATAATTAATTAAACGTCTCTAAAACTTACTTCCAATGCAATTTTTAAAGGTCTTTTCGAATTTCGTTAAAAATGGTTAAATCGACGCCAAAGTCACTAAGTAGTAAAATTTATAATTAATATTCAACAACCAAAAAAAATTATTTCCAAAATGTTTTGTAAGAAATTTACTGAACTACTAAATTGATGAAAAACACACAATTTCTGTTCTAGTTACTATATTCTCCATGAACATATGATATACTTATTTTCAAAATTTTTGTTAAATCTAATTTTGACCTAATATAATGATTACTAGTTGTGTTGTGTTGACAATTATTATATTAAGTCATGTCTTTTCAAATCTTAATGATTTCTGCAAAATTTATTAGAACCCTTAATTTAGGGTTCTATAGAGTACAAAAAAGGGTGCAAAATTTTGCAATTTTATAACTCGATCATTTCGACAGATTTTTCATTTGTGCTGTTTTTTTTGGTAAAATATTTGTCTTTTTTTTGCGTTAGAAGGTTAACAAACTTAAATTTGGCCAATTTTTGAAAGAGAAATCGTGATCTTAAGCAAATGTTGTCCGCTCAAAAATCAAGATTTGCCAACTTATAAAATGAAAAACTAAATAAATAAAAATTGTTTCATTCTATCAATATGATTTATCAAACTTATTCCACAACTTCTAAGGCACTTGGGGATAAAAAGAAGCAGAAAGGGTCACAAATTATTTGGGAGACCGATATTTGGAAGGGTGTCCACAGTCTTCATAAAATAATTATACGTACGTCATATATGTATACATTTATGTACATAAATAAAATAATTAAATGCATATATATTTATATGCATTTTTGAAACCCCTTAACTTTATCTTGAACCTTATCTCTGCTTTTTCCAACATAAGTTGCTATAAAGAATTGAACTGCGATGGTTGGTTTGATTGTGATCTAATTAAGATATAATATTTTAGTCATAAAATTTAACATTGAACTTAACTTATAAGTTCAAAATTCCCTTGACAGAAATGAGGGGAGCATACAACCAAAGAATTTTCGTTTAATTTAAAAATGACTGATGGTATTGGATTGTATTAGAAAAATTTAGTTAACTTTTATTATCTTATTATCAGGACAATTTTTTTTGGCCAAAAGCGTATACCAAAATCGAAATCTAGGTAATTCAAAAGTTTGTAAAGTGAAAGTTTCTTTGTATATAATTTTTTTCATGGAATATGAGACGCTTGTGGAGTTTTAAATTTTTCATACGTAACGTAATGATTACACTAGCCACACACATTACGATTGCTTACGCCAAAACGTGTGCAGCCCTGTGACATTCTTGGCGGGAATTTTAAATTCTATTTAACATATTGAATCGAAATTATGAATGTTGAAACTTTTTTATTTACGCAGTTAGGCAATTTTGGAGATGTTTATTGACAAATGCATATAATTAATTTGGTTTCGAAATCAATTTGTTTTCCAGTGAATACGCCATAAACGCATATGCCCGGGTAGGCAGTCAGTGTGTCTTATGCTAATCTTCTATTTAGTGGGCACTCTATTAATTTGTTATACTAAGGAACTTAAAGCTTGCGCAGAAAGTAAATCAAGCCGACCGTTACGCCACAAAGCAGTAAGGGCTGGACTATTTTGCGACTACAGAAAACGCGATGAAGCGCCTGTAAGAAACCAGATGTCTTTACTTCTTCCCGGATTTTGGCTTTATCTAATCCAGTATCGGCAGCATTCTTTTCATTGGAATCCACCTCACCATTGAAGGTATCATTTTCGAGAAGCTGACGCAGGAGATCAATATTGTTTTCAGCGTCTAGCAGTTGGTCCAATCGAACCATTTTACGATCAGTCGTTGAGCCAGTTGATGAACTAGCTGGAGTTAATCGGGCGTGAATTCTGACCTGAACCATTTTCTCTTCAACGGGCTTTTCCTCTTGAACGTCCTGCTTCACCAATGGAGTTACAATTAAAGCTTGGTCAACAAACTCCTGACTAATTGACGCCACTTTCATTTCGGCCACAGGTTCTTCAGCCATCGATTCCTCTGCCCCAGATTCCTCTGCCACTGGTCCCTCTGCCACCGATTCCTCTGCCACTGATCCATCTGCTCCTGATCCCTCTGCCACCGATTCCTCTGCCACCGATTCCTCTGCCACTGATCCATCTGCCACTGGTCCCTCTGCCACCGATTCCTCTGCCACTGATCCATCTGCTCCTGATCCCTCTGCCACTGATCCATCTGCCACTGATCCATCTGCTCCTGATCCCTCTGCCACTGATCCATCTGCCACTGATCCATCAGCCCCTGATCCCTCTGCCACTAATCCATCAGCCCCTGATCCCTCTGCCACCGAATCATAGGCCTCCGAGTCGTGGGCTTCCATATCGCTGGCCACCGAATCAATAGTCAACGAATTCTCAACGATCAAATTTTCGGCCACCAATTGAGTTTCTGGCAATAAAGTTGAATCTGATGGATTGATTTCCGATTCTCGAAGTTCCATTTGATGCTGCTCTTCCTGTCGTTCCTTCTCCATTTCCAGCTCTAGGGCTTCAGAGTGAGCGGCTACATCTGCCTCCATTTCGGCCACTGCACGTTGCAGTTCACGAAGCGATTGCTGCTCGGCTTTTTGTAAATCCAATTTGGAATTAGATGAGCTTGGGATTTCATCCAAAATATTTTGCAATATCGGCTGCTCCGGGCTAGACGTGTGAATCTCTTCCGAATCTGATTCGACAAGTGTGATATCCGTGGCAGAAGTATAAATTTGTATACCAGAATCATCGGTTTGATTCAACAAGTTCTGGTCATTTTCCAGTTCCTCCTTCTCGATCTCCGTGTTATTCTCTTTTTCGGTTTGCTTCTCGCCCAAACTGTTGTCCCTTTCCTGAAGACTGTTCCTTAACTCACTTTGCCTCTTAGCTAGCTCCACGACGCTCGTATATTGACGATTACTCAGTGAAATGAAGCTACCACTGGCATCTAACATGACTGGCCCAGGAATTTTTGTAACACTGCTGCTTCCCTTTTTTTCTTCAATTTCGGTGTCCTTAAGGTTTTCAGATGTTGGATCATTTACAATACCCTCCTGGGATTGGGTCGCTTGCAAATCGCAGCTGGCCATTGTAGCTAATGTAGGGTGAAAAGGTCTTCTTGAAGCATAATTAGTTTAGGCGAATATTCGGGTTTCTTTCATAATATACTTACGCTTAACTTTTTGTTGCAAGACTGTCTAATTTTACTTTCCTGACGTTCTATTATGAATAAAATTTGCCACTTTTCTCCAATGTCTTTTCTGTTTGAAAACTCATAGGTAAATTGTCTCTAAAAAGTATTCAAACTGAGACCTAAACACTAACACAACACAACTAATATTTCACAGCCATCTTAAGCCAATACAAATTTCTTGACAGTCAATTGACATTAGCTTGATTTCAATAAATATATCGATAAACATTATAATTTTTCCGTAAGTTTGCCTAATATCGGTAGCTGGTAAATTAGAAAAAATATACGGAAATATCTCAGTTATTTAGAGTATGTAATCAGATCCAAGGATAAAACAGATAACTTTAAATTTTATAATGGCCTGGGTCTTTTAAACGTCCTCTATTTATTAATCTTGATCGGAAATAAAATCGATTTTTATAGACAGACTGTTAAGATGGTTGACAATCAATCTTTTGGTAATGTTCTTCGTCAAAAATGAGGCAAGTTTTCTTTTATTATGTTTAAAAAGTTCCTGACATTGGTATCCGAGTTTTTAAGTTAAATAAAAGACGCAATTTTTTTTTTTATTATATGTATATATTGTTTATAAAATAAATATTTCTTTAATTAAATAATTTCTCAACAACAAATTTTGGAATACTTTTTTGGCCTCCCCGTAAGGAGGTTCACGCCTCATCACATTTGTATACGAAATGAAATTTGGAGAAAACTTATGATAAATTAAAATTGGTATTTTTTGTCAGACGGTATAAAAAATTAATAAAATAATAAATAATTTGGTTAAAGTTTATGGCAGTTAACAGAAGTTGATGGAGCAAAGTACATTCTGATTAGTTATCAATATCAACTTTCAGCTTCAAATTTGTGGGTAATTCATCGTAGGCGAAATGAGGTACTCGGTCTGCAATGACAAGGAGAAGAATGTATGTCAAATAAGTGATTTAATTTATCAATATTACTTACTATTGCATCTGTAGATCAAATTCGACCATATTATCATCTGTTGGGAGAAACAAAAAACACCCAAACGTCCACCTTTCAGGGTTGAATCGTAGACATTTCCCGAGTCCAAAACCAAGTCAAGGCCTTGATACATTCTGTTCGGGATGTTCAAAGTGAGATGAAATGCTTTCCTAGTGAAACAGTTCAAATAAGTCTTACCTTAATCTTATTAGCCCAATGTTAGGTCTATGAAGAAGAGACCAACGATATGAGGTATTTTCTGTCCATCCTTTTTTGTCGGGATGATGCCAGAGAAGTTTGGCCTCTCCAGACGTATCGCCCGTATGCCATAAACTGTTTCTCATCATAGGGCCAGGACCTGAGGTGCTGTTTATCAGTTTGATTTGTATGCCCGGCTCGCCGTAGGCTGTGAATGGCCTACTTTCCCAGTAGGTCTGAAAGCCCTTCTTCCATTCGACCACATAGAATTTTCTATTGCTTTGGAAACTGAATATAAATCCTACAAAATCGTCGTCCCACATATCGGTCACATGAAAAGTCCCTTCGAAATCAACTCCACCAAAGACATCGCTGCCCACTGCCAATCCTGGATCTGAGTTAAGGGTCTGGACAATCTCCGATCCATTCGCATGCACCTCCCAATGCGGATCGGCTTGTGAATTTTCCACAGGATCTAATAGAATCGTTCGTAATGTACGGAAATCCGTGCGATGTATCATCGAGTTATTGGGGCAATTGTCTATACCATTTGGTGTTCCATCTAAATCTTCATCATCTTCGCATATGTCTCCTTTTCCATTGCGATTAATATCTGTTTGATTAGCATTAAAAGCTAAAGGACAATTATCCCGATAGTTTGGAATGCCATCACCATCGATATCATCATCACAGACATCGCCTTTACCATCATGATCTGTGTCTAGCTGGTCAGAATTACTAACCATCGGACAATTGTCTTTCGAATCCTGAACGCCATCGTCGTCATTGTCATAAATACTGTGGCAGGCGTCGCCCACCAGGTTCATGTCACGATCCTCCTGCAAGAATATTCTGATGAGTACTTCTATCGCATCAAATCGGAATTGTTTCTTACCTGTTTGGGATTAGGAATTGTTGGACAATTATCGCAAGCATCCCCCACACCATCTTGATCCACATCGGATTGATTCTGATTACTGTGCAAAGGGCAGTTGTCAAGTTGATTCAAAATGGAATCGTTGTCTATGTCGTCATCACATTCATTGCCAATTCCATCATTGTCGGCATCGATCTGCCTGGCATTAGATATAGAAACGCAATTATCGCAGGCATCTCCTACTCCATCATTATCCGTGTCCTGCTGGCCAATGTTATATACAAATGGACAATTATCCTGTTTATTAAAAACTTGATCACCATCGGCATCATCGTCGCAGCCATCTCCAAAGCCATCTTTGTCGGCATCTTCCTGTCCTGAATTCGGCAAATAAGGGCAGTTATCCTGACGACAACGCGTGTCCACACAGTCAAGTGCTTGATCCGGCCAGCCGTCGAGATCCCGATCGCTGGCGCACAATGTGCCATTACCAGCCCATCCCACTTTGCAGCGACATTCATATTTGTAATTATCCACCAGCACACATTCGCCATTTTGAGAGCAATTGGAAAGCTTCTGACAAGCATCAAAAGCTGTTAGACAGCTAAAAGGGCCATCGCTCACAAAACCATCATGACATGGACAACTATATGAACCCTGAAATGTTCAATGGGTTTCATTGCATCATTTGAGACAGAATATTAGTATGTCAGTTCGCTTACAATGCTATTCAGACAGGACGAGTTCTCCGGACATCTGAAAAGGTCCATTTTACATTCGTCAATATCCTCGCAGGTTTGCTTTTGGAATTCTACAGATAAATAGTCCGCAGAATAGCCATGCACATGTATACCATCCATACCGGGTGGACATGGACCACATCTAAAGCCAGGATTAAGATTGGTACACATTGCACTGTCATGACAGGGTCTATAGATTTCACACTCATCCACATCTTGACACGTAGTTCCATTGATTTGTTGACCCTTCTGGCAGGAGATGCATTGGAAGTATGGATAGAAACCCATTCGAGCGCATTCAAGACCTATAAATTTTTTAAATAAAACAACTCTTTTTTATGGTTTGGTTTTCAAACATAAATATGAATATTTTTTATACCATACAGCGTTGGGTGAAATATTTACAAATGTAACACAAAACAAATGTTTTTCAGCAGTCCGTCTAAACACACACATAAATAAATTTTTAAAATCGGATTAAAATTAGGCAAGTATAGGTAAAAACATATTTGGTCGGAGGTAGCCACTGGCCGCTAGTGGTGTTCGTGTGCTTGTAAGAGTAAGCGAGATAGACTTTCATTTAGAAGGAATTTTATGTTCAGTCTATCGGTCAATGTCAATTGTCAATTGGTTCGTTTAATATTAAAACAGTACTTTCACTTGATGCATTGTATACCAAAGTCGGTGTGACGACTTACTTACTTTTATTATTCATTTATATTTAATTTTTATAGAGGGTTGGAGGGTAGGATAATAATCAAAGATCGCTGCTTGTTTATAAATTTTGAAGATTTGAAGAAAACAAATATTAAATAAATTTTGATATTGTTTAATCGGCATTTATTATTATTTTTAGACATTTCCATTTAGTAAGTAAATTTTTTAATTAATTTTTTGTTTACTTTTTTTGTTGTGTGAAGCAATACTAATACTTTAAATTTTTGTTTATTGTTTGTCGTGTGTATGTGTTTGTGTTTTGTGTTTGTGTTTTGTGTTTGTGTTTTGTGTTGTGTGTTGTGTGTTTTGTGTTTTGTGTTTGTGTTTGTGTTTTGTGTTTTGTGTTTGTGTTTTGTGTTTTGTATTTTGTGTTTTGTGTTTTAGCGCCAATCATAGAGCTTACATCTTATGACTATTGTTTATATACTATATATAATTTGATTCTGCTTTTCAATTTGTTCTTTAGTTCGTTATGACCGAGTATTTGCGTTGCGTGTACTGGCTCTGCCTCTGATACGAGTGTTGCAGGTTATGGGTGGGGACTATAATGTTACCTAATGCAAATGAGAATTTTGTTATTAATATACATTTAATTATATATCATTAGATCGTGTCGTTTTGCAATCTAATAAATATCCACCCACTTAAAATCATCTTTTGATCTTTTTTCCGAAATCAATTAGCAAAAACTTGACTTATATGGAAACACGACATTCCAACATGTTTTAAGTCCGAGTCGGGACTCTCAGCTCTAATTAGCTGTTGTGTTTCACACATTCGTTGGAATAAAAACCAAAAATTGCCCTGCTACACTATAATTTTCGAGTAGGTACAATATGTATGTATATACTTTATTCAATCAAAAGGGTTCACTGAGTCTCAACATTAATAAATCAAATAGTCGTGTGAATTGTGTTCGCTACAGCTCAGTTTGTCGAGCATTTGAGTTAAAGTAAACTAAAAGAAAACATTTTCTTTACTTTTATTTCCAAAATTGGAAAACTCCAAACATAAAATGTGGTTTTAATATATCTAATTGAAGATTTACAGAAAGAAGGAATGAAAGCCAGATAAAGTTAACAAATAATTGAAGGTCAAAATATTGAAATTATTTAAGTATAAATCTTTCAAAACTACTACCGATCTTTCTATATCGATGTTATCTTGTCTACATATATTATCCTGTCTGGCATTAAAAACAAACAACTTGGTCATAAAATGAGAATTTAGAAGACGAAACAGGGTGAAGAAACAAAGACCATAGGGGGAAATGCAAACTTGTTCCAAAACTCCACTTGAATCTAATCAAAAACTCAAA
This sequence comes from Drosophila willistoni, assembly GCF_018902025.1. Lineage (NCBI taxonomy): Eukaryota > Metazoa > Arthropoda > Insecta > Diptera > Drosophilidae > Drosophila > Drosophila willistoni. The sequence goes on from NW_025814050.1 coordinate 8,570,513, forward strand.
TAAACAGCATAGCCGCAACCCATGTCCATATCCATTCATATTCATTCAGTGATTGCTAATGTTCTGAGAGACTCACCTGAGGGGCATGGTGAATCCAGGCAGGGATTACGTAGCGTACATGTGCGTCCATCACCATCATAGCCAACTGGACAGGAGTCACACTGTGCACCATTCACAGTATCGTGACACTGAACGCCTCTGCAAGCAGGCAAAAGAAAGAAAACGTTAAAATCAAGGAACACAAAATAATAGGTAGAGATGGGTTCGTTTTGTTTATTATTATTAATACTGACAGGCCAGGAACAAACAACAACAAAAGGCGAAGACGAAATTTATTAATGATGTTTAGTTTTCGAGAATGGTTACATAAACACACACACGGACAAAAGAGATCCCAAAGAGAAAAGGTTATAGTTGGCCGGGCCGACAAAGCCGGCGATCGACAGGGTAGACATGTGCCAGTTGTTCGTCGTTTTTTTGTCGGTTTCCCTCCACCCCCCATCTTGTTCATTTTGTATGTCCCCCAACATTTACAGAGAAGACATAGGTAGACCCCATATCCAAAGAAAACAAATTACAATTACAAGAAAAACTTATTAAAAGTCCCAAAAGAAGGTACACTCAAACATGTAGGTTGTGTAGGATGTGGATGGCCCATGGCCAAAAACGGCATTGCATGTAAATTTCTCTGTTCCTTTTTATTTATGCCTTTAAAGTGTGGGATTGCTTATGGGCTTTTCGGTTTGCAAAATATTTACATATCATGACATGGTCATTAGCTCGCAATTCGAGCTTACAGTTAGCTTTCTGACCATCCTCTACCCATTTGCTCATCTCATTTGCCAGGACATAACTCATTGCAGTCCAATTTCCTAAGAAGAACTCAATCTTTCGTTTCATTTGCAGCCACTACTGTGCCCAACTAACCCAGAAGTCATATGTTTAAATATTTTATGTTTAGTTGCCGGAAGACATAGGCAAAACCAGAAATGAGCCCTAGACCCTAGCTACCAAGCTTGAATGTGACTCAAACTACAAAAATAATATGTGTGATGCATTGGAAACGTTTTCATAAGACAAGCATAAAGTAGAATACTCTAAAATCTAGTGAGCTATATTAGGTTTAGAAAGATTTGATGATTGTACTTTACCTAAAATCTCTTGTGATATATAATTTTCAAAAGAATGTTCAAAACGTATTTGTGAGTTGAAGAACGAAATGGTTAGGTATTTATTAATACGGTCTGTATGGATTGATTACTTGGGGGAAACTTCCGACAAAGTATCACAAGGAGGGATGGGGGTTAATTTCACGAAAATATTTGTGGCATTGGAACGATAAGTTTCAAATATGAATTTCTCAATATCCCATATAGAGTTTCTACAATTTGTAAATTAAATGATGAAGAGATTCTTTTTATCGTTAAATAATATTTAATAAATATGGACGGATATAGAATATATTTTCGCTAGTTATCAGATTAAAAAATGTAGATTTGTCAGTTATTAGAATTGCCAAACCATTCAAAGATTTACCTTTTGGGAATAAAGACAGCCAAAATAATTACAAAGTTATTCAAAATATCGATATTTTGGTGAGTGTTCAGACCCTGCCACCCCTGGATTTGTCTATGTCTTGATATTTTATAGAAGTTTACCTATACTTACTGGTTCTTTTATTTACATTCCTTTTGCTAACTATTTTGGATATTTCTTTCTCCAAAATATTCAAAAATTTCGAAACGAAGTACAACTTGGAACTGTACAGTGTTTCTAGGCTGTAAGTCTGTCTTACACAAGAGACTTAAGGGCGGGCTAGATAAAGCTCGAAACTCAAAGGCTCAGCAAACGATATTGCTTGAGACTTAAACTACAAAAATGTTATTCCCGAATCTAGATGACAGTCAGCATTTAGACGACCAAGAACAAGTCACCGACTTGATCTGCCTCTAAGCAAATACCTAAAGTAACTTAAAATAATGAGGTCTTTGTATTATATTGATATTGATATATTCATAAAATATAAATAACATTAGCTCTATTCCTTCTTATATTTTGCATGTGAATGTCTTTTTGTTGAAGGGAATAACCAACATATTTGATACTCCCTTTTTAAATAGAGTATTAGAATAACATACATATAGTAAATTTCAGTGGGCGTTGAGAACTGAGTTGCAAATAAAAGGTTCAACATTTTGTTATTTTTTCAGTGCGTGGAGTGATCATATATGTACGTACATATGTATATGTATATAGTTTATATGTACGAGTAGAGGAGCTGTCAGTTCAACAGATTCGTCAGCTTGAGGCTCTATATACATTGACATGGTGGGCAACAACACACTTGTCAAGAGCGTGTGCGTCAATATTTTTTGTTGGTTGCTTGTGTGGAAGCTTTTTGGGGATTGGCTATAACGAACGGCTGGTTCAGACTATGGTTGTGACTCCGTTTTTGGCGGCCACCACTTCAAACTGGCAACGCGCAATTAGCAAAAAGTGTTAAGTACTTAAGTGGCAAGTAAGCAGGAGGTTGAAGGATGGAGAAGTAGGATGATATGCGGTCTAAGTCAAGGCGGCGCTGGCATTTTTCATTTATGTACGTATATACAGAGATACATGTCCATGTTGCGTAGGCCCGTGTTCCCAGAGCAGAGAGAGAGAGTAGCCTCTCAGCCTCCACTTTGCGCTTTTCTGCTTTGTTTCAGTTCATTCGACCATATTGTCTGCGGCACCGTTTGAGTGCTGGGAAAATAGCCAGTCAAGCGCAACGAGGAACGCATTAGCATTTCTGCCACTGTCCCCATCCGCGCCCCCGTTCCCATTGCACTGCCGCCCCAAAACTCATATCTAACTCTGCCCCCGCCTCTGTCAAACTTTTAACTCCATCGACTAGTTAGCATGACGAAGAAACTCACTTGCCATGCCGTGTCCGTGCCTGTCCATGCCTCAGCTTCCCTTTGGGCCTTTCCTTTTATTAACCACGCATTCATAATTCATAATTCCAATTTGCTGGCTGTTCTTTTATTTTTTTTTTTTTGCTTGTCTCTTGCTCAAGTCCAGTTCAAACACCACCCAAAATAACTTGAACCAGGCTCATGCACAGGCTCTCCATCCACCAAGATCTGACAACTGTGAGTCGCTCCACAGTGCCGCAAACCGAGTGCTGAGTAATGTGTGAACATGGCTCTGAAACATGCAAAAGCCTTTTAGGGCAATTTCTTTGGGCCTTGGTCGCCACTGGAAATGAGCTACAGAATGCTAATAGAAGCTTAAGATTTTATGGCAATCTTTACGATCGGAAATTGAAAAATACATATAAATAAGCAATAAAATATAATAATTTACAATTCCTGTACAATAAGTTCATACAACTTTTTCTATTCATTGGATTCACTAAAATATTCCCCAGGCATCATTCTTTAAAGAAATTGAACTTCTAAGCCAACATTGTTGAAAGTTATCAAGAGATTTACCAATAAAAACTTAACAATCTGGTTACCAAATGGTTAAGCAAATTAAAATATTTTGTATTGAGAAATTCACAAAAATATGTTCATTCCTTTGGAGATATTCTAGCATTGAGAATTTGTCTTCTAAAAAGTTAAATGGGCATACTAATTTTGCGAGGTTTAATGAGCAAATCTGATCAAATGGAAAAGAATTGATGACTTGAAGACTACTAAATATATTGTATCATGTAATTTATGTTGGTTAGTTCCACTGATAGATAGACCCATTACAATACAAAATTTCAGCCTCTTTCACACTTGATAATATATTATTTCTTTCCATTGAAAGTAGAATTTCTATCTAATTTTGGTTTACTCTTTTTTTCTACTAACCTCACCCAAATTGCTTCTAATAGTAGCGCATGCCATGCAAATGCATGCCACTTATTTCTAACAACAACAACAACAACATGAAAGCCACTTGGCTGCCTCAGTCTAGCACTCCTATTGGAGGGCTTCCTTTTTTTTAGAGAGCACCCGAGAGTTCTCCTCAATCCTCGGACTTTCTTGCTTGTATGTGGCGCAGACACAAGGTTTTAGACAAACTACAACTAACTGCCATAAAGCGGCGTTTATTTTGCCACAGGCCACTTATCTGCAAAGTTTGACTATGACGACGACGACGACTCCCAAGAGCTTGATCTCGAGCTCTGGTCGGGGCTTGTTTTTGTTGGAGTCCAAGCCGAAGTCAGCTATTAATTTGAATTCAAGCAGTCAAACGACAGAGTCAACAACAGCAACTTGGAATCAATGGATCCACTTTTGAGGCAACGGTTGCGACTTGGACTGGAGCTTGAGCTTGAGCTTGTGCTGGGGATTGGATCTGGGGCTGGGGCTAAGACTGGGGCTGTGGCTGGGGCCGTTGTTGCTTTTTGTTTCGTTGCGTAGGCGAACTTGATTCACTCTACACTCTTGAGATATGCGTTCCACCGAACTTTTATGTTGTACCAGCCACAACTCGCTTCTTGCTTTTACCTTCTCTTCACAAAACACCAAAAATAAAAAATGAAAGAAGACAAAAAACCAAAAAAAAAAAGGCCTAGAAGAAAATGTTTGCCGTAAACGTTTTGTTTTGGTTAAGAATCTGTGGGAAAGTTGTACCATAATCGAAATGGAATTCTATCTTGGAATTGTGTTTAACACATGTGTACACATGTTTGGTGTATCTTTATCTCATGATCATCATCAGAATCAACATCAGCATCAACATCAACATCAGCGTCTAACTTTCCAGCTGGCCTTTGGCTGCAGCTTGATTGCATTACTGATTATTTCATCGGCTGCATAATTTAAAACTGAACAACAGAGAAATTGAGCCAGTGAAAAGCCATGCCGACTGGGACAAAAGGAAACTTTTATTTAAGGCCTTGGGCTGGGGTATGATTGGTTTTTTAGGTGGTCTCGTCTTTGGTGCGATATTGGTGTTTTGTGTATTGAAATCGAAAGTGCCCTCTAGATACAAAAGTAACAACTAAATTTGGCTATTGTTGCAAAAACTCAGAGCTCTCAAAGTTTTGCTAAGTTTTTGAGTTATTATTATTCTTGACAAATTCAAGTTGAACTCTTTTCACCTATTTATTTTTGAATCTGTTTTTCTGTCTGTCATAGTTTATCGAAGCTAGAAAAATTCAGTCTGGGACGTCTATAGTTTTTTTTTGTACTTTTCAAAAATTCTTGGTAAATACCTTACCATTTATGAATCTGTCAAGTTATTTGTGAATGACTGCCATTGGAAAGATGGTAAAAAATATTAAAGTTATAAATTCAGACGACAACTAGTTGAATCTTTTGATATTATAAGCCATATCTGCAGCTTTTGAAGTATATAAATGGATAATTCTGTTAATATCTTAATTGACAACCTTGAAAATGTTTACATTTGAATTTTAGTCTCTTTAGTTTTTGGAATATAAGTCAAACCTTTTGAAATATTTCATACCAATTGTTATATATATATATTTGTTATATAATATATTATAAATAATATATAATTGTAGTTGACCAGATACTACTTTGATTCTTTACTTGTTTTAGTATTTAAACTGGTTCAACATATCTACATATAAGAATTGTTAAAAGATCTTTTAATCTTTGAACAATGTAGATTTGACAAATAGTTTAACTAGTTAAATATTATTGAAAAGACTAAATCCAACCAATGGTTCCTTTCATCAGCTATTGGCATCTTGTTTTGGCGCCTGATCAAACCGAATACTCTCCTCACAACTTTTCATGATTTTATTTAAATAACATTTCATTCATAGAAAGTAGGTACTCGAATAATCTTAATCTGTTAATCTAAATGTTATCATAAATTTACAATTCACTTATACGAAACAAGAAAAACCTTTCTTTATCAATTTATCAAATCAATTTGAACCACCTACAGCCCATATTTAGTTTAATGGGTTTTTGAAACCGGAAGAAATCGCCGCAGGGCGGAAAATAATAAAGTTCTTGACTCTGCCAATTTATGTCAAACTTTATCAAATAATTATGCAAAATACCCACAGCAAAATGCTTTGAAAATCTTAACTAATAAAAACATAAATTCTATTTCCCCTTCGCTGTTGGTGCCACTTCCCCCCCTCTAACCATGCATGACATGTCATAAATATGTTAAACAAAACTATAACAAGTTATGCCATGTAACGGACATCAAAGACGAACTAGAATTTTCCATAGGGGGAAGGGAAGGGCGCTCTAAACAAAATGCAACAAAACCTTTGCAATAATACAAGAGTTCAGAAAGAGGAAAAGGGAAAAAAAAGATGAAAAAACTCATACATAAAGCATCCCAAAAGTTGTGGGGCCTTCTTTTGGACCACAAATGGCACTCGAAATAGCCGCATAAATTAGTTAAATAGAACCCGAACCTGAACCCGCACATAACTGAAGTTGAAAGAACAGAGAAAAACTGTCTGAATCTCTGAGGACTGACTGACTTCATTGTGTCAAAACACTTAAAAGTGATTCCCTCCATCTCTGTCTCACATCGATTCTGTAATGTGAGACAACTCGAACGAAGCGCCTGCCACGCGCATAGGAAGCAGTCGACCATAAATTTGTGTAAATTATTGAAAAACGGGGGAGACCCCAAGGGAATTGTAAGTAGGTATTTGTATATATGTATATTGTGCGGTGTAGTAGGTGTCTTCCAGGGTCCAGTATACGAAAGGTGCGCCTATGTGTGTCTTTTGACCGTATTTTAATTTGCATAAAATTGTTTTAAATGTTGTCACGACCCAACGCAGATCGCCGCCGAATCGTTACTGTCATCTTTCATTATCGATGAAATGTGGCCCAATGTGTGTGGTAAAAAAAAAAATTCTCTCCTAAATAAACTCTAGGAACAATCACTTTTAACTCCTCTAAAAAAAAAACCGAAAAGTTAGTTTCAATACTTGGCGTCTTGGTTTTGTTTTCCATGATCAATTCTATTAAAACACCATAAAACTTGTTCTAATGACATGGCACACCTGTTGATCCTTTGTTGTGGCAGGTTATCTTGAAAATTTTCTTTTTATAGACACTTCTATTCACATGCGACTAAAATCCATTCCTGTTGTAAGCGGTAGATGTTCCTTTGTGTTAAAACTGATAATGGAATTTTGGTTTTGTTTTCTTTCCGGTTGTTTACATTTCCAAGAATCTCAGTATGATGCCCAACTATATATCAAAAGAATATCGATAACTAGTTCGTAAACAATACATTGTTTTGACTTTTAAGTTTCAGTAAGTTTACAATGCTTTTAACCCATAACGAAATGTGTGTTCCGGTTTTAATGAATTTACCTTAACACAAAATCTCATTGTTTGATCAAGAGATGTTTGACTATTAAACCTTTCCTGAAATTATAACTTCTCGAAATTAAGAGCTGATTTTCTGCGGCATTACATGTATATTTTCCTTATAGTTCCTTTTATTTTTGCCAAAAATTTAATATTATAATACTATAATAGTTTGGCAATGACTTTTTAAATTTTGCTCATAAAAATTACCAAGATAGAAACAACTTTACATAAACTTAATCTCGAAACCGTGTCCTTTTTTAAATAATCAAATATATTTTAAACTAAATATTTCAATAAAGTTTACTTACTTGAAACCGAGTAATTTGATTCTTAAGAATCTACTGTACTTTTTTACATTACAAATCTAGCAACGTCAAGTATTTGGAAAAATAATGTAATGATATATCAATTTGTTGGTCATAAATGCTTTTACAGTTCTTTTTTTTTTATTTTTGTAAGTTTTTTCTTCCTCTCTATATAAAATTTGACAGGGGATTAGGAAGTCTTTCGTTTTATTTATCATCTATTAGTTTTGTACGAAACAAAAAAAGAAGAAACTCGTTTTAAAGCCATCATTCAGAACTATTAAGCTTTTCCAATTCTTTGCTCTTATTTCGTATTCATTCATGGATTAAGTTGCTTTTAACTTCTGAGAATCCACTAAGTAAATATAAATCGCCTTCTTCACAATGGGCATGGCTTACTTATCAATCATAGATATGAAGGCAAACAGAGACACAGAGAGACGAACTGTCTGAAGTATCTGAAAGGGATCTGCAAAGTTGCTTGACTAGATCATCAAACCATAAACAACATCAAATTGCCATTAAGGCCATATGCAAATAATTGCAGAGTCAGAGTCAAAGTCAGAGATTTTGCAGAGTAAGAAGAGTTGGGGAAGTGAAACCCTTTTCGGACACCTCTTTTTTTTGAGATTAGTGGCAACTGAGGCGGCGGCGTTGTCTTTTGAAAGACCTTCGAACCTAGCATGACAAATACAATTAACATGGATGCAATGACCACGCCCTTGACGCCATAAAAACAACAACAACAAAAAACTGAGTTAATTTTTGCTGCATTTCATTTTTCCTTTTGGGTTTTTTTTTTGTACTTACGGATAACATTGGAAGTTGGCACAAGTGACGCCTGGCTTGCAGGCCTTCCCGTCACCAACAAAGCCGACAGGACAACGGCCACACCTTGGACCCGTTGCAGAATCATGACAATCTACGCCTAAAAAAAGACAAAACCAACAACATACATAATGGGCATAACATATTCTTAATTACAGAGGGTATTTATAAATTTTTCTTTCTTCTCTTTTTTTAGCGAATTGTTAATGCTTACCAGGATAACAAGGATTCGCTGTACGACAATCCACTCGTATAAGATTTTCACTGCTGTGAGGCTCCTTGCAGCCGGCACAATTCTCCAATAACAAACGCAAGTAGGCAATCTCCTGACGTTGGTGGGCGACGTCTTCACGAAGCATCTTAACCAAAGCTATTAAATCGCTCAGCGAACGTGCGAGGGCGTCTGGAACAATGAGTGCACAAAAAAAAAAAATATATATATAAGAGTTAAGAGTTTAAAATAAAGTAACAATAATTCATGAAGTCACTATGTATGTATGTGTGTGCATGTGTGTGAGTGAGTGTGTGGGATAGGGAAACGTTTCCATCGTCTGACAAGATTAAGGTCTAACCAATGCAAAAGTTGTATGGTTGAACCCTCCAATAGCACCAACTGTTTGCAATCTCTAATCCTCTTTGCCGCCTGAATGACTCTTTGCAATAGCCTTAGTACCTATTCCCAGCTGCTAATGTGCAGCGTTTTAGTGCAATGTTTTCCATTATTTAATCTAATACGACAGCTAAGCTGAGCATTCATTCGCAACTTTCTTTGCCATAGAGGTGAGTCAGAGTTCTATTATCAGCTAAAATTTGGTTTCCATCACGAATTGCCTTTTAGTTTAAATAAATTTTATGGCAGTTGAGTGTGTAGGATTGTGATATATGTATGTACATATATTTCATTGTTTTATTGTTATTTTACTTAAAAGCTTGGAAACCTACCAAAGTATCAAGCAATATAAAAAAAAATTTGAACAAACAACATTGCTTAAACAATTTATGAATAGGCGCACACTCAAAACTCCATTTTAGATATTGAATTTACAGTAGTCCCAAAAATCAAATTACATTAGCTAACTAATTTGAATGCCTAGAAAACAAAAACCTTTTCTGCAGTAATTTGGGTTCAAAGCCATTTATGAATGTTTTGTTAGCAGCCATACAGTAAAACTTGTAACATGTATAGAACAATTTGTATCCAATAGTAATCAAATATCATAACGAGCCCCAAAACTACTCAAAACGCTTTTGAATGGTTGCAAGGTCCTGATGACATTGAATATTTACCTTAATAAACTCAACTATTGTTATAAGCACATTGAGTCCCTTCAGTATTAATTTAATACTACTCGATTCATGTAAAACTTATGACATCAATAATTGGCAATGTGATATGAAACAAATGTTTGACTAATCAACATTGTTTAACAAATTATTGAATAGGTATATATTCAATACTCAATTTGAGGTCTTGAATATGTTATGGTCTGAAAAATCGATCGATTGAAATAAGGACTTTTTCGTAAAAGTTCGAGGTCGAATCAAGTTATGAACGTTATTATTTGCACCAATCTGCAGAACTTGCAACATGTATTGACGAATTTGTATCTACTATGAATGAAATATATTAACGAGCTTCAAAAACACTCAAACCGCTATTGAATGGTTGCAAGGACCTGTGAAAATCTTGCTACCAGCTCCAAAAATGTATACAAACAGAGTGAATTGTTATACACAGAATGGGACACTTTAATTTCACTTTGAAACTTATGTAATCAATAATTGGCAATATCATTAATAAGTCATGAATTCTTTAAAAAATAACAAAATTTATGACCTCACACTTCATTTACGATTAAAAACTTCAGCATTATAGTATTCAGAAGATTGAAGATAAGAGTAGATTGCTTTGATCCAGACGGACTAATAGTTGAGCGAACATGGGTATGAAAACGCATGTCGCAGTACTGATCATGTAAATAATGTAATAAGTCTTTGTCCACTTACTTATTACAAATGTTAAACCTCTTATACACATAGAAGAATAAGTATAGGTATAAATTGAATGAAATTTTTCTGTTTTTCGACCCAAAATTACCTAGAAAACACTTTTACACCCAAGACTATTTGCCTATATGCCTTGAACTATATATTCAACTATTTTCGATTGCAATATGTTAACAAAAACCGTCATTATAGGACTCTTTAAATGTCTCTTGCATACAAAACATTTTAATGCTACGGCGAAATCTTAAAGCTCTTAAAGTTTCAAAAATAATCTGACTATTGATAATGCTTTGCCTAAGGCTAATTATACTATAGAAGTGAATAAGAACATAATTTAACAATTTAGCAAGAAAATCGCATCTACATAAATATCTGTCATCTCTAGATCTCCATTACAAATGTTGTACGACGCCATGTAAGACATATGGCAACAACTAAACTAGTCCAACCAATCTTCCCTGCCCTGTCTTGCCCCAATCGTCCGTTCACTCACCGACTGGGTGAGTGAGTGAGTTTTGTCAACATTGAAAACGCCGCCGTCGCCATCGCCATCTGAACGCCCAAACGCATCCGTTCCAAGTCAAGTCAGCTTTGAGCCCAAGAGATCTGAGATCTCGTTTTGGTTGTACATTTGGGCAACCTTCGTTTTTTTTTATTTTCTATCTCGTCGCCACGTAATTCATTCATTACGTTTTCGCTTTGCGATTTATGTTTGAATATATGCCGCCTGCCTGACTAGATTCAAACCCTGCCAAGTCGACCTGATGGTGTTTTTTTAAATTTTTTTTTGTGTGGGTACACAGTATAGACACGGATCCAGAGCGCGGGCTACCAATTTGGCGTTTCGCACTGAGCCAGATAAATAATAATTATGCTGGATCGGTTCCATATGAAACGAGTACACAAGTTATGCCCGGGCTTATGCGTTGTGGTTGGTTTTCTCTGTTGTCATACTCATATCTTGACGTTCATTAGCGTTGTCTTTTCTGTGGGCGCTTACCCCTTTCTCCCCTTTTCTATCTAACCACAGCCGCACTTCCTTAACTTGGCACTTAGCGGCGACTTATTGGTCGTTCAATATGGATACTTACCTCCACATGGGTTTTGTAATTAATTGCTATGAGCGGATTTATAAGGCATTATCAGGCTTATATATATGTTACAGGTCATGAAAGACTTAATGAACATCTTAATTTTCAGGGCTTGGAAAATTTACTAGTTACTCGATATAATGCTCCTAAACAAATTGGATAGTTACAAAGCAATAGGAGATTCATCTGTTCTTATTATAATGCGTTATATAAATAAAAAAAACTCGGCATGATATTTAATATTTATCTAACTTCTTATATTTTTAAAAAATTGAAATTCTAACAACAGACAGTTCTCTATTTTAAGATTTTCAATAAAAATTTACATAGTTTTTTCATCATGGCAAAATTTGGTTCACAATTTTGTCTTCTATTTGAGAACGATTATTCTTTTCATCTTGAAAGACTCGATAAACACTAAATATACATACTTTTAAATCAATATTTTGAATCAAAACCCTCCCACATTATAACAAGTTGTTCAAGGTTGTTTGATTGCATTAGAATTTTTCATACATTAGCCATGCCATTGACATTTCCAAGCCTACCTTCCTACCCATATCAGTTTGTTAACCCACACTCATCTTTCTTTCTGCCGACAACTTGCTCTACAGCATTTGGCTTAATTGAATTATGTACCATGAAACTGACACAAAACACCAAACTGACAAACTCAAATAACAAAATAATTCCATCAACTTGTACATCTATGCAAATATAACTCAAAAATAGCCACGCCTTAAGTAGAGACTCTAACTTTGAGTTAGAGTAGAAAAGTTGTCCCCTTTCGTTGACTGTTTTAGGACTACCGAGTGTCAGGAGCTGACAAGCATTTGAAGTGTGTTTTTGGGTGGGTTTCGTATTTGAGGTGGAGTGGGCATCTTAACCTACCTTCACAATCGCCATGCATGATGGGTATATCACCACGTTCATTGTCGGTTGGCACCTCCACTTGCCGCTGATCGGCACCTTCCCGAGACAGAGTAGGTTCATCATACCAATTGCTGCGTACGTCGCGTTTCTTGTTCTTCTCTGAAATGGTAAACAAAAAAAAGCAAACCAACCAAATTGGGTGGGTTTATAAAAAGCCCACTGGCATTTCTCCAACTCTCTGTCTGTCTAGCCATCTCTTCACTTACCACGTTCAGTGATCTTGTTTCGCAACAAGCGTCTGTTACCCCGCCGATGTAGACCCTTCTGGCAGTTGGCTCTTTGCAAAGAATGTTCCATATCAGCATCAAAGTGCAGAGGATATTTACGCTCACGGAACTAAAAGCAAACACATGTTTCTTAAGCCATAATCACTCTTTGCATTTCATCCTGGACTTACCAATTTAATTACAGGATCATCCATTTGTGTGTATAATTTGGTTAAACTCATTTCTATGTCATGATGTGTACTTGGCTTACAATCCACATATAATGTAATACGATTCTTGGAAAACTGAAGAGCCAACGATCGTATAGTACTCGTCTCATTTATATTGGGTATTTCGAAATTACGCGATTCTGTAGCACCATTGGCACTTATATCAAGTGTCACCCGTTGCTCCTTGCGATCCAAGAAAAATGACATTTTATGCTTCAGCATGGGAAAATCGATCATAAAGAGTGCCTCAATGGAAATATGTAACTTGCGACGAGGTCTATTTCAAGGATTTATTATATTAGGTAGTTGAGTAATTAAAAATAATGTGTCAAGGCTTACCTTATATGTCTGGTGGATATAACAACATCACCTTTACGTATATATTGTTCCAATTCGGAGGAGGCAACTGCAAATTAAATATAGGTAAGGATAAGGCAAATTAATATATAAATAAAATGTTTTCCAGAGATTAAGATAGAAAGGTTAAGGCAAATGAATACATAAATAAATATTGTCTAGAGATGAAGCTAAAGCTATTATGATAAAAAAAAAAAACCTATATTATTCGATGTATTTACTTATTATTCAATATTTAGTTATGAAAGTTTACCATTTTCTACCATGTTGCTATATCTTTTGTAATAAAATGTGCATTTCTTATCTTATTTATACTGCATTTCATTAACGTAAAACCAGATGTGAATCTATTGAGTAGTTTATTTTTCAGGAACAAAACTGAAAGATTTGTTTTATAAAAAAATGAGTCCTTAACATAGGAAGAAAATCAGGCCCTAAATATTACCCATATATTCATCAAACTGTGAACGCTAACTAGAAAATGTAAAAAAGGATGAAAAAGTCTGATTTAGGAGTCCAACTAATAGGTTTTACTTAAAAGAAACTACTTAGTTTATAAGGCCAACTTTTGGATAGAAAGCTAAATGTATCACTAAAACTCTGTCTTTAAATAAATTTAATACTAAAAGTAAATCACTCATGAAAAATGGAATAATAGAACCTACATACTTTTGTGTATGTATTTTTTTAGTTGAAATTAACGAAACGAAATTTGTCCTAAGAAGCCTGAGAAAATGTTCTGATCTTATAATTTCCCTTCTTAATTATAAAAAATATTTCGAGCATCAAGAATAAGTAATCACGAATGTTATGTGAGATCAGATAAACTACTTCTGAATTTGATATTTTTTAAAAAATTATCATACCATATTATAATAATTTCAGTATATAGTATCTTATCATCATTTATGACTAATCTGTGGACTGACTTCCTGATTGATTGGTACAAGATAAAAATATATGCTCACTGCCAAGGCAAAGAATAACTTCCGTTCTTTAAACTGATAAGCAACACCATATCGATTACAAAATCAATATATGTACATTTTGCAGGTCAATGTTGGTTATTTCTCGATTTGACCATAAACCGAGATTATTTCCACACACTTTGCTCTATTTACCCACAAACATTGGCAATCACATTTCGCGCCTGTCCCACAAAGATTACACGATGTAGAGAAAGAGAGACAAAACGAGTGAAAAGATTACAACACATTTTTGTGTGTTTCTGGGAGGATCATGCAACAATGTTTATTTTGGTCTAATCCAGCGGCATGTTAGGCCAAAAAAAGAGAAGGAAAACTATTTGGTTAATCCAAATAAGAATTTATCAAATTTCGTTGTATTTCACGCATTTGTGAAGTTATTTGTCTTTAAAACATTTGACAGGCGCATGAGAGGCTCGCTGACCTTCACGAAATTGCAAAAGTCTCATTTAGTGGGTCTCCCTCCCTCTGGTATCGTGATCGGGCAACGCCAACGCGCCATCTACGGTCCGGGGAGGTCGCCAACTTGGTGGCTAAAAGCAGAAACGAATACTAACCAACTGACAGTTGAGTTGACTGTTTTCAATACAAAAATGGAAATTTACATAAATCGCAATGCACATTTTGTTTTTCTTCAGTTTTTTTTTCTTTTTGGGATAAATATTTACACTCGATCTTGGACATTGCATGTTTGCCCATAAAAACAAAATCAACAACGAGTAGACATATATACGTATATTGGAGGTGCAAGAATGACCATTTAGGGGCGGGTAGGTGTAAGGGTACTCTACCTGGATCCAGTGATAGTGATGCAATCTCCACGAATGTCAGCGCCAATGCGGTCAGGCCGATTAGCAGCACGCGCGACCAATTCATCGTCGGAGTTTTCTTTTATGCTGCTGGAAATGGGGGAAAGTCGTCTCTACTCTCTGCTTCGCCGTCCGCTGCAATATAAATATAAAGAAAAGAAAAAAAAATAACGTAAAAATTAACAAACAAAAAAGAAGCACACCTTTCAGTCAGCTCTTATTTATTTATGTTTAAAAATAAAAAAAATAAAAAACCCAAGAAAAAGAAAATGCCGGAAGCTAACTTTAGCACCTCGAAGTTGAAATACACTTTTAATTCTTTGTCTCAAGTTTTTTCATTAGAAAATACTTATTAAACAATTAATGTTTATAATAAACAGAGATTTTTAGTAGTAAACATCTTGGTTAGTCCTTCAACAAATTTGAATCAGAATCAGTCTTTATTTATCTATCAATTCGCATATATCTCGAAATTTCAAAATTTGTTTTGTTTATTTTAAGATTTATTTTTAGTGAGAATCCTCTTTCGTTCTGACTGAATGATTTACAAATATGTAACCAATGCCTATCAATAGTCCCATAAAACATGCTTAAAGAATTTAGAATATACATTTTTAATATGATTTTTTCTATAGTATCTCATCAATTTGGTAATACCTTCTGATAGAGTATAATCGACATACATAAAACGCATTGTAAGATAGCATAAAAATGATAAATAAAATTCAAATGAAATTGTTATAACCTGTAAAGAATTAAGAACACAAATGCTGAAAATTCTTGACATTTCTTAGCCGGAAGTATTCGATCGGGTATCACCTAGGCACACACTCACACACATATTCTATATATACACACTTATACTGTATATACATACATACATATATTCAGCTTCATTTGTTTTAGCCATCTGTGGGCGTCATCGATGTAATAAAGCATTTTCAAGCTTAATCTTTTTATTTTTCTTTCGTTTGCTTTTGGTTTGGTTTAGAATTGCCTAAGATTTATGTTTGATTTTTGCAATCATTCTTCTTTCTTTAAGAAATAAATTGTTTATTTGTTAGAATTTGCTTTTTCAGGTGTTAGTTTTTTTTTTGTTAGAGAACGGAAGTCGTATAGATAGACGAATGAGAATTTGTATTTCTGTTTCATCTCTCGTTATGTTAAATGTAAAGACGAAAAGTGTTACATGAGAAAACGCAGGGCATTTGGCAAATAGACATATTTATATACATAGTCTATCTATAATCCCAGATAATCCGTGTCAAATGTGCAAATAAAAAGAACCTAAAGAAATTTAAAAAGCTCTCAGACGAGGAACTGTTACAACTTTTACTGCACACTCAGAGTCAAAGTCATAAGATCTTGTTCTTACTACATCAGGTAATTGCGATTACCATAAATGGCTCATGTTCTCTGTGACTCAGTGACATTGTAGCCCGACTCCAGCTGCATCAGCTTTGTGCCCAAAGAGAACGATACAACCTAACTGCCACTATAAATCCATAACTGTCACTCAACATTTTGGACCAGTATCGGCAGTATGGTCGTCCGGTCGATCGCCTGTGTCGTGTAAGGCCATAACGACATTGCAGCAGCAGCATCTTCTCTTAACCGTCAACCGTTACCACATTCCTGGGACACCTCCTTAGAAGAAGAGAAGCCACATGATGAGCATGATGATGATGATCTTCATTATCATCTTGTATTTATTTAACCATGAAATTGTTAGACTTTGGATTTGTTTGTTGTTTAGTTTATAACACACTGCTTGATGGTTTTGTGGCCTACTCAAGTGCCTGACTGGAGCCCAAAATGCTTAATTGCAACCGCCCGAGGTTCGTAGTGGATGCTGTTGCTGTCTTATTTAGTTTTACGATAGCCACTTGTTTAATGCCAATCAGTGCATACTTAGTTCCACCTTATTTTATATTCATTGATCGTTAAAATTTGTTTATTAGTTTAAATTTATTAGCCATCTATGCTGATCAAAAGGATCGCAGATTTAAGAGAGCGCTAAAAAATGCCATCAACTGACAGTAGCCCCCAATGGAATTAGCCGCAACTTGACGAACAAGTTAATTTATTATAAAGAAGACTAGGAGTGTGGTTGGAAATCTGGTGATATTGGATTGAAGATAAGAGTTTGACTGGTTTCATGACCGGGATTGATGGCTTTGGCACATTAGTGAGAAAAAGTAGAAGTGTTATATGCAAAATAAAATATGCCAACTTTGCGAAAATTACCCATTATCTACTATTACATATTAAAGTTTTTCACTCTAAAAAAACGTAGAAATATATAAAAATAACAATATTAAATATGTCATAAAGTGAATCTCTAAAATTCACTTTAGATCAGATTGATAAAGTTGCATTTACAGATTAAATAGTTGTTAAAAAATGCAGGAAATTCGTAAAATGTGAAAAATTATAAAATGAGTTCATTTCAGATTAAGTCCATAGATAGATGATATTATTAAAATCTTTATTCCATTAAATCAAATATAGAATTCGTTTATTTATAAAAAAATTTGCATCAAAAGCATGGATCGCTGAAAATTAATTAAAAAATGAATTCAATTTTTTTTTTTTTAATATTTTTTTAACGATGACATTAGCATTTTTGATACTCATTTTCTGAAATTTCATTAGAACCGTTACTTGTTTTCTTTTGGACAAGATTTTCTAGTGAATCTTAAGTGGATAAAGATGTTTTTATAAGATAAAAAATTGCTTTTTAATCAGCTTAGACGGTTCACTTACGAATCATTACTTTGATTTCAGTTTATCTGATGAATTTAAGCGGAATGATGTCTCCCATGAGACATTCAAAGAAGATTCCCTAGAACTTAACCCACACTCAATGAAATGGATCTAAAGTATAGACAGTTAATCCTTGGCTACTGTTCAACTTTACCACAACGTTAAGAACATTTCCCACCAAATGTCAACCCCAGAGTAATCAAATGAATAATCCCCACCGAAAGGCACCTTCAAAAAAAGAGAAAAACAAGGAAAACATAATCCTCCTATACCTCAGCAATTTATTAAATACTTTTTAATGCCATTGCTTAGGTACAGATCATGCTTTCATAGGAACGTGTATATGTTTATATATATATATCGTATATCTTTGTCCAGCGCCCACGCAGTCGAGCAACTTAAGTCCAAATAATATATAGATATATCTTGGATGGATGTCACTGCGTCGCCATGGAGACGGCAAATGACAACAACAACGTTGACGACGACGACGCCACATCAAGTTAAAGTTAATAAAAAGCACAAATCAAAAACAAAAGCCATCTATATACCACAATGATTGACATTTAATTAAGCAAAAGGCAAATGCACACGGAAGCCGCAAAATGTACAAAACTGGCGACCACAATCCAAACAAAATTTACCAGAGACAGTCACCCACAACTTACTACTCGATTGGGGCTTAGATTCGGACCTTTACCCCATTTGATCTGAGACGATTTTGAACAAGTTTTCAAAGCGGGCGGCATCGACATAGTCATCGTCATCATCATAATCATCATCATCATCATGAGAGCCTCAACCATTTGACAATAGGCGTTGCATGTTAATCATCAAAAGGAAATTTGATGCTTATCGGAAAAGTCATTCAATCAGATCGAATGGAAATAGACAGGCACCCTAAACAGGCAAAAGAGAGGTTCCGAGGTGCAGTTGCTGAGTACACCGATTTATTACAATGTGCTTTATATTAAGAAAAAATGTTCAGATGAATTGCAATTATAAAAAAAATGTATTTTATATGTTAAATCTGGTTATCAATTAAGAAATTGATAGCATATTTCTGAAAATGGAGTTGTAGGCAATGGGATTAAAGAAGTTCATATATGTACGTTCATCCATTCTTTGGTGTGTATCTATTACTAATCATGTAAAGAGGCCCGCCAAGAGGATGGTGTAAAGGAGGGGAAACAAAATATCAGATTGTCATGTAATCAGAATATTTTTCTTTACAACATTTGCCTACACTGGCTGCATTTACTACATTTCATTTCACATTAGGGAATATATCACATTCAACCCCCACTATGTTGGATTATTTCCTATGGGACCCTGCTTAATGAAGCTCTATTTAAGGAACTCCATTCAAACCTATTCATCAATATGAGAAATTCACTTGTTATGTTAAATTATGAAGACCTAAACTAACTAGACATAAGCCAAACTATTTTAGCTGTGTTTTTATAAACAGCTGTCCAAAGATATAGCCCAACCATCAAGCTGACTATGCCCTAAACTAGTTTAAAAATTCAGTGTTGGATGAGTGAATAAAACTGAATGACTCCCTTCATTGAGTGTGTGAATATGTGCACTGAACATGTTCCTTTTTAACCCACTCACTTCTTTACTGACCCAGTGACTTGTGTACGTATAGGAATGATAAATTAAAAAATTATTATAAAAAACAAACTTCCTTTATTTTGCCTTCCTTCCCGTATCTGAAAATGTTCAAATATTTTGAATTTTAACAACTTAAAAATCATATTCAATCTATTAATTTATTAATTTCACATCCCGATTGAATTGTAGATGCAAGCTAAGCTCTAAGAAGTTTGCAAACTTTTGACTAGTGTTAATTTATCCTTTTCATTTGAGAATAAATCCTTTTCTGTATTAAGGACCTTATGAACAATAAAGTTAGTACAGACTAACCCAATGTTGCAATACTGAGTCTGTACCATAGACTGAACAAATGAGTTAGTTAGTCAACTGAACAAGTGAATCAGTAAGCCAACTGAACAAGTGAATCAGTGAATAAGTCAGTGAAGGTTTCGATTGAAACAACACTAATAAATAGTCATATATTTCATTGAATTAATACCTTCAGTTTTCTCAAAATGCTTTTGCTTTTCTTATAACAATTGTTTCCCAAAATTGTTATTTTCAAAATCTGTCTTGTCGTTAAGCAAGCACACAAGTCCTCTTACTAGTCTATTCATATGAGTCTATTCTAAGACCCTGTCCCTATATGTACTCAAATCCAACTATGATCTTTAAAGTCATGAAGTGCTGAAAATAGTCATTTCTTTGCCTTATATTAATAGAACCAAATGCAAAAATGTGAATGGCTTTTTTGAATTTGACATTTATTACCATGTTTGCTGTTACCTTAAAAAGATTACGTTTTGTTAATATAAATATTCAAGACCTTAATTCGTAGAGACAAGCAGATCAAATGGTAAATGACTCTCAAAAAGTGTGCAGTTGACTTAATTTGGTAGTGGAAATCAGTCATAAGTTAAGTGACTTTAACTAAACAAGTTTTTAACATTAAAGCCGCTTGTAATTTACAAATGTAAAGCCATATTTTGACAATTTTAATATGACTCATAGCCATAATTTTTGGGCCAGCCCTCGGTGTTGGCATTAAAAATTCAAATATTTTGATTGTTTAGTTCGACTGGGACATGCAAGCGAATCTTAGCACCAGCTTCCAAGATCGTACCCCCGCAGGGCGTTTAGAAACAGCGCAAAAATCGGTCCGCACGGCTACTGCAAATGCGCATGCGCCCGTCCTCAGATAGATGGCTGGCTGGCTGGCGGGCTGGCTGGCTGTTTACCTGACTGCTATCGCGTGTGGGCAGGACAAGTTTCGCGTTGTCGACGTCGCTGCTGCGGCTGCTGCTGTCGCCGCAGGCCCCGTGTGCTCGTGTCACTGAAAATCAAATCAACCGCGCTTAAATGCTCAGCCGAAAACTCAGCCCCAACCAGCTTCAGCTTCAGTTTTCGAGTTCGGAGCTGGCAAACCTGCTGTCAGTTGCTGGTATGACATGGAAAAAACGATGGCGGCGCCTACGCATCCCACAAACGACAAAAAACTTTGCGGTTAGGGTGGAGTGAGTGGAGGGGCGTAGAAAGAGACGAAGACTCAACTAAGCCACTTAGGGAAATTCTTCAACGGATTTTCATTTACCTCAAAAACTTTCTTTAGCTTTTGTTTAATTTTTTTTAAAGGCATTTTTTTTTTTATAATTGAAAAAAGTGAACTGATAAATTGGTTTCATCACAATAGATCTTATTTTTCATTTTATGTATATGTTTGTATGTATAGGATTGATATTTTTGTTGTTGTTGTTTCGGGTCCACAACTTCCGGCGCGACTGTGGCAACTGTGAAAGTGGCAAGTCAAAGTCGAGGTTGACAGGGGCCAGCACTTGACGTCCTCATTTATTGATCTCTGTTTTTAATTTTGATTTGAATTTTTTTTTTTTACTTCTTTTAATTCAATTTTTTCCATCAAATATTTGGTAGTTGACAGCTGAAAAGTTGGCCATTCATGTGTTATACAAAAAAAAAATGTTAACGCTTTACTTATTCGAGTTTTATTTCATAATATTGAAAGGTCTATCAATTATAGTGCGATTTCTGGTATGGTAATTGCCGCCTGCCGTTTCAATCAAAAACTATTATAATGAAATTGCATTGAAATAGTTGTGAATTGTTTATAACTTCAACGATGATGAAAATAATGGCCAAAGATTCAATGGAAAATTGCTGCTATTTTGTAGCAAAATAGCGCGGATTATTATGGAGAGTGCTTTTGATTTTAAACAGCATTCCAAAGGCTTATTATCTTTTTGGAATTAAAGTCAGGTTTCGGTGGTAAAAATATGATTTTTATAATATAAATAACTACAAGTTTAAAGTCCATTAGCAATACTTATCATATTCTGTTTAATGTGTTTAATGAAGAAAATACTTTTCATAATTTGAAGTATGTATAATGATAAATTTGTCAGTCGTTAAACTCAACTTCGGAAAAACTTCGGAATTTTGTATTCACACCCAAACTATTTTCTTTTAAAGGATTGATTAATCACAATTTTGCTAATCTCATCAGTTGAGTGTGATAACGTAAGATGAACCTTGATATCCTTTTTATAGTTTATTTAATTATAATTTTCAACTAGTTTAAGCATTGAGATCCTAAAGTGGTTAGCCAATTAGGCCGTTAGAATACCGTGATAGTTTTCGAAATAGTTTAGTCTCTTTTTGAGATACGTAAATGAGTTAAATGAGTTATGTTTCAAAGCTTTTAAACTGGGATCTAATCAATTTAACCTTAAGCTGTGATGGATTACAATGATTATTAATTTTATTAGCAAGAAACTTAAATATAAAAATTCAGAAAAACGATTGAGGATTTTTATTTTTACTAAATTCAAATAAATAGTAGAGTAAGTACACCAGCAAAAAAAAATATATTCCAAGAACATCTTGTAGACAGGTTAAGGATCCTTAAGATAATAAATACTTAGAATCTACATTATAAATAATGTTTATTGAATATCATGAATAAATTGATGAGATGAAGTTTGAGTCTCTCTACATGAATAATTTAGTGGGCAACTTAAAATTCCGCAAATGAAAAACGAAGAAACAAATATGAGATAAACATAGCCGGCAGCAAAAATATGTCGCAAATCGTATTATTATGCCATAAAATACAATATGGCTGCTATATAATTATATGATTAGGCCAGGTGTTTAACCTAACACACCCAACACACGCTCAATCCTATTCATTCATATTTATATTCACTCTCAACAGTGTGTGTGTTCCATTGATGAGTATCCATTTGCATATCTGTGCAGAATAATCAAAATATGATTATTGAACCAGCCACAAAAAAAAATATATACATACATATATATATTTTCGTTTACGATCTGGCTTTTTCATCAGAATCTAATCAACAGCTTATAAATGATACGATATTTTGGTTTATGTTTGGCGCCGCATTGTCGCATAAGGTTAAACCTGTCAAAACTGTTTAGAATAGGTTTTAAGCTGTAATTAAGCCAAAAATCGAAAACGTATTAACTTATTTTGATGAACCATTAAAATGAAGTTTCTTTTGCCGTTGTTCGCATCTCGTTGAATCACTTTTGACGCCGCCAGCCCAAATAAAAGTCATATAATACTAACAAGCCGAAGTTTTTATACCCTTTCTAGTTCTTTAAATTGATCTAGCTCCTCTTTAAATATCTTAAGCTCCAATAAATGATATGTGACTCAATTCAGACAATTATAGAAAATCGTAGTTTGTCCTATTTTTTGCTACATTGAAAACTTTTGATCAAAATTACTATACCCTTCTGTGAGAGTATATTTAAAATAGACTTATTTGAATTGCAAATTAATGAAATATATTTCGTCTCTTTTTCTTTTTTTTATTTCGTTGTTGTCAGTCAATACAAAGCATTAAAAATTTGTTAGGTTTAATTCAGTTTTCAAACTTTTCACTATGAAAATGAGACGAGGTGAGATGAGATGACGATGCGCTAATTTGGCTGCAGCAATTTTCCAGTTTCCAATGTGATTTGCATTTGCATTTGTTTATGAACTCATAACTTGCGAGCCAACGGAAATTCCATCCAAACAAAAAGGCAATATTATTTATGTTTTAATAATGCCAAGAGGCAAACTCTATCTCTATCTCTATATATGGTCTCTAGGAGATCCGAGTGTAATATATTCACAAAAAATTAAAATAAACCGCAAGTCCACGATGAGACATCGTCAGTCGGCAGTTATAAATTGTTATGGAAATGTCTTTTTACCTTTTCAGTGGGCGTCATTTTAATTGAATTGCTTTTTTTTTGCTGCAGAAGCAAAGCCACACAAACTAGTCTGTTGAAATCAAATCAACACAAATAAATTATCTTGAAACCAAACATCAATTTCTAAGAAATACTTTAAACACAATGCCAAGTGTCTAGTATTGTTTCTGCTGCTCTTATTGTTATAAGATGTATAAAATGTGGCAAATAAATTTGGCAAAAATTAGGAATAACAATCGGTCTCTTAACCTGCTTTGAACAAAACTATTAACAAACAAAACAACACAGAAAAACTACGCTGCAACGTAAAAAATATGTGTGGAAAGTCTGGTAATTAATAAATTATGACTTAGAGTTGATATTTATGGCGCCAATGCAGCGATAAGCGAGTCCAAGAGAAGATCTTCTTCGAGATTAATGCGGAATCTCTTTAAGCCTCTGGCTTTGGGTGTGTCTAATTAATATGTATCGATAGTATTTGAAATTACAACAACAATTAGCATGATTTATCATCAGATATGGAAATGGCAGAGAAATAAAAATATTCATAAATTGGTCAATCAATAAGGCTAAGATTACCAAGCCAAATGAGTTGAGACAATCAAAAAAGAGAGAATATCTTAAAAGAAAAATTTGAAAATTTTAAATAAAAGATACAAAAATTCAATAAAACTTGACTGAATAAAAAATGATTTAAAAAGACTAAACAATTAATTAATAATACTATACCGAAAGCTTAGTATTAATTCTTGAAAATATCATGGAAAAATAAAGTTTGTGTTCATATATTTTCCAATAAATTTTTGGCCCTTGCAGTTTGCAGTAATTTTAAATATTTTACGTAATTATTCATTTCATTTCAATCGAAACACAGCTTGAAACACCAAATCCAGGCAGACCATAACTGATTAAACTTTTAAGTGGTCACAACTGAAAATGTCTATTTTTAAAACAAAGTTTTACTACTTTTAATATAAATGCAATAAATATAAAAAAAAATTCCTTTGGAACTCGTGGTTGACAATAAGGAGTAATATTATTATCGAATATTTGCTTACGCTCAAAAAAAAGTGAATTTAAATATAAATATGATGATTTACTGGAATGAAATAAACTCTTTATATCGTTATCTACAAAAAGTAGCTCGTGGATTCTTATAATGCAAAAAAGTATTGCAAGAGTTTTTTTTTTAGCAGTGAAGCTAATTTTAACCAATCTGAGGTTTCATTTGTTCTCTGATTCGATAAAAAAAACTCTTATCAAAACTGGTCACCCAATAAATTTCAATAATAATAATAATAGCACTTATGATATATTTACGATACAATGAATAATGCTGTAGCCACAGCATAACGTTTAATATTAAACAAAATTAGTATTAGTCTGACTGGATCGATGATTTATTTCATGCGGTGATTTGTACTAAAGATGTTTTTGGTTTTGGTTTCTTAAAAAAAAAATGATTTTTCTCTTTTATGTTTATGTAAAATGACTCAACTTGGCGAAGACAATTAAAAATTAGCAATGAGGTTTTTTATTAGAATTACTAAATCGATCATTTTTTTAAACGTAATTCTAAATATTAATTTATTACAGTGCCTAAAAACTTTGTTCTGATGCTAATTTTACATTGAAAAATAACATTTTGTAAATGTAATTTTTCTTTAGACTCATGTTATTTGTTCGATTATAAAATGGAAAATATATTTTAGTAAATAAATTCCTAAAATTACTCACAACTCACAACATCAAGAATTCACTATATTCCTTTTCGAATTTTAAATAGTTTATTCTGTGAACTCTTTCAAACGAGTAAAGTAAAGTCAAACCTTTCCAAAACTGAATCACTCGTTTGTGATTTAGAATGTATTCATGCAATGCTTGGGGGGTCTTTTTATTATATTAAAAAATAATATTTTTAAAATTGTGCAAGTTTTTGAAATTTGTAATATATTTTAATTTATATTTTTAGTTTAAGAAGTTCTAAAAATCACATAAAACCAATTTATAATGTTTAATACTTCACTTTTTCACATTGTGTGTTTACTTTTTAATTTTGTTCAATTTGCCACTGTAACCCATTTTTTTGTGGCATTTTAGAGAGCCACTCGAGCTCCTGTTATAACCTTCACACTCACCACTTAGTCAAGGACGTCGTTGCACGCCAACGTTGATTTTTGTTAAGCCTCAACTGCAACTGCAACTCCAGATACTTTAGTTTAGATCCAAATCAACTACTACTTAGTTTCTAGCAGCTCCTTGAGGCTGTCAACGCGTAATTTAGAATGGAAGCAGTCGTGAGTTATTTTTATAGCGTTTGCCACACTTTTCTTTTATTTTTCTTTATTTTTGCTTGGGTATTTTTGGTTTTCTGGAGGAAAGATCAAACAAAAATTTCACTATAAGAAACGATAATACAACGGATGCATTAAATATTTGAGTGTGATTTTTGTGTGTACGGTTGTTGTTTTTTTTCGGTTATTTTAAAAATGAACCCTTTTCAAAATACACAAACACACGACAAGATCTTGTGGAATTGATTTTATTAGAAAGAACACGCGACGCAAAGGTAAAATAACACAAAACGACGGACCGATCGGTATGATCCTCCAACGACTAAAACTGCTTGGCGACTGACTGACTTTGGGGCTGGTCCCAGGCGTTCGTGCTAATAAAAATTAAAACACTTTTATGCTATTAACAGGCAAGAAGAAGGCGAGCGCGTCGCGATCTCGATCTCGATGTGTCGATGTCGAGTGGATCTGGATGTCGATGTGTGGAAGTAGAAGCCACCACCTTGACAGCGAAATGGAAAATGAAATGGGTAAAATGATGATGATAATGTTGTTCAGAGGACCAAGATGCTTTCTGTTGACTGTCAAAAAATTTAGCTGCGACAATTTAATTCCAATGATGGGCGAGAGATTATTAAAAGCCGTCATAGATCACACACAAAAGAACGAACGCGATATTTTTTTTTTCGATCAACGCGATTTGATATGATATATGTAAGTTGCTTTTTGTTATTTCTTGTCGTTCATCGATTAGTCTAACACAGAGAGAGAAGAGCACAACGTACCGTCTGGTTCAACGTGCCAACGCACACTGAAAGGGAACCAAGTTGGCGACCAATATTGAACAGAGACGGCAGCAACTTGTTGCTGCTGATGTTGCTGTTGCTGTTGCTGTTGCCTGATTGCAGTTTGTTTTGTTCTCAGCTGTTGTTGACTTGTTGCTTTTCGCTGCTTTTGTGTTGGGAGAAACGCGTTCAGGCAGCGCAGCAGCAGCAGCAGCGGCATCAGCATCAGCATTTTGTCTTCGTTTGTGTTTCTTTTGACGCGTGAGTAAGCTAAAGACGCCCACGTGCGAAATTTGCGTAAGCTCTTTCAATCGACAGAGTTGCCAGACTGCTTTACTGGTTAATGAAAGCTAGTTAAATATGAAGTAAGACGTAAAAACCCACCGCTTTCTGGCGGCTCTGACTATGAAGATATCTTATTTTCGGGATTGGTTTTGTAAAAGGATGCGTTTTTTAATTTTCTTAAGAGAATTTTCTAAACAATTATATATATTATGTATTATTTATGTGTTATTCTAAAAGCGTTTTCAAAGAAATCCGAAAAGTATTATTTTTTAGAAGAATAAAACACGAGAATATCTCGGAAGCAAGAGCTAAACCAGAAAACCTTAAAAAACAACTAAAAGTTTCGGAACAAAATGGATGTTGGCCATTGTAGAAATATTGAAGATGATAAGGATGATGTATGATCAATCCAGTTATACCTAAGCAATTTCATTGTTTTTAATTATGATTATTTAAATTTTAAAATAATCATTATCAGTGACAGAAATATAAACATTCAAAAACTCAATGGTAAAAAACAAATTTCTTAAAAAGAGTAACTCTTTTGAAAAATATTCAAAGAAGAATATTAAACTCGATAGCATTAATATTTTTAATTTACTGAATTTAATTAATACTACTTAATTTGAATTAAGTTAACACTTATTAATTGTTGTTTTTTAAATGAGAAGATAAACATGTTAATTAAAAGTAATAATACTGTTTAAAATATATTGTTAACTTTGAACATTATCAACATTTTTCAAATGTATGCTTTAAATTATGATTGTGGAAATAAGGTAAAATCTATCATTAATATAATTTTATCCAATAAAATTTTATTTTTACAAGAATGGAATGGGGCCAAATCTGGAGAATACAATGATGGGGCAGCAGTTCGTAGCCCAATGCCCCTGTGACTGTTTCACACCTTGTGAATCCCAGGAAATGGTAGCTATCACCTTTCCGGCTGATAGGACAATCTTCGCCTTCTTCGGAGCAGAATCGCCTGGTGAAGTCCAATGTTTCGACTGTTCCTTGGTCTCTGGTGTATACCAGTGGATCCAAGTCTCGTTGACACCGCCACTGGGCAGTGAGGCTAAGTACTTATCGGACCACCCTCGTATATTAAGTTTGCAATATGAAGGATACAAAAACGATTACAAATTATCTTTTAAATGACAAATCTTACCCCGAAATTTCGCAATGAAACAGAAAACGAATTGGTTAGATCCCGGAAAAGCATTTTGATAAAAAAAAAAACGTATATATAATTTCAACCCATTGACCTTATAATGGTATTCAAATATCGGATGCATAAGAATAATTCCTCTGGTCGTGGATTTTTGTTCTCAATTAAAGCCACAATGTTTGTCTATGTTAAAATAAATTGTCGTTCCAAGCACAACAATGAAATTTCTTTAGATCTTTTTATGTAGTCATTATTTAAATTTTTGGACTACACATTCAAACTCCCAACGAAAATGTGCTCTAAATTAAACACAATTAATCGGTCAAAACTATTATTTTGAAAATATGTTGTTGAAAATTCTGAGAAAGCCATTTTAGAAATGCATTGAAGTTTGAGAATTGCATTTAAAGTGTTTCAAAATAAACTAAACTTCCTTGTTTGAAAAGTATTAAATACTTCATAGTGTAATTTTTGCCAGATCTAACAGCAACTAAATACCTTTATGCCTTTGATGATTTGCCCCATTTTAAAGATGGTTTTTTTTTTTGTTTTGTTTTTAAGTCATTAACCTGAAACCCAATCCCAAAGACAATGTTGCCCTTCATATGGCCATAAACCGAAATTCAAGTGAACCCTTTTAATGTGTTCCTCGTCCCATCCTCAAAACAATTTTAAAACGCTCCAGTGCCAGTTGGAACGGAGTGCTCTTGGATCGTAAATAAACGGCACGCTCTGCAAGCATTAAAAGCGAACCGAAAACAAAAAATACTCGTAAAACTAGCCTCCAAAATGATATGCATATGGCACCTATTAATGGCTACTTATGCACTACAAGTGTCGTCCCTCCCATGCTCCGAGAGTCCCAATGTTGATTCTCCTATAGCATTTTGGTAAATGACACGAGACTGATGCGTAACACGACAGCAGACCTGAGGGACGGGTGTGATTGTGTGTGTGTGTGTGGGGGGGCTGAGGAATCTCTCGCCACGACCTGTTCATCATTATGTCGCCGGCATTTTTCACATATATCATGGGTACACACCCCGAGAGAAGCTATCCACCACATCATCGCTGCATATTTTGATGCATTTTTTTTTTGTGTGTGTGTTTTTTTTTTCGGCCACAACAAGCCGACCACTTGCTGAAATTTCATTATGTGCGTGATTTATAAATAAGACGAGCGGCTGCAGGCATCTTCGTTCCCAGCATCTCATATGAACGACCCACGCACTTTTCAAAACGGCGCTACAACATCTTGCACGCTGGTCTGTTGGGCTCCACCTCAACATGCCCCTCTCACTGTCTCTCCCTCTTTACTACCTCAACCTCTGCTTTTGGCCATCATCTTCATTGGCATTGCCTCTTGTTATTGCAGTTCATTTCGTATTAATCATAAAATTGTATTATTAACATGTTTATTTTGTTCGCTCTTTGAAAGATTCGATTACATGCATTCCTTTTTTGTTGTTGTTGTCTGTTGTTGTTATTGCTTTGAACGTGACTTTGTTGTGTAGTGTTTGAAACGAAAGTGAGCCACTTTCTAACACCAGAAGCGCGGGGTATATGCCGGGAGGGGTATGAAAATCGCGTGGACAATGAATTGAAGTGCATTTGAGTCAACTTTTTATGTTTTTGCTTGTTAATTGGGTTGACCAAAGGCTGGGCTGCTCACCCATATCTTTACTGTCAACTGCAGCACCTGGATAGCTAATGATGATGATCATGATGATGTCGACTGATGATGACCGAGTGTGGGTGTCGGCAACTGAAAGTCATTTTGCGTCAAGAAAGTTGTGGGAATATGTTCGTTAGGAAGTCATCGTGCGAATAGAGCTCAGGATATAAAAGTTGGAAATTATGGAAAACGGTTATCCAAACAATATTGCCAACTAGCTATTGAGAACGGGGGCTTATATAGTCGTGTTTAACTTTTATATTGTTTTTTATAGTCCCTGCTGGCAGAGTAAATAACGATCTGTACGAAGCAGCTGAATTTTACTCTGTCTTACTTTTCCTTTTATCCACAGGGTCTAAAAAATCCAAATTTTGCCATGGCATTTACTTTCACAGGTTAATTAAAATTGGCTTTAGAGCCAAACTTCTTCGAAATCCTTAAAAAAACCTAGTTTTTGACGAAATAGTTTGCCACGCCATTTAAAAAAGAGCATTATTTAAGCGAAATAATTGTATTTTTCTTTTGGTCTCCAACAGTTTAATTCATAAAAATCCATAGTATTATTTTAAAGTTTAAATATTGAGTTAATCGTGACCTTGGCCCGAACTTGAGTGTATTCTCTCACCTTCCTATATAAAATAAGTCATCAAGAAGCCGTTGCCCATAATGCAATGTATCCAGGAATAGTTCCCATATGGATTAACTAAAATGTACTCCAATTGTACTTAAAATAAAATTCAAAATTCAATTTTATTTAAGCCGAATGGTTTAGAAAGGAGTTTTTGCTTTTTAAATTTATCTCTTGTAAAAATAAAATCTACTTTTGTTTGTATTTAGATAAGGAGAAAATTTGAACATTGATTTTGACCATGTTATCCATGTTTAACTATATAGTTACTTAGTATATACTAAGTTTTGATAATGGCAGCGATGATACAATATGTTTTTCAGCCAATCCACCCTGCAGACGATTTCAATCGTCCAATTTGGCCGTCGCTGTTAAAATAAGAAATACATTGATCTAAAGCTCTATTATCGACAGGTTTTTATTTTTATTTTCCTGATATGCAGTACATATAGAACTCCATAAAATGTCGAAGCTGTAGGATAGAAAGTGAATCAAATTTCTTGTCAAATGACACATGCTCAAATTCGATACTTTTCGAAGTCTTTTTAAGTAAAATATCTTCCCACGTTTTGGTTGTTAGCCTTTAGAAAATATAGATGAGGATAAAGTATTAAATTTTGTAAAATTAAATTTAAAAGATAAAAAAATCTCGGGTTCACAGAACAAAAAAAATTGTATAAATTTTCGAATCCTTGAGTTAAGCTCTGTAGACTTATACAAAGTAAAGTCCCAGGAATGCTTTCATTGGCCTTTCATTTATTAATAACTAATGCTTAAAATTTTATAATCAAAACAATTTCATATTTAATATATCATTCTAAAAGAAACTAGAAATCCATCAGCATTTGCATGATTATAGAAACTAATAGTTGAAACTGGTTTCCATTTTAACTTGCTGATAAACTTGATATGGCCATATTATTGATGTCTAATCGTTTGCACGTTGAAGCTTGATCAAGTTTTGGTCTTTCCATAGAATTTCACCTGACCCTTTCGGTTCTTTGTTTTGGCCATCAATACCCATACAAATACATTGTTAAATATCAATTCAACTGTATAGCAGGCTACAATAAAACAAACAAAACTAGTTTTCCGCTCTATACTGAACGATACAATGTTTAATAAATATTTAAAAAACACGACCATATAATTAGCGTCAGGGCTTGGGTCATAAACCAAATGATTAACGTCGACTTAACAAATCTCTAAGTCTCCCCATTCCCTTAAACAAATAAAGCCCATCATTGAGTTCAAGTCCGAGTCCAAGTCGGAGTCAGACTGGCGGCTTCTATTAATTACAGAAATTAAATTCTTGTCGATTTGTTGCTATTTTCTAATATTTTACATTTTATTTTTGGTTTCTTTTGGTTTTATGAATAAATTAATTTAAATTAAGCAATAAGCAAACTAACTAGAGTATCTAAATAGTACACAATATTATGTCTTAAGCGTATTTTATGATAGCATATTGAAAAACTAAACGGATCAGATCAAAAACACAAATACATACACATATTTTTGAAGTTGTCTCTCGATCTTTTTCTTTGTTTTTGTTTTACAAATAAATTTTCTAACCCAAACTGGCCAGCAAATTAAATGCCTTTTGTTCCAAGCCGCGGTTTGATTTCAGTTTTCCTGTTTAGGTTTTTGGGGTGAGGCGAAATTTCTGATAGATAAACGGTAGCTCGGAGATCTTAATTGATCAGTTTGGTCGTCTTTGTTGCTGCTCTTGTCTATGATTTATCCATTTTTGTCAGTTCCATAGAGTCGCCACAACTGAAATTACATCGATAAGTGTTATTCTTCGGTTGTTGTTGTTGTTGTTGTTTATCTGGGATGAGTTGACATAAAATGATATAGTGGGTGATGGAGTCGAGTGGCCTTATGCAAGCTCAACCATTAACCTAATTAAGTGTGCTGCAAGCAGAAGATATCGGACTAAGCTCAAGGTCAAGCGATGAATGAAACAAAAACTAAACTTGTATCCATCTTATCTAAAATGTGTGTAAAATTAAAGCAAATCTTAAGGGTTCAAGACCTTTATTGTGAGAAAATTAAAAAATAAAAAATACTGAAGATAAGAAGAGTATAAATCAAATCCATCATTACTAATGAGGTTTAAAGAATAGTTGCTAATTTAACAATTTATATTATTGACTTTTTAATCATTTTTGACTAACACTTTTATTGCACCTTGTAACCAACGTTTGTAACAAACTAACATACCCTTTTTAAAAACTGTGATATCTACATCAGCCCCATTTAGGTTGATCTATTAGTACAATTATTTACTGATGGATTATTTCTATATGTATACCTGATAAACAAGTTATATATAGTATTTAACAGCCTAATTTTATCTACAATTGTTTTTCAAGTAAAAATATTCGTCTGCTTTGTTTAATAATAAAAATTGGTTCATTGTTAGAAAAGCTTGAAAAAATAAATTTTGTTGGAAAACTTTATTTAAAACTGATCTGATCTGATTTAAATTACAAGTTATTTTTAAATTGGAAGTTAAAATTTAAATATTTATGAAACGATAAATTGGCAAACTATTTAATAGCGAATCAAATGGATAAAATTAATCGGAGATGGACGAAGGAGCAGGCATCATTTTTGATTCCGGAAAGCTAATCAAAAACATAAATCAAAACCAATATGTTTGACTCCTAAAAATGCTTTTTCAAAATATTTTCTACTATAAATTTAAACCCATACCAAATAAGCAATGTGTCTTCATAGACTTTACCTACATTAGGGTTTATTCTTAACCAAGAAATCGATGCTATTTAAATAATGAATTAGTAATAATTAGAATTAGTTGAAAGTATTTCTGGAAAAAAAAAACTATAAACATTTGGGCCGGTAAATTTGTTTGAAGCAAAAAAAAGGATATTTCACCATAAAACTATGTGTCCAAAAAAAAAGGGAAATCATCGATCAACAGTCAAGCCAATTGCCAGTTAACTTCGATCCATAAGTTTAAAAAATAGTTCAAGAATTAAAGGTGTGTAAGATCTTTAGAAGCTGTCAAAATTAAAAAAGGAAATGGGTTGTTGATTAAAATATTAATAAAAAAGTCTTATTCTGAAATCGTTATGGTTCTCAGACGGGTCTGGGAATTGATTTGAGGCACAAAGTTTCATGGTAAAACGTTAAAATTCTTCCTAATCATTTTGTTGGAATCGCAATTTATCTTTTATTTACATTTACGAATAGTTTTATCCACTTCAACCCATGTTAAATAGTTATCCTGATATGTATTAGATTAAACCAGTATACTATTGAAATCGAAATGAAATGAAAAGACCCAATGTATGCAAAAGACCAAAAACCTATTATTAAAAGATGGTTTATAATCAAAGCCATGATACAATTGTATTGCATCACGATCTAAGCTTCCTTTAAAATGCATTTTTAATCAATTTAAATTCTTTAGATTGAACTACAAACTATCTACTGAAAACATTAAAAAAGTGTACTATTATATTAGAGGTTCAGTGTCTTTTAAATGTTCGTTTACTTAACACCTGTTTATGTCTCTTTCCCTGTCTCTTTCTTCCTTCCCATATAATTATCAATGCAAAAACCTAAACCACAAATTCACTTTTCACGCTTGGAAACCACATACTAAAGAAAATCTCCTGGGCCATCTAAGTTGCCCGAAAAGTGCAATCATAAAATTCTGAAATTTATGCCGACAACTGTGCGAAAACCGAAATGAAAAGTGAAGTTGATGATGGTCAAGTCATAAAAAACAACGAAGAAAAGTAAAAAAAAACAAAACAAAAAAAAAACGTGTGAGGAACCAAGATTACTTCAAGTAGATGATGGGCGACTTGGGCTTCTCCTTCTCAGCCGCTTGGTACTTGATGGTGACAACGCTGACAGTGGAATCGTCATTAGCATCGTCATCGCACTCACTGGCCAGGGGAGCTGTGGCCCCACCGTTGACTGCCGTGGGATGTTGCGAGTGTGGGGAATCACCAGCAGCGCCATTTGCAGTGCTATTTGACTTTAGGCGCACCACACGGGCCAACTTTGTTGTGGCCGCCACGGCAGCGGCCATGACATTGCCATGACCGTTGGGTAAGGCATTGTTGACTGGCTTCTGAAGCAGCTGATTGGATGAGTCCAAACGGTTTGAGAGTGAGGTATGCCGATTATTCACCGACTGAATGGGGAGAAGGGAGGAAGTAACAATTAGTTTAGTTTTTGCATTCGAATTAAATTTATGACTCACCACATTGTTGTTGTTGTTCATTCTGCCTCGTATGTTATATAGACCATAGACCAATGGATTCATGCAGGAATTTGTCGAAGCAAATATATACAAGGCTTTGCGTACCAATGAATTAACCTGACCCACTGACGATTTGTCCCATGAATACCACATGCATATGGTATAGTAGGGTGTCCAGCAGATAATGAATACAATCACAATTGATATGGTCATCTTTAGGGTACGCTTTTTGGCCCGACTCAGGACATCATCGTTGGAGCGGCGAAAACGTTCGGCCACCACATCCTTGAGGACACGCTTGCTCTTGCGATAGATCTCCACATAGATGGCGCCATAGCAGTAAATGAAAACGATCAGGGGAAAGGCATACATGGCACACATTGTGGCTATCTGATATAGCCAGTTGTCAAAGTCGCTCACAAACGAATGAAAGGTGACACACTGAAAGTAGCCTTTAACGGTGGGATGTTCCTCCAGATGGAAGAGAAAGGCCTAAAAGAAAACACAAACACATACATATCATACGATATTCACATCATTTCCCTGTTTGTTGTTTTTCCTCTTGTCACTCACCTGCGGGATACTACAAACTGCTGAGCCCAACCAGGCACAGGCCAGCATTATGCGTCCACGATTATAGGAACGCTGCAGCGGCTTTAGGATGGCATAATATCTAAGAGAGAGAGAGGGGGAGAATGAAAAAAACTTCAGCAAAAAGTAGGCAAACGTCAGCATCGATTGACACTTTTAGTTGGTCTTATCTGGCTATCAATTTGGTTCCATTAGCGACAGTCGGTAAAGTCACCGACATCTAGGCACAGTGGAAACAAAAATGTAAACTCAAAGTGCATATAAAAAACATAAATTTTATGCCCTCTTCTCGCAATTAAGTTTGTTATAAAAAAAGTTTAAGATCAGACAAATAAATTTATTTAACAACCTTTTTCAACTTAGAAACTTCTTAACAAAATTTCTCATAGACGCTTCTTCTTTGCGGTAATAAATAATTAATTTATTAAATACTTTTTAAAACTAAAACACTTATACCTTTTTTAGTGACTGATTTTAAAGAAAGTACCTCTTTAAGCTAACTTAGTAACAAAGTAAAAACTACTTAGTTAACATTTCCAATGTTTTCTTTTATTTTGAAACAAATTTGCTCTAAAACCTGGAGGATTTTCAAATGGAAGGATTTTTTTTTTTGGAAAATGTTAAAATTTATAGAGATTTAGATTAATTTAAGCAGTCCTCGGTATATAAGTTGTCTAAGTCATTTAGTCAACTGAACAACGAGGATCCCTGTGCGATTCCCAGGATAGTGTATGGATGTAGTTTTCGTCTAAGCCGAAGGCATTGGTTATCAGTGCTTGTAAAATATAGTTAGGTTGATAGTTTACAACTATATCCTACACTTTAATAATAATAATAATAACAGATTAACTTAAATAAATTTACTTTATCTAAAATATTTTCGTTTGGTTAACAAATAATTCAAATAACTTCTCTTTGAATCCAAGCTAGATTTTGATACATCCAGCCTTAAAAGCATATAGATTTTTGGAAGATTGACCTCGAGTCGGCGAAATTGCATGGTTTGACTTAAATTTTAAATAGTTCTGTATGTTACATTTTTAAAAATTATTTAAGTAAATCTTTACAGAAATGTCAGCAGATGAGGGTCGAAAAAATTGATTGATTAAATTTAAAAAGCCTATAAAGAAGAAAACTCCACAAAAATGTATCAAATATAAAACAAGTAAAGTAACTTTATAAATTCTAGTTATTAAGTCTACTTTACCAACTGTACGATTATTTAATAGTCATATGTAAGTTAAGACTCATAATGTGACCTTTATATTTATACTAATTAAAAAACAAAATTTATCCCATATATTGGTCTATTTTCAATATTATTAAGTATACACCAATTCCACTGTGCCCGTCACCCTAAAGAGTATAACATCTCTGTCGATGCTTGGGGACGCAACTCACCTGTCTAACGATATGCACACCATGACAAAGCTCGACAAGTACAGACCGAACACACGAAAGAAACTCATGAGACGGCACATCAGATCCGTGGAGCGCCATTGGACTGTCCAGGCCCACGCAATCTCCAGCGGCATCAGTAGGAACGTCACCATTAGATCGGCAATGGCCAAATGCATTAGCATGATATCGATGCGTAAGGGACATCGCAATCGTCGTTTCGTTAGTAGATACAGCACAGTTGTGTTGCCAATTGTTGAGATCACAAAGAGAATGCTAACCGGAGAGAAACGTAAAAGAAAAAAAGGTTACACCAGGCGATTAGACAACTGCAAATTAAAGAGGTTTTTGTCTTTTATTCGTTTACGATTCGATGTACGTGGGAGAGTTGTTGGTGACTATGTGGGAGTTGTGTGCTTAATATCGGTCAATAGGATAACCATAAACAGAAACTAAAAAAAAACAAGCTCAGAAAAGTATATACATATTTATTTCGATTCTCATTGCACACACTTTGCACTTACATATATTTAAATGATGATTGTATATTACAAATAATCACTTAAGGTGTTATTTAATAATACATATATCATGATTTAGATTAGATTTTGAAAGTGTAATTAATTGAGATTTTTTATTATTATTTCTTTATGTATGTACTTCGGTTTATTATATTTAAACTACTTTTATATTATTTTTTATTCAAAACCTATTTTTTATTATTTTTTAAAAATTGAATATATTTATGTAAGTCTTGATCGAAAGTGTGAAACGCATAGAAATAAAGCATCTCCCACTGAATCAGTATATATATTCGTATACTTATGTATAGTTTGCCATGTCCATTCGTCTAAATCGACACAGATTTCTTCCGAGATCTTTTAACTTTAAGTGAAAATTGAATGACTATAATTTACTAACTAATTATATTCTACATGAGCTTAGCTTAAAAATGTTTTTTTTTTTGTTTTCACACCTTTAGGAAAAGTGTATTAGTAATTTGAAGAATACAAATATCGGAACGGCTGATAAATCCAAAGATATTTTGTTTTAATTGTGTTTACGTCATTGAGAATGTTAACTGAAAGTTATTAATTTTACCAATTCTAAGTAACTGAAGATTTATTTAGAAGAAAATTCCCAAAGATGGAACTTTTTAAGGAAATATCCTTTAACTACAGAAGTTTTTTTTCAAGATAATTTTTGGGTCCGACTCGAAATTCTCATATTTTTATCTCTGAACTAAAGAAAAACTTTGTTTTGTATTTCGAAGTTCATTTTTGTCGAAACTTTATTAATATTCTGACTGATGGTTACTTTTATTCTCTTTAAGGTAAATGGAAAATGGTTTAGAATTAATAAGTAAAGAAACACTAGATTTTTAGTTTAAAATAAGATTTAAGTTAACTTCAGAAGTGGTTCTTTATGAACATGGAAGAATTGTATAAAGGTATTATTCTTTATTGTGTATAAGGTTTTTGTTGCAAATTACCCATACTATCCCATTAACTATTTTAAAAGTTGTAAACCCTTGTAGTGTAATATTTATGAAATTTGTCAGATGTTTGTACCGAGGTGTAAAAACAAAATTGTTTCCCGTAAATATAGATACATTTTTATTCTGCGTTAGAAACGGAGTCGATATAGCCATGCAGTCTCTCCACCTGCGGGTATTAACTTCACATCCTTAATTAGAAAGCTAAGAGAATGAAACTTGTTGTTAAAGCTTTTTATTCCCTGATTGAGATCATTTCGTCGTATCAGATAACTACCACATATACATAGCTGCCACAAAGCCATTAGGGGCTTAGTGATTAAATCATTAAATCCTTTATGACTATATGAACTTCATGGCAACCAAAGTTAGTTCTTTCTCGTTGATTTTAAATTCCGTTTAATCAGAGTTTGCTAATATGCCGATTTTGCTTAAGTAATAAATTAAAATAAATAATTTTATTTGTTGATTTGTGTAATTTATATATATATATATATATAATGACAAACTTCAGGCAGCAGTTAAAACTTTTTTTATGTAGTTCAATAGAACTATAGAATGAAGATGCCGACTTGTTTTGCGGAGTTCAGCATTTGAAATAAATGTATAATAATATGTGGCTGACTTAATAAAACACTTTCTACGCCTTTTTTAGACAACTTTAATCGGTTTCATCAATCTCTCCACATTTTGCCTGACCCTTTCTGAACCCTATTTTCGAACCATAGTCTCATAGTCAGTCGTAGTCGTACAAATTCCAATTGAGAAGTAACAAAAATTTTCAGACATTCTCTGTCAGAGACACGAAATGATTTATACTTATTTATAACAAACACCTACACATTCTGGCTGATAAGTTTAGAAAAAAAGCCAAAGCCGCGTCCCCAGCTTATCAGGCCGATTCGATGTTAATGCCAAAGTACAAGCAACGCATACAGAATGCATCACATGAGAGAAAAAGATGCTAGATCGATGCAATGTGTGGGTGGGTGCTAAGAGGAAGTGAGTTCACGTGACGGGTGCTTCGGTTATCGGTCTCGGCTTGTACTTACCTATAGACTGTTATGGAGAGGCGATGACCATCGTTGAATATCATATCCTTGGATAGATGCATTGTGCCATTGGTTTTATTCACATTGGACCAATCCTTAAGTATACGGTGATCATATATCTCTTCATTCACTTCACCCGACTGGGCCATTGTCACATTACAAATGTCAATGGTGACGTTTTTGTTTTGTGCCTTTACTTTTTGGAATTTTTCAAATTATTTAACGCCTCAAATGTTGTTGTACTTCTGCATTTGTGTTAAAAATTAATGTTTAAATACTTCGGTTTGTCATTAAAATGTTTAAATGTTGGTTAAATCGGTTAAGTAACTTGTTTTTATGGTCACATTTTATGTAAGCAAATACCTTACTTAATACTTTACAGTTATCAAAAAGACGATATTCCAAAAGTAATAATTGTCAAATGTTCCTACAATTTTCTTTCCTTTTTTTTATTTATTAAATCAGTGTTTTTTTGCCTATAAAAAACAATATATACTAAAATATTTACTTTACTTTTTGAAATCGTTGTTTTCTAGCATCACATAACGGAAGAAATAGTAGAAAATAATTTGCCTAAGGATATGCACAAAAAGGTAGACTTCGGTATTGTAGGCTTAGCCAATCTTTTTTTGCTTCATTTAGTTGCAATTCCCAACAAGTTTTAGCGTTGAAGACATGGTATGGTTATTGCAATTCTGGAGTTCTTTAGCAAAGTCTCTTGAACTTAGTCGGTTTTTGTGTTGCCTTTGAAATAATCTTCTTTTGGAAGATTGAACTCTAGTCGGCTTAAATGCAAGGTTTGACTTAAGAAATACAAAATTACGTTTATAAAAGCTTTTATTATATTTCTACACTTTTGTGTGTTTATATCTCGTATATGGACTAGTTCGTATTGTCTGGTAACATGAAAACAATATGGACAGCTTTGGTTTTTAAAAAAAGAACCGTATTGAGTGTATTAATTAAGAATTTATACGCTAAAAAATTTCCAATTTTTAAGAATTAAATGACTATAATACGATTTATGTCTGTTTTTAAAACCAAAGAAAATTAAGACATCATCCTTTTCATTAATTTAAACTATTGTTTGTTATTATAGCATTTGATCAATAATTATTGATTATCAATTATGGTTCCATTATGGTTTTCTTGACAGATGGAACTCAAGTTATAGCAAAATGTAGTTAACTTTTAATGTGTCAATGCATTTTGATTCACTTTAAGTGAAAATTATCTGTTTCACTAAATGTTGAATGAGGACGAGTGGAGCAGACATCTTCTTAATTAGTCAGTCAGATATTTAATATATATCTGGCAGTATCTCCTACATGTCGTATGAGTGATATGCGTCAATTTTGTCTTTAGTCCCTTTCAGCAGCCAAAATAAATAAATTTTTGCAAAAATGATCACACTATATTCTAGGAAGAATCAGTTTGCACATAAATTCATAGAATTTTTGTTATGACGAAGTCAAAAAGAATGATCACCAACTTGTGTGGGGTCAGTGCAGGAACTAGCCATAAATATTTTGACTTAAACAAAACTGGAAAATATATAAACAATAAATCAACTGACGCAAATTATTGTTCTATGTGGTAGAAAATTGGAGGGGAAAGGGATGCTGTCGATTAAATCGATTGAAATAGAAATCGCACACTTCATTTGAACACAATATGTAATTTTGGTTCTGCTTATTGTGGATTGACAAACCACTGCATATAATAATTGACAGATAAACAATTGTTTATATTTTTATTCCTTCTGTTTTCTTTTCACTCATCTAAAAAAAAATTTCTCACAAAGTTCAAGAACACTTTTATTATTATTTGTATTATTGTTATTTTGTTTATATTGTTTGTTGCATTTTTGGTATTATGTTATTGTTTATAATATTCGTAAAGAGCTTTGACCTTGAACTAATTGGTTTATTTTGCTGATTATAATAAAAAATTCCACTTATGCTGGGCGACTTTCATTGTACAAATACGAAGCAGTAGGTAACATATATATAGACTGATATAGAGAATGTCGCTTCTCATTAATCTGTTAATCGATTTGCGCTCAATCAAATAACAACAATAACAAACAGCTCACTCAATTAAATAAATAATCTCTCACTCTTTGTTTCACCCTCTCTCTTTCTATCGGTCTTTCTCTTATTTCTGCCTTACATCTCTCTTAGTACATTAATCCTTGAGCATGCTCCATGCCCATTGAAATTAATAGTGGAAGGTATAATTTGTTTAATCGCACACAAACAACGTTTGTTGCCTTTTGAACTTTTGTATTTTTTTTTATTGCCTTTTGGCAAATAAACAGAACCAAGAAAATTTTACAAATTATATGGGTCACCGATTTTTAAATGCCCTGAAATAAATTTTATCGACTACACAAAAACATTCGCTACTTTTAGTAATGACTTAAAAAACATTTAAAAAACTACATCTAGTAAGTTAAGATAGTGACTATAGTATAAATCTAGCCTGGAGAATATATATTTTTTGGCTTTAACTATCAAAGAAAGGGAAAGCTTTTTTTTTAATAGAGTGTATTAAAAAACAATTCTTGTTAAATATTTTCCTCTAAATCTAATCGACTTTTCTATAGTATCTATATTTCGAAACTGTGTTTAAAAGTATTCCATATGTCTAGCCATATGTGATGCTTCGGGAAGGGTATAACAAAATTGTATAAAAGGAAATTGAATCCGACATTTTTAAGGTATACAATCATTCAACAAGTGAGAACAAATTAATATACTATTAGAATACTCGTAGTCTTTGAGTACATAAGTCCTCAGTTGTAGAATTCTTTGGAAAAAATAAATAAATATTAAGTCACAGTCAAGATTAACATGATTATTAGTTAAACAAACGAATTGCTACAATTAATATAAAAAAAAACAATAATAAATGAACAAAATGTATAAAAAATCTTTCAGTTTTGAGAATACATATATTTAACTTATGTATATATTTCAACATTTGACCGATAACCTCAATAGATTCTAAATCCTTTTTTTGGAAGGATCACATGTTGAAGCCTAGTTTTCCCAATTCAGAAAATCTTGAAACGATTACTCAACAAACTCATTAATTATATACACTAGATTCTTCCAGTTAACAACAGTAAAAAGTCCAATCAATCTACATATATACCTATATAATGTAAGTGTCAGATTGTAGGCGTTCGTAATCGAGATGATTACGAGAAAAGTATGTGTACGTGATCTATAATTTCTTTTGCATTTATTTTGCTTTTCAATTGCCTTATTTTTCTATTCGTTTCTTTTGTAGTTCCGTTTTGCTTTTCGTTTTCTAAACACGCGCAAATGCCGTGTACGGCTAAATAAAGTATATATATAGACACAAGCACAAATATTTGTAGAAAGAAAATTTAGATATCCAATTTGTTATTCAATGTACACCTCACAACACTAAATCAAAGGCGATCGATACACAGCACTCTTTTAGTTTTTATTGTTATCGATATGGATCACAGTTAAAGAATTAACGGTAAACTTGCAATGCGATTTTCACCGTATACGTCCGGCGTCCAGGAACTAACTGAATTGATCAAACGGCTGCCATGAATACTGATGCTGCTGCCGCCGATGCTTTGCCGTGAAATGGAAATCTCAACAACAACTGATAATCTAATGAAATAAGTAAAAAAAAAAGAAAAAGATGAAGCGCATGTAGTTGGCAACGCTGCTGAGGAGCTGCGATAACGATAACACTTAAAGGCGACCCCAATTTTTGTCTCTGTATGCGTATTTGGGGCCCGCCCGCATAAAAAACAACAACAACAAAAAAATGCCAATTTTATCAATCCAGAGTGTGTCTCAAATTCAACTCAAAGTTCAAATGCTGTCTGTCTATGGCTCCTGGATCGCCAAATACACTTAAAACAAATTCACTCTTATCACCATTTCGACAAAAAACAAAAAAACCAATGAAATATGAAAAAAAACCGCTCAATTAAAATTACTTATAATTCTTATCTCCCCTTGTAGTACGTCTCTAGTATGAGGCGTGCCGTCTTGACTTTGCCTCTATTTCGATGAGTTTCGTTTTATTTCAAACACTGCGCAATTTTGTATCCTTATGAACTCTTTGAGCGTTCGTTCGCTTCTGTTGTCCTTTGCCAGTCAAGGTTAACAAAATAACCTCGCTATTGGCAAACTGAACCTTTTCATTAAATATAATGAGTGTCAAAAGGATTTCAGATTTCAGATTTCAATTTCAAGTTCATGGCGCCCGCTATTGTATGCTACATTAACTTGCGTGTGAGTGTCAATAAGTGTTTATCCATTATCAAGATGCACCTGTGCTTTGTCGATTTTAATGAGCGGACATGCGACAAAGGTGAATGTTTTTGCTTTCAATTCGCAAACTGAAATATAATATGAAGCTTAAAGTGTTCAAATTGGAAAAGCAACATTTTAATGGATCAGCCCAAAAGTGTGCTATGAAATAACTACAGGAATACACATTCAAACCAAACTTACACAAAAGATAATCGAGACGGAAACTGTAGGATCAGGTCAATGACACCATATAACTCTTCTTAAAAAATATTTTAACTTTATGTTCTTTAATTTATTATGATAATGGTTTAAATCAAGGATCGTAAGTTATTATTATTATTATTTTTAATGAAATGTTACTCATCGGTGTTACCTTGTGTACAATTTCGGTATTTAGACGATGACTTTTAATGGGTATTCTAGTCTAATAGACCAAATTTAAGGCGTGAAATTATTGTTTGACTTTAAACATAATAATAATCTAAATATTAAGTTGAAAATGGTTTACCACTATTGGTTTTATTTTTTTGCTTAGTTTCGAAAAACGTTTT
This sequence comes from Drosophila willistoni, assembly GCF_018902025.1. Classification (NCBI taxonomy): domain Eukaryota; kingdom Metazoa; phylum Arthropoda; class Insecta; order Diptera; family Drosophilidae; genus Drosophila; species Drosophila willistoni. The sequence continues at coordinate 8,614,660 of NW_025814050.1, forward strand.
TAAGACTTCTTCTTCAATTCACGTTCAAGTATTACTTGCGAGTAATTAAGAAGGAATGGTTATAAAAAACTGGTTGAATATTTTACTTTAAAGTAGTTTGTAAAATGTCGAAGCATTTAATCTAAAGAATTATGCAAAATTGTTTACTCCTCCTCTTTTAAACATTATCAATTGTTTTTTTGAAAAGTCTTATTGTTAGTTATGCCAAAGAAATAAAAATCAATAGAATTTATAATTATTTACAATAAATATCTGTATTTTTAAAAAGGAAGTTATTATGATTAGAGCTATATAACAAAATCCAACATTTTCATTGTGTTATTTTGGAAAAGAACAATGCCCAAAAGAAATTTCAACTTTTATCATATTTAAAATGATTTTCATTTCATTTCAAAATTTATTTCATTAGTTGCCTTGTCCTGAGTCCAATTTTTATTGATTTTTTTCTGAGAGTTATTAAAATACTTGAACAAACAGTCGTAGGATAAAATCCAAGACCAGGGAGTAGCCTAGCCAACGAGTTAAGTGCAAGATATTGCAAATAAAAAATTTTAAATTATTGGTTAACCGCCATTGTGCAGTGGCGCCATTTTACAGTGCCGCCCTCTGTAAACTGCTGCATTTCACAGTGGCTCCAATTGCAAGTGGCGCCATCCACAGTTTTCGAATAAAATTAAAAATTAGACAACACTGCTTTGAGTGCAACTCGTACTTGTAAGTAAATTTTACCACGTGCGGTTGTTTTGTTTTCTGCATTTTATTGTTAAATTTTCATTTTATGTGAAAACAGATAAAAAATGCTGCGAAAGAACAAGAAGCAGCCACAGACGGTGGCTGAGAAGGTTAGCCAATTGCTGGCTCATCCCAATGACAGCGACAGCGAAGATGAGTCTGATGTGGACACTTCGGCGCGACTGGCAGATTTTGAACCGGAGGAATACGATTTGCCGGATGCACGGAGTACGGAATTCCGTAAACGCAACGTCAAGTTGCTGTCAGAACAAAGCGATAAATATAAGGGAAAGATCTCTAGTCGCAAGGAAATGGAAGATGACGAGGTGTCCTATGAGGAGAGCGACAGCGATGAGGAGGCTCTGGCGGCATTCAATAAAGAAATAAAAAGTGCCAGAAAAGATGTGGACAGTGAAGATGGGGATGAAGACGAGGACAAAGAAGACGAGGATGAAGATGAAGAAAGTGACGATGAAAATGGTGAGGAGGTGGAAAGTGAAGGCGAGGATGAGGCTGATAGCGGTGATGAGGAGGAAAGCGATGAAGATGATTCAGAGGAGGAAGATCAAACTGACTCAATCAATCCATCTGACATTATGTCGAAAACCAATCATCAAGCGGAAATGCAAAAAGGTCTCTGTGTCCAGAACCAATTGCGCATATGGGAGCGCCTTCTGGAGCTGCGTATCAACACGCAAAAGTTTACCACCAAAGCAAATCAATTGCCATCACCGACAAGCCTAAAAGCATTTAATTCTTCTCCCGACCATCAAGAGGAACTGCAAGCAGTTTTGTCTGAAGCCCAGGAGCGTTCCTCGAAGCTTCTGCAACAGCTTTTGGCCCTGAAGCAGGCTCTAACCCAACAGAATTCGGAACATCGTCAAGCTGTCAAACGGAAACCTCTCCCTGATGACTCGGAACCACCGATTAAACGATTTTCTAGCATTCTTCAAGATAATTTCCAACAATCCCTAAACTATCGCAATGAAGTTCTGCTCAAATGGGATGATCGTACCAAATTACTGACCCCGGGTGCTGGCCTAAAACGTAAATCCCTGCAAGACGATTACGATATTATCAAGAAGATCAACAGCGCCTTGGCCAATCGTCAGTCTCTGGTGGAAAAGTCCCAGATACCTAAGAACAACAATCAGCTAAACAACCCGGACGAGCAGAAAGAACCAGAGCGTCAGCCACATATCTATGATGACAGTGATTTCTATCATCAGCAACTGCGCGAGCTCATCGAGTACAAGGCGAGTTCCACATCCAATATGAGTGAGATTACCAAGCAGTTTGTCGAGCTGCAAAAGTTGCGTCAAAAAATGAAGAAAAAGGTTGACACCAGGGCTAGCAAAGGAAGAAAGCTGCGGTGAGTCAGTAAAAATAGATCTAAATCACATTAAATAACTCTATTACTTTCTTTCAGCTATGTGGTGCACAATAAACTAATCAATTTTATGGCCCCAAATGAGGCCAGCGATTGGACTGACAGTTCGAAATCGGAGCTATATAAATCCTTGTTTATTTAGGAATAATTTAATAAAATGTTACTTTAAGTTTGGATGAGTAAACTAATGCAATATACTTGATATAATTTAAATGCCCATATATAATGTTCAATATTAATTGAAACATGTGTTTATTTCATGAAAATGAAGTTACCCGCTGGACAAGGATTCAAGAGTTTATGTTCATGTTAGATGGTGGAGACTTTTTGCCTTGAAATGTTTAACAGTTCGTTTTATTTTTGTGTAAACATCCAACAATCTGCAATGCTCTTCTTTGAGAGCTTAAAGATCATCTTCATTTGATATCCGTGGCTTGGAGATCAAGCTTGATTCCCTTCCGAGTTAAGGCTTTTCTGGCAAAGACAGCTAGCTGGCTGAAATGAAGATTAACATGAATTATTCCATTCACGTTCTTCTCTGTCACTGATTCAAAAACAATTACGTTCAAAGGAAATGTTAACTTACAAGAAACAATTGACAATTTACCATGTTGGTCAAAGCTAATGTTATCATGGAAGTGTTCTCCACATTGAACAAGATGGTTACGAATATAAGATAAAACTCTCTTTTATACAAATATGATATGCTGGAAATGGTATCTGTCCAAAAGAATGTCTAGGTTTTCTTTATAAATTCTCGACATTTTTCCTGCAGAAAGTCTTCAAGCGAACTTCTACAGTTTCTGTTAAATTATGAATTCTGGAAAGACTGCGTTATCGTTTTACAACCATATAAAAACAACAAGAATTTAAATACATAAATAGAGGTACATAAAATATATCAAAATTTTGGATTGAAAAGAAATTAAATAGACAACTTCTACATGCCTACAACTCCCGTAGCCGGACTAATTTGCCAAGGGCATGATTTTCCGGAAGGACAAAAATACTGTCTGCCCATTGGAGCTTTTACGTTACTTAAAGACTCATGTTTCAATAGTTTAAAATGAATATTAATAACTGGGATAAACATAATATGAACATGAATAAACTACATCACAGACAGTTCCAACTATTTATATAAAGTATATATATATATATTATATATTATATATATTATATATATTATATATTATATACGTATAATAAAATAAACCCATTGCTATCTCAACCAAGTTTAACCAACCAAATTGACTTCATTTCTAAAATTTAAACATCTCAATCTAATTTGGGAATTAAAATGAACATAGAGAATGTAACCAAATATAAGTCTTTAACCATTGTAAACATGTTGAATTTAATTTGTATTTTATTTTTCATATATTAATGTATTTATTTTCGGTTTTGTTCATTTTGTTTTAACTGCTAAATTTGTATGTTCAACATTTTTATTTTATTTTATTTGTTTATTTAAGTTTGTTCTCTCGCTTTTCGTTTTAACTGGGTTAATTATGCAATAACGCAACGGTCAAATGCATAACAATATATGGCTAGAATATAACCGCAATAAGTTCGGTGTTTATACTGTGTCTATATATCTTTACCGTTTCGTGGTTGCAACAAACTGCATGTGTTTGTGTGAGTGGGGGTAAATCGGGGAGATTTGCATTGTATATTAATATTATTATTTATAATATTTTCTTGCTGGCTTTTTCTTCGTTATTTTTTGTTTTTGTTATTTGATACATATTTATTCATATAAATATGTATATATACATTTAATTTGTTAATATATTAAACTAGTTTTCCATTGATGCACATACTTGACTTGGTATTTGTTTACTTTGCTAGATTTTTCATTTTGTTCTTTGTTTGTTTTTGTTCTCATTTTGTTTAAAATTAATATTATATTTTATGTGAATTTTTCATTTAGTATGTTTCGTCGTCTAAGTCATTGTTAGTTTATATGTTTCATATATTTATAAATATATATATATATGTATATATAATGCTAGTAAATTAGTATTTAATTGCAATAAATAGGGAAGAGAATGTGTTAGGCGGTTTGATTTATGCATCATTTCGTTGACAAAAGTCAATAAAAACAATTTCAAACCTGACAAAAAAAACTAACACAGAATTGTTTAATCCAAAATACAATTATTATAATAAATTAATACAGACATTCAAGTTTCTTAGAAAATATCGAAAAAGATTTCATATAAAAATTTCGAGCACATTTACAATATCAATTTTTGTTCTTTGTTTTTTTGTTTTGTTTTAGTTTTTGTCTTTGGAAATAATTTGATGATGGAGTAATTCATTGTCAAGCTCTCATTTAAAAATTAATTAACAATCAGCAGAAAATGTGTATATAATTATATGTATATAAATGAATGTATCTATTAGAGCACATAGTATCAATTGTTTTATGTTTGTCTTATATATAATAAAATGTATATAATATTGCACTTTCAAATGCGCACGAGAATATCAGTATTTTATTTTCGTGTTTGATTCTAAACGAACCAAAAAAATAATCATAATAAAAGAGAAAAGTCACAGTGCAGAGAGGTACTGACAATTTTGAATACAAAATAATTTCATTTAAATACTGGGCATTTGTTTTATTTTGTTTTTGTTTTGACTCGAAAGAAGTAATACCGAAAGATATTTAAATAAATATAATTAACAGAGAGATGGACAAAATCGAAGAATTTACTTTCAAATTATAGAAAATTGCCAAAAAGGAATTCCATCAATCCTGCTACATTTTATGGATTTTGAAAACATAATCTCATATATACGTATGCTTTTCTATTTAAAAGTATGTATTGCCAATAATTAAAGCATAGTTCAATGATATTGCACGAAAATAATTTCTTCATGAAGTCTTTAAATAGATTATGATGAAATTGTTCGAAAACATTTGAATATTACAAACAGTTAATCGATAAGTGCACAAAAGTTACGTATACGTAAATTCGAAAAGACAACCAATTTATACTAACTGGCGGCTTACAGCAAAATTTCAAGATTTTCCCTAAAAATATCAAAAAGAAATTGTTAAAAAAAAATCTCACGAGCAAATGTAAATGCATAAACATTAGAAATTTGGAAAATTCTTCGATTTTTGGTTTCCGTTGTCAAACTTTCTTACAATTAAATTTCTAGCGTGGGGTGTGAAAGTGTTTTTTGGTGAATGATTCTTTTTCCTTTTGTGTTTTTTTTTTTTGTTTCTGTTTACAATCTACCAATACAAAGATTACAAAATGTTGACTATCTGTTTTTTTTGTTTTGTTATTTGTTCGCTTCTCTCTCTCATTGATTTTGTAGTTTGTCTAATTGTTAATGGAATTTTTTAGCAACAAGGGCAGCCCAGTTTTAGTTTTTGATTTAGAAACAAGTATGGTGGCAGTTTTAGCCCCACCAGCAGCAACTGTCCCCTCATCACAGGTGACATTTGCAGTGGCGGCACCGGCAGCGGCAGCAACCGTTGTGGTGGCCGAGCTACGTCGATTGGGTGCCACTTGACGTTGATGCAGCTCTTGAAGCAACGCCGAATGCTTGTCCAATGCTGTCAATTGGGCCGTATTCTGTTGCTCATAGAGCGATGACTGCAGCTGGGTGTGTATTGAAGTGACATTGGAGAGGGTGCTCTCGGCCTCGGCCGTTGTTAGAAAATTGCTTAAATAACGTTTACTAGTTGTTGTAGTTGTATTTGTGGTTCCTGATGTTGTTGTTGTTGATGATGATGATGTTGTCGTTGTAGTTGTGTTTGCCATTGTATTCTGTTCCTGCGCTGAAACCTAAAAGCCAAAAAAAAACCACAATTCAATTTAGATGAGAGAGCAAAATTAGTCAAATCAAATTTCCACCTTTCTTTTCGCCCCCATTTCTGGGTCTCAAGTGCATTTTGCTGGATGTATAAGATTTTCCATATCCTTTTGCACCGAATATAACTCTGACAATTGTTTGGCAAAAACCACATTCAGTTCGCTTAGTTTGGCCAGCTGCAAATACAAAATTAGAATTAGATAATCAAAATGTCCTTTCTCAAGTGTAATTTAAATTAATATTGGTATTAAAAAAGAGTTTAATCTTATCACTTACAGTTTGATCATTGCACTTTTCACGTAAACTCATATTGGCCGATTTAAGCTCAATTTCCTGTTGCAACAGTTCTGTCTGTAATTGCTCAGTGCGTGCTTTCAGAGCGGCCACCTCACGACGCAGTTCATCATCTGTAGGTCCGCCACCACCACCACCACCGCCGCCGCCAGCTACTGCTCCTCCCGCGCCACCCACACGTAAAACTTCCATATCTCGCTTTAGACGTATATTCTCTTCCTTGTAGGTATGCAATTGACGCTTCCATTCATCCACATTAGCCGTAGATTCCTGAAAAATAGAACATGAACTTGTAATTATATATTTTAAGAGTATTAAACTTTAGTTTAACTCACCTGCAAGGCGCTTGTTAAGCGTATATTATTATTCTTCAAGGTGGCGAGCTCAATTTCCCATTTCTTTGCATTGGCACAGCTGCATGAATGATATTAAAAGATATAACATTTTATTTTTGATCAATCTAATCAGTTAAATGGTTTCTTTCTGTCTTAAGTTCTAATGTTAAGCTTAATAAATTATTAAGATATCCAGAAATGTAATACCCTTGAAAAAATTGTATGTAAGTCTTTTCTTTCTTTTAAAAGTTAAATTAAAAAAGTTTAGTATCGGGGTAAAACCTAGAACTGATAAAAATTTGTTAAATTCTTCAATTATTCTGGAAATGAATAAAAAGAAATTGTTGTAAAACCGAAAATTGTTTAGGAAATATCGCTTCTTCAATGCATCTGCTGTATCTTATCGTGTATCAAAAAAGATTACACTTGTTATAGCTAAAAGATAATTATGTCTAATTGTTTATATTATTTTATAGATAAACAAGTTTGCCATTAGGAGGCAACAAGAATAACTAGAAAACCATGGGGATTCATCATAAAAACAAATCAGAAGTATTTGAAGTTCTCTTATATCAATATGCTTAAATTACGATATCGAAAATGAATAATAAATAAAACTAGATTAGTCACTGATCAGATTTAAAGACTCACCTTTGAGCCAATGCCATTTTGAGACGTTCGTTTTCATATTTCAATTGCTGTTCAGCTGTAGCACCAGCGCCTGGACCCGTATGCATGCCCACAATGCTGCCACCGGAGGATATGGTGATGCCACCGCCGCCCGTAACCGTTGCTCCCGATGAGGGCTGTGGTGAAGGTGTGGCCGAACTGATATCCTGTTTGCCATCAACTGTATTCAGCAGCTTATGCGATGGACTATCCGGATTGGCATTCTGTGTATTATTCATATTCGGTGGCTCCACAGTATGGGGATCAATGACGGTATTATCATTCTGCATGCCAACCGCACGACCAGAAATGGGTGAAGTATTTGCCGAAGTGGTCGGAGTTACTGCATTGGAGCCATTTGCAGATTTCATTGCATTTTTCGTCGCCTCCTTAACCTCTTGGAATTTTTCCACAAACTGTAGAATAAAGAGTTGTTTACTAATAATAATGGGGGGGGGGGGGGGGGGAATATCTTCATTCATCTTTACCTTGGTCAGTTCCGCCTCGGATGCAAATCCAAGGCCATAGACTGTGTTGGCTCGAACATCGCTCCATTGGCCAAATTTCTGGGATGTCTGTGTGAATGTCATGCTTGGTGTGATTGTGGAATTGATAACTGCCTTGGTGCCTTCCACTGAGATGATGCGATAGAGATTCCGGGAACTATCATAAAAAAAGCTGACATTAACGGCCTTCATGCTGGCCGTAATCCAGGTACGTTTGGTCTTCGGATCGATGTGGAAAACATGAGCCTGGCATGTGAAAATTGGTTGTTCGCTGGCGATAGAAAGATGAAGAGAGAGAGCCGAAAGGGGTAAGTAAAGTGAAGAAATTTATGTATGTGCATGGGTGTTAATTAGAAATTCCATTTTAATGGTTTTTTAAATATTTAATTTTTATCATTTTACCAAGGTGCTGGCATGTTCTATGTTCTCCTTCTTCTTCTGCTGCTGCTGCTTCCGCTAGTGTTGTTGGTGTTGTTATTATTGTTGTTATCGCTGACTGACTGACTGGCTGGCGTCGGCGGACTAAATTGCATTATGTGCTTAAACGTTATTTTTTTTTTTGTTTGTGGCCTTCGTTTTTGCTTAGCCTTTTTTTTCGTTTCCAATTGGCCAGCCTACACTTCCATGTACACAACAACATACATACACACACACAAGCGCACAGACACATGGGGGCATATAGCCCAAGACCGACAACAACACCAGTGGAGCAGAGCAGAGCAGCTAGCGGCGCAGCGCATGTTGGCAGCGACGCCGTCATCGTCGATTTTTCCCCCATCTCAATTGCAAAATAAAAAAAGAAGCCTCTTTGAGGAATTCTTTCTTTATTATGCGAAATGCTTACCCCATTTTGTTATCCTGTGTGTGCCCTCCTTTTTAATTTGCGTCTTCGCTGGATATATTTTATTGTGTATTTTTTTTTTTGCTTATATTCGTCAATACAAAAAAAAAACGCCTAGTCCTAAAGTGTTGTTCGGTGTGATTGTAGTAGAGCTGTAAGAGTTGCGACAGCAAATTCAACTTAACAATAGGGATGGCACAGAAAAAAATACCGAAGAATTATTAATATTATACCGAAATATTTAATAAATAAATAATAAATAATACGCAAATTTAATTCTTACACACGCACGAATTCGCCGACCGTCAATATTCAATGGAGTTTCCCATTTCAATGTTCCATTTCGTTGGTATGCAATGTTTGGCGCACTTTCAAACACTGACGTTTTAACATCCGTGAAGATAGCAACGTTGCCTATTTTCCATTTTTTTATATCTTATTTCGCTATTTACTAAATTTTTCAAATCAAATGAAACTTAATTTTGCTAAGCAAATTATACTCCACTGTTTTTATTAAATTCTCGGGGTTTTAAGACTTGCACGTATCTAAAATTTGTCAACAAAAATAAAACCAGTGCAACTCCCCTTACAACTACCATCAAGAAATGCACTATAGATTCCATTATATATTGAATAATATCTCATGCAAGTTTGGTCAAAAACTTGTTAACGGATTTTAAGAAAATCGTATTTTAGTGGCTCATTTTATTTGGCCTATACTTAATGCTTATAATAAATGTTTTCGCACTACTACTAGATAGATAGATGCTCTCATCCAGCAATGAGCACAATTTCATTTGTTTGGTAGCCCAAAAAAATTTGTTTTAAATTATTATTTTTAGTTTTTGAGCGAAAGCCTGAAAACTTGCTTCAACCAGAAACTTTGTTGCTGGAACCAGTCAGCGACTACATTAACTTCAACATATTCTTTTAATATTTGTTTACTGGTAATAAAATTATTCAAAATGTATTCGAGTCTTATACCTAAAAATTGTCAGAAAAGTATAAAGCAATAATTTTTCAAAATATTCAGTGGAGTTTCTATGTCAACGTTCCATTTTATTTCGATAGGTTTGTTTGGCACCCTTTCAAACACTGTTATCATAACTGTTAAAATAACAGGAACGTTTTCAAGCACTATTAAATTAACAGAATCATTTGCGAGTAAAGTAAAAAAAATTATTGGGACGTTAATTTTGCTGCCATAATTTGGCAAATATTTAATTATAATTAACACATATGCAAAGACTGGACAGCGACAAAAGTTGTGTTGTTGCCGCTGCTTCTGTAGCTGCTGCCCTGCCGCCGATCGGGGTACGTTTTTTAAGCCCATTCAGCCGCAGTTTAGGCGAGGGGGGCGAAGGAGGTAGAGTTTTTTCTCGGTATTTTTTTTTCGCATAAAAGCCGTTCCCCAAAAAAAATGAAAGACTTGAAATGGCCAGAAAAGACTATAAACGAGCATCTGTTGGCCAGATTGTGTGTATTTGAGTGCAATTAATTGAATAGTTGTTGCAAAATTGAGTAAGCATAGCAAATATGTCAGAGTTATGCGAAAGAGAAAAAATATGCTGAACATGTGTGTATGTGTGTTCGTGCGTGCGTGCGTATGTGTGTATGCTGTACATGTGCCTATGTATTAGTGAATTTTTGTGAGCATGTGTATGTGTATGTGTGTTTGTGTGTGTAGAAAACTTGTTATCAATGCGGCGCCTATGATAAAATGTCTCATTAGACATGTTTCCCCAAACGTATTGCTTAACCCCTGTGTGGGCCGGCCCCCAAATGCTGCTTAACCCCCTATATTCGATGTGGGCATCAACAGTTAATTCAAGTGTGGGACTAAAATATTTATTACTATTTTTGGTGTCTGTGTGTGTGTGTGTGTGTGAGAGAGCAGATCATTTGCCCAAAATATGAATGGAGAGTTTAGTAGGTCCAATAATGGTCATTCAACTTTAACCTGCTAAAAACAAGGAAAAATCTGTGATTCATTGCACTAAAGTTTCTAAAATATTAAGCCCGATAAAGGAAAAAATGCACCTTGATTTAGGGTCAGTGTAGGAAAAACTTCGATTTAAAACAAAACAAAAAAAATGATTTTGGAATTCCTAAGCCACTTATTCAACAATAAATTAAATTTAGAAATAAGTGCTAAATATTTTTGGTAACTATTTATAAATGTTAGTTAAAATGCAAATTTGAAAAAGTTTTCTTAATTGCCCATAGTAATAACGGTATTTATTTGTTTGGCTTACCTTATTCATTTGTCTTTTATCATGTTTGTTTTGCTCTCACTTTCGCAGTTGTGCATGCCTGTGTGAATTGTTGAGGCGTGCTCTGGCGGCCCCAACTAAATAATGTGGAACATGATGTGCGACGTAATGCCCACTATTTCGGAAGATAGCATATCGCAGCGTTCCTCCCAGTTCAGCGGCGAAGATGCCAATTTTGAGCAGCTTATGGTCTCCATGCTCGATGAGCGGGACAAGCTTATGGATAGTTTGCGCGAGGCGCAAGAACGTCTTGGAGAGACTGAGGTCAAATTGCATGATGTGGAAAAGGAGCGGGACAGTTTGCAAAGGCAGATCAATGCCAATCTTCCACAGGTAAGCAAGTTGTAGATATTCAAAGCTGCTCAATGGGAGAACTATTTAAAATTTACATTCTCTTGTTTTCCCCCCAAAAGGAATTTGCCACTTTGACAAAGGAGTTAACTCAGGCCCGCGAAACTTTATTGGAACGCGATGAGGAAATTGGCGAGTTGAAAGCAGAACGCAATAATACCAGAGTAAGAAATCGGGAAAGTCCCGATTTTAATTATCTTTTAAATAGAGCTAAACGAGTGTCATTGTCTGAATATGCGACAGTTTTATTGCTTAGAGATGTTTTGATCTTTACAACTTATTGCACTAGTACAACATTCTAATCTTAAACAGAACATGTCATCGCAAAATCTTATTGCAATTGCAACAAAAGCTGTATAAATTATAACTAATGAATCTTAATGAATCTGTGTCGCCTTTTTATGGTCTTTTTTTTAGCTTCTCCTAGAGCATCTGGAATGCTTGGTATCCCGACATGAGCGCTCCCTGCGCATGACTGTAGTGAAAAGACAAGCTGCAGCTCAAAGTGGCGTCTCCAGTGAGGTGGAGGTGCTCAAGGCTTTAAAATCTCTGTTCGAGCATCACAAGGCCTTGGATGAGAAAGTGCGTGAACGTTTGCGTTTGTCCATTGAGAAGAATAATGTGTTGGAGGAGGAGTTGACCACCACCAAAGACGAACTAACGCAATATAAGACCGGTGCACTGCAGCGTGGTGATGGAGGTGGAAGTGGAACTGGAACAGGGAGTGGCGCGGGTTCTGGTCCAGGGGGAGTGGGCAATGAGAATGGGCTTAAGGAAAAGGTGTGTACAATTTTATTTTGAATACCATGGAATTCAATCAAGCGTAATCAACCTAAATTCTGTAATTCTAGATGACCGGGGGAGCTGCAGGCGTCAATGGCGATGCCAATGAGCTAAATGATTATGCGGCCAAAACACATGAACTGCAAACCATTATTGAAAAGCAGGTAAGACGGGAGTGGAGGAGAGCAGAGCAACATCTGGTTACCATGTGTTTCTTTATACCTTTTCCATCTTCCAGACATCGGAACTTTCTCAATGGCAGCGTCGTGTCTCCGATTTGAATAACAAAATCAATGAACTGGAAGAAAATATGTCGCGTGTCCAGAAAGATCATTGCAAGGCCCAAGATCAATGCTCAAAATTGCAACGTGATCTACGTGAGAATGTGGCTCAAAAGGAAGATCAGGTAAGAGCAACTATTCTTTTTTTTTTAATTAAGTGACATTTTAATTCGCCCGCTTTCTCTCTATCTCTTCACTTTCCAGGAGGAACGCATTGCCACGCTGGAGAAGCGATATCTGAATGCTCAGCGAGAATCCACGTCATTGCATGATCTTAATGAGAAACTGGAACAAGAGTTGAGGCATAAAGAGGCCCAACTTAAGGTGAGTTTCACCATAATTAATTTGGGCTGTGGTCTAAATGGTTATATAAAGACATGAGCAAAATGGGTTTCAATCATTTTCATACATCAAAAAAGATGCATGAGTTTTAAAAACATTCTCTAGTTTCTACTTCAATATGAAAGGTAATATTACTTTTACTTTTTGTAAATCATTTCTGGAGAATATTTTTTACATATAAAAGTTATACAACTTTTAAGACATTTACTATAAAATATAGGCATCTGTTTCGCTCTCGTTTACATTGAAATTTCACATCAAAAAGACTTTATTTATTTCGAATTTAGAGAAGTTCCATTAAACACGCCTTTTTTTTACTTTTCATCGGCTCATTGATACCCATATTCATGGGGTTTAACTTTCCCATTGGTTTTAAGGTATTTTTAGTATAAAAGAATTTATATTTTACGAATTAAAACAAGCGGAAATCCTACAAAATGTGAAATAAAACAGAAAAAAGGTTTTTTAACCACTACCGATATGGGAATAGCTTAAATATAATTATACTTATTATTAATATTGTTTAATATTAAAAATGTATACTACAAATATTTGTAGATAAGAAAAGTGATTACATTCCCTTGCTCATTTCTTTATATATACCATACATATTGCTCATTAATTAAGTTTACCCCTCAACCAAAAACGTGACTAATAATTCCATTTCCCCTCGCAAAATAATCTTAACTATAAACGAATGCCCCAAAAATAAACAAAAACAAAAACAACTCCGTTGCTCAAACCATCCAAAACCAAAAACAAAAACCAAAATCAGCTGCATGAAGAGAAAATCAGCGCAATTGAAGAGAAATTGGAACTCTCCGAACAGAAATTGGCCCAACATGCCAAACTCCAGCCGGATATGGAAGAGCAATTGAAGGCGCGCATGGAGGCATTGACTAAGGTAGGAAATAAGGTATGCACTCGAAATCCAACTAAAAAATATGCGCGCCTCGCCAGGTTCCATATATTATATATTATTACTATTACTATTTGTATAAATTTATTTAATTAATTTCCCCCTTTATTTCTACAACACAACAACTACAACAAGTAAACACCCAAGACCAAGCACAAGAACAACAAGAAATGTCTCTATCTCTATTGCACTTCACAAACTAATCCAATCTATCAAGATTCAAAACTTTATCCATCATCCACTTTCTAGTAATTTCTTTTTTTTTTAATTTTTTGGTGTCGAGCTTTCATTACTAACTTTTTGCATGTGTAAGAAGTTCATGAATATTTTCAAAAAACAATTTCTCATTCTCTCTCTCTCGGAAAAACAAAAAAAAAAAAAACACAAAAACAAAGGCTCAGGAAAGACATGGGTCAGCTGAGGATCGCATACGAGGATTGGAGAACAATCTGGATGAAAAGACCGCTGAAGTTGTTAGACTCAATCAACGTCTTAAAATGAATGAGGAGCACAACATACGCTTATCCTCGACAGTGGATAAATTGCTATCCGAGTCCAATGAGCGCTTGCAGGTCCATCTAAAGGAGCGTATGCACGCCCTGGATGAGAAGAATGCTCTCACGCACGAATTGGAGAAGGCTCGCAAGGTGGCCGAAGAGCTGCATCATGAGAAGAGTGAAATTATGAAGGAATTGTCCAAGACCCGATTGGAGATTGAGAATTTCAAGCGGCAGCTGTTGCAGCAAGAGATTGCCTACAATATCCAGCAGACAGAAGCCCTGACGCGAAGTCTATCGCCGAGCAGCGTTGATCCCAGTGGTGGAGCTTTCACGAGGAGTGCCTCACATGCTAGCTTTGAGACGCACTCTCTGCGCAGACCAAGCAAACAATCGAGAATGTCAGAGGAGAATGCTCTGGCTCGCTCAATCACTGAGCAGGAATGGGAGAAATTGCAGCAGGCGGCGCATGCTCAGCAGCAGGCATATGAGCTGGTGGCGGCAAGTGCTGCTGCTGGCGTGGATTGCGACGATAGTGATGTTCTATATGCGGCAGCAACGGCAGATATGATGTCGCCTTCGGGGCATACAGATGCCCAGACATTGGCCATGATGTTGCAGGAGCAACTGGATGCCATTAACAACGAGATACGCTTAATACAAGAGGAGAAGCAATCGACTGAGGCGAGGGCCGAGGAGCTGGAATCGCGTGTGGGCAGCTTAGAGCATGTAAATCTCTTGGCACGAGGGCGCTCTATGGACAGACAAAGTCCGCCCATGAGCGGGAGGAGTACTCCAAATAGTCCGCAAAGGGATTTCATGCAAAAGTATCATACGGTAAGTTTATTCATTTCTATAGCTTGAATGGCAACTAATAAAGTGATCTATCTATTATCTTTAGCTCAACTTGCCAGTGCTATCAAGTGATGCCTCACGAGAGGAATTGCATGGTGGCATGTCTACAACCGGAGATTCTAGTTCCGGAGGAGCTGCCTCTCCTCTAACTGCTCGGTCTATGCGCCTGGAGCGTGTGGCTCAGGCATTGGCTCACAGTCAAGAAGAGCTGCGACGTCGTTCCATAGGATTAGCTCCAAATAATCCTGTAGCCCCGAATCATACTGGTTCCCATATGCCTCTAAGCAGTCACAATTATGGCTTGTCACCACTTAGCTCTCGCTACGGCAGTCAGGAGTCACTGCGTCATTACAATACCATGGGTTCAATGTCCATGCTGCAAACACCCACCTCGGGTGTCTCACGAGATGCAGCCGCTGCGGCAGTCCAAAAGAAAAAGGGCATTAAGTCTTCTCTGGGCCGATTCTTTAGTAAAAAAGAGAAGGTCAAGGGGGTCAAGGATACGCTACCCGATGGTTCTCCAAGTATGATGTCCATTGGCAATCTTTCGATTGGTCTAAGTGAAGTGGATTCTCAATACGATGCCATGAGCATGACGGGCGGCATGATGCCAAGAATTGCCAGTGCTCAGGGTTCTAAGATAAGCAGCGTCGACTATGGCAGGCAAAAGAAGTGAGTTGAAAATGGAGATGGAAAATGGAAATGGTTTAGACTAACTCAACTGCTTATATTCTTTCAGAGAACATGACTATCGCAATGATTTGCTGGGAGAAGCCATGAAGGCGGGCACACCATTTGCCTTGTGGAACGGACCCACCATTGTTGCCTGGCTGGAACTTTGGGTGGGCATGCCTGCCTGGTATGTGGCTGCATGTAGGGCAAATGTTAAATCCGGGGCCATTATGAGTGCATTAAGCGATACTGAAATCCAGAGAGAAATAGGTAAATCTCTGAATTTTGACAAGTAATATTTATTAATAAAAACAAATTTTGTTTCCAGGCATTAGTAATCCTTTACATAGGCTCAAATTGCGCCTAGCCATACAAGAAATGGTTTCACTGACCTCTCCCTCAGCCCCGCAAACGTCACGAACCACTTTGGCCTTCGGTAAGCTCGAGGAATTTTATTTGCCAATAAACAAACAGGTTAATTATTGTAAATTTCTTAGGCGACATGAATCACGAATGGATAGGTAACTATTGGCTGCCTGGTTTGGGTTTACCGCAATATCGCACAACGTTTATGGAGTGTCTGGTCGATGCTCGCATGTTAGATCATTTGACCAAGAAAGATTTGCGCGGTCAACTCAAGATGGTCGATAGTTTTCATCGCACCAGCTTGCAGTATGGCATTTCTATGCTAAAACGCTTAAACTACGATCGGACTGAGCTGGAGCATAGACGAAAGATGAGCGAAAATGGCTTGTGTGATGTCCTAGTATGGAGTAATGAGCGTGTGATACGCTGGGTGGGGAGCATAGGACTTAAGGTAAGCAAAAACTTTCATTTTTAGATTATAAATTGTAAAATGTATTTATCTATGCCAGGAATATGCCAACAACTTGCTCGAATCGGGTGTGCATGGCGGCCTGATGGCTTTGGATGAGAGTTTCGATGCAAATGCCATGGGCTTGGCCCTGCAAATTCCCACGCAAAATGCTCAGGTGAGTTTATTAAATGAATTCAATAAAAGTCAACTAGGAATGACACTTTGAAATCTCTTTTGCAGGCTCGCCAAATACTGGACACAGAGTTCAATAATTTGCTACAAATTGCCACAGATCGGAGGCCCGAGAATGAACAGCGTAGTGCATCCTGATGCAGTTATAGTCCGCCCACAACATTGGTGGATGAGTAAAGATGATGATGATGATGCAGATGATGAAGATGATGAATTCAAGAAGATCAGAAAGAAACCTACAAAAGACCAGGGGCAAATTTTTTCCTACAGACAAAACAAAACAAATGAAAAAAAAAACAAAAAGTTGAATCAGCAACAACTGAGCCACAAAATTCTAACAAGAAAGACGCAACGCAAGAGACTCTCCCCCAGCATGATGCACGTCTAATCTTTATATATATAAATATTATATATATATATATATAATACACGCATAGTCATATAATCCATAACAAGACAATGTATACAAGACATAGCACATACATATATATATATATATATATCATATATATACTCTATATAGGACATACATACGTAGTTTGCATGGGCGCCCTGTACAAGTTTTAGAAGCTAATCCATAATTATTTTGATTGTACATTTTTTATTTGTTGTTTTAACAAAGTGACATACATAATTAGTGTAATTTAGAGTTGGTGTTTCTAGTTCGAACTAATTCTCTGTACGTCAGGATATTTAGTTCGTTTAGTGCAATATTTAACTGAAGGCTCTATAATTAAAAAAAAAAATTGTCCATCGATGTTAGGTTTTAGGTATAAACCAATTTTTTCCATTTTTTTTTTTTTGATACAAAACACTGCAAATTAAAGATATTTATACAAAAGCTTACAGCATGATTATGATTATTCAGATTGGATATACGATACTATAATTTTATTGTTCACTTTCGCTCTTATTGGCATTTTTTTACTATATCATATATAGTATGATTGGTACTAGACCATGAAATTTAGTGCAAACATATTTGATTTGTTTTTAATGCATTTGGTTGTCATTTGTCTGATATAATACCAAATGATGTTGCCAATTTTGATCAAAATAGTTTGATTATCGATATATCATATAGGAATGATTGGTACAAAACGCTAGTATTAGATTTAGTAGAACAAGTTACGGTAATGGAACTTGAATTTTGCAAAGGGTTAAGGGCCAAATTTCATTGTAATTGAATGACATCAGACTCGAATTTTGAAGGTTTATTGTCCTAAACGATCTGTTTGAAGCTGCCTACAGAGAAATCTAGTTGAACTAGTTTCCGAAACTCTAGTGTAATTGGGCTTGCAATAGACTAACAGTATTTTTGGATTTTGTTTTACCCAGCAGTTGGACGAACGGATTGACGGACAAATAGAGATAAATAGAGAGAATGCGTGCTTTGAACCAAATTCGTAACCAAACTTGTTTGTTATATAATTTTTATGGCATTTTGTACAGTTAACTTTTTTAATTTTATTTTTTCTTTATATATAGATGTCCTAACATACGCTTTACATAATGACATTATGACTTTATGTTTTACCTTATTTTTGTTACATTTTTTTTTTGAAAAATGTTTGGTTATTGTAAAAGTCAGAAGGCGTTCCAATTGAGTTTATAAACTGAACAACCAACATGCACAACAATCAGGCATACATATACGAAAATCATTATATATATATATATAAATATATATATATATACGCCTAGTTTAATATACAGCTCACTTATACACATACATATGAATATATATATATGTATACACTTATATACATAATTAACCTTATCAAGCATACGTGTAACTAACAAGAAAGTATTAAAGAAGTGAATGATTGAATGTATGATGACAAGAAAGACGAAGTCGCAAGCGCCCATTAAAAAAACAAAAACAAACTATTTACATTACATATATACAAAAAAAAAAGAAAGAAGAGGAAAAGTTAGAAGGGTAGGAAAAGAAAAAAGAGATTGGAGGAAATAAAAGAAAAAAGAAAACAAAATATATATATATATATATTGTATGAATCCAGCAACCAGTAAAAGCTTTAAAGGCCAAAACTAAACTCTACTTAGCCTTTGCTTTTAATCATAAACCAAGAAAACTTTAGGCAAGCTAAAAGAATTTATTTATAAACTATATATTGTAATTGGCATTGAAATTAAATTAAACAAACCCCCAAACTAAATATGAAATATTCACAAAAAGAAAAGAAAAGTAAAAACACAATTTAAGCATATCCATTGTTTTTCAAAACAACAAAAATTGTATAAATTATAATTTGTTTCTAGTTAATTCGTTTCACAAAAGGCCACCTAATAAAATGAATTAATCCATTCTATAATAGTTTACTTTTTAGTTTTGCATTAAGTATTCCATTTTTTTTTCTTTTTTGTTCTGTGTCATTTATTCATTTGATATATCTATATCGATCTATTTGTCTATCTATCTATATACATATATGTACTTATAGCACACAAACTGCCTGTCTATAATCATATATTATCAGTTCTTTGCTGGAACCCCTTTTCTCCTTTATTTTAAGTTTTGTGTTACTAAATTGAACAAAAACGGAAAATGAATATAACCAAAATTGCAACTAATGCTTGTCTGTAAGTTGAAAAAACAAAAATATTAATGAAATTAATTTATGCAAAATGCTAACTAATACTAACAAACAAAATACTTAATGAAATTATTTCAACTGTATTAGCGAAATTAAAAAAAAAAACAAAAACTTTAAACAAAGCAAAAAAAGAAAAAATATACAAATCTATTTATGTATGTAACAACTGTAGCATTAAAAACAATTTATGATGTGTAACCTAAATTTACTAAAACAAAACAAAAAAAAACACTAAATACTAAATACTTAATGCAAGCAGGCAAGTTAAGTTAATTGGAGCCACAAAGTAATTGGTTTAATTGTTAACTTTTGTTGATTGATTGAATTCTTATACCAACTTAACTAAACTAAATCTAATATAAATATATACAAAGAAATTTTCTTAATATGCAACATATGTAAATATATTTATATAATATTGTGAACAGAAATGAGACAAAAACCAAAAAAAAAAAACAAAAAAACAAAAAGAAACAAAAAATACATACAAAATGATAAAAAGAAAATGGAATAAAATACTGAAAATTTAGTAAAAAGGTAAAAATTCCGTTTAGGAGTTTTTTTTTCTATGTACCATATATATTTGAAAAGAAAAAGAAGTAAAAGCAAAAAATGAAAATGAAAACCACAACCACAAATGGAAAAAAAATAAAACTATAAATTAAAATTTATTACAAAAAAAAAACTGTTTTAACTTTTTAACTGAATTGATTGACACTCAAATTCGAATTTGATATGTTTAAGCTGAGAGATCATATCTTAGGGGTATTCTCTGATCTTAGGATCAAAAAATTTAGGATTTCGGAAATTTTTTTAGCTTAAAAATAATTAAAAATATATAATTTTAGGCCATTTGTTTAATTTCCTTAAAGTGCCTAAAACTTTTTTAAAATTGTTATCCTTTTCAAAAAGATCCTCAAAAAGTTGGATCTGAACGGTATTGTCTCTTTTGCCTTTTCTATTTTTGTGAAAACCCAAAACAAAAAAATATTTATCAGTATAACTTAAGCTTAGTCCTGTATTGAAGTCAAAAGAAAAAATGGGGTTTGACAAAATAACGCAGTTTTCAAATTGGAACTTTTCGGTTATTTAGTTTATAAAATTCGATGATAATATGTTTCTAGTAGAGGTGATAGCCATAGGTGTTGTGAACAATATTTTCGAACTTCAACTGTATTGGTTGAATAGTTTTTTTTTCAACAATACCAGGCCAAAATAAGAAGTTTTAGTTCGGTTAGTTTAAAGTTTTTATGCCACCTCCTGACGTTTAGGACGTTTTTGATAGAATCAAAAACATTAGGATAGCTTGAAGGTGTATTTCTAACAACCTGTTAAAGAAAAAAAAATAGATTTTTGCAAAATTCTAGACCTGCGGGTCTGAAAGTACTAAAGCATCTAACTTGCATTTGGCAGCAAATTAAAATTTAATCAGTTTAAAATCTCTTTTTGTTTTAATCTGGAATTGCAATATAAAGTCGTTTTCGTTTTCTAGTAGACTTCTTCTAATTAATGTTCGTATTTTAATTAATAATGTGTGCTTATGTTATTTATATGAACAAGCCCTTAATGGGCGTAATATACTTGAGTTATTGACTCAAGTGAATCTATCGGTATCCCTTTATCTTTTAATCAATGTTCTACTGACTAGAACATCATGAACATTTTATGATCCTTTTCTCTCTGATTACAACCTCTAACTCCCTTGTAATCTGCTCAGTGAATTCTATTTTCATCCAATTCTTTCTTAATTTGCTCATAAAAACAACTGTAGTAAATATATTTTATTCTGTTTTTCTAAATTTCACATGTATTTATTCACGTGTTTCGTGCGATACATGTCCGCCTTCATTTTTTAACACAATTTTTAAGGTAATTCCCATAAAACAAAAATGGCCAAATAGCACCTCATCATTAAAGGAATTGAATATATTTTTAGAAAACAAAAATTTTATGATATTTTTGGTTAGATTAAAACGCATGACTAAAAAAAAGTATCAAATTTTAAAGAGCTAGTACCTCCTCTGCCCATACATATTTAACAATAAGTCTTAAGGGCTTAGGACATTAGGATTAAGCTTGTTAGTCAACTTCATCTAGATAATAGATCAAAATCCTTAATCGGCATTGATTGTCAGAATTGAAAATTTACCTCAGTAAGAAGACAATTTTAGGTTTATTAGAGTATCCCGTATCTTAGAGTGATCCACACTATTCAGAGCTTTATATGTTTATATACAGCGTTGGAAGAAATAATAGAACCGTCATAAAATTTATTTTCTTATGTGTCTTGTTTTCTTTGTCAAAACTCTATTTTTTTTTTAACTGGATGGGTTATTATCAAAACACTATTCCAATGAATAAAAAAATTATGCTTTGTATTGTTTAAAGTAAATTAAATATAAAAACAAAGGCATTTCTTTTCGTTCCCCTGGAAGATAAAATAGAAACGATAATCTTCATAATAGAAAATATCAAGTTATTGTACAAGGTACATACCAGTTTTTGTTTTCAACAAATATTTGAATTAGTATTTAGAGAGAAAGCTTAATCCTGACACTTTAGCTGTAATAAAATTAAAATGGGTTATAAGAAATGAACTAAGCATGCTTTGGTTTCAATGTTTATGTTGATTTATTGTACATTAATCTCTATAGAAACTTCGTCTAGCTTTCGTTTTGTCACAAGTACCCATATCTATTAAATTTAGTCTTAAATTTTATTGTTTATATGAAAGGAAATGTTTTTTAAGTCAGTCAAGATTTTTCGTTCGTAAATGCGATACTGTTAGAAATTGTTTGGCAACTGCTTCAAAATTTTACGTTAACTGTGCATCGACCAGCTGCGTTTGCAACGAACACTGTAGACGACACGGTAGGAGACAGGGACACGGGAAGACCAATCTGGATTGGACCACAATCAAATTCACCGTTTTTTAAGAGATCGTTTAAAGGACATGAGTCAGGCATCGTCGAGTGGGTTCGGTATGAACCGCAACCGTTATTACAATCCTGTCTCGAAAATACAATCGCTAATCCATAATCTGGATGCGGAATTGGTACACCTATGTAAGCAGTGTTCGGTGCCAAAGCCGCTGACCAGTTACAATTACAACAACTCCACGACATCTGGAACGGGAGGAAGTAGTGGGCCCAGTGCGTACTCCTCACACGGGGTTATGGGCACTCACCGTTACTCTGATAGCATCAATAATCTCTTGGCCCGCGCCAAATCCACCGGTTCGACTCAAAGTCAACGGAGCTCCACGTTACCGCCGGAAGCGAATAAGCGGCAGCTGAGAAACTTGTATAGGACACGGGTAATCGATGCTTATCGCAATAGACGGATATTCACAGTCTATGGTAACTATCACACGGTCAGGCGGGCTCTGATGCGGCGCGGCTGGTTGGAAAAGCTGCCGCCGACGCGTCATGCCAAGCTACAGACTATGTCGGAGGACTCATTGCTGGAGCATGCGCGTCGTGGCAATGACTATGAAGCAGTTATCATCTCCAAGATGATCAATCACTTTCCGGCCTTCTTCATTTGGCAGGGTAAGGGTCAAAAGGATCTCTGTGCCGAGGTTCTGCCGTTCCGGAATCGCGTTAGACGCAGTCAATTTCTGGATTTCTCGACCAAAGTGGGTCTGGTTGGGTGTGCCGAGCAGGAACGCTGGTTTCGCGAGGATGGCGTCTGCGGCATGAGTTATCCACGTTTCTATCGCTTGGGTGGAAACAGTGTGGAGGAGCGTATGGCCTTCATTGAAGACTATCAACACACTCAGGCTCGTTCCCTATTGCGCTATATTAGGGAGCGTCGTATATCCGAAATGATTGATCCAGAAAACGGTGCAGTCCAAAGCACCACCTTGGACTTTGCTCTGAGCAAGGTTAAGAAAATGATTCGCCACGCCGAGCACTATTCTCTGGATGATGCCAGGATCAAGCCTCCCACACCTGCCGAAATAGTGGAGAATCAAACATTTATGGTACAGTCATCAGATATTCTGAAGAATAATGCCAAATTCAAGGTCACCGAGAAGGTTATGACAGAATACGCCCGTTTGGCAGCTCAATATATCGATCAGGTTGAGACACTACGCCCCGATTTCCGCTGGGATGGGTGTAGAAATTTGTGGATACTGAAACCAGGCTATCAATCGCGTGGCATTGGAATTGTCATACGAAGTTCCCTAGATGACATTCTGGCATGGACGTCGAACAATCAAATTAAGAAATATATTGTTCAGAAGTACATAGGTGAGACTCCTCTTCCCCAAATCTTCTAGCCATCCTTCGATCTCTCTAACTGTATCCCTTTTCAGAACGTCCCCTTCTCGTCTATCGCACTAAATTCGATATACGTCAGTATATGCTGATAACCATTGGCGAATCTCAGGTGACTATTTGGACGTATCGTGATTGCTATCTCCGGTTCAGCTCGCAGGAGTTCACAATGGACGATCTGAGGGAATCCATACACTTGACCAACAATTCAGTGCAGAAGCGTTACAAGAACAAATTGAATCGTGACTCGCGATTGCCTAAGCACAACATGTGGTCATTGGATCAATTTAAATGCCATCTACGTCATGTGAATGCACCAGACGACACATGGTCAAAGATCTACAGTGGTTTCAAACAGAATTTAGTGGCCGTGGTGATGGCGAGTTTGGATGAAACTGAATTGGTGCAAAACGCATTCGAATTATACGGATGTGACTTTATGCTGGATGAGCACTATAATCCCATATTGATAGAGATTAACTCGACACCAGATCTATCACCATCCACAGAGGTTACATCCCGAATTTGTCCCTTGGTTCTGAAAGATGTCATTCGTGTTGTCGTGGATCGGCCCAAAAATGCCGCGGCTGGCACAGGACTCTTTGAGAAAGCCTTCGAGGTAAACTACAATATCAACAAGGGTGGTGATGCAAAGCAGCCATTGGAATTGAACGGCAAACAGATGACTCTATTTGAGACTCTACCCAAAATAAGGACCAGCACCAGGACGCGTTTCCTACGAAAAATTCTAAACAATGTGAAATCGTCAACAAATCGCAAATTCGGGGGCAAGGCTGAAAAAGAGGAGGAAGCTAAGAAACCGAAAGCTTTAAATGCCCCTAATGGAAAAAGCAAGAAAAGGGTAAGAATTAATTATGTCTAGCAAAAATAATTTACTTAGAACTATTTTTTCTAAAAAGAAAGCATCGAAAAGCTCTAATGGTTCGAAAGCAAGTTCGAGCGCACCCTCTGCACAGACTTCCATCCATAATGTGGGACCAAAGACGATCCTAAACTCAACTACACGTGAAAATCTGGCCTTGCAATATACGGCCCCCAAGTAATAGGCCCAGATAAAAACGGAATGGTTAGAGTTTGTATTGGCTGACCAATCCGCAGACAGTTAAAAAATCCCTTTGTTTCAAGTTCAACCACATTTGGCGACGATTGTATTACTCACCCACACGCATATCAGCGGACCCATATCATTCATAGTCGCACCAATTTATAATAGATTTCAATTTATTGAACAGCAAAATCAATATTGTCAGATTGCTCATACAAATATTGAATAAATTCGATAGTAACAATAATTAACAACAAAAATATATATCTAAAATGTTTTCTCTCTTCATATGAACTGATCGTAAATATGGGAGATATTAAATATAAATAATTAAATACAATTATTCAATTTAATTTAATATTTAAAGAACTTTTTTTCAAGTTTTTTAATATTTAAATATATATGTGATATGCTAGCTAAATGATATTATTTATATATCTAGATTATTTTTACAGAGACTAAGTATATCAGTGAATATTAACTTTTAATGTAAATCGAAGCGCCAAATCATATTTTTATTTTATTTTTAGAAAATTATTCATACTAAAAGTGGCTTGGATATTAATAAAATAAAATAAAATAAATAAATAAAATATATTGACTAACTTGTAGTTAGCCTTAATCAAATGACAAATTAGCATTGTAAGTTCAAGTACTTTAAAAACTATTTACAAATTTTTAAAAATTGTAATTGTGATATTTTATAAGTGAATGTTTGGAGAATATAGAAACAGAATTAAGCAAATAGTTTCTTAACGTTTTTGAATGATTCTTTAAATATTAATCTTAGTTCATTTTTTTTTTATAATTATATACTGTTATTTTGAAGCTTTTCTATTCAGAAGAGTATATACAGGCGACTTTAGTTATTTCGAATTTTTAGGTACGCCTTAAATAAAATTTGAAGTAGTAAATGGATCGAAACTTTTAGAGAAAATAAATAAAATGTTGAGCATTGATATTTTTTTCCAAACTACTGAGTTTTTCATCCAATTTAATCATTGTCCAAGTCTAGATATATTTTATATATACTTAACAATTACTGAGAGCTTAATTGCATTATATAATAAAAATTTGAAAATTTCTTTGGTTCGAATTAAGTAGAATCGCCTGTTAGTTGTGGATGTTCAAAGAAAATGTAAATTTGTTAATATTCAAAATACAAAAAACGTTTGCAATTTGAACGTGCCCAGGGTGGCATTTACGAGGAGTGCCCTTCTGATGTGCCTTAGTATAAGGGGATGACATTGACTTTAATAACTAAAATTAATCAAAACTTGAATCAACAACTAAAAAATCTAGAACATAATCCCTAAAACCGAATCTGTTGAGTTAAATCAAAGTAGTATTTAAACCAAGAAATAATCACATTTTGCCACCAGTCATCAACCTTCATTCTGATTCCAATGATATACTCTCTCCGCTTCTAAGCTAATCACATGGATGACGCTGATCCTAGAGGCAGTGCTGTTGGTGCTGGCGGTGGCACCGTTAGCAAGGAATTTGTCAACTTATTGGCTAAGGCAGTGCGAGGACTCATGACTTGAGCCTGAGTCAATTGCAGTTCGCTGGTGACCTGCTTTAAGGCACTTACAATGGGTTCACCTCGATGGAGAGCTTGAACGGATATGCTGATGGGCAGACGTGGTCCGTTGGATTTGCGACCAAATGTTTTGCCAATCGCATGCATGCTGGCTGTGCTCTCGATCTCCGATTTGGTGCGGATGAAACGACGTGGATTAAGTGTCGGAGCGGGTATATTTTTTTGTTTACCGTTGGCTGTACAGGAGCTATTGGAGGTGCTGGTGGTAACGGAAACGTTTCGTAAACTACGCCACTTGCGTTCACTGATGACGGGAGCTGTAGCCGGAGCACTTAGTGTCTCCGGTTTCTCCAAAGTGTTCTCATTGCCACTGGTGCTGTAGTTTTTGATTAGAATTTTAAATTTCTTCTCTGTGTGTTCTGCCTGCTGACCAATGGAGGAGCTACTCAGGCGGGGACCACAACTGCGTTGGCGTTTGGGAGGTAAAGCCGTGTTTGAAGTCGCTGATGATGATAGCTCCCCGCCAGAAGGTGGAATTCGTTTATGTGAGGCACTTAACAATTGGGTAATGGAACGTCCAGCTTGCTTCAATATATATGGATACCCTGGAGGAGGAGGTGCTGCAACTGTAGATGGCGGTTTCATGGAGCTCACCAAAGATGACTGTTGATTACTAAGACTACTGCGACTGCTATTCAATGGTTCCACCATATATTTCTCCATATACTCAGTTGCATTGAAAGTGGGCATGGCTCGGTGTATTCGGGATATTGTTGTTGAGGGTAAAATGGCTGAACGTTGGCGAAAGACACTGCTGGTGGCCAGGCTCCGTTCTCTGCGTTGCTGCTGATAATAGTAATGGTTATGACCATGATTGACCTTATGCAACATTTGCTTGCCCTTGACAAACAAATTTAGACCCATGTAGGCGGGAGTGGGAGGCACCACCTGGCGATAGGCTAACTCAAAATTACCCATTTCCGATTTGGGATCCGTACGCCGATCTATAACCACTAGAAAATAGAAAATAAATTGCCAATCTTTAATGTTTTACTTGTAAACTCAATCTCCCTTACCTTTTACCACATCCTCCAAACACTGCGGACACATGCGTGCCGTCACACTTGTTGTGGCTCCTAAATCTGGACTGGAATTGATCTCAATCAACCAGGGATAAAAGTTCTCACATATCATAAAGTCGGCCCCAAATAACTCAAAGGTATTCGGCCTTCGATCCATATTCTCCTGCGATGCTAACATACAACCAACTATCGCTTTGCGCATCCCGGGAAATATCCGTTCTAGCCACATGTTGTATTTGCCTATTTGCCGCAGATAAGCCTGGAATGAGTAGCAATCCCACATGTTCTCACTGGGCAATCGTTTATCTCGTTTCCCATTCGTGTATTTCTTTTGTATGGCATAGTTGGTGAGATGCACGGACTCGTGATGATTGCTCAGACTGTATTCCTGTGAACT
This sequence comes from Drosophila willistoni, assembly GCF_018902025.1. Lineage (NCBI taxonomy): Eukaryota > Metazoa > Arthropoda > Insecta > Diptera > Drosophilidae > Drosophila > Drosophila willistoni. The sequence continues at coordinate 8,642,235 of NW_025814050.1, forward strand.
GAAACGCAAGTAGCTCTCGCGATAGAACCAAACTACCAATGGCTGGAGAAAAATTGCATACTTCAGGTGAGAAAAGGCAAGCAAATGATATAATGATATTACCTGTGTATTCGTTATGAGAAACCATTGGCGTATATCGAATTTGGTTTGAAACAATATGAGCGGTCTTTCTGCAAAAATTAACCACAAAAATATATTTATAACTGTCTTTATTTTTGATTTTATAGTGAAATATTCGAATGGTAGTGTAAGGTCACAGGATTATGTTTTGTAAAATGTAAGGACTGACTAGTGTGTGCCAAGAAAATTTGATCCTACTCTTCTTATTTTCTATAAAGCTCTTGTCGTAGAATAACCTAAATGGCTTAGGATCCATCTCAAACTACTTCTGTTGGACATGAGATTGTTGAGATTTTGGTTGGTTCTTATTAAAAAAATATAGAGCCCAACATATGTATGAGTTGCCTTGTGATAGGAGCTGCTTAAGATAAGAAATAAATAAATTTACATATCACATACTAACATAACAATTTGTAATACCACTTATTAGAAAAAAGAAGCACATTGATTGGTTGAATGATGTTTCTTCTATCCAAGCCAATGATGAAAAAGGATCAGTCATTTTCAAGATATTCAAAAAATGTAACATTAAGTTTTTTAAGGTATATTTAAGGATGTCGTGACTATTTCAACGATACAGTTTTTTAGTTTAATTTTTAAAATTTTGTCACACTGTGCAATCTGTTTTGGTTTTCTTAAGATTTTCACATAAAAATGTTAACATAAAATTCAATATATATTTGTAAGCTACGGAAAACTTATAAGGTAAAACATAAAATTATTAACCAACTAAAAAATTTTCAAAAACTACAAATTTTTTTTAAAGTTTTAAATCCTTATTTTACTGCAAAGTAGATTTAAAATAAATTAAGATTGTTAATTTTAGTAAGTAGGTTTGTTTTATCAACATTAGTCCGAATTACTCTTTAAAATTTATTTTCCAATGAATATCTTAAAATTGAAAAAAAAGGGTTGAAAATATTGCCTACTTTCTTGCGCATCGCCTAATTATGCTTTTTACCATAAAGAATTTTTGCATGGGAATTAACTGGGATGAGTTCTTAATGAAGGCAGGATAGTTTGCCTGTTAAAAATATAACAGATTTAGATGTACGAATTCGGTAGAAAATGTTTTATTTGTTTATGTGAGGTCCATTTATTCAAAGGCTGATTAACTCTAGCCTAACTTATATAATAATCAAACTTAAGAGACACCACTTTTCGGCCAGATAGCATGTGAATACTTATTAAGGCCAAAATAAATGGTTATTGTAAACATTTGAGGTAAGATTGAAAATCAATTGGCCAACTTGTTGCACCGACTGAACTAACATACCAAGTAATAACCGTAAAACAAATTATAAATGCTGCCAGCCAGCCAGCCAAATAGCAGCGATTGCGTTTTTAGGCCAAATATTGCACATATGTACATACATATGTATGTCTGCGGGTAAGTAAGTATGTAATATGTAAAGTACATATGCATAAACATATTGAATATATGTGTGTTTCCTTGAATGGATATATGCGTGGCGTGCAGACACCACAACTGACGTTTTGAGCTTCCGAAATGGGCTACTAGAGTTGGCATCATATGTAAGAAGGAAGAACAAAATATACAAAATATCAACTGGAACAGTGGCGGCGGCCTGATTTGTGACCTAGTTCTTGATATGTTTGTTTGTAGCGTTTATGCCCAGAAACTTGAGACTGCACTACCATCAGCATAAGTAGTACACATAAAGCATAACTAAGCTTTAACTAAATGGGTGTATTGCCATTTTATGACAGCAATTGCACTCAGTTGTTTAATGAACAGACATCTAGCACAAGTTCTGTCTATATATAGGACTTACATACAATTAGTCTCTCTGTATCTACTGCAAAGTAAAGACTTAAGCCTTTTCCAAAGAACTTTTTCTTTGTTTTTCGCCCACTTGAACTTACCAATGTACTTCTGCACAACGTAACGACTTTTCGATGCTATCGACGGATTGACTACACCCAAAATTTTCTTTAAATTATCCATTAAAAGTATGCCACGACCACGACATTTGTTTGCCGGCTTAACAATCCACAAATTCTGATATCCATCCAAACTGTATTGGGGCCAATGGATTTTCATTTTGTCTATTAGCAAGAGGCAGGTCTTTATCATGTTCTCTAAACGCTGGCCATCGTGTTGGATGCGTCCATCCTCATTGACCAACTGATGATGCTGATAGAGAAAAGCATCCCAATCGTGTTCCCATATCTTTGGTGGATCTTCGTAGTCGATATCATTATGCTGACAGCTGTCAATATATTCAACGAGTCGCTTGTAGGCAAAGTCAATGGAGGAGTAGGGAATTTTGCCGCTCGATGAGAAAACGGCTTCGCTGCCCTGTTTATGAAATTTACAGAGCATGGCCCTTAAATAGGCCACACAAGCGGTTAACTTAAAATTATCAATAAATTCGCCCAACTCCTCGGGACTCCAAACATTATAGCAACGAGGGAAATACATTTCCGCTGTGCCGTCCTCATAGAACCAATGGAAATCTCTCAATTGATTGCATAGACCTTCTTTGGAAGTGAACGGAGCACGATGAAATTTATTGATGGTCATGCCTGGGTTTTTAGCCTGATCGATATAATCACATTTCTCCTTGCGATTCGTCCAGAGGAAATCCACTGGCATATGCTCCAGAAAACGGGACATAATATTCCTCTCACACTTCAATATATATTGACGACGAGTTTCGCCTGCTTTACGTTTGGGTAGCCGCTGTGTGAGATCTTCATAGGTCATTTGGCCAGCGGGCACAACTTTACGATGAACATCAAGTTTCTCAACCCATCCTCGAGCCAAAAGGGCATTACGCACGGAATTAAAGCAACCACGTATTGTGAAAATTTTATTCTGTTTGGCCGCCTCTTGGGCCTTGCGCCTCAATTCGTTCATCCGGTCTGTTGTTATCCAAGTACGTCGAGCCACATAGTTTGTGGGTGCACCCAGGGGTGCAATGTTCGACTTGCTTAAAGTTCTGCTTGGTAAATTTTCCTTGTTATTGTTATCCTTATTGTTATTGTTGTTGTTATTATTATCCGATAAATTTGTTTCCTTTGCAGAGGATGGCGCTAAAGGTGGAGGAGGAGGACAAGTAGATGGTAAGACTGTCACAGGTTTCCCTGCACAATTCTCAATGGCTGGAGTCAACTGAATAATCGGCACATTTAAGGGCACCAAAGTGGCCGTCGCTGGAGTTGAAGGCGGAGCCGGAGGCATTTCATCCACCGCCGTCACCACCTTCTTCTTTTGCAGTGTGGCACTGGAACATTTCAATGGCTCCTTTTGCTTTAGTTCCGCATCAGAACTATCTAACACTTTACCACGTTGTGGTTCACTACTCGGACGTGTCTGCATTTTCAATACGCTCGCTCGCCTCGAGCTTTGCCCGACGACTAATTCGCGATTGGCACTGGGCCACTGGGTGATATAGTGACTGTTAATTTTCGACTGCCTGGCAACCAGCATTGAGCCAGTTAAGTTCACAAGTTCAGTTCGAACGACTCTATTAATAGTTACATGCTCGGGCTCAAATCTATATTTATAGTCTTCACATACATATTTGTATCTGTATCTGTTGTAGCGTCGCATAGTATTGCCTAGTTCGTAGCATAAAACACGATTTTTGCACTTTTCACGTTGGGTTAGGTCGACTTGGTTGGAATGTTTGTTTTCGGTTACTAGGTGACTATACTATGTTAGTTGATAGAGTTGGGGCTACGCGTTTTTCTTCTATTTTGTGACATAAAATTGACCTTCAAATGGTAAAAAATGTTGGGATGGGCCCAAAGGAAAAAACTCATGAAATAGGTTAAACAAGAAATGAAGGATGAGCCTAGTATAGTATTATCTATAAGGGTGTCAAAGTTAGTAGTAAACATATGGATTTTTTTTACTATCAAAGGGAAATCAGAGTAGTCTTGGATATTCGTTTGGTGTTTTTTTTTTTTTTGCTGTGTAGACGAAACAAACTTCTTTAGCTTGACATGGGCATTCACGTCAGCGAGAAAGTATAATTTTGAATGGTGTTTTTGCACGGTACCAGAGAAGGTACATACATATGTTTGCTTTTTATACAGCTCCTTTCCCGTTGTCTCTCTGTCCTGGGATATCTCGTGGGTGTTGTCGTCACTGAAAAGCGCGCGCGTTGGCAGTGACGACGTCAACGACGCGATGGGGCTCTAACTTAGGCTATAGATTGCCAACGATGTTAGGCATGCGAATCAAGGACCGGAAACGGCAACGTCAGTCAGAGTGTTGTAGGCTAAGAATGGAAGAGGAAACGTATACATATATATAGAGTCTATTGGTTACATGTGTATAGTCATGTCATGATTTCTGCAATTTTCGCAATGGCGTAGCCAATAACAAGAAAAAAAGAGAAAGAAACTTTTCAATTATTTGTAAAATAATCAAGTTAAATGCTACCACAAGAAGGGATGGGATAAAGCAAAAATAAAAAGGGTTGGAAATGAAAGCGGCTTACGTCTTTTCTGTCTTCCTGATATTTGGTTCAAGGACAATTTAGCCGCAAACTTAATTTGCAGCGGTTTCTACACGAGTTGTGGCAAAGTTTTCTTCTTCTTGTTTTTTTTTGTTTTTGGCTTTCCACACGGCAACACCTCCGCAAAGATACCTTTAGGTTGTGGATCCTCAGGAGCTGGTCGTCCTTGCGTGTTGTGAAACTTTTGTCTTCCTACTCCTTAGTTATTCACATTATTTGTATTGCATTAAAAAAGAGAGTTTCACGGTATTTAGTGACTTGCGGATTTAACTTGTAAAATGTATGAGGTTGACGTTGACTTACTATATAAACTAGGACGATAATTAATTTTCGTTGGCAGAACTTAAAAGAAAAATAGTTTCGGTGGCCAGAGATAATTGTACAATTGTTCATTGTAGGCGGAGTTGTTTTAAAATTGTTTTACTCCTTGTTTTTCTGTAATTCTGCCTGTTGTTCTCTATTGAGGCCACCTACAGGGCAAAAGATGAAAGTGATATGGTTACTGACAGATTGTGGGCGTTCCTTCATGGCATTGGTTTTTGTTTGCGAAAGGAGAAACATTTTTCTTTGGAAAGTAAGAAATGTTTAAATGTAGATTTATTTATTGTACTGTTGTGTGTGGAGAATGAAAGCCTATTACCAAATTACCAGAAACTGATTGCATAATCATTGTTTTTCAAATTCCACTAACTTATTTGGTAACAATGAACGGATAAATTTTGATGAAAATGTTCAATTTGTATATATACCTTGTCCCAGTTGGTCTTTAAGTTTGTGAATAAATTATTGAATAAATTATAGTTACTTCGGCACAGCCAAAGTTTGCTATTTTGTTTTTTGAAGTTAGCAGATTATATTGTATTTGTGAATAAATTAATTTTAAAGTGTGTATGTATTTATTTTTGGAAATAGATCTATAAGGGGAAGTAACCAAGCTGAGAACCGTCGATTTAGATAAGCGATATACCAATCGAAAGGCCTTTTCGAGCGATATATATCGCCGTCAAATATCTCGAGAGTTTAGGCAGGTTGTAAAGTTTCTTTTCATTTTCAATATTGAGAAAATCTGTTATAGTTAGGCGTTTATCACATTGGGTAGTATTTATATTTTTAAAAGTATTTATATTTTTATATAAGAATTTTTTGCCTAAAACGTATAAACTAAAACTTTTTTGAAAATATAGTGTACATATTATAAAAGGTATATGTATATATATGTACATATGTACATATGTAATATATTTTAAAATGACTGACAATAGTTTTCATCTGTCTCATTCTCCTGATATAAAACCGTGGAAAGTACTGTGTTAAAATAAAGTCTTGGAATTAGTGTCTATGTTTTGTTCAAATAAATTACCTGAAGCCTACTTTGTTGAAGGTTTAAAATGGAAATAACGTTGTCAATGTAAAGCAATATACAATAAAACCTAATAATATTTAAAGTAGGACGTATATTCAATGTCCACAATGGATTTGCACTAATTTCCGACAACTCTTGTGTATGAATTTGTGAAAAACATTATAAGGGAGCTGTGCAATTCTTTATCATTCCATCTAATAATGTAATTCTCAGTTAAGTTTTAGCATTAAAGTGGTGGGATGAGTTGACAGCTTTAAAGTGGTTGACGAGCTGTGCTGTTAAGACAACTTGTTAGTTTTTGATATAGAGTCATCTATGTTTCTTTCCCAGAGCTGACTTCGAGTTACCAATTTAAAAAAGAATTAAACGAACACACAATTTCAAAACTAGAGTTTATTAATTATGTTCTATAGTTTTCTCAAATTTTTAAGCCCTTCCAATATCAAATGAAAACTTAAATAACAAGACTTCTAAGTAAGTCCGCACCTGGGAAAATAAAAGCTTTTTCCACATTCAAAGCTTCTTTTGGAAAACTCTTAGAACGATGCAGTGAGAGAGAGAAGAATTTCCTCGTTCTTCGTGTTCTTGTTTCGTCAGTTCTTTAGCTTTTCCGAATGGCCAGACGAGCGCTTAACATTCGCTTGTCCATGCCACGAACTTTAGAGCAACAAATATAAAAACCGAAGCCGTTGGAAAATGCGAAAACATTTTTAACGGAAAACTGCTGACGTTTGGACGTGTTTTGTCGCCGACAAAGTTAATTTTTTGCGCGCCTTTCGCTGTTTGTGTTTTTTTGTGTATAGTTTTCCATCTCTTCGAGTGCCGATTTTCATTTACGTACTTACACATATTTGGCGCGCTCACTTTGCCACCTTCGACACTTGGTTATTCTTTTTGACTTGTGGCAGAATTCAACTTGTGGTGCAACCTGTTATCTGAAATATCATTGAACACTATCATCTCTCAATAATTTGAGTTTCAATACGACCTTTTGCAATGTGACTATCTAAGTGTGACTGCAGCTTTATTGTCGTTTTGTTGCAAAATCGAAAAAGATTATATCAAATACAATTTCAGAGCAGTTAAATCTGTTTTTCAATTATAAGCAATACAAAAAAAAAAATCACTAAAGGTGAAGATTTTCAATATTGGATTACATATTTGGATTACCATAAAAAAGGAACCTTAAAGCTTTAGAAATGGGCACTATCGGTAAGTTATACCTTATCACTTATGTCACTTATTTCAAACTTCTATTAAAATTCTATGTATTAAAATTCGAAAAAGTTACTTAAATACGTTTTTTTAATTAAATTTATGAACATATAAAAACTTTAATAGGAATTCAGATTAATATTATTTTAATGGGACCATTTTTAGTGAAACTTTTCAATTAGTAACCTGAAAAAATTGTTGAGAGCTGTCAATATTTAACATATTAAATAATACTACTCAATTAGATGATTAGTAGGTAACAGTATTCTTAAATATAGTTAAAACCAGAGGGCCGGGGCTAACTTCGACCTCGTCAAAGTTTGTATACCCTTGCAATTTTTTTGGTAACTCTTTCCTTACCTAACGGCCATCAAAGTGAAAAAACGTTTAAGCTAAAAAGGCTAATGTTTGCGAAAGAACGGCCTACATAGGAAATAACGGAGATATTGATCAAAGTCACTGTTTTCCACCGATCGTTCCTATGGGAGCTATATGATATAGTTACCCGATCCTTATCAAATTTGGCACAGTCATTAAGAGATATATTAAACTAACAAATGTTTAATTTGAAAGCAATCGCTTCAAAAGTAACGAAGTTATTCACCAAAGTCACTGTTTTCGAAAGATCGTTCCTATGGGAGCTATATGATATAGGCACCCGATTTTGATCAAATTTGGCATAGTTGTTTATATGTGTAATTAACTCACCAATATTAAATTTCATGACAATAGCTCAGAAAATAACGAAGTTATTGAGAAAAGTCACTGTTCGTGACTTTGCCATTTGTATGGGAGCTATGTGATATAGTGATCCGATCCGGCTGAATCCGAGATATACAACGCCTGCAGTATATACAAGCCTACATGCAAAATTTCAGCTCTCTAGCTCCAACGGTCTAGGAGGAGTTTGCGTTGATCCAGACGGACGGACAGACGGACAGACGGACGGACGGACGGACGGACGGACGGACGGACGGACGGACGGACGGACATGGCTATATGAACTCGTCTCGTCATGCTGATCAAGAATATATATACTTTATATGGTCGAAGATGCTTCCTTCTATGCGTTGCACACTTCTGACCAAAATTAATATACCCTTTTTGCAAGGGTATAAAAATTCACAAATTTTATTTGATTGCTCTTTAGTTAAAGCTGCTTTGATTGCCTGTCCATATTATGTCTTATTGTTAGTCTGTGAACTCATACAGTTACCAAACACAAATAATATCTTTGATTTGGTTTTGGGTTCAAAAAGGGTAAAACAGAAGTAAATATTATATAATGAATTTGTCATTAGCTTTAGAATAATGAATAACTTTGTCACATTCGTCTTTTGATCTCGGAATGCTGTTAAGAAAACACAAATACATATTTTTCGTTTCATCCAGAAGCCATATCTGTGCCTATCAAATGTCAACCAATCATCATTGTTTTCCATTATCCCATTATGTGAAAGCCTGTCAATTAATAGTTCCTTGAACTCTCGCTCTATCTCTGGTTGGGTGGACTGACTTGTTGTAAACAGGACTCCGCCTTCTTTGAAAATATATACATTTTACTTGGCTATTCAAACAGTTGCACAATTTCCTTTTTAGATTACTTGTCATTCAATCCGATCACAGCCATTGTTAGCTTATGGGAAACTCAGCGCCACATGACGTTTGTACTCTAGTCCGCCCCCACAGTTGTTATATAAATAATCCTTTACATACCCTTCAAAGAAGTACATCGACTAGATCAAAAGAAACGCCAATAAAACCGACAAACTTTGCTTAAAAGATAGTTTCGTTGGATTAATTAAATCCATATGGATTGATTAGATTAAATAAATATCAACGATTGAAAACGAACGAAAAAAGGCAATAGAGAATCACTAGAGTCCTTAATTTATGTTTTTTTATTCTTTTATTCTATTTTTTTAGTTTCCCTAGATATATTCATTTGTTATGTGAGAAATATCTTTACAGTTAAGAGTTTAGGAAAAGAGTTTAACTTTTTTGAATATTTCATAAATTTGATTACATTTTGTATCTTATGTTGACCATATTCAATGTATCCCATGCTAAAATATTTTGTTTAAATGACTAGGCTTTGATCTAACTTAATTTTTAAATTTATTGTATTTATTTTGGAAGGAGATAAGTAATATTGATTTCGTTTACGAATTATAGGAATATATCATTAATGTTGGTAAGGGTATAGACATATCGGCATACATAGGTCCCATTGAGGATTTTCATTTTGACTCTTTGTTGAGCTGGTTACAAGAACTAACTATAGACACAGACACACACGCAATAGGGCAGAGATTTTTTTTCAATTGAAATTATATGAAGGCAAGCATATCCTGCTGTTTGTTCCCTGTGTGGCTTTCCTTTCAATTATCCTAGTCTAAAAATAAACCAGTAAAAGTTGAAAGCTAAAAATGCTTTCAACACCAAACCCAAAACGAAAAGAAAGGCAAGCGAGAAATGACAACGACAACGACAACGTCATTATGATAAACATGGTCTCTTGTGGGCCTGGCCAACGAAATTCTGTTTATCCAAATTGTATAAAATGTGAAAAGTGTGATGTGAGGTGGGGAGATGGTAGATGGTAGACGATGGGAGAGACAGAGACAGCCGCCTCTAGCTCATAATCCAATGACGCACGAGATTCTGATTTCTGTGCACACACAATCTTTATATATGAATATATATGTATACATAAGCATAATATATGTATGTATATGTACAATATACATATATCCCGACTCTATAGACAGTCATCAAGCGGCAGTTGTGTTTGTCCAGCCTTGGTTATCCTTGAACATTCAGTGTCGTCCTTTGGGTGCGCCTCTTCAGTTGCTACAAATGCGCTTTGATTGCCATCCACAAGTGCCACCTGAATGATGGCAAAGGAGATGTGTTTATGTGGGAGCTGGAAGGGGCAAATGTTGCTATTTTGTATGCCGTTTGTTGTGCGTGTGTGTGGTCTGTGGGTGTTTCTATTAGACACGCTTGACATGCTTCTCAATGCTGGGAAGCATCGAAGTAGAATTTCTTGTTGGCGTCAGCTAAAAGTTCAGAGGTGAATATAACCATTGATTCTCAAAATGACATTTTCCCAAGCCAATTACTTGGCAATTACTTTGCGCCACTGTGCGCCATGACATCCTACAGCTTAAATTTTTGTTTTTGACATTTAAATAAAGCTCAGTGTGAAATTGTGTTCATAATTTAACCTTTCAAAGTCAGGATACTGTGTGAGAAATGCCAGCAGGATAGACTGATTAGCATCAAATGGTAATGGTGACAGGTGCAAAATGATTTTCTTGTCTAAAAGGTTCACGAATTGAACTTGAATTTTGTATTTTCATCTTATATATTGCTTCTACTTTAAAATAAATAACTTTAAATCATTCGAGTTTAGACGGCCTCATGAAAAATTACACCCGAAATGTGTAAAAGGAATCTTTGGTCTTTTTATGGGCATATTTTAATTTCTTAATATTGCATTGAATTAGAATTCGTTGAATTGAATGGGCAATAAAAACATTTCATTGCCAGATGAGAACATCAACTAAAGATTGTCTTTAATCCAGCAAATAAATAATAATTACTTGGTACATTACTGTTCATCTTCTGTTAACTATTTCGGACCAAGTTAATAGCCATGTTAATGACTCGAACAAATAGTTCTAAGGGCTCCTAATGACACATTCTATTTGCGGTTCGTCAAGAAGAAAACCAACAAAACGGCGCCCATTAATATTTATTTTATGCCTCCTGCTCCCCCTTCCTCCAGTTCTCTCAATCATTAGAAGGGAAAAACAAAACACAAAAAATTGGCTGTTTATTCTGCTTAATGGAAATAGCCATCGCCAGAAGTTCAGAAGGTCAATGTAAGAAAATCTTGTGCAATTTCAGCTTCAGTTTATTATTTAGACTCGACTAACAAACTTCAAATTTTCAATTTTATGATAATCGCACTTAACTTCAACCAAAGGACATTTTGGTTTTGGATGCAAGCAATGACAGTAGACAAATTGTGTCTTCAGATACTCATCGACTTCTGTGGCATTTCCTTCAGTTTTCAATACTTCACGATAATCTTCAACACTTTCCAAATTCACGGGATCCAACTGATGCATAAAGCACTTCAGTTTCAATACTGCAGCATGAAAATAATTAAAAATATCGGCAACCATTATTTTATGAGTTCGAATCGAACGATGATGCTGATCGCCCATTATAAATGGTGTTTCCATGGTCTTATCCAACTTGTCGTAGGCCTTATAGAATTGCTTGCAATATTTGTCCAATTCGAGAACTCTGTATTTCATATCCTTGCTAAAAGGTAAACGTAACTTAATCTACATTAATCTATACATCATTTTTTATACTCACTTTGATTTGCGTATCACTTCTAGTTTCTCCTCATATTCATTGACAATAGTTTCCTCGGCGGAGAGCGTATATACTTCGGGATATCGACAACACGGAACTGCGCTAATTAGTATTAAATATCTCTGGGTCAGTAGCCACAATCTCTCAATAAGTATTCTCTGTGCCTTGATTTCACATTGATAGTATTCAAAGTAGTCTCGATATCGTTTCTCTAGGTTCACAAGTAAAGATAAAATTTCAGCTTCATTTTCATAGTGGTCCTTAAGTTGTGGTGTTAAATGGGGCTCCTCATCATGATGGTTTATTTTCATTGTGTATTAGTAGATAATATGTTGTAGGTTTATAGTATTTTTTGAAAGCAGCGTTAACTAAATTTGAAACTTTCTTTTATTAAAATGAATGTTTGACAATTACAAGCGCCTGCTTTTCAATACAGTTGACTATTAAATTTTTAAATTGTAGATTTATTTTGAGTTCTCTTTCTGTCTTATTAAAAACCATTTTATATATTTGATAAGTAAGCAAACTATCTGGGAGCGTTCAAAGTCGAGGATCAGAAAAGTGTAAAGTCCTTTTTTTGGTAAAGAGATCCTTTTTATTTGAGCTTCGATTTCGCAATGTTGTTACTTTTTATTGGCCCCTGTTTTTTTATCATCCCAACTATATAGAAAGTCCACTACATTTTTACAACATTTTTCTACAATTTTGTTAATAATAAACTTAGGTGAATTTTAATCTTTTAAACTGAATTGATTATTGATTTCTTTAAAAATTGTATATTTTGTTAACCGTTGCATTCAAATATTTCCTGGATTCAAAATAACCCAATTCACTTTGCATTCACATAATTCAAAAATAAAGAAATTGTATTTTAATAATTTTAATTTAAGTTATTGCTGGTTTGGAATCAATTACTAATTAAGATCTGATGCGTAACTGATTTATTAAACAAGAATTCAACGAATTATTAAAAGTTCTTTAGATACCCATCATTCTTAATAAAAGTCAAATTGAAATTTAAACACAAAAACAACAAAAATATTGCTTATACGTCACGTTGTACATTCAAACATATTTCTTGTCCGAATACCATGTGATATACTCGTACTACAAATAAAAATAATATTAAAAACCGAAAAAAAAGTCACTGAAGCAAAACGTAAAGATTCTATTTGATTGATTCCGATGAAAATCTATTTGGTATGCAAGTGCAAAAAGAGCGGAAATTAAATTAGCCAAAATTTGTGTTTCTCTCGATGCGGCAGGGAAAGCAATATACATATTTCAAAATTCTATAGATACTAGAACTCGTTTATATTTCATATAAATGAAATGCGTTTGTGTGTATCTCTTCTATGTGTACATAAATATTGGGCAATGAGCAGATCTGAAATCATTAATGAAGTGCGAAGCCAATTTTTGAATTGTTTTTTGAAATTTCAACGGCAGACAGTGAATACTTTGGGATAATGGACGAAATTTGAACTCGTCAGACAGCACGTCAAGCCCAACAAATATTGCTCATTTCAATATATGTGGGTACATATTACTCAAATAAACAAAAGGGGTGGGCACACACATATACAAACGCACACACACGCAGACAAAGTACAATTTTAATGTGATCGTTAACAAATAAATTGAAAAAAAAGGAAAACCATAAACTGACAAAATACATTTGGGTGAAAACATGAAATCTTTATAAATATGATATGTATACAAACCACAGCTACAATCAACAGATAAATTTATAATATCTATTTACCTTATCACAGAGAATAGCAATTATTCAAAAATGTTGTAATGAAGTTTTCAGATTTATATGTCTGTAGAATTTCTAGTCAAAGTGAAGCAATAATTTGAATCTGAGCAAAAAACCCGAAAAGATTAAGAAAAGCAATAACTAGTAGAAAGTTTTTTTTTAAAAAACCATCAGGAGACGTTTAGATTTATTTAAGCTATTATTATTTATTTTAAATTGTTGAATTAAAATATATTTTGTAGTGTGCTCATACCCAGAAGTTTAAATAAGAGAAACATTGGTAACTTTCACCTTTCACTTTTCTCACACACAAAAAATTGTTTGATTTTTATTTTTGTTTATGCTTTTTAATTGGCATCGCATATGGCACATTGGCACACGCTTCGTATGCGCAATATCTTCGCATAAGTTTGTAATTCGTTTGTGTGCTTGTGTTACTATGGCTATTTGGGTATCTTGTTATTCTCAAGATGTTCTTTATCAACACCAATACGTTCTGGTCCGGGCTGCCTGTCCGTCTGTCTGTCTTTCCGTCTGGCTAATGGGCCTTCTGTCTCCGTAAAAGTGATTTTTCAATTGTTGGCTTTTGTTGGCTTTCAGTGAGGTATTTTATGTAATTAATTCATTTTGAGTTATAGCAAAGGCATTTAATAGTGTTTCCTAAGATTTATGAAAGTGCATAGTCTGAGTACGATTAAGTGTGAGTATGTGTGTGTGTGTGTGTATAGTGCAATGAACCTTCTTGAGGCAGTGCATAATTAATATTAATTGAGATGCAGTGCAACGGGGTTTTTCATCTTGGGCAACTGAAATGGCACAAGTTCAAGTGATTTAAGAATTGAATGTACGTAAATGAATTCAATTATAATTATTATTTAAAAACTTAATCACATTAATCATATTTTGTCCATGAACTTGGATGGGATAAAACTTGAACTTGAAAAGAACTAGCTTAGTGTTTTTTCTTAGCTCTATGGCAAATGATATGTAGGTAGGTACATACACAAAATCTTTTTTTTGCTGGACATAAAATTGAGATTTATGCTAATTTGTTTTTTATGACCAACAATTTTTTATCATAAAGCAAAATGTGATCTAAATTGAGCCGAAACATGTGTGAATAGTTTATATAGGCACATATTTGCACATTTTTGTGGATTGCATTCAAGAAAATACAAGAATTTTGTTTTTATTTTTTCAGGATTTTGACGAATTTCAGTGGTTGTTTTATATTTTGGCTCTTGTTTTTCATTTTCATTTTTCTTTCCATTTGTTTTTTTTTTTGGTTTGTTTCGCTTTCTACGCGTCGAGCCGTGGGACAAGGTCGTGCCGTCGGCTGTCGGCGTGAAAAATATTATGGCTAACCAAAAGATAAAATGTATATAAGTATTAAAAAAGAAAAAGATAGATACTGTTAGAGTGAGAAAGAGAAGCAGTTGGACAGAGAGGTGATTGAGAGATCACCGAATGCATAAGTTATTTCACTTTTTTTTTTGTTATACCCTAGAGCTATGGCAGGAAAAGGTATATTAAGTGCTTCAAAAAGTATCTAGGGATTAGTTCACTTAACCAGATTTTTAATAAAATCTCATTGAATATATTTTCTTTACAATTATGTTACAGAGTATGTAAAAGTCGATGAACTGCTTGGTAGTGTTCTTTTTTTTTTGTTTTTTTTTTGGCCAACTGTTTGGTTGGTGCGTTATGACGCGCTTCTTGCCATTGACACGCAATAAAAATATGTACTTAAATATTGTAAAAATTCATAATGAGAACATTAAAATGATTCTTATTTTCTGATGGGCCTATTTATTAATTGTTTGAGTGACAAATCAGGGTCAAATCAAATCAAAGCACGAACAAAATTTGTTATGTCATCTCAAGAAAAATCTTTACAAACATTTGCAAATGGTAACAAATAAGAAAAAATACTTTTAAAAATAAATACGTCGAAGTTGGTGAATACAAACATAACTTTTGCATATTGGGCATCTTGCTTCCATATTCAAAATTGGTGTTAGGCAATCAACACAGAATATATGGCCACATAATGTTGCCACCGGACTTTCCAGAGCATTGCTTAGGCATATGGGACATTGGTAGGCCTTCACCTTACTCTCGGCTTCATCCAATATACGATCATCTCCTAAAGTTGTTAGGTCTATCACATCCTGCGGTTCCATATTCTCGGCATAACGTCGATGAATGAATTCGTCCATGATTAATTTTAAACGTTTAAGTTGTATTTCCAATTTATTTGATTTATTTTTAAGCAACAAGTTTATTACTTATTCTAAATGTACATTTTTTGAGATATGAGCCATGAAGAAGCCTTATTCCTAGTCTACTAGATATTTTTTAGACATGTTTCAGGTCACTACGTTCTATGGATAAATAATGTTAGGAATTAAGTGTTAACTTGTAAAAAATTGTTGGATCTTAGTTAATGCTAGAGTTTAGAAATTTATGCAGGTAACTATATAGATGCTGCCAGTTTTAGCATTTGACAAGACTTGAAATGCCCAAAAATTGGTTTGGTTGGACATCGTTTGTCAAGAGAAAAGATTTGCCAATATAAATTAATCGGAAACAGACAACAAACTTCTCTACAATTGCTTCCATTTGTATTCCAAGGTGACAATTCCCTATACTACCTACCTAGCTTACCTTTCTCTTTATTTTTGTCTTTTCGTGTTCAGACAACAAACAAAAAGCAGCAAAAAAAAAAAACATAACCAAGATATAATATAAGCGAAATCGAAAATGCGTGGGCGATTTCTCCTATATTCCTGCTGGCATCCAAAAATGATTTTATTTTATTTTTTTTCTTCTCTTTTTTTATACTTATGTAGTATTTAATAAATTATTAATTTTTGCTCAGTTTAGACAGACATCACATGAAACGTAAATGAAAAAATACTTATATAAACATATGTATATATATATATATATACCTCTATATATATATATATATATATATCTATTTTGTATTAAATAGATATAGAATGGGGGAAAAAAAATGCAAAAATGTTTTACGCATCTGAAAGATTTTACGTGTGACTAAAAATTGTTGGTTTTATAATTTCTCTTTGATTGAACTATATGATATTATTGAGTCCAAAAATATAATTTTGATTTCATCATTCGTTTGGAAAATTCCCAAATTGACATATCCCACATTTGTACACATGTATGTGGTAGACAAAATCAAATGAAAACCTCAAACCGCAGACAAAACACTTAACAGAATTTTATAAATGCATGTATTAAGCTGTTTATGTGAATCAATAAAAATTAATCGCATAATAATTAGATTCAATATTGCCAAATTTTTGCCATTCAATTGAAATCGAACGATGTGAACTGAAGTGTGGATTAACCGGTTTCAACCGGGTGACTTTTTCTATTATTTTAAAGAAAATCCCAGGGGGCGTATACTCAATGCACGTGATGATGTTGTTGCCATTGAGAGTATTGTCCGTGTGCTCTCTGTTTCTGTCTATCTGTCTTTCCCTCCATTGCGAATATCAATCTGAATATGAATCTAAATTGTTATTGTTTTCGTCTCGACACGTCTACTCAAAGTTCTTTTAACTTTGCTTCGTTTTATTTTCATATGTGAAAAGAGAAAAGCGTTCACTGTGTTTGGAGTGACATTTTGTTTGTTTGTTTTCCCAGCGTGTATATATGTATTTATTCAAATAATAGTCGAGTTTCTTTTTGTTTCTATTTTTTAACTTATTAGTATGTGGTTAAATAGTAATCAGTTTTTGCAAATTATGTAGACAAATTATTAAAAATATAGGTTCTTTATATATACCAAAAGATTTGTAGATTAATTAACTAAACCTTAATCTTTTTATAACTTAATTATGATTAAAACGCTAATTTGGTATGTATAAAAGTAAATAATATTTGATAAATGAGATGATAAGTTAATGAGGATTATCTAGCTTGGCGCCCAAATAAGTAATCTTTGGTATGTTAAGCATTTCAAATACTTTTTTCCTATTATTAAGTTACAATCCTCAACTAGTTTTTGCGTTGCAATTCTGCTGCAAATCATAGATAGAGCTTCATTACTTTTTAAACTAAAAACACACTGCAAATATTTTATATAACAAACGTAATGAGTTAAGATCCAGATATATAGAAATTAACTATTAACTCTACAAATAATAAACTTGCCCTTTTGTTTGCAAAATTCCTTAAGAAATATATAATAAAAAATTACATATACAGAAATTTAATAAATTCGCTCACTGAAAAGAGATAACTTGCTGACTTGCTACATAAAATCTAAAAATTAGGTATTCCAAACTGACCAATCACTAAATGAAATTTAGAATTAATTTTCCATACATCTTTACTTATGAAATTAGCTTTTATTTTATTTTTAAAACATTTGTAAACCTATTGAATTTCTTTTTTTTCATAAGAAATTTAATGCTTTATTCGAAAGAATGATTTCTAGGAACTCTCGATGTTCTTAGCGATGTATTTACATTCATTCGGTCTGAGATTCCAAATAGTTAACATGAATTTAGTTCTAAGCAAATCAAGTGGCACACACCCATCATACTAATCGTTTCCGTTTCCTTATGAGTTAAATTTATCGTTTCACTCAACAAACTTAATAAAAGTTGACGTCAACTAAATCGACTGCAGTGAAAGAAATAAGTATTACAATTATTTACGATCCGCAATCTTAAAGTTGTGTATTCCAAGTATACAAGAAAAATTATAGACAAAGATATTAAACAGCAATTGTTGAATTCAATTGTTCACACATTTTCATTCCATATTATATAGATAGATAGGTATGTACATGCGATGTATGTGAATGCGAATTTTATTTATTTGCACAAGTTGTTGCGATTCATTTTCTTTTTGACTCATCTGACCCCCAAGGTGGCCGAGATGAAGATCGCCAGAGCAGATTCACCGCAAGGTGGTTCCAAAAGGGGCATCAATAATTTATTGGTTCCCCCCCGTCCCGTGCCAACCAACTGGTTTGCCTTCAACCGTAGGCGAACTATTTAAATATTATTTATTATATTTGCTCAAGTGTCTACAAATTAGCTATGTTTCATTTTTTGTACATTTTTTTCTCTTTGGTATAAATTTTGATAAATGATCGTTGTACTCTTACGTTGAAATTTACCTTGACCTTACCTTGAATTTTTACTTTTACACGAATTTTTTTTTGCCTGCGTTTCTTTTTTTTTTACCCTGTAAAGCGTTAAGGCACAGGGTATATTCTGGATTATTTACGAGCTCATTTATCGTATGGGTAAATTCCAATTTCTGTATTTAAGTTAGCAGAGTGCAACTGAAAGAAAACTTTTGTTCTTCCAAACTTTATGTTACTCTCTCTTGATTGGAACAGGGTATTTTAGACGAGGTATTGCTATTTAAAATGCGAAATTTTTTCTTTTTTTTTTGCGCGCGCGTAATTAAAAGTTTGTCTATAGCCGGCAAAATATGTTTACAGGAGGCTATTTATAAAAATTTATTTACAAATTAAAAAGAAAAAAAATTAAAGACTGAAGAAAACAAATATTAAATATAACGTAAAGGCGGAACTATTAAAATAAATTATTGTAGATCGAGCGTGGGCGTCAACTATTGCCACTCACTGTTTGCCGAGTACATGAGTGTGTGTGTGTGTATGTGTGCGCCTGCTAAGGTAAGTTTTTTTTTTGTTTTTAGCCTTTCAGCCTTATTAGCCATGACATGCAAGTGTCACCTGGAAAATGCGGCTTGAAAATGTGGCCAATTTTCTTCTCTTCGAAACACAATTTCAACTTGTACCGGTCGTGTGCAGGTCATGTGAGCGGTTGCCCTCGGTTGTCTGATTTCATGAAGTGTTTTACCCCCACACATCACATACATACATACATACCTTTGTATGTATGTATATACCTAGAAGAAGAGGTTTTTGGGGTGGGGGGAGTGGACACACCTATTTTGCTATTAATACATTTGTATCTGAATTTCTCAGTAATGTGGCAGCAAAGCAAAGCCAATCATAAAATTAAACGCGTTTTATAAATATAACAAATTTAATATAAGTATATTATTCTTTTTTCTCACTCACCGATCTAAGTATATAGTAAGAAAACAACAATAAAAAAAAATTGGTTCAGACGTAAATATATATATTTTTTTTATTTTTTGCTTTGCGTATTTGTTGTACAATATATTTTATTTTAATTTCCTTTTTTTGTTTTTCCTTTTGGTTGTATTTATTCTTCATTTTCCGAGGAACGGAAATTTTTGTTTAAAAGTCGTTAATGTTTATTGAATTTTATAATATGTTTAAAATTATATTGTTTTTATTTTCCATTCCCCCGGGGAAAGAGGAAAATTTTTGCTATGGGGTAATTCGAAAGATTTATTAAAACGTAGTAGACAGACTAGTTGAAACTTCACAAAAAGTATTCATATATTAAATATATTAATCATATATTAATCCTAAATGGATCAAGAATTTATAACGCCCATAAATAAAAAAAAATTTAGTTTGAGGCCTTTTTTATGATACTAGGAACCTATTGAATGATATTGCTTGATCTTTATCAGAATTTCAGGAGAGGAACTATTATTTTTCCTTAGATTAAATAAGTTTTAAATGTTGAATCTCTTAGATAAGATTTTAGACTTAAATGATAATTAAGAGATATTAAAAATCTTTGCTTTTTTTCGTTCTCAATGTTACCCCAGTAAATTACATTGAATTAGTTGAGATAATATAAAAAAAATAATTTTTTAGATACTATACCAGACTTAAATAATGATTAAGTTTATGGATTTTAAAAATCTTGTTTCTTTTAATTCGATTTAACCCCAGTAAATAAAATGTTTGAACCTTGAATTATTTTAGACATTAAATAATTGTATTAATTTATCTTGTAAACATTTGCTTGCTTTTATTTAATTAGTTTGAATCTTTTAGATACTATTTCTATACTTAAATAATTATTAGGTTCATAGATTTAAAAAATCTTGTTTCTTTAATTCGATTTAGTTCCATTAAATTAAATGTTGTGAACCTTGAATTAATTTATATATGGAAATTTAAATTTTATTGTAAAACTTTATTTTGTAAACATTTTCTTTTTGTTTTCGTATTAGTTTGGAAAACATTTTTACAATTTCACATGTAGATGCTTTTGAAAACATTACCACCCAAAAGTTGTAAATAGAATCATATTTCCAAAGAAAAACCAACAAACAACATCGAGAACGTTGTAAATGTTGCAAAGGTAACAAAGCAATTTGTTGACCCAATTTGTTCTCCCACTTTCGGTAAACAATCAATGTTTATTTATAGCCTCGACAAAATGTAGCAATACATACATTTGTAATTATAATTTGTGTACTTTTTTTCTTCTTTTTTTTTTTGCTTCTTCTTGTGCTTTTATTATGGCTGAAAGATTGTCGTAGGTCTGCCAGCTCGAAACGATTTAAAAGCGATTTCATCCTTTTAAGTTAGCTCTCCACCTCCCAAATCGGACCACAACAAAGATCGCTGGCGAATCAATTGTATACATTTCAATTTTGGTTTCTTTATTATTTTTTTGGAGAGAGGGACAAGAGATGGGCGGGTAATGCAGACTATGTGCTTTTGAGGGGAATTTTCAATTTCGCAGACAGCGCGGTCTGGACCAATTTATCATCATCCTCATAATCATCAGCAATCCGGGCTGGTATTGCTCTATGTATATAAAGAGATCAATGTATAAGTAGTATTGTTACAATAATAAAAACTAAGACGCCCGCACGGCTGGCTGCCTCAGCCTCTTCGACCTGGCCTATAGATACAAATACTCTTAAAATTGTATCTATCTCTAGCTGCGTGTGTATCGGTGTCTGAGTGTATGTGCGTTTATGTGGCACGCCGACCGACAACGACTTGCCGATTGACGTCAGCAATGCCCCCAAAGTCGCGCACTCAAACGGGCGTAATGCCAAGTAGTGGCAGGAGGGGGAAAAACGGGGTCCAGTCGGCGATGGGGCGTGAGCACTGCGCCGGGCAAGGGGGTAGAAACGGGCAGCCAGCACAGTCATTTTGGCAGTCAGTCATACAACTTGATGCTGTGTTGCCTTCTCCGACTTGGTCATAGAATTTATACCCTTGTTTTTGCCAGGTATTATGATTTACAGTATTACACTAACCTTGAGTTTCGATTGCTTACAGAATAATAAAATACTGAATAGTTAATGATGAGACAAACTCTACTACTACAAACATGTGCATTCATTTTGTTGCACGGTTGATATTAAAGTGTTCAAAAGTGATTTTAACGTAGCTTTTTACTTAATCGAAGCATACTTTAGGGAGCAATTATTTTGAATAACAAATTTTTACAAGTTAATATTATTTACATTTATAAAAACTATCCTTTCCAAAAATAGTCCATAATACTTATCTGCCGTTTTTGCTTTTGAATAACCATGTACTTGCCTATGAAGGGTATTTTAGATTCGTATATTAAATTCACGTTTTTGGTTTGTTGTCACAAGTATGTGTTTTTCATGCCCCACTGTTGGGTCGATCTTTTGGCGCCTTTGTTGTTGCAATTGCACAAAATTTCCCCCATTTGAACTAGATGGCTGTCCATCTGTTCAGTGTGTCTGTCTGTTTATTTTGACCCACTGTATACACTGTGTAGGATTGCGGCAGCAGCACATAATTTATACGGAAATTTAGCATTTTTCTGGCTTCGTTTAATTTTAGATACTCTTCGAAATTGCATTATTGCCTGGTTGTTGCCTCCCTTTCGCCTGAACCCTTTTTACCCTGCCTCATTTGTTATTAGCTATTTTTGGCCAACAAAGTGAGAATACAGAATTATGATAATAATAATACTGTATAATAATGAAATTGCGAATGGACATAATTTGTATATGAGAAATGCGAGTGAGAAGAAAAAACGGCTAAAGAAAAGTGAAAGTTTGATTTATGAACACACGCAGACTGCTGTGGTTTTTCTATCTCTGTTGATGGTTTTTAATGGTTTATAATTAGTTTTCTTCTCAAGTCTTTTCATATTTGTTTGGGGGGCGCGCACATTTATTAGGGATTTGTAGTTGGCCATTGCCCGCATTCTGGCCTCTAGCCAATCAATTCTGGAACGGAAATAGAAATGGTCACTCAAAAAGAATAAAAAAAATAAATAAGTAGAAGAACAAACCAAAACTTTAGCTTGTTTGCTGTCCTGTACTGCCAACTTGATGTGTGACTTGTTGCTGGTCGAGGGGTTAATTGCCAGCAACGACAAAATCTATGTTTGCCCCATAAGTCTCAACTCAAAGTTTGTGACGCACATGATGGTAATTTAGTGATTTAAGTTTCGTCAATGGAAACATATTCTGTCGAAACAAATAGAATAGATATCCTTTCAAGCAAATTAGCCATTATTATATGTATTATATATTGGTAGAATGGAACAAATCAAAGGAGGGCAAACACTTTTAGCTGATCTGCTAGATTCATTGGCATATTTTTCAAATTATTTATGTCAGCTTACTATCAATCTTAAAGTTAAATTATTAAAGTTTAACAAATATTTTATGAATATAATCAATAATTCAATTTATATTGCCAAAACAACGACTTAGCAGCTCTGCATTTTTATTTGCTTAACAAAATTCAATAATGTTTTCAATGAGCAAATTAATTTCCATAATTTGATGATTAGAGGATGAGTAAAAACCTATAAAACGATACTTTCTGAAGCTTTAATAGAGGACAAATCCTTGTTAAACTGTTGAGCTATCAGTTGTTAAAATGTAATTACAATGCACTGAGAAAAAAGTTGACATGGTCTCAAACCCCCTGCAATACAGAGGGCTCAACTGGTTCTAAAGCAGTCAAAATAATGTTTTTAAAGGCTAATACCCGCAGCTCTTAAAACTCGTTTTAATAATATACACTTTGGCATCATTTGTTTTATGTCCTGAGGCTAAATACTAACTACAGAAAAAGCTATGTAAAAATTGTAAAGATTCTTTAAGATCAGAGAAACACAATTGTCATTAATACAAATTTTAAGAATTCCATGCACTCGATTTGTTATTATTGACCTTTATTTCTGCCCTTAGCAGCAGCTGGTTGGACTCATTTATCTATTTTTTTCATTGATTTATGATTAGATACCCAACAAAGTAACATCTTGTTGTTGTGGCTGTGACTTCATCTGGCAATCAAACAAATTATTATATTTTTTTGGGTTATTCGTTTTTTGTTTTGATTTATAACGAACTTTTGATGTGAACATTTTGCTTTTATGTGGCCATTTGTTGTTTATTCGGTGCGAATTATTAATTTATCAAAATGGCAGAGCAAAACATAGAAAATCGCTTTGGGTCTTACAGCCCTCCCCAGAACACAAAACGAATCGCCCACACCCACGCCCCGAGATCGAGATCGAGACGTCGCCAAATTGTCTGTGACAATGTTAGTACAGAATTTGCGTAGATCGTAGATAAAGGGGCGGTGATAACATATTAAGTTCGTCTACAATATACTTATATATATATATTTATCGAGATCTGAAAGACGTCAGCACTTTCTTAGTCACTGTGATTTTGGAATCATTTATAGACGAATCTGCGTAGTGTTTGTGTGGGGCCTGACGCCTACCTAAGTTTCGATCTAATTTGAAGGCAGCACACAAATTTATTGCTCGCAAAGGCAAGCAGAAATGAAAAACGAGTCTAAAATCATTTGATTTTTCAACCAAATGAGATGAGATTGCTTTAGCTGGAAAATCAGGAACAAACATTTATAGGGAGTGATGCGATTTGATTTTTCATACAAAAATACAATTTTACCCCGAATTGTTTTTGACATGTTTCTTGAACGTTTCACACTCGTATTTCACATATGTCATAGATGGGCATCATTCATGAGGGAGGTGTTTAAAATTAATTCCTGATTACATAGACGAAAACAAAAAATTTGCTGAATATCTCAGGCATCCAAGAAATGCATTAGACAATAATTTATGAGTTGTGGGACATACAAAACACATATATGTATATATTTTAGTAGCTGTGGTTTCTCAGGAACATATGATCGTTTTATGATTTATAGAGAGGACATATAAAATGTAAATTTATTTAAAATTTTAATTGGGTTAAACTGACAAAACATGAAGTCAAGTTCAAAGCAAATATTAAATGGAATTTATAAATAATAATAAAAACATGGAACTACAATTTTAAGAATAGATCATTTTGTATAAAAATTTTTAATATCAACAAAGGAGAAATCTAGAAATTATAAATATATTTTTAGTAGTCGATTCTTATCCACAAATAACTATTTGCTTATACATAGAATATAAATTCTAACCATTAGGTTAATGAACCCGAAATACAAAACAATGCCTTGTAATAGATAAAAACCAGCAATGGTTGGGAGACAAGTTATTAGCAATTAATTATTCTTGAAACTATAAGACTTTTATTCGAAATATGAGAAAGTTTTGTGATATAGATTCCAAATTAATAGATCACGAGACCTATGTACATATGTCTCGTTAGAAAGTAATTTTCATATTTTTTAAAACTTCATTTGAAATTCACAGCACTAACTTGAGTTTTTCTCTTTTTTTATTCCTTGCAGAGAAACGCTCTTTCTCCTTCCGTTTGCGTCGCTCATTTGGCGATGGCGGCAGCACCAATAGCCGCAATAGCAACAATAATAGCAGCACCTGTACCAATCACAACAATCAGAAACGTTGTAGTACTCCTTTAACGCCAACCAGCACTAGTACAGGACGACTGGAGGTTCCTGGAGCTGCCTCGGTTAGTCGTCGCAGCAGCATCTATAAGAAGCCGGACAAGAATGATGGTGGACAAATCCATTTGATTCCGGATGTGGAGCTGCCATTGATGACATTTGCCGATCAGTACAATATAGAAAAGACACTGGCTGAGGGATGTTTTGCCAAAATTTTATTATGCCGTCATCGACCCACCAATACGCTGGTGGCTTTGAAGGCTGTGCATGCCGAACTGACCACTATTAAGGAGTTTCAAAAGGAATTTCATTATAATTATGAGCTATCCCATCATCGTCACATACTGAGCGCATATGCAGTGGCATTTCAGACTAAAGACTATTATGTATTTGCCATGGAGCATGCTCCATATGGAGACTTGGCCACCAATATAGGACCAAATGGTTTACATGAGACGGCTTGTAAATTGATCTCGGAACAATTAAGTTCGGCATTGGGTTTCATGCATTCAAAGAATCTGGTGCATCGCGATCTGAAGATAGAAAATGTTTTAGTTTTCACTCCAGACTTTGCACGTGTTAAGCTTTGCGATTTTGGAGCCACCACCAAGAAGGGTTTGCTTGTCCACAAGGTAAAGC
This sequence comes from Drosophila willistoni, assembly GCF_018902025.1. Taxonomy (NCBI): domain Eukaryota; kingdom Metazoa; phylum Arthropoda; class Insecta; order Diptera; family Drosophilidae; genus Drosophila; species Drosophila willistoni. The sequence continues at coordinate 8,667,977 of NW_025814050.1, forward strand.
ATACTTGGACCAGCTGTGTGCCGCCCGAGCAATTGGAATTGATTAAGAACGAAAGGTTTCAGTGCCTGCCGATAAGTGATTCCTGGCAATTTGGCATTTTATTGTACAACATTTTGACTGGCAATCCACCATGGCAAGCCGCTGATTGGGTCAAGGATCAGGGCTATGCCAATTTTATGAAATACGAGCAACGTAAGACCACTAAAGTGCCGGACAACTTTCGACGTTTCTCTCCGCGCCTAATGCGTTGCTTCCGCAAGTATTTGAGTCATGATCCCGAAGATCGCTGCAAGATTACAGAGGTTACCAAATACATGAAGGATCGTTGGGTTGAGTGCCGCATATCGGCATCCAAATCAGCGACACTCATCTCACCAAATAACCATGATCAGGACTCTTGCATCTATCTTAATCAGCGCGAGGGCAGATTGTCAGGTGATGAGAATAAGTTAAGATTTAAGCGTATGATGTCCAGCTATGGTCTGGATGTACCCATTGATCAGGCGATGGTTAGAAGGCGTGTCTGGGATTGGCTTAAGACATGTGATGCCAATTATGATCCCGATGTTGAAAGTTTGCATGCATTGGATCTAATGCAATAGACTAGCTCCGAGTAGCTACAACAGATATTAGTTGTTTTTTTCGACAATTTTGAGAATTTGTAGATCTATAAGATCATATATTGTATACAAGCATACATATGCTAATTATATGCATTATTTCTAAGATACATGAGAAGGTACTTCTCCAATATAGACGGAAATTTACTAAGTAGTAGAAATTTCTAATGAAAAACATAAAATAAAAATAAAAAACACGTCGACGGATAACTTTCCACTAGTGTTACCTTTTCTAGTCTTCCTCTACAAAAATACAAAAACCTAAAAAAAAAAATACAACAAAAAATCTATAAATAATAGTAGTTTTATATATAGGTACATATATTTCTGTATAATGTGTGATTTACGCGTTACTTATTTAATATAAGATATATACGGGATACAAACTAATGCAATTATCTAGAATTTATTAAACCTAAAATGCATATGCATTATATGACCAATTATTAGTAAACTAAGTCGTGTTGTATTTCTATATTTATAATAGTCTATAATTTATAATCTATATAGTATACATACATACTCTTATCTATTATAACTATATTTAAGACTCTCTATGTGTAGATATCTATATATATATATATATGTGTATTTTACGATTTTGTATATAATCCTAAAAAACCAAAAACACAAACAAAATTTGTATATCTTAATTGTAATTTATGCAAATGAAATAATACATATAGAAACATAAACCGAGTTTATATGACAAAATAACACTTTTATATTGATTTCATTTCACATTTTTCTTGTTTCAGACTAAAAGTTTTTGGATTTCACTTAATACACTTGAGTCTGGTTCATATTAAAGGTAGATAGATGAATGAAAGATAAAATTAGCCATCTACATATATAGCAAGGATATCGTATTCCATAAATTACGAATCAATTTTTTAATTGACATTTTTAAGTCAAATTCGTAAATATGGTTATAATTTATTCAAAAATATTTTTAAATACTGTTCATTCCGTTTGTTAACTTTAGAGTTTGGTTGAATGACTTTTACCAATTGAATGAATGTTTCTAAATTGCTTACCGTAAGTAATTGATTAATTAATTTGTCTTTAATTTCAATTCCTTATGCCCACAAAACATTAAAATACTCTTACAAATGGCTATAATCAATTTGGTAATCAGCATATTCTTAATCTAAATTAATTGAATCAAAGCCGATTTAATATGCAAATTTTGTAATATTATATATTTATCCAAAACAAGACTCTTTGTTTGTAATAGAAAAACAATCAATTCAAATCTTAGTTAAAAATGAATGACCAATTTATAGAAATGTAAATTAATTTGTGAAATATATTTTGAAATGTTTGTAAGATTGAAAGAGTATGTTTAGTTCGATATGGTAAAATAATAATTTCAATTTTTGCATAACAAAATAGTGAAGAAAAAATAAATCAAGTTGTCCAAAACATTATAAAAGTTGTGCAAAATATTGTTTACTTAAAAACGGGGAAGAAAACAGAAAAACGTACTATAAATATTTATTATTTTTATAATTTTAATTATTTATTATTGTTTGGGTCTTTGGATGTACCCACAATCACAGCCCCCCGCTTGCCCGCCCACGTCTGCCAGCAAGTCCAGTCTAATAGTTTTTCAATTTTGTGTTGTGAAGGTTGCTCAGCTCTGGTTGTTGTTGTTGTTGTTGTTGCTATTGTGTATTGTATTGAATGTCAGCGGTCAGGGTCAAAGAAGAAGGGCATGGTGGAGCTATATGCAGGGGTGCAGGCTGATGAATGTGTCGACAGGATGTGACGCTTCCAACCGTAAATCTGTCTCTAATAAACACATACACAAACACAGACGGCCATAGTTACTGACTGAAGGTTGATTAAACAAAAAGGCAGACGAGTCGACGAGCAGGTGAAACAGGTGAGTCGGGTGGGCGGACAATTTGTTTGCATTTGGCTTCTTTCTCTATTTATGTACCTCTACCTGATTCTCAATTAACTCGAATAACTCATGGGCAAATGTTTAAACGTGATTGATTAAGTGAATGGTTCCGTTCGTTAGCCTATAATCAAATTGAAGTTCATTGTCGTTGTAAATCCATTCTGTTTCGCCTTTGTTTATTTTATAATAAAAGATATTAAATACTTAATATTTGTTTTTTTTTTTAATCCCATTTTATATTTTTTTATGGGGGCGCATGTTAACACTTAAAACATTTTTTATTGGACAAAAAGTCAACTAGAGGAAAAGAATAAATAAACTTAATGTCTATAAATAAAAGGCGGGGTAGAGGGGTTGGCCCATGTGATTAAAAATTAATCAAATATTTGTGGGCCACGCGCTTCGGAGCCATGATCTAGTTGCAGTTTCTGTTTTTTTGCTAATTTAATTTTGAGTTCAAAGCTAGATGCGGCATAGATTTTGTTATTGCTTGTGTTGTTGATCAATAAATATACATTTTATCCCGTTTAATTAGCTGCCATTGGTGTAAAACTGTCTGTGGAAGCAAAACGATGTTGTGCCGCGCGCATAAATTTATCCAAATCGCACGAAAATAGCGTGAATAGGTTTTTTACGATCCCCTGTCAAGAGATCTTGTCCCGTCGGCAAATTTTCAATGTCTAGCATTTGTGTTTGTTGTTGTTGTTGTTGTTGCTACTCTCTGCTCGTATGGCTGATTTTCTTGTTCTGGCCGATTGTCGCGGCATGGGGCATAATTTATGACCCGCATTTGCCATTTTGGCAATATCGAAAGCAGCCAAGATGACGAACTAGACGACGAGAACACCGCTGGGGACAGTGATGCAGAACAGAAGCAGAATCTCAAGCAGTGGGATCCTCATGGAATTACGACTCGCCAAGTGTCATGCGAAATGCACAAAAGTATGCTATGAATTTTGTGTATGCATACGAAGATTTATCGCACAGCCGATTGTCATGTAAAAAGCAATCATTCTAGTTGACCATTAAAAATTGTTTACACAATAAATTATACTCTGCCTAAAAAGGGAACATAAATGTTTTTTAAGCACTTCTTAAATTGTCGCACAGTTCAAAAATAAATAATGACAAATCTTAAATTGGATTGGCGTAGTTTTAAATACGTCAACTGTGAATTTTGTTCATAGATGGAATCATTTCTAATTTAATAATATTATTTGATATGATATGATGGTAAATTTATCCTATCTGTATGTAGATAAGATTCTTGTTAATGTCTTTAATATGCCTGAAGTGGCATAGAAACTATTCGTGGATTTACCTGCATCATTAAAGCTGCAAAAAAATTCGTCTTAGTAAGAAATTTTTGTATTAAGCCCACTTTAGATATATCTATATCCCATCTAAATTCAGGATTATTTATTTAAAATGTCACTTCTACGCTTCCTAAAAAAGTAAAGCACATAGCAAGGATATAAAATAAAGCTATAGTTAAGAGCTATGTTATAAAACTATTTAAAAAAGCACCGAGTTTTAACATTTTTTTACTTTGAATGAATGAATGAATTTGTATGAATACCTGTATTGACATGACAGAAATGCCCATGATCATTTTTCTCTGTAGTAAATCGGAAGTTAGCAGAAAAAGTTGGCCTTATTTGCACAACTTATTTGAAAACATTCTCCGTAAATATAAATAAACTGTAAGCATAGTAGCAGGCCTTTGAATATTTTTCCACTTTTGATAATATCAATAGCTGTGACTTTTTTAGATCATAAGAATCGGTAATGAGTAAGTAATAAATACATCATCTTTGATAGCAATAATATATGTTTCTAGTTACAGGTGTGGGGCTAATTATATGTATATTTATTTGGAAAATAATTAAGAATATTTTATAAAGAAAAATCAATAGAGCTTAAACGACTTTCAGCCGAAGAGCATCCACATATGGCTGCTAGACACCTCTATTTATAAATTAAGTAAGCCATCTATGCGACTAGGGTATACCATGCAACATGTCAATGTCATACACAATAACCAAAATTTATACGAACAAATTCATATTTCATAATAAAGACACCAGGTAAAGATAACAATTCAGAGGAAAAGAATAAGAGAGATTACTTGTAGAAACTCAACAACTATTGCATGAATTCAAACAACCATAGATTTACTTTGAAAAACAAATGAAAACGGATGAAAACAAATTGAAGTTGATGTCTGAAGATAGACAAGCAGATTAGTATTTAATTTGAGGTAGACGGTGCCACGATTTTGTTCTAAATCATACCTGCATAACTCTGCAAAATCTTACCTTATGTTTTATATCTGCAAAAATATTAAAATACATTTTTCTTACCGACATTTATTTCGAAGCGACATCTGGAGTGTATTGCTAGCAATGTAAATGCCAAATGATAATCGGATTCTCACACATTCACATTTATTTTTCGGGGGGATGCACTTTCAGCCCACGTGTTATTGCATTTTTGTGGTATTTGCATGAAATTATTTGGGCAGCTGCTTAGTAACTAAACAAAATTTATTATAGGTTTAGGTCTGTTTGGTTTACAAATAAAAATCTAATTTGTATGTATGTGCAATCTAATGTCTAATGTATGTATGTATGTATGTGTGTGTATTTAACATATATAAAAAAATGTCTATAAAAATGTTTGCCATAAATCATAAAAAAATTATGAAAAATTGCAACAGTCGAACGGGCGGTCGGTGGCGTTATCCTTCCCAGCTACATCATTCCCCATCATCTTCATCATTTTAACCACATCAGGCCGATTTTAATGGTATATGCTGTTTGATTACCTATAAGTAGAGGCCAGATCGAAAGATGGGTGAGAAACGTTTATAAACACACTTTTTTTTCTCCTTGATTTGTTTTTGTAGTCGAATTTGCAATCTGCCAAATTGTTTACAATTAAATAATAATAAAACGAATATCAATTAAGACGCGTGTGAAATACGTCAGTTCGATATCTAAATTTAGTTCGCAGATATAGACGCTTGTTTTTGTTTGGCTTTACGACGTGGGCGTAGACTGAATCATTGGGTCAGCCGCAGGAAGCGCGTTTTTCCGCGTAACCGATTCAATAAACGCCGCAAAATGTAAAACTAAACAATCCAAAAATCAGAAGCATATAAAAGGAAATCAATAAAATCCAAGATTAATGAGAATGAAACTAAAAGGCGAACCCACCTCACTGCACATATTCTTATAGATCTCATCAGTATCCCAGGGGCCACGTTCTGGCAGGGCAATGCCTCGTCGGCGCAGCTCTTGAACACAATCGGTTAGATCAAAAATGGGCAAAGGATCGATGCCAGCTTTCGCCACTTTGCCAGCCAAATACTCTACGTAGTGTGTTCTAAAAATTGACAAAGATTAATTGCTTAGTTGTCTCTCTTGCAGAGGTAACTTTTCCCCTCATACATACCGACACATGCCCGCATGTTTATCCGGTACTTCGCTATTACAGACTGTATCCACTAGACCCTGAGGAGTCTCTTTTTGTAATGGTATGGGACACTTGGCCGATGCTCTAGCCTTTCTAGAACTGCTCGGCTCATTCTTTACATCTTCTTTGGCTTCTGTATCGAATTTAACCTTTTGTTCTTTGAGCAAGAATTGTAATTGCAGGGGAATTTTGTCGCGCAGGTAAAACAAACAGTTCCGCGGATGATGGGCATGAAGACCCAATTTGGCACAATACGGTGAGATATTACATTTGGCGCCCATCATAAAGGGTCTGGCACAGCCGTAACAGAATTCAAATTTGCACTGAGTGCAAGTGAAATGCATGCAACCGCCCCTGGAAGAATACGAGTAAGGAATAGAGCAATGTAAGTCAACAAATCAATCCAAACGTTTAAATGATCTTTACCTTGCAAGTGAGTATCGAAATTTGCACTTGGGACAATCGATACCATTCTGAGCCAAGTGTTCCTGCACACCCTGTGCCTGCAGTTCGGGATCATTCTCTCGGTGCCACTCCAAATATGCCTCACAGGTGCTACCCTCATGCTGTCGCTCCCAGGGCTTACGACACTGGGCACAGGTAACTGATCCACAATCTGGACATATCAAACGCTTCTGCTTGGGTCGCGCAAAGAAGCCCGACGAACATTGAATACACCACTTAAAATTGGGATCTTGTAGGAGAGAGCGATCTCTCAGTTTGCGCTGAAACAATTCATGGACATCATTGTCCAAGATACTCTTGAGAAAGATGTCCAAATTGGAAAAATACTCGAGGTGCTCATCCTCATGTTCCACTTCGTTACTAAGTTCTGGTAACTTGCAGAATGGGCAATTGCAATCATTGATAGAGCGATCGGTGATCTGTAAAGATTGGGAGTGCAGGAGAACTATAGAAACTCGGAACGCAAGTAATGTATTTCAGTTGAACCAACCTGCACTGTGAAATAAGTTTTGGCGCATTGTTTACAGCATTTGTGGGTGCACTTTAGCATGGATACAATTTGATTCATTGGATAGGTATTCATACACAATTCACAATCCTGCTGCAGCATGGCAATCGCTTGGTCCAAGTCGGAACATTCTTTGGCTGCCCATAAGGCAACATCTTCTTGGAATTTCATATTGACCAAAGTGGCAGCGATTTGAGCTTCTGCCAAATTGGAAACCTTCTCCATTTCCACATATTTTCTGGCCAAAACCTGCAAGATAAATAAAAAAAGGATAGTTAATAAAGCACATCAGATAACTGAAGGGGCAAAAATTCTGTTGTAGAGTACCCACCGCTGGTTCCTCTATAACTGGCTCTTGAAGGCTGGCATATGCCCGAAATACAGGCATACTGAGTTTACGCTTAAGCAACTCTGCCCTCAAAGGTTCAGCAGCGTCTTCGTGATCTTCTTCCTCGGTGGCTGAGGTCTCGTAATCATCATCAGAGAAACATGTCTCGTGGTATTTCTTTTTGGGAATACGGGGCTGAGAACGAGGTTTAAGCAAGGCCGCTGCTGCAGCTGCACCACTTGTTGAGGGACCATCTTGTTGGGACTGCGTGTTAAAACGACTGATGGCCTCTGTGATGGACTTCTTTGCTGCTGGGCTGCTTCTCAGAGGAACACGACTGGATAATGCGACTGGTACCGCGGTACTCTTAATACTTTGCTGCTTTTGGAGATACTCCTGCTGCATACGCTTCACCGAGGATATACCCATGGGAGCCGAAAAGGACTTGGAACGCAGCGGTAGTTTTCTGTTTGTGGTGTTGGGTGTCTCATTTGTAGTGGGTTTGGGTATCTTACTTATCGAGGACTTGCCAGTCTTGGGTGTAATTGTACTGGGACTTTGAGTGGAGGTGCTGGCTACTGGTTCTGTAGTGAGTGTCTTCTGTTTGCTGCTTGTTTTTGTTGGAGAAGAGGCTTTTACCTTTTTGGGCTCTTCCAATACTGTTTCGACTGGCAGTTCCATCGGTCGGGACTCGGAATCAATTATGGGTGGTGCTGGGGTAAGGGGTAGGGGAGTGGGTACTTCGACTGGATCTTCTGTCTCTACATCCATGACATCTTCAACAGCAATTGCCTCTGTTGAGCTTTCGGGAACGTCTGCAACAACTGAATGTGTTTCAGCTTGTATTACCCCAACATCCGGGATGACAGCAGTTTCAGTTGATTCGTTTGCTTCACTTCCTGTTAAAGAAATGATTTCATTTGTTGCATTTGTATCACTTGCAATTGGTTGATTGGCGAGAGTGACAGATGAGCTAGTCATGACTGTTTCGGGATTCTGTGTTGCTGTGTGCTCTTCTTCGTTCTCTTCATCTTCTTCGATAATGTCCTCAATTTCAGTGCCTTCTGCTTCATCACCTGTGGAGGCATCCTCAATATACGACGTTCTCTCATCCTCGTCCATCTCACCCTCTTCTTCCTCCTCCTCTTCCCCTTCACTGTCATACCACTCCATGTCATCGGAGTATTCGTCGGAATATTCATCTTCATCGGTCGACTCGAAGTCATCCATGCTAATTTCATCACGCATTTGTTTGATCAAACGCTGAGTGTCTTCTACGAGTTCACTAAGATTCTGCTTGGAAGGATCTCCAGATGGTATGAACTCTTTAAGTTGAACCACTTTAGGCGATTCCGATTGACTTGAGTGGGAGTCAACGGATGCACTGCTTGTGGACTTGGGTATAATCGATTCCAGGGCAGAATCTTCTGCTGGAAGTGGAGATTGTGATTGAACTACTTCAATTCTCTGCTCATCACTATCTAAACTATAAAGTTCGGCATCTTCGCCACTAAATTCTGCAGCATCTTCAAAGATTTCCTCTGACTCAACAGGACTTATAACAACATCAGTTTCTGTTGTAGTCGAAGATGGCTCCTCTTCTGTTTTAGTAACCCCATCGCTCTCCAGTTCATCCGCTTCTGTGGATACTAGATTCTCGGTCCTGCTTTCACTACGTAGACTGTTAGTACTTAAAGTTCTCACAGGTATTTTAGAGAATCGTTTAGGGCTGCGTTTATTCTCCGCTGTGATCTTGTTTGTGGCAGGTTCGATTGCGTTTGTAACTTCTTCTTTTGATGCTTCGGGTACAATCGTATTAGATTCTTTTGCATCAACTGGGGCATTAAGTTCTTCAATTATTTCAATTTGTTCATCATTCTCAAGTGTTCCCGTTTGTTCTAAGGAGCTAGTATTTAAGGCATTATTGTTTGTAGCTTCTACAATAAATTGTTCATCATTCTCAAGAGTTTCCGTTTGTTCTACAGAGCTATTATTAAAGGCTTCATCATTTGAAGGCTCTACACCCATTGGTTCATCATTCTCAAAAGGTTCTCTTTGTTCTAAAGATGTAGAATTCAAGGCTTTATTATTTGTAGTTTCTACAACAAATTGTTCATCATTCCGAGGAGTTTCCGTTTGTTCTACAGAGATATTATTTGTACTATTATTTGTAGTTTCTTCAACAATTGGTTCATCATTGGTTCCAAGAATTTCCGGCTGTTCTAAGAGGTTAGTACTGGAGCCTAAATTATTTGATGATTGTTCAATAATCGCTTCATTCTCCACAGTCTTAAGGGGTTCTGTTATAGACTCAGTCTTCTCAACGATTTGAATTTTAGATTTTTCAGCCTCAGCTGTTTCTAAAGTCAATTGTATATTGAATTTACTTTGTTCATCAGATGTGTCAACTTCAACCGCAACTGGTTCATGTGCAAGTTCGTCAATTTTGGATTCTATAACCTGTTCCTTAGAGATATCTTCAATTGGATTCGAAGAGGGTTCTGCGACAACTTTACTTGCAGAAACTGCAGGTTCAGCTAAATTGTTATCGTTGTTTAATGTGGCCACTGAAGTTGAATCTTTTGTATCTATTGCAGTCTCAACTTCTTTGGGGAGTTTTACGCGATTTGTGGGCTTTTGACTATGATCACGTGTTCTTCCTTTTTTGGGTAACTGTGATCGTTTATTTCTCCTAACAGCTTCTCTACTTGTGCTTGGTTTCTCGTCCAAAACTTCAACTGGTGGTTGTTCGGTAGTTTCTTGTGCAATTCTCTCTACAGGCTCAGTTGGCAGAATCTGCTTAATTTCTTTAGTGGTAGTCTCAGCGACTTCATTTGTGTTTTTTACGGTCGATTCCAATTTGCTTTCTGATTCAGCGGTAATCTTCTCTATGTCTTTTTTAATGTCCGTCTTTGTGGTCTGCCCTAATGTCTCACTAGAAGTTGCCTTTTCAGTTGTTGTTGGTAAGACCTTACTGGTCAATATTTCACTAGAAGACGCTGTTTCCGTGGTTGTTGGTATGATTTTATTAGTCACTTCATTATTGGCTGAATTTTCCGATTTAGTTAACTTTATTTTTTCTTCTGCAACTTTATCCAAGTTGATTGTTTCCTGTTCTCTTTCTACATTGGTAGATTTAATCAAAGGATCTGTAGTTTCTTGATTTTGAATTATTTGTTGATCACTTTCAGCACTAATTGGGTGTTCATTCTGTGGGATAGTTTCTTGGGAAATACTTTCTTTAACTGCTTCGACAATTTTTGCTTTGGGAGCCGTGAAGCTCTTGTAAACAACACGTTCAGCATGCTTTAAATCAAATGGTTCCCATTCAGATTCGTGCCACTTTTCGTTACCACGATCGAATTCCAATTTAAAGTTTGCTATTTCAGTGGCGTAAATAAAGTTAATTGGCACTTCTTCTTTAATATTTGCCTCTTTCAAGTTTGGCTTGATGACCTCTTCCATTATATATACTTCTGGATCGACTGCTGGAGTGCTAATGACTTCTGGTTCAGGCTGGGGTTCGGGTTCTTTCAGAGGGGAGGGTTCCTTGAGCTCCTGTTCAACTTGTTGCACCAAATTGGGTACAATATCTTGTATGTGTTGCCACACAAAGTTTTTTACATCCTCTGTCGACTTGTCGTCAATTACAGCAGATATTCTGGATGCACTTATAGGACTTTTGGTGAGAATACGCATGACCTCCGGATCAGTTTCGTAATCCTGATCTGGTTTACCTTTGAATGTTTCCAACATAGTCTCAATCGAACGCAAAACCTCTTGATTCTGTTTGGCCTGATTCTGCTCCATATTACCAATTAGAATCTCAAGATTTTTCAAAGTACTATCCTCCAATTGATAGGGACTTGGTGTGGCATAAGAAGACTTTGAAGGACTGGAATTGTCGTCAAATGGATGATTGGCAAAGGCGGGACCAGGACTAGGACTTTCGCCAGCTCCATGTGGCATTTGCAAGCAATCCAAAGCGTGAGTGTTGAGAAAATCATGAATATCTGGGGGTGGGGCGAAAAAGAGATACAAAAGATACAAAATGATTTATGATTGGACGAACTACAAACTAACCCGATTTCATATCTATGGCTGGAACACTCTCGTTCTCCACGCCATTTGGTGAGCCCCAGATGCGCATTAGAAATGGTTTAAGCTGTGTACGATTCAATTCCAAAAGAGCCTGCTCCACATTACCTTGATGTGCTGTTAGAGCATTCACAATGTCGTCCCGCAGAAAGTTACCCTTCGCTGCGAGTCTGCGATACTTTTGCTGCCTCTGTTGTATGCAATCCGCTACAGCCTGCCAGACATTTCCACTGGAACATCTCAGGGCTTCGCGTGCTTCATTTTGTGATATGCTTCCTATGGTATTTTCACCTCTCTCCTGACCATATTTAGTTGACAGACTCTGCACTGTTTGGATCAACTTGTGCCAATTCTCTCTGAGCCACTGAATCGGATGTGTATCGGGTGCACAATACTTGAGAGCTGCTTCCAATTCCTCTACCGTAAACTTATACAGCTCAAGCTCTTTTAGAATGATATGCATTTCTGTTTCCGGATCTCGAGCTGGTTCATGTTTGAGATTAAATGACGGTTCCACAGGCATATCGAAGGGTGAAGAAGTTTGCTAAAATTTATATTAAAAATAAATCATCCGTGAACAATTGTTTTGATTTTCACTTACATGCTGAAGCAACCTCAAATCGTTAATGAAATTTGGCCGTCTAGTCACTTGACCGGAATTGCCGTAGTAGTCCATGCCGAAGCCTTCATTGGCATATCTCAAATCGTTGGCACTGCGATAGCGTTCATGCTCCTGTGGCAATTGTGAATTACTGCGATAATGAGGACGTCGCTCCATTTTTCCTGGAGATTCCCGTACAACTGTGGCATTGCTTACAGTTGGGCTCTCCACTTGTGGGCTAAGAGGTAGAGCCTCATAGGTCTGTAAGTCAATTCGATTAGATGAGAAATAATCTATCGTTTTTAATTTAAGTATACTTGTGTCGATATGCTTTGAGGTGGTGGCGAGGTGCCCATTTCGCGGGATGTGTCCACAATTGGTTTCTCAACTGGTATCTCTCTAGGTGGGGTGCCACCACAACTAGTAGACACTTTTTGGGCCTTTTTTAAAACCTGTTCGGCCTGGGCTTGAATGCTCTCATCTAGTGTATTCCAAATATTCTCAACGGATTCTGTTGAGGAAAGGCGAGGAAGGAGAAGGAGAACCCGTGATTAAATAGAAAAACAAACTCAGCGTTTTTTGTTTCTTCTTTTTTTTCTTGTTAGGGATATGTTTATGTATTTCGGTATTTGGTTTTGTTTCATAAATGCGTTAATAATAAAAGATTACAAATGAGTAGTAATCGGGTTGGTGTAATATATGCTATATTTTAGTCACGTACTTCTGAGTTATCGAGTACTAGGCCTTGGTACCCTCAAAAAATGAGATTCTCTTTTGTATCCTACCTTTATGCAGGAACCCCTTGGCCAAAGAGTTATCGCTTTCATTTTCCGATGAAGTTTTCAGTGTTGGCTTTGGTGGAGACGAGAGTTTTTTTGCTGTACTGGTTGATGCAGTTGCAGTTGATGTCGTGGCACTGGACTTTGTCTTTGCCGGGCTAGCAATTTTCTCTGTGGGCTTCTGTGAGGATTTAATGGAGGGTTTTCTCACTACATTTGTCTGTGGTTGCTGTTTTTGATTAACAATTTCTTTGGGCTTAGGTATTTCTACATGAGGCACGGGCTTGGATTCTGTTTTAACTGCGTTTTTTGTAGGCTGTGGCGGCTTAGAGGGCGTCTTGCAGCATATGGAACAAATTTTAATATTTGGTTCGTTGACAAAAGTACAAAATTCACATTCCCATTCATGATCTGGCGTAGAAGGTGGTGGACCTAGTTCATCGGCCTCAGCATCAGCTTCAATATTATCTGGTTGGCTGGGCTGTGCCTGCTCTGGCTCACTCTCTGTGGCGGTAACCTCCTCCACAATCTCTTCATATTCCGAGGCGCTTTCTTCTTTGGCAGCTGCGTGTGGTGCAACTTTTTGCACTACGGCAGCTGCTTGGGTGTTTTCATCTTTCATTTCTGGCTTGTGTTTGTGCTGGGAGGCCTTTTTGGCCTTGTGCTGATCGGCTTCTTGTAGTTTCTGTTGAATTTTAGCCTGGACCAGAGCTCGTGCCCCGGATCCCTCTGATTCAAGATCCGAATAGATGCGGCTTGTTTTTGGTGGGTCTACTTGAGATCTCTTTAAGGTTTCATTACCTTCTCCCAGTTCGTCTGTTGAGTCCCGGCGTTCAGGTAGCCATTCACTCTGTACAGACTTTGCTATAGAACCACGTCGTTCGCGAACTTTTGGCTGATGATGTCGATTGCCATCAATGTCATCATTATGATTAATTAGCTGTGAGGCACTGGATAAACGTCTTTGTCGCTGTTGATGATGGTGCGGAGGTTGCTGCTGATGATGATGATGGTGGGAACGTGAAGCACTTGTCATTCCCGAACGATTTGAAACCAATGAGCGACGATCATCCTGATCGGAATCTTCATCATCGGTTAGTTCATCATCCACATAACTGCTGCGTTTGCGTCGCATGGAAAGGGATTTGCGACTCGGTGTGGGAGAAGCTGCATAACGAGGCCTAGAAGAGGCACGTGGCGGTGGCATACCCATGACACCTATGGAAAATAAGTTTAGATTAGTAATTACATATGTATATCTATATTTTATAGATAGCCTACCTGGATGCATAAGAGGATAGCCAGGACCTGGGTACATATTTGGCATCATACCTCTTTGTGTCATGAAAACGGGCGGAGGATGTGGATAGTGAGAGGGATGTTGTTGATTTAAATAGCCAGGACCCACATTTAAGGACAGATTCGAGTGATTGAACTGCTGTTGTGATCCGAATTGAGACCAATCATCGGGATGCTGCATCTGACGATTCTGTTGTTGATGCTGACAACCAGCACAATTTAACTGGGCCATCGATTGTGCCTGTAATTACATGCCATTAGATTATAATGGTTATTAACTTTAGCTAATGTAATTTATGTACCTGTTGCATTCGCTGATTGGCCAACCAGGCGGCACTGTTTGCACCATTTTGTGGTGTTTCCTGGAGTGGACGTCGATTTGTTGTGTTCAAATTAAAGACTGAAGTGCTCATCTGACGACGCTGATTGCCAGCTGCCTGTCGTTGTTGTAGTAACATTTGTTGTTGTAGGGAATTGTGAAAATTGTGATGAGAATCATCCGATAGATCAAAATGTGATGAATTCAAACCAGATGACATGCTGCCAGAACGAAAATGCGAGGGCGATGGTGAAATGTTTGACCAATGCTCAAAGTTGACGCCATTAAACAAGTTCTGTGAGAGGGAATGAACAAACAGAGAGAGAGAGAGAAAGAGAGAGACAGGATAGACGAGACGATACATAAACAAATTACCCAGAAAAAGGAAAATATAAGATAATAATCAATTTTAAATACGATCATTTCAGAAAACTTTCCAATTACCAAAGTTATCAACCGATCGAACCTAAAATCGATTCTTGTTTTTTCTTCGTTTTTCAGAGTTATATGACAATGAAGACAGACATTAAATGTGGGGAAAAGAGGCCATAGATACATTTACACTCTACAATTGATGATTGCAAGATCCTACCTGTTCGCTGGCTCTTAGATCCTGTTGAGCCTTTTGCTGGCGATATCGCTGCTGAAGTATGGCCATGCGATCCAGCGTGGCGCTAGCCTTTGTCTTGATCTTCTCCAGCTGCACGGATGGCGGTCGTTGTATGGTATCGAATACAGATTTCGGTGTCTCTGATCTTGAGGAGCCGCCACCTTCACTCATTGGTGTTCTGGGAGGATCGGGCAGAGGGCGATTGTTCATTGTTGAAGACGAGGAATGAGGAGGAAGCGGAGGTTGAACCCCACCACGCCAGGCGCTAGTTGACCTATGCGACGGAGTCGGCGAGGGCGGTGGTAGCATCTGTAAATCGTTTAGTTGAAACAAGAGTTTGTCTTTCTTTTTCTTTTCTTTTTTTTTTTGGGTTGGCAGCTTAAAGGACTGTTTTGTTCTTGGTGTTTTATTCAAGCATACAGATATCTAATTTGATTTTACAAACTTGGTACTAAATGGTAAGTGATAACGGCGATTTTGGAACAGTACAGAGTTTGTATTTAAGTTTGTTTTCATTCATTTTTTTTTTATTTTGTTTATTTATTTTATTTTGTTTGGCTTAAGAAATCGTGCAGTGGCGTACCTGATCCTTGCGGCCAAGAAATGGTGTGAGTAAACCACGTTTACTGCGTCGCGGAGGGGCTACAGGTGGAGTGGGTCCACCTTGTACTTTTGGCGGTATCGGTGGAGTGGCCTGCTGAACGGCCTGTTAGTTGGTTGAAGGAAATAAAGAATTATTCATCTTAATTTTGCAGGAGATGAAAGTCACTTACCTTACGGATATGTTGCTTACGCTTGGGATGCTTGTGGAACATGTCATCACATGAGGCACAAAATATTTGTCCAGCACACTCCTCACAGGTTACCCAAGGATTCTGAGAGCCGCACAATGTGCATTTCAATTTGTTGTCTATTTAAAAAACAAATATATATGCATTTTATTTATCGATTTTAAAGCTTAAATTCTCTACCAATTTTAAATCATTTTTTCTTTCATAATTTTGCAATTTCTATGCATTCGCACTCACCTGGCGTTTTGGTTCTAACTATTGTTGTTTTCATTGGTTCATTGGAATATTGCTGTTGATTTGAAAACTCAATTACTTCATAATCTGGCTCTGGTGTGTCCTTTGACTTTGGTGGTAGTGCTGGGGCCTTTGGTAAAATGGTTCCATTGCTGCCATTTTGAGCATTTGGGGGAAGTGGCGGTGGTTTTGGTCCAATGCGCTGACTGGCTTCGGTCTGGAATAGAATTTTTATTGTTGATAAATTTTAATAGAATTTTTGATTCTATTGTTGTTGCTAATGCCATGCCTGTATGTATCTATACTCACCACCCATGATGGCATTGTGCGAACATTCTTATTGAGCAATTGTTGTGTCGTCATTGTTTGTCGTCGTTGTTTTTGGCTTCTCGCTTGATCTGTTTATATGTATATCTAAGGGATTATGTAAAGAGAACGCACAGGGAAATATAATTCGTTTCTTAATTTAAGCAAATGTTTAAATTTTCTATATTATGAGCCAAGGCATAAAAGCATTAACAATTTTTATTGTTTCTATTTGATATTCAGTGAGTGTATGTGTGTGTATGTGTGGTTGTATTATTTATCGCACTATATTACATATGGGCTAAAACTTCAAAAGGCTTCATATTCAATTAAGCCAACTGCCAAGAAATGCATTTGCCCGTTGATTTTTTTTCTAATTTTTCTATATGATTTTTTTTTTTTTGATATTTTTAGCATGCTCACCAAAATATTTAGCAC
Source organism: Drosophila willistoni (assembly GCF_018902025.1). Taxonomy (NCBI): domain Eukaryota; kingdom Metazoa; phylum Arthropoda; class Insecta; order Diptera; family Drosophilidae; genus Drosophila; species Drosophila willistoni. The sequence continues at coordinate 8,684,759 of NW_025814050.1, forward strand.
ACGTTTCGAGATAAAACTGCAATTCGGTCTTCTACATGCAGAGCGAAAACTCAACTAAGCAAACTAAATGGCAGCCAGAGTTCTATATCCTCTAAATATAGGCTAAAACATCGGAATATCGAGCAAACGAGGGAAACAACAAACAAGTCTTTGGCACAAACTGCGCATAGCATTATTTATTATTTATGAAAAGATGCAAAGATACGAAAAGGAAATTATTCTAGTGACTCAATTAGCGCAAGCTGTCAACGCGACCCGACTAGAGAATGCAAAAAGGTGTTTTGCTGACTCGAAGAGAAACAGAGAGACAAGAATAAGTGGCAAAATAGAAGAGAAATGAGAATTTTGCTAAAAATTTAAGAATTTGCCATATTAGATGCAAAGAGATTTGAGCTAAATGAGTAACAAGAAAACTAACGAAATCGAGAGTAGAAAATTATTGTATATATATTGGGAATTCTGTAAAATTTGAGAGAGTAGGAGAGAAGCGCTCTATATATTGAGAGCATCTGACAGATACAATGTGTAATAAGGCAGAATGTTGAAACGATAAACTAATCAAACAGTTTGATAGATACATTATTCTTGATTGACAGTAAAATTAAACAAATCATGAAATAATAATTATTGCAATTTATGTTCAAATTTATTTGAGAAAACCTATTTTCCTTTTAACTTAATGGTTATATCTTATAATTAAGAACCTTCAACTATAATTTTTCATTATTATATTCCAAATGGACCATAAATTTTTATTTATGGTTCCTGATCAGAGCTAATCTATACATACTTTAAAATTCTTTTTTCAGATTAAGAGACTCATTAATTATATATGTAAGAAAAATCTTCGTATTGGAAAATTGCTTTAATTAGGAAACATAAATTTAAATCAAATGGAACTCATTTAGGTTTTCTGAAGTTTTGATTATAATTAATCTTACCAAGTCAGCAAATTTACGAGATTGTATGTAAGATAATAATATTATAATTAATTTGTATTGCTTCTCTTTTAACATTAAAAGTATTTACTGTTAAAACATGTATTTATTTTAGTTTCTTTAAATTTTCTTTTTTAAAATGTATGACCAGTTTGATAAACTTAAACTTCTTAACTAAAAAATTTGTTTAAAATTATTGAAAACCTTTCAAACTAATGAAAATTCTCATCCAAATTGAAGCACTTAAAAAATATATAAATGTTGATTGAAATTAAAAAAATATATTTATCTCTAATTGTTGCCATTTACAAAACTGGCAAATTGTTGACTTTATTCCACGATTTCTAATATTTTACAAATTTGAGTTTCAGTTGTTACTCACTGCGTATACGCAATTTTTGTAACTTTGCTCTCTTTGAATTATTTTTAAACACATTTCAGCTTGTCCATAGGACTTTTATTTCCAGTTCGAAAATGTGTCACAGCCGACAAAAAAAAAACAACAAAATAAAGAAAAAACCAAAATATTTATGAAAGCCGCATGCAGTCGATTTCGGGGAGTGGCAGCTGCATCACTTTGCCGCCCACCACCCTGCGACATCTTCAAGTGGCTGCCTGCCCTGGGAAGCAGCTAACGCAAGACACGGACACACACAGACATCGAATATTTATTTTTATATAAACTATTTTTAAACATTTTCTTTTGGCTTGCCTTCTTGTTTAATTGCCTATATTTGCGTTTATTGAAACTTTTTTCCGCAAAAAATCAACGGGCCAAAGAAAAATGATGTTATAGGTTTGAATAATCTTTTGACTATTTGTATTGTGTGAAAATTCCTTGAACTTCTCATCAAGGGGTGGCATTTGGGGTATTGTTTAAAATTTTGCGTTTAATTTTAGTTGAGCGTTTTCTATAAATAGCACACACACACACACAGATACGCACACACTTTAAATTAGATTTATTTATGCATATTTCAGGCATTTGTTTATTGAACTTATTATTTTTCTATCAAATTTGTTTCTTTCTTTTGATTTTTGTATAGAAGATCACTTACATAATTCGATTTGACTTCACACGCCTTGCCGCACTCAAAATTTCGCCACTGCCAGCTGGTAGAAGATGCATATATATATATATATCTATAGATATATGTATAATCTATATGTCTAGCCCGCACGACATGAAATATTGCGTATTTTGCTACGGTCTCGTTCGGCGATCGTCTACTAACAAACTAAATACACAAAACTTTTACTACAAGTCCCCAAGAAGCCAGAAATCAAGAATTGTTGCTTATGTCCCCGTTGTCTGCGTGTTGCCAGAGTAGGAAGAAGTCAACGCAGAAATTTCATTCTCATTCTGTGGCTTTTTATTACCCTGTGATCGTTCGTTCGAATGAGGCATATTTGACACAACAAAATGATTTCGACTTGAACAAGTGTTAACAAGAAAGAAACTTTGCTATCACTATTTAACGAAGTTCAATATACAATTAGTTTTCATTCCAGGGTACTTTAATGTCGACAATCCATTTTAAAGACAAACGTCTTTCAGTTTTTTTTTTGCTTTATACTAAATTTATCTTTGGGAATCGCCACCGATGCCACCGCGTGTGTAACATTATTTTATCTATTTTTTTCTTTTTCTAATTTTCATTTTTGTTGTTAAACATTTTGCGAGAAACGCCGAGTCTAAATAATTTATAGGCTGTTTGTTTTTTTTTTTTTGCTTTTTTGTTTTTAATTTCTTCCTGCATCTTGCCTTTTCTTTTCTTTCTTTCCTCTTTAGCTCAATATTCTTTTGAATGAAAACGTTTCGTAAAGAAAATAATATTAAGTAAATAAAGATTCTGATTTATATTTGTATAGTAATTTAAAAATTGTTATTTATTAAATGGACAGTGTAAATGAACCCAAACTGTTAATTTTAATAAAATTTGTATTCCTTTATTGCTAATACTGCTTCTACTTTTAAAAATATATATTTTGATCGTCAACAATTAATTGGATTTTTTTTGAACCAATGTAAGAAAAATATTAAAATTGTAATGGTGTAAAAATATTTTGACAAAAAATGACTATACAAACTTTATATAATGCATTTAAATTGCCTTCTTTTAAGTGCTTTTACCATAATTATTTACCATATGTTTTATCGCCGTAATCTGGTTTTCCCTAAATAACCCAATTTTGGATACCAGAAACTAATAGAAAAAGTAGCTGAACAATTATTGATATTTTGTGTGTACTTGTCATAAAGTAAAAGTGATAATATTTATTATTTTTTAAACGTTTACTTAACGTTTTCAATGTTTAAAATACTATACAATACAGCACTAGCTGCCAAGGTTTTCAGCTCATGATCTTCAATTCTTTTTTACATAAAGGCAAAGTTCCACTATATAATGCATGTTTTCCATTCTGGCTCTATAAATTACAAAAAAATAAATAATAAATACTGTTATACAAAAAGATTAACATTACCTTATAATATTACTTTTAATTTGTTCAAAAATTGCAATCACTTTTAAACTTTTAGAATGATTTTGAGTTGTTCTTATTGATCTCTGGAATAGCATTTATATTAATTCTTGACCCTAATGTTATAAGTGGTTTGATTGGAAAGTAATTGGGTCGACATTTGTGATTATGATTACACCTTTAATGAGATTTTTAACAGTTAATAAAAACGAAGATTTTCCTAATCCCAATGTTTGAAGATTGCTTGTGCTTTTCTTTGTTTAAATATATTTCAATTACCTCTTCTTTTAGAGAAAAGAAGACAATGTTGTTGAGCTTCACCTTTGCTACGTTAATTTCTACATATAATGTAATATATTCTCGAATTATATTTGAAATATGTATTACCATGACCATACAATAGTTTTTTGGCTTAGATTTCGTGTTACTTGTTTAACTGATGTCTGATCTGGGTTTCAATAAAGTAATTATCGCTTTACTTTATTTAGTAAGTAAATGTATTAAATAATGAAGTAAAGTAGATCAAATCATTTTTATTCACCTTATCGTCTTTTTTTAGCCGTTTTGTAGAAGATATACTTACTGATTTTTTTCATTTCTTTGTGTAAATTCGAATTTCCTTAAATAGATTATTTTCGTTTCTGCATTTCGCAGTTATGAAATATACATTCTTTTGCTAAATAAAATTTCTTCTCTTAGCAAAGTTCAAGGCCCATAAAAAGCAATTTTGAGGCATCTACCACCCGCTGAATTCAACCTTGATATAATTTTTTTGCACTCTCATAATTATTGTGATAAAATAATTATCTCTATGTCTATAAGTGTGAGAACAATTTTCCGTCAGGCATAAAAATATGGATATGGGCTAAACGCTAGCACGCTTCCAGGGGGCCACCTGCTGTTGGTAGATGATACAAATCAAAAGACCATTAACCGATATACATACAAATATAGAAATTATGGGAATTGCTAATTGCGGGTCCCGTCCAAAGTCAACATGTGGTCGGTCGAATGAGTCAAACCCAATGAGAAGGCCGACATGAGGTCTGCCTCCATTCTGTGGAATTATTAATATACACTAGTACCTAACAGTAAATTTAGAAAGTTAAATATATGAGTTTGCAATAATTCTTAATGTATTAAGACGCATTAACGATAAGACAGGTTCGCCCACTCGGTATTTTAAACGACCTTGCCCTTCCCCTTGCAACCTTTCACTCAGTAAAGTGTCATCTCCTTTAACCCCACTGTTGACGCAGAAAGACCATGTGTAGGCGGTAAATTTTGGCTTCTTGACGCAGACGAAACTACCGCAAAATCGATGCAAAAGCTCCGATCAGCTGTTTGAAGCAGCGACCAAAGCTGCGATCAGCTGTTTGGTCCAGCTGTTTATAAACAATTCAAAATGCCGGCTATGCTGTTTTTCTTTGATGTGTTTGTTGTTGCCAAATGTTGTTATTGTTAATGCGCAGCCATCCGTTTAGTATCGAAAAGCTTAAAGAAAAGCTTTTCTCGCATGGGAGAAAATTTGTCAGCTATGCTTTTCCGATTCTTAAGCTAGAGAATTGAATTTTAGGCTGCATTCGCGCAACATTCGTTGCAGGAAATAAACGCGCGTGGAAAACCAGAAGTTTTTTCATTTCACACTCGACCCGTGTAGCTTTGCGTGTTTGCTGGCTCAAACGTGACAGCCCAAAAAGAGGGGCGTGTTTATGTATGTGTGACTCGCGCGTGTCTGTGTGTATGTGCGCGGAAAAAGCAAGAAAAATTCGACTGTGTACAAAAGGGAAATGAAAATTTAATAGCAAGAATAATGCAAGAAACAATAAATGTGTACAAGAAGTGCCTTTTATTTTAACGTTTTCTGTGGGCTTTTGCGTAATCTTAGTTAGTCAATGCAATCAAGCTGAAATCCATATAACACATATATAGTGTATACATAGATATACACAGATACATGTATATCTACAAGCACGCATACTTAGATACATCTAGTATGTAGTGTATGCACAGTTAAAGTAAAGTAAATACGAAGGTCAAAGTAATTAAGGAAAAATGCTGTCATCAACGAAAAGCCAATTAAATATATCATCTCATTTCATTTCATGGCTTTCCTTTTTATGAAATTTAAGTTTAAAAATAATATGTGCTGGTTATGCTTTGCCTGCACAGTGGTTCATAATTTTCATATTATAATATGCACTGTCAGCTGAGTGATGAGCTAAAAAATCAAAGCAATCATTTTCCGGGAATAATATTGCTAAGAAGCAAAGCTGAAAAGACAGTCTCGAATAATGGCATGATATTGCTTTAATCTTTATTTAAAAGTATTATTGAAAAGTTTCCCAAAAGCGAAGATTTACTTGTTGGATTCGGAAAATTCACCAAGAACATAATTTTTTTATAAGAAACCTAAATGAATTATTAATGTTAAATGTTATATACGAAGTAATTTATAATCAGAATTAACAAAGCCTTCAAACTTACGACTGTCAAGATTGCTCTAGTACCAACAAAGTCTTTAAAGAAAAACATAAAATGAATAGAAATCATTTTAGTAGATAATTATTTATTTTAAAATCATAATCAACTTTTTAGTATTGTAATAATAATTGATGTTAATTGCATCAGTTGGATAACATGTCGAATGCGTGATATTTTTATCCTTAACTTAAAATTTTATTCTTTTCTAGAAACAACAACAAGCCAGATAACAATTTGATATCAAGTTGAAGTACTTTTCGATTTTGTGGAAAAGTGCCCACTGTACCCCACCATCCATGGATTAAAATGCGCCCAAAATGCTGCAGCAGCTGAGACCAACGTGTTGGGTCTCGGTATGCGTAAGTCATCGCATATTCTACTACCACTACTGACATATATCTGAAAAATCGATACTACAATCCGCAGCAAACGTCAAGAGTTGCGCGCCCCGCCCACTTATTAAACGTCTAAAAATACCAAATTGATATACAAAGCAGAATAGAAAAACATCAAAACCCAAACCCAAAACGACAAAAAAAAAGACAATTAAGCAAAAATGGTGGATGCAAAACCACCGCCACCCACACCGGGAACACCGCCAGCTGCAGCATTTGCCGGCGAGCGATCAAAAATCAAATTGTTCATGGAACGAACCCCCAGCATTGGAGCATTAAAGTCGAAATTTCTAACAGTTCTTGGGAATAGCAATGAGCTACTCAATGGCATATCAAATAAGGTATGATGACGGTCCATGGTCATGAACCTGAACAGTATACTATATACGTGTATGTGTATGTGCAATGTGTTACATAGATAGATTGCAGGAAAAGTGGGTCTGCAAAAGCAGCTGACACTTTGATAGTTTTTGTTGGCCCAATGCTTCTTGTTTTTTCCGTTTGACCTTCACTTTGTTGTTTAAAACGGGGCGGACAAGCAAGGGCTGAAGCTCAGCTATTTCCTTTGTACTTGACTTTCAGCTTTGGCTTGCAGCCTCGTCTTGTCTCGTCCTTGATTGAAATTAATTATATATATGCGAACATTCAGTTTGTTTGCTGTTGTCTTGTTTGATGTATTAAGTATTCAGCTAGTTCCATCTCTTTCCCCTCTCTATACACTTCTCTTGCTTTCTCCCTCGGTCTGTCTTTTGTTTTCCGGTGTCTTCATGTGGCAATAACCTTGAGCTTCTTAAGAGCAATCAATTTTATTGGGAATCTTCAGGGAAATTCTGTGTTTCATTTTTTACAGCTTAGTAATTGAGTGTAAATTATGTTTACTTTTGATATGAAATTCTTTACTTAACAATAGTCCACTGGCAATTGTAAGAATATTAAAAATCTATGTTCTAAATGGTTACTTATCAATTTAAAGGTTGGCATTTTAGGCAATATTTACCCTTAGTTCAATATATTTCGGATAAATACAGAAAACAATCATTTTTAAATAAATATTTGAATTAAAACATGTAGCCAATAGGAAAACAATGAATTGAAAATAAATAAGTTAAAAACCTTGTGATTTTTATGCATTGACCCGTTTTAATTGAGTCATACCGCTGAGTTTTATGAAATTAAAAAATTCAAAAATAATAAATTCAAAGTAGATATTTTTGAAAAAGATTAACGAACAATTGAAATGTCCATGTGATTTAAAGAACATTTGATCCGGAAACTTCCTGAATATTGTAAGACTGAGGTCTCACACTCTGATAGTTCCAGTTAATTATGAGGGACACTAGTTAGGAATCATTTGAATTTTTTTTTGTAATAAGTATTTGTGGAGCATCAAATAACATAAAAAATATATTACCGCTTTAATTGCACTATTTACAAGAAAATTCAGCAGAATTGTAGAAAATCCACTATAAGGGTTTAAAGTAAATAGAAGTTGGGCTAAGTTGATTGAGTTTTTGATGCTTAAGGACTATGAATAGTTGTTCCATTGCTCTAATGAGGGATAAGTTACTTGATGCTTTTAAAATAAGTATTACCTTGCTCAGATTTAGCAACAGGTCGTTTTCTTGATCCATATTCTTCGGGCTTGTCCAAAAATTTGTTAATTACACGTCGACTTTTTTCAAATTTCGTGAAATACTTGAAATAGACTCTCCTAACTCGAAAAGTGAGAAAATACGACCATTTTCATAATCAGATAATTGTTTTCCAAGTGGCATTTCTTAAAAAATTATTTAAATATACTTAATTACAATGTCTGTAAATCCAAAAGTCTGCTCCGCGCTTAATAAAGTCAAATTTGCTACTGTGGGCTATAATAACACAAATTGCTCTAAATTCTACTCAACATTCTTCTGCCATCATAGGACAGTAAAATTTATTTTTGAAAAACCTTAAAAATTTTGTTAAACTTGGTTTAAAGTTTAAGCTGTTGGGTGGGTTATAAACATGATAAGTACTGTTTTATAATAAGGTTTTATTTTGTCAGACTATTTTAATTACGTTTGCCCACATTATTCTTTTTATTTACCATTTCACACACGTTGTATACAGGTTATTTTGTGAAAGCTAAGTATCAGAGACATTGCACTATTTTTTTAAAGCAATTTATTTGAAAAATAAAAACATAAATCGTTACTATATCTCAATGTTACAATTAAGGAAGCAGGAATGTAGTAATTAAAGGCCTTAAAACCAAGATTCTGCAAGAGCTTAAGATTTGTTTAAATATATAGATAGGCATTTATATAAATATATATCAATTTTAAAAAATTTCCTTTATGGTTTTTAAAATTTTGCAAACTATTTTTATTGAATTGTGGTGCTAGAATAAATAAATATTCATAAAAATTATTGCTAAATTTGAAAAACTGTTTAAATGCAGCAAAAATTGTTTTAATGAAAAAGTATTAGTTTAAAAGAATTTTCATTTTGAAAATACTAAACTATGTTACTACATAACAGTAACAGTATATACTAAATACTACTAGTAACTGTATATTTTTTGATATGAACCAATGAAAATATTTCATAAGTATTCTCAAAATTGCTTTTTCAAAATTTTTTGTTTTTGTGGATGGAAATGAAATTTCTAATTTCTTGCCCTGGAAAACATTTCAAACTATGCTAAATATCTGAAACTATAAACACATATAATTTACAACAAATAAAATCCCGATTAGCTGGCACAGAAACACATAATACTTTCCCGCAAGATAAGACGTATTTTCCAAAGATGTTGGAATTTCTAATAAAATGCTTCACGGATTTTGTATACTTTCAGTTGACTCTAAGCACTAGCAGCAGCGACTCCGACTATTGCGATGATGATGAAAACTTGCCTAAATGTAAAAAGATGAACTATTTTAAAATGTTTTAGAAATAAAAAGTTCGTTTCGTTTATCAAACAGATGACGAGACTATCGACTATACGAAAATTGATTTTGAAGGACGTCGTGTAAAGGCGCGCCGAGCTCATGAGGAGATTATATCAGGACGTTACAGGCAACCAAATTTAGCACCACGTGGGTGTTTTGAGAGTTTTTTTAATGATTCGTAATGAAATTTGTTAATTTTTGCCTATAGGTCCGCGTTTGGAGCACTCTCGTGGCCGTGGACATGGCAACAAATTGCACGAAAGTTCCCCCTCATCAAGCAGCACAGACAGCAGTGACGATAGCAGCTCGGTTTCCCTGCCCGATCAATTTGTGGGGCGATCTCAAGATGTCAGCAGCACGACACGTTCCAATTCCATAGAATCTCGTCATTCGGGTGGCTACGAACGTCCTAGAGCCATAGCAGGAGCGAGGCGAAGTGAGATGGATATGCAGAAGGATATGCAAAAGATCAGTGAACTGCTCGAGGCGAGCAATCCTCCCCACATTGATGTCCAGCCACCCACAGAAAGCGGTGTGGGTGGTGGCGGCTCCGTGAACCGGCAACCCTGGGGGACTAGCAGTAATTCAATGCGTGTGCCTCCACGCAGTCGTACCTCAAACAGCAGCACTTTGACCAGCCTTAGGGATGAACCCGATCAATTGCTTGCCAGCCCCAGCATGGAATCCACCGATTGGCGCAATTTCATACGCTCTGAATCGCAAAATTCTGTACCATCATGGGCATCTTCCATCAGTTTGGATTGCCGTGCCGGTGAAGAGCCAGTAAAGGAGTTTATGAAACATTTTACAGACTTGTTATTCAATAATTCAGCTTCTGTGAATTTGGAACTAAAATCTGAATTTGGTATCCTACTGCGCATGGAAATGGGTCGATTGTGGTTCACGCGGTTTCTCTCTGACCAGCGAAACAAGTCAAAACGTTTGGATACTACAACATTTAATTCTTTGGCCCAGTATTTTGCTTTAGCCCTTTTTGAGTGTGGCGAATGCGAGGATTATGCTCCGGCTGCTGTTCTTATGAATCTCTGTTTTATTTTCTATCATGAAGGTAGTCGAATGATATTTATTCTGTCTGGTTGATAATCTCATCCTATATTTGCAGTTGAAGTTCCTGGCTGCGATCCTTATCGAGAGTATTTGTTTATCTCATTGCGCCAGCAGCCCATTTGGCAGCAGATTCGTTTCTGGAATGCCGTGTTCCTTGAGTCCTTGCAATCGGAGCGTGAACATCGTTTAAATGTCATGTTGCGACGCCAGCAACGACGTCAACAGAAGCAACAGCAACGCCAAATGGCAAATGCGACTGCGCCTGGAACGGAGGCAACATTGTCCAAGTCATCCAAGTCGAGTTCTTCCCATCATGGCGGAGGAGGTGCAAGCACTCATCCAGTTGCGGTGGCAACTCGCAAGCAAAGTAACACTAGCCTAGGACAGACCCATGTAGCGGCCAAGGAGCAAGAGGATATTGCATTTCGGCAGTTAGGGTGAGTCCAAGAAGGACCCTAATACATATTTTAAATTCAAGTTCTCCTAATTTGCAGTTCCTTCACCTGTAATATGCACTCACTGGGTACATCTCAAGAATTGTGCCTCGATTTCTTAAAGAAACATGTTGTGGCTCTTAATCTATCCAAGGGTAAGTCCCTTATATAGAATCTCTAAATTTACACATGATATCATCATAAATGTTACTTAGATAAAGCTAAGCTCATCAGGGACAATGTCTATCGCATGTACCACGAGACGGAACTTTGGGGAGGCAAGCAAACTTAAGGGTAATTACTAAATAAAATTAGTTAAATACATATTTGAATATTTATATTTATCTTTACTTGTTTTTTTAGAACTAACTTTCATCAAGAAGCAACTAAAATGCGTTTCACCTAAGCTTTGACTCATGTCAAAGTTAACTTTTATTTTTCTTTTCTCCTAAATACCACTAACTTATCGAAACTTAAATGTACACATAATAATACATATTTAATGTAAGTAGTTAAAAGCTGTTTCAATCCAAACATTTTTACTTGCTTTATTGACTAAATTCTAATGGTAAAAATATTGAATGATATATCGAGAAAAAGGAAAAAAAGAAAAACCATTAGTAGTTACATTTAATAATTGAAAACAAAAAAAAAAAAAAACAATACCAATGCAATGCAATACAATAATACATAATTATATATTTATACATATTAGTTATATGGTATGTACATACATATATTCCATAATTGTGATAATAATATTTTGTGATTACTTTATATGAATAATATCGTGAAAACCATAAAAAATGATATCGCAGTTTCAAAAACAACTAAAACTAAAAGAAAAAAACTTTGCAAAAAGTTTATGAATAATAACTATTTCGTATCTATTCAAATCTTATGTACAATACTCGTACCTACTAATAAATTTCAACAGATGTGCAAATCACTTTACTTAATTTTAATGGATTATTTAGTATATTTTCGAAAGGGTTTTTAAGTACGATGTTTGGTCTTATGTTGGGTCTTATTTCAGCTCTTGTCATAGAATAGACATTTATATTTTCTATAATTTCTTATTTTTATTATCATATCAATAGTAAAACCCAAATATATTTAATTTTTTTAAGCCTGAACTAACTTTCGCAGTGTCAAAATTTGTGTACCCTTGGACATTTTTCTGAACAGTCGATTTCCTGAAAAAAATCGTTCAGAAGATAAAAAATATTTCATTGAATTCCATGTTTTCCACCGATTCTTGCTAAGGGAATTACTTGAAATGTGAGGATCAATCAAAAACATGAAATGCCTACGGACATCGTTCCATCATGCTGATCTAGAATATATATATTTTTTTACCTATATATATATATACTGGATGGTCAGAGATACTTCCCTCTATAAAAATATTCGCCTGCTTATGTAGTTCAAACATAATGGTTTGAAACTTGGCTGTGCAGCACTTATCAATGACTCTAAAACTGTTAAGGGAGAAGTACCAACTTGGCAGACAAAGAAACATTTTGAAAATTGCTTTGTTGATCAAATTATTATTATTAAATTATTTTGAATACAATCCTTACAAAAATAGCATAAAAGATAGTTAGTTGAAGAGAAACCCAAGTTTGCGCTATTGTTACGAGTCAGTAATTGCGATCCATATAACTTTTTCAGTTCCTAAAAAATTTAACGAGGAAATAGTTTACGTGCATTATTTTGCAATAAAAAACTTAAGAAAAATTGCAACTTTCGAAAATTTCCAATTGATTTTAATCATTTAATTTGATGTTATAAGCGTCTACTTTTATATTTATGGAAACGACTCATGGTTTTTAAATTTCAAAACTCGTTATAACAAAAAACAATATCAGATTCATAGCTCCCATAAGAGCGATTCGTCAAAAACAGAGACTTTTATCAATAACTTCGTTACTTTTTGATCAAAATCGGATAACTATATTATATAGCTGTTTTATAAACTTGATGAAATTCTCACTAGCCAGTAATTGAAATCGATATAATTTTTTTAGTTTTTAAAAAATATTAACAGGAAATATTTATTTCTATTGTTGTACAATAAAAAACTTAAAAAAATTGCAATTTTAGAAAATTCCCAATTGATTTTAATCATCTCATTTGATGTTATAAGCGTCTACTTTTATATTTACGGAAACGACTCATGGTTTTTAAATTTCAAAACTCGGTATAACAAAAAACTATATCAGATTCATAGCTCCCATAAGAGCGATTCGTCAAAAACAGAGACTTTTATCAATATGTTTGGCTTGGTGGCTTAATGACTTTTCAATTTATTGAAGCTGTTAATGACTGTGCCAAATTTGATCAAAATCGGATAATTATACTATATAGCTGTTGAATAAACTTATGATAAAAAGGCGCCTCATTGCTCCAGCCCAAGCTTGTAGGCTGTTCTGTTCTTTATCGGTCTTTCTGTTCTGTGTTTTTATCGCCTTCCCCCTAAGGTACTATATAAAAACTTAAAGATAAAAGTCAAGTCTGTTTAATGCAATAAACAAATACAAATTTCCAATATATTTAGCACTCATTTTTCTTTCTTTATTAATTAAATATTCTTGCAACAAAACGAACTAATCATTTGCTTAATTTCATTATTATTCAATCATTTCACATGTGTAAATCTCGTAAAAGCTTAAAAAATAAATCAAGATTTCATTTGTTGTGTTTTTTTTTGTATTTTTTTTTGTGTGTTGTTTTTTTTTTGTTGATAAAATTATTATTATTATTTGTTAATCGCTTGCATATGAATGGAATTTCTTGGTTGTTGATGTCGCTGTTTGCCATTTTGAAAATTGCACAAAAGCAAACTTGGTGAATACTTTCGTTTCCTTTATTGTATATTGTATTTTGTATAATAAATCAAAATAATATTTACTTAGTGATATTTATAGCGAAATCAATCATATCCTCCAATGATTATTTTAATTATTTTTGTTTTTAACTATAAACATTTAATCTGTATTTTCTTTATTATTTTTGTTTTTTGTACAAATAAAAAGCGCTTTCCTTTTATAATTTTTGTTTTTGGGGGGGCAATGAATTATGGATAAAACAAAAAAATTCTAGAATATTTGAAATATGAGAAATATTTGGGCAGAATAACATTTACATAAATATAAACTAAATACAAGTGACGGAAGGGAAAAAATAATCATTTATAAAAATTATAAATTAAATATTAATAATAATAATAATAACTTATAGCAATTAGACAAGCCAAAAGCTATAACAACAATTGCATGTGTACGATTTGAACTTTCATAAAATGTTTTTCATTACAATTTTCGTTTTCTTTTACAGTTTCATTAAGATATCCCGAAAAAACAAATTGACGCTCAATTAATCATATTCATTTTCATTTTTCAATATAAATATATACAATACATTTTTCAAAATCGGGAGAAGCGTCGTAAGCTCTTACATATATCAAATTACATACATAGATCTCATTTAGTTTTACATAGTTAGATGGTATGAGGGTTCTCTATCAAGGTAATTGTTCCCTTGTTCTGTTTTGCAACCGATGCGATTGCCATACATATATCTTCTCTATATACATATATGGCTAGTGTTGGTTGGTTGGTTCCTGCGGATCACAAGTTGACAAAAAATTTCAATCAATAGCTGTTGTTTGGTTTGATTGGGTTTGATATTTTGAGGGATTTTCTAATTGATGTTGTTCCTTAATCAACGATAATCTGGAAGGTCACAGAACCCATGCGATCGCGTGCACTGCCACTGTAGATGACATTCTTGGCCCAGGCCCGGCACTCCACGTCCATCATTATGCCCTTGGGTGGTGATTTGAATTGAACAGCAACCAGGGGGCTCAGATAACCGGGCTGATTCAGATATGGATAGTAATAGATGGGGAATCCTTGGCTGGGATAATAGCTAATATTCTGGAAATTTTCCTTATCCTTGCCAAAGTGTCCGTTGCAGCTAACCCAAATTTGTTGGCGCTGCGAAAATAATGAAATAAAATAATTTGTTTTGTGTTTATATCTAATTGATTTTAAAGACTAAGAGTCATCTAATGTTTTTAAAATTTTGACATTTTTGTAGGTTTTGCTTACCTCTTCCACTTTGGTGTCATTGATAACTTTTTGCAGCTCTTGCGGCATACCACTTTGTGGAGATTCGTAGACATCAGGAACCCAACCGAAGATCTTATTCAGCTTTAGGAATATGCATGGCTCATTTGATTTATAGCCATAGTTTTTATCCGGTGAGCAGCTTCCAAATGCTGCCGTATCAACCAAACACACATCTGTGGGTCTATGGGTTTGGCTGTAGTCACAGTGTTTCTTTGGGGTTCCCTCAGTGTGATTGTAGTCTATATACAATGACAAGTTAATCAAATTTCCTATGGCTATTAATGATTTTGTTATTACCTTTCAAAAAGTCATTAATTAAGCTAATCCAATAATCGCTTTCAGCTGGTTTTTTGCCATCAAACTCAATGACCGAACCGCGTTCGGTTTGTTCGCTCAGCGGACGAAAACCTAAACCGGGATTGGTGCCGATCAGGGATTCCTTCAATTGCCATTTAGGCTGATTATCGTCTATAGAGCTCAAGAGTCCCTGCATACAAATGGTGAACAGAGCGGCAAGAATAATGTAGAAAACCGTATAGAAGATCATTAATTGACCTGAAATCAAACAGAAAATAAAAATTGGAATTATATTGTAGATAATTAACGAGACATAAATTTTATGAGTTATACTTTGAACTTGATGTGCTAATTTTCTTAATTAAATCAATTCATGAACTTCAAGATATACAATCAACTTGTTACAAATTTAAGTCATAAAGGAAGCCAGGAGAAAAAACAAGATAGATAATGACTTATTGAATCCAAAATTATTGCTAACTGTGAACGAATCTTCTGCCAAAGTTATAAGACAGGATAATGCCAAAGTTATAAGACAGGATAATGCGTTTTTCTGATATTTGGCCAATCGACTTGAAATATTACAGCGAAATATTAAACGAAAGTCTTTAGGATCATAGTGCTTTGATCAATATTAAAGCCTAATTTAAATTGAATCGTCATACACTGAATTTATTTTTTCAAAATTAGCTATTCTTTTAATCACCAAAAGCAATTAGTTGTCTCTTAAAAGCGTCGTGAAGTGTTTATTCCTTTTATGGGGGTAGCATGTAGATGAAAAGTCTTTTCAGATATTCGATTTATGGAATACAAAAGCTTCATTTAAGGTCGTTAATCTAATTTTTCACCTGTTGTGCCAGTATTTACATACCATGAGGCCCCTATACAATTGAACTTACATACATGAACATGTCTCTTGATATCTATGCAAATTCACATTGACACATTTTGATTGTTATTTCAGTGGGTTTAAGGGGATGTTGGTCTTATGCAATACGACCCATACATATGTATGTACATACATAGGTACATACACACATACATGATAAATGTATGTATATAGAACATTCAGACAAGTAATCGAAAATCGCGAAATACTTAACAACAAAATGCAGTAAATAAGAAAACAGAATAAAAAACAACAAACAGAAAACTGTGAATAGTTAGAGGAAGTAGAAGAGAGACACAGAAAATGAGGAGAATCAGGTGGAGGAGAAGGAGAATGAAGGAGGTTGAGGTGGAGGATGAATTGGTTAGCGTTGTATATATATATAATATATATATATGTGTGTTTTCAATGTCATTAACTTTGACGAGTCAGCTAGAATACTCTCGTACTAGTGGGGGATCTGTGGGGTTTGGAGAGACCACAGACCCAACCCAAAGCTGTTGCATAAATAACGCAACGTCGACAAACCGAAACTGACAGCGGACGGCGAACTAAACTGAAACTGTCCATTCGAGCTCAAATTCCCAAACAAATTAATCGTATGAATGAATATCGAATACAATACAGTAAACAGTACAGCCCAGTATAAGTACAGTAGGTAACAAAAAATGCCATTAAAGAGAGCAACGGAAAATCGAAATCGAAATGAAAACGAAATGAAATATCTATCAATAAGTCATCAATGACATTGGCCAGGCAACTAACGACTTTCCATATTTGAGTTTTTCAATTTTCTTGTGTAGCGCTCATCAAATTTTTAGAGACAAATTCCGTTTCCAATGTGAATTAATTGCGTTCAACCTTAGTACAAGGAAATAAGTTTGGCAATGACCACCGACCAAGAGACCAAGACAAAGACCTACATAGACTAGTCGCCCATGCACACACATACATACTTACAAATACTTGTCGCCATGGGGTATGTCGACAATGACGCCAGCCTGATATGGTCCCAGACCGTCGTCTGTCCAGCCCATGAAGGTGGGCGCCCGTGGCGTTTGTATTACCAACATTCTTATGTCTTCGTCAATGAGAAATTACCAATGTCCACCCAACTCACACCTCGACCACCAAAAAGCGCACCCTAGAAGTCCACTTGGAAAATCAAAATCGATAAACTCTACTCCAAATTTATAGACTATAACCAACGACTTGCATATGACAAACTCTTGCTAGGCCACCTCATGACATATGATGGATTGGTTTACATTTCTTTGAAACTAATGGACAAACTTAATTTTATGCCCTTAAAAAAGAAAATACCCGATGGTCTCTATTTTATGTTTACTCAGTTTGCTGGTGACATTTGCTTATAAATAGACCCTAGGGATAATTTTATGATTCGTTTGTAAATCTGACCACCCCCCGTAAACCTGAAAGGGAAGTTCTTTCCTATGACATCATATAAAATGTTCAGTCTAGGCTTTTTAGCTCTTAAATAAAACTTATTTTATATTAATTCTTAATTTTTGTAATTTTTCTATATTTACATAAGATGGACATGAAAAAATTATATTGTATATGTACCTACATACATATTTATATATGTACATATGTATATATAGGTTTTGAGTCAATTTCAGTGGCACTCTCATTGGTGCTGTCTGTTTCACATTTTGGCATTTGCATGACCGCCTTTGCCTTGAAATGAATTTCTTATACGATACAAAAATAAACACAAGATATACAGAAAATCAGAAAACACTTGAAATATTGTATATGTATACCTATATATTTTGTATATCTAGAATGAATTATTTTATGGGCAACAGCAGCGAAAGAGGTCAGCTACCTAAATGAAAATAATTAGAATTTGAATTCTGGAAAATCTTGGCCCAAAAGTAACGCAAACCAGTTGAAATCAGTTTGAGTTAGCCCAAAAAGAAGGGAAGTTGCCCCCACTAAAAAGAAAAAATATTGCATGCAGAGGGCACATCTAAGGCTTTGCCTCTCAACATAGAAATCCAATTCCAAGTAGCTGAAACTTATTCAACATTTACATAAAACTCGAGCGTATCAAGTTTTATGCATAACAGTAAACACTCGTAAATGTGAACTTTTGCAATGACCAAGACTCCTTGCTCCTTGCTGGCCATCCTGCTCGTTGATTGTGCAACCAGGCGAGGCGACTCAGTGGCCAAGCTTTAATAATAACACTCAACAACTACTACGATGACGGCGAAAAAAACGACCACCACGATGACTTTGATGATGCGGTAAACAAACTTAAAAAGCCCGTGACCTATATAACCACATAGCTCCTCAACACCAAACCCAACCCAACCCAACCCAGCCTTAAAGGGAAATGGAATGAATGTTTGCATGACCACAGAGCGATTGATAGAGCGTCCTCGTTATTGTCGCTCTTATCGTCATCGTCCAAGCCATCCGTCGTCATTTAAGCCACACCAGCAAGGCTAAATAAATTTAATAATTTATTGTCACATATGGCCAGGACCAAGGGAATCGCCACTTTGCCAGAATTTAACACAGTTGGCCACTCATGGTTAGTCAATGCGTTCTTATAACTAATTATAAACTATTCATAAGTTGGCATTAGAAATGAGTTGTTTTAAATTGAGCTAAGCCTAAAAGTATGCAAAGCTTGGTTAAAGTTGTATCCAGTTTGTAAGCTTATCAGCTCAGTTTAATTTTGGTTTTTCTCAGACGCTAAAAAACAATTGTAAGAAGTTTAAGGAAATAAATATTTGCATGAAGAATAGTACTTTTATTCTCCCTCTCTCTCTCTCTCTTTAGTGTTCGTTTGGCACACCCACACTCTGTTAACTTGATTTATGTGCCTTTGGCACGGGACTCACTCAATGAGTGAAAGGAAAAGTCTAAATGGAAGCAACAATTATGACGGACGCCGCAACAGCAAACAACGTGAACAAAAGGAAAAGCTAGACGAAAAAGGGAAAACAAAACCAAAAGTAAAGAAATGAAAAGAAAAACCATGCAACTTGTTGGTGTCTGTTCGTCATTATACTCATTATCCCCTCGAACGTGGATCCTGGACCCCACTCCCTAACGACAAACATTTATGTGCAGCTACCCTCGATGGCGGCGTCCCAAATCGAGAAGCGTCGCATTGGCGCCTGTTTTGTTGTCTAACAAGACCTCCCACTTACCCCGACCAACCATCCACTCACCGAGCGACCAAGTCTCTGGTCTTTTATTTTTTCTCCTGATTCCAGAGACAAGTTACGGGTCGCCGCACCCTTTTGGCCATGCGTCATCGTTAGGTCCTGAATGCTATTTATTTGGCCGTTGTGCCTATAGCATACTTTGCAGCATTTTAAGTGAATTAATTTCACATATTATCCGCCAGCCCTAACCATCCATGATTAAGGCAAACATTTGGACAATCGTTTAGTTTGCTGATTAGATCGAGGTGCGGGTGGTCTCGATATCACTTTCACCCAAAAAGTTTGACATTTGTTTTGCCTCCTTATTATTTTGTTCTACCTAATTGGGTATTGATGGCTAGACTTTGGCAGACACGTTTTGGAGCTTGGAAAGTTTTGAAACAAAGTCTGTCACAAAGTATTCTTTGTTATGCCTTTTTGGAGGGGTCTTTTGTTCTCTATCCAATAGGTAAATCGTTATAAAATCAATGTCTTTCAATTGTTTTTAAATTAAATACTAGCTTTCTTTGGTAGTTGGAAGCAAATTGTTGGCTTTTTATTAATTTCGAATTTAAATTACATTTACTTCTGTTTGTTTGGAAGTCCTTACTCTCCCATAATCCATGGTATCTTACTGTCATTACAAAACACTCTATTTTTATTCTTGCCAAAAAGTTTAAACTGCCTTTTTTTGTAAATTGTTGTTGAAGTCTTGATATAAACCCAAATTTTAATGTTCTTTTTTATTGAAATTAGCGTTGTTTTGTTTGGCAATAAAATGATATGTAGCCCACTAAGAATATATAGTCCATACGAAAAAAAACTTCGAGTCATTTTGAAAACAAAAGAAAGTTTTACGGAAATTGTAGGTAATAATAAATATCGATCAATTTATAAGCTAAAACTTTTTTTTTTTACTTGCAATTTAATCAGTTTGTTCCGAAATAAATGTATGGAATTCTCCGTGACATTGTTCGTGATTTTGCCACATATTAAGTGGGCTAATGGGGGGACAATATAGAGATACTAAAACAAAAAGGGAAATGATATGCAGCTCCATACAAAAATCAAGCTCTAACTAACAATTAGCGGTTTGAACTGGTTTCAACCTGAATTTAAAATTTACTTACAGGTGTCGATAATATATAATATATAAAGAATGCAAATACGAGGGCCAACTCACAAGTATTGATATGAAGAATTCAAATTATTGAAGCGGTTGAGAGAAATCGCTACCCATGGTGACCATATGTTGATTTTGCTCACAATCGACAACATGTGCTATCATATAACCATGTCTGGAATTGCTTTCATTGCAATAGAAATTTATTTTCGTGCCCTTTCATAACTGTCCATGAATCATGCATTCATCACATGCCACCATGCAACAAGAACGAATATCAAATGATGCTTTTACATAATGACCTGAAGCAAAATGAATATCGAATTTCATCGAATACCATTCTTGACTGAACTCATAACTCATCAGTCTGCCCTCTTTAATCGACGTATTGTTACTGCGGTTGCATTAACTCGTCTCGGTAACAATATAATAAAACAAATGCAAAAAAATCAGAACGAATTTCTTAATCAAAAAGCTAACAAAGCTAAAAAAAAAATAAAACACCGATTGGTTGGAGGAACCAAAATCAAAATCGGAATCTGTAACGAAAGCATTTCCAAAACAAAAACAAAAAAGAAAACAAAAACACAAAAAAAGCCGTTGAACTGGTTTTGAAGCAAGGTCCACAAAAAACAACATCAAATTATTGTTACGTTCATTAATTAGTTTTTTTTTAGTAGTGAAAATTAATGCTTAGCCATGCGTTCTATGCTCCAAGTTTTTGTTAGAGATAAAATCGTTAAAAAACAAAACCATTGTAAATACAATTCGCAGTAATTTATTTGTTAGATTTGTTGAAAATGCGGTTAGTTCCAATATCTATACCTAGAAATATAGTCAATCTTACAGAAATTTACTTAATTTGACTTCATACGATGAAAAAAGTCAAACTATTTGACTTGTTAACAAAAATTTTATGCGCATGTAATTTATGGGCTTAAAAAATTAAACAAAACGTGCTAAATTTTTATTTTTTTTCAAATCTTTCCATAATATGAACTTTACATGGCTAAAATATTGTTCATAAAAGGACTTTTCGGGGGAATTGTTTGTAAAATTTTTGAAGGCAAAATGAAATTTTTTACAGGATCCTCCAATTTTAATTTTATTCACCTGGCAATAAAAAAGGAAACGTGACGTGACTGATGACACTCCCTCATACTATCCTTTCAAAAAAAAAAAAAACAAAAACAGTAACAGGATATTACAATTTTAATTATTTCAAAACACACAGCACAGAAACTCCAATGACATCAGAAATTTTTAATTTATAAACAAACATTTCAAAAGGTTTCTTTAGCTTAAAATGGGTTTTGGACAACGAATTTCTATTGATCTGATGTACTGAATCTTTTCTATTCAAAACATTTAAGACAACATTTTTCAGTCAACAAAAAATTATAACATTTAAAATGCTTTAACGAATTGTGCTCTAAATTTTACTTTAATTGCATTTAGTATTCTGCGAAAGCGAAGTCCATTTTTAATTTCAATCTTTTAGCTGTTTTTAATGCCACCTAATGTCGGGCACATGCTACAAATTACCATGAAATTAGAGTCACAAAGAGTGAAAGACCAGGACACTCCACAAAAAATAGATTTAATGACAGGGATTAGGGGTAAAAGAAATTCCTTAAATAGAAATTTTTTATACACACCCCATTTAAGCAATGGGAATATTTTGATGCATATGCATGTCACCTGTCAGGTGTGCCATTAGGTTGTTTATATTTGCCATTGCGAATTAATTCCCCTCATTCTTTATAAATTATTTAAATAATTTTGAGGAGAGCCGCAAGAGATAGAAAGACTTTCGGAGGCAAACAAATTGACAACGTACAAGCTAATTAAAAGTCTTGCATAAACAAATTGAAAATGATAACGAAATACGTGTCAATATTACAATTATTTAATCGTTCATACTTGTGGCCGTCCTAATAATACACAAAACATATATATTCAGCATTCATCATCGCTAAATGTCGACGCGTGAAAAATTGCTCAGTACAAACCCAGAATATGGACCTTGAATTTTGTTTACAGAAACCATTACAATTATTATGCAGCTCATTTTGTGCTATCATCGAGACTCTCCTACATAGGGAACAAGCAGATATATCTACATATATACACATGTGTATTCCTCTCTCTCTCTCTTATATGTATATTCTCTCTGGGCAAACGTGGGTCCGTGTCTGTTTGCATAGAACTTACCGCAAAAATATGCTAAAATTAATTGGGACAAAATATAAAAAAAAAGAAAAATTGCTATTTGAAAGTTTTACAGTGTAAACAAAGGCGAAATTGATATTTGAAATTCCTTTGATTTTCTATTTAAATAAAAGTTTGAGTTCCGTAAATCTATGAGCTAATTAATATTTCATTAACAATTGAAGTACCCTTCCCAATTATTGACTAAGAATGTAATGCATTTAATTAATTGCAAATAAAACTTTATAATATCCTTAAGATCTAAATCTTTTGAATTGCCAAAAATTGAATTTGGATGTCACGTCCTAAATTTTAGAGTAAAATATGGTAAAAAAGCATGACCAGAAATGAGTAATATGCTTTAGAAAAGCCTATATACATATAAATCGGAAAGATATTATCGAAATGTTCGATTTTGTAAAATAAAAGGTTGATCTTTATGGATTTTTAAATGATTCTTTAACGCTATTTTTGAGGTGTAATGATATACAAGTTAAACTCTAATAGTTTGGAACTTAACCATAACGAATACAGAACAGATCAACATGATTTAGTTTTGAAAAATATTTGTAACATTTGACGATTGAAGTCCAATCAATCAACGTTGTACCTGGGGTGTATTTATAACTTTACAACTTAATAGTTCTTATGTAATATTATTATTACAGGTATACCTGTTTCGGCTCATTAAAATTTTTATTAGTTTTAATGCAACATGTACCGAAATAAGAAGCAATAAATACTAGAAATATTTGCAAATTGTAGGTACAAATTCTCAATAAACTTTTTAAAAATATTCTTCAATATTATTTAAGCATTGTATAAGTTGAGCAATATTTATAAAACTACACTTTTGCTTTATTTAATATGGGAAAAAACTAAAAGTTGTGTTTGATTTGATATTATGTGAATACTAAATAACGAAACGGCATTTTTCATTTTAAAATTGCAGTAATTTGTATCATTATAAAATTACTAAATTTTCATGAATTCATTTTAAAACTCTAGAAAATTTTATCATAAAAATTACCAAATATTTGTAGTAAATTCATTATAAAATTCAAGTAAATTTTATTGTTAGACTCAATGAAGTGAAGTCCATATCGTATACATTTAACTTCTATATGTAATTTTTAATTGTGTGTAGAAACTTGTTTTTCTTAATTGCTGACAAGTAAAAAACAAAAAAACATTATCAAACTAAGTAAAGCTGAGATAAATCACAATACAATCATATCTACTTTTATGGCAAACACTGAATCTCCTTGGAGATTGCAAATTTTCAAGTTCTCGTCCGTCATCTCGTTGCATAAAACTCAATAAAATGACTGGCCAAATGAGAACTGATAAGCATTATATATATACATATTTAAATAAAATTTGTATTTGCACTTGTGTGTACTTAGAGAAAGAAAAGGAGGCAGGGAGAGTCAGCTGCAGATTTGAACAAATAGCATTTCTATACCCTTTCACAGGGCTTGTTTTCAAATTAATAAATAAAATGTTTCTTTTAAACTCGTTTAACCTCTAAATTTGTATTGCCCTCTTAGATTAGGCATTTGGATATATGGATAAATAAATATATACTCCAAAATTGATAAAATTTTAAAAGGGTATACAAATTTTAACATATTGCTTTGGTTTTCGGTTTCTATGGAATACAAATTATTTGAAATAAAATAAATGTAGACTCATTACATTTGAATGCCTTTTTTTTTGTAGATAATGTCAGAAATTATGATAAGTTTTCTATTTCAATTGGATATTTTAATTGTTTTTAGTTAGTCATGAAACTTGAGAATCCCAAAGAGGAACCATGTGGCATTCCATTATTATTCATAATATTTTTGTTTTTAAATAAAAATATTTATTTCCACTTTCATGGAAGCACTTTATAAGTTCAGCTTATCTTCATTTTAATCTGTATTTTATCACATTCGTTTTGTCGTTTTTTGTTTTTTTTTTTTTTTGGAACTTACCCCAATTTTTTCCCGTACGTCCAAAGAATGTCTTATCATATGGATCGTAGATCATTTGGGCGAAGGTCTGCTTTCTGGCTGGTTGAGGGAATTCGAAATCGCCTTTGGCATTTTTTCCGTTATTCTTCGACATATTGGCGCTCTTTTATTTCGAATTCGTTCACTTATTTACAGTTGATATTTTATTATATATATATATAAATGATATATAATATTGCCTTTTTTTTTATTTAATTTGATTTTTTAATTTTTTGTATTATATATTGTGATGACGTGGACGGCGTTTCTATATATTTGAAGGTAAAGAAGAAATTTAATTTATTTGGAAATATGAATCAGAGATGTATATATATACTTAGATATATATATTTATATGTGCGGCCTTTTTTTAATTTTTCAAAAAATTTCAATTTTAAATTATGCAATTATTTTATATATTATCGTTTTTCGTATTTTTGTGGTTAATGTAAAAATTATATTCTTTTTTTCATGTATATATAGAAATAATGTTTTCCGCCGCGGAAAAAAAATACTTTTACGCAAACACTCACACAAGCACACACACACAGGCAAACACACACACACGCAACTAACACCAACAGGCACTCGAACGAGAAACAAATGTTGAATTTTTTCTGTTTTCTTTTTGTGAGTAACTGTTTGGGGATACTCGGCTCCCGTTGCGTGCTGCTCGAGGTAAGATCACCAACTGAACGCGGGCAAAATGAATCCACAAAGCCAGAGCTATGGCAACAGTGACGCGGGTTCTTCAGTTACTGCTGCGCGCCACCCCCTCTCTCAACACGCATACTAGCACACTGTACAAAAGGCGCCTCTCACTCACTTAGACACACACACGCACACACACTGCGAGACAGCTGTTGAACGCTTTCGGCACTTGTGGCCAAAGAAGCAAGGCAAAAAAAAAGCTCATGACTTGCCAATGTCTTGCTTGGCCGTGTTGTTGGCAACAGAACTGAAATGGCTCTCACATAGACGTGGGCAACGCAAATAGAATGACTGATTGAGCGCAGACAGCGGCCAGACAACAACACGTTTTCAGGGTAATTTACAGGTGCGTAGCTTAAGACAACTTACGGGGCTCCAAATTGTTCAAGTGCCTTCGGGAGTTAACAAAAATCTGAAAAATGTGTTTAACATAATTGTAATTTTTTTGTACGTTAAATTTTTTAATATCTGTATATTTATAACTTTTGTTTAATGTACAATATTCTTGCATTCTGAAACGAAAAGATGTAAAACATTAGGCTAATTCAAGAAATAAATATTAAATATACCAAAGATTAATAATTTATTAAAATAAACCCAAAAAATACTTTACAATTTTCTCTCTAAGTTTTTTGGACCTTTACGTGCTTTAAACATTAAGATTTATAATAATAATAAGTAAAAGATAAAGCAAGTTTGCCTGTTTCTGTCAGATTTCTTATTTTCTTGAATAATTACTTTGGAAATTGTTTTCAAAAACTATAGTATTTGAACGGTGGGTGATCTATTTATACTTCGGTTGGAAATGTTGGCAATTTTGAAGAAAATCAGGCATTTGTTTTGGGAAAATCGCTCTTTGGTATCGAAATTTTACAAGTTTTGTAAAATATCGGCTTAAAATATTACAATCAAAACTTAGCACATTGATTTTGTATTATAATATTTATAAATATATATTCAATTTTATTAAAATCGGAATGAAACCAGCTAAGATATGCTTTATTTACCAGGTGGGCGGGACAAAAGAGGCTTGGCCGTTAGCTGATGGAGGCGCTAAAATGTTCATACACTCTTAAGAGTAAGCGATATAACATGTTTCTCCTATGCAGCATGTAAAAATAATATTATGTAAATTTATATAAAGACGTGGTATACCCAAGTCGATGAGACGACTTACCTTTTATAAAACGATTTACCTTTTATAAAACATTGCTTTAGTTACTTACTTATTTAATTTAAGAAAAAAATCTTATTTTAAGTATACTTCTTTTTAATCTTATCTTTTGATATCTTTATTTCCTAATGGATTTATTTGTATGCAAAACGTAAACTTATAACTATTTAGTTAATCCCTCAAAGCACACAAATGACAAAGGGTCAGTTATCCATTTCTAAGATGTAGGTTCTTAGTAGGTTGGATTAATTTTTATTTTATTAATTTAGGTATTATATATAAAGAGGATTTAGGGTTGTGGCTGGTTATGATTATACTGTGCTCTACACTATTTTTGCAATCTTACAAAAAGCTTGTAGATTCGAATAATGTGTTAATGTTGTCAAATTGTATTTTTATTAGGTCCATATTCCATATGCCTTTATAAATTATTAAATTTAATTAATAATATAGATAGAATAATTTAGGGAAAAAATGTAAATGTTTTCTTCCGTAGTAAACTAAAGACTTACCCAGAAGTTTATGTACTTCACTTGCTTTAAATTTTAAGTTAATATTTATATTGCTAACAGTTTACATGAAAGATTTATGGCACTAGCAGGGAGTTGAATGCGCTCCTGTTTTGTGTTGTTGTTTATAAGAGACTGTTGCTTCATAAATATTATAATAAAAAGCACAAAGAAGAAATTCACGCATACTAACTAAAACTTATCGCTTGCTCTCTCTCTCTCTCTCTCTCTCTTTCCCCACATTCATTTTGCCTCTCCATCTCTCCTGTTCCATTTAATGGCTCTCCCACACACACAAACACACAAACACATGGACACGGCATGTGCTGAGAGTCGAGCGCATTGGCATTAGTTGACCCCCTCACCAAAACTCTCCCAAAAAAAAATGCTTTCATTTCTTTCTGGGAGCGCCAACATAATGTTTTGTGTATTGTTTTAATGTTTTGATATCATACATACATACATATATAAAAGCACACACACACATATAGACACCACACAATGGATTTTCATTTCTATTGCTGTTCTTGTGCTTTGGGCTTTGTATTTGAAAATTTCCATGTGGAAAACAGGAAAACTTTCATTTACATTACTCATCATTATCGTCGCCATCGTCGCCCTCGCCAAAGAGGCCGTTGTCAAGTGTCAAGTACTTTTAAGTTGATTAATTCGCATAAATGAGCATTTCCGAGAGTCAGTCGGTGAATTGAACTTAAAGTAACCAAGAAACTTCAGCTCCAGTTTCCTCATCTTCATCAGCTTAGCATCAGCTCCCCCTATCCCTTCCTACCACCACTCTCGCAAGTCAAGAGGCCGTTGTCATTGCCAATTTTCTGTTCATTGAATTGTTGCTGCTTGCGGGGCCCTTGGAGACGCATTCAGTATTATTTGCAATCTTTTCGCTTCATCGTTGTAACAATCATAAATTTATTAAATTACACTTGACAACAACAACACCAACAACAGCTACAACATCAAGAATAATGTCTGATAACTCAAATCAAGTCTTGTGAGAATTTATTTTAACAGACTCGCACGTTGAGCATCTCATTAGATGATGCTCCCCTTTGTAAGTCGCAGTAGCTGGCTAGTTTATTGAGTTGTCAGCACAGAGACGAAAGATTTCGAGATACACTAATCAGCACTTTTATACACATACATACATACACTCATACACTCATACATAAATGAAAAGACACAAAAGAAAAACCCAACGATGAAGTTATCAACTCATTTGAAGTTGATAAGAACGAAAATAATTAAAGTATCTCAGAGATAGCACGAGAAAAAATGCCATGAAAACTGATAATAAGAACGTTAAGTTATTGCATAATGCATTTTGTAGCAGTGATTCCAAAATTCTTCTTCAATTTTGGTTTGAAAACGAAATTTGAAAGGCTTTACACTTAATTATTAGGTATTATTTTTTACAGTGTATTGGTCTATAAAAATGGGAATTTTCGACAAAACGTCACAAGCGGGACCCAAAAAAAAGGACCCAAGATCTTGTTTTTCATAATATTGTATTAATATGTAGTTTCCAAAATTGTATGTATATATTTGTGTAGAAATCGAGTAGGGCAAAGTTAAGATTGTATATATCATGCATTGGGTAAGTTTTATAAACTCATTTTGTTAAAATATTTAGCACCTTTGGAATTCTCTTATCGTCATCTTTTCTTAAATTTGTCGTTTAAATTAGTCGTTTACACTTTATTGATACAAATTTTCTTTATTATTTCGACCTGTATTCTTAGCGTTAGCATTCATATACTGAAAATTAAGAAAGAATTCATTTTAAAGAAAAAATAGAGTAAATTTTAAAAATGAAAAAAAATAACAATTTTAAGTTTCAAATTATCACACAACTCGTAGAATTTGTCGATTTTAAACAATGACATCTACAGCCCTGCTCTTTTCCAGGTTTAATCTTAAAAGATATAACTCAGAGACTCACAATTTTTGGTATTATCATGATAGTACTCTTTAAATACTACCAAAAACTGCACAATAAGATAATCTGTGTAGTCGAAATTGTTAGGACATCCCCAAGTACCCTTCTAAACTAAGTATTTATTCAGAGATAAACCTTTTTAAGATACAGTGCAGTTTAAAAATCGCTGTTGAATCGCTAAAATATAAATTTAAGCCTAAGAAAAAACAAATAAAGTGGAAATTTTGTCATACAAAAGCCAATTTTATATAGTTAACTACTAATATAACAATATTTATATGTTTAATTTATTTTGTTGAATTTTGCTTCTAAAAGTCAATGCTCAAATGTAATCTAAAGTATTTTTAGAGTTTTTTAACTAAAGAAACAAAAAACATTCATTGTTTAAGTTTAAAAGAGGCATAAATAGTATTTAAAAGTCAAAAAATAATATTGAAAACGAAAATGTTGTTTCTCTAGTTAGAATTTATAACACTACATAGTGCTAAAAATATTAGATTATTTTTTTAAACTTTTTTAAAATAATTTATTCGCTACATTTATTTAGACTTTATCTCAATAATGTTTGAAAATGTTAAAAATTTCAATGTGCGGCAATGTGCTCTATTGCTTTATATAGAACTCTTCTTTAACTTTTTCAAATTTTCTTTCGAATGAAATATCTAAATTTACCCAAACAGCAAAAGCTAACTAAATCTTTGGATTTTTGTTGCAAAAATGAAAAATTTCGACAATAAACGACAAAGGATAGTTTTATGCTATGCAATCTAAAAATATTGAATTTAAGTTTTCGAATTGAATAATTGGTGTTTTTAGAAAAACAGATTTCAAGTCCTAACAAACCAATAAGCAAAGAAGGAGGTATAAAAGTAATAGAATTGAGATTTATCCAGTTTTTTTTAAGTATAAATTATAAAATGAGGAAAACAAATTCCAAATTCGGATAGTCTATGATATATTGCCCTAAACCTTTGGTTTTTAAGACTTGTAACAACTCAAATGTCCTTTGAAATGATACATTTGTTAAGGTTAAATTATTCTGATACATCTTAACGCACATTTGTCCAAAAAACAATACCTCGACTTTTAGAGAAATATTTTCTAGAACCTCAACCGAATCTTACCTTATAAAAGGAATTCCCTTGTTGAATGCTTCATCTGCGATTCGATTTAAGAACTCCAGCTTAAGCAAATGAACCGAGCTTTGTGTCAGCTCGTTAAGATCAAACCAAACCAGTTTATCTGGTCTCAACTGAAATAATTGTGATTTTTCCAACATTTCTATATGCACATGGATGTGTATATGTGTGTGTGCGTGTGTGTTTGAGTCTGTCTATACATCCATTTAGAAATCTCATAGCAGTTGGGACTTCCTCATTAGACTGAAGTTTTGATTTTTTAATTTTGTTTTTCTCTGTAATATCTTTTGTTGGTTTTACTGTACTGTGTGTACTCTACTGATTGACAGACTGGCAAATTCTAATTAGCTCTCAATTAGATGCTGTTGTTGTCAAGCACGATTGCCATTTCATTCGCAAATATGATCAAAGATACCTCCCACTTATACATATGTATGTGTAATGTGTGATCTACTAGGTACTTAAAAATAAACCATCTGCTTGATCAACAGCGAATAAAACATACATATAAAAAATTTACATAGATATATTTTACCCTTTCAACACTTTTTCATATCTATTATTTTTTGACGTCATTTGGGGAGGAGAATATATATGTGTATACATATAATTTTTGGGCAACAGCAATTGTCCGGCTACAAAACTACATAAATTTCATGTGGCAAATCTCTCGTCATTTTGGGAGCGATATGAACTTTCAGTTTCCCCCATGATCTAGTTTTTCATTTTAACATTATCAGCACCACTTCATATTTGACTTATACTTATGGCAACAAATTGTTTAACACTTTGATTAATACCATTATCAGATGTTAGCTAGTCTATGAGTACCTGTTCCAGTAAAAACCTGTTCCCCAGTCTATAGTAATTGTTTTACCTTTTTTTCTCAGATCCCGAGGGGGTTTTTAACACCTAAATATTGATTTTGGTCGAGTCGTGCCCCTGCCAATTTTATTTGTAAATTTTATTCTGCATATCTTGACTGGATGTCTGATGAACTGTTTTTTTGTGTGTTTTTTTTTTACCATAATTGATTAACACAAAATGCAAAAGTAAACGTTTTATTTTAAAGTATCAAAAAACCAAACAGAGGCATTTAGTTAATGAGTTCCAATGACGCAGTTGGCGTGATAAGTTCTTTCTACCTGAGCTCCTCGAACGAGGTGAAAGCGTATCGATCTAGCTTTGAAGTTCATTTTATATATAAATAAATATTTTGTTGGTTTGTTTGTATCTGATATATTCGCCCATCAAGCTGACCAGAGATACTGCAGAGCAAGTAACCGGGTGACCGTTGAGATTGTTTGTGATTGTTATCTACAGAGTACGCATGCTTTTTCGTTATATCTTATCGGCAATGATTACATTTACGTAAATCCATTTTGAGGGCATACATATGACAAAATAACAAATGACTATAGGGTCATATTTGGCTTGAAATTAGGTTGTTGATAGAAAACGAAAGGTTTAAGGCCTTTAGTGCTCCCAAGTGCAGGCGCACCCATAGGATTTGCTTTAAGCTACTGTAATAAGTGTAAAATATAAATTAAATTATCTTAATACCTAATTGCAGAAAAACTAAGGAAGTCTGAATAGCCTAAAAATAGACACAGATAAAGTTAGCAAAAATAAAATATGACAGGTCTTAACTACTTAAGGTCTTTAGCTGTGTCATTTTTGAAAAAAATATGGTTCTTTCTTTTGTGGGTTATTATTAAATAACCAATCTTTTTGTCGTACGTACTACTTGCAACTCCATTAACAGAATATATAGGTTTTTATACCCTTGTAGGGGGTATTATAAAAATGTTCAAATGTTTGTGACGCATATTTGTCTGTGCGTATTAACTTTACGCCCTGAATTAGATAGCTACTGAAGTGAAATTGGTACATTTATAAAATTTGTATGTACATATATGAGCTTTAAGATAAACGCAACGGACCACTACACAAACCAAAGCCTACATAATTTAGAAATATCTTAAGTAGAATTTTCTTATAATATATTTATTTTTACAAAGGGTTTTTCAATAAGGGCGGCTAAATGTTGAAATGGAATAAAACAAGCTGTGTGTGAGGTATTGACAGAATTTTTTTTTATTTGAAAGGCGCATATATTGCATTAAGTGTGGAATGTGACATCATTCAAATGCCCGCCTCGGCTTTTTACGATGGAACGTATCCGAGTAGTCCAATTTTTAATGACTCTTTCGCATAGATCCAGCTGAATTTGATGGCCTGTGTTATGTACACCTTTAGAGCATCGGTCGATTGTCGTTGATTTGCATAGACCTGCGACTTTAAGAAACCTCGCAGGAAAAAGTCTAGCGTGGTCAAATCAAATCAAACGTTGAAGGGTCGACTTTAAAGGGCCACCAAAATGAGCGAATGCGCGCAACGTTTGCGTTAATGAACACTCATTTTCATAATAAAGTTTTATCATTTGAACATGCCGTTCAATCGTATAACTTGCCATGATGATTTGACATAAGCAATTAAAAAATATTCAAAAGATTTGACAGATGTCACCAAAAAAAAAATGGCTCTCATGGGCTACCGAAATTGACCCGTTACAATTGAAAAACCCTTTATTTATTTTTATTCGCGATCTATCTTAAGTGGACAATAAGCAAATATTCTCAAAGGTTATCATGAAATGGGGGTCGAATAACCAGTCCGTCTCTGGTCTTAATGCCGGGCCAAGTGAGTGACTTTACTTCATACGTCTAATCTGCATGCTGTTGTCCAGCAGTTTGCGGGCCAGTGTATTATCATGGGGTCTAGAAGCTTGTTTTTGAATCGCTGCAGTGGAGTTAGACGCTGTGCTCCAGAGTCTTATGAATTACACAAATATTTTGAAAAATAAACTTATTCATGGTAATTTTTTGAATGAATTTTATGAACATTGTCGCAGCCAATGTTAGGTTCAAATTTGAAAGCGTCAATATTGTGATTATTGCTAAGAGGAGATTGAAACTATTAGGCATATTTTACTTAAGATCGCCAGTTCTGACTACTAATTCATGGCGCAGCTTCTTACCAATAATAGAATTGGTTATTAATTTACAAATATAATATAATTAATAATAAATGAAGTAAGTAAGTCGTCTCGCCGACTTTGGTATACCATACACCAGTAAAGCAAATATTTCAAGCATTTTCACATGCTTCTTACAAGCATATCTTAGTATCTCGCTCACTCAATCATACGAGCACCCTAGCGCCCCCACCAGCCAACGGCCAACTCCGGCCTTATGGAAAAACGTTTATATGCATAACTCGACTGTTTTTTATCCGATTTTGATCAAATTTGGTATTTTGCTAGATATTAGTATTAAATTTAAGTGTGCCAAATTTGATTGCATAAGGTAAAAAAATACGGGAGATAATCAAGTTTTTCAAATTACGGGGGCGGAAAAGGGCGTGGCAAAATTTGTATACATAAAAAATGTGTGCATTTACTAAGCGAATATATATACCAAATATGGTGTCTCTAGCTAGAATAGTTTTTGAGATAAACGCTTTTTTTAAATTGCGGGGGCGGAAAGGGGCGTGGCAAAAATTTGAAATAAACTTGATCACTCTACATACAACACGAGTCTACATACCAAATTTGGTGGCTCTAGCTCTTACAGTCTCCGAGATCTAGGTGTTCATACGGACAGACGGACGGACGGACAGACGGACGGACAGACGGACATGGCTAGATCGACTCCGTTGTTGATCCTGATCAAGAATATATATACTTTGTGGGGTCGGAGATGCTTCCTTCTGCCTGTTACATACATTTTGGCGACTTTAATATACCATTTCACCCTATGGGTGTATGGTATAAAAAATGAAGTAAGTAAGTCGTCTCGCCGACTTAGATATACCATACACCAGCAAATATTTAAACTTTATTAAACATATGCATTTTCACATGCCTCTTACAAGCATATCTTAGCTCACTCAATCATACGAGCACCCTAGCGCCCCCACCAGCCAACGGCCAACTCCGGCCTTATGGAAAAACGTTTATATGCATAACTCGACTGTTTTTTGTCCGATTTTGTTCAAATTTGGTATTACCGGGGCGGAAAAGGGCGTGGCAAAATTTGTACACATACAAAATGTGTGCATTTACTAAGCGAATATACATACCAAATATGGTGTCTCTAGCTCTAATAGTTTTTGAGATAAACGCTTTTTTTAAATTGCGGGGGCGGAAAGGGGCGTGGCAAAAATTTGAAATAAAATTGATCACTCTACTTACTACACGAGTCCACATACCAAATTTGGTGGCTCTAGCTCTTACAGTCTCCGAGATCTAGGTGTTCATACGGACAGACGGACGGACGGACAGACGGACGGACAGACGGACATGGCTATGGATCCTGATCAAGAATATATATACTTTGTGGGGTCGGAGATGCTTCCTTCTGCCTGTTACATACATTTTGGCGACTTTAATATACCATTTCACCCTATGGGTGTATGGTATAAAAATTTTTAGTCTATTATCATCAGCAGACAAAATTGATTAGGGTTTCCCCTAAAAATAAAAGTGATTTTTAAAACCGCATACCTTCTATATTTTGACGCGATGGACTTTTGATATAAAACTTTGGATACCTTACAACTGCACCTAAATGTGAAATGTTAAAATTTATAATAAATGCTATTCAATCAATTGAAAGATTTTTCAGAATCTTGATACAAATTTATAATAAATGCTATTTAATGTTTCAACTTTTCAATCAATAGAAAGATTTTTCAGAATTTAATAATGCCAGTCGTTGTTAATCAAAGGTATCTAGATAATATACATGGCTAACAATAAGATGCCTACCAAACAAATAGTGTTTCTCATAGGAATTACATATGTGTTATTTATTATTTGATATTATATTCCTAAAAGAAAAACTATTAAGTACTTTAATTTGAATTTCACTTAAGTACAAAGTGGCAGATATAAGCATAATTCCTTTTGAATTGTTACTCGTATTGTTCTTGGGCAAGCTATATGATTTATCGTATCAAAGGTTATATCCATGTTATTCTCTTTTTACCAGCAAAGAATTTAATGGAATTATTGCTGATTTTGCTTTACTTTATTTATTATCCTGTCGCTAAACGCGCCACTTTGCCCCAACCTACTGTATATTATTTCAAACTGGAATTAGAAAAATCAGTTGGAATTACCAAACAATACATGAAAAGCTAATGCATCTCAAAAACCATTTTAGTTATCATTGATTAAAATCATTTCCTGTGGGGAAAAATAGATCACATCGGATATTATCAACCGCCTCAGCAATTCTAAGTTGATCAACTAAATAGAAGCTATGTATCTTAATGCGATTTCACGAAACTATTCCATGTTCGGATCTTGCAATGTCTTTTGATAATTTTGAAAGTAGAACCGAATTTTTTACTTACAGACATATATTAAGTTCATTTAAGATAAGAAAATTATTAAAATTAATACTAATTGATCGTTGTGTCCTTGGTTTTACTGTTTTTATTTTTATTGAAAACGTTTTTAAAGAGATTTCATTTGTGTTTTGTCATGTTTGTTACTATTATTATTGTTATTATTATTTATATAATTTATGTAGGATTTAACATTAAAAACTTATTGATTAAAGGCTGCACTAACGTCTGTCGATTGATTGTTATATATCTGTATTCGATTGAATATATAGAAAGAGAATATATATAGTTATAGAACACTTTCAATACAATGTTACGATTTACGGAAACTAATTTCAAAAATTTGTATAATGTCTTTTGTTTTTTTTTGGCTTCGATATTGGTCAGATTAGTTAATGGGTTCTGTTGGTGACACAGTTGGTTTGGTCAAAAGAGATATTTAACATTAATAGGTGATTGTTTTTGTTGTTTTCTTTTTATATTAAAGATTGTATTACTTAGCATGTTTGTTGCGATTCAAAAATGCAAGCTTTTTTGCTTTGCTCGATTTTAAATGGCAGTTTAATGGTAATTTAAAATAAGCAATAATTTGTTTTGTTTGTAAATTTGTTTTAGTTTGTTTTGGTTTTTGGAACATCTGGTGAATGAGATTCGTACTTTGCTAATATTTATAATTAATAATTTACTTTTGACAAATTTAGCATTCAGCATTAATTTAATTTTACAATGCAAAAAAAATTGCTCATAATTGATGGAAATACCTCTTAAACGGTAGAATTCATCATTTCACTTTCAATTTTTCTATATCGTCTTGTATATAGATATATATATGTATATGATTTTGTTTGTGTATATATACAAATGTATACATATAGATTTCTTGTATGTAAAGAAGCTACAGTTGAAAAATTGTATTATCCAAAAATTTGTTTGTTTTGTTTGTCCTTGCGAATTAATTTCATTCATTTTTTTTTAAATGTAAATGTTTGCTATAGAAAAAATCTGCCATTTTGGTGTTCTTATTCTTCGTTACTATTATTTGCTCTTAAAAGTGGTTCTATATGGTTTCTATATATAATATAATTTGCACCTCTGTTAACTTTAGCCACGTTAATCGATCAAAAGCTCATAATGCACTGAGCCAATACGCTCCTTGCGGTCATGGATAATATTACGTGCCCATGCTTTGCATTCCACATTAATAATAATGCCACCTGAATAAAAGACCAATGAAATTAATATACATTTAACTATATATATATCAGGTATATTCCACTCACGTTTGGGTCGCTCGAAATGCACGGCAACCAAAGGACTTAAGTAGCCCTCAGAGTTTTGATAGGGATAGAAATATCCAGGGAATCCCTGTACGGGCAAATACGCCACAGGACCAATATTCTCTTGATCGGCTGGATTCTCACCCTCGCAAGTTACCCAAATGGTATTTAACTTAATGATGGAATTGAATACATTTAAATTAATAAATTTACTAATTGAACTACTTTTTTTTTGCTTACCTTGTGCGATTCTGTTGTCTCCACAATTTTAATATAATCCTTTAGCTTCGATGGCATATTTGCGGGCAGATCCTTTGAGGTATTGTAATATTCTGGTATCCAACCATAGATCTTGTTTAGCTTGAGGAAAATGCATGGTGAGCTCTTGTGATAGTTGTAGTTATTCTCCTTGGTGCAAGGCGACCACGACTTAATATCGACATCACAAACTTGTCCCTTCGGTGGGGGCTGGTTATAGTCACAGTTATAGATATTTTGACCTCGACCCGGTGTCAAACCAGGTACTTTGTACACTGCAAACACAATAGAAAGAGACAGATTTAATTTTGTTTTTAATAAAATATTGTTAAGAGTTCTATTGCAGATGTATTAAGCTTATCCACAATTAGATGGTCTATAGATCATATTAAAAAAAAAGACAAATATTGCTCATCTTTTTTTTTTAGCCGGGAATGCTAGCTTTATTTTGATGAAACTGTTTAACTTAGCTGAAGTAAGCAAGAAGTTTATTTCATTGAAATCATTTTGCAAAAATTGGTTCAAGTTTTAAAAACGAAGCTAAAACATCACATATATACTCAATATAGATATAAATATAGATCTCCAAGTAAGCAATTGTTAATTAACTTTGTAAGGTATGTCCGGCTTTAAGCAATTTTCATACAAAATTAACAAATAATAAAATTTAATACTTTTAGAATAATTTTAAAATTATTCAACATTTATTTAATTTGGAAATAATCAGATTCAACTTTTTATTTTAATTTAAATAAGACTGACAAAAGATTTGAACAATAGTAAATTATTCTATAAAATATGGGCATTTGCCTTTAGGAACTATTAAATGTTAGAGGGTAAACACAATTGTTCTCAATCTATCTATATACCAAGCCCAGTCAAAATTCGGCTTTATGACTTTAAAATGGGTCAAGGGGAACTATACAATCACAAAGAGAAATTTTAGAATTTTATAAACTACTCTTTTTTATTATTTTCAGAAAATAGTAATTGACTTTAAGTTTTTTTTTTGACAGCCTTACTCATCATTTTGATAAAACAATTAAAGCAAAAAACATCACTGAATTCTTTTTGAATAATTATATTAGGTATACAAAATGTAATTAGACTTATAAAAAATGCTCAGTTTATAAAGTGTAAACTTAAATTAGATTTTGAAGAGCACGAAAAGAGATTCAATTTTGTTGTTATAGTCAAAGTTATAACTTAAGCACTTTATTTATTATTTCATTATTCGATGAATTCATACATATGTAGACAAAAGTTTCAAAAAAACATAACAACTTTGCAATTATTATTTTCAGCCCTTAAAAACATTAAAACAGTCAACTAGGCCTAAATGAAAATATGTATGTTTGTTTCAAAAGGCAAGTAAAAATTTGTGTAAAAAAAATATATTATTCTCCATACACTTATAAGGAATTGTTAATAATTATTTGATGTGTCACTTTTAAACTGGATACTTTTTTAATAATATACATTTTTGCTATCTGACCTGCCTTAGTTATGAATTGTGTCCCATAGGAAAGGTTTATTTAGATCTATTAATTCAATATTTGGATCTTAGAGCCTAGTAACGACCTCTTTTGACAGACCTTGAACTATTCTCTATGTATTATGGGAAAACTTAGACACATGTGAAAGCATAACCAGCCAAGTAAAATGGGGGAAAAAAAATCGATAATATTTTATTTTAATTAGAGCATATGCAAAGCAAGTTGCGTGTTGTCAAGTCGTCGCCATCGTGGTCACACTTATCCGCCTAGCAACAAGAAGCACACCAACAATAACCGAGTCCGACCTGTCCCCAGGGTCAGACAACATGAACTTAAGGGTTGCCTTGGTCTTATGAACTTACCCGCCAGGAAATCATCCAGTGAGTCTGTCCAATGTTTGTAGTTCTCGTGCTGTGTGCCCTTGTACCAGATCAATGTGCTCTCGACATTGTCCACTGGAGGCAACGGCCGGAAACCGAGACCTAAATAGATATTGCAATTTAAATTAGTTTTATTTATCCACTTTTGGCTTTATTGTAGAATATATACTTACCGGGATTTGTGCCAATAATGGACCGATCTAGCTTCCATTTCGGTATTCTTGGGTCGAGTGTCTGGAAAAAGGCCCACATACAAATGGCCACTAGGGCGGCCAATACGCCATAGAATGCCACATAGAAGATGCCAATTTTAGCTAGAAGAAGATATGAAAGGAAAAACGTTTGATTAGATTATAATCAGAATAATTAACTAACGAAGAAAACCCAATAATGAGAGATTGAATCATTCAAGAAACGTTCTCTCGTTTCATCAATTGAGCTGATTGAATTAACCAATTGAAGTTATGTCTTCGGTCACCGAATGGGTTAAATTTTTAATTAATGAAGACAAGAAAAGAGTGTGGTGTGTCTGTTATGTCTGGAGATCCAACCTACCCGGCAAAATGAACTAAACAAAATGCTTCCAAATTGCTCGAGCTCGCAGCAATGTTCTAACCGGAGTGATTCACGAGTATAAGACTAGAATGAGCAACTCTTTCAGACACGTAATCGTTGTTGAATGTTTATTAACAGTGCCAAAGAGAATTTTAATTATCACTCAAGAGCGTACTTCGACACTCTTACGATCGCTCTCGATCAATACAAATGAACATAACCTCAAGTTATCCACGTTGTTAGTGTCAGAGTTGCTTCCAAGAGAGTCTTAAAGCAAGAGAAGACGAAGCGATCGAGGGAATGACAATAACAGAGAAGAGTTTCAGTCAAGATCACTAATACATACATTTTCCAGTTAGGTGGATTGACCAATCTCTCTCTATAGTTTGTTTACCTTACTAGCCATTTAATAATTGGGTTAAGTTTCAAAAAGTCTTTAAAATGCATATTTTATTTCGAATGATATTTATCATATATCATAGCCAATTTTATGATAATAATTATCCTATATCATAGTCAATATTATGGGATGGTTCATAATAAAAACTTATTTTTTTGATTTTTGTTTTCTATATATAACTAAACTACAAGTAAATATATATAACTATTAATTATACCAAATAATTGTTTATGAAGGGTTCAAAAAACTGCAAACTTTACGTCTTGTTGTCAATATTTTGTAGTTAATATTTTGTTAAATACATCTAAGAAACATTAATGCAAAATGGATAAATCATTTATGTGTGATGTAATATGTAAATAAATGTTTAACTTTTTGGGTAGAGCGTAAGTTAAGTCCTTAACACATAAGTTAATATCAAAAGTCTTGTGTTCCTAGAAACATCATAAATAGTAGAGTCCTTTATGTCTTGACTTTATTAAAATCTAAATACGAAGTTCATTTTAGAAAAACTTAATATTAAGGGTCAATGATACATACTGCCTTTAGATCCAATGGAAATCGTTAAAGGAAATCTCGAAAAATATCACCAAGAAGTAGGCTAATGTACTTGGTACTTAAATAATAATCTAACTCCAGGTTAGGATTAATAAAATCTCTCTAGATCAAGATAGATTTGTTTCTATATGTCAAAGTAATTAATTGTATATGGATTAAACTCTTATCACACTAGAAAAATTCATTTCAATGATTTATTCTCTATTCTCTCTAGTTTGAACAGAAATAAGCTAACAATATATACATAAGTAGTACTTCAAATTAATGCAGATTAAACTTTTGCTCAAAAAGTATACACATATAAATATGGCACCATAAACATATTGACTTTCTGTTTCATAAATGTAAATCAACTTTGTTTACGAGTTGTTTAGTTATGGCTTTTTAAATTACGTTCTGGTGTTTTGAATTTGAAAGAGATTATTCCATCCTGACAGTGACAATGGCCTTGCATTTATTTTAGCATAATGCAGTAAAACTACTT
Organism: Drosophila willistoni; assembly: GCF_018902025.1. Taxonomy (NCBI): domain Eukaryota; kingdom Metazoa; phylum Arthropoda; class Insecta; order Diptera; family Drosophilidae; genus Drosophila; species Drosophila willistoni. The sequence goes on from NW_025814050.1 coordinate 8,725,646, forward strand.
CAGATTTATGTAAGCACATTTCGATTTGACACTTGGCAAGAGATTGGCCATTAAATGACAGACCATTCATATGTTAGTCCATTTTGGTAAGCCAAAATTGCTTCATTAATAAAAGAGAGAGAGAGACACGAAAGTCAATCAATCTATCTGGTTCATTGGTATTTTGTAAGATAGTTGAGATAAAAGGCTAATTACTAATAAAGGACATTTTTACATGGACCATTATATATGTAGGTTAACATTAACCTGACAGGCCTATGTACTTTTTGACATGTCGTTGTTAATTTATGTTCTTTCCCGGATTCTGGTTGTCAGTCTTATCAACGTCATGGTACATTTTAACAAGTGCATGGGATAACATAATTATGACATTTTTTGTAGCATTTTTTCCAGCCTTTTCACATGAGAGTATCAACCGAGTGTGAAAAGTGGCGCAAAGTTTTGGCAAGAATAACGTACCTACACCCAAACCCCATTTACATCTGGTATGTAATTAAAAAAATATTTCGCAACTTGCACTTAGCAATTGAGTTTGAGGTAGTTAAGTTCGGAGCAAGCCATGTAAGAGTAAATGAAGAGTGACGGATAATAATGTGCAATGACTTACAATGGGGGAAAGGATTTACGAGTAATAAAAGTCAAAACTTTTTTGACATTGACAGCAAAAAAATTTCAATTATTGAATATAAGATTTGTAACAAAATAATGCGAGGTAGTGGCTATTAAAGTACCTACTAGATACAGACAAGATGTCTTGTCAAAACTATACACACTTTTAAGTTGTTGTTAAGTTAAAGGACTAAACCATATGCTATAATGGCTTGTTCTCATAAATAGCAAGCCAGTAAGGGTATAGAACCTTCTGATATAATTCTGCGGATTTGTTTCTAACTAAGTTACTGTGTGATTCATATGAGTTACAGATAACAAATTATAAATAATCGCAAAGGCTTTGCAAGTTTAATTATCATAATTTTTTAAAGTCGTGCAACATTTTCAAGTACGATAAGCATTTATTTACTTCCCCTAAAAAATAGGTCAAATTATAATAAATAAAGCTGTTAATCATCAATTTTTCCTACTGTTTAATACATTTGTAATTAAGTTTCATTGATTTTATTAATTGACTGACTGATAAGAATATGAACTTTTAGTTTCGTCTTTTAGGTTATTCCCAGAAATAGAACTTACCCCATGAACTGCGATCACGTCCCATAACCGTACCCTCTTCAGAATTGTACATGAACTTGGCAAAACTGAAGGGTTCGGGCTTACGTATATTATGGAGATCCTCTTCCGTATTGGAAGTTGGCATTGGTACAGGTTTCGACATTTTGGTGGGATTTTTTATTTATTATCTTTGTAGAGATATATATTTTTTGTATGTTTCTTTTGTATTTGGTGATTTGGTTAGGCGTAATAATAAATATATTTTAAGTTAATAACAAGCTAAAAGGAAAAGAATTTCACTTATATTGATTTACGCGAATTTTATTGGGTTTTTATTTATTTATTTTTTTTGTAGGATACACATTTAACGATATTGTTTCGCTGTCATTTTCACTTGTATCTCTACGCACACACTTAATACGGTATACATTTATGTATATATATACATATATATATATGTACATATATATACAGTTTACAACTTTTCTACACATTTTCGCATTTTACACCCTCCCTGCCTTTGGCTTCATTCAACACCCTCTATCAATCGCTCCTTCTTTCTCACTCTTTCTCTCTCAATTGAGTCCTTTATGCTCTCTGTTTTGTTTTGTTGTATATCACAATTTTCCCTACACATACATATATATACAAACTGCGCCCACTCTCTCCTCCAGTTTCCCCTTGCATCTTCCGGCTTGTATTAACCAAGTGTATCCGGAATAAATTTGGCGCCTTTCTTTTGCCCTATGTTTCTATCATTGTAAGCAATATTTAAAGGCTTTGGATTGAGTTTTAAAGATACTTTTGAAATGACTTTGAAAATTACAACTTTTCTTTGCTTTTGTTAATACTTTTATCTGTTATAACTGTATGTAAAAGTTTATATTTTTGCCCCAACTGCATTTTTATTAAATGCATTTCCGCATCTCTTGGTGGCCGCTTGACCCGGCAAACTCTGAGATACAAAATTATATTTTCTACTTGATATTTCTTTCTTGAAACCAACAAAAACACAAAACTGTGCGCGCTCTTTTGAAAACATACGGATACAGATACAGATATACACACACACACACACACACTAAGAAACACTGACTCTGTATAATGTTTGTGTCTCTTTGGTGTCGCTCTTTGGAGCTTACAAACAACCACACCTTTTGAAGCGTTTCTTCAACGCGGAGCCTCGAAAAAACCTCAAGATACTTTTTTTTAACTGATTATTTGCATATGTATTGGTGTTTTAATGTGTGTGTGTGTGTCTCGGGCGTGACAAAAATTTGAGAGGCAATATGAATGAATCTTCAATTTTAAATTTTTATGATTATATTAATTTTTTTCCAACAAAGACTGAAGCTAATTGTAGTTAGTATTCTTTATATTTTGATTATATTTTTAATTTCTTCACACACTTCACTCTTTACCACTTGGTGTTGGCCTGGCCAACACACACATACACAGAAACTCTAAATTCTTGGTGAGTTCTTTTAGCTAGTGTTTCCAGTTTTCGACCCGTTCAACGTTTCGCAGCCGCTCAAAACATATTTCAGACTGAAATCCAAAACCGAACTCTGTCAATATCGCAGTCCCCAGACTTGGCTTACATGTTTCTGGTTTTGTGTATATGAAAAAATGACTCAACGTCTCTAACCCTCTCCATTGCTCTCTCTCTCTCTCTCTCTCTCTCACTCTCTTTCTCTACAAATAGTCTCTTGTTGTCTCTCCCCACTTTTGCCGCTCTTGGCTCGAAACCTTTGGGCATTAACTCAGCTGAGTTTGTTTTGAGTGGAAAATGTACATTTTGGCGGCATTTTTACCCAGTGAGTGAGTGAAATTTCCTTTTAGTTTTCGGATATTACGATTCTGAGATTTTAACTCTTGGTTTGGGCTGGGCCCGGACAGTAATTGGCGTGGGGAACATTATTGGGCTTGCACTTGTTTTAATTAGACTCTGCCATATTAGCGATTGCACATTTTGTGCAAATTGCTCTGCGTTTGTAAGCGTAGTTTTCACGGCTACACTGAAACAAATTACTTTAAATGTTCAAATGTTCTTTTATTTATTAATTACCAGTAGTTGTTAAGTCACAACTAAAAGTACTTTAATGTAGTCTTGGAAAAATTCTTCATCAGATTTAAATTTAATAACTTCTTTTTCAGCTTGTTATACAAATTTGCTCAAAGTTTGAGCTTCAATTTCATTTTTTTTTTTAATATTTTTTTTAACTAGTTCTTTTCAAATGATTGTGAGCAAGCCCTAGTGTAGTAATTCTCAACCAGTTTTAGCGTTACATTTTTAGATCTGAAATTCTGCCTATAATTTTATTATGTTACTCGTAAGATTGACTCAAGTTAGTTTAAGATTCTAGCCAAATTAAACTTCTTATTAGTTAAACTTTTCTATATTTCTAAAGGAACTATAATATTTTATAGAAAATTCTGGAATACTAAAGAAATATACATCTAGATATATTAGATATCTAAATGATAATTTCATTTATAGACTTTTCCTGTTTTAAAAGATCATACTAAAAGTGTGACTTACATTTAAATCCACCAAAAATTGAAGGCTTAAAGCTGTTGCAATTTTTATAGTGCCGAAGGAACAATTATTACAATAAATAACAATGTTTAAACAAACTCTTAAAATTGGCTGTGACTCAGTATTATTCATAAGCTAACTAATATGCATGTAAGTCTGTCGGTTTTTTTTTTCTCTCGAAATATTTATTGACGAAATGCCGTTGCAAAATGTTCTCAAGTTACTTATAAATATTAATAAAGTGCATGTCTATCCATTAAAAATATTAGGCACTTAGTTTTCTATAGTTAACTAGAAAGGTGTAATTTTTGAAATATATTGACTCTGAAGTTTCAAATAAATTGTCTTGTTGGTCATAAAATTGAGTTACATTTCACACCATTCTCTAAAACTGTGATTGAAATTTTAGGGACTCTAAGCCACAAGTTTTGAACTATAATTTTGATTTATAATAATAATAATAATAGTGTAAAAACTAAATATTTAATTAAAAGATGTAGAACAGCGACTGTATTTACTATGTATTTTATTTTAGAGATCTATTTAATCTATTTAGATTACTGAAAATAATTAATATTTATTAGAAATAGATCATACAGGGTGGCCCAAAAGAAGTCATCCGTTGTTGTTTCGCTCTCAATTTTTTTTTTAAGAATGAAACATATGTTCCAAAATTGACCAATAAAATTCTCAAGGTTTAAATAAACATAATTTAAAAACAGAATTAAAGTTTTTTATTTAGAACAAAAATGAGAGCCAAACATCATGGTATGTTTTCTTTTGGCCCGGATGACTTCTTTTGGTACACCCTGAATTTGGATTTGAGTAATAAAGAAATTATTGTTAATTATTAGCTTTATTTCTAACTGAAATTATTTATAGTGTATTTAGTAAATACTATTTACTATTAGTTTTTTTTTATTATTTTTATTATATACATTACCAACTAATGTCACGATTAATTATTATTTTTAACCATTGTATTTAATTTGGACATAATAAAATTATTAAAAATATATCGTATTTTGATTAAAGCAAAAATAAAGTATGGCAATTTATTGAAAAAAAAAATTGGATGGAAATATATATTTTGCCCTAAAATTTTGAGCAGTGTAGCAAAAGGCACTTGAAAATATGTCATTCGTGCTAAAGGCTGCATTTCCATCATGTCCCCAAATGCATTTGTCAAATGTAAATGCAAATGCACAGTTAACTGATGCATTGTTTGCATTGTGTTGTTGTTGTTGTGCGCGGCTGTTGCATGTCCCGTGGCAATGATGACTGTTGCATGTCCCATCCACAGTCTCATTCTGCTATTGTTGTTGGAGTGATTTTCGGTCGGACTCTCATTCACTCATTTACCTCACTCTCTCTCTCTCTCTCTCTGTCTCTTTGTGTTAGTACAGGATCGCTTGGAACATTGCCAAAACTCAAAACACCAACTTCTAGGTGCATGTGAGTGTGTGTCCGTGTGTGTGAGTGTGTATCCTTGAACCACTCCACTGCGTCATTAGCACAGAGAGTGCGTTCAAAAAGTGTGCGCTTGCCCGCAAAACCTGTTTTTCAAATGCGGTCACAGGATACAACAAGCCAATGCAGAGTATTTTCAAAACAGAAAATAAACAACTCGATGATGATGATGATGTTGACGATGATGATGATGAAGAACAAGAAATAAACTCCAGTGGACTTTCCAATGCTCCGAGGGTGGAATTCATGCCAAATGAGGGTTGGTAGCAGCACAAACTCCACAAATATTTATGCGTGACCGGCACTGGGGAGAGTAAGGATTCCAACTGTACATATACACACACAAAACATATATGTATCTATATATGTTTGAGCTTATGTGAGACACGCGCTCCAGTTTTATTCCAAGTACTCGACATCCTTATACATACATATATAAACACACATTCATTAAAAATGAAATATGGAATCAGCTACTGCTTAAACTTCATGAAGAAGGAGCTGTGGCAACAGAATCTCATGAACTTTAACGGAAACAGGGCTCATGTTTAGATTCCTGGATATCAATGGGATTGACAGTTATAGTTCTGTTCTGTTCTGTCAATTTTTGTTTTTATCCTTTTTTGGTTTGGATGGAGTCATTTTAATTAAGACCTGTTCACCCAGGCTACGTCAGAGTTGCTCTTCCTTTTTGAGTGTGCCTAGTTTGTGCATTTAATGAGTGTCACCATTGAGTGGTACTTGGCACAACAAGGAGCAGTAGGAAGAAGCATCAGTTTGACACGGAGGCTGTGCAATTGACAAGCCATCCTTTGGAGATAATCGATTTCTATTGCGTTTGTGATAGCTTTGAGTGGCAGGGAAATGGCTTATGGACAGAAACATTCCATAATCTAACTTTATTTGCAAAACTTTTCAAAAGGATTCTGACATTTACTGTTTGTCCTAAAAAGATTTTCTGTCAATCACTTGCATTAACATATACTTTTTAGATAGAAGAAGAAATTTATAATCAATTATTATTGGTTGTAGTACTGTGATTAATTTTAAGTGCTTGACTTACATTAATTTATAATGTTAATGTTAAGAATATGCAAAAAGAACCACTTAGAGACTTTTACACCGACAAAGTCAGAGTTGTTTGTTTGTAATAAAAGTAAGCGATATGAAAAGAATTTATACATTTGCAACTCAGTCACCTATATTCAATAATTTTCAAAGTATTTTTTTAAACAACTTTAAAGTAAATACTTACTTAAAAGTTCTTGTTGTGTGCATGTATGAGCTTCTCAATCAACTCATACAGGAAATTTTTGAAAATTAGAATTGGTATCGATTTTTCAATATGAAAAAGACGAATTATTTTTACAAGTTTTAAAAATTTCAGCTCAGTTTGATTTTGAAAAATACAAAGCAGTGGTTTGGACTTAAATTTTATCGTCTATGTGTAATGCATTTTAAAATATTTAATGAAAAAAAACATAAAATATTAAAGTTGCCAAGGATAGTTAGCGTTTCCGCAATACTGGAAATGAAAGGATTTAGTTTATTTAAAATTAACAAATATATATAAGTACATATATACATAGGTATGTATATTTAAGTATTTTCAGATACTGAAACAATCTGGCGATTTCGTATCCAACGCCCAACTTGATTATTTTTTTTAAATTAAAAAACTATCCGAATTTTTTGGTGATAAGTAGTTAATTAATTGGTAGCTTAAGCAGTTCTCGAAATTTAGCAATGTACAAATTTATGTATGTAAATTTCAGTAATTTATTAACGTTAAGTTAACGTGATAAAGGTTCTCTTGGAGTAGGGTATTCTAAAATTGTAACGACGATTAAAATTACCTAAACTTATTTATCTATCTTTGATTTTTAAAATCAATCAGGGGACGTTTCTTGTGTACCTTCCGAAATTTGTATTTTTAATTTTCTCGAAGTGGAAAACTAAAAAGGAATTGTCGAATTTTTGAAAAATAATGTAGTAGAAACTTTTGCCAAAGAAATGCGATCCAATTAGCATACATTTTTATTATTTACTTGTATTTTATAATCATAACAAACTTAACTTAAAACTAAATTGATTTTGGGATCATTATTTCGTTTGAGTACTGAGTGGCACTCGCATAGAAATGAAAATTATTTGTTTTGGATTAATTTCTAACGTTGGAGTTGTATTTTGCAGTCTCATGGCTAAGTTTGCGATAAATGTTCGACGTCTGCAGGTTATATCCTATCTGCAGACTTTATGATCTTATAACATTGTTAACTAATTTTTGTAAAAAATTATTTTTTATATTCTTCTGACTAAAAAATGTAAACTCTTTTTGCAACGTTATAAAAATAAAGTGTTTTTTATAAGAACATTTGTGGAAATTATATATCCTGCAAACATATCATTGAATAAATATTGATGTGTTTATTTACATATCTCAACCGCATTAATTTGGGAACTAATTATATAAAGAACATAAGTTACAGTCTCTCAGGTTTCCTTTTATGTTTTTTTACACATAATTTTTAATTATGCTAATATGGCTGTCAAATTAAACTTCATCAGAGTTCAATAGGTCAGCATTTTTTAACAATTTCATATTTTCCCACTTTTGTAGGAACTTTAAGGGTCAAACAGTTTGAAATTTGAAATATTTTGTATAATTTCTGCAAATTTTTAACGGTCATTGCATTAAGCTTGGCAATTTCTAGGAATAGAGATATAATTTGCCATTTATTTTGTAATGTTGCTTAAATTAAATCGTATTCCTTAGTACGGTCAGAGTCTAATCTTATCTGCTTTGTTTAGTTCGGTAATTTTTTTTCTATTAGCAAAAGAAATATAATCCTTTAACAAAGACTTCTGCTGATTTAATAACCTGTTTTTTAGTGTAAAAAGTTAAACAGATTCAATATAAGATATTTATTGAAATTACAAATTTCACATATAGTTATCATTTTATTTTTCGTTTATTCCCCCCTTTTTAAATATCCACAAAAAAAGTACATAGACTTTGTAAGTCAATGTCAGCAGATGAAGCTAAAGATATAGCAGACGCTTATTTATATGCCTGTGTATAGTTTGATTGCATAATGATATAATTGACCGATATAGGGATAAGTATCTGCTCGTACTATCAGTGGACAGACGTGTGGGTGTGTGAGTGTGTAAGCGTGTGCCCGCCAAAGGTCAAAGAGAACAGAGCACAGCATCCATAGCGAAATGGAGGCTAAAAACTGCCATTGGCTGAGCAATCGAGATACACACACAGACACACACACCGTTTAATTCATATGTATTCAAAAGATATTCCTTTTGATTAAATGTGCGAACTGGCACAGCTTGACATTTTATATAAAGATTTACGGGTATTATGACGACCAAGAACAAGTGCCTTTATGTAACTTACCCCAACTTTCGATGGTACGCCCGAAATATGAATTATCATCGGAATCGTATATCATTTGCTTGAACGATTTCTTTTTGGGTCGCTCCGGTGGCCTAGCATAATACTGTTGAAAGCCATCGATGCAATCCTCTGTGATGGTCGGCATTCTTTTTCCAGCAGCCCAATGTAGTCGCAAGCGGTAGCGGGATCGAAATCGGGATATGGATCTGGATCTACTTGAGGTTGAAACGTATACGTATTCCTCTATGGCTCTCGGTCTGCTGATAAACCGCACGCGAAGTCAACACCGTAGCGAGTTCTTTGCGAGACTGATCGCCACTTCCCGTTCCAGAAATTCTGAACATGAGCTCCTCCAATGAAGCTTGTGCCATAATCCATGCAGAAGCCGCGTTGTCGACTATGTTGACGACGACGGCGACGTCGACGTTGGCGTAGGCGTTGATGATAGTCCAAATGATCATCATCGTGTTACATATTGTATATATATATATATATGAAATAAATTATTCTTTTCTCTCGTTCCGACTCGTGCAACACACACTGATTTTATTTAACAAGTGCGGCCAGCAACTGCGCTGCCATCTGCGTCAACGTCGTCGTCTGACGAGCGCGTCGCCGTGCTTTTTCATATGCAAAAATTGTACAAATACATCATCAACACTATAGAAAGTGTCGGTCTTAATCAAATATTATATACACACACTTGTTTGTGAGTGCTTAGTATATATCAAATCGCCAGGTTCAGTTCTCACTGACACTTTGAGTAATTTGATACAAGAAATTGTCAAGGATCATCATCAGGATGATTACCTGCTTGTTACTGTCGTTGAAGGCGATTTGTTATTGTTAAGCATCTACATATATATTGTTCTTGATCAAAGTGAAAATGCAATCAATTGACTATGAATACAAAAAGTCGGCCATAAGAATTGAATTACAAAAGGTTTTCAAAAAATAAATAAATACGTTTCGACGACTTTGAAGACCTCAGCAATTTTTTGAAATTATTTCAAACCTCTTCCAATTCAATAAAATTAAAATCTTAATAAATATTCTACTTTTTCAGTCTTGATTACGACCTCTTATCGATTAAAAATTAATGCAAACCTAGCGTTTAAGCCCTCTTGAGGGTCAATCTGCTGAAGAAGATAATTTTCGCTTTACGAAGTTGTAATTCCCAACTTGTTTTAGCGCCTACAATTGTTAAGTTCTATGGCAAAGTCTGTTATATAATTAAATATAGTGATTTTGTGCTTGAAATGGCCAAACAGACCACATTCTTACCTTTTTAAGCAACCTTCTTCTAAACATTGACCTAGAGCTGGCCTAAATATAAAGTCAAAGTCAATGTAAGTCAAACTTTGGAATAACCCGTTTGAAATTAAGGATAAATCAAAATAGATGAAGCTCTGTCGATGCAGGCATAAGGTTTAGTCAAAAAACCAAACTAAGTTAATAAGACGAAGACTATATATTAACACAATTTGGATTCTGTACCTAGCAAACTGCATTGTGCTTGATTTTTGAAAAGACTTGGTCTAAACCATTGCCCCGTGAACTTAAGCTTCAATCATATTGTCTCTAAATGAGAACCAGTAATATGCAGACATAACTTAAAGATACCAAATGCATATACATACATATGTATGTATATACCTATAATATTTATGCCACACAATAAGTTTTGCTTTTGTGATAGACCCAACGCGTGACACAATTTCCCTTAATTGAATTTGAAGACACTGATTACGACTTGGAGGCGGATAAAAAACTCTCTGTCTCTCTCTTTCTCTCTCTCTTTCCCTTTTAGAAAACAATATGAATACATATATTTATTTTCAAAAATCGGCACTAACCTAGGAATGACACAATTAAAATCTAGATACCTAGCTAGTTAATTGCTAGATAAAATATGATTTCCTTTGACACTGAGCTCACTTTATACAACTCTTGTCATCTTATTTCGTCTTCAAGTTGCTATCCCTACTATATACAATAACTATTCAAATTTTTGCGTACATTATTCACTCAGAGTGTGTGTGTGTGTGTTCTTAAGTGTGTGTTTGCATCTTTGCGCTCGGCACACGGTCTCATCTTTCAATTGGGTTTATGTGAGGCATAGCAACTCAAGTTTCTTCAACAAATGGTTTGATTATGACATAAATCCAAATAAATAATTTTGATACAGAAATTGTAGTCGTTGAAAAAATTTCTATGGCCAAGTAAACCGAAGAATTGAATGCGGAAAATGTGATATATTTTTCTCTATGAACACTCACTGGCCAATGATGGAATTTTCAAGTGATTTGAAATCTATAAATTATTCACACACAATCCAATGAGGCATCAAATTTGAATGAATAAAAATCTATATAATGCAATTGTAAATATATCGCTTCAGCTTTGGAAAAAATCCATTGTTAAATCAACTTATGCAACGCCATGAATAGGTTCTGAGCTCAGGATGTATTCGTATTAATGATCGCAAAGTGCGCTTTTTATAAGCGGCGCACACAAATCGACAATTTCCTGTGTTCTACGCCCACCACGACTTGTCGCTAGACATTTGTTTTGCAGTCATAGTGAGTGGATAGCTAGTTAGTGACTATGTTTAGCGGTCGCTTTTGCCCGACGATGCTCTTTTTTCTCTAAGTGTGTGTGTGTGTGTGTCTAGGTTGTGTGCTTGTATGAGGTGCATTTTAAATTTAATTGGTATGACTTTGGATTAGAATGGTATAGATATTTGTCGGGGGTCATCAAAAAGCTTTGCCAAAATCGAAAACTATTTTTAATATTTCAATCCAAAAGTGAATGAAACGGAAACACGAAATCGAAATTTTTCTTTGTTGCTTAAAGTTTTGGTGCTGATTTTGAATATGTACCATCATGTATTTGATGAAAGTCTTAAGGCCCATCGTAACATATTTATTGGATAGGAGAAAGACAGTCCCATATTGATAATTCTTTTAAGACCAAATCGAAACCGAAACTACAATTTTTCAATTTTTCTTTTAATTTTAGGAATATAATACTATATTACTGATTCGGAAAGTTTAGCCATCCTTTTTTTTTTTAAGTTTGAGGTTTTTTAAAATTTTTTATTGGTTCAAAACTTTTCCTTTTTTTAACGTTTAATATATTTGTTGAACTTAGAGCCTAACAACAAGTTTGAGATATTTTTCTTAGTTTAGTAGCTTAAGTAAGCTTTGAATCTAAAATCTTGTAGAATTAAAATTCTGTGTTTCAGTTTCTGTCAAAATATTTTATATAAATTTCTTGGAAAGGAATTGCTAAAATATAAAATAATAGCCTGTAGATTAACATTTGTCTACCAGTGTAATCTATTGAAACCTTCCACCCTGGTAAAGCAATCGCTTTGAGCGCAGATAGTGTAAAGATAGTAAATTGTCAAAAAATATTTCTTTTATTTTGAATAATACTGCTTGCTTAATTTTCTTTGAATTTAGTGGTAAAAAACGCGAAGAAACAGGAAAACTTTACAAAACTTCAAGATTGGCATGGGCTCATCCAATATAAAGGACGGACATGTTCTAAGTTGTAAAAATAGTTATCTAGATAGTTGTACACTATCCGTATCCGTATCCTATACTTCGAACTTCCTGAATACATATGTTGTGACAGTCTAGTTTTTGTCCCTATATCACAGTTTTGGTGTGCCTTCTCTATTTGTTTTCTTGTTGTAAGTTTTTAGTTATGTCCTTGTGGTGTGGTTCGGAAGTCATTATCCTTTAAAATCGTCTTATTACTTTCTTTGTTTCTTCATGAAAAATTGGGTCCGATATGTTGAGCACCCGTTGTAACTGAATAAGTTTTAATTATCCAGAAAAATAACTTTTTTTTTAAATGCGCGCGTAGTTGTTACTCATCGGAAGTGCAAAGGGACTGAGTAAATGCGCAGCGGAAGTCCTAAGGAACTGAGTACTTAGCGTCGCCATCTGTTGTCCAAGTTTGTCTGTCAACTTAGCGCCAACAAATAAACCGGCAAACTTTGAAAAAAAAACGAGCAAGATGTATATAAGAGCACATTAACAAAGTTCATGGTTATTGGGGTCCGGTCGTTTTGTCTGTAAGCCTTCGATTTTAATCAGTTTAAAACAAGACCGTAAATAATAATTTTTTTTTAATTACAAAATCATCTACTTATAAAGGACTTAGAAACGAATAGATTGCACTAATATATTAAATTCCATACCATTTTTGGAAAGATTGTTCAAAATTCAATTAATTTTTTTAGTTTCTTTAAGAAAGAAGATCATTATTTTTGAGTAATTTAATAAAAATTATCCATAAAAATCTGTTTTGATTAAAAAAAAATATATATCAAAAATGATTACTAAAAATGATTTTTATTTTAATTTTTGATTTTTATTAAAATGAGCCTTTTTTCAAAAAATGTTAAAAATATTTTTGCAAATCCTTAAAGAGTAGTTCAAGGACTTGATCCACTTTCTGCGAAAACCACGATTTAGTAAAAATTACTGTAAAATTAAACATTTGTCACTTTTATGTATTTGATAAAGATTGGGTGACTATATCATATATGTAGCTCCCATAGGAGCGATCGGTGGGAAACAGTGACTTTGATCAATAACTTCGTTATTTCCTATGCTAAGATTGTAGGCCGTTCCTTCCCAAACATTATACTTTTTAGATAAAACGTTTTTCCACTTTGATGGCTATAGTTAAGAAAAGAATTCCCAAAAAATTTGCAAGGGTATACAAACTTTGACGCGGTCGAAGTTAGCCCCGGCCCTCTGGTTTTTGTTTGTTGAATTGTGAAAACGCAAGCTTAAATTTAACAAAAAAATTTAATCTCTGCCTTTGTTTACTGACACTTCCTTTGAACTGAACTCCTTGATCCGCTTGCTACTCTTTATGTCTCTGGACGGTTTCAGGATCTTATCTAGTAAAGCCAGCTTAATATTTTCTTTGTATAGAAATTTGCTATATTTTTAAAAGAGTTCAAAATTAGCTGGACAGGTTTAAGTATCACATTGATAACGTGAAGTAACACACAATTAATTGCTGCATTAAAAACAATCGTTTTGTTGCGATTATAAATTTTGTTGAAGTTTTATGTTGCTATTTCCCTTAATTTGATTAGTTTAATCAGGTTAAAAAAAATATGTTTGACATACTTAAAGAACAAAAAATTTGTATAGAAAAAAAAGTCAACAAGCAATAAAGATATAACAATAATAACAACAATAAAAACTGAATTGTTATATGACTGCTACTGGATTTGCGATAATATTTTTCAATAGTCCTAGGTTAGTAGGTAAATCAATTATATATTCGCATTGATAAGCAGAAATTCGATGACGGATCTAGTTTTACTCATTGTTCTTTGATAAGAGCTTGTGCCCATTTAAAGAGGAAGAAAGTGAAATTAATTTACTCCAGCGATATAACAATAATGTCAAGTGAATGGAATTTTTGTTTTGCTTTGAGACTTTAATATAAAGCACCTTATTAAATATGTGTAAAGGTTTCTAATTGCTAATTAGTATGAATTTATTATGGTTTCTGTGGTTTTTAAAGGATTTTTACCACTTATTCATTTGAAAAGGGCGCTTTTTAACATTTTTATTGATCAACAAAAAAGTGGAGCTAGAAGTTTTGGTTCATTTCTGGAGCAGAAACTTGTGACTCCAGTTGGCATAGATTTCAGCTTTTGTCATAGACTGACATTTTGGCGGAAGATTTTGAACTTAACTGTCGATATGCGCATGAGTAAGATTATTTGCCTTAACCTAATAACAATAACAAAAAAAAAAAACAAAAATAAATAAATAAATTTCAAAAGTTGTGTCCAATTTGTAATTTAAGATGATAAAGGTCCAAAAATATGAAAAACAACTAACCTATTTATTTTATTTATTTATATTTACATAATTTAGCTTATGTTTTCATCAGAAATTATATCAAACCTTGCATATAAGCCATTTTTTAGTGTCTTCGAAATGGTTTTTTTCTGAAGATACCTCGAGCTGGCTTAAAATTAAGTTATTATTTAAATTTTAAGGACGTTGTAATCTAGACAATTAACCCAAACGGAATACCATTCGTTAACACACGCTCTTTGTACAGATGTTGTGATTTGATTTATTTTTTAAAATTTTTAATCCTAAACAATAAAATGAAATCTTTTTTTTATCTGATGCAATATATACCGAGTACGATAGGCCCAGGTGAGAGCTAAGCTCTTACACGAATCTTCATGACGCCTAAGAAAAAGGTGGCCCCTCCATTTGTAAGGTTTGCCAATCTATTTTCGCTTTATTCAGTTGTAATTCCCAACTAGTTTCAAGATATGGTATGGCCATTGTAATTCTTTAGTCCTTTAGCAAAGTTTACTAGAATTGCATCTAGAACCTAGTAATAATCTCGTTTCGAAGATGGTCGTCAAGCCGGGTTAAATGCAAGGTGTGATATAAATTTCAGGGCGTAATCAAGACAGTCTCTAAAATTATATAAAAATGCTTCTGTTAGAGAGTGATACATGTAACCAGTTGATTTTTGGTCAATTTCGTATATGTGGCGATTGTGAAATTCCGCTGTGAGTGTTTAGCCAGCCATCTTTGAGGCTCTCCCATACTCCGAAAACCTTGTTCAATGCAAGTGAGAGAAAAAGAAAATGTTGGCAAATATGCAAAGTGTTTCCAGGAACTTACCCTGGTTCGCTTCTTCTAAGTATTGTTAATGCTGTCAGCGACAGCATTTTTCTTTTGCCTGTCCAAGACCTGTCCAACCAAATGCCTTCAACATTTTTGCAATTTCCGCACCAATACAGTGAAAGTAAACAGACATGTCGAACTGCAAAAGCAAGGGCCACAATTTTCAAATGTACATGACCTACAAAATAAAAGAGAAATACATAGAATTTGATTTATTTCCTAGACAATTGACTCTAAAACTAAATTTGTATATGGTTTTATTTGTATAATTTGATATAAAACTTAATCGTTTTATTTGTATAATTAGATATTAGACCTAATTTCCTGTGTCTAGAGAGTCTGTCTAGAGTAAAATTAATATTAATATTAACGAACTATCGCAGATTTTATAAGAACCTTTGTTCTTTTTTATTACCATTTTATAGATATGTATGTTAAAATTATATTGCCATGCTTTTAACAAAGGACTAAAAAGTATGTTGTCTGGTCTTAACGTTCGAGTAGTCGATTTAAGAATTCGTTTTTAATATTGTTGAAATAACAGATAATTAATAAGTTAATTATATTCATTATATTTGTAATGCAGACATGTAGTGGCAAATGAAAGCAAACAATGCAAACAGAAAAGATTTTTATGATTTTTTTTAAGCCGAAAAACTGTTGTGAAAAAATTATTTTAAGACAGAAGTTCAATTAGTCTGTAGTACATAGTCTATATACAGTCATATTAAAATAAAACTTAAATTTGCTAGATTTTCAGAGCTCTTTAGATCTTTGTATTCGAGAAGTTTGAAATTTTTAAAATTAACTTTCGTTAGATTGATTTTACAGCTCCTCAATCGTAACTTTTGTTAGTGATGATAATGATAACTATGATGATGAACACGTCCAAGTCTTTCACCATACACGACTTTTGCACTTTTTCTTAGATTTTACGTTGGTTTTTTTTAGCTTTTTGTGACGAAAAATTTGTAACTGGGCAAATTGAAGTCAAAACTTTGGCGCTCAGCGCAGCATGCAAGTCACATACAGCTAGAGAAATCGGAGATGGTGACCACGGAGGGAAAGAACGGAGGGGTCAGATAAAGGGACGATGTCGACGCAGCACTGGCAGGCATGACTAAGCTGCCTATCCTGTCTCTGGGACTCGTTGGCTGGCTTCTACCTCTCTCCGTCTCTTTGAGTTGCTTGTTTTTGGTTTTGTAGTTGGTTATCCATGGTCAAGCTAACGAGCCTGACTGTGTGAGAGAGAGAGAGTTGTAGAGGGATGTGGTGATTGTGGGGTATGGAGCTATAGTGTTGGTCTCGTAATAACAGCCGACCGCACACACACAAACAAACAAAGGGAGCATTTGGGGTCAGATGATGGGATGGGACGAACGCGGATTTTGCCTTTCGGCGGCTTATTGCGGCATATGAATTAGATTGAGATAGATATAGAAGGGCAGAGCAGAAGAGACACGAATGAGACACAGTGATGCAGTGGATTCAAAAATTTAATATAATTGTCATTTCTTCGGCATTCTTAAAGCATAATAATGTCATTAAATTTACAAGACACATTATATATACGCCACGTTGCTTCACATTCATCTATGGGAGTCTAATTATTTTGGCCTGGGTGTTAACTTGGCATGTTCACCAGCAACAAAATGTACAAACGAAAATACTAGTACTTAAGTCCCTTCGGAATAAAAACACTGCACTTAAGTACCATTAAATTTGGACGTTTCCCTTATAGTTGAATCTTTCTAATTCATTAAAATGAATAACAAATGATAGACTATAATATAAACGTACATTTTATTTCAAAACGTACAATTTGAAAGCCACAATCAGTTTCACCACACAATAAATGAAGCTGTCTTTGGCTGAGGGGCTTCATATATATAAAGCAATTTCTGATCACATTTCCTATCATTCATGCAGGGTGATACAGAACTACTCGGCCGTGTAAGAAATGTATCGCAGTGCTCTAGTCCATCTTCATTATTTGGCTCTCCGCTTGCCCAAATATCCAATGAAATTGCTTGTCCAGATGAAAACCAAACGTGATTTCCTTCCTTTGCAAGATCAGTTCCAGATGTCCAAAAAACATAAGTCTTTTCGTTATTTTTAAAGTACTGAAGAATATTATTCCATTCTTCCATTGTATTGAAGGTAATAAGCTCAGCTCCAATTAAACGACAGCTTTCATAGGCATCAAACCAATTTTTTGTTTTTTCCACGTGGATAAAGTAATAACCATTGCCAATTTGAATAAACGGAGTTGTTGAAATATTGGAATGATTAATTCCTATTGTTTAAGGGACAAATTTATATAGTATTTGTTGATATATTAGGGTTAATTTATTGTTAAAGTTCACCATCTTCAACAATCGGTGTGATTTTAGTGGAACTGACCAACAAATTGGCAGGTGCGAAGAGTCGAAACATTTTAGAAAGACTGACCAACTTTACCTGAGTTTTGCCGTATATGTTGAATCGGTTTCTGATTCTTATAGCTGAAATTTAGAACATATAAAAGCTAAAAATAACTAATTCCGTTTCCACGTTTTGATAAAAAGTAATTTGAACACAAATTTTATGATCAATTTAGTTTATTCGTTGTTTTTAACAACGTCATTCTCCAAATTGCGTTTGTTAACTATTCCTTTATGTGTTATGGAAGTTTTATGATAGCAATTTCCCTATCTGTATAACATAAAACCCCCTCTATCAGAAGTCTGGAATAACGAATTGTATTATCGAACTTTTCTTAGAATTCTTTGCTATTTTCAACTACTTTTTCGGTGGTGTAGGTAGCGACCGCAAAAAAGTTATATATTGGAATATGACGAATTCAAGATAACCTACTGAACACAAAGTATGCTATATAAAGCTCCCAAATCTAGTAAAAATGAAACAGTTTTATTAAAATGCTTCGACTATTTGCATTCCTCTGCTTGCTAGTCATTTCAATGACTTACGAAATTAGGCCGATTGTCAAAGATGGTGAGATTAACGACAAAAATACTTGGCTTTTATGAAAATTATTTGATTAATCATCAGGACTTCCCGGCTTTTCGGATGTTACCACTGCGCCCTTTCTCAAGATTGGTGAAGGCTACTATTATGTAGAAACTGCGTCGAAGAAAAACTGGTTTGAAGCCTATGAAACGTGCCGCCTAATTGGCGCCGAACTTATCACGATTGACACACTTGAAGAATGGTTATTAGTTAATCAGTATCTCAGGGACATGAATATTGATGGCGAACCTTACTGGACGTCTGGAACGGATTTAGCCATCCAGGGACAACATATTTGGTTTTCAAATGGTCTCAACATTACCTTGGATGAAATCTGGTATCCTGGTGAACCTAATAATAAAGGCGGTAATGAGAATTGCGATCACATGTCCTTCAGTAAAGATAATAATCCAACCGGAATGAATGATAATGATTGCAATCTCGCTTATAGATACATCTGCGAAGCACCTCAGCCTAAGACGGCTGCTTTTATTGTTTGGTAAAGAAAGTCGTCTTTTACACTTTAAAGCATTTTAAAAGATAAAGAAGACATCAAATCTGGTTAAAATTACTGTTTTTTTGTGTCGTTGGACTGAATAAAATCATTAAAAAATCTAGTGTTATCACAAGATTCTGATAAATCATATTCAAAAGGTTTTTATTTAGTATTGGGAGCGAATTTTTTAATTAAAAACCATCCAAACTATTGAGATTCAATTTAGCCAGCGGAGTCGCATTATATTTCTTATGTTTTACTGTTGAATTAATTATCGACACTCTGTTTTGTAGTTCGTTTGGATACATTGAATGGCCGCATATATATTTTCAAAACTCGATCATTCTACAAGATAATAAATGACACCGTCTTCGGCTGACGAGCTTCACATATGTAATACCATGCCCTGCTGCACACATCGTCATTAAGGCCGACATTCGGCCATCGAGCAAAGTTATCACAATTCTTCTCCGAAACATCAGTACTTGGTTTATCGTTTTCCCAAATGTCCAATGATATGGATTGCCCATTTGAAAACCATGCATGTTTGGCTTTATTTCCAAGATTTGTCCCAGATGTCCAATAAAGTCTGTAAACCTGGTCCATTTCTTCCAGAAACTGATTAACCGCATTCCACTCCTCCATGGTGTTGAAAGTAATGAGTTCCGCTCCAATCAAACGACAATTCTCATAGGCTCCAAACCAATTTTTTCTTAGTTCCGTTTCAATATAATAAAATCCATCGCCGATTTGAACAAACGGAGTTGTTGATATGTTGGAATGAAGAATACCTTTTAATACAAATGGAATTATTAAAATAAACTTTTTCAAAAATTTGTCTATGTATACCATTTGTGACATTCGTTGTGATTTCATGTGCCAACGAAACGACTAGCAAAGTGGAAAGTGTGATTACACGAAACATTTTAACTAGACTAACTCAACTTTTCGTATTGTTGAGCAAAAAATATTCTTCGGTCTTATCGGTAAAATCAATTTATGACAAACTAACGATAACATTTTTGGCAACACTTGTGTTAATTATGTATTTTGATTACCTTCGTTTTGTTCAAGTACATTAGTATTTTTCATTTAACACTAAACGGAAGTGATCGTTATATTCCTATATGGCTGCAATAAAAATTTGATAAATGAGTGTCCGCATTTAAGCGCTTTTTAATTTTTAAGTTGTTGATCAACTTGTTGATAAGTTAGTTGTATTCGCAAAGTAAACATTGGCCATTAAATCACTTTTGTGCTCAATGACTATATAAATTATCTAGTTAAATTATTATATATCTAAATTATCTTTGTATATGTATATCTATGCCTGATCGGCACGACAATATGAGTTTATTTAGCCATGCCATCCCTAATATCGCAAAGTATTTGCCTGTTAGAGCTAAAAGGACCAAATCGGTTGCTCTGGTGAACCAACAAAGAGACGTGAAAAAAGCGAAAGAGTTGAGAAAAGCGTTCTTCTCATAAAAATCTAAATAAGCTAATACCAATTTCTCCAAATGGCCATTCGGCTTTCGTCTGTGATAACATTTCACTGTACGACTATTTATTTATTATTTGTTTGAAATAACTAACAAATTAGTTCAAACAATGGTTAATACACATCCGACAGAAAGCTGAAACATGAAAGTTTTTTCTATTCGATTAATTAGCTGGGTTCCCTCAGTGCACAGATAACTGGAGTATGTCTGTTGCTTCTTGTAGTTGCTTTTCAATTACTTGCATTACTCTCGGCTCTTTCTTATTGCTGTTGCAGTTTCTTTTTACCCCATAAGCTTGTCAACAACTTCATTATCGCATGCGACACTGGAAAGCATCTACACCCACTTCCCTCAGCCCCACAGTACACACTAGACAAGCAAATTTAAATCAATTAAGTAATCTTATTGCTGCTGCTGTTGTTGAGTTTCTCTGCCTTTTGCCAATGCCATTGCCTGCTTTTAGGCGTTCATACTTCCTCTACAAACCCACTCACACTCACACCAAGAAGACTTTTTGTATGTCAAGCATTATAACTGTGGCAATTTCCTGCCATATATGTATGTACGATGTGTGTTGTGTTTGTGTGTGTGTGTGTGTTTTTGTTGCTGGGCAAACTTTTGCTGTGTTGCATATTTTGTGCAGATTAATTAAATTGCTGGCATGAAGGCGGTAACGAGGGACGTTTAGTTTGGCCTAGGGGAGGGCAAAGAAGGGGATGTGAGGCTTACAGAGACGTGTTAAGCATTTTTGGCAAGTGTTGTGCAAAGATTGAAGAGCATTATTAAGTGTTTTTTCTTAATATTTTATGGGCCAAACACTTGCCTCACCCTAAACTTATCAAAATTGAAATTTTGTTCACAATTAGTACAAAGAAAATTAGGCATTCGAAATGCCACTTAATAAAACTATAATTAAGTAATTGGTTAAATGTTGTAAATTTATTTATCTGTTTTTAATATTTTTAGGTTTTTAGTTTCATAATAATATTCTAATTGAGTAATCATTGTTTGAAAGGCTTAAGATGTTTTGGATTTTTTTAAAATTCTTGGTTTCTCATCATTTTGTTCATTTTCTCTATTAATAATCTAATCTTCGAAAAGCATGTCCTTGTTGCTTAAATATTAAGGCATATTTGCTGGAAGCACACTAATATATACTTAACAATGACGTGGGAAGTGGTAGGTAGAAATCTGTGCCGTGCACCATATCCATTTATGCCAGTCGCTATGGATACGCAACCTTTTCAACGCATTCACCACTAATTTGGCAATCCGCATCACAGAAACAAGCTTAGACCCTCTGACTACAAGATATCCACGGAATATGGGAAAACAGCAAATTGCATTAGATTGAATGCAATTCAATTCAATCATTCATTTAAATCTTTATAATAACAACTCATACATTCCTGTGCGAAAAAAACGTTACAATTAATGTTTCAGAAAGTGAATAAAAACGAAAAGTAATATTATGTTTTGGACGAACGTTCTAAGATGGGCAAAATATCTTTTGAACGAAGAAATTTATCGAGTGTCCACAAAAAGACATTTTTAAGGACAATACGATGTTATTTTTTATCATTGGGAGAGATCGTTTTAACTTTGACAAAATGTCTAAAGAAAATATAAGCTTAACATTATTAGTCAACATTTAATACTTTTGAAAGTCCTTTCCTAAATAATTTTGTCATACCTTTTTACCGCACATAACATTTGAAGAGAGTTTCACTGTTAACTCGTTTATCCTGCGGTTAAGGTAACCGTGAAAAAGGGGAATACCTTGTTAGTACGGTTATGAAAGAGAGAACTATGTTATTCATCAAACTGTTGAGGCTTAACATAGGATGTCAGTGCTTAACATAGGCTGTTAGTCCTTACTCTGTTAAGCCCATGGGCTGTTAAGCATAACTCTTGAAAATGTTAGGACTAACATTATATTTAATATCTTTTGAAATATTCCATGTGACTAGTCAAAGATATAAAAACAACATGTTTAAGGACAAGGACATCATTAAGAGGGATCGTTTTACCTGGTAGACGAAGTTTAAGAAAAATTTAACCTCACTATAATCAGTCAAGATTTTATTTCTTTGGAAGTCCTTTCTTAAATCATTTTGTCATACCTTTTTAACACACATAACATTTAAAGAGAGTTTCACTGTTATCTCGTTTATCCTGCATTTCAGGTAGCTCAGAAAGGAGAATCACTTAAATCTTACTACCGTTATGAAAGAGAGAACAATGTTAGTCATAGAATTGTTGAGGCTTAACACAGGATGTAAGTGCTTAACATATACTGTTGGTCCTTGCCATAGGCTGTTAAGCATAACTCTTGAAAATGTTTGGGCTAACATTACGTTTGAAATCTTTTTAAATATCCCCTGTGACCATTAAAAAGTCAAGGATTTTGGTTACCGAAGAGAACAATAACTATAATTTTTGAGTTTAAGCGGCTCTTTCTAATCTTCCATCTAACCACAATGTACAAGTAAAATTTACTTGTAATGCAATGCCAACTGGTACCCAATTGTCTTGCTGTTTGACATTTTTTCAGCAATTAAATATTTTCACTTGACGACATCAATTTGCATTTACTGTAGTTGTTTGCCCTTTCCCTAATTTGAACTCACTCGGTTTTATTGTGGTAGGCGTGGCAAAGGAAAACCATAGTAAACACCCAGAAACAAAGAAACGAACAACTGCTATAATAATAACCCTTGGCCAAGTTTTCATATGCAAAGTGAGAGAAGAAAAACAACAATAAAACATTTTACTAAAGGTGGTCTGGCCTTTGAGGTTTAAAAAAATATGTGAAAGTAAAAGAAAAATATGTTTTTAGCCTTGGTTTTAAATGAAAGTTTTTAATAGCTTAATACCATACGAATTTATAAATTATAATATAGGTAAACGTTTTGTAAAGTGGATTATAATAATTTGTTGTACTTGGCTGTAGTACAAAGAGAGCTTTGTTAGTTATATATATATATTTTTATTTAATTTAATATTATTTTCTATTCCACATATAAAAATGATTTTAATCTAATTTAAATGATATCAATTAAGTTAATACTGGATGAACATCATTCTTATATTCCTTGAATTGATTAGGTCTATATATTTTGGCTTGGCCTATGATCCACATGGTATTTCTGTGTTCTGTATAAACTCATTATATGACAAAATTATTCATTAATCGCAAATGCATGCACTTAAATGTAATAGTAACAAGACTCTGATTTGTAAGTAGCTATTAATACTAACAACTTAGTTTATAAATTAATAGAAAGAAGCAATATAAACATTTCTATTCTGTTCCAATTAGTTTGAACTGGCATTAGTTTTAGGACAGAAAATATTACGAGCTTTATCTGTCTTTAACTCCTAATAGAGAAAATATTTTAGCCTTAATCTTTATTAATATTGCAAAATTAAATCAATTTTTATGAACTGTTTTTTTAGCAATATTGTACAAATGTACCTATTTAGTAGTTGAATTAAGGAATTTTAATGATTTTCCTGTTCATTCTTTCAAATACTTACTATTTGTTTGCTAGATATAAGACTATTTAAAGTTAACAAGTCATAAATTTTATATATTTATTAGATTATTGAAAGAAAACTCATGGCATCTGCCTTTGTTTATCATAATTTCTCATGTGCAGCACCTTAAAGCAATTGGCACTTTCGTCTAGTGGGTTAACCATAGTTCCTTCAATTTTCTATGTTTTTTTGCTCTCAGGTCTGAAGCCTGGGCATGTTTACACTGTTTGGGTTGGCTTATGGCTGGCTCATGGCTTGGCACACTTCGCAGCAGCTTACTTACCATTTTAAGTGCCATATAAATTCATTTTCTTGCAGACACACAGACATCCACACCTCTTTTCACCTACTTTTTATGCAGTTTTCGACAATTTCCGTAGCCCATATAAGTATGCTATAATTTTCGTTTGTAGCTTAGCTTTTCCTCCTTGTTGGTTCACATTGGTCTTTTTTTTTTTTGGTCCCTCTTTTTGGCAATTGTTGCTCTGCGACACTCTGTAAATTATAGAACGAACCATATACAAAAGGCGTTTAATTGCTGGCCGATGCCATTAGTGAGATAAAAAGGTAAAACGAAAACGAAGAATTACCCACAAAGTATTACAAACGGAACCTAGCCAAACTTAAAGCAAGCGGCAAATTTGTCAATTGCATTTTTGAAAAATATTGTCTGAGCGAGCAAAAAGTTTATGCTTGGCAGGCCACACACAAACAAGGAGTCTCTTCAGTCCTCTACACCTTTACTCCTGCAGCTGTGTTTACCTTGAAATTTTGGTTTTCAATAATATTTAGCTTGGGTTTGTGAGTATGCATACAGTCGTTTGAGGATGTGTATGAGTGTGTGTGTGCGTATGTCTGTGTATGTTTCCACATGTCTTTTGCAAAAATAGCAAATGCATAAGTGTGGTTTACCTACCGCACCGAATCAGAAGCAGAGACAGAGTGTAAGCAGGGGGCTGGCAGATGGGGTGGCAGGGGTGTGCTCAAAAGTTCAGCGGTGTTAGCGTTATCTGTGCAACGACAGCCATATTTACCTGCCAGCCAACAAAAAAAAAACATAAAAAAATAGAAAGAAGAATATATACATATATGATAGCTACTTGAGTTCAACGAGCAAATTTCTCACATTTTTTTCTAATGGATTTTCCACCATCGTAAATGCTGACATTTTTACACTCTATTATTGGTAGGGAAAAATTTAAGTCTCAATAATATATAAAAATTTGACTGATGAAAATTTGAAGGTTTTCACACTAACGAATTGGAAAATTTTAAATTTTATACATTTGCTTTTGTTTTTCGCTTTCTCAAAATACGGGAATACCCTTAAATTCGTAATTTTAGTTGATCATTATAAAGCTTCTTTTGTTTTTAGATCAACAAACAACTTTATTTATCTCTTAAGTTGTATTCATAATGTTTACAAAATAAAAGAAAACTTTTTATACATTTTTTAAAGTTGTTGAGCATAATGAAACGAACTTATATTAATATTTAATATGTCTCAGAATTTTATTTCCGTATAAAGTTATTCTCTATGATTGCACTTCAGTTTTTAAATTATTTCCTTTACTTATTTATCCTTTAAGTAAAATTTCTAATCAGCTCTTTTAATCATATATCAGTTTAAACAAATTGGCAAAGTTTTAATAAAGAAAAAGTTTTTTCTTCCCACGCGAGGTTAGAGGAGAAAAAAAAAAGAAATTCAAAATATTTAAAATTTTAAATTTTCGTCTAAGGCTTATAAAACTAATTGTATTGTCTATGTCTTTTAGTACTTGATATTTTAACTTTTACCTCAATTGCCCTTCAATTAGTGATTTTCCTGCTAATGCTTTGTCGTCTGTCATTCCTTTCTGTCTATTTTCATTTTTGGTTTTGGCCTGTTTTTGGCTATTGCCTTAAGCTTCCTGCCAAATGCCACATTAGCTGTCTATATGGCTATCCTCGATACTCTAACTCCGGGAAGGGAAAAAAAAAACGAGACAAACAGAAGGTAAGAGCGAGTGCAATAAAAGAGGAAACGAGAGAGATATACATTTTAGTTTTGAGCGTGTCTGTTCCAGCTATTTTTATACGATTTGCTATTTTTTCCGGATTTTTGTTTGCCATTGTTGCTACTTCTGCTGCTGCTCTCTACCTTTTTTTCTCTCCCATAAAACTGACGCCAAATTTCTTTGGCGTCATCCAATGCATAGAAGAATCCTCCAACACCACCACACACACTAAAGCACGCACACACACAAATACATAACGCTTCCCTGTCCACACACATCCACCCACACAATATTTCCATACTTTTTTACAATAACAAAAAAATGTTGAAGTTGTCTCTGTGACTTTTCCATACCCTACAAGAGTTAAGGAGTATTTCTGAATGTATCTAAGTAATATATCCATAAGTAATTCCTAGAAATTTACCAAGAAAGTGAATATCAATTTGCCCTTTAAAAATATTTTCAAATAATTCATGAGAAATTCGTAGTCATTTTTTGTAAAGGGTATCTTGAGGTCGGTGGCTTTAATTTACTTGTGGATTATTTTTTTGGGTTCCTTTTTTTGCCACAGTTGCTTCGATTTTTCAGTTTCTGTAAAAAAATATCAAAAAATAATAAATGCGTGACTGTGTGTGTGTGTGTGTGAGAGCAGTTTGTCAGTTTTGGCCAAAATTTGTTCTCCTGCTTTTTGCCCTTCGAACCGTCCTCCCTGGCCAAGCTACCTGACTATGCAACAAAAGTTTTACCTTGCATGCATATTGGTAATTTATTAGCATAAAATGCCAGCAACGCGTAAATAATGCACACGAATTTTTTCCGTATTGTTTGTTTGTTATTTTTGTTTGCTTACCATGGCTAGCTAACATTTGATTGCACCTCTGCCACACACAGTACGTACACACATGCATACAAAAACACATACAAACATAAGCATCGATATATGTAAGTATATATATAAATTTTATTGGTCGCTCGCACTTTTTGGCACCTTCAGCAGAAAAATTCATTTCCGCTACATTTGAACGTCGCTCACTTGTCACAGGACATGAAAGTATTTCCAGCATTTTCCTTCTCTTTTTCCACTTCGTCACAGCCACCACAACCACAGGCAGCTGCAGCTCCTTTTCTCCGGTACCCATCCTCCGGTGACGGTGACGGGTCATTTCGAAACATAAAGTTCAATATTTCCGTTCAATGCTGGTCGACATGTTGTTGTGGCTCCCTCAAATCCGAATTCAGAAATCAAAATCCGGTTACCAGTCCAATGATTTCCTTTTGCCTGCCCCCATTTTGGGTTGACACTTCGTGAGTTTGTTTCCCTCAGCGGCAAAAAAGAAATCGTTGACTTTTTAAAGAGAATTGCATTATATTTATTAATATTATTTGGTGGTCGGTGATCTTTGTTTCCTAATGTCAATCGAATAGGTTCAATAAATAGAATATAAGTTTATAAGGAGAAAATGTAGTTTGTTACTTGTTCGTTTAACTTCGTTTATTCAAAAATAATCAATTAATAAACATGCAAATTAAGAAATTGAGCCGAAAGTGTTAATTTTTTGATCAAACTCGCACTGAAATTTCACTTAAATTACTGTCCTTGCAATACAAAGAAAAAAAGTAATGAATAACAATAAGTATCTATATAATTAATATCCATTTTGCTCAGCTTATTTAAAATCGAAAAAACCTTGCTGAATATATATATGATAAAAAATACTTTTCCAAATGTTATAAATTTGATTTAATTAAGCTGCAGCAGTACTACTAGATTTATTTACTAGATATATTGTACATACATTACCTATTCCAAATGATTTTCTAAGCAGCATTTGTATCTAGCACTCTTGATGCAAAGTATGTGTTTAAAAATATTGAACAACAAAAAATTAGTTCATAAACATTAATACTAAGCTGTATTGAATTAACTAGCACAAAATATTGCCATCCATATTTTTTTTTTTTTCAGAAAAATCATAGTCATTGTCTAAAAATAAATACTAAACAAAACTTAAATTAGTAATCCTTAGATTTCTTTTTTTATTTTTACAGTGCTGGATCAAGCAATCGCAGGATTTTAATTCATAAAAGTTCAAATTCTTCAGCTTGTATTTTGGCCGATCTCAAAAAAAAAAAAATTAATATACCCTTTTTGCAAGGGTATAAAAAACAGACCGCGTCAAACTTTGTATACCCTTGCAAATTTTTTGTGTAAAAGGTCCAATGTTTGCGAAAGAACGTATTAAGAAATAACGAAGATATTGATCAAAGTCACTGTTCACCACCGATTGTTTCTATGGGAGCTATATGATATAGTCGCCCGATCCTAATCAAATTTGGCACAGTCATTAATAGTTATGCTAAACTGACAAATATACATTTTTATGGCAATTGCTTCAAAAGTAACGAATTTATTGACAAAAGTCACTGTTTTCGACCGATCGTTCCTATGGGAGCTATGTGATATAGTCACCCGATCTTGATCAAATTTGGCACAGTCGTTTGTTAGTGTAATAAATTCATAAATATTTCACGACAACAGCTCACAAAATAACGAAGTTATTGAGAAAAGTCACTGTTCGTGACTTTGCCGTTTGTATGGGAGCTATATGATATAGTGGTTCGATCCGGCTGAATCCGAGATATACAACCCCTACATGCAGAATTTCAACTCTGTAGCTCTAACGGTCTAGGAGGAGATCGCGTCGATCCAGACGGACGGACGGACGGACGGACATGGCTATTTGAACTCATCTCGTCGTGCGGATCAAGAATATATATATGATTCTTCTTCTATGCGTCGCACACTTCTGACCAAAATTAATATAGCCTTTTTGCAAGGGTATAAAAAAATACATTAATTATATTGGAATTCAGTATACTTTAAAACGTCATTCAACATTTGTCAGTCATCAAAAAATATATATGTATTACATATATAATTTTGTCTAAACATTAGTCATGTTTATATAATGTTTGGTTTAGTTTAGATGTTTACAATTATTTATTAAAATTTACAATTATAATGCAGATTGAACGATATAATTCTAACTCAAAAATTAAGACATAAATTGACATAGTGCCTAAGCTAGAGCTTCATGAAATTAAAGAATTTTGGAATATTAAGCTGTTCATTGGCATTATTTACTTTCCGCAGAGGACAAGATCATAATATAAGTACTATTTAATTATGCGGAATTTTAATTTAAGATTACCTCTTACATTACACTCAGACAAGATCTATTTGGCACGTAATTAAAAGCTCATGATGTTGAACAAATAATCGCAAGTTTTCTTGCTTGAGCTTTATTTATATTTATAACAGGTTATCATGAGAAAGTTTATATCGAATTAGTCTTTGTAAAATGCTACGTCTACTCGCATTAGCAGATTTGCTACTTATTTCTCTGGCATATCAAATCACACCAATTATTGAAAATGGTAAACATAAAAAATTATTAAAAACAATTTCATTTTAATCCTGAATTCAATACAATTACATATATGTAGGTCTAAATCATTCCAACATTTCAACAGCCCCATTTGTGCAAATCGGCAAAGGGCTCTATTACATTGAGATCGATTTGCAGAAAAATTGGTTTCATGCCTATGAGACTTGTCGTTTAATTGATGCTGAACTCGTAACCTTTAATACTATGGATGAATGGAAGGCGGTTACTCAATATCTGAATGAAATGGATAATATTCAGAGAACTTTTTGGACATCTGGCACAGATCTCTCGGGCGAAGGTAACCACAATTGGTTTTCAAATGGACTAGCCATTATCGTGGATATTTGGGATAAGGGCGAGCCCAGTCATACAAATAATGTCGAGCATTGCGATAACTTTACCCATTGGGCGGATAATGCTTATCCCATGGGTCTAAATGATGATCAGTGCACAAATAAATGGTATTATATATGTGAAGCACCACAGCCAAAGACTGTCTCATTTACAGTGTGGTGATATTTTATTTCATTATAGAATATACATACATATATACTAATAATAAGCGAGAGCTTATTAATTCTAATCGGCTCTGAATTGGCCCAGCTTGTCGACAGTTTTAAAGTGTAAACTTGCACTGAGATTAACAAATCAGTCTTTGTATCTATAAATAGAAAGTTAGTTAGTGATTATTTTATGACACTATGAATTTTACATTAACAATGTAAAAACATATGTTAAAAATGTGAAACTAAAGCCAGTGGAAATATTCATTCAAATCTACTATAATATAAAAATTAATACTTATTCAAATATTAAATAAAATAACCATAACGAATACCACCCAGTCCCACATATATTAAGAGATGTTTGATTCTTTCAAAATTTTATTGTAGCAAAAAAATAAAAAATTTAAAGATTTGAGATGAATTGAAACAGGCTTAAGGTCAATTTTAAAGTTATCGTATTAAATAACTTCCAAGCGAAAACTGCAAATATTCTAATACCTTTAAAATTTATCTCGAGCCTTTTTTAATTCATCTCACAATTTTGAAAGGTAACTCAACAAAACATTATTTGTAAGATGTTTTTAAGTTTCGGTTGAAAAACTTGTACAGTGCAAAAGCGAATATTATAAATTTCTATGCAGATCTAACGAAATACTTTTGCTATATATTAATTTTTTTTGTTGCTTTACGAATCTTTTTTTATAGAGAAATCTTCTGTTTTCAAGCCATTATTTCAATTGGTTGCCACAGAAAAAGGTCTTGCATCGTTTTGTTTTCTTTTAGTTTAACATCTTTTCTCCTAGAAGGTGATTTCAAACATCATATACTCATTTTTCTATCCTTGGGCAAAATAGTTTTGATTTGTTTGTACATCAGTAAATCAGTTTTTAATAAATACATTGTTTATAGTATATAGCTAATAAGTATATAGCTATAGCCTTCTCTGTTATTGGTTTAAGCTTCTTCTAGGTATATATCAACAATTTACCCAATTGAGAGACGACCATCTACCTTTTTATTTTATTTACATACTCGTACATATTTCCAAATGTTTATCTAATCTGGAGTAAAGTCATCATCGTCTACATGAACTAAGCCCTTCGTCAGTCATAAGTCAGGAAAGTTTTTACAAACTTTTCAGCCATAATTTGGGTCACAGCTCATCACATTTGATGATAAATAAGCACAAGAGAAGCAAAAATGTTAAGATGAGTCTTAGCGAATGTGTCAAGACAATGCCAAATTATGGTGAATCATGGCAAAATGTGCAGTGACCCGAAATGAGTAGAGGATTTTATTTATTGTTAGATATTTTTGTTTTGTTACTAATCAGACAAATGAGTTTTGCTGCAGCAGACGATGGGCGACCTGAATTTTACCTTGTTTGGGCCAATAAATAGTTGGCTAATTGAAGTGTGGCCCACTTAACAAGCCATTTGCATGCACAGAGAAATAGAAATAAAACAAGCATAGCCTACTTAATGGCGCCATAGCGTTAAATGTTACCCAGTTTCAAACGGTATGGCGTACAATTTTTTTTCTGCATTTGGGTTTTATTGGTTTTGGGGAATTGTTTTAATTGAAATGGAAAACGCGTAAATTTAAGTGCTGCTGCTGCTGCGTTTGCTGTTGTTTTACATATGTGTGTTTGTGAGTGTGTGTGTTTGTGTGAGTGTGTAAGTTTGTTTTTCTATTTGCATTCAATTTCACTTTGCAACAAAACACAAATTGCAATGGACACCAAATGGGGAGTTGGATGGGGTAAGTGTTTATTAACTTTGCCTGTTTGATCCACTTTAGTTAGTGCCGGGCTCATCCTATCTGCAGTCTTTTTTTTTTGGCTCAGTTGTCTGCTTTGCAAGGATGTTTGACCATGTGGCATGGTCATGAGGAGGCAGGCACCAAATGAATGAATGAATGCGAAAAAAAGCACAAAAACAGAAAGTAGAATGAGAAACTGGTTGTTGGTTGGTAAGGCCCAGCACAGAAGCGGATAATTCAAATGTAATTTACAAAAGCACTCGTTTGATTTGTGTTACTTGTGCACTTCTCTGGCCAGGCACTGAGACAGAGAACGAGGTAGATGGGGATCAACAGCAGGGACAGAGCTGGACAAAGAAATAGAAAGCGAATGGGTTAAGGGGAATCAGTAAATTAGTTAGCTCTGGCTTTAGTTCTGTGTGTGTTTGGGAGTGAGAAGCGAACTCTGGCAAGTGAAAAGCTTGCGCTAACAAGCTCAAAAACCCCAAAAACCTAACAAAAATAAAATTAAATACAACAAAGAGCAAACTTTGGGATTATTTCTTTACATCGAATTGTGTATACTCTTTGCTATGGTGTTAACTCGGCTTTAGGAGAACAAACTGTTATATATTGTCCTTATGTGACTCGTAAAATTATTGGGTTTGTTATTCAAATTTGGTTAAAACTCAGTTTTTTTTGTATAATTTTCCCTTCAAGTGTTGGACCTTTTCTTGCAC
This sequence comes from Drosophila willistoni, assembly GCF_018902025.1. Lineage (NCBI taxonomy): Eukaryota > Metazoa > Arthropoda > Insecta > Diptera > Drosophilidae > Drosophila > Drosophila willistoni. The sequence continues at coordinate 8,757,914 of NW_025814050.1, forward strand.
AGGATAATCCTAACTTTTGGTAGTCCTTTGTGTTAAGCAAATGGAATAAACAAAGTAAAAAAGAAAAAATGAATACAAGTAAAAAATGCTTTACATAAAAAACAGTATTCTTTCTCTTTTGATTCGTATTATTTTAATTTAATTATCTAACTAATTGGATCGGCATGCACGAAATTCAACTAATTAAGCATACAAATTACAACAATTAGGTGGCAGATAGCCTTACATACATATGTAAATGTTTGTATATTTGTATGAAGTATGAATACAGCTTATGGCCAAAACCGAAACCCAGACACAGACACGCTCAGACTTTAATTGTCGGCAGATTAAATTAATGCAAAAGACAAATGTATGCAGATAGATAGTACAAGAATACGAATATCAATAGCAAAATGAGTTAGTTTTGGCTTATTGCCATAGGGGATAGATACTTACATATGTATATGTGTTTTATTGATGTGTGTGTGTGTGTGTGGGTGTGTGACTGTCTGATGAGTAAGTATTAATGGCAGAGTTTTGGGATAAAACTTAGACAAAGCCTTTTGGCCATACAACACGTACGGTAAATTAACTTAATTAATGGTATTTTGCTTTGCTAAAGATAACCAAAAGTCATGAAGAAATGTGATTGATGTGGCTTGAGAATGAGTCGCCATTCATATATGTATATATATTTAGGTATGTATGTATATGGGCAAATATATTTGCAGTTGACTTCTGCTCTCTATGTAAATAAAAATAAATGTAAATACCTCTTTAATAAAACTTTCCATTCAATCGTAATGCTCTTTGCTATCAGAGAAATGGCAAAAAACTTAACAGAATTTTAAATTATTAGATTAAGTTAAGCTGACCGATTATTAATCAAGATTATTGAAAATAGGCGGATTCCCAAAAACACAACGCAGCATTGAAAAATTTAAAAGAACAATCAAATGATTCATTTTTTATTTAATTAATACAGAATTAAGGATAGTAGGAATTAAGTAGGAGTCAGAAGAATAGTCGTCTTTTCAGTAGGAGTAGGAACTGCCCTTGATGAAAAATACATATGAATTTTCGGTACGAATATCTTCTCGGAAGAATTCAAGATAGTTTAGAAAAAACATGAATTCGAGCTGATTTCGAAAAGGGGAATACTTGATCAATTTTATTAACGATATATGTAACAAGGTAGTGATAATATTATTGATTAAATATGGCATTACTATAATATTTTCTACAACCATCTTCCTATCAATACTCAAGAGATATAAGCCTTGGGATTTAAAGAAGCTATTATCATGTTTAAAAAATAGGACCCAGACTCTGGTGAGTGTTAATAGTTTTCAAAGTGACTTCCCTATTGTGATAGCATTCTTTTAAATCCAGGATTAAGACAACGAAATGTTAAGCGCCGAAATGATATTAGGATGAAAACAAAGAGCACTCTTCCATATAATGCAAAATTTAAGTTTTGAAGGATTTTGGGATGATTACTTAATGAAAACTTTGTTTCAAAGCTCTTTTCGTTTTGGTGCCGAGTTTCAATGTCTTTTGTGAGCAAGTTGAATTCCTCAAACAATTAATTGTCTTCTCAACTTAGGGAATTAAAATTTTCAATAAATATGTATCGCTTCCAATATTTCGATTACTTCGATATAATGTGATTATCCCACACATTGTCACTTATCGAAATTTCAGTGAGTTTTTTGGAAAACATTTTAAATTTTGTGTTCAGTAGAAATCCTGCAGTCAATATTGCCGTGATCCCATGTATTTTTGATCAGTTCGAGCAGCGGAGTCATGTCGAGTGATATTTTTTTTACATTTGGACAGGTTTTATATATTTCGTTAGCAGAATTGGGGAAGAAACTAAATTATACATATAATTTAATTTCTTAAAGCTCTGATTTCTCAAGTCATTTTCATTGCTTGTAGCTTACATTCAGATTAAAATTTTTAAGATATATTGAGTTCAACATAGAATTAAACCAATTTGTGTTCCGCATAAAAAGTTTAGTTTAATTTTCAAAAATTAAGACATGCAAATATTTTCGAATATTGATTGAAGTTTTCTATAAAATTTATCAATTGGCCAATTTGCCAATATTTTATTTTCTGTCTTCTCGTTTTATGAGTTTTTTTCATTTTGACAAATTACAATATTTGTATATAGAGTCAAACAAAATGTGTCATTCATTTGTCGCATTTATTTAAAAAATTTGTTCACAATTTGCTTTGCTTCTTGCCAAACAGGCAATTTAAGGCTAATTTTATTTTTTTGTTATTGCAATTTGTCGATGGTTATGTCTGACAGCGACAAATGTCAAAATGTCAACCATTAAAAAAAGGATAAACACAACAACAACAACAACAAAAGATCACATACATACACCCATACAGAAGAATCACAGTAAAAGAGGCAGGATGATGAAAATATATTCATTTTTATTTTAACATGGCACACATGAATATTGTACACATGTATGTATGAATGTATACAGTGGCGGCGCCCAAAAATATGCTAGGAAAATATGTATGTTGTTGCGCGAGAATGAAAAGCAAAAGTGTTGGCACATGTTTGTAAAATATTTTTGTGTGCCATTTTAATCCACTTTTCAGAATTTATTATGCAGAAACGTTCAAAAATGTTTGCCCGCCAAAATGTAGTCTCTTTTTTTGTTGTCTATTCGGTTTCTATATGGGTTTGTCCTTTTTCGTTTTTTTTTTTTTTTATTGTGTGTTGGATTTTGGTTTTGTCCAAGTCCATGTCCACATGTTTCGGGTCATAAATCTGCAATTACCAGTCAAGCCAAAAGTGACTATATACACTACTGCAATATCAAGCATTGCCAAGAGTTTCAGTTGATGAATTGGTTTTTAGATTTTTTAAATTTATGTCTCTCCGCTAGCCGAAAGTGTTTTTTAAGATAGCCAATACGTTGCAGCAAGAGGAGAAAATTTCAAAAAATCTTTTGGGATATAGAATTTCACAGTTAAGTGTGGTGTTTTTTGAGTTTTGAGTTTGTCAGATATGAACTTAAACAAGGAAAATATTTTCAATTGTGCAAATTATCTGGCCAATTCTTAATCAAGGTTAATGCCCCCCAATCTATCAATATTTTTGCAAGAAGAATTACCAATTTGTATTATCTTTGATTAAATTGATAATTCAATTAATTAATTTTTAAACAAACCTACATTAAACGGAAATTGATTTTTTTTTCTTATTAATTTAATGAAAGAAATCTTCTGTTTAAGATAAAGACAGAATTTGCTTGAGATAAATAACTGATTGCTGGCTTTGGTATAAAAACCAATGGATGAAGTGAAAGTTAAACAATCTTTCTAAAATGTTTCGCGCAATTGTATTCCTCTGCCTGCTGGTAGTTTCAACAACTTCAACAACGCAAATAAAGCCAATTATCAAAGATGGTGAGTTGAACTAAATATAGGCTGATGTTCCTAAAATAATCTGTAATTGTAGGCTTGCCAGGTTTTGCGAATATTACAACAGAACCTTTTCTCAAAATTGGAGAAGGCTACTATTACATTGAAACTAACTTTGTAAGGAACTGGTTTGATGCCTATGCAACTTGCCGCCAAATTGGAGCAGAGCTTATCACAATCGAAACAATTGAAGAATGGCAACTGATTAATCAGTATCTGGCAGATATGAAAATTGACAATGTGCCCTACTGGACCTCGGGAACGGATTTAGCGAATCACGGACAACATGTTTGGTTCTCAAATGGTCTTAATTTTACTCTCGATGAGATTTGGTATCCAGGTGAACCAAATAATGATGGAGGTGTTGAACACTGTGATGAAATGTCCTTTACCTACGATGGTCCACCAACTGGATTAAATGATAAATATTGCTATAACATGAATAGATACATATGTGAGGCACCTCAGCCCAAAACAGCGTCGTTTATAGTGTGGTGATTGTTTCTGCATTGTATCTTTAAGAAATGTGCCTAACAATGTATAAATTTATATAATGCTTGCAAAACATACTGATTAGGGCTTACAGCCAATAGTTTATTGCATGTCTTGCAAAAATAAATAAAACATTAAATAAGAATAATTAAATCGGGCTAAAGGTTTATGTAAATTAAATAAATTAGTCATCACTCCAATTTTAGAATACCCTGTAGCAAGTGAATAAAGTTACTAGAGTACGAGAAATAAAGAACGTCTTGCAGCCAATCCGAATTTTCTTACCAACGATTTGAGCATTAAAATATCCAAGCGTAGTCTAATGCGACAAAACTATATAAAAATATAAATAATTCTAAAAATTTAAATCACCCATCTCTAATTACTAGTTTGTGCGTCTTTGGATTGTAAACACAAGAGGCTTTGAGTTGTTAGGGCAGAGACACTTGGTCAATGTAATCACTACACTTGTAATTCAATACTGCGGACTTAAGTACTACTATTTAGGTTAGGCTATTATATCAATTTATATTCCTCAACTTCAAACCTTGGATTATCGTACAGAAGGGAATATTTCTTACATTATACTTGTTATTTGATTTATACTCTTCAGTTTGATAGAGAAAGTTCTTATCATTTGTGGTTTCGTCAGTTTTTATAGTTTGCTGATTTCTAAAATTGTTGAGTCTATTATATATGTACATATATATAGTTCCCTTAAGATAATTGTTAGATGCAAAGAAAAAATTATCTTTCGGACTGCCCTATATTGATCCTACTTTCAGTCATGTAACATTCATTGATAAGAAACACTTTTCCATAGAATTTAGTTCAACAATTCAGTTAAGTAGTCTTGAGTTTCAATGACTTTTTTTTTTTTTTTTGACAGAAATGAACTGATAATTTATCGCCTGATTTGGTATATAAAGCTTGTAGATTGAGTAGAAGTTAAACAGTGTTACTAAAATGTTTCGCGCAATTGTATTTCTGAGCTTGCTGGTCATTTCGATGACTTACGAAATTACTCCGATTATCAAAGATGGTAAGATCAAGAAATATTTCATAGGTTTTTCCAGAAATTCACTCTAAATTTTACAGGTCTACCAGGTTTTGCGAATATTACAACAGAACCTTTTCTCAAAATTGGAGAAGGTTATTATTACATTGAGACTAACTTGAGAAAGAACTGGTTTGAAGCCTATGAAACTTGTCGCCTTATTGGAGCAGAGCTCATCACATTTGAAACAATTGAAGAATGGAAACTGATTAATCAGTATTTGGTGGATATGAAAATTAACGATGTTACCTATTGGACCTCTGGGACTGATTTAGGCAATACAGGGGATCATGTGTGGTTCTCCACTGGTCTTAAAATTACTCTCGATGAGATTTGGTATCCAGGTGAACCAAATAATAATGGAGGTCTTGAACACTGTGATGAACTTTGCTATATAGGTTATGGATTTAATGATAGAAATTGCTTATACAACACAAGATACATTTGTGAAGCCCCTCAGCCGAAAACGGCGGCGTTTATAGTGTGGTGATTGTTTCTGCATTGTTTCTTTAAGAAATGTGCCTAACAATGTATAAATTTATAGAATGCTTGCAAAACATTCTAATTAGGGCTTACAGCCAAAAATTTGTTGCATGTCTTGCAAAAATAAATAAAACTTTAAATAAGAATAATTAAATCGGGCTAAAGGTTTATGTAAATTAAATAAATTAGTCATCACTCCAATTTTAGAATACCCTGTAGCAAATGAATAAAGTTACTAGAGCACGAGAAATAAAGAACGTCTTGCAGCCACTCTGAATTTCCTTACCAACGATTTGAGCATTAAAATGTCCAAGCGTAGTCTAATGTGACGAAACAAGATGAAAATATAAATAATTCTAAAAATTTAATTCACCCATCTCTAATTACTAGTTTGTGCGTCTTTGGATTGTAAACACAGGAGGCTTTGAGTTGTTAGGGCAGAAAGAGACACTTGGTCAATGTAATCACTACTTGTAATTCAATATTGCGGACTTAAGTACTACTAAATTGATATTCCTCAACTTCAAACCTTGCAATTATCGTACAGAATGGAATATTTCTTACATTATACTTGTTATTTGATTTATACTCTTCAGTTTGATAGAGAAAGTTCTTATCATTTGTGGTTTCGTCAGTTTTTATAGTTTGCTGATTTCTAAAATTGTTGAGTCTATTATATATGTACATATATATATAGTTCCCTTAAGATAATTGTTAGATGCAAAGAAAAAATTATCTTTCGGACCGCCCTATATTGATCCTACTTTCAGTCATGTAACATTCATTGATAAGAAACACTTTTCCATAGAATTTAGTTCAACAAATTAGTTAAGTAGTCTTGAGTTTCAATGACTAAAAAATGTTTTTTTTTTTTGACAGATATGAACTGATAATTTATCGCCTGATTTGGTATATAAAGCTTGTAGATTGAGTAAAAGTTAAACAGTGTTACTAAAATGTTTCGCGCAATTGTATTTCTTAGCTTGCTGGTAATTTCGATGACTTACGAAATTACTCCGATTATCAAAGATGGTAAGAGCATCAGATATTTGGTAGGCTTTTCAGAAATTCACTCTAAATCTTACAGGTCTACCAGGTTTTACGAATATTACTACAGCACCCTTTCTCAAAATTGGAGAAGGTTATTATTACATTGAGACTAACTTGAAAAAGAACTGGTTTGAAGCACATGAAACTTGCCGCCGTATTGGAGCGGAGCTTATAGCATTTGAAACAATTGAAGAATGGAAACTAGTTAATCAGTATTTGGCGGATATGAAAATGGACGATGTGCTCTATTGGACCTCTGGAAATGATTTAGCCAATGATGGACAACATGTTTGGTTCTCAAATGGTCTTAATATTACTTTGGATGAGATTTGGTATCCAGGTGAACCAAATAATGGTGTTGGAGGTTCTGCACACTGTGATGTAATGTGCTTTTCTAACGGTGGTCCTACTGGATTAAATGATACATATTGCTATAATATGATGCGATACATATGTGAGGCACCTCAGCCCAAAACGGCGGCGTTTATAGTATGGTGATGAATAATCAAAATCTTTAAAAACTTCTTTAAAAACGTTTGGAGTACCTTAATATCGAAACAATTGTATTAACATGCAAAAATAAACATCGAAAGATGGAACATTTAATAAGATTTATCAAATAAATAATCAAAAATTTAAAAATATTTTTCAAGTAAATCCAACTTAAATTGATTTTATTTTACTAATTAGCATTAGCGAAATGAAAGATCAAACAGGATTTTAAAAATAGCTGTGAAACGCAACTAGTTTTAAGCAGGTGCTAAGTTTATCCTTCAGGGGGAAAGATAAATAAATTGTATTTTCAAATATTTTTCATCTTCCTTTTTGTTGGTTCAATTCGGACACATTAATTATGCTTAGTTTGGCTACAGTTTTGGCTTTAATTTGATTGGAGACTTGGTGAAAAAAAAGGAGAGAGAGAAACCTTTTTTAGTTTGCTGGCCTAAAAAACACACACACACACAAAGAAAAGAGGTTAAAAAAGAAAGCAGGAACTTGCTAGTTGCGTTTTCTTCTTTTGCCATTTCTTGGGATGCTCGACTAACTTGTATGCGTTCATGCTTGGCAGCCAATTCAAGTCGTGTCATTTTGTTGAGTTTGTGTTGAGAGTTCGTTGAGTCTATCTTCTATCCTGTCCTGTCCTGTCCTATCCCATACCAGCCACCAAGCCATCTCTTACCACTCAACCGGCTCCTTACCCTTTCAACGCTTGTAATTCAAATGTCAGGCAAAAAGTTCTTACCAAGCCCGAACTCTACTTTTCCTTCTCGTTTTCTTTTTTCAGTCGACCCACTTGAATATTGCTTTGGCTTTCAGTTTTTACCCAGCAGTTCTTATAATGTGGCCAGGTGTTGTCTCATTTTTTTTTCGTCCTGCCATCCACATGTGTGTGTAAGAGTGTGAGTGCTTTCTTTTTACTGTCCCTGTCTTTCTGCTCTGTGGTTAGCAGCTTGAATTTGTCAGTCGTGAAGTTGCCAACGAAGAATGGACAAAAATAATTTATTTATTGAAATGATTCTGCACATAAAATTTTCAATGAAGGAAATAGATATTTTTGGTAAACTGAAAGGGCCTTAAAATCTCATTAGTTACTATGTAAAAGCATTTCCGGTGCTTTTTTCTTATAATCGAATTGTAAGAGTCAAATGTAATAAATGTAAACTAATTTAATACCAATGTACTTTTGTATTAAGTAAGTTGAATTTAGATGGCGAATATTTAAGCATCCTGGAGCTTAAACTAATAATAATTGGAGAAACTAAATTGAACTTTGTAGGCTTAAACTAAGAACATTTATATTTCTTAATTTTTGTTTATCCACTGAATTTACTAACTGGGGACCTATAGGCGTCTATGATGCAAAAAATTGGGGAATTGCTTTTAAAATATCTGAATATTTAGTTTTAAATCGATTTCCAAAATCTATAACTATTTTTCATCAACTTTTAGATGTACATAAGTCTTTTGATATAATTTCTTAAATAAAACCTGTAGCGTTTGGTTTTGATGCTCAATTAACTGCTTTACTGACCTTTAAAAACTTAGAGCTAATCCTTGAGTATGTAGAGGACATATATATTTACTTTGATAAATAAGTATTACAGCCTGACCTTAAGTATATCGCGCTCCTGGCTTCAAAGTGCTACCAAACATTCAGTGCTACCGACAGAAATTTTTGAAATTTTGTTTAATTGCATATTATAAATCATGACATGGGGGTGGAATCACTAGTCCGCCTCTGGTCTTCATGCCGTTGTCCAGAGGGCCAGTGGGTTTCTTACCTGCAGAATTCGGTACCTTTATAGGCTAGAAACTTGTGATAATGCATTGGCCCATACCTCCGTATCTCGGGATGTTAGGGAGCTGACTTTCATTACCCCGCGCTATAATACAGAAAGGTTTCACTATCCAAGTTCGATCAAACCAATTGTCAAACTTGATCTCAATTAGGCAATAAAAAGATTAGAACCACGTTTCATTCTATTAGCTTTGTAATTGAGAAGTGAAGTTAATTCAACATGTATTTCTTCAAAAAACTGCTAGCAACAAAATCAGTTAAATATATTAATACTTAATCCATATTAATCCAATTTAAATTAATGTGAATAACTTTACATCACAATACCTTCTCATGTATAAGAGGTAAATATTCTATGGCAATATTTATTTATGTTTTTCTATTTTTAAAATCATCATTGAAAAACCCTGACCTTGTCACGCAGCTTGCACCTAGTCTCAGATGTGAACTTTCACTGTCTCCTTAAGAGGAATAAGCCCTGAGCTGCTGTCACGTGGTGTCATCATCATCTAACAAGCCAAAATCCATGATTGATGACCTCAGCCGGTGTGTGTTTCGTTTGCCAAAAATGTCAAAATCAAAACCCGAAGAATTCTTGTTAACATGTTGTAGTTGCTGTTGTTGCAACGAGACTTGTCAGCTCAAATTTTCCTGCCTTTGCTTTTCTTTTTTGCCTTTCCATGCTGTCAGCGACATGGTTTTTTTTTTGTCCTCTGCTGAAATTATCGAAATTGTATTATGGAAATTTTATGCAAACGAAAATGTTGTTGTTTTCTTTTTTTTGCTTGTGATTTTGATTTTGTTGTTGAAAATTAGTTTTTTCAATTTCTTGCAAAAGAAAAAGTGCATAGAAGAAGCCTGGACCAAGTTTTTCCTTAGAGAAAACGACAGCATATCGAACCGAAAAGATGAAGGAGCAGAAAGTTATGTACATATTTTTTCGACAGTTGTGCACTATTTTGGTGTTTTCTTTTTGAATATGCAGATTGATTTTGTTTAGCATTATAAATCGATATTTGTTTTTTTGGTTTGCAGAGATGAGCTAAGAGGAGAGTTATTAGCAGTTAGAGCAGCCGCAGTCTGCAGTTTTTAATTAAAAAGTTTTTTTTGTGCAGAAAGAAAGGAGAATTCTCTGACCCCCAAAGAGTCATAGATAACAGGCAAAAATTTATATGCCAGTCACTAAAAGAGAGAGAGAGCGAGGTAGCAGGCACACGTAGTCAGAGGTGAAGACACGGTCCAGGACACACTAAGGACTTGGTAGTCCGACAATCAACATGTTGCTGCTGCTCCATCCTGCACTCCTCCCTGGGTTACTCCTCTGTAATGCTCTTGGGCAAGTGGTCGGCACGTAATTGCAATTTAACCCGTTTTTGAGCTCCACTTAGCCAGCATTTTATGGTTCTGCTGACCCTTAGCCACACCGACTGTTCCAGGCTTATGAAATTTATAAGTGCTAAGGCCACAAATTCATAAGCTCGGCGAATCGTACTACCTTGGCTTAAAGTGTAAACCTGTGCCAAAGGTGTGCAAATAACATAAACTATGAGCACAATGAAAATAAGGAAAGCATGACGAAAGGGATTCCCCAAGAGCAATAACTTATGTACAATGTGCCAGACATCGAGAATGAAAGTTTCCTTTTTGCTTTTACTTCAGTTATTATACGAATCAAGAGGTTTCGAGGGTAGCGAATTGAGATTCTAAAACTATTAAAGAAAGCAATTATAGTTCGAAGTTGTTGAAATTAAGGCAGTTAAGAGAAGTTACCTGGCTTTAGTAGGTGAGCGCCATGTGCTTTTCTATTTTTGAATTACATATTTTTGAACGACATTTTCGTCGAAAGCAAGAACGTATTGTTTACTGCTCATCAATCAATTCCGAAATTTCCTAACCCTTTAAAACTCCTCATGCAAATATCCTTAACGTAATTCAACGTTAATGTTAAGTTATCCAATATGTATTCGAAATATTTTATTGTTGGATTGGAATGTTCAACATCATCTCAAGCGTAGAGTATGTCTTTAGCCACAATAGTGGCCTTTACATCCCATGTTCGTCTTTTTCCATATGCCATTCATATCTAATAAGATTCAGTTTATTTTTCTTAGAGTTTTTGTTGTCCTAAATTAAAACTCCCGGTTTAGAATAGCTTCACGATTTGAAAGAAAAACACCACACCCTTTTCCGACGCGCCTGAGCTGGAACAACGACACGCAGCTTTCCAATTATCGATTCTACATTAGCTCAGGAATTGATTTGTATACATTGCAGTTATAGTCATTTATTATTGATTCTTCTTAATAATAATATACTTGACAGACAATGAGAGAGCTAAGCATTAACATACAAAAACTTTAAATCATATACTTATCTTTGGATGTTCAATTTTATGTCTGGCACATTTATTTAGTTCTTAACTTATCATTTCTATTTCAAACAATCTTATTAATTAGCAATATATGTATATATTAATACACAACATATATATATTTAGTAGCCTTGTTTGCAGCAATTAATTATAAATGATTAATTGCATTAAGAACTATCGAAGTTCAACAAGCGAAACTAAGTTCATGTTCTGAAGCATAGATAGCGTATTACAACCAAATCCAAATTAAGAAATCTTCCCTTTGACCTTTTATAGGAATTGGAATGAAAATATTGCTAGTTTTTTACACTGGTCTGAATGATGTGTGTTACTTTCTTTCTATATATAAATTTTGTTTGTCTTATCTCCAAAAGTCTAAATAATTATAAACATATCAAGCTCTGTTGTCTCTAGCAAGAACACATTTCCAATATTCCAACTACTGAACATGGATTGGAGCTTTTTTAATAGATTTTCACGACTAGAGTACATGAATTTCTTAATGATGATGCTTTTACTTTTTACAACTGATATCAGTTTACATTTCCATTCTAAAGTTATGTTTGACTTTGATTTCTCTTATGCATTTTTCGTCCTTGCCTTACTTCAATTATGATAATAATCAATGCCCTTTCCCTGTTGCTCTTCTTTCCCTTTTACTTACGGTTGTATCAACAAAGTTTGCCCTCATATGGCACTTTGTTCACATTCTTTTGCATTGGCAAACTTTTGTTGAGAACGCGAGACATGTCACGCTCGAGTGCGGATGCGGATGCGGATACGGCCAACTTGGTGTGCGAATGTTTTTGTTGACTTTTGCTGGCGCATTTTTCAACACTGCATCCGTGTCGAGAATCCAACCGAAGCTCAGCTTCAACTCTCTCCTGCTGTGATTCCGAAACTATGTAAGGACGCTGACATCATTTGTAATTTGTATGTTGGCTGAGTGTGGGAGTGTGGTTGTGTGTGTCAGCGTGTGTTTGTGTATGTAATAGCAAAAGAATGAAAAGGAAAAAACAATAGATGGTAGCAAAAGTTGGCATGTGGAAAAAGTCAAAAAATGTGAAAAAAAGAATACAACTGATGACAACGCCGCTTGAATTGTGCATACAAAAGATACACTTAGCCTGCAGATTTTATTACATTTTAAACATTTTTAATATTATTATTATTAATTCGATTGACTAATAATTTAAGCCATTATTAATTATTAGTTTTTGACTTATTTACTCATATAGAAGACACAAGATTTTCGAGAAACATTATCAAATTTGTATGTGACTTTTATAACCTTCTTGTCTAAATAAAACTTCTAGAAGACTATGGAAGAGATTGGTTTAAACTCGTTTAGAGGCTCTTAAAAAAACTTGCAGAGGGTATACAAACTTGGTAAGTGTTCCTTTGTCTAACTATCCTGATTCTATGCAAACTAGTCTTTAAGTTTTCAAGCTTTTGATACGAAAATTCGCAACTTTCTCTCTAATGAAATAACATAAAATAGACTAAGATTGCCATAGGCCCATTGATCTATTGCTAAGAGAGTGAAGTCGGTAAGATTGATTGCTCACAGAACTGAGTTCTTAGCTGCTTACTGAATACTTTGCTACAACAAGTGTTATAACTGGCAAGGTTTAAAAAATATAATATAATTAAAAAATATAAAATTAATTTAATTTTGATTAATTATCAAAATTCTTATGAACATATAATTATATTTTATCGTTGGCCTAAACTACATTTTTTACCAGATCAAAACAAAATTTTTCTGGCAAACTTTGGTAGAATTTGTTAAAATGATTGCCATCAGCTTTCTCAGCTTATTGTAGGAAATGCTCCTTTTAAGCCATTAACGCGGCTCTGGCTTTGGCTTACAAACAAAGAGATAATGGCTTTAAGAACAATTTACCACCTATACGACTGGATCTAATGTGAAATATGAATTATCTTATATTTTTTCGCGCTTTTAAAACCCTGAAATATCCTTCTAACCCCTCTTTAAGCCCCTTAAGATTAAAAACTAACAACTAAATAATTAGTTATCTTATTATCTGCCTTAAGATGCATGATGAAAATCTCTTTACTATTCACTTCAGATAATGTTTGAAATGAAAGATGCAAGCCTAGACTACACTCTAATTAAGCAACTTGGCACAAAGATATCCTTGTGCATCTAAAGGTAAAGCCGAGTCAAGGATATCCAAATGATAATCGTCATTTGGGAAGCAAGCTAAATGCAATTTACCGAAAAGGCAAAGGAGATTCGGCTTACACACTTAATGGTCATCATTCTGGTCAACACTGAAAATATTGTGACTGTCCTTCTCCCTGTATCTAATGTCTAGTTTTCCTTCAATGTACATGTATGTGTATGCGTGAGGACTTTGGTTAGATGTGCTTAATTTACCAAAACCACAAAATCATTTTACAAGTGCTCGAGATGTAATTAAATTTTGACATGATGCGTCTCGGTTTTAAGTTGACCTTACGGTAGGTAATTACAATTTAGATGTGCATATATATATATATGCTTATTATTTCTTTAGCTCTCATTTTCTAGCCAGCACTTTTCAAATGGCTATCATCGTGGATTTACGCTCCATGGCAGATATGTGTCAATAAGCCAGTCTCAAGTACTTATTTTCCACTTGCTACTCAAGTTGTTCTCATTTTTCATCTCTCCTAAGACTAAGTAAGCGTCTGGATGCGAGCCACAATGCACAAAGTGAAAGCGCAGCCAATTGTCCAAGTTATCATAAAAAATGAACTACTTCTTAGACGGACCATGAGCAAAGGCATCGTGAATGTACAAAGAATAAGTTGCATAAATAAATAGTAATTGAAATTTTGTACTAAAAGTGAGACGAGAAGCGGAATATTTCTTAATAAAATATGTCTAGATGTAAGTTCATCGACAGTTCATTAGGATGCAAGTCAAAAGAGGGACAAGTCAAACAACAACAAAGTTTCTTCGATCATAGACTTGAGACATGACGAGAGAGTAACTTGGGCAAGAAAGAAAAAACGTAGTCTACTTAAAAGGGCAAGCGAACCACCGCCATGCAACGAAATTCATTATCAAACAGAGCTCAAGGCGAAAGGGCCAAAAGACAGCAAAAGCCACACACACCTTAAAGTTGCCAACTACGCTTAATGAATGTCACAGAAGAGTCACAGAGTTCAAGGAGGGGAGAGGGATAGAGACCAAAAATATAACTAAGGGATAGCCACTGAAATATCAACCGGCGAATGCCTTTTGGGCAAGTAATTATGTTTGATGACTCTCGCTGCAGCAGTAAAACTGTGTAAAAGGAATGGGACGAGGAGCAGACAGAATGAAACTGAGATTATAATGCAAATATTAAGTGGATGCTGGCCAACCGATTCAATATGAAAGTTAAGAAAGTTGCAAAACTTAGTTGATAGTTCAGTTACTTTGTTTGTTGCATCTGTTGAAGCAAATTGGTTATTTTGTACAATTACAAAGTTATTACAGACAACAATTTGTCTGCGCGATAACCTGAAAGGAAATAATTCGTCAATTCGTCCCATTAATGAAAATCTGCAAAGTCAAGAGTTAAGTCATATATAGATATAGATTTAGCACCCTTTAAAGGACACAAGGGTAATAGTAATAAAAAACAAAAGAAATTTTTCATCATTTTTCTTTTTTAAATCACACAAGATAAGGAATGCAATGTAATTCCATGCTGTTGGCTTAAAAAATTTATTGAAATACCTTTTTTTTTTTTTTTTTTTTTTTTTTTTCCCATTAAAATTTTGTTGGCCCTAATTTTGATTTGTTTTAAAAGAGTATCAACTTAAAAATTCGATGTGTGCTACTCTGGTGAAACTCACGCAAACAAGATCTGATAACATCCTCTCGTGGGGACGTAGTCGAGAAATTTCATTGATGAAATTCAATAATTTGCGAACACTTCAAACATATAAAGTTTTCGACATTACGAATATAAATCTTCTACTTTAGGTAGTGGATGAGAATCTTCAATAATTCTTATATAAATTTTACTACTTTTACTCATTCATTTGACATGTCTTTTCGATTCTTTGAAATGTAAGACTAGTTTTAAAAAGGTATTTCAATAAATTTTTTAAGCCAACAGCATGGAATTACATTGCATTCCTTATCTTGTGTGATTTAAAAAAGAAAAATGATGAAAAATTTCTTTTGTTTTTTATTACTATTACCCTTGTGTCCTTTAAAGGGTGCTAAATCTATATCATCATTGAATTCGAGATATCGAGAAATAATTACTCGGTGAACAATGAGAATAACCATAACTACAGTTAAGATCATAATAAATACTACTACTACTTTAATCAACAATAAGCCGAAATTTATCAATTCTGATATCGGTTGATTTATCAACCGACCACAATAATAATAAAACAAATATATTTCGTACTTAAGTTTTTCGATTGTGGCATACTGTCGCTTTGACTGATATTTTTGACTTTTTAAGTAGCAGAAGAAATAAAAGTTACACAGCTTCAGATTTTTCTTGCAGATGTAAAAATAAAATGTTTTCCAGACTTATATATTTACGGCTATCTCAATTTTTATTAAACAGAAGAAAAAAATACAAAATGTTTGAAAAAATGAAGATTATGTTTATGTATACGTATGGCACAAAAAAAGAGTTTGGAATATGTAAAAATATTATGACCGAGGACTGTAAGGGTATGTAAACATTGGCAGCCGAGGTTAAAATTACTTTTTTTTTGTATAATGCATTGTATAAATTTAATTATATATATAACGCCATCTAGCGACTGGTGTTTTAACTTCAGAACATAGAAACATAGAAAAAACAACGAAACATAGAAATAGATAGAAACAGGGAAACATAGGAAAACATAGAAACATAGGCAAACGTAGAAACATAGGAAAAGATAGAATCATAGAGACGTAGAAACATAGACAAATATAGAAACATAGGAAAAGATAGAATCATAGAAACGTAGAAACATAGCCAAACATAGAAACATACGAAAACATAGAAACATAGGAAAACATAGAAACATAGTTGAGTAAACGCCTAAGGGTCTGAGTAACTTACTCACCGGAAGTGCTAAGGAACGGAGTAAACTACTCTCACCCTCACCCTCACCCACCGGAAGTGCTAAGGGTGAGAGTAGTTTACTCCGTTCCTTAGCACTTCCGGTGAGTAACAGTTTTAAAAGCGTTGAAAACGAGCTGCAGTTTGGGAAACTAAAGATAGAGGGCTCCAGTATTTTCGGTGTCGCCACAACTTTGTGGCGACCTCTGTTTGTCGTTTCCCAACCCTAAAAAGTCGATACATTTTAAATTTTATTTAAGTTTTGCATCTTTCAGCGAGTGCGGGGATTGTTTGGATGTTCTGTTGAGACGACCTTCTCGTCTGCGATATTACAAAAGAAAGGTAAACGTAATTTTTGATGACAAAGAACCAAACAAAGTTTTTGGCAGTTATCTCATTATAGAAATTTCTTGCACTCACGTCCAAATTTTTCCAAATTGACCTCGATTTTGATGCCACACAGTGCTATATTTTCAGAATTAATGGTGAGCCACTGAACTTGTTCAGTAGTTCCATAAAGGAAGCCACATCAGTTGCAATCCAGCTACTAGTCTTTATCTTAAAATCGAAATTAAATAATTAAAAATTTCTTGCAAGAAGCAGAAAGAAGAGAAGAGTACGACTGGTATACACTTATCTAAAATTCGATAATTCGATATTGCCATCACAATTTGTTTTAGCCTTCAAGTTAAAAGATTTGTGCGTTCAAGTGGACTTCTTTGAATAATCGTCCTACAAAATTCTTTGGACCGACCTCTTTCGATGGGAGAATGGCTTTATAAAGTATTTCCAGTGATGGTTCCAAGTCGTTAAAATTTTAAATTTTAATTTTTATTTATTTAAGATAAATACAAAAAATTAACAAAAAGAAACCTGATATACGATTTGAATTTCTAAATATTTTTAATAGTTTCCAAATCTTCAACACTATCTGTAGTTTAAGTTATTATTTATAGATCTTTGTGTATTAAACAGGCTTCTAGATAAATGAGAAAAACTTACCATACTCGTATATTTTACTTAAAGACATTTATTAGAAACCAACGGATCCATCTAGTTCTTTCCTACCGTTTTTCAAAAAATGTAATATGTATTCAATGGATTTCGTATTTATTGAACGCTCAAATTAATGCGAAATATGTCACAAATAGCTTTGTTGATATCAATATTGTATATATATTTTGTTTAACAAAATCCAATAACATATTATCTCAGATATTATGTGGCCGTTTTAATAATAATTCGATTTGGGTACATATGTTTGTATGTATATATGTAATTATGCATTTTAGCTGTGTCTCTGCAATATGCTTTGTGAATTTTACTAAACGTTAAACGAAACGATATGCATTGTCTAATTTATCTATATCGATATCTATATCTTTTGGGTACATTTTATATATATATGTATCTAGAGACAAAATCTCTTTATATGCTTGTATAATTTGTATAGTGCTTTGGGTGTAAATATTTAGAAAAAGTTTTGCCCATATCAAAAACGTAACGTAAAATCAAAGAAAAAGCCAGGTGCAATTTGCGAGGCAAATTATAATGAATTATTTATCGATTATTTCGATCTCATCTAATATATGTACATTAATTTGATTTCTTTCCAATTCAATTGGATTTTATATGGATGATGTACATATATATATATGTTCGTACGATATTTATGTGTGCGATCCAATATCTTGGGATGGGATCTGTCTGCTTTTTGAGCTACTTAAATAGGTTAGTAATATCCTTTTTTTTTGGATGGTTACATTTATAGTTAAAACTATCCAAGTGGCTCTTTGTTTTTTTTTTATTTGGTGCATTGGTTATATGAAATTGTTTCTATACTTATATATTGGCTTTGTTCCGAAACCAAATTGCAAAATGAATCGAAATCGCTAAACCAAAAATCAAATAAAAACACATAAATCACATTTTTCTATTAATGAAGCACAAAAATTTAATGTAATTGTGTATAATTAATATTTTTGTTGGCTAAATTGCGCTTTGTCTTTACATTTAATGTTTTATTTTCATTAAAATTTGTTTGTTGTTCTCGCTGATATTTGTTTTGTTTTGTTTTTTTTTTTATTTTCTTTTTATTATTAACTTGAAGTTTATTTCATTTTCATTTTTTTTGTTGTTTTTTTTTTTGTTGCTTCTTTCGTTTTTCATTAAATTATGCTTATAATTTAAGTATAATACATTTTGTACAGATTTAAAAATTAAATTAAATTAAATTAGAAATTTGATAAAATCAAGAAAAAAAATAATAATGAAATACTAACAGACACAAAATTGTAATAATGGCCCTAAGATACAATATAAAATTTAAATTTAATAGTTGGAAAATTGTTTAGGTGAGTCAACAAGTAATTGGAAGGAGGATATTATCGAAATATAATACAGACATTATATATATATAGTAGAAGTGCACTCGATTTAAATTTTTTTTTATGGGTGGTCTTTATTTTGTGGGTAACTTGGTAGCTTGGTCAATTTGGTTTTTGGTTGGGGCTTAGAGAGAGAGATCGCATAAAGGGTAAATAGAAGGAATGTGAGTCTAAGTTGGTTCAGTACACGATCTATTAAATCTATTTATGGTATTTGTTTCGACTGGTTAAAAGTCTTACATTTTCTTTAGCACTTTAGCTAACTGAGCTAAATGTTTAAATTGAAAATTTGATTGAAATTGAATAATTTTATGTCTATTTTTCTCATTATGGATCTCTCTTTGACCCCTTCCGGTGCTGGCATTTAGTATATCGCATTAAGTTTTTTTCATTTTAAGTAGAAGCATTTCAAGTCTTTTCCTTATGCTAAGCGCCATTATTGTGTGTGGTTGTGTGTGTGTGTGAGTGTGTGTGTGTGTACTGTACTTTTATGCGTATAAGTAACGGTATATGTATGTATATAGTTAAACATTTAGTTTATGTTTGCGTTAAGTATCCTGGTATCCATTTCTTTAACTACTTATATATTCCTCATCATTTTACACTAAAATTTTTTGATGGATTTTTTTTGAAGTGAACCACACTTTGCCCCCATTGCCCAGCCCACTTGCTTTTAACCTCATTTAATCGGTTTGTGTCTCTGTGTGTGTGTGTGTGTGTGTGTGCTATTACAGCTGCACTTGGAATGATTGCGCTGGCGCCTTGGGCGGTGAGATAAACGGATTGGTACTATGCCTGGCTAGCGGTGAACGTGTTCCTGTGATAGAGTTGTTAGGCAAATCGGGTGACATCTGTTTGGCAGCCGCCACATTGGCCACCCATTCGGCATCGAAGGGATCATCGGGTCCACCACCGCCGCCGCTGCTATTGGAAGCTGGAACTGCGCTGGCAGCCAAAGTCTGCGCCCTGCCGACATTGGCCAGATAGGTTGGCCGTTTCAACGGTGCAGCTGGTGAGGTACTGCGGACTACTTGACCCAGCCATTGCTCAGCATTGGGCAAGTCAGTGGATGACTCCATGCTCTGATCGGAGCGCGTTGGGGACTGTGAGGTAAGGGTCTGATAAGTCGGCGTTGTGCTAACTACACGAGGGGTTACCTGAGCTGTGGGCGTGACATTGTACGAGATTACTTGATGCTTCTCGGCGGCTATGATATTCTGGTTGATACTGCGATTGTTATTAAAATTCAGATCATCTTCGGCCACTAATTGGGCATGGGTTTGGGTGAGAAGCGACAGGCCCTGACTCAGTTCCTGGCAAAGTTGACTCACTGAGTCAGCAGCTGCGGCGGCTGCACTAGAATCGCCGGTCGATTTGGCTGGCGAAACCTCAGCTATGGGCGAGACACTGCGCAATGGAGTATGCAGTGGATTACCCGAAGCGGCCGCCAGGAAAGCCTTCTGACGATCAGCATTGGACGGAAGATCATTGACCCGTAGCGACATTTGACGCTTAAACGGCGACTGACTACCAATTGTGCTTAGTCTAAATGAACCCTGACGCTCCAGCATGACTGGTGTGGCATGTGGTCGTTCAATAGCAAAAGGATTAAATGGTTTCACTGTGGCAGCCGGTGGTCCTGGCATTGATGAGGAGGGTGGACCATCGACGCTTCGCTCATGGGTACCCGCTGTGGCCATGGCCAGTCGCTCGGTCAATGTTGGCTGACGGAACGACCCAGTCCGTGTGAATGTCGAGTTCTTGGTGTCAAAGGTCATTGTGACACCGCACTCTTTGTCCCTGCGTTGCTTGCGTTCCAAGCAAACAGCAAAAGCGCATCCAACCGCATGGGACAAACGTTCGCCAGAATCCTTTGAGGCCAAGAACCCATGACACATCCATCGACGGGTGGTGCCATCGCGGCATATGTAGCTGAAACCACGCTCGTGATTGCGATCCGGTGCACAGAAGCTGACCTTCTCGATGGTTTGATCCACTATCAGGCCCTTTGTCTCGTCATCTACCACACGAAGGCCATCGCCACTGACATGAAGAAGACCACGCACAGGACGTCGACGAGATTGCTGAAAAGGAAACCACATTTTATTAATATACATTCTTTTCGCAGTGACAACACATAAACATAGAGCGAGAAATGAATAAAATGATCTTTGGAAGAAAAATCTATGAAGGATTTCACTTTCTCTTTAATTCCTCTACAATCATTATCTCATTCTCGCCATATGCTTATTTTGACCTCAGATGTAACTTACCCTTAGAACCTTGAGGGCCTCTTCACAGACCTGCATGCCGCGTGACTCGAAGACCTCAACACAGCCAAGATACTTAACCGAAAAAGAACAGGTGGCCGAACGAACGGCCTCTTCATCGGCCTGCCATTGATGTGGCTTCGAGGACTCTGGCACACGATCCTTGCGACGGCGAAACGAATCGCGAAAGGAGCGTCGCAAACGATCCATTTTCTTAGGTGATTTCTTGCTAAACCGAAATGAGGCCGATTTCTATATAAAAAAAACATTAAGTCATACATATATGTAATATTAGTAATTTGTTATAAATAATATCTATGTATTTATTATACACGGAGAGAAACAAGTGCTGGGCATTTTGCAACCCCTTATATATATGAGCAACCTACCCCATTCTTGACATCACCGAATTTTCCGCGTGTGAAGCCGCGCTCGAGTGGTTCGTGCGTGTGTGACGATGAGTTTCCCATGGTTTAAACTGGTTTCCGTGAGTAAAATGCTGAGAATAACCGTTACAACTTTTAAATTTGTGTTGCCCAGATGGTTATTTAAGTTTTTACTTTTCGCTATTTGCTATTGTTTTTCAATTGCAATTCTATTGATAGTTTTATTGATTGGAGGAGCGCGCAAATTTATTTGTTCATTGAATTTGAGTTATGGACTTTGATTAAATTAAATTGATCACTCGATATGGGACCCCAGCAATCTGCAAAAGTGTTTAGAGAATGTTATAGACAAATATGCGTTGGTGTTCAAAGTGTGTGTTGGTGTGTGTTCTTATCACTCTTGACGTTTTTGATATGCTTAATAATGGAAAACTGATTTCAATGACTCATTGTAACCTCTATTCACATTGACATATAAAAGCTTTTAGAGCTTATCGAAATGTAATGACGCCCCTTAAAAAAGAAAACACTGAAACAATTAACCCAAACAGCTGGCTATTCATTATAATAAGTTACTTTCCTTCACAAATCCCCATCATTAACTGGCTATCCGGATGGAAAACCTTAACACACAATCTCTAAATCGGGCAAACGGCCTCCGATTTGACTACGCTCTTATCGTAGATATACTAGCAAAAGATTCTCGTCAGTCTCACGTAATTGTTTACACACATTTAACTTCTTTTTTTTTTGTTGTTACTTTTGTATTTTCCTTAAAGTGTGTTTATTTATAAATTTTTTTTGTTTTTTTTTTCTTTCTTTGCTTTGCTTTGCTTTGCGGCGACACTGGCTGACGTTTTTGTGACTTTATCACATGTCTCATATTGCGGTATACTCCGACAGCAACTACAAAGACGACAATGACTAGAATATGATAAATTAAACGTAGTTCAGCCCCGAAAACAACAAATGAAAGAAAAACAATTAAAATGTTTGCATAAAATGCGTCAAACATGATGATTTTGATTGAAGTATACACAAACTGGATTGAATAATATGGACAATAATTGCCAAAATTGTCGAAACTCGTTAAAAACAACCTTTTGTGAAAAAGTGTGGCTGCATATTTTTAAAAATAAATCCTTAGTCTCGTTAGTCTCCCTAATATATGAAATATATGTAAATGAATATTTTCAAAAGTAATGACTTTATTATTCACACAATTATCCAACATTTATTTCTAACCTTTAACGTTCATTTTACTCAAATAAGTTGAACTTAGTGTATTCAACTTGAAATATCACCTCATTCCGGCGATTTCAGGCAAAGAGATTTTTCTGTTGAATCCTTAATCTACTTAGTCGTGGATACGGTTTCAAAGAAGTCGTCTAGAGTTCATTCATTTTACCTACTTTATCAGCTCAGTTTATGCTTTGTTCACCGGAATGAAGTCATTTCCAGGAACCTTTTCTCATAGGCTTAATCTTTCCGTGTGTTAGCTTAACCCTGTTAATTGATTTCAACTTGCCAGCCCACAAACAATGCCGGTCGCCTAACTTTATGAAACTAACTTTGTTAGATTTATTTAGTCAACTGATTTTAACTTTGTTGCTAAATGATGTTTGGTGATAACTTTTTATTTTCAGAAAGTTCAACGAATGCAACCAAATGGAACTTTCTTTAGCTGTCTGTTACAACAAACTGTAAAATGCTACACAAAACCAGTTTGAATCGTCGCCAATGGACGGGGTTCTATTCTACAAGTTTAATAGCTTTTGGGCTTTTACCCGTGATTAATAGAACGAAGGGCGTTGACTTTGAGGTATTTTTCATGTTTGGGATGCTGTTTGACTGCATTTTTGGTTGTTCCTTCAATTTGTTGATGGTTTTGTTTGTTGTTGACCATGGGCGTGAGTCTGACTAATCAAATTATGGCCCACGAGATCTTTTAACCACAAGACCCAAACAAGAATCTTATGTGGGTCATGCATAATGCATCATTGTGATTCTTGGGAACAAAATGTTGTTTTTTTTTTTGGTAAGTTGAAATGTTACAAGAACTTTGTTTGTTTGGCTAAAAGCTTTTTCTGGCAATGTGACAAACAAGTTTGACAAAATTCAAAGCCAAATTTAACTCTAAAGCTATTCCAATTTAACTACATTCAATTGACTAGTACGAATAATAGCGACAACAAAAAATCGTAAACAAATCACGATCAAAGTGTCTATATGATTTCATAAATGACAACTTACTAAGCTTGGGTATGGAGCGGTATGGAGGGCGGGGGATCAATGTACATACAATACATATATACTAACCGGAAGGGTTCATTCAACCAATAAGTCAGACACGAAACAGGTTTTCATTCGACCAAGAAGAAAATTTATATATCACACTATATATATATATATACGTACTTATGTCGTTTATATGAGAGCTCTAAATAACAATCTGATATGGCCGCAGTTTGCTTTGATAAAAACTGAAAACAATATCTTTTGCTCTTATCAATGTTTGTTTTATATAATAATTTAATTTATTCGTTAGTTGTCTTTTTTTTGGTCTCCACAACAAATATTAACGAGGGAGAACGAGTTAGGAAATTAAGAAAAAAATAATAACTAATTTTTCCATGATTTATACAAACAAATAAACAAAATTTCTTAAGCTGCAGCAAACAAATCCAATCAATCGAAAAACAAAGAAATAAATCAATTTAAATATAAAGATAAAAAAACCGACCAAACACTCAGAGAAAAGTTGAAGAAGATTTGTATGCAGATGATATTAGAATCTTTGGTGGTTTAATTGAAAATCTGATCAATTATATTAACTAAAATGAGTAAAGATTGGAAAATTTAAAAATTTAATTTACATTGATCTCTCCTACTTTCTCTTCTCGTTCTACTTTTTATCTACATTTCACTTTGTCAAAGTTATTAAGTTATTATTAAAAGAAGTAATGAGGTATAGGTGTTACTTTAGGACAATTTCCACAATTGTTAAGAAAGGCCAAAATGATCAATTTATAATCTTCTAATAGTTAAAGAGGAAATTTAAGTCACGCTTTTACCCAAAATGAATAACCACATTTCGATTTTCATTAAATTAAAAGAAAGTTCTTTTAAAATACTTGAGAACATTTCATTCTGACTGAATTAAAATAATATATTTGCCTCATTGTTGGATCAGTTTGTGTGGTGCTTAAAAAAATTTAACTAAAATTCATATATCAGATCTTCGTTTTTAAGATGAAATAAATATTTGGCAAAATTTGGGATTAGTTTTGTGTATTTGAATAGATTTGAATAAGTTTCCTCTTAGTTATAATTTTCTTACTCGCACTTATTTAAAAAGAGACTTTGAAAAATGTTCATTACTTTTTTTTAAAGATTACCAATGTTTACCCACAAGTAGTAACAAAAGTTGTTAGCCAAAAATAATTTTAAAGTAATTTTCATTTGAAATTGTTTTTCTCTCATGTGATTAAATCGAATTATGAGTGTTTTTGCAAAAGCAGCTTATATAGTCAAAAGTATTTGCTTTTGGAGTACTTAAATATTAAAGAATAAATGTGTATTGAAGGTATTTTTAATCTTTAAAGAAGATTCTCTGGAAAAACCTCAAGGATGCTGTGCTTCTTTCTTGAATACACAACAAATAAACGCCCACAATAACTGACAGGAAATTCTCAATATAGGTACACCCACTCACAATCAGTTGGTGAGGTGGTTGTAGGTGGCACAGCAATCATCCTTTGCATACCAAAATGGAGAAAATGAAAATGATGGCTTACAGAAATATGCTCGTCTATATATGTACGTATGTATGTAAAATAACTTATAGCCTACTTTTATTCTCTGCAGAAAATATGAGGAAAACTCATCTCGATATAAAGGAAATGGAATGTCAATCGATGTTGATTAAAAAAGGGTGACCGTATACCAGCTTAAACTGACTTGTGCACAGTTCTCAGTGGTTTTATCGTTAATCCCCCTGGACCCGATATGATTCGTATACGAATATGTATTTTTTTATATGCAACAAGTGTCGTTGGCCTTTTGGGGCCAAACAGCAAAATTAATTACATCTGTGACAAATTGCTGTTATGCAATCTAAATTACTTTACACATCTACAATATGTTCATATAAACGCTTAAAACAATATATATTTTCTTTATTCCACTCATAGCATCAGGGTTAATTGTGATGAAAAGAAAAGAAGGAGAAAGAGAGAGACAGTCGGAGACAGAGAGAAAAGGCAACTAAAATTGGCATGCCATTTTACAATTGATAAATTATTTCATTATGTCATTTTATTGCTAATAGAAGACAAACGAAAGAAAGACAAATATTAAGTCAGTCTTTATATACCCTTTGTCATAAAATGTATTCGGATATTGAGTAAAAAATTTTTATTATCCTTATAGAATTCCCGCAATGAAACGTTCAAAAAAAGACTTTTTGCCATAATTCTTTATCATTAATAGAGTTGCTAATATAGCAAACTGATAAATACTCTATAATAATATAATTATCCAGATCTGCAGTTTGTAATATGAAACAAAAAATGTTCTTGAAATGTATATTTTCAAAGAAAGTTTAACTTTTTAAGTCTTTTGTTCTGTCTTCTATGGTCATAGACAATTTCAAGAACGACTAATACACTTGTTGTCCGAATAAATATACCCTAATGTGAGGGAACACACTGTTAAAAAGTGTCTTATGAGCATGTTCGATTAGACCATTGCAGACACCATAAATGAACTTAATTAGCAAATTGTCTGGGCAACGACAGACAGATCATGGTTAAGGTCAGATCATGGTTTGAGCTACAAAATTACATTCTATAAAATTTCACACGCTTCCTACATGCAAGAAGAAGAAGGACGGAGAGAGAGAGTAACAAAGGATAAGCATTCTATGGCTTCATTTTTCTTTCTCACTCACTCCTCTTGTATTTTTTTTCATTTTGCTAGTACTTAATATGAAATTAAAATTATGCTTGGTTTCTGCCTGCCTGCCTGAGGGACGTAGCTCATTTTATCCACCACCAAAAGCAAAAAAGGAAAAAAAAAAAAGTGCTTCCTTGTCCTCTCTGCATCCTATGTCATCCTTGTCATCGAGGGGTTGCAAGACTAACTATATAGGAATGTATTTTAATTCTTTTTTTTTGTTTCTTTTTTTTTATATCGTGGGAATTTTGTACAAAAAAATATACAAAATGTTAAATAAACTTTGAATTATACACAAGTATAAAACGTGGGTGCTAATTGAAATGCATGTAGAAGAAATTTATCCCGGAAACCGAAATTAAAGCGCCCTTCCGGTTGTCCTACTATAAAAAACCTATCCATCATTTAGGCACAATTTTCAAACCCTAAAAGGGCAAATCGAGAATCAACTTGGAGACATGTTTTAATTGATCTCTATTGAATTTAGCTTAGAGCTAATTAAAATAATTATATAAGAAAGGAAATCAGCTATTAGACTTTGGTCTAATCATCAGTTTGTATTACATTCACAAGACTCTGCTAAGCAATACGAAATTTAAATCTCATTTGTATTAAGTACATCTTAATATCAGTTAATTGAATCTTTTGCTTAAACAAAGTCAAATCCTACTTGATAATAAATCAAAGTTAATCCTTTTCCTTCAAGTTGATAATAAATTTAATTCTTATGAGCTTATCTTAATAATTGCTTCATCAGAAGCCAACACCAAAAATGTACTAGTATCTGTATCTATGAGCATAATAAATTACCGAGTCATGCGAATAACCGCTAACTGACGGAAGAAGTACGCAAAGAATTTGCAAAAAAGGCAAAAAGGTTTCCAAAAATCTCACACGGAGGCATGCGAAAATTTTGTTGGTGATGCTGACGCAGTTAACTGTCTTCATTATTTTGGGTTGACGAAAAGAAAAAGAGAATAAGGAAAAAAAAAGAACCAATGAAAAAGGGTAAGCAACAGCAATCACTGAAAACAAATTGCAAAATGTGAACGAGAGAGAGGAGAAACAAAAAATTGTTTGTAAGCAGTTTCTTGAACTCCGTGGGATTTGGTCTAAGGAGGATTTATAAGAAATCATTTGGGTCTGAGTAATGTAGTGTAAAGTTAGGGTTACTCAGGCGTAGTGCGTTATGCATAGATATTCACACGAATAGGAAACGCACCCTTAGTGTAACTAAGATAGGGGAAGGACATGGACACGGCTAGAGGGACATACCTATGCACCCATGCAGGCGAGTCCTTTCATCTAATTGCTGAGAGCGCTACACAAATCAACTGAGGTGGGATGGGAAGGTACTGGAATAAAGGCAACTGCAATGCTAGTAAGCGCAGTTATTATAACTGTCAATTTGGGGCGTAGATCCTGACCGGCATGCATACCTGGAAACGTCGGTTCTATATGGGAATCCGAACAAAAACTTATTTATGGGAAAATTGAGGTGTGAGAAAAAAATTGATCAAATTGATTGTAGGCCTGTGCCTACATCTCATCTGTATGAGAAAAAAAGAAATAGCGATGTAAATGAGCAAAAATATTGTAAACTTCTTTCATTTCGGATCATTAAATGACTTCCTTTGAAAGATCTTAGGCGATAGAGGACCAAATCAACATTAACATTCTTCTAAATATTTGAGAAACTAAAATCGTTATTTCAACTCAATAAGTTGTTTAAAAATTATATGATTTTAACAGTTGTCTTCTTAATATTGCAACATCTTAAAAGTTTTAAACTGATATTTTTTAACTAGAGTCTAAATTTCACTATGACTTTTTCAGGAAAGTGAAATAGTCCAAATCAAATTTAATGATTTTGTATCTACCATGTCAATATTCACATAATAATTACAATAATGAAGAAAATCCTAATTGATAGCTGATTAGTGAATGTCGAAAAGGTTGATAATATCAATCATCAGTAAAAAAAGGTGTGGCTGTATATTTTCACATGAAAAATGCCAAATCTTTAAAACAAAAGGAATTTCTTATTTGCCTTATGCAAATGTCAAGTCTTGCGTCATATCCATTAAATACAAATATATATGCATATATTCACATCCTTTTTCTCTAAACAAAAACCAAACTCCACTTGAGAAAGAACTCAAGAATAACAAAAACCACCAAAAGAGCGAACGGAAGTCATAAAAAGAAAAGAAAGAGAATAAAACAGGGCAGACGATAACCAAACAAAAGAGAGTACCAGCATTACGAAAACTCTACACTTCGAACACGGGAACACGAGTTCAACAAAAACAACAGCAAACAATTTGAAATTATTGTTTGCATCTGCCGTTCCGCTGACATATGTTTTCTGCCTGCACGTGGGTAAATCGGACGAGTCCAGAGACGAGAGGAGACGAGGATTTTCTGCTCCTAGTTAAGTGGAGGAAACACATGCCTCGTCTGGTCTGATTTGACACACGATTTCAGGTAGAAGAGCACTAAAGAAAACAGGACGAAAGACACTTGGTTCGTGTCAGGATATAATGATGCGAGCAGATGTGATCAACTAAATACACACACACACAGAGGACTTTATAGACAGTGCCTTAAGTCAACTGGCAAGTCAATAGCAATGACATCAAAAACTTGACCAAAACGCCAAAAATAACTAAACAAAACAAAAAATTTTCTGCGGAATTTTGTTTACATTTCAAATGCAAATGAATAAAAATAAAAAAAAAAAAAAGAAAATGACTCAACATTGACTTTTGTGAAAACCTGTTTGCATTTTTTTCCATCTTTCTTTCTTTCATGAAAACAAGTTTGATTGGCCAGGCGACTTGATGTAAGATATATATATTTATAATATATGCAGAAATCGTAAGAAATCAGTCGGCAATATTTACATGCATAATTAATTAAAAATTCATAACTCATACACTAACTTCAAAAACGATAAGAAAAACTTAAAGAATTTTCATTGGAATTGCATTTACATGCTAAAGAATTTATTACTTATAAGAGAAATTCTTTATGTAGCTCACATTACACCGACTCTAGAAAACTCTCAATTGGATAAGAATCGAAGATATGGATTTCCTCACTGATCTTACATATGTAAAAGTCTTTGTCACACTTCACCAGTTTCGCTTCATTAAGAACAAAAGCAACTTTTTGTATTGAAATACAATTTAAATCAGTGACTAATCAAAGAGGAAATACGACATGCTTTTAATTTTCTCTTCCAGTTGAGATATTAACCCAATTACCGACTGGCACACTTGATTGTTCAGATCGACTAAATACTTATAGCTAATCATTAAGAAAAAGAATACTTTAAAACATTCCGAATGCTCATATTTTTTAGATACTATTAAATCGATCTACCTTTTAAAGAAAGAGTATAAAGTGGTAAGAACAAAATGAAATTCCAAAGCGTTTTTGAATAAAAAAAGTTTTTATGCAAAGAGAACCTAAACAAATTTCTTTTAGCCAATTGATTTAAGCTACGAAAAGACTAGAATGAATTTCTATAGACCAGACTGAATAGATGTAAAAACAACGTCGAAACGAAAGATTACGTAAATTTCTTGAGAAATTAGTTAGAATTACATACAGTTTAGTATATCTGTCAAGTTGGTAGTATAAACTTCGGGCATCTAAATAAATCACGATAAAAATATTTACAAATTTTTAATGTCTACTACATTTTTAGATCTTTAAATATATCTTCTTATTTTATGACAGTAAATAAACAAACTGATTTATCAAACAAAGCTACAAAAATAACAAAAAAAAAAAACAACAGAGAGACATTTTGATAAGACAAATGATAGTCAAATTTTTCTCAGTGATTACAATCGAATGGAAAATGTTATGATCTAACCCAGAGTTTAGTTTATTTGATTTTGCGAAATCAGCGAAGCCTAACGGTTTGTTTTGCCTCGTATGACTCTTTTTTCTCATTTCTCTCTATCTCTTTTAGTCTCTAGCGTCTGCCTCTCTCTCTCGCTCTCTCCCTCTAAGCTCTGCTCTGATTGTCATTGTTAATGGCTTGAAGCTTTCAGGTCTAAATCAATTTTAGGGTGCATAAAACTGTGACAGCTAAAAGCAAATAATTTCATTCCATTTGTTTATTTGTCACAAATAAACTTGGCTTGTTTTTTCGCCAACAGCTGTTACGCCTAAAAGTAGACAATGAATTTATCAAATAAAAAGACCAAAAAAAAAAAATCAATAAAAACCATTGACGTATGGTAAACAGAAACCGAAATACGTCGAAAAAAACAAAAACAAAGAACTATTTGCGAAAGAAGCCCCTAAAGGTGAGAAAGTAAGGGATGAGTAGTAACAAATAGAACAAAATTTGTTCCATTTGACAACGAGAGACATGAAGAGTTCATGAAGCCGACATACCAACTGACAGGTGTCAGTAGGACCAGGAAATGTAAACCAATTTCAGTCGAATATCTTATTAACCAGGCAAACTTTAACAGTGTGGTTTCTATCGTCAGCGAAGGTAAATTTGTTTTGAATTCAAGAATATTAACAGATGCATGGCTCTACGACTATATCTATATAATATAGTCGTCTATTTTCTGAAGTATATGAAGTGAGAGAAAAGTGTTTAAATTTTAAAGATTGCCAAATTTGATCCCCAAGATATTAGTTATCGATTTTATTTCATGTCAATGTGTTCTCTTGCCCCTAAGTTTTAAAAGAAATCCTCGTTTCTTAGATTTTATCAAAAAAGGCAATCAATCATTTTCTCCATTTGGGGAAACAAAAAATTGGCCATCTCTAAGGTAAATGTAAAAATAAGCCCCTTTAACTGACAAAGCGGAAATTAAACCGCATTGCATGCAAAGACTTCTCATAATATACATATTTCGTTTCATTTTTTGCCTTTTTTTTTTTGGTTTTGCCCTTTGACATTTGACAGGCTTTTGCGGTTCTACGGCAAACTTCTATCCTCCGCAACGAAGTCAAGGACAATTTGGAAAGTAGAGACCGTTTAAAGTTCATGTTATGTTGCCCAAGCATATTTTGAGGCTGCAAAAAGTTTTAATTAGTCAGGTAGGTAAATGAGCTCTTAAAGCAAGTTCAATAGGAAAATGTCGTTAATGTCAGGAGTCACTTGAGTAAGCCAAAGAGTTATAGCTTATTGAAAGTTCACTGTTGCTGCTGAGGTTCATTAATGATGATGTAAAAAAAATCTGCCTACTAATCACAACTGCATTTAAGTATTTTAGCTTTAATGACAAAACGTTTTCATGCATAATTAGACAGGTTTAAGTTTCCTGTCTTAGAACAAAGCAATGCAATAAAAAAAGACATCAGCAGGTTGACTCCTCCCATTCCTTACACGCACACACACACACAGATACAGAAACACATTCAGTTAATGGCCAAGACTTGGCTCCCCTTGGAGTTGCTGGAGCTGTTCTTAATCATCTGTCTTACTGCATAAAAATAGAAAGGAAATTCCAAGGAAATTAAAGTTTTATGCCATGTAATGCAACAACAGCAACAACAACAACTGCGATCCAAGACCAAGTCATCTTTCTTTTCTCTGTTTCTGAACTTGTCCAACTCGAATGCAAGATGAAGCTTTAAGTTGGAGCCAAGTGGAGTCATTCGGCAGAGTCCAGAGATGCAACACACACACACAAATGTAGCAAGTCGCAAGTCGCGACTAGAAGAATGCAGTTTAGTTATAATCGAAAGGCATGGTGAGAAAAGTGGCAGTCAGTGGCCAACTGAAACTGGTTTCTTTTCCATCTCCCTCTCTTGGGGGCAACTGCACCCAGGCATCAGGCATTTGTTGCCAACATTGTGTTCTTGGCTTTTTTTTCTGTTTTGTCATGACTTGTTACCAGTTTGGTGTGTCGTTTTTTTCTTCTCTTATTCTTCGTGTTGTTTTCGCTATATATTTCTTGGTATTCTAAGCCTTTATGTTGGCGTTTTGTGTTAATGTTTTTTCTTATGCTGCTGAGATTTATAGCTTTCTGATTTACTAGATGTGTTTTCTCTCCAAGTAGAAATTAAAACAATGGATCCTATTAGCAGTGTGTATCTTTTTCCCAAACTACTACGTTTTGCTTATAATATCTTCATAATGAATAAATAAAGTTTTTTGGTTTTTCTTTTTCTTTTGCTGTGAGAGAGTCAGAGAGAACATTTTCTTTACCTTAAGTAAGCAAACTTTCATTTAAATAAAAACTATTTCATAAAAAGGTCTTCCAATTAGCTAAATGAGTTAAAGTTTCTTGCAGAAATCTCCTAAATTTCTATAGCATACTTTTAGGTAAATTTAATTACATAACATGTAAAGTGCTAATTGTCCTTCAGGTCAACTTTGGCCCATCACAGAGTTTTTGATAAAGTTTTTGCCTTAGATTACATGAGACATGATTAGGCAAAAAAAAAAACAAACAATAACTTGAATTATTTCTCATGATTACATAGAAGAAATGACTACAAAAATAACTCTCTTCTTTTTTTATATATATAGGTACGTTCTCATTATATTCCGAAAGTTTTTCCAACTTTTCTAGCTTTCACTGTCAGCACACTTAATTAGTTGGTAATTATAATTTATTTTCACCCACTCTCAATTAGGTTTCATTCTCACCCCCAGCCAATTCACTTGGCATTTTGCATGGGAATTTTTGCAGTTGTGTTTTTTTTTTTAATTCTTTTGTCTACAAATGAATTAACATGCATAAATTGTAATAAATTACAAACACTAAATATTAATATTATTTAAGCTTTGAAATGATTTCTATTAAACCACCTTGATCGTCTCCATTTATATTGTTTTACCTCTCTCAAACAAAAGCCATACTGAAATGATTCATCGTTATTGTGGTCTTGTATGACTGGAATAACTATATATATATATATACGTGAGTGCAGCATATAGACAACAGATCATTCATACCTGCTAATTGTGGCTAAGGTTTTTTTTTGTTCATTTAAGTTAATTTTTTTTTTGTTGTATTCGCAAATTGCCATGTTCAAGTGCAATTTAATGAAATTTTGTTGTTGTTTCTGTGATTTTAATGGCATATTGGAAGTTTCTTGTGTGTGTCTTACATTGAATAATGTTTATGTTTAACAATTTAGCTAACCGTTTTGTAAAGTTGTTTGTAGAAAACTTCAAAAACTATGTCAGAGTCTGGTCTAGAGATTGAGTCAATTTGGACAGCTGTGAATAATCAACATTTGTAGATTGCCAAATGTTTGTTTGTAGTTAAACAAATTTAAGTAGAAACATTTTTAAACACTTCTTAAAGTTTGCTCCAGCATATATATACATAAGCTCGTTTAAAACCAAACGGAGAGTATTACGATATGACTTATTATTACGTATACGCAA
Source organism: Drosophila willistoni (assembly GCF_018902025.1). Lineage (NCBI taxonomy): Eukaryota > Metazoa > Arthropoda > Insecta > Diptera > Drosophilidae > Drosophila > Drosophila willistoni. The sequence goes on from NW_025814050.1 coordinate 8,791,559, forward strand.
TGTAATAAGTATATAAAAAATATACACTTAATCATCATGAATCATTTCCTCAATTGTAGACTTCGAATCTCCAGATCTAATTTAATTTACTAATTATTCCTATTTAAAGATTTTGACGCCCTTCCTTTTTATGTTTTCTTGTTGGTAATCAATTGCCAAACTGGTTTTTACATAGTTAACTTAATCGTTGTTATTGGTTATAAATTATCACCTTTTCTAGTTGATGTGAATCATTGTTATTATAGGGTATTCCAATTTCATATGAATATTGTTAACAGTTTCCTATTTGGCATATCAAAAACTTCAAAATGTAACGTATAAAATGTCAAAACAACAAAAACAAGAATTCAAGCGATGTATGCAAATTATATAGAAAACTTGTTTTTGCATTTGTACAAAAGAGAGACAACATAAAATTTACCATTTATTCGTATATATGTACCTGTATAGTACAGATATATAAGCAAATATGACGTAGTAAGAGATGGAGGGAGTTTTTGTTTTTTATCCAAATGTAGAGAAATCCGGTCAAGAATTTTTGGTGTATAAAAATCTGGTTACGGTTACGGCCTTATATAATCAACTTGAATATAATTTTTTGCCAACGTTTAATTTATGTATTTTTTTTTTATTTTCTCTTCTTTTTTTTTGATACTTTGCTTCTTTTTTTTCTGCACCAGCACCAAAACACAACGCACCACGAAAACGAAACGAAACGATAATGAAACCAGACGATCCCCCTGATTTAACTAATACTATTAACTATATAGAAGAAATGTGATTCTTTTATTTTATTGGAACGCGGACATTTGGGACAGGGCAGCAGCAGCAGCACCAGACTGACGACGACGACGACGGTACCCACGGCGCGCGTTTACTTCGACTTGGGAAACGACGGTTTGCTCGATACGGCGGTTCAAATTGCTCTACTGTACTGTCCAGAGTTTGAGATACATTTCATAGCTCAGTCAATGAAAGACTGAAGAGAGAGAGCAAGAGAGAGCGAGCCACAGTAAGTGAACGTGAAGAGAGTGAAAACGACGAGTTGACAGCTGTTGCAGATACTCGGATACATGTACACAGGGTTGTTCTCTGTCTCTGTGTGTGTGTGTCTGTGAGTATCTATGTGTCGCGTGTTTACATTTGTAGTTGTTATTTACTACCAACAACGGCAACTGCCAGTTACCGAGACTCTGGTTCTTCTTCTTCCTCCATATCTATTCTCTTCTATGGCTCGGTGACGGCAGCGATAAAATTGCGACGCCAACAACGTGTGCAGCTTGTAGATTTTTGTAGAGACCAAAGCCAAAGAATGGGAAACAGAGAGACCCGAGAATGGGAGAGCCAAAAAGCGAGACTATGAATATAAAATGAGACAAATGGGTTAGGTAGAACCTTTGGGTTCGCTACCTTTGTTCTGGGTTCGGTCGTAGACACCACTAAGCAATTTGTTGAAAACAAAAATTCTCCGAAAAACCGATATACTGTTTACTATTATGAAACTGTAAACGATCCTAGATAATCTATAGATTAGGTAAAAGATTTACAATTTGCGCATTTGGCAATTTTTTTGGCCACAATATGTATCTACATATGTACGTCAAAACAGGTGGGCGGTCACTGCCCAAATTTACGTCGTAATAAAATTTGTTTTAGGTTGTTTTAAGACCAGAGGTTTTTTTTTGAAGGTATTTAGATTGTTTCAAGACCCGAGGTTTTTTTGAAGGTATGGAAAATCCTATACATCCTACATATATAGTGCAGCCGATTCTCATCCGATATTTACATAAAATATCTAGTTCGGCGGAGAAAGAAGCGCTTATTCCAACTTTTAAGTAGTCACCAATATGATTTAGTGCTAAAAAACAAAATCAAAAGAAAATCAAAAAGACAAAATGTTTTTAGCTGTCGCTTCATTAGTTTTTGCTTTAGAAAAAAAGTAGTTAAAAAGTAGTTACAGTGATTAATAAGGTGAAATTTGTTATATTTCACCCAGCAAATTATAACTATAACTAAATTGACATTTTTTAAGATATGGTTAAGAGAATGAATCTTTGAAAAGTGGAATATAGTGGAATAGAATATTAGAAAGCTTATTTTGAATTAATGACATATCATTCCCGCCATTCTTCGTGCTGTTCCACAGCGGGGACATAATTCCACGCGGTTATTTGTCTATAAGCCAAAATAAGCTTTCCTTTCCGAAAAAGTACCGAACTCAGATGCTATGCTCTATGACCCGCTATAAAACTGCATTTAGTTCTCGGTCAAAAAATGTGCTGAACGGACTTATGACGTTATGTGCTTGTTTTGCTTAAGAGTAGTTAATAAGTAGCGATTCAAGAATCCATGTCGGAGACAGCAACCGGAACTCTATACAATTAGATTGTTAGGAAATGAGGTAGGTAATATTATCTATGATATTTTTAAAACTAAAGTTCTTTTAACTCAGTATTACAGTTCAATAAATTTGCAAGACTCACAGATTCAAAAATTCAAAATTCAATTAAAATTGTAATAATATTTACAAAAATACTTTCCCGAACATTCTATATAGAAACATTTTTCCTATACCTTAAGATTGCTTATATTTTGTATAAGTTAAGGTCCATCTCAATATAAATTATTCTTAATATCATTTTATTTAATATTAATAGAAAGAAACTAATATATTATTATTTTGTTTTCAAGCGTCCTAAATATCAAAGTCAAGCAGACAAATTAAAGATTGAAATTTGTTTAACAACATAATTATTTTGTAGCTAATTTTAGGTGCTCCCTTTGTCCATCTTTCCCAAGGACAATTTTTGACAATTTTTATTCTTGATTCTCGCCATGGTATGCTAAAGATATACCCAATCAACTGATTGTAGAGCATTCGAAACCAGTTGTCGGTTCTGCAGCTGCCAGTTTTATATGTTTTTTTTTTGTTCAGTCCGTGCATAGTTCAGTCTCTTTTTTTTGGAATGGAAGTGATTGTGGCTTGGGCAAGAGCTGAAGAGAGTTATTCTCCAAAGAGACTAAAATACCTTTTGGGATCCATAGGTAAAAATTGTTATAAAACATGTCAGCTCTATCTTAACTATATATTGATTAACTAAACAATAATCACTAATCATTCAATGGGCATATCGATTAGGTATTCTTTCAGCCCAACCTAAATTCCGTGACAACAATGGCTAAATGATCGATTGGAAAAAGAGAACAAACAGAGAGACAGAAAATGTAAGAGAAGAGAGAAGACACTGAGGCAAGGTCGTTGTTTGACAAAGAGACTGAAAGATAAATTAAGAGCGCCAGATAAACCTAAAGAGAGAGAGAGAGAGAGACAAAAAACCTTTTGCGAAAAAAAATTGCAATGCAGTTCGAGAGATAAAGCCAGGTAGACTGCAGGCAGGGCAAAATAGGTCGATGACAAAGGGAATAAGAAATTGGTAATACAATTTTTACCTACCTTCTTCTTCTCCTTCTTATGCCTATCAGCTGTATGCAAAAACCACAAAAGAGAGAAAATGCAAAAACTAATTTCATTTTACCAATTTGCTTGAATAAAACTGCTTAGCTTAAACAAAAATGTGTTAACCAAAGACTGGAATTGCACAAAGATAAAGATAGTTGCATAGTCTAAATGTGTTTGTGTGTCTGTGTGTGGGTGGGCGGAAAGGGGTCTTCATTCCCACCAACCACACCCACTCAGACAGTTAGCCACAAGACCCAGACAAAAGATAAACTCTATTTAGACCCCAGCCCAGACAATGCCCGCAAATAAGAGAATGGCAGCAAAAAAAAGAAGAAAAGTGGGCAATGGGAAATGGTAATGGCTTTGGGCCACAAGCTGAGAAATCAATGTCGCCCCTCTCCCCCACTCTTCCACCCAGAATGAATTGATGGGTACCCCCGAGACACAAAAGCCGCATGTGCAACTAATCAAGAATTCAATCAAAATGCGCAAAATGCAACAACGAGATACGAGTATTATAAAGATATTACATTTTGAGGTTACATGACTACGACTAAGCCCGACTAGTAATTGTATTAAATCCGATACTCAATTTATCGAAGATGTGGATGAAGGTTGAGGGATGTAATTAAACGAAATAATGAAAATTGCATTATTCCCCAAGGTAATTGGAAATCAATTAAAATCAAAGCGAATTTCAAATTTCAATTTTAATAGGCAAAAATGTAACAAGAGAACAAAACGAGAATGCAAACAGCAACAAGTCAACTTCAGTTGACAAATCTTTAGGGACTTGACTTATTCAAAATGTATCTTCTTTCAATTATTAGTTTGTGGCTCGTATGTCAACTTGCTTTAGTTCGTGCAAAATGGCAAATAGTCAAAGTTGTAGCTTCTAGTTGGTAACGATTCGGTATCGAATAGCATTCGTTTGCATAAAGTTGAAATTGATGCAAGAATAATCAATTTCAATGGAATATCTTGGGTAGTTGCAGCTGTAGTAATCATTAAAGTTGAAAGACTTATTTCAACAAGGATAAGGATTGTTCCAACCAAATCACTGCAAATTACTTCCACAACGACTGGAGAGTAAAGTGTTCATACCTTTGCCTTCTCAGAACCGAACTTTATATTTTATTTAGAGGAAAACCTCCCAAAGACGACTTTTTACGACCATATCACATAGTTAATGCAATCAAATAAAGGACCTTTTCTTCTAAGTGAACATCCAAACATAGTGTTTGAGGTTACAGGTTATACCTACCAATAAGATAAAATGGTGTATTAAAATCTCTGTCCGTTTCTGTATCCGACTATATCTCAGGAACTTTTAAAGAAACTTTGATAGCTACCAAATTTAAAATAAGCTGTCTAATAGTATGGTATGCTGGTAAAGTAACTTTATTTTTTAGACCGATTCGATGCCAACAATAAAAAAAAACGATTGTATCCCTAAATTTTCAAAATGTTGTTACAAAATTTGGCACATTCGTACAGTAAATACCGTCTATAACGATACTGAATGTTATTCAGTAATTGTATGTATGTTAGTCAATAAGGTATTGGAAATCCATGACGAAAAAAACACAATTTTAAATGAGTTTGATTTAGGTATAAGGAAAAGCTCTGGCTTTTTTAAACTAGACTTTTTTAAATCATGGGTAAATTTAATTTACCAATTAACGATGATGAAAAGATGAAGCAAAGATTTGCTTCAACTTTAAACAAAAGACAAAGAAAAAGACAAGAATTCAAAAAGAAAAAAGGCTTAAAAAGTTTCTTAGTTAAATGACAAGGCAAAAATTGCGATTGATATAGTCATGTTCATTCTCAGACTACAACAAGATGAGCCAATTTGATGTACATATAATGTTATTAAGAATTTAGTAGTAGACTTGTTTAAATTTTGTGAATTCACGCACTTTGGCTGTTAAATGTTTGCTTAAGTAATATATCACCCATGACTTTCACATTTCGTTTCGTTTAATTTATTATCAACGACCATCATTCCAGTCATGCTTCCGTTTATTGTCCTTTTATTGTGGCAATTTGTTGGAATGATAGTTCGTATTATATTCATACATAATATAGTGTCTGTCGAATAGGACACATAATGGCCTAAATCAATCAGAGTGACAAACATTTCGAATGGCTTAATAGCCACCACCTGGATAAGTAATTTTATGTTAAACCACATTATTAACATTTTTGTGGAATAAGTTTAGAAATTGTAGTCAAAATCCATAACTCAAATTGTTTGAACATTATTGTTAGATTTCACTCTCTAGAAATAAATGTACCCAGCACTTGTTTATTTTCTCTTCGTATAAGAAACTAGAAATAAATAACAAAACTTACCTCTAAATTTTAATATTGATTGTGTTCACTGGAAGTTCTGTAAAGAAAAAAGAAAAGTTTTATTAATTAAAAAGGTCAGTTTTAAAATGTTTTTTTCACTAATGTATTGTACATATATTCTCAGCTGCAAATGCATTTCACTCTTAAGAATGAACTTAAGAGTCTTTGCCACGTTCCTTATTTTTGGGCCAATGTCAGTGACAATTAGACACGGACTGCGAGACAAAAAAGTTCCCACAGTCATTAGGGTCATGATGCCATGATGTCGTTTTTGGTCTCGTGTTCACAATTCGTTGTATGCTATAAGCAATATGGGCCCTAAGATTTACAAGAGGTTCTTACATATGCACCCGAGTGCATGTGCGTGTGTGTGTGTGTCCACAGATAAGGCTGAGTGGGCTACTTGAGACGTCGGCAGCAAAGCTTGAGTGGTTTTTGAAGCGAATATTATGAAAAGCTCCACCAAGCAGGTATAAGAGCTTTTTCAAGTCTAATTTGTAAGCTTGACTTTAATGGTTGAATGAACTTAAGCTTGGATTGGTTGAACGATAAGTATACACTGAGAAAAAATTGTTTAATTCATTACTTCATTGGGCTATTCACATCTACAAGTCTGTCAAAAGTCTCTCTCCTTTAGAGTTTTTTATGGAAACAACTTTTTTTTTAATTAATCGTAGGTAAATAATGTTTATTAAAATATTCTTAGGTAAATAATAGAGGCTAATATTAAGAATGTATCAGAAAAATTGTATCAAAATTTGTACATATCCTTTACTTATCCTCTAAACCAAAGACAGATTTTTACCAAACTGACAAAAAGGGTTAAAAAACTAAGCAATTAAAACTAACATCTCAGTAGCTAACACGGATTAAAATTTTAAAATTTAGCTTATTTTCATTTTAGAATGAATTTAAAAAAACATTTTTAGCTTGTTGGTTTAATGTTTAAAAAACAAGCCTAGACTCAGATATATCTCTAAAAAGTAATTTTTGAAATTTTATTTTTTAAGAAGGTATTTATTAACAATAATAAAAAAACGATCTAATTTTCTAATAAAAAATTGTGACCGCTTTTATTACCTTTCTATGTTAGCAATAACAACAAATTACCTTTTACTTTTTTGCCTAGATAACTCGTATTTTGAAGTGTAAAGCCACTGCTGGAAATACCTCTTTCCATCTAACTTTTAGAATAAAAAACTTCACCGTATTCAAATTGTGAGTTCAGTTGATTGAAACCATCCTCTTAATCATTCAAATTGTGCCAGTTTGAATGTGTGTTGTGGCCACCAATTAATTCAGCATAATTTACTCTCCCACAGGATTTGTGAGGACTTGACATGGGGGTTGACAATTTTTTAACTACCTTCAACTTTAACACAAATTTCACACCCATTATTGTTATTCTTTGCTTTAGCAAACAATTAGCCAAGGGTTGAACCCGCCTCTACACTCCTTCTTCCCGCCATCGAAAACTACCCAAAGCCAAATAATAGTAGAGGGAAAAATAAATATTTCAAGTGCCTGTGACAAGGTTCAAATGCAATTAAAAAGCATTTAACAGATTAAAGGCTATAAAAAAGAGATTGCTCTAAAAAAATAAATAAATAAATTTAAGCATGCGTTGAGGAGGGCTAGAAGCCAGCATTATCTCGACATTTAATTGAAAAACGATGAGACATCGAGAAGGGAGCAAGCGTGTGAACCCAACAAGCCGGAAGTTTATTTCATTTTTTGTCAGTGTTGCCAATTTATATATAGCCCGAAGCCTTAGCTAACTAATCGATATGGTCTAAAGAGAGTGTGAACCGCATCTACATTTAATGGCCAAAATATTGGAAATTTTCTTTTGCTCTGAAATTATTTATTAATAACGGAAAATACAGCTTTCGCTAATTAGTTTGTTGGAGTTTGTTTTAATAAAACAAACAAAAGCGAAAGTTTCAATATCATTAAAAATTGATATACAATATACATAGATACAATGTGAATAGAATATAAAGTTAAACGTTAAACGACTTGGAAATACTCTGCAACTTAAATGTACTTTAATCAAATTCAATTTTCAATTTATTATTGGAATTTTTAAACGAAAGATTTTAATTTATTATTGGATGCTTTTTAACCCAAAGATTTTTGTTACACGAAAAAGTCACTTTTAACTACATTTATGGAATGTTATTACAAATCACATAATTATAATTTTCGTAAACTTCTTTTTGTCTTTGTTTTAAGGAGATTCAAATTTAATAAAGACCTAGACGAATGACACTAGAAACTTATTTTGTCTTTCCAAAATATTAATTAAATTAGTGTTGCCACTCATAAAATATCCAGTGTTGAAATTGTGTGAAAAAGATTAGGTTTGTCACACACTTAAAAGTTTTTAGCTCATTCTCATATAATAGCCATTTAAATACTTACTTCCCATTAAATGTTATGTTTGTTTATAAATTTTGTTGAAATTATCACAGTTTAAGTATTCATTTCAATATTTATATTTCTCATATAAAAAACTGCTTAGTGTTGCCATTTACATAATGAATGCAGGGTATAAAAAATACATAAAACAGAATATAATTTATCGTCGAACATTAAACGATAATGATCTCACAGCAATAACAGTTATCCTCTTAGTTTAAAGTTTTGCTTTATTTTTTTTTATTAGGTTTCTGCCCCTCATCATAAACATTTTCACAGCCAATTTGTTTTTCATATTATCAACCTCATTGCACTTTTCTCCCCAAGTCGCAGTAAAATGCGTAATGCAATTCCATTTTACAACATTTCTTCATCAGCATCTTCCCATCCGAACCCATCCCATCCGATCCCATCCCATCGGAGTGCCATGCCCGTTCCTGCCCTCCATTATATTTGAATTGTCTTGCAACGCCTCTGCAGCTGCAGCAACTGCAATTTGAATTGATGCCACTGCCGCTGCCCCACGGCTCCACTCCAGACTTCACAATTGAAGGCGAAGACATCGGAACGTGCCAAGATACGTTGTATGCACACATCTGGGTGTTTGTGTGAGTGTCTATCTATGTGAGTGGGTTGGTGATGCTAAAATTGCATTAATATAATTTTAGTTCTCTTTGCTCTTTGGCTTGCATTTCGCCCATAATGTCCCCCCCTGTTTTGGTTTGCAATGGATGTGCCAGGCAACTGTCAAATCGATTGTAGTTTAAGACTTGGAAAATATCATAAGTTTTAACAACACATTTTACCAAGTCAACACTATTAAAGACAGAAGTAGATTACCCAAAAACAATGCTCCAATCTGATGGGGTCGGAAATGAAAATTTATATAATCAACGAAAATTGGTTCAGTTTAATTTAAACAAAAAACTGTGCATAAACTTTCAGATTTATGTTAGTCAAGCATTTCAATATTTTAGTTGGATAAGATTAAAATCTATTATTTTTTGTGGTATATCTTTAAAAAATATATGCAATAGATCAACTAACTTATACTAACACTTCTATAAACCTATATTTAAAATTTATATTTCTCTACTGCATACCTAGAAACTATCTTCTATCTTAAGTCATCTAGTTTAGTTTAATTTAAAAAAAATTGTCTAATATATTACAATGACAAAATACTGTCTCCATATTTACTTAAGCTTGAATAGCTTGTGTAATAATTTCCTTATTTACTTTATGTCCCCGTGTGAACACAGTAAAATTTGTATGGTTGTCCCTTTGGTCTTAACCAGGGTTGTCACATCTACATAAAAGTAGATCACTTTTATTCTGTTTCACACACCCACGTTAGCAAAAATCTTTAAAATTCCCACGGGAAATACGTTTGGAACACGCGCCAATGTCAAAGCTTCCGTTCCTGGCACATTTTCTTTAGAAGTCCGTGCCGTAGTTGAGTTCGGGAAAAGCTGTTCTCAGCGCAATTACACTTGTACGCCTTGTACGGCTCGGACATAAACACAAGCGAGTGCCACAGCGACGCTTAAGGATAATGTGCCACACGTCGTCGGCCTACAAATGTCTGGGAGTGTCCTTGCTTTTTAGGGTTGTTAGCCTCTCTGTGGTGGGCTGCGTGTGGGATGGGTGGTAACGGAAATCATGCAAAAACGTGCCGTACACGAGTCGCGAACGAGTGAGAGAAAGAAACGAAAGAAGAGAAAACTTTTCATATTGCTTGTCTGTTTTGTGTCTGTCGGTGACAGTTGGCAGAACAACTTTTGCCCAACCTACCCCATATTTGAATTTAGCTACGAATCAATCAGTTCTAAGCCGCTAACTGGCATATTAATTGGTCATAAAGCAGAGTTAACCACCAAAAACCGCAGCACTCTGGTGGTTGATGGTAACTCTGGTCAAGCCCCATCCCCCCAATGCAGAATTATTGGCTGGGAATTCTTTTTTCTTTTACCAGTTGAACTTAAGCCCTATTATGCTCAAGTGTCTGTATCTTCCTGTAGGCTTAACGCTTGACTGGCTTTTCTCGTATAAGGATACCCGGTTCTGTTGCGGTCAGGATGAGGACCCTCGTTTTGTTAAATTGCTCATTAACTCGATCACGAAGTCATCCAAAAGAAGGAATGCATAAAAGTATTTCAAATGAACTGTTAAGAGAACGTGAGAAGCAATGGCAAAGATGATTCTTAAATTGTCGTAGGTCAGTTGCAAAATGAAATTATTTAAGAAATTTGCAGTTTTTCATAAGAATTTACATTTAAAACTAATATTTGGTATCTCAAAATGAAACATGAAGCAACACAGATGAAAGATTTCTAATTTTCCACTTAGTTGCTTATAATTCTTTTAATTTGCATACATTTTTTGTGAGAAAACTAAGCAAACAATATACTAAAAATAACAGAACAAATTAAAATTTCATTTAACTTTCATTGGACTGAAAGTAAATTGAAAGCTGTTGAAATTTTATAAACCTGTAAAATTAATGGTCTAATTTTACCGCAAGTTTTCTTTTGATTACTCAACAAAGTTTGAACTTTTTAATCGTAAAAGTTTTCGGCAGCCAATCAACTATAATCAAAAAACTACTCCATTTTGATAACTTTCCTACCCAAAAGGCCATAAACCAAACCTGTGGACCAATCAATAAGCAAGCCACATCTTTTAAGGAAGATTTATATGTAAGTTTATAGATGGTAAAGGAAGTAAATTTAAACGAATATACACACAAACATACACACCCACACACACACACATACGCCGTCCTATCTATACTAGATATGCACTTCAATAAAAATATTAAGTTTAGCAAGAAAAACTTTTCGTTGTAATGGACATCCGTTTGACTTTTATTATTGCTTCAAGGTGTGTTTTTGATGAAGGCGAGAAGCACTTCAAGTGCAATTGAAAAGCTGAAAAACCACATATAAAAAACAAAAACAACAACAATCAGTCTGAATGCATGTGCGTTGGCAAAGGAAATGACTTTGGCGTGGTCGAAGATAGGAAAAACTAGAGAGAGAAAAAGAAAAAAATACCCATCCCATTAAAGCGACGAATCTTTATTGCCCTTTGCAGTCTCTAGACTGTTGAATGAAGAAATATTGTGGGTTCCAAGGATTGCTTAGATATTAAGGGGAATATATTCATCGTATTTATCTAACTTTAAGAGTTCTTGAATTGATCTCTTTAAAATCAAAAATCAATTTAAACTGAAACTGACAAAGTAATTTTATGACTTATTAGATAACTAAACAGCCAACTTTCCAACTTTATAGAAAGGATGAATCCCTTATCAATATGATAAGAAGATAAAAGAGTAAACGAAATTTCTAACATTAGAAAACTTATACATAAACAGAATGTCTATTAAAGTCTTCTTGGCTGTTCTTTTGTTAGTCACAAATCATCTAACCAATATCATAATGATGTCTGTAAGGGTATTGAAATTACAGAACTCCAAAGGAAGAGAAGAAGTTTTGGAAGCATTCTGCGTGTGTGTGTGTGTGCGTGGGGGTGTAAATGATTGTTTTGGGTATCTTCTACTTTATTGTGGGTGTCTAGATTAGACACTATTATAGCGAATCATTAATCTTGTGGCATGCCACACCACCAAAAAGCAGCAGCAGCAGCACAACAAGCACAAATAAAAGAATAAAAATAAAAACACACATACAAAAGGCCAATCAACATGGCCAATAGACACGCCTTGGTTCCACGGCTTTTTTGTCATTTTATTGATCCATGTTGACGCCAAAGCGGGATGATAGGGATGGAGACACTTGTTACCGAAAGTCAAGTGCAAATTTATCGTCTATGTAAACAAAAACAAGTGATAAGCTAATTAACTTTATTAACATTTTAATGGACATAATCTGAAAAAGTGAAAATAAAAGCAATAAAATGCTTGCATCATTGAATCGATTAAAGATAAATCCATAGACACACGTTCCAGTAAATGAAATTGTTTTGTGACAGAACTATTCAATTGTATAAGAAACCTTTGGAATGATTAACATTTAGTTTGGAAAATGACAATCGAAGAACAAAATTGTCTTTAAGGTTTAAAAGGAACCAAGATCACACGTTGAATTGAACTTCATTTGATAGTTAACTGAACTAAAGATATCAATATTTAACAACCAGTGTAAAAACCAAAGTGTATTTTAATCAAGACTGCTTTGTAAATTTAGCAAATTACAAAAAAGTAGCAGGAAGGAACAGGAACGCATCCATGTGGTTTTTTAAATTTACCTGTATGACAGGCAAATTCGTACAGTTTCTGCTTCCTGTTCATGTATCATGTATCGATTATATACCACCTTTAATGCAAAAAGCTTTATCAGGCTATAACTATAACACTATATATCTGTTTCCGTCTACTTTAGTAGTCTACTATAATTAAGATATTATTGTAGTTTCTATCTGTATCGAAAATCTACATACTTATATTCCAATTCAGAGTTACATTTTATTCAACAGACAGTGAATGTTGTCGTTGTTGTCTGATGAATTTCTTCATAACGCAAAATCTTCGCATAATTTTAAAATTACATTAAATTTAAAAAATTAAATTTTTATAAACCCCTTTACATAGAAAACTAATCTTAAATAATTTAATAATTACCTAAACTGTTTTTCCAATTTCATCTACCAACATTTCATTTTATTTTCGCAAACAATCTCTTAGAAATTCTTTTTATACGGAAGCATGAATCCAAATAAATATAGATATATAGATCCTATTCCAATCTTAGATAGTTACAAGCGACATTAAGGCAAACACAGATGGAAATTATTAAATCTATATAATTTTTTTTTATATAAAATAGAGACAAAATGATTTTTAACCTTCATCTTGTCTGCTTTGGCACAGTAAATGTACAAAATTGGAATAGTTTATAAAATAAATCATCGAACTTTGTCTGATAATAATCAATGACCTTTAAAAATGTTATCAACATAAAATATATAAATCAAATAGTTACTAAGTAGTCAAAACCTTTTGCTTAATGCTCAAAAGACAGTGAGATATACTTATTTTTTGCCCACTGTTTGTCTAGAAATTTATCAAGATTTCCTTGTCCATTGCGGAACAGAAAAAGACAAAGTGTGTGTGTGAATGTGTATGTGTGACGGAGAGGAAATGAGAATGGGTAAGCTCGATTGTCACGCGGCGAACTCGTAAATCTAATGGGATCCAAGCATTATATACATATAGATACATTTTATGCGTATACGTTTTATGAGACTACTGAGTCGTCTCTGGCGATTTAAATGTGTAAGAAAGACATTGAAAGCGTGCTAAGAAATGCCAACTAAGGATAATAATAATAGTCATGGCAAACGGATGGCAAACGAAGGACAAGAGAAATGCAAGTGTAAGTTCTTGTTGACATTTTTATTCAATGAAATCTAATTAATAATGTTCTTTAAACAAATATTGCAATTTAATTGTCACACTTAATTGTTTACTGATTACACAGCACCCTCTTTGTTCTTCCCTCGTTCCTCCCAACTTGAAGACTGTCACACATGAGTATGAACTCGTAGCCCTATTCTCGCCGCCTACTTACAAATGAAATTAAACACAATTTTTCATGCTCTACTAAGAGTTATGCACACTTTACTACGACGACTACTTCTCTCTGTTGTCATCCCATCCCAACTTAACATCAACATCATCATCATCAGTAGCAGAGTTGACGTTGTCGACGTCGTCATCGTGGGTGCGACAAAAAAATAAAGAACAAGACTACGATTTAAGTCCCTGCCATCTGGATCTAAGTGGAGGTTTCTACCGACTGTCATGCTTGGCTGCTCATTTATGACCATACAGCACAATCAGAATGTATCTCAGAGATATGTACGCATACCCACAATGTCTGTGTATAAGTGAGAAATGCATTTTATTGCCTTGCATTATATTTTAAAGTAGAAAGCATTGTAACTCTTTGGTTACTTTTATTTCCTCCCCAAAAGTTCATTGTGCTCTATGTTTTACCTGAGCAAAAGAAGGCAGTGATTTGTTGCATAGTCCCCCAAAGGGGTTACTTTGGTCATGGTTCGAAGTCCGGCTAATTATGGTCAGAAGATACATACTCTTATATCTAAAAAAAATTTTCAGTCTTTGAGACTGAACCCTTCTCTCCCAGTACGAAATCTTTTCCAATATTTACCAAAATTTGCAATACGATTTAAAAATTAAGAGCAGAGGCAACAAATTGCATATTTTTTTTTGTTTTTTTCCCTGCCCTACCCCAAGCGCCACCAAACCCAAGACATCATACAATATTTTATTGTCATACGCCAGACGCCCTCGACAATTTAGCATCTTTAAATTATATCTGACATTTAATAAAAACAAAAACAAAAAAATTGATTGTTACTGGTGGGTTGGGAATCATATTAAAAATTCTGCATTTGTTGTTCAATCAACGACTTTGTAGTACCCTATGTAAAATACATATCTATTACTAAATTACCATTCTTGCAATAGGTTTGGCGACCTTCAACTATAAACTAGGTAAGCTTCCCAATACTCTTCTTTCCACCTTTACCTTTGACGGTTTTTAATGAAATTGAACTAAAATTAGACAGATATAATATACTCCTTGTCAGTATATTTACAGGGTATGCATAAAAATCATTACCCATTGTATCATCTTCCATAGAAATATGGCATAGCCTCTAGGAGGAAGACTTTTATTATGCATATAAATCGATTCGCTTGGATTTCCTCTCGATCATTTGTCATTTTATGGCACTTTCAAGTTTCGAGTTCAGTTCAGTTTAATTAGCAGATTCTAATTTACACAATTAACATTTTGTTCATAAATTTATGTACCGTATTGGTCATGCATTATATATATAAATGAACTGGAAGGTCATTGGAATCAAAAGAAAAATACAAAAAAAAAAAAACCAAATTGTTTTTCGAAAGTCAATAAGTAAAGATTTTGTTCATAAAAGCTTTTCGGTTACCAAGCGCCGCCACATGCTGGCGGCAACTAAATGAGGTTTTAGTATACTTACTTACAATACTTATTATGATTAATCATCATACACACAATGCCCCTAACTCACACAGACACACACACACACAGACATACTCGCAAAATACAGGTAAAAATGGAAGCTACGTTTTTGGTTTCCACGACCCGAGGTAAAGTCCATAGCAAACAAACAAAAAATAAAGAAAAAAAATATGAAAAAATAATTATTTTTAAGCTTTTTTTGCGCTCTTTTTGTTCTGTGTGGCATTTTCATGGTTTTGATTTTATTCCTACCCTACAATAAAAACCAAACCACAGAGTCATATTAACTTTAGCTTAAAAGTTCTTTAAGCAAATAGAATCGGACCTTCTTTTTATAACCATCTTTTGAAGACAAAAATTCAAGCATCAACTAAAGCTCAATTTGATCGAAAATTGGATTGGACCAAATGAATGATTATCTTAGTTATTATTCACCTGTAAATCTAATTGGAATCGAAACCAGATTTCTTAGCCTAAAACCATATTTTTTTGATGATTGTTTGTGTACCTACTCATGTATGTATAATTGCCTTAATTTTAAAACCTTTTACTTTAGACTTTGAAACTACTTGACAAACTGCTGGACAAAATACTTATACCCAACAATTTTGCCAAATTTATTCATAAAAAAAGCCTTATGCCCAATTAACGTATTTTTGCTCTGTGGTTTGGTGCGTGGGCTACTGACCAAAATTGGTAAATAAAACTGGAACTGGCCAAAACCGACAAAAACAACAATTATTCTTTAACATTACGAATAGGTGACGAAATGAATATTATCCATTGTTGTTTAAATAAAGAAAAAAGTTCTGCTATAGCAAAAAGTATAAAACGAATCCAAGAAAAACAAACTTTGACCAAGAAAATAAGCACACTATGCAAATAAACTGAGTCTAAATTTGAAGAAAATCTTAAAATGAAATGTTATATGCCCTTTAAAAACGTATGTATGCTCATTCTCATCAAAAGAAAGTAATTAACTGTATTAGAAATTCATTTTTAAAATTCCATTGTAATACACAAAGAACTTTAAAAGAATTTAAGTGTTGCAACTTTTAATATAAGATGGGTGGGCCCTAAATAGACCAATACTACTAGATTAAATATTAAATTTATTGATTTATATGGGTAGCTAAAAGCGATCTAGAATATACTTTCAAGGGTGTACTATCAGATAATTAAGATTTTCAGCTTAGGAAATTCTGTAATTTTCAAACGGGGTCATTTTGACAGTTTAAGGACTTATTAAAAGTTCCCAACCCTCTCGAAGATTCGCTATTTTTGGCGTAAGAACAAGTAGAATTATAAATACAGCAGAATCCGGTTATAACGACTCCGCTTATAACGTCCTTCCGGTTATAGCGACTTAAGTTCAATGAGTGATTGGTTGGTCCCAATACTAACCTATATGAAAGGGATATAACGACGAAAATCGTCGGTCCCTTGAGCGTCGTTATAACCGGATTCTACTGTATCAAAATTTTGTAGGTGTCCAGGAACCGAGCTTTCGTTGTATATATCAAACAATTAGTTTAATAACTCAAATATTAATGACAGTTTTAGCGATATGTTGCCTATGTAGTATATACAAAATTAACTCATATTACATAATTTAAGAACACATTCTAATTAAAACCAATGTCAAAAAACGTAATTTCAAAGCTTTTTTAAAGGCTCTATTAAATTTCAATTCCAATTCTAAAAAACATATTGGCAATTCTTTGTAGAATTCCTGCATATAATCATCCCAGAATAGTTTTCCAATTACCAAACTAAGTAAAGTCTTTAGGCAATCGTCTATTAAAGGGCATCCGATCTCGACCATATGGCGAACACACTAACACACTTACACACACAGATACGAAAAACGCATGTTTGCAAGGCGACGCTGACTGTTGCCTTGGCAATGTGACAAAATGCAAAAAAAAAAAACGACTGACGAACTGACTGACTGACTCTAAACTGCCAGAAGCAGCAGAAGGAAAAACAAAATGTTTTTATACCTAGTAATCAAAGAATAAAATTGAATTTATGACATATTGAATTCAACCAAACCCCAAAAGCATTTTAAACCGCAAAATATATATTATGAAAATATAAATATATTATTAATCATCAACATATTACTTATTTTTGTATTTAAAAGAGAGAGAGAGAGAGAGAGAGAGAGAGAGATTAACAGCTCTGCGGTGTAGCAAATATTACATTAATGATAAACTTTATGGTCTTTCATATCGAATTTATGACCAAGAATAAATAATTTATATTTGAATATGTATTGGCATTACCTAACCACAGTTAAAATCTATTATAATCAAAGTTACCGTCGGTCCCTTCGTCCCAATTTTTCGTCGAAAATTACATGCATTATGTAGGAAAGAAAATTGAATAAATAAATAATAACAACTTCTGTAAATTGCAATTGGTAATCGGGTAATTTGTCAGGACATAGTTACGCCCAGCTCAATAGAGGGTACAACAAAGTCGGTGACCCCAATTAAAGTTTGCAATTTGTTCTCCTCTTTTCTGTTTATTTCTCCGATTAAATATACGCATACACGCAAACAACTCCCAAAAAAATAAAAAAAGAAAAACGCCGAAAAGAAACAGAAAAGAGCGCCAAGCTCCAGAGTAGCCAAGAAAATCAATATTTCGGTGTTTTGGTCACCAAAAAATAAAACATAAGTCAGAAAAAAATGTGTGGCATAGAAAAGGAGCGCACGAGCACGACAAAAATTGGAGCAAAAGTGAAGTAAATTCAAAAACATCGCGTGTGAAAAGAAGCGAGACGAAAGCAAAGTTATAAATATAGTGAAATCCAAATCAACTCACCTGTGAATTTTTGCACATCCAAGTACGATGACGGAAAGATGCCAACAATTCAGGTAAATTTTCTTTTATTTTTTTTTTTTTATATTTTCTCACCAAAATTTATATTATTTTCATTGAATGACAAACAAATAAAGGGACACAATTGAAACTAAAAGAAACAGAGAACAAAACAAATGCCTTCAATATCCAGGTGGATTCCAACTGATTACACAACAAATGCAAACTCCACGAAACGAAGTTTCAAACGGGGAGCACCGTGAATATAAAGATTTTTTTCTTTTCTTTTTTTGTCACTTATTCTCCAACTGTCATGCGAATTTGTCCAACGTAAATGTTAGCACATCATTGTTAATATGAAAATTATTTATAATATTCAATTACTTTTTGCCTTTCTCATTCAATTTTCACACCAAACACCAAATCACAGTAAATTTGTGTGTTTTTCTGTTTTATACTTTGCATCGCGCCTTTGGCGAAACTCCGCGACACTAAACCAAATGAACGCCAACAACGCGGACCAACAACTGAGCGAAAAATCACTCGGGCTTGGTGCTTGGAGCTCGGAAGCCAGGCCCCCCAACCGCCCGCGCCATCCCCTTCCCCCTAGAAGGGAGAGAGAGCAAAGCAACATGTTGAGTAGCAGAAAAGAGTGGAGGGTAGATTCACAGCGCACATGCGTTTTGTGGAGCAAGTTGCCACTGTTATTCTCAGAATAGGCCAACAAAATTCACTCAGTAAATGAAAACCGTGACTTACAATTAGATGTTCCACATAAACCGACCACAAAAGTTAGTAGAAGGAAGGTCCACAACAAAGATAAAACACAAAAAACAAAGAAAGTATCCATCCAACTCGGGTAAAATTATAAACATGAACTTAGTATTTATAATTATTTATAACTACCTAATGAGTATTAAATAATTACCCAAAATTCGAAAAATAAATCTCGTATGCACAGTGTTGCCCTTATAGAATAAATCATCGTACAATGAAAATTTTTCCAAAACTAAAGCACACGTTATTAAACTAAAGGCTAGTGTCAAATTGAAACTGTCAATGAAAACAAAATTTCGGACTATAAAATATATTAAAATATGTAAAATGTTAAGCAACGTTCAAAAAGATGAAAATTTCGGACTAAATATAATAAAATATGTAAAGTGTAAAGCAGCGTGGAGAGATATAATGGCATTTATGCTGATTTTAGAGAGACAGAAATTAAATCGCTGGCCTTGAGTGCATTTTGATAACCTACATATAGTAGACATTCTCATGAATAGGAGTTTGAATTGATAAACTAATATAGCATGCTAAAATATAGAAATTACCTTTTCTTTGAAAAACGCAAACTTTTTTTTTGATTTTTACGAAAAATATAAATTTTATTTCTTTTTTTTGTTCTTGAAATATCTATACAGACAACCTGCTCACCTTTTGTGCTGCCTATGATTTTAAATCTTATAAATTATTATGATTTATTGACCTGAAGCCCGGCTAAAACCCAGTTTTGATTTTTTTCAAGTTTTGTTATGATTTTTTTATATTATTTTTGTTGGTAATTTTTCACGCGTAGACTTTGAGATATGTAGTAATTTATATACTAACTGATGTTCTCAGGAACTTTGTTTGGAATGCTCTAGAAAAGGTATTCAAATAGTTGCATTCATTTGATTTGTTATGGTGACTAATGTTAATAACCTAATTAAAAAAAAAAAAAAAAATGAGTGGCACACTTTAAAAAAAGTCAGATAATGTATTATTCAATTTTTCTTAAACTTATTAGTTTATCAATTTAAAATAACACTTTTTTTTATAGATATCAGAATTAGATCTTTTGCTTGGTACCAAGTATTGGGCAGTGATTGTAAATTAAAGCCAATCTTCTTACTAGCTATAGCTACTAGGCCAAAATAGCATAATTGTTTAATTATTAAAAACTTAAGGTAACAAAGTTGTCCACAATAACCCTTTTATTTTTCATATTATTTTATTAACATGATCGGAGAGCTTTTATTTATTCTCTTTTAAGTGTCTCTCGTTCTTCTATTAACGGTATAGTAAACTAACAACTGTGAAAAGCAACCCCTCTCTTTGGAACAGTCTCTGTTAACTGTGCGCCAAATTTGAAATTGAATGCTTTTCAATGGTTTCCAAAGGTTCCAAAGACAAAAACTTCTGCGCATTTTTTGTGAAATGCAGCAAAAATTAAGTATTACATATGTATATATATTTTTTTTGGGGTTTAACCGACAAGACAATTAAATGACAAAAATATAACTTTCTTCCGATTCGATTCTTATGGATTAAATGTTTCCAATTCATCAATCTCAATGATTTGTCCTGTACGAACGGGTCCTTTCACAGCGCGCATTATTTGATGCCGCGGAGGCTCCAACAGCTGCAGACGGCATTCAGTGAGTCGTCCACTTGCCCCAATACGGCTCAAAACTTTGATAACTCGAGCCTTAGTGGTTGGCGTTCTCATTTTAGACAATTTCTTGAACATTTTGTAATTTCAAATAATTTAATCTTTTATCTTATTTTTTCGAATAAACAATACAGAGTGAATCGATTATTTACTTTTATACCTTATCAACGAAAAAATAAATATAACATTTGCATCATCACTTGCTTTGATTACACACTTACAACATCCACATGACTCTGAATCTTAGGATTAACCAATTTAAATAGTCACATCATATTGAATCTAATTGTTAAATCAACGTGACAATTAAATACATATTTATATTTTAATGCACTTTATTATGTAACAGCTTAATTATAGTAAGACTGGTTTACTTAAAAAAGGATCGCTCAGGGACCTTGAAATCTTTGATCATCCTAGTTTTCTTTACTTATCGTTAATACGTTAGTCTTTAAATACAAGAAAACTTTTTAACAAAAATAAACGAGACAGTGGCTTTTAGGTACATAAAATGGCAAAGATGGTCTTTCATCGGTTTTTTTTTTTTTTTTGTTGTTATATGGACAAAATAACAACAACCGCCTGACTGAAAAATGGAATCCGAAGATAAGAATCTTGGAAATATTTTCGAAAATATTGTAAGATGAAAAGTTATAGCCAAATGTTCTATATCTTAAACTTCCGAAGTAGAAACTTGATAGGGCCCAGTGATTCTAGTTTGAGACCATCCCTCTTATTAAAAACATTGCACAATATTAACATAATTTTAGTTCAAATTAGTTATTTATTGCTTGCCATCCCTCTTATTAAAAACATTGCACAATATTAACATAATTTTAGTTCAAATTAGTTATTTATTGCAAATAGTTTAAATATTCGCACATAATTTAAAATCTTGAAAAAGATCAAAAAGACTCCGTTTTTAACACAAAAATTACATCAAGTCAACTTTAAAATAGATTTTTTGAAGAGTCGTTTCAGTCTAAATTAAAATATGTGGACATTGTTTTTACCACAGATTTGGATTCCTTCTATTTTAGTTACCATAAAAAAGAGAATTTGCATCTTAAAATCAAAAATTAAATTAAATTGCACAACTTTTTGAAATTTTAACGTTCCCCTAAATCGAATCGAATAATTTGTATTTATTTTTTCATGTGAAATTAAAATATGGGAGTCCTGCCATATATTAATATTACTGTAATTTTATTAATTATATAATTAGTTTCCGGGACCTGGAGGTAATGAAAGGATGACATTCTGAATATATAGTTGACTTTTCAAACGAAAATAAAAATGATTTAACTTCCAGTTAATAAATATTTATTATATTTACTTGATCCTGAACAGAAAGATTAAACGATTTGGACAAATAATTTTATCTCTCTTCAAATTCTTCAATATTGATTATATCCCCCGGGCGTACGGTTCCCTTGACAGCGCACATTGTTTGGAACCGTGGAAACTGCAATAGTTCTACGCGGCATTGCGTGAAATCTCCACGTGCTCCAATACGACTCAATACCTTGATGACCCTAGCCCTAGTTGTTTTGGGATTCATATTGACTTTAAATTAACGATTACTCTTCAATTTTTGTTTATTAATACTTTCAAGTAACATTTAACCCATGACCCACTGGGTTTTGCACACCGCCTTTTAGGTGGCAACACTCTCGAATTTGCCACGCAGTAGAACATCCCTCATGATCCCGGACAGCTCTTCATCCTTTTGGGCTCGCATCTCATCGATCACTGCCTCTCGAAAACCGGCATCTTTGGCTGGATTCTGAGGTAGTTGCTGTTGCTGCTTCTCTAGCTGCAATTGAGGGACTTCCACACCCAAAGTGGCTCCGATTCGCTCAATGCTCAAGGCACCAGTGTCACTGATTTTCGACCAACTATCTGTGCCGAACCAAATGGACAGTGCTTCATTATAATCGGTTACATGTGCACGAAATGGATGGGCGGGACTACCAAAACCTAAATGACTTATGGTATCCCTTAGAACTTTTGCCAATTTGGGTAACTTTTGGGAATAGAAGAGAACAGCGCCCCCGATTAGATGGGCCATGGAACGTAGGCAACGACAAATGTGTTTCTTTAGAGCAGGATCCAGATCCATGAAGATATCGTATTTGCCACCCACAATGACAACCGGAAACGGTAGCAGATCTAGTGTAATTAAGTCCCCCTGATGCTGTTGGCCAATTCTCTCTAGGGAACGTTGTTCGAGGGTCTCCTTAACTGCTGGACTGGCTTGTTCCAGCATATGATTAGCAGTTTCTCTCAGTCCCTTGTAGGCACACTCTAAATCGGTCCACACACGCTGCGGCTGTGATAGGTCCAGCATAATGAATACAGCCAATTGCTGCAGACCATGAGTCCGCATGGGCACATCAAGCAATTGTTCGGCATTATCCAACGATCCCAATTCCCAGACGTTCAAAACCTGAGCTGATCTGCCGCTGCCATTGCCCATGCGCCGGCCGAAACTGTATTCCAAGGCCAGAGTGGGTCGTGTGGAGAGATCTTCGCGGTCAAAGAACTTACTAATTGCTGTGGATTTGCCCTGGACATCAAAGGATTACTCTAGGATAATCATTAATTCGAGGCAATTCAACTTTTCTTACCACACACTTGCTGCCTAAAACAAATAGAGTCTTCTCCCTTGGCATTGACGTGGCCTCCAATTGGCGTAGACGTTGCTGCTCCTCTGCCAATTTCCCAGCAATATCCTGTATACTGGGCGTGGCATTCTCATTTATTTCTTGATTTTTCATTTCGAACATTTTCAGAAATCGTTTTTGTAAATTGTAAAGAATTTGCGGCAAACGCATCGCATGGACTAATGTGGCAAGGAGAAAAATATTTGTTTTGGCCAACTCAGAAATATGATGTTGCCCTTGGCAACGCAAAAAAGAGATGTCTATGCGACTTTTGTATACTCTGAATCTTAGTAAGGCACAAACTGAGAATAATTGGAAATTGTAGGAAAAGGTGAAAGGTTACGTACTTCTTAGATTAATTAAAGGGAAAAAACAAAAGGTTACTAATAAGGGATTAAACCATATTAATATAAACTGAAACAATTTTATTAGGATTAAATCAAAAAATAAAAACAAATGCAAGCAGGCTGAACTACAAATAATAAGTTAAGGATAAAACTTAAAAGGAAACACTATTGGTGGATGGATTGTGAATTATCAGAAAAATGTGGAAGGAATCGTGATTTTTATACTGACAAAAATTGGTGAATATATTTAGCTAAAGTTACCTTTAGTTAGTTACCATTCCTTCTTTCACATATGTATATGTATGTATATATAGATATATAATTGGATAATAGATTATTATATCTACGCTTTAATCATATGCCAATTTTGACAATTTTTGGGCTTAAATGTTAATCAAAAGTGCAACAAAAGTTGTACATAATTTGTTGCTAAATTCCTTCTTATCATTTTGTTTCTTTTTGTCGTTTTTGCTTGGGCGTTACATAAAATATGCAGTACAAATATTTATATACTATATATAGGATATATGTATGTATATACAAATAAGGAATAACAAAAATAATGTACAGATAGGGGGCGGGAGAACCTGAAAAAGTGTAAAAACAACAACAAAGATTTATGCGGAAAAAAAAATAATAATAATTATTAAACTTGTCTAAGATTGCTTGCGAAATTTTTAGAAAATTTTTTAAGCAATTGGAATACTCTCTAGTAGAGCCAAATGTCCTCCAAAATGCTATTATCTAGTTGGGGTGGAGGCAAGGCCTTTAATGTACGCAATGTTTCCATATAGAAGGTTAACTCCGAGGTGACCACACCATGCTGTGGTCCACCATTATTGTTAATATTGAGCTTGAGCAGCTGCTCTCTCAGCTTATCCTTGAAATTGCGATGCACAATGGCATAGATTTCATGGATTTGCGTTTCGGGCAGTACTCCGGCAATGGCCTCATGTAATTTAACCAAATGCCTGGATATATGGCGAAATGTTTGCGATGGTATGGGCGGACGAGCATCCCAGGCTTCCAAATGCGAGTTCACACGATCCGAGACAATGCCATGAATTTTATTTTCAATCTCCTTGATGTGACCCTGATAGTCCCGCTCAATGGACTCATAGCCACTCATTGAGTGGAAATGTTGACGCAATTTTGGCAATAACCAAAGGACCAATTGCAGGGCACGCGATACCAGAGCGAGATTCGTGCTAGTAATGGTCTTAAGACCAGCCACACGCATGGCTCCAGCGCCAATGATGAGTTGGCAACTCCGCGAGTTGAATAGTCGCAGAAGATCTACGATATTTCTGGCATGGTAGCTAGCCAGTATGGGCAATCGAAGCGAACTTGCGCCATATTCATAGAGCATTTGTATAAGCATTAGAGAGGCACTGACCAAGGCATAGGGTTGCTTGCCATCGACTAGTAGGACAGGATTCCCACCAATGACGCCACCATTGCCATTAGAGAGATGTGTTAGCGATGCAGAGTTCTTCTCGTATTTGGTGTAATCGGCATTGGCCAAGCGATCGATGATCCTTTGAAATTCCTGCGGTATATCCACTTGACGCCATCTCTCCTGATCGAGCAGTAGGGATAACTTATGCTTTCTTTCCGCATGAAACTTTTGGGCATAACGCGTGGCCTGCACCTTTAAAGACAACTGCAGTGGAACACTTTGGACGCCGCATATGATCCGAGTTGTCTCACTGAATTGCTCTATAGTCTCCGTTAGTTCCTTCAATTCCTGTTCGCTGGCCGAGCTACGCTCTAAACTCTGAGTTGACACTATGTTGGCACATCTTTCGTGGCAATAATGACAGACAGCCTGAAGCAGGGAATCCAATTGGGCTTTCAAGTTTTCGTGATGTTGCTGACTGAGAAATGCCTCGGAATCTATCAAATTGACTGCATCTTGGGCTCCGACAGCAGCATCAGCTGTCTGCTGCATTATGCCCACCACAACGCGTATCCGTTCGAGTATGGAACTCAAGGCCTGACTTGATCGTTGCAATAGGCAAATCCATTCGCCCAAGGACAGGTCTAAGCTCTGCTCTCCGGCCCCGGTCAATGTGATCTCCTGATCTCCGCTGTCTTTTTGGGTTAGCACTTCTATTAGAAGTTGCTTAATTATGGCTCGAATAGTCGCAATGGACTCTTGCTGATAAATCTGGACAAATGAGAAATTTTGTTTGCGCAATAGACCCATTATGATCGAAACCAATTTATCCTCCTCGGCACACACACTGTCCGATTCACGTATACCCTCACTCAATGGTCTATTGAGATCTGCGGCCACATAACGCTCGAATTCGGTGGTCAACATCTTATCGATCAATTTCTCCATTTCACTCAACTGCATGGGTAAATGCTTGAAGCAATGAACCCCCAACAATTCGGCGGAAAGGATCTCCTGGGTGGTACCAATCAAATCTAAGGCAGCCACATAGTCCTGGGTGCCCAAGAGTAATTGCAGCATTGGTTGCGTCTTATGGACAGTGGCCATCAAACGGAGTTTATCCAAGGCAAGATTATAGTGCTGCCGCCGTTTGGCGTAAAGTAAAACACGAAAACTATCCACCACCGATGTCTCGTGCAATTGGCTTAGGGATAAACGCAAGTGACGCACTTGTTCGGTGGCCACCTCCATTTCGGCCAAAATTGCATGTTGTGTGGTCATGGCATGGAAAAATGCACCCGATTTCTGGGCAACTTGTTGGGCTATTTTCACTTCTACAATATCCAAATAGTGACTAAGCTGCTCCTGCAATTGTCGTCCAGTTTGTGGACGCTCTGCCGGTGAGGTTTCCATGTAGTGAGGAAAGACTTGCTTAAATGTCGCCGGATGATGCAGTTGAAGCTGGGATTTGAGAAAAATCTCTGGCACAGACTTGAGATCACCGAGCGTATGATCGTTCAACAGAGTTCCGTTCTCTTTGGTGTGATCCTTCTCCAGCTCTAGCTGCTGCTGCTGACGACGTTCATGCCAACGATAACGTTTGCCTATGCTACCCAAATAGACGGAGAAATCCTTATGGGTTATGTCAGGCAGCCGTGACGACCCAGCAATTTGCTGGGGCGAACGTTCCACAAAATGTTCCCCCCATTTTTTGGTAAACAAATTACTCTGCTTGCCCTTGGAGGGATCATTGAGAACGGCCGGCAGATTCTGAGCAGCTGAATACACACCCCATTCGGGTGGCATTTCCCTGGTTTGCTGATTCACATGGTATTTGGCCACATGGGCATCGTAATCCCGATCAGAGACGCCATCCAAGGGCAGCGAAGCGCAGACACCATTGAAGCCATATCGACACACATAGGAGCCGCCCTCTTTAGAGCAGTGGCGATTGCGCAAGTGACTGGAATAAAAATGGGAGAATGGATTACAAAGTTATAGAAGGGAAATGGAATCCACTTACCTGACAAACTCCGCTATCGATTTAAAGTGCTCCCTAGTGCAGTAGTAGCAACTCTGCCAGCTTGGTCCTTGACCTCCACCTGCACTTAGGCTGACACTGGAGAGTTTTCTCTCCGTGGCATCAACTCCTGCTCCTGCTCTTGTTGTGGCCATAACACATGCTACAAATGTGCCCCTCCTCCTGTCCTACCTTTAGCAGCGGGCCTGGCACACCTGCTCTTTCTTCTTTGCCCCTGTCGACGTGTTCTTATGTCAATGTTTGTTTTTGTTTTAGTTTAACGTTTTTGCCACAGCTGTTGCATTTTTGTTGCTATTGCTCATGCTCCTCCTTTAGCTGTATATCTTGCTCTTTAACTTGGCTATGAGCCGTGGGGTTTTGTTGGCATTATTTCTTGGTTTTGTTTTTAATAAATTGTGTTTTTATTACAGTTTTTCTCGCCGCTGTTCGTTTCGTTTTTAATTGAGCAATGGAACAATATTATGGTGACGTTATCTAGTGTTGTTAAACGCCACATTAGCGACGACCAACCTTAAGCATGAATGACACTACATTAGCGGTGCGCATTGAATAAAGTTGGAGGATATTAGTTTTATCTGTTAAAGTACATAATTGTAATTTATATAACATATAAATGTGTAAATAAAATCAAATATCTCCTTTTTGAAAAATAAATTTATTAATTTAGTCATATATTATTGGCATTAGTTTTATGTTTTGTATTTGAAATACTTTCAGTGTTCTAATGATAATTAATAAATTATTAGTACTAACTGAGGGATAATGTGCTTATTATATTTTTACATTGTTAAACGATTAATAGTTTCGCTCATCACTTTCGTGCAATATCTACGGCACTTACGTTTTAACGTAATTGATTTAAACGTTAGCCAACACTGATGCCGACAAAAATAACAGCTGCTCATGACAACTCAATAATAAAAACAAAGGCCCGCCGGCTTTTTAAATTGCTTCTTACTATATTTCCAATTCAACTGACGAAGGAAGGCAAACCCGGATAAAGATGCGTCCCTGGCGAAATCGTCACCTTTCAATAGCGCTCCATCTCATCATTTGGCTGACCATATTAGTAATATGTTGGAACATTTTCCGCGCCGGCGACAAACCAAGAAAAGATAAGGCTAAGGATAAACCAACTGAAGTATTATGGTGGTCAAGTGCCATGTCGTGGAGCTATGATGAAATACGAACTTGTGGCATACACAAATGTCGATTCACCAACAATCGCCAGCGGTTGTCTCAAGCCATGGTGAGTCAAAATCCAAAAACCGGATTCATCTAAATATTTTGAGATAAGAATTTGCTTAATATAGCAATGCCGGAAGCAACCATAATATTTGCAGTTCATACTGATCCGTTGTAGGCGAACTTTTATGAATTCCCGATAATGTTTAGCTTTCGTTTGTTGTTGTCCATATGCTGTATATAGTTTTACTTGATCCGATCTCAAGATATATCTGCCAATTCTTGATCAATAGCGAATTACCATTTTGATTTTGGAATTATAATTATCACTTTACTTTCAACACTTTTTTTTAAAAACGTTAAAGGTAGATAAAGCATTGACTAAAGTTTTAAGTTCTTAAAATATTTTAATTGCATTGGATTAATGTCATTCGGACAAAGACAGATTAGCCATATAGCAAATGCTACGGGCCCCGCGCACCTTGATTTCAGAAAAAAGGTGATTGCATTTTAATTCATTTGGTAAAAATTTAATTTAACCAATTCTGCGCAAATTCTTAAAACCTCTTAACTTTGCAAATCTGTAATTTGGCCAAATTTTATTCAATTTTCGAAAGTTATATCTGATTAAAATGCTTTAGAATAAAATTTTGAATTGGAATGAAATAAAATGCCAATAAGCAGCAAAATATTTCAAGAAGCCTAAATTTTATTAAACTAAATTTTATTAAACAATTTTTTTAAAATTATTTTAAAGTGGTATGCCATTATTTTCAAGTTAAAACTTATTAATGTCTTTCAATCTGCATTAAAACTTCAAGAGCTAAATTGTTGGTCAATTTACGTCAATTTTAATGCATGATTCATCATGATTTTATTCAAAAATCGGGTCGAAATAAATGTCTTCTAATATCCAAGTTTTTAATGCCATTAACAATTCTAAATTGTTGTTACAATGAAATATAACTTTTTGGAATCGGTCAGAAATTGGAGAAATTACGGTCTGAAAAAAAAACAGTTTAACTAAAAATGTATGCTATAGAGTCTAAAAAACATAAACAATATGTTTGCCAATCGTTTTTGATCGATTTTAATTCATGTTCTAATTTTGACATTGTTTTTTTTTTTTTTTTTTTTTAATATAGACGTAGTCGTACAACGCTCAGTACGAACAAGTGGCCCATATGACACCAGGCCCGGGCCTGTTACGAATGACCCTAAGTAAAGTTAATGTTACAACCTCTACCCACTCCGACCTAAGGGCATAGGCGTATTACATATATAAACATAAATTAAACTAAAGAAATAGAAAATATTAAATGTAATGAGATAATAGGTTACATATAAAAAGAAAACAGGATAGGTATAAATAAAGATGATTACAACTAATTACGAGCGAGGAATGACAAGATCGCAGTTTTAATACCCGGAAGCGATGTTTCGGAACCGATAACGTGCCAAAGTCTGTTGTAGTCACTACATAGTATACGAAAAGGTTCATGCAGAGAATAGTTAGTTGTGCAAGTGGGAAGTATAAGCGGTGTGAAATTGCGGGTCCTTCTAGATGGAACAGAAATGTTAATTTGGCTCAACAGCTCGGAAGAGTCAATCTCACCATTCAAAAGTTTGTAAAGAAAAGTTACACCAAGCATTGTTCTACGATTAGTTAAAGAAGGAAGGTTAATTAACTGAAGTCGACTAGAATAAGATGGAAGTTGTACAGTTGGATCCCAGCGCAAATCACGAAGGGCAAAGAGTAAAAACTGTTTTTGTACAGATTCTAATTTGTTTTGATAAAACTCATATTGAGGAGACCAAACACAAGATCCATATTCTAATATGGGGCGGACTAAAGAAGTAAAAAGTATTTTGGTAATATATGGATCCTTGAACTCCTTCGACCAGCGCTTCATAAAGCCAAGAACACTCTTAGCCCTACTAACAGTAGTCGATATATGCTGATTAAAACTAAGTTTGTGGTCGATTAAGATCCCCAAATCTTTTACAACCAAGGAAGTATTATTAATTTTTTCTAACGTTGACATTGATATTCTCACTTGCAATATTTAGGGAATATTTGGGGATTTTCGGATTTAAACAGAACCCGCGCTGGCTTAATCCGGCACTGCATAAGAAAGAAGTGTTGAATTATGTGATTTAATGAAACTATGATTAAATATATTTACAAAAAACATTTTAAAAACGTTTTCGCTCCTTAATAACAAAGAATACTTATCTCACTTTGTTAAAAGTTAGTAATACAAAGCCAGAGCATAAACATATTAATTTTATTTGTCTATCTACAACACGAAAATAGAATCAATCATCTAAATTTTCCATTTCCTTTATTAACAGGCTGTACTTTTCTACGGCTCAAATATGAAAATGCATGATTTTCCTTTGCCGCGTCTACCCCAACACATTTGGGCTTTGCTGCATGAGGAATCACCTAGGAATGTTCCATTTGTGCCATTCAATGAATTCCTAAGGCATTTTAATTACACATCGACTTTTAGTCGGCACAGTGATCTTCCCTTGACGACACAATATCTGCCCGGTGTTAGCGAATTGACAACAATGAAATATTTCAATGATTTTTATACGAAATCATTTCATTTCACACATGTGATTTTCCTGCAAAGTGACTGTGATACCATGTCCGGGCGAGAGGACTATGTAAAGGAACTGATTCGTCACATTCGTGTGGATTCTTATGGAAAATGTTTGCATAATAAAGATTTGCCGCCGAGGTAGGTAAAAAAATTCTTTAAAATAGTCTATGAATTTGGCGACAACAATTTAAATAGCTATATTTGATCATTATAAATTGCTATTATATCTTAACATCTAGCACACATTTTATATTATAATCAGTATATATTTAATTTTAATTTAATTCATTAATGTGTCTTTTATTAAAGCCTGCAAGAGGATTATCTAAATCGCATGTATTCCACTGAATTGCTAAACTTCTTCAAACATTACAAATTTATGATTGCCATTGAAAATGGCATTTGTAACGATTATATTACTGAAAAATTCTGGCGTCCTTTGGTTGCTGGTGTAATACCAATTTACTTTGGTTCTCCAACAATCAAAGTAAGTAAATAATGTAATTAAAATACCAATAATCGATAAATCTCTCCTATTTTTATACTTAGGATTGGCAACCACAAAACAAATCGGCAATTTATGTTGACGATTTTCCCAATGCCGCTGCCCTGGCCGAGTATCTTTTATTTTTGGCCGACAATCAAACGGAATACGATTCCTATCGTCAACACAAACTAAATAGCGCTAACAATATCGACAATAAACGTTTAATAGAAAATATAATGACCCGTTATTATCAGATTGATGAAACTCAAAAGGAAGGTTCATCGTTATTTCAAAAGTTCGAATGTGCAATGTGCCAACGTTTGGCTAGTTCGGAGAAATACAAGTCGGCTGATGTAAGGCACTACGAGTGCCCCTTGCCACCGATTCATGCTCCATTGTCGAACAAGCAGGAACCACATCATGCAGAAGATTGGCGCTCCATGATGGAAGTCGGACGATGTCAAGCTCAATTGTTGGATAACTTCTTTCAAGCCAATCGGAGTTTCACACAAGAGCAATTTGAGCAGAAATTATATGAATGTTAATTTATAAAATTGAACCAAATATTCTACAATCTAAGCGATTTTTGAGTCGGTTAATTTAACAAATTCCACCAAAATTATGATTTAAAAACTATAATGTTTCTTCTTTGTAATTGTAAATTTTAATATGTAAGATAGTTAAATAACTATGTACATAAATCGAATATTTGCCTTATGAGAAATAACATTATTATTAGGTGATATTAGACTTAATTTTGTTTACTTAACACAAATATTCTTAAATTTAAAACAGAGTTTTAAATAGCTTTCACTACTTTTTTATAATAAGTAAATGATCGGTGTTAAATCACAATTGAATGTGAAGACTTAAAATCGTTCAATGATCTTAGGTAGTTGACATTTATAAAGTAATATTTAAAACCTGTAGATAACATTCAATAATAGTTTTTAAAACAAAAATTTTTTCAACACAATTTGTTAAGTGAAGTGATTAGTGATTGCAAGGCATTCCTGTTTTTTATTAAATGAACGTGATTGTTAACTGAAATGATTATCATTCCATTGTTACATATTTGTCTGTTGCTGTTATTGTGATTTTTCTTTTTGTCAAAATATAATTCCTAAGAAAAGCTTTAATATAATTAAGTTTAAGTAAAAAGGCCAAAAAGATGTTAATTTTTGTATATGCCTTAACTACATTGCCAATGGCATTAAATTAAGAACATTATTTAGTCACACCTTTCTTTGATTCTAAAAACAAGAGTATTTACTAAATTGTACAAAAGACACTTATAGGTATAACTAAAAATTTTTCCACAAGAGAAAGGAAGAATGAGCTATCTCATACTGCTTGCGAAGCTACAATATTGTCTTGTCCTTGTACTTTGTTTGATTAAACACGATAATGTTTCCAGTTTTTTTTTTCAATTTGTTTCACTTATAATCCAAAGTTTAGATTTTAGGATCGCTTATCAGATATACAAGTGTCTAGTTACAATTTACTAGGAATATTGTTCGAATTCGGGAAATTTCTACAGATCTGAAAATAAATGATACCTCTTTTGGTGTTCAAAACATTTTACCAAGACATTTAAAATAGCAACAGCTTTAAAGCAAAGTTGATCTAATCCCAAAATAAATGACAATAAGATTTTTGTCACCTTCTGTGCCTGTAATCCAGTGTAAAGAAAAATCAATTATAAAAGCGGCTAATGTAGTGATCATAAACTGAAATGAATAAAATAAATTGAATACAAATGCAAATATGCTCTCAGTTTTTAGTTTATTTAGTTAGTTTTCTACATCTGCCAATGCATCGTGGGCATCACTTCCTTCAATTGACCCATATTGACAATCCACATGCTGCCATTTTTCATCATTTCCATGGCCTTAATCATTTGCATGGCTGCCTCTTCAGGCATTTGGCGTTTGGCACTCTCAATGGCCTCGACCATTGATTCGGAATGATGCCAGGTTACGTTCTCTCTGAGATTCATCATCATTTCGGTGTTGGTCAGACCCGGACACATGGCCATGAACATGACACCAGTTTTCTGATAGATAAGCTTATCACCCATGGAGCGTGTGAAGCCAAGAACACCATGTTTGGCTGCAGCATAGACGGCGAATGTTGGAGCCGGTTCCAGTCCATAGACAGAGGACATATTGATCACCATGCCACCCATGCCCATTTGGGTTTTGTCCATATAAGGCATCGCCATCATTGTCATTTGCATCATGCCAGTCTGTAAACGAAAAAGGGAATGCAATTGTGTAAGAGAGATTCAATTAGATGACTCGGATTTTGTGGTTACATACCAAATTCATGCCCATTGTGGTTTCTATATCCTTATCGAGAAGAACATCCTCGCCATTAATTAGGACATCAATGTGGCCCATCATCTGACCCATTTTCTTCATTGTCTGCTCGATGGATACCTTATTCATGAGATCCATCTGCATGAAGACAACCTTCACGCTGGGATTCTCGGCCTGAAGCTTCTTCATCATTTCCATATTCTCCATGCGATGCATTATGCCCATCATTTTGATTTTGTGCTGCATCAATTGCATCATCATCTGCCATCCAATGCCAGTGAAGCTCCCAGCATAGACCACATTCTTACCCGTCCAGTCGTACATGATTGAGTGATGCTGTGATTTCTAATATATGTATGAACTCCACGTCTGCCAATTGCAATTTGATAATGAAATGCATCCAACGCCTGCCTTTTATACCCCCAAAAAGTATTCCAGATGTCCATCGCCTGCTCATTGTCATAACAGATAACTGCAAGCTGCTAGATGCAATAACAATACCATAATTCTCCTATCTTTCAGTTCACTTTGGGTTGGTAAAGGTTATACGATTCGCTGATCTCCATTAGCCTGACGACAATACGTCTCGTTTCTATCTGCATTTCAGAGTGGGGGCCCAGCTGTGATCCTCTTGCTTTCAGATAAGAATCGCTGCTCTTTGAGCAGATGATGAGGGCGTTGGCTGATTAGTTAATTAATTTGGGACTTGCCACCTGCTAGTGTGGGTTTATTTTTTTCGTTAAAGATCTTTTGGTCTCAGGTGTTGAGTGTCTACATCTAGCTAATGCAATTTGATTCGTATGTTTCATCAGAATTATTTTTAATAACAAGATTATGCAACATTGTATCTACCAGGAAATGTCTCTTTGCATTTATCTCCTTATGTTTTTATTGCATAAATTTATTACTTCATTAAAATAAATCAAATTTTCCCAGTTTTGTTAATTCTAGAAAATTATTCCAGAAAATAATTTTTCAAAAAAATATTCTTAAATCTTTCAAGCAATTAAAATTAAATTCAGTAATATAAGTTTTTTAAATATTTCGAATTTAACAACGTGACTTGCTAATTTGGAGGGGGGTTCGGTGTTCCGCATAAAGGTGGACAGAGGGGTCTATTCTATATCATAGTTTTCAGAAGTTGTTAGCTAAAAGAATTTAATACGGAATTTAATTTTTTAAATGACCCAATGAGTCCAGAATATTAAATTCTTGGAGAAAACTCATTAAAAAAAGAATAACCATTTAAAATAGTCCTAAAAAAGGATAAAAATTAGGATTACCCATGCAAAATGTATGAAAACAAAACGAATTTTATTCATTTTAAATATTTTACCTGATTTTCTCTTCTTTCCTTAGGAAAATCTATATGTCGACTATATGTTACGGACCTTTAGGTTACATGCAATAGTAAGAAATGACTCCTGTCATTCACAATTTAAAAAATCCATATAGGAAAATGTATTTAGTTTTCGGGTTTTTTCTAACTTATAATAGAACGATGTTCTTTAGCTTTTTATCTCTTTTTTTCGTGAAGGAACAAAAGAAAGTAATTTAAATCGAACGAATATATATTCGTTAGATATATATTCGTTAGATATCTAAAAAGTGGTCTTTCAACAAACATTTTTAAGACACAGTTCAGTTCTATAAGAAATAAGCATCGTGTTGGTCTAGCACAGGAAGTATCCAAGCCGATCTAAAATAAGTGATATAACATTAGAAAAGGCTTGCCTAGTATACATATATTGCCTGTCAAATATCTCTATTGAATGGGCGTTCGATTTTTTAAGATTAAGTAAATGGATTTTGGTTTTTGTAACATATATATTTAGTTTTGCAATGGCTTGTAAAATATTTTGATTACAACCAAAACTCACAGAGAAAGTTAAGCATCCGCCATGTAGGCTGTTGACGACGAAGGTTTTTCCTTAACTATGCAGTAAAAAAAATGATATTTGGCTTTCCTTTACCTTCAACGAGAATGCAATTTTACATAAGAAAAGGACGAAAAGGGCTCTCCACATTTAATAATTTTGCTTCACAATTTCAACATGTTCAAAAATATTTAAAACTCAGCTGTTTTTGGTACACAACAAGTTCGAATCGCTGAACGAATTTGTTGTTTCTATTAATTGTAGTGAAATTGTTAAGTGTAATTATGCAAATAATTTATTAACAGAATATGCTGCTTGATAGACAATCACAGATGTTTTAATCTAGGATATAACTTATTTAAAATCTATTAATTTAAACAATTTCTCAAGTAAATTCCATAACGATGCCAATTAATAAATAATAACACTAAAGTGATGAATTTTCATTTTTTTTTTGGGGTTTTTCTCACTTTTTGGCAAGTCAAGTTGTGTTAGAGTGTCATCGGAGCGCCAGCCTCAAGAATAAAGTGTCATCAGACTAAATATAAACTGACCAAAAGGACCAGAAGTGGTATAGACAGGCTAACAGCTGCACTTCCACCATCGTCCATTTCATCTGGGGCTGCTGTAGAAATACTGCTAAAACTGCCATCGGGGGAAGTTGTGGCCTCGGCACGATTGTCGGGTGAGTAATCACCACAGGTGGGAAAATTTGCTGGCACGGGAAGCATTTGATCATCATTGCCCACTTTAAAGACCAAGGCCATTCCGATTTCAGCATGGAATTCAATGTGACAATGGAAGAGCCAATAGCCTGGATTGGAGGCCTCAAAGCGTATGATGGTATAGCCGCCATCTGGAACAGTAACCGTGTCTTTTACTGGGGGATTATCCAGATTGCGTTTAAGCAAATTAAACTGATCGAGTTGTTTGATCTGAGTATAACAAGAAAATTTATTATTAAAACCCCCTCTTGAGATTCTTATTCTTTAGGTTTACTTACCATTTCAATAGTAACATTTTCACCCAAACGCTCCAGGCCCACAACTCGAAAAGCATTGCCATGCAAATGAAAGGGATGATTGGCATAGTAGGTAAATCCTTCATCAACTATAATCAACTCCACCACGGCGCCCAATGGAACCTGAAGCACATGATGACATTTACAGAACTCAGTGCGGCAATCGATGCCCTGCTCTGCCAGACTTGTGTCATTGCAGAAATCTGAATCGCTCAAGAGATGCCTGGACGGTAGCAAAGCCAACGATGGAAATTCCAATGTTATATGATTCAATTGTGGAGTGTACAACAGATTCGGTTGTGTCAGATTCATTTGCATGCCATACAAATCGTGTGAATGAAAGTCTGGATTATCCTTGGCATAGAAATCATAGTAAACAAAGAATTTGTAGTCCACTTCCGGCTGTAACGTATCATCGTCGATGCCCGAAACGTGATCATAGATGGGCAAGGCACGCATTTCGGCTGCTGTTTTGGTATCCGGATAGCCAGGTCCACGATTCATAACATTCAGCTCTATACCCTCGGCCTTGTGGGCATAGCTCAACTCTTCGCTTGGCTCCTCATCAGGTGCCCCTTCATAGCGTAGAATCGCCACCTGGAAGGCTGAGGTGAAGAGTTCGCTGCAGTCCATTAAGCCCTTGAGACGTATCCAATAGTTGCCCACCTCCTGATTGGCATTCAATACAAAATCAAAGCGTTCCCCGGAATAGGTAACAATGGAACCCACATCCATCGCTTCGATGTCATAGCTATCAGAATTTATGGCCGTCAAATTGTGTTTATCCATCGACAAGACAATAGGACAATTGAGATACTCGGCATTTATTAGACGAAAACGATAACGAAAACCGCGTCGCACGGTATAAACTTGATGGGGAACCAGCTCCAGAGGAATTTGATTCAGATTTCCTCGACGTTTACGTGAATGACTGGATGTCGAGTTGACCGGATGCAGGCGGGTGGTATTGGCTTTGGCTAGACGAGCCTGTCGCGGCAAGTTTTGGACTGCATCCACCTCAGATTTGGGGAACAGCTGCCTCTGTGCTGGAGCACCTGTTCGTCTTTGATGGTTTTGCTTGGCCTCCGCCCAGATGCGATTGTAATAACGTCCCCTGCCATTGATAAGCAAATTATGCGGCTTATTATCGCCACGGGAATGATGATGGAACGCAAATATACTAGCTCCCGCATCGTGTATCCAATCTTGAACGACCATCACATGTTCACTCAAATCGAAATCGTATAGTCCTCCATGAGGCTCCGTTGATTTCGGTTTCCGTATGACCAGGGCTCCGAACATTCCATCCCCACGTTGCATACCCGTATGTGAGTGCCAGAAATGAGTGCCAGAGTTGTCGGCGGGAAAACTATACCGGAAAGTGGCATGTGGAGTTATGGGGCATTGCGTGATATGCGGTGTTCCATCCATATAGGGTGTGCTCTTCTGATGCAAGCCATGCCAGTGTATGCTAGTGCTTTCACCCAGTAAACTATTCTGCACATCCACCACAATTTGATCACCTTCACAGACCTCAATTGCTGGACCAGGCATCATGCGATTCACCACGGTAATGCCTCGTTCCAGGCCATCGCCCATCACACAATGCTGACGTGCACAGTCTGTGAGATTGAGTGGACAATCATAGCAAGCCTTGGAGAACGTCTGATACCATTCGACAACAAATGTATAGTGACAGGTCATAGGCTCCCCATTCACCTGGCATTCGCGGACACAAGGATGTTGCCTATACCATTCCGCTGTCCAAATATCCTCAGATATCTCCTCTTGAAATTCCTCTGCCCGTGCTATAGGAACAGGTCGACAAATGGGACAACAGTTCCGAGTTTCTATATGCGGACATTTTTCGTCTACGGGTGGACAATTCCGCTGATAAGTGTTGATGATTATTTGACCATTTTCAAGTTGTCCACATTCCAACAGGGTGCAGTCGGCATCATTGTGCCAGGATTGACCCACACTATAGAGAGTATTGTTGTGCTGGCAATGAGTGCGAACACATTCACCGCAACAGCTTCCAGGAACTTTACGTAGTTCAGATCCCTGCAAAAAACACAAACAAATTAAGGTTTTGAGAGTTTAGGCAAAAGAACATCTGAGAATCGGCTTAAGAATCGTAACTTTTAACCATAGCTTTAAGATAGGTTAAGGATGAAGATTCAACATCGTTAGCAAAATTAACTCAAAAAATGGTTATGAAAGTAAACTTAAAGAATATTTAATTTAGAAAAAAGGTTCTTAAACTAGGACCAAACTATCTTAGGGAATGTCAAAATATATGCAGCTGCAATGGTCATAAGCAAGCTAAACTGCAATGGTCATAACTTGAAACTCAAACTTGATCACTTTTGGCATTCTTTCAAAGTGACTCATTTGCATTCAGACTTACATACATATATAATATTAGGTATATCTTCCTTTTGTATATCTTCT
Organism: Drosophila willistoni; assembly: GCF_018902025.1. Taxonomy (NCBI): domain Eukaryota; kingdom Metazoa; phylum Arthropoda; class Insecta; order Diptera; family Drosophilidae; genus Drosophila; species Drosophila willistoni. The sequence goes on from NW_025814050.1 coordinate 8,830,523, forward strand.
TCCATACTTTCTTATTTATCTTTTTTTTCACATATGTCGGAAAACCTTGTTTTATGTTTTCTTAATTTTCAACAGACTCGACGGCATCTGGTGTCATCTGTTTTTGAAAAACTGCTATTTATTCATTTTACTCTCTGTTAATGGCAAAATATTTATTTGGTTGATTAGCACAAAAATATGAGTACACTTAGTTATGTTTTTTTGTCTGTATGTCCGCCAATCTGAATCAATGCAAAGTGATCCTAGATCTTCATAGTTCTTTAGTGCGGTACCCATACCTAAGATATAGTCCCATACTTAAGGTATCAACTATAGATATTGGACTACTATATTAATCGGTCCAAAATTATATTCTAGAGCAATCAGTTTTGTTATTATTATTATTTATATTATTATCAGTATACGATATAATCGTAAACTGTTGACCTAACTATATATTACAAGCACCAGTAATGAAAACGATTTAGTTATCTTCTAAGCCGATAGCCATAGTATCGGCTTAGAAGATAACTACATCGTTACACTAGCCTGGAACTCGAACCCCGATCTTAGATGTTCACTTTGTCCACTTAGACAACTCATCTACCGAGGACTGTATAACTTTCTTATACATATATTAAACGATTGTTATAAATTTGGATTAGTTTTTAGCCTCTGTGCGAAATTTGATTTGACGACCATAATGAATTATTAGTCGTAAGGTAAACTGCGATTATAGATAAACTAGATAATTAACAGTAAAACAAAATAGCCTACATTTCTACAGTATTTTATCAAAATTGTATCATGTAAAAAACATATGATAACTTTACTCTGATTTGTAGGTCATTTCATTTTGTAGTCTACAGGTGTAGCCAGGGTAAAGATAAAACAAAAACTTGTATGGGTGTGCCTGGACTTGGTATATAGTACAACAAAGTGAATCAAAATATCACTGTATGTTGTTTAATGCTAATTTTGATGAATAATGAGATATATAGGCGTTAGAAAATTCCCTATAATGCAGGCAAAATACAAGTTAAAAAGTTGTAAAGAAATAACCTGATGACTCAAGTGGATATCCCGCAAATAGTATAATACTAACCAGTCCTCAAAGTAAACTAAGCGATGAGATAAGCATTAGGCGTGAAAAAGTAACACATATATTAATCTAAAACGGACCACTTAAAACCACAATGTGTAGCTTTTAACTAAATCCACTTCTAATGACTTTTATGCCCTCAAAGTTCTAATCACAATCATCGGAAGTCATGGAAAAGTTGTAATTTACTTACCACATCGCAATAAAACTCATTGCAATCCACCTGGGTGACGACTATGTGGGCTTGTGGGGCATCTGTCTCCACACCTGCTGCGCATGTGTACACCAGGCAAGGATCCCGTGCGCCAAACCAAACAGCGCCCAACTCTTTGCGATGGGTACTATTCTGCTCCTGGTATAGGCAAAATGTACTGCCTGCTGCTGCAGCTGCAAAAAATTAATATTTTATTTCATTATTTTGGTTGATTTTTTTTAATAAATTTAATATATGTTTTCGTTCTGTTTGCTTTGACAACAATAAGCCGAGCGCACATACAATTCACATGGCCATAAAAACAAAGCAAAAGCAAATACAAATAAAAAGTAATAACAATTCTTTTGTTGTCTGTGGCTGAAGAGCAAAGAAACAGTAAACACAAAAAAGAAAAAACAAACAAACGAAATATTGTCACGCGCTCAAAATTCGTAATTTATAATTCATTTAATTAAACTCAGAGTGCTGGGGGTAGGAAAAAATGTGTCTCTAGATTATTTGTTTGTTCTGTGTTAATTATTTTTTTGAAGGTGATTGAACTGCAATTACTTAAAATGACAGAAACTGCATAAGGCCATTAAGAAAGAGGTTAATGACAAAATTGTTAGAAAGAAGCTTGAATGACGATTATTTGTTAGGTGTATTTTCGGTTTAGATTAAATTTAGACGCTGTCTTAGTGCTTCTCCAATGATTATAATCTAAAACGCTTTATCACTACTTTATAAGCCTTGTTAAAGAACCAGCAACGATCTTACTTAAATAAATTATATTAAATTATTTTTAAAGTTGTGGGTTGTTTAGTTATCATACTTAAAGTTAGAGTTCATACTTAGCCATATTACTTGAAGAGATTCCATTGTCATTTATAAAACGCAAAGTATAATTAATTTCTTTACCTTTTTCTTTAATTCAATGTGAGTTTTGTGATTTTATAGACGTTGAATACTTTTTTATATCTAAATGTTTGGAACCCGTTTTTAATAGTGTATACTTTAATTATATGGTATCCCTTGTAAAGTCATCGAATACGTTTTGGCATTTCGATTCGAAATTTAATAGACTAAAATTTAAATAATATGACTTTGTTTAAGTAAATATTGTATTCAATTGTATTACAAAAACTTATATATTGTAAGTAAATAAATTCTCTATTATATGTAGAAAATAATTTTCAATATTTAATACGTAGTTATTATTAAGATCAAAAATCCCAAACAGTCTCTAAGTCTCTAAGTCTAGAAATATGTTATTAAAGAGTAAAGTACATTCAGAAGAATTCCATTAACGTAGGCAAGGCTAAAATGGAATGGAATGTTAAGCTATAAGTTCGATTTAATTGTTTTTTGATGGGTGAAATTAAACAATTAATCAGTGACTAATCGTTACCTAAAAAAGAGTCCAGAATTTACTTCAGAAAATCAGAACTTGTTTTAACCTTTAGATGCTTGAACATCTGTCAGCTTTATTACTATTTAAATATGTCACACATGCCAGCAGTTAAGATGTAAATCAGGTCAGGCAAATTATTAATTGCTGATTCATTTCACCAAGACAGAGAGACAGAGAGGCAAAGATAGAGATCCAGAGATCTGGCTATATGTAAAACTGGATCCGGTTGCACCTGCACTTTGGATAGGCTTATTCACAAGACATATACTATATCTGATTATTTGTTTGTGCAATGCGTAAGCATGATATGAACGATTTTATGCCATATTATTAGTATTCTTAAGCGATTTCAAGTGTTTGCTTGTAGACGGCTAATCTTCCTAAAGAAGCCGCCAGTTGGCATAATAGTCATAAAAAAAGAAACAAAAACTCAGTTATAATGTGGTCTTAATTTAGTAAAAAAACAAAGAATGTGAGTGCGATCACGTATACAAGCATACTATATGGAAGATAGTTCAGTTAATTAAAAAAAAAATAAAGCTTTGATTTAAGCTGTTAAAGAACACTTATTCAGCTTAAGATATTATCTAATCAGGTTGTGAATTAATAGCCAATATTCAAAATAATATTCAATATTTAAAATATACTATAAGTAAAGTATAGAATACTGATTATTCAAAACACTTTGTTTTCGTTTTGTTACTTAAATTGTATGTATCACTTAAATAATAGCAACACATATCCCTTGCTTTACCCAAAGATAAATATTGTATAAGTAGGACCCTGAAAAAAAACGTGTAAGTTGAACAAAAATTTGTATAAAATCTGAACCTAAAAAGTATCTTTAACAGTTAATAAGTTACAAAGCAAACATGTTCGCTAGCGATTAGTCTTCTCTATTTTTTTTTGGGAAAAGAAAAATAAATAAAATAACCTTTTGTTGCTTATTTCATTTGGTTATTTTGTGTTAAGCTTCTTCATACTGCTTAAATAGAGAATTAACATCTCGTTGAAATTTGATACCTTGATGTATTAACTACTCCCTTCTCCTGCTAGAAAATAATTTCCAAGTTTCTTTTCTAGTATAAGTCACTGCCGGCCTAGCAATATAGCGCCTTGGGGAGCCCCATGTTATCACGGTGCTCTTTAATTTTCACTCAATTAAATGTTGATTTTATGCTTATTCATTTACCAAAATATAGTTTTAAACAAAAGAATAAAAACCAAGGACAAAAATGAATTTTAAAAATTTATTATATTGTTAAAATTTTAAATCTTTGCTAATATATAACCTTGGCAAATTATAACCGATTTTCGAAAATCTCAATTTAATGTTTTTAAATTTAAATGTTAGTCACGTTCGAGTTTTCTTATCAAGCAAGACAAAAATGCCAATAAATATTCCAAAATATTCCAATAAACCTTAATTTTATGAAGCTCTAATACGGTCTATTTCTAAAGCATTTAAATTAAAATTAAAATTAATGTATTTATGTGTTGGTAAAATGTTTTTCAATCTTCATTATAAACTCCAGAACTAATTTTTTTTGCCAATCTTTGCAAAATATCATGATGTTTAATTTTTTTTTGTCAAAAATCGTATCGATATCATTTTTAAATATGCTGCAATTTAGCAATTTATGTTTCAAAATTGGAAAAAAAAAATATCTTTCTTATTCATGGTATAACTTTCTAACATTGGAAAGTGGATTTTGAAAAAATTTACCTGTAAATGTATTATACTTATAATTCTCGATGTCAAATTCAACGACATTTTCAGAACTTATATTTTTGTTTTGATTAAAGTAAGTAATTTTTCCAAAATATATCTCTTTCATTTCAAAAACCGTGCGAGATCAAAACCGTGTTACGAACATGTGTACATTTCTCTATATATTATGTGTTATCGTGGACTTAACAAAATTTATGACTTAGCTGGTTCTACTACAATAAATAAGTGCGAGCTCTTGGGATGATCGCAAAATAATTGGTGGGTTTAGATTTTTGATTTCTTATCATTTCTAAGTAATATTATGACATTGAAGGCCAATTAAAAATGTATTAAAAATAGTTTTCCTACTATTTTCTTACTACCAGCAATTTGCAATTAATGTTGAGATGATAACAATATTGTTATCGAATCACTGATTGCAGAACTTTTATATATATATAATTTGAATCTCAACAAATTTTTAAAAATTTAATCATTATAAGAATACACATCAAATTGTTGTCGAATGAAATTCAAAAAATTGAACATCATATACATGTCTTCAGATATTTTGTCTACTTTTGAAACGCAAGTTTTTATTGATATCAGTGGATCACATATAAACATATAAACTAACTAATGTCAAGGAACTAAAATGTAAATATTTGAATATTCAAATATTTTGATTGATGTATACATATATGCAGTAGTTAACTATTCGATTAGTTAATCTTAAATAGTTGAAAAATTTGCTTTAAAAATTGTCAGTAAGCAGAGTGTATATAAGATTCAGGTATGTACATATATATGTACATATATATGTAATAATGAACTGTATTTTTAAAGCATTGGTTTTCAATTTTTCCACAATTTTTTTTTCAACACATTATGATTTTGCATTATTTATGTGACGAAACATCATATCAATACATTTAGAATTTGAATGAAAAATGGTTTTCTGTGGACACATGTGCCTCTCGAGTTCATCCTCTTACTGAGCTGTTGTTATTCGTTTTTATTTGCCGTACACTTACGAAATGAAGTATATTAGCTATGACTAGAGACCTGCACTATAGAAGAATATGTAATATATAATATATAATATATAATATATAATATATAATATATAATATATAATATATAATATATAATATATAATATATAATATATAATATATAATATATAATATATAATATATAATATATAATATATAATATATAATATATAATATATAATATATAATATATATATTAAATTTAAGTTTCTACATCTTCAATTATTCGAATAATTGTAAGGCATATTATTAATTACTTTATTCTTTAAATTTTTCAATTCATTTAAATCTTAAAAAAACATGCAGTTTAGTATTTTGTATGTTTACTAGATCAATCTTGCAATTGTTTATAAATTTCCAATTTCTTAAGTAATTTCTAGTATTCTAAGTTAGGGTATTAGAAATGCCGATATCTTATGTTTTATGTCAGAAGGTTATCATTGGTTAATGTTTGTTTGCTTTTGTCTAACGTCAGCAGCTGTTTGGCATATAAATTACATATATGTACGAGTATGCGATTTTTACATCCACTCCGTTAGGGCCATTTCAAGCATTAACGGCTCAAAGCATTTATTGACTACTCTTTTCTCTTGGTTGGTGGCTGTCTGGCTCGTTATGGCCATTATTATGATTGCTGTTGCCTTTGGTTTTGCTTTTGGTTTTTGCTTGTTTTGTTTTTAGCATTTATTGTTAAGTACTTGCGCAAAAACCAGAAAAAAAGCGAGAAGCAAGATGTGTACGAGCATTTGCCAATAATTGTTTACAATGTTTAAATATTATTTTTATGCTAATGAAGACGATTTATATTGGCCAAGGTCTTCTTTCACAAAGAGTGTGAATTTTTTCTAATTGTATTCCTAGGTGAAGAAACTACAGCACCTAATCGACTTGGCGATACCCAGTAAAATGGGTATTACTATCTTCAGAAATATAGTCACTTAAAGTAGTGAATAAAGCATAGAATTACAATGTGAATTTTTATTTTCTTATTTACTGATTTAAAAACCTTTTCCATCTAAAACTTGAATTTAAAAACGTTTCAGAGTCATATTATTTCAAAAGTTCTTTTAATTCTTATCACCTACCCAGAGTTCTGCATTGGTATCATTAAAAAACTCTTTAAACTTATTTAATTACCAATAATTTTTACTGTTATTTGAAATCATATTACAATTATAGGGTATTAAAACTCACCCGTTGCGGCATTTACAGTTTTGAGACCACTGTTGAGACTCACAAACTGTGGTATCAGCATTATTAACATGACTGTTAAACTTCTGTTAAGCTGCATGTTGCTTCTCATAGCCAACTTTAGTTTTGTTTGTTTGTCGCTCATTTTGTCATAATTATGGTTTACGTTTTATTTAATTTGCGGTTATTGGTTGTTGTAATTATTTTTGCTAATGTTGTTGTTGTTGCGGCTGCTGTTGTTTCTAGTTTTGTGTTGGGGTTCGCAAAAATATTATATTAACACAGTCATCAGAGGGATCCAAACGAGCAACAACAAAAAAAAACAAAAAACTCGATTTTTTCCCCCTCTATAATTGCCGGTTATTTGTTGTGGTCGTTATATTTGGTTTTTGGCTATATTGGATTGTTATGCGGAAGTGTTTGTTGACTTTGTGGCTTCTAATTGGCTGCAAATGAGGAAAAAGTAATGACATATAAGAATATTATATAGGCAATTGTTTAAATTATAATCAATATTTAATAGGTATTTATCGAGGCTTAGTGTTAATACAATAATTTAAATCACATACATGCAGAGGATTAAGGCATGAAGAGAAAGCACAACCTATATATAACATATAACTACTTCTAACGAATAACTGCTATTGGTAAAGTATTTGGAATGCAATTACAATAAAATGAAACAACCAATAAATGTCTAATAGATTAGATACTTAAAAATATATTTTAAAAGTGAACAATCGAAAATTAGGTACTTGGATATCAAAATCGATTGAAATATATATTAATTAAAAAGTATTTTTTGGATTCAAAATTATTAAATATATAGTAATTTCAGATGATATTATAAGACTTTCTTAAAATCCTTCATATATAATAATAATGCTAAGGTTGTATGAACAGACTTGTTTATTGGTTTTGGGCAGAATACTTGCTGGAATTAGACCCTTGAGATATGTATGTAGATAATATAGAAATATATGCTTAGATTAATACTGTTTATATGGCCTATATAGGTCTTAATCCATCCATTTAATTTAAAAAGTTTACGAGGTAAGGAAAATGTTACCCTTTTCTCGTAAATAAGTTTGCTATTGACCCGAACACATTCATGTCCCTTAAGACCAACTATTCTATATGGTATATGTATGTATTTGTAGATAGAATGTATGTATATATATACACATTCTGTATATTAAGTTAAGTATGATTTACGGTTGACTGTAAATATCACTCATACGCTCACTGTTGCTATTAGCCAGATGCCAGGGCCTATCAGCACATGGCCAAGTCAGCAGACGAGGCTCAACTCACACACACACACAGACACAGTCACAGAGTGAGAGAGAGAAACAAAGCACGTACAAATTTAATTAATTAGCACGCTGTTCCTTTAACAAACACACATACATACAAACATATACACCCACAGCACACACACACACACGCACAGCCTCTGACTCACGTTCGCTTAAGGGGACGGACGTTCATAAGCCAAATGTCCAGCCTGGCTGAAGATGGCCATGAATTGAAGGAAGAAGCAGATGAAAACCAAACTCCAAGGAGCTTGCGTTTACACACACACACACACACACACACACACACACACATACACGCAACGCATATAAAGAAAATTGCGCATAAATTATGAAAAGCAAAAGCAAAAAAAAAAAACAAGATAAATAAATAAATAAAGAGAAGTAAAGCGAGCAAAAACATCAAATTTGAGTAAAGCATTTTTCATATGAAAAAGTTCTTTGGCCCCGGCCTATTATACATTAAACCAACTTGCTAATGCCCTTCACAAAAGCTAACATTTTTGGAAACTCTAAAAGTTTATAGACTAAAAGAAATGAAAAGCTAAGCAGGTATCCCGTGTGCAAGAAACTGGTTGTATGAACTATCCGATCAATCCAATTTTGTGGATTATTTATTTCGTAATATATGATGAACAGATGTAGATAAATCTATGAAGAATTTGATAAAAGTGGCAAGCTTTCTTTCTATTTTTTAATTTATATATAAAATAGATCACGATATAGTTGTCCAGGTTTGTATAAACTGTTTCAAGAATTTGTAACACGGTGCTTTATACACACACACAATTTTCCCTTCGAAATTGATCTACTTAATTTTGGAAAATTATTTTCACTAAAATTCAATAGATTAATAGATTTATCTACTTATTATGAGATAATATTTTCTCGACCGGTTCCATCATATTTATATGTAAAGTAACAGAAAAAAGTCTTTACGCTTGATTATAATGGATATAAAACGGCTTTTTAACTAGTTTCTGTTGATGCCCAAAGCGGACATGTCATGCTGATAAATCAAATATTAACATTTTGAAAATAATAATATTAAGCTTGGCTACCAGTGAAAAGATTAGGTTTCAACAAACAACATCTCTGTGATTTATGTGTTATCTAAATATAAGTTTATACCCTAAAAGGATGATGAAAATAATATTTGGTATTTTTCTTGAAATTAATGGATCTAATATTTCTTAAATTTTCAAATATTTTGTGTTTCAGCTTCTTTTAAAAGTGTTCGTTAATCCACAATCCTTTTCATAAACCCCGATGACACCACCTTTTTAGGATTGCTCTAGCGAGGGGGAGCACGATATTCTTAAAGTGTGTCTAAAGTTCTATAGTTAAGTGTGTAAAATATGTAAGAGTATTCATTCACTTCTTAAACCAAACGCTTTTTCTTTTCTCTGTATGTGTGAGTTGCGCGTGTGTGTGTGTGTTTTTTTTGTGTTGTTTGGCCAACACTTAAAGCGTCTTAAAGATTTATGCCACAACCTTGAAGGACTCGGTCCTTAGGTACTTCCGTTAATTAGGAATTAAGTGACCCGGGTCTTACATATTTAAAAACATGCAAAATTCAATAATAAGCAAAGAAGTAGAAGATGTTGCTGTTGGCACTTATTAATTTGGCAGATGATTTAATTTTCAGCCGGAACTGCTAAAATTCGATAATTAATTTCGCAAAATCACTTTATCTCAATTAAGATCTGAGCAAAGCTCAAGACTTTAGGAATGCGATGACTATGGCTAACTGAGCATGACGATTACATGTCGTCAATTGTTTATTAATTTCGATTTACAATCACTTTTAATTAACATGTATCTATAGTATTTTTAACCCAGTCACGTGGCCAGACAATAAGTAGACAACTAGGCTAAAGAAATCCCCAATCAAAAAAGATTTAAAAAGATTTAAGCAAATAACAAAAAAATCCCTGTAAATTAACACCTTTTTTTATTTTTGATACTCTTTACTTATGCGCAGTGGAAGGGTATATTAGGTGGTCAATGTGATAGGTAGAAAGAATGGACATATTAGTTTTTTAATTAAATGTTTCGTTAATTGAATAGATATTGACATGAAAATTACAACATTGCTTTTTCAATTCTAGATATACTTTTGATGATAATTAAATGTTTTGTTTATTGAATAGAGATTGAAAATAAAAATTCCAAACATTGTTCTAGAAATTTAAGACATAATCAAAGGGTAATTGTAAGGTCGGTACGTATATATAATCTATGGGTAATCCCATTCTTAAGGTAAAGCCCATGAATATTCATATAATCGTTCCAATTGACTGACCAGGCTAGTCAAAATGTAAGCTCTCCCATCATTTACATATTAATTTGTGGGAAATTGGAACAATCAATATTGAATGTTCCATAATGAATCATTTTAATTGTTTTCGTCATTTTTGTCTTGCGCTCGCTCGAGTATCGACACTTGAGATAATCTCTCTCGCAATTGTGAACAAAGTTGCTTTAGATGTCTATCTAAAGTGCCACCACTTGGCTCTAGAAGTACTTCTTGCTATTATTGTATTTAATAGGTTGTGGAAAATTTTTTGGTAACATAAATTAAAAAAGCCATATTAACTAAATCAAGTCCAAACGTTTTTATTGCTTTCATAAAATTTGTTGTTTTTCGATTTGTAATGCAAATTATGACTTTTCCACTAGTTTAACGATCAGAGAGTGGAAAAAAAATGTCTTCTATTTTACTACTGAGTAACTAATTTCTTTTTAGTTTTATTTTTGATTGTTCAGTTGTTATGCAAAGTTCCGTTATAAGTTGCATAATATTTTCACATTTTTACATACAATTATGAAAGTTTTGTGAATCTATTTGATTTATTTGTTTGTCCGCATTGTTATCATTTGTAGTTGATCATTATTGCAATTAATTTCGATATGTGGTTTGACCGCATTTTATGCGGAATTTCTCGGAATTTTTTTTCGGTTGTATGTTTTTTTTTCCTTTTTGACATGTTGAGGTAGGTAGAAAAATTAAAAGCAACAGTGAAGAAGATGATGGAATGGCAAAGATGTTAAGCAGCTTAACCAGGTGAAAAGAGGTGGCCATGCCGATTGCTTGTCCACCTGTCAATTTGTATCTCTATTAAGTAGGTACTCTAGACAAAAGTTATAATAAATATGTTTAAAGGTTGGTAACACATGATGAGATAAAGCCATTAATTGTGGCTTAATTTTTAAAAATACAATAATGATTGGTTAATTATTCGTTCTATAAGGACAATCGATAGAAAAGAGTTGAAATTATGTAATCGAAATTTGTTCAAAAACATTGCTAATCGGATATTGGCTTTATTTTACAATCTGTCCATTCAGTTTTGTACAAGAAAAAAATTTCCCTCTCTCTCTCTCTCTGTCTCTGCTAATTTCGTCAACAAAAAATCAGCAAAGATTATCTTAAATCTAAAAGATAATTAAGCATCTTTCGGACAAGAGTATCTAATAGTCCACATGGGTAAATGTTAACCAGTCAGGCCCTCTTTTTTCACAAATTTTTTCTTACATATGATCTGTTGGGGATTCCCTCAAATTAGTTGGTTACATCCTGTTTTTAATGCTTGTTGTTGGGTATTCCCTCTTCTTTTTATGCGTATGTTCTTCTTCGGCTCAAGACTTAATTATGGCTAGTCACTTGAGTGGCTAAAGGCTAAAAATAGTTTTCAAAACGAAAAACAAAAAACAAAATATGCTACGTGCCTTCATGCATTTAACAATAATAACAATAAAGCTGGATTTTCTTGTTTGTTTGATTGCGTGCCTTAATTTGTTTATGTTGATTGAAACAAATTGAACTTTGACTTATGATTTTTATGAGTTATTATGGCGCTATCATAAGAAAAAAATGTTTGGTTGTTTGAAGGTTTTTTGTTTTTCTGTTTGCCAAGCTTTGTTTCAATTGAGATGCAGATAGAGGAATATTTTGTAAATACTAATGAGGGTAATTCATTGTCGTAGATTAAAGACTGATATAAATTGAAAAATTATGTATTGGTTGATTTTCAATGTCAAGGACGTGACCATAGACTAGACCTAAAGAGTTTGAATTTTAATTTGATTGGTACTTGCAAGGGAATTATATTTGTCATTATAACGATTGCAAACATTTCGATATATATCAGTGTTTTGAAGATGAAGAGTAGTTTTTTGGGCTAACTCTGTTATTTATATTGAACAGTTATTTTTGTTTATTTGATTTATATACCTATTAAAAACAAATGTCAAAAGGCGTTTGCATACTGCTAGATGATTTACGGTTTAAGTGGCCATTTGTCTACATTAAGTCAGCATCTTATTTTTTATTTTAAAACTATTAAATACAGTTTAGTTAAGAGCAAAAAAGGCATAGCTATAAAAGTTGATTTAGTAGATTTTGCTTAGATACTTCTTTTTTGTTCTGTGTATCATTTTGCTCATATAAATCCTTATCACAGCAAGAAATACCTTAGAACCAAAGATATTCTATTAGTAATACTTTTTCGTAGGAACTGTTTCAAAAATCAAGTTGTTCAAATGTTTGATAGGCAAATAAACAAAATTCTTATGATTGCAATTAAGTCATACACTGAACCATAAAATATCAAGGTTAACAATGAAAGTAATTTTCGTCAAATGCGCTTTCAAATCGTTTTTCCTTCTTCTTTTAAGTCCTTATTAGATTAAGAATGCTATGCAAATATTGAAAATGATTTATTTTCTTATTTATCCGATTACAGAAGCAAAAATAACTATTACACAAGTTTTTATTTCGCAAAATCACGTTGATTTCTTATAACGTTTTTTTTTTTGTTCTTCTTTTGGTATTAGTTAATGTGTATATGGTCAATTGTTTATAAAATGTTTATGGACCGTAATTAAGAAACAAATGCTTTGCTCTCTGTTTTCGTCTCTCTTTTTGCTCGGTTCACTGGATCCCAGCACATTAAAGCGACTTATCACTTATGATATCTGGCGCGAGTAATTTTATTGCATTTTAGATTAAATTGGGGAGTTAATCAGGCCCAAAACAAAAAAAGAAAAGCACAAAACGAATTGAATTTTAAGTAGTTTCTTAATGTAATAGCCCTTTACAGTTTTATAAGCACTGACCTTAAAGGTGGGCAAGGACTTTCGGTCCCAAAATGCTTAATCAATTAACGGAGTGACTACTGCTACTGATGCTCTCCCGACGAAGTTTTAACCGCAACTAACTCAGGTTGAATGCAACAAAGGCGCTTTTGAAGATCAAGGCATTAATAATACTATATTTTTTAGCCCAGTTTATTAACAATAAAACGACGACCACAACCACGACGACGACAACGACAACGGCCCTCGGGTTAACTGATAACAGTACAAGTTACGAACGAGGTAACCGAGCTCTAAAATGAAGAGGCAAAGAGCATGACATGGCCGAGAGTATGTGAGAGTGCCAACGATCGAGTGGGAGAGCCAGCCAGAGATTGGGAGCGATCGACGCGTTTTGCCGGTTTAATTAACCAGCACTTGTTGACAGCTGCTGTTGCCAGTGGCTGTTGACATTGCCAATGTTAACTTTAACCACTTAACAGAGTTCGAGCCCTGTTTATCATTTGATTCCATTGATTGGTCGTATGTTAACAATATGTCAGTCAAAAGCAACCGCTGCCGACTTGGCCTCTTCCGCCTTCTAGATTCTGCAGCTACTTTTGCTGCTTGATTTCTGGTTCTGCATTTATTATTAAAAGTTGTAGCGCCGCATATTTGCATTGTTATTATAATTATAAGACTACTCCGATTCTCCGAGACTATAGACGTAGAGAGCCCCAACCCCAAGCCTCATGTTCGAGTCTGATTGGTTTTTTTTTCTCTCATACGATTTCAATCTAATTTTGGACAAGTTTTTGTCGTTGCCAATGGGCTGCATGTTCACAAAACTTATGGTAAAAGCAAATTATTTTGAGGAATTCGATTGACATCTTGTCAGCGAGTGAGAAGTCTTTCATATGATAATGAATTTTAATGAAAAATATGCTTTAATAAATATTTGGACATATGTAAGTGTAAGGAAATTGTAGTCTAAATTGTTTGGGGAATATCAACTATTTATAAAAAATCAGTCAAAAGCATAAAACCAGAAAAGAAGAGATATAAAAAAGATCATTAATTAATAATAATCGTTTATGAGATAACAATCTCAGATATGTTAAATATGTAAGTATATAATGTTTTGAAACATTGCAGATTTTAAAGCGAAAAGTTTTAGCTTTTAAGTTGATTACACATACGACATGATATCACTAAAATCGAACAATATTTAACACGCGTATCAGAAACAATTCAAAATCTATTTTTCAATTGATCAAACGATCGCTAGGTCGGATAAGATATACATAGACAAAAGTATAATTTTGTAAATAAGTGATTTTTTCTAGAAAATTCTTTAATAATGAATATAAAATATTAATAAAACTATATTTTAATAGTTTTTTCTTGCGATATGACGTAGTAGATAATATTTAATATTTCTGTAACTATTAATACGAATTGACTATGGAATTCAGAGCTATTTGTAAGGCATTTCGGTTTCACAAAAAGTCTCTAATGGTCCTTCACTAGGAAGCAAAGCTTACACAGCCTTGTATTTAAATAAAGAGTTTGAAAGCTAAACCCTTCAAATATCCAGGACCTAACTAATAAAAAGAAAAGAAAAAGAAACTAAATTTTTCTTTTTCTTAATCGGATCTATAACCCACAGGTCAATGGCAAAAAGGACTCGGCTGATCTTCATCACCGGACTCCGTGGCAATGTATCACATCATGTTTTGAATATACCCAAATCTTTATATTTAAATATTTAATTCGAGAATTAATTTACTAATACAAAATTGAAAGTTCTAATTGTTAATCTATTTTTAAAAAAATTAAAAAAAAAACTGTCTTTACACTGGACCACCTTCTTATAAATTGAAAGAAACTGTTTTAAAACAATAACATTGCAAAATTATTGTATTCAAATAATTTTTCAGATTGAGACCCCAAATTTGTTGAACGAATAAACATTAAAAATTGTATCTGATTGTATACATAATTAAATCAGACATTCAAATGCAACCGAAAATGTTTCGAGTGTAATGTAATGTTATTAGTAAAAGTATTTGAAATGCAAAACATACAAAATAATCCAGGAAAATATATAAAACGGTCATTGATCCATGTCAATTGCATGGAATGGGTAGCCAAATAGTCATTTGGAATAAATAAAATACTGCTATGAAATTTCATAGGATTGTATTTAGTCCAGCTAGAATTCTCCTCTGAAGAAGATTATTTCAAACGCAGCACAAAAAAACCAGCAGGCTATATTTTTTCTTGATTGTAGTTATTGTATGCCAACTTCTTCATTAAAATGATTAGCTCAACAAAGAAAATAAAAATTCTATTGCATACTTTTTGGGGAAATTTTCTTATCTAACTCTTAACACCATAGTGCTAAAGTAAAAAGACGAACTATTTAATCACTTTGCATTTATGTTGCAAAAAAGTAAAGTTACAAATTTGTTTAGAACTTAAACAAAGTTTGGCTCAGTGTAGAAACGAGAATTCACCACACAGAATCAGAGAGTAAGCCATAGAGAGAGAGAGCGAGCTTTTTGTAAAACTGCAGCATCCCAGCATCATCTCAAGAGCTACGACAACAATGGACGAGGACGAACAGGATACGAGGATACGACAAGCATGGTTGGCATATCCTTTTTGGCAGGCTGCGCGCCGCGTTCAATTGTCAGTTCGTTTGTGGACGTGCGTGCGGCAACAACTTGCAATTTATTACGGTCTAAAAGTAACCAATCCTTGGCAATGGATTTGTGTTAATATGCCACTGTGTGAGTGAGTGAGTGAGTGCGTGAGCGCCTGTATGTATGTGTGTACGTGTTAGTACGTCTGTGTGTATCGAAGTGTTGGTAATTGACAGCACCGGGTCGCGAGTGTGTGTGTGTGGAGTGGAATGGAGTCTTCTGATGACTAACAGGTTTTTTGGCCTCTTCAACAAAGAAAATTAAAAAAAAAATAAATCATACTACAAATAAAGGAATATACTCGCATATACATATATATATGTGCATTTCGCACTCGAGATAAAAGGGAAAACAGCCATTTTTTTGTGCTCACCTAAAGTTTGCCTAAAGGATTAAAGCATTCAACATTTTGACAGAGAGGTAACATTGCCTAGTTTGCTTCCTTTTTTGGCCACTTGTTCTCTTGTGCTAGCTTTGTAACTCCATTTTGGGTCTGCGAACCTTTGTTTTCATGGGAACTTTAATGCGGATAACAGCACATTCCCTCTTTATTTTTCCCTTTTTTTTTTTGTTTGTTTCTTTTTTGTTCACCCTATTTTTTGCCTCTGTTGTGTGTGTTGTGTCCTGTGCAACGCCTAGGGACCTATAAAATACAGAATATAACAGCCAAAAATGTAGGTAGCCCTTATTTTTTGTGTCAGCTTCAATTTATGTTTGCTTTCGATAAGATAAAACAAAAGCAAGTAGAAAACTACCAGACTGACATTATAAAAGATATAGAATATCTGTAAAGACAAAAGATTTCATCATATATTTCTTTTAATATTCATTTCATCTGGCGTAATATAAATAGCTTACATGATTTAGTTCACATCAGTTAGATGGTTAAAGGAAAAAGTCTACAGTAATATGAATAAGTTGGGATATCAAAGGAGATATTATTTTCATAATTTGGGCAATTATTTTTTGTTTGATTCATTTTAGATTTTAAGCAACTTTGTTTTGGTTTTCATATCTCTCATATGAATATTTTCAAATTATAGTGTTAAATGCTCAAACTATGGAAAAAAAGAAACATTTTCTGTCACTAAAATCTTAACCGTTGGCTTCTAAACTACTTTATAGACTTAATGCCATTTTTAAATACATTTTCAATCCAAGGGCAATCAATTTTTTTGTTGATATAGAAACGGAGACAAACTTTGCGGCAAAATACTTTAATCCTTAAGGGGAAAATTTACTGCATTACCCAACTAAACATCTTTAGATATTCTACATATTTACATTCTATCCCATTAAATGGCACAGTCGAAAAGATTTTCATTTTGAGCCATTTAATAATAATTTGCCATTAAGACTTTCTTAATATTCCAGTCATTAGGAATAGACTATATAATATAATTGGACACAGTTTAGTCAAGAGCCTTTCTATTGCAATTCCAAGCATATGGTTGACCAACTTTTGATTCCTTCTGAATCGTCGTTATACGGCAACTATAATTATAATTTCGCATTGTTTGTTGTGCGAGCCATTTTCCAATTTGCTTATAAAATATTCATATTGTTCATACGCCCCATTTCACTGGGCCAACACTCCTGAAACGGGAGAGAGACTAGGGGCGGACTGTGGGGTAAGCGTCAGCTGGTTGCAGTTCGATTACCAATTCGAATGTCGTCTATGGAATTTACAATGCAAAATTATATGGCAAGCGTAACCTCCAACCGTACCCCTTATCCTTAATGGTTGCTGGGGTGGGGGCACAAAAGGATTTTTGCTGTTGCTTTTATTTCTAGAACTCTTTTTGGCTTTAATGCCTCGTAAACCTCACGACGTGCAATAATCTGAACAATTGTAGTTTATGCCTTAATTTTTTTTTCTTTTCTTTTGTTGTTTTTGTTGTTGTCTGCTTTTGTTTGCTGTTTGGCATACTCGTACAGTGTTTTATGGCCACGTTTGTCTCTTGTTGCCATTAAATGACAGGAAGCAGTCGAAGAAGGCACAGAAGACGAATCCGTAATTACATTTCTACATCTCTCCGTCTACTCATACTATTTGTCTTTTTATTTCCCGTTTTTTGTTCTATTGTTTGCTGCAACGGTGTCTGAGTACAGTGTGTACTTAAATAGTTCTAGTCCTCCTTTTATATGCCACATAACTCAATTACCAGGGCATAAGGGATTTCTCAGCAGGCCACAGAGAAATAAACCATGAATCCATCATAAAAAAAAAAAACAAAAATGAAGAAAAGGACAGACCAACAACTTTGATAAATACGGCGAAAAGTTAGCGGCTCTTTTTATAGTCTTTTTCCTTTTTTATTTGTGTTTTGCTTCTTCTCCCCTCTCTTGATAACTGTGTTTACTAGGTGTGTGTGTGTGTGTGATTGTGTAAAAAGTTAAGGGAATCGCACAAAACTTTTTGCTTAACATTATTAGGTTTCAGGGTTTTGAAAAGTGTTTGTCCCAAATGTATACACGACACAGGGCCAATCCAAATGGATTGTAAATTAAACTTTCTCAGTGTTTGGCCCACAAATATGGTCCAACTAAAGGATGAATATGTATGAGTGTATGTGCCGAACCAGTTAAAAAAAGTTTATTTCTTAAAAAAAAAGTTATGTAAATTTTTCTAAACAAATCTTTTATTTTGTTTTGGCAAACATTTGGAAATGACATTTGCTTTTGTTTACAACTCTTTGATCTAAAATGTAAGAATGTTTTTACAGTCTCTCAAATTAACGTTAATAGTTGAACTATTTTTATGAAGCTTACTGAGCCCTTAGGTAAATGTTAAAATTAAATATTTTAAGTTTAAAATAAGTCTCGCATCTAAAAATATTGAATTTGGACTAATAAGCATTATCATCTAAAGTAAAATCAAAAATCTAAACTTTTAATCTCATGATATTGGCAATAAAATAATAGATTGTATTTAGAAAAAAAAAACAGATTTACTGGTTAAAACACAGTAAATAATGTATTATTTTGATGGCTGCGACAGGAAAAAAAATTTTCTTTTACTTTAAATATTTTGTCAAAATTAATATAGACATTTGCAGAATTAATTTTATTTCAGACTTTTGTTAAATAACGATGCATTTCATTTTGAAGCAATCTATTTGACAATTTGACAGTTCGAAAATATAAAACATGAAAAGAATTTTAAAACCTTTGAGGTTTTTACAAATACAGGGTGAGTTATCGTTATTTAAATAGCGTCGGTTTTCATACGTTATCTATCCGAGAAAATTATAGCTTCCTCTTATAGAATTTTTGTCATCTTTGACACCCAATATTGCTCATCACTGGATTTCAATACAGTCCAAATTCGTTAAAATCTTAAATTTACCGACGTTAGTCGATATATTAACGTATGTCCACCCTGTTGTTGTGGATACTTATTCAACGTGAATTAAAAAAAAAAAGCATATTATTTTTTGTTCACTCAGACTCATACTAATTGAAAAATGGACTTTTGCCATTTCACTTAATTTTTGCCTCTTTTGTCTCCCCCCTTTTCTGTTTTTGTTAGTTTTATTCCAACCACCATGGTTGGGAATTCCCATCAGAATTAATTTTTAATGATTATTGGCAAACTGCATTGAGCACTTTTTAACTTCGCACTCAATTTTGGTGAGTGGAAACTTTTTGACATTCAAATCGAAAAAAGAGGGCACGTCCCTCTTATAGATAACGCAAACACTTTAATTCTGTTTGAAGAGACGGTTTCCCCAAGAGAGATAATGGCAATTGCTAAATTTGGTGAAATAAAATACAAATGAATGAGACAGATAAGTTAAGGTTTGTTTTTCTTAGAAGTGGTAAATTTAAATTTGAGTTGCTTAAGAATACAAAAAAACACCTCATGTATTTCAGATCGACTTACTTTCACTTATCAAATTGGTCAGGGCTTAGAAGAACGTAAAATTTGTAGCTTCTTTAAGCTATCTTTATCTGTATAAATTGTCATATTAATGCATATTAAAACAATAGACTAGTTAGTTAAGTACAACTTTCATATATTGGCATGACAAGTGACTACTAATACAGTACATTTTTTCCACCTACTGGATCATCTTTGAAGCCCTTATCAATAGAGTTGCCAGGTTTGGGCACGATAGGGCGGCTGCTTTCTCCTAGACCTTTAAATTTTACACCTCTTTTTAATTTAATTAATTCAAAATGACATTTTTATGTATTTGATTATAACCATTTATTTAATTCCAAGATTTTTGTCTTACAAGTAAATTTAAAAAGTATAGTCTTATAAAGATTGAGTTTGATTAACCCATTTTGGACCACTGTTTGACTTTTCGAAAAGCAAGTTTTGTATGTTTTCAAAAATTCAGTATTGTATTTGGCTACATTTCAATCAAATGAAGTATATATTTAGTTACACAAAAATTACATTTAATAAACGTTCAAATCCAGTTTTCTTCCAAGCTAAAACAGGCAGAATGTTGTATTTATTAAAAAAGTAATTTTGCATCTTAAAATCCACCTGGTCCAAAATGGGTTAAATTTTAATTTTGATTTAAAAATTTTTATTATAATAAAAGCTAATACTTTCTCTAAAATTGGTACCGAGATATTGTATTCTTGTTAAATTTTGTGTTTGAAAGATTGTAATTTCAATTTCTTCCGCCTCTCTTTTTATATCAACTATTACTCTATTTATGGCCATATATGAAAGAACAAGCTTAGTTTTAGATGAAAAGTTAGTTCATAGTGGTTTAAAAGTAACTTTATATATAGCAGAATACAAATCTTCTCGATTCTTGATTGAATGAACACATTATGACCACATATATTGTTGAAAAATCTATTTTAATAAAAATTGAGGTTAATTAAATTTTAGTTGTGATCAAAAATGTAGCTTATACCTTCTCTAAAATTGTTAGCCCGATATTGTATTCTTGTTTAATTTTGTCACCATATAAAATATTTCTTATTCTCTTGCACTGTAATTCTCTTACCCATAATATAGTATTTATCGATGTTATAAATTTTCCAAGGATAATTAAATATAGAACAAAACTTAATCTTTTGTATGTTCTAAAAGTTGTAATTTCAATTTTTTTGCCCCATAAATTGTTTTTTGTTACACTTTCTACATACATACGTACACATGCCATTCATTAAATTTTTGCTCTAAAGGAAAAACTTTTCGCCTACCTTTTTTTTTGTTTCATTTTCGCACCAGGAACAGCAGCAGGAGCAGTCGCCGCAAAAACTTTTAAGTTTTTAAGACTTTTATTGATAAAAAGCGGTCTAAAGTCACCTACTAAAAATTTTTGGTGACAAGCTAAAAGGTTGCACAAGAGCGAGAACAAAAAGAAGTGAAAAGAAAGAACAAAAAATGTGTGTTGGAGATAGAGAGAGAGAGAGAGAGAGAAAACGAGATAGAAATAATTTTTGATGGAAAATGGCTTAAGGAAAAATTCCAAGAAAAAGTCAAGCAGAATATTTAATGCAAAGAAAAACAAAGTGAACAGGAAAATTTCACTAGGCAAGTCTTGAGCTTGAGTATAATTTGAAGATTGCCTGGGGCTAAAGACTACGAAATACTCAAGCTCATTGTTCGTGTTGTTGTTGCTTGGGTGTTGGAAAGGCGTGAGGGGTTAAAGGGGAGGCGTGGTCGTGGCCCCCTTAGGGCCTGTCATTGACAACAGCTGCTTTCATGTCTGTGACCCAGTGACTTGTGTAGCCTACATTCCGGCGCCTAGCAGGAGTGTAGATCCTGGCTTCTGGCTCCAAAAGGCTGCTAAGGCTGCTGCGGCAACTACAGCAAGTCCTTATTGCATTTTGCCCCCAAATGACGCTCTGGCACAATTAAGTGCAAGAAAAATAGTTTGCACATTTAATTAAAACAGGTTGACGTCACAGCAAATAGCAAAGACTAACGAAATGTTTTGCCATTCATGCCAATAGTTTTCTATTTCCTGAATCGATTTTCAGTCAATATCGAGTTGTAAGATAACACAGATAAGAATGTGATATCATAGAGAAAAATATTTCTGATAATAGCAATGTGTAATATTGACATTGAAGATGCAAAAAAAAAAACCCTAAGATAATTGTGCACCTGTTATTGAAGTATATGATTTTACTCCATGTGATATTGATTTATGAAATATTTTTTCTCATTCTTTTTTCTTTTGATCACTTCTGATTTGAAAAGAAATAAATCTTAAGCAAAGTTTATAAAGCAATACATATGAGGCAAATACATATTAATTTTAAATATTTGTATTGATGATATCGTTTAGTGCTTAATAATAATATATTTCTTCTTATTGTGATGGGTGGAAAAGATAATAGGAGATTTTTAATTTTTGGATGGTAATATACTTCTTTGAACAACTGTTAAAAATTTTTTCAATTGGCTTGGTCAAAGAATATCGCAATTATAGACTGATGAAACCTGCATACTTAGCATTGTATGGTCACTTTTCTGTTAAAAGCATTTAAGACTAAAGAGCCTCTTTATACCTGAAACCTGTTTCCAAAACCAGATATATTTTTTTTTTAAAAGTCAAAAGTCATTTTTAGATTATTTAATTAGCTTGATACCTCTATTTATTACAAGAATAGGAAATAGCTTACCAATATGATTAAAAAGATCTTCATACGTTCTCAAAATCAATTGCTAATTTAAAAGTTTTCTTTATCGGAAGTAAATAACTCTAACCCATAAGGCGATCTAAATATTACAACTTGAGTAGACACTAAAACAAAAACATTGTCAATTGGAATTATTGAGTTATTTCCCGTGGTAAATAAATAATTAGTTGGAGCAAATAGTTAAGTGCCAGCAAATAGGTATTTCTAATCAATAAATAAGCACTTCAAAACGTGGAAGTCTTTGTTTACTGCTTGACAATTGAAGGAATCAGTTTGAGTAGCAAACTTAATCGAAATCGAATGATTACTTTGAGTGAAGAGCTATCGAAAAACATTAAAATATATGTTAAAATAGACAAAGGAATAAAGGAAGTTTTACTAGATTCGATTTTACTTGAAGTTAGTTTTAGTCAGAAGTGATTATAGGCATATAAAAGTCCCTTTTAATAAGTGGATTAAATAAAGTAAATTGTAGCTTCTAGGTTTATTTAACACTTGAATATTTTACACAAGCAAGAGCAAAAAAACAATTACAAAATGGGGAAAAAACAATTTTAATCGTAAATTCTCGAATTGCCTAGGTAAAGGCTAAAACAAACATGTAACGGTTAGTCGATTGGTTTTGGGGGATCCGGTTTGCAGGGTCGGGCGATGGTCAATCCGGTTTAGGTTTACATTTATCCCCAACCAATTGGAATTTAAGCCTCTGCACATGAAAATGTTTGCAGGGGTTTGTGCAAATATATTTGCTTTTAATTAAAAACCAGAGGAAATCCGAACAGACCAACACAGAGCAGACAAGCTGAAGGCATTTTCAGTTTGAGTTTTAAATATAATGAGCAATATACATATGTATTTGAGTATTTATGTACATATTTTTTGCTCTCTAACAAATATCTATTAAATAAACATCACAAAACATAAATAAGAAACTGAAAAACATACAAACATAGACACACACTCATACACTCATACATTCACTTGTATGCATATTTATGTATAATCCATGTTCCATTATATGCCATAAGTGCAGGCCATGGATGCCAGCCCACCTCTCTGTTCTTTGTCCCTTGCCCATCTAGGATTCTTTCGAAAGGGGAAATGAAAAGAAAATAGTTTTACTCAGACGGCCTGCCAATGCCAAATGCCTTTACTCTACCCAGCAGCCAGCATAGTTCAAATATTTTTACATGTCAAACATAAAAAAAAAGAAAAAAATATTTTCTCTTCTTTTTTTCTAGCTTTGCCAACATGAATAAGTAACTCAAGTAAGAAAAGAGAGAAAGATAGAGATAGAGATAGAAATAGAAGAGAAGTAAGGAATAGTAAGCACTAAAATAAGTTATATATACACACATAACAGTTAGATGTTTTCAGGGCCATCTTTCTTCAAGTACTTTTGCAGTTCAAGAGTTTAAAAAGTAAGAAAAAAAAACTACGGAGCGAAGTTGGAATACTCTACCATCGAAACTAACTCAACAAAATATGTAGATAAGCAATTGTCTAAGGCTTTTAGTTCAGTTTTTTGTTCTGTTCAATTTTTTTAAGTACTAAAATCAATAGTTTCTATTTCCATTCAAGACTATAAAAAACAGTTTCGACAGTTTCAAAATGAATCTCTTTCAATGCCATAAACTTGTTCAGACAAAAAAAAATAAATAAAAACGGTTTGCTCGTTTTGAATAAAGTCCTTATCAAAAGCAATGTACTGTTTTTTTCAAGCACTTGGAAAAGTGAGAAAGACGTGAAAACTATGGGGAAAAAAGAGATGTTGAAATAACTGCCAATGAGTTGAGTGATGTTTTTTTCTGGTCAAAAAGAATCTCACTATAGTTCTGTATGACAGGGATAATAAATCTTTTCATGAGCGCTTATCGATGTGATTTACTGAAAGTAAAAGGCAAAGCAATGTTTTGCTATTGCCTTTTGAGTAATGATTAAACGGTTTAAACTTCAATAGAGTAACAGCTTCAATGACTTACATTTTCTACAAAACTATTTAAGTAGTTATTGGAGTTAAACATTAATAGTTTATGGCTATTCAGGATACTTCACCACATGTCAAAAGAAGATGCCTTGGGATAAAACCATTATATAATGTATTAGTTTTAATAATGTATATAATATAATATATATTAAAATAAATACCAGTACTTTTCTACACAACTTAACTTAAAAATGTGCCAAACTGGTCCTTCAGCAAATTTCTTATACTTTAAATTAAGCTAATAACGTATACGCAAAGTGTGCCAGCAAGACTTGTAATAGTCATTAAAAATTTTTGCGGAACTGTCCAAAGCGTCTTTTTATTTAAATATAATAAATAATAATTGACAGTTTCGAATGTATTTTTTGATAAATTTCAAAAAAATGATTTAATCGTTCACTCCTTATCGAAAATAAAGGATACAAATTCGAAGATTATCTGGTGTTAATGCTTGAATAAATTTATGAGAAGCAACATATGTTACAAATGCGAGGGATTTGCTTTAGTCAATCTGTTTAAAATGGCTAAAATGACTTTTTTAACAGTCATATTAGATAGTTTTATCTTAATAACAATTTAAATGACTACTAATCGCAGCTATTTAAAAAATATAACTTTGATTTTATGGCAACAATTTGATAACAATTGCAAAAAAGCCATGAAAAGCAATTTAATTTATTATTCAATATGCAGCTACTCGAATGTATTTCTTTCTCTACTGCCAACCCCTCATGCGAGAGTCATCTAATTATTTATGCATATAATGCAAACATATTTCATAGATACATATACATAAAATATCAGCAGGGAGAAATAATAAATGGCATAAATTACAATTCAATTTCTTATGGTCTATTATTTTATGCCTAACAGGAGCAACACGACAAGAAGCCAACAAGACGAGACTAAGAATGAGAATGAGAATAAGGATAAAGAAAAAAAAAAAAATACGACTAACCCCGCCCATATAGGGGCGAAGCCATAAAGTTAAAGCTTGCGCCAAATAGTAATCATATTTTCAGCATAAAAGCAACAACAACGGGATAATCCCATTCGGTACAGGCCAATGATTTCTTATGCGGTGCATGTCCTCGTCTACATCCACATCTCTGTCTCTTGTTCCTGCCTTCTGCCTTTGCCTTATTCCTTTTCGTTTTTTTTCTTTCCCCCCTTTTTCATTTGCCTTGTTCTGTATTCATAATTCGATTTTTCTTTCCTTTTCTTTCTCTTAAGCGCCCGCGCCATTTGCTGATTCTGTCTTACCCCAATGTCTTTGCGATTATGCGGGGAGATGTGAAACAGAGAGTTGCGTTGGCAAGGGCATGGGACTCAACTGACTTGCCACAAGTCGAGTTGACTAGGGTTGAGTCGAACAAACGAATTATGGATTTCTGGCTATTATCATGGACCGATGCCTTTGAAGCATTTTATTGTTGTGGACAGAAGCAGTTATGTACATACATATGTATGTCTCTTCGCTTTCGTGTTGCTTACCCTGACATTTTGATCGAGTTCCCACTTTAATGTATGATTTGACTATGAACAATTCGGATTATTCCAAATGAGTCTTAAACAAACTAGTCTAAAGAATATATGTATAATTATTTTGTGGAAATTAAAGTCCAAGATTATCTCTAAAAACTGCCCAATTACTATATATTATTAAACTCATAAATAACATCCCTCAGAGGAAGTATTCTTTGTAGTTTCTTTTTGACTTGGCTACAAGTCAGATACAGCTCATTTACAACAACGCTGGCCTCCAATCAGCTACTGTCTTTTCGACTCTGGTGTTGTTTTCGACCCTATTCTCCCCTAGCCGGAACAATGGCGCTCACTGACCTTGTTGTATGCTTCCTGGCCATTGATTTTGCGCCATCATAATCATTGCAGTTTTGCCTCTAATTTAACAACAACTCGAACCCCATCAGTATCCGAAACCTCGCATTTGGAACCTCCTCAACCTCAAGCCTCAACCCCAACAAAAGAGAACAGAACTACAGAACTCAACTCTATTTATGACTGCGTTTTGTTGCAACATTTGTTGTTATTGGGGCAACAAAAGTTTTTCTATTTAGTTTGCCATAGTTTTGTTTGCTTTTGAGCGTGCTGTGAAAAGTTTTTATTTTTTTGGGTTTTTCTTTCTTGTAGTTTTTTTTTTTTTTGTTTTTTGAAATGTGGGTGCCATTGTTTTGGATTTTCCGCTAGCCACAGGCACCATCAGCCAGCACTAAAGCAGACATGATCATGGACATGGACTCGGGACTCGTACTCGGACTACGACTAAAAGACATGGATACGGACATGGGCATTATCTTACAGTTTGGGGGTTTGCACTGTCTCTCGTCTGGCAGTTTTCTTTCTTTCCTTTTCAGTCAGTTTGTTCTGCTTTTCCTTTTGTTTTAGCAAGCTGAGTTTAATGTGGCATATAACTGACGTTCTTTAAATACAATTAAAATATGTTTGTGTTTCGCTTTTAAAGCCATTTTCATTTAAAATGTTCGTGTCCAATTGTTTTTTAAAAGCTCTGACTATGGCCTTTCATTAAGCGTTTCAAGTAATTATAAAAAGTTTAATAACATTTTATAGAACACTTCCACTTTACAATATTTACTTTATTTTTAGATATTTTTTGACGTCATTTTTGGTTCTTATTTTGATATCTGGATATGATGACTGATACGATATCTTAATCGCTTTGTAAATAATTTAAAGATTTGTTAATAAAAAGTTGAACTGATAAACATTAAATTGTTCCTATTTTTATTTCTGCTTCCTAATCGATTTTTAAACAATTTAGTCATTGTTTTACTTTTCACTCTTTTTGATTAAGTTTAATGTAAAACTAATCAAATGAGTCCATTTAAGTGCTCATCGACCTAAATCAAATTCACACTTCTGTCGCGCACAACTCTTACACTTTGGGTTGCCCTTGGGCCAGATTCTTATTGTCCCTAATAACAACATCCTCTCTTGAACGTTATCTCCGCTCTTTATTCCTTAATTTAAAGGTTGTGGTAATCCTTTGAGGCAATCATTTATTGGAAACATTCAATTAAGGTCCTTAAAGCTGTTTCCCAAAGCTCTGCCAGTTTATTTGAATTGTAAAATATACCATTTCTTATTTAATTGCCTAATCTTTCATATACATTGTCGAATCACAGTAGTAATACATTTTTATCACTCCTTAAATATGCAGAAATTTTATAAAAAAAAGAAAGAAAATAAGAAACTAAATGTGGAGTAAAAGCTCAATTCGAAAAATAAGGTAAATTACTTAGTCATTTCATTAGAAATATTAAGGCAGTCTTGTATTGGAAAGTTTTTAAAAGATCTTTCATGTCTTTATAATTCAATTTGTTTTCTTATTTTGGAAAAGGAGAGAAACAAGGAAATTGGCCATTTTATTATTCAGTTTTCCACACATTTACACCGAGAGTTTCTCTTTGGATTTCTAAGTATTTCAAGCCTGAACAGGCAATTGATTGATTTTGTCGAATTGAAGTTGAGGCCAGAAGTGCCACTGACAGTCGGTGCCACAATGAAAGTAAAGACAAAGCGCCAAATGTCTGTCAGTCCGTCCTCTCTCCTCCACATTCTCATCTTCGTCTCTCTTTCCGTTCTTGTCTCAGCCTCTAGTTAACCACACGCCCCCTGCTGGTTTTGGTCTTGTCAATGGCTGAACAACCACTTAATGAATAGCAGCAAGACTTCGGTTAAAACGCTGTAGAGATTGATGACGCACTTGATGATGCTGCCTGGCACTCTGAATCCAACTGCAGTGTCGAGTGTCCTTTCAGTCAGTCAGTCAGTCAGTCAGTTAGTTAGTTAGTCTGACTTTTGTGTAGTCGTCGTCGTCGTCGTCAGGTTCGTCTTCTTGCCATTGCACTTAACCAACGTTTTGTCATTTTGACAGCGAACACATGGAGCCAGGACGCAGGAGCAAGTTAAAAAATTTGCATACTCAGCAAAGTGGCTGAAAAAAAAAATGTAAAGAAAGAAGAAGAGACAGTATCTTATATGTATATCGCTGCAAGTGTCGCCCATTTCCATTTTACATCTCCTTAGCCATAAAAATGCCGCAATGACGAGACACAATTTTTCGTTTCTCTCTTATTTTTGGTTTTTCGTTTTTCTTTTCTTAGGTTGGCTTAACTTTTACTTTCCATGCCGGATTGTGGTTTTATTTTTATTTTGTGTGCACTGTTATTTTTTTTCTCTCTCTTTTTTTTTTGTAAATTTTTCACTCAAATTAATTTTGTTCGTTGGTTGTGTCTCTGGCCCCAAGTCGTTGACTTAATGCCTGGCGGAGCTTAAGCGGCGTATACGTAATTTCTGCCTCCTGCCTGACATTTTGATTTGGCAAAGTGAAATGATGAGTTGTGCTTTTCAAAAAGCAGTTTACGTTGACATTGGACAGAGTGAACGAACGAATGAGATGGCAGTTGCCTGGCCCTAAAGGCTCTTTTAATGAATGTATTTTTAAAATAAATTTAACATGATTTTGATTATTAAATTAGAGCTTTAATACCATTGAATATTGCATACAAAGTATTTCTTTCTTATGGATAATTTTACTTGCCATTTGTCAGCTTCTTCTAAAGCAAAGTTTATGCAAAACTTTAAGTTCGTCTTTGGCCATCAATCAGACGGAAAAGTTTCATTCTGGGTCATAACTTTTGCTTACACTTCTTTGCCCGTCTTTATCATTTTTCTTTGGTTTCTTTCTTTTTTCGTTTTTCTTTTCTTTTTCTTTTCTTCTTATAATAAAGAAAAGCCAAAATCATTTTTAAAATTTCAAGGCGAATGTCAATCAAATTTACATGCTTTGTGACATTTTTGTTTAGTTCTTTCTTTTTATCGTTTGCCATTTTTTTTTTTCTGTATATATTGTTAGTTACTTTTTTATGTGATGTGAGTGTGTGTGTGTGTGTAATAAAATTGATGATGGGAATAAATAAGCAAATTGATTGAACTCCTTATGACAGGTTAAAGTGCTAAAAGTGCAAAGAGCTTTAAGATGAATACCTAAATAAGTATTTCGAGTAAAATATACTTTAAAATGGCTTATATTAATATTCTAAAGACAGTAAACGAACACTTCTACAACAATAGTCCTTAAATTTTATAATACCTTTTCGGTAGGGGTTTTAAAAAAATTAATCTTTTGTCTCTTTTATAATTAAATAATAATTTCAATAATTTTAAGAAACTAGAGAAAAACATTCTCATCATTTGTATTCGCTTTAAATTAGTAAAACTTTTTTCAATTAGGTAATAAGAAAAGGAATTGTACATTTTCATATAAACCTGCGGCTTTATTTGTAAAAACATCAATTTCAATTTATTTTTAAGCTGACATCTGGTCTGCCGAGACCTAGAAACTATCGTAAAAAGACATTCACCTATATTTTAAGATTGGTGTGAGCTTTCGGAAACATTTGTCAACAATTAACAGTACATTTTCGTCTTATTTATACTATTAGCACACTTATTTTCTATGTTAATGTTAAAGTCCTTTTTTTAAGAAGAATCTAAAGCATTTACGACTGAAGAAGTTGATCATCATCGATATTTGAATGAAAGATTATTCCAAATACTTGAAGATTGGCCAAAGTATTAAAATATTTAATCATCAACGCATAAGAAACTTCAGACATCCTTATAAAGTAAATTTATCACGTTATAGTATACGTGTAAAAGTGTTTTTAGTAAGGTTAGTGATTCAGAATTAAGGTAGCATTCTGAGATTGCTACTCCTAGTGACGTGCGTTTTCGCTTAGGCCACTTTGGGTTACCTGTAACACTTGGACAAAGGTGCTGGGATGGTAATCTTCCAAGATTTTTTATAAAGTACTACCACAGACAAACCTCTGTTGCATCAAAAGGAATTTCTAAAAACTTTTTGTATTCATAATGCCTTTCTGAGGCATTATCCCATCCCACAGTTGTGGGTCGGCCATATAACATCCAAACCTATTAAGATTAATGTCCAAAATTTGCAATTCTATGCCAATTTTCATAAAGGCAAATTTTTATTGAGACTAGTGTTTATTAAATCAAGATATTGTTTTAAATTATTGAATTGCCATCTTGTTCTTGTTTGAAAGAATTATATCTCAACATGTTAGGACGTTGACCACGTTTGGTTTTTAGATATATGTATTAGAACTTTAGCAATCAAATATTCTCTGTGTAGCCAGAATATGCATATGACTTGCTGTTCTTATTTATAGTTATTACCTAACATTAGCCAAAAAACGTATTTAAATGAAAGTACTATATTTTGCATACGTTCAAGTCATTAAAACAGGCCAATTTTTTTGATTTCGGATAAGGTTAAGGTTATGCATCTATGAAAATTATGGACTAATATTAGTCAATATGTTTTATTATATATGCTTATACTATAAATGTATTTATATCTGTGTGTATGAAGTAGCTATAGAAAATGCATCACCCGTTTGAACTAAATACAAAGTCATAAACTATAAAAATTCCCTTGCATCGTCAACTTGGGAAATAAAAATCTAATTAAATTATCTATGTCAAAGGCAAATAGTTTTAGCTTGTGCACAGGGCATTCTCTAAAGTTTTGCTATCTGTGGGATTACTCCTCCATACAAAAAGCACACACACACACAGTTACAAAGTATATACAAATTCATATATACCATCTATATATACATACATACATAAATTGCACACACATTACTCTAGTTATTAAATTTTGCCCGGGTACTAAAAATCCTTGCTAACCAATTTCTCATTCCCTTTTAACTATTTTCAGCTCAAAGGCCACACCAGAGAGACACACACACACACACATATACATAAAAATACAGAGATGAAGAGCGGTTGAGCTTGAAGAAGATAGAGAGGGGCAAAAAGGATATGCAAGGATATGCAAAAACCAGTAAAACCAAATTCGCGAAATTGCTAGAGAAGAATCTCGGCGAATGCAACCTGTGACTGGTCGTAATTAGAAGGACTCACTCCAAGGACTTGCATCTGTGTGTACGCGTGCATTAGTGTGTGTGTGTGAAAGTGTCTGTGTCTGTGCAGGATTGCGACAATCTGTGTTCGTGGGTGTGTGTGTGTAACACTTGCGGAAATTGCCTTCATTTTTGCTTTTTTTGAAGAAAATTCTCTTGCCTATTGATATCACACATCGTCATCATCATTTTGGGGGCATGCTGCTGTTGTTGCCACAACTGTTGCATGCAACATGGATGGCGAAAATCGGATTATACTCAATGTGGGCGGCATAAGGTGAGTGAAATAAAATCAAATTAATTTCTATCTCAATTTCTTTAACAAAATAAAAAGAATTTTAAAATGAATACCTACACATTTTTAGAAATTAATTAAAAAGATAATAGAGAATGAAAAAACTCGCTCTTTTATGGAATTCCCAAACATATTTGTTTTTGACAATTATTAATTAAAATTTGTCATTTCAAATTCATGTGAAAATTCACAGATTACATATCAATTTAGTCAATTAAATGTGCCAAGGGGAAAACAATTTTAAAGCTGTTGAAACATTTTAATAGTTTTGCTTGTTAAAAAAGTTTGTTAAATAATTTTTACATTTTAAGTTTTATACGAACATTCAAGGCTAAACGAACATTCAAGTGAAGTTTGACTAAATTTAATTCAATTATATCTTCCTTAATTAAATAGAAAATAGCCTGAAGTTGCATTCTTAATAATAAAAATATTTAATTGGATTACAAATAAAAAATTCTACACTTCATTCAATCTTGTATTTTTACTTTATTATTTACTTTATTTCAGTTCTGTCTGAAATGTGATTTCAATACATTTATGTAGAAAGTTTAGATAATTTATTTCAATTTGCCATTTGGGAAAGCCTTCAAAGTCCGACAAATGGAGCCTATCTAAACATTTATCAAATGCATTCAATGAGCACATACCATTAGCGTTTGATACTTTTATTTGATTTTATATGCACCTTGTCATCTAACCAAACTTCAGCAAGCCAAGTATAAGTTGAAGTTCAAAACACATTAGTTTAAGTTGCCTTTAAACATAATCAAACAGTTCAAATGTATATATACATACTATTTACCATGATAGTTGAAAACTCTTTTTATTGTGCAACTATGAAATTCTGACCAAACTTAACTAAAGATGCCTTTTTTTCGTAAATAGCAAACAAGCAAGGAAAAATCTACAGAAATATATACTCAGAGTTCTTCCTACAACTTGGCTGAGAGGCATATAACAATGGGTATGCTTGTGTGTATGTGTTTAATATATGAGCATATATATGTACAAATTTATTTGTGTATGTATGCACATATGTGTGCCTCTGTTGTATTATTTGTGCTAAAAACGTCTGCAAGTTGACAGCATGATGCCAGTTCTGGCCCGCATAAGTATGCTACAAAAGCAAACTTCTAAAGAAGGTAGAAGGAGGCCGTCTCTGTTGTAGTTTTCCGTGTGGGTTTGGGTGGATGTGTGTGTGTGTTTGTTTGTGTGACTAGAAGAGGACACAACAGAACAGAATTCAAGTAGTGTGACATATTACAACACTTACTCGCTCCCCTATCAATGTAACCCACCCAAACCGTGACCAAGCCATTTACCTTCACATCCTTCGAGTTTCTCCTCTAGCCAATCGAATGGCAGGCTTTTAGTAGTCCACATTTGTACAGGCAAAATATGTCAATTTTAAGGGATTTATACTAGTCGGACAGATCAATAAACAACAAAACAACAACAAAAAGGCAACAGCACAGCTAGTTTTATGTTTCTTTTTTTTTGGTTTGCGGTCAATTGTGCGGTTTAGACCAAAGCATTTTTATTGCATCTGCAAATTGCATTGTTAATTTGCGAGTGCGGTTAACCTAAAATCACAAAAAACATTACAAAAATTTCAATTGAAATCGAAAAAATGTTTTGTTTCTAACTCAAAGTAGAATAATTTAAATATTAAATTTCATTTAGTCAATTGAATATTTTTAGAGCACTTGCAAGAAGAAAAAAAGGGAAGTAAAACCAAAAAATAACACATTGTCAATGCGGTGCTTTATTTTATTTTTTTTTTTTTTGTCTATCGATATCAAGTTTATTTATTTTAGCATGAAATGTTTTTCCATCGTCCTTTTGGCAAGTCAACAATGTACGGCAAATACACGTATCTATGTCAAATATTATTTCAGCATAGAAATAGTTGGACAGGAAATGTGTCATCCCATTCTCTGGCTTGCTTGTTTTGCTCTTATTGTTAGATAAATTTGGACGAAACCTAAATTGTCTGTAATTTCATGTAAATATTGCTGCCATATCGACGATAGCGTTTTCTATATAAGAAAGCCCCAGCTTCATCGTTTTCCTCATCATCATCATCATTATCATCATGATGATGAGCAGCATTATCAGCATTATGTATGAGGGACATGTGTGTGCGTGTCTCAGGATGCGAAAATCCTCCCGTGTGTATTTTGTAGGGCGTGGCTGAGACCCATTCTCATCTGTTGTCTGCTTCAACGCATTTTTCCAACTGAGAGCATTTATCCTGCTACAGAGATTTTTTTGCGCCTACTAAATTATTTATTATTTTGTTAATGGCCATTGCAAAAAGTGCCCTTATGTCAGTTTTACTTTAAAACAGGACAAAATATACATTTAAGAATTTAAATGCTACTTACACTTTTTCTTTTCCTGGTTAAGAAAAAAACAACACAATTTTCTTTTTATAACTAATCTTCTGCTACATTAGCCATTTAGAAATTTTCTCACGCTTGTTATGGATTACACATCACTTTCATTATGGAGCAAGCGTTACATCTTATGTAAAATTCACAATCCACTTTGTCATGCTTTTAAATCACTACTCACTATTACCCAGTCATGTGGAATGCCAATGGGTGTCTAAGGCTTCAACTGCAAACAAGATAAATTACTATCCACTTGCTTTACCATTAATTTCACTTTAACCAGAAATATTGGAAGATATGTGACAGACTAATGTGTATACACAAAGAATAAAAAAAAAGGAAACAAGTTTTCGATTACAAATTAAAGAGATAAATTTATTGCCAAAACATTAGTTCATTTTTTCATCAATTCTTTAAATTTGTATTTAGTCGTTTTGCTGCTAAAAAGAAGAAAAACTTCATATGCATCTCTATATATTCCCTGAAGCTATTATTTCCAATTAAAAATTTCAAAACTTTCGTTTTTTTGAGCAGCTTTTAATTAAAGCCAAAGGTGATTTCTATCCATTAGCCAATCAAGTTTAGTAAGGTCTCAAAGGGTGTTTTTCTTTTATGTGGATAAAAATTTCTTTTTCATGTGTTTTATCCTCCATTTTCTGTCTGCCTGTTCCATAGATTTGCAAATATCCTTGTACACTTTGCTTTTAAGGAAAATACAGGGTAGATAAGCGCGAACTTTTTCCAAATCATTCA
Source organism: Drosophila willistoni (assembly GCF_018902025.1). Taxonomy (NCBI): domain Eukaryota; kingdom Metazoa; phylum Arthropoda; class Insecta; order Diptera; family Drosophilidae; genus Drosophila; species Drosophila willistoni. The sequence continues at coordinate 8,865,320 of NW_025814050.1, forward strand.
TTATGGCATGTGGTGACAATAAGATTAGCTTTCAGAATATTAAAGTTATCTGAGATTGTGCGGTTTTGCAGTCTAACACAATACAAAATCTACACAACTAATTGTAGGGGAAAAATGGAAAAAGACAAATCACAACGCAACAACAAAAAAAAAAGACAATGCTGACAAGGACCTTTCAGTCTTCTTCTAATCATAATACAGATATAATTCTGAGATTTTGTTGTTGTTGTTGCTTTGTTTGTTCTCTTTTTCTTGGGGCTCTGCCAGCTCGTGTTTGTTGCGTGCGTGATGCTTATCATTCTGATTACGTGGCAGTTTTAGTCATAAAAAAAAGAGCAGAGAAAACCGAAACCAAAAAGCAAAAAACCAAGCCAACTCAAGGGAATGACATGTTGAAATGTATGGAAATCGTGTGAGGGGCATATTAGTGATGAGGTCGTGAATGCTATCAATCTGAGACCAACTACTATGTGTCATGAATTATTTATTTGTATTCGTATTACATTTGTAGTGCCATTAATAGTTACTTCTATCTATATACTTTTTATAATTTTTCCGTAAAAAAAAAAACAAATTTTTAAGGGACCTTTTTGCTGTCCAATTACGCTTTTTATTTATTATAAAAAAAATTAATATTTGAATCATTTATTTTGTAATTATAGAGTTAAAAAATAATAATAACGCAATTATTGAAAATAATGCAGAAATTATTTTATTATTTTATTCTATTCGTTTTTGTAACTGATCTTAATTTATTAAAATTTATTTTGAACAAATTTTATATTGGCACTTTTTGAAAGTTTAAATGCAGTTTTAATAAAAATACTTATATTTTCTTCATTTAATTGTGAATTGCTAGATGCTCCGTTTGCATAGATGAAGCCTCCTATTATTTTGAACAATTTTTTGTCCTATTTCAATAAATATTTAACTAAAAGTAAAAGTAAACATTTAATTCAAAATAAGAGTGTACAAATGCTTTTAAAATTTCATTTCTGCCCTACAATTGAAAACAAATTGGTTTTTCTTTCTTCTAGAGATTAACTTTCCATACAATTTCATGAAGACTTGAGAGCCTCAAGGTACACTTGAATATTTTATAATATCATAGATACTGATCACTTTGAAATGATTTTGGAAAATAAGTTAGTGTAAAAAGATTTATTTGTTTATTCCTTAACTAAACAAATTTCCAAAATTTTTGTAAAACAAATAGTTGTTATTTCATTTTTAAGTATTTGACAATTGATTCAAAACTTATGATACATGGTCAGTTACATGGTGGGTTAGCTTCTTCACTTACATATCAATTATGTTGTTATTGAAACATAAGTTGTTTCACTTTTCATTAATTTTGGGTTTTCATTAAGATTTTTATTGAATGTTATAGTTTTTTTTACATTCACATATTTTATATAAGGCTAAAACTAGTTGTAAATTACAACTTAATAAAGCGGAAAACACAAATGCAGAATAAGCATTTTTGTAAAAATATTATTCTTAATCAACTAAATATCACGCTTTATTCTTTTTTATAGGTACTCAAAAATTGTATATTTTTTTATCCATATTTTCTGATAGTATAGATAACTTCCAAATACGCCTCAAAAAAATGCAAACTCAATTTTTGGTATCTTTGGATTTCAATTACAACAGGCAATTTAAACGTGTTTTCTTAAATATCAATGAGTTGATTCCTGGAATCAGCTTTTGCTGTAACTTGATTATATATTCCATGTAATTTCAAATTGAATACCCATTTTGGGATTTCGTTTTTGTTTAGAATTTAGAATTTTACTTACACATCTCTAATTTCGAGGAAGTAAAAAACTTTGCAGCTCATCAGGACAGACAATTGCGCACTGATTGTATCTGTGATATATACACTCATACAGACGCATATACACACATACAGACGCACATACACATACACATACATATATTCTGGCAATAAAGTTGCCACTGTGGTTGCCTTTCAACACAGAAATACATTATACTTAGTGCTCTTCAGTTCAGTTGTTTGCGTTTGTGTCTCTATGTATGTGCTTGTATCTGTGTTGTGTTTGTCTTTGTGTTGCTTCTGGTGTTTGGTGTTTTTGTTGTTGTTGTGTATTTCCGTTGCCATTTTCTGTTTTTTTTCCTGTTGTCGGTGGCCTGGGCTTTTTGCTATTGTTGGGGCTGCCTCTGTGCCTTTTGCTTTTCAATCTTTCGCCATTGTGTGCGAATTAAACGAAATGGCTAATGAAAAGTTTAACAGTCAATAAATAAAACCAGACAGCCCAACCAATTCACCCATCTCACCAAGCCTACCGTTAGGCAACATTCCATAGTCCGTGAATGGATGGTTTTCAGCAAGTTTTTGCTACTAATAATTTTCAATTTCCAGAAATTTTTTTTGTATACCCCAAAATTTTCATTTTCCACGATCGTACGCCATATATTTTAATCATAACTTCTGATTGTGTGAGTGCGTGTGGGTGGAAGTGAAAGTGGGCGTAGGGCGTTGGGTAGGATTGCCCAAGATGAAATTACATTAAAATATATGAAGAAGGCTTTCACTTTGGCTAACAATCTTTTCCTTTCACTTTCACTCGCCTTTGAGTTTATTCAACGAAAGCAACAACAACAACAACAACAAGAAAAAAACCCTTTTTAATTAACTCGCCCAAACGCGCAAACAAAAGACAAGCCGAAAGTGCGTTTTTCCTTTTGGTCCTTTTTTTTTATTTTGGAGCAGCGGGAAATTTCTCATGCTTTCCCACTTCAACTCTATTGGTCTCTTTCTATCTTGCTGTTTTTTCTCCTTCAGCTTTACAAATTGTATTTCAACGGTTTCGCGCTTCATTAAAATTGCTGTTAAAATAACACGCACATGCCGGCAGGGCAAGGGAAGGAAAAAGGGGGAGCCCCACTGGCATAAAGGAAGTGGAATCTCTTCCACAAGGACGCATAGAAAATGGCTAGAGACATGTAAGACTGTGTGTGTGTGTGCCAAGCTGACAAGGCTTACAACATGATTTTGTGGTTCTGTTCATTTTTGTTTGCTTTCAAAAAATGTTTTTTGCGGATAACATACACGCATACACACACACACACACACACTTATTCACACAACATATTCGCAGTTTATACAAACTGGAACAAAAAAAAAATAGGAGAGAAAACATGTCAGTAAACCGAAGTACTAAATGGAATTCGAAATTACATCGGTACAGTTAACCCTAAAATGTGTGAAACATAGTTGAGCGACAAGTCACACCGCATATTTTGAAAGCCCTCGCTGTAAAGTAATTCCCTTTATTGAAGTAAATCCCACTAAGTACAGATTGGCAGAGCTTACAACTACAAAAAGAATCATATCAAGGCGGTTAAGAGTCAAGCGTTGTATCTAAAATTACTTCTAAGACTACTTTTTGATATACTCAAAATTAGGTTTTCCTTATTCTATTTTTAACTAGCTGGGAACTCCATTTTTATGGTTTCCATCTCAAATTGGTACATTAGAAACCATTTTTCAAATTTGAATATGAAATTACATTGACTCGGTTAGAACAAAAGACTTCTCTAAGCTGAAGTGGGTCTCTCAATCTAAATGTCAAATTAAAAACGAATTAAAAACCTTATTCTAATCAAAGCTAAGGCTAAAGCAAAGTTAATTGCATAGCGGGATTAACTCAAAAATCCTAAATCCAATTAACGAGCATGTTTGAATAAAATTTTCAAACAATTCTTATCTATACTGCATTATTTTTCGTAAATGTTTGTTACATGTTGACGGCTAATAGATGCTTTTTTTGCTTTACCAGATTTTACCTTAAATAGTACATCGTGCGTATGTGTAATATTTGTAATCCGTCTCGATCATTAACATTTTTTAACAAATTAAAGGTCGGTTTTACCGTTAAGAAAAACAAATGATTATATGGCAAGGATCGAAATTTGGATTCAGTGGTAGTGCATGGATCTATTCATCGACTAATCCGAAGGCCGTAACTTAACCATCAGGATAATTGAATTGTTCTTATTTGGCTTGTCCTCATTTTACTTGTTCACTTATTCGACAACTGTTCTCACGTAATGGCTATAGCATATCTTCAACGCTTTAAGTAGTTGGGAATTTAAACTACATGAGTCGAAAAAGAACAGGCAAAGAACCTATATTTCGTGAGATTCATAAAATATTCTTTTACCTTTTAGACTTTCATTAAATTTATTTAATAATTTTTTGACTTCTGGTAATATGTGATTAATAATTTCATCTAAAGCTCATAACAAAACACTTTTAAAAGCTTAAATATTTATTGCTAACTTAGATATTGGCTAACTTAATCATTTTTTGGCTTACAAATTGTTCCCCTCGTCAAGATTTTATTTCGTAAATTATTATTTTTGCTGTTAGGTATTGAATTAAAGTGAAATCCACCATTTATTTTCGAACCCATATTTACCAAAGAAAAAAGTGTCAGTATCACACCTCGACGACTCGAAAAGGGTTAAGGTAGTCATTTTTTTTCTCTCTTCTCTGGATTGTGCAAACGTTTGCAGGTTTTCATTTTGTGTTTTTTTTCGCACTGTTTATTTATTTTATAGGCCTTTCTCCAGTTTTTTTTTAACCCGCGCTGCCAAAAAGAAAACAAAAAAACAGGAGAAAATGTTTTTCCAATTTCGACACAAAGCGATTCCTCGGCGACACGCCCCACCGTAAGCCCTTCTCATGCCCGCTCTGAAGACATTAACCAATGGAGCTCAAAGAACGCCTCACTGACTGAGTGACAACAGAACATTTTTTGTGCTATTTTTTTGTGGACTCTTGCCAAAAAAGGGGAGTATTGCCCTTTGCAGGATGTTTGCCACTTTGATCTGCAAAGGGCTATTCTCTCGATTCGAATATGTCTAAAAAACTAAGAGTGAAAAGGTCGAACTTTTTAAATTTTCCTAAATTTAAGACTATGGTTTGATTAAAACTGTTCTGCTAGTATTAATGATTGTTAACGAACTTACTAGAAAATTAAATGTAAATCATCTCAGTTTTTATGGCCTCAAGTATGTTGTGCTCTTAGGTTTTGTTGATTAAATAAAGTGTCGAATTTCGCATTAGCAAATTTTCGATCAAGTCTAAAACGCGCTTATTTAAGAGTATAGACCCTTCTGCATAGCGGAAGTGGGTTAAGGCCATTTTTTGTTGTTGTTTTTTTGGGCCATTGCTAGGGGGAAATACGCAGCGGAACTTTGGTCGTCCACAAGTATATTAAAAGCCAAAAAGTTAATGAACCGTTAGGCAGAGAAGCCACAATAAAATAGAATAGAAAGTAAACACAAAACAGGCAAAAGAACAGGAAATTTATTTATTACTTTGCCATTTCCCTCTTTTCTTTTCCCGTCTCGTCTTTGTTTTTTTGTTGTTTTCTTTTTTTGTTTTTTTGTTTTTTCCTTTCTTTTCAACGATGAAAATCTTCAAGTTGCTATTTAAAGTTGCTTTGTTCGACACGCGCAGCTGTTGATTTTAAATTGTTCTCCCTGTTGGCTGTGGTTTTGTCTGTTTCGTGTTGCTAGCTCCTGGCTCCATTCTCCGTGTGGATGTCGAGCGCGTCCGCTTTTGTCTTTGGGGCCCGCTTTATGCCATTGTCTTTGGCACTTGGTTCTAAGCGGTTGCTTGAGCTGTGAAACTGGCACGAGCATTTGCATTCGCATCCTCCTTCTGCTGCTGCTTCTCCTTCAATTTCATTTCTTTTCTTTCTCTAGTGGGTGAGCCTCTGCTGCAGCATATACCGCAGAGTGCTTGTCACTTGTGTCCTTTTGTAGCGATTTGTTCTGTCCGCAATGTGAATGCTGTACAATTGGACATTTTTGTGTACAATTTTGTGGTTAGTTGAGTTGACAAGAAGTTGAACAGCAAAATGAAATTGAAGTAGGATGAGAATCGTGGTTTCAAATTTGAATTTAATTGAAAACAATTTGGAAAATAAATGAAAGTGCAAGCAACATTGAAATAATGAATACAATAATTGAAGTTCAAATTTTGAATGAAATGAATTTTATATAAACTTTAGTTAGTTTATAAATTCAAAAGTAAAATGGTAAGGAAATGTATTTGAAATTAAAATAATACCAAATTTGCAATGAAATGAATTGGAAAAGAAATTAAAATTGCTAATGAACGACTTTGAAGTTGAGTTGAAGCTATATTGAAATCTTCAAATAAATGAATTTAATTGAATAAATTAAAATAATGTTTTGTAAACGATATAGTAATGTAGTTAAAGATTCTGTATTGTTAGAAATTATCAAACCTAGTTTAGAATAAAATTAAAATGCGAACAAGGGGTTTTTATAGAATTGAATTAAAAAGCAACGAAAAACTGGATTGCTTGACAAATCGATTCTAATTTTTGTGTATCTAAATAAAAACATACAAAATTGAAGAATACAAAAAATTTATAGGGCCTGTTTTTAGGAAACTGAACAGGGCTGTAATCATAATTATCATGAACCGATTTGTTTCTGAAAATCATTTTTTTAGGTTTTTCTAGTTAAGGCTTAATATATCAAATTTAACAAATTCTAAAATAAAACCTGCGCATAGATTTCAATTTTTATTGTGGCATTTCGATATACGTATCGGAAATCTGTTATTGGAGAAATGCCAAAACTTCCTATTCGACTTTTAGCTTATATTATATTACCTCCGGCATAAAATATATTTGCCTAAATTAAAAGGTAACTTTTTTCCCCCTTTTTTTTGCCTAATATTTCGTTTTTTTTGCTTGTCAAGTTTATGAACACTTTAGAAGCCTTTTTCCAGGCGAATGTTTGTCTATTCAAAAATTTTTACGACATAAAAAGTTCCTGTCGCTATCGCTGAGCAATATTTAAGTAGAATATGTAGGTACATACATTTGTACATATATATATAGAGTCATGATGTTGCCTCTTTTACTAGGATATTCCATTTTTATTTCTCCTTTTTTTTTGCTTTTTGTATTTTACTTGTTTACTTTGTGTTGACTTTGTTTGCTGTTTTTAGCGTCGTCTAGTGCAGTGCATGGCGGCTGCCTAAGCAAATATTTGAGCAAGTTAATAGCCAAAAGCGATGCCAATGCAATGGCAACTCATCAGCACATCATCTGCGTCTGGCTTTGTGGGTCCCCAGGCTCTTCTCGTTCTGTATCATACGATGATGGGGGAGGCCAAAAATGCCGTCAATGGCTCACGCCAATGCACAATACATTTCCACTTTATGCACATTTCCGGACTGACGCGATGTGTTGCCATTTGGACTGGCGGGTATGCCAGCAGCAGATGCAGGAGGCGGAGGAGGAGTCGAAGAAGGACATCAAGCAACTACTACTACTAGGAATAGCGGCATCTACCAAAGTCCCCCACAATACGCCAGCCATACATGTTCTTTTCGAATGAACACGAGCAAAAGTGGCTGGAGAATGGAGAAGAGTCAGATGCATCGTTGCGTTTCAATTTGAAGTGGCATCAAAAAGCCGTCGAGGCTCCGTTGTTGTCGAGGAAGCTCTTTTTTTACTGACTAAAGGACCATCACGAGCAGCAACAGCAACAGAAGGAGAAGCAGTTTTTGTGCATTTTCACGCGATTAGCGTTTGTTCATGATGCTTGTAAAAATCGATAACATCTGCAAAGCATAATAATAAGTGACCGAAAATAGAAAATAGATTTTCGTTGCAGCAGTTGCTGTGTGTTTTTCAGGGTCAGGTGTTCAATGCTTTTTATCTCTGCAATTTTGAATTGCTTATTTTTAAAATTTACCAAGAAATTGTTTGTTTTTAATATAGCAACTCAAAGATCTTTAATCCCATTAAACGTATAGTGTCAAATATTAGTAAAAATGTTAAGGATTTAGCCATTAAAATTAATTTAAAAAAATTACAATTCAATGTATTTTAGCCAATTTTTATTTTATGATTCTGAAATCTAATTCGTCGGAGAAAAAATTAAACTTCCTTATTTAACACATATAAAAGGCACCAAAACAAAAAAAAAATTTAACAAAAAATCTAAAATTCCTAAAAATTAAAAAAAAAAATAATAATAAAAATTGGATTAAAAATGTTTACGATATGTCTAAATATTTACACGAACCTCTAAAACAAAATGATTTGCCTCCAGAAGGATATTGTATACTTATTAAAGCAGTCGCTTTTCATTTTAATGGAATAGTTTAATAGTTTTAAAGTCCAATCCGCGCCATAATGGCATAAAAGTAATCTGGTAATAGTCACGTTTTCCCACAAGTATTCATTATTGGCTCGAAAGTACTTTGTATTATTATTTTCACTATATTTTAAACACACAAATACTTTAAGCCCATGTTTTGGATTAAAAAAAGGTTTGGGATACACTAAGAAAAAACTTCAAGAATTGAAACGAACTTGGGAGTAAAATCAGGACGTAGAATTGGCAGCGACCCTACGCCTACTTATTAAACTGTTTTAATAACTAAAACAGCTACTAACGAAAAAAAAATTGTTGGGAAATTGTTAATGTTGAGCATCTTTTTATGGTTTCACCTGAAGTTTCTTTATGGCAAAGAATATTGTGGATTATCTTTGAAGTTAGCTTGCTGTTTGGCCAAAGTAAAGACAAACGAAAACTAACCATATACTAGATTATATCAACTAGGAAAACTTTTCGTCTTTTCGCCTCAACTTTTGCACAAGTAAAATTCCGTTTTTCTAACCGTTCTGTGGGAAAATCACATTATAACCATAAAATGACATTGTGCCCTGTGTAAAAGCATTTAGCCTGCTTAGCTTAGGTAATGGGACATCAGGCGAGTGACGCCTGTTGGTGGTGGAGGAGAGGTAGGACCGTTTGCAAAAGTTGAGTGAAAATCGCAGCTTAATGCTGACACACATAGCCCGAGCCAGTTTATTGGGTTAAGTGTGCGGCAATTGCATCAGAGTATACATACATACATATATGTGTTCGTGTGTGCTTCTGTGTGTGTGTGATGAGTGAATGTGTTAGTGTGTTCGAATTTGATTTTAAGCTTATGCACACTTGAAAAATGTTTTCCCTGCGTTTTGCGCGCGTTTAAAACCGCTTTGCATTTTCGTCATGCTTAAAAATAGAATTTATTGTGGCCTACTTTTGGGCTGAATTCGAATGCTGAATTTAAGCTGACTGCAAAACAAAAAATGTCTTGATTTGTCCTCCCCAAACTAATCCTAGATGTTTGTCCTTTCCTTAAGCCTTTTGTTTACAATTCTTCTCTCCACTTTCGTTTGCCTTTTTTCATTTCATTTGTATTTTTGTATTTTATTTTATGCGTTTTTTTCGTTTACTTTTGTTTGTGTTTGTCTCTCAGCTTATCTTGTCTGTGTTCTGGGTCATTTTCCGGCTAATGATCAAAGTGTGGATACTTTTTTTTCTCGACTAGGCACTTTTTTCACTTTGGCTTGCCTTTTTTTTTGGCAGCCGTGGCTCATAATAATGTAATCGACTGTGCAAAATGCGATAAACTCAAATTGCTGGTACTTAATGTTATGGCCAAAATGAGCAAGATGTACCTACATAAGTAAATACCATGCTAAAAGAAGTGAAGTGAGCCAACTTAAAATATACTATAATCATGCAATTTTAATGAATTAATACAAAACCATTAAAGAAATGCTAATTTTTAAATAAAATGACTTAATCATCAACATTTTTTACTTTAAACTGGCAGAAATCGGACAACTGTATAGTAGATTAAAAATTATTATTAAACTACTTCTTAATAACAACTATAATTTAACCAAATTAAATACGTATGTGATGTCTAGAACAAAGTTACAGTTACTTAAAAAATAATACAAATTAAGTTTGAGTCTGATTTTTTTGTTTGTTAAAATTCATTTAGGAATCGATTAAGAATCGTTAGGAATCCTTAAGAGATCGTTGGGGAATCATAAGGATATCATTAAGGAATCGTTAAGAAACTGGTTTTCCCAAAGAAATCCTTGAGCATCTAAATAAATCCTGTCAGCAATCGTGGTAATAACAAACAATCAGGCCAATAGCTCTGTAGCAGAGGACCAATGGGGAGAATTAGACAATTATTCAACGATAACATTTTTCTATCGTGGTCATTTTAATCTCTTAATGACTTAGTCTTTCTTTTAGGAGCTTTATAAAATAGTAACCCATCCTGTCTGAATCAGTGAGATAAGATAATTGTATAATCGACCTAAATAAAACGACTTTTGACACTCTAATTTGAGTGAAAGATGAAATCAATGGGTACAAAAAATAGATCTAAAGCATGGGATCAGTATCTAGTAAGTAGGGGTATCAATTTTGGTATAATGAGTCGTCTACTATGAGAGCTTATCAGTCAAATGAAGTTGACTAATTAATGGTAAAAATTAAACAAAATACCATGAAATTTGTACTATTATACTATTGTCGCATTTGGTTTTGCGAATTCGGAATGTTTTTTTTGTTAAATGCATAGTATATCTATGTCACAACGGCGACTCTATCTATCTAAAGAATTATATTTCCAGACACTTCGATATAGTCGCCGTTCTGACTTAGAGTTAAGTTAATAATCTATCTAAAGAATAATATTTCCAGATTCGCTCATTTGTTTAATTTTACATCACAAATACAAAAAAAAAAAAAAAAATCAGAATTAAAAGAACCTCTTTTTATATCACCCATTAGACTTTTTACAGTCCTCAAACTATATATCAAGTCGGTTAGCATAATTGGGTGAGCAAATTCCACACATTTCCTTTTGAGTTTTTGTGGCTTTTTCTGTTTATTAAGCTGCATGAAGAATGATTTTCAATTATGCTTTCCACTCATGGCAGGAACTAACTAGAAAAAAATAAAATGGTGAATAATTGTGGAAAATGAAAATATAAACTTCAACGCTCGAGCGCACCTGTGCATTCGCCTGAATGCGCACGGCTGCGCTTTTCGATATCCTTCCATTCTGCCCTCTCTCGACCCTCTTTCCTCTTCAAATCGCTACGTTTTGAATTTTTTTTTTGGCCACCTGCCATTTGGTGTGTTAATATGGGACATGGATCATTTGCAATTTTGAGTAGTTTTTCTCGGCAATTTTTGGTTTTTGCATGCCATTTGAATATGCATGGAATTCTGTTGCAATCAAGTGAAAATCAATTTAAAATTGTCTGCATAAAAAAAATTGGAACAGGGAAATACCCAGACAATTACGCATACGCCATGTGTGAATCTGACTCTCTCTCTCTCTCTCTTTGTCTAATGCTTTACATTTCCCTTTGGGCGTTCATTCCGTGTAAATTTTCCACCGAATCAAGTGCAAAATATATTCAAATAGAATAAAAAATTGGTTAGGGATTATCAATAAAAATTAAATATTTTATACCTGAAAAAAATATATATAAGCTATAAAAATAAAACAGTCGTTCGGAAACGATCTTAAAAGACTGTGGGCAAATAATTTTTTGGCAACAATTTAAAAACAACATATTCAGTGGGTAAGGTAAACCTTAATAATAAACTAATTTTGACTTAAATTAATTACTTAACACCTGGAAAGATTAGGACACATGTACAGTGGCGGCCACGAATTTAAGATTTTGATAGGCAAAAAAATATAAAATTTTTTATCCGATTTTAATGAAAAATTGAGGCTTAATTAATTAAATTTGTGCTGTAATATTTAAGATTTTAGCAAAAGCGTCTAAGATATTTGCCTTCCAATAAACGGACTTTTCTTTATTCAAATGCACGTCTTAAATTCTTGGCCGCCAATGTATAAAAAATATTGTCTAATATATATGGCTCTCTAAATCAATTGGCATATTGGGTTCAGGTCAATTATACCTTTGTTTTAAAAGGATTATGTAGATACCTACGATTTAAGTTAGTAATCTATGTATATATGTAGTTGGGGGGTATTTTAAAAATAAAAGCAACCCAAAGATTATAATCAAATAATTATTTGCAGTAGATCTATTTTTATTTGATTAACAATAAATGCAAGGAAAAGGGATACAAAGTTATTCATCAGACCTTAAAAATAAACTGGGATTTTAGGAGTTTCTTAATTCAAGTTTCTTTTATTTCTAAGCTAATTGAAATTCGTGGTAGTTGAGATTTCCAGAAAACCCTAACCAAAAATTGTCAGTATTAAATGTAAAAGTAACAAACAAATGCTCAACCACAACTTTTACATTTGTTGGGTGTGCATCGTTTGTTGTTTATAGTATACATTTATTTAAATTCAAATGCCATTAGCATACATTTGCCTCAATATTCACACAAAACAAATTGTTTTTCCATTTCTGCCTTTTACCTTTGAGAAACACCAAACAAATTCACTTAACTATGCAACTTTTACAACAAACTTGCAACTTTTGTTCTTCGACCACCTAGCTTATAGTTCTCTTTACTCCCTACTCTTGCCTCGTGCCATTTTTGCCACAACCTCCACTCCAATTCTATAAATAAATCAAATCCACAATCCAGTAGCAGCACTTTTGCCTTTTGCAATATACATTTTGTATACAGTTTTTCTAGCCAAAAGCAATTTACTGCCATTGTGGAAGAACAAACCCATACACACACCCACACATAAACATAAACAATTTTATTATATTTTAAATAAATTGCATACAAATGCACTTATTCAATTTTTGTGTTGCCAACACAAGAGAAGAGCTAAAAAAAAAGAGAGAATTAAATAATCAAAATGGTAAAAATAAGCAGAAAGTTGTTTTTTGCTGTTACCGCAAAACACTTGACACGCTCAGCTGCCGCCCAATGGATAACGTTATGTCGTCCTGACGACATCCTGATGGCATCCCGATGTGTGACCAAATCCCCAAGCTGTGCTACCATGCAAGTGGCCCACTCGAAAGGATAACAGGACTAAAACAAAGAAGACCAACAGCAGTAAAATGGATGTGAGCAAATGCCAATAAATGCAAATAAATTTAAGCTTATTCCTTTCGCTCGGACGGCCCGGCCAGTTGCCATGTGCTGTATATGTTTGCTTGGTTTTGTTTTATGCAACAGCAAAAAAAGCAATCAATACTTTTGTTTTACACTGCTGACATACTGGCACCTCCCCCTACACTCCATATATCCCATATACATACATATAGTAAGCAGAATAATGACATTGAGTTCAAAATGTGCCATAAACAACAAGAAACAAGAAGAATGCCAAAACCAATATGTATAAGAGAAAGTTCCTAGAAAGTAATGTGAAATGTCAATGAAAAATGGTCCTGTGATTGGCTACAAAATAGATTGGCTAATAGATAAATAGATTTCGAAACTTAACTCCAACCTTATCACAGCACAGAAACGTAGATCTTTTCTTTATGGTTTGTTAGGTGAAGAATAAGAACTCAAAATTGACTAATTGACTAATTGGCAAAGAGTAGATGATTAACCTAAGAGAAATTCACATGGAAATTCCATATTAAGATACATTTTATATAAAAAGTTAATTTATTTATAGGGCAAACGTTTGTTTTCAAACGAAACTAATTTATAACTAATATATATATTTTGTGTACTTGATATGTGATTTTTTGTTCGACATACTACTTATGTGCGTACTAGAACATTACACAAATACACTCGGTTTTTTAAACGTCTGACAACTTACTTCACTCCCTTGAATAAGTTTATAGAAAACGTTAAGTTTATTTGATATTCGAAAAACGAATAGAATTACGTCTTGAATTTGTGAGAAACTGGCTTATCACCAATCAAAGACCATAGGACTTTCAAAACCGAGTTGTGAGTGGCATTGTTTGAAAAGTATTTGGTTTTTTATATTGGAACACAAAAATATTTGAAACATTTCTTTCTTCTTTTGTGTTTCTATTTTTATACCATGCACCTAAAGGGTGAAATGGTATAATAAAGCCACATTGACGCTTTTCCGACCCGTTAAAGTATAAGTATATATTATTGATCAGAAGGTGAGCTATGACGGTGGGCCAACTGCAATGGGCTAAATAAGACATCTTCACTGCATTGACAAAATGTATTCATTACTTTAATAACACCTAGAATTCTTCATTAATATCCTCAATCCATGTCTCAATTTTCGTTAATATTGTCCAAAATCTGACAGCCAATAGTGAAAACCATTGACAATATCAAAATCTTTTTAATGAAATTTAATGACAACTCTAATATTAAGACTCAGCGGAAAAAACAATTCTTTTATCTTTACTTTTAATAAGTTACATAAATAGAAGATCTTAAATTGCTTTCCGAATACAATAAATCTCTATTTTATTCATTTTCGTTTAACTAAGAAATACCAGGAACTGTTTTAAGGCTGTCTTTTCATTCGTTATCAATGTTAGAGTTACAGTCTGCCGGTTATAACGATACTCCATTCCAGTTTGTATTCGCCATTCAAATCTTCATTCGTTATATCGTAATTGTTGTAAACGGCATCTTTATAACCGGCATCTACAGTGTTTGCTTTATGAATATAAACATGCAACATTTCACACTGGTTATGTGTACCTATATTTTATAGAAGTTTGATAACAATTGTAAAAGGTGCGGACTTTTCCATAGGGAAGGGAATCCGAAAAACCATCGATCAATACAATTAAAACAAAATATGACAAAAGGAAGTTTGTGTACTCATAAATTTATTTTCTGTGTTTATTACGCTAAATTTTTGGCCAAATGGAAAGCGGCCATAGCAATATAGTTAAGTTTAAGTTGGTATTTAAAAGTAGATCGAGTAAATGTGGGCCTTAAAGCTAACCAGATGTTGACCTCCAATTAATGGTCACTTAATTGGGTAAACTTCTCATCAATGTTGAGGTTGTTTGCTCCTTAGGAGTTCTTTTGCAGCACCTTTATGATAACGCTCTTAACTTCGGTGTAATTCGATAAGGCATATTCACCATTTTCCCGTCCGTGACCGGACATCTTGTAGCCACCGAAGGGAGCCTGGGAGGCCAGCGCATTGTAGGTGTTCACCCAGACAGTACCAGCCCTGATACCATTGGCAAGATAGTTGGCCTTGTCCAGATCCTTTGTAAAGATACCTGCAGCCAAACCGTAATCGGAATTGTTGGCACGTTCAATTACCTCATCGAGGCTCTTGAAACGAATCAGTTGCTGCACTGGGCCAAAGATCTCTTCGCGGGCAATGGTCATGTCATCCTTGACATCGGCAAATACAGTAGGCTCAACATAGTAGCCACATGTATCCTTGGGGCGATTGCCACCAGCCACCAGCTTGGCACCGTCTTTCTTGCCCTCCTTAATCAAACACAAAATCTTTTCCATTTGCTCCTGATTCACTTGGGGTCCCTGTTCGGTTTTCAAGTCGAAGGGATCGCCCACGACGCGCTTCTTGGCACGTTCGGCTGAACGTTCCACAAACTCATCATAGATCTTCTCCTCCACAAAGGTGCGAGATCCGGCACAGCAGCACTGACCCATGTTAAAGAACAAGCCAAAGTGAGCTTGTTCAACAGCGCAATCCAAGTCAGAGTCGGCCAAAATAATGTTGGGCGATTTGCCACCCAATTCGAGAGTTACTCTCTTCAAATTGGTTTTACCCGAAGCCGTCTGAATGAGTTTGCCCACATCAGTGGAACCAGTGAAGGCCACCTTGTCCACATCAGTATGATTGGCCAGGGCAGCGCCAGCGTCTCCGAATCCAGGAACGACATTGACCACACCCTCAGGGAAGCCAGCTTCCTTTATCAGTTGTGCAATGTACAGAGCAGTCAAGCTAGTTTGCTCTGCAGGCTTAAGAATAATTGTGTTTCCAGTAGCCAAGGCTGGTCCCAATTTCCAGGCCATCATCAGAATGGGGAAATTCCAGGGAATAATCTGACCGCAAACACCTACTGGCTCGTGCATGGTGTAAGTCAAGAATTCACCATCCATTGGGATCGTCTGGCCATGATTCTTGTCAGCCCAGCCGGCAAAGTAGCGCAAGTTCTTAATGGACATGGGCACATCCACATTGTAGGACATGGCAAAAGGCTTACCATTGTCCAATGTTTCGAGACTCTATACAAAAAAAAGAGATGTAGGATTCCAGGCATATATGTATGTTTTCTATTTTGGTTAACTTACAGCCAAGTAAAGTTGATCACGCTCCATAAGATCAGCCAGACGATAAATCAAACGTCCACGCTCCGAAGCATCCATACGACGCCATGGGGAGCCCTTCCTAAAAAATTAACGGATCATTCGAGGTTGAGAATTAGTGGAAGAATTTATAATCAAAATAGGGATAGTGCAAATAATACGCAAAACGTGTACCTAATTTTATATAAATGTATATAAACACAGCTCTGTTCACAAAAATAGCTACGACAATGAACTGTGCCTTCTATCAAAAGTGCAGAGAGGTTTGAGCGGGCAGGGGAGGGCAGCTAGCACTTTTTTCACGGAGTTCATACGTATTTAAATAGAATAATCTTTGCCCCTTAATTTTAATCTTAGTTACGCCCTTGCCAAAGTTTATAAAATTATTTTATCATTTTTAGATTCAAATTTTAAAATATTTTCAAGATTAAAAAATATTAAGAAATAACAATTTGGTTTATTTAAGTGCAGAAAACACAACCAATTTTGTATTTTATTTAGTATATTTAAATAAAGAATGTAAAGAAAAATGCAAACTTTGATATTTCAAAACATTTTAACAATTTTCAGTGAATCTATTTAAGAAACTTGGCTACATTTTGTTAATTTAGCTTGTAGCAGAATTGTAAGAAGTCTGCACTATACATTTACATAGGAATATATATTCTCGAAGTTACTAAGGATCTAATGTATTTGATGGATATTATTTGTAGATTGATTTTGTTTCTAAAATTTCACTTACTTGAATGCCTGACGAGCTGCCTTGACGGCAATGTCGATATCCTCCTTGCCGCCAGTTTGAATTTCAGCAATTTCCTGCTCAGTGGCTGGGTTAATGGTTTTGAAAGTCTTACCCGACTTGCTCTTGTGCCATTCATTGTTGATAAAAAGCTAGAAACAAAATATAAATACGAATATAATAAAAGTTGGTCAGTTATCGCAATGAATATATACACAATCAACTGGCAAACAGAAGTAATAACAATTATTTACCTAGGCCACTCCCCGAAAACTATCTGATAACCACTTGACTTGCAGTTCATTTACTGTTCATAACCACAATCAGCCGATGTAGATGTCTAAGTTTTAATATATATATGTATGTACCACCTCACCTTGTAATCAAAAACGTGTGCCCGCCAGTAGACCCAACAGATTAGAATTGAATGAGGGTATGCCACACACTTTTTGTTTATATTAAATTCTATTCCTATATACACCACATCATAAACATACATATTCGTATTCCGAACACCTTTCTATTTCACAATTTGTTTTCGTCTTATCGGGAATGATGACGCGTTTATATAAAAAAACAAAATTTTCCGCTAGACGCCGGCAAACATAAATGTTTCTGAATTTGAATTAATTTTTGGCACTGACCAAAGAGAGGCGCGTGTATATAATTCGTCTGGGAAACCGGTTCGAAATTATGTGGAGAAGCTATCAAAAAGTGTGCCATCTTATCTATCAGCTGTTCTTAGTAAATTGAGTAAATTTCCAAAACAAGTTGATAAGGTACAACAAAAAAAGAGATTAAATAGAGACGTGCGATAGTTGTTGCTTTTTAAATTTATAGAAACTACAACTACAACTATGTAATTGGATCAAAGCATTGAGATTAAAGTCAGGCGTTAGAATTAACAAGTAGTTTCTATATTTAAAGATTGTGGGATTAAAATATTGTGGTGAAATTTAGTTGAATCATATCGAATCATCTTTCAAATTCTATTATGCTATGATCCAACTCGACCACAAAACAATCAAGTTGAATAGACATTTCATTTGGAAATTTTGGCATATGGATATTAATATATTTATCTGGGAGATTGGCCCCGCTGTATAACTGATAATTTAATTCACTAAATAAAGTTAGAATTGATCCACCCTCCACCACTTTAGCAGAGGCTTAAATTGCATTATTTAACTTCGTTTTATCTCCAGCTATTATTATTATTTATCTCATGTCATTCAATTGTCATCCTATTTGCACGCGCAGCAAATTTTTTATTTTTTTTTTTTTGAACAGATGTTTTAATTGTCCGATTCGTTATATACATATGTCTATGTATATACATATGTACCTACAATTTATGTATGTAAATTTTCTGTGGCAAGCAAAAATATACCTCATATGTTCGGTTATACAGATTTCTTATACCCTCATTTTATACTCAAAATAATCATTTAAAGCTTAATATAGTGTGATAAATTTAGAAAATTCCTCGTCAAGTTTGGAGTTTCAGTTTGTTGAACCTAACATTTTTTAAGGACCTTAAGGATATGTTCTTCTATATAAAATAGAGAAACTATACATATCTTTCAGTAGAAAATTTTGTCCATGAATATACAGAAATTGCTCATGGATTTTAACGTCAATTTCTGGTTTTATATTGTAAATATATTTTGATGCCTTTAGATAAATTAAAAGTTTAACATTAAGAGACCAATACTAACAATAAGTGTTTTTTGATAAGCATGGGATGAGAATATACTAGGTATATAATGTCCTGGTAGACAGACATAGCTATGTCCTTTCTGGGTAGGAGATTTATAAGAGAACATATGATGAACATCTGACTGAAAATCAGCAGAGCAAAAAAAAAAAGAGAGAACGCTGAATCGAATCAGTATTTAAATTTTGTCGTATTTGCCCCCAAAAATTGTTTCGCTTTTCTGTTTGTTCTGCTCAGAGAAATAGTTTGTTGATTTCAGGGGTGAAAAGGGAGGGGCATGTGACATAACAGCAAGCGGAACGACAGAATAAAGAAAACAGACCACAAAAACAACAACCGGCGATTACACACACAGGCACACACACTTCAGTACACTTTTTTTTGCATGGCCTTTGTCTAAACAAGCTTTTCAGTCTTTTTTTATGCCGGTTCTCCGGTTTACTTAGGCAATATAATCCCCTACACTTAAGAGAAGGCTCACAGTTATTTAAACAAACACATTTCTAATATCTAAAGTGATAAAACTTTTCTTGTGGCGTACGTGAGACGCAAATTGTAGGGCATAAAGAAGTTGTCTATATGGTGGAGGAAAAACTTAACAGCTGCAATTTTGCCTGCCCCTCTCTCAAGGTCAAGCAAAGCAAATCTAATAGAAGTATTTGTCGGAAATATTCAATAAATTAATTCTCTATTGATAAGTGAAATTTCTAAATATTAAATTTATTGGCACTTACCCCTGTGTAGAGCACTTCAGGAGACTTCTGAGGTTCAGGAATGGAGGAATACTTGGCCACGGCACCAGCAATATTGTTCTTCTGGGCACGCAACAGGGTGGTGCTGGTCTTCAAAATGCGCTGCATTTTTATTTTATTTTTTCTATACTTTTGTGTGCTTAGGAACCAGAAATGCTTGCTAATTGCTCAGCGGTCGTTGAAGAATTAAGCAGGAGGTCTCAGCAGTTCCACTCGCGAAAGCTATGTGAGAGTTAAAAAAACACAAAAACCTAACCAGAAACGCTCCAAGTGGTTTCTAGAGATTGCTACGTCGAGGTAGATTCCTCTACTTACTCTCTGATAATGACAAAAACTGTACGTGTATGTGTGAGTGAGTGAGTGAGTGAGTGGGGAAGTGCTGAGACTTGAGTGCGGCTCTCTTGAGTGAGCTTTCTCTGGTGCTGCGTAGAGAATAGAGAACAATACCGATAGTAGAATGAGAACATAATTTCTAAGAGTTGTTGATGTGAAAAAGGGAAGTTGAATAAATGTAGAAAGACAAAAACAGCCAAGAAAAACAAATATATGACATTAAATAAATTGCATTTTGCAATTTCTTTCCCACAAATGTGCAATAAATTTACATGATATGAGAATATTCTATGAGATAACCCGTAATAACCTGCATGAGAGGCATGAAATGAAAAACATTTCATTAAAAATTCTATTAAGTTATCAAAAACCGCCAAAAGGTAGAGTTATTTCGTTTCAATTTTGATTTGAGAACTAACAAATATTTACTTCATACCGATAATGCGATAGGCGCACAAATTGTTAATCACTTGTTTTTTTTTTCGTTACCTTTAAGGCCCAAAAAAGGATTCACAGGAACTATTCAACTTTCCAATATCCAAAATAAACGAAAATTTTTTAAATAAAATAAAATTTTAGGACTAGAAATGAAACTTGTTATTCAACCTTCGGAGTGATAAATAAAACTGAATTTTCTTTTGACTTTTTATCACGAAGTTGTTTTTAGATTATTTCACGGCTTGCTACGTTTTGCTCTATGAAAAAATTCGAATTCCAATTCCAAGAAAAGTTACTTCAATCGATTTAAAGCGTACATTATTGGGCTGGGAGGTTAATTTCCCAAGATCCCATTTTGTGCCCCACTCTTGTGGACATTTCTGGTTGAACACTTTGTTATCGGAGAGCTTGTCGTTCAGCTTGTTTTATGACCATTATGTCACGATTTCGTTTTTAGATTCTGTAATGTACACAACCCGGAATGAATCCAGATCATGTACATCCCCTCTTAGTCAAAGAATCTTCTTTGATCCAAGAAGAGGTCAGGTTCAGAAACAAAGTCCCTAGAGCACGAATATTACACAATTATTTAACCAAAAGAAAGAAACTAGAAGGATAGAGAAAAAGAGTATATTAGTATCGCACGAATAGGGAAGCTATGAGGATGTTATTATAGCTTCGCGTCTAAACCCTCCCATCCAATGATTTTCCTTTCGCAAGATTCTGGAAAATCCCAATATAATTCAGCTCACCGCTCACATTTCGCCACAAGGAAGATCACATAACTTTTACTCAAACATTATAAATGATATTTATTCACGAGGGTTACGGAATACCAAAATACTTCAATAAGTCGGAAACATAATCCGAGTTGACTAAACTAAAATGATAATTCTTATAATATACGGTAATCAAATTAAATAATTGGATCATTTCAGGCATCCAAAAGCCGAATTAGGGATAATATGTTTTGTTTTGTGAATCTTAATTGTAAGGTGGATATATGTATATAAACTTATAGATATTCAAAAATGAAAACGTCAATTGGAATTTGGAAGTCTCCACTTAAATTACGAGATTAATTATGAATAACTGTAGGCTCGCTCACACAGTCAAAGGCGATTCTTAATATTGTTTCAATTTTTCATCAATGATTGGCAATTTTCTTTTTTTTTTTAATATTTTGTTTTAGCTTTACGGTACTTGAGAGAGTCTTTCTTATTCGCTGATAATTTGACACTGAACTCGCTTTCTTTTTGCATACAAACAGGGAAATACCAGATCGAACATGATTTATGTCAAGAACTTAGGACTTACCCATCCGTCCGGTCCGTCGAAGGCCTTCGTCGTCCGCTGGATGATGCTTAGGAATAACATTTTAGGTTAAATCAAGCGTCTGGCATTCCTATGCAACAAATTCGGTCTAAGATTCACAAAACTTTATATTAATTGTTGTCCTAGATGCTCCAGATTAGTATTTAATTAATAATTCGGCTTGATGGCCGAGAAAATTTCAGATTTATATTTTCTGGAGGAGCAGCGTGGTTCAGGCGTCTAGCCAGGGCGGAAGTTCGTCAGAAAAGAGTGTGACCAATGCATGCGATCGCGCATGATGCCACTTCGCTAGGGTTGCACTAGTAAAACTATCGAACTTCTAAGCCCACCACTTACTGAAATACAAACTAACGCCTTAAAATTTAAAAATAAAACTAACGGCAGAAACTAGGCACTACAATTTACCCCGTTTTACCTATTAATTTGTTTAAAAACCACACAAAAAACGGTTTGAAAATATTTGCAAGTTAAACAAATTTGAATAACAACATTCATATAAAGTTTATATTGGCCAACAAGCATACGAATCAAATTAAGCTTCAATAATTACAATTTGCAGTATTTATTTTGTTAAAACTTTACTCAACTCTAGAAATTTTTAAATGCAAAAAGTCAACAGAAACACAAAATGCAGTAAATTGCTCTCGCAAAAACAAACACCTTATCGCAATATAAATACATAAACTTTATATAACATTCATATATGTGTATATATACGTATACGTATTCTCAGTCTAGGTACATATCGCAAATTCACTTCATTGAAATGCTCTCCGTGCACTGACTTATTATTATGACTTATAAATGATGTCATTAAGTTTTGAGGCGCACATGCCAAACTCCATCAGTATTCAATATTTTAAACAAAACTAGATTAGTGTATCCATTTACATGAAATGAAAGGAACTTTATATCTTCTATAATCACATTATTCCTATGTATTGTAGGATTTACATCTATCATATGAGTTTTATGAAAATAAACCCCTCAAAAGTTAACTATTTTGAATACTTAATTGGTAGCCACATTTTTCGATCTTTGCTGAAATTCAAGTTTAAATTTTACCATTTACTGGATATGTTTCTATTTCAGACGGTTTGATTTACTTTCCCATCGATATTTTTTTCTTTGAGAAACTTGCCAAAACTGGGAAACTTAAACGTCAAAATCAATTGTAGTAAAAAACGAAAACAAATGGGGCGGAAAAATACTCCCACTCTGTGAGATGTGTGATCGGTCGATGCTATTTCTAATACCGATGTCCACATTATTTTTTCGAATATGTATGTATATTAATTTTCCTGGTTTTGGGTGAAGTTGAACTTACATATGTGAGGGAATTTATGATGCTTTCTTTTCTTAGCCAATTCAACTTTCAATATGTTTATAAATGGTGAAGTATTGAACCGTTGCGTTGACGGTAACTAATTGATTTCCTTAGAAAATTGATTTTTTCAGCTTAAAAAACAATTTCTACTTAAAAAATAAATCAATTAGAGTAGGCTCATTTTACCCATTGTTTAGAATACAACTCTCAATAAAGAGAAATATATATATGTACCTAAAAATGGAAAAGTAAAATCCGAATTTATTGGATTTATGTTTTTTCTCGTAAATTGAAAGCTTACCGCGCCTGTCAAAGTCAGCGAACTAATTCGCGAATGCCAAATCGAGTGAAAACAAACAGGACAAACGAACATAAACAAACATTTGTGTTTGTATTGGTTCTGTCCAGTGTTGTCCTGGGAATGTCTATGCCTGCCATGGTCAATTACCATTGTCAAATAACATTGGATTGCTCCCAAAACATTGCCATAAACTTTAATGGCAATTGTTATGTGGTGGTGGACCCTGTTATTGATGATCATGCTGTCCTCAGCTGAATGAAATATTTAATACCCGAAAACAAAAGGCAAAATGAAAGATATATGTATACATATATGTACATACAATATATATCGTATGGGCATACTATATATACAAATTGCATGTGGACAAGCCAGCTCAGCAGCACTTAAATGTCAACTGACATAAAGTTTAATGCACTGATTTTTCATGGCTCATCCTCTCAGGCCTCAGGCTGTAGTCGACTGGTCGTCCATGGCCCTGCAGGTCTTCCAAAGGTCTGGTTATAAATGTGAAAATGAAATTTAAAACAAATTGTTGGAAATTACTTCAATTGAATTTAATTATGTCCTGGTGGGAGTGCGGCTTCGCCCCTTACGACATGAGCATATAGAATTTTATGGATGATTACGTAAATTAAGTTTGGTTTATGCGTGCTAACGAAATATTGATGGGCATATTTTCAATACATATTTCACCCATCAATTGACTCAACAATTTATATGCCAAACAGATGATAAATTCACATTACTAGAGCGGATAAAATTAAGTTCTTGACACTGCACGTAGCATACATATTTATAACTGATGACAAGAGGGAATCAAATTTATATTGATAAAGTGTATATATTGAGGTTATTGGTAAAATATATGAAAAAAGTTTTTATAGCCATTTTTATGTATCATTTTTGGGTATTAACAGAGGAACTTATATATTAATATCAAAAATATTCCTTAAGGGCAATTCTCCAGTGTCGAACGTACTATTCGTAAGCTTAATGCTTAAAAAATCCTTTATCAAAACACCTTTTGAAAAAGAGAAAAACATAGTTCTTAAAGAGTTCTTCAATAGGACAAAACCAAATAAACTAAACCCAATTTTTTAACAAATATTAAAAACAATATTAAAAACAAAGGTTTAAAGTTTAAAGACAATACTTTATTGCCTATTAACTGATTACTTCATTTCAAAAAGGCAATGAACAGTTTTGTTAGTTGAAGGACTTAAACGAAACCAGAAGATTTGTTACAAGATTTACCTATTTGAAACTATGTCAGTCATTCCACCTATTCAAAAGTTTCCTTTTCAAAGTTTTCTTTTTGAAATGGTTTAAGAGAATTTTTTTAAATACGTAACATTCATTCAAATTCAATCAAACCTCTTTAAATTAGGAAGATGCATAAGAAATCTCGAAAAGATGCTTATGTTTCTCTTCCTCACCATCAAAGAATACAGTTGAAATACGCATTTCAATTTTGAATATAACATATTTCAATAAAAAAAATGAAACTTATTATTATCAAAAAAGAAGTGTATTACAGATGCTAAAAAGCTTATGGCTCTTTCATTTTATTTTAATTTGTTATTTTTTGTAATCTATGCAGTTAGTACAATTTATCATATATTGCTCATACGACCCATGACACGTCTGGCATTATGATTATTTCTGTCTTTGAACTTAATAAATTGTTGTTGTTCTTTGCATATTGCCCTTTCCATGTGACTATCAATAATAATCTCAAATTTCTTCTATCTATGTTGACCATTTGTTAGCTTTTGTCAATGCAAACAACAGAAAGAGGAAAAGACTAAAATATATAGAAAAGAAAGCCATTCATTTTCATATATTTTTTGCCTAGCTAATGATCTGTCAAGGCTACTTCAAACAAAAGAATTTATAGATGGCATTCAAATAACTATATATGTATCTATGTGTAAAGAAAAAGCATAACCCCCACGCAAATTTCTAGGAAATTTGAGTCCACTATGGTGACCCACTTTTTGCACGCATTCCGAGTTGTGGTTTATGATTTTTCCTATTTTTTTCCTTCCTTTTTTGTTTTGTAGCCAAAAGGAAGGAAAAAAATAGGTATAGGAAGCCAAAGAGAAAAAAAGGGTCAGCAGAAATGTATGCAAATGGCTTTTGGCTGGACTTTGCTTACACTTTTGCTTTTTTCTCGTTTTTGCCTTTCCCAGGATTTGTGTGGCCACGTAAAAGGGCCATATACATGCATATATATACACATGCACACACACACCGCACCCAAAGTAATTTGGCAACTAATTTTGGTATTTATTTGCAGATATGAAACGTACAAGGCCACGCTCAAGAAAATACCCGCAACGCGTCTCTCACGACTGACCGAAGCGTTGGCCAATTATGATCCGGTACTCAATGAATATTTCTTTGATCGTCATCCTGGTGTCTTTACGCAAATACTTAACTACTACAGGTGAGTGTAGTTAATTAACTAAAATCAACAACAGTCGTTTGCATTTTCATACTAAATGGAAATATGCCATTTACGGCTAGTCAGTAAAGTTGAAATTGGCAAAATCTAAGAAAAAATCTTGACTCTGATTACGAATTGAGTACAATTGGGTAAATAAAGGATGCCCGTGGATGGAATGGATAATAATCTTTTAGTAAAAATGGAAAGCAAATTTTTAATGGATTAATCAGAATCTTTTTCTTAAGGATTGAAATTATTACTCATTATGTTTTTACAATATATATAACTGCCCCTGTTTAGTTTAAGTAGTGTCTATATTCTCGTATCTTAGTAAATTATTGAAAGTTCTTGTAACCCTGTGAGTTCCGTTCGTTGCACTTCACGTTCATAATAAAACAGTATTCACTATATTATTTAGTTCATAATCATTCAATTTAATATTAATATTATAATAAATATTAAATTTACAAACAAATTTTTATTTCTAATCTTTTTTCTTTACAATCTGTGGATACTTTTTTAAGCACTCTGTGATTGTCTCAGAATGATATCCCTTTATAAATATAGCTATAGCAGTTTTTGGACAACCTTCAAAGGATTCATGAAATCCACTCAAAAAAAGATGTTTTTTATCAAAGTCTCTTAAAAAGTTTTTAAAAAGTGTGATACACTCTTCGGTCTTGTCTTCACACTCTATGGATGCACCAAATGATTCAGATGTAATTCTCTTTAATGTTTCACGGAAATTATTAAGAAAGACTCCAGCCGATTTAGTGAATTCAGAGCTCTTGCAGCGATTTAAGTTCTGAAAACTCTTTCGCGACTCTTCAAATACTAGTTTAGTATATGGGAGAAAACACTCTTGAGCAGCTTTTTTGTAGATGTCTGCATTTTCATCCTTTTGGGCTGTGGCAATAAAAATGCAGCAGAAGAAAAAGATTAACACTTTGTTTGCCATTTCGATAGTTACTGAAGACTGAGATAGTAAGACAATCAGCTTTTGTTTTCGCCTAGAAGAGTTAATAAGTGCTCTGTAAATTGGATATGGAATTCAGATTTACAACGCTTTGGACAAATTGGACGCACTTCGCGCATTAGGTAAAAACAATTTCCGGATTTCGAAATTAGATTTTTATAAGCAACTTTCCATTGCGGTAATTTGTTTTTGTTTTAAACCAAATAAGTCGAGCACTCTTTCAAGGGCATTCAAATTATTCTTTTCAATAATTTTTCCTGGAGAATCTTCTAAATATATCATTTGAATTGAACAAACCAAATGGTTAAAGGAATACAATCATGAAATGAATCGAACCAACAAGCCCAAACAAACATTCTTTCCCAAAATGGCAAAGTAAAAATTATATTTTAGTCAAAAATTATTGCATTAAGGGAATCCAATCGATTGGAGATCGAAATTAAAGAAATAATATTTTTCAATTTTTGATAGTTTTAAAAATGGAGAAAAAAATACCACAAAAATTATTCATCAGTATGACTGTAGTTAAAATAGTGATGTTGAAATTATGGAAATATGCTATTTACATTTGTGGAAATAGTTTAATATGCAAATTACATTTTATCGATTTATAGCTTTATGATTATCCATCTCTAGCTTTGTTCCAACTCTAACTACTACGATTTTTTCCTCACTTCCTTTTTCCGCTTGCTCTGAATAAAACGTTTGACTTGTACATATTAATTCGTCTTGTGTTCTTATTTACAATTTCACTGTGCAGACATTTTTCTACCTAACAGGAGAGAACTTGAAAATCCAAGTATTTGAATAAAAAGATTTTTCAAATAAGTTAGATAATTTCAGTTCGAAGAATGTGTGAAAATTTCATTGGTTTCAGTTGTTATTAAGAATTATTGAATACTGAATACTAATACACCCGTTTTTTTAAATTAAAGTTATCATTTGATTGCTCCATGTTAATTAAGTGTTCGGCTTTTATTTACTTTTTTCCTATTCCCGTTTAATTCGAAGAAAAAATTGAAAGACAGCTAAAAAGAGAGTAAAAAACGCAGGAAAATGTAGAAATTTAATTTTTAAAATTTGAAAAGCTTACAATTACTGTTAGGATTATATTGATCTAAGCTTTAAAGATTTGTATTTAGGTTTCCTTGAAAGTTCTTTATAAGATATTATACATTATTCTTAAATACAAGCGTGTATATGGGATATTTAAAAAAAACGAAGTTACTTCTTTGCTCTCTGGTTTTTGTTTTTGTTGTTGTTTGCAAACTACAATATAAATTGAGTAAAGCTTCTGATATCGATATAATTGGATTATGCAAAAACCCTTATTGGCCGCTTCCCCTTCCCCATCCTTCCATTCTGGCTTCCTTGGTTTTTGCCTTTGACATCGTTTTGTTGTTACTGTTGGTTGGTTGGTTGGTTTTGCTTGCTCTGGCTAATTGAGTTGGAAAACTGTTTGTCAGAGCCTTTGGCTATATGAGATTGTCTAGTTTTTTTTTCAACCCCTATTCCTGATGTAATCAATGGAGATGAGACTGAAAATGGAGATGCTGACATTGTTTTCTTCATTTGCAGCTGGCTGCACTTTCTTAAAATGCGATGGATTCATTTCCCTCGGTGATTGGGGGTGGGGTAAAAACAAAGTTTCATTAATTTTCAACAACTTAAGTCATCATGACAGACAAGCGGACGGAACAGAGAGACGGACGAACGGTAGAAACACCGCCCGGAGAACACCTCCAAGATAAATGAGCCCGCTAATGAGCGCGTCTCGTTACTCGCTGCCTTAAGACCCAAAAAACGTAATAAACTTTACCCAAGCTCAAAAGTTTAGATTAATGGCAGTAACAGAGTTTTGTGCTTTTTGTAATTAAAATATTAGTTTATTTATTGTTTGAGAGTAAAGTGTAATGCATTTTGATGAAGCCATCATAATAAATTCGACTAATAAAATTATTTCTTTAATACTTTTACTTCGCTTTTAGTTTTTTTTCAAGTCATTAAATTTAAAAAAAAATTAACATTTATAGCATGTTAACACATAAAAATTTAGCATTTTGAACTTAAAGAGTTCTAATAATGGTATAAAAATGAATTAATGATATACTTAAAGCGTTTGTTGTTCTTAAGGATTCTTTAGGGAACCTCAAAATTAAATTACCTAAATTGTAGGAGACTTAATACTTTTGTTTTTAGGTTTCTTAGTGTTAATAAACTTTGGGTTGAGATATGGTTTCTTAATTCTATTCAGCGATCAATTAATCGTAGACTCAGATTACCCGAAAATGTAGGACCTAGTTGAGGCTTAGGTCATGTCTATAGAAGTAGGAGAACTTAAGGCTTTTATCGTGTGTTTATAGATCTTTCTTCTAAAGTCAGTCACGGTGTAAAAAGTGCATCATTTGTTGTATAATTAATTGCTAGTTTTAGTCGTAAAGAATTTTTGATTGCAATTTAATTGTTGGCAGTGTTCATGGAACAACAAATTGCTTAAGTAAAGCTTAAGCCTTATAGATTTAAGTATTCCTGACAGAGGCTAACTCTTTCGATTGTTGGCATAAATAAACCGTTTCCAATTGTTTTTCCCGAGTCAATCCTTTGATATTGCTTTCAAGAGAATTGCTCGAAATTTATGCACAGTTAATAGTTTTAAGCGGATAATGATTGGCCTCAGTCATCGGTTATAAAAGTCATCTTGAATATTCATTAATATTGGTCATATATACGTATGTATGTATGTGGTGGTAATATTTGTTATGCACAACCGAAACAATTCCCACCCACAGAACTGAACCATGAAGTAATTGGCATTCATGAAATATTTCCTGTTGCGGCGTTGAAATCAGAAAACTTGCTGAGAGTTTTCCGCAAATTGGAACTCTGTTCGGGCTTATGGCATGAGAGACAGACAGAGATGGAATGACAATGCATATGGATTTTGCCAATCGAAAACAATCAACGATTTACGTGAAATGTCATGGAAATGACTGCAGTGCGTATTTAAAGATTAAAGCGAGCCATCTGTGGGAGGGTATACGATTGAGCGATTACCTAGAATAGTAAACTTAATAGGGCGAAGTTTCTTCCAGAATTGTCTTCTTTTTACAAAGCAAAGTAATTTCTTTATTCTGTATCCAAATGGGAATCAGACATTGAAAGTCTTAACTATTGCAGTCTCCCAGTTTGTTAGAATGCTGAACGGATATAAGAATATGACCCAATGGATGTGGTTCTAAAAGTTAGACGAGAATATGAATATTTTTTGGGTAGAGACATGAAATCTGCTTTGTACATATATTTTGGGAACTTTTAAAATTCAATTTGGAACTGTTATCAAACACAGAAATGGAGGTTTTTTAATATATAATATATATATATATATAATATTCTTAGTTCATATCAGGTCATTTACTTTAAGATGCCGTTTATGTTTGAGCAAGGTCACTTTAAGAGATAACATTTATGTATTTTGAATTTATTTTTAGATAAAATTAGTAAAGTATTGAAACTTTTTGAAGAGTTATCTTAAGAAAAACTTTGTAAAGATGTCTTATCTTATCTTATCTTATATCTTAAGAAAAACTTTGCAAAGATGTTGCCATATAATATACAATTTTTTAGTGTCATTTTCGAGATCAATTATGGTTTAGAATTGCAATTTGAAATAGAAGCGAAATTATCTTACTCAAGTCAATCGCAAGTCATTATAAATTTCGCTGATTGAACTTATTATTCCCACATGTAATCAAATTAATATTTGTATTCTGGGCTTAATACGAGTTCATATCATTGTTTACTTTGGGACCAATGCCTTGGCATATTTCGAGATTCAGTTCTCGAGTAATTACAGTATTATGATCTGTAATAAATTGCCTATAATTTTCTACTAATTTCGGGAGAAGTTGAAGTCTCAGGTTATTAATAAACAACAGAAATAAAGTTAAAGTATGTATTTAAAAACAAAAATGAGGTCATAAAATCATATAGTCATATTAAACGGTTATCCAGGCTTTTGTATTTGCATTCAATAGTACCAATTAATCGATACTATGAGCAAGCAAAAAAGGCTCATGTCAGAATATTAAAAAGTAACCCATCATTGTCATTTTATCATGAAACCTTCGGCAATTTACGATACATCACTTTATTGAGAGATGGAGGGTGGTAGGAAAGGGTTACTTGTATTGAGGAATCAGGGAGCAGAGATCATCATTCTCCTGCCCACACTGAGCAAAAAAAAAAATGCATAAAATATGCAACAAAAAATGGGACATTCTGGCCAGGATATGCACACGTGGAGCAGATGCCGAAAGGCGTGTAGCACCGAAAAATAATAAAAATAAAATGGTAAAAAAAAACGTGCAAAATATAAAAGTGAGCATGCTTGCTCACTACCTGATATGGCATTACAAGTTGGCCAACAACTGTAGACAAGGCCATCTGCCGATGTCCCCCTAAACCTTTCCCTCACTCACTTCAGACATTTGTTGTAATTTGCACATGGCATAACGAAAAAACTGAAATGTATGAAAGGAGTAAAAATTTGTTGCACATGCAGCTGGCCAAAAGTTGTTGAACGAACAATGGGCCAAGGCATTATTATGAATGTGGTAAATGGTTAAATGGGAAATGGAAAATGGAGATGGGTGGCTGGAGAAGGATGTGGTGCACTGACCATGTCCAAGTCTTTACACACACATGCACACTTTTACCTGCTGGCATGCATATGCAAGTGATATGAGAATGAGAAGCATTTTCATTCCATTCTCCTTCCTCTCACTCTCTCCGTCTGTTTCCCTTTGGATAAGCCTTCACCAGTTTCGCAATTTGTAGCCACACACAGACACGTGCCCTTTTGGCCAAAACCATGCAGAGAGAAAGAGACACATAGAAAGACAGTCGGACAGACGTGTGTACGGTAAGTCCATGAATTGGTTTAGACAAGTTCATAAATGCAAAATGGTTGGCAAGAAGATCTAATGATTTAATTGCTTTGACTGGGCGGGCCTTGGAATTTTAATTATTGAGCCACGAAGAAGCAAAAATTTGTCAATTAAATGTTACCAGGCTAATGAGGTTGATCCACTAATTGATATTTCACGGTCCTCATTTCAGAACCGGCAAACTGCATTATCCCACAGACGTTTGTGGACCTCTGTTTGAAGAAGAGTTAGAATTCTGGGGATTGGACTCGAATCAGGTGGAACCCTGTTGTTGGTCAACTTATAGCATACATCGCGATACGCAAGTAAGTTGGAGAGTAAAAAGGGATTGAAATGAAATGATTTCTAATGGTTGTCCATTTTTTTCTGTAGAATACCTTAGCTATTTTAGATAAACTAGATATTGAGAATGAGAAACCCACAGAGGAGCAAATAGCACGACTATTTGGCTTCGAAGAGGCTTTAAGCAACGGTGAGCTTAACTGCTGGCAACGTCTGAAACCCAAAATCTGGGCCATGTTCGATGAGCCATCAAGCTCGACGGGAGCCAAGGTGATGTTTAATTTTAGATAGTCCTCTTTTCAGATGATTTCATGTGATCTTTATTTCATTTAGATTGTGGCTGGCATGTCGGTTTTCTTTATATTTGTTTCTGTGATATCATTCTGCCTGAAAACCCATCCCGGTTTTCGTGTAGACCTACCCACCAGTCACCATTCCGGAGGAGCCGGACCAACCAGTGCTGGTGGTGGCTCACCCCATGGCCATGATCCGCTGGGCGGTGATCCCGGACTGCCGCCTCATCATACGCATCAATATCATCAGCATAGTATAACGCCTCCCAGTGGAAGTATTGGTCCAACATTTCGTGTCACGAACTACACGAGCTACAGCAGTGGCAATTTCACATCAGCCCAGTCCACGCCCATTGTAACCATCAAGGGTAATCAACGTCAGCGACTGAAACGGGATATGAACGGCAGTTCATTTAACGAGTACATCGAGCAAAAGCTACTCGGCCACAATGGCAGGAGGCAACACGGCTGGGTCGAAACCTATGGCCAGCCGCATGAGGCCTTCTTCTATGTGGAGCTGGTGTGCAATGTGTGGTTCTTCATCGAGGTTATCATACGGCTAATTGTGAGTAGCATTTTGATAAACGATTGAACGCCCATAGAGCTCTCGGAATTCTCTTCCATTTGCAGGTGTCACCCAATTTGTGGCAATTCATCAAATCACCGGTGAATATCATTGATTTTACCGCCACGCTGAGCTTCTATACGGATGTTATGCAGCGTATGGGTGAATATACCGGCCTTCTGGAGGCCTTCTCCATTGTCCGCATCATGCGATTATTCAAATTGACGCGACATTCGCCTGGACTGCGCATTCTCATACACACTTTCAAGGCATCGGCCAAGGAGTTGACATTGCTGGTGTTCTTCCTGGTGTTGGGCATTGTATTTTTCGCCAGTTTAGCATACTATGCTGAGAAATTGCAGGTAATTTTATGAACAAATTATCACTACGTTATCTGTTGAAAGGCGAAGTGTTGATAATAAACTTTGGGAACTTACCGATAACCAACTTAAATGAAAGATTAGAGGAGAACTTCTTGTTTATTTTCATACATTTTAATATTGGAAAAGGTTTAGATAAGGGATACAATTTTGTTTAGCATTAATTAAACCATTAATTAAAACTGAAAAATAACTTTTACCTTAATTAACCAATTTTAGATTTAACACACTCAAAAAAATTAATTTTAAATTAATTTTTAAATTAATTTTAATTTTAAATGATGAATAGCGATACTAATAGATTATCGATTAATGCCTTAAAACTTTGTCCATGTCCTACATGGTTTAAGCTTTTACTACGAGACCTTCTGTTTCCTTAATGTTTATATAATATATTATTTTGCTTTGATTCCTAGGACAATCCTGATAACCAATTCAAGAGCATTCCATTGGGCTTATGGTGGGCCATTGTTACTATGACCACTGTGGGCTATGGCGATGTGGCGCCCAAGACGTATCCGGGCATGTTTGTCGGAGCTCTATGTGCATTGGCCGGTGTATTGACCATAGCTTTACCCGTACCTGTTATTGTTAGCAACTTCTCCATGTTCTATTCGCACACACAGGTGAGTGTGGCAAAGAAAAATGCTTTCAGTTGTGTGTTTACCTTCTGTTTGTATAGGCCCGCTCCAAGTTGCCTAAGAAGCGACGACGTGTACTGCCCGTGGAGCAGCCACGTCGTAAACGTGAGCCGCCGGCACCTCATCGAGGACGAACGAATGCTATTAAACAGACGCCAGCAGCGATGCCAGGTGTGCTTGGTGGTGGCCATCATCATGCTGGAGGAGGCGGAGCTGGAGCTGGTGTTGGTGTGGGTGGTGGAGTCGGAGGGGTTGGTGGCGGTGGCGGAGGTCAGCTTACAACAGCTACACCCATGTTCAAGGATGCATTTGGTGGGGCGAAAATTGGTGAGTTTTACAACTTGTGCCGACAATTTCCTTTCTAATTATAATTTGTGGAAAATTGTGTGACATTTCCTGTTTTCCGTTGGCTTTTTGTTCTCTCTATTTTTTTTTTTTGTGTTGCCTGCAGATGTTTAAAGAGCAGCCTCAGCCTCCAAATACTCGCACACACACACACTCACATTAAACACACACACACATACGAACATATACTAAAACAGGTCAGACACACACATTTTCCACATGCCACATGCTGAGTTGCTTTTCGCTTTTCTCCTCCCCATCTTTTTTACTTCCTCTCCCTGAGGCAAAAACTAATTTCATTCAATTTCTTGTTTAATTATTTTATTATTTATGCACCCTTCACTAAGCGAAGGCAGCTGCGTCCAAACCCTTTCCCTGGAGCATTCTGACCCTCTTATCCTCAGACACAGTCTTCTCACCCCCAACAGACTCCTCATTCATTCATCTATCCCTAGGGGTCCTGTACGAAAATTTCCATTTTACTGAGCATTTAAAGATAATTTCATATGTGTGAAAGGAGACTAAATGTAAGCAGAGTTGCAAAATTTTGGAAAATAATTAAAGAGAAAATTAAACCCTCAAAGTAAAGAATCTAATCATAGTTTAGCATTTATTTTGATCAAAAACTTCATGGATGACATTTGCTGTTGAACAAAGATTTTCCATTTGAATTGACTGTTTAGCTACATTTGCATATTTAGAACAGCAGCAATAAATGCTGCCATGAACAGTTATTTACGGTTAAGAAATTGCATAAACATAAATTAAATTTAGCATCAAATGTTGCTTTTAATTGAAGAAGTCTTCTGGAAAATTACCCTGTTGTCTTGTGAAAGATGATGCTTTGTGTGAGAGTTGAAATGGTTAATTGAATCTATGGATAAATAGAGAGAGAGATTTTCGGAAAATGCCTTTGGCATTTTCTATTATTTACCATACATCTGTCGTCCCTTTCTGACCCTACTGGAAGTTCAGGGCTGGGCATATTCACAAATGTGAAATTTTGTTGAAAACACAACTATTTTCCATAATGTAGAAGCTCACCAAATAATGTACACCATTTCGCAAACACTTCGTTTTCTAGAAAATGTCTTGTCAGACAAAAATAACGTATACGCACGATATGCCAAAAAAGTATCGCAAAATGTCACAATCGCATATTTATAAGTATGTATGTAAAAACATGCTCAATTTTTAAATGAATAAATTTAATTTCTTGTGCTCAATTTTTTCCGCTTTCGAAATAAAATACAATGACGATGGATAGAAAAAAGGAATGCATTTGAGCGAAAAGAGTCAAAAATGTAGATTTTGTGTTTGAGCGTTAAACCGATTTGCAAAAATCTTTCCTTGGTATTGATTTATAGTTTCTATAGCTAGAAACTTTAAAAAAATGTTGTGTTTTTTGGTCTATTCTAATACACAGTTGGGTGGACATTTTT
The DNA here is from genome assembly GCF_018902025.1 of Drosophila willistoni. Taxonomy (NCBI): domain Eukaryota; kingdom Metazoa; phylum Arthropoda; class Insecta; order Diptera; family Drosophilidae; genus Drosophila; species Drosophila willistoni. The sequence continues at coordinate 8,900,682 of NW_025814050.1, forward strand.
TGTTAATAGTTGTTAGAAAATCTTTTCCCTTAATTCATTTTAAATATGAAATAAAAATACAAGAAAGTGGGACTGATATTAGGACATTATTTTACATGAGTAGTTTAAAAACAGAGTTTAAATGAAAACGATAATTAGGTAGTTAATGTTTAGTGTCTCAACACATGATTCAAAACTACAAATCAGAGTTTAAATGAAATTGATAGACAGATGTTACATCTCTAATGTCTAAAGTTAGGCCACTCTATTAGAAGAATTATTTAAACTCATAATTACAATTTTGTGTTTAGTATAATCTTTTTATAATAACTTCAATTGAAGAATATTTTTTTGTATTTTATTACAATTGAATTTTTTGAATTTGATGCTATATATTTTATTTACTTTCTTTTCACTATTTGTGCAAATTTTGGAAATTCTTTCAATTAAACAAATGAAATTTTTTTTAAGTCTTCAAAAAGTCTTTAAAAATTCTTATTTTAAATTAAATATCATTGCAAATTGTAAATCTTTGATGGTAAATTGAATTGGATAATTAATCAAAAACAATTATCGCAATGAAAATAAGAAGATTAATGCAAAATATTGTTTCATAATTTGGTTTGTGCAATTTTCAGTTTGCCATCTTTTCATTTGAGAGAAAAATAAATACAAAATTCATATGCATTTCCTTGTTGATTTGTTATCCTTCACTTTTTTTGGTCTTCTTTACAATTTGTGTGTTTTGCTATTTGTATTTGTATTTGTATGTATGTATATAATTGTGTGTGTATTGGAATTTGGTCTATATGTGTATATGGATGAATGTATTGTGTATGTATATAAGGCACTGTCAACGGTGTCAATGCGATTGGCCATCATCATCTGCATAGGCCGAATCAACAAGTGCCTCACCTGTCCCTTCAGCAGCAACAGCAGCAGCAACAACAGCAACAACAACAGCAGCAGCAACAACAACAACATCAATACCAACAACAAATGCAACCCTGTCACAGTCATGCCGCCCATTCGATGAATTATGGGCATGGCCAGCCAGTGATGACATCCACATCACCGGCCACATTGACTCTGAGCTCTGTTCCTGGTTCTGGTTCTGGTTCTGGTGCTGGTCCAGGTTCAGGTCCATGTCCCTCATTCATCAGTTGTAAGTGCTAGAGTCCTCTTGTTTTCATTCCCTTCCACTGTCTCGCTCTCACTTTCTCTCTCTGTGTCTGTTTCTCTCTCTTTCTCTCTGTCTGTTCTAAGCATGGTGTTTTGCAACTTTTATAGCATTCGCACAATTAGTCTTATTCCTCCGAGTTTATATATTTGGGCCGACTTGTTAAAATTTATCGCATACCATAAATTTTTACTCTCGACTGCTATAACTTTGTCACTTTCAAGTCAATAAAATGTTTAAAAAAAAAAAAAGGAGATGCAACTTTTTATGTTTATTTGCATATAAAAAGCTTTTTCGTCCTCCTCAATTTAAGAATTTTTTTTTGTATATTGTTGGTAATCTTTTATATTTTTGCCAACTCCTTTTTATTTGCCATTTAACTTTAATTACAATTTTATTATGCTAGCCAAAAATGTCTCTTTCTCTTCTGCATTACTTTTTTTTTTGTCATATTTCATATATTCCCATTTATCGTCAAACAAAATTGAAAAACTTTTTCCATTTGCTCGCCAGTCCAAAAGCAAAAAAGGCAGCTCCGACAGGCTCGGAAAAGAAAGAGTGCCGCACAAAAATTTATGAAAAACCTGTCAAAAAATTTGGCTTTCGTATATAGACTATAAAACGAATTTGAGATACTCTAATACTATATTATCCAATCGTAATTAATTTTATTTTCTAAAAATAATTTGATTTTTCTCCCTTCTAATGATATTATATCTAATGCATGACTTCACTCTATTTCATTTTTTTACATCAGCACACTCCAATATATTTAAGATTATTTTTATTACCTTTCAATTACCCTTTAATTTAGTAGGTCCATATTAGTAAAAAAGCTTTATATATTAAATTTTAAAGGTTTTAAATATAAATAAGATGGAATTTTAATGCCATAATTCCACCTTGATTAGTTTTATTTATAAAAGCTTTTTAAACAAACAAAAGAAAAACTGGGTTTAAAAACGTCTTCATACCATTATTTGTAGGCTTAAGGCTAACACGATGAAAAATTAAATTTAATTTTTTAAATCTTTAACTATAAAAATAAGAACAGTCTTTTCTTTAAAATTAATTCTTACATACTATATAAAATTGCTTAGATATTTGTAACTCTAAAAATACGTTTATGGCCTTTTAAACTATATGTGGTATTCAAGCTTTTTATTGCCAAATTGAGATCAAATTTGACTTTAACTCGGACCGGACTACTATAAAATATCGAAAAGCCCCAAGAAAAAACTTAATAGTGTAGGCATTTTGAGAAATTTGTCATATTATAGCAAAGTCCTTTAAAATCTTACCGACCGAAAATCCTACTTTATTGGGCAAAGTCGTAGTAAACATATAAAAACGTTGTTTCAAACTAGACATAATGAGAAAGTTTTCATTATATAATAAAGTCTTATAAAATACTTGAAAGAATTAACGATATCCTAAACTACAAGGGTATGTTAACTTCGGCGCAGTCAAAGATACATTCTTTCGCTTTTTTTTTTTTGTGTCTGATGTGCATTTTAATTGAAGCAACCCAAAGTGGTTAAAGGCTGCACAAACATAAAAGCAAGAAGTATATATCTTAAAGGGTCTTATTTACTTCTACGTCCATAATCAGAATAACATAGGTGTTTTAAATTAAAATCTGAATTTTAATTATGTACTTTGAATTTTTGAAAATAATACATCTTAATTAACAAAATAAAAAGGAGTTTATAGTTAACTGGTCTGGATCAGCAGGCATATATTTAGAAGTTTTAGACTAATTAAGTAACAATTCTCTAAAAATTTATTACATTTTAAAACGAACGAAAGAAGATCAGCCTTATTAAATATTTTTCTAAATGTGAAGTAATAAATAAATTTATTAAGTCCAATTGTGTCCTTTAAATTGTGACTCTATTTCTGATTAATAATACAGGCAATCCAAAGTAATATTTATATTAGAAAGTTGGCTGAGGTTATGAACAATTAATTTTTTACCGCTAAAATCCCTCTTCATTCCTGTTTACTAAGGCAATGCATAATATTATTTAACAAATTGCATGATTCCTGCCCCTCAAACATTTACGATATGTGTCATCACATTTAAACATCAGTGATTTTCTGGTAAAATTGTTAAATTTTTCTATATTTCAGTTCATTAAATTTAGAGTATTTTTCGCAGTTTTTATTTAAAATTTAAATATGACTCGCATAATTTAAATATATACATACATATGTACATAATGTAATTATCATCAAAACTTATTTTTATACTTAATTTTTTTTCTGGAAACTGCTGAAAACTTTTCCTCAGCAGTTTCATTCGTTTGCTCTGGTTTCATGATACAAGTAAAAAAGTATGTTTAATCAAGGCGTCGACTTTGAGATACCGTGTGACAAAACAAAACCAGAAACACAGGCCACGTTTTCAAGTGATCGAAATAATGTACTTTTCTTCTCCACATATAAATGCTTAAGAATCGAATATACCCCTTTAGACCCATGGCTAATGGGTATGTTGGAACTGTGTTTTGCATACTTTGGCACGTCTGAGCGCTCTGCAAGAAGGCAAATGACATTTTTGTGTTTTTTGCCGGAAATGCGCTCAAAAAGGGAAAGAATGAAATGCAAAGGAGGCAAAAGCAGGCAACTTCTGCCTCGAGGTGTGTGGCTTAAGTCAAGCTCTGTAGTGTCGCAAATTACTGTGGCCAAAGAGCATTTTACGGTTAAAAACGAAGCCAAAGCCAGAAAATATATAAAAATAGTAACGAAACTAAATCATTAGCAGGCCAGTTGCGTTTCTTGGTGGGTGTCAAGAGATTTTCCCGTAGTGGCCATTAAAAACACAACACAGACTCAAAAGGCGTGAACAATTTATGTTGCGGCTCACCAGAGTGTGAGTGAGAGGGAGAGGGGCCAAAAAGGGCAAGCCAAGAATTTCAATTAAATGCACACACCTAAAGGCATTTTTACTTCAGCTTCAGCTTCGTCTATGTATTTACTTTTTACATACTCCCAGGAAACTTTCCCAGCCCCCATCAGAGCAGCCACTGAAAGAATGAGTGAGAAATAAGTGGTAGGGCAAAGAGGGCAACAAGGAAGCAGCGTAAATTAATTTTAATATTTAAAATTCTGGCGTTTGCTTAAATTAAAACTGTAAAAGTAAAATGTATCCACACCTCTCCTTTGGCTGCCATCAGATAGTTTCCACTTGCCACGCCAACAAGGAAATGCCATTAAAGCCAGAAAAGAGTTGACTTTGTCGGCTTAATTGCCGAAAATTGGGATTTTTAACGAGGAACATGAAGCAACATTTAACAGAGAGAAATGCTTCCATCAGCTCGTGTTTAACAGGATCAATGTAAACATAGGCAAAAAATATTAAAATGCTTCTACTCTTTATCTTATTTTCATTATTATTTTAAGTCATTAACTGTAAATCACATTGTATAAATTGTTTTATGCTTATAATTTGCTTTATTATAAATTGTAAGCTGAAAAACAAATAAAAGTACTTTTTTTTTATTCAAGAAACAATTAAGGATTTTTGATCAAAAAATGCATAAATTTTGCAAAATTTTTGGGGCGATTCTTTCTTTAATTCTGATTAAGTTGATAATTCTAGATAGAGATAGTGAAACAAAAAGTTTTGTCAACATAGAAAGACCCACCTGCAAAACTTTTAAAATGGACACTCTTAAGCCCTTAAAAAAAGTTGTAGGTCTAGTAAAAATAACAATAAGAGAAATTGTATACCACAAATCATTAATTTTATCGCAGAAACTATTTTGAAGCCACTGGAAAATCTTCATTTTGTTGCTTTTCTTTTATTCTTTCTATTGCAGTAATTTTTTTGTAAATGCGAAAGAAATTGAATTGAATTCTGCGTAGACTAAGACATTTTTGTTTGAAATCGGATAACGATAAGATATTCTTCACCGTCTCTCAAGAATAGTTGCTTTTTTAGCTAGATAGCCCAAATCTGTCATTTCTCTGAAAGCAAAATTTACCTTTTATTGTTTATTTATTGACAATAGTTGACAATTTTGATTGTGGCACATCAGGTTAATGAATACATTGATAATTTCAAATACAGATCTTTACATATGTATATCTTTAATTAATGTTTATATGCAGCCTATAAATTATGTAGTTAATTAAAAAGAGCCTTTTAAATTCCAAAAGTTAATATTATAAACCTCTGTGCCATTTTGAGGTTGTTAAAGTATTTGTTGGAAGTTTAGCAAACATTTCTTGGTGTTATTTTTTTTCAGTTGCATGCTCTTGTTGATAAGTTAGTGTAAAGTTTTTCTTCGCATTCGTCAAGTGCTTATGATAGAAATGATAAAAATGTATAAATATTAAAAATGATTTCGCAACTTTTCACTTCTCTTCTCCGTTTCCTTTTTGGGATTTTTTTTTTTTTTTTTTGTATTTTTTAGGTTCCTGTGCCCACAAACTTTTTTATCATAATGTTTGCTGCGTGCCGGTTGCCTTTTTTTTATATTTTTTATTTAAACTTTTTTTCCTTTCTATGGTCTTTGTGTTCTTTTGGTTTGTAGGGAAAACTTTTGCTTTTACTTTGCTGCTGTTACATTGTTGACTTAACGGAACGCATTTTCCTGTTTTCCAGCGGACTACTTGAGTGTGCCGCCAGTGCAGAGTCTACAACCAAGAGCGGCAACGACTGGACATGACTTTATGCTGCCGCTTCAACCAAAACTTCTGGCCCCGTTGGGTGAGTTGATAATTTTTTCAATTCTTTATTTTTTTCGGAAAAGTTCGTTGTACTTTTTTTTGTTTCATTTTATAGATAATTGCGTTGAATCGGAATGTGTAGAAATGGGTGGAGGATAGGCAAAGGAAATGGCAAAAAGGTGGAGTTCAACGTAGTTGAACCCACTTGTAGGCACATCCTTCTTACACTCGAACACAATCACGTTCACATAGTTTGAAAGCCATTGTGTTGTGGAAACTTTTTGCACTCGACCGTAGATAAATATGCTCGTGAACAATATTAGCCCAGCGGGAATTGTAGGGACTCAGCCCACTTGACTGAAGCATTCACAGATGCCTGCACATTGTGTGTGTGTGTGTGTGTGTGGGGCGATAAACCAATCGCTGACATGTATGCACTTCCGTTTCCGTGTCCGTGTCCGTGTTCGCATCCTTGACTATTCACTTGACTACTCAACAAATTGAAGTGTTTATTGTCTGCCGCACATATATGTACATAAATATGTAGCTTAAGAATTTATTCTTTTTCATGACTTTATTCTAGATATTTTTGTGTTAAAACTGTTTTGGTTTAAACCTATTTGATTTCTTGTTTTTTACTCCAATATCTTCATCTATTTAGAACGCAAAGATCAACATCCATTGCAATTGACTGCTCACAATCTGGCCTCGGATACACATCAATTGTATGCCGGTCACGCTCATCCTCATAAAACTGGAACGGTTTTGAGTGTGCCACCCACACTGAGTATGACCCACAGCCAGATGCCGCCAGGCATGGCCAGCATGGGTCAAAGGACACCAAATTTAAGTTATCGAGCGAGCCATGCCCAGGCTCCTATACAACAGCCCATTCCTCATGCCCATCAGGCCACAGCCTCCACCAATTGCAATATCCAGATCTCAGTGGCTGGTGCCTCTGTGGCCTGTACGGACGAATTGAGGACACCAAAAGTGACATTGTTGGATGATCTCAGTGATGAGATTAACTCATCGACAGATGAATGCGGCGATTGTTATATGGTGGACGAAAGCGATACCTATGAACCGGGCCGAATGTTGGGCAAAAGTAATGGAAGACATGTCGGAGAGAGGGAAATGCAGGAGAATGTTGATCATAATAATCACGATGATAATGATGATGATGAAGATGACGATGGGGGTGAGGGTGAGGAAAGTGCAGCTGCTAATGATAGTGGCGACAGTATGGGCATGGGTGGCATTTACATAGGGCCCACTCACTGATTGCCGGCAATTAAATGGGATTTTCCATGCTGAACAGTGCAGCTCAAACTGTGTAAGTGTAACTAAAATTATGTGTAAGCATGTAAGTGAAATGGTTTGAATACTCTTAACAATTGTTGTGAACACCTTTCTCTCAATATTTAAGTCAGAAAACATGAAGCGGTTTCAGAGATATCTTCTTGAACTAAAATCATAGCAGTAGTGACTCTTCAACTTTAACAGTGCTGCTAAAAACTTACATTACTCAAACTGTTTGTCAAATGTTTTCACTCAGAATCTAAAGGGTTTTCGGGAACTTAAATCAATAAAAATAGAACTGCATTCGAATGTAAGTCTACAAACATTATTTCATTTACCAAAATTGCATAATTGGAATCAAACCTATACTAAGTATTAGTCTGAACTGTATTTCCAGTTGTGATTATTTAACTCATAATACTTCTTTCCTACTTCTTAAACTATTTTTAAACTAAAAGAAAGAACACCACAACTTAAACTGCCAAGACAAGAAATGTAAAAAACCCCAATACCTTTTTGATGTATAATTTTCTTATTCTAAAATATTTTGTGTTATTCATCAAATGATGCAAAATTTAGGTCCTTAACTAAAAGTAAATTTACCGCTTCACTCAAGAGTAGTATCAGTACTTCTGCAACTGCCAGGACTTTTGTGGGATTCGTGAATCAATCTTTGTCCAAGAAACAATTCTTAGCTTGAAGCAAGGAGAAAAAACATCCGTTACATTTGTGTCTCAGTGTCCCTATAAATGTCATGTTGACAACTGTCATTGACAGAGATATATGTATGTATGCTGGCCATGTCCGGATCTAGCTCTGATTATTTTGAGATGACTACAACATACATAACACACACACACACACATGCACACCAACGACTTGGCTAGGGACAAAGCTAACATATCGTCCATATAAATGTGGCCACTTGTGTGCAGCCAAGCGACGATAGTTTCTCCAACTTCAACCTCTCTCTTGTCACCCTTCACCCTCTCATGGTCCTTGCCCTATGCCAATCTGTGCTGATTTGACTTTGGCCTCTGGCTGAGGTGTTTCTATGCATATTGTGAAAATCTTAGAAGCGAAGACTATAAATTTCCACACTTCACTTTCACGCGCCATTTTCCTCACCCATTTTCACTGTCTTTCTACAGTCTCTGTCTGTCCCATTTAAACATAAAGTGTCAGTGGGAATGTTTATCTGACACATTTGAATGCCACCATTTCAATGAACTTACAAGTAAAAGAAGGGAAAACTATGTCAACGGCAGCCAAAATGGCGACAACCTACTCATCCTACATGTTGCCACAGCTGATGATATGGGTTGACCTTGTAAATAGTCATGTAGAATGGCAGAGATAAGCCCACAGTTTCGTTGTTCCTCGTAAATTTAAACTTTAAAATTCAATTTTCCCCTTCTCTCTCTCTCACTCTCTCCTTCTCTCTGTCTTTGTACATATTTGACTTGAAAACTTAAGAGAAAATTATTAAAATCAATACGGTTCAATGGTAATTTTTGGTCCAAATATTTATAGTTTTTGACGTGCTAAAAACCCAAAAACAAAAAACACAAAATAAAAACCAAATATTCGTTCATTTAAAGTAAACATATTTTAAGTAAATGTATGTAAAATATTAAAAACAAACAAAAAACTGTTTAAATTCAGTTTAAAATCTCAACAATTCATTAGAACAAATTATTTTCAATCTTAACTAAAGAAAACCAACAAAAACAAAAAAAATATACAATTTGATTAAAAAAATTCAATGTATAAAACGAAATGAAAATTTTTTGTAAATTACAAATGAAAAATTGTTAAAACACATTGCGCAAAAACAAAAAAAAAAACATTTTTAAAACTCTAATGAAAATTTGGAAATGTCTTAAAATTAACTAAATTCTGGTTTAACTTTGGAAAACTGTCAAAGTTTTTATACCCTTGCAAACAAAATCTATACAAATCTTGATTTGATTACAAAAATACAAAGAAAATATACATATATAACCAGGAAGAATTGAATCTTGTGGTGAAAACTTTGAATTATATACCTACAATTCTGTCCGCTTTCGATGTTATGATTATCTTAAGACAGTTTTTAGCTAAAACTGGAAAGTGTTGCAAGGGCATAATCTTATAATATATTTGAAAATTAAACCGAAATTGTGTCAAAAGTATGGAAAATAAATAAATTAAACTAACCTTTCGTATAAGCTGGCTTGAGGTCAAATTTACAAAGAAGATTATTGCAAAGGCAGCACACAAAGGTGAGCAGGCTATATACATATATATATATAGCTATTTCAGGAGCCATTTTCACACCGGTTGTACATATATACAGCTGCTGTTATTTGCTTGTAGAATTTTGTTCCATATTTTTGCATATGGTTACAGCATATCGTATAAAAACTAAAAGCATGCAATGTTTTTTGTTGATTACGGAGAAGCTCTTATGCTCATGGCATGAAAAGGTGAATTCTGGTTTTATAAGCTGTGCAAATCTTTTTTCGCTTCTTTTTATTTAAAATTCTCAACTTGTTGATGATAGAATATGGTGGTTCCTAAATTGGCTATATGGATCATCTAACGTACTCACATTATTATAATCTTCTTTGTTCGATTGTTTCGAGCTGGCTTACACTTAAGATTTAATACATTTCGAGAAGGTTAAAATCTAGACAGATAAATAAATTTAGTTAACAACAGAAATATACCAAAATTTGAGGTAAAATTCGTAAATTAAATAAATTAAAATTCTTTGCTTAGCAAATAATACTTTTAGTTTAGTTTAGTTAAATCATATAGTTTACTTGTTAAAAAAAAAACATATTTATAAAATGATAAAAAAAATAAATCACCCACCATATATGAGAATGAGAATAGATACAAATTACCATGAAAAACCAAATAACAGGTGAACAAAGTTTTGGATGTAAATATATTTCATTTCAAACTGAAAACTGAAACAAAAAAAAATCTGCAAGACATTTCTAGAAAATTTATAAAACAAAAACAAAAAAAACCAAATGGAAAATATACTATATAATTATAATTGTTTACAACAAGACAAAAGCGAATTTTTAAATGTTGAAGAAAAATAAAAATAAAAGAACTAAAAGAATAGCGAAACAAAATACGAAAACAACAACTTTAAACAAAACTAAATTAATACAAAGACAAACTCTAACAAAAAAAAACAAAACAAAAAAAAAACAATTGTGGTGTGTGAAATAAATTTCCAATTTTAAAAAAATAAATATGAAAATTCTTTGAAAAAGCAATACACACATTGACGTTTTTTTCACCTCCCTTCACCCTTTCCTGTTGCTGTAATGGTCCATCAAAATTTCATCTCGGAATCTCACGTACAACATACATATATGCTAATTCTGCTGATGAACAGAGAAATTCAATTTCACAGGCGGCCAAAAAACACCGACAGCCTTTTTAATTTCAAATGCAAACACACACACACTCGCACACATTAGGGAGGGAGGGGTTAGGGCTATAAACAGAGGATCAGAGAACCTAAGAATTGAGTAAGGCATATACGGACATAATCCCCGCCCTCATATGGCCATTTAGTGAGAAAATTTATGTTTCTGCCACCTTGGCAGTCAAATGGCCTTAACCAACAAGAAAACGAAAACGAAACACAACGAAAAAAAAAATATGCGAAACTGCAAGTGATGGCGTCTAATATAGACATTTAGCCACTTACACCCAAACTCCACACACACACACACACACACACACACAAACAGTTGGCACATCAAAAGCGCAAATCCATTAAGCATAAACCAGGTAAGGCCGGTAACTAAAACACACCAAAATCAGGTAAGCCTTTTCATGGATAATTCTTGAATGCTCTTTCTCTATTTATAGACGACAACCTTTTCCTTTTTTACTTAACCGATTTCACATACGTGAAGAAGTAACGAGTAATCAGCTAATTAGAAAAAGCTGATAATATGTATATAATTCACTTCTGGAATAAACACTACATTACTAAATTTCATTGGAAAGTTATAAAACAAAAATTTTATTAACCTTAAAATAATATAAAGAATATAATGAATATAAATTATATATGAATATGTAATGAATATAAATTGTATAAGTAATGAATGTAATGAATATAGTAAATTAGTAGTATTGGGTCGTTAATTCAGTGCTAAACTTGTTCTTGTTTGACCAAACACTCATTGAGTCAAGTCTCACAATCAGAATCACTTGTTGAGTAGTTCATGGACATACTTGTTTATAACCTTATTGCTTACAGAATATTTTATTCAGTTGTTCATTTACTCACTTGCACATCGGCTCAATTGCTCAGTTGTTAGCTGACTTTCCTCTTTAGTCTTTTTTTGTGGTTACAAATCTCTTTGCGAAAAGCTTAATATGGACGAATTTTTGACTATATTAAGTATATCTACTATTACTGACATTTTTATATATTGTATCTGCTGTACATGGACACAACTAATTAGGTTAAAAAACAAGATCAAACCGCACTCATAGAAAAATCCAAACAAACAAGCAGCTGTGGGTGAAAAAAGCACTGAACAAGTAAGTTAGTGAACAACTAAACTAGCGATCAAGTGAGTAAATGAGAGAGAGTAGTCGATAGACACAACATTTGATTCAAGAACAATATTATTGGAATATACACATATTGAATATTAACATAATATCAATTTCAGAGAGCAGTCCTAAGCATTTCAGGAGAAATAACAGGACCTTTAGTTATTTAAAACTAGTGATATTCCAAAGTAAAAGCATGCAAATAATCAACTGGGTCACCTATTACCAATGACCTTTGACAATTTCATGCCTAATATTCAAATTGAAATATTTCATATTTTACTTACATTTCATTGCTTAACCCTTTATACACATATGTCCAAGCACAGGTTGCTGCTTTTGTTAGGGTATATGCACACCTATAAAAAAAATAAAAATATATATATAGAATCCTTCGCCGAAAATGAAAGGAAAACGGACTACGTGCTGCTGGGCCCAAACTGCTTATCTTTAAAGCACACACGTAGATGTGGGCATGGATTCGAGTGTGTGTGTGTGTGTTGGTGTGTATGTTTTTCTGGGCCCAAGAGTGTGCTAAAGTGTAAGCCTGAGAAGCGTCTAAAAAGGACGACTGAGAGATAGAGAAAAGCACAGGTGGAGGGGATCGGAAAGGGGACCCCCTCATAAGCGAGCATAAGATTAATGAGCCACACCTGCCAGCAGACAAATTACATGGCATAATTCAATGTGACCCGCATAAAGCATATGTAATTTTTTGTATTTCAGCTCTTTGTAGAGAACTTTTCTTTTCTAGGTAAGTGGCATACAGTTGAGACGAGAGTAGCGGCCGGGCGGTTGGAACAGGTAGAAAAACTCACATGTAAAGTGCTGGCAAATTTATGCAAAATAAATTATTTGCAAATTTCCAAAACACAACCAGCAACAGACAACAGAAAATGAGTGTGAGTGAGAGAGAGAGAGAGACGCGAACAAAGAGAAAAGTTGAGAAGCTTTTTGAGTTCAAAAAGAGTCTCTTCAGAATCCCAGCATAAGCTCTTGATTTATGCCTGACTTGATAAAATGTCGCATATCCGGTTTCCGGTTTTAGTATTACTCTCCCTTTTTTTCGCATTCTCTTCTACTTTTTGCAAAATGGGCGGCCCAGCCAAATGAAATGGCGCTCTTTGTTGTTGTCGTATTCGTATTTGACTATTTTTTTTGTTGTTTTTGTTTTACCGAAATTGAGACAGACAGCTGAATGGGCATGATGGTGGTGGAGGAGGGACAGGAGGAAAGGGCGGTCGTATGATAAAAGCAAGCAAAAGTAATCAAAGTTAGCATATGGCGTTGCTTTTCCTAGAATGCATGGCAATCTGCAAATGTGTTTTCTGATTGTTTGCAACTTCTGTGGCACGCCTACTTTTATTTGCCGCCCTCAGTTTCCCTTTTTATTTTAATACCCTGCACCCATAGGGAATAGCAGGATATGTAAAATGTTCTTCATATTCTCGGTGTTCTCAGTTGAATTTTAAACATGTTATTACCATTCCCTTAAATTTTTGTAACACATATAAAATGCTCCTTAAAGTATGCAACATGAAAAAAGCACTGCGACTTCTTTACAGTAAGTACTTATTTGATATATTATTCATAAGCATTAAGTTACGTCTTAATAGAGCAAAGTCCTGACATTTGTTTATCAGCTAAGTGAAGTTGTTTTACCTGTAAAAACTAAGGTGACAAAAGTTCCTTCTGTGTAAAGGATTATCATTTTTAAAGCAATAACTAACTTAACCAATAAACTAACTTAACTAATAAACCATCAGAAATGTGAAAGAATTGTTATGAAAGTAATTTTAAAATTGGTCGGAATGACTTAAATTCCTTTGCTTAAAGGGTAACCTTTAGTCGGCATTGCTCAAAACTTGCGAAAACACTTTATATTTTGCCATTTGAATGCTGTCTATTTGTGTACGACTATAAAAAGTGTTTGTTATGTCAAAATCAAGTTTTATATTCTAAATAGCAGGGGCGGTATTATCCATAGGTAAACGTAAGGAATAAATTGCCATATTAAATGTTTTATAAAAAAAACAAAAAATTAAAAAGAGGCAAATTGCAACTAATGTCTATCGGCATAGCCATTCTCTAACAAAAAAACACGTTTAATCTCTGACACTAATATAACACTATATATTCTGAACTAGGAATTAGGTCACGGGCTTCACTTTGTTTGCCCGCCCCTTTGCCAGAATCTATGCTCTGTTCCATCCCTGATCGCTCTATACACTTACATATACATCTCAAACATGCACAACATTGGCATTCCTTTTCATATCAGTTTGACTTTTTTACTGCCCATCCTCCATAGTACGACACTGGTGACACATTTTTTGGCAGCTAACTCTGAGTAACTGGAGTTAGGATTTGTTGTTCCGCAGCCAACGAAATTTATTGTTACAGATTGCCAAAAAAAGAAAAAAAGGAGATAGAAGTGAACAACTGAGAGGGGGATGAAAAGTAGTAGCTTGTAGTCTGGAGACGAGAAATATGCAATAGGGAAACTAAATTTCCGGTGCTAGTCCATAAAGTAACGCAAAAAAAAAAGTGGGGAAAAGGAGGAAACCAGGAAAACAGGACGGGAATAAATTCAAGCTAGATAAGTTACTGAACAGAGTGCAGAAAATGTGAGCCAATAATTTGGCACCAAATGACACTTAACGATTCCTCAGTCACATTTATCCTCGCCCTCATTTCCGACACAGTCTCCATACCCATCGTCATCCTCATCCTCACAAGCAAATTCATTTTTTCGACGACGTCGTCGTTTCGAGGCGATTTTATAAGCTCTGAGAGCTCTTGCCCTGGCCTTAGTACCAATCCGCCAATAGCATCGAAGCAAATTTGCAAAATGATAGCAGCTCCATATTATTTTGTTCCAATATTTCTTCATATAATATATATTGTCGGTGGCTCGGATGATGTACCAGAAAATGGCAACACTCAACGCTGTGGTCACAACACCCAGAATCGAGTACTCAAATAGCCATCGCAGGCAATCTCCTATTCCCACCAGCCACAGTAATTCCACTACCAAAGCATAGATTAATCGCTCCAATCCGCACCAGATAATCACAGTGCCGATCTCGGCTAGAAAAATGGATGCCACAATTTCGATGATCACTTGCCAAAAGTTTGCCATGTGCATAAAGCGTTCTGGATATAAATCAAAGTCCGACAGGAAGCAAATCGTAGACAATAGAAAGATCCAACTAGCTAGGCTGGGAGCCGGTGAGCATTTATCCTCAGGTTGGCTTAGAAATAATGAGTAACCCAGCAATTGACAAAGGAATGCTACGCAAACAGCTATTGTCTTGACCATGGTAAAAATGTGATCTATGTAAATTTAGTAAATTTAAAAAATTAATAGACAGCAAATGCACAAACACATACTGTGAAATTCAACGAAAGTTTGTATATAAAAATATATTTTTAGTTTGAAATTTCATAATAAAATTTTTGGGTAAAGACTTATTTTGAGTTAAAGTGATTTCAGTGCCGTATATTTCTCAATATCCATGGTGAGATTGATTTTATAACCGCTTTTAATTTAAATAAGTTTTATACAGAATTTCGCCTGATTTCAGCATTGATTTAATTGGACGTTTTTTTTTAGAGCTTGTATGAAACTTATAAACTGTTTATGCAGAAAGTCGATTTATTAATATCATATGTATAATTCTTGGCGGTGAAAGCAAGAAATTTGGCCGAAAAAACTATTCTTTGAGAAGTGTATAAGTTAATAACCCTCAAATCCGTAATTTGTAGAGATTTATAAATTACTTTAGGTCATTAATATGAAACCTTGTAAGCCCCATGTCCGAAAAGTTGATATTACAATAAACTCAGACTGAATATTTATAAGAATTTGGGATTTGTAATGAAAGCAAAAAATTTGTAATGTTAAGCCGTGATGACAATTTTTATGTACAAGTTAATTAAGGGGTGGGAAGGGTTTTGCAATTTTTTTTTCATTTTAATTTCAATCTTAGAGTTTCAAGAATGTTTTGTTAAAAATTTGAAGTTAATCGGAGTAAAACAGGCATAAATATAGCGCATCAATTGATCAACTGATTGGCCTTCAGTGAAGCTGTTTAAGTATAAAAAACTTTCAAACGCGTTTGGACATATTCTATATATAACAAATTTTTAAGTGAAAAAAAAATTACAGGCCATAGGGGGATTTAATGATACTTTAACTTAATTTTAATTGTTTTTGATTTTAGATAATTTCCGACCGGGATACGGTGAACACCGTAAGAAAAGTTCTGTAACCGGATAGTTTTTCAAAATTTTTGGTCATTAAAAATATTTATAATATTGTTAAAAGTATACGTAATAATGTACAAAAGCTTTCATAAATAAATTTGCTCAGAAAAACAAATCACAAAAAAGGTGTTTTTTTTTTAAATCCGTTGTCGTGGTATGACCTCATTCCCAATAATTTTATATTTTAGTTTTAATAATTTTATAATATTTGTTGATTATAACACATATGATCAAGTTACACTATGACTGTGTTCCATCACGAGTCAATAAGAATGAGTCGACCAAAAAAAAAAATGTATAGGAAGAGAAGAGGCGGCATAAAACACGCTTTCAATAATACCAACTACCAACTGCAATTGGGATGCTTCCACATAGCAACATACTCTTATTAGAAGTATTAGGAGTTAACTTTACTGTGCTCACATAACAGCATATCATGAATTTGAAAGTCATATGAGTTAGCTTACATCCTTGCAGAGAGTTTAGTAAACTTGGTATGACTGTTCCTTTGCAAAAAAGCAAAGTCGCCAAAAATCAAAAATAGATTTCAAGATAGATATTCAGTGTGTGATTTTTTATTTGTTCACAAGAGAAAGATAGGGCCATATGCCACTTTGAACATGCTACGTCCGACTACATTTATTTTTAAAGTTTTAGCAGAATATGAAAAAGTTGATTCTTAAATATATATATAGCCAGAAATATTTCCTTATTATTGACGATGCCTATTTGTAATATCTGTCGAATATATTCATTAACTTTATGCAATTTAAAGAATTTAATTTCAAGTCCCAACAATTCGAGCATAAATTTACTGTCAAAGAGGTGCAGTCATGCGGCTTATATGGTTAAATGACACCATTAATTAATTAGCTGGTTAAAGTCAAAACCGATATATATTTCATCATGCATTGCAATTAATTAATTAATGTTTGTCAAGCCACATAAAGCAAATCCACAGTTTGGCATGCACTGTGCGAGAAATTAGCTTCCCTGACACAATCGCCCACTAATAGACTCGCCATTTGTCAGCTTATCTAAAATCACTAGACAAGGACTAAAACCAAAGAGCACACAAAAAAGTGCCAACAAATTAACATAACATTTACCGCAATTAATCAAAATGAAGTCCCCTTGGCCATGTCAATGAACCGCATGAGCAGGCCATCTAACCTCCCCATTTTGAGAAGAATGAAAGTGATGTCAAGGTCTGTCCGCCCCCGTCAAATGAAAGGTTTGCTAACAACTCGACCCGACCGGAGCAGCCATCTAGGACTATGGCAGACAAATTATCGTTTTACCTGGATATCTTGGTATCCCACAGTGAACTTGAATCTATCAAATACAGGTTCTGTGGGCGGTGGGTTTGCTGGGTGGTTCAGGTTTTGGTAAAGTGAAAATATCTGAAAGTGACAGGATAAGATAGAGAGAAGTGAGCAGTGTGAAGGAAGGAGAGAAAAAGTGAAAGTATGACAAAAGGACCATGGATGGAATGCCTAGACACCGTGCTTCTTATTATGATATAAAATTAAAATGAAAGTTGTAAAAATCTACTTGTCTGAAAAGAGCATAGAAAACCCAGTGGGTTAGCCATGAATTTAATGGTATGGAAATGAAAAAAAAAAATGAAAAATCTCACTCTCGTGGCAAAAGTTATGTAGTTAAGTCTAGCATCAATTTGGACCACAATCGGTCTATATGGGACGTCTAATAGAGGTCCACCGAAAGAATCTAATCGTATCTCCAAATGGAAACCAGAATAGCTAGTCATATACTGCCTAAAAGTGGTCACATATACAAAGAAGAGACAGAGGATGTAGGAAATTTGCAAAACTTTTATAATTAATCGCTTCCACCCACAAATAACAAGGATTAACACTTAAGAAATTTGGAGTTAAATTCATTAAATTCATTCAAATGGCCTTCATTTTTATCGGACAATGTGTGGCGTAATTGAATCACTGTGCACACCCACGTCCACGGAGACAGACACGTGGTTAAATGTGGCCGTGTGACCCTCTTCAGGCTTGTTGATCGCACCCTTCGTGTCCTTAGCCAACAGCTGTCTATTTAAAAATTGATTTGTTGTTATTTACATGCGACATTATTTATCTTAAATCTTTTTTCTCTCGTTTCTCCTCTATTCCCCATTTTTTCTCTCTCTCTCTAGGCATTAACATTGTCGGCCAGATAATTGGGTTGCTTCTATAGTTGCCTCTACTGGCTGTGCGTTGGTGTTGGTGTTGGTGGTGCTGCTGCTGTCGAAAATCCAATTTGTAAGTGTCAGTGACAGTTTTAGGCAATGTTGCTTTACCTTTTTCCTTCCCTTCCCTTCCGTTCCCTCCCTTTCTGTTGGCTACCCAGTTTTTTTTTATTGACGTTTTCTCCATTGAACCGAAAATCACAGTTGATTTTGCATGCAACAAGTGAAAGTGTTGGGTTGAGTTAGAATGGAAGGAGATCGACCCCACAATGACTTTTGTTTGTCGGTAACACTGATGTATTTATTTCTTTAAATGTGACGAAGAAGGGATTTTTTTGTGTATGTGTGTGTGTGTGTATGTGGCGTATAATTGAATTCATTCATGTAGAAAAATCAATCAGCAAGTTTTAACCTCTTTTTTTGCGCAATATACAAATGGGATTTCAGCTTGCAATAGGTATGGATTGCAATTTATTGAATTTCTTCAGTTTAAATTTAAACTATTGAAACTCTTTAGAGTTCATGGGGGAATGCAACAAATTGTTGGTACTTTACACATATTTTGCACATGCTTAGTTTGCAGCATCTGCTGCCAGAAGTAATTGCTTCATTAATGCCTCGAGTTTAACTATGCAATGCCAGCAAGGATGGAGAAAGAGAAGAGATAAGCCCTTTAAGGACACTTCACTTGCACCTCTGCCACTCATTAGGACCCTCCACCGCAACCTTTTGTTGGCTTAGACTAGCCATAGTTGTAGCCTGTGTCTGACCAGCATGCCTTCTCTTTATCCTGTTCGTTTTCCTTGCCTCGCTATGCCGCATTTTGTTGCTGCTCATGAGCGTGTTAAATGCAAATGTCGTGGACCATCATTGCAACATGGAAAATGGAAAATGTTTATAAATTATGCAAGGTGTTTTTCGGGCCAGAACCATCTGCTGTCATCCTTTGGACCAAAAAACATCCTTCTGTTGGGAGGAAGGAAGTGTCTCGTTTGTTTTGTTGGCCCTTGTTTTGGTTGCTGTTGTTGTTTTTGCTCCTAATAGCTGCAAGCACATTGACTTTTGTTTGTGTTTCTGTGGTCTCTTACCGCAAATATAGTAACTATATACATATATATATATACCAGAGTGTGAGATTATGGTCATTGTTGTCTAAAAGGGGTTGGTGGGGAGTTGCCTGAAGAGACTACGGGTTTTATTTTACATGTCAAAAGTGATTATTCTAAAGGAATACGAGCGAGACTGTGTTTACCAACTAATGGCTTTATTTTTGTAGATTGCAGTATTCATCATCATTGTAATCGGTTTCTTTTGGCAATGGGCATTAGATAATGTCAGGCCGTGAAACTCTAGTCAAAATCAATACACCTAGCAGTATTTTGTGCAAAAAAAAAAGATTCAAAGAGCTCTATTGTAGTCTATCTAGACAAATCGAACCCCACATAATTAGTTTAACGGCTAACCAAAGGCTATAAAACAACCAAACAAAAATCCTTAAGACATAGACTTCCTATTCTTGTACATCAGACAATGAACAGATTTTTAAATTGAACAATATTTATCTTTATGTATTTATTGATTACCTTAGAAAAAGATTTTTAGATAGTTTTTTAAGATAAAACCAAAATGGGTAAAGTTAACCACACGATTTTCATAAGTGAAAGTAGAAATTACAATTCTACCACAAAAACCATTTTAATTTCTTCCGCTCATCAGCCTTTGATGATGCTGGTTGGGGATTGTTTTCTTGACTGCATTTAAATTAATGCAAATGCGGAATGATAGGATGCAAGTGCAGCTGCCGTCTGCAGGCTGCATTTAAAATGTATGCAATGACAATTAGCGTGATTTTCCGCAGAGTCGTTGGTGATGGAAACCAAGGGCTATGCGGCGTATGCGCAATTTGCAAACGACAGGCAAAAAAGGAAACAAAAAAACAGAGACATCAGCTAAAACAAAAACAAATCGTCAACTGTCGCCGGCCTGTCCACATTTTGTATGCGAAGCCAAAGAAAACACAACATGAAATATTCCGAATAGTGAGTAAAGTCATCGACTATATTTATACCCTATGTGATGGTTGTTATAACATAAGCTCTAAGGGAAGTAAGTGTATTGAACACTTTGCCTAGAATTGTCAATTTGCTTCAAGCATTGTCATTTTTCTCTGCGTTTGGATAAGAGTAAAGACGTTTGCATATATCTTCGATATTTAGGGACTTAAACTTAACAAGTTACACCCTTGCTTCGAGGATACAGGGTACAAAAATGCACGAATTCAATTTGTCTCGTGAGGTCGCCAGGAAGCGGAACTGATGGTTAGGGTTGAGAAATGCTGGGTGGGCTCCGCTTTTGACAAGTCAGTAGCAAACTCACGTAAAAACGACGAGCGCATGTACGGCACAGTTCCGGGTCCCGGTTTTGTTCTTTTATTGTTGTTGCTGTTGGCGCACAACACGTGTATGCAACTTGCAGCAAAGGATGATAGAGAACTTTGTTGTTATTATAACCAAAACGTTTTATAAAAAGCATATTGGACTATTCTATGGATTTCAGTGAAATCAATTGGATTTACGGGACAAACTCGTGCTTAAGAAATCTTCTGACATCTCTTTCTGACACTCTTTTTTGAGTTAAGAAATGTTTAACAGGGTATCGAATAGTTCCCATTTTATGGGACACATATTTATTTCACTATCTGCTGCATCTGTCAGTGTCGCTTGTAAGGCGAAACAGCAGAAAGTTGGTTGCATGTTTAACTCACTAAAATAAAAAAGGCCAAGCAAAAAATGCAAACTCGTTTAATGCCAAAGTTTCTATACCCTTGCCATTAGGAAACTTTATCAATGTTATCCAAATTCACGATTAAATATCGTGAGAAAGTAACATTTTTCTTAACGGGCGACTAAACCTGATTATATGAGAAATCTAATCTATATCAAAAGTCATTTGAAACATTTTCAATAACATTATTACCACTCAAAATTCTTGACAAAGATTTTATCTGAAGGCAATCCTTCTATATGGAAACAAATCAAAAGTCATTTAAAGTTAGATGTTATAAATCTAGAACAACTTTTAAATGAGATCTCAATAAAAGTATCATATATCTATGTAAATCAACTCACAAAATTGTCAAAATGAATTTAAGTTTTCTTTCAACTACTATATTCTGCATCGAGATTCAAGGTCTTAGTAAATGCTAATTTATATAATTACATAAAATTTTAAGTAGACTACATTACAAAGGATATGGAAAAATATTAGGGCCATTTGAAAGGGTATACAAAATGGCAAGTTAGCAGGTAAAAGGTGAAACTTTTCATGGCTAAACATTTATACGCACGATTTGACAAGTCAAGATTGCTGTTGGCTGGATGGCAACCGGGCGAATTGGTTGCTTGGTTTAAACCTGGTTGCCTGGTAGCCCGATGGGTGTGTAACCCTCTTCTTTCTCTCTCAAAACATTCGCACATCGTATACGGCTTACAAAAGAGCGCCCCCAAAAACGGAAGTTAGGTTACCTTTTATGCTAGACGTGTTCGTATTTGTCTATGTAGGGTGTGGGTGGTGTGTGTGTGTGTGTATGAGAATTGGTGGGTGGGTGTTTTGTGTGTTTGGGTCTACTGTTGGATGTGCATGTTTGTGTAATGAGTGTGAAAAGTTCATTAAAGTTGCACGTGCGAAATTATATGAAATTTTAAGTGCATGAGTTGGCCTTAGTCACATGGGCAGGAAAAGCATGTTGTTTGCAATTAATTGCCATGTCTCATAAAAGTCATTATTTCCTTAAATAAGCGAGTTATTATTTTGGTAATTGAATGCTCCTTTGTAATGAAAATAAGAAAGAAACCATTTAATTGAATTCAAAAAATTACAATTGACACGTTTGAATATTCAAGAATGATTTCTTTATATCTTTAGGTAAGAGAAAGAACCTTAATGCTAATCCATGTTACGGAAACTCTGTTTTCGTTTTAGTATCGCAAAGATAAGCACTTAATAACAAGGATGAAATAGAAATAGTTCATAGATCAAGTTAATAGATCAAATACATATTCTTAGCAATCTAAAAATATACAAAAACCTATGAGTTTTTAATACAAAACATAAGTTAATGCATCGATACGACATATAAGTCAAGTTAAAATAGTCAATCCAATAACTCCAATACTCTTCTCATTTTAAAAACATGCACACACAGTGAAGATGCTTCCCGAAAAGTAATTGAAATAAATGAAAAAAAATAATTAAAACACTTGAATTTCTAAATTTTCTTATGAGAAAGAAAGCTCTTGAAAAAGAAAATAAAAAATCACCAAAATAAATTGTGACTAGAATTGTATAAATTATTCTCGACAAATTCCTCTGCATTTTTTTAGAAATTCACAGAAATCAGTTTATGTTTTTGTAATGCAATTTGTTAAATAATAAAATGATTCAAAGTCTAAAGGTCACGATACAATTAGTTTTTCAACTTCAATTCAAAATGATGATAAAATGATGAAATTTTAATGGGTTTGCAGCTAGACACATTTGCACAAATTGCAATTGAGAATGAAACAATAGACTGAGTCTGAGAGTTTTACCAAAATGTCCCCACTCCATTAATATTAAGAGGTGTGTCCACAGTTAAAGTTAGCTCGAGCATGAAATATTTTTATTGCCAATATAAATCTTGTTTATGTTGGTGGCAAAACCAAAAATAGAAAAGAAAAGATGAAAGAATTGGGGAAAAAGGGGGAAACCAAATGCTCTAAGTGCCAAAGCCAGACTATACAATGCCAGTCAAAGTTTCTTTTGCTATTTACTTCAAGCTGAGACGTACTCTTTCTTCGTTGATGTTTTTATCGGCAGCAAAAACCTCAATTCTCCGACAAAAAACACAAAAAAAATAAATTCGATTTAACTTAATCGAATCTGAGTGTGATTCAATTCTCCAATATGTCGCAAATGCCAAAAGCCAGACAGGAACAGGGCAAGGGACATGGAGACAGTCGGAAGAAATTGGCAATAAAAACATTGATAACAATTGAAAAATGGTTAAGTAAATGTGAAAATCGTGTTTTAAATGTTTTATCAACGTCAGATGTCTCGTTCTGGCTGCTCAGCCTAAATTCTCCTCTCTCAGTCTCTCTATCTCTCGCTCAAGGACTTTTCACTGTGAAAAGTGAAAAACTGTTTGACACTTTGGCATTTATCAAGCTGAGAACGAATATATGTAATATGTTTGTTGCTTTTTCCAAAACTAATTGAAATGCATTCACAAAAAATTCAAAATGTCAGGGCTGTTAAACGAGAGAGATTCAAGCAGGCTTATTTGGGCCTTTAACAAGGGGGAAAAAGTGTTAAGACTTTTGAAATTTTATTTTTAGCCAAAGCAAAACTTCATCTATTCAATTTCTAGCTTAGCATTTCATATGCATGTCAAAAGAAGTGTGGGTGTTTTGGAAACACATCCTGGATGGTTCACAAGGACCACTACAGCAAACAAGTCAGAAAATCTGTGAGAAGGAGTTGATTAAAAAAAATTGAAAAAAAAATGCCAAACTGTTTGATAGATTCTCTGAGAGGAAGTCGAAAGTACTAATGAAGTAAATGTACATTAGGATGATGGACGACCTTGTCTAGAATGCCTGTGTATTGGTTTCTAATTATAGGCAAATATGAAAGAGTAAGTGAAATGCAAGAAAAAATCAAGGATAGGCTTATGCCAATCCCTTTACCATGGACATAATTTCTGATATTGCTTTTTCTTTCCCAGGTTTGTGGATTTTGTTGAGCTCTCAAATAGGTATTTATTGGTGAAAAAATTATAAATAAACTTCAATATCTCAAAATAATGAAACCATGTTTTTAAAGACAAAAAGAGCTGTTAGTATTGGTAGGTATTATTACTTCCTTAACACGAAGAAAAAGAGTTTAATTACTTTTTTAATTTAATTGTAGATTTAAATTCTTTTTTTAAGATATAAATAAATTTCGTATGGTCAATAATAAAGAAAGGTCTTTAATTTTGACCTTTATAAGAAATTTTTCCAAAGGCCAATTACAGTCTTTGTTCTTTTATATAGTTAACTTGTCTAAAACATCAAAATTAACTACCCAAAAAAAATTTTTAACTAATTTTAATATGAAGCATAAGAAATGGGATTAGTACTCTTTTGGGTATGCAAAAGTCCGGACCCATGCAACTGAATACAAGAATAACCCGTTTGATTATAAGAATTATAATTAGACTTTTAGTTTAAAGGGTATTGATTAGACGACTAGATTAATGTAATTAGACAAATGTAGTCTCTTTAAAATTATTAAAAAATTATGATCACATTGGTTCTAGTTTGACTATTATCGCTATGTACAGACGAAAGCTCATAAAAAGCTTTGAAACTAGTTCAACGATCGTAAGCAAAAACTTTCAGCTGGTGACGTCTTTATGTTATTTAGCAAAAAAATAAAAAAATTAGAAGTCTGCTCGGTATCGAGTCCGAAATACCCTCTATCAATCAGATATACAATGAAAATGAATTAAAGAAAATCAAAAGATAAACATATTTTAGTGTGCCACCATGGCACACTTTTTGGAATTATTATAAAGTGCTCCGAATTTGGACAAAAATGCTCCAATTTTTCGAAAAAATTGCATCTTACGACTTATACGTGTTGTAGAAATCGGAGTATAGTTCCATTGAAATTTAATGCAGGTAATACAGACCCATGATAAGATAATTCAATTAAGTAATCAAGTCGTTTGGACGACTTCGGTGTACCATGCACGAAGATTAAAATTCTGTTGACATGCCGCTTAGCAAACATATCTCACTATCTCTCTCACTCTTTCAAACATAGGAGCACTCTAGCGCCGCCACCGGCCAACGACCAACTCCGCCCTTATGACCCCCATAGTAAAAACGTTTTTAACCGATTTGGATCAATTTGATATGTTACGTTTTTGGCTGTTAATGACAGATTATAGTATGCTAAACTTAATAATATTATTAGTTAAAAAATTGCAACAGTATTTGAATGTGTTCCAATTGCGGGGGCGTGGCAAATATTTTAGATAAAGTTAATCACTGTACATAGCTCTACTTTTTATAGTCTCCAAAATCTAGGTGATAAATCGGGACGAAAAAGCTTACTTCTGCCTGTTAAATACATTTTGCCGACCCTAATATACTATTAAACGCGATGGGGAGCATGGTATTGAAACCAAACGCGGGGGATATTTTTTTTTGTAAACAAATGTTTGTGTATGTGTGAATATAAAATGTTTGACAAGCTGTGCAAAAGAGCTTTTGTATGTTAAATTAATAGATTAATAACAATTGCCGACCAGTCTACCTTTGGAACTATGACAAAAATGTTGAAAACAAGCCGTATTCTCTCCGTTCTGCAAACATCGAAGACACCAGTACCTGCCCTGTGCTGTCAGTCATTTGTAGGTCAAAGTTATGGTAAAAATAATGTTCCAAAACTTATTTCACTTACCATAATTTCAGCGGTGCCAAACTAATGCAGCAACTGCCCTTGCTCGGGATGATAATGAATGGCAGCAGGCAAAGCCATTCGAAGAAATTCCCCGGATCAATTCCTTTGATTTGATTCGGAAAATGATGTTACCCGGTGGCAAATACAAAAACAAAGATGTAGTACAACTAATAATGGCCATGCGGGAAGATTACGGAGATATATTTATAATGCCAGCTATGTTCGGAACACCCTCAATACTAACCACCCACAATCCAAAAGATTTTGAGGTTGTCTTTCGAAATGAGGGCGTCTGGCCAACTCGTGCCGGCAATGCAACGCTTCTCTATCATCGAGAACATTATAGCAAGAACTTTTTTCAGGGCGTAGAAGGGCTTTTACCAACGCAGGGTAAGAAATGGGGCGATTTTCGATCCATTGTGAATCCGGTATTAATGCAACCGAAAAATGTGAGGCTATACTACAAAAAAATGTCACTAGTGAACCAAGACTTTGTGGAGTGGTAAGCTAATCTGTTTACACATAGAATTTTTCCCATTTCACAATTTGTCTTCTACCAGTATCAAGGCCATACGTGATCCGAAAACTTTGGAGGCTCCAGATAATTTCTTGGATTATATTAACCGATGGACCCTGGAGTCAGTGTCTGTTGTAGCCTTGGACAAACAACTTGGATTGCTAAGGAAATCTGGAAACGATGACCAAGCTATGGTTCTCTTTAGAAGTCTAGATGACTTTTTTGACTTATCAGCTGACTTTGAGATGAAACCGTCACTCTGGCGGTATATAAATACACCCAAGCTGAAGAGATTGATGAAGGCATTGGATAACATTCAAAATACAACATTGTCATTTGTAGACGAGGCTGTCAAACGTTTGGAAGAGGAAACAAAGCAGGGTGTTGTTAAGTCAGAGAGTGAGCAAAGTGTTTTGGAAAAGTTGCTAAAAATCGATAAGAAAGTAGCCACAGTCATGGCCATGGATATGTTAATGGCCGGTGTAGATACTGTAAGATTTGCAAAACCTATTCAGAGAGAAACGAATTGATATTGATCTTATTTTACAGACTTCAAGTACATTCACAGCAGCCTTGTTGACGTTGGCGAAAAATCCGGAGGTGCAAGAAAAACTCCGTGAAGAGGTCAAACAAGTGCTGCCCCATAAGGACTCCGAGTTCACAGAGGCCACCATGAAGAATGTGCCATATTTACGTGCTTGCATCAAGGAATCACAACGTGTTTACCCCTTGATTGTTGGCAATTTAAGAAGTACTGCAAAGGACTGTGTACTCAGTGGTTATAGAGTGCCAGCTGATAATGTGGTTACTATGATTCCTTTAACTCATCTCATAAGTGATAAATATTTCCCACGAGCATCGGAGTTTCTACCTGAACGTTGGCTCCGTCCCGTCGATGGGGATGCGGCAAACTCCCTGAAATTAACATATCCATTCGTGTTCTTGCCCTTTGGTTTCGGGCCGCGCATGTGCGTGGGCAAACGTATTGTCGACATGGAACTGGAGTTGGGTCTCGCTCGTTTGATTCGCAACTTTAAAGTCGAATTCAACCATCCCACCGATAATGCATTTCGAGCTTCACTTATCAATGTTCCAAACATTCCGCTTAAGTTTAAATTTACCGACTTATCAGATTAAAAATAAATAGCAAGAACCCATAAATTGCTGAATTGAGAATTTTCAATATTCAAAAATATATAACTGACTGCAAGAGACTTTTTGCTATTGTTATAGATTGATAACTGTTTGAGAGCTTTTTTTAAATTGTTTTTGATTTTTATGTTAATTGGGGAAAAAGCTTAAAACACATACAAACATTGAAGGTCAGATTGATCGGCATGATCTAACTACAATTATTGTTGTGGCAACAAAGCAGAGCCAAAGAGAAAAAGAGAAGCCGGGCTAATTTTGGTCGTGCTGAAATTTGTATACCCTTTGAATGGTTTTAGTTAGTCTTTCCTTACCTAGCCTAAAAACATTTTATATAAAATAAACTATAGAGACTATAAGACTAGACTATAACTATAAACTTTGCTTGGAGCTATGCATACAAAACTATTTATTGATAGCTATAATATACATATATCTGCCAGAATTTAGGAATATTATATGCGTAAGTTAATTACCTAGTCGTTTTAGAAGCAAACAAGTTTTTCTAATCAATTTATATGATATAGTGATCCGATTCGGCTTAGTCCGAAAAAGAATAACGAATGCGATTTCAGCGCCCTAGCTTGAACGGTATGAGAGGAGATTGCTTTTATCCAGACGGACGATAAGGATGTCTTAAAAATGAATGAATGACAAAAGGCAACCTAAAATACGGTAAGTGAAAAATTCCAAAAACGTGCGACAAAAAACCTTACTTTTTTAAAGTTAATCAATGAGGGAAAAATATAAAGTGATCGATATTTGACCAAGAGCCAAAAATATTCCTCAGCTTTTATTGAAACTTGAAATTTGAGTATTATTCAATTAACATTTTGTGCATGTAATATAGACATTATAAGATAATTTAACAGCCAAATGTGGGAGATAGCTTTTATTTGTTAATATACACAAATGTTTATGTATGCAGATTAGTACATCGATTATGTAAGGCTTACTTAGTACACACTGTCGATTTCAGTGGTATCACTGACCTAATTACTACCGCATTTATTGCTAGTATTTTATACCGAATGTGAACTGTTTAAAAGTTTTTATCACATTTTCAATTTGGAAATAAAAAAAATGTAAAAAAAAACTAAAAGTCAGTTAAGTTAAAACTATATTTGCTCTTGATTCTTTTATTGTTATGATAAACGAAACAATGCTATATCAGAGTTGTATAATTATACCAAAAGTACATTACAAAATAAAATTAGACAAAATTCTAAGCGGTGTAAAATGCGGTGTATGTATATTAGTGTCAGTGTGGTCTAATTAGTGTTTAAGCATGGGTTACAAGTATCCAATTAAAGAAATAGTAATGTTTTAAACTTGTATTTTTCATACACCAATTTCCTAAACATTTAAAAAACAGTTTTTGACTTTCAATTTGTGGGAGATATTTAAAACTGTTTTTTATCAAGAGTTGGGAATCTAACTAAAATCACAATAGCCTTTAATCATTTTCCATTCTAAAATTAGTCTACGTATTTTATTAACAAGGTGTCATTATCTCTAATAAATAAGTAGATTAAAGTTAATTGTTGAAAATGTTTCCTTCTCAACAAGATTGTTTTGTATTAATAAACCCACTTGATGGCTGGAGTCTGGAAAACATGAACTTCATCTTTAGACTCCACCCACTCCACTTTGATGAAACAAGGTGCTCTCCATTATGGAGCATGTTTTAAGTCTTTTGTTATTGTTATCAGGCAAATAGGCTGACTTACAACCTCCGCCTTTGTGTTGTCTACTGCATGTACAAACAATTTAATGCCCAGGATAACAAGTCAGGATACACAGACATAGACATAGATATATGAACAAATACATATACACCCACATAAACACACACACACACACACAGTGCTCTCTCCAAGGAGGAGGACACGCGCCAAGTCGCATGCCTTCAGCATTGCCCAAGCTCATGTCCAGGGAATAACCATCTCCACGTGCACTTTTGCTATGAGAATCTGTGTGTTAGTCTCCTGTAAATGCAATTTCTGTCATTTTTAATGGTTTTATAAATTGCACACAAGTCCGGGGTCGCCTTATATATACACTAACCCCTAGTTATACTCTATATATATATTCTATGTACACATAGATGGAGAGAGAAAACGACAAAGTCACTATAGTATTAGTAGTAGTTGACCAGTAAAGCTATGGCCGCTTCTTGACTGTGCTATCATCTAGTGCTTGTTTCTTGCTCTTGACTCTTTACTTAGGCATTAGTCATAGGTATTAAGTTTGTTTGCTCTTTTAATGATTGGATGAGACTTTTCATAGTCTCTTTGACTATAAGGATGATGAGTATGCCTGCAAACATGGCCGGTAATGGCAATTTGTGAGTCGCTTTGTGTTTAATTCTGATTATCCCAATTATTGCTGAGACATCATATGATTGGGCATAGGGAGTGGGAACTAGAAGGGCATTGAGGGTTTTGTGCTTATCTCATCATCAATCACATTAATGCATTGAATTATGGATAAATTGCTAAATTGATTGAATATTTTGTGCGTTAATTACAGGACAAAGCCATCCCAACAAGTGTGCACCTTCTCAGGCCACCTCAGTGTCTTTGTATACACACACATAATTTGCTTTAAATTAGAATTTAATTCAATGCAAATTGCAAGAAACTATGTATTTAATTTCCGCTCAAATTTATGTGTCTCTGTCTCTCAAGCAGGAGATGAAAACTGGAAGTGGAAGCAAAACTTTATTACATTTTTAATGCACAATTCGAAGGATGAACAAAAAATATGTATGTGATGAATACAGAAGTATTCTGTCTGAATATTTAAACAGATAAGAAGAATTCTGAATGTGAGTTGCTTGGTTGGCAGTAATACGAAAAAGTATAAAATATATATGCAAAATTTCCAAATATTGTTTTGTTATTTTTGCATTTTAAATACCATATAAATTGATAGAATTTAATATTGCTTACAGCCAATCATACACAAAGCTTAGCTTTTTCCAATTTCAAATCAATTATTGTTATACACGAATAAAAAGTAATGTATTAAACGTTTCACAATCTATGCATGCGAAATGAAATTGAATAATATATTCAAAGTTTAACTTATAAAAGTAAAAATCGTCCATGGATAAGATTGTTACCTGTCTTCTGACTTCTTATGCTTGAAAGTCAAGAATATGGCATTTCTGACTCCATTTCATGTAAGGAGAGTTGACATTTTTTAGGAACAAAGAATAAATCAGGAACATTTGCTGTCTATCCAGTTGTAGAAAAACAATCCAATTTTAAGAGATATAAAAAGTTAGATGTGGAGTTCTTATACCGCGCTGAGAAGTTTTTTAAAAAAAGTTAAGTGTTCAAAATTTTTAAGAAATTTGCTGTAATTATGTGAATCAGAATTAAGTCTACCATTTTTAAAAAATACGTTCCTTTTTTAAATATCTTAAAGACAAATGGTTTCTTGGTGAAAGTTTCTTAAAATTCTTCTTAGAACCCAAATGTTGAAGATGAAAGACGACGATCAAAGAACGATGTCATATTCTTTGATCGTCGTCTTTCGTCCTTTATGGCAACCGAATTGGCTCATCTCTTGATTGCTTCGTCTTATTGCTAAATTCACTTCGTCTTTTCTCATTACACAGTCTGCAGCGCTTGCTGAGCAGAGATGCCAATCTTAATCCCACATATATATATACATATATACACATAAATAAAATTTAGATATGATGCTGTAAATATACATAGAATATTGCGCTTAAAAACATAAATTGCCGTACACCGACACCAGTGTCAGCTAGCGGGGTACAATATATTTCAAAACACACACCGGTGTTTTACAAATATTTTATGGGTTGGGAGTCGAAAATCGGTTGGGGTATTCATTCAATTTTTATTTTCATATATATAAGTATTCATTTTGCATTTAAATACATTTCTTTTTAATAGAACTTCGAAAAATTTTAGTTATTCGATTTATAGACCCTTGAAAAACTTCAAAGTTTTCAGCAGAATGATATTTTTAAACTTTCACATTTAAACCAAAATACTTTTTAAATATATCCTTAATAAATTGATCAAATTTGTTCATCGGAAAAAAAGAAGATATGTATAGTGGAACAATAATCAAGAGCCTTGTATTGAATTTTGAGGCCAGAAGTGTTAAAAGCAAATGATTAATTCTAATTAATTCATTTTCAATATTGTATGCCCAGTGTACTTAACAGTGGTTCGACTTTAGCAATATTTTAAGTGGTATTCAATGCGCATGCTCACCACATCTCTTCTGGCTCTCAGATTGTGGAAGCTGTAAAGCTCGAATCGTTCAATTGCAATTTAAACTGGGCAAGGGCAAGGTAAGCCACGACAACAACAATGGCAACAATGCGTTGAGGCAAACTTGACGGAACGGAACCTACATCAACAGTAAAATGGTTAAAATTGCCATCGCAATTTTCGCCGGCTTTAAAACTATTTAACGTTATTAAACGCAATGTGAAAAGTTTAATTGAAAACGCTTTAGCATTTTTGCCAGCAGCTGTAGTAGAAAGTAGATAGACAAACAGACAGACAGACAAACAGTAGAAGTAGAATCCTCCTAGTTGTGTGTTGGAAGTCCTTTTGGACTTTCAGCATTGGCTGGTTAGATTGGTTGAGTTGCCTCTGGGACATGAATGGTCTCCATCTCTGCCTCGGTCTCGGTCTCTCTTGGCGTTAAATGGGCACAATTGAAGGCAATTGAGCGATTTTGGTGGTGGCGGCGGATCCGAGTGCGAGGCGTTACATTTGCATAAATGTATTTAATATTCAAATTAGTTTCCCAGGCATTTCAGTCATGCATTTATGTATGTAAGTTAGTAAGTATGTATGAGTTTTGAGCGGAGTGGGTGAAAGTCTCCTCCATGGACTTGGAGACTCCCTTTGGCATAATAAGCGACGGCGAATCATTTGGCCTGAAATGGATTGCCTGCAGTTATTCTTTCGAAATGATAATCCCACATCGAGGACCAACTAAAGTAAAGTAAATTGCCTTTGACATGAAGTGGTAAATGCAGAAAGAACCAAAAAACTTTTGCCAAAAAAGGAAGATGCTTGATTAGCGGGTTAAGGTAACAAAGCAAACTAAAATTGACATGGCTAACGAAAAGCTTAATGCTGGCCACCTTGGTAGGATATTAAGTGTGAAGTTTTTTCAGTAGGTAAGTTTTCACAACTTTTATATAAAATGCATTTGCCTTTTTCTCAAAAAATTTGTTAATAGTGTTAGTTGACCTAGACAACTAGATTATTTTTCAGAAAACTAATGATGACTATAATTTTTTTAAATTTTAAGTCTTAAGCGCAGACAGCTAGAGAAAGACAAACAATATTTTAAGTACCAAGTTCTTAAAAAATATCGATGTTAAATCTCACAGTTTTGACTTTTAAATACTCAGATTAAAACAAAAATTCAAATTTTAAAGCTAGTAGATTTCTAGCTAACAAATTTTCTTACATTAATTGTAAGAAATTGTACTTGAAAGGCACAATTGATTGACTGCTGTATAGTAATTAGATATGTTATAAGTAGCAGTAGCAAAGCTAATATATAAATAATTGGAATATAAGCTATTAAATTTTATTTTATTTATAATTTGGGCATTTCTGTTATTGACAGTGCTGCTTAGCTGTTTTTGATTGGCGTTAAGAAACTTTAACTTGGTCGCCAGTTAAAACTTTTGAAGACTTGACCTTCGTGTTTTTTAATTTTCTTGTAAACTTGGTCATTTAAATTTAAATGTGAGATAACTATCAATTACTTAGATTTCATCATAAACGCGTAAAAAGCTGTTCCACAATAAATATTACGTATACGCACACAAATATATGCACCGTTGGCTTATTCTCACCTGGCAACTCCTGGCCCCTGCTGTTGTTGACAACTTGGCGACAGTTTCTGGAGTTCTTTTCCGCTGAGACTTTTTGTCGTTTTCATTTCGAGAATTCATTTTTGTTTTTTTCTCTCTCTCTTTTTTTTCGCTAACATATATACACTGTGTAGCATTGCGCTTAGCATTTCCATTTTAAGTATTTTTATAGCTAATGGCCCTTTTAGCTTAATATAAACACACACAAGTGACGCCTTCAGGCTCACATATACACCAAACACAAACACACATACACGCACAGCCAGTGTTGAGGACATATCGAGGAGAAATTTAAAAAAAAAAATGTTTATGTGTTTTTATAACGATTTTTATACTCACTGCTGATGTTGCTGCTGCTGTTGATTTTTGAGGCCTGGCGGGGTGAGGAAGGCGGGCAGAAGGTGGCAAGTGGCAAGCGGCAATAGACCCGATGGGGGACGAGGGGCCAGTTTCCTGTGCCAACGTCACCTGTTATCAATTGATTTTTATTTTTACTTTTTTTTCGTAAATGGAAATGAATATGGTGAGCGAGAGCATCGAAGTAATGTTTAAAACGGAAAAAAAATTTAAATGCAACTTCAACTCATGATACACACCTCGCTCAGCAGAGCCAAATGTACGAAAAGCTCATGGAGTGCAAAAACAAAAGACAGCATTGAGAACGAAAGGGACATTTCGGGTCCCTTGGACTAAAGTGCACATGTTGATTGACATGCTGGCAGTGGTAGAGCTCTGCTCTTGGCCCTTTGGCCCCAGTACAACACTGCGTATACATTATCTATGCTTTGTCATGCACATAACAAACATATACACACACACACTTACACACACACATAGAGTGCCTTTGTCCCCTTCTGTCTTCCATTCTCATCCTCCTCTCTCTTTTTGTATGAGTGCCGAAAATGGTTATTGTTATATTTATACCAAACTTTCACAGGATGTTCTGGCAGCTGCTGGAAACACATTTTTGACATTAGACACCAAAAATTTGTATGCTTTTGGGGCCAGACGTTCGATTTGATTGGGTAATGTCGTACACTTAAATTGTTTAAGAGCCAATTAAGAATGAATTTTAGTAATCAGTGAACGATTATTTTTCAAACCACAGACCGAAATTACTATTACCATTAAAGGAAAGAAAACGATAGAGCCAACAAGTCTTTCCTTGTCAGATTAAAGTCTCAAACCGTTTGCCAGTTTGCAATTGAGTCAATTTGTATTTTAGCTGCAATTGGATTGAATTTATTGATAACAAACTGATGACATGATACAGATAAAGTCATGATATAGTGCTGCTTAACTGTATAGGGTTGACATTTTCATACGATTTGCATGAATTGCCTTAACAACAACGAGGTTATTCATGTAAAATTCGACTATCTTACGAATTAAACTATATATAGATATATTTTCGTCCATTCCATATCACCTCCACATTCGAATCACTATAAACTTTAACCTTTACAATATCACAGATAAAAAGCATAAGCCTAAACACTGTACCTGTACTTAAATCTAATAGCTTTAACGAAATATTTATATTATTAGAAATAAGGCACACATTGAATTGAATTGTTACAATTCGGCTAAGAGTGAGATATGAAATGAATGAAACTTAAGCAATTTATATTAAAAACTTCAGCACTAAAGCTTTAACCGTGTAGGATGTGTTTGGTGATACGGACGAATAGACAGACAGATAGTTCAAGACTTAAGCAGATCTTGTATTATTTTGTTTTAAGTATGATGACCATAAATCGCATAATATCAAATTGCCGATTGGTAAAACAAATCTACACACATCCGAAAATGTGCAAGTATAAGTTTTGTGTTTAACAGACAACGATAGAAAACCTTAATAATATTAATGTGCACTTGAATTTGTAACTTACAATGTCAAGCAACTTCTTTCTAGTGCAAAAGCTTCGACACTCTAGTTCAAATATTTAACAAAAAACCCCATATTGTCTTAAAGTTAACTTATAGTCTATTTCAGTTACTAAAATACTTCTTTCAACTACTAAACTTGTCTCTTTTTTATGCACTCAATTTTCCATTCTCCACTGTTCAGCATACTTTGCATATTTTTACAATTTTTCTCGCCCGATAAAAATTCTTTACAATTTTTTTTTGTGCAGTTTTTTTTCGCCATGCCAAACGAATTGATTTAATGACTTAAACGGTTTTAGTTTTAAATTATTTAATTGTGTAAATGTTGCTTACTTTGCTAGATGTTAATTGAATTAAATTATTTAGCGGTTGGTTAGTTTGCATCACTTTCACAGTTCGCTTTATCCACTGCTGGTGTGTGTGTGTGTGGGTGAAAAAATAAAAATGCAAATAGTTAAACAAATCCGGATGGGGAGGTAAATGGATTACGCTTTTGCTATGCAGTGCCATTTTCATTTATGAACAGTTTCAGCGTTGAATAGAAGAAAAAAAGAGAGAGAAAACGAAATACAAAAACAAAAATTGTTCAAAAAGTAATATTCATTGAAAGCCATGGTCAGGAAGTCAGAATATAGAGGAATTATATAGAGAAGTTAGAGATGACTAACGAAAAGTTTGATACTTTAAATCTCCTTAATACAAAACGTATTCACTTTGTTTATGTTTTCTGTAAATTTACTTCAACTTGAATTAAATATTAATTCATTTTCATATTATGCTAATGGACAAGCAATCAGACAATTGTTGCTCTTGCGGAAAAGGAAAATCACAAAAGAAATACTAATAAATTTATTTATGCCACAAAGTTGCTATCTTAACCACACTGCGCACTCCTTGGCGCCATAACATTTGTTCATCTCTAAACGCGTGTGGTGGAAATCTTTTGACGCACACGTAAATTGCCACACATAATTATGTAAACGAGTTTTCCCTTGCCTGATTAGTGCTGCGGGAGAGAAAATGGGCAAAGAGGCAGACACATTTTAATTACCAAGAAAATGTAAATTAACCAAAGAAGACAACAAACAGATGACATCGAGAGGGCCGAATTGGTGGCAAAACACACAGAGATGTGGAACAACAGGAAAAGGGCCATAAAAACCCATATTCATACGCACATGAGAAAAGTTTCGACTTCGTCTGCTTGTTGGTGATAACTTTTCCACCAACTGTTGGCCAACTCTGTTCAGCTCCAACATGAACCCAAAAAAAAAAGGGAAAAAAAGGGAATAAAAAAAATAACAACCAGCTACATTT
Source organism: Drosophila willistoni (assembly GCF_018902025.1). Taxonomy (NCBI): domain Eukaryota; kingdom Metazoa; phylum Arthropoda; class Insecta; order Diptera; family Drosophilidae; genus Drosophila; species Drosophila willistoni. The sequence continues at coordinate 8,937,127 of NW_025814050.1, forward strand.
GTGATAATAAAAATGAAATTTAAAGCATATTAAACGATGTATGAGCACGGCCCAAATGCGTCTGTTGACTGTTGCCTCATCTTGTTGCCGTTGTGATAATTATGACAAACAGACACATGAGCCGAGACAATCTGACAGGCGATTGCCTTTTCACGGCTCATTAGATAAACTTTGACATTATTCAATGCACGGTCAGGCCACTTCATGCATAAAAAAAAAGAAGAGATTTTTCCCCCTCTCTCAAGCGAAACGAATAATTTTAATTACTTTATATTGGATTAATATTTTTAATACTTTATGAAGAAAGTTACGCATTGACGGCTACCTTTATTGTTCTTTGTCATACATTTATTGCAGCTTTTAAAATATTCTACTCCAAATGATGGTCTAGGTAAACAGAATTCAAGTTCTAATTAAATATCATTACCTTCAAATTCAAACCCTACTCCTATATTTGTAAATTCATTCTACTTAAGACATATTTTTAGTGGGTAAAATATTAGTTCCTTTGGAAGTTTTTCTTTAATTCTTAAGAGTGATTCGACTTACGAATAAAAACTTGACATTAAACATCTTATCCTTAATTTACTGATTTCAATTATGTCATAACAAATGGTAAACTTTTATGAATTAATTTAATCAATGATGCACTAAATGATTTATTATATTGAGAACTCATTTCCCATTAACATTATTAAAAACGGGACATTTGTTAAATTTTTAAAATTTAAACTTTTTTATGTGATGTAAATCATCTAAAATAAATAATGAAAGTGCAGTCCTCGGTAGATGAGTTGTCTAATTGGCCAAGTCATTTATTCAACTGAACAACGAGGATCCGGGTTCGAATCCCAGGCTAGTGTATGGATGTAGTTTTCGTCTAAGCCGAAGGCCTTAGTTGCCAGTGCTTGTAAAATATAGTTAGGTTGATAGTTTACAACTATATCCTATACTTTAATACAATACAAATAATGAAAGTTGAGTGTTTTAAATCGTGACCTACTAATCGAATTAATTGAATATGTAAGTACGAAAGAAATATCATTTTCTTTGATTGTGTTAACTTTCTCTAGTTATAAACAAAAAACAATTAGACGAGATTTGCTCTGTATTTTATCTAGACAATTATATTGCTTCGATCTATGAATAGTATATTTTGAATATTTTGACAAAAAGTTCACTCTAAGTTTCAGCCGAATTTGGGAGAAATAATATAATTAACCAAGTAATAAAAACTGCCTACTTTTTCTTCAAAATAATTTTCATTTGAAAGTCCTCAATCAAACTAAAATACAAGGTTTGAGTTAAATTTCAAAACGCTCGTAATCATCTAAACAGATGACATTGACAATATTTGCTAATTGTCCATTTAGGATAGATCCCAAATAAAAATAAATAAAAGTAAACATAACATTATTTAAACTAAAATTTAGTTTTACAAAGATCTAAAAATTGTAAGTTTAAAATATGGGACAAATGCATTTATATATACTAAATGGTTTGAATTTTGTGAACAGAGAAATACTTTTCTGTAGTTAGTTTGTTTTGTATCAAGTGTCTGTTTTCCACTTAAGCAAATGAAAATGAAAACCCAGAAATGACAATAAAACATTTTTAAACCTTAACAGCTCAAATGAAAATTTATAACACAAAATCTAGTGAAGTGAAAATTTGGTTTAGTATATGTTCTGGTTATAACAAGATAGGTATCTTTTAATTAATAATAATATACCAGCAACATTGAAATGCCTCTTTCTACAATTTCATACTTTCATGTGTCACGCTTGAAAATTATTGACAGACATATAATTTACGTCAAACTATAAATTTCATTTCGAATAACTATAAAACCAGTGCAGCTGCAAAACTAAATCAGAGGCAATTAAACCCATAACTCATTTGACCACAGAATTCTAGGAGTCTTTGAGCCTAGGGACCTGTTTCACCTGATTTGACAGCGGCCAAAATGCTTTGAATTGTGAGAGGGAACGAAGTGGAAATTGAGAAGTGGGAAATGGGAGGTGATCATTGTTCTGTGTTTACTGTGGATAGTCTGCTATTCAATTGCCATTCAAAATGCCATCAATTACATGAAACGTAGAGAGAGTATTAGTTGAGGGAGTGCGGCAGTGAGAAGTGATGAGAGGGGATAAATGGACGTTTGCTAGTTATATAGCAAATCCACAGGCATTTAACCACAAACACTCGGCGCACAACCACATATATGAGCAAAGTCTGGCCGCATGCCACAAATGCCATACACATACATGCACACATACACAAACACACATAAACACACAGACAGTGGCAGAGAAACTAGCTTTGTCGTGCTTTTTATCGATTCCCCATTATGTTTTCGCATTTTTCGGGCCATCAAAAACTGATTTTTAATGCCCGAAATCCATTTTCGGTCACTCTCAACGGTCGTATACGCTGCGTATACGCAATGTTAATGTTCATTAAGCTTTATGCCATTTGCACTGTTTCACAAAGTTCGAGGGCAATGGCAAGTTAAGGGCAACCCACGGGTTACGGGCAACGGGCCACGGGTTACGGGTTACAGCTTAGCGGTCATTCAGAGTTCATAAACTCTCTATAATGTGGGCTAACGAATTTCACTATGCACAGCAAATATGCTTTTCTTTCGCACGCCTCATTCTCCACCTATTCGCACACTTTCCCGCCATTTCAGATACACAAATGGCTATGTTGACTGTTTTAGCGCATATATTTTGCTGCAGAATATACTGCAACATTTCGTTTGAGCGCATTCCAAAAATCCAAATCTGATGGAAATTTTCTTTAATTTGACAGAACATTTAAACTAAAATTCAATGTGTGCTAAATAGATGCACTCAATAAGATTGTCCGACATTGGAAGAAGTGACTTTCAATAATAAAGAAATAAAAAAACTCAAACAGAAAGCTTTATTCAGTTTTGTTTTCCCTGTGATGAGATTTTGAGGCTGAAAGTTTTGAATTAAATCATAAAATTATTATTAAAATTAAAAATAATGACAAGAGTTAAATTTGAACTGCAACATTCACAAAAAAAGCCTTTAGAATGTTTAACAACTTTTCTTCTAAGGCTTAGAAAATCTAAACTTATGGGTTCTTAAAAAATATTTTTTAAAAGTGCATAGAGTAATTTAGGGTAAATATTTATAAGGCAAATATTTCGAGTTTCGAATTCACATTGGGGCAACTGTTTCGAAATAGATTTTAATAAATTCTTCATACTCCATATAATTTTACACTGCATAGATATAATATATTTTTAGATAAACTAATAACAGATACTGAGTCGAATTACATACAAATTAAAATTTTGATTGATTTAAGAATTTTCTAAATTAGTTTTTTTCTATTAAAATTTACTGATATTTTGCTACAAAGATATTAACAAGCTTTTTAACGTTTATAATTCATTTTTAAATTCATTGAATCTTCATTTTTTGATTACGTTTTTGAGGTTGTCCATAATCAACAAAAGATTCTTAATGCATGTGCTGTAACAAAAAGAAGATTTTGATTTGCGAATTTTTTTAAATTTCAGAACTTTGTGTCCAATCATCATGTTCACATTTATTCATTATGCGGTTTAATTCGCCATTATACAGTTTTCATATTTGTTGGGCTTACAATGGTTTTTCCAACGAGGCTTTTCCGGCATTAAGTTGGAGCATTGGTTTTCAATTTGTACACGTGTGAGAGACAAAGTTATTTATATGCCAAAGGATAAATAAATGTGGATGTATGTGTGTGTGTGTGTGTGAAATCCCAAAACTCCAATGATATGTTAATGTAAGTACTCGTATCTCTTCTCACTCTTTCTCCCTTTCGCTCTCACTGTGTCAGCTTAAGTTGGCTTTTTGAAGGATTTGTAAGCGTATTTGTTCGCCTTTTGTGTGCCTTTATGTCTGGATTACGTATACGCTCGATTGGCTCAAGCATTGCATATTAATTTATATATTATTGTGGGAATATTTAAGTGCCAGTCGGCACCTAAGTACACATTAGCCCAATAAAATATTCCTTTTAAAGTTGCAACTATTCGAAAACATTAGACCTTAATAAATTAAAATTAATGTTTGGCTCTAAGCATAAGGTCAAAGTTAATTTGGTGACCCCTATCAATTGTCAAATTTAGAGTTCATTAACAGCATAAACACACATACTTATAAATACAAAGACAGTCGAACCCCCCACACATTTAGCCCAAGTCTATTGACAATGTAATTAATAGAAGCAAACCAAAAGTGCAAACATCAGTTTCAGTCAGAGTTCAATAAACAACACAACGAACTCCGAGTGTGTGTGTGTGTGTGTGTGTGTGTGTGTGTGTAGGGTGTCGAGGGTATTTGTCTGACAGTTTGTCTTTGTAAATAAGCAAATGTGACACACCCACTATTACGCCCAACTGGGGGTTTAAATAAAGAACAATGTTTATTAAATAGACCACCCGAAAATGAAACCAGGCAAATATTTGTATTTGACATTTTAGACAAAATGCGCGAAAAGGTCCTTTCAATAGAGATAAGGAGGTTAGAGGTGTCACCAGCTGGCTGTTGCCTTCGAATTGGATCAATCAACTCTGGGCTTAGTACCATATGGGTATGACAGGCACACGCACACACACACACATACATACATACTGACTCCCCCTCATCAGCATATATTTATATTTGTATTGAATTTCGTTTGCTTGTTGACAATACCATGACAATAGAGCAAAAATCTAATCTAGATATTCACTTGTATAATATCATACAACAAGCATGTTCAATCGAATGAAATGCAATGGCAAATAAACCGAAAATGTAAATATAATTAATTATCCTATTCTAATGTAGATTTTCCAAAACAAAGCAAGAAAACACATATTGTCTCAAAATGAATTTGAATTTGGATGAGATTGAAATTGCAAATCGAATATTCAATTTGAAATATTCCCAAACTATAGAGAACGATTTCTAATTTTATGATATAAAGAAAGAAGTTCCACAAGAATTTATGATGAGTAATTTTAAAAGATTTTGTCAGCATTAAGTAGGGGAACTCTTGACTAAGTATAGTTAAAGCAGATTACTACAACCGATCGTAAACCAAAATCATTATAAATAAAGCCAACTTTAAGTTAAACAACGGATATACAAAGTGCCATCATCTTTACCTGATGGTATATTCACTTTAGCTCAATTTCAATTTCAATGCCAAAATGAGAGTAGAATTATTTTGCATACAAAGAAAAGACGTCTCTGCCATAAAATAAAGATATTATATTAAATTTGAATAGAGCCACCTGGCTGCTAAGCCCACTTACATTTCACAGGCATTGCCTGTTTTGCCTATGCTGTATCCTATACACTCTAGTATCCCATTTCATTGTCACTCAGCCCGCAAGAAGTTGTGTCTCAAGTTCTGTTCCTTTTATCAGTCGAGTGGCAAGTGAAAAAGACTTTAAGCCAACCGCAGTCAGCGCTCGACATCAATTTCCTCAAACAAAAAAGAAAAGTGGAAAATATACGAAACATAAAACTTTGTGCGTAATGAGCCTCGTCGTCTTCAGGGCTGCCTCCTTTCCCATGCCCGCGCTGAAAATTCCTGGAACCGATATCAGGCAGTGTTTCTATATAATATAACAACATAACTTTTTGAACTTTATGCGCGTCGATTGCTGTTGTCATTTCACTTTTGGCTTCCGTTAATGCCACAAAAGTTGGGCACAAGTTTTAGAGCGCGGTTTTCCCCAGCCAACGGAAAATCCACAAAGCCAAAATGAAGAAGAAGAAGAAAAAATACAATAATAATGGGAGTAAAGGAAAAACCAAAAGTTTTTTGTCTTTGATTTTGTGTGTTTCTGTTGGCAAAACAGAAAACCACTTGAGAAATTTCCAAATAAAAGTGGAAAAGATGATGGTTTACTTCTGCGGTGATGTTATTGTTGTTGTTGCTCTTCTTAATTCTGTTGTGGCTTATGACCTTGTCAACTGGACAAAACCTAAAAAAGTGCTAAGAGCCTCTTTGGCCTTGAAACTGAAATATGCGAAAGTGAAAAATTTATTGATTTGAATTTTTATTTTGTTATGAAACAATCTTGTTTATTCTTACTCTTCAAAGTTGTTTGCGAAGTGAACGATGCTGCTCAAGGTTACCAAATAGATTGCGACCTGCTGGTATTCAATTTGGTCATAATAGTCATGATATATTCATATAATAATAAAGATTACTAGCAGCTTATTACCAAGTTAAACGAGATTATTATCAGTTTTTGTACTGTTTCGTATTCGACTTCGGCCGACTGGCTTTACCATAATATTTATCTATATATAAATGGGTTTTAAAAATAAAAGTTATTTAACTGTGCTGTAATTATTGGCAATAGCTTTTCTTGGCTTTAAAGAAAGAGATTGAAAAGTCAATTGTTATTGCCTCTAACCTCTTCATTCCTATCATCATTATCGTCAATAATAGCATTCTCATCATCATTTTGTTCTGATTCCAATTAGATGCCAATGTCCTCTGCGGTACCAGAAGAGAAAGGAAAGCAAAAAAAAAAAGTACCAAAACTCAACTCAAACCCTGAAATATCCTTTTCAATTTCATTTATGAAAGCAAATAAATTTTTCAATTGTTGAATTCTTTTCATACATGTATTTCACTCTCACATATTTTTCCAATTTGGGACTATGAAACAAATAAAAGAAAAAAATACCCAAAAGCACAAAAGCAGATATAAGAATCCTTTTTCTTTCTTTTTTTCCGCATTTCTTTTTTTTTTTTTTTTGCCTCAATTTGGAGCTGAGGGGCAATGTGTGGTACGGGGCCAATCTGTTTGAGCCAAAGCCTGCTCAATGCCCATCACACGTATCGGCAGTTTTAAGGGGCGTAAAGTGCCTGGACCTATCTTGGCTACCTTTTCATTTAATAAGCAGGAAAAACTTGAGTTTAAACCAACTTTGACTGGCCGTTGCTGTGGCTGTTGCCATTGCCGTTTCTGTTGCTGTTGTTGACGTTAGCATGCATATTTTATGGACTCTCTGCCAGGACTGCAAATATCTTAACGTACTCATACATCACTCAGGCAGGAAAAGTTTTTGTAGGCAGCTTTAAAACACGCACTTTTCTGGTCTAGTCAGTCCAAAACTTTTAGCCAATTGTTCATGTTTTTTCCGTTGTTGTTGTTCTTCTTCTTTTTTGTACATCTTATACCCTTTTAATAAGAGGTATATTAGAAATTTTTAAACGTGTTTTTAAAATATGTGGGGTTGGTGTATTGATTGATGAATAAACACAGTCCCAGTTATAGTTTTATTATTATTTTATTTACTATTAGGATAAGTATTAACTTTTAGCTAATAGTAGAGTTATAGAGTTATAATAGTAGTTATTGTCTTTCGTCGTTTTTGTTAACTCTTTTCGTCTTAGACTCGCCTTTTCGTCTACTCTTACGGCTTTTCGTCTTAAAAATTTCGTCTTCTTATTTCTTGTGTGTCGTCTCACACTTCGACTTTTTTCACCCACTCTATCTGGCCGACTTGCCAGATTGTCTTCCTTTTCTTCTATCAGCTGACTTAACTAGAGCTGGCTAAATAGGATTGCCAGACCATTCCCACAAGTATACCTATATACTTTATCGAATATTTTGTGATCTTTGTAATGAGACTAAGTTTAGGAAAAGACATATTAAGTCTAGATGTCATTCATAGGGCTAAAAAATATTATCTTTTGTTGCCTATTCCAAAGTATCTTGTCCCTATGAGTCAATGTATTTAGAACTAATATGATAAAGGACTATTCAAAAGTCACAATCTTATGATCCAAATCCTAAGATATAGTTCGGGATGTTAATTCTTGCATAGTCTACATTTACATTATATATTTCTATTTCAATTATATAATTCTATTTCAATTATTCACTTCAAAGTCTAAAAAATCATTATGAGAAAATATAGAACCTGTATCACCCGATTGGATACTAAACAAAAGCTGTCTGGACATATTTTGTAAGTTTTTCTACTAAATCGATTATAACTTTCTGCCCCAAAAATTTAATATAAAACACTTTTTTCACTTACTAAACGAAAAATAGTAAGAATATTGAAAAGGTAAAGTTCGATAAGTCTGATTTTTAATAAAAATGCATTTGTTAGATGCAAAATTATTTAAAAAGAAAAATAATTTACCTTTAGGCTATTTAGATTAGTTTGAAAGTCCAGGTAAAGGAAAGTACTGTAGTCGACACTCTTACTTTAAACAGTTTCTTTGTGGCTTTTTTGAATAAAAGCAACAAGCGATTGTTTGGGACTGACAGCTTTTGTTTTTCGCTGCTTTTTGTGTGTTGAATTTTAAATTAGTTTGCATTTGAGCGGAAAATATGGACTTGGCACTTTTCCTTATCGACTTTGATGTGTGTGTGTTGGTGTGTGTGTGTGTTGGTGTGTGTGTGTGTGGCCTTTCAATAAAAAAGGAGCGAAAATATTTTATTAGGTCTTAAGTTGTCAGGAGAAAAATCGAAGCCTTCGGCCAAAAGAGAGAAATATATTTATTTATTTTGCTGTCCGTTTCACTTTGCCAGCTTCTCCCTATTGTCTCACTTGGGCCATAATGAAATTTCCTTTCCACCAACTTGGCCAACTTTTTCAATACTCTGCTCTTGTCTTGCTCTGTTTGTCTGAGTGCCCGAAAGCCATTTTAATTTAATTGGCTGTCTAATTTTGTGTATTGTTTGACTCTGTTTTCAGTAAGATTGTTTCTTGTCTTTTTCTTGGAAAAATTGTAATAGTATTTAACTTTATAATAAATTCTCATTTGTGACAGAGATAAAGGCGGTTAACAAGAAATTTTCACATTTATTACTTTGAATTTTGATCTCCGCATTTTTCGTATAATATCTGATCTCATCCCTTTGCGTATTCTAAATCTTAAGAATTAATTTGGTCATTAAAACCCTTGTTGGTGTCTCCAACTTTCAAATTAATGCCTGTGATTAATTCAAAGAAAAACTTTTTACCATCATTTCTTTTTTGTTTTGTTGGGGTTTTTTTTTTTGGTTCTTCGAAAATATTTTCTAATTGCCCTCCGAGGATTTGTGTCCCCAGCATTCCATGCATAAATAATCAAACAAGGAAAACAGCAACACCAGTGAAATGAATGGGAATAAGAGGAGAAAAAAAAGACGAATAAAGCGAATGATTTGCCACAAATTAAAATTATTCAAGCGTGGGCTTGGCTAGAAGGCGTGGCACTCCATATTGCCTTCCTTATCATCTCAACTGTGGCATTCCCCGATTGTTCACACGAAAAACAAATCTCAATGGTTTAATTAGGCCCATTTCTCAAGGCAATGTCAATGACAAAGGCGACAACAACTCAATGCAAGTATAGTAAAAACTCCCTAACGACGAATTTTGAAACTTATAGACGATGATTCAAATAGAAAGCGATGATAAAGGTTTTCTTTAAGAGTTTACAGCATTTTTGACTTAAGGTTGAGGGGTTGGTGGAAAGGATATAAAGAATTAAAGTCAAAATGTCAATTTTCTATTTCTGCATTTTCAAAATCTGCCGCTATATATTTCTTAAAATCGATGTATATATTTCTTAAAATCTCAAGATTTTATCTACAAAAACCATGAATAATTTTTATGCAGCTTTTAGTTAAAATTTTCAAAAATAAATCAATGCAAGGAAATAGAGTTGTATCTTAATTAAATGTTGGATCATTAGAAAATTCTTTTTTTTTTGTATTTAGAAGAGTTTAGACAAATTTTTGTAGGTTTATGATCACCCATGGAATTATCGGAAATGTATCGAGCAGAGTAATTCATTAATTGAACCGGATCACATAAACTCAGCAAGGCAGAGTTTTTTTCTTAAATTAATTTGCACCAAAGTCGTATTTGTTACTTCCAAATTAATGGAAATTTCGTTCGGAAAAATAAACTGTGTCCTTAGTTTATGAGCTATTGCAAAGGATCGGCGTTTTAAATATAGAATCTGAGTCTGAGTTGTTTACACGGGCTAGAAGATTGCAAATTTTGTGGAAAATCGAATTAGAGTTAAAGCGATTAAGGGACATTTATAGAACATGCACTTTCCTTAGCTTCAGCTAACACATAATATTCAAAAAGTGTTTTCGATTCATTGCATCTTTATGGTGGCAGACCACTTTTACCATTAAATCAATTTTCTGCAGCAACATATACATAGATCAGGAAACGTCTTTGCCTTTTTCAAATCACGAGAGGACACATTTTCGCATGTTCCTTGCTCTTTCGTTTATCCAAGTAAATCCATGATATGTCCAAGGTCATAAAACGCCTCAGAAGCTGCTACGTTAATTGAAGTTTAAAATATCTTAGCCTTATTTGGAGTACAGCCGGGAATGAGATCACGTTATTGTCCGATTTATTTACATAACAAACTCTTTTTATAATCCCCATGGCAAGCCCAATATACTTTCCTGACTCTTATAAGAAACTCCGCTCCATTGCCTCACCATTTTGGATGTGCCACAAAGCACAATTTCTGATATGACAGTCTCTTTAGCGTGTTTCCACTGTATTGAAGCTACAACTTTAGACTGGCCTAGAGTTTTTGAGTCTGAGAGGTCTCCTAATTGTTTCTGCCGTTTCATGCCGTCGTCTCCTGTTGCTGTCAATAATTAGAGCTGGGAATTTCCGTTACGAATCTCCAAAAAAAAAAACACAACAACAAAACAAAAAAAAAGAAGGAAACAAGAATAACCGAAGTAATAGATGCGGACCTCGTGCTTGGAACGCGGATTACTTGAAACGTGGTTGTTAAGCGCCTCGAATGCCACTCCAGCAGAAATGACTAGAGAAATGTGTGGAGAAGGGGGCAAAAGAAACTTACTTCCACTTCCGGGTGGCTGCCTTTTGTCTTTGGCAACCCTGAGATGGCAGGATGGGGACCAGTTGGCAGTTAGCTCTGCCCGACCATGACCATTTCTTTTCATTATTTGTTGGCATTAGTGTTGACTTATGTTGCTGCTTATTGACTTTGTACACGCGTAAGCGTAGGCGCACTTCCAGCCATCTGCCTAGGATTTCTTTTACTTCTGCAGAGTGTCCGCGTGTCTTCCAGGACGCTTCCTTTTGTAATGATTTCATTTGGTTCTTTTCTTTTGTTTGTTTGCCCTTGCCTATTCAAGTTAATGAGTGCCACTTCAAATTTGCTTTCGACTATCGAATCGAATTTCGAGTGCTTTATCAATTTATGACAGAAAACATATTTGTCCCAATTAAATTGATTAGCTAAAAAACTAATTAGTTTAACTTAAAATATGTAAAGGCAAATTGTCGTTCATGTCAGTTTAATTAAACAACTTATTATCATATTAATTGCATTTTTACAAATCATAAATATTAATTTTCAACCATAAATTATTTATATAAGCACCCCACATATTCAATCATCCACAAACTGCATAAATTATGGTAAAAACAAAAAGGATGTAAAAAAGACAGAACAAAAACAAAACAATTGACAGCATAGCATAAAATCAAAATGGAAAAAGCAATAACAAAAAACTCAGTGAACCAGATTTATTTGCCGTGTACAATGAAACGACAATCTGGGCAGTCTGTACTTGTGAAAACTAGTTGAACAACACAAAGTTGAAATTATTGATTACCAAAAATATTATTTTCAATGTAAACAAATTTATAAGCGAATAGGTTAACTATAGAGAAGATAATCGAAGGTGAAGACTGAACCAGAAGATGTGCAAAATGTGCCTTAAAGAGAGAAGTGATATAAAGCGTGCATTATATACATGCATCTATATTAACAGCTTCTGTTTTGACTCCGAGCCAATCTAAGCTAAACAGCTCCAAAAAGTGAGAGAGAGGGGAGCTATACGTTTAAAATGTCAATCTAGTGAGAAGACAAGGAATCACTAGCATTAACATCTACTACTAGTTAAGACATCAGCACACGCCAAATTAAATGCAAATGCACCCAATTTAGATAGCCGTTGGCTGTCATTTTGACTGCCTTCTCAGTTGAATCTTAGAAACCAAACGTAATTATAGTTCGAGCAACATTTCAAATTAACTTCTTATCAGAGATTAGGTTAGTTGGCATAGAACACACATCGTCCTCTTTAACAAACCTAAATAGCTCAACAATAGATCGTTTACAGTTGCGAATAGACTCGTAGAGAATTCAATTTAATTAAAATCAATGATGACTTCGTCGCGATTTCGGTCAATCTACAAATTACTACAAATTCATATTAAATTTTTAAACCTTACGGCACTCGTATTTAATATTTAACAAAGTTTTTAAAAAGTTGTTGAAAAATTTGTTAGATGTTTGTAAAACAGGAAAATAGCTTTTTCCGTTCCCGTAAAGTACCATTTATAGATTCTTGATCATCATGAGAAGCCGATTTACCCATTTGATAATCAAATTATCGCTTTTAATTTGCATGCTGCTGCGAAAATTGTTCAGATCTTGATAAAAAAAAAACATCTCATAATGAAAAAAATATTATGAATAAAAATTATTTAACCAACTTCAACTTAAGCCCACCTGCATTCATTCAAATAGTTTTGGACTTATTTATAATTTTTATTAATAATAAATGAAAGCCCAAATAATTATGTAAATATTTTTTTGTCAATGTTTCGCAAGACTGCCTATAGACATGGTCAGGATTTGGACCCATTAGAACCCAATTCAATATCAATAGAGCAAATATTTTTGTTGTAACTGAAAGCAATGCAATTAGATTTTGTTTTATTTATAAAAATTTAGTATGTAGAAGGTTAAGAAACAGAAGAAGAAAACTTGTTTCTCTAGTTTTTGTAAATGCAAAATGTGGGTGAATCTTTAGTGAATTAAGTTAGTTTTTCTCTTATTTCTTTTAGCTTTAAGTGACAGAATTTTTATCTTGTTTATTGAAATAATTTAATACCTCAAACTTGTCATCCGACTTTCATTTGTCATTTCTTTTATATGCATGCCTTTCATTATTAAAGATCAATTTTATTGTATACAAACCGATTGAAAAAAGGATAGATTGTTTTTGGTTCAGTAATTTGGCGCTTTAATGGAGCTATGTTTAGTCAAATTTTATTTTGTTTGATCTCCTGCATGCTATCCCGTACTTAGAGTTTAAGGATACACACAAAAGGGTCTTGCAACAATTGTTTTCTTTTTTTTTTGTTTTCTCTGTGACGTTCATTAGACGACTTCCTTCTTTCTTTCTTTTCGATTTGGTATTGAGAATTCTCTGGTAAGATTGTGGCTTTTGTAAGCACCCAATTAATTTTATAATAAGCCTGTAGGCCTCAGCATAGGTAATAAAATAACAACCCACACTCGTGGACGACGAGCCAAGTACGACGTGCATACCTTAGATGAGAGATACCAGCTAGCCTACACTTGTTCATTGCACGTTACAGTATTAATTCATTAGTAAATGGTAACAGAATTGAGGAACACTAGAAAATAAAACATTAAAAATGAAATGCTACAAGTCCATCTATGGTACGTTTATTTAAAAACCAAATTTTATTTTCAATTCCATCAGTATCAAATATTCATACTATACATATAGCTATCTTTAGATATGCCATAGATCTAGCTCGTATTCTCAAGTCGCTTTTTTATTAATTTTTTATTAACAATTACAATCAAAACACAATGGATAGATTTATCCCGATTATATATCAGATTTCTATATAATTATTAATATCAAGAAAACATGTTAAATTCAAAAAAATGTTCAGTCTGCAACATTTGGCAATGATTTCTTACCCATTTATATTTGGTTCTCCAACCAATTTGCCCACACTCTCCGATTAGGTATACAAAAGTAAGCAAAGATTTGAAGATATAAAGTTAAAAACTTTTCCAGTCATAAACTTAAACAAAAGGACATAAAATGGGCATAACAAATTTAAATGGCTCAAACAATTGGCAAGAGCACAAAATGATATCTGTTTCTCTGGCCAAACTAAAAATCGCATGGTTCTTGATTCTGGCAAATGCTTTGGAAAAATGCAGCAATAAAATAAGACAACAAAACCAGCGATTAGGATGATGATGCGAGGGAGTGCCAAGGTGATGGTGGTGATAGGGGGGAAGCTGGAGCACAAATTGAGACATTCATTGGGGCAATAAAATCCACGAAAAATCACTGGAGCAGGGGAACTTGCAGATGGTGAGGAGCTGAGACAAAGCGTCCTAAACTTTCAGTTTGTCTTTATGCCAATTCAATTTACCGGCGAATTGCTTTCACTTTCACAAAATAAACATAAAAATGCTGCAATCTAATTTATATACCCCTCATTAAAAGACATTTTAATTTCTATAGAAGTCGTAAAAGTCGCAAAATGCCCGAAAATTTGGAAAACTTTGGCAATGGCCTCCATATTCAAAGTCTATAAATTTATTTATTTATTTTTCGTTTTTTTTTCTGTTGGTTGGCTTTTATTTTTATTCTCCTTTTCAGAAATTGCGTGCAAAAGATTTTTACATTTAATTCAATTTTGGCTTCTAATGGTGGGCGCATGCCCCGCCGCATAGTTGAGCATCTGGGCGTGGCCCGGTGGTCTATTTTGTAGTCATTGCGTGAAATATGGCCGAGGCTACTTAGTGACTATCTGTCCTTCTGCTCGGACTTGGTGTTTGCTGCAAATCCGTTGGACGGTAAATTACCGTTACAAATTTGCGCTACTTTGATGGTCCGACTCCGACTACCGCCCTTTCCTGCGTCATACAAAATTTATTCGCCTTACGTGACTTTGGTGCAAATCTTTGCTTATTCCCAATGGCTAAGCCAGTTTTTTTCCCCTCTACTTTTTTGGGATGATTGGGGGCCAGTAGAAGGATCCATAGTTGTGTTCATTCTGCTGATGTGGCTAATGGCTTCTTACTTTGTTTTTGTTTGGGGCAGGCTCTCAGGTCCCTTCAAGGTTCGTTGGGCCGGGCTTAAGTGGCGACACAATATTTTTCATACAAAAAAACACAAAAAACAAAAGCACTATGAAGCTGTGCGTAAAGGAGGTATTCAGTGGGCAGAGATATGTATAACTAAACCATAAGGGCATATACATACCTGCAAGTTAAAGGACAAAGAACATATTTTTTGACCATTTTTAGCAGCTGAGTTAAGATTTTGTTAAGACCAATACCAATATCGAAACATTAATGAAATTAAAAATCTTGGACTGTTGCTTAATAGATTTTTACGCTTTTTTCAGTTTATTTCTTATACCTATTGGTAGAAATCATCTTTTAGGTAGCAGTGGTAACTCAGCATATGCATTATGCTTTAAAATTTATTTTGCAAATACTCAGCTCAGTGTGCGAAGCTTTTACTGTATTGAAAAGCTAGTCATACAATAGTTGATTTAGAAAAAATGTCTAATTTTTTTCATTAGTAAATTATTTTATTTTATAAATTTAAATTTCTGTGAAATTTTATGTTAAGTACATATAAACTGTACACGTTAGTGATAAAAACAATCGATAAAAACATCGATGGCTGAGTTCATCGATAACATTAATGTTAATAGTCGATGGTGTTTTGAAACATCGGGATAAAATCTCGATGCATCGATGTATGTCTGATGCTTTTATGAATTAAAAAAGTTTAAAATTTTTTAATAATCAAAAGTTCTCATAATAGTATTTAAAATTTATCTTCATATCACTGGCCTGTTTTCTGAATGTTAGCCTTATCTTTCAAAAACTGTTTTAAAATGTATTTATGGGTTTTACTTTCCGAAAATAACTTTCAATTACCTGATTTGGGCTTATTCAATTTATTTTATCTGTTAACATTTTGCCAGTCAAGGAAAAATCTTGTACCTTATCTTTGCTGTCAATCTGAAAATTTCTTAAAGTTATAACTTAAGTAAAGTTTTTAAGAGCTTTTTAAAGACAGCTTCATATAACTATATGATAGAACTTGATAAGCGAAAAATAAGATCAATGTTTTAGTAAAACATTGATACATCGCTGAACATCGACATCAACAAAAACATCAGTAAACATCGAAAAACATCGCCAAGAGAACATCGATGTTCGATGCATCGATGTTTTTTTTTACATCATTTTCTATTGTCGCACAAGATCTGAATTATTTAGTTTACTTATTGCTAGCTTATTTTAGATAGTTATGTGTTTGTATGTGGATCTTATAAATGTAGATAACAGAGATGACTTTGGTAGTGTGAGGATCAACTATGATACATTTGTTAGTATTACTAGGTGATACCTACAAAACTTTAATTCGAAACGAGAGGAATCTTCTTAAGAACTAATTAGAAATGTTACAAGCGATCTTTTTATTTTTCTTGGTCGAATATGTCGTTAAAAAATCGTTTAAGCCCTCTACACATAGAATTTTATATGATAGCATTTTGAAAACCCGGAAAAAAATATTTTATTATTTTAGTTAATATCTGTTTTAACAAATACTAACGCTTTTTCAAAATACGAACTATTATTTACACAATTTCTCAATGACAAATATATTTTAATAAATGTTAAAATTTTAGAAAATTGTTCTTAGTGAGGAAATATTTTCCCTTTTGTCAACTATTTAAAAATAAGGTATGATGAAAATATCGATAGTATAAGGATACAAAATAAACCTATTACCCACATTACCAATAGCACATTAATTGTATTATTGTCCCGTTTTTGATTCAGAAGATTCAGTTCGTTTGCATTCTGTTAATATCATAAGGACTTGAACCATATTATCCATTACTATATTATCCCATCATGACGAGGTTTTACCAGAGTTTCAGTTGAATATTTTTAGCACATTTTTCTTCGAAGTTTAGTTGCTCTTGCTAACTTTAAGCATATATTGCTGGCTCTACTTAAATTCTCTTCCACTTATAGGCAATGTATGCACAAAGTTTTCACCCAAAATTATACCAAACAGCTGTTGTTGTTTAAGTTTATCATGTTGTTGTTGTTAGGGCACTAAAAACTTTATAGTTGCAATCTTTAGGCTAATGACCAAAATCCTGCATGGATTGAAGCAGTAAAGTTTTCCCTTAACCACCAACCACCCCGACGCTCTCTTTCGTTAGACCCATTTACTAGTATCTAAAGGAATTTGCAATTTTGTAATTGACTCACAATCAGTCATGCGGAAGTTGTTTAGCTATGCAATATGGCTGCCAAATGCGACAAACGGATGCAATTTGTAAAATATGCACGAAATAAGATGACTACAACTCTAAAGAGTCGATGGTCGATGGAACTGCCATGACGATGGGATTGGGGAAGGACACTAACCTTAACCACAGATAGAGATTGAAATGTCAACCTATTTTCGGTACGTGCAAGTAACCGAGCAGGATGTCCTGCTCATAGATACATATATACATACAGGCAATCTATATGTGGATGTTGTTGTTTGCCAGCTACTTTTGGGGACTTCGCTTTTTGCAAGCCGGCAAATGCGTTTAGTGGCCACAAGGAGTGGGAGGTAACAAAAATGCATTTCAGCCAAAATGTCGCGCGACAGTCGCCCACATGTCTGAGCAGAATGTTGACAGATGTTTCACATTTTGTACCAGCCTTCAGGGTACCATACAAGCTTTCAAACCAGGACTCCACCTTGTCTTGTTTGTGTGTCTGTGTGTGTGTGTCTTTGTGTGGTTTTCGCTAAAATTTTCTAACAATTTGTGTAATGCATTTTGTATAGACAAGAATTGGTTTTCCTCTTACTCTCTTTTTCTATGCACTTTGAGCTTTGTTAGACGAACGGACAGTCAAGTCCGGCAAAAAGCAAGATTTTCGACATTTTCCTGCTCAAACAAACATACATGCATACATATAGTATGTATGATTGCACATTTTTGCGGTTTTCACATGGAAATTGGTTTTTCACTCACACACACAAATACACAAACCAACAAGAATTATCTATTACCATAAAAATGTTTCATGAAGATAGATGATGGCATTTCACAAGGTTGTGGTTATTATCATTCAAATTTAATATTTGTAATGGATAACTACGGATTTTTTTACTCTTAGCAATTTATATTTAAGTTGATTAAATTTATAAGAATTATAGTTATAAACTAAGCAGTAATTTTTTAAAACAAAACCAAAAATGCTTCAATGGTTTTTCTTGTGGAATATGCAAGTGGAAAAGTGTCTGAAATACTTCTAGCTACCATGAAGTAATTGTAATTAATATAAGAGAAACGTTCAAACTTTATACTTTATGAGTGTAATTCAATGGATTTTACAAGCCCATAAAATTTTAACATCCTTGGTCTCTCTCTCAGTCGGATTGAAATGGATGTTTTTGGGTCTTTTGGTTCTTTAGTTAGAGATCGTTGACTAGATACCATAAAGAAGAAATTGGTTTGCTCAGTTTTTCGAAAAAAAATGAGGCCGACTTCGAAGGAAGGAAAATTCAGAAAAAGATAAAGACTGTATTAAGTGTCTAGTAGGCTACATATAAATCTCCTTGTCTACTTATATAATAATCCCTATATGTTTAACTTACCAATAACGCTAATTTGTGAAGAAGATCCCAACTGCAATACTTATCTTAAGCAGAACACAGATACAGATGTTATTCAGATGTTATATATATCATAAAAATTGAAAGGGAGTGTGGTGGAAAAACCATAAATATTTCCAAAGTTTAATGCTGCAATAAATCAAACGAATTAAACGTATTTCATTTTGCCAATTTGCAAACTTTTGTGGCAGTTCATTCGCCACTACCATTCCACATTCCATTTTCAGGCCTTGAACGAATGTTAATCAACTTGAACAAATGCTCACTTAACCAACTTCAACGCAAACAAACAAATAAACAAACAAGCAAAGAAAGGAATAACATTTCTCACAAAGTTTGCCTAATTAATAAAAGAAAAAAATTCCTAACCCCATCTCTAGTAAGTCAAGTTAACGCAACAAAAACCTTCGTTTCCATTTTTATTCCTTTTTTTCAAGTTTTTTGTGTTTTTTTTTGCAAATGTCAACAATTAATTTCCAGGCAAAAATATGCAGAGTCTCACAAAACAAATAAACAGCAAAAAATGGTAAAAAGAACAGAACGAAGCTAATGAAAAGCGAAGGGAGCAAGAAAAGGCAGGCAAGCAGCCGTGGCAAGGAAATTGCCTGGCAATTAAAGTTAAAAGAAAAACACTGCCAGGTGGAAGTTGCAAGCACCTCAATCATCATCATCATCATCATCATCATCATCGTCGTCATAATCAGGAATGAGAGATTTGTTAAAGTATGCAAAGTATTTTCCGAATATTAACAAGCTTATAATGAACCCAATGCAGGGAGCATATAGATCCCAAAATGAAGTAATTATAAATGTTAGTTAACCAACTATGCAAATTAGTTTCAAACAAAAATCTGAAATGTTGAAAACATTTGTTTAACAAGTTCTTAATATTATCAACAAATATTAAGTATACGCACCTTATTACCAATACATGCAGAGAGACTGTTTAGCAGTAACTGCTTAAACTAATGATTTTTATATCACCAAAAACTATTGAAAACATAAAGTTTATTATCCAAAAAGTCTTTAAACTAACGAATATTTAATACGGTTAAGAAGCGGAAAATGTCGTGCATTAATTATGCCTGCAGATTCCCAAAGAAGATTAAGTTGTCTGAATTTTAAATGGATTCAAACTGTGCATAGGTGTAAGTCTTTGCCTTTGGCTTATACCTTTTCTCGGTTGAGTGGTGAATAATGGAATGACCCATAACAGCCATCAGTGTTTGTGGCTTTAACTTTCTCGCATTTGCATGGCCCTTTGGGTAAAGCCAACATGAACCGTACCATAAGTATTTCTGTCAGTTTGGATATTGATTGATTTGCTGTTGCCCAAATTGTGGCTCTTGCTGCTATTTTTCGACATGGGCTTTATAAATGATTTATGCCATTCGAACATATCATAAGGGTCAATTGCTTATTTAGCTATAGATTGTCAGTTTTTGCCTTTTAGGAATTAGACTACTTGTGATTGCCGTAACATCAATCAAGTGAAAACAGCGTGCTAGTTAACTTAATGAATTTGGGTAACAATTGCATCTAATTTGTGTTTAATCAAGTTGATTAGATGTAAGATAACTAGTCTAAACAAATTCTAAAACGTCTCTTTGGGGGAAAATATAATAGTATAAGTAACGTTAAACTCTTGTTGGACATTAAAGAAAATAAATAGAAATAAATGTGGGGATGGTATGGTAACGCTGTGAGGCCAGTCCTACTCCTGAAGCAGCTGATCGACGAGGTGGCAAGGAAAGAAAAGGAGACGAAGTGGCAAGGCAGAGCTGAAAACGAGGAGTCTAGAGAAAACGATGAACGAAGCGTGTGTAAATGTCGAAACGAAGCTAGAACATTCCATTTAAATAATTACATAATTTGTCAAAAACCCATTGTGCCATATTCTTCCTATAATAATTAACTAAATAAATAAATAATATACTTAATATAACAATTCTAATTCTTGTGAGCACAAATCCCACATAAACAAATGCATATATTTGAATAAACATTGTCGCACTGTTTTGTCTTTTTACTTTTTACTGTTTAAAACCGGTGTGAATCTTTTAATAATTTCAAAAATAATAGTATGTATTGTAAATATCAAAGAAGCTAACATCGGCTATGCCGAAGTTTATATACCCTTGCAGTCCTTGGTAATAATAATTTTACATGTTTGTTTTCTGCAACTCAATTCATCAATATACAAACAAAACAATTTTACTCTCTATTTTACAATTTGTTCTTCTTTCCACATTCCCAAAGCAAAGCAACGCACGCATACACATACACTTTATGTAGCATTGCGTCTGTGTGTATGCATGTACTCTGTTGATGACGAAAAACGTAGTAGACAGCAAGCAGCGCTGCCGGCAGAGCTGGGAGCAGAGCCGATTATTATATTGACTGTAACTTTTCTTATATTTATCCGATCACATTCAAATTTTGGGATCTGGGGTTTTATATCACATATGTAAATTTCATAGCATACTCAAATTTTTATAAAAACGTTTCTTCTAGTTCTTCTAGAGCTATATGATATAGTGGTCCGATCCTGATGGTTTTCATACTTTATTTTTCCCGGGTAATAAAAAACCCCGAAAACAAATTTCAGCCCGATAGCTCTTAAGACGGCTGAGTAAAACGCATACGCACAGACGGACGGACAGACGGACATGGCTATATCAACTCAGCTTCTCATGCTGATCAAGAATATATATACTTTATGGGGTCGGAAACGTCTCCTTCTGTGCGTTACAAACATCTGACCAATTTTATAATACCCTCTGAAAGGGTATAAAAAAAAACAGAATATACTAATTCAAACTTTCCTGATTTCATTCAGGCAATGCACACCCTGGAAATGTTCCAGTCCTATTTGACTCAAAGTAAGATGCTCTAGTGAGAGACGACATACAGAAAAAGAAAAGACTACGAGAAATACGAATTTTGGAAAGCAAAAAAGTAAACCAATAAACGAGGAACTACTATACTAATTAATCCAAATTAAGTCTAATAATTATAGGTATGTACATAAAATAAGCAAAAAACTATGACCCAGTTATTTATTTTACAATTAATACCCTATATTTATTTAGCACATACATAACAGCTTTTGTTAAACATAGATTTAATTATTTTTCATTTGTTTGTAAATTAATTTAATTTTTAAAAATTGGAAAACAAAGGCAACACACCATTTGTATTTATTTTGGACAAAAAATCCGTTCTTTGTGACACATATTCACACAATCTTGCATATATTTTTATACAATTTATACATTAATTCTATAAATTAAATTTGCAAATTAAAACAAAAATGAATATAAGTATGTAATTATTTTCGCTCGTTTGTTTTTCTTAAATAATACCGTCCAACCCATTTTCCATTTCATTCATCATGTAAATGGTAAAAGATTTGATTTTGATTTGGTTGATAGTCGAATATTTATAGATGTAGTAAATTGAAAAATGTATCTTGTAGCTGTTCTCAGTTCGATTATGCTTTTTTTTTCAGTAGGCAAACTTTTTCTCTTTGAAGGGACATGAGAATAAAAGCAAGAAGGACCTAGGAAGGAGGGTCGAGGCTTGGGGCATCTTCGGAAATGAGAGAAAGTATCAAGCAAAAAGGAAAGTAAAGCAACATAGGGTATACATATATATGGGAGATAGGGCAACCTTTATAGCACGCTAACCTGAAAGACAGTTATTGTCAGTCAACCGTTCCTTTGTTTTTTCAGTTCATACAATTGCTAAAGGAAACACTGGGATTACTACACGTATACTTGATTTTGAATAGCTGTTTCAGTGCTAATTGCCAAGCCACTAAGCACGTTAATGATGCTGCCATTATCTTGTATCGTGTTTTTAGCTGCATTTCCTTTTAGCAAAATGCTTGGTTTAAGCGGACACATAATAAACACGAAATCCCCGTTTCTTTCCGCCAAGCTCATTGACAGCCATTTGAGGAGAAAAAAAAAAAGATAGCCATTTGGTCAATTGCAACAGTAGCTGCAAATGAAAGAGTCGAAGGACAACACAATCTCATCCAGTTAACCGGGCGAATGCATTCGATGTCAAAACAGGACAAATTGACAACTGATTAACCCGGAATGTCCTTTGAAGGACTCGTTCAAATCAGGGTTGGGAGTAAGTACATTTCGTTGTTAACAGTTGACTGAATTCGTGTGGGAGGGAGGGGGGCGAAAGAAAACGATGGCAAATAAATTTCAAAGCGAAACGAAAAGTTGCTTCAATTTGGAAATGGAAAATTTGATTTGACTTTCTTACGTTCTTGCTGCTTTATGCTGATTGAATTGAATGATTAGGCAAATATTAATTGATATTTTTATTGTTTCCGTCTTTTTTTTTTCTCCATGCTGTTCGAATATCAAATAGAGTTGGGCTAATTGAAGCGACATTTTCTTTTAACCTGTCAGAACTTCCTTTCCGTTTTCCTTCTACATCTTTTGCTTTTTGTTGATTTTTTTTTTTCTCCTCCTGCCTATATCCAAATCCATAGAAGGTCATTGATTGATTGAGTTTTCTCAGTTTCTCTGTTCCAGTAAATGGATCAATGGGTTCTCTTTTTGTTTCTGTTTAGTTTGCCTTACATGCGCTCGTGTGCTTTCTAATGAAATTGAATCGTAAATTGAGTAAAAAACCGAACATCTTTTGTGCATAGAAAAAAGAAAGAATGTTAATCGTGTTCTTGAAATAATAGGCTGGCAGGAAACACTTACTTCTAAAATTATCTATATATATGAAACTGCAGCAATTTGAAAAATAAACATATGTAAGAAATTCCCTTAACGCTTAAATTTGCTACAAGATGTAGCAGTGTAACGACCCTTCATAAGAGAGGAAGGCGACCAATTCAAGTCCATGTCCGATTTGGGTGGTTTTTCAATGAAATTGTAGACAGGCTTGGACTGAGTAACCCATTCTACTGGTTTGAAGAGCTCGCTCATCACACGATCTGGTTTAATGCCACAGCGTCCAGGATTCCGGAATTTTGAGGGTTCGTGCAGCTTATTATCCGGATCCCGATAATAATCTCTTAGGTCCTGGCAATCCAAAAAGAATTTATCCAATCGTTGCATCTCACTGTAATCAATTATTTTCAGTCCAGGCATATTAAACTGCAGAATCTCTTTGCGCTGAATACGCGCATTCCTAGAGACCTGCACCATATTAACTTCCGGTATAAGCATCCTGAAACCTAATTCAAAGACCCAAAAATAGAGGTTTAATGTAATTTTCGTGTTTGTTGAACAGTTTCTAGGTATTGAATGTGTTATGTGAGACGACTATGAGGACGATTTTGTGATATATCCAATATAGAAAAGGCAAAGGTAAGTTGATTTTCGAAAGTAAATTAAGTTTCATAAAAAAATCTCAAAGGTAAGTTGATTTTCATATTGGTACAAAATTTGTATTACAAATCTTTGCAGCGATGGATCTGTTCAACTTTTGGCAATTGCTTGAAATGCTTGATATGTATTTAAACAACAATTGTTAAAACAAACACTTTTTTTCTAATCTTGTATTATATGGATATACCTATTTTTACTACTGTGGGCAAAAAGTAAAGTGAATTTTCAATTTAAACTTTGCGTGCTTAACATTTCGGGCTAGTAATTTTTTTTTTTTGAGTTGGTAGGATTGCTAGTAACCTCGGAGCGAAGTTTCATTATCAGTAATATATTTTTGCTTGTGTTTACCAATCGAACAGTGCATTTTCGATTTTTACACCGAAACCGCTAAATTTCTTGCAAAAAAGGCGTCGTTGATGTGCTGATTATCAGAACAGGCTCAACAACATGATAACTGGAGATCAGACTTGGATTTATGCTTATGACCATGAAACAACCGACCATTTAAGCGAATATCGTTCTAAAGGCAAGGCCAAACCGAAAAAAGCACATCAAAGTCGTTCAAAAATCAAAGTAATGATGACATATTTTTTTTGATTTTCGTGGTGTGGTGCGCTATGAATTCCTTTCACCTCGCCAAACTGTTAATACGGAATATTCTTTAAGCGTGATGCGTCAACTAAAACGTAAAAACAACAACTCTTGCTTTTTGCATCATGATAATGCACCGCCTCACACTGCACTCATTCTTCGTGACCATTTCGCCAAAAATTCGACGTATATCGTTCCGTAACCCCGACCACTACGGGGAACACGTTTCGTGTCGATTGGGGGGGCTAATGGCTAAACCGAAAAGGGACTATTTGGCATGTTTCGAGGATTTGAAAAAACGTTGGCATAAGTGTATTATATGAAGGGAATTACTTTGAAGAAAGAATAATTAAAAAGTTTTCAATTCACCTTACTTTCTGCTCATTAGTAATTCTTTAAAAAAGTGCAATACATTTTTGTTATCTCAAGCAAAACGATCATTTCCAAGTAACCGGCAAAATAATCAGCACCCATACTCGAAATTAATAGTGCATTTAAAGTAAGGTTTACTTTGGTAAGCATTAACTTCATCTACAAAATTTTTCCGGGTACGAAAAGGCGCAGACATCTTTAGGATTATATCCTCAGATGACTTTGGTATATCAGACTTTTGGTTCACATCTTGCAAGTGAACCTACATAAGAATAACCATGTGAGTTCCATAGTATTCGGCTGATTTGATCAATCTATTTATTCCACTAGTTCTAGAAGAAATCTGTTGAAATGAAATCTTATATAACTATTAAATTTATCACATTTCTCTTTGGGTTTCATCGTGTGACGGTCATGTGGCAGCTGTTTGAGTTAACTTTTCCCACTTTGGAAAATTGCATTATCTTGGCGGCGTTGGGTCTGTGGTTTGGCATTGTTGGGTGTTGCTGCACTTTTGGCGTGTAAATTGCTAATGAATTTAATTTCCTCCACCGCACAGACACAGACACACACACACACGCATACAGCCACACAAGCACGCACATATATGTATATGTTTGTTTGTATGTATGTCGAGACATGAGGACAGCAGCATTTTCCAACGACATCTGATGTAAGAGTCGGGTGAACTTTGTCCTGTTTGGTGAAAATCTAATAACGGACAATGTACAAATAACAATAACAGTTTGTTGTCGTTTGTTCGTTGTCATTCTTGTTGTTGTTGTTGTTTTTGCTACTGCTTCTGTGTATTGCACAGTTTTAATTTGTGTTGGGCCCTGCATATTAAGTAAGCCGAGGCAGAGATACCCTCCCACCCCCACAAACCGGAACTGATTGAATTTAGCAAAGGAGACAGAGGGAGACGATGCCAATGGTCACATGGGGAAAGCGACTATTTGATCAGGAATCACACATTGAGCCCCACAATTGGCACACAATTGACACACAAACACACACACACACACACTCTCTTTCTCTTGGGCTACGTGTATAAAAGGTGTCAGTGATTAAGTATACGCCATGTGGCCTAATGAAAAATACATTAAATGCAAATGGAAATGGATAAAGGAATCAGATTTTTCACCAGATTCTTTAACTGTTTTCGATTGGTTCTGGCCCATCAGCAGTGAAAACAGAGAATTTATTGCGAAAAACCAAAAGAAAAAATATATATGTATGAACACAATGTAAATCGAAATTTCTTAAACTCTATCATCCATAAATCACCGGTAGTTAATTTAAATGCGAAAAGATTCTTGCTGAGAATCTGTTTTAACTTTGCAGACAAATCATATTTTTTCGCATTCGGCCAACTTTTTGCATTTGCAGTCTGGCAACTTTTAGATTAACTTTTTGTCTCGTATCGCTAGTGAAATGTCGAATTTTGAATTCAGTTTCCCCCCCAGTTTTGTAGCCTAACTCAGGCATTGTTTAATGCAATCCTTTTCGCTATCAAATAAATTTCGTGTCCCTCGGCAGCCGCCATAGATAAATTCCTCACATGCGTTGATTTCCTTTATATAGCGCCACATTTGAAATGAAGCCTTGCAAGGACCCACTTCACTTGGCGCATCATCACATTTTTCTATACAAAAAAAAGGACGAGTTATGATTTGTATATATTTTAAAGCATCCAACTTACTTTCGTTATAGGCCAATGCGAGTTGCAAGATGAGGAAGGAAAATACGAAACAAAGCACTAAAACTTTCATCCTGTTATAAATACAGGTATTATATACAGGTAAATTTTTATCGTTGAGCATTTGACAAATTTATAGTAGATGTCTAGGTAAGATTGAAGTTTTTTATGTCTCGTTAGATAGAGTGATTTTCTGACAAAGTGAAGAGAGATTGTTTTTTTCTTAGCTTCTCATAAAGTCAAGGACCAAACACCTATTAAAGTTTAGCATTAAATTGATCTTAGCTTTTGAATCGTCCCAGTAATTAACAGTAAATAATTGAGTTGGTTCTTATAAAGTCTATGAATAGAGCACTTATTTATTTGCAAATATTTTCATTAAATGTTAACTTCCCAATGACTTCCAACACGTGCCGGAAAGGTTATCAAATCCGGCCATGACAGTGGCTTTCCATTTAGTTGCCTGTGTAAATTAGTTATAGACTTAGAGACCCAGACTCGAACGAAGGAAATTCTACAGCAAAACGAACTGAAGGCAAGGACGCCCACCCCATCTCAAACCAAAACGAAATAAATACTCTGTGAGATACAAGTGCTGTTGCTGTGTGTGTTGATTTTACGACATTTAAGAAGATTTATGGCTACACCTTGGACTGTAAATGGGCGCCAAGTGCCTGCCAGCCACGCGAACCAGAACTGAACCCGAAGCGGAAGTTGCCAGAGAAGGGACCATGTCCACGTCCATGTTCCATGGCCATTCTGATTCTGTTGTTAGTGTTGGCGCCATCCATGGTACCTGCTATAAGAAGATTCCAAGTTGGGCAAATTGCCGAAAGTCATTAAGTTTGCGCATCAGTGCAACAGCGATGAGATTTCCTCACCAGGTGGGCAGCGGAAAGGTAAATGAAACAGTATGGCACTAAAGCCTCGGTTGGGCCTCAACTGCAATGGGCAACAGCTCATTTTTTTATTCAATCTCATTTTTTACGTGATGGGTGTTTTTCTTTTCTTTTTTTTTTTTGTTCATTTTTCTTACCTCTTTTTTTTCTAGGCGTCACTGAAAGTGCAGCAGTTTACACAAGGCTCTGTGGGAGATTGATGCCTTGCCGTAAATATAATTACAGTTTCATTTCCCTTTTAACTTTGGAAGAATGGCAACATAACCACATGGCGTATGGGTAATGTATGCAAGACCAAGCAATCAGCTTGATATAAGAAGGAGAAAAATGTACAGAATCGCATTCATTTAAACAAAATATCGATAAATATAACGCTTTAAAAAGAAAATCAAAGTAACTTTTATAAATGTAACCTATTATATTATTTTAACATAAGAAATTGGAACTTAATCTTATTAGGCCTTGATAAAGATCACAATTGTTTATTTTATGTTTTTATTATCATTCATCTAAATATTAAAAACTACAACTGAATTATACGAGATATTTTCAAAATTTTTAGTCAGACGTGTTATGAATTTTTAGACCAAACCAATTGAAGCCAGTTCTTCAATATGTCAAACTCCGGACTAACGACACTCGCCCAGCTGCAGCAACTTAATGATGCCCAATTGTCTGTGATGTGTCGCAACTATCGGATAACACCCACTTTTATGACAGGCCGAAATCGTCGACATTTGGAACGTCGGCTGCATGTGGCCATAATTGAGGAGAGTGCTCAACAGCGTGCCCTGGACTATATAGCCAAGGAGAAGGACAAAGACTATCAAAACGATTTGTATGCCAGAAGCATGGGATCAGAGATTTTGCCAGCTCGACCAAGAGTGAACACTCGTTCTCCCTCACCCGGATTATACGAGATCAGTCGGTCACAGAATGCGGGAACCATGACAACACCATCGGTTCATAATATTGGTGGTAATCGCACTCTCTGGCCCTCACCGCTGCCCCACAACATTGGACGTACTTATAAACGGCAACGAGTAACGCAAGAGCCCTCTATTTTATCCTCAGCTCTCGCTAAGGCTCCGGGTCTGTTATTAAATTTGGCTAAGGAAGTGCCTTTAAGAATATGGAAAGGTTTGGAAGGACAATTGGCACCTTTTCAACGATTTCGCGGTGGAGAGCAGCAGAGCGTGCAGAATATTGAAGTTTATCAATCAAATCCACAACAGCAAGACGATACAACAAACCGAGGAGTAACTCGAATAACTCATCAATTGAATAACACATTCGAGGAACAACCTCACACTTATCCCTATGGCCTTGACTATGAAGAACTTCAGCATTATACACAGGAACCTGTTAACTTCGCCGACATTGAAACGGATCAAGATGAAGTCTCTGTTGACAGTATGACCACACCTCATGAAAGTGATTCTATTGACAGTTTTCATAGTTCTTTGGATGAAATGGTTGAAGAGAAACCTGCAGTCAAAGCAAAACCAAATGAGCAGCCAATGCTAAGTGCTTTCAGATTTGCTTGGTGGCGAAGCCCTGAAAAAGAGTTGGCACTCCTTCCAGATCGCCTTGAAACGGATCGCATCTCTGAGCATGAACAGGAACTGAATACCTATGAATATCTGAGCGACGATCAAAAACTAGGAGAGCAGCGTAAAGAAGTAAAGGATATAATGGGTCGCGTCGACCTACGTGACGATAGTGATGACGAAGCTGTGATAACCCTACCCAGTCGTCGACAACGAATCTTAAGATCGTGTGGTGCATTTTGTAGAAATGTCTATGAGTTTCTCTTCTGCGATCGGGATGGTGTTTGGGATATTGAAAAGGTCCGCTGTACGGTCTTTTTTTGTGGCATGCTGGTTTTTCTCGGGGCTAGTTTTAGGAAAATGCAATAATCGAATAACAAAGAAAACATTTGTACAACGGATGTGTGTATCTTAATAAAAATTGTACTTACAACGTCATTGAAACGATGGCAACCTTTATGCTTGTCATTTCGCTTTGTATTCTTTGCTTTTACTTTATTGAACTCCAGCCCCAAATGTCAACTATATATGGCAGACAATAAATTTCAACTTTATGTCCATATATTAGTGTAAAAGCGTACAAAGTGTAGAAAAATAGAAGGTTAGAGGGAAAGACGACGGTGGGGGAAAGTTGAAAAGTCATCAAATGTTTGTTATTGTCCTTTGATTGCAATGCTAAAACTTTTAAAGTTTTTAAAGAATTGAGACAGCTTGAGCGGCGAGAGTTTTTTTCTTCTTGACATCACAATCACACGTATTGACTTTTTACTAGGAGTAGTTCAAAATAGCTTAAAGATATCATCTAATGCACCATAACTAAAGTTACATACCAATCATAATTGGGACATATAGCAGGCTTATAAATATCTGAACTTTACATATCAACTTTACATGTTGAAGTTTAAAAATCGATGAAAAAGTAAGTGTAGCTTTTTATGTGAACAGAAGTTTGGTCAGTAACTGTCAGAGAGCTGCATGAATGATAGAAAAATTAATTTGAGTTAACAATATTCAAAACAAAATGAATAAATTGAATGACTTTGAAAATCGACATCAAGTGAAAGAGTGTACGAAGTGAACAAAAATAATCAGTCGCACTAAATTCAAACGAATTAAATGAGTTAGAAAGTAAGACAATGAGTTGCTATGATTCGAATGCATTCGAATCCCAATTCTGATTTTAGTATTTAGTATTTGTTTGTATGGTATATTTTTGAACTATATGTGATTACTATATGACTATATGACTGGGAACCTAATCAGATTACAATACTGTTGGTATCGGGTTCAAAAACCAAAATCTGCTCCAAAGAAGGCGAAGACTGTCCCATCAGCCGGAAAGGTGATGGCCACCGTTTTCTGGAATTCACAAGGTGTGATCTACATCGACTACCTGGAGAAAGGCAAAACAGGAACAGGGGCCTACTATGCTGAATTATTGTCCCGATTCGACCCTGAATTAAAGAAAAAACAGCTTCATTTGCTCTTTCACCATGGCAACGAAACGGCTCTCACCTCCGCCATCACCATAGCCAAATTTGTCGAAATAGGCTACAAGCTGTTGCCCCATCCCACGTATTCTCCAGACTTGGCCCCGTGCGACTTCTTTTTGTTCGCAAACTTAAAAAAGTCACTCGCCAGGCAGAAATTTGAGTCGAATGAGGAAGTCATCGCCGCCATGGAGATGACTTTTTTTCAGACGGGTTAAAAAAGTTGGAACATCGCTGGGTCAAGTGTATCAACCTTAAAGGAGACTATGTTGAGAAATAAATTTACACTTCTCAAAAATGTTCGTTTTTCATTTGTAGGATAAGTACTTATCGGACTGCCCTCGTATTTGATCAAATTATTTGTTGTTGTTGCTTTAAAACGTCCCAATCAAAATAAGACAATTGGAATCATTCCAGAGCCTTAGTGCATATTGATGCTTTGCCCCTCAATTCATTGTATTATGTATTTTTGGAGTTTTGACAAGTACTTACATTTACACTCATTCATTTCATTGTGAAGTTGTCATTTATTCATTTAAATTCAATTTCAATGGATTCATTTGACTTTGACTTTTCTATAATTCATGCAGCTCTCTAGTATCTGTATATTAAACTTTTCCTAAATTTTTCACTACTCTTAGATGGGTTTTCTGTATGTTTATCTCTTTCGTCATTTGTTTAGCATCATGGTAAAACACATTCGATATTTATTTTCGTTTTTATGATCTCAGAAGTCGAATAAAAGGGTACCACTGAGCAACCGAAATATGTATGACTTTCATATTTACAAAAATATATGGTAAACATGTACAGTCAGTTATTTTCAAAGAGAAGTTTAGAAGCCTCAAAGGCGCCATCTATTGTAATATGATTGATATTGAGAAAAGCTTAATTTAGTCGAGAAACGCACCAGGAAGTGGAAATGGAACGCGGTTTATTCG
This sequence comes from Drosophila willistoni, assembly GCF_018902025.1. Classification (NCBI taxonomy): domain Eukaryota; kingdom Metazoa; phylum Arthropoda; class Insecta; order Diptera; family Drosophilidae; genus Drosophila; species Drosophila willistoni. The sequence continues at coordinate 8,968,579 of NW_025814050.1, forward strand.
TTTGAATCCTCTTTGGAATGCTAGTATTTAAGAAACTAACCATAGCCTTAAAATTTTGTGAAACGACCTGAAGAAACTGACATGACCATCTTTTTAGACATCTCCGAACAATCCCTTTTGAATGTGGAATTTGTAATTAGTTTTACATACATAAAGTAATTTTATTAGAACTAAATGCATTTATGAATACTAAGAAGACATCATCATTAATTAATCATTAAGGAATCATTAACAATTTATAAATGAATCAGTAAGATTCAATCCTCCCACCATTATCAAAAAAACCAGATCAGTTTATTTCTCTAGAATCGGATTGGGAGACTTAGCACTCACCCATTACAAATACATTATTTCAGTCTTTCAACACAAAACTATCACTACTTTACCTAAAAACGGAATGCCCACAACTAATAATACTCAGACACCAAAACTTACAGAACAACCTACTAAAAATAAAGTTCTCCCCTCATCGATTAAAACATATCTTTCATTAGTAATTTTCTAAAAGCCATCCATGTTAACCATTAAACCTAAACACTAATCAGAATGAATATGTAAATACTTTTAAGAAATCAACAAACCCATAAATAGTATTACTCTGGAGTATAATTTTTAATTACCATTAATTTTCAATAGTCCGGGTAAGCCCACTTAATACTAGCTAAGAACAAACAATTGACAAATACAAAATCGCATGTCTCAATTAAAAGAGAACGCCGTATATAGATGTAATTCCAAATGGTCTCGGTGCGTTCGATTAAAAAATTTCTTTTGAAATGCATTTGGTCTAACTGAAAATAAAAGATTTAATATAAAAATCTAAATTGTCCGTGGAAAATGCACTTACTGATCGTTCTCTCCAAATTTTAGTTGGATGACATTTTAACAGTCGACGTATTTCATGCAGATAAAGATGATTAAATATTTTCCGCTCCAGTTCTATAATTTTGCGGGCTGTGCGAATCACACGCCACATTCGTGACATAAGAGAAACAAAAATGACAAATGCCACAATGATTCCGCTAAGATTCTTTCGACTTAACACCGAATTGTTTACAAAAACAAATATAAGCACAATACAAAGTTCCATAATTAATCTTAAGGTCTGAGGTATCCAGCCAATGTTCTGCATATTCATACGTAGAGCTAATAATTCTTCTAAGTATTTCAGGCACAATGACCAGTCCACATTCTGTCTGGGTAAACGATTTTCAAAAAAATCATCCAGTTCTTTTATCAAATGATAATGCTTTAACATAACAAAGTCAATGAAGCAGAATGCGATCAGTAGACGTAGACCGTGTATTTTTTCGAAATATTGAAATGAGTTTAAAAAAAAGTCCTCAGCAGCAACAAAAAAGATAAACAGAGCCATTTCCCTTAGCCATTGACAGAATAAATTAAATCGTGAAATATGCACTGGCCTACCAAACAAAAGAAAATGTATTTTACTGAGTTTTTTTAATCGATTCAATAACTGACACATTTCATTAGCCCTGAAGGCGAGAAACCAACCGCAATGCAATACACTAACTATCCAAGTGTAAAAGATCCCCATGAACAAGTAGTACAAGGCGCTCTTAACATTCCACTGTCCCAGCAATGCCAAAATATTTGGAAAGGTGACTGAGAAAAGCAAACAGAAATATGGCAAAATAATGAAGTAGTGCCAAAACTTCACATAGCTAATCCAATTTTTCGAAATCACAAACCGCTGGTTATCGGTTCGATAGTTGAAAACATTTATGGCCAAGATTTGTGTTATTAATAAAAAAAACTTTGACATTTTTAATTATATTTCGTAGTTGTCTAACGTACAACATTTAAAGTACTGAACAATGGCACATTCATATAGTAAGTAGGTAGATAATATGCCACCTGCAAATTGCTTGTAGTTTTATTAATTATGCTAATTAATCATTTTGACAACACTCTTTTATAAGTTATATATTTTTCCAATTGTTTGTCATCGATTTCATAAATTATCAACAGATATGTACACTTTTTACCATGTTGGGGCCTCGGTGCGACGCAATGTATAGATCGATTCCGAGCGGGATGCGTGCCGCGAGTTGGTGCCGATGGACCGAATTCCCGCTCCCTGGCGGGTTCATCTTTATGGCCGGGGGGTAGAATGAAATCGGTTTTCGAACCAACTCGACTATGCCCACGTCCGCTGGGTTTAGAATTTCCTGGCGGCGAATCGGTGATCTGACCCTGGGAGAAGGCACGCTGATGGCCCTTCATGGCGGACTTGATGGGTCTACCACCAGCTCTGACAATGGCGCCACCACCATGACTAACAGATCGCGCATGACCACGCTGACCTGCAGACAATGAGGGATTTGGAGAATGGCCACACCCGGAATAACATTTCCACCGGGTGCGCTACCTATAACAGGACTCACACTTCCCGGAAATATATATGTGCGTTCCGGTTCGTCGTTCCTGGCGATCCGGCTGCTGCTGCCGCTGATCCAACCGCGCCGCTAGTTGTCATCATCATCGTCGTGTTGGTGGAATCGCTGGCCAAATTGGGTGGTGCCGAGCGTTGTTGTTGGACAACTAGAAACTTTTGCCTCAAATCTTCGGTGTTCGCTGAAGGCATTTTCACAAACCACAAACATTAGGAGTGAATTTCGGATATGTGTTATGTGTTGTACATATTGTGATAGAGTTCTCTAGCTTTAAAAAGTTAGATAAAGTTCTCTTTCTTTTATGGTAATTGTTTTTCTTTTCTGTTATATGTATTTTCTTTTTGCTTGTTTCACTCAAAATTAGATGTAGACTAAAAGGTATTCAACTTTCTTTCAAAAGTTGCAAAAACATGTAACAAATTGCAAATCTAGTAGAATTAATAAATGTAGAATTCAAAAGAAATTGTCAAATTATGTTAAAAAATATTTTAACACTCAAAATTATTTTTATCTTAAACATATTATTCTTATTTTTTTTTTTTTGTGATAAAATATTTGTCCAAATTAATAGCATTGAAAATTTATTATAACCTTCAATTATTACGGTATACAAATAATTTTTTAAACAATTTCAGTAAGGTGATTTTCAAATCTTTCTACTAGTTTGACGATTGTAAATGTTTTTGAATTTTTTCGATTTTATTTCTTTTAGATCCCGAAAAAGTGTTTTTTAAATAGGTATAACAACATCGAAAGCCCAAAAATCTTACTATGAAATGTTCTACAATTAAAAAAAAGAAAGAAGTTTATACATAAATCACTTGTAAAACTTTCATTAATTTTATTGTTAACCCAAACAAGAATTCTATTGAGTTTGGGAGTTGAATAGATTCTCAATTTAAGTCTGAAATTTGTTGGCATTTGGAATAATATCTTCTAGCTGGAAACCTATCTATGCGAAAGTGAAGATTTTCCCCCTTCTATTTAAGCCGACGAATTTCCTTCCTTCTCATTCGAAGCCATTCCATGTGTGTGTTTGTGAAAATTGAGAAAATGCACTAGCATTGCAGTTGATTTGTGTTTCTTGTTGTTTTCAGCTGTTCCTCTCTACCATTTGGCATTCGACTTCGTTCTGATATGCATATTCAGTTGTTTTGCAGCTCCCACAGCCTTCCCCCTCTTCTTATCAGTCGAGTAATTCTTTGTTTCAATAAACAGAAATCGAAATTTGAAACCAAAGCAATGAAACTGAAACTGACCCACACAAAATAACATTGTCGTATACAATACACTTGTCTTTGTTGTTTTGAAAACGACTTACTCATTATCAGTCATCGAATTCGCAAACAAAAGAATATTATCAGCCGTAGTATAATGGGCATTTTTTATTATTCTACCCATTATCGATTATGTGATTGGGTATATACGCTTAGAATGTAATAAATTCTATTATTGAAATTCTAAACATCAGTAGTCCAAACCCCGTATCGGTATCATTCACAAAAACCCATTCAGTGTTGAAAAATTTTTTAAATAAATTTTACAGTGACGAATTAAGCCAGCACGGGGACTGTAGCATTCCAAAAATCCAAATATTCGGAAAAAAATACTTATTTTTAATTTTAAAGTTTTAAACACAAATTTTTGGCTAATTTGAATTCTTTTGTATTTTGGCCAATTTCCAACCGATTTCAAAAAGTTATAAATGAATTAAATCAGCATTAAGTAAACTTAAAAACAGTTGGTTAATTAAATTTATTTCTACTCAAATTTTAGAAAAAAAAATATAATCATAATCACAATTGGCCAAAAATGTAGTTTCAGATTTCAATGCAGATTGCACGACATTATTCTAACTTCAAAATAAGCAAATGAATTTATTTAAAATTTTAAGAAATTTTTATTTATTAAATTTTTTGTCAATTTCTTCATTTAAATGAACATTAAATCAACGACGCAGGAAGCTTGTCAAAAATCCACGTAAACATTAGTTTTGATTGAAAAGAATAAACAAATTATTTATTTTCTAGTAAAAAAAGAGAAAATATGTATCAGCTAAAACACTTATTAGCGATGAAAGAGGGGAATTTTCTCACAAAAACGATTTATTGTCTCTAATTAATTTTTTTGTTTAACATTAATGGTAACTTAAAAATCTTATAATACTGGATACTGAGGAGCTAGAATTATTTTAAGACTGGCTTTTAGCCGGCTAGACGTTAATAAATCTTATGAAATTTTAAAACTTCTTATCTTTTACAAAAGGCGTATAGGGTATGTTCTAGTTGTTACTATTAATTATTACATTTACTCAGAGTATTTTGTATGTGCCAAGGCTTTACCGGGGAAAATCCAGACCGTTGATAAGACTCAAATTTTCTTTTAGTAAATTTCTAATTGATAAAACGTGTGACGAATTGATTTGGAAGAAACGACTTTCTTAAGATATTTTACATGGCTTGTGATCTATATGGGTATTAAAAAATTGCGCTATAGCAAATAAATAAGAAAAAAAAATTCCAACAAAAAGAGAAATATAGTAATTTTTGTAGACCATTTTGAGTTTTATTAAACCTTATGTTTTTGCCGTCTCTAGGTCTAAAATAAAAACTTTTTTGTTTTAGAAGAAATTTTTACTTTTATTACTCTACTCGTGAATGACATTTTTAATCACTTAATAAAAATTTGAATAAAAATAATTTTTTAAATAATGTTTCCACAAATGAATCATTTTAAAATATGAATAAAACCATCTTATTAAAAGTTGTTTCCAAGAATAAACTATTCTTAATTAAGTTTCAATTGCCAATTGTTTTTGGGGGTTAAGGTAATATAATAATTAATTCAATTAAAATTCATGATCATTTCAAACTCTTGACTTGGCGCTTAAAGCTTTCTCCAAGTCAGCTTTCGGTTAACAGACGTTTGTTCTGTTTTCCATTTGAATCATCATCTTATCAGAAGTCCACACTTACGAACGAAAGTGTATATGTATATGTAAATAAGTATGTGTAAATGTGACGACTACAGAGCAAAGCGGAAGATGCAATCAAAAGCAAACAAAGCGAATAACAAGAGGCCTACCCCCCGCACACAACCGCCCCCACACACGCCACACACAAACGTACAAGTTAGTTAATTTCATATTTCTTTATTTTAAATTAGATTACAATAAGAATACAACTTGAGGCTTCCGTTTAACAACAATTATTTTAGATTGTAAAATTATTTACAGTTACTGAATTTTTGCTGGTATTTCCACACAGATTATATCAACACCATTCTGATCCTGTAATTCCCATTTCACTAGCACAGAGACCTTTGGATAAGTCTTCAGGACTGGCAATGTGGCTGTATAGCGATAGGATTCATCCTTTTCCAATGGACACTTGAGGCCGCTATTGACGCAAGCATCGGGATTGGCCAAGGGGAATGGCATCTCAATGCCCAAAACCTTGCCATGAACCACAGTTGTCACGGCCGATGCGACCTCGGCCAATGCGAAATCAATGGAGAAGCTGACTGTTGTGTTCCTCTTTAGAATGCATTCCGATTTGGTTGTATCACAACCCTCGATGGCAACACGGGTAAATTTTCCGGTCTTTGAACCGCAATCTGTGAATCCCAGTCCTTGGACAAAGGTCACCATTAGCAGACCGAACCAGAGAAAGCACAATTTCCACATTTTTTTTCCGAAAACGAAACGCCGAGTTAATTAAATTACAAGGTGATTATGCGACAATAAAATTAAGCCAACTGTTATCTGCTTTCGTTTTCCCCTGCGACAGCTAAAAATCTACTGAAAATCGGCAAGTGAAAATTCTAAATTTGAAATATAAAAAAATGTTGCCTATCGAATTCATGCAAAAAGTTACGGCGAGACGGCAAAAAGATACGGCGAATAGGCATGAAGGTACGGCGAGAGGGCAAAAAGCTATGGCGAATATTTAATTTTTTACCGCTCGAGCGAATTCGGCCTTGTGGCTGTTGTTGCATTTGAGGGAAGAAAGAGCGCGCCGAGCGAATTGATTTGATTTGAAGAAGTTGTTATTTTTGTTGTTTTTTATTTCATTTCACCACGCGAAAAAAAGCTTTTTGGGGTCTATTTTTCTATGCAGTACTTGCAGTGGTCCAACTATGTGTAAAAACTACAACTTTTGCAATCAATCAAGAAGTTGTCTTTACATTTTCATATCGCAAAAAATTAAACTGTTGAATTTAATAATTTCTTTTTGTAATAATTTCACCACCACCACAGTGAGAAGTTATCTCCACTAGTAACTTGATAAAATCTATCTACATTTCTAGAACCACTGTGCTCGCGGTATTAGGCAAGCAGAGGAAAAAGCTTTTTGGGTCTGTTTTTCTTTGCAGTATTTTGCAACACGTACGCAGCACCGGTTGGCATTTTATTTGGGCGGCATTTAGCAAAAAGTTTATATTGTTAATAATTTATTTTTACTAAAAAAAAAAGAAGAAAAAATGTCGCAAATTTGTCAGCGCAGCTTGTTGTCGGTTAATCGTTTGGCACCCGCCGCCTTGCGTTGCAAGTAAGTGGATCAAGCTGTGGTTAAACTTGTGGTTGTTTTTGTTTTTGGTGGGAACACGTTGCACATAGACACACACACAGACACGTACAGAGCAATGCAGTGTCATTTGTCAAGGTCATTGCATTTGCCGGTCTATGTTTGTGTCTACATATCTGTTTGCATTGCAGTCACTGGAGATTTATGTACATTTGTAACGCGCTTTACGTTATTATGTCGGAATAAATTCTCTTTTGCATGAGGAGGGTAATATATAGAATATAGAGGACACATTTGTATTGCAAAAAGTAATTAGTTTAAATTGCAACTTAATGTATGCATGTACATAGCAATCCAGCTGTTTTTATCTGTATTACTGTAAACGTCATTGAGAACTGTTATATATAGTATGTACATATGTATGTATATATATGTTGGGGGTGGGGGAGATATATTTTTATATATACAAAGCTTATTTCGTGGCATTTCATTCAGTTCTATCTAAAAAGTAAAAGCTAGAAGAAAATTATATGCTTCAGTTGCTTTGCATAAAGCACTTTAAATACCCTACCAGCCAAAATTCATTACTTAATTAGTTTGGTATAACTTTTGGTATAAATCACTTAAAGACAATGAGTTTTATTATAACAATGACTACTTTATTTCATTTGTTAAGTGTTCTAGATATTTAGCAAAATCAATATGCCTTGGATTGGTTAGGGTAGTGTAACGTTGACATATCACGCTTTTGTCGCGTGTTTTGATTTTTATGAACTATTTTTCTTTATAAACTCTTCATTATTTTTTTTATCGACTTGCATGGTTCGGAAATATCAACCAGAAATTGAAAAGTAATAAAAACGGAAGCTAATCAAACAATACCAATCAAAAACTTTGACCGACCGACCGACAGGTGGCCATAATTAATTTCCTTCTTTGTTTTTTTTTTTTTTTTTTTGGTCTTATTCAAACATTTTGCATAATATGGGAGAAAAATTGCGTCAGCAAAAGAGAAAAGAGAGGGATAAGGCTTATCACTGACGTAGACACGATTTGTGTACTATATATATTCTGTTCGCCCTCGTTGAACAGAGAATCATTGTAGGTTGTTTACAACGACGACCCACCAAACGATCAAGTGATAAGCAAGTTGTTAATAAACGACCCCCTACATATCTACACGGGTGGGGGTTTTCAAGTGTGTGTGTGGGGGTGCAAAAACCTACAGATGACTTTCAAACTTTAGTCAAGAAAAAGAAACTGATTATTTGGTCAAAGTGCTAGACAGGAATAAGATAACCCAGTTAATAAAGGCAGCGATAAGTTTATAGCAAATCTGCAAATTTAATTTGGCTTCAATGATAAGACAAGATAATATTTGATTTAGAGGACTAAAGGGCATTAATTTGTATAAATTTTAATCTACACAGATCGTCATGGTTTACCGAAGTACAAATGGGACCGCCAGATGCCATTTTGGGTGTTACCGAAGCATTCAAGAAGGACACAAATCCCAAGAAGATCAATCTCGGCGCTGGCGCCTATCGTGATGATAATACCAAACCCTATGTCCTGCCCAGTGTGCGTGAGGTGAGTCTTTGCTTGGGATTATAGTTTCAGCTTGGTCATTAACTTAATAATCTCTTCACTAGGCCGAGAAACGTTTAATTTCCCGTGCTCTGGACAAGGAATATTCCACAATTATTGGTATCCCCGAGTTTTACAATAAGGCCATTGAATTGGCTTTGGGTCCATCGTCGCAACGTTTGAAGGCTAAGCACAATGCCACTGTTCAAACGATCAGTGGCACAGGAGCTCTGCGTGTCGGCGCCGCCTTCCTGAGCAAGTTCTGGAAAGGCAATCGTGAGGTTTACTTGCCCTCACCCTCTTGGGGCAATCATGTTCCCATTTTCGAGCATTCCGGTCTGTCGGTGAAACGTTATCGTTACTACAATGCCGAGCACTGCAATTTGGATTTCAATGGAATGATTGAAGATCTTAAGGTAAGTTAAATCCATAATGGGAAAACTTTTCCTTAACCTTTTAAAATCTGATTGATGTATTTGCAGAAAATCCCAGAGTCTTCCATTGTATTGCTGCATGCCTGCGCTCACAATCCCACAGGTGTGGATCCAAGTCATGAACAGTGGCGTGAGATCTCCAAGGTGGTGAAGGATCGCAAATTGTATCCATTCATTGATATGGCCTATCAAGGTTTTGCCACCGGAGATGTGGACAACGATGCCTTCGCTGTGCGCATTTTCGAAGCCGATGGTCATGATTTCTGCTTGGCCCAGAGTTTTGCCAAGAATATGGGCTTGTACGGTGAACGTGCTGGTGCATATACCGTCATTTGCTCCGACCAGGAGGAAGCAGCTCGTGTCATGTCCCAAATTAAGATACTCATTCGTGCCCTGTACTCCAATCCTCCCATTCATGGTGCTCGTCTTGCTGCCGAGATCCTAAATAACGACGATCTCCGATCACAGTGGCTGAAGGACGTTAAGGTCATGGCCGATCGTATTATCGATGTGCGTGGCAAGCTCAAGGCTAATCTTGAGAAGCTTGGCTCTTCCCAAAACTGGAACCACATTGTTGACCAAATCGGTATGTTCTGTTTCACTGGCCTGAAGCCCGAGCAGGTCGATAAACTAACCAAAGAACACAGTGTTTACCTGACCCGTGATGGTCGCGTCTCCATGGCCGGTGTGACTAGCAAGAATGTGGATTACCTGGCCGAAAGCATACACGCTGTTACCAAGTAAATCTTAAGATGAGAGCTTAAGTAGAAAGATTGATTAGATACTTATTGGCACTTGTACGAATTTTCTAGCACGAAATTACAAATGAAAAAAACAAAACACAAAACTTTTAGATAAACATTGCATTTTCTCTTTCGATTTGTCTTCTGACTTGTATATAAGCTAAGTTATCTGCCTTTCATAATAAAGCATATCAAATGTTGAAAACTATATCTATAGATTATATAAAATCGGTACATTATCTACGGGTTCTCGTCATGGTATTTGGCCTCATTTAACGAATGAATTAGACTAAGAGAATTCCTATCGACTTTGATAAACTAAATATGTAGACTAGGATCGGGATACGCTTGTATCCCATTTGCATCAATTTTTTTAAAATTGTTTTCGAGATAAGTTTTTTATATATTCAATTCGCACTGCTTGAATTTTCAAAAAGTGTTTAATTTAACTCGAATTAGCTTATTTTTGGAATGTTTTCCTTTACAAAATGGATTATAATCAGTATAAAATAGAAAAAAAACTTTCGAAATACTCTGAGACTAGTATTGGGCGTAGCTAAACTAAGATGCTGAGATTCACAGCTTTGTAATAAATGAAAATAAGCAAGAGTACGGACGAAAAATAATATACCTCATAAAAGGGTTATCAATATAAAATTTTGAGGAATTGTATATAAATCATAAATAAATTTTCAAAAAGTTGAAATGTTCCTTAAACCGAAACGAGTTAAAGATATTTTGCAGCTAATATATGTATTTCGTTTTGCATCGTGTTTCTTTGCATTCCAATAACCAAGACTTAACAACATTTATCCATAACTGATGATTGTGAAAAGTAAATATCTAGAAATCAAAATCAAACAATACTCTTTAAAGAAAGATATCAGGACAACGCCTTTGGTCAATAAGATAAGGACAAATAACAAGTAATTCAAATGAATCAATAACTCTAGACAGCAATTGTCCATAGATAAGAAAGTTATGAATTGTTTAGATATGCCATAACTCGTTCACATTCGTCTTAAAGTTAACCTTTTTGTCTTGTTTATACAAAGATATTTCAACATTTGTTTTAGAGAGAGATTTAGTGTAATTTAATATATTTTTTACAAACATAATTATTAAATTATGGTATATAATTAATTTGATTTGAAATCGTTAAATAGGTGAACACATAAGCCCATGGAATTTAAGGTTTAATATTGCCATTTACAAATGATTTAAGCGCTCATATTGAACCGGTATCAGAGATTTATGTATATATATATATATATACAAAAAGTAAACAAAATATTGCGGCCTATTATGAATTTGACTATTTTGAATGCAATATACAATAAAAATCTAATTATCTATCTATAGGTAGAGCTTGAATTTTACCCTTTTTTCGAGTTAAATTTTCCTTTTCTTTTTTTTTATTTATATTATATTATATATATATATATATATTACTAGCATCACGGTTTGTTATAACGATATCTTAACTTATCGCTTGGTTCGCAGTACTCCTTGATTATAAGCTTACAAAGGAATATATGAAATACTATAATTATTGCACAGACCGATACCCAAAAGAGCGTTGGCAAGCCACCCAATTGATGGCCATGCTTATGCAAAGCAATCAGATGTTGTTCGTGGGCAGGAGCTAGAAAAAAAAAACAAGAACTTAATTAATTTTTAAATTTCCATCGATTGGTTGGGAGGCGCAATTTACCCTCTACAACTTCTTTAACGTGTATGGCATGATGAAGATCCTCCATATGCTGCTTATCTTCGGTTATATACAATATAGCCGTTAAGGGTTCAGTCAATTTTACTGGGAATTGTCGTCGGTTTTGTCTAAAAGAATAAATATTTTCAACATTCCAAAGTGTTTAATAAATTTTCAAGTTTCTAGTTACGTTAGCAAAACTGGTTCATCCAAACAGCCGCCATCGCAGGCATAATAGCTGCGATCCGAACGATCTAATGCCACATTTATCACCGCCTTATTGTCATCCTTGACAATAATGGTGACATTGACATGGGTTTTATTGCCATAGTTAAGTCGCCTAAAATGGAAATCTCTATGCAAGAATTTTGGATGTATATTGCACTCTAAATGCTGATTACTAAAGCGAAAGCTTCCAAAACTCAAGACCATGGCCTGAATGACACCAGAGGCGCCAGCGCGTATAAGATTATGACAGCCTTGTTTCTCTAAGGTTAGCATCCAGGATGAAACTAAAGTATTCAGTTGGTGCAAACTGGACATATCTCGCCACAAATTCTCTGCCTGAAGTGTGTGATAAGAGTCGTAGCAACCCTCGGCGTAGGTTAAGGCTTTGGCAATATCTTCCTTAATTGTCGGAGAGCCAGCTCCCGATTCCTCGTACTCAAAACTACGGACTTGAGATAGGACGGCATACATGGTAGCATTAATACGATCTCCGTTCAAACTATTCTCCGCTTTAGATGTGCTTATTGTAAAACCCGTAGCCCATAGGTCTGTCCACACATTGATGTGTTCCTGGCGATAGGTATTAATGCTATATCCGGTATTCGAGGCTTTAGTGCTTATCTTTTGCAAAAGCTTTGTCATGGCTTGAATCGCCTGCTGCTCGGTTATATCAATGGTTGACTTCACCTGTCCCTCAATCACGAGCTTCGAATAGTGTATAGCCATGGGATAGATGACACGCACAGTGCCCCGTTTACGTAGCTGCAACTTGGAATCCAATTTCGGTGTAACAATGCTAATCACAATGGATCTAGTTGGATCATCGGTCGATGGCTGTACGGTTCCGGTAATGACTTTTATTTCACTATAGGTAGATAAACCCATCTGAACTGGTTCACTAGGGGAATCAAAGCCACATTAATATATACATAAAGTTACCCATAAAGCTGTGTCTTTTATTTTTATTTTATTTACCTGAGCGGAATAGTGCGAGTGGAAAGGTTGGGTAGACTTATGCGTGGCATAATCAGTTCAACATCCTCAACTATATTTCGTGTATTGGTCACCTGTAGTTCCTGCATCAGGATATTGTGTTGAGTGCGATGAGCATAGTAGGTATACGAAACAAAATAGCCGGCAAAGCATTGAAACCTATGAACCATTCCAGTTAGATACTCCACAACGGTGGCCTCTTTTTCACCCGCATTGATGCCGCCTTCTGGATTGACCGAAATAATCGGTTGAAAGCGTATGGGCACCATAGTGCGTCCATGTTTAATGTTAAGTGCAGCGTTATGAGCCACCTCCAATCCAATGTATCCATTGCCTACATAGGGCGTGTAATCATGTTCGCCCGGCAGCGGTGAAGGCGACACGTGACGTATGTTTGCATCGAACTCATAATTCTGAAGTATATACGGAGTCAGTCGATCATCCATGCACATGCTGTGTGGATCTGTTAAAAGGTATAAATTGTTAAATCGAGCGGGGGGTAATGGTCATTAATATTACCTTTCTGCTCCGGTGCACTGAGAAATATATAACGAAAGATCGGCGGCAGCAAATAAAAGACAATGCAAACGCATAATAGCAGCAAAAACAAACGCCGATATGAGGAAAGTGTCCCTTCGGCCAGACGCTTTAGACGGCGCATTATTTCCGCCGTCTCGAATTTGTTTTTGGCCGTACGAAACAACATATTGGCAGCTTAACAATTGAGTTTTCATTAGTTTATTTACCCTGGCCCTGCGAAACTCAAATTGTTGAGAGCCCTGCGAATTGTGAACAGCAATAGAGTATAGAGCGGTCACACTAATCAGGCTGACCGTAGCAAGTAAAAAACGCAAGAGTAAGATTTTCAAAACATTAGTCAACTGGTCACACTGGGAATTATAAAATCATTTTACATAAACGAATTAAAAATACGCTCTCATTAATTCTTGAATTTTATTTTCTTGTTAAACTACGCAAGCATTCTTAAATCAAAAATTAATATCTATTGACTACTTGGTACAAAGTTTCGCGTCATTTTTACGAGGCTTTTAGTTATTTAGCTCACTCTCTTTACATTTAAGTGGCAAACGGCATTTCAAGTTAGTCATGCTGAGAGTAAAGAGTATATATAGAGGATCATTTGCTTTCACTATGTGCGCGCCTGCGCCAACATTTTTACGTGTGCTGTGATAAGAATGGCCTTTTCGGATAAACTGATAAAAAAGAAGAAAACAATTCTAGTGCTATGCGGGTTTTCTATGCTCCTGCTCCTCGTATTGGTGTACACATGGGGCTCCAATAGTTATGCGACATCCACGTCGCTTACACCTTGCAAATTTTGTGATTTTGCCAACAGACGACAAGGACCACCGCCAGTGCTTCTAGTGGAAACAGATGAATACGTTATATTCAAGGATATAGCACCAGCGTCCAAATATCATTATCTTGCTATACCCAAGCTACACTTTGAGAGTCTCAATGCCCTCAACAAATCGCACTATGGACTGGGTAAGTTCCAAAAAAGCAAAAGACATTTGCATAAAAGCTAAAATGAGTATGTTTATTCTTGTTGCAGTTAAACGCATGGAGGAGGGCATGATCGAGTTTCTTAAAACGAAAAATGTGGATGCCAATAATGACACAATTATTGGTTTCCATATTCCGCCGTTTATCTCAGTGTCGCACTTGCATTTACATGGCATTTCTCCGGCATCGGAAATGAGTTTACTTAACAAAATTAATTTTATGGAATCATTCTGGTTTAAATCGGTTAGTAGCATTTAAATCTTAAAACTGGTTCACAAACTGATTGTTTATATTGTTTTTAACTAGGCCAAGTCGGCTCGAGAGATTCTGGAACACAGAGAACTGTAGCAGTTGGAATGCTTTTGATCAATATTTACCCAGCTGATTGTTATGTTTAAAAATGAATTTGTACAACAGCAAATAAGTGCAATTGACGGCATAAATTACTTATTTTGATTTATCCTACATTTACTTTGGTGTTTGTTGTTTGTAAATATTACATTTCTGATAAGATCGCTTTATGTCGCAGTTGGTAGTCTAATTGGAAACATATCGTAAGAAATTATGTTTTTATTTATGCTGCAAGGAAAGCATATAGGAAACAATTGCTGAAGATTTGGCAATATGAACCTTTCCAAAAACAAGATTTTAAATTTTATAGGCATTTAATTTGTTATTGATTACAGAAACCTTGTTTAGGAGTGTAAATGGCTTTTATTTTTATGAAATCATTTTTAAATAAAAAAATAAACCAATTTATTTAGACATTCAAATATTGTTATCTTAAAAATTTTATGAAATATTTATTTATGTTTTCAATTTTAGATTTTTGCACTCGTTTTAGTGCAGTTTACATAATACAAAATTTATTACAAGTAGAATAAACATGTATTTTTAGTGAAATAAATTACAAAGATCCTTAACTTTATTCTGAGCTCATTTAAATATATTTTTTTTAATATCGTTAATATAAACTTTAATTTAATAAAATTATATTTTTTAGTTTTGATTTCATCTAGTTCCTATTATTAGCAATTTTCATTATAAAATGTAAAACATGTTGCACAGTGTATAAGCCAGCAGGGTTGTTGAGTGTTTTAATTATTGAGCTGCACTGGTTCCGAAAACTGTATTTTACATTTTAACTGTTTGTATTTTTGAAATGGATTGAAATTGATAAGAACACGGAAGTTTCTTAAGCATTGCGTTCATTGATATATTATTTTGACAAGAAATTATTCTTTTTAAGTAAAAAAGAGTTTTGCAAAATGCTATCGAGTTAGAAAAAAATTTAATCGATTTGACCGTGAGTGCATCTGGCAACTCTGGAGAAAATGCAAAGCTGCCAGAATCAGCGAAAAGCAAATTATGCCTCCGGCAACGCCATTGAAGAAGTTTGTTTAATTTTTTGCAAGCGAGAGAAATCTTTAATAAATTAGGAAGAGTTGCGTTGCTTACCGACGCCATTGGAGTACATTAAGCGTACGGTGTGGTAATCAACGTGCACACGATGTGGCCACAAACGTTGGAAATGTCGCGGGAGGAATGCCGCGGCATGCTGCGTCGACTTGGTACGTTTTTCTGATGCTGGCAAGGAGCGGGCAATGCAGAGCGCCACAGCGCCAGATACAGTCGCCTCCTGTGGCCAATATGGGGCCATCTTTATTAACTCTATCATTTGTGTCTTGTGTCTTGTGCAGAGCTTGAGTCCTATTCGCATATAATAAGCGTTTTTCGCGCCCAAGGATCACTGAGCGAATCAAAGACCAAAATGCTGGAGGAATTGCGCCAACTGTTTCACATAACCCAAGAGCGTCACCGTGCGGAGGTGCGACGTGCCGCAAACGATGAGCAATTGTGCACAATAGCCGAAAAGTAAGTAAAACGGACAGGACAACCGGACTCCTTGACAATACCAATCCTTTGGGGCTCTTTCTCTTTGTGTGTATGCGTGTGTGTATCTATCTGTGTCTGCATTTGTATTTGCAGTGTCTGTGGACCTAACACCTGGCAGGAATGGTCACGTGAAGGACGACGCCCGTATCCCCTATTGCCAAGGATATGCCCGCAAACGGCTATGAGCATTGTGGCCAATGATTTGGCGGCAAAAGCATTTGTCGAAAATGCCAAATTGTCCCTGCCCGCCGATACAGGGGCCAAATATGGCGAAGCCCTAATCGGTCAGGCCAATTTAATGACATTATGCCATGGCGGACGAGCCAAAATCCCAGAGCCGCCTGTGGTCTTGGATGAGCCGGTGAGAGGAAATTATATAACCCTGTATATATATATTTATACACATGTATAGAGGGGCATCATCTATACGTGCATACTCTATTTGTAATTTTTAGTTTTTTGCCTATCTTCGTGTATGCATATGTATAGGTGCGCGTGTGTGTGTGTTTGTGGGGGCAGTGAAAGTACAGTCTGCACTGGGTTGATATGCTTCAATGGTGGGATCCCAATTGTTAATGCGTGGGTGGGTGGTTGGGCGATAATTCCACAGATGTGGCACCAATTCTTGTTAAGTATCACACAAACTGTAAAATGGGAATTTCTTATTGGAATTCATATAGCTCTATGGCAATTAGACTTACTTACAACTTTAGACGATTACGCTTACTTTTAATATATACAAAAGCAAATTACAATTTTTACGACCTTTTAAGTTTATTTACAATTTAATTACAATTAACAATATTTTCACTATCACTTTTGAAGCAGTAGTTAAATTTTAACAGTATAATGTTAAATGTTAACAGAGCTGTTAAAGAATTGGTAAGAAGGTTTTGTAGGGCAAAAAGGGTTTTTGTTAATGATTTATAGTTTAAAGGTAAAAGGTGAAGATTTCCATCAAAAGTTTGTATATATCTGAGTGCATATTATCCAGCTACATGGTTATTTTTAGTTTAGATTTATTTGAAGTCATCTTTATATAAAAATTTTTCATATTCTTAATCTATTTATATAATGAAACATATGATCGTGTTTGTATAGTTTAACACGTACCAATTAGGGTTCACATAAAAAGATTTTTCAATTTTTGTTTAACTGTAGGCTTAAGTTTAGTTTTCTAACCAAATCGTAGCAGAAATTACAATAGTAGGGATATATTTGATAAATGAAAATAATTGAAATAAGTTGCACTTAGAGCTCTCTATTTTGCCTGAAGTATGAACATTGTAATAAAATCTTAAATGGACTTTATAACTGAAAGGAGTACTTTAACATGATTATTTATTTTTGTATATCGTAAATTTTGATTCAGATCCAATGAAAGAGTGACTCAAGTTTGACAGTTAAACTCAGACAAATCCGGATTAAAATTCGTATCATATAAGAAGTTGGAGATATCTCTTTTTTCTGTTTTCTTTTTTGCCCGATTTTGCTGAAGAGTTTTAGAAACCCTGACTTAAATACCATCTAAACCTAGTTAGTTTTTTAATTTTGTTTTATTGCTTTATGCTGTTGTCTCAAGATCGAACCGTGACGTGGAGGGAGTTTCTCTTCCTGTGAAGCAAATACTGAAAAAAAGGTCCATGATGGATAGTGGAAAAGAAAGATGGATTAAGATGGATTCATATAGTAAATTGTTTAAGGTCACTTTAAGAGTAGCTTAATCTTATCCTGCTAAAAGTTCGATATTGAAAAATTTCCATACCCAGATCCGTTACTAAGCAGAATCTTTATCTATATAAGAAAGTAGCATCTAAGGTATATGATTAAACTGGCCAAATCAATGGTTTCTGTTGAAACCAATAACTTTACACTTTAAGTACTTAGTTGAATGATCAATTTAAAGTTGAACTTTTTAAGAAATTTACATTTACGACTTTTCGTTCTTTTTGTTATTCAATAGTTCAAAGTACCCGATTTACCCACTGAGGTAAAGAAAGCCACACAGAAGCGTAAAGAGAATGAAGGAGGCGATGGTAAACCGAATAAAAAGCGTCATTTGCAACACGACAGACAATTGCAACAGCATCAACAACAACAAATTATGTCCAATGAGGATTTGGAATTGTTGCCACCAGAGCAGAGACCGAGTCCAAGGACATTGCAGCAACGTTATTTCTATCAGCAGCATCAGAAGCATAAACAACGTTTGGCCAGCAATAGCAAGAAGAATTTAGCAAATGCTATGCACAATCATACAGGAGGACCAGGAGGAGGAGCGGGAGGAATGGGTGGTGGTGCGTTGCCTGTGGCAGGGAAACGTGTGGCAGCACCAGCTAAAAGTGGACGACGCAAGCATTTCTTACAGCAGCAGCAACAGCAACAACAATTGCAGCAACAACAACAACTGCAGCAGCAATTGCAACAGCAGCAGCAGCAGCAACAACAACAACAATTGCTGCAACAACAAAAACATCAACAACAACAACAGCTGCAAAAAGTATTACTACCTGGACCACCGCCAGAGCAGCAGCAGCAACAGCAGATGATTCCCAATCATTTGGTAGTCCAGCCTCATGTAGAATACATTCTCGATGAGGCACTTAGATCCGTGGGAGCCACAACAACGCCACCAACAACAGCCACACCCAATCCCACATTAAATGCAAATTCAGCTTCCGTAACACCGTGTAAATTGAAGCCATTGCCGCAAACGGCCCGTGTTGTATATGGTCCGACGACAGCTGGCGAATTGGGTTCCCCCAATGCACGGGGATTTGCCAACTCACCAATCATATTCAAGGAGAAGCCAACGGCTGCCCAGCCGGCAACGCAGCTATCGACTCCTGTCAAGAAATACATTGTCGAGGAACGTCAACCGACGACGACACCCACTTCTCCAGTTATATCAACAGCCAATCTGCCGTTAGCACCACAAATCATTAGTGTCCAACAGATTCCAGCCCCGCCATTGGGAACCAAACTACGTCCGGTGGCGGGAGTAGTGGGAAGTCCATCCACCGGCAACAGCGGCAGCCAACCAACAACAGTCTCCAAATTGACACCGAAAAAGATTCAATTGCTGGAAACAGCCTCAGGCAACGAGACCCAGGCCAAGGCACAGGCCAAAACGTTAGCCACCGGGCCAACGGTGCGTGTTCTTCCCTATACAGAGCAAACGGCGGCAGCAGCGGCTCAATTGGCCATAGTGGGAGGTGGTAGTCCCAAAGATCTGCAGCGGGCTGGTGGTGTCACGCCACTGAGTAGTGCCTCCACAGTGAACATTATTAAGAATATACCGGCCAGCAGTTTGAATAATACACTTATAACTCCATTAGCCACGCCCACAGCAACAGTAACGCCTCTTTTCCGAGGCAAACAAGCGGCTAGTATCAATATTAAGGCAGCTACTCCAGCTGGAGCAAGTACATCGACACAGCTATTGACTAACATTAAGTTGACAACTGGAACTGGTGGCGGAGGAACATCCACTGGCCATCTCAATATCAAGCCACTGCCCAGCGGTGCCCTGCGTAACATTAAGATCTGTTCGCCCAATGGGAAATTGTTTTTGCAATCGGGTAAATTGCCAGCTGGCAGTATAATACATAAACTGAACAATGCCAGTGGCGTGCCAGCAGCCACAGGAGCAGCAGTAGTCGGAGGAGGCACCGTAAATGCCCATTCGCCTACAGGCAATATGTTGTCACCCACCTCACCACAGTCCAGGATACCCATACAGAAAATGCAAATCCTTACGCCCACGCAAGTGATCTCGAGTGCTGGAAGCGGAAGCGGAACCAACACTAGCCCCCAAACCATCACTGTGACCAGTAGCAATAGCAGCAACTCTAGCGCCAGCTCCAGTAATGCCAAAATCAAGCCCACCACTTTAACCTTTGCCACCGCCGGCGTTGGCAAGAATAATTTGGTATTTCTTCCGGCCAGTGCCACCAGTACCATGCGTGCGGTTACCCTGACTGCGGCCCAAAAGCCCAAGACGGCAGCTGTGACACCAGTGGCGGGTGGTAGCGAACAGTTATTGGGTGGCAAAACGAATGTGGTTGTCATAGGAGCAACTTCCTCGACGGTGCCAGGTGCTAATACAACCACCGCTGGGCCAACCACTGCCTCTTGCTCCTCTGCTTCCTCAACAACTCAATCTTCGACGAAAGTTAAACCCAATCAACTGATTACAGAAGATACACCTATTGATATTATTAATATGCCCATTATTGTGGCCGACAATGGAACAACAACGGAAACTAAAACCGTTGGCGGTAAATCAACACCTTTGGTTGTCTTCAATGCCACCGATTGGGAAATGGAATTGGATCAAGCATCCAAAGTAACGGCCACAACAAGCAATTCGACGGCGAGTCAATCGCTCGAGGATGTCATAATAGAAGAGGATGAGGAACAGGATACAGAGCAGCTCAACAATCGCAGTAAGTTTAACGAAATTTCATCTTAATTTTAGCTCTTTTCATCTCATCTTGACTTCGTTCTTGCAGTTATTGAACTTAATCCCGAGGATGAGAGTGCCATTGAGTATGTGGACATGGAATTGGAGCAGCCAATTGAAATTGATAGCGCCAGCAGTAGTAGCATATCGCCAGCAGAGATTGCTGCCTCAACGACAACAACAACCACAACCTCATTGAAGGCTTCTATTGTGCCAGCTCTATCCCAGCAGCCGCAACAGAAGCAACATCAGGAGCAGCAGCCATTGGGAGCTGCTGGTGCTGCATCAAGATTATAGAAAAAGTTGTTTAAAAATTGTTAAGAAGAAAGTTTTTCGTTTACATCCAAACAAAACTCGAAATTTTGCCCCGGCTCCATCATATATATATATATATATACATATTGAAATCTGTATATATATTCCAGTGCAAAAAACAACTCTTCAGTGATTTAATTCAAGAACGCACAGCAAGAGCATCATCTTAGAGACACACACACACACACTCAGAAACGCCCGGTTTAAATTTAGAATTAGTAGTTTAGTTTAGTAACAATATGAAGTTCTTAATTTTTGAATTAATCAATTGTGAATGAAGCTTCGAAACGAATTCTGTTGCAATAGTTAAGTTGCCAATTTTTAATGGTGGGTACTCACAGTGACGAAAAGAAAAAAAGGGAAAGCGAACCATAAGTTAGTTAAGTTTTTAAGTTCTAAACAAATGAAGGAAACAATCCCATTGGAATAACGAATAATGAACATATAGAATTAGTTTTTATATACCCATCCTATATACATACATATACATATGCATACTAATTTTCCAAACCAACTCAAAAGAAAATTAATTACGAAACAGATGACACTGTGACTACCCCTCACACACCTCCCCCAGCAGCAAATGAAACAACAATGGAACAGTTTTAAACATTATCTCTATATTTAACCATATATATATGTCCTTATATATATATAGGTATGTTAAATTGCAATACTGCACCGATGGTATATATATTGTCTTTATATGAATTTGTTTTAATTACTTTTAATTTGCAATCCTTCATGATATACCTTAATTTTTTCTTTGTATAACAAATGTATATAAAATCTAAGGTCCTTTAAATTAAGTTTAAGTTTTTTAAGTTGAAAAAGAAAAAGAAAAAACACTAAAAATTTTTTTAATTTTCATTGACAAGGTTTTTTTTTTCTTTTATGAGATTATAGTCCCTAGTTCCACCTTAAGCAAATTGAAGTTGTGTATATAATATCAGCCAGACAAAAAAAAAAATTCGAGAATTTCGAAAAGCAAACAACAAGTTATACATGTTATATCTATATATATAATATGTATAAAAAAAGTAGTTAAGGGTTGCCAATAAGATGGTTAAAAGAAATTTTTGAATTAACCCACACACACACACGTAATTACTCAATTACTGCAAATAGATTTTAAGTATTTTATGCGTCGATTTTGTAAATCTAATTCTAAATACTGTTGTCAACCCGTTTTTTTTTAGACCAAATCCAAGTACATACATAAATCGAATGCAAACCGGAAAACGGGTTTTTCAAAAAAATTAAGTAAAAATTAAGATGACAAAAAAAAAAAGAAAAAAAAAATTAAAACTGAAAAAAATGCAAATAGAAAATGGTAAAACAGAAAATTAAAAATATAAAAAATTATGAAAACAACAAAAATAAAAAAGGAAACCTCTGAAAATAATGTAATACAAAATATTGTTGAACAATGCGTGTCGCTGTAAAATTTTTAGCATAGAAATTTTAAATAAAATAAATTTAAATGTAAAAATCATAATTCAACGTAATTCTTTCAGGAACATATTATGGATATTAGACTAGAATACTTACCTAGAACCTCGAAATTTTATTTGAAATTTATTAATATGTCATCAAATATTTTTTAGTTTTTCCACGTTGAATCGGTCTTTAAAAGGTTTTCTTCTTTTATTTGATTTTAAAAATAAATCTAAAAAACAACTTTGATTATTTCTGCATATGTAAGTTCTCAAAATTAAAGGAAATCCTTGTAAGTAATCGTTTTTAGGTCGTTTTAGGACTGACAAAGCGAAAACTAAACTAAACGAATTTCTAAACAGTAAATCAAAGAACACAATGAAGCACTTATTCTCTTTTATTAATATTTTTTGATTGATGATTGAATTTGATTGATGTCAACTGTATCAAAGGTAGTCAAAACATTTATTTATTTCATTACATAGTAGTTAGAAGAACATATTAAGAATTAAAGAACATTTTAAATTTCGTATTGTGCCATTTAAATTTCATAGACATTGAAATTAAGTAGATCTTAGTCACATTTTGAAGCTAACCTTTGAAATTTCTTATTGCCTTGGTGTAAATCTATTAAAAGCCACGTCAGAAAAGTTTATTAACCTTTGAGATAAAACCTTAAAACTATTTCAAATGTTTTCATTTGAATTGAAACGTATGAAATTTTATATAAGGAGTTATTGGTTGATAAACTGGTTTGTTAAATGCTTTAGTTTGAATAAAAACGTTTGAAATCTTATATTAGGAGGTATAAGATGACCATCTGCTCCGAAAATCTTTAAGAGACACGTCGTTGACTAACTAATTAACAACTTTTTTTTTACTTTTCTCATCTTTTTGCTTCTAAATACATATTTAAGTTTATGAAAATCACAACAACATGACGAAAATTTTCATTTAAGTCGAGAACGGTTTCTAGAATTTGTTTTCTCCATTGACATATCGAAGTATCTTAAAATAATATTACTAGTAACCACATACTTAACCACTAAAATCTATAGCACAACTTCTGGTCTAGAGGTTCTCTTAAAGAAATGGATGAAAAGCCATGTTATCAATGTAAAATATTATCAACTTTAACCCATTTAAATGTTTCCTGCCACCAATTCATTCTCCAGCCCAAATAATAGGTCTATTAATTTTGTCTTTTATGTACATATATTTATTTCTTGTAGATATATGTATGTGTATGTATGTAAATGTATTTGTAATTTCATGTATGCATACAAATGCACAATCCCATCCACTTAACATGTTAACTTATTGCTGTTGTTTAATCAAATTTGGGTTAAACAAACTTTGAAAGATGATAAGCATTAGAAATAATGTTTCAGTTTTTTGTTACAATAAGAAATTCAGTACAGATCATAATTGAAGAAAAAACAACTTTTTACAATGAGTGAGGAAAGAAAAAGATATATATATATATATGTATATAAAACTAGACTAGACGTTGAGGTAATTTCAATTGCGTCCCAAAGTCATTCCACGGCCCCAGGGATTATTGGGGGCTTGCCTTTGTGGGGGTGCTCTACTTTCCGGTGGGATGCCGAAGCCGCTGATACCGCCAGAGACATCGGGTGCAAAGCGTTTGCTATAATTAAATGAAGAAAAATAAATGGTCTAATAAATGGGATACAAAAGTATATATGTAACTTACAGAAATTGTGGAGTTTCGAGGAAAGCATTGCCGCCCAGTTCTTGAGGATATTGGAACTTGAGAAAATAGTAAACATGGCCATTGAAAATACCAACTAATGAGGCCAATGAGCCATGGAATATTAGCTCAATACCGGCCAGAACCCAGGGCAAATACATGGCCTTGAAGCGACTGCCAAACCAAAAGCTAACTATAACTTCCTTGTTCAACTGGCACCATATATAAGTGATGGCCACAACCAGCATGTCCATGAGAAAATATACATTGAAGACCATGCCACCAAGATTGGCTAGTATGGCCGTTATGATCAGCAGGTACATATAATCTGCCGGACTGCGAGCATATTGATCCTTCTCCAGCCTGGCACTGTACTGGGTGATGAAATAGCAATTGATAAGGAAATGGAATCCAGTCGCACCGCTCAATGGGAACACAAACAGCGAGGTCACACATCGCCACAATTGGAGCCGGGTTAGTACGAGTTCACGGGACAAGTACATGTACTCCATGGGCAAGAGTCCGAATCTGCACAGAAGACTCAAACCAACTGTTGCAGTTAGCCAGTAGCGGGTGAACCGCGGCAGCGAGTTATACCATTGGCCTGCGTCTGCCATATTCAATTTTTTGTCGTTTATAAATTCTGTCTGATAATTTTAATAGAAATATATGTGAAATTTTTTGCCAGTTTGCCTTTATTTACGTGTCTTTAAAACTAGAGATGAGCATATTTACTAAGTTTGTTAAATCATTGATGGCAAGACTATCGATAGTTTTTAAACATAACTTTCATTTCACAAAAAAAAAATTGTACTGGTTTGTTTGTAATTATTATTTTACATAGAACTTTTATTAATTTTGCAACTGATTAAAACTAATTCTTACTTTGTTATGGCAAACAATTACTTCCATGTCATATGGGCAGAAGCGTTATCGACAATTATCGATGCTATCGATATTTATGTGCTATCGTATGAGCGGTTAATCTGAATTTAAGCAAAACGTGTAGGTCATTTCTTTATGAGATTTAAAGGTTCATTTGGGCTTAAAGGTAGCAGTTAAATAAATGAAGGATAGTTTTTGGGTACTTTAACGTAAAGAGGTTAAACTTATTATAATATAATAAGATTATATTATATCGTTATCTTTTGAATTACATTTTGTTCTACGATCAACCAGCATAAAATATTATATTTACAATTAATATGTTTTTTATTAATACAAGATTTATAACATATAGATATTGTATTATGTTTTCCTTTCAGAAATTAAAACAACAATTTAAAAGCCATTGAAAACTTCCGATGAGTTTTTCTTTTTATTAACAATTTTTTAACAAAGAAATCTATCAAAAGAAAATAAATGCACATATGTATGTGTGTATTTTTGTGTGTTTGTATGACTGAAATATCAAATGATAGTCACTCTTCATTTGTAACACACGAAAACACACAAATAAATAGCGAAATTTCATTTATGGTTTTCATTTTGCCATCTTTTTAGTTATCTTTTATTTTTAGTTGGCGGTCCTTTGTTAACAGATTTTTGACAGCAATTGGTATACACAGGTAAGAAACGTGTGCCAAAATACAATACAATCGCGAAGCAGTGGTGCGAACTTAATGAACGCACACACACACACACTCACACACACATTCACATGCAAAGGAAGTTGAAGGCACTTGAAAATGTGCGCTTTTCCAATATGATGAACTCTGAAGTGCTTAAGGGGCAAACTCGACTCGGACCGTTGGAAAAAGTAAATTGCCAAAAAATCAACGTACGAAAAATATGAATATATTTTACCAAGATGATATATTTTTTAATTTTTTATGTATTTAAAGGAGAATTTGAATTAGTTTTAGGATTTGATCTTTAGTAAAGAGAAGAATTTACTTTAATTAATTTCCAGCTGAATGTCCAAAGTATTTTACTAGTATTTTATACATATACTTTACTCCCTAAAGTATGCAATATGCAGTCCACGAGATCGCTTTATGAAACATATCAATAAACTGTAGAATATCCAGTGAATAAAATACAATCCTTGAAGCAAACATTGTCTACAGACACTTACTAAATTACAAGACAGAAGAAAAGTTATAAATTTATTGAATACTATAAATACTTTTTCAATCTATTGCATACATTAAGGAGCAAAGTTTTCCCATTTTGCAGCCACAGATCTGCCTATTTAAATTTATTGGGTAAGGCTTAAAAATCATAATTATAATGCATTCTAAAAAGAATAAGATTGTTTTAAAAACAAATTGCATTCAAGATAATTATTCATAAAACAAAATTATTTAGTAATAATCAAAAATTACAGACTAAACTAACCAAAAATATAAAATGCATAGAAAGCTAAAATATAAAAATTTCCATACAATTTCTTATGCTATTAATTTTTAAGAAGTTTAAACCAAAAATTACATATAAATGGGGAGAAATCGAAGTCCTTTTGTTATATTTTCCCCTTTTTCTATGTTATTTATTTTTAAAAAAGGGATTCATTTCTAAATATTCAAAGATTGGTTTTGTAATTTCAGCAAATCCCTAAAGTAGATTTCGAATGTGCAAAAATTCCAGAATAAATTTTATGTTTATTTGTTTTGCTAATTTTGTTGTTAGTTTTTTTGCAAAGTTTGTTGAAAACGAAAGTAAAAGCCGGTTATACGAAATGTAAAGTTCAGATTAAAGTGGTTAAATGCCAATGCGAAAGAACTATGCAAGAGAGAGAGAGAGAGAGAGAGAGAGAGAGAGAGAAGGAGAAGGGAAGAGTGTAAGAGAGAGAGAGAGAGAGAGAGAGAAGGGAGCTAATGGTTAGAGTGAGTGTGGGTGAATTTATTTGCCTGTTGAATTTCATTTTTTTCTAATTTTTGCATGAGTAAGATAGACAAAGATGGCAAGACTTGGCCAGAGTGAGAGAGATAAGGGCAAAGGGTGTGTGAGAGAGCACAAGAGACTGAATGAAAGAGAGGACATCGCTGAAGAAGGGCAGTAGAAAGGGAAGGAGAGAAACAGTAACAAAATGTCGAGGCTAATCAAGTGACCGGTTATCTGAGTGCGGGTGTCCGTGTGTGTGTTTGTGTGTGTCCGTGTGTGTGAGGGTGTGTATGTGTGTGAATTTGCGAGAATTTAAGACACACCCACCGATTGGTCAGCCCTATAATAATGGGTGCTATATTATCTTGGCTTAAAACGCATGCGCTGAAATATTTCCCCTGCCGAACCACGCCCATTAACAGAATTTGCCTCATCATCATCATCATTATCAACATGAACATCATTATCATAATTTTCATCATCATCAGGTTGCAGTTAGGAAAATGGTTTATACGTAAGCTTCGCTTTATTTACTTACCCGTTGAGCTTTTTACCTGAACCAGGACCCTGGGATCCACACTCATCTGGCTGGCTGGCGCATTTGGCTCTGTCATTTTGTTGTTGCTTCTGACGTTTTTGCTCGCTCATTTTGTGCTGCCGTTTGCCTCTATATAAAAAATCATCCTGCCATCATCATCATCATCCATTTTGCTATATCCAGTGAGTTTCTCTGCTTCTCTTTCATGGCGCCTTTTATTTATTATTTTATATGCAAACATTTTTATTATCCCTTTTTTTCCCACTTGCTTCAGCGTCGTCCTCGTTGTCGTCATTTTCTTCCTTGCTGCCATGAATTTGGCTTTTGTCCATTTCAATTGCTGTAATGAATGCCATGTGCTTCTGCTCCAGCTGCCATTCCATCTTCCATCTTCATTTTCACCTTGGCTCACACTCTCTAAGGCATTGCCAGTCCTTTTATTGTCACCGTAGACACTTGAGGTGTGCAAATGCAAAGTGGGGGTGGCGGGAAAAGTTGTTGATTTCTTGGCATTTTCATGAAAAACTCTGCTGCCAAGTTTCTCATTATTAAATAACAAAAATCTTTGATGAAAAGTGTGAGTAAAATGGAAAAAATCTCAAGAATTTCTACACGATTCTTTTATGAAAATTAAAATGTATGATGATTGCGAAAAAAAAGGGCAGAATACACTTGAAAGAAAATATGTTAATAATAATATTTTAACAATATAAAATTAAGTTTACTAAAAAAAGATAGTCTTCATTATATCAGATTCGAGTGTATTAACACTTTCAACTTGTGTGTAAGATGAAAAATCATTATTAACTTTAAATTTGCTTTTTTTTTATCTTTATGACCAAGTGAAAAAATTGTAACTTAAAGATAAGATTCATTTCGTTCTTCTTTTTACCTTCTTTTACAATTTTCGATTCTTCACGAAATCGGTCTTTAGAATTAACAAAGTTTCACTTGAATTCCTTCATAAAGAAGGAATAATTGAAGAAGTTCCCCGAATAAAGCTTTGGGTAAAATTTGAATTTTATAGAATTATGTTGACATTAAAAACTATAAAAAGTTTTAGAAGAAATTGCTTGTGGAGTCAGTCTGGTTGTCCTTATTAAATCTTAATATTAATAATTTTTGTGGCCATTGAACAATTTGGTATTGTAGTAAAATTTACATATCAAAGACTAATAATCTATACTATGTAATCTATTGGTTTGATTTAGAAGTCTATAAAGTCTATCAGAAATTCCAATATCAAAAAACAAAAGATCTGAAAATCTGAAAATTCATAATCGAAAGGAGTACAGTAAATCTGGAGATATATGTATATATTCCTTATAGGGTTAGTCTTTATCAATGCTGGATTAAGACAGAGCGGGGCCTTTATCAATCCAAAAACCTAAGTGCATATAAGCTTTAGGGATCATAATGAACTTTGAAAGATCTGCTTTCAATGTAAAAGTGAGAGCAAGCATAAAAATCTGTCAAAAACGATTTCCAAAAAAACGTTTTTGTAAAATTAAAAAAATTTCTGGGTAATCTGAATATTTTTAAGCTCTATTTTCGCCAATTTCTAACCGATTTAAAAAATTATACATCAATTAAATGAGGATTAATTATACTTTAAAATGGCATTAACTTATTAACTTAAATTTTTGAAAAAATTAATTTCGACACGTTTTTTTGCGAAATTGTTAACAAATTTAGTTCTTAAGATTTTAATGCAGGTTGAAAGACATTATTGTAATTTGAAAATAAGGATATGCATTTTGAAAAAACTGCAAAAATTTACTATATTAGAGCTTCATGAAATTAAGTTTCATTCATTTCATAATTTGTTGTTTTTGGGCATTTTACATCTAGTTTTATGAGAACGGTTGATGATTAGATAACATTTTAGCATTAAAATGAGTTATCCCATTAAATATCGGTTAAAATTTGGCTTAATTTACAGATTTGCAAAGTTAACAGTTTTTATGAATTTTCAGCTTGGTAAATAAATGAACATTGAATCAATATTTCAGTTCTTTAATATCGCGGGGAACCTGAAATCGCGGTGCACGTAGCAATTATTAGTCCTGATATATGGCTAATCCGCCACTGTCCTTTAAATGCAAATTCCTTTAAATTCGACTAAAAAACTTTAAAATGCACTGAAATCAATTGGGAATTCTGCGCACATACGTTTATTATATAAGACTTACGCCTGGGAAATCGAAAAATAAAAAAAAGCAAAACTTTTACAATGTCCGTGCATTTAATTACAATAATTATTTGATTAAAAAATCTCCCAGGGTGCAGGATTCGGGTCGTTTCTATTGTGTGCATTTTTGTAAGCATCTCCATTACCACAGAGAACACATACATACGCACACACACACACACACATGTTTAGGTAGGTGAATACATGTGAGTTTGTGTATATGGTTGGCATGGAATCAGGGAAATCTTTGAGAGCATATTTCACATGCCCAAAAAGTGATTTCAATTCCATGGAGCGTTTTCGACCTTTTTATTATATGGTTGATAATGACGCAGCGGGCGCACGGGGCGAAGGGGGCACCCAGAAACTCACCTGTGTTTGTGAGTGTGTGTGTGTAAATGAGAACGCAAAAAGAGGCAAATCGCGCAACGATGCCAAATTGCAGTACAAATATGTACCTACACACATACATAGAAGACCCAACAGAGATGCCAGAAAGGTGAAAGAGTGAGAAAGAGAGAGAGAGAGAGAGAGGGAATCTAGGGGCAGCGCTTAGCAAAAGGACAGTCAGAGTCAGTCAACGGCGAGGCCAGCTGCCTCAGAGACTCCTGGCAGATGACGAGCATGATGGCGTTAATAGTACACACACACACACCAACATACTTATCCATACGCACACTCACACTTCTACAATTTGACATATTGCTCTTCTCTATAGACAAAACCCAGAAAAAAAAACACACCCCATTTTGCAGAGGGTGTAAGAGCGAGACAAAATCAGTGGGCGCACACACATAAATGATGTTTCGTTTGATATCATGATAATGACGTTTCGTTTCGTGACGTTGCCTTTTGCTCGATTGAGTCATATAACGGTAGTTCGGTAGCCGCATAGAAGCAAGAAAGAGAGGGAGCGCATACATCAATCGACGGTTTATGGCATTTCAAATTTTGTACCGTTTTACCGTCGGCAAATACAACAAATAAACACACATACTTACATAATCGTAAAAGTTCGAGTCGTGTAGGTGAGAGCAAAAGCGCGCTTGCGTCGCCATATTTGTGTATCCTCTCTCTTCCAGGAAAACGACTTCGTCTTTAGCATACATATAAATTTTTGTGTTTTTTTGTTTTGCTTTTTTTTTTTACCTTAATTTACTTTGGCTTCATAAATCAAATATTTGCATTTCGAAATTGACGTCTTCACCGTGCGGTCCTGCGTCCTTTTGCGGTTCCTTGCGGTGCGAATTAGACGAGAGGCCCACCCTCCTCTCTCCGCCTCCGCACAGCTCAACCGATCAGCCAAGAATCTCTTTGAGTGTGGATATTTGTGCAATTTGTTGAAATTTAAATACTAAATACAAACATAAATATGACCTGGCAGTTGATTAGTTGAAGAAACCAACAAAAAAGTAAGAAAAACTCTTTGAAGTGTTCTAAGAAAATTTCAAAAACGAAATTAAGTTTAAATATTAACACAAGGTGAAGATAGAAGTATAGAAAAACAAAGCGTACAACATCGGATATTAATTGGTCCAGGCAAATAAAGGACGAAAGACTCTTTTGCAAGATTCTGGCAATCAGATTTTCTGTGGATTTGGCAATTTTATGTCGGACTAAGGTAAGTTCAATTGAAATTATAAAAGATTAAAGGAAATATAAAAGATTACCACTGCCACTTGGGTTGGATTTGGTTTAAAGCAGTAATGAAAATAAGTTTATGTTGGCTAATTAAGGTATTTTTTCTCGAATCGATTTTAAAGTACTTGAGAGACTAGAATTATTGCTTGAAAATAATAAGTGAATGATTTATTTTCTTAGTTTCATTTTTTAGCGAAAAATAAAGCCATAATTTATCCACAAATTATCCCCAAATAGGGGTTATTAATATGATGATCAAAGATTTCCTATTATTATTAATTCCAAGTAAGCTTTTGTAATGGAGGCCTTATTCGATTGATTCGATCTTGAATAACCCTTATGTACATCATGTAAATATTGCGAATAGCCTGAAAAGGATATCATGAGGACCAGCTGATCTAAAAGTATGGTAACAATAAATCTGTCTAATAGATTATTTTTATTAGGCATATTTCAAATTTATCAGCACTCTTCTCGTTTTGATTTCGAAGAAACCTATTGAAGAAATTTGCACACTTTTTAGTAAGCCTTTTAACTTCAAAATATTTTAAAATTCCAATTCAATCTGGTAAGATTACGGCCTATTTGAAATTGAAATCAAATCAATCAGGTTGCCTGTATAGCTATTTCAAGAACCACCAATTCAATTCAATTTAAAAATTATTCGAAAATAAACCAATTTGACATTCGAAAACGAATTAAACACAAATACATACCTCATCACATAATTTCATAATGCATTTTCCTTCAAGTGTCACCGAGACAGATACCTTAAATATTGCAATCTTTTTGCTAATTTTCTAATTCAATTGTTTATTTAAAGTTTATTTAAGAGTACAAGATCTTCAAGTCCGTGAAATTCGTTTGAATCAAGGATGTATCTTGTATCTTGGCTCTGAAGATAACTTTCAAATTTTCTGAATTGTAAGCGAGAGACTTTACGTCTGTTTTTTACTTGCTAGTTGATCCCTAAAAATATTGATAAACTTTTTAATTTTGGGCATTTTGTTCTTCATGTAAGGCAAACAAAGAAAGATTTCTAATCGTTTGTAATTTATTAATATTTTGTTTCTGTTAAGCAACAATACTAAATTTTTTATTGTTTTTTGACAAGGTAAGTGTTTTGTTTACTTATTTTCATCTTAACAAGATTGCTTAAATCCATACAACAGTTTAATTATAGGACCTTTAACATTTTAATTGCATCAAGTTAATTTTTTTCTTTCTTCTAAACTAGACATAGGTATAACCCCGTTCTCTACCCCCAAAACACTACTTTTATTCCCTAAGGCTTATCCTTTTTGTTTAACATATTCCCTTTTGAAGAACCCTTGTTGAGTCGCCAAAGATTGGACAACACTAAAATATTTAAGTGAGAACTGTAAATGTCGCTAGTCACTGACTGACTGACTGACTGACTAGTCATACCAACACTCAGTTGAGTAACTTGCCCCCAAAAAAAGCCACTTGAGGGTGCCACAAAAAGGGGTGAAAAGGACTTCCCCCAAGCAGTTAACCAGGATCAAGTGTGTGTGTGTGTGAAATTGAAAGTTTCCTTAGAAGCTGCCAACTGAGCTGAGTCGGTCGGTCGCTCTGTCAACTGTCACTTGTCATCTGTCGCCTATCAATTGTTAATGTCACAGACGTGCAATGTGCAGGATTCGTCTGCAAGTTCTTTGGCTCAGCATGGTATCCACAATTTAACTTGGTTTTCTTTTATTCGTTTTTTGCTTGCTTTTTTGGCCTGTTTAACTTTCGTTTTTCCTTTCGCGCGCTTTTCAATTTTTAATTGGGATTTGTGTTGTTGTTGTTGTTGTTATTGTGTGTGTGCAACGCCTTCGCCAGGACTTGCTTAGCTTCGTTTCTTTATCCTTTTGAAAGCGCCCTCACTTTCGCTTGGTGTCTGGCTCAGTGTGTTGACTTGCCCGGTTCGCCTGAGTGCGCACAGTGCCCGCGGGGTAAACGTCTTCTTCTCCATGTATACAGCCACGTGGTTTGTAAAATGCGCTTTTCAACACAATATGCAGGACTCTCAAGTCCTTTGGGGGTTCAGCGATTTATTTTTCATCGTGGTTTTTTGATTTCCTGACACGGGTACGTTGGCAATCATTGTGACATTTTAATTGTTTATTTGCGCAGTTTTTTTTCTTTTTATTTTGCGCATGCGGTATATCCTGATTTCCAAATCCTTGATTCAAATCCTGTATTCTGTATACTGAGTTCCGAATGCCTAGACTGGCTCAAGAGCTAAGAGTTGTGGGCCGAAGGTAATGATTTTGAAGTTGCATACTTACAACAAAAGATATTTCGCGGGTGAGGGAAGTTGTTCTTTGGTTTGGTTCTGGTTTTGGTTTTTTTTTTCTCTTTCTGTATGTTTATACATAGTGTGTACTTCCCCTTATTGTGAGTCTACAAGGACTTTCCACTTTCAGTTTTTGGCATGCCTCAATGTAAATATTTGCCTTTGTTGTCATTTCAAGTGCTCTTTACTACTGTTTATTATTACATTTTTTTTCTTCTATGGTTTGCTTTAGAAAATTTAAAGAAATTAAAAGTCAAATACTGAAGGGGTAAGCTTTTTGTCAGTCTGATTTTTATCAAATAACCAAAACCGGTTTTTGATAGAAACATAAAGAGAGATTTCAATTTTTATACTTACTGTAAACATTGTTCAAAAAGTTACGAATTGGATCTTGGAACATAAATTGGTTTTAAATTTAGTTTTATTACAACATTTTGACAATAGTTTAGACATTTACTGACTGCAGAAACTTATAATTTGGCTCTATTAAGAAAACAACCTTGGAAAGGGGAGAAAGATTTGTTGATAGTCTAATCGGTTTGGCTGCCCAAGGCATTTCAGGATAAACCTCAAAAAAGAACGAGATTGTACGAACATTATAGAGTGATATGAAGTCAAACGAAAAAACCAAAAAGTTTTCAAAAGTTTAAGCCTTTGACAATAAGACTTAAGAGTGCCTCACAGCACACATCGGTAATTAATTTAATCCTTAAAACTGACCAATTTTTAAATCATTTGGAAAGTTAATTTATGTTAAAAATTTTCATTTTTACATTTCCAACTCACAGAATTTCTACATTTTTAAAGTCATATAAAAATCGATTAAAAACTCACGAGGTTTAGAGCCTTCTCACCTTTTTTTAATCCCTTTTTATTTGTAATTTTGGTACGAAGTGTGTAACACAAAGAAGGAGACGTTTCTTACACCACAAACTACATACATATATTCCTGTTCTAAAATTCAAATAAAATAGTTTTGTTAATAAAATAAAGACTTTTAGTTATGTAAAAATAAAATCTATTATATTAATCCAATACATTATAACCCTCAAATTGTATCAGTCTATAGGTATTGTCTATCGAATATACATAAATAGTTTAAAATAAGTTTTGAACAATTTACGGGCTTGGAGCGTAACTGGAAAAAATGAAGCTCCGTCTTTATGTTGCTGAATTAATTATAGAAAATATCAAAAGAATGGTTAAGTTGATCTTGCTTTAAGAAGATCACCGACTTAGAAATTGACATTCAGCTGAAATTTAATGTAAAGTATTCTGTTCTCGTACATTAATTGTCGTTATTTATCGGCTTAACTTTGTTGGTTAAAATTTTTTAATTTAAAAGTTTTTACTCAATATTTTTAGTATTTCATAAGAACAGAGAAATTCTTAAGAAATTACCATTTATTTTAAAAACCTGAATTTGATTTTTATAAATTTAAAAACAACTTTTCGACTTCAAACAAGTAACGAATTTGACAAAGTAACGATTTTGTATTTAAGTGGCGGAGGCTTATCATGTCGATTTGTCCAGACTTTTAGCTCTTTCATTGGCGATACTTTATAGTATATATACTATATGGTATACCAATACTCAAATATACCTATATCTATCTACAAAAAATTAATGGGTATTATTTACCTTTTTTGATTAAAGCTTTGCATAAAATTATTGATGTTTATACCCTTGCAAAAAGGGTATATTAATTTTGGTCAGAAGTGTGCAACGCATAGAAGGAAGCATTTCCGACCATATAAAGTATATATATTCTTGATCAGCATGACGAGACGAGTTCATATAGCCATGTCCGTCCGTCCGTCCGTCCGTCCGTCCGTCTGTCCGTCTGTCCGTCCGTCTGGATCAACGCAAACTCCTCCTAGACCGTAAGAGCTACAGAGCTGAAATTTTGCATGTAGGCTTGTATATACTGCAGGGGTTGTATATCCGGGATTCAGCCGGATCGGACAACTATATCATATAGCTCCCATACAAACCGCAAAGTCACGAACAGTGACTTTTCTAAATAACTTCGTTATTTTCTAAGCTACTGTCGTGAAATTTAATATTGGTAAATTAATTATACATATAAACGACTATGCCAAATTTGATCAAGATCGGGTGACTATATCATATAGCTCCCATAGGAACGATCGGTCGAAAACAGTGACTTTCTTCAATAACTTGGTTACTTTTGAGGCGATTGCTTTCAAATTAAAAATTTGTTAGTTTAATATATCTGTTAATGACTGTGCCAAATTTGATAAATATCGGGTTACTATATCATATAGCTCCCATAGGAACGATCGGTGGAAAACAGTGACTTTGATCGATATTTTCGTTATTTCCACATTTATGGCTAGAGGTAAGGAAAGAGTTACAAGTTGCAAGGGTATACAAACTTTGACGCGGTCGAAGTTAGCCCCGGCCCTCTGGTTTTTTTTTTGCTTTACTGTACCTTACATTTTCTTTTAAGAGCATTCATTGGTTATTATTGTATATTAATATTCAGCTAATCTCGTGTATCTTTTACAAAATGAAAAAAAAATTTAATATGCTCTAGAAAAAAAAACCCCGACCTCAAAAAAAATATTAATCACTTGAGCTGCACTTGAAGAGTTGTTGCCCATGAGCATAACAACAAAGAGAGCTGCAAAAAAATGAACATAATCAACTTGTAACAATTTTGAAATATAATAAAAAAAAGAAAAAACACACACACACACATACAACAACAACCACCAAACGATGAACCAGCAGCACCAGCAGCAGTTGCCATCCAACCATCCAAGTAACTTACTTTATTCATTCATACATATACGTATAGCTCTGGGCACCCTCATCTGGAAATGAACCCAATCAAACATTTATGCCTAATAGGCCTGACGCATATGGAACTTTATTAGATACAAATTCTTGGGATTGGCCTTTGCCTTACGCCTTTGATGGACTGTTAAATGCTGCGGCTGCTCATGTAATCGTGTCAAAAAAAAAAAGAAGTTTGATAAAAAAAAGAGACGTCAACCATTTTACAACCCACGATTTTGGGTGCCCGTCCAAAAAAGGGGGTTGTTTAATGCCGATGATGCGGATGATGCTGCTGCTGGCTATGGGTTTCTGAGGGCACTAGACGATTTGTTGCAATTTCTGCACGGCGATCGCCATGTGTAGCCATTTTTTTTTTGTTTTTGTGATCCCGAAATGCTAAATAGTTAGGGTTTACCCTTAAAGCGCGTTCGCTTGCTGAGACTCAAGTGCGCAAAACAGAGCATGGGTTTCGTTGCAGGGTTTGTTCGTTTGAAAAACCAGCAATTAAGTATGCGTTTTGTATAGTTTTCTACCCCTCTGCCTGCCTTCCTCTCCGTGTCTCTCTCACTCTCTCGGGGGCACAATAAACTCCTTGTCCGTGTAACTTTTTGTTTATTACGCCTAATTGCAGTTACTCCATTTACCGATGTGCGCTTTTGTCTGCGCTACTTTTTTGCAGCTGCTTTGATTTTTTTTTTTGCTTTTCGCTCTTTTCCTGTCCCACATGGCGTATGCTTGTTATAGTACAATAACCATTAGTTTTTGTTTTTTTTTTTTTGTTCTTTCTATTTTGGGAATAAAGTTGTTAAGGCGTTTCTCAAGCCACTTGCATGTCAGACATTTGCATTATTTGCCACTTTTTTCGTGCATTGCTCCTTTGCTACAATAGTAATACGAACGAATCGAAGAAAATATATACTACGCCTTACTGGGGGACATTACTTTATTTTTCGGCTGGTCCTGTGGTGAAAATTGTTGGTTCGGTGAGGAAGTTAAAGAGGGGGAAGTTAAACAAAAATTGAAAACTTCTTCAACTGTGCACAGTGGGTTGTATTTTGTTGTTTCACAAAAAGTACCAAGGAAAGGGTTACAAGAAGGGTTAAACCAGGGCTAAAAAAGTTTTTGATTGCATTGTGAAAATGTGATGTTTTATACCTCTGAGTAGAGTAGTAGTACATCATATATTCTTTATTGACATTAATATTAAAAAAATCTACTTGCTAAAAAAATTATTATTCTTGTTATCAAAGAAGAGTTTAGTTGTAAAACTATTAACATAACTATTTTTTACAACTCTACTAACTACATCCATAAGTCCATGTTTAGTTGCCAAATTGTTTAAAATATATGTAGTTATGTATTTACATATGTAGGTAAAACGATTGAAATTAACTAACTTATTGTTAGAGGAAGGCAAAATATTAAAGGATTATACAAAGACGTTTTGGCTAAATTTTGATCTTAATGTATGGAGAACGGGGTAGTATCTTTACACAGGTTTTTGCTAAAAGTGGAAAAAAAATGTAGAAACTAAAAACTTTAAAATTAAACGTACTTTGGGACAACTTTTTTAAAACCACTAAACCAACTCGTCCTTTTCGATTCAGAAAAATTCCATCTTCTCATCTATTGCTATCCATTCAAGAATTAAAAATATTTCGGGAAATAAACCAAAATAACTTTAATCTGGTTGTTTATTCTTTACTTAATAACTGAAACACTTAAGTGATTGAAGAGTTTAGAATATCTTAGAATTTCTTAAATTTACTTTGCTCATAATTAATTTTTGATTAGGTTTGTGTTTTCACAATTGTACAAAATATAGTAAAGCATTTAAATTGTAAACACATATTCCTCTTTTTGTACGCACATTAAAAATATTATTAAGGTTTTTGGGTAGGTGAATTTTTAAAGTCAATGTGGATATGCATATGATTTACATATACGAATATGTACTTATAAGCAAGAAAAAAGGAGAATGAATACATTGAAGTCGATATTGGAGTCATTCAGTAAATAAACAATCAAATGAATGAAGCCTGAAACTGATATTAAATTAATACACTTAATATTAATTGCTGGCTTAATACAGAGTCAATAAACTCGTAAAAAGAATGCTTGAATGAATAAAGAATGTAAAGAAATGAATGCCAATAATTGAATAAGTACTCAACAAACGATAGTTACAAATGAAAAAGTCCTTCTATTATTAGGATTTTAACTCAAGTTTCCAAAATCTATCGTTTGACTATATTGATTTGGTTATGTTTGAATACTCGAAACATGATGAGTCATACGAATTCGAGTGGGTGAGGTTTCTAAAATTGGTAACCATTTAAATAGTATTCTGATAACTCAATATGGCCTATTCGAATATAACTACTCATTGGTAAGAAATCGAACTATGGTTAGGGTCTAAACTCATAAATATTCAGAGTATTCATTTATTCATTCAGATTCATTTAACTGTTCATGCTTGTCTGAAGTTTTCCACACATTTATTAAAATGAATGAATATTATGCTACTAACTGAAATTTTTGTTTTCGAATAAAAGTACTCATTGACATATACTCAGAGTAACAACATTTTTTTTGAGCCCTTTAATGCATACATAGATATTATTATAGAAAATAAACTATTTCACTTCATTTTGAAAAAAGTCAGAGATAGCCTAGGCTTTAGTGTGACCCCTACATAAGTATTTGCATTAGCTCCTGCAAGTTCAAAGAAACTCTTGAGTTCAAATGAACTATGAATAGAATAATTGCAAAAAAAACTCGTACATGAAACCCATCAGAGAATTTGCATGGGTATCGTTTAAAAGGCGATTACTAACATGCAATGTGGCACTATATACAGATATAGATATTTGTAAGCAGATCTTGTTGAAAACTAAATTATAGTGAACTTGGGGGCTGGCCATGACTGTCGGCAAATTACGGCAAAGTAAATGGGAAATTTATTTTCAACAAAAACCCGACAAAACAGAAACAAGTTTACAAATTGCAAATTGCAGACAGACATTGACTTTGCACTAGGGGAGGATTGAGATTGCACTTTTTGAGGCAAAAAAGAAAAGGCAATTCTCAAAATGGCGTAATATGTAGTTATTTGCGTGCCTGGTGCCTACGCTGATCATTTAGAAGAACGACAATAAATTGCTACTTTCGAATGGTTGCATCGTGTATCTATGTATCTACCTATCCATCTATCTATCATATCTGGGCCGGGTTCATTCATAAAAACCAACCCTCTGGAGCGCATCATTCAGTCAATATTTGCGCTGGGCATGTAAACAATTTAATAGGCTGTTACTGTTAGTTTGGTACTTAATGGAAAACCGCCGTGTAGCTAAATACTTGACAGCTGTTGCAATTTACGCTTGATCTCACCGATTGTATAATATATATACATATAGGAAACATACCATATGAATGCCTCTTGGATACTATGTGTATTTGTGTTTAAGCTTGAGGATTGCGGCATTGAGATTTTCTGTGTATCTTGTAGATGCTTCATTCGTTTCATTTGATGATTCCATCTTGTGGCGTTTGCTTTAAGCAAATAGTTTATTTAGCATTATATTTACCTATATATTTTATTCAACGGCAAAAGTTGCCGTTTCTCAGTTTGTTTTTAATTGAAAATTGCTTTCGGAAGGAAACATTTTTTGGTAAGCAGGTAATGATAGGGGTGAATTGATAAAATATTTGCCCAGCTTAATGAGGTTGAAAGTGGGTGGTTTTAAACTTAAAGTGGCATGGGATTATTTATATGGGTTATGGGTTGGGGAATTTTATTTGTGGCAACATTTTGTTCTTTCCTTGATTTTATAAATACTAAAATGTGTTTTTTATGAAATAAATCTTTGAAAATATGTTTCTCATAGATATCAGTAGTTCCTAATGATTAGGTATTGCAAGAAAAATACCAGATGAAACAACTTGCTGAGAAAAAGTTCGTATTGTCGCTCAATATCTATGATATTCTAAGCCTTGAGATTTAAAAAAGAATGTTTTAAAATTATGAATATAAATAATAATAGTCATATTCCTATTACTTTTATGTTTTTCGCTAAAAAAAAAAGGACAATCTATAAATTGACTTACATATGTATATTATTTTTAAAGTCACCCACAGCAGTTTCGAAGCACATACATATATATTTAACTACAAACATTTGGCAATAAAATCAAATTTTTTACGAAAAGAACTCTTAAAAACAATGTACAATGTACTGAAAGTATCATTTAGATATTCACACTGGATTTGCTCATATCTGCTGCTGTTTCTGTAAATTTGAATAAATCTTAGCGAATTATCGTCGTTGTGTAGTTTTTTAGATTTATCTGTTTCTGAAGACTTCTTACAAAATAAAAGCCCTGAGGATAAGCAATTTCTGTATTAGTTAGTTCACATTTACAAATAATATATATTTTCTAGGAAATTCCAAAAGTTTCGTAGGTATAGTTAATGCGACCGAACTGAGCTTAAGAAGAAGGGATAGATCTACCCTCCAGTGGGCATACTGCAGTAACATCCCTAGGCTATTACTTTAAAAACTATAATAAGTACCTAACAATATCTCCATTGTACTGTAAAAAAAGGAAAAGGGATACGTTTCAAGGTAAAAAAGTCTTTAAATAAAAAAATAAACAATTTTTTTCATAGAGGTTTTTTCCATTTTCTAATTGTTTTTCATCAATCAGAAATTGCTTACTGACATATAACAACAGTTAATAGATTAATTTATGATCATAATCATATATTTGTATTAAAATATTATTAAAATATTTCAAGGACCAAAATAAAATAAAATGAAGTAAGTAAGTCGTCTCGCTGACTTAGGTATACCATACACCAGTAAAGCAAATATTTTAACTTTATTAAACAAATGCATTTTCACATGCTTCTTACAAGCATATCTTAGTATCTCGCTCACTCAATCATACGAGCACCCTGGCGCCCCCACCAGCCAACGGCCTACTCCGGTCTTATGGAAAAACGTTTATATGCACAACTCGACTGTTTTTTGTCCGATTTTGATCAAATTATTAATATTAGTATTAAATTTAAGTGTGCCAAATTTGATTGCAAAAGGTAAAAAAATACGGGAGATAATCAAGTTTTTCAAATTACGGGTGCGGAAAGGGCGTGGCAAAATTTGTATACATACAAAATGTGTGCATTTACTAAGCGAATATACATACCAAATATGGTGTCTCTAGCTGGAATAGTTTTTGAGATAAATGCTTTTTTTAAATTGCGGGGGCGGAAAGGGGCGTGGCAAAAATTTGAAATAAACTTGATCACTCTACATACTACACGAGTCTACATACCAAATTTGGTGGCTCTAGCTCTTACAGTCTCCGAGATCTAGGTGTTCATACGGACAGACGGACGGACGGACGGACAGACGGACATGGCTAGATCGACTCGGTTGTTGATCCTGATCAAGAATATATATACTTTGTGGGGTCGGAGAAGCTTCCTTCTGCCTGTTACATACATTTTGGCGACTTTAATATACCATTTCACCCTATGGGTGTATGGTATAAAAAGATAAAGGATACGTTTCAAGGTAAAAAAGTCTTTAAAGAAAATAATAAACAATTTTTTTCATAGGGTTTTTTTCCATTTTCTGATTGTTTTTCATCAATCAGGCCTACTGACATATAATAACAGTAAATAGATTAATTTATGATCATAATTATATATTTGTATTAAAATATTATTAAAATATTTCAAGGACCAGAATAAAATAAAATGACTCAAAGAAAGCGACGATTAGAAATTTTGAGTATACATATGTATATACTTAATTTTTGAGACTTTTGTTTGTCATGAATTAGATAGGATGCGTTTAAAATTTTCATAATTGTCTTGTTTAAAAGAAAGTATAAAGGAAAGGGAAAGAGAGATAGAGCGAGAGAGAAAGAGTGAGAGAAAGAGATGGTGATATTTCATTGGATATTAATAACAGAGAAATTGCAATAAGCATTTTGTATTTTAGAAATAATTTCTCTAACTAGACCTAACAAAAGATTCATCTTATAATGCAATATTATGCATTTTATATTCGCTGCATTAATTAATAAATTGCTGATTTGTTTAATAAAAAAATTACAAGTCTCATCTGATATGCAACCCTTGCGGGGATCGAACCCGCGACCTTTGGATTAGAAGTCCAACACGCTATCCTCTGCGCTAAAGGGTCGTACGTTAATTTTGGCATCTTTGCGCAATTGTGATTGATTGCATAACATAAAATAGAAAAACAATTGTTTTCTATATGCAAACTACTATATATTTTAGTGGGTTAAATAAAACACAAAAATGAAATGCAAAATACTGTTTCGCTTTGCAATTTATTATTTATAGATCCAACTAGAAAGAACATTGCTTAGTAGAGTACCATTTGATAGGCTAGTTAGATTAGTCTTCATCATTATCATCGTCATCATCATCATGTTAAATGCCTGTATAAATTCTGTCGTCGCTGGGTTAATCGATAGATCTCTGATGCAGATTGTCGACGAGCATTCAAGGGTTTTTCAGGGAAACTTTCCAACTCACTGTCATTTTGCTATTTAACAGGGCATTCAAGTGCTCAAGCATTTGCCTTCGTTGCATTTGCTGGTTTATTTCTCTTAACTTATCATCCCGCTGCGATCTTCATGCGCTTTTAGCTAATACATACATACATATATAAACATGTACATGTACATGTATATCGGCAGGAAGAGTCCTTCGAGTTCTTCTCTGGGGTTGTTTTCTCTCTTACGTGACTGCTTGCAATTACTCAAAGACTTTGGCTATTGTGTGTTGCTACTTTTGGTTTGTTAACAAATTAATCAAATTGAACTGCCAGACACCAAAACATCGCCTTAATAGAGTAATCGTTGAAATGTGAAAATTTCCAAGTCCAAGGCTCTTATCTTTCGTTTATCTGTTACGCTTTCGTTTTCGGGCATTGAAATTGTCCCCCTTTTTGTGTTTTTTTTTCAATACGGGGGGAGTTTTCTCACTTTTTGTTATGTGCACGTGATTTATCTACACCTTCCGACGTTTTTATATGGCACCAGTCCAAGTCCTACGGCTACGGGGCACTGGTTCCCGTTTTTCATTATGCAAACATTTTTTCGTACGCAAATCGCACACTTGAAAAGGATATTAAATTTTATTGCTCATGTTGCCATGACTCTCTGTTAGTCTGTGTGTGTGTCTAGGAAAGGAAGAGAAATTCCATGTTGGTTGGTGGGGTTTGAGCTTCGTTTCCATTTGTTTTGTTCATTGAGCATTGAAGTATTCGCTGGTCAATTAGCTTGGACTAATAGGAA
Source organism: Drosophila willistoni (assembly GCF_018902025.1). NCBI lineage: Eukaryota > Metazoa > Arthropoda > Insecta > Diptera > Drosophilidae > Drosophila > Drosophila willistoni. The sequence goes on from NW_025814050.1 coordinate 9,012,217, forward strand.
TGTTAATTATGCGCATTATTCAATCTCTTATTTGGGGTAGAAACGAAAATGAATACATTTGCAATCTTATGTATTAACCTTATCGAGAGTTAATGAAATCGGTTATGGATTGAAAATTATGTGTAAGGTATTTCAAAAAGGACAATTGGCTTAAGTAGTTGTAGTACTTATATAGCTTAAAATTACTTTCATTTGGTTATCCTTTTAAAAATTATAAACAAAACCACTTTAAAAACATGTTTATTTCAAATATTGATTGATAAAAACTGAAATATGACAATTTGAAAACCACTTATGTCATTTTAGTTGCAAGAATCTTTACATTTTACCAAAATATTTCATTCTATATGCAGTCCTCGGTAGATGAGTTGTCTAAGTGGCTTAGTCATTTAGTCAACTGAACAACGAGGATCCGGGTTCGAATCCCAGGCTAGTGTATGGATGTAGTTTTCGTCTAAGCCGAAGGCCTTAGTAGCCAGTGCTTATAAAATATAGTTAGGTTGATAGTTTACAACTATATCCTATACTTTAATACAATACAATACAATTTCATTCTATGAGGAGAACTTCTCATTTTTATTCAAGAAATAAAGTATTTTATTCAATTAATCAATTAATGTCGTTAATAGAAAAAATTTCGTTAAAAATTATAAATTACAAATGAGCCCAAAAATATATAAAGATTTCGTGTATAAAATCTTACTCAGTTTTCTAGAGTTTTACCACTTATTCTAATGTGTGTAAGAGTATTGGTTAATTTTTAAAATTCGTTATATAGTGTTTAAATTTTCTATCCGTCCTGAAATAAGGACTTCAATGTTATCTGCATCACGCTAAAATTTTAGAAGAGAAAATTTAAGTTATTTTATCTCTATATCTAGTCAAACACACAAAAAAAAAGAAAACCCTTTTGTTATCGACCCAAATTTGCATTAAGTAATGAGAGCTAAAAGTGGGTCTAATCCTGTGACCATCACTGTATATTCATGATAGATTGGCAGTTCATTAAACTCAATATAGAATAGCTACTAAGTAGTCGTTCTAGTTTCGTATCTTAGAAACTCTTCTCGTCCCTAGGTAATGTATGAACCATTTTTTGTTTGAATTATGAAAAGAGTCTTTACTTTTAGAATAAGCTTTGAAAATTTAATTATTATTATTATTGTAAGTATAGGATATAGTAAATATGTAATAGTATATATGTAAACTATCAACCTAACTATATTTTACAAGCACTGGCAACTAAGGCCTTTAGCCTTGAAAATGTACTACTTCTTCAAGAGAAGAGAAGAGTGGGGTAGGACCCGGTAAAATAAGCAGATAACGTTTTCGCTAAATTTGTGATCTTCAATCAAAAGCAGCTTAACTAAAAGTAGACTTCATCTAGATACACAGACAAATAAGCCAAAGCTACTACTTTCTCTTACTAAAAGAAAGGCTCAGCTAGACAGGTAAAACAACTATATAACTTCTTTTACTTAATCGAGGCGAAACACTTATTATTTCTGTACTGAAGATTGATGATTTCTCCAAATAGTTCCACATTTTTCCATCCCTACATCTGCTCAAATATTTTGAATCTTCTCTAATAATGCGGAAAAAGTACAGTTTGATTTCAAAAATTGTTCATAAATATATCATTAAATCCTGTTTGCTGACAAATCAAATATGATTACCCAGTAAGGACTTCATTAAATATGATTCTGTAGATGGACAGCTGCGTTGGTCTCGATCCCTTTTGCAATTACAATGCAATACCAATGCCAACAAGATCAGATGACTGGGTTTTTGCAGAAGGCGCTACGCCCCGATAGACAACGCCTCCTTAAGAAGTGTGACTGCCACCCCATCTTCCATTTACCATGTTAATGCGGCACGCGCTCACCAAGGACATTCGTCGTCGTCCTTTGAAAGATGTTTGCACATGTTCCATCATCGTGGCATGTTAATTGCTACATATGCGACATACATCAAGTCTACGCCTCCAAAAGAAATAAAAAGAACTCCTTGTTGTGGGTAAGACATAGAGTAAACCCTCCAGCAAGACGGCGGAGGCGCTGATCCTTCCGGTGTTGTAGAGAGAGACGACAATCATACACACATACATACAAACAATGTATGCCTTAAGACAGGAAGCAATGTGCGGCATTGAACAATTGTTTTCGCTGAGATTTTCTAGATTCGTATTCGCAGCAGCAGCAGCTGCTGTTGCAGCAGCTCCTTCAAGTGGGCAAAAAAGGATAATCAAACGCGACTTGTTTGGCCTCTGCGCTAATGATGATCATACAAAAAACCGGTTGCCTCTTTTTTTGGGCGTTCCCCAACATCATCATCTTTGGGCTGACATTTGATTTCTTTTTGGTTGCTTTCAATTTCGTTTTCAGTAGTAGCGGAAATGCTTTTTCTTTCCTTCAGCCACTCGCATTTTTCTACGGTTATTGACACGCGATCCTCGAGCAAGGATCTTAGCCCCTCTCTCTCTCTCTCACTCATTCTGTCTGATGTGTTTGTGGCGTCGGCGTTGGGATGATGACGCGTGTGCCAGCTTCCGGTTAATTATATTCAAGGTAAATTGTCAAAATGTGCAAAGTCGTGAAATGAAAGCGAAGTTCCATGCTTTCAATTTGTGAAATTCAATGCATATGCTCGCTGGCCTGTCAGTCAGCGTTTCTTTTTGCTCATTGTCCTTGGAGTGCTTGAAAACTAAACAACTGCTCATTAATTGTCGGTTATGTGCGCTTTTCTTTTATACTCACCAAACAACGACCATGACAATGACAATGATGCTGCTGATGGAGGAGACTTTGGCTCGTGCCAGTTGAACGGATGTCCAAACCAGAAGGTTGAGGTTCAAGGTTCAATATTTTATATATAATAGAAAGTAAATTAAAACCTTAAGGGGTAAAGAAAGGATATAAACAGGTCAATTTCAATTGTATATTTCGCGGATCAGTATAATCTATATCAATTTATATCCAAACATTTGGAGACAAATGGAATCATCTGTTGTTTTATGGATGGAACTGTATAATAAAGAGATCAATCATAAGTTAATAAATGTCAGATACAACGTTCTATGCGAAATTCTAGTAAGAGAGGGTATAACAAGTATAAGAAAGTATGAATGATTTATAATGTATGTAAATTTTTAACTACTTGTTACCCTTTTTCCACAAAGCTTTTAAAACTATTCATTTTAAGACTTATGATAAGTAATGTATCTGGGAAAATGAAAAAGAAAGTTTGGTGGAACAAATATCTTCTTAATTATATAAATTTTCAAGAAAAAATACTATAGTTTTTTATTTTTTTCAATTTTAAATAAAGTCTATCGCGGTCTGATTTACAGTTGTAAATAAATTTTTAGTAGCAGAAATATATATAATATATAAGTAGTCTTAAGTTCGAGTATGGTCCCTGGATACGAGTATGGTCGCTGCTCGGGTGCTAGATAAGAGTCTATCATACGTGTCGCCATGTCAAGCTGTGGCATTACCATGATTCTTTGGATACGATAGGATGATACTTTTAATGAGGGCGGGTATACTACCCGGAACTCATTCAGCGGTTTCTGGTATTGCGTTCCATTTTCGTATTGCTGCATCATAGTCTTATATATCTGTAGGTAATTATTCATTGGTCATTATATAACAAGAGTCGGGAACACTTTATCCTTCTACCTTTGGGGTAGATATAAAAAGAGAATTTTCAAGGATACGACTGTTAAATTTGCAACAATCTTCGAATTTATCTTGACAATCTGAATATTTTTTATGCATATTAAAGAAATCTTTTGCAATAAATAAACTTAAATATAATTTTAAATTCTTACCCTCTGTTCAAATTTTGAAGAAGTAAATACTTAATAATTTTGAAAAGCCTTAGCTGAAAAAGCTGCCCTACTTTTAAAGTATCGATTTTAAAATTTCAACTGTGTATTAGACTAAAATTTAATCTTAGTAGCTACTCAGTAACTATCAAACATTGTCTAAATGGCTAAAAGGTTTTCATACATAACCTTGATACTTGAGCACTTTTTGTGTCTTTTTGACCATTTGAGAAATCGATTTAGGTTAAGTAATATGAAGTTTAATTTGAAATAAATCGATTTTCCAAATGATTTAAAAATACACAATTGGAATGATTTTATCAATTATAAGATAAGAGCATTGTGTGTTAAATATTTTCTTGAGAAATAAAACGAAAGCATTTAATATTAACATAATACTTAGGAAAGTTCTTCAATGTTTAGTTTGTTTTTTTATACCCTTGCAAAAAGGGTATATTAATTTTGGTCAGAAGTGTGCAACGCATAGAAGGACCATATAAAGTATATATATTCTTGATCAGTACGACGAGATGAGTTCAATTAGCCATGTCCGTCCGTCCGTCCGTCCGTCTGGATCAACGCAAACTCCTCCTAGACCGTGAGAGCTACAGAGCTGAAATTTTGCATGTAGGCTTGTATATACTGCAGGCGTTGTATATCTCGGATTCAGCCGGATCGGATCACTATATCATATAGCTCCCATACAAACGCCAAATTCACGAACAGTGACTTTTCTTAATAACTTCGTTATTTTCTGAGGTATTGTCGTGAAATTTAATATTGGTGAGTTAATTACACATATAAACGACTATGCCAAATTTGATCAAGATCGGGTGACTATATCATATAGCTCCCATAGGAACGATCTTTCGAAAACAGTGACTTTTGTCAATTACTTCGTTACTTTTGTAGCAATTGTCATACAAATTTATATTTCTCAGTTTAGCATAACTATTAATGACTGTGCCAAATTTGATTAAGATCGGGCGACTATATCATATAGCTCCCATAGGAACAATCGGTGGTGAACACTGACTTTAATCGATAACTTCGTTATTTCCTAAGCCGTTCTTTCGCAAGCATTAGACCTTTTACAAAAAAAAACTTGCAAGGGTATACAAACTTTGACGCGGTCAAAGTTAGCCCCGGCCCTCTGGTTTTTTTTTTTTTGTAAGTCAAAGACCAATGATTGTTTACAAGTAGTCGCCCAACAAACAAAAAGTTATTAACAAGTAAGTATTTGTAAGGAATTGGCATAAAATGTCTGGGAATGATACGCACCCACCAATAGCAGCAGACAGAAGACCGGAAATAGGTAAAAAGGCAATAAATCAACTAAACTGAAGCTAAGGTAAATACTAACCAATGAAGAAAGAAAAAAACAAAACACCAACAACATTACAAACTCGTACTCGAACATAGGGGAAAACGACAATTTAAGTGGCGTCAAATCGACAGCCAACAATACAAACAAGAGGAACTACCCAACAGGCCCACCCACTTTGGTCTGCGGATGACTTTGGACTACCGGAAGATGAGCTAATAGAACGCGTGCCACTAACGTCGTTCAATTTGTTGCAATTATAATTGTATTGGCTGGTGGCAAGTCGCGTGTCCGTTTACACTGTAAGTAGATGTCATATTTGTTGCATAAGGCGCTTAACCACAGCTCCGGTTAGAAAAGAAGAGGTAGGGCCAATTGGGGTTATATCCTGGTCTGAGCATGTTAATAATTTCCTTTCGTAAAACGTTGACACGCTTTTTGTGGGCTTGGACCACTTTGACTTGCGTGGCCCTGTCTGTTCGGGGTTTTCTGCAGGTTGTCAGAGCACACTCAACCCTTGCGACAGGCGTTTTATTTTTTATGTCGCACGGAAGTGTCAGAGTTGATGTTGTTGCTTTTTTATGACAGGAAGCGACCATGCCCAAGGCACACTAAACTGTGTCTGTGTGTGTGCGTGTCGTCGTTGTGTCCGTGTGCCGACAACATAGTAAATTTCATATCCTTATGCTAATCAACTTGAAAATGTTTTGTTTTGTTTATTTGATTTCATTTGAAACGTGGGAGAATAATTATATTGTTTGACATAATAATTTAATATATTTGCGGGGCACACAAAACAAAAATAGGGAAAAGGCTAAAAGTCTGTGGGAATTTCAACAATTCTTTTTTATTTAGATTGAAAGGAAAAATTTAGTAAATGCTTTACCTGTCTTTTATATGTCATTTGTCTCTTTAGTCATTTTCATATAAAGATCACAAAAAATATAAAACAAAAAATATAAAACAAAAAATATATAAAACAAAATGACTAAAGTAAGTAAGCTAAAAAAAAGGTGATAAATATTTATAGCATTTGCTCACTTTACTTCAGAAGGAATCAGATGAGCCGATGGATCTGTCTGGAGCACATCCTATAGATCCAGGAGCAGTAGTTTCGATGTGTAATTGGCTTCAAATAAATGATGTACGTGTAATAAAGCCAGCATTGTGCAGTTTGGTTGACATTCTTAGTCGAACTGATAAGGCTACTGACAGGGTCATTGATTGTGGCATACTGCGCTTATTGGTTCCACTACTCCAACATAAAAAGATTAAAATTGTTGAAAATTCTGCCTGGATAATAAGCTATATCACCGCAGGCACTGAGCAACAGATTCAAGCTGTCATCGATTCTGATGTAATCCAATATTTAACTCACATTATGCAGAAGGGGAATTTCAAGTCACAAAAGGCGGCTGTATGGGCTATAACCAATATCATACTGGCGGGCACAATGAATCAAATACGGGTTATGGTGGATAAATTTAAGATATTAGGGCCCTATCTTGATCTTATGGATACAAAGGATGAACGAACAACTAAAATGATTCTGAATGGTTTAACTAGAATATTATGTAATGCTCAACACTTTGGTGGATTAGACCATCTTACTCTAATGGTGGAACAACTGGGCTGTTTGGATAAATTGGAGGCCCTGCAGACCCATCAGGATGTTGTAATCTATAAAATGTCTTATGATATCATAGATAAGTATTTCAGTTAAGAAAAGGATCAAAAAGCCAAATCCTAAAGCCATGATCATCAAGTCATTTGCTACACAAACTTTCCGTTTCAATCAAGAACTATGGCCCTTTTTTCCTCTTACACTCTTATTAAGTAGACATCAGGATGTTGCCCGAAATTTGCTTTACTACATTAACTAACTCTTCTACACTCCTTATTATTAAATTGTTACTGGCGTTCTTTTGTTTGTTGATATTTGAATATTTGCTTTACATTGATAAAACCTTTTCCTCTTAAATAAAATCAAAATGAATGCTTAAAAGAACAGTTTTTAGATCTTTAAACATACTGAAAACTGTAGTTTATCAATTCCTTTATCCTTCAGATGATAAGACTTTTTGTCCAAGCTTATATTGTTTCAAACTTTCAAAAGAGCACGTGGTAAAGATTTTTAGGAAACTCTAGATGTAATTCTCAACTAGTTTAGGCACTGAAGTAATGGCAGTATAAGTTCTACAACGGTTAGCACGGTTGATAAGCGACAAAATTCCGTACTTTAAACTTCTTATTTTTGTATGAATACCTTAAAAGGTTTTCTTCAAAATGTGAAATGTATATCGAGAGTGAAAAAAAGAACTCTACTATGTTATTTGGTAACATGGTATTCTTTTGGACTTATAATGTTGATTGTCCTTTGTTTATCAATTGGGTTTATGGATACCAAATCTAGAATTCATGGAGGTCCGGAAATAAATTAACTTTTTTTATGATGATTTCCTTTATTGTAACTAATTAAACAATAAAAAAAATATTACAAATAGAACAGAAATTAAAACAGATAAAATCTGGCCATTAAGTTTGTGATGTTATAAAAGGATTCTATATTTCATTCAATATTTCATCAATAGAGTAATAATTAGCTCAACCTTTAGTCCTTCCATTTAAACCTATGTAATGTGGTTTATACCTCATGCAAAACCATCTTGAGAGCCAATTACAAAAACCTCTTACCACTAAAAATGTTGCTTGCCTTTGTAAAATTTGCATCTGCAGACCTTTCCAAAAATAGTGCAGATTTTTTCCTGATTAGGATAACAAAACTCTGTCAAAAAATTGCATAAAATTTTTGAATTGAAAAAATTTCTTGAAGCGCAAACCGCAGCTGGTTGGCTGACCACATAATTAACCGCAATTAGCAAGATTTATAGGATCAGATCTTGCAAAAACATTTGTTTGCATTACACAATGCTAAATATATAAACGTTTGGCCAGCTGAAATTCCGAATTCTCAATCTGCTCAAAGGATTTTTAGACTAATTTCTGCACCACCATACTCACAATTATCTACTTGTAATTTCTGTCTGACCCAAAACACCAAAGAGCTCCGCTACACAATGGTTTACCAAAGGTCTAAAGGATTTCGCTTCCTGATGGCTGTTTCTCAATGCTTTCCCATTCGCTTTCTAATGACCCATCAAAATATAGTTTGAAACATGTCAAAATACTGTCAATACATATCCCAAATCTCTGCACTTGTAAGCAATTGTTCTGTTGGAGAGATGAAAGAATATAATTCCCAGCCTTTGAACGGAACCGCCGCCGGTTTGGCCGGGCTCGCTACCTAAAACCCTATTGTAACGTTCGGAATACATTTGGTTTCGGTTTGCTTCTCGGGCAATGGGTTCTCGAAAAGGATTAGGATTGTAATTTGCCATACTTAGTTGCTTAATTGTGCTTAAAAGTATGCGTAGCTTATAAAATATTTGCCTTAAATATTTTGGTTAAATTATGAAGGGGTAGAAAACACTTGTTGTTCCTCAGGCTAAAAGGATGATACCTCATCAATGTGTGAATAAGAAAGAAAATTCTCTCAACATTTTGCCCAGCGGTCACATGGAGAAGCAAGAAAGGTTGAAGAAAATATTTCTTAATCGATTAAACTGATTGCTGTGGGAAAGGAAGTTCATGTTTGCACGTCTATATTTTTGTTTTTTGTAAATTCAAAATCCAAACCAATTAAAAATCTTTGAGTTTTGCCCCTAACGAAATTTTAAAGAATATTTTTAGTGTAAAAAAAAAGGAAAGAGCTTATTCAAACATATAGAAAAATGTAATGCGTAAAGGGCCATTCAAATAAACAAATTTTTCAAAGCTGAACATTTTAGAAACAAATATTTTAAAAGGCCATGTTAGAAATGTCATCAAATTCATTCATTCATTCATCTAAGCTAAATTTTGTTAGATATCAAAGATGATTAACCAAATGCGTGGCCAAGTATAATCAATGTCTCAACATAAAGACCAACATTTTCTTATTAATAAACATTTGCTTACTCTCACTATATGTAGTGGAAATCCACTTAACCGAAACATACCAAACGATAAATGCTTCTTCACACTCAATTTCGCTAATAAATAAGTTTGCCAATACAGCAGAGAATTCAATCCAAACTCATACCAATTGAAATGTCAAACGTTTAATTTCCCTCACCTAAGCCACAATTTCCGGTAACACCCATAGGAAAAATGAATCCGCCTCCCCCACATAATACACACATCAAATCAGGAAATTTTTGCTGTCAAAATGCAGCCAAAAAAAAAAAAACAAAAATAGATGACAATGCGTTGGGGGTTAGAGAGAGGAAACCAGAGGAAACGATATCAAAATGCCAGCATACGCATCGAAAGCCAATTAGGGAAGAAGAAAAAAAAAAAAGAAATCACGCGTCAGCCAGCGAAAACTCTTGCTCAGGGATATATATAAGGATATGTTTGTATAGACATACAGGCACTTCAAAGCCTCAACAGACAAAGAAACAACACACACACACACACACACGCACACACACACACCGAGGTAGACAGAGACAGACAGTCATCACCCTTAGATTTTCAGTTGAAGAAGCTAAACAAGTGCCAAAAGCTGATTTCAGTGTAATTACAATTCACACTCGGAGCCCAGCATCTACCAGAAGGGAAAAAATACCGTAAATGTGTTCTTTTTGTTTGGTAGCACTTAAGCGATGCCCCCAACCGCCGACGATCCAACCACATAAACCACCCACCTAACCACCCACCCACAACTACCCCATCTCTCAACAACCAGGAAGAACAGACTTTACTGCTGCTCTGACTGTGGATGATGATGATGTTGATGAGTAGGAAAACCCACAGAACAGACACACCTACCGTTTCAGTTAGAGGTGGGTGGGAGAAACTCTTTTTAGCATTTGCTTGGGTGGTGTTTGGGTGGTTTTTTGGGCGTTAAACGCGTGCCAGGCCTACCCAACCAGCCAGCTAGCTAGCTAGCTAACTACCACTAAGTAAACAATGCATAAGCCTTAAGAATGGACGGGGGCAGCAATAGAAATGTCACAAACAAACCGATTAAACAAGTACTTTTCAAACAAACACCCACAAAACGACACCCACCCAAGCCATCAAAGTTCAAACAATAACCAAAAGTTTTAACGGTCCACCATATACACACATACATATATACGATATCCGATGATGTTGACAAACAACCCTTCCGGTAAAAGAAATCATAGTAATTTTCTCCACCCATCATCATCATCATCGAAGGCAACGCATTTTCCCTTAAGTTTTTGGCCTGACATTCTCTTTGGGCCACGCGACTCGAAACATTTTCTAGCATCGTTTTTTTACCATCAGCTAAATATGTTAATGCTCTTAAGCCTATTAGTGGTGATTAAAAAATTATTTCATTTTAATTTGGTTGTCAAAAAAAAATTATCCAAAGATGTTTTCTGTCAAATGCATTTTAAATTTGTTAAATTGCTGATGGGATTACTCGGTCAACTGGTCTTGTGGGAGTTGCGGTGGGAAAATTTTAGCGTCGAAAGGTTCAGAGAATTTTTAATGGAATTATGAACATTTATCTACATACATATTGAAAGGATATGTTTTAGTCTGTATGAACATATTCATTTTACATATTTATAACATCTTTTTTACATATTTTTCATATGAAAAAAATATATAAACATATAAACCGTTTGTATCTGACGAAGGTTTGAACCATAGAAATTCGAATTCGCATTTTCGTCAGGCTTAGAGGTTAGAATTAGAATCAGGATTAGAAGTATACATACATACATACATAATATATGTATAAATTTTAATTTTCCACTTATCAATTATACACATTAGACAAATTTGAAGGCTTAAATGGAAATAACTTAATAAAATCTCAAGCAGCTTTACTTATTTGTATCCAATATTTACATAAAATATCTCAACGGACGGACAAGAAAAACTGTTTTTTTTATTTATATAAGTGAAAAGTTTAGAAAATCTAAAAAATTACAAAACCTTGGACTTGATTTGGGTGAACATTTTTTTGATTCATTGCTTGATAGGGTAATATTTCTTACAAACCAAAATTAGGTCAAGAAAATTGGTTTTTATTGTTTTCAAGATGTGACAAGAAACCCTCAAAAAGATTGGTTTTCTCCCTAAAAGGGCCTCAAAAACTTTGAAGGGAGAAAGCGTCTGAAAATGTATAGTATTTTGTAGTTCTAACATACCTTTAAAGTTCTCTAATAGGTGACCCAAGTAAAGGTAATTAATTAAACTTTAGCTGACATTTGGTGTATTTTTTAAAGATCAGTGAAATTTGAAAATTTTTCTTGGCTTCAACTTGAACTAAACTTGATTTAAAAACTAGGAAAAGGCACTTAATGTGAATTAAAGACAGTCTTCTTAAAATAGTTACGAAATGATTGATTAACGCTCTTTATACTTTTTTAATGCAGATAAAATCAATATAACTTCAAGGCTTTTGGACTAAAGATCAAAAGTTTAATATTTTAAACATTGATAGTCTAAAATTTAAATACTCCTCCTGCATGTTTAAAGTAACAATTAGAGTGGTAAATATCTTAATAGATCAACGGCAAACCTTAACCCATACTCGTACATTCACTATTGGACTAATTTGGGAGTGTTATGAGGAATTAACCTCTTAATGAACTAATTTACTCAAGATTAAGACGGCAAACAAAGAGGCGGCCACAGCTAATTGTCTATGCAGGCAAAAAGGAATAAAAAAGAGATAGGCAGAAAGAGTGAGAGAGAGAGAGAGACAGACAGTGGCACATTGAACAATTGCAACAGACACGCAAGGACCTTCACATATATGTAAACGAAAAGTATGTACTACATGTAGGTAGTAGGAAGGAGCTGTCCACGATCTGAGATAAGATCCAAGCAAATTGCCAGGCGGTTAATCTATTTAAACGCGCCAAATACGCGCGACACAATGGTAAATCTGAAAATAAGGTAAGAGAGAAGAGAGAGAGAAGGAGGATGATGATGATGATGATGAGGAAACTGCATGGTCGAGTGCACAGATTTTGGGATAGAACGGATCAGAGGAGGAAAATATAGGCGAAATCTGTCTATAGTGGAACAAAAGACTTAAACTCGTCTAATTGCGCGCGTTTTGAATTGCGAACGCACATGAAGACACACACCGAGACTATAGACTAAAGGACGAAAGAGGACCAAAAGAGAACCTGCCGCGCATGCTCAAAAGCCGATTGTAAGGACGAACATCCCTTAATCTGTGTGGGTAATCGCCGCCTAGCCTCAGACTCGATCTCAGTACAAACATACAAAAGGAGCGGGCGAAATCTTTTTGAACTTTTGCATTGGGCGAAAAGAAGGTTAGCAAAATATTATTATAAACCTACGGTCTGTAACCCACATAAACAGAATTACATACATTGGTATGGATGCATGTGTGTGTGTGTGTGTGTGAGTGTGCGTATGGTGTTTACTCTTGAATGAACTCTAAACATTTCAATTTGACAATCGTAATGGAAGCAAGGAAGCAGCTCAACGCTAATATAGGCGATTTGCAGGATTACATCAATTGTAAAATTGGTCAAACACCGCAATTGTTTCATTTGCAAATCGGATATTAGTTGCCCTAGACACCGACACCCACACTCGCACACACACACACACACACACTGTCCCATATATATTGGGCAGCTGTTGAGTTTCCCTTGAGTTTTCCTTTTGTATAGCCTTAGTATTGGTCAAAACCTCTCATCTCATTGGTCATTGTATTCTCGCCGTCTCGGTCAGCGGTTCACCTAGTTACATATGCCTGCATCTCTCTTAAATTTTGTATCTCATGGATACACATGGATCGAGCTCTTGTACAATGCCTTGTAATCGCCATGGCTTACCGCAGATTATGCAAGTAAAATAGCCTATTGAGATATATATCTCTATCTACTCTGAGAACTTTTTGTTATGCATTGCTTTGATTTCATTCTCATGCGGATGTATGTGCAAATGTTTTTCATTGGAAATGATGTAAAACCTCTCTGAAGGTGTAAATCCTCAATTTTAAGGTTAATTTTCCATTCGTCTGGCCAAGCCTAGTGCAGATGAGAGCTGTGAACTATTTTATTGGTTTAGTAGAGCAGTCAGTAGGCGGAGGAGGTGGGATCAGGTTGATCAAGCTTAATCCAAAGACCAACATTGGATAATTGAAGCGAGTGTGTCAAGAATAAATGGCCCTGCCCGAAGAATTATCAGCATTCGAAATGGTTTACAAGAATTTTGCCTTCTAAGCAAAATTAAGAGAGGTTTTTGTAAGTTCTTTCTGTGTACTTTCAGAAGAAAATACTTGTGCTACACATTTTGAAGTTTCTTTATTATATACATAACATACACAAAGTATGTATTTGATAAGATAGTTTAAAATTTCCGAAAAATAAATGAAAACTTCCTTTCACCATAATTCTATGCTTGTATAATATTATCTGGTCTATACAAAACGCAGTATTCAGTATTATGAAAGTTCGATTCAAAATCGCCAAAAATAAAAAAAAACAAGTTGTTGCTTTTAAAAAATTAACATTTTTGGCGAAAAATCTGGGAAGTATCCTTTGAAAATATAAACCTAAGTTCTATGAGTTATCAATTAAAGTCAATGGCAGAAGTTATCTTGTGATTGGCGTACATAATAGTATAAAATGGATATAATATACAGGAAAACCCTTAAAAAATTACATTTTACTTGTTATTTGGATTCGACTTTAAAAATGGTTAATAGCTCCATTTCAATAATTAAACTTTTTGATGTGAACATCTTTAAAAATGTTTTAAACTTTGATTTTTTTTTCTATTAGAAAAAAAGCTAAGAACCTTTTGCTTAAAAAACCCCTTTCTTTAATAAATTGAGAACTTAGGTTATTTAACATTAAGTTTCTATTTATATTCAACAATAGTTGATAATAAAGAATTGCATAAATACATTCAATCGTTCGGACTTATTCTAGTTGATACGCCATTTATATTATCACCCTCCGATTTCTAAAAATATATGCACATAGATTGTTTTGTTAAAATATAGTTTCAGGTTTTTATTTACAATTAATAAAACCTTTGGACATCTGCCCCAGTCATTATACATAAATGAAAAGTACTGCAACTAACCCTCGATTAACAAAAAAAAGTCCTCAAAGCTGCTTTAAAGCAAAGGATGTATAAATAAAACCAAAATCGCAATAAAAAAAAAAACAAACAAAAAACAAACAAGCTGCAACCATTTTGCAAAGTCATTAAAAATTAAATCTCATGGTCGGTGAAATTGTGAGCCAAACCGACTTTGTTATACCCTAGAAAGTAAATCGATTTTGCGAAAACGAGTAGTTAGTTTTTGTTTTTAAATAGATCTATTAGATTTTAGTTATTCTATCTATATGAAAGTCTTTGCTAGGCAATGTTATAGTATGTTGTAAAATATACAAGCTTAAGTTTTGAATAGTAAAACCTATATATTTTTGATTCAATGTTCCTAATGAAGCTATCTATATCTGCCTCTACAATATTTTACCTTAAACTTTGTTATTTTATTGATATATTGATATCAGAAATGTTAATCAGAAATAGTTATGTATTATTGCCGATTTCATTACTTCCTACTTCATATAGTGCGAACAAAGTTAGGTTATATAAATCTATATAATCAATATTTGAACCATCATTTATAAAACATTAATTAAAACAGAATTATTAGTAATAAACTATGTCGAGTAATAAACTGATAGAATAATTGTTTTGTTTATACACAAATTTTGTAATTAAATAAAGAGCTAGTAAACCTTAAATCACTTTTAAATTCTATAGTTATTTCATTTCTATTATATTTCAGTATATTAACTAATAATAAATTATATAATAAGCTGTCTAATTTGTTTATATTATAAACTTAATATTCAGCACAAAAATTACAGTTCATTTTACTGATCAGATGTCTATATTTAAAATATATATAAGTAGTTAAACTTTGTAACTCTTCTCTACAACTAAGTTTATATACCTCTATTGGGCATAGGGTGTAAAAGGGCAGCTTAAAAAAAGAACATAAGCCAGGCCAACGAAAAAGCAGCGGCAAAGGACAAACGGTAAAGGACATGCTTGCTCTCTTTCGCTTTAGCACAATTTGCATCCCTTTCTAACCGGCCATTGCATTTTGCACTTTAGCACACTTTTGATATTTTATTTTTGCACATTTTGCAGTATTTTTCAAGCTTCTTTCTCCTCTGTTTTTTGTGTAATTTGTCCTTCTGCCGCCGCCGTTGCCGCTGCTGCTGCTCAGCATTTGCAGTTAGCATGCTCTGCCCGCCCATTTTGCTTGGTTCTTCTGTTTCACTCACTCTCTCTCTCTCTCTCTGTCTCTT
This sequence comes from Drosophila willistoni, assembly GCF_018902025.1. NCBI lineage: Eukaryota > Metazoa > Arthropoda > Insecta > Diptera > Drosophilidae > Drosophila > Drosophila willistoni. Next base: position 9,027,779 of record NW_025814050.1, read on the forward strand.
GGTCGCTTGCTTTGAGTGTGTGTTCAGGCATGTTTGCACGGCCTTTGAATTGAAACTAACTGTGATGACATGGCGGGGGGATTTGCAGAGGGGGTGGTAGGTCAGGCAGCGGCAGCATTTTGCATTTTACAGTTTGTCGTTTTTTGTTTATTTAGTACTTTTTGAATGTCCAGTTGGTTGTTGTTGCTGTTGTTGTTTGATGGACTCGTCATTTTTCCCCTCTCATCTATTCATGTATATGTATACGAGTAGCTTGATGTGTGTGTGTGTGTGCATGTATTTATTTAGTTAACTAAATGCAGATTGCACATTTTTGCATGATACTCTGGCACTTAGCAGCAAAGAGCAAGATGATGATTATGATAATGATCTCAATGCTGATGTTTGCTCATGACGAACAAGTACGTTTGTTTAACCCGCACTCGGTCAGGGCTTTGAGTTTTTTCCTTTAGTTTCATTTGACCTTTCTGAATGCCTAAAATATCAGCGGGGGCTAAAATTGAAGTTAGGTGTGTTCTTAAATAGTATTTTTCCATAGATTTGTAAATATAGCTAATCATTTGTTAGAGTATGATATACTACCAAAAATTTATACATATTATACTAACTATTTATGATCTATTTCTATATTCTGTGAAGTGATAAAAAAAGTCATTGAAATGTAATCATCAAAATGAATTATGTTGCTGAATTAAAGTTTACTTTTTTCTTGCTTGAAATTGAATATATTTTTTTCTGTAAAATAATATAATTAATAAGAGTAGACAGTATCCAAACTTATTGACGCCAAAATATCAAGTTTTATTTAAGTCCAAGCTTGGTGTGTGCCAATAAGTCCACATACTGGCAATTGGAAGTACTAAAATTACCGATCCGAAAATCTGGATTTCTTAATATAACTCTCTCCAAAAATATTTGCTTGCTCTGTCTACGTTTAAATATTAAGCGCAACTTTGTAGACGCTAATTTAATTAATTTGGGCTACCACCACTTTAATATTTAAATTAAAGCTTTTGGAAATACTATACAAAAAATCACAAATTGTTCTCAGAATGAGTTTTTTTCAAGAACTTTTTATGACCTTTATCAAATTTATCAAATTAATGTTATAAATCAATCAGTAGATTTATGCATAAGTACCTATGTACATACATTCAAAAACAGTTCGGAGGATTCCTCACGATTTCTCAGTTGTAAATGCTTTAATTTTTTAATGTTTTGAGGCGAAATATAATTTAAACAGGCAACTTGACTTTTTTTTTCTTTTCCATCAAAATTTCATTATTTCACTCTTTATATGTAAATCTCTTATTATAAAGCCAAATTTAGGTCTTTGACTAAATATAAATCAATTCAATTTCATAGCGCAAATATGTAATAACATTTGAATGATGAAAGATGCTGCCAGTCAAAGTGAAATATTATCAACTATATTGATTTTTCTACATTTTCCATTTTGATAATTTTAATTTGAGTCAAGTTCTTTAAGAGCGAAATTCTTTGCCTTATATCTCCAATTAAGAGTAATATTAATAAAACAAAATGAAAATTTAAAGGAACAATCAAAACGTTTTTAATTGTTTGATTTTGCTCTTCACCATTTCAAACTGCAAAATGTATTTATTTTGGTTAAATTTGATGAATTCTTTATAAAAATAAATTAAAAAGATATGTTTTTTTGTAACTTTAAATTATTTGCCCTTTGACTTCACGGAGAATTGTCCACAACTTTAAGATTGTTTGGAAAGTTTTTGTTTAATAAAAAAGGCAAACTATGAATTTATAAAATATAAATCAACATATTATAGATATACATAAATATATTTGCGAAATACAATTAATGAATACAACTTGGTTAAGAATTATAGAAAACTTGTTTAAAAATAATGATATTGCCTTATTGTTGTCCATATGATATTGTTTATAATATTAAATTCTTTAATTTTTGCACATGAAATAATCTGTTTCTTGAAGGATAAACTTCATAAAACGTAACATAATAGTTTCTAACGACTTTAATAATAATGATCGGATCGGATAAATCGTTAAACTTAAGCAACTTAATAGAAAAATCATTTATATACAAAATCATTTGATAAATAGACATTTATCACAATTTCTATGTACATATGTATATATCTTTAGCAAATGTGCATTCCAAAGTATTTGCATATTAATTTTCCCCAAGTGCATTTTCAATCAAGAAACTTGATTTATTCAACGATTTCCTACGCCGAGTCAAATAGTTTATAGGGAAATTGAGATTCTTTGAAACGGCATTTAAATTATAATGCTTCGAAAATGGCGTCAATATCCGGTTTTCCCTCCTCTGCTTTCACCGCTCTCCCTAAAGAGTGTTGTGCTTTTGTGTGGTTAGAACTAGAAGAAGAAGAAGCAGACTGAACTGCTCAACTGCAGTAGATGGAAGTCGCCATGCAATGCGTTCCCTTTTCCTGCCTCAATAAGAAGGCTGACAGACTCCCCGAGAGCAAACAAAGTAAAGAAATCCGTGTAGATATCATCAGAATGAATATGAGATTATATTTGCCTAGTCGAAAGGGAAAGGTGCAGGAGGCAAGCGAAGGCTATGCCACAAGTTAAACGGGCAACAACATAAAAAGGAGAAGAGAAGTTAAGTAAAAAATATAACAAAACAAAAAAAGAAAGGCGAGTAGAACGAATCCTTGCTATTGCCCGCTGGCTGGATGGCTGGCTGGCTGGCTGGCTAGATGGCTGACTGACTGGCTAAAGGTGAGCAAACAAAGACGTTGATAAAATGAAAATGCCAAACGACAATTGAAACGCACAACAAAAGGAAGAAGAAATGAGCTGGAGGGGAGATATGGACTTTGTTGGTCTGATGGTGTTGGTGGAAAAGTCAACTCTTTCGAGAGGAGCTGGCTGCCATTTTTTGGTGTCTACCTCATCCTTTAGGTCCTGAGACTGAGTGGAGAACCGTAGCTCACATAGATCAAGTGTGAACGAAATACGGCTAAGTTTTCCTTCATCTTCCCTTTGGCTTTATTTTTTTTTGTTGTTGTCAGAAGCCACTTGATGAAGATGATGGTAGAAAAGGTTTGAGTTGCTTTCTCTCTTTCTCTATAGCTCTTTCTCATTTTCTTCTTCTTGCTCTATACATAAATATTTTAGGGGCGGACTCATCTCTGGTATTCCAATTCGACATTTTGTGTTTCATTCATAATGCAGTCGCAGTCGGCGTCAGCGTCAGCTCCTGATGATAATAATGATGATGATGATGATGATTATGTTGATGATGATTGAGTTCATTTGCCATGGTCCTTTTGCCTGTCTCACTGTGGCATGGCTGTCGAGCCGTCTCTCTCTTTCTCTCACACTCACACACACGTATTAGGGGTTGATGTGCGAGCGAAAACCAACCCTTACTTGCTTGTATCCTTGCCAGTCCTCAGTCGGTCCTCCTTTCTATATTTCTTAAGGCCTGCGTCGTGCTGTATTTGCCATCATTCCGCTTCGGTCGCTTATCCTGTGCTGAACGTAGTGCGTAGTGCGCTGAAGCCAACCTTAAAAGAAATCTATGTGAAATTTTTACGAAACAAACAGAACCATTATAAAAAAAAAAAAAACACCAAAGTGACTAACAAGTGAAATTTGAAATATATATTTGAAAATATTTAAAAATTGTCAAATTGTGCTCAACTTGTGATAAAAGAAAAATATATTTCCCAACTTCAAACTGCCTAGCAGATAATTTGGATACAAATAGGCAGTGCCTAAATATGGTCTACTTTGTACGTATAACAAAATACTTACCTAGAACTATCAATTAGAATTAACTTTAAATTTTTAATTGTCCGACGGAAAAATTTTGAAAGAAATCTTTAACTGAATGCAATTTAATTTCGTGTTAAAAGTTTGAAAGGAAACAATATCTTTTGAGGTCTCAATTTTCATATTCATATTGTGAATTTTCAATTACAAGCCGTGCTTAAATTTGTCGTTGTAATTGAGTAATTAACTACTTAAATATGCTCTGTTTTGAAATGTGTTTTGAAGTAATTTATTTGAGAAAAGTATGAGCTACAAAAGCTTTTTAAAGCAAACTCTTCAAATTTGTTAAAAGTTTATAAATTTTGTATAACTTTTTGAGAAATTCAATCGATTTCAAAGTTTTTTTTAGATAGAAATATGCTTCTAATATAAAATTTCTCTAGAGTACAGGTCTATTCAAGTTTTGACTACAAGTTCTCTAAAAAGTTTTTGAAAAATGAGTTTTCGTTTTAATAATATTAAGTAAAAATTTAGATAAATTACTCAAAACTATGAATTAAGCTTTAAATATGTGAATATTGCTGAGATTTTGTTTCATAATTATGACAAAGGTTTTTGATCTATTCGAAACTTTAGTATAATGAATATTTCGGCGGTTTTTTTTAGTGGACAAAAATATTTAAATTAAAGTTTACAAAGGTATTCTGCTCTCGAATTTTTCAAACACTTCAGATTACTTTTCAGTTTTGTCAATCAAAAAGTCTAAAGTTTTATTAAAATTCAAGAAAATCTATAAAATTTAAAAAAAATTGTAATGGCAAGCGACAATATTTTGTAATAATTATTCAATTGCATTTTTAAAAAGATTCCTAATTGATTTTAAACTTCATTCATTATCTAAAATTTGAAAAAATTTAGTTGCAATCTGTTGATTTTAAAATATAATGCTTAATTAAGAAGAGCAGGAACCATTTTAGAAATCTAAACATTCTGTTTAGAAGATCAAGCCAAATGAAGCTAAGAAAAACTTATAAAAACTAGAACAATGTTTCAAATTTTTAAAGCGAGAACACAACTCTGATATAATTTTGATGCCTAAGCACTTTAGGTCACTTTTTTATATAAGGTATAATTCTAGTAGCTTATTTAACTTAACACTCTTCAGAAGAACTTACAAGTGGCCCTCGAAAACACCAGCATAAATTCAATGGGTATTTTAGTCCAACTCAAGACTAACCCTCGAACACTAAATAGTTGCAATTGAATGTGCGACCCTGGGCCAGCGTGTAAAAGTTATCCAGCCCCCCAAAACAAGAAAAGTTCTTCAGTGAGATTTAATAAAATTAAGGAACTGAAACCCAGTTGGTGAACCGCAGAAACTATTCACATACGATGTGAGTAAGAATGCTTTCCGTCAAGTTAACTTACTCAAGCGTCAAATCAAGTTAATTAAAAACGGCATTGCATGCATCGCCGCCTTGCCAGTAGGAGAAGGAGATGAAGGAGATGGAACGGAGAGTGAGTCAGAGGATGTAGTCAGAGCGGATGTCGCACATTAGGAACACTTGAGAACACACAGGGAAGATGGAGACGGAGACTTTACACTTGCAGCCAAGTGTGAACGATTTAATGATTTGCAAATAAAAGCCAAATGGAAAGACCCGCGCCAAAAAATATATTCATGTTTGTATTATGATCGATGGCAAATAATGATGATTTTTGGCAATATGCTAAAGGATTCAGTTAAAGGATTGTGTGTGAGTGCGATTAAAGGATGCATTGTTTGGGCCTAGTCGAGTGTGTATTTTGGCAATAGCAAGCACGGGTTAAAAATCACATAAACAACAAAAAAAAAACCGCAAATAAGAAATTTTTTTTTAAATCAATCGTTAAAACTGAGAAAGTTTTTTTTTTTATTTTTTGCGGTTTTGTTTTAATTGCAACCCGCTGATTGCGTTTGAATAATCGTTAATAAAAATGTCCTGCCGTTGGGAGCACGCCCCGCCCCTGCCATGGATGCTTTTTGGGGGTAGCTGCCGCTGAGTTTGTTTGTATTAGGTCGCATTATTTGCACTTGACTGATCAGGCATATATCGAATTCTACTTACAATGGATAAATATGTTTTAGATTAATTGATAACCCGTTGCTTATTTTGCATACATGCAACTAACAAAAGAATTTTCATTCAATCTCTTTTACAGAGTCCGCGTGGCATGCAACCGTGTAGTCCAGCGGGTGTTATTGCAATGATGCCGCCATCGAAGAGTCCCATTATGGAAACCGCATCGAGCGATCAATCCAGCACAATGAATAACAACGAGACAAATGCTAAACGTGCCTGTCCACTTAAATTTTCCATTGCCAAAATAATGGAACCGGACAATAAGCCCACCGCAGCGACAACAGTAACAACAATTCTGCCACCAGCCCCAACCGTACTCGAGGAAGAGGAGGAAGATGCCGATATTGATGCCGATTCTGAGCGCTCTTGCAGTCCCATTGAAGTGACCAATGTGGAGCATTCACCCACCTCGGTTAACTATGATTCGGCCTTTAAGAAATATGTGCCAGGATCATCATCCACATCAGCAGCGTTATCGGCTGCAGCGGCGGCTTCATCGGCGGTTTCATCATCGACTTCGGCTTCGGCTGTCCAGCAATTTGTCAGCTCCAGGCATCAGGAGTTGCTTTCGCAATATCCTTTGCTCTATTATGCACCAAATCAACTGATGTGTGCCGCTGCGGCTGCCCAATATGCCGCTCTGACGGCTCAGCAACAAACTTTGGCCAGTGCCGCACATTTGAGTAGTTTCACTGCCTCCCTGAATGCCAGTTTGCATCATTCGCAGACACTTCGTCGCAATCTGGGACATCCTTTGGCAGCAGCAGCTGCTGCAGCGGCAGTCGCTCAATCCCAACAGCAAGCTCCGGTTATGCAGCAAAGCCTTGAGAAGTCACCAGTCAGTCAACGAACACCACAACACTCTAGTTCACAACAGCATCCGAGTCTGAAGAGGAAGCGATCGCCGCAAGAGCAAGGAGAAGTAACCCCACCGCCACCTTCAGCGCCATCGACATCCGTTCCCCGTTCACGTTCACCTTCCCCTCATGGATCCATTGAGGACAGCAGTCCAGGTTCGGCGAATGGTGGCAAGCCCAAGACCTTCTCGTGCCTGGAATGCGGTAAGGTGTTCAATGCCCATTACAATCTAACACGTCACATGCCCGTCCACACTGGAGCTCGTCCGTTTGTTTGCAAAGTCTGCGGCAAGGGCTTTCGGCAGGCCTCCACCCTGTGTCGCCATAAGATTATACACACCTCGGAGAAACCGCATAAATGTCAGACCTGTGGCAAGGCTTTCAATCGCTCCTCCACCCTGAATACCCATGCTCGCATCCATGCTGGTTACAAGCCATTCGTTTGCGAGTACTGCGGCAAGGGATTCCATCAGAAGGGCAACTACAAGAATCACAAACTGACGCACAGTGGCGAAAAGGCCTACAAATGTAGCATCTGCAACAAGGCCTTCCATCAAATCTACAATCTAACCTTCCACATGCACACACACAATGACAAGAAACCCTACACCTGCCGGGTGTGTGCCAAGGGATTCTGTCGCAACTTTGATCTGAAGAAGCACATGAGGAAATTGCATGAACTGGGCGGTGATAGTCTGGACGATGATCTGCCGCCGGCCTATGAGCGCAGGCGGGAGTATACACGTCGCGAACCCCTCTCCAGCTTTAGTCAGGCCAGTCAGTTGACGCCGGATTCGTCGTCGGGAAGTCTATCGCCACCGATTAATGTAACGACGCCACCCTTGTCCAGTGGTGAGACTAGCAATCCTGCCTGGCCACGTAGTCATCAGTATCAGACGCCGGGTTTTCATCATGTGCCAGTGCCAGTACCAGCAGGATTACACGGTGAATATCCGGGTGGTTCAGCATCGGCCTCGGCCTTTCTGCAGCTAACACATCCCGCTCAGCCACCCCAGCAACAGGCACCTAACCACCAGCAACAACAGCAACGTTTATCGGCGGCTGCTTTGGAGAATGTTCCATTTATAGCAAAAGTATTTTGACAGCGATACTATGCGGATAATTTAAGCAGCTCGAACGCAGCAGCAGGAGCCACTACAACAATGCCAACAACAGCAACAACACCAGCAGCAGCAACAACAATGCCAACGATCACTGCAAAAAGTGATTTACTTATCGACTGACTGCAATTTGTGGCAGCGGCAGCCGCTGCAACCCATCAAACGCAATCCCAGGATAATGAATCACCATCGTCCAGTGGACGAGGAGTCTCTGATTCTCCAGAGTTGAACTGTACGGCTCTCAGCAGTGCTGTGAGGGCACTTAACGGTCTCTTCTAGACGAACTCCCCAAACGCTCCCCACTCCCCCACACCACTCAACACGCCAAACAAATGGTTTCAAATTGTGCAATACCCCACCACCAATAACCTCCCGCAAATGCCAGGTCCCCCCCGCCCCAAACTATGAACCAATTTTAAGTCCTTGATCTTGATCTTGAAAATTAGTCTATAGTTTTATCTAAGCAATAGGTTAATGTGTGTTGTGTGATTCTAACAATCGAATTTAGAGCAAGAATTGTATATACTACTTATATATATACATATATATATATGCATTGTTCCGTATATACTTATAAATGTTGGATTTCTTTAGATATACTAGCCATATAGGAATTAAAACTATATATTAACTAGTTAGATCTAAATGTGCTAGCCCCAAAAAAAAAAACATAAAATATGCACTGAGATCTATGTAGACAATACTACAAAGATCCTTCGAGTGCACTACAAATATAAATATACATATACACGAATTATATGTATATATAATAGATTGGAATCTAATTATTATTATTAACATTGCATTGAGAATTGTTTGAATTCGCTAAGGGATTGAAGATTGAAGTTTTAGCAAACACATAACGATGTATGTAAATTATTATTTATTGTATGAAATGAAAAAAAAAAACAAAACACACAAAAAAATGATGTACTAGGCGTATTTTAAATGAAATTATCATTGAAAATTTGTTTAGCACTTAAGTGATATTATTGATAGTGTTTAAGCAATAAATCAATTCTTCAATTATGAAATTTTTTATGTGGTAAACTTTTCATTTTTTTCTAGAGTGGGTGGGGTAAACATTTTGCCAGCTAGGATAACTGGGGGATATCCTTTCTACACATATGCAAATAACTGAGCAACTTATTTATGACTTTTGTCCAATTTAAAAATGCAAATAAATGCAACGCATTCCTAATGAAAACAATTATTGCTGCATTACCCAAGAGTCTCTTCAATGGTCCTCACTACCCGCCCCCTCACCACCCACCATAAACTGCTGAGCTGTCAACTCATGCCCAGATTTAGAGTCAGATTCGGTTTCCGTTCTGAGGGGAAGCGCATGACATTTGCAACTTAATTAGTGGCGAGCTTGTTTTTTTTTTTTGTTTATACCCACTCAAACGTAAAACTCCGCAGGTGGCAAGGACTAGAGAGCACACGCCAACGACTATTTGCATATCGCTTTGATCTGCTGGAAAAATGACTGAGATGGAAGGAGCTCTATGGACTGCGAGACACTGAGAGACTGTTGTTGTGCCATACCAAGAGAAGTCTGTGCCGATGTGAGGACTAAAGTCTAGTCTGCACTTAAGGTTGCTCATAAAAATGCAACAGAAGCGTCGTTGAGTACAGCAGACGCATTCGCCCGCCACAGGATATGTAACAGTTAGACAAAAGAATTTTGAGCTCAATTAATCTAAAACCAGAGAAGCAGTTTGACTCTATCGAATACCGAATTTTTTAAATGAAATACAAACCATCAATCAAATCGGTTGATTAATAAATACTTTATGAGAGCAGTAAGTTAAAAAAATATAATGAATAATTTTAACTATTAGCTTGCATTTTATCGCTAAATTAGAAATTTATTTAGTAAAGAGTTTATAAATCTGTTTAATGGAACTCTTTAAAATCTTATGATAGAAAAGAAGAGCAAAGAAAAGAGTGATACATTTCCAACTCAAAAAATATGAGTAATAATAACATTTTCTATATGTTTACTGAATTTTAATCAGAATCTATTTTCTAGTTAAGTATCTTAACATCTTATGGTGTCGATTAGAAAGTTTCTCAATGGACGAGAGAAAGCTGCTGTTAAGAAGGAAAAATTTGCTTAATTTTTAATAGTTTTATTTTATATTTTGTTACATTTAATGATCTCAAAATTTTTGTTAACAAAGAATCTCGTAAATGGAGCGTAAAAAAACAACTAAGGATTGATTAATAAATTAAACTGCCAAAGATTGACACAAAATACAACCTTTTTATGTAGGTTATTTTTTAATGTAAACTATGATAATTTATTGACATTTATTATAAACGATTCTTGGGAAATACCATTTTGTAGCAATGATGTCAATATCTAGGCATTAGAGTGGACACTCTTTAATTTTAAACAATATGTTTACTTACAATGTATACTTAAAACAAAATCAGCAATCTAATTGTGAGTTTAACCGTAGAAGAAGTCCCAAAAGCAAGTCAAAATTCGGGACAGAACACTATTATAGATTAGATTTACTTGACATCAACTGATTTACTTGGAACTGTACCACAACATTTTCTGGAGCCTACGATTTGAATTTTAGACTTCGGAACGAAAGTAGATACTATAATAGAGAATTCGTAAAACCGAACATGTTTCATAAATTTAGTCTAATTCCAATAATAATTCATACACTTTAAGTCTTTGCAATGTTTAAGTGTTCTCAAAACAAATTTCAGTAATTTTTCGAAAATTGATATGCGAAATCTTGAAGTAATATGGTTTGTTTTTTTTTTTTTTTTAACTTCTAGGATTAAAAATTAGTTGTTAGGTTTTTCATTGATAATTTTGTTATATATTTTGCCCACTTGCCCTTCCCAAAAAGTGTGAGACTATTAGTAAGAATCGATTATTAATCTGATCGATTATCAATTTATAACTAACTACCTTTGGCATATGATTTTCCCCTCACTATAAGTAAACAAAATAATATTAAACCATCTCATGTACATATATAAATATCTTACAAACTTTTTTAAGCCTTTTGAAGTGATAAAAAAAATGATTTATTAGGTACATAATTTGTGATCTTTGGACTTATACAATTTTCAATATTGTGATTTTAAAATATACTGTGATTATCAAACTTTTTGAAAATTGGGGGAAAGACATATGTACAAATAGATATGTGTGTGTACATATATATTTTTAGTCAAACCAAATTGATATAATAGTATATTGAATTTGTTCAATTTAATAAGAAATTTATAATGTCCTTATGCAAAAAGAAAAGAAGACAAAAGAAGAAAAAAACAAACGACGCATGTGTTGCCACTTCAGTTGACATTTGTATTGCTAGGGCGTATATGAATAATTCAAATGAAATCAAATCAAATGGGAACGAAAAGCGAAATCAAACAGCGATTTTATGCAAATAGAAATCGGTATACGAGCATGCAAGGATCCTTTTGAATTTATCCGCTTGCAGTGGGCTCTTAGCATATGCTTAAGCACACCGCCCACTGACAACACACAGTCGCCTTCACCACCCCTCTCAACCTATGAACTCCCCAGCCAAATCACTAGGCCAACCCATCAACCTATCAGCCATGCAGCAGTCAGATGACAGTTTGTTTTTTTACAAAAGAAAACTTGTGCCCGATTTTGGCTGACTTTTGACACTGCCTTGCGGCGTTCTTTTGAACCCGGGTGAGATGCGTTGATTCCTATCATAATATACTCGTTGGAATGATGTTGGAGATGTTGGAAACGGAAGTCGAAGGCCAACCCCCAAATTGAATGTGATGAATGTGAATGGTCCTTCACTTGTTGTCATATTGTCCACTGATGTCTGATTCACTTTGATGTTTGCCTTATATACGCCTAAGCGACGAGATGAGTGGCCTTTCGCCATAGGTCGACCATCCATTCATCCATCCATCCATCCATCTATGTATCTAACCAACTTGCCACCCATCCCATTGACACAAAACTGACTTATTTGGCTAATTGAAGGCCACCATTACCACCATCATCATCATCATAAACTTCATCATCGTCACTGTGGGTGTCATCCCATTTTATGTAGATTGATTTCGATAATTCGCCACTTTTCAACTCGCTTATGTATGACGCCTTGGCCCTTTATTTGGTCAACTTTGTGTAGAGATTTTGGCTTTTATTTGGCCGGATGACATTAATTAAGCTAATTAATTCCCGTTGATTCTCGCGGAAGTTTAACTTATCATATTATTTAATGGTTGGTGGCAACAATTGGTAATATATGGACACATTTGTATGTAAAATATTTGAAATATTAGCATGATAACTACGATAAATGATTCATCTTTATGTTTTCAAGGTTTTATATAGCATTATCAATAATTGAATGGTATCTAGAAACTAATAGCATAAATAAGGACAAATGTACTTTTTCATAGAACATAAAGACCAACAGTTTTTTTTTAATATATTCCTGTTTTTTTTAACCTACTTTAACAGATCTATAGAGAATAAAACAACAAAATATATTCACGTGGTTCTTGGAATTTATTCAAAAAACATACATATGTATAACACTATTAACTTAAAAGCCTTAAAAATTTAATGCTTGAAGTGATTCAAAACATATTCATAAGCAATTCATTGAATACTAAGGTCTTTATTATTATTTTACTAAGGAATTCATTTGTAGTTATTTCGGATTTATTATATGATACCAACTCTATCTTACTTGTTTTGATGGGTATGCTGTGTTATTCGAAATTGTTAGTGTATGAATGTTGGCTATTCTATGAATATTTTTGTTATATTGTAATGCAAAAGACATTTATCTTTAAACGATGTTAATAAATAAAAATAAACAAACGCAAAATTTTCGAAAAAATGTTGTATTCGCTTAATACTCACATGCACAACAATGGCGAGTTATATAGTTGTGTTATTCAAATAACTTTTTGGTTGAAATGAACTATAAACCCTTAATTTCATTTAATTCGTGCCAAACAAAAAAAAAAACTCAAAGTTTCTCAGAAGTCCTCTTTGTTTTGTGTTTTAATTTTATGCAAAGATATACGGTATATAAGGTATTCATTTGGTTAACAAGTAGAACACACTTCTAATTTATATAGAGACATATGATTTTTATTTATGTATATCTCTTTCTTACCACAACATCCATATATTTCCAAGGAACACATTTTCAACCGTAAATTTCTGTTCTTTATCAAAGTATTCAATCAGTAAATTAACCATTTTGAAATATTAGATATACATACTTATTTTGTCATATATCAGCAGTTATGATAATAACTTTAGCTTAACAATGGTAATGGAGTTTGTCAACATCTTTTCTCCATCCACAATAAGATGCCATTTTTTATTACTAAATCTTGTTTATATTATACAAATTGTTTATGCAGCGTAAACAATTTGTGAACACGCCATAACTGTTCTTAATATTTTTTGTTGTTGTGTACATTGTATTTGAATATTATTTCATTTTGAATATCAATAACTTTTATCTGGGGCAACGCCTTCAAATTGTGCAAAGGTAACTAGCAAGCGAATAAGAATAACGAAATGTTTGTCGAGTTGGAGTAGGGGAATGAAAGGTGTTCTTGAATTTGGACTGAGTTTGGAATAGGGCAAGTTATTTAATTGAAAAAATATTTCATATTTCAATATTTTATTACTCGAAAAATGCATTTGTTATTCTTATCAATCGCATATTGTATGTAATTTAGATTTTCTTTTCATGCAATATATTTTTATGGGCATTTTCAAAATCAATATAACCTTTTCCTCGAGTCTATTAAAAGTGTGTCTTGCCATCATTTAGAGTACTTGAACACCGAATAATAATCCAATTCCATTGTTTAACGATGGTGCAAATCGAAAGAATAAGGAGCAAGTAGAAGAAAAAAAGATTGCAACAAGGACTGCGCGCTTATCACCTACAATAAAGAACAATGGGGTTTGCCCCAAACCCAAACCCCAGTTGCTTATCCTTGTAGACCTCGTCGTTGTCCTCATTTGAGCATAAATTGCAGCGTAATCTCTTCCGGATATGATTACGTTCTTAAGTGATATCTCTTACTCTCCCCCTCTCTCTATTGCTCGCCCTCTCTTGCACTGAGAAGAGAAAGGACAGCTGGACGAAACACATTGTTGGTGCTTGAGCTGCTCTCATCTCTCGGCTTAATGTTGTGACCTATCAGCTTTGTATCTGACAATGAGTTTGCCATCATCATCTACTTCTGCTTCTTCTTCTTCTTCTTCATGCTCTTGCGCAATATTGTGTGATTATAATTTTTTAAAAAGCTAAAGCTGCATTTTCTTTTCAATTACAAGACATCGACATCACTCTTAATGGTTATATGGGCATGTAAGTGTATCTTTTGCTGCGCCAACAATGCGCTGGCAAAAACACTTAACAACGCTCGCTTCGCACGGGCTTGGATGCCACCCTCGCCCCGCCCCTGCCCTTCAGCCAACATCTTCTTGTCGACAACAACATTCTGGTTAGTAATTGTTTCGTTAATTGTCGAGGTGACAACCCCGTTGCCAGTTTATCCTTCGAGTGTGGGTGCGCCAGAGTGTCCTATCTTGGCTATGTATGTGTATGTGTAGATAGAGCTAGCTCAATGGCTAGACATTCACGAGGGTAGGATATCATAATACCAAACACTTGTATCTATACAAATAGTTTCCTTTTTATAAACACCTTTTTTCATAAAAAACAGGAATGAGTAATGCTGTTAGTACACTGAGCGAAAAAACATAAGTGGCAATTGAAATTACATAAAAATTCTAAATATGAATAGTACCTCCTAGTGATGTCAAATTATCGATAATGTACCATAGTAGCTCAATATTATTTTCAAAAATCAAAAGAAGGAGCAAAAATGATTTTGCAATTGTATCTACTTGGTGCAGAAATTTTAAGCTTTAATTGTTTAATTGTTTGACCATAGTGGTGGGAAAATATCGATAACAGTTCCATATTTGTATCGAAAAGCAAATATTCAGTTTAATTATTACTTATAAGGTTGAGTTCTTCTCTATAAAGCTGCCATTCTTCTTATTAATACTAAATTTCAGTACTTGTTTGTTTTTTTTTTCACTTATTCATTAACTAATGCTAATTACTCAATTAATTTTTTATCAAATATTTATTAAGTGTTTTGCAATTATTGTGGAAAATGGTAAATATATTTTTTTATATAGTGTAATATATATTATTAAAAGCCTAACAAAAAAAGGTTCATTTGTTGAAGAAGTTAGTCAGAAGTATTAAGTATTTAAGTTCTACATTTCAATTCAAACTTTTCCAAAATTTGATATATTCTCGCCTAGTCTATCTATAGAATTTAATCAAGTACATTTACCTGTTTGAACTTCTTTAAGCCATAAACTGTTTAGAAAAATTAAAGCAATATTAATAAGTAAATTTCGTTTCTCTTTGTGTATAATTCATATATTTTGAAAAATATTATAATAGATCCAAAAGAATCCACAAGGATGTCATGTCATAAAGCAACACCTTTTTTCACTTTAAAAGCCACATGAAACTAATTAATAAAATACTAGATTCATAGAACTCATTCACCAAAAGTCGAAATGTTGCATTTTTCAGCTTAATGAGTGAATGCTTCAGTGCCCCCAAATATGCAGTGCTTTTGAAAATAAAAGAAAGGCCTTTGGGCCAAATAAAGCCAGACGATGCCATAAATACAAATACTATATAGAAATTTACAACATATATTCAGAACTTGTCAGGCAGCACAAACTGGCAGCGGGGCGTGGCATGGCGTGTCGTGGCGTTTTGTGCTCAGGTGTGAATAAGCGTGTAAGAAGTTGACATAAAGCCGGCAACGAGCGGCTGATACTCAGGAAAACCGACAACTGAGAGATTGAAATGAATGTGGGTCCACAATGGTGACAGCATTCCAACCGAGGTTGGTTGGTTTGGTTGGGTTTCTGAGGGGTAAAGTTGAAACTGAAGCTGCATTGGAAACCGCTGAACCGCACTAATTGAGCCGCGTTACGTAAAGTTGAATGCATTTCAATGTGTTGCCAAGCATCATGCAAATCCATACATTGTCATAATTTGTATCTTGTCACCACTGTTTACCACTATATCCCTCTCTTTCTTATCCTCTCTCTTACTTTTTGTCTCTGTCTCTGTCTCTGGGCCTGGGAAATCAAGCAAATGCTTCCGCTATTGACCCCACCAGCTGCACTTGCTCGCATTCCTTTTTCGTTTTTTGAGTCGCCGAATCTGTGGATATTTTGAACATTTATTGTCAATAGGAAAAAAGAAAACAGATTAGTAAAAAAGAAACAACTGACCATCAAAGAAATTAAATTTGGTGTTAATCAGTGTCATATATTCTATGGTTTTTGCTATTTGTTGCATACCTTGGGGCGCTGACAAATCAAATATGTATCTTCTTTTAATCTCAATTAAACCTTGCCCAAAACAGAGTTAAGAGTGTGTTATATGGTTGGCAAATATTAGATTTTTTTTTATGCAGTCAAGATAATTATTAAATTTATGAAAAATAATAATTTTTAATCAGTGTAAAAAAGTTTCCAAGATTGAACATCTCTATCTTTAATGGAAGAAAGGAATTGATGTTGTTGTTCCTAAATGGCATTAAATGTAAAGGATGTTAGAGACAAAATCGAAAATACAAATTTTGTTTGTTTGTTACTTTTTTGGTAAGAAAAATACATTTTTTCATGGGATGATCAAGTTTTTCTGACCAAAAGCCTTATTGAACCTTCAGTTTCTATGGCAGCAGCATACATACATATGTATATAAGTACAAGAATGTTAAATATGAATTTATATAACAATCGCTTAGAGAGTAATGAAGCTATTGATAAAAGTCACTGTTTTTCACCGAGTGTTCCTTTAGATTTATTGATATTGGCAATCTGGTTGGCACTATTTATTTTGATCGAAACTAAAAAACTAGAACTAGTTAGAAACATTGACCACTTTTTTAATATCTTCTCGAAGCTTTTTTTGTAAACTAAGGACCCAGTCTAAAAAGTTTTAAAATCGATAAAATAACTAAATTTCTTACTTGGTTGGTAAAATAAAAACTTCAATCAGAAAGTATTTGTTGTCAAGTGTGAACAGTCACAATAATTGTAATTTATATATTTCTTATAAAGTATAAAGGAAAAAAAAATAGTAAAATAGCCGAAAAATGTGTGATGTACAGGAGGTGATGAACGACCTATGCCAGACTTTAAAGAGGTCCAAGGATTTACGACGAGAGGAGATGGTCAAGTTACTGAATCAAGTGCGTTGCTGTGAATGTGGTCACAGGACCCGTATGGAAAAAGCCCAAGACTATACGGGAGTATCCTCGGAGAGAAGTTCATCGAAAATAAGTATTCTGCTGTGGTTGTGCATTATTTTAATGCTGTTGTTCATTTTCTATTTGATATATGTGGCACGACGTTATAACCATATGAGGGCCTATGGCAGTGGTGCATGTGGCTCGACCTTCTTTTACACATTCACAGATTGTGATGTGTTCTTTTAAGGATTATTATCAATATATATGAATTTATGTATTTATGCATGTATTGGAGTTCTCTTGCGTGGGAATGATGGGATATTGTGGGTTGGGTGAGTTTGACTGGGGGGTGGCAACACCACCCTGGGCGTGTCTGGCAATATTGAAAGTATTTCGTGCATAACTTTCCGCCTCGCTTTATGATTGGGCGCTGACATAAATTATTCATAACCGTAAATGCCAGACAGGGACAGATAGTCATATGAAGAGAGTCGGAGATGTAGACAGTGTACACACACACACATACACTTACAGTCATTTTTGGGGGTGGGTGTCCTTCTTGACTATCTATCGGCCTATGTCGATATCCGTCAATGAATGAAAATGAAAGAAAAACGATTTGAGTTTTCAAGAAAAGCAAGCAAAAGGTGATGGTCCTCCTGGCGACGAATGCGAATAAAAAGCAAAAAAAATTATTACCCACCATTTTTCCAAGTTGTTGGCTTACACCAATATTGACATAAGTTAATTGAAGCCCCACGGCTGACAAAAGCATGTATCAATAGCAAATGGCGGGCACACTTTGGCTTTGGCTTTGCCTTTTCCTTTGGCTTGGGCTTGGGTCAACGCTCAACTGAACAACCACGAAAGGCACTTTTGCCTGCTTCAAATTTGAGAGGGCGCAGTGGGAACTTGGGGGTTACATCAGTGCAGCACAATGCCCTCAGGGTGCTGATCCACTTCCATGTGAAAGAAGTTTAAAATAGAATTGTGGCGCAAGCTTCACATATTGAGGGTGTCGTTTCCATCACCTGCTGAGATGGTCATCGCTTTGATGGATTTAATTTCATCTGATTGTGACCATTATGGGTTGAAAGCTAAATATGTGAGAATTCGCTTTAGATTGATGTCAATAAAAAGGTGGCTGGCATTAATTAAGTAGATCTATAATGTTCATTTTTTGTATATTTGGAGATTAACAGCTAAAGGTTAATGTTATAATTTCTTGAAATCAATTTTTTTAGTTAAATTTTTTTATGAGAATTATTTTACTGTGTGAGTAACTTTTGAAGCTTGAATTTCATCCGTAATCCAAAGGTAAGGAATTATATTACACCTAAGAACATATCCCTGAAAAAACTATACTCACCATATCAATGATTAGATGAGAATAGGAGTTAAAAGGAAAAATTTTGTTTTGTTAAGTATATTTAAAATCTATCCAGACTTGAAAAATGATTAAATTGGATGAAAAACAAATAAAACTAATGCCATGCAAAAGTACCGTCAAAAAGCAAAGCCGTAGAAGGGTTCATTGGGTGAGTCTTCAATCGTCATCTGCGAAATAATGGACAGGGATGGAAAACTCCTTACAAAGTACGTATTACTTATGTATATAAAACTATCTTAGCTTAATGTAATATATTCATTGTTATAGACTCAAAGTGCTTTAATATAAGTGTTTTTAAATTAACTTTATGCGAATAAAAAAAAAAAATTTTAACTTCATGCCATAAATACATTGCATTTATTTGTTCCTACATTATTTAAAAATTCGATTTATAAATTTATTGGTAAATTTAAATGTTCAATGCAATATTTAACTTACAAATTTTACAGTATCGATGTCATATGACACATTTTATATAAAAAGATTTTATTAAAGAATGAGTAGAGCTTTTAACGATATGGAATATAAATCATATATACTTAATCAAGATATATTATATGTGCAAAACTTTACTAGATATTACACTAGTACTAGATTTTTACGGATAACGCAAAAAAAAACAAAGATTTTACGGTTTATCAATTTTCTTGAATGTTAAAAAATAAGAAAGAACACCATAAAGTTTATTTAGTAATCAATAAATAGGAAAAACGTTGGAATTTCTAAACAAACAAAATTCAAATAAATGCTCTGTGTCGCCGTCGTGCGGTGTTCATTTTTATACGCTAGGAGGCGCTACACAAAGAAATAACGGCGGCACTGTGCGACCGTTACATTGACATTGTTTCAATTTAATTTTCGAGTAAATTATAAATTATAAATTATATTTACATCTCAACTTAATTATTCTCTAAATTCGTAAGTTCAACGTAATGTGTTAGAAATCATCATAATGTGCTTAATATTTAAGGGAAAAATTTGCAAAAATTCAAAAAATGAATAAAATATTGTTTAAAATATAAAAGTATTTGGAAATGATAGTCAAAAATTGTTAAATGTTCTATGATTTGTTTAACTAATTATTTGCATACTGTAGTTTGATTTTTATAATTTTCAAAATAAATTTCTTGGCAGAAAAATTAGATTGTAGAAGAGTAGCTAATTTCGAGGCACCTGCTATAACGATTTATCGGTCAATAGTAGTATTATCTGTTTATTACAAGTACATGTCTGCCTTGACAAAGGCTGATACTGAACAAAAATTAGAAATATCGTTTGCATTAAAAACAACTGACTATATTATTGAAGTTTTCTAAAAAAAAAAGATTAGATTTAATTTTGATTTCTTTTAAATGTGTCTTATCAAATAATGATCTCGACACATTTAATGGCTGATTAAAAATCTTGACAAATCACAAATAGAAATCAGCTGACAAACTTATAAACAAAAGCATGACAGAGGCACAATAAATTATTGATTAACTGAACCAAATGCATCAGTTCGTGACTTTGATATTTTTTATTCAGCCATACAGTACATCCTCGTAAAACTGAAAACAGAAGCAATAACAATTTTATTCGTAGGTCAAGGTTGCATAAAAATTCATGGTTTCATTTGGTTTGATAGTAGGTAGTATATTTTCAACATTTTCATTGACAAGCTTCTTCCAATTTATCGCTCAGGAAAGGTCAGTCAATTGGATTCTCTGATAAAGGCTCAACAAGATTTGGGCGTGGTTTTCAATCAAATTAGCAGCAATGACCTTTTTTTGGGGGTATATATAAAGCAGATTAACCATAAATTTCTAGTTACTAGAGCGACAAATACCAAGTGATTAAGAAGGTTAGAGTACTAAAAATTTCTGATAACCCAAGGTTGAAAATAGTTGATTGGATTACTCTGTTAACAATGTTTTTCCGGAACTTTAAATCATTGACTACAAGTCAAAAAGTTTTCACTAAAAACTCCAAAATTGTGTCATCTAATATATTTAGTAGAGAATATCCGTGTTTTCATTTTTTCCGATAAAAAGCAATTTAAAGTGAGAAATAAAAATTCAAGAACTGAAAAGTGACTAAAAATATGGAAAAGCGAAATTTTTTTTAATAATTTTTAAAAAAATGATTACAATTTGAGAAAAAACTAATGCTAGAAACGATGGGTTTAGGTCCAGTAAAAATTAGATAAACTGCATACCACAAATTGTCAATTTTGGCCCCAGGGTCCCACGAAGTCTATCTATTTTCAATCCGATTTTGATGAACAATACTTCATTCGACGGGAAAATTAATTCACTATCTTTCATAGTTCAAGTGTTAGAGTGAGCTAGTGGCGTAAAGTGACGCCAAACAGGAAGACCAAAAAAATACATACCTCCAAAATTGAATTTTTTAATTGGCTCCAAATTGGACAATGGGGCCAAATTGACAATTTGTGGTAAAAAGGCGTACATTCAATTTTACAAGATTTAAAAATGTGTCATTTTTTTTTTGCCGGGTCTGAATTTTGGGGCTTTTTATCAAAATTCATTTCTAAAAAAAACCGTTAGAGATACGCCCATCGTCTCAATAGAATGACCAATTGAACGCTATAAACTAACATATTATAACATTAACATTAAATAACAATCAAATAAAATCAGAATTTAAGGTGTCAAATTTTTGGCCGCCACTGTATGTATCTATAATTTTACTAAATATTCAGCTTTATCAAATTTCCACAGTCATCCATAAATATATTTCAATATTTCTACGAATTTTTCAGACATGGCAACACATGCTAAGGAATTGGAAGCGAATCAAATTTATGCAATTAATTTTGAAAACTATCTGAAACCCAAAAAAACCGAACGACTTCAATATTTCCCAATGCCAATAGACAATAGAAATTTAAGATTCTTCACATTTTTGGAGTCAATAATTTTGGGATGTTGGAAAAGATTATGTCAAGTACGTTTGCCTAAGTTCCTTCACTTTTTGAGGGCTCGCCAGGATGATGGTTTGTGCAAACGTAAAACTGGTTTCGAAATCTATTCCGAAATGGCCAGTATACATGGCTTTCATATATTTGTTGGGGCCAGGACATGGCAACGGATTTTATGGTGGTGTGTCATATGCCTGGCGGTTCTAATGTCTATCATTGTAATCACAATGTTGCTAATGATTAATCAGGATAAGCCGACAATACGATTTATAGAGAGCATGATGATACCCACATCAGAGATGCCCTTTCCAGCTGTAACCATATGCAATATGAATAGAATATCCAAAAAGAGTTTATTAAAGAAAGCACGAGAATCAAATGTGACGGAGGAAACTTTGCGTGGAATTCGTGGGTTTAGCTTAGTAAACATGACTAATCTGAATTGGACCCAATTATTGGAAGAACTTTCTCCGAAGATTTGTGAACAAATTGTAAATTGTAAATGGGAAGGAGATGCAAAGATTTGCCATACCCTATTGCATTCGGTTTGGACGCAGGAACAAAGAATTTGTTGTTCCTTTAGCAAACAATCTCTACCAATCTATACCTCACACCATGGTTCCGCCAAGGGTTTGAGTCTTCTCCTAGATCCTCAAACTGAAGATTATGGTAATGTTAATTTTGCCTCATCTGGTTTTGAGATCTTGGTACATGAATCGCTGGCAGTGGTGAATGATGCCACACAAAGGTTTTATGTTCCCAGCGGTTCAGAAACACATCTTATGATCAAAGTCTTTGGCACTCACTCTGGAAGTCAATTAAGAAGTTTACCTTTAGACAAGCGTCGCTGTTATCTAAAAGACGAGCGGCAATTGTTCCATTTTGATGTTTATAGACAAATTAATTGTCTGGCCGAGTGTCGCAGTGAACGAATCTATGAGATTTGTGGCTGTTTGCCTTCACATTTACCTCGTCGAAGCGAGTGGCCAGTATGTCAAGTGGAGCAATTGAAGTGTTTGCAATTACATGGTGAGTAAAACAATTGATTAATCTCTGATGACTCTAAAAAAAACTCTATTTAAGCCACTGATCTGGCTGGAGAGATTATAGACAAAGACAGTGGAAGTTATCTGTGCAATTGTCTGCCACCTTGTGACTTTTATCGCTATGTAATACAACCTGATGTCAGAAGAATGTATAATTATAATGACACTGGGTAGGTATTTCTATTCAAAGTCATGTACAATGTACATCATTATGCTGGATATATAATTTTCATTGGCAGCTCTAATTCATCAAAAAAGGTTCTTGTTCATGCCTACTACGATTCACCCATTGCTGAGCAGATACGTTTGGATGTCTCTGAGAATTGGTTGCAGTTCATAGGCAAGTAGAGTCAGTCCATTCCTTTATTTATATCCTGTTACTAATGACCTTTGTTTTTTTACATGTTAACCATTTAATATCTACTTGTCATTCATTGACGGTAGGCAATATTGGCGGTATAACCGGACTATTTATGGGCTGCAGTTTTGTTTCGGTATTCGAACTAATATTCTTTACATGTGTGCGACCCACTTGTAATTGGTTAACTAGGCAACAAATACGGTATCGTCTGCAACTAGCTAGAAGAACTAAGACCCAAGTAGGGCCATTAGTTCAACCTAATTAGGTGCGACTAATTGTCCAAAGTCAAAGTGGATTTTCAGTTGTCAGTCGTTGCTGGTGAATCAATGAAAATAGACTAAGAATATGGCATTCAAAAAGCGACGTATATTCGATTTACGTCAAGTTCAGGCCGAACAACTTGCTTCCAGCACTACAAGTACAGCTCCAATTGATCAGAATCCTAGAGAAGTACCATCGAGAAGACATAAGAGACCTCTGCAATATCTACATCAAGCCAACAAATGGTTCAGAGAGAACTTACGTAATTATTGTCAGACAACTTCGTTGCATGGCTTTAATTATATAACACGTCAGGATATAAGTCGGTATGAACGTTGGTTTTGGATTCTCGTGGTCTTTCTGGCCATTATTACCTCAATTGTCTTGGTGATTGTATCTTGGTATTCGAATCGTGAAACTCCGACAGTCACGGTAATTGAAAGTTCACATTTTCCCACTTGGAACATACCATTTCCAGCTGTTACCATTTGCAATTTCAACAAAATATCAAAAACTAAGGCCACTGGACTTTTTGAAAGAATGTAAGTTGAACTTGAATCTTTGAAACTTCACTCTGTTTCACATCCTTTTTCCTCTACAGTCGTTTACCCCCGAATGTGACCAAAATGCATGTGCATAAATTATTCAATACCACACTCTTACCCGTTGATCACATTGTTAGTAATCGTACATTGGAGATCTATGAAAAGATATTAACATTCAATAATCTTACACTGTCTCAATTGACCCGTGAACTATCGCCAGATTGTATAGATATGATCACTCGTTGCATTTGGAAGGGCATAAGTTCACGTTGCGATAGTCTCTTTCAACGCATTGAGACCATGGAGGGACAATGCTGTAGCTTTAATTACTTTGCCGCCCAAAATAACAATTTTCCCGAGTAAGTCACAAAATTTACTTTCAAAAAGTTGAATAATTAATTGCTTTGTAATTAGAAAAATTGCCTATCAAGTGCCGAAACGTCCTTATCGTGTCACTGGTTGTGGGTATCCCACTGGTCTTTCGGTCCTATTGAATCCCATGACCTCGGAATATTATGGCACCTTTTTCAGTGGCTATGGTTTTCGTTTGCTCATCCATGATGCTTACAATTTTCCCGATGAAAATTCCGAGACTAAAGTTGTTACATCGACTCGTGAGAGTTTTGTGAGAATCAATCCGGAATCTACTTATGCAACCAGTGATATACGGCGCATGGATCTGGCGGAAAGAAATTGTCTCTTTGGCAGTGAACGAACTTTAATTGGCCTTAGACGTTATTCCTTTATCAATTGCATGTTCGAGTGCCGAGTGACCATGACCCTCAAACGATGTGGCTGTGTTCCATCCTATGTAACCAATAATGGCAGCATGAAGGTCTGCGGAATAGCAGATGCAAATTGTTTAATACACAGCAAAAGTGAGTATTTAACTGGGACAAATATAACTTGAGATAAATTAGGGATTTTATAACATTAATGGGAAGCCCGATTTCTTTCTCGAATTTGTCGCAACCGAAATCTATTTTTGTTCTTTGACTTCGAAACAAATAACATATAAACTCTTGAAGCATTTGACTTTTCCAACAGTCATATATTTTTGTATAAATCTTTCATACAAATCTTTAAAGCAAATAAATATATGACCTTAAAAATAGTCATTCGAAAGTAAATTGGAGATTTAATATGTTCATTTATAGACCTCAAGCAGGCAAACAAAAAAATTAAAATTATTTGTTCTATAGATGTAGTTGTATTTTACTTTAGTTTGTGTAGATTAGAATCATATTAATTTAAAAAACATTAACTGCGGTTATTATTGTGACAAAAGTAAAATTCATAACCTTTCTCATTTACTTTCGAAAACAAATTATACTTGTTAACGACTTACGATTTGAAAACTATGTTCAAATCGAGAACAAGAACAGAAATTTTATACAAAATATAGAATAGTTAGAATAAACAATTCACTATGCAATAGTTAGAAGGTTTAATTTTCTTATTTTTAGATTATATCTTAATATGAGAATTGAGAATTTTGACACTAAGTAAGAATTACCTTAAGGATTGTTAAGATTGTCTGGGAATGTAGGTATTCTTTAATTGATAAATAATAAAATTTTTAATGTTTAATGAAAGAATTGTTTAAAAACTAGAAAACAATGAACTGATGTTACAAATTTTAAACGTTTTGCTAATTTAGCAAGATAACTAGATAGAATTTAAGTTTAACACAAAATAAATTTAGACCTAATGTTGTTTCCAAATTTTTTTTTAATATAAATCGTTTAACATTTAAAACGAAACCTATGGAAACAGAGCTTAAAGTTTAAGTATTTGTGACATAAAACAAGGCATAAAACGCAAAACAATTTTCATTTTGAACAAAATAGCAAGAATATACATACATCGATTCTGATCTGACAAATTTAATCAAAGTCACTCTATTTACTCTATTTTCAGGACTCTTTTCGCATGCCTTGGCAAATTTGAATTTATCACTATCGATAGTACGTCAAACTAGTCACTTTCCTTGTGATTGTCTGCCCGATTGTCAATCAAATCATTATGTCTCGGAGAGTACTATGGGTAGACTTGATATGAGTTACTCGTTTAGTAGAATAACCAATAGGTAACTAAAATAATAATCTAAAATTTAATAAACTAACAATAGTATTTTAGCAATCAGACGGATAGCATATTGTTGCATGTTTTCTTCAGCGATCTGATGAGTACTAGATATCGCACAGATATTTTTCAAAATTGGCTATCAGCTTTGGGTAAGCTAATGTCTTTCCATGATAATGACATATTTAATCATATCGTTTTCTTCGTCATTTTTTTGACAGCTTCATTTGGCGGCCTATTGGGCTTAATAATGGGTTTCAGTATTGTGACGGCATTTGAGTTCATCTATTTTCTGACATTTCGTCCCGTATTTAACTATATTAATCGGGAGTAGTTGCCTTTGCAGTGATTGATGAGCCCTGAAGAAAGGTATAAAGAGACAGAACTTTGATTCACAAGGGATTCAATCTAAAATGGAGACTCATCGTCGTTTGTTCAAAGAGTTTTTAAGTAAAAGTTATATTAATGGTTTGCAACTTTTGGTTTATCAATCACCTGTACGCTATGCAAAGTAAGAAAACCAAACAAAAATGGCAATAAAAGTGGCTAAAAAAAAAAATTAAACAATTTGTAGAACACTTTGGTTAATCTTTCTGGCTGTTATTGTGATATGGACTCACATTATTATTGTGAATCTCACACAGGAGTATCTAGTGCAACCAACTGAAATACACATGTCACCCAATTTGGTTCATGTATCGAATAGCCCATTTCCGGCTATTGGTGTTTGTACAGCAAATAAAATAAGTAAAAGTCTACTCAAGAGTTATGCCATCAAAATGTAAGTATTGATTGATTTTAATTTAATCGAAATATCCCAAAGTCTTGACCTCACCGGCCATGGCAATGATAGAATCCAAGAGCTCTTCGCTGGCAGGAATAATTTGTTCAGCTGGCAGCCTGAAACCAGTTAGAATAGAATTGGAAGATGGACGCAATTCATAGCAGAAGGACATGCGCACATCCTGTTCACCATAAGCCCAATCGACACTAGCTCCAGCAGCTGGATAGATAGCATCATAGATATTTCCACCAGTGTACTTGGTGCCATAGCGTTTGTTAACAGCAGCAATTGAGGCATCGAATACCTTCTGGAAATCGGCCACATTGTCGGGCAAATCGGAGGTGTGTCCATAGGGATACAACAAGTACTGGGAGTAGGCGTGTAGGGAGATGTACAATTGAATTTTGCCCTTGAGCGAGGCAATGTACTTAGATAGCGACAATGTTTCGATTTCCGAGAAGGCCGATGGACCAGCATAGGTATCGGAGCAAGCATTGCTACTGGCACCCACTTCATTCCAATGGAAGGCCCAGTTACGGTTGGGATCGGCACCATAACAGCTACCATAGGGTGTACGAGTCTTACGCCACAAACGATCAGTGGTATGGGTGTAAACATAACCATCGGGATTGGCATGAGGCATAATATACCAGACATAGTTCTCAGCCAATGCCTTAACGTTGGCATCGGTGGAGGTCAAAAGTTGATTGATGATATAGGTGGCTGCAGCTGGGGCAATCCATTCACGCGCATGTATGCCAGCCTCTAGGAAAATACCTGGCTTGTTGCTGCCACCCTTGGCAATCTGCACACCCAAAATCGAACGTCCCTGATAGGATTTGCCACCCTCAATTAGGGTAACCACTCCGGGATTATTGGCAGCCAGATATTGCAACCAGGTGTAGGTATCATCCAATTCGTAGTACTGAGCCCAGTTGTAGTCGCTAACGGCACGTCCCTTAATGGCCACCTTCTCGTCAGTCTCATCCAGATATGTCTGCAAATCCTTGGTCACCAGTTCATATTTGATTTCTGATTTTCCCAAAATGTCCAATAGATCGGGCACCTTGTGGGGGGCCACAACTATTTGGACATCGGCTCCAACAATGTGAACACCATCAAGGAAAATTATAGAATCACTGGAACTCTCCAAATCCTTGAGTACAGCCAATTGCTGGGCATTGTCGGTATTCACCTTGTAGGCACGGTAATTATCATAGCGAGCACGTTCCGCTTGTCCACCGGCAACCACGAACAGAAGACCCAAAAGGGCCAAAACTAGAGACTTATTCAGCGACATGACTGCCGTTGGTAGTACGTATGAGCTCTTAACGAACTTGTCAACATGCTTTTATACCAATTTACTGCTCTATGATAAGCAAATGCTGCACACATCGGCGATAAGCCAATTAACCGAATCTAATTTATTGCCCACTAGTTACTTTGTCATTTTAGGCTATATTATAAATATAAGAAGTTATCTCTGGGGTCTTACTGAACTTTTCAATTGTAAATCACAGCTAATAATCGTCTCATTCAAAAAATAGACAAGGTCTAGCCAAAGATATAGTAAAAAAAATCTTTAAGACCCTGGTTATAAACCAATAATACTTATATAATTTCCATCTTATCAGATGCATATTCACTATTTTTCTAAAGAGGCATTCGAGTACTTTTCAAGTTCTTTTCTTAATTAGATTTTATTATATGATCATAGGAACTACTAGTTTTTATAAGAAACTTTATCAAGAGACAATCTACTTCCATGTGATTGCGTTTTTTTTTTAGACACTACAATGATAGGGCAATTTCTTATGAATTTACTTTTACAATCTATCTTAAGATTAGCAAATCTTTTGAAAATTTCCCAATCACTTAATCAAGAGCAAAAACTCAGGACTAAAATACAAAGTCTACGATTTTGCCTACGTTTGATTTCTTATCTTCTTAATCTTTGGGTGATAAGAGTGATTTCTATTCTCCACAGACTCTTTAAATTCTCATAGATCAATTGTCAGGATTCATACGAAATAGGTAAGCAGATATCCACAAAACAAATTTTGTTGGTGAAAAGCCAAAAAAAGATCATTTCTGACCAGTTTTTATTGATATTTTCAAAAAAATATATACTCCAGAAGTAAATACAAATGCCAGCCCCAGAAGTCAACAAAATCTCACCGTTTATCCAAGTCATTTTTCTTTTGTGAACCCCTCACTGGTGAAGATCCTTCTCTAAATCCAGTCCTGTGTCTCTATTTCCTCTCTATTTATATTATCCTCCGACTTCAAATAAAACATAAAAATAAAAATTTGTGAAAAAATAGCTTCTCAGAACTTAAAGAACAAAGGACCATCAAAAACTTGATTGATATTTCCAACATATATGTGACTGTTATTTACTAAATCGTAATGCCGTAAAGTACAAAAAATACAGGAGATAAGTTGATTAATAGTAAATTTTCTTCCAAGACGTTCGAAAAATTTTTTAGGTGTTTAAATAATTGAAACCTTCTAAAAGAATCGGTTGATTTTTTAAAATGTTTATTCGTAAAAAGGCATTATTAGTAATAAGTAAGACCAAAATTTAATTTCATTGCCAAAGATTGAATACTTTATGTATGTATCTGAAATTATTTTTTTAAAGTTCTAGCTGCCTTAATCATTTCTACCAAAGCATCGGTTGTCTCCTGGCCAGTGGGTATAATCTGTGATGCGGGTAAACGGAATCCCGTCCAGAAACTATAACCCGATGGTCGCAACTCATAGCAGAATGAGTATTTCACTTTCAATACGCCATAAGCCCAATCCATGCTAGAACCAGCAGCTGGATAAATGGCATCATAGACATTGCCACCAGTGTAACGTGTGCCAAAGCGTCGTTTCATTCCCTGAACAGCAGATCTAAAGATATATTCCAAATCCTTATGATTTTCTGGCAAAGTCGATGTATGCCCATAAGGATAAAGTAATAATTGTGAAAAGGAATGCAGTGATAGGTACATGAAAACGGGCTCAGGCAACGATTGTAGATATTGGGCTAGAGTTTCTGTTTCCTTTTCGGAGAATGCCTTGGGTCCAGCATAGGATTCCGAGCATGGCTCATCGCTGGCTCCAATTTCCCGCCAATGAAAGGCCCAGTTACGATTCGGATCGGTGCCATAGCAATTGTTTGCCTGTGGACTACGTGTCTTGCGCCACAAACGGTTCTAAAAACACAAATGGGAAATGAAAATTTAGGAGTTAAAGAATAGAAAAGGCAACTTACTGTAGAATGTGTGTAGACATAACCGTCGGGATTGGCATGTGGCAAAATATACCACACATAGGACTTGGCCAAATTCATAATCTCGGGATTTTGCGAGGTCAAAAGTTCATTGATGAAAAATGTAGATGTTGCCGGACTAATCCACTCTCTGGCATGCATTCCAGCTTCCAGAAAGATGGCTTGTCTATCTCCCTCGCCCTTATGATCAATTTTAAGTCCCAAAAGATCACGTCCTTCATAGCTTTCGCCTGCCTTAAACACAGTTGCCACATTTGGATATTTTCCTGCTGTATTTTGTAGCCATAGATAGGTATCGTTCAATTCATGATACTCTGACCAACTGTAATCATCACTCCGACGATTGGCATCCGCTATGGGTTCAATATCCAAGTCCAAACTGGCCTGGGCATTCTTATCAATTAAATCGTAACTAATTTTTTCATTTTGAAGAAAGTCGAGAAAATTTTCATTAAATTCTGGAGCTACTACAACATTTAATAAGCCCAATTTCAAATGATCGAGAAAGAAAACTTCTTCATGGCGCACTTCCAAAGATTTTAAACTTTCCAATTGTTCTGGCTTATTGGGTTTCAGGCGATAAACACGATAATTTAGAAAACTCCGATGTGCACTTAAGCCAACACTTAGTTCAATAATGACAAATAGTAGAAACAACTTTAGTAACTTCATATTCAAGACTAAATTAATTGCCTTCTCGGTATGGGCTATTTATACTCACTTGATTGAACAACTTTGGCATACTAATTTTTCCACTCCTTTTAGCTATCAACAACAACAACAACAGGCGATAAATTCTAGTGACTCCCCGCAGTTGGCCCTAAATGCCGACGACATGGCTCAACGTTTACTTGTACTCACTGAATTCTATTTAAATCCACACGATGAACCCCAGTTGGATAACTTGGAGTTAACACAACTCCATTGGCTACTCTCCAGCTATTACAATGATACTGAGTACTCGGTGCGGGATATCTTGCGTCACTTATCACCCGATTGCAGTGAACTGGTAATCAGAGGCATTGTCTTTGGTGCCCCCGTGAATACCAGCCAATTGTTTATCAAACGTCCCACATCGACTAGTGTGTGCTGCATATTTAACTATCACAGACGCAGTTACTCCCGGATTGAGTATGTTTTGGTTGGAATTGAGTGTAGTTGAAATACTTAGATTACCTATTTTCAGAGCTCAGCGTGCTGAGGATGATGCAGAAATGTCAGCTGTACCCAATGTGGTCTTTGAATCCAATTCCATATTGAATAGTGTTCAATTTGTGTTACAAGATATGCCGGAGGACGAATATACCTATACTTACTTGAGCAATAATGCCTTTCAGGTAAGTTTACCTATTAATTGAGATTAGAGCCTTTGATTGAGCTAGTCTACCCCTAAAACACATCGAATGGGCAAATCCAGCTTTTGAAAGATAAATCTTGTTCTTCCGAATGTTTAATTATTCAGTTTAAAGAGAAATTTTAATGGAATGAAACAACAAAGACGAATTACCCATTCAGCAGGATTAGAAATTGCTCCAGCCCAAATTTGCCAAAATATAGTTCTAAACGGAATATAGTTCTAACTTAACAAAAATTTAAAGTTTTCATATACATAAATTTAAAAATTAATATTTTTTATTTTTTTGGATGTGTTGTCTTCCTTCTCTGCATCAGCTGGTCGTCGCCAGGTTGGCTCGCTGATGGTCCCTCGTTGGCGTAAAAGGCGGCCTGCCTTTCATGCTTGTTGTCTCAGCTGCTGTTGTCCTGGGCCGATGAACTCAGGCGGTACCGGTACCGGTTATCGTACCAGTTTTCCTTGTGCATGTGTATAGGCAGAATGCGCTTTCCAAAGGACCCGGGCAGTCTGTAGGGCACTCTTTTCGTTTTTTCGGTAGTTCTTTGGGAGGAGGAGGTGTTGTTTTAGTAAATATAGTTTTTATTGTCCTTATTTCTGAGTGAGCGGGAGTTATTAGCTTTCTTTGTTTAAGGTTTAAATTAAAGAAGTCAAGCTCTTCTTGTAATTTTTGGGCAGTTGGCCTAGGGAGTGGTGTTTGATTTGCAAATAGCAGCCACTTTAGCTGAGCTATTCTTTTTTTATTTTATTCTGAACTCCCCCTCGAGCCATAACTCTCTCTCTCGTTGTTCTTGATTCTTTGTAGTTTCCAAATTTAGTTGAAATGTTCCTCCTATATGCCTCTACTTGTCACGGTCGCGGCGGGTATTATATCCGTCTATAATATATTTCTTTTATATTATTTGTTTACAAATATGTGTATAAAGGAGTCGCCTCGGGAGAGAGGACGTATTATGTTCACATGCCGACTCAGCAATGTCCAGTCCCATGCACTCAAGAGCAGTCATATTACCGAAAATGCATGCAATGTGTTTGTAATAATATTTATGCATTCCACTAAGTACAGTGAGCATTCGATAGGTGAACCTGTAAATCTTGCTAATGCTAGTTGAGTATTTGAAACATGCTTGCCTTATTTGCACGTCAAATTTTTAGACTGCATTAAAATCAAATGTCTAATGTCTTTTTAAATTTAATTCCCACTTAATTGACATACAACTTTTTAAAATCAGTAAGAAATTTGCGAAATACAGTCTGAAAAAAAGGCAGATTAAGCAAAAATTTATGTTTGAAAACTCAAAAATAAAAATCATAATTTTTGCGAATTATGTTTAAACGGTTTCGTTTTCATTCATGTTCTAACATTTACTTTGAAAGTGATCTTTCTAATTCTAATAATAACACCAAAAACTTTTCTTTTATTTCTAATTTTTTTGGCACTGATTGCTTATCTTTTATTCATTAATTTCGACTTCTTTTTGAGTAATTTTTTTAATCATACTCGACTTGTTTTATGTATTAATCATGTGTGATGCGTTTCAAAATCAATGACTTATTCAAGTGTCATAGTTTAAATAGCTGTCGATTTTTAATAATATAATATAATATATATAATAATATAATCATTTTTTTAACAAGGTGATTTCTAGTAAAACAATCTTTCAAATGCTGAGTGGGTAAATAATTTTTTGTTTTCTATTTGTTTACATTCAATATTAAATATACCACGTATTTAGAATATTTAAAGAGTACTTTAATAAAAAAGTAGTCTTACAGGGCTTTAAATAACCCATTTGGGTTTCATTTTAGCTTAAAATTTTTCCCCAAGAGGATTACGCTTCTGTACAGTCGACAGCGTTGGGTGAAATTTTGGTTGATCATAATACAATTGTGGAAATACCCATACAACCTAAATTCTTTGATGCCAGCGAATCATTACGTCATATATCGCCACAAACGCGTTATTGCTATTATCCCGAAGAGGGTAGACACCTTTTGAACCAGTAAGTCAATGGCTTATAACTTGTAAAACGTTTCTTAATACCTTTTCATCTATTTATCCAGATCCTATTACTCCTTGGATGAGTGTCTCTTGTTTTGTCGGGTGGAAAGCATGTTGAATCATTGCGGTTGTGTCTCACCGCCCATGGCTGGTAGTGCTATTAATTTAAAATTTTGCACTCTACCCGATTTGCCATGCCTCATGAAGTGGAAAAAGATCTGGTATGGTTACAATGAGTTTTCCTATGTAGATGATGGAATCGATCAAGCAGCCCAACGGCAATGCGAACAATGTTTGCCCACCTGTGATGGCGTTTCCTTTGATATAACCAGCAATGTTGCACCTTTAAGAAATATAATACGACCCACGGGTTATCTAACAGGATTATTGTAAGTCTAAAAATATAATAAATCTATTTCATTATGTCTATAAGTTTAAAATATTTTTAGGAAAGGCTTGACCAACAAGCGTCCTTTGGCCATTATAAAACTCTATTTTAAATTGCGCTTCGCTCAAGAAACGAAAACGGAAATTGTCAGCACTTGGGTAGTTCTATTAAGTTGGGTTTAACTTAACTAATTTATATTTTATGTTTAATAATTAATAATTTTCTTTTGATTTCAGATCGTTTTGGTGGCATTCTTTCTCTGATGTATGGTTTCAGCATTGTTAGTTATATAGAAATTGTCTATTATCTAACGGGCAAATGGTTTGTTTACATTTTCAGAGCGTTTCATAGTAAAAAAGTATTCATAAATAAGTCCTTATTGCCCACGAACTTATTATACTGGCAAGAAGTAGTACCAAAGGGACTAAAATATCCTTTAAATCTACAAGAAATGCAACATATATAGAAGCAATCAAAATGTTTCAAATGAAGGCTATTAAAACTCATAGATAATACAATAAGTTATAAACTATACTATATAAAACACATTTGAAATGGAAGATAATATGTATGTAAAAGAATTTTAGTTGAATTTATACACATTATAGAAACTGATAGAGGAAGGTAGATAGATCTGCATGGTTCATAAACCCTACTCAAAAACAGATTTGAAATTGAATCCAATATAATAAATGAATTTGAAAAAAATTAAGCAAAAGCTACACTCAAAAATACATTTGAAATTGAATCTAATATGTAAAAGAATTTGAGATGAAATTACACAAATTTTTTAGTTTCAAAATATTGAAAGTTTCACTAAATCGTTGGAAAATAATAAACTTTTTCTTAATAATCAATAGTTTAGACATACGTAAATTAAAACCTTTCCTTAGCAATCAATAGTTAAGTCATACAAAGTTCTATAAATCATTTATCAGTTATCTGAAATGTTTTCTAAGACCATTTCTCTAACCTTTTGTTGATTTTGCATCTTTGAAACAAGAAGTTGAAATAGTTTTTTTCTCCCATTAACAATAATTCAAGATTTAAATGTTTATACTCATATATGTAGGTATGTGTGTGTATTGAAATCGCATCATCGAAATAATAAATCAACAATTGAATGAACTTATTTATATATATATATCAAAAACTTTTATATAATGCAAGCTACAAATTGTGATCCAAAAAGGGTATTCTTGTTGTTGTTTGTTTCTCTCTTGTGTCTCTCACTCACTCACTCGCTTCATCTTTTTTATGTCCATCATTTAATGCTTAATAATCATCGCCACGGGAGACAATTTCTTTGCATGTGGGACGCAACATAATCGTGTGCTCATATTGAGCGGTATAACAGCCCTTGATATCGCACAATGGTGGATAGGCTTCGACAATACCTTTATCGCATAGATCCTTGAGAGCCATTTGATATTTAGTGGCACCCGCACGGTCCAGCCAACGTTTGCAAAAGGCTAAAGTGCCAAAATGCTTATTGATGGTGCCCAACAATTGTTTCGATGATTGCAAACGCAATGGAACAAATGGCACCTCAAAGTTCTTCATATAATGCGAACAGTCCATATCATCGTGAACGAGACCACGGCCAGTGGAGCCAAAGGTTTCAATGGCATAGAATTCATCCTCCTCCATCCGTGTAGACTCACCGCCTTTGACAATGGGCACCGTTTTGCCAGCATGAATGCCTAGAAGAGGAAATAGTAAAATGGAAGTCAGAATTTGCTTTGATTGCTAGTTCAAAGTCTTCTAATTTTTTTGCTTACGGTACGGGCTTATCGAATGACCATTCAGATTACGTATGGCCTTGATGGGATAAGTTTTGCCATCTAGCTCCAATTCATATGATTCCATTACTTCTTGAATGGCTGCACCAATATCGCATAGACGCACATCAATACCAGCCTCCTTGATGCCTGTATTTGTGGCCTCTTTGACGGCCTGGAGCAGCTTATCGTATTTGTTATTAAAGGTCAAAGTGAAGGCACAGTCAATGATCCGTCCCTTGATGTGAGTACCAAAATCAATTTTGCACACATCATCGTACTGAAGAACGGTTGTGTCTCCAGCATTGGGTGTATAATGAGCAGCACAATGATTTAGAGAGCAACCAGTGGGGAAGGCCAAACCAGCATCCAGGCCATTCTCTCCAATCAGACGACGGGCTGTGTTCTCCAGTTCTTCACAGATCTGAATCATGGTCATACCCGGCTTAATGTAACGCTGCATATACTGACGTGTCTGACGATGGGCCTCGGCAGCTTGACGCAACTCCTGATAAATATCCGTATTCATGCGATCCAATGCACGTTTCTCTTCGGAAGTAAAACGATCTCTGGCTGTGCGATCATCCGGTAAGTCCTTGGGTGTAGGATGTTCCACTATCTCACCTTCGGGATAGTTTCCATTAGGGAAGAGCTTGGAAATTGGTATAGTGGGTGGATCTGTTTGTCCAGATTTTTTGCCGCCCTTATTGTTTGGCTTCTTCTTCGGTTGGCCGGCTTGCTGAGCCGGTACTCCATTTGTTGCTGGCTCTGTTTGGTCATCGCCATCGGTGCCGCCTTCGGTGGCTTTTTTGGCTGCCGCCTCTGTTGTAAAATTGTGAAATAGAACAAAAGGTTAACCCACTGATAATTGTTGCATTTCATTCGGTCATTCACCTTGTCGCAATTTCTTGTTGTTCGGCTTTGGCTTTTTAACTTTTTTTACTTCATCGGTGGATTCTACATTAGCGGCTACAGTTGGCTCTGCAATAAGTGTTTCTGTTGCGACTGCGGACATGGTGGCAAATTGTATAATGTACCGAATTGAAGTTTAACCGAAATCAAAAGCGAACTTTCCGCTTGCAAAAATATGAAAGAATAAAAACACGAGGTATCCACAGACGGAAAACAGTGTTGATTAATTTCACAATGCCCGCTTCACTGTGACTAAGAATGTATATATATATTTTTTTTCCACACAAATATATTTAAAAAGTAAGAAGCAAAGAGCGTATGAATTATAGGAAATTAAATTCTAAATCTAAATTTTTACATTTCTTGTAGTGTCTATATATTCTAAAACTTTCTCAAATGATATATTTTCGTGGGTCACAGTAATGTACAAAGTGCAGTGTTGGTAACAACGTCAAAGTGAATTCGTGCAGTGCAGCCCTTCAGTAAAATGTTTTGGTCACACTTTTGTTTATAATATAATTTATAGAAAAACACAATCAAATGGATCAAATTCTCTTTCCCACGCAACAGAAAAACAATTCTCTTAGTGACAGTGACGATGTAGATCTCAAATTCTTTAACACAACCACTGAAGACCGAAAAACCAGCGAGAGTGATACAAACGACAATGAAGAAGATACCAAGGAAAAGGACAAGGAGACTGAAGGAGAGGCTAACAAAACAACAGATGGAGAAAACGATTCAGGTGAACCCGCGAGCAAGAAATTAAAAACAAAAAAAGAGCTAGAGGAAGAGGAACGCGAACGTATGCAGTAAGTTAATAGTTCATTATCCCATTTATCCATCTAATACTCTTTTTGCCACACAGAGTCTTGGTGTCCAACTTTACAGAGGAACAACTCGATCGCTATGAAATGTATCGTCGTTCGGCATTTCCCAAGGCTGCTGTTAAGCGTTTAATGCAAACCATCACCGGTTGCTCTGTATCCCAGAATGTGGTCATAGCCATGTCCGGCATAGCCAAAGTCTTTGTCGGGGAAGTGGTAGAGGAGGCCTTGGATGTGATGGAAGCACAAGGTGAGTCGGGTGCCTTGCAGCCCAAATTTATACGTGAGGCAGTGCGTCGATTACGTACTAAAGGTCGCATGCCCATAGGACGATATCAACAACCATATTTTAGATTAAATTAAACTTGGATAAGAATAAAGATTTTGTAGTTTCTAAGCATAAGTTGTCATCAGGTTTTCTCGTAAAATAAACTATGTGCAAAGGTTTTCATTTATCTGTTAAGTTTATTTCTAAAAAGTATTTGTAAATTTAAAAAAAATTAAAAAAACCATAAACTAATATATGTATAAATTGGAAATCTAATCCTCTCGCCTGACTTTGGCTTGCATCGTTTGAAACACAATAGGCTGCACCAGATGCGATGAGGCATAATTTAGGGGAACTGTGGCCAATGGTGTTGATCCATCCGAGGGAAAATTCAATTCCTGAGCCATTGGCATATCCCGATCAATTACTTCCTGTGCAATCAAAGTCTTGGTTTCCTCATATTCCATACCAGCTTCTGGCTTGGCGCCCATCAACAATTTACCCCTCTGCACGCCCATATACT
Source organism: Drosophila willistoni (assembly GCF_018902025.1). Lineage (NCBI taxonomy): Eukaryota > Metazoa > Arthropoda > Insecta > Diptera > Drosophilidae > Drosophila > Drosophila willistoni. The sequence continues at coordinate 9,065,669 of NW_025814050.1, forward strand.
GCGTAGCCTTGGCATTGAGGGGCAACTGTCCGCAAGTATCGGCATGAACCTTTCGATGTGCCTGCAGATTGGAGATGCATGTGAACCGTTTGCCACAATTATTGCAAAGGAATCGCTTTATGCCCGTATGGACAGTCATGTGAGTGAGCAAACTCTCCCGATACGGATACTCCTTGGGACAGAGATGGCATTTATAGGGTTTGTAGTCGGTGTGTCGCGTCTTAAGATGCGATTTATATTGTGCTTTGACTTTGAACGTTTTGCCACATTTATCGCACTGATACGGCGTCTCTGCTTGGTGAAGCAACATGTGGGTTTTTAGTATGCCAGCAGTAGATAAACGTTTGCCGCACTCGGAACACTGATATAGAGGCAATCGCCCGCAATCCGAACGCACATGATCTGAGAGAGAAGTGCGGCCGCTAAATTTCTTACCACATTTATCGCATATCAAATTCCTTGGCAAGTTTCTTGGCTCCTTTTTGGAGTGGAAATTCTTTTCATGATTCTTGAGACTATCGTGTCCGGTCATATATTTATCGCATTTCTCACAATAGAGCAGCTCCTTGTGCTGCTGATGAGCATGTTCGGTGGCCAATTCTTTGCTGGCAAAGAAAAGATTGCAATAGCATGGACATTTAAAGGTCAAACTTCCATCTTCTCCATGGACCTTCATATGCGTCTCTAGTCTCTTTTCAACCAAATAGATTTTACTACAGATTTTGCATTTGAAGACTTCTTCATCCAGTTTGGCATTGGTGTCCACATCCTTAAATATATCCTTGATATCATCTTCATTCAGTTTATGATCGTCTCTCAAGTGCTTCTCATAGGGTTTACGTATATGATAGATTTTCACACAGTGTGGACATTTCCATGATTTCTCCACCTTATTCATCATTTTCAGGCGTTCTTTGAGTTCTTTTTTCGATATTTTCGCCACCCGTTTAGTAGGTGTTGGTGACGAATTCATCTCATCGTCTTCATCAGAACTTGGCGACTTTGCAGCGTTTCTCTTGCGATATTTTCGTTTTGGTTTTTCATTTTGATTATTTTTTGCCGCTCGGCCGGCTCGCTTTGTTTTATCCACTCGTACATCGAGAACATCTTCTTCAATCAATTCGGTTTCCAAGTGTTCGGTCAATGGGACTGTAGCTATCTCATCTAGGATTCCGCCACCACCAGCATGTTCAACCTTTAGACTCTCAAATGGCTTCAGACCATCACCCTCATCGGTGCTAAGCAAAACATCTAACAATTTGTCCTTTTCATTGCTAAATATATCCGCTGCACTCTCTGCTTTCACAAATAAACTGGCATCGGGATAATCAAATTCGCCATCTTCATCGACTGCCTCCTCTTTCACCTCCATGGCGGGCGCAGGCAAGGGAAGGAATTGTATTACATCCTGTTCATCATCACTATTCGCTGGATCGAAGTCTGGGCATTCCTCTGTTGAATCGGAGAGTCCATCTTCTTGTTTAAGCGCCTGCGCCTGAATCGCCGTTTGAATTTGAGGTTTTCGACGACTTGCCAAGGGTATATCGTCGTCGCTATCGGTATCTTTAAAATTTATAAAGTTCAAAGGTTAATTCCTTTAGATCATTTTTGACGAAAAAGTAATAATCTCTTACCTGGCGGCGATTCACTTATGAATTCTTGATCTGATGTGGAAGGTTCTATTTTTCTACCACGTCGTTGTGGGGCGGGTTTTTTCTTCTTGGAGTTTGAACCATCTGTGTCTTCCATATCAATAACTTTAAGAAATGAAGGTTATCCATTTGTTGTTTTTAGTAACTAAACAAACCATCACTTACAACTTTTTCGGTTTGCTTGAAATATTTCCTGCCCACATGTATCCGGACGACTGCGTTGATGCTTTATCAGATTTGACGAGCAAGAGAAACGTGTCGAACAGAATTTACATTCAACTTGTCTTATTGAGTTGCTGCTTCCTGCACTTGGAGTTTCCTCCTAAACAAAAAAAAAACAGATTTTGGTTCAGGATCTAAATCAAATACAATTGAAAAGCATTCTAATACCTCAGTTTTCTCATTGTTTTTAGTTGTCCGCTTGTTGGGGCCACACTTATTGCAGTGTCTTTTGTAGGACTCCAAATACTTGTACTCTGCCCCACATTTATTGCACACATAAGTTTTACGTTCTCCATCCTGGCTAGCGGCGACATCGTGATGTTCCGCCTTGACATGATCCTGCAGTAGATCCTCATGGCAGTAGCAGACTTCACAGTACCGACATTGGAATCCTCCGGGTGGTTCGTGTTTCTTTACATGCTTCACATAGCCGGCCAGAGAAACGAGTGCTTTGTTACACACAGGACAATGGAGCTTGGGTATGCCATCTGTGGTGATCTCTACCAACATTTTTGCGACATTGTTGGACATTGTCGTAGATTTTGCATCTGAAGCTGATGGTAGAACGTAAAAAAAGTAAACAAATGCCAATTGGTTAAGTGTTTTTGTTACCAGGGATGACAGATTAAATTCTTAGCCAGTTTCATTGAATCTAGCCTTTTTTAGTCAAGAATTTTTATAATTATAGAGCAATTAATTATCAATTAAAAAAATTTCATACTACTAATAATCAATTTGTTGAAAAAATATCTTTTTCAAGAATCTTATTGCTATATATTGAATGTGAAATTCAAGGAATTTGTCCCATTCTTGAAACACTCAAAATTATCCCGCTAAAATGCCATGTCGTTAGCCCTGTTTAATATCAAGCGATTGTTCATTGAGGGAGGGCGATGAGGAAATCGCAAGACCCAAAAGGGGTACAAAATCCGCTTATCATTTGTAAATTTATAGATTTTCCTTCTCGACCTACCCATTTTGCTTAATTTAAATTCGTTTTGTTTTTTTTTTGTTTTGCGTTTTTTATCCTCTGATGAGAATCAAACACAATCAATTGCAAATGTCATTGGCTTTGCAGTCACAAAATTATTGCAGTCGGTGTGCTTTTGTTTTTGTTGTCTTTGATGCATTTTAAATGCGCGTACACTTGACACAAATATAATGGGTTTGTTGTTGTATGGCGGCACTGTGAAAAAAATTAATAAATTGCATATACACTTTAAAAAATTATAAAAAAATTAGGCCGTGACAGCAGACACAAATTTTTTTCACTCTATTGCGGGGGTAGAAACGACACCCTGGTCGATAGGCAGAACAAACATGGCGTTTTTTTCTCTCACTGCATTGAGTGGGTGAGAGAGAAAGAGAGCCCATACCCAGGGCTGCCATGGAAATGAATTGGCGGTCTTTTTTAAAAAAATATATTGACTTGATTATATTTGCAAAGCATAAAAAATATTTATGTAAATAGAAATTCGTTAAAGCATTTCACAAACCTTAGGCAAGCTTAAAATCTATTAACTACCAAGTAAACATTAATATCACGCATAGGCTCATTTTCCAAAAAAAACAATTGCTAACTACAGATTATTTACACTTAAGTATTTACATATACAACAATTAGAATTAAAAGTACTTTCTATATAATTTGGCTAAAATTGTTCACATTGTTGGCGCACTCTCTCTCCTACATTAGTTAATTAGAAACTCAATCCCGTTGCGTGCTCTAAGTCATATCTATGGATTTGATCTATTATCCTATTATTTATAACTTCTTTAACATTATTTGACCATAAAAAGTCATAATGATTCCAATCATCGAAGGGTATACGATACAGATCGGCACACGGTAATTGTGAGGCCAAATATTCAACATCTTCCACTGCCGACATATAATCATTATCGCTATAGTACATATGAACACAACTGTGAATATTCTGTACATTATATGATGGTGGTGTGGACTGTTGATAGATGATCTCATTCAGCTCCTTGCCATGATCATACTGCCGAAAATCTCCGGATGTATATAACTGGAGGTAGTGAATAATTTGACTAGTTGAGGCACCTGCCGGATGCGTTTCACACACATCTGTTAAAAGAGTCTGAAATTGCAATGAATATTTAGTATCAGTTTGATCATAGTTAGAATCAAAATTTCTATACTTACATGATTCAAATGTCTTGTACCCCAACCACCGATGAAATCGAGTAGACCCTTACACAGGAACTTAAACATCGATCCCTCCGAGCAGACATGCTCACACATCAGTTTCTGAACCTTCGTGATTGGCAAAAGTTCCATGCTGCCTAGCACCCAGCTGAGAAAGGATGGGGATCCTAAGAAAATTCCACCCAATTTGGATAAAATAAATGAATGATATCTCATATAGGCAATGGGGGCCAATAAATGCACCGATCGCACTTTTTCATTGTACCACGGCAGCGAGGACATTAGCACAAAGAAAGTTGTTGTTCCCTGTGAATGGGCCACAAAATGCAACGATGTCTGATTACTCTCCGACAGGCTGTAGTCCAGCATTGCTGCCAAATCATAGACACCAATCTCATGCCAACTGAATTTCCAAAAATCTGAGGTGTCTGGATGTAAACTCTTATGTTGGCGCGAATAGGTATTACCACGGGCATTGCCTAACCAAACATCATAGCCGGCATCGGCAAACATGTAGGCCAACGAGGTTTCTGGTCCATTGATAATCCAATCATCAGAGGCACACAATATGCCATGTTGTAGGAAAACAACAGGTTTTTTCTGTCCAAGAGTTTCATTCAACTGTTGACGTTTCGGTGATGTGGGAATGCGATAGATGGTAAGTATATAATCGTCCGGTGTATGGACCGTATGCTCCTCAACTGGATAATTGTGATTCGTTATGAGAGATGCCTGGAAAAGGTATGAAAAAAGAAGATTGTTATAACATTTTTATAAATCAAAATGTATCCAAAATAAATAATAATAAATAAATTTCATGTATTAACAAATGGTTATGAATTTTATCTTAGATAATTTATTACTATAGTAATAGTCTGTACGATTTAATAGTAGCACTATTCTAAAAAGCTTATAGCGCTCCAAAATCTGAATCTTTTAGACTTTTTTTTTAAGAACTTGCCGTATCAAAAAGATCTGCATTTCTCTGCTTTTAATCTCATTTTTTAGCATTTTTTAATTATGAGTAATTTTTTCTTTTTTGTTGGATTCACATAATTTTTAAATGTTTGTTATTAAATGCTAAAACGTGTTATGGGTCAAAGTTGTGTATTTTAATACGGGCTAATATGTCGCGAAGCAAATTAAGAAGTTTAGTATATTAGTTAATTTATTTTAGTTAATGAAATCATTAAAAAATTAGGTGTGTCTCATTCGGAGACGTTTATTAAACATCTCCCATTAAAACGATAAAAAAACAGTTAAGAAAAGGTCATAGCTTTCACAATCTAAGTAAAAGACAGTTTAAAAAACTTTTCTAACCCAGAATTGGAAAATAAAGAATATAAAACATTAAACAAACCAAAATTCGATGCTCAAAGTTTTTTTTTCTAATTCTTTTGAAAACGTCAATACTGACTTTGTTTCCAAAATTTTTAACAACTTTCTAATGGAAAATTACATTGATAAGGCTGGACAATAAGATTTTTCTTCAGTACAAAATATGTAAATGCTATATGTAATTTATTTCCAAAGCTTCCTTCTCTTTTAATTGTGTGAGGATTTAAATTGTAACTGATTAAACCATATGAATCACTTGAAATGTAAGCCTTAAACCTTTTAACCCTTAAAAGTGTGGATATATAAGTGATTCGAAACGATTAAGATTTGTTAAATAGAAGAAACGTATGATTTTTACTAATAAACCTACAGATTTCAAATTTGTAAGAATAAAAACAAATAAGTTTTGCTAGTTTCCTTTCTTCATGTTTTAGCAAATCTATCAAAATTTCATTTGCATTGATATCTTGAGAAATAAGCTTTTGTCCAATTTGACATTTTCTATCGCAGCGATAATGGCAAAAAAGAAAAGAACAAAGCATTAACGATTGCCAGCGACGACGCTTTGGGCCAAAGTCCAATCACATAGGGCGCGTCATAGCCGAGAACAGCAAACGAAGACGATTAAACTTTAGAATCGGCGCATGTCGTGGGCGAAGAGTAATAATCTTTTGTTTTGGTATTATTTTTTTTTCTATACCCTGCAAATCAAGAGTATATTTAACTGTTCAGTCAATTAGATCATATCTAATGAAGTATACACATGTATGATAATTCAAGTTCTTACGAAAAACGTATGCGATTATCAAATAAGATTGGCTATCATAATATTTTTTAATATTAGCTCTCAATGACTTTGCTAATAAAATCATTTTATCTGAATCGAAGAGGACAGAAATAGTCAAATATATAAGGAAGGAAATTGAATCTAAGAGATATAGATAAATATAGATAAGTAGGTATAAAACATATAAAAAGTTTTGGTAATAAAGTAATAACATTACGAAGACAAATTTTGTGTATTTGAAGTATGTTCGATTTCTAACTAATACTAAGTACATTTAAATCATGACTATGACTTTTTTTTTGGCAAACTTTTCTTTTTGCGATTAGCATTGGAAAGGAGAGGGCTAATGGTCAACACTTCTTATCAAATGTAAGGGGAAAGCGGGACAACAATGCTGATAGTTAGTTGTCGTGGCTTTTGATGATCGGCATCTGATGGGGTGATCGCTATTGCCATATACTACATATACGTGGCCCCCATATAACATATATACATATACATAAAAATAAGAACTTTTTTTTGCTTTGCTAATCATGCGCACGAACGGAAGCAATTTATGTTTATATACATATATACACCTCTCTCTATGTATATATACATAGGAGGTAATCTGTAGTATATGACGCGCAAGTTTTTTCCACTGTTTATCAATTATGTATTGCTTAGAAATGGTTTAACCACATGTCATACGCCAAAATTGATAAAAAATTAATGTTTTGTTAGTTTTATATGCATGACATCGATCAGGTGTGTGTTGATTGTGTGTGTGATATCATTTGATTGTAAATGGGTGTGTCTATCTTTCGTACGGCTGAACAATTTTATATTAATAATATCACTAATTAGTATTCATAATGATCTACATTGGCCTGGAACTGAATCTCTTATATAATAATCTGCGTAGTTATGGTTAGATTACACTTGAATTAATCTGACATTATTAATTAGAAGTACTCTTATCTGTGGGTTGAGGTCTTCAAAATTAATCAATTCGTTCTAGAAACATTTCATCTCGTTTTTTATGCTTATTAACTTCCTTTGTTCTAAAGGAAATATCCCTTTCTAATCTCTAGTTCTCTTCATTTAACACTCAATGTGATTATACATCTAAATTGCAAATCTTACAACTGAATGACTACTTAAGATCTGAAGTCTTTAGTTCCTATCTTATCCGTTGCCAAGTCGCCATTTTTACCTGGCTACTTTGCTTTCCCACAAACAATTCATTCAGTTCTTTGTTGGCCAAATAATCTTTGAACTATAACAATAAAAAAATATGACAAATTCGTCAGATTAATTATGCCCTGAACATTTAAAATCGATGATATTTCCCCGTTTTTTTTTTGTTTCTTTTGTTGTTTTCTTGCAGCAACTGCTGAGTAAGTACTTAATATCTTATCATACAAAATAAAAAAGGTAATTTTATTAAATTGCAGACTACTGCAGTCTGACACATGTTCCTCAATAGGCGATAAGAATTTTAAATACTTAATTTCAAGTGTCATTGTCACTGTGGGAATATTCTGTGCATGGTAATTTCGAATGACTTAAACAAACAAACTTTGTTGAACTAACTTAAGAAGTAGTAATTAAGAAGGGAATATCCGGTTTGCAATTCAAAAAAGTACTATTATGAAAAATAAACGAATTATCATGTCTATTATATTAGAAAAAAAATACAGTTTAATATTTAAACTTATTCAAATATTTTGTTAGTTCTCATCATCATTCCCTGTAAAGGGAAACAGTTCTTCTTCCTCTTTTTGATCTTAGCTTTGGTCAATGTTTGGACTTTGAATTGTCAAGACAGTTTTAATTTTATTTTGATAATACGTATTTAAAAATTTTTGAAAACTACTTAAAGAATCTATTTAATATTAGTATTTGTTAGACGAACCTAATTTAAACCATAATTGGTATATAAATTCAGAGTCGATCTGGAAATCGTCATGTTTAAAATATAAATCTAAATAAAATCCAATGGTTTTTTTTTCAAAAACTTCTAGATAGAGTAAATAGTAAAGTAAAATGGTCATCAAATCTTTAGTAGCTAACGTAATGGAAAAGTGTGGAATACTTATGAATAATTTTTTATTGTGTGTTTCTAAGCAGAACAGAAAAATTTCCATATATTACGCATTCTTATTTTTCAACAATTTTTGTAAAATTTTAAACTTAAAGAAAACAGAAATATATATTTTGGTAGGAAAACATTTTTTTAAAACTAATGTCATTATTCAAAAACCTCAAGGTCTATTTTAAATCTTAGGCCATGAACAAGTTTTTCTAATGAAATGCATCGACAAATTTGTTTTTTTTTTTGGTCTGTTAGACGAAATAAAAGTAAAGTAAGTAAATTCATATCTCACTTGTTTTTCATATTTGAAAATTTTAAGAAACAGTTTAGATATGGTAGCCCAAAAATCTTAAATTCATTAAGTACATTATCTTAGTTCTTCAAAATTATTCTATACAACAATCAATTTAAAGAACTCTTAGGGTATTTTAGTTATATATGTAACTATTGTAGCTGAGGTCAGATGCGTCTGAAATATCTTAACATCGATTATTATGGTGGTAACTAGATTTGCTACAACATAGATTTGCTATTAACATAGATAAAAAGTAATAAACCCTTTTAATTAGTAATTCAAAACTAAAAAAATACCTGTCTAGTTTTAGTATAGTAAATTGTTAACTTAATGGATCAGTGACCTCTATCATGCCAATTTAGTTCAAATGACTGCAACTTCTAAAACTGAATAAACTCACTTTGTCAAAGACTTTTTCATAATTCAAACTTGTTAAGCGAAATATTTGCCCAACAAACCAAACAATTGCTTAATTTAATTCAAAAAAGTAACACAAAAAATAAACACGAAAATATTGCGTAGATTTGTTAAATATTTTTACTACATTGGCTGGTTGAACAACTTGCAACAACTTTAAGAAACTTGCTCTTACCGTCACTTTATGGCCATCCGCGGACTTGATTTGCCAGCTGAGGAGTAGTAAGAGCAAAAGTAGTAACAAAACTGATTTGCAGTTATTGTTAATGTTGTTGTTGTTGTTGTTGTTGTTGCGGCTGCTGCTACTGTTTGTGTTGCCGGTGTTGCTGGTGTTGCTATCGTTGTAGTTGGCTTGTGCTTTTGGCCATTGCATTAACAGTTTGTGCAACATTTTGCAATAATAATTTTTTTTGAGCTTAGAGTTGAGCAGCGGAACAAACTTTGCTGCAGTGTTGAAGTGGAGTGGGCTGGGACCTCCAAAAAATTACAACCAACTGACCCACTTTACACAACGTTTGGCCAATTGCAATCAATTTTAATTTACACCAGACACAAACACCACCCTACGACCACGGCCTGTTCAGTTAGCCTTACGAATTGATACTAAACTGCGAATTATTTTTTACTTTGTTGTATTAATAATTTTTGCTGGTTTTTATTATTACTTTACTTTGATGGTGTGCCTGCGTGTGCGTGTGTGTGTGTGTGTGTATTTGTGTTGAAAATAGTTATAACACGCGCGCTTGCTTTGATTTCACTTACACTTTTGTTTTCACAATTGTTTTATACATTGGTTTTTGTTTTTTTGTGTTCACTGATAAGTCATGATTATTGGTGGGGTCTCTTTTATATATTGATATATGTATATATATACAAATATAGCATACATATAGGCGTGTATATGTCTCTGACATTTAATCATTCATGCATTGCACTTCAAGTGTTTATACTATATAGAGGTACGCAAATATATTGTTTATTATTAATTATGCGTAATAAATCTCCTTGGCTCTTGCCCGATTTCAAATCATTCATAGATCTAACTTAAGGATTTTCCTTCATTCTATGGCAATTTGTAATAAATGATGGCGCGTGCCGTTTCCTTTCTTCTTCAAGGGCACAAAGGTCTCTATGTCAGGAAATCTATACTTGTACTTGTATATATTGTATATAGGTAGGTATACTATATACTATATAATTTGTATGTCCGCTGATTAGAATTCGTTTTACCGGCTCGAGCTCGAACAAAAAATATAAAAAGTGACGTCAATGTGAACTTTTTGGACTTGTCCAGTTTGAGTGTGAATGAATGAAGAGAGAAGAGGGTATTCAACTGTAAGTAAAATGAGAAAGGTTTAGTATTTAGTATTATATATCAAGCAATGGGTATTTTTGATTGTCTTATGTATATAGCTTCTTGTGAGTAAATCAATTCAAGTGCCACAAGAATATCAAGAATATGTTGTACAATAAATTAAACCATTTAATTGCCATCTATTATAAGCTATCAGTTATCAAACGATCTTTGGTTCTGATATGTGGAAAGGGGTACTAAAATAGTTTTACTTATCAATAACTACTTGTACATTAGAAGAAAAAAACATGATAAGGCATTAAAAATTTCTTCTTTCTAATCATTGTTTAAAATTATTAGGGGGGCAATTCAAATTGGTTGAATGTAAAAGGTATCACTTAGGTGTTTCTATATTTCGTATAAAAAGTTTTCTCAGCAGTTATGATACAAAAATAATGATATCTCATTATTTTTGTTTTTCATCTGAGAAGATTAAAAATTCGCTGTATTATTTCATGCAAGTCAATTAACATTTTTTGTTTTTGGGCTTTAGATTATTATAATTCTATATTTATAAACTGAAATCTTCTTAAAAACAGTTCACACTTCGTTAATTTCTTAAAATATATCTAATTTCAAATATTTAATTGGATGACTAAGACTAAGAGTATCAATTAAAATACGTAATTATAAAAATTTAATTCTTTTTTGTAATCACAATGAAGTTGTGCAATAGACGATTATAGTTTTCCAGAAAATAATTTTTGGAGAACGTTTTAAACGGCAAAAAAATTAAAGCAAGCTTTAGGTCCACAGTTTAATTTAAATATTCCATCTAATATACGATATTTTTATTAGATAGGACTATTTAATTGTAAATAATATAAACTTGAAGTATTTATTATATGAAATATTGGATAAATAATCAACATTTTTTTACTCCTGGTGGTCTCAGACGGTAAAAGTTCTTATAACGTAAATAAAATATATGAAATTTAATAAAATATTACAAAACAAAGTGGAAACTTATATTAACTTATATTTATTATATGAAATATTGGATCAATGATCAAAATTTTTCACTAGACAACATTTTTTAAAAAGATTTCAGCTCTCTAGTAAAAGCGAGATAATCAAGATCTTTTAATATTTTCATTCCTGGTGGTCTCGAAGTGTATCAGTTCTTATAATGTAAATAACTTATGTAAAATTTAATAAAAAAAAACAACCGAAACTTAAATTAAATTGAGTCCAAAGTATAATGACCAAATTTTGCGCATAATTTCGAAATATTCATCGAAACTCAGTTTTAATGAACTTAAAGTAAATGTAAAAGGTCAGAGTATGCCAAATTAAAATTCTATATGGTATTGATATAAATATATGTATATATGTTAGTTACAAAAGTATTCGTCTACTGTAAAACATAACTAATTTGGCGCGTCTAATATATGTATGTACATATGTTAAACTAAAGTAAGAACAGTGTAAAAATGTTATAAAATAAGAATTTTTTCCAGCTTCGGCGGATTCTTCAACTTAAAAATGTACAAAAATATTCCACAATAACATTATAACTATATTCTTTTTATGCTTAACAGTTCAAAATTTTTTTTACTTTCTAAACTATTTTCTTTATATATCGCAACTTTTAACTCGAATTTCTTTACGACAAAAAGTTAGCCCTCGCGCCAAATGTGCAAAGGTGACCTCAGCTGCTTCATTTCTGAGAATTGCTAAGAATCTTTGCGAATATAGCACGACGAGTATATGAGACACCTATATAAGTACATACACATGTATGTGTGAAATATCTTTTCAATCGTTTAATGATGTAATAGGCATCAACAGAAAAATATCTTTGAATTTTCTATACCATTAAAACATGTTGCTAAATAAAATAATTATTTCCTACTTCCGCTGTTCACATTTCATTCCACAATTTTAGTCAAGTCCAAAAACGTGATCAACTTATTCCGATTTTAATTGTCAACCATTCTAAAAACATCAAAATTGTCATGTGCGATATATTAATTATCAAAGATCATGTCATCATAATTAAAGTTCGAACAACTAACCAACTGTGTGAATTCATCTCTTGATGGCCTGATCATTCAATCTATGGGTCAATAAACTATAAATTCCACTGACGTATTTGTGTAAATATTTTAATTGATTACCTAAAGGTGTTTACATTAAACAAAAATGCTGATTCAATTTATTTGTCATAATATTTTAAGCTGAGCTCGTTAAAAGCTAAATGCAAACAAAAAAAGAAATAAATAACAAATGTTTCACAGCTCAATTGATTATGGCAACTAAAACAAAACTTTTTAAAGCTGAATGAATGAAAATGTTCAATTGGTGGTAGTTTTTCCGTTGCTCTTATATTGGGCAAGGTCTTAACATTTTCACATTTTTTTTGTTAAATACCCTAACTTAAATGAAAAGTATATTAAACTTGAAAGGCATTGTGATAAGTATGTGTAATACTTTAGAAAGTTAACAAACTTTTTTAATTAGGAATTGATTTGAATAGGTATATTTGTATATAATGTGTATATGTATGTATATATTGACACATGTCGCATAACTATGACTTTCTCAGTTAAAACTTTAGTTAAGATTAGTTTGTGTTTTATTTCTATTTGTAGATTATAGATTAGCTTGTTTTTGGGATAGATAAAAATGCCAAATAAATACAAGCTTGATTTTTGGATAGAAATTATATTTAAAGTTTTGTTTGTATTAAAAAAGTCATTACTCTGTATAGAGGCAAAAACAAATTATGAAATAAATGCAACAAAAGTTTCCCATCCTCATACCAGTAAAGTGTTTAATTCAGTAGCAAACAGTCACTTGTATTTTACAGATCACTGAATCATATGAAGAAATTGAATCACAAAAAACACTAGTTTATTTGCACTTTAAGATGATTTATTTAAACTCAGATGACCACTCAAAATTGCAGGGTATAGAAACTGTGGCACATTCGAGACTAGCCCCGACACTTTGATTATTTCATTGTGTGTGAAACAAGTTGAATGAATTTTTCCTCAGCGTGAAACGAAAGTCAGTCATGTCGTGGCGAGTTTTTCACAGATTTGTTTTTGTTTTTTCCAAAATAAATTGAATGTGAAATGAAATGAAATTTGAAGACACACCGGTTTTTATTTTTTACATTTTTTTTGGAATGGTTCGCTTGTCTATGCGTAAATTGTCAAACTAAAACTAAAACTAGCTTAGACGTGCCGCATTGATTGAGTTGAAAAAGCTCATTTTGGCACGCAAAAGCTTTGGCCCCGGCGATCTGACGATCCGATCATAGCAAAATAAAACTATATACATATATTATAGTATATAAAGCTCTCTCTTTCTCTCTCTAGCTCTCGCGGAAGCAAGTGATTTGTACGTGTAAATATCAGCTGTTCTTGTTGTTGTTCTATTTAAGAATTTTGTTTATAAACAATTACTTAATACGCGAAAACATTTTCTTATTCTTTTTGCTCTGCTTGTTTTGATATTTGATTTGCCAAATAGTAAGTAAGTATATGGGTTAAAAGTCAGCGTAACTTTATGCATATATGTTCCAGCTGGGTCAAGTTCAATTTAACCGGTTTTAGTGCTTTCTTTGCGCAAAAAAAAAGACAAAAATAAAATTTACTTTGCTTTGCCTTGCCTCGTCTAACGTGTTTTGACCACTTTTGGCGCTCCATCCAAAATTGGACTTGGTATTGTAATTATATCATTTTGCAAACAAAATAAACAATAAACAACGTCTCCGTTTTTCAAGGTTATCATTTAATAATGCATGTGGCCAATAATTGTTTTGAACGGTGCCGTTAGGGTAATGACTAATGCGTGTAATGGATCGCCATTTGCGAAAATCGTTTGTTTAATTCTTTGCGGTGCTGGGAACTGATCAACAGTCGATTCAATTTCATGAGGGGAACCTACTGGAATTATCTTTGTAATCAATACGCACCGTTGCCTTGGCTGAACTTTGAGTGTCCATATATATTAGACTGCAAAATGGAGGTGCATAGTCATCTATGGTTTTTTTTTTTTGGAAAGATCAGCAAAAATTTGTTGTGTACCATTTTAGTGGCTTTGATTTCAATGTAGTTGGGTTAATTTATCTGCAAACTTTCTTAGGTATAATTATTAATTAAAAAATATATTTTCTGCAAAACTTAGCCCAGTCACAAATAATATTTGATAGATAACAATATATAACAATATAGATATCAGGGATTTGAATTGTCACTTGCTAAAGTTCTCTTTTAGTTTTTCTTACAAGAACTCTTAGGAATGAAATTGCCATCTTGAGTTTAGTAACCTAAATCTCAAAATCTCTCTTAGGCGATCAACATCGCATTTCTACTATATAATATAAAATCTTTAGAACACTTAATGATATGTAATCACTGATAAGTCGATTAACGGACCATTATTTTGGACTTTACACTTTTATTTAGCACTAGATATTGGAATATTAAGTTTATCATCTCGATAAAGTTGAAGTAGAGGACTCAAATTTAAGAAAAGTAATATTTTATCATACAATTTATGTATTCACCCCAAGCCTCAAGCTAAGCCCAGTTTTGATTAGCTTCAAAAATTCTATCTTATCTTTCTTCATGGTGAAGAATGAAGCTTTATTTTTTCCTTTTTTGATATTTCTTTGTATTTAATTTCAAAGCTATTGAAACAATGAAAATTAAACTTCCATCTTTAGCTGCAACATACCCAACTTAGTTCGACTTAATAGTGAATATAAATTTATAATATAAGTTGTTTTTGCAATGGTGAGATCAGAAAGGTCCATCGATTATTAAATTAGGCAAATTTTCATTATGCTTTTATTTACTACAAAAAGAAGACCAGTTTCAATGTTGATATTTGTTATGTGAAAACAAGACTGAAATATAATATAAGTCAACTATTTTTCGGCGTTTTTTTTGTCCCATTCATGTTTGCGTCAAGTTGTCCATACTTTTGAATTGTATCAGTGCTGATTTAGAAAAACTTTACCAAGGACAAAACTTTCGTTTGAATGAAGTTTTGACAGTTTAGTTTAAAGTTTTATCGTAACAAAACTAATATTTAGTTGCTAAACTAAAGATTAAAAAATAACAGACAAAGATTTTGTAAATTTATAAAGTTTGCTTTGCGTTTTAATAATTCAATTTGTTGAGCAAAAAAAAAGCCACCGGGTGTAATTAAGTCTTCTGAAAAAAGAACTATATCAGTGGAATATATAAATTATACTGACTGGCACTCATTTCTCTCTTCTTCTTTCTCACTCACATGTAATATTTATTGCGTGAATTGCAAAGTGAGCAACACAACAACAAACAGAAGCAACAAAAACAATAACAACTAAAGTTAAAAAGCTAGAAAGCCGAGCACATTTGTTGTTAGTCACGCAAATTCCGACACATGCGACTACTTGAGTACACAGGACCAGATTTTCCCAGTTGTGAGGGTAAGCTTATGATGTATTTAGGGATTCAATGCATTGAAATATTTATATAGAACATTCTGAGGACAAATTTCAAGAAATACTTAACTTTAATGGGTGATGTTAAGATAATCTTATAAAGAAAAGTATATAAAAATAAGTTAATATATTTTTTATTTGCTGTTTTACTATTCAAAAGCTAGCTAAAAGATATAAAGTAAGTAGACAAAATTATTGTAGAGTGTTCTTAACTGTTCTTATATGTCGCTTAAACATCTTTTTAAGTTAATGAGTGTTATTTATTTAGCTAGCACTTAACATTAAATGTCGAGCACTTGAAATATAGCGTAAATTATTTTGTCTCGCAAATACTTAATTTTCTTTCAGTTTACGAGTTTTCGAATTTCGAGCTGATTCACTTTCTGGAATTTGGAAAATATTCGAAATCAAATATCGTATGATTCGCTTGTTCTTCGTTTTAACTTTGATTTTCTTTGGGATAGGAACAAGAGGGAAATAATCGAAGGAACTAAAGTTAAATTTAAATACAAGAAGTGAGATTAGAAATCACAAAAACATTATTTTTACTGTAACTTATGACAAGGCAACAAATAATAAAATCAATTTATTATTCAAAGCTATTTTGTAAACGTAACTTTCATGTTTTCTATAAATTTATTACTTATAATAAATATATAAATGTAAATGTAAATATGTATATGGTAAAGAAAATAATGTTTAATATTTCTGAGGACAAACATTCTGAGGACAATAATGTTTAATAATCTTCATGGTTTCTCTTATTAAAACGAACAATCTAATCTATATCGTAAGATTAGATAGGACACCATGCGTATACTTAATATTTATTGTATAAATTTTCTTTGTCAGTTAAAATTATTCTGTATTATGTACTCAGAATAGTTACATTGTCTTTAAGGAATCAAAATATAATACTTTTAATATACATATCAAGATTTTATTAAATTTAATGTGTATAAGTCGCTTCGATTTTTATTTTAGTAATTTATTTATTTACTTACTCAGCAGTCGATGAGTTTTCTTTTTTATAAATTTTTTTTTTGATTTTTTTAACATATTTTTTTTAACATATTTTGTTTTTTGATTTTGGTTGGTATTCAATTTAAGACTACATCTATGGTATGAGATACAACAAGAAAAAGAAAGCAGTTCCTTATAATGGGCGGCTGTGCTGTTAGACACTTGATTCCTTTAGATGTTGAACCTGGCATCGCGCATGCATTTCTTGTGGGCCTCAATCAATGTCGTGCAATTCTCCTCTCCACGTTCCACAATACATTGATCACGTGCTCGCTTAGTCTCGGGACAGGAGGAGCAGGCTTTCCATTTTGGTTTGTCACCGGCTGCAGATCTTTGGGTGGCGGATGGAATAGTTGGGCCCGCTGGCGCCGCTGCTTGGGCAACTTTGACTCCCCTTCATGTGTTGCTGCTCATTTGCTTTTGGAGTATGTTCATTCTTGGTCTGAATGGAATTACTAGAACAAATGTTACAAAATATATTTAAAATATCTCACAATTTTTGATTCAATTCTTTGGAAGATTGACCTGCAGTTGGCTGAAACGTGAAGTTTGATTTGTTTTTTTGAAATATACAAAAGTATGACAACAACAAACGAAAAGAAGATAAATTTATAATCCGCTCCTGACAATATTCACAGCGCTTTTGTCCGGTCTGCGAGTTGCTACCGTTTATTGTGTTTATTTATTATGCAAATTTGCATTAATTTGTATGTTTTTCTTTGTTTTTTTCGTTTGTTTTGTTTGCTGCACATTTCTGCAACACGTGAGGCAACTGTTGCTGTCGCTGCTGCTGCTGCTGCTGCTGTTGTTGCTACTGCCAGTGCGATGGCTTTTGAAATAACATAGTGCGCGTAAGCCATAGCCAAATGTCATTAAATATGCAGATGGCATACAATGCCAACACCCTGCCTCATACGTCCATAGGAGCCCCATCAAAGTTCCCCATGCCAAGCCCCCCGACGCCATGCAGTTGCCTGCAATCTTAGTTGCTCTGAGCCATATGCAAGGACATTTTCACAAATCCTTTTGTTCCATAAATAGTCAATGGCTTTGATGGACAATTAAAAATGTAAGTAGACATAAGTCTATCAATAGGTATAGCATAGGACTGCTTGTGCTCTTTACCTTTAAAATATAGAGAAGAAGAAAAAGAATCTTTCGTCTTACTGCCTCTCTCTTTCTCTCTCTTTATCACACTCTCTCTTTCACTCTAAGCACTTTGTGCAAATTGTCAACGTTGCGTATGAGTCTCAGTCGTCCTTCTACGCATAGAAGGGACTACAACAACAACAACAACCACATCAACAATAACTGGCAACCTCGACAACAACAATGTGGCAACAAAGGCTTCAGGTTATTGCATGCATTTTAATTAGTAGACAAGCCAAGTGGGTTGCCTGCCACCAAATACATACAAGCTGCTTTGTTTGTATATGTGTACACATACGCACACACACACACTTATTAGTGTGTGTATAAAGTTTTCTATGTATTTGATGCTGTGTCTCAAGAAGAAGAAAAAATTCTAATGAAAGGTTTCTTGCGTGGGTGATATCATAAGTTTTTCTTTCCTAGATTCCTTTACTAAGATATATTTTGAAGGATGTTAAAAATATTTCCTTCGAAGATAATACATAAAAATAGTTTAGTTGTTTAAATTACAAAAAATGAAACAAAAAATTTCCAAACAACAACTAATAAAAGACTTGTGCTAGGTATTTCTTCATTAAACCATTATTTAGTAGCTTTGAAAGAACATCTACGGCGAATAAATGTTAATTAGTATTAATTAACTTCTCTACTTTAGTATTAATGCATATTTTATAGTTTAAAATTGACTTAATTCAATATGCAATTAATACTAAAGTAGAGAAGTCTACTTTAAACTTACTTTTAGCTGCATTTGATCTTCCTAAATTAATGCTTATTCCTAGAATAAGCTGAATTAATTTAATATTTTTCTTATAAACACTGTGGTAGAAAAGAAATTAATAATGTTATTAAATTTACATTTATTTTAGTAAAGGGGAAAGGAAAAAGACTAGTAAGACTGCTTTATATCCGTCCGTTTCGATTGGGGCAGTTCCAAAGTGTAGAGTGCTTTGCGGATTTATCCCTGAAAGTCGGAGATACTAGAACCCCTCATGACCTCATGATCTTTAGTAGATAATCATTAGATGAGGTTACTTCATTATCTTTAGGGAATTTCCTTACTTATAACTTTGCAAATCTATAATTTTACCAAATTTTAATCGATTTTCGAAAGTAATGTCTTATTTTAATGCTTTTTCAGTTTAATTTTCAATAAACGCGAGAAAAAAAATACCAATAAAGAACATAGTATTCCAATCAACCTTAATTTCATAAAGCTCCAATTTAGCGAAAGTTTTTTTTTTTATAGTATCTGAAAAATTCATGTTCAAGTTATAGAAATGTCTTTCAGTCTGCATTAAAATCTCAAGAACTAATTTTTTAGTCAATTTTCACAGAAAATAATGATTTTTTCATAACTTATCATGATTCATTCACTTATCATGACATATTTCAAAAATCGAGTCGAAATTAATTTTTCCAAATATCTAACTTTATTTTGTTTTAAAATAGTGTTAGTCAACCATTTTAATATATTCATATATTATTTTAAGTTGCTCATAGTAAGAGTTGGTTAAAAGTAAATTATGAATTAAATTATAAATTATAAATTATCCAAAATTATAAAAATTTATAGTACCTACTTAAGTACTTACATTTACAAGTATTTACTTAAGTCTTTAGAAAAAGTTGAATATCCAGTAAAATTAATATTAATTTCACAACAGAATTCCATTTGTGGACAATTGAGTTTTCGGTTTTTATATGCATCTTTTGTATCCTTTTATATCGATCTTTCTTGCACCAAGAATTAGAATTAAGTTCCCCTTCGAATAAAGCATTTTTGTATGAAATCAAATTATATTTATGTTCCTCAAACTGGGCAAATACATGGATGGATGGCCAGTATAGACACAAGTACATCAATCAATACATTTTCGGAAATAAATGATTTTAATTGAATGAATGGTATATAATACTTTGGTAGTACTTTGAGATATATCTCGATTCTAATCTGACAAGATGGACTAAACTTTTGCTTTTCGGAAGTAACATTAGATAATATTTATTTGGTTCATTTAAGAAATGAATTAAATGTTTGATATCGCGTCAACTGCCAGCTTTTAACATGTCATCGGCATACAAACCCTGGCGACAATGATATATGACAGACAACATATATGTACATACACACATACATACATACATTTATCTCATACGAAAAGTGTTTGCCAATTTATTTCAGCAAACATTTGTTTTGTTGAATTTTCTTATACAATAAATGTACATACGGATGTCCGTATATGTATGTATGTATGTATGGATGATGATAATAATGATGATGATCCCTCTACTCAGTAAGCGTGGACTTCAACTAGCGACTTACTTTCAATCTATCACTCAGCCCTCGTATATATATGTATAGTGTATTCTCTGTTGGCTCCTTCTACCCGAGCTCAACGATAGACGACGTTGCCGAAGCCGCCACTTTCTGCGCTAGTTTCTCGTATTTATTTTTAAATTGTTTCATACACACAAACACAGGGACACACACACACGCACACACATCTTTCAGAAAGGACAAAAGCGGCGTATGCGCCATGTGACTTGTGTTTTTCTCTGTATTGGTGTGTTTTTGTGTATGTATGTATATTGGTCTATACACACACACACACGTACGCACGCACACATACAAAACAGCAAAAAAAAAAAAATCTGTGTAAGCGCGCATCTGTCAAGCCACCAAACGCCCCACGCGTGTCCCTCTGTGTCACTGGTGAGCTTGCGTGTGTCTGTGTGTGTGTGTGTGTATGTAAATGTCCTTGAGTGCTTGACGGATGACATTCATAAACGTCACTTCAATTACCTCCACGCGCCAACGCCGACGCCACCATGCCATCTTGCTATTGCTTGCCATCGTGGTCCGCGATTTGCCGCGAATATTGTGAAAAACTCTGTCAGTTTTTCCGTTTTTCCTTTCTCGTTTTTGTTTTTGTTTGTTTTTTCTCCCTCTCCCCACCACCAGATTTCGGTTTTGATCTCGGTATTTTTATTTCTGTTTAAAAGTGTTTGTTCTTTATGCATATGTGTGACGATTTGACCATTGACACTCTAGTTTAAGTGAATAAATATTGCATACTTGTAGGCTGAAAAGTGAATTGTTTGGTTATAGATTGGGTGGACGGGAAATTGAACAAGACGAATTTACATACATATCTATCTATACATGTATTGGTTGCATTTGTATTCCTACTTATCGAAATACATGTATTTTTATTTTTTTTCATTATTAATAGAATATTAATTCATGTAAAGAAGAGAGCCATCAGTTACTATCCATAAACTCTTCTTTGTTACCATGTCATAATGAAGAAGTTATATAAAATTGATCCAACACTTTATCAACAAGCCTTTGCAGTCTTCAATTAACATTATGGACAGATACCCTCTAGGTCGGCAGATTGTGGAGAAGCGGCAAATTTCAGGAGGTATTTATTTTATTATTTATAAAAACATTTTCTCACAGCTATATGTTTTCAATGTGTCATCATTCAACACAATTAAATTATTTTTTTGTGCCTAATCTCTTTTGAATTTGAATCAACTCGAAAAACGACATATTTTTGTTATCCATTTGTTAAATATTTTTGAATTTATTTTTTGATATTTCCATATTATGTATTTATCCATGAATTTTCCGATATTTTCCTATCATCACAACACATTACCGCTAACCTTCACCGGTTTTTGAACAAGTTTTTATATGTGTATCATTATTTTAAAAAGGTCAGACACAACTTTCTACGTTTTGAATAGTGTGGCTTTTATTAAAAGGAATAGTAGAGCTACCTTAAGAACTAAAATTACAAGAGCTCTTTAAAAAACCATCCCTATGAAAACTTACAAAGTTTTACATAGAATAATATTCCCACAAAGAATACTATAAAAATGAGATAAACGCTAATTTATCCAGATCAGGCAAATTGTTGGTAAATAATAGGGATATATTAACATATACGTATCACAAACGTCTGAATATCTTTTATGGCGAACATATCATACATATATTAAATAACTAAAATACGTGCAAAGTGGTTCATTTAAGTAAATATGGTGGAATTTTAAAATAACGTGAAAATGAAACCTCTGCTGAACTCAGATTAAAATTCAGAGTGGCTAAAAAGCGACATTCATGTCTTTAATTGAATCTGAATTCGACAGAGTTTCCATTTTCGCGTTACACAACTTTTGAGCATTTTAAACTTATAAGTGAAAGTTTAACGTATAATTTATTAAGTTAAGCAAAATTCCAACGAATTGGTCTGCCTGATGTTTGCTTTGGGCTCTTAATGCCAACTGGCCAGGATGGACAGGATTTCTTTACAATAATTCAATTCAATTATTGATTTATTTGATTGCAGTTTTTATGTTTGATTTCTCATGTGGCCGAAACGCATTGATTTTCCCTCGACACAACATCTTAAAGAATAAGGACCTCTAAATATTTTCTATATAATATACATACATACATACATTTTGTATTTGTCTTTGTTTTTGCTTGTGTGTGTGTGAGTGCGTTTGTGTGTTTGTGTTTGTTACCGCTTCCTTCACTTACACTTGTCCTTACAAATTTGTCCTTTTCTCAAATGTGAAAAGACGCATAATGTCCTTTTACATTTCTTTCTTCTCACCACCTCTTCTCTAACTTGCCTTCGCTTTCTCACACTCTCTCTTTCTTTTTCTCGCTTGCGTTTCTTTTATTTTATTATTATTTCTTTCTTTCTTTTTCCTTTTTCTTCTTCTTTTCTTATTTTTCTTTTTCTTATATTTTTTTTTGTGTGTGTTTGTTGACGACATTTCGCCTCTTTGTCTGCCTCGGTGCTGACGTTGCCACCCACATTTTGCCTACATGTAAATTATTTGCATTAGTAGCCACTTGTGCCTGTATGTGTGGGTGTGTGCCCCACTGTATATGTGTGTGTGTGTATATATATATGAGCCTGAGGCAATCTTACCCAAGTTTCTCTTTCTGTGCGTGTTTGTTTATATATGCACATTGAAATTTCCATTTTTCTTTTCTTTTTGTTTTTTGTTTTCGGTTGCTGCTGCTGCTGCTATTGGCCTGGCCTGCACTTAAATTAACTGATTGCAACATTCTATATAGCTTTTTATGGTCGATGGCAAGAGCGAGCCATACAGTTAGAGAGAGAGAGGAGGTTTTGCCCTAAGTATTTGTGTTTTTAGCCTTTTGCATAGTTCTTGTGATCCCCTTGGGGAAGGGACTTCCCATGGTTTTGCTCATGGGAGTTCCTCTTTAAGTGGCCAGTAAACGCGGTTTTCTTTCACATCTTCATCTATTACGCTATCTTTGTCTATCTGTATGAGTGTGTGTGTGTGTGTGTGTATATATCTTAAAACGTGTGCTAAACATTTTATGCAGGATTGCGTGCGCACACCGTGGCGTATGCGCAATGTTTACTTCTTTTTAATTCCTTTTCTTGTCTTTTCCCGTTGTTGTTTTTCTTACCATTTTTTTCTTTGTTTTTAGGGCAAAATGCATTAAACATGGCAGACAGTCAGACCTTGGTTAATTGTATGACTATCATTTTGCATTACTTTTGTTTTTTTTTTCTTTTATGTTTTTAACTGTTTGCTTTAAGGCAAGGATTTGTGTGGTTTTCGTGGGTCTCTTATGGTTGGGTATATAATGTTTGCTAATAAACAAGAAAAGATTGACATAAAAAAAGAACAAAACCCACTTTTCTTCTTCTTTTCATTTTTCTTTTTGTTCTTTGGGGAATAATTCTCTAATTTAAATAAATGTTATTATAAAAGCCAGACAGTTTGTTCCCCTGCTGTTAGGGGTATAGAACTAAGACCACATACAGACACACATTTCATTTGTCCAACATGATGAAAACAAAGATTAGTCATAGCCCTAGGAGAGGTTTAAATTATTTGGATTTAATCTTAAAGTAAAATTTTCAAGCCTTAAAACAACTAGTTAAAAAACAAAGAAGTATAAATGATTTGAAGTAAAAGTTTGCCAAATAAAACCATTATTCGAAAACGATTTGAAAACTTGTCTTGGCAAATTTGCCTCGTAAATATTTAGATTTTTGTTTTAGTTGTGAGAACAAAGAAGATAACGTTTTATTTTTGTCAGTCAATTTGGGCTGAAAAAAATAAATGTCCCATATAATCCTACTAAAGACTAATTTTAAGGGCGAAAAAGTGAAATAAAAGTCAACTTTTAATAGAACTCAATCGATGCCTAAAAATATTAGTCTAATCATAGGAAGCTGTTGTAATGGCTATGAATGAGAAAAACAATTTACATAATCACTGAACATTAGCCCCGCGTGGCATATCAAGAGATGATGATGGTGAGGAAGGGGAATGAGAAAGAGAGAGAGAGAGGAAGAGAAATATTTCGGCGATTGGTGGTGGAGAGTGACTAAAAATAAAAATCAGCAAAATGGCCAAATGGGTAATAGGAAATAGGAAGTTCAACCAAGTAGAATGCCGAACTGTATTCCGAAATGCCCTCGACTTGCCACACAGCGATTTATCAAAGTTCATTGAAATTGTTTAACCCTCCAGCTCTTCATTCGTATTCGGCCTTGGCTAAAAGGCTGAGTCCTTGCCAACTGGCAATGATGATGGCGATGATGATGATGCTTATGTTGCTTATGATGATGATGATGATGACGACGTCATTCATTAAAATTTTTCGCCAGTTATAAGTTTGGGCATTAAACAGCATTGAGTTGTCAAGCGAATTACCGAAACAAATGGCATAAAAGCGAAAAACTTTTACCCACTTGTGATTTATTGTAGTTCCACCTCTTTCACTCCCTGCACTCCAATCTCTATTTCCCCCTATACATTTCTACTTATTCTTTTAGCCTCAGCATCAACACACATCCACGTCCATACGGCGGCAAATGAAAAGTCAATGCGCCACATTTGATTAATACTCATATTATATGCTTTATTAAGCATTCAGTCTTCTCTGCTATTGAGAAGGGATTGGATTTGGGGGGGTTGGTTATATATATATACATACATACATCTATTGTTATATAACTCTTTTGTTATATGTGGACACAGTTGACTTGAATCATTTGTTTTGCTGTGCCTGAAACTGAGCCATCATATCTTTATCATTTGCCGTTTTATCCTGACAAGTGCAGGCAAATTCTTTCGGGTTTTTGTTTCTTTTCTCTTCTGGGATTCTTTTCTGTTCTTAGCCTCATGCCCACAAACTATAATTACAAATGATATATTTTGGCATTTTTATTATGAGACTGTGCATAAAATAAATGATATAAAATGCCTATTAGAAGCAGAAGCCTAAGAAATAATTTTTCTTTTTTCATGTTTCACCCAAAAATTTAACTCGCAAAGTTGTGCAAATAATGGGAAATAATTTTTTTGTTTGGTTTTTGCATATTTTGCTCTTTAAATTGAAATAGAAAAATGATGGAGATTATGGTAAATAAATTAGAGTCATCTTAAATGAATAACCATTTCAAACAAATGAGTTATTAGGATTAATTTAAATTGAGTTGTTTGCTCTTTGACTATTTGGCAAATCGGTGCATAAAATATGCAATTTATACAGAGATGAATGTAATATTAAGTTTAATTTGCATTAAATTTGCTGCCAAACATATTTATTTCGTGTGCTTCGAAATCTCACATATCTGAAATTGATTATCAAATTTATTTAATTCAAACCATTTAAACTAAATTTATGGTTTTAGATAAGGCCAATAAATTCTTCAATTTCAATTCACATTTTAAACAAGCAAAACATTTATTTGCCTTTAAATTTAAGCCGTAAAGTAGGCTTTGCTTTAAGTCTAAGCAGGTTAGGTATGTTCAATATTCAATTCGAGTGGACATAGAGTAAGAGTTTCTTTTTGCATATGGTTTGAGGCATTGAAAAAGCAAAAATATTTGAAATAAAGATGAAGCTGTAGGCTATATTGTGTAGTCTTAAGTGTTTGTGACAATTTATTTTTCAATCAAATTTTGGGTTAAAAAACTCTATGCAACTGTAAAATTAAGACATCAAAATTTTTAAAAGATCTAGGTATTAATGTGCTTGATTAATTACAGAAATAAATAAAGTAGTATCAAAACAAATACTATTGTTGACTTTAGTTTTTTTATATTTCATAAAAATAATTTTTAATCCTTTTGCTCTTAACGCTTTAATAATTTAATAAGTCTTCATTCACATTTTAATTTAACAAAAGTCATAATAAAGCTACACAATGTAAGCAGCAATAACAATTCATAGAAAAGTTAAATAATTTCACATTTCCTAAGCCAATTTATGTCGCCCAAATTTCAATAAAATTTTATAGCAAAACTTTTTATTGGAATGAAATATTTGCCTAAGAGTATGCAATATTTTTATTTAAGACATTTAATGCAATTTACATAAAGAATACACTTGTATTTGTATTTAATAAATGAAATTTATGTTTTATAATGTCTTTGTATAGATAAATATTTGTAAATAATTAATAAACTAAACACATTGCATTTCGTTTATTGTTGAATATAAATAATTTAAAAGTGTCAATCAACAATGTTTGCAATATTAATGTATATGTTTGCATTTCAACAGAATAAAAGTTTATTTGTTTTATTAGCTTTAAATATTAATATTTATTTAGAATAAATTTTGTATGCTTTGGTTCCAGCCCTAAAGTTACCTTATTTTATTTTCTGCTTTTAATACAGAGTTGGGTGGATTTAATTTTTGTTATAATTTTATGTGCTTATGATAAATCCGTTTAGTCCCCATATAATTTCATAAATGGGTCAACATCTAAGCTAATCCGTAATGGCGAGCCCCTTTGCTTGCTACTGATATGAAATTATACACTAATAAAATGTGTCTATCGTGATTAATACATACATATATTGTCTGGCATTGTCTACAGATAAAATAAAGTAAAAACAGGTGCAAAGTCCACCTACATTTGCCAGACAGTCTCGTGCAGGTTCATAAAACAAGAAATCAAACAAAACAAAAAAGAAGAAATGTTGTCTTTTTAAGGCATGGGGTTAAAACGAATGAAAAATGCTCTTTTTCATCTATTTTAAACCTGTCTAAAAAGGTTTTCCTACATCTTGGTGTCTCAAGAGTTTATTTTGTTATACATTTTACAATAACCTTTTAAGACTTTATCTTTAAAAAATACACTTACAGAGTTTATTTGTTGGCATTCTATTTAAATTAATGTTTTTTAAACTTTTTCAAATACGTTTTTATACGTCTTAACCTTAAAATGGAGTTTCACAGTTTTTTCAAAGCTTCTCATAAAAATAAATAAAATTAAAACTGAAATCTTTTCTTCTTAAATTCTTAATATTCGAACAATTTTATTTTATGAAATTTCTTTACAAAAAATTAAATGCAAAACAAATCGTCGAAAATGTTTATAGATTACAAGTCCTAATCTTGTATTTTTTTATGTAAATCAATCTATAAATCAATCTATAAGTATAAAATTAGAATGTGTTTTATTATTAATGAATTTTCTTAATTTTTTAACTTCTAATAAATCTGTAATATCTGTAATCAGTAATAAACCTGTAAACAATATAATTAAAATTCAGTCAATATTATTTTGTTTTATTCAAATTCACAAATGAAGCTAGAGTATGAAAAATTCATTAACTTTTAATTTTCATTTTAATCATCTACAATCTGATCTACGATTTCTATTTAAGGCCCTAGTCGACTGTACATTTTGTAGCATATACGATTTTCTGGTCACGGAGAGCAGACATTTGATTTGGAATCGATTAATTAATTTGCTTTTAGTTAGTAAAGAGTATAAACTAAAGTTAAAATGTGGTTTTTGCTTTTCATTGTGCTAATATTACCCGCCTTTGTCGTGTTGTACTTTGAACTTAGTGTTTATAAGAGAAGGCGTATCCTCAAAAAATTTAATGGTCCACCAACTGTGCCAGTTTTTGGTAATGCCCATCGCATAGGCAATACACCTACAGGTGAGATAATGTTTACAATTATTATTAATAATCATAAAAGTACATAAATACATATGTAAACGTTCGAAAAGGGGGGCTCGTCAGATAATATTTGGCCTCTTGTTGTCTAGACTCAGCTGATAGCAGCCAATGCTAGCGATTCGTCATTTCATGATTAAACTGAATCAAATCGAATCAAATCAAATCGAGGGGCTCGTCAACATGAACTTTGACTCAAAGTTTTCCAATTAGCTGGAAACGGCAAAAAAAAAAATGCATTTCACGGCACAAAGTACTATGAGGAAAAACAAAAAACAGGTTAAGTGAATGATAATTAGCTGTGGATTGTTTACAAACAGAATTTTGATTGATTTTCTCTATCTCAGTGCAAAGTATACACATTTTATGTAATTTGTATTATAATATTCACCAATCATAGACGTAAATATTAAATAAGCAGCATGGAGGGAGAATAATTGATCGGTTATTTGATCTGAGTTTTTTATTTATCTAACTTCGTCCTCATAACTGAAGAGTTAACTTCCTTTATGAACTGGTAATAATATCTCAAAGAACTAAAAGTTTTGCCAACGCTTCTTATAGCATAATGTATAGCATACTTTCTGGCTTGATGGGATTTAATATTCACGAAATGCTGATGAAATAAATAAAATTTGAGACGTAATTGGTTGTAAATTTGTCGGATTATATTTTATTTTTTGCTTATACAATTGCATCTACAATCTAAAGCAAACAGTTCAAGACTTTGGTCTTGTTCTACAGGGGAAACATTCTCTCTTATTATCAATGGACTTTAATCTGTTTGATGTTGTATTTAAGCCAAAAAGAGACACCTCAGCTCATTCACAATTGTCTTGTTGCCGTAGACGGTAGTGTCGAGAAAGAAAAAAAAAATACAAAGAAATGTGGTTTGTCTTGTTTTTTTTACTGGCTTTGCCGTCTCTGATCATTTTGTACTTTGAACTTAGTGTTGTTAGAAAGAGACGCATTATGAAAACGATCAATGGGCCACCAACTGTGCCAGTTTTGGGTAATGCCCACAAATTGGGCAAAACTCCAGTAGGTTAGCAAAATGAAAATTATACTTTGTTTTTAAAAATAAATATATCTTGTACTGACTTTACTCAAATAGAAATTCTTGAGAAATTCTTTGAATGGTGGATTGATTACGGCAAGGATAATTATGCCTATTGGATTGGCTATAATTCTGGTATAATAGTTACAAATCCCAAACATTTGGAGGTAAGTTAAATAATACGACATAGTATTCATCTAATTAAGTCTTGGTCATTTGCAGTACATTTTGAATAGCCAAGAGTTGATTCAAAAGTCTTCAGTGTATCAGTTATTGAAACCATGGCTGGGTTTCGGTCTACTGACAAGTCATGGCATCAAATGGCATAAGCATCGTAAGATGATAACTCCCTCATTCCATTTCAATATCCTACAAGATTTCCATCAAGTGATGAATGAGAATTCCACGAAGTTTATTGAACAACTGAAGAAAGCGGCTGCCAATGATTCAATATTTGATTTTCAAGATCAAGCCCATTATCTGACATTGGATGTTATATGTGACACAGCCATGGGTGTATCCATTAATGCCATGGAAGAACGCGATTCGAATATTGTACAGGCTTTTAAAGAGTAAGTTGCAATTAGTTTTCCAATTTTGGGGGATTAAATTTTAATTTTGAATATTCTTTTGTTCAAGTATGTGCTACATGACGAATATGCGGGCTTTCCATCCTTTTAAGCGATCGCACACAATTTACTCGTTTCTGCCTGAATATGCAGTTTATCAGAAAACACTCAAGACACTGAAAAATTTCACATATGATATTATAGAGAAGCGTATACAAAGTCTACGTAATTCTGTTTCACAAACCGGACATCAAACAGATGATCTTTCGATGAGCAGGAAGAAAATGGCTTTTCTGGATACTCTTCTATCGTCAACTATAGATGGACGACCTTTGAATCAGCAGGAAATCTATGAGGAGGTCTCAACATTTATGTTTGAAGGTCATGATACAACCACTTCAGGTGTAGCCTTTGCTGGTTATCTACTTTCTAGACATCAGGATATTCAGCAAAAACTTTATGAGGAACAATGTCAGATTATGGGCGATAATATGCAACGTGATGCCACTTATAAAGAAATCAATCAAATGAAATATCTAGATCTATTCATTAAGGAAGCCCAACGTGTCTACCCCAGTGTTCCCATAATTGGCCGCTTTACCGATAAGGAGTATATGATAAGTAAGTCATCCAGGAAAAAATGAATTTAGTTTTCAAACATTTATTGGTTTTTATTGCAGATGGCACTCTTGTACCCAAACATACCACCTTGAATGTAGCCATCGTTTTGTTGGGCTATAATGATCGCGTTTTCAAGGAACCTCATCTTTTCAGACCTGAACGTTTTGAAGAGGAGAAACCAGGACCATTTGAATATGTTCCCTTTAGTGCTGGTCCCCGAAATTGTATTGGACAAAAGTTTGCTCTTTTGGAAATTAAAACAGCCATCTCAAAAGTAATACGTACATTTAAGGTTCTGCCAGCCGTTGCAGAACTTGAGTCAAAGGATGGCTATCTGAATACATATTTAGGCCTACCTCATTCTGAACGACAGAAACGTGAGGCAAACCGCCATAAATATGATCCCATTTTGTCAGCTGTCTTAACACTAAAATCTGAAAATGGTTTGCATTTGAGACTTAAGGAAAGAATTTGATGTTAATTACCATCTAATAAAAAGAGATTATCTTAAATAATAAGTTCTAACTAATTGGGATAAATTTTACTTAAAACTTATGAACTGCGGCATCTTAACTATAACTTTTCTCTGCAGATATCTCACTATCCATCTATGTATGTAGTTATCTACCAATAAAAGCAGCCTAATCGAGCAGAGATTTTGTTCCATCTAAACTCGTTCTCTAACGCGGCAGTCATGGCAAATCGTTTCTCTGCCAATACTCTCTTAGGAAATCTTTTGAAAATGTTAAAGACAACTAACTAGAGACTGATTAAAGTGATTTGTGATTGTCTATTGATTTCAAGGAATTGGCTATAAATAATATTATATGTACTAACATGGGGATTGAATCTGTTCTGTGTGATGGCTTGCAAAGCATTTTCTAATTTAATTTATCATCATATTGAAATGACATTGATATTGCCTTTTTTCCACATGTAAAGGTCAAATTTGGACATATAAATTTCTAAACTATATATAGAGTCTATAGAAAGTCTTTGTTGTTTCTCATACATATACATATATCTGGTATTTGTTAAGCATATATGTATTTGTATTTCTCGCTTTTTTGTTTCTATAAATATTTAATATGGCAAAAACTGGTGGGATATAAAAGAAGGAGAAAGTGTGCTATCAATGTGGCTAGTGGGATGGGATGGGATGCGGTGGCATGACGATGGGGTAAGGGAGGAAGGAGGTTGAGGACAAAACGGCGAAAACCGTGGCATTGTTGTGCGTAGAAATATCTGAGCTATGCGGCGTACCAAACCGGGCATAATCAAAATACAATTGTGCGTGGAGTATGTGTGTATGAGTGTTACGAGCGAGTGTTGTAAATGAGTGTGTATATGTGTGTGTGTGTAAGTGTGTTGTGTCTGAATAAGTGTGTGTGTTTGCGAGTGTGGGTTCGTCATGCAGAAAAGTTTTTTTCTGACTTTTCCTTTTGCTGTTTGTTTGCGACTGGACTACCTGGGAGAGAGATATAACAAAAGAGAGAGAGAACCTCTCTCTCAGTGATGCCCCGAAAAGTATGCTATAAACTGGAAGTTGGTTGAAAATACACACACACAAGCAAACATCCAAACGAATGTGCTCTCTCTTTCTCTTTCTCTGTTTCACTTTCTCTAGAGAATTGTTTGCATTGCGCCTAATGTAAATATATGCCATATAATAAATTAATTAATTATAAATTAAAACAACAAAGGCTAGGTCCTTCCATTGAAGCCAGAAATGAGAGTAGGTTGAACTCCTTCTACACGGATGAGTTGTGCAAAATGGACAAGTAACTAAAACGGAATCAAGCTGGAATTCACATTCTTTCGCATTCGCATACATAGGCTCTCTTTTGTCTCTTCGTCGCTGCTGTTCGTCTCTCATCGGGCACTTCCATTGGCTTCGCGTCTAATGCTTGGCTGGCTGGCCCCAGGACTCGTGATGGCCTGCTGGCAGGCTCCAAAACGTTTTCGTGCGCTGCGCTGACAACATCCTCGCAGGACCAACAAGCGGACGGTTCGTTTAAACGTTCAAACAAAATAGCAGAAATATCCTACAGAAAAAAAAAAAGAAAAGAAAAACTGCTCCGCAAAAATTTCTCTAATTGTGTGTTTGTGTGAGTGTGTGTTGTGTGTGTGTGCAGAAAACTTAGCTTTATATAAAATCAAAGGAAATGGAATACAAAAACCAAAACCACTAAAAGCAAATTAAACCAATTTAAAGAAAATATTAAGCTTAGCAAATTTTGTAGACAAAATGGAGCTTAAAATATTTCAAGTCAAATGCAAGGCAAAGGCAATTTTTATATAATCAAGCAATAAAAACTGACAGTGAAGGGAGCAAGGGAGGGTAAAACGTTGCAGGAAAAACTTTTTTTTTTTGTATGCTTTGTGTGTATGTTTGTCATAATATGAGTGTGAGTATACGTGTGTTTCTCGTGCTTGAGGCCTTTTCCATAAAGGGGTCAAAACGTCGCTTTCGTTTCTTTCCTTCATTCTTTTCTTTATATATGTATATATGTATATACATATATTTCTTTTCTTTTTTTGCTGCAAGAAACTTTTTTGCCTGGTTAAGACGAACAAAAATTTAACACTTAGCCATAGAGTGGGGGGTGAGGGGCCAAGAGGTGCGACAGAAAACCCAAACGAGTCGTTAAAGTGGCACCGCCCCATTTTTTGGCTACAAATTTCTTTGTTGTTGTTGTTTTTTTTTTTAAAGTTCGTCCTGCAAATGATATAATAATTATCCCTGAAAGTTAAAGAAACTTTTATAACAAGGAACAGCGAACAAGTTTTTGCAGCTTAATGTTTCGCCATGGTAGATCAGACCAAAAAGATTGCATACTTTTTGGGGCCGCCAAAGAGCGAAGGAAAAAGTGGAACATGTTTCCGTTTCCTGCTCGAATTATTTGAGCGTGTCATTACATAAATTAAATTGCCAAATCTTGAATTCTAATTAAAATTTATTAAATTGTCTTAAATGCAACAAAAATTAAACATACAATCATTTAAATCAAACATTGTAGTCACAGTGTTTTAAAAAATATTCATTATTTTGTCTTTGTATTGCAAAGACTTTAAGAAATTCACAATTTGAAAGATTTAATTTGATATAATCTTCTTTAAACTAAATTAAAATAAATAATTGAAGCAATTTTATAAAGAATAATGCAGCAAATTACTTTAAAAGTAAAATTATTTTTGTTTTGAAGATATGAGTTTTTTTTTATCATTTTTATTCCAAAACATAAGAAAGCTTTAAGCCTTAGGAGTTTGAATAATATTTAATAACTTAGTAAATTTTATTTTCAAAAAGAAATTATAAAAGTCTTTATTGTAGGTGTCTATCTTATATGACTATCTTATATCAACTTGATAACAAAAACGAAGAATTAAAGACAAATCTGATGTAAATATTTAATACATAAGATTCAATATTATTGTCTTAATTTTACTTTTTGTTTCTAAAATATCATATGCTTGTTTGTTTTTATAGAACAAAATATAGTTTAGCAAATAATGCTTTAAAATATTCTCAACTTGTTTTAATGTGAAATTTCTACCAAAGATATAAGAAATATATATATTTTGGAGTATCTTGTTGCCTTAAAATGCCTTAAATTCAATGTTGCCTGTTATCTCAAACTATTGCAAATATAAATAATCTAATCTGAATTTTAGACATTAGCTTAAATAGGTAGACAATAATTCTATGGGCGATGGGCTATGGGTTTTTCATCATTATTGAAATATTTAAGTTTTTCTTGCATTGTCATTAGTTAGTCAATAGTTTTATAGTTAATAGACAATTTTATACGATTATTTCAAGTTGTAGTTTACTTTATAGATTTTCACAAGTTTTTGTAATTTTTTTTTATATGATTATTTCAAGTTGTAATTTACTTTATAGATTTTCATAAGTTTTTGTAATTTTTTTTTTCTATTTTTTGGACAACTGACTTTGAGCATTTGGTGATTTTACAAATTGATTGTACTAGCCAATGTTCAAAATATTAAACAACTTAGGCAGATGATTGGAAATAAATATTCAAAATTTATTTCATTACAAATTATTTATGATTTACACATTTTAAACCTGTAGTCAATTTTACCTTGAGTTTAAGTTTTAAGTTGTTTTTCTAAAAATTTAAAAAAAATAATAAAATGGGAAAATCCTTTTGCTAGAACTATTTTCCTTATAATATGTTTTATTAACAAACATTTAATTTATTGTCAATGCTTTTTTTTTATTTAGACCATCATATAGTTTATTACAAATTGAACTTGAAATTTGAAGACCTTTCTCAAATGTTTCCAGTTACTAATTGTACAATTTCCACTACTTTTCATATGATTAAAACTAATCATTTCGTTTTAAATGCATCACATAAGTTTTCAAAAATTTCATAAACTGTTCTCTCGTTATTTAAATTTGATTTGGGGCGTGAAAACTTTTAGCATGTAAAGTTGAGAAGTTTGTAAAATTAATTAATTAAAATACGTACTTAGATAGTTGCCAAACTTCTCATGTAACATGGCAAACCTAATTCAGCACACACACACACACACATACACATCGCCCACCCACTAGGACGCCTGTCCTGTGTAACCAAAATAGCCAAGTCTCAAGCTAGGAAAAAGGTATTAGGTGACCGATCCGACCCCTCCTGTTTGTCATCCTGTCGAGTTTTAATCAATTTTATGATGCAATTATGTAAAGCAAATGAAAACAACAGATACTTACACACACACAAACACACACAGACACACACACATAGTCAATGTGTTAGCATACTGAAATGTTACGCAATTTGGTTACAGAAAAACAGCAAAAAAAAGAAGAAAAAAAACACATAATTAATAACAATGCCACACAGTTGAATTCTTGGCTAAACTTTGGCCTATGGCTAAAAATAACAACAACAAAAAAAAAAAGAAGAAGAAAAAAAATGGCAGGAGATCTGGGGTGGGGTGAGGGCGAGGGGGAGGATTAGCAGGAGCTACTCAAAGCATAACAATGAACATAACCGCATATAGCCAGGAGTCAGGAGCCATAAAAAAAGAAGGAGACAGACATTGAGAGCGACATACAAAAGGACATCAGAAATAGGGAGAACGAAAGAGAGGTGAAAGCCAAGGCAAAACCCGAAGGAGAGAGACAGTGGGATGGAGGGAGCCAAAGTAAGGCAGAGTTACAATATAAAACCAAAATCTAAATGAAAGTAAAAATTGTAAGCGTAAGCTAAAACAACAAACAAGCCAGAGAAAAGGAAAGCAACAAAAAAAAAACGCGATAAGGCGTTAGAGATAAGCGGCAATAGAAGAGAGAGAGAAAGGATAAGAGTAAGAGAGCAAAAGAGAAACTATAAAAAGTGAGAGAAATTTCTCTCTCAGACTGTAAGAGCATAAGGATAAAGAGAGTAAGCTAGCACTTGGCGCACGTTAAACTCATATATCTAGAGTCCATCTTTAAGAATTCTTATAAGTTTTACCATATTTAATTAATAATTAATTTTATTTTGAAATTTTTCTTTACTCTTTACAGTTTTGACTACGAAAAATCTACAAAAATGTAAACAAAGGCAACGCAAGCGCAGGCCAAAAACCAAGCAAACAACTACAACAAGGATAAGCAACATTTCTCTCACACACACACACTCGCTTGCTCTCTCTCTCTCTGTGTGTGTGTGTGTGTCTGTGTATCACGCGGTGACTTTTTCAATTTGCGCCATAAAAGCAGCGTTTCCAGCGTTTTTATGGCTATCCTTCGGCATTCCAGTCTAGAATGCTGCATGTGAAGTCTAGCCTAGAAGGAGGCAACTTTTTTACTACTCGCCTAACCTTAGACGAGTGAGCAACGTGGTCCTGCTGGTGCTACTAACTGATATTGCTGCTACTGCTCCTGCTGCTGCTGGTGCTGCTGCTTCTACTGCTGCTGGCAGTTCTAGCTACTCAGGGAAAAATTTTCCAACACACGCACACAGTTACACATAGAACACAGACACACGCTTGATGTGCTGACACAAATGGCCAACAACGCCAGCAATGGCAACCGCAATGGTATAGGCCACTTTAAGCCGTGACTAAAAACGAAAAAAGAAACCCCAAAAAAAAAATAAAGGATACATTTCAATTTAAATACAAAATCCAAAAACAAAAATAAAAAAATGCGGCATCCAATGTCGAAAACAAAAGCAACAACAACAACAACAGCAATGTTGTCTCTCATTCTATTCAAGTGTTAATTGTTATTTATGTATAGTGTATATATAAATTTTTGTGTGATAAAGAAATTAATTGAAATCCTCAACAACCCTTCGACAACAACAACAACGGCAACCAAGTGAAAAAAGAAAGAAAACAAAACTCGTACAACGACAACAAACGGTTTTTTGCAAGAAATATATAATAATAATCATAATAATAATAATTACAAACAAGATCAAACAACAGCAACAACAACAGCAACAACACCAAAAACACTTCAACGGGTCCAATGTTGCAGCTAACAACATGCAGCAAACCAGAGCAACAACAAGAACAACAACAACAAAACGAACAACCACAAAAACAATTCGAACCAGAACAAAAAGAGCAACAGCAATGGAATGTTGTTGTTGTCAACAACTACAGCAACAACAACAACAACAACGACGACAACAACAAAAATTTAGCCGATTTAGCTAAAGACACATCAGCAACATCGGCCATTATGGCATCGGCAACGGCAACGTCAACGGTAACGGCATCGACATTGACATCGCGCAGCCAGTTAAACAATATGTTGGCCAAAAATATAATTAACAAATCGACAACGATAGATTTCAATAGTCGTCGACGACGCGGTCGCCTACGATCCACTATGGAGGATGCAAAATGTTGCCAATTAGTGCCAGCAGCAACATTAACTGCTAACACACACCAACAACAGCCAACAGAGCAAACGCAACAGCAATCCTCTTCAAATACTGCAATGCTAATTGTCAAACAAAGTGTAAATATTTTCAAACGCTTAGTATTATTAACATTAAATGCCACAACAACAACAACACAAATAAGAACAACAACAGCGACAGAGGCAACAGCAAACAAAATTACGGCTTCTCCCTCCTCCAATTCCAACTCCTCATCATCCTGCTGTTGCCGTCGTCGTCGTAGTCGTCGCCGATGTTGCCTGCAGCCTGCAATGTTAGGCATTTTCTTAATATTTTGCCTATTGAATCCACAAGAAATTGGTGTCGATTCAGCTAAACCAAAATCAGCCAAACATCAGCCCAATACAAGTAATAATAACCACAATAATATTGCTGGAGTTGCCGGTGGTGCTGGCGGTGGTGGTGGTGGTGGCGCCCCGCCCACTTATCAAGTGGAACCATCGCAACAAACATCGAATGAGGATGAAGCCGAATTGCTATATCCCTTTCAGTCCGAGGAGCAAATGTTTGACGAGGAGGAGATGAATTTGAATGCAGCTCATGGCCCGGACGAGGATAATATGGCCAATCAACGTGGTATCAATGGTAAGTCGGGCTAATGACATTTGTATTTATGTAAATGAAGCACTAAGCATTGGGATTTCAATACAAGGGTTCTTGATTTATATTTGCCAAAGCGAAGGCAAACGCAATTACTTTCAATTCAAGTGATATCAACATTTTTCATTGATTGGCTTAAAGTAATCTCAAATTGTTTGAGAGCGAAAAAAATACAAATTATTCTTAAAGATTTTCGTTATGTGTCTTATGGTAAATGTGTCTTTAGGATGATAAATTTGACAGAACAAATTTATTTATAAATGGAAAAAATATGCAATACTAACATTAGACAATTAATTTTAGAGACGAGAAGTTCTATATGAATCTAGATTTGTAATGATATGAAGTGGGTCAAACTTGCCTCTAAAATATACAGTGTATAGTCTAAAGAGTTCGATTATAATAAATTGTGAAAAACTTTTATGTTTTGTAAGAAATTAAAAAAAGGCTTAAGTTACTAAAATAGTTCACTGCAATTTGGTTGAAATATAACACATTTTAAAAGTTATTTATAGTTGAATAAACTCTCCCTTCCATTACGAATACTTTAAATATCAATTTTCTCCCATTTTACATCCTTGGCGTTTTGTGCGAAAGGGTGTTCAAATTAATTTTAAAACATCTCGTAGGTGTCTGCTAAGAAAATAATTGAAAGGAAATTAAAGTCTTACTCAAAAAATGCCGAGCTCTAACTAGCAACATTGTCTAATTTGATTTATATAAATAAAAAAAAATATACACATTTTTTTTATTGTTTTTTCAAAATTCCAAATTAAACAAAATTTATTAACATCAAAATTATTTCTGAACCTTTTAATTATTTGCTTATAATTTTTTATAATTTGTTATTATGGACAAGACGAAAACTTATTAATTACTTGCAAAATAAATAAAAGAGTAATTTATTATATTTTAATCTTTGTTTCAAATAAAAATTAATACATAAACATTTGCTTAAAGTCGCAAAATATAGTTTTTTTCTTTCATTTTCATAATTTAATTCTTCGAAATCGATTCCGTGGGTTTACTTTGAAATACGTTTTGCCTACGTTAACAACATCTATTTATGTAAATTGCATTTCCAAGTATTATATTTCATTAGATATTTTAAGACATTTTTAATACTCCTAAATATTTTAATTACCAACAAATTCCTTTGGTAAACCTTATCGCTTACCCTCTTAATTTTACGTTTTCTGTACAATTACACGAGTTTCTAGCATTCGATTTAAGTATTCAGTACAAGTTCTTATACAAATGATTGTGGATGACCTTGGGGCTATTAATCTGAGCTAGAAGAACTCAAGTTTCTATGCGGTTTTATTTTTCATTTGATGATTTATTCCCTTAATTTTGAGATTTACCTACATTTCATTTGTGAGAATTATATGCTAAGGATTAACAGTTTAACCTTTATAAGCATTTTCTAGTAATTTATTATATTACATTTTATTATGATGTTAATTATATATTACAGATCTTAGTTGTGTTTTACGATTTCTGTTGTTAAGTGTTACCTTTTCATGTTAGAGAAATGCATTGTCCAAAATATCAAATAATCTCAAAAAATTAGTTATCCAAATGGATGTAAGCCGTGTAATTGCTTAGTTTTTACAAGCTTTCTAAAATGAATATTCCTAATCGATTATAATATTAGTATTATCAGTATAGGATATAGTTATAAACTATCAAACTAACTATTTTTGACAAGCACTGGCAATTAACAATAGCCCACGACTTACAATTTTAATAACAATTGGCATTTCTTCGAATAAAAAAGATTGAAAATCTATTATAAAGTGTAGCAAGCTTCTGTTTCATTTAAAAATAACTAAAATAGAATGTCAAGCAAGCAGAATCCATCTCAACTTGACTCAACACATGTCCACAACTCTGAAAGATATGTCAATATTTAAAATTCTTGAATAAATTATCGACAGCATCTTTGAGTCTGTCGAAGCAAATCATCTGAGCAATTTTCCCCAATTTGATTGCTCTTATTTCGTCTTGGAGACATTGCATTTCAATAAATAATGAATCAATGCAATGCAATACTCTGTCTCCTTTTATAGATTATCTAGAAAATTGAAAATTTAATTGCAATACAATTTTCAGATTGCAGTTTATTTTAGTTCGATCGAATGTTAACTAATTATTAAGTTATTTAAATCTAATATGTGGCAAATAAATCATATTTTAACTGCAATCTATGGTTTTAATTAAAATTTGTGTTGTTACACACAGGCTAATGTTGCCACATAATTAGTTTATGTCTGATCAACCACTAAAGCCGCAAGGCACATAAATTGCGTATACGTAATATTGGATGGAACATAAATAAGCTAGCATAAGTGAAGGTAGTGCAAAGTGCACTTACACACACACACACACACACACACACGAACACACAGATGAGTGCCTTACAGTCTGTCTAAATGTGTGATGTGCATTTCTCAGCCCCATCAGGCAAAAGTCAAGCTTCTGAGTACCCATATTTTACCTTTGTTTTTTCATCCTTCTTTTTTTTTTTGCTTTTTTTGCTGTTTATGTGTGTTTGATTCCCGTGTGTGTTGCACTCACATTTTGGCCAACAATTAAACCCAACCATTGCACACTGTTTGCTTAGGCGTGCTAAGGCCCTAGAGCCATTTCTCATTTTAATGACTCAACTGAGCTGTCTCTGTCTCTGGCTGCTGTTGCCGTGTTCCCGTCTGTCCAATGGACACCTACAAACATATATACCTATACACACACACAAGTTCACAAATGCCAAAATAGCTGGCCAACAAAAAGAAACAAAACCAAAATGGGGATTGGCTTGACGAATTGTTGGTATGGACTTT
Organism: Drosophila willistoni; assembly: GCF_018902025.1. Classification (NCBI taxonomy): domain Eukaryota; kingdom Metazoa; phylum Arthropoda; class Insecta; order Diptera; family Drosophilidae; genus Drosophila; species Drosophila willistoni. The sequence goes on from NW_025814050.1 coordinate 9,106,217, forward strand.
ACTTGTACCTTAAACATTTTTAAAATACTACAAAGTGTTAGATAGGTTGAATATTTCCAATATGCTAGCTTCATTTTGAAGTAAATAACAAATAAAATCGGTTATTTAAAAATGTATTTGTATTGAAATGATTAATGGCGGAAATGTGTAGAAACTTGCTCCCTAAGGTAGACAATAAATATTATTTTTAAGCAAATAAAGAAATTTTGTAATGTTTTATGAATAAAACATAATTCTCTTAGCAAACATTTATTATAGTTTTCAAGTTACAAATTTGTTGAAATAATAATTTGTTTTTTAAACCATTGCATACTTTTTTTAGCTTCTTTTCCTCATTTCTTAAAATATTCTCCTGTGAAATAATATATTTGAAGATATGTTTGGAAATGCTCATTTGAAACTTAATTTATTTAATTTAATCTATCTAAGAATCAAAGATTTCTTAAATTGGTTTGTAGAAAATTGTATGTTAGATTCTGTTAGATCCAAGAGACCATAAGATGATTTGTTGTGCTTTGATTTTTTGCATTTTCTTACATCATAGTTAGTCAGAAAGTAAGTAAAAACATTGTTTATGGAAGTCTGTAATCCTATAGCCAAGATATTTTGTTGGAATTCATAGCAACGTCAGTTTCATTTTAGTACCTACAAATTCATCACAGATTTTATCTGTGTATTTGCTTTTACCAGAGTTCCAATCAAGCAATTCTTTAAGAAGGTACCTGCATCTATACTGCATGGTGTACGTGAAGCACATAAGTCTACTGTGTGCTATATTATTCAATTTTCGGTACAAACATACCTCGCTTACCTCATACACACACACACTCATCCATAAAAAGGAGAACAAGAAAAATTGGAGCTCACGACACACATGCAGCGGAAAAAATGTGCTGTGTGCTTTTGGGCGCAAATTGCAGTTGCAATAACAACCACAGCGAAGCGAAGCACATCCACCACCAGCACCACCAACGACAACTATAGTAACAAGGACTAGTAGTTGTAGTCTGTAAATCAAGCTTTAAAATTAACGCAGATTGCTGGAACAAGCGACGCTACGAGCAATTAACATGAAACCAGAGCAAAAGTAGAGAAAAAGGAAGGAAGAACAACAACAAGAAAAAAATAGAGAATATATATATATATATATATATATATGTATACGAAACGAAACCAAATAATGTAGACAGAACCCGCGTTGGTACCCACACATATACACACATACATTTGTATATATATATGTACATACATATATCGTATCGTATAATTCAGAGTCAGCTTGTGTTCAGGTTTTTGTGTGTATATTTATATAAATGTGCACTGGTCTTCTCTTCAACGACCTTTGTTGGAAAAGCTGCTGTTGTTGTTCTTGTTGTTGTTGGGTATACGTTTTTCTTTTTTTTTTCTACTTTTGCTTTGCTTTTGGCTTTTCCATTTTACCATCGACCCAAATTGCGAGCGCGCAACACAAACATACGAAAAACACACATCTGGGTTATAACAGCATGTGTGAGTGTGAGAGTATGTGTGTGTGTGTGTATAGAAGGCACACGCAAACGTCGTTAACAGTTTTCAAGCTCTCAACGTTCTTTATGTGTGCGTGTGTGTGTGTGTGTGAGTGTTCGTCTGTGTATGTGGGTTCTGAGTGGGTGAAAGCAGACCCTGAAAAAAATACAAAAAAAAAATGTAATATAAAAGACCTCGACCTAAACGGCAGGCGGCCAAAAAAAAAATAAGAAAAAAGTACAAACACACATAAATGCACACACACACACACATACACATATGAAGTAGTATTATTCTTTTTGAAAAATGATTGAGAAAAGCCAAAAAGAAAATATCGAGAAGAGGAAAACCCCGGCACGCACATTGACTTAAACACAAAAATTTAAATCGATAAATCAAAATGCCAACAAGAACAAAAACAACAACAACAACAAACTCCTGGCAAGGACGTGTGACTTGCATGCTAAAAACCAAAACGAGAAAACCAACACAACTCATTCGTGTGTGTGCCTAGTGTGCTCGGTTAGTATGTGTGTGTGTGTGTGGGCAGGAAGTCGTTTCTGTTAGGGTTAGGTCCTGAAAATGACAACATTTGGCCGCCTTTTAATTATTGACATTCTTTACCCGCCCACCGATGTCTGTGTGCCTTCTGGCTTCATGTTCCTCGTGGCCAAAACTAATTGCCCCTTTTCTGACATTAATTTTAATTCATTTTCATTTTCGTTTTCACTTTTTTCTTTTGATTTAAAAGCCTCGATTTAAAGAGCTGACTCAGTCAGGAAATCACTTTCAGGTGATTTCTCGTTCTTAGCCAATACTAAAATTTTTTTTTTTGTGTGTTTTAAACAGTTATATGATTCATCATAAAGAGGTTTTTTTTTTGGGTTTTACTGTATTGTTTTGTATTGTCACCCTGTTTCTGTGTATATGATTCATGAAAATATCTTGCGGGGGTTTGTGATCGATTTGTATAACCGGTTATCGGATATATGCATTTGCATCTGGTTTTTTTCTATTTCTGACAGACGTCACAAATAGCTTTAGCTTAGATATTTCTCTACACGTACATCCAACTTCTGACGAGGTTTCATTTTGTTTATCGAATTTAGCCCAGATAAACGAGTATTATTGAAATAGTTCACGTTCACGCAAAATTTACATTTATTGTAAAAAGTTGAACAAACTTGTAAAGCAAGCCATAAATGATTCAATGAATGAATGAAAAAGTGGAAATATTTGTCATTGTTTACAGAAAGGAATCAAATTTATTTGCTTTCCAAAAATTAAAAAAAGAGGGTGGCTAACGGATTGAGTTCAAAACATTTATAAAATATTTCTGATAAAGACAAATTAAACTGGTTACAAGTATCAATTTTAATGCAATTCTGCAATTTGTCAATGGTCGAAATAAATCAAATGCTGCCTTTTTGGGCTTAATCCTTTTGTGTTTAATTGTTATGTCACGAACCGTATTCTCAAAATATAACAAAGATTTCAAGAAACTAAAAATAACCTACTCTCAAATTAATAAACTAGAGTTGAAAAAACTTTGAACTGCTGCAAAAAGCTTCGTTTTATTTTAAATTTATCAGTTAAAGTTTCTTTTATAATTAACATAACAATTGACTCTACATGGTCCATGGTTAAAATGCTAATTTCACTACCATTGAATAGTTTTTTAGTCAAGACGTATTGTTTTGAGCTTCTTCAGCATTTATTTTGTCGTAAGCCAAGAATACGTTTGATATGGTTGGGTTTCTTATTTCTAGGTTCAGAATTTTGGAGATCATAGTATATGTAGTATGGTATAAGTATATAGTTGTATAGTTTTCCAGTAAGGGCATACTTATTTAATATTTTTCTATTGCATTTTTGTACAAAATAATTTCTAATATTACGTTAAATCTCAGCTGAATAGACATTTAATAAGTCTAAACTTAAAAATGTATACCATTTCAAGCTACATACAATCAATCAAAAAAAAAAAATCCAATGAAATTTGAAAATAGATTCTGAAGGCTTTTAATGACTGATCTTAGTAAGGTCAGCTAGTCAGTCCTGGACATTAAATGTGGGCATTCACGATAGTTAGACGATTATATAATTTCTTTTAGGCATTATTTGTATATGAATATAGCAAAAGAGTAACTAAAAATTCCAAAAGCAATGAAATAAGTACTTCATTCAATAAGTTTCTCTTCAAATGGTGCTCTTAAGTTCTGAGTGTGTACGAGAACGCACTTCTTAATATTTTTATTGCTTCTTATGATCACTAATCTGTTTTAGTAATTTTTGAAACCATTATTCAAAACTTAATTTTACACATAAACAAAGACGGCTTTGCTTGGAAATTTAAACCTGATTTGAACCTAGATTTTATTCAGAATCTGAAAACTCACATAACTTCAATTTAATTTCAAATTATTAGCTTTCTCTTTTATTCCATTTTGAAGAGATTCATATAAATAGAGAAACCTAAGAGCAATCTCAGCTAAAAACAGTCTGTCGAGTGAGAAATCTGTAAAATATATACTTATATAGCCTCGAGTATAAGGAAATTTAGCACAATTTGCAATTGTGTATAAAACTTTTGAATGTAATTTTAAATTACATTTATATTTCATGACATAAGTGTAAATTTCACACTTGTTTCTAAAATTCTGTGTAAGGTTTCAATTTCCAACCAATTTCAATTTGTGATAGTCCTAGAATACCAAATGATATATATATTCTCACTATGACTACAACGAGAGTCATAATTTTGCGGTTTTAAGAAGAATCTTAATTAGAATAATCATGAAAAAAGCTCATCTGAATCATTGGGGGGAATACGTGAATATTCGTTTTATGAACAATTGTTTATTACAATTGCAGCACGTGTCATAAGATGCATGATTGCATGTCGGTGAAACTTTTTATAAACTTTTAGTACATTTTTTTCGTTTTCTTTCACCCAATTACTTATTAAAAGTCTCTCTTTAAATTACGGCCAAACACACAAAGTTCGTTCAAGTTTCTCAAGTTATAAATATTTAATTAACTTTAAAGTTTTGTGTAATTTTAATTTTTTCCAACCATCCATGAAAATTTGTTAGTTTAATGTGAGGTGAATGTGTTAAAATTTTGGCCATATTTTTATATGGTTATGTTTTTAGCTGATTAACATTTTGCAGAGAAGTTTTCTAGTTAGGGGTTTTTTTTTTTTTTTGGTGTTGGCCTTTAGGTAATTGGGTCAAGCACATGGGAAACGTTAGTCACTTACAGACACACATACACACCCACACCCACAGCCACAGTTACATAAAGTACCAAAAATACTGCTAAATTCCCGCAGGGAATGGAGAGGCTTGATTAAAATGCAGCCTACTCCAAAAACTATGCCAAGTTATGGCAAGTGATAACTTTTACTCAGGAAAATACAAAAGACAAAAAGGTTAAGGGTTGCCAGCAACCTTCATGCTAGACTAGAGCACAGCTGCTCTTATGGTTACTTATGGGCATGATAAACTTTATACGGGCAATCTTTTGAGTGGGTTTGCCATTCACAATGCGCCAGTTGTTGATGATGATGACGATGATGATGATAATGATGATGGGTATGACAGTCGATGCATTGATTCAACAGCCACTTGACAACCCTGGCCAGGCCTTGCATGTGCATTGCACGTTTTTTCGTTATCGTCTATTTTTTCTCTCTTTTAGTCTTCTTTTTTTCTCATTTAGTTCTTTTTTTTTTTTTCTTTTTTTTTTTTGGTAAGCTAATCGATTTGGCAGCTACCTTGAAACTTTTGCTGGTGCCAAAGCGCGCTGTCTCTCTGATAAATTAGCAGCTGCTTTCAAAAAGCGTGAAAGCATGCGGCGGCTACTATCGACATACATACATACATACATATGTATATGTATATAGTATATATAGCGTCTCTGCTTAGGGCTGGGTAGGTTCGTTTTAGTTTCCGCTTTGTGTGCCCTGTGAGCTGAGCCCCCATAATGAACTTCCGGTCATGGCGAAACGTTTGTACTGCTCTCGCTCTGCTCCGCTCTTGGTAGGCCTCAGGGTCCGTGTAATTTTGTGCGTTTGTTCAGCCGTGATTTATGCACATTGATGACGTCGCAAAACACCAAGAAAAAGGGCAAATATAAAAGCTAAATAGCACAAGCAAACCAACATTTCTGTTCTTTTTCCGCTAAGCTTTACTTTTTTTTTTCTTTTTTGGATATATACGTATAATATTTTATCAGCGTTTAATTACCCTTTACCCATTAGTAAAGCTCAAAGGTTAAAGAGCTTTAATGAAGGTCCTTAAAGTGACAGATTTTCTGTCTTTGAACTTCGAGTCTGTAACATCTATGGTATTGATCGAATGTAGTGTTAGAAGATAAGTCAAATTTATCGTAATTGATCTAAACTTGGCATTGTCATTACTTGCAAAACAATGAACCACATTTATTTGGTATATATTTTATGAAATATTTAGTAATACTTCACTTCTTCTAAGCATTATGGACTGTAATTGACTAATTAGGGCATCGGTGGATTATTTGGTGGTAAAAATATGAATTTTTGCCTACAATAACCATTATTTTACATCCTTTCGATTGAGTCCTAAAGTTAAATATTGTAACAGCAAGAGAAGTGAAAGGCTAGCCACTTTAGAATTCCATAGCATTACTGTAAGGCTAAAACTAGTTGGGAATTGTATCTTAATATTTTGCCATTGAATTTTATTTAACTTAAACAACCCTTAACAAGCCCATCTAATATATTATCAGTTAAAAATAACCTTTAAAATTTATAGCTTATAAGCAAACAAACATTGCATAGTAATAAAAGCTTAAAAATTTGTTTGTATTGCTAGTACTTCTCGTATGATTCAGTGTATGAATTCATAAGTAACCACACCCCAAAAAGATAAGAACAGAATTGTAGTCACTATATATACACATATACATATTAATACTTTTTATTTGAATAGACAAAAAATATATAAAACAGATTTCACTTTCTTAAAACGAGAAAATCAAATAAGGTCAGCCAAGCAAATTTGTTGATAACTTTTGGCATTTGATGGGTTAATATTAATCGATTATGCTCCAATTCCTTATTTTCGCTTACTGCTTTTGTCTTCTTTTTGTTGTGGTTGTTTTTGTTGTTGTTGAGGTGGATTTGGGGCTCGTTTTGTCACGCGATTCCAGGCACTTTCATGGCGCTCCACTTCGAAGAAGTTTGCCAAAGTTTGGGGTAAATTCCGTCGCTTTGCTTCGTTGCCTTGAATACGTGGAGGCGTATAATATTTGGGCGTGGCGGCGGCGGAGGAGGTGGCAGCAGTCTTAATGCATTTGACTGCCGTTTCGTTTGCCAAATCGTTGGCTACTGGCGATGGTGTGGTGACCTGTGTTCGCCACTCGTATATCTGATTCTGACAACGATTATGAACCTGATGGGCGGATGGCGTCAATTGCAGTTGAATGCTGGCACGGCTGATGAAGAGCTCCTGGCTCTGGTTTGGGGCGATTGCGGCTGCTGCCATGATCTATCTGGGCGCATTGAGTTCCACTTTGCAACTGATTGTGTATGCGACAGACGAGTATTTTGTGGCTTTGTTCTCTCTGGTTTCAGTGGTTTTTGTTCTCTGATGTAGAATGTACACGGTACGTGTGTTTGTGCTCCGTAAACAAACGCGCTGTATGACGCATCAAACGAGAGTCTTCCGTCCACTGACTACGTCGCTGTGATTGGTCTCTTTATGAAACTGATTTGTGCACTTCTTAGCGATGAGACGAATGAGGTTTATAATGTTCATAATGTCTAGAATTAACATTTTTTTTGTTTTTAAAGAACTGTCAATGTAAAAGAAAATTTATCTCGGCTTTCAACGACTTTTGCCAGTTTTCTTTGCGAATTTTTCGGAACTATTTTGAGATACACTTTATTGTTTTACTTCTAGTGCAAAAAAAGACAAAGTTTACGAACGTTTTTATGACAATATCTTTATATTGTAAGCACTCTTTCTGTGTCTAAACATTATACTACTTACTGCCTTTATTCTCCAAATAATATTGATTAGTTGTCTCTTTCCCAATTTTAGTACGTTTAGCTCGACCAATTTTTATATATTATATTTCTCGGATTGCTCCGATTTTGACATTTAAGTACTTAGTTTCACATTAAAAGCTCAAAAACTGGAAGTCTAGTTTGCACAGACGGATAACTGACGGACCCTTTTATAGGGTATAAATATGTTTGTTTAGTTAGTCTTGGAAGGTAAAGAAATTTGTTATTAACAAATTATTATAAAACAAATTTTGCTTTCGTTATTTTTTAATCAAAAATATGTTATTATAAACCTCTCTCCCTATGAATACAGTATTTAAAATCAAATTTTTTTCCAAACTGATTATAAAGCCCCAGAAAATTTGTAGACTTAGATAGTTTAGATTGTCTTGGCTATTTTTAAAACTATAAAATTAGTATTATATATTGTAAGATATTCTGTGTCAAGATCTCTTGATTTTTGTGCCATCTCTAACCCGAGGTTATGCTCTAGAAGACTTCTGAGCTGGCGGTTCTCTTCGGCTTTGTGTATGCATTGCAAACGCTCAGTAGAATTTGCTCGTGCCATTTCGATTGGCACTCGAAAAAGAAAACTGGTTTCGTCAGTCCATATGTCTATATGTTTACCTTGTGGTTCTGTCAGACAGACGCCCACATAGGACTACCACAAAACTGAAATACAAAAAAGAAGAAAAAAAAACAAATAAATAATAAATAAAAGTAATAAGCAATAATGTTGCAAATCATATTTACTAGTACACTCATTACTTTTGGTTACCTACCTTGAAAGCAGCTCTAACAATTTCATTATCAATTTGTAACAATTAGAAGGCCTTCTTCCATCAAATTCTATTGCTTATCTTGGTCTTGGCAAATAATTACTTTTAATATGACTATTTTGAGCAATTAAATAGGTTATTTTTATATTTGTAACCATGACACAAATTATTTTACAAATAAGTAATGAGAATTTTTAAATCTTTCTGTTTTGTGTTACTTTTAACGCTTTATTTTTAGAGAAAAGTGGTTGATAATAGAATGACTACGCATCAAATGAATCATATTTAATCAAGTACTTATGGCTATTTAATTAGATATACGCTAACTTTCACTTATTATCCACATGTCTAATGAGTCAATGAAATCTTTAAGATGAGTGGAGGATGGTTTTTGGGGTAAACAAAGAGCCAGAGATAAAAACTATCTATTAGTTCAATATCCTTTAATTATCATAGACTTGTCATGACTAATCCCCTTGTTATGTTTAGTCATCATATGGCAATTTTCTTCGTTTAAAGATATTATGTATATAAGTAATGATGTTCCAGTTTGATATTCAAACAAACAAAGCGAAGAATTTAAATCCAGTATTAGGTGTAGGTTATTCAATGAACGTTCAAGCCGGACGTGTTTTGAGTGTCTATAACGAAATTCAATACAAAACTCACCTTCGTCCAATCGTCGACGACGCGTCGTCACTTATTAAGCATTTGACATGTGATTCATAATAGGCGTTGAGTACACGCTTCATGCTGTTATATAAAAGTATCTACTCTCCTCATTCTTCTGCCCCTCAATACCCTTCCTTGGAAGAACTTAGAAATGTACCTACCCACATAATTTTCATTGAGTGGGTGTGTCCAGCAGCACGGACCCAGAGCTCTGTTAACTCCATGCAAATTGGTTTGATGATTTTAACATATCGGGTTTAGAATGAACCGCTAAATGAGTCAATCAATTGGGGCTACCTAGTTCAATGATGCAACATAATGCATAATCTGTTTCCTTTTCCTTTTGGGCAACCGATAATTGTGACATTTCATTGAACCAACAGACATATGTATTCATATGAATCAGTCAATGAGAATCATTTACAGACTGATTCAAAAAGTGCCGCTAGCGATTTACAACCGCTTCAATTATTTGTTTTGGCACACGCGCCAAAATGATTGCTCATAGTGCAAATTAATGATAAACATTTACCATCGTCATCTACATCATCATGGGGAGTTGCAATTGTAAATAAGTGCAATTTGTTAATTGCTGGCAAGGTGTACTGCATAATTTGCAGATAATTGTCGTGAAAATCGGTAAACGCTAAAAGGTGCCGCCTGCAATGAGGAGTATTTACTACGTACATAAGTGAGATTCACCAACGTTTATAATATCACAAAAGGTCGAAGCTAAATAGTCATAGTCTGTACTTAACTGAGAATTGAGGATGAGGAATTATAATTGCCAGAAATGACGCTTGGGGAATTATTTTCATAAAGGTCAAAATTTCTAACTGTTTAAATGACAAACATATTAAACACTTACATAAAGAAGCAATAATATTTATAACTTTGGAATAAAAAATTATTTTATGATTCTAAAAACCACGTGACTGGGTTTAAAAATAAAGATTTACAAATATTTTTCCATATTCATAATCAGAAATTTGTCTACCTTAATGTCACATATAGACAATTTAGCTTCCGTACCTTTTATGCAGTTTGAAAACGTCCAGTTACAAAATTTTAGATAGTTAATTTGAAATATCTCAATATAAATTGAACTTTTAGGAACAATACTTTATTTAATAATAATTATTACTTACTGAATAAAACTAAATATTATTTCGTTCTTTAGATGCCAAAAATCAAATTACTATTAAGAGATTATGCTTAATAAGATAACCTTTAAGATCAATCTTAGCTATTGTTGTTCGAATTCTTTAATAAACGTGAAGTTATAGCAAAAATATATTATATATTATCAAAATATTCCAAAATTATTTGATTTAACACACATATATAAACGAAGTGGTATAAGAACATTTCAACAATTGTTTGCTTATCTTAAGAAGTCAGGCTCTTCAGCTTATGAAACTACATATTTTGAAATGATTAAAAAATGAATGAATGAAATGAATCTAATTGAATTTTGAAAATTGTTATGTGCTTTCAAATTTATTTTCCTCCGTTTTCGTCTTTATATATCGATCAAAGCAATTATCGTATTTCAAATGGAAATAACGTTTTAAAACTTTATGAATAACAGATTGAATTTTGAAAAAGCAATAGCTTTCCAAAGTTTTGAAAATAAATTTTGTAACATGAATTTTTGATATTAAGGTTTAAATAAAATTATACAATATAATTCGAATCAGGATTCAGGGACTGATCCCTGAGTATCAAAAATGTTAAAACATACAATATTTTTAAATAAGTTTTGAATATGATTTAAAAAATGCATTCAATATATATCTATAATTAAATTCCATATGTGTTTTTTTTTCTTTTGCAGACACGCACAACGATAATTCGACCATCACGAAAACGCCGCTATTTCCAAAAGATCTTTTCACAAAAGAACAGCTTGAGAACGGCGCTGTCATCCTGCATATCATTGGTGTCATCTATATGTTTGTGGCGCTGGCAATTGTCTGCGATGAATTCTTCGTGCCTTCCCTTGACGTAATCATTGAAAAGCTCGGCATCACTGACGATGTTGCCGGCGCAACTTTTATGGCCGCGGGTGGCAGTGCCCCCGAGCTCTTCACAAGTGTCATTGGCGTTTTCGTGTCGTTCGATGATGTTGGCATTGGTACGATCGTTGGTTCGGCTGTCTTCAACATCCTTTTTGTGATTGGCATGTGTGCGCTATTCTCAAAGACGGTGCTTTCGTTGACATGGTGGCCCCTATTTCGCGATTGCTCATTCTATAGCATCAGCCTGCTGGTATTGATCTACTTTTTTCGCGACAATCGCATCTATTGGTGGGAGGCCCTCATACTCTTCACCATCTATATTGCCTATGTGGCCTTCATGAAGTGGAACGTTCAGGTGGAGCAGTGCGTCAAGAAGATGATTACCAAAAACAAGGTGACTCGCGTCAGAAGTACAGATCAACTTATGCCAGCAGTAAGTAGTTGGGAAGTTTTTTTGCAAACAAAAAAAAAAAAAAATCAAAAATCTCTCTCTCAAAAAGAAATTTAATTCAATTCAATTCAAAAAAAAAAAAAAAACAAGTACAAAAAACGTAAATCAAGAAAATCGTAAAAGAGAAAGCAAAATTTGCAAAGAAATGAAACGAAACAAAGAAAAAGATCCTTTGCCATGGACAAATTTCGTTTTGATTTTCGTTTTTGTATTTTCTTCTTATCCTTTATGAAAAACCAATCAAATCCATCCCCGCCCTCACTTTCACCACCGCCCCACTTCACCACAGTATTTTTCCACCATTTTTGCACTTCCATCACCATTTTCAAGCTTCAGACTAACCAGTTAGCAGGTGTTTAGTTGGCATGACTAAGGGGGTTGCCTGCTGTCATGCTGATTTTATTATTGCATTTGTTGATGAAACCTGCATGACTAACACATTTTGACATTGACTTGCGATCAACCCGAGACAATGATGATGATGATGATCGTGAGATGGTCCAAGCCGACTCAGATTTCACCTCTGAGATTGTGAGTGATATTTCGAGTCCAGCGGGACTTGTGACTAGTGGCCAAGTTTATATTATATATGATTGACAATTGCTTTTTAAACACATAATTTCTATTCCAATCTTTGAGTTTTCTAAACCGGATATTACAAACCGGTATAAAATTGAGTTCTCAATGGGAATCTCAAAGCTACTCAAATGGAAAATACTATAAAATGGGTAAATAAAAAGTTTCCCCCCTCGCCACACTCAAACTATTAAACAATTTGACATTAATTTTGCGTCATTTAACTATTTAGGTCAAGTTTTCAGACCAATTTCACACTTGTGTGTTGAACAGGTGAATATAGCATAAAAAGCATATCAGGTTTCATCATAATTTGCAATTCCTATCAATTAATTAATTTAGCTAATAGATGAGTATTAGCTTAAATCATTTGATAAAATAGTATAGTTTAGCTTATTATTTGGTTAAACATATTTAGCATATAATCACAGTTTAACATCTTTAGAACTACAAATTAAGTTTGCAGACCACTTAGTTAGTGGCAATATGCAAAAGTCATATATATGTATATACATATATAGAAAACTCTGTATTGAATAAATGTCATTGTTATACTAACTCAAGAATGTGCATATACACTATTCTTCTACTCAATTGAGTAGTCTGGAATTTTAATTTATGATTCTAAAGCATAAACCAGAAGACTGATCTCTAACCTGTAGTTCAAACTGAATAGCTAAAATTAAAATATATGCAGCTCATATATACCTACAATTAAATTGCTAACAAGATCAGTCTAAACATGTATTTAAACGAAAGTGTATATTGGTTTTTCGTTTTAGAACATGTAACTCAAAATGAGATATAACTTTTAAATACTATGCTAGAAATGTGTACCTATGACTAATTAGAATGCTAGTTAACTAACTAATTGCATATAGAAATAATAAATGTATACATAAACTGCTATTTAGTCAACAATTTGCAAACAATAAATATTTAATTTAAGTGTTTTGGGCAGGTTTCAGAAGCTTACAATGACATATTTTCAACAATTTCTTCAATACAATGAAATATTTGTTTCAAAGGTTAAGAAAAAAAAAACAAAAGTTACACCTTTAATGGGTGCTTACTTTTCTGAAGTTTTTATTTTTAAAAAAATAATATAATTCTAGGTTTTCATAACCTTTAAACGTTTTAGAAAATAATCTTAGCTTGTAGAAAATATATCTTAGGGCAAAAATCTACCTAAAACATTCAAATAAATTGTAGAAGAACCAAATACATAAGGGATTTTCAAATAGTTTTAGATAAACTAAAGTTCAATTTGGTTTGGATACATTTCATCATAGTGCTAAACATAAATTTTAAATACTTTTCTCGATAATTTCTCAAAACTGGTTAGTCTGTATAGCTTTATCTCACCTATTTACCTATTTACTAACTTACCACCTTTTTTTTAAAGATATTTAGCTATTTTTCCTATCAATTTCTCTAGTTCAATTCATTATTCTCTTTTTTCGTTAATTTTTTCAGATTATTTTGTTTGGTTCTTCTTTTTTTTTTTTTAGTATTTAAGCTTTGATTAATCTGTTGATCACATATTTTATTTGCTATGCGTCTTTTAACTTGTTTTTAAAACTACATACATATTATATAAACAATGACACATAAATACACACAGAAACACACACACACACATTATATACTATGCATGTCAGTCAGAGAATAAAAAGAAACAAAATTTAAATAATTAAAATTAATGCACCCATCTGTAGTGTGTTTTTTTAGTTTCATTTTGCGATATTTAGCCAGTACAAAACAGAACCCAAAAGTAGTCAGCATGCCATTTGCCATGAGAACAAGAATCGAGATTGAGAGCGGGAGAGAACTTGTAAAATTTATCTGTATCTAAATTTTCGTATGTATATGTAACTGAATCTGAAACTGAATGAGAATGAGACGAGCCCCCAATGCATGTGTAGAGATTACCTTTTTGGTGATTTCCATACTAAAGTAGAGAATACTTGCCTTTCATTTTGCTTTTTTCCATGGCATTTTTTTATAGGCATCAACTTAAGTATGCAATATAAATAGATTAAACGAAAATAATTGTTTCAACATTTCAAACAATTCTTCAACGGTATATTTGAAATGTTGAAGATTAAAGTTTATTTTGTTATCTGCTCATGGTATATTAGCATTACAGCATACCGAAATAGATTTTCATTCTAATGCTAATTGGAATTCGAAAACTTCCCTGGGCAAAATATTTAAGAACTCACTGAAAAGCTTGTTAAATATAAATTTTAAAGTTATCTTTCACTTTTTATGTGTACTTCAACTCCTTTAAAGTCAACTTGAAGTTTCAATATTAGTTTTAAACGATAAAAATAATACTTGGAATTAACAAAAATATTAGAAAGGATTCCCATTTGATGGCTAGTTTAAATTCAAGGAGCTTCTACAGAAATATTGATGTAAAAAATATTTAAAAAATATTTTGACAAATCGTACAAATTCCCAAAAATGTTCTTCATTATTTTTGTTAACTCAATTTGAATTATCTCCAATTCTGTCTCAGCATTCACAAGACTAGTCTTTTCTACAATATCTACATAAAAAAAAATTTAGATTTTCAGACCTAATTGCCATGAAATATAATCAGATATTTTAAAAAATTATCTAACCATTATGGATTTCAATGACTTCATGGTCCAACTCTGGCGCATCTTCGTTAATTTGCATCTAAATGCAATCAAAATGCAGATAATTTCATATGTTTATCTTTATTAAAAATCATTATAAATGTGAATTTAAAGCTAGTACCGTTTCATATATGTTTCTAGTATTTAAATTCTTTAATAAATCAATCTGTAAATGTATTCGGAATTCAAACACCTGTTGAAAACCTGTTTCGCCTTTTTTAGTCGTGCTGACGCCTACGACAAACAATTTTTCTCTTAGATCACGATTTTGAAATCAAAGCGAAAGTACTTTCTTGAAAATTATTTACCTTTATTTCATAGTTTTTTGAAATTGTGAAGAATTTCAAAATCAAATCAAATCAAATCAAATTAAATCAGCTACACAATATTTTTTTTTTTAATTTTTTCAGAGTTTTTTATTTTTATAAATACAAAGTATTAATAACATACTTGAGATAATAAGATGTAATAAATAGTTACATATAGATAACATTTTCTAGTATGAACTTAATCACAATTAGCTAGCTCACTAAATGGTTTCTTGCTGTTACAGAAAGAACCATGTAAGAATTATTTGACTATGAATTTGTGTTTACGATCTAATACATTTCCCAAAATATTTTTTGAATATACTTGGAAACCGATTTCGAATTTGTTTCAGTTCTTTGGATTGTAGCTTATATATAATACTTGATACTCGCAATGCTGGCGATATTCTCTATTTGGTGTGCAAAAGGACATCGGGAGACATTATGACACCGGGACTAAGTTTACGTGCCACTCCTGGCGTCTTGGGTACAGGTGGGGCACTCCTTAAACTTGGACTGGGACTTGCTTTCAGTTGCTGCAATCTCGGTAATGTGGCACTATGCAGGGGACGAGTCTCATGCTTTATGTGTATGGCAGCCAAATCCTTTTCGACCAATAACGGATGACTGATGGTCCGGATCATCTTTGGTTGGGCCATCTTCTTTTTTGTCCTACCATCCACTGTATCCAATTCCTCAACTGAAACAGCCTTGTAATGCGTTTTATCGGCATACATTGCCTCAGGATCCTTGGGATTTTTGGCATTTTTCATATTATTCCACATTTTGCCGTCAAACACTTTCATTTTCATATATATGAATATGACAATACGATAGAATACCACATAGCCCGCAATTAGGAATAACACAAATGTAGCATGATCCGAAACTGATGTAAACAATGTGTTCATATCCCATTTAATCCATTTTTCTTCTTGACAATAATTATATATAAATGGCATTATGATTAGCCAATAGAAGAGTAGTGTAAACAATTCGATAATCCTTTTTTGAAACATGTTTTCTGTCTTTCTCGCTCGTCGATTTGTTTGTATTTATGGTGTTCGATTAGGGTATTATGTTTGGAGCAATTCACGCCGTGGCCCCAAGCTGATGTCGTGTCGTATACAAGATTCGTAACTAAATGATGTGCAAACAGCGCATTACCGCTGCTATTTATAAAAATCGGCATACAAATGGAAACTTAACACTCAAACCACAATGATTCGGTCGCTCGCTGCAGCCCCGACTCAACAGTCTCTACTAAAGCTTGGCTTCAGTCTCGCCTTGCCTCGCCTCTGAGTCAAAGGCATCTCAATCTCTTTGAAATTCTCGATTTGTCGTATAATATATTTTTTATCAAATCATTATGCATAAAAGGTGTAAACAAAGTCGTAGTAGTAGTAGTAATATCGTAGTAGTAATATCGGTAGTAGTCGACGTCGAATCCCAGGAATAACTGGGCTATTTCTTGGAACTGGTTTTTATTTTGTTTTATTTCGATGGAAAAGGAGAGGGGGTTGGGGACTGCCCAGTTATTGTGTTGGGGTCGATTGCATTTTGAAACAGGTTGAGTGACAAATTGAGTTTGAGTGAAACGTGTAAGGTGGATGTGGAAGTCTCTGTCCAGGTCAGGTTCATTTGTAGTTGTTGTTGTTGTTGATTTTTGCAATTTGCATGTCTTAGATCATTTGGTAAAACGTCTCGAACCTCTCGTCTCGACCTGGCGAAATTTGTTTTTTTTTGTGCTGTTTTTTTTTTGTTGAAATTGTAGAAAATGATTCATTCAAGCTTAAATAATTCATTATGTGATTTAAGCGTTTTCGTTTTTTGTGTAAAGTAAACGTAAATTGGTCTCTCTTTTCGATATTAAAAAATGCTTTTCGTATGATTTCATACACATTAAAAATGATTTTTAAGTCTAACATTAATTGTGGTTAATTATAAATGTAAACGTCAATCAAGAAATGTACCTGGATATTCTTGACAGTTTTAACATTTCGATTAACAAGCAATCTCTCTCTCTCTCTTTCTTACCCTCTCTCTCCCAAGTAAAGTAATAAATTTCTAAGCTTATAAATTTTTAAGCCTATTAAAAATTTTAATTTCCATGTATAAAATTAACAAGCTATTGCCTTTGTTGGAATTCAAAATCAAAACCAATTAGCTTACTAAGAAAATTTTTCAAATATTTCTTCAGACACAGAAGTTGTTTTTAAAAACTTAAATTAAATCAAGTTTTTAACTGCTTTCGAATTTCAAATTTTGTCACTTTCTTTGCCCAAAAACAAAAATGTTTAAAGCAAATGCCAATTGATCAATTTTATTTAAATAAAGATTCTCTGAGATAAATTAAAAATCAGAAAGATAATTCTTGTTGTTGCTTTTGGACTTTTGGACCATTAACTTTAAACATTTTTTGAACTTTTTTTTAAACATTTTGTTAGTATTTGAAAACTGTTGAATAACAATTTTTTATACACTTATTCAATTGTAAAGAATAAATAAAAAAAAAAATGTTTTTCCTATGACAAATAGAATGAGTAGGCATATCTTTTAGATCTCTCTCTCCCCCTCTTTCTTTAAGACTTGAAGTTATTAATATTTATTTATGGTATTCGAAACGAGTGAGTTATGAATGAGAGTTTCTTAATCACTATAAAAAACCATGTTACGAGTCTCTATTAGCCACTCGATCAATCTGGAAAAAACATAACAAATAAACAGCAACACGGCGATCGGTGGTTTAGTGGTGGGGCATTAATTAGCATTTATAATCAGCCATGAGGTAGTTCACCTGGGCACGAGCCAATTGCTAATTCGCTATAAGCGAGTTTTGTGTTAGGCGGCGGTTATGTAGTTTTCTGATCTTGACTTCGCCCTACACTTGTCCTAGTTGAGCGTTTCTTGAATGAAACTTGTTTCCACGCATTTGTTTATTTATAATAATACTCGTAATATATTTACTGTAAGTTTTAATACAACTATCATATGTAATATCCATATTAGTCATCCATTTACTCGCATTTGCATTTAGTCTACGTTTTTCTTACGCACTTTCAAGCATTTATTTCCCCCTCCGCCCCTTCCAGTTGATATGCCTGTGCTTTATTAGTATTAATAATATTGATAAGCGATTCATTGTCATATTATTTTTCGAAACAAATAATTAAATATATATCGTTTAGTGTTTTTTGGTGTTTATTTTCTTCTTTGGTATCGTTTATTTTGTTTTTATTTTTATTTCTATTTTCTTTTTTATTATATGTTTTGTGTTTTAAATAATAGTGAAGGCAAAAATGAAATACAACAAAACTTCCCACTGCGCTTTTGACAAAATAAATAAACATAAAAGAAAAAATTTCAAATAATGAAATATATATTTTTATATATGTATATATATATTTTATTCATTATACATAAAGCTTGTATGTACAAAAAAAAAAAAAAAGAAAAACAAAAAAAAATACAAAAAGTAAATTTAAATCAAAACAAAAAATATATTTTCATGTATTTTGATTTTAAGTTTATCATCAATCAATTTTTTAGTTCTTGATTCACTACTTGTAAAGACCACAGAAAAATGTGTGTGTGATTTGAAAAGTTCAGTTCAAAAATGCATAAAACAATCCTTATCTATTGTATATAGACCAGTAAATGAATGGCACCACCTGAATTGTTTATAATTGTTGCACCAAAATTAAATTTTCCAACCTTAACTGACTTTTGAAAATGTTCTCTCAACTAAATGTTAAGGAAAGAATCGATATAGTAATTCAAATGAAAGTTTTGGTTTTTAAACCCATCCTTGATATGATTTAAAAACAATGAATTTGATTTTTAAGGCCAAAACAAATATTACACTATAATACTGCAGTATATATACTACATCTCTTGGTCATATGTCAGGAACTCTCAAGTACTTCAATATTCTGTCTTTATCTAGCTTGTTTCAATTTTTTGATATCCCTAATACATAAGTTTAGAATCAATTTCAAGATCTATGATCTGAATCAGTTCATCTGGTAATTGAGAACGAAAGAGAACTATTGTATTATACTGATCTATGTAAATGTCTCTAGTAATTCAAAAACTTAGTCATTGTGGTTATTATGAAAAAAAAAAACAAAAAAAAAAACGCATATTTTTTATTTCTTAACATTGCATTGAATAATAAAAGATTTTGAGTTTTTTGTCGAAAAGCTTTGATAATTTTTTGTTTGTTTTTATTTCATATATTTTTTTTGTTCAATATTGGCTCCCAACTAACTTGCACTTAACAATTCGATTAGTATTTAAGTTAATACAATACAAAATACAACAACATCAAATACAACAATAACAGCTACAACAACAAAGAGCAACAAACAACAACAAAAACTACACAAAAACTGTAAATTACAAAACAAATTGCAATAATAAACTTTTCTTCTTCTTCTTTTCACCTTTTTCTCGAAAAAAAAAAACAAAAAAAACAAAATCTCAACCCGTAAACATCGCTTACCCAAAAAACATAAACACCGCTCTTTCCAAACAAACAAACAAAAAAAATACCGTAATTCTCCCTCAACATAATAAACCGTCTTAACCGTATCCGTAACCGTTACCGTAACCGTACCACCCGTCCATCTTGGTTCTTCCTTCCACTTCAGGGTAATGCGGCCAACTCATCGGAAACATCAATGGCCACACAGCCGGGCGGCTCGGTGACATCGCGTGCCGCCAGCGAGACCCGCTCTGGTCCGCCCGGTTCGAGTAATGCTGCTGGCGCTACAGGTAATAGCGGTGGTGGCACTTCGGGTAGTACACAGACCGGTGCAAAATTCCGTCATGGCCTATTACAGCTAATGATACACACGATAGATCCTCTACACGATGGTAAGTTCGTTGAGTTGTTGTCACTGTGTGTTTTGCACAAGAAAAAGAACCAAAAAAAAAAAAGAAACTAACAAACTGATGAAAAAAAAATGTAATCTCCATGTAACCTGCTCCCCCCACCCAACCTGTATCTAACCATCCGCTCCATTCCAACTTAAGTCCCTCATCCCACGCTTACATCCCACAAAAACCCGAATATCCCTCTCTATAATGTATAAAGTTAAAAAAAAAAAAAAAAAAAAAAAAACAATACTATACCAACTACTCTACTCTACTAACTAACTATATACCTAACTTTGTTTCAAAAAAAAAAACAATTTTAACTTTGCGTTCATTTAAAAAAAAAAACAAAAAAACTAAAAATTTAACTCTGTGTATATTCTGTGTTCATTTAAAATTGGATGTTTGACTTGCAAGCCGAAAAAGTTACTTACTTTTTATCTTTTATTTTATCCTTTTGGATTTCTATTTTTGTTTGCCATTTTCATTTTGTTTTTCTTTCTTTTTTTTTTGTTCTCCTTGGTTAATGGTGACCTTGATGCCACTTATCTAATTAACACGCTAGGCCCAGACTGAGTGACGTTGTCTAGAGCAGCCGGGAATTGACAGGCGGCCCTACTCCCAGAGGTTTTCCGTTTTTCTCTGCTTTCAATTTTTTGTTGTTGTTGTTTTTGCTAGTATTGTTTGGTTGATGGTTGAGCCAGTTCACCAGTTTTTCACCTCATTCGTCCCTCAACTTGCCTGCCTTTTGGACGTGCTCGCATTGATTTATTATGTATTAGGCACATAGTTAGAAGTTGTCTATATACCAAAGTCGGTACATACATAAATATGTATGGGCAAGGGGGCTGTTGCCACGGCAATGGCCCATACACACCTAATGAAACCAGCCAGGGACGGAACGACTTTAGTCGCTAACCGCGACACACTCAAACACTCAAACACACACACACACACACACCGAGAAACACCCATGACCAAGGTTTTTAGTTTTTTTGCAAAGTACAAAGTGTTAAAATTCTTGTACTACATACCTCGGGGGACTACCTCAACTTTTTTTCGGGTAGTTCAGTTCAATAAAAGTGATCGTGTAGAATTGTATATATGTATTATAAAGATGTACATATATATTTGTAAATATTTTTAACAATTTGGATATTAACGTAATCTGTCGAATGGTCAAACTTCTTTACATATGTATTTAAAAGGTTGAAAAATGAAGCTTAATGAACTATTTGAAAGTTTTAACGATTCAACAGTTTAAGGGTATATCCCAAAATGTTCATGTTAGATTGTATATTATGTTAAAGATTTTATTCCAGTTTTTGTGTAATCAATTACATCAAACACTCAATACTTTATATATTATATCTAACATTCAATACTTTATGTTAGATTTGTTAGTTTTGTTTCAATCGCAATATATTCTCATGTTAGATTTCTTCCGTATTAACGCAATCTTTGACTATATCTAGTCTTATGCTTTTTACTTAAGGGAAGATAAGAAGCAATGCATTAAACTAGATTGAGATTCTGGTCCATAAAATTACATATGTGTATATAATTATGCATATGTTCGAACCCTTAAATGCTTTACAAGTTAAAGATAGTTCTGTTTAAAAATAACACAACATTTTTGAGCTTTTCAAGTTAAAAAGTCTATAATATAAAAAAAAATCATATTATTAGGATTCACAGCTACAAATTTCTAGCAGAAACATTTTCTATTTATAAAATATTTAAAATATTGTATTTAACAGAGCTTCTTGATAACATTCAAGTATTTTTCTCTTTGGTATACAAATCATATATATGTATTAACATATGTATATCTACATATATGAACTTTATGAGCTTGTTTTTATCGAACGTGTAAATCGTTTTTAAAATTGTTAACCTATACACTATTTTAAAGAAAGAGCAGTGCTTCAAAAGTGGTATTAGGTTTAGGAAGATGCTTACAAGTTGATGAATTAATACACATCAATTAGTCTAAGTTAAGACTTTCTCTCATTAAGGAATTTCTTATAAATTGTTCTTTGCCATCTAAATGCAAATAAATTGAGCAAAACAATTCTTAAAACATTAACTTTAACCTAAATACCTTATTCGAGGAAATAAAGCACGAATAAAAAATAATTTTTTTTTATCACTCTTTATTCTTTATTTAAGATCTGTCCAGGGGAAAATTATTAAATTTGATTATACAATTAACATAAGGGATAAATAAAATATGTGATAATAGAATAAAAAATTAATAAATTTGATTAGACATTACCATTTTAAAATTGTAATAAAACTTGAAATAACTCAGAAATGGTAACCGTGAGGTCAGTTTTACTCAAAACAAAAAAGAACAGTCAAAAATATACGCAGGTTTACGGTATAGCTATATAAAGAAGCGACAAGTTTACTTAACAAGCAACTTTTCTAAAGACTCTTAAATTGCAATAACCATACCTAAACTGCAACGATAGAACTAGTTGCGAATTACAGCTAAATAGAGCAAAGAATGATAAGCAAAGCTTACAACACTAGAGTTCTAGTAGAATTCTAAATGTAAGTGTAATTACCGAATTTTAAGCCACAAAATATAATAAGTAAAAAATGTATATCAATAATTCTAAAAACCAAATACTTTACTTTATTGAAAATTAAAGACAGAGCTGAATTGACAACTAAACCAAATATTTATACAGACTCATAAGACCTATTAATCACAGCTGGGCTGTAACATTTTATAGGGTATTCAACTTGCAATCAAGTCAACCGATAATTTTTTCTTCTTTTTTTTGTTACTTTATTGTTTATTGACACATTGTCACATAATTTCTTTTAGCTTTTATTGCAAACAATTAAAAAACCCAACACAAAACTCACACAACTCAAACAGTGTTTTTTTTCTTATTATTTTAGTCGTTTCTAATTTGCTGCCAATTATGAATTCATTTTGCTTTTCTTTGCTTTTTTTTTCAATTTATTTTGCAAAACAAATGGAAGAAAAAGAAAATTGAAAAAAAAACAAACAAAAAAATAAAAAGAAAATAAACAAAAATAACGAAAATATTTTATGTTGTTCAATGTCAGTTTGGAGTTACATTTTACTAAATATATATATATATATATATATACATACATATGTGTTATATATTTTACAAGAAACAAAAACAAATTATTAATAAATTCTTAGAATTCTTCTTTGAGCAGTTCAGTTTATATAATAGTCTTATAAATAATTGTATATAAAAATTGTTAATTGCATTCGTTTGGAAGTTCAAGTCAAAAGTTTGACGCGTGACAAAATAGAGATAAATTATTGATAAATGTTCAAATCGAGTATGTATGTATGTACATACATACTTCCAATCATTTATCTCTATGTATATATACATATTAATCAATGCGTTTAAATGTTGTATGTGTTAATTGTAATTATTTTAGCAACTAACTAGTACAATTGACAGAGACAAAAAAAAACAAAATGCTGTTCAAAATTGGCCTAGAGCTTAGGTCGTAAGCGACTAAATACAAAAATACTACTTATTAAGCAGTTTATACGTAGTTATAGTACTTAATAGTTACAAGTTATTTGCAGGTTGCCAGCATGAGCATTTGACGTTGACTTAAGACTCGTCGAACAGGCTGCTTTTTGCATAGGTCTCTATTAACTTTATATATATACGATATTGCTTATATGATTGGAATGTTTACATATTATAATATGTATTGTTTAAATAACAATTTTTTTATTTATTAGAATTGTTGTTGTTGTGATTATTGTTGCTATTATGTTAGTGTGTGGGAATTGTGTTTTTGGGGTGCGTTTAAAAAAAAAAGAAGTGGAAATCCGCTGTACTAAACGGAAATACTCGTAATCATTTATGCATGAGATTGTGCAAGTTTTTTGATTACAATGATCTTGAATGCCAACTGATACTGGTTTGTCTGAGAAAGAAAACAAAATTGGCTAATTAAAAATCGATATCAATTGGTTCTAGTCTTTGAAACGAGTTTCTTCGTTTCAATTTGCACATTGAATGAATCATTTGGCAAGAATTCTCATCAAAACGTCTCACTAGAATAAGAAAATGCGTTATCTTTTCATAAATTTTCTTAATCTTGATATTTGTCAATCTCATTAGAGTTATAAAATGATTTGAATGATAAAAATTATGTATTAAACTATAATCTTGAGAACTTCTTAAACTATCGTCTAATTTCGTACTTCGACTGGTACAAAGTAACTATCTTAGAGACTCAAATATAAGTTGATTTATCAGATAAAGATCAATTAGGTCAACTCTACTCTCTGAATTGATAAAACGATCTGAACTGATCATAACTCCTCAGGAATTCGACGAATAGCGAAATATATCTCATTTAGGTGCAGTTTAACTGATCTAATTATATCATCTGTACTACAATTTAAAACTACAGTATGATTCATCTTTATAGATACGCCCTATTTTAATGGGCGAGAGACACTGTTTTAAGTTCTGATTATAGAAATTTATTCTCCCAATATTTATATTACCTAAATTTCATTGTTTTCAGTTCACTTGAACTAGAATTCACGAATACTTCAATTGTTAAAATAACGTCAAGAAATTTTAAGTAAAAAATTGCTTTAAATATATACTGCTAAAATGGTAAATATTTATTAACTTTATTAATTTTAAAATTAGAAAACGCATTCTCATACATAATATCTACTCATCTTTGTATGTATAATTTTATTTTGAATCGCATTTGGTCAGTTTTTGATAAGAGGGGCATGTTCTTAGCATTGAATTTAGTTTAAAAGAATCTCAAATATATAAACACATACATACATTAATGTACATACATATATATATTAAGCTAAGTTACATTCTAAGTCCTGTATGTATTGTATATACTATATGTATGTTTACACACTCACATATGTATATATATATATGTGTATATGCCAAAAAAAAAAGAAAACAAATTTGTTAGCAAGGGGCCCTATATATATATGTATATGTAAAACATAGTTCTGTGTATAGCTGCATAGTCAGACTACTACCCTGCCCATTCAAAATTCTTATATGTATATTCAAAACGTGTACTTCATGCCACATTGACAACAAAAAAAAACCAAAAAAAAAAATATACAAAGAAAAAAACAATAAAATAAAAAATTAAACCCCCTCAAAAGTCCGTTCCCCCAAAGCATATTGCATTAAAATCAAAACTGAAAAGTGCAAAACACAAGTTCACGCTCAAATTAAACGAAAAAAAAAAAAGTTAGACCAAATAGCCATGTGACTCTGACACGGTAAATATTTGTAGTGAATTACTAGATTAGTTACTCTAACTATATAATTTAGTTAATACTTAGCTTGTAGTAGCTTAGTAATGCCCGTCTTCAGCTTCAATTATCCAAAAACCTCACACTCTTAAAAACTTTGCTGCTTCAAAATAAGACTCCCTCTCTCTCTCTATTTCTGTCTCTGTCTCCCACCGTCCTTTGTCTCTCCCTCTCTCTCTCTCTCTCTCTCTCTCTTTATCTCTATTTCTCTCTCTATCTCTATCTGCCTCTTGCTATCTGTCAGTCTGTAACCTATCTATGCTTAAGCATCCCCAAAATTTGATCTATTCATTCTATTAACTATTCTAGTCTAGTCTCTAACTATTTAAACAACCTCCAAGAAACCAAAAAAAAAATAATGCTATTTCGCAACTGACATCTAACATTTTGTATAAAATATTTTCAAATATTTATTCCAATACCCCCTTTCACAAAGGGCATTTACCTTGCTATAATTTGTTTGTAAAAAAAAAAAAAAAAACAAAAAAAAAAAACAATATGAAAAATGAAGAAAAAAAAACCAATTAAAAACTGGGTTAATTCGTTTTTTCTCATTTTTAATCGATGCAATTTTATTCTTTTCTTTTTTCTACTTTTTTTTCATTTGATTTTTCGCAAAAAAAAAAAATACAATAAAAAAATACAAAAACTATACAAAAAATATCTATATAAAAAAACTACACACACACACTCTTGGATTTTGCGTTCTCAAACACCCACAATTCGTTGTGTGCCACAACAACAACAACAACAACATAACAAAACGATACACCGCTACTCTACTCTACTTTAAACACACTCAACTAACTACTCACACAAACACACACACACACTTCTGTGTACTGCATTGTTTATTGCAAATTATAACAAAAAAAAAAATCGAAAAAAAAACACCTTCCTCAAAATACGAACAAACACACAAATTACAATGACAAAAGATGATGTTCCAGGCAAAGTCGACGAGAAGGCAACTCAGTTGCATGCCATTGCGTCGCTTAAGGTCCTACTGGATGCCACAAAACCGCAGCGGGGTGGAGCCACTACCTCAGCGGCAAATCATGTCAAAATCAATCTAAAGGAGACAACGTTGGCCGATCGTCCCAATGGCAATATCGATACAACACTCGATTCGGTAAGTTGCAAAATCTACTTTGTTTACCATAATTGCCAGGGTTTATCTTGAAATACGTATATCTAAAATCTATTGATTGAAATCTGCTAATGATGATTGATTGGCTCATGATTTGTTTTTCTTTTCTATTTCAAATTTTCTTTTTTAGGCATGATTTCATTATAATCTAAAAAAAAAAAAGTTTTATGTTACCTTTTATTGTTTAAAAAATTTGATGAAAGTAAATTATAAGTATGTCACACACAATGCGCTGCATTTCTCATACAACCGATAGACGAAATTCAACAGAATATGTAACCGAAACCAGACCGTTACCGGTTAGAGTAACTCTTAAGTAAACGTTGAGTAATCATTGGGTTTTTTTTTTTTCTTTTTTTTTTTGTGAGTTTTTCAGTAAATTATATAGTTAACGATTTCTGCTGACTGAATGTCGTAACTTTCAATGTAAACACACAGGTTTCTAAACTGAAAATTGTAAATGAAAACCAATCCTTATCAATTTACGATATATAAATAATAATAATGTTGTATATTAAAAACAAAAACGCATGATGTATACAAATATTTTTTAAAGCAAACTTAAAATCAGCTGTGCAAAATTTTTAATATTATATATGACTGATCCTAATTCTAGCAATTTTATAAAACGTTAAATCTTTTTAACAAAACTGATTACGGCAAATAAAGCCTGTAAGTAAGTAATTAAGTATATAAATATCGGATTTCAAAACAAGATATACAAAGCATCGACCTTTGGTATAGTTGATTCATATCCAACTGAAGCTGACTTTAAATAGATAAGTTTTATTCACAAGAATGAATTCCAAGCTTCCTTTGAATCATTCTTAAGATATATGTAAGTGGAAGTAAAGATAGATAAAATACGATTTGAAGTATCACAAATTTGCTTTATAAACTTAATAAAAGAATAATAATAGAAAAGTTGTTTAGTTTGCAAAATTAGTTTCCAATTTAATCTAAGAGTTCTCTTAATCCAAACTCTTTGCAAATTTCATAAACATTTTTATAAATGAAAGTTTGAAAATTGTTACATCTGCAAAAAGAGCAAAAAAATACAAATTAATTATATATCGTAAATTGTTTTTAACTGAATACCGTAAACAGAAATGGTAGGTTTGATTTCAATGTGTTCTTCAGAAGTATTTACCTCGTTTAGCATACAGTTCAAGCGCCTTGAATTCACAAAAATTTTTTTCCCTTCCCCCAAAACACAATATTTTCAATATTCTATGTTTACTTTTGGGCATGTATCTTGTGGCATTGCAACAACAACAACAACAACAAATTTGATTGATTTGACCTACGGATTGATTATATATATAAATATATGTTTTCCAAAACGTTTGAACTGTGAATCTAAGCGTCTGAAGCGAATATCGTGTATTCTATATAAGTAACTAACTAAATATACGTAATGTATGTATATGTTCCTTTTACCCTTTGTTTTAACCTATTTTTCGTTTTGATGTATTAACGTTATCTCCGAAATTGTTGTAAATTCTTTATTTCTCTTGTTTTTTTTTGGTTTACTACCCCAACCACAGCTCAGTTTTTCAATGTGTAGGCAGTTAAAAAAGAAAAAAAGAAACTGAAACGAAACCAAAACCAAAAAACAATCGAAAATTCTGTGTGTTTATGCAACGTTTATGTGTGACTTAATATGATGATTTTTTTTTTTTTTTGTGTTTTCAAACCAAACTTTACCCATATGAATTTTCCACCTGATGAAAAAGAAAACCATTCACTTCCACCTAAAGGCTCTATTTTATGTTTTCTTTTTTACATATCCACATCTTTTCATCTGTGCTCCTATTCCCTCTCACATTCTATCTCTTTCTCTCTCTATCTGCCTCTCTCTCTCTCTCTCTCTCCATATTCTATGTGTGTGTATTGTCTTGCCCCCCAAAAACCAAATAAAAAAATTATAAATAATAAAAATAAGAAGAGATAATTCGGAATAGTAAAAATTATTGTATAATTTTTCTTTTTTTTTTAGTTTTTTTTTTAGAATATTTTTATGCTCTGTACCCAAAGTACTTTATATGTATGTATATGCCCAAAAGGAGTTAACTTTTGTAGGTATAGCTAGAAGCAATTTCGATTTAAAATTCCAAAAATTTATAATGATATCTAAAATTCCATTGTTCATGTAATGTTTTAAAAACTTATTTAGTGGACCTAACTCTTCAGAAAGATAATCTTCCGTCTACAAGAAGTTCAAAAACAAATAAAAATTTTAAAAATTAAAATTTTTGTGTTTTTAAAGAATGATTTTATTATTCGGTACAGGGTATTTTAAATGTCGGTTCACCGATTTGACACTCTTTATTTTTTTGTTAACTCAGTTTATTGTCCTGCAGACCCATTTGGCGAATACATTTGCTTTGTGTCTTAAACTTTTTTGCAAAAACTAGTGTTAAAATCGAATGAATAATAATTTCTATTCATATTTCACTAATGCGATGCGATGAAGTCATTTTCATAGTTCTTTCTCATAGTTTCATTCCACCATAACAACAACAACGACAACATCAAATTGCTGCGCCCCACCAACAATAGGGCAAAAAAAATTAAATATTTAAATAAACACACCCCACATTTAACAGCATTATTGTAATAACGTAATTGTTGACATTTTATATGTGTACTTTTTGTTGATTTTTTTTTTTGTTTTAAACTTACATTTTTATGCATAGGCGCAAGCACAATTGGCTTTTGGCCGGCAGCAGCAGCAGCAAATATCAACAGCAGCATTTTGATTTCACTCCTCATATATATATTCATATATCTCTGTGTAAACATATTTATTGTTATATCTTTTTGTTTTATCAATCATGGAAAAAGTTAACAAAGCAAAACGATCAAAATTCTAAGGCGTAGCGCAATCTGAACATTTCGAATTCGACTCACAAAACAAGAAAAAAAATTGAAATTCAAATATATAAGGAAAAATACTAATTTCCGAGTTGGGCCTGAGTAAAAACCAAAATCAAAACCAAACTCTCTTCTTTCTAATTTTACTTCAAAATAACAAAAAAAAAAAAACAAATTTGTTTCTTGTGTTTTAATACCCTCTTCCCCGCTCTATGTGTTTTGTAATGTGATCTTCCCAAAAAAAAAAAAAAAAAAAAACAACCAAGAATCCTCCAACACTATATCTTCCACTTCTTCAACACCGTAATCTCTGTCTATCTCTCTCTATCTATCTATCCTTCTTCTATTATATATATATAAATATAATTCTATATTCTGATTATCTCGAAAAGTTTAATTTGTTTAACAAGCCCAAAAAACTATAATATATATTTATTTCAACTATCTACTGCAGAAATATTGTAAGGATATTATGGCAAATCAAATCAATATATCAATATATATATATATAAATACCTAATTCTCTTCAATTCAAATTCAAATCCAATTTAAAAGCCATCGTTAAGTGGTCGACGTCCTAGCTGGATTGAGCAGAGGGTCAAAATTCAGACACGCAAATTTAGCATCAAAGTTAGTTTCATAAACAATTTTTTTATTGCTTTCTCTCTTCTCTCTCTCTCTGTCTATCTCTCTGTCTTTCACTCTCTACATCTAACTATCTATCTATCGATCTCTCGCTATTTATCGCTAACAGTTTCTCTGTCTATCTTCAGTTTTTTTCAGTTTTTATAGTGTATATTGCATACAAATTAAACTATTATAATTTTTTTCTTTCTTTATACACGAACTTTTCATGCATTTAAAGAAAAATCTAGTTAAATAGCGCATAAAAGGAGCACAATTGATTTCAATTGTGAAAATATAACTTTAGGGCAGTGGCAATTGGTTTAGAAGTACATTTAATAGATAGATCTATTTATCTTGAGGTACCATTGGATCTTGGGGACAAACTAAATGGCACAGTTTCTATAAAGTTTAACAGAAGTCAGCGACCCATTCACTTTAATCAGAGATAATGCGGACTGTAGAGTTCCATACAAATATGATTCGGTAGATATTAGGTTATAGTTCTTAAATGAAAAACATACAATGTTTTTATAACGTATACGCACGGTGGACCAGGTAAACTAATTACATTACATACATATAATGTTAGGATGTTTCCTATAATGATGGAAATGTTATGAGATAAATGAAAACTTATATATTTTAGATATGGGAATATTCAAACTAAATAATTTTTTGCAGAATTGATAAAAAATAGATTTCAAACTCAGTATTTGCCGATTATTAAAAAAAAAACAACAGACTCTTGGACTTATTGTTCCTATTGTATTATTTGCTATTTGAAAGGAATATCTTTAAGTGCAGTATTTAAAGGCTAGAGAACTCTAATCCTTAATATAGCAGTTAATAACAGAGATGCCTCAATAATTCGCCAAATAACATTATCTTATTCAACCTTCTTCTTTTGAA
Organism: Drosophila willistoni; assembly: GCF_018902025.1. Lineage (NCBI taxonomy): Eukaryota > Metazoa > Arthropoda > Insecta > Diptera > Drosophilidae > Drosophila > Drosophila willistoni. The sequence goes on from NW_025814050.1 coordinate 9,137,003, forward strand.
AGACACGTACGGGAAAATCTTAATTGTTTAAAGATTAAATTACTCATCATTCAATTATAGAATTCATTAAGGGCCTTACAAGGTTAAGTATAATTATAAAAACACAATCCATTTTATTAGATTGGGCAATTTACGTTTTCGATTTCCAATAATGCTTAACATATGTATCAGCCTAGCCACAAATGGAAACTTTTTGCTTATTAACTTAACTTATTGCATTAATTACAATTACTGTACCCTTTAATCTAATCCATAATTGAAATTGACCAATTACTTAATAGTAAATCTAAAGGGATCTTGGATTTATTGTAGCAAACATTCACCAGAGCAATTTTGACAATTTAATAATTTTCTAAATTCAATTTCCATTCTTTATTCAAAATAAACCAGAGGGCCGGGGCTAACTTCGACCGCGTCAAAGTTTGTATACCCTTGCAACTTTTTTGGTAACTTTTTCCTTGCTTATAGCCATCAAAGTGGAAAAACGTTTTATCTAAAAAGGCTAATGTTTGCGAAAGAACAGCCTACAATCTTAGCATAGGAAAAACTAAGATATTCATCAAAGTCACTGTTTTCCACCGATCGTTCCTATGGGAGCTATATGATATAGTCACCCGATCTTTATCAAATTCGGCACAGTCATTAACAGATATATTTAATGTTTAATTTGAAAGCAATCGCGTCAAAAGTAACGAAGTTATTGACAAAAGTCACTGTTTTGGAAAGATCGTTCCTATGGGAGCTATATGATACAGTCACCCGATCTTGATCAAATTTGGCACAGTCGTTTATGTGTAATTAACACACCAATATTAAATTTCATGACAATAGCTCAAAAAATAATGAAGTTATTGAGAAAAGTCTTTGTTCGTGACTTTGCGCTTTGTATGGGCGCTATATGATATAGTGGTCCGATCCGGCTGAATCCGAGATATACAACGCCTGCAGTATATACAAGCCTACATGCAAAATTTCAACTCTGTAGCTCTTACGGTCTAGGAGGAGTTTGCGTTGATCCAGACGGACGGACAGACGGACAGACGGTCAGACGGACAGACGGACGGACGGACGGACGGACGGATATGGCTATATGAACTCGTCTCGTCATGCTGATCAAGAATATGTATACTTTATATGGTCAGAGATGCTTCCTTCTATGCGTTGCACACTTCTGACCAAAATTAATATACCTTTTTTGCAAGGGTATAAAAATCTGATTTTTTAAAAGACTTTTTCTTTGGTCTATGACAAATGTAGAATTCCGCTGAAATAGCAAAAGGAAATACGATCATTTTACTGATGACTGATACCTATTAGCCACTGCCCTAGAAGTGAGCCACAGTAACCGCAAAAGACATTTAAATAAAGATTTTTATATATTTAATCTATATATAAGAAGCTTTTGCAAAATCATACTCACTAACAGACTCACCACACTTACGCACACACACACACTGAGAAAAAAAGCTTTTAGTGCCGCTTAACTGACTATATAATTGTAGATTTTAGATTAACTAAATAGATTAAAAACTAAATTTCTTACCTTTCTTAACTTTACTTTCAATATTCAAATCTCTTTTTTTTTTGGATTTTAGTTGCCAACGCATCTCTTGAGTGTGAGTGTGTGAGTCTGTTTGTGTGTGTGTGTATGTATGTTGAACGAGTCTCCTTTTGTTGTGTATAATTAAATGAGCATGTTGGACTATGTACAATAAATTGATCATATCTTTGTAATGATAAGAGATCTACCATCTACTACCTATCACTCTCTCTTCTTTGCACGTTTCAAAACTAGCACCCTTCAGTAATACTTCCATATATTTGTATGATATAAAACTAGAAAGTAAGTGCATTATGATGTTTTTTTCGAAATAAAACATATTTTTATTTCGTAAATTCTTTTATTTGTTGTTATCTATGTCTTTTACTATATGTATTTACTCTGGCCACCAAAAATACGCAACAAAAAAAAAAAAACCAAAACACAATTCTTTTTTAAACCAAACAGACAGAAACGCCTTTGGGAGAGTGCGCAAATCTTGAACAGAATCGAGACAAAAATCAATATTAATCATTTACATATCGGATCATTAACATGATTATACATAATAAACACATTACCTTTATATTGCATTTCATTTTTAAGGCAAAGATCGAAACAGAAATTCAGTCTCATACACTCTCACTCTCACATTCTCTTTCACTCTCTCTCTCTCTCTCTCTCTCTCTCTCTCTATCTGTTTCTCTCAATCACCACTCACTCACTCAGTTGTTGGTTTTTTTTGGAGACAAACTAAACTATAAAAACTCAGCAACAAATTACAATCAAAAACACTTTCAAACACTCACATTTTAACTAAATATTTTTCCTATATACATATATTTAATTAACTAAACAATACATATATATTCTATAAAATATTACGCTTACCATATATTTATTGTATAAATCAATTAAGAATATAATAAAATTTCAAATCGAAAACAATTATAAAAAAATAAAGAAAATTTTCATCGAATTGTAGAGTTTTAATATGCATACTCTTCTACCCCCTCCCAATACCACCAACTAAACTAAATGCTAAAGGCTCCTGAAATCGAAGATGAACCGGAGCCATTGAGCATGGCCTGGCCGGATACGGCACGTAAGCGTTTGACTTATGTCCTGGTGGCACCTCTCCTGGTCCCCATGTGGCTAACATTGCCCGATACACGTACACCGCGTGGCAAACGTTTCTTTCCGGTCACCTTCATTGGTTCCATTGTTTGGATAGCTGCCTTCTCATATCTCATGGTATGGTGGGCCAATGTGGCCGGTGATACAGCTCGCATACCGCCAGAGGTAAGTACATAAATGCAATATTTTTAATTTTTAAATGAACTAAATCAACGAAAACCACCAAAACCAGACTCGACATTTTTAAAGATATAGATTCTCCTCTATAAATCAAAATTAATGAATAAAATAATTCCAAAAAGCACGTATTTTTTATATTTATTTTGCAATGAAAATCGTTGATACTTATCTCATTGCTTAGTTCTCTTCTGTCAAGGATCCGCACACAGTACGGTTACGGTCTTCTCAACTCAACCGTATCAATTTTACAGTTTGTTCTTTTTATTGGATCATGTAAAGCTTTATCAGATCATAAGTAGTCTATATGCGATTGGATATCCATCTGAATTTTTTCTGATTTTTTCTCAATGATTCCACAAACTTTAATAATTAAAAAATCTATATTACCAAAATATATAAATATATTTTTCTTGCTTTAAATAGAAAAAAATTTGCATAAAAGTCCTTTTTGCATTTCGAACGGAAAAATTTAAATATTAAATGAATAAAAATTTCAATGAATTATTTTTTATACTTTGTCCCAAATTAATTGAGCTGTTTACAATAAAATTATTGTAATGAGTAGTTAATATTTTGATCGATCAATATACTGACTTGAAAATATTTACTGGAAATAATAATAGTAGATAGGAGATAATAATAGTTTCAAAAACTCTTTTAATGCATTAATCTCGAATTTAAAACCTTAACTTAAGAAAGGTTATAAAGAATAAAATCGAATGTATTTAGTATACATATAAAATATACGCGAAAAAATACTTTTAGATGGATAGATTTTTCTGGTTATCGTTAGAAAAATGACTAAATTTTAAACAATTTATCATACATTCTTTATGATTAATAACTAAATTTTTGAATACTTCCATCATCATCATCATTAGGTCATGGGTCTGACATTCTTGGCAGCGGGCACATCCATTCCGGATTTAATAACTTCGGTGATTGTGGCACGAAAAGGTTTTGGTGATATGGCCGTATCCAGTTCAGTGGGTAGCAACATCTTCGATGTGACTGTGGGGTAAGTTGGTTATCTATAGAATCTACCCAATTGAAATTGAAGTTGACTGATAAGTTATTAATCTACTTTGAATATTAGATTACCTATACCCTGGCTACTCTATGGCATTATCTATGATGCTCCAGTTGAGGTTAACTCGGTGGGCATGGTCTGTTCCATTACCATCTTGTTTATGATGCTCGTATTTGTGGTGATGTCGATTGCCTGTTTCCGTTGGCGCATGAACAAGGGTTTGGGCTTTACCATGTTTCTGTTATATTTTGTCTTTGTTGCCGTATCGCTGATGTTTGAATATGATTTGATAACTTGTCCAGTGTAAAAAGCGATCGTCCAAAGACAAAAGCCATTAACAAGAACCGAAAGAAAAAAACCGAAAAACAAATGTTTGAATCAAGCAAAAACTCAACCAACCAAAATTAGCTAAAAATTATATTAACAAAAACCCAAAGAAAAAGAGAAAAACTAATGCGAAAAAACAACAATATAATTAACAATGGACTAAAAAAAAAGCTAAATAATCGAATTGTTAAAGTAAATACACTCTCACACACACACACACACACACACACACACACACACACACAGCCAGAAACACATATACATAAACACACACACACAAAACATGAACAAACAAAACTTAACGTTTAAAGCGAGTTAGTTAGTGCAACGTTTCTTTTTCTAAACCAAAAAAAAACCAAAAAAAAATATTAAAAAAAAAGACATTTACTTTACAAGAAAAAAAAAAACAAAAAATTGAATACCAAAAAGAAATTGTTGTTTAGCCGCAGCTTTTTAAGCTCTATCTCTTTCTCTCCCTCTAACTCCTAACTTTCACTTTAACTTTCGCCCTATCTAAGAACTATGTATGAATCTTTAACAAAACAAAACTAACAAACCAAATGAAACTTATACTCTATTTATGAATTATATTAACTAAAAGCGTTAAATCAACAAAATGGCTTCCCAAAACTAAATTACTTTACTTATTTAAACAACTTAATTAACTGGGCACTGACAAGCACTTTTAACCATTTTGTATATAAGATAATAATTTCAATATCTTTTTGAAGAATCTGTTAAATTAAGAGTTAGCTCATTGAGAAAAAGTCGAAAAAAAAAATTCGAGGATATTCAGAATTCAATTATTCATTCAATTTTCAATTAAGTGTAGAAACTTCTTCAAAAACTAGACATGAATTTAAAAAAAAAAATATATTTAATTTTTTGATACCACAATTTAAAGAAAATAAAAGTGTTTAATCAATTTGTTCAAAACTTTCCTCTAACTTTTGTCTCATATCTAAACCTTTTTAGTTTCTTTTGATTTTGAGTACGATTAAATACCAAAAATCCGATTTTAAAGATGGAATTTCTTTGAAAATTATTGAGATCTAAGATTATATTAACTCAATGAGCTAAACTCACATATCTTGGACCTAATGTTTCGATTACTTTTCTCGCTTTCCTATACAAAAACAAAATATAAAAGTATTTTCATTTGCTTGCTCTAAAAAAGAAAAACGAAAAAAACCCAAAATGAAAAGGAACAAAAAACTTAATCTATATTATATATATATATATATTTAAAAAAAATAAAAGAAAACGAAAACGAATATCCAAAACAAACCAAAGCTTTATCTAAGAGCCTAAAATCTCTAGTTTTTACAACTTATATTATATTAAATATATAGTACCTATATATATATATATTTAAATGAAAACCAAAATTCCCTCACACACACGCACACACTTACATGGCATACCAACTATATATTCGACCTATATATATATATATATACATATATATATATATATATATATTGATTAAGTGATAATTTGCATACTTATTAAATTAACAACAAAAACAAACTTTCAAATAAGCTACAATTATACTCAATACGATGTAAAACCAAAACCAAAACCAAAACATTTTGCTAAAGCATTTGCCCTACAGAAAAAAAAAATGGGAGTAAATGAAACTTTATCACCATTACGAAGACCCTTTATAATTATGATTATGATTATTCTTGCAGTTATTTCAATTGAAAAAAATTATGATAGACTACTAAATGAGAAAAAAACAACAAAATATTACAAACAAATATGAAGAAAAAATTCAAATAATTTCAGATATATGTATACTTTTTGCTGAATGATTAATTCTTTTCCAAATCCCCCAACCCTTTCCTATATAAATATGAGCATATAACCAAACACACACACACACACACACACACACACATACATACACCACTAACTCTTTATTTAGAAACGAACATGCAATTTTTTCAAAAACTATTAAAGTGGCCGCAACAACAACAAGAAAGACAACAAAAAAAATGCAAAACATTCAACTATATATATATATATATATATATATTTTATATATGTATAAACCACGTATGCAACTATATATAACTTAAGTAGGCAAATTGTATTCAAAAAGGATATGAAACCAAAAAAAAAAAACCACAAAAACGTTTGCAAATGGCTCGCAAAATGCAAGTTAAGGAAACGACATAACACAGACACACACACACAAAAACAACAACAACAACAACAAAAACACATAGAACAGAAAGCAATAATTTTTATTACAACAAACGAAAAAAATAAAAAAAGAGAGAAAAAATGAGAACATAAACATTATGAGAACTAGAGGCAGTGACATAAACTTTATATATAAACTGTATATTCAAGCACGGCCAAGATGGAAAAGTTTTGCAACAAAAAGAAAAACCAAACAAGTGAAAAACAAAATCTAAAATTAATAATGGAGAGTCAAGTTAGCCAAGCAGTTGTATAGTCTAGTCCTGAAGCCATTAAATGCATACAAACATATACTATATGTACAACAAATATATAACGAATATATATATATATATATACATATATGTAATTAATGAAAGGATCGAGATAATCCAAAAGAAAAAAAAATACAAAAACAAAACACATTCAAAACGAACGAACGAAAATGAAACCTATATAAAGTGGCTGCTCTTACACCCCATGGGTGCAGTGCATGATATTGCACATATTATATACATATATATATATATATATTATAGGCAAATATAAATGGATATACCAAAAGGCAAAAAAAAAACCAAAAACCCTATAGCTGACAAATTAACAGAAAACACCAAGAAACAACAAACAAAAAAAAAACCATTAAGAAGAAGCAAAGCAAAGTTAAATAAAAGGCGACATTATGTAAATTTAACCACAAGGCATTTTTACATAACAACGACTACAATAAACATACACACCTACATACATACGTACGTACTTCAGAAGTCTACATACTAACATTGCATACATCTTACATAAAAAATCTAACTAATATTCTTAACAAACTTGAACTTCAAATTCGAGTATGTTCTAAGCAAATTGTTTCCATTCTCGCTGGGAAAATTGTCAATGAAATCTTAGAAGAAAAAAACATAGAAGCAAAGGTTCATACATACGTATGCGAGTCATTCAAATTCTTAATCAAATGAACTACAGGCTTGTCAGCCAATAATTACGTATACGCAGGGTGGTCACACCCCGACAGCTAGACTTGTGGAAAAAGTTAATGCCAATGACAACAATTGTTGAAAACTTGTGCATTTCAATTGGTAAAACATGGCAAAAACTAACTGAATTTGTCAAAACAAGTCAATATTGACCTTTATGCTCTTGGTTCTAATTTCAATACATATTTCAATATGTCAGAACAAACAGTAGCTAGGGCTATTTTGTTAAGGAAATAAATACTGACAAATTTCCATTCCAAAGGTTTTTTAAAATTTCAGCAACTTTTAGTTCAAGTTTAAATACAATACCAAAAACTGACTGTAGATCATACAAAAAATAACAAGCTATTAACCCAAACTGCATCCAAGCAAAACAAACTCCTTTTCTCGGCAAACTTTACGAATAGTTAGATGGCCACCCCTCTGAATGGCCAAGGCTTTAACAAAACAAAACGAAACAAAACTTCCAAAAAGCAAAAGCAGCAACCAGAAAATGAACAACAAAAAAAAACCAGAAACTAACTAAAAACAAAAAAAAAAAAAACAAAATGAAAATTGTAGCTTAAACTTTTATACAAGCTGTACTATGTTAAACTAACTAACAAAACTAAAACGATAAAATAATACTCTTCCAAATACCTATTTAAAAACCAAAAAAAGAAAACAAAACAAAAAAAAATTTAGCTCTAATATTACTTAGAACATTAACAAAAAAAAGCATTCAAGCACTCGTACTAACAAAAACTAAAAAGTATCTTTTCCTTCACCCACAAACACATACACACACATACAACATATACACAAACAAACACCATCATACACCACATATCGCGACCTTTTAATCCTCCATAAATACCAAAACATATAAACAAAATCTCTTCTAATCCAATCTAATTGTAAACAAGTGAGACAAAATATAGAGGAACATCCAAGTTGAGACACTTCAATATACCGAAAATATATGTATGTACTTAGAGCGCAGTACAAATTGTAAAGCGTCTGTTAACATTTTATAAAACAAAATCAAAAACAAAAACAGCAAAACAAAAGTTTAAATATATAATAGAACAAGTATCTAGACAATTTCCATTATCATACTCAACAAATCTTAAAAAATAACAAAACCAAAACATCGTCTCTATTTCTCTTCAAAAACGCACACAAAACAAAATGTCGAGTGGCCCGTAGTGAAGAAAGAAGTCTCGCTTTGAAGCAAAAAATTGAAAGAAAGATAAAAAAACAAAAAAACTAAATAAGATTATATATACCAGAAAATAAAAAAAAGAATATATATATATATATGAAATTGTTATGGTTATAGATTTTTAACAAGTTGAATAATTGCGTAACACAAAAAAACAAAAAACATATTAAAAAATAAAATAAAATTGTTGAGAAATTAGTAAAGAAACTTAAAAATGCGAAAACCTTCAGAATAACATACAAACAAACAAAACAAAAAAACAAAGAAGCGTAAACATAATAAAAATAATAATGAATGAAAACAACAACAACAACTAATAAAGATAGTAATACTATATATACTTTATGAAATATTTAACTTGAATATAAAAATAAAAACGAAATCATTGTTTCAAATTAAAGTGAAAAAGTAAACTTAAAAAAAAAACAACTAAAAAAAAAAACAAAACAACAAAATTTTCATCGCGTACAATTCTTGTGTCTGCTAATTTTATCTTTCCACACATAGATTAAAAGGCTTTCTTCTGATGTCAATAACCTTTTCTCTGACTTTCTTCACATAATAATATAATAATTCATTACATAAGAAATTCAATGATAAGCTTCTGAATTATTCGGAATTAAAAAAACCGCGAGGAGTTTATCATCGTTCACTTTATCAGACCCTAACCTATGGCAATATCTGGGCTTGGGGTCAATAGCTTTGAGTTATTTATGACTCACAATTAGTGGTTTTCTTTAATTAGATCGATGTGACATTGGGCAGTTTTTTTATAAATATATGTTTACTATATACGAATGTATAGAAGTTTGCCTTGCAGAGTTCTTAGAATATCCTTTGAAATCGTTTAATGAATTCTAGCAGAAAAGCATTTCTTAGTTTAGTTTTTCAAATTTAGATATACGAAACGGTTCAAAGCTTATGCCAATAATGCTAAGTAACCATTGGAACCTTTATAGGATTAATCATTGTCCATCTGTCTGTAAGTACACAAACTAGTCCTTAACTAGTCGGATCACTATAACATTCAATGGTTATGGCATATAACTTTCTATAATATTTCAAACCCATTCTTGAATTCATTTTTTTCTCATGTAATGAAGAATATCTCCCTTTCTCTATATATAGAAATCAGAGTTGATTAAATTGTTGACATCATTTGACCTTTTGATTTCTTGTGAACATTTGAGTAACAAAATTCTATTGAAATTTACAGCCCACAGAGTGCAGTAAGTATTAAAAGTAAAAATTCGATATGATTTGGCCTTATTATTTAGCTTTTAGTTCTACAAAAAACTAAATATAAACTAGTTAAAGATATTAGTATATTTATGAAATTAGCAAACACATAAACATTTTCTAGAGTTCTAGTTTATATCTGATCTCTGGAACTCTTTGAAGTCAAGTCAATCAATCATCTACAACAACAATCGAATACAACTGCAACTGCAACTATAAAGAAACGAACTACTAACCACATAAACATTAATTTCAGCTTTAACTAACTCTTAAACAAGTACCAAAAAAATCAAACTACTAATTCTCAAAACAAAACATTCACACATACATCCTTGCATACGTATAAATTAAAGTATATATACATAAAAATATATATAAAATATTATATATGCTCTTTAGTAACAAAAATACAACTTGTTAAAAATTTCAATTGGTCCAGTTGCGTCCGTTGCAAAAGCAAAAAACAATAATTGCTTGCTTTTATTTCCAACAAAAAAAATATATATATAAAAACAAAAAAACGAAATAAATATTTTATTCGCTTTTTTTCTATTAAAGATCACAATAAAATAAAAGCAAAAAAAAAAAAAAAACAACGGTAAGAAAACAAAAAACAAAAAAAGTAATAGTTAACATATTGGTAGACTAATTTAACAAGATTTTATAGAAAAATGTTTATTATTATAATTTTTTTAAAAATGAAATACATACATATATACTTATATATAAATATAGTTATACTATATATATACATATAGAGACAGCCGTCGTGTGTAACACAATATTCATTACCCACCAACAAATGAAAAATTATGGAAAATTCGTTTTCTTATGTTTTTTAGTTAAATTTTGTGGAAAAAAAGGGCATTTGGTTTTTTCTCAATTTTGTTTTGTACGAATATCGAAAAGTTAATACCAACAATGAAATATGATAACAAAAAAACAAAAAGTGGATAATGAAAATAAATAAAAATGAGATATATTAATTTTAATAACTGATACGCTTTTAGCACATAAGATTGTACAAAAATATAATCATTTTGTTGATGGAAAATGAATATGATGGATTATATATACATATATATATATATATATACCATATATAAAACGACACAGTAAACCCAAATTACTTTATAAACAGATCTAGATTTTATACAATTCAAGCAAACAATATCATTTCGTTCCCCCATCATGGATCATCAAAAAAACTGCAAGCAAATCAAATAAATAGTCAATTTCTACCATTACACACACACACACTAACAATAAATATATATATATACAAACAAACATATATAAAAATGTTATATAAAATTATACATACATATATATATATTATAAAACTCGAGCATTTTGAAGGAAAGGAACAACACAAAAAAAGTTAAATCAAAAAAGGCAAAACAACAAATAACGAATTAATGATAAAACCAGAACGAAAAAATAACCAAATGTTAACTAGTTATTTAGGTGAAATATACAAAGTCAATACACCAAACTACATCACATTACAACACACACACACACACACACCCACATACAAACATATATACTCTAAACACGGCAAGAATTCAAATAAAAAATGAACCGTTACATAGCCGAGTCGTAGCAGAGCCGCAGCAAACGAATAACAGTAAACAAAATGGCCGTTTAATAAAACTTTTGTTATCGATAAGCAGTAAATTGCAGCAAAAAATAATAAAAAAAAAAACAAAAAACAAAAGCAAACACAAAGTTAATGTTCAAACTAACTAAAAAATATATAACGAATATTATATATAATACAACAAAACTTAGACTGTATGTTATTTTCTCAAATACAAAAATACCTACGTATGAAAACAAAACCAACAACAAACTAAAACAATAAAAACAGATTTAATAAAAATGAGTTATCCGAATGCATAAACAATTGTTATTATTTTTTGAATACTAATACCAATTATCAAAGTTACGTATAGCCGAACTCTTCAATCATATTAGAGATGAACTCAGTGCCGGATTAGGCCAGCACGGGGCCTGTAACAATCAAAAATGCAAATTAGAAGATCACTTTTCACTGCAAAAGGTAAAACATGAATGAAGAGCGGTGAAAAAAGATAACCTTAGGTAAGGTCAGTTTAGTTGGCTATTTTGCCATTTCGAAAGTGTACACGTTTCAGACAAAACTTTCGCTGTTATATAAACTGGTGCCGGGTCCATATCAAAAAGAATGTAATCAATTGGCCGAGTTTGAGGAACAGCAAAAGAAATTGTCTAACGATATAGATGATGATAATAATGATGTGGATGAGGAGGCTGAAAAGACCAGTTGCAGAACCAATTAGGTGAGTTTTCCCTACTTTTATATAAACAAGCGATTTCGATTTGAATTTATATAACTAGTCAATACTAGATTTATATGCATAAAGGTAAAAAAGCCAAATTTAGCAACTTTGTCTTAAATTGTTTGGCAAATGAAGCTGCCGATTACGAAGATTTAGTTTGAAACAAAGATTTAGCTAACTGTTCGTATAAATGAAGGGTATTGTTAATTAACTCAAAGCAAAAGATGATTGAATTTTTACTTACCAAAAAATTCCCCCTTCGAACCTTTTAATATGTAAATCTTCTTAAATTTGTATTATGTATTTGTATTATTTTCTACGTAATGGAATAAAATAAATATCTAAAGATAAAGCCAACAAAATTTTCGTAAAGATCTTTCTACTTTAAACTTTATTGGCGCTCACTTTTTACTCAGACCTTAGCACTTCCGGCTCACTTTTTACTCACTTTTTGAGCAAATTTTTGTGGCGCCATCTGTTGCAATTAACGTTAGAATCTGTGGCGGGAATTTAAATATATATACATATATGTAATTAATGAAAGGATCGAGATAATCCAAAAGAAAAAAAAATACAAAAACAAAACACATTCAAAACGAACGAACGAAAATGAAACCTATATAAAGTGGCTGCTCTTACACCCCATGGGTGCAGTGCATGATATTGCACATATTATATACATATATATATATATATATTATAGGCAAATATAAATGGATATACCAAAAGGCAAAAAAAAAACCAAAAACCCTATAGCTGACAAATTAACAGAAAACACCAAGAAACAACAAACAAAAAAAAAACCATTAAGAAGAAGCAAAGCAAAGTTAAATAAAAGGCGACATTATGTAAATTTAACCACAAGGCATTTTTACATAACAACGACTACAATAATCATACACACCTACATACATACGTACGTACTTCAGAAGTCTACATACTAACATTGCATACATCTTACATAAAAAATCTAACTAATATTCTTAACAAACTTGAACTTCAAATTCGAGTATGTTCTAAGCAAATTGTTTCCATTCTCGCTGGGAAAATTGTCAATGAAATCTTAGAAGAAAAAAACATAGAAGCAAAGGTTCATACATACGTATGCGAGTCATTCAAATTCTTAATCAAATGAACTACAGGCTTGTCAGCCAATAATTACGTATACGCAGGGTGGTCACACCCCGACAGCTAGAATTGTGGAAAAAGTTAATGCCAATGACAACAATTGTTGAAAACTTGTGCATTTCAATTGGTAAAACATGGCAAAAACTAACTGAATTTGTCAAAACAAGTCAATATTGACCTTTATGCTCTTGGTTCTAATTTCAATATGTATTTCAATATGTCAGAACAAACAGTAGCTAGGGCTATTTTGTTAAGGAAATAAATACTGACAAATTTCCATTCCAAAGGTTTTTTAAAATTTCAGCAACTTTTAGTTCAAGTTTAAATACAATACCAAAAACTGACTGTAGATCATACAAAAAATAACAAGCTATTAACCCAAACTGCATCCAAGCAAAACAAACTCCTTTTCTCGGCAAACTTTACGAATAGTTAGATGGCCACCCCTCTGAATGGCCAAGGCTTTAACAAAACAAAACGAAACAAAACTTCCAAAAAGCAAAAGCAGCAACCAGAAAATGAATAACAACAAAAAACAACCAGAAACTAACTAAAAACAAAAAAAAAAAAAAACAAAATGAAAATTGTAGCTTAAACTTTTATACAAGCTGTACTATGTTAAACTAACTAACAAAACTAAAACGATAAAATAATACTCTTCCAAATACCTATTTAAAAACCAAAAAAAGAAAACAAAACAAAAAAAAATTTAGCTCTAATATTACTTAGAACATTAACAAAAAAAAGCATTCAAGCACTCGTACTAACAAAAACTAAAAAGTATCTTTTCCTTCACCCACAAACACATACACACACATACAACATATACACAAACAAACACCATCATACACCACATATCGCGACCTTTTAATCCTCCATAAATACCAAAACATATAAACAAAATCTCTTCTAATCCAATCTAATTGTAAACAAGTGAGACAAAATATAGAGGAACATCCAAGTTGAGACACTTCAATATACCGAAAATATATGTATGTACTTAGAGCGCAGTACAAATTGTAAAGCGTCTGTTAACATTTTATAAAACAAAATCAAAAACAAAAACAGCAAAACAAAAGTTTAAATATATAATAGAACAAGTATCTAGACAATTTCCATTATCATACTCAACAAATCTTAAAAAATAACAAAACCAAAACATCGTCTCTATTTCTCTTCAAAAACGCACACAAAACAAAATGTCGAGTGGCCCGTAGTGAAGAAAGAAGTCTCGCTTTGAAGCAAAAAATTGAAAGAAAGATAAAAAAACAAAAAAACTAAATAAGATTATATATACCAGAAAATAAAAAAAAGAATATATATATATATATGAAATTGTTATGGTTATAGATTTTTAACAAGTTGAATAATTGCGTAACACAAAAAAACAAAAAACATATTAAAAAATAAAATAAAATTGTTGAGAAATTAGTAAAGAAACTTAAAAATGCGAAAACCTTCAGAATAACATACAAACAAACAAAACAAAAAACAAAGAAGCGTAAACATAATAAAAATAATAATGAATGAAAACAACAACAACAACTAATAAAGATAGTAATACTATATATACTTTATGAAATATTTAACTTGAATATAAAAATAAAAACGAAATCATTGTTTCAAATTAAAGTGAAAAAGTAAACTTAAAAAAAAAACAACTAAAAAAAAAAACAAAACAACAAAATTTTCATCGCGTACAATTCTTGTGTCTGCTAATTTTATCTTTCCACACATAGATTAAAAGGCTTTCTTCTGATGTCAATAACCTTTTCTCTGACTTTCTTCACATAATAATATAATAATTCATTACATAAGAAATTCAATGATAAGCTTCTGAATTATTCGGAATTAAAAAAACCGCGAGGAGTTTATCATCGTTCACTTTATCAGACCCTAACCTATGGCAATATCTGGGCTTGGGGTCAATAGCTTTGAGTTATTTATGACTCACAATTAGTGGTTTTCTTTAATTAGATCGATGTGACATTGGGCAGTTTTTTTATAAATATATGTTTACTATATACGAATGTATAGAAGTTTGCCTTGCAGAGTTCTTAGAATATCCTTTGAAATCGTTTAATGAATTCTAGCAGAAAAGCATTTCTTAGTTTAGTTTTTCAAATTTAGATATACGAAACGGTTCAAAGCTTATGCCAATAATGCTAAGTAACCATTGGAACCTTTATAGGATTAATCATTGTCCATCTGTCTGTAAGTACACAAACTAGTCCTTAACTAGTCGGATCACTATAACATTCAATGGTTATGGCATATAACTTTCTATAATATTTCAAACCCATTCTTGAATTCATTTTTTTCTCATGTAATGAAGAATATCTCCCTTTCTCTATATATAGAAATCAGAGTTGATTAAATTGTTGACATCATTTGACCTTTTGATTTCTTGTGAACATTTGAGTAACAAAATTCTATTGAAATTTACAGCCCACAGAGTGCAGTAAGTATTAAAAGTAAAAATTCGATATGATTTGGCCTTATTATTTAGCTTTTAGTTCTACAAAAAACTAAATATAAACTAGTTAAAGATATTAGTATATTTATGAAATTAGCAAACACATAAACATTTTCTAGAGTTCTAGTTTATATCTGATCTCTGGAACTCTTTGAAGTCAAGTCAATCAATCATCTACAACAACAATCGAATACAACTGCAACTGCAACTATAAAGAAACGAACTACTAACCACATAAACATTAATTTCAGCTTTAACTAACTCTTAAACAAGTACCAAAAAAATCAAACTACTAATTCTCAAAACAAAACATTCACACATACATCCTTGCATACGTATAAATTAAAGTATATATACATAAAAATATATATAAAATATTATATATGCTCTTTAGTAACAAAAATACAACTTGTTAAAAATTTCAATTGGTCCAGTTGCGTCCGTTGCAAAAGCAAAAAACAATAATTGCTTGCTTTTATTTCCAACAAAAAAAATATATATATAAAAACAAAAAAACGAAATAAATATTTTATTCGCTTTTTTTCTATTAAAGATCACAATAAAATAAAAGCAAAAAAAAAAAAAAAAAACAACGGTAAGAAAACAAAAAACAAAAAAAGTAATAGTTAACATATTGGTAGACTAATTTAACAAGATTTTATAGAAAAATGTTTATTATTATAATTTTTTTAAAAATGAAATACATACATATATACTTATATATAAATATAGTTATACTATATATATACATATAGAGACAGCCGTCGTGTGTAATACAATATTCATTACCCACCAACAAATGAAAAATTATGGAAAATTCGTTTTCTTATGTTTTTTAGTTAAATTTTGTGGAAAAAAAGGGCATTTGGTTTTTTCTCAATTTTGTTTTGTACGAATATCGAAAAGTTAATACCAACAATGAAATATGATAACAAAAAAACAAAAAGTGGATAATGAAAATAAATAAAAATGAGATATATTAATTTTAATAACTGATACGCTTTTAGCACATAAGATTGTACAAAAATATAATCATTTTGTTGATGGAAAATGAATATGATGGATTATATATACATATATATATATATATATATACCATATATAAAACGACACAGTAAACCCAAATTACTTTATAAACAGATCTAGATTTTATACAATTCAAGCAAACAATATCATTTCGTTCCCCCATCATGGATCATCAAAAAAACTGCAAGCAAATCAAATAAATAGTCAATTTCTACCATTACACACACACACACTAACAATAAATATATATATATACAAACAAACATATATAAAAATGTTATATAAAATTATACATACATATATATATATTATAAAACTCGAGCATTTTGAAGGAAAGGAACAACACAAAAAAAGTTAAATCAAAAAAGGCAAAACAACAAATAACGAATTAATGATAAAACCAGAACGAAAAAATAACCAAATGTTAACTAGTTATTTAGGTGAAATATACAAAGTCAATACACCAAACTACATCACATTACAACACACACACACACACACACCCACATACAAACATATATACTCTAAACACGGCAAGAATTCAAATAAAAAATGAACCGTTACATAGCCGAGTCGTAGCAGAGCCGCAGCAAACGAATAACAGTAAACAAAATGGCCGTTTAATAAAACTTTTGTTATCGATAAGCAGTAAATTGCAGCAAAAAATAATAAAAAAAAAAACAAAAAACAAAAGCAAACACAAAGTTAATGTTCAAACTAACTAAAAAATATATAACGAATATTATATATAATACAACAAAACTTAGACTGTATGTTATTTTCTCAAATACAAAAATACCTACGTATGAAAACAAAACCAACAACAAACTAAAACAATAAAAACAGATTTAATAAAAATGAGTTATCCGAATGCATAAACAATTGTTATTATTTTTTGAATACTAATACCAATTATCAAAGTTACGTATAGCCGAACTCTTCAATCATATTAGAGATGAACTCAGTGCCGGATTAGGCCAGCACGGGGCCTGTAACAATCAAAAATGCAAATTAGAAGATCACTTTTCACTGCAAAAGGTAAAACATGAATGAAGAGCGGTGAAAAAAGATAACCTTAGGTAAGGTCAGTTTAGTTGGCTATTTTGCCATTTCGAAAGTGTACACGTTTCAGACAAAACTTTCGCTGTTATATAAACTGGTGCCGGGTCCATATCAAAAAGAATGTAATCAATTGGCCGAGTTTGAGGAACAGCAAAAGAAATTGTCTAACGATATAGATGATGATAATAATGATGTGGATGAGGAGGCTGAAAAGACCAGTTGCAGAACCAATTAGGTGAGTTTTCCCTACTTTTATATAAACAAGCGATTTCGATTTGAATTTATATAACTAGTCAATACTAGATTTATATGCATAAAGGTAAAAAAGCCAAATTTAGCAACTTTGTCTTAAATTGTTTGGCAAATGAAGCTGCCGATTACGAAGATTTAGTTTGAAACAAAGATTTAGCTAACTGTTCGTATAAATGAAGGGTATTGTTAATTAACTCAAAGCAAAAGATGATTGAATTTTTACTTACCAAAAAATTCCCCCTTCGAACCTTTTAATATGTAAATCTTCTTAAATTTGTATTATGTATTTGTATTATTTTCTACGTAATGGAATAAAATAAATATCTAAAGATAAAGCCAACAAAATTTTCGTAAAGATCTTTCTACTTTAAACTTTATTGGCGCTCACTTTTTACTCAGACCTTAGCACTTCCGGCTCACTTTTTACTCACTTTTTGAGCAAATTTTTGTGGCGCCATCTGTTGCAATTAACGTTAGAATCTGTGGCGGGAATTTAAAATAAGTAAGTGCTGTTCGGCTTATCTTTAATTATAGTTACCTAAACAAATAAATATTTTCTCAATATGTAATTTTCAGTTGGTTATTAATTTTGTTATTGAAGTAATGATTATTTTGTGAAACTTACATTGGACTTGTAATGTACAGAATTTAAATATTATCAAGTTATGTTCTTTCACTCATAGAGAAGATACATATAAGACAAAATTTCTCAGTATAAAATATTTATTTCCTGATTTCTCGAGTTTGCCGATATACTTGCTCTTGTGACTACAAACAGTAAGTAATATTTCGTTTATAAAATGCATAGTCCCATAATTTCCTCCTAGCAAACTAATCTTTGATGAAAAAATTCATATTTGTGTATAAACTATTAAATCATTTCTGTCTTTGTTTCTATTTTAAGGCATCAGCAACATCATTTGTAAGATTAATATAGCACACGGTATTCGTTTTATACAATATCTTGACAGTTTAATTATAAGATTTATTTTTTATAAAAATGAACAATTAAAAATGGTTGTAGCATTTACAATTTAAATGAATAAACAATGAATAATTCCAACAAAACTCTTAGCTGTCAACAGCAAAAAAAGCAAATTGTTTAGACTGTCAATATTTAAAAATCATTTTTGCAATACAAATTTATTTAGAATTTCTTTTAATGTAAATGACCTAGTTGATGCATTCCTTAATTTTATTCATTATTATTATGATTCTTTTCATTTTTGTTAACTATTTATGTATAGTCACCATGAAGAATAATTGTAAAAAAAATTAGTTTCTTTTCTGTATATTTTATTGTATATGCCCTGCCACAGTCCAAGTCTGTCAAAGTATCTACTTATTATCTATGTTGGTACTTTAATATATATATTTATACATTGGTTTTAGCTCTGCTAATGCCAGAGTCTCGCACGTTCGCTAGTTAAGTTAATAAGTCCAAGTATCGTTTGTAGTATAAAAAATGCCCAAAAAATTATTTAAAAAAAAAGAAACACATTGAAATCCACTTAATCGCTATCGCTGTCATTATGATGGCCACCCACTGCTCCATTTTCATCATCCTCATCATCGCTATCCTCCAGTTCGGGCATGGGGAAACGCAAAAGAGCCGCTATTCCAGTGAGTTGAGCAAGTTCTGGAGAAAAATTAAAAACAAAATATTAGTTTTTTACTTTATTAAAATTAGTTTAATAACCTCTTTGCATTAGGATTTATTAGAGATAACTTTTATGTGTATTTTTTTACCAAGGATTGGCTACAATTTCAGAAAATTCAATTATAAAATTGCAAGAATTTTAAGATTTAAGCACCAAAGTATATAAAATTTGAAATAAATTTTTATACAAATTCATATTATTTCTAAGAAATTTTCTACATTTTTATTCTTTTGAGTAAAATGTATTGGTTGGTAGTTATGTTCAGTAACTTTTTTATTTAATTAAACATGAAATGAGTTTTGTTGTGAACTTTTGGTTTTTGGTTTTCATTGCTCAATTAAAATATCCGGTCTTTTCTTAGAACTCTAGCTGACTTCAAGGCCAAATCAATGCACTTTGATTTGTGTTTTTTTTTCTGTATAGTTTGTATAGATATAGTATAGATTGGCGATGGCAGCTTTAGAGCGACGTAGGAGTCAGTGGCCAAGGCTCACGGGTTTTGTTCTAGGCGTTGACTCAGTTTTTGAACTTCACATTCAATTTACAAAAGAAAAATGGAAAATAATAATTTGAATACTAATTGCTTAATGTTTTTATGGTCAGGCCAGGTTATAGATGGTTGAAAATGATTACTATACCCTGCAGCTCTTGGTTTTAAAGAGAGTATGTGTGGCAATTCAGTGATTTATGGTGTAGTAACTTGATGTCTATGCCCCTTTTAGCTGAATTATTTATATAAGTAATTGAACAATAAGAGGTACTTGAGAAGTTAAGAAAATAACAATATAAACTGCAAATAAAGCAATTAATGTGAGTAAATCAATTGAGAAGTGTTGAGATAGTCTTTCTGCAAATGTTTAACAATAAAAAAGAAACAACAAATTTGCATCGACCCATTTACAAACATTGAAAGTGAAAACTCGTATGACTCATTTGCCAAGAAAATGCATGGTTATTTAAAGCATTTAAATGGGGAAAACATACACATCACACACACACACACACACACACACACACACACACACACACACACACATACAAACATTCCGAAAAAGTGGGCAAATGTAATTTTAATTAACATTAAATTGTAAATGAAAATGAAAGTGTTTTTTTTTGGCAATTTTTCAAATTTGTAAATCTTTGTTTTTATTTTTTTTTCTTCGTCAACATTTTGGACTTTGTATTTTGGTAGGAGATTCCACAAAAAAGATATATCTATATAGGCACCCCCACATGTGAGTGCAAATGCAGTGCGAGCCATTTAAAAATAGAATATTTAACGAGGTCATTAGACAGCGGGGCGACAGGAGAGAAATGAAAAATTAAAATTAAAATTGAGCATAGGAAAATTGCAACAACGCAAAGAAAAAATATCTTTGACTTTTCATTTGTAGACACAACTTCAAATAGGATTTCTATAAAAATATTCTATTCTTAACTTCATGGTGAGTCATTTTCGAGTATTTCAATGGGGTTCTTTATGAACATATGTATGGCTTTTTGGACTACTCACGTTCTCCTGAGATATGCATGCTGGAAAAGATTTTTACTTCACCTCCAGCATCGCGCACTGATTCAACCAAGTTAACATATTCTTTCCTGAGATTAACGTCTTGGCATCTGAAATTAAATAAATTAATTATAAATATGAAGTTAAATGTATTACTATCATTGTAAGCTGTAAAAATGAATGAAAACTGTTTAAATCTTTCGACTAAAGGACTTTGAAGCCATTTTAGGATTCTGTTTAAAAACTGCAAAGTTTATACACACAAAGACTTCAACCTAAATGTTTGTAAATATAGCTAAAATATAGGAATCTAGTCTGTGTTTGAAGAAAACTTAAAGTTATATACACAATAATAAGACTTAATAATTTTCATTTATTTTAATAAATAAAATCTAAGCTTTATAAGATATTCGTGAAAGTTAAAAAGTATAGACCAAAAGAACGATTTCATTCTTCAAACTCAAAATTTTCTTTATCATTTAATAAAATAAAATATAGTTAAAATATAGTTCAACAAATTCTTGATTAATCCGACTTCTTTTAAGACAGTATTTTGATTAATTTCTAATTAAAAAGTCAAACAATTTATTCAAAAATTTATACCTAAAATAAATTGCAATTTGGCATATTTTATATGGCATCAACCACTTGGATATTTGAAAAAATTAATTTCTATCCTATTTTTAAAAAGTATTATTATATTTTGCGAATATTATTATATTTTGCGTAAATTTAAAAAGAAATAGAGTTTTGAGATTTTAATGCAGATTAAAAGACATTATTCGAACTTCAAAATAAAGCGAAAATTGGGGCTTTATGAAATTAAGTTTTATTGGAATATTTGCTGTTGATAAGCATTTTTTTGTTACACTGGAAAAGATAATTTAATAATTAGAGCAACTAACATTCCAATTTAAAATTAAGCATTAAAATCATTATAATGTGATATTATTTTCGAAAATCGGATAACATTTGGCCATGTTACGGAATAGCAAAAGACGAATTTTCAAAAACTTGTTAAACTTGAAGACAACTTATTTAATATAATTCAAACAAAAATATGAACTTTATTTCTTGTTTTAGGAAATTACTGTGGATAACTTTTTAATATAAAAACTGTGTGTGTCAATTAATGGTTATCTATTAAAATAAATTAATAAATATTTTTATTACATTGTGCAATAATTTTAATCTTTCTTTTTCAACACTTTCGCAACAATATTTAACAGTTTCAAATGATGACAAATCCAAAACGGTTAGGCACTCAAATATTTTGCAATTACCTATATAACATTTCATACAGTGGGTACATACAAATATACGAATTAATTAATATCTATTACGATTCATTTCAAGTAACACGATTCACAATTCATAAATTGCAAAGTGCTTAATCATGGCACTGAATAAATATGCATATATACATTTTATATATTGATATATTGTTAATCTATAATGCACAAGTTGTCAAGGTGTTTAACTGGAAATTGTGGGTTCTCATCATCATGGCATTACGAAAAGGTTAGATGACTATGACTTTATATCCAAGAGATGTGGAATATTTCAGGTACATTCGTGTAAGGTGAAGTACAAATCAGTTCAAAAACCTTTTCATCAACAAAATATTCAGGTAGGTACAGCCACAAAAGATTGCAATTGAATTAACATTTTTATTGACAAGATGAAAAGAGTTGAAAAAACAAAACAAAAGAGAAATATGTCGATCGGGCAAGAGTATGAATTGAATGTGGATGGGGATCCACAGCACGTGCAGTTATCAAGAGAGAGAAACAGAGAGAGAGAGAGAGCGTATGGGGCTACTCATAGAGAGAGATAGATTGGAGACCACGTCGTCGTCTTGGGGGCTTGTGTAGAATTCAGTTGCAAAGCGGCTTTCTTGCGGTGCGAACGTTTTTGTGTATCATATGAATAGGGGAAACGCACAAGAATTGAAATTCAAAACAAAAATTTCATACAATTCGGTTTCAAGAAACCTCAAAAGAGAGTGCACACAACAAAATAACAACAACAACCAAAAGGTGCGTGTGGCAAAACACAAAGTGAAAGTTGAACGACAAATTGTCAAAAATTATATAGCAAAAAGAGGAAAATCCCGCATTAAGGCTATGGATACTGTGATTCAGCTTAGAGGAATGCAATTCAAAACAGATCTGTATCTGTATCCGTATCTTTTACCTGTGGTGTATCATATATTGTGTGTTGGTTTTTTTTCTGTTTTTTTTTGTTATTGTTGTTCATCAATTAACCGCAAAGGTTGTCATCATTGTAGTCGACCCGACGTCCGTCCGTCTGTCTGGCAATGATTGCACAATGAAATCAATTGTTATAATGGAATTAGCGTGCACTTGCCAACCGTAGACGACGACGACGTCGAGGCCCCTTTCTGTGGAGGCCTCCGACCCAGAGTCATGGACGAATGAAAGAATGAGAGTGGGACCCACCGGGCCCCCAACTTTATTCCGTCAAAGATATCAGTTAATATACACTTAGAAATGTATATGTATATTATATGTGTAATTAACTATCAACCTATTCTCAAGTTCCCCCAACATGAACCTCTTCTTGCCGTGCTCCACATGCTTATCTTTCAAATACTTTGACTTCTACATGTGCTTATTATATATGCATATGTATTATACTAAAAGTCGCGCGAAATGTGCGATTGTCCCACATTATGTGGAATGTGCCAAGACAGAGAGAGAGAGAGATAGAGACAGAGGCGAAATGTGGGGAACTTTGTGTTTCTTAGCTTTTATTCTCATGCCAGTTATAATTACAATACAATGCAAATATCTCGGTTCTGTGTGAATAGCTCTCAGATACTTTGTACTTATTTTATTGGGAATATACAAAACCAAAATCCCACCTTCATGAAATAACTTACAGAAAAAGGGCAGATAACCAAAGTGTAAAGCAATAAAGCGAAAAATAAATATTGGCGAGGTTTGGGATTTATTTGGCATTATTTTCCATATACTTTTGACTTCTATGGAGAAGTTAGTCTATGGGAAAATAAACCATTCCTGAAGAGAATTCTTCTTTAATAGGATTAGCACATTTGATTAGTATGTTTAGCCTAAATCTTTTGTTATATATAAACAAAATGTTTATTAAAACAGGAAGCCGGTTTTAGTATTAAATATAGTTTATATAAATTAACAATTCTTGCCAATATCGGAATATTTTGAGTATTTCATTTCAAAGCAAGCAACTAACTAATTATTAAAAAGTTTTCAACATTTGAACATTTTATAAGTGTTTTTTAACTTTTTTTCTTAAGGGCAAACCAGTATTGTTAGGACCTTTGAAATTACATTAAGCCAAAAATATTTTAACAATTTTACTACGGTATAAACATGGGGGGAATATGTTCTTAAACTTTCAAAAAATTACAAAAGGCAACTTTGTATTATTATAGTTACTTTTAAAACTGGAGAAATTTGTCAGACTGTTAAATATAAAACCAGAATGCTCCTTTTATTGATATTTATACTTAAAACCTGACACTCTAATTTAAATAAAAACCTCCTCTTTTTAAATATATAATTTCTCTTTTAATTATCATTGCTTTTTTTTTATTGCTTTCGAATCATTTCTTCAACCTTGTGATCAAAAAGTTGCCAACTCAGCACGTTTAACCACACATTCACAGATATCGTCATACAATATGCATGTGTCTAAAAAGCCAAACAAAAACCCAACCTTAATACATACAGTCAACAGAAAGCGATATAATTTAAATGCTTGAACGACATTCGTATACTCTCATTCAAAATAATGTGGAATATACCCTTAGAGATACATACTGCCAAGTATCTGAAAGATATAGCAAGTCAATGAACTTTTTGTTATTCTTCAACAGATCTTTCTATGTTTTGTAGGGCTAAATGAAGAGTTTGAAAAGTCTCACGTCTTAAATTAATAACATTAGTTGTCATTATTTAAATAAGACTTTGAACTTAAGAAAGACCTTAAAACATGTAATTTCTGATAAATATTTTCCACGAATACTAAAGGCTAGCCATAAAAAATGTATTCCACATGACATAACTTTCTTCCAAAACCCAAATGGGTATCTTTTTTATAACTAATAAGTTTGAAGCAAAGATATTGTAATTTCAAACCAAATAGATAGAGCACTATAGACGAGTATAGTGTTTCCTGGATAAATGGGCAACTGATTTTAGTGTAAGAAACCCAAACAAAATATTGTTTGTTTGTATACCTATTATTAATGTTTGTAGAGGATTTGTTTAAGAAAATCAATATGGTAAAAGCAAAACATATTTCAGTGATCGTTGGATAAACTATAAAGGTAACCCTCGTCTATTGAATATCTTTGGGTTTGTGTATACACAAAGACTCCTTCACACGCCTATCAATTTGCAAAGCCATTTGAATTCGTCCGCCAGTCATTTAGTTCACATGCAATGTACATATATTCATGGCAACTTTTTTTTCTGACTATACTATATACTCAATTTTTTTGTTTTGGATTTTTGGTTTCGTTTCATTTAGTTGGCGTGTCGATGAATGGATAGAAAGATACATAGAAAGATCTCTGTTTTTGCCTTACTTGAAACTTTTGATGGAATGCCTAGAATTGGTAACTCTAAAGCAGATACAAGAATCTATCTGAACATTTCTTTCAGATTTCTGTGCTATAATTACAAAAAAATATATACAGAAATTCTTAATGTGTTTGTGCGTGTGTGGGCGAACAACAACAACAACAGCAGAATAAAGAATTTTAATTTATTAAATCGCACCGTTTATGGAAACGCTTAGAGCACTCTCACTCAGGCCCCCCACTTTCCGCTTGATGTTTTCTGGATCCAGGTTCCATACATATGTCTTTATATATGTATGCATGTACATAATCGACTTTGTGCCAACTTATAGTTTTCTTTAACGTCTCTGGACTGGTTCGTTCTCTCATGCCTCATGCTTCTGTCTTTCTCTCTATATATTTATCATGTGCAACCAGTTTTTCTAGTCTTCTTGTCGTTGTTTTTGTACAACAATTTTAGGGCACATTCGTACACGTTTTTCACTAGTCTCAACGGGTTGCCCCATTGCAGCTGGCCGGCTAGCTTTGCATGTAAATTTATTGAAGACAATTGTTTATTGCATATACAAATGTATTTTTTTTTTACTTGTTTGTATTGTATTATTGTGAAAGTTTTGTTTTTGTATTCAGTCAGTTCAATGAATTGAGCAAGAAGTGAAAGGGCTTGGGTCTATATATCTATCTATATTTAGCATTATGGGAGTGTTGTTTATTGGTTTGTCTTTTTAGAAGATTAATTAATTGTTTTGCAATTATTGAGGTAATTTCTTTATATTTCCTTATACATATAGCGAAGTTGGAAATGAATTGGATGAAAATTATAAAGCATAACAGAATAAGCATAAATATTTCATCTTCATGGGTTTTTTTCTATACTTTATAAGATTATTGAATATGATAATTATCTTATAATATAATATTATCTATCTGTTTTTTATTTGAGTTAAGACTCTCTTAGAAATTTCTTTGCTACTGAAGTGGGAAATCATTTTTAAAATGTATTGTATTTAAATAAACAAAATCGTAAAAAAATTTTGCAAATATTAATTATAATTCATCTAAAAATTTATCTCTGTGTTCGTTTCACTATTATAATACAAGTATTAACTTCTTTATCTAATCTCATATTATATAAACCAAGAATTCATTATCAATGTGAAACAATTCATTTATAAGATTTAAAAACCAAATACATATACAAGCTGATAAGAAACAAAAGAAAAAAGCTTGTTTGAAGTAAAACAAATTCTTTGAAGTGTTCAAAGCAATCAAGAATGCCAGTAAAGAGATTTAAAGTAAATAAAAAACAAGAATATTAAAATTAACTAAATGTCAACTCTCTTTCAACTTTAGTTCCTATTGAAGTGCCGCGTTGGCCAGCCAATTAACCGCACACTGAGCCACCGAGAAGAAGATGTATACAATAGAGCCTGACTATACCATTTCGGATGTGGGCTATCCACAATATCGCAGTGGAGACCATACAGCAGCCGATGTGGCAATGTTTGAGCAAAAAGTCTACAGCAAATGCTGGACTACCTCTGCCTACTTCTCCTCCTCCAGATCGTCATCATCTTGCGGCAGTCCAAGCCGTTTATTGCCATTAAGAGAAACGTTAAGCGATTACAACAAACGTATCTGGCAAAGGGAACAAATGGAGAAAAGCAATAACCGACGAAGAAGATGTGGAGAACATAATGTTAATGATAATCATGTTGATGATAATAATGAACATGACGCATTGGTCCAGCAAAAACAACAGAAAAATCTTTACAATGAGCAAACAAGAATCAAAGGGTAAGTCAGACAAATTTGTTCGTTTCTTTTCTTCTATTCATGTTTTGTCTTTTTTGCTTCTTCCTCCCCAAACACAGCAATCAAAAATGTCGAGATAAAGGCAAGACAATGTCAACAAAGTCAATACATGATCTGAATAGTTTCTGATTGTTGACGTCGACATTGAAGGGAGCCCTCCCAAGAACCTCCAAACAAAACACAACATATTCTGACTGATTAAATGTGCTAAAACAAAAAAAGGAAAAGAGAAAGAAGAGAACAATTTCTAGCATTTAAGTTAATACTCTAAGTAAATAAAATAGAATCAAAACAAAACAGAAGCAGACGATAAACTGAATGTTCTCACTGGAATTTCAGCAGCTCATTAAAATGGTAAACGAATCAAAATGGAGATCAGAGAGCAGACTAGATAAATCAGCCAAAAATGGGGGGCCTATGATACAGAGAGACAACCTTGATCATGAGGCGCTCGTCGCACACGTATCTGCTGCCATACTTGTCGGCAATCAAAATACCTTTTGAACGTGATTCTCGCAAAATGGCTAAAACTATGCAAAATTTCAAAGCCATATAAAAGATGTTTCAAGACCCACTGCACTACGGAAGAAAAAGTCACCTAAGATTACTGTTTCAGCATAAGATACTGCTAATTCCAAAATGGATTGGACATGTGAAATGAACCCAATGAAATATATAAAAGGTTTGAAATCAAATTAGAGGGTCGCTAAGTCTACAGTCTAGTTATTGTAAAAGATAATTCCATCCTGAAATACTTTTCTTAGAAACAAAAGGACACTCTCCCTATATTAAACAAGTTTTGAACGATTTTTTTAGATGAGCATATTAAAAAATCTTCAATTATATATGAAAGTGGGTCAAACAAAGATAAAAGAGTTTACCTTATTGAAACGATTTAATCTAAATATTGTTTTGGTTAATTTGAACAATAAGATAATAATATAAGCAACTTCAACTAATTAGCAATTTTAACTAATTTACAACAAAGCACAAAAAAGGAAATGGATTTATTTGGTTTAGTCTACTTAATCCAAGCTCAACATGCAAAAAATGAATACAGTAAGGCAAAAAACTATTGGCTCAATTTAAATTTTCAACGTTGAGCCACTACAATATTTGTCTAATGCTAATAATGCAATGAATATAATATATATTCAAATTAATATATACGTCTCTCATTGGCTAAATCAATATACATTTAGGATAGATATTTACTTTCAGTTATAAACCTTGAGTTTGAAAATGTCATACGTAACACTTTGAAACGCTGTTGCTAAATGAATTTGAAAACAAATGAACCTCAAACTTTATAGCCCCTCACACACAACGGATGCTCTACACATGGCAATAAAAAATAATACAAAAAGAGCGTAAAGCAAAAAAAAATAAATATAAAGAACTGTCGCAATACTTAAAGGCAATTCGGTTGAAGTTGAAGGTTTGGCACTGTCAACGACCGTGCTCTTGATCTTTCTGCTTGATTGAACTTGATGTACAATTGCGAATAGCTAATAAATTGATAGAATGTTCGGTCGCCAATTGGTTTCCATGGGGTTTTGTGTTGTTGTTGTTAACTTACCTAAATAAATTATCAGAAATGAGCAAAGTTTCTATGGCCTGAGACTCGGCGGCGCGCAAGATATGCTTCTTGCCATAGAAAGCCTTAGCTGGTTCACATTGCAGCATCATATAGAATTGTTCCAGGGCCTTCACTTCGCCAGCGGCTTTGGTATCGGACATTTTGGCCACAACGGCAGGCTCTTGTAGGACCTCTGTAAAGAAAGACAAGTTAATTAAGATCAAAACTCTTTGTCTAATTCGAGAGGAATGCAAAATTGCAAAAAATGTTCAGACTCTCTATGAACTCACCTTTGAGGGAGTGCTTGAAGCCAGATGAAGCATGTACCAGCATAAATTTACTTTTATTATCCAGCAATAGTTTGTAATCCATTTTGATGGCCTGCTGAAACATATACTCGTAGAATTGATCCCTCACGAATCCCGGCGATGCGATAAGCACACATTTAACGACATCAAAGTTGACATGACGCAGAATGCTCTGCATCACTTGCTCATAGAACTTGGCCAAACCCTTCTCGTGCTGCTGGACACTGCCCTTGCGTTTACGAGGAATAGAGACTTCAATTTTGCTTCGCACCAATGTCATGCTGGCCGTTATGAGGCAAACATGAGCCAAACCCTCCTGCATGACAACAGCAGCCACATCAGCCGATTGACTAGGATCACAGGCCATCTCAATGCGTTCCAGCGCTATGGTATCCCATTCTGGTTTTCTCAATTCAAATTTGCGATTTAACTCAAGATCCAATGTGTGATAGGCACCCATTTTGACATACTGGTTCTCCTCGATATTGCGTCCCTTGAGGCGAAGCACACAGGCCTGAGTATCAAAGTCAATACCCTCCACGGCAATGGTTAAAGTGGTGCGGACTCGACTGCTGGTCGAAGATCCGGTGGCCGTCTCATTCTGAACCTTACGGATTGTTGTGCTTCGCACACTATCACCTTCCGATATTAAATTGTAAGCATGCCACATATCCTCCGACTCTTCGGGCATGAGGGTCACAGTGCTGGAATGGATTGTCCATTATGCTGATTGATTACATTACAAGGTCATGTAACTTACCCCTGCATCCCCTTGTCCACATACTTTCCCAGCAATTTCATTTTTCTCCAGCTTCAAATATTTAGTAGATTTATGAATTTTCCCTTTTGTTTATCTGTTGTATATTATGATTTTCTTTTTAAAATTTCGATTTTTGTCACTTGTTTCTAGGAGATAGCAGATCTTCGTCTCTCTGGCCAACAAAATTCGTATGCATTTTTGTCATTGGTGGTGAAGCGTTTCGATTGTGAACCTCTTTTGTGATCAATGGATTAAACCGATTTGATCAAGAGTAGTCTTCAATTGTATAGTTAGGCCAAGGCTTTTTATATGTAAAGGATTTATAGTTGTTGGCGGCCAGGTGACCATAGTAGCGGGCAAGGATCGTGTGGTCCACCGCGGCGATTAAATGAAAAAGTTTTGGTTGAGCGTAGATATTATGAATTCGTGGATGGGTCAACGCTTTGCTCTGTTTCAAAAGCAAAAATATAACCAAAATCGAAGATTTAACTCGCCTAACCAAATAAATACTCCATTTGCTTTAATTTAGTGTGACTGACAGTGTTGGTAAACGTTTGCCACATCACAGCTGACGAGATAACGCAATAAACGTAACACTTAGGACCATCATTTGCGAGCAACGTAAGAAAATAGAATATTTTAATTATTACGAAATTTGAAGTCCATAGCGGTAAATTTTTTTGTTTTGTTTATTTTTTCATTTATTGTAATAATTTCATATTTTATGTAGCATAACCATGGATGATACGGATAGTGAGTGTTCCTTTCATTCAGCAAACGAGGACCCGCCAGAATGGACACTCCTGCAATATCCATTATTGCCGCAAGAATTAAATTTATTAAACCGACAGCTAGAGAAGATTGTGTACATTTACCAAGCAGATGCTGCCTACCACAAGGCTTTGAAAGACATATCAAATGAGACAAGAATCTCAATAGTTATGGAGCCGAGTTTCTATGGCCGACATCGAGCTGCTTCTGTATTGACTATAGCCACCGACCAACAGGCATATGTTTTCGACATTTTATCCCTGGGTGCCATTTTCCCAGACTTGGCTCACATATTGACGGCGGACAGCCCAAAGAAGGTAGTCCACTATGGTCATCGCATCGCTGACCAACTGTATTATCGACACAGTCTCGAATTGAATGGAACTACAGATACATTTGTGGCCACTTGCTTAGCACGACAGGACAACAAGCCCTGCACCCTAGCCGAGGCCATATCAATGGTTTTTGAATTGCCATTAAATGAACTCCTCTGCGAGGAGCTATTAGGCGTAAGTTGTAACAAGGGTAATTTTACATATCTGATTGACAGTGGTTTTGTGTGTTTCAGACCACCTTATCCCGCCAGGATTTTACTGGCCGACCCTTATCGTCAGGCCAAGTCATTTATCTAGCTAAAATGGCCATTTTACAAAGCAAATTATTAGATCGGCTAATGAATGACAAAATGGCAACAAGTATTCAACAAATATCTAAAGTATTCAGTAAGCAATTTCGTGATAATCCTATATCAAGTGAAGTTGCCTTGGGTATGGCTCCACTAAGTCGCTATGGTTTCCATTGCATCGATCAACAATACAACAGTTGTTAACTACTCAATTACAAAAAACGGATATCCTTAAAAAATTAGATAGTAAGCATTAGCAATTTAATTTAAGCATGCTTCCGAAAATCAGATTCAAAGAATCGCAAGGTATTTTTATGATATACATACATTTCAAGAACAGTCACTCGATACCATCTTTAAGACATTTCATTTTTCCTTACAATTTACAAGAAGCTAACGAAGTATATATAATAATATAAAGATGCATTCAAATAGGAATTTTTTGATTCCTACATTAAGTGTATTAAGTATATATTTATGAAGTTACAAGCGATCAAATTTCAAATGTTACAAAACTTTTGAGACTTTTGGTAATTGCCGGAAGAGTGCCCAAAAATATGTTTTTTGCCAAAATATGGTAAACGATGCTTAAGAAAAAAGACAAAAACAAACAGTCACTCATTATTTATACACTTTTAATTTAATCATTAATATGAAAGTATGAATTTTAGTTGATTCAACAGATATGTATAAGATTACAGATTCAATTATACATGTGTGTCACAGAAATCTGTAAAGATTTTGAGGCAGATTGTTTTTGAAATCTACCAAAAGAAATGTCGGTTATCGATTTCTCTGAAACACCTGATATATAGATATCATAGCTCCTAAATAACTGTTGACACTTTTTTTCTCTAAGCTCTATAAGATATATATATGTACGTATATACTGATAAATTATTTTGCATCTTAATTTTGCGAATTTAAATGAAATTATCCGCACTGAAGTGAATCAGAGTTGAGACAAGAATAATTGGAAATTTTTTTTTTTTTTATATAAATATCTAAAATCTATCCAGACTTGGACAATGATTAAATTCGATGAAACACATATAAAACATGTTTTCAATTTTGAAAAATCTATTAACTTTTTTTAATATACCATAAGTATAAAAAAAAATGAAATAAGTAAGTCGTCTCGCCGACTTGGGTATACCATACACCAGTAAAGCAAATATACTTTATGGGGTCGGAAAAGCTTCCTTCTGTCTGTTACACACACTTTGTCGACTTTAATACACCATTTCACCCTATGCTATAAAAACCCAATCTTTACAGTGAGGTCTATAAATTCATGTAAGAAACCATATTTCTTGGTATTAGCTTCTTATTTTTTTTAGTACTTATTGTTTTGGCTCTCCTTGCCAACGCCTTTGATAATCGAACACCTACCATAGATGAACATTTTTTTGGTTCCAACGTTTAATTTTTTCAAGAAAATAACCTTCAGGACACCCACCCATAGATGTAAAGCACAAAGGTGTTCTCTTACGGCAGGTTTTACTGTAACCTCTCTAACTTCAATTGAGACCAAAAGTTAAATTAAAACGTATATATAATAATTAATTTGAATCCAAAATATTAAGTTTTCTGTATTTTAATTAATTACGCTTATTTTTAAGTTAAAAAAATTAAATTAATAAAGAATGGCATGATTGAAGACTTACAGCAACTAATTTATCAGTTTTTGAGATGGGCATTGCCACAATTTTGCATGGCTCAAACATAGCAGAAGAGAAGAAATGTAAACTTCTTCCAATGTCAATATTTTAATCATTGCTAAGATTTAATATCATAGCTCGCAAATAACAATTAAGTGTTTTTTGCGCTCAATGCTTAAACATAAGCGAACAAATAAATTGCATTGTTCATAATAAACTAAATTTCTTCCAATGTCAATATTGTAATCATTGATAAGATTAAATATATATAGATCGTGTACTTATATTCAATTCAGTCATCGAAGTATGGACAGAGCAAGCAGAACACAAGCCTTTAAGGAGAACTTACTAACCGAGGTAAAATTATCAGGAAATGCAGTCTAAAGAGTTTTTATCAAATAAAAAGTCTTTAAAATATCTACCTAATGTATAACTAATATGCACTTTTAGCGACTTGGACCCGGAAAGTTTGGAATCGTCTACAAAGCGTTTTATGGAGATCGCTGGGCTGCAGTTAGGAAGTTTTCCAGATTCCAAGATGTCGCAACTTGGAATCAATCTGTTCAGACATTAATTGATGTGAATCATGATAATATAATCAAGATTTATGATTTCATACTTCAAAAGACAGACGCATACCTTATTATGGAGTACGCCGAGAATGGTTCATTGCACAATTATCTTCATAATAAAAGAACGCCAGCGCATTATTCATGGCAAGTTGCCCTTAACTGGGGTCTGCAAATAGCAGAAGTACGTATATCCGAGACATGATTTTTGAGATGATTAATACAATATCAATATAAGGGCATTGCCTTTTTACATGGTCTGATGCCCAAGGGTATAATACATGGGCATATTAGGCCGGGAAAAATATTAATCTCGAGAGGAGGACGCACACTAAAGATTGATAATCTGGACTCGGCTTTTCATAATAATCGAATGCTAATTGGTTATACGGCACCTGAGGCAATCGAAAATGGGGTATATACTGAGAAAATGGATGTTTATAGTTGGGCAACAACATTTTCGGAACTTCTCACACTACAAAAACCAATCTATAGTAAGACAACATCCATTTAATTTACAAAAATGAAATATGTGTTTGTTTCTAGATGTTGCACCTCCCTTGGATTGTATGCTAGAAGGAACTCCAGAAGCTGTAAAAGTATTGATCTCTAAATGTAGAGTTAGGTCAATCAACGAGAGATTTACCATGAGACAAGCAGCCATTAGTCTTAAAAGAATCATTTCCAGTAGTTCTTCAAAACTGGGTACCCTGTCGACTCTAGAAGAAGTTCCCTTTACAGAATTACAGCTTGGCAAGGTAAACAAGAAAATCATAATGTATATACTTTAACATACATTTTTATTCAGAAACTTGGTTACGGTTCAACCGGAAATGTACGCAAAGCCTTTTTCCGCGATAAAATAATAGCCTTGAAGCAAATTTATTATACTGTGGATCCAATGAGCGTTAAAAAACAGCTTATTAGTCTATCATCTGTACATCATATCAATGTGACATCATTATTTGGCGTTACACTTCACGATGGAACACTTAATTTACTTCTGGAATATGCCGAAAATGGATCGTTACATGAGTTCTTGCACGGACCGATGCAATACAATTATTCAAATAAACTTGCCCTAGACTGGGGCATTCAAATTGCGAATGTAAGTAATTAGTTTATGTATTAAACATTATGTTACTGATACTTTATTCTTTAAGGGTATGGCCTATTTACATGATATGAGACCCATTTCCATAATACATGCAAATGTAAATTCACGAAATATTCTAATATCCAGAGGAGGGCAACTTTTGAAACTCAGTTTGCCGATGAAATCAAAAAAATTACATTCAGTCCACATAGCACCAGAGGTATATACAAAAATAACTAATCATTTAATCCAATCATATATAAATTGGATTATAGAAATATATGATTGTTAGATTAATAAGCTAAGAAAAAGTAAGTACCATAATAATTTGTAAAATCTGAAAGGGAAATTCTTGAAAAGGTAATTTTTAGTACTATATAGACTATAATCGACTAACTGAAGCATATTAAAATGTAAATAATTTTATTTAAATTTATATTTTTAAAGGTTTTTAAAGAAAATGTAAGCACAGAGAAGAGCGACGTCTATAGTTGGGGATTTATTATGTGGGAAGTCCTGTCGCGAAAAGAACCGCTAAGAGGTAAACAATTATTTCAGCCGTTTATTTAAAAAGAACATAATGCTTATTTATATTTGTTGTAGATCAAAAATTATTATTTGATAATCAAATCGACTGTCCGCAGGAACTTAAAGTTTTAATTCAAAAGTGTTCAGAACAAAAAGCAGCACAGCGACCGACAATAAAAACTATTATAAGCCAAATGATATTGAATACCAAAACTTTGATTCCAAATAACGACGAAGAATTTCAGATGCCTCAAGTAGGTTCTGACATTGTGCATAAACATTTCTGGCAAGACAAACTAATAGCTGTGAAAAGATGTCATAGATATAACAATAAGACAAAAACTATGGACGAAATCAATAATCTGTCCCAACTTAATCATGTGAATGTTATTGCTATTTATGGCTATAGTACAATTGAAAATGTTATTTATATACACATGGAATATGCCGAAAATGGATCATTGCACAATTTCTTGCATGGAGCATGGCAGCCAGAATATTCGTTATCTTTAGCCATTCATTGGGGTCTTCAATTAGCTGAGGTAAATATATACAATTATTACAAAATCATACATTATAACTTGTTTCGTTTTTAGGGCATTAACTACTTGTATTCCATGGACATTAGACATGGTGACATAAGACCCAATAATGTCTTTCTATTTTCAAATTGTCGACTCTTAAAGATCGGCAACTTTGAATCATTTTATGCACTTGAAACGACACGAGACCGTATCAATTGGTATCGAGCACCAGATGTAAGATACTACAATTTATAGAATGCAAAAGTAATGTCAAGACCCATTCAACAGGTTTATCCCACCTACAAAAGCGATGTCTATAGCTGGGCCATCACCATGAACGAAATACTGACGCGTGAAGAACCAGATGATGAACCCTTCATTGGATTTGCAAATATCTTTATTAGCGGTGAGTACAATAAAAAGAAAATCGGAAAAATAAACTTTAAGCATTTGTAACAACCTTAACTCATTTTTCAATAATAGAAGAAGGACCCGTAATGGGAGACAATGGAGGATTGATGGCCGACTGCCCGCAGGGTTTATTGGATCTATTAGAGCAATGCTGGCAAAAAGACAAGTTCAAACGACCTTCAATGGATTACATTGTGGATGAATACAAAAATCTTTACTCCTTTCCACACGCTTTACTGACACATTGGGATTCAGCAGAGTCCCTTAAGAGCCTCGATCATGGATGTTTTAAATGTGTTGTAATGTAGAATTAATTTTATCTTATATTTATGGAATCTTCGCTTTAAATATATTTTCTTCCTTAAGAGTTAGTAGCTTTTGGATTTCGCTTTAGCTCAGAATCTGGCAATCATCGTAAGTCAAAAAAGTCGATAGACATCCTCCAGCACCATATGAAAATGTACGATTGTAACGTCTAATTAAATATAGACCCAGAGGGACCATAAAAGCCATTATCACAAACAATATAGCAGCTATAATTTCTTCACAGCGAATATCCCCACCGAATCTACGTCTGATAGTATGGATAGAATTTATGGATGATCTAAGGATGACGCATACTCACCCACATTTTGGTCGATTGCTCGAATAGGCAAGATTCGGACGCTTAAGGGAATAGCCGGAGTCCTGGTATTTGGCAGCACGAACCGGACGCACATCGTTGCGTAGCCTGCGTCTGTAGATGGTTTCCACTTCCTTCACATTGGACTGGCTCTCTTTAACAACCAAATGCCCGTCGATTGTCTTTGTGTGGCAGGTGCAGACGCCACATGAGGACGATATTTGCCTCTCTATTTTCATTGCTTAACGGTTCATTTGTAGAAAATATATATTAAACGGAATTTTGAAATTCGAAAATGTTTCAACTTCAGCTAGTATCCCAAAATTGGCCTACTAGTTTTAATTATTCACTTTTATTTTATTTATCTCAATGTCATTTAATAGTAAGCAATTCCAGTGTTATCACGGATCCATTCAAGGTGGGAAGTAACTCTGGTAAAACCAGAAGGATCACCAGATTGGCAACCATTACCAGATACCCAGGAAGTGACACCAACCAATTTAGCATCATCCTGCAAGACCAATGGGCCACCAGAATCACCACTGCAAGTGGATTTGCCATCAGGAGTGGCCACACAAAGAATTGCCTCAGGTTGAGTGCCGTAAGTCTGAGAGCACTGCTCGTTGCTAATGATCTGCAAGTCGACGCACTGCAGCCAATCGGGCTGTGGGCTGCCATCGTAAATGCCACCCCATCCGCAGGCCACCGCCCACCAGCCAGCGTACATGTTGTAACGGTCATTAAAGCTTGGCAACTCCACCTTGTTGACCATGGAATAGAAATCCACATGAGGAGTACGAATCAGAGCAATATCATTGCCATTCACATTGGGCCAATCGGGACTTTGGATAAAGTCGCTGCCGCTGACAGTGTGAGTGAACTGGGCATCGGTACGCCAGGTGGCTCCGTAATAGACAATCACGCGTTCTCCATTGTTCGTGCAATGGGCAGCAGTTAGGACCCAATCGCTGGCAATAATGGAACCTCCGCACCACCAACCAGCTCCATTGCTCGAGAAGCCCAAACCAACTGTATAGGGGGCCTTACCCTCGTAGGCGGGATAGCCATTGGTAATCCTTCCCTCGATTTTGCTCGTCTGATCCTTGGGATGAATCGTTTTCTGCTTGATTGTTCCAGCAGAAACGGCGGCAATCGCCAGAGTTAGTACAAGGAAAGTTTTCATTTCGTATTTCTACTAAAGTTCACTCTACTTTATGCGGGTTCTTATATAGGCGGCACACACACAGCTCCTCCTCCTATCATATCATATCAGGTAAGACACTTGCCAAATATCTGAATGGGCGAAAAAATTCAAATACATACTCGAGCTATCTATTCGAAATGTGCAATTATTGATTAAATCTATTAATTTGGTAAACAAAATAAGTTTCTAATTCTTATCTTTAAGTAAATAGGTCTTAGGAAATACCCCCTTAAAACAATCTTAATTTAAACTTTAAAAATTGGACCCCCTATGTATTGATATATATTTTCATTCAAGTACTCTAGGTCCATATTAGATTAACATATCCTCAAGCACCTAACAAAAAATAAAATTTAATTTTCTCAACTATTCTGGAATGGCCAAATAGTAAGAAACTTTTTAAAATATGATTTTATAGAATTCTTGAATGAGTTTGGTAATAAACAGTGCAGTAATTTAAATTATAACATTATTAAAACCGTTAACATTTATTTATTTTATATTTTCAAAATTCAAATTCAAAATTAGCAAGTGTTTTATTTGTGCATGAGGTAAACTTTCTTTACACTTTTTTATTTACTCACACATCTTTGTTTTAAATATTTTTATTAGTTCTGAAATACCGAAAACGGATTTCAATTTGTTTTGAATACTTGTAGTACTGAACTTGATTTTTATACCCTTGCAAAAAGGGTATATTAATTTTGGTCAGAAGTGTGCAACGCATAGAAGGAAGCATCTCCGACCATATAAAGTATATATATTCTTGATCAGCATGACGAGACGAGTTCATATAGCCATGTCCGTCCGTCCGTCCGTCTGTCCGTCTGTCCGTCCGTCTGGATCAACGCAAACTCCTCCTAGACCGTTAGAGCTACAGAGTTGAAATTTTGCATGAAGGCTTGTATATACTGCAGGCGTTGTATATCTCGGATTCAGCCGGATCGGACCACTATATCATATAGCTCCCATACAAATGGCAAAGTCACGAACAGTGACTTTTCTCAATATTTCGTTATTTTCTGAGCTATTGTCGTGAAATTTAATATTGGTGAGTTAATTACACATATAAACGACTATGCCAAATTTGATCAAGATCGGGTGACTATATCATATAGCTCCCATAGGAACGATCGGTCGAAAACAGTGACTTTTGTCAATAACTTCGTTATTTTTAAAGTGATTGCTTTCAAATTAAATATTTGTTAGTTTTATATATCTATTAATGTCTGTGCCGAATTTGATAAAGATCGGGTAACTATATCATATAGCTCCCATAGGAACGATCGGTGGAAAACAGTGACTTTGATCAATATCGTCGTTATTTGCTATGCTAAGATTGTAGGCCGTTCTTTCGGAAACAGCTTTTTTAGATAAAACGTTTTTCCACTTTGATGGCTATAGGTAAGGAAAGAGTTACCAAAAAAATTGCAAGGGTATACAAACTTTGACGCGGTCGAAGTTAGCGCCGGCCCTCTGGTTTTATCTTTTTTACTACTTTGAACCTGTAGAGCATCAAAGGTGAATCGTTTAAAGAAATATCATTGTCATTATCAATTCTTTTATATATATATTTTCTACTCGCGATTAACGTTGTTTTGTAGTTTTGCATATGTAGTGTGTATGATATATTTTTCCTAAATCTGACTTTTATTTTAGACTGTATTTTCTCACCGATTTAAAAAAGTTGTATGTCAATAATAAGGCAATTTATCGTATATTAAAATGGCAGTGTTTAATGCCAGATATTTTGAAAAATTTAATTTCGACTTGATTTTTCATAAACATCACAATTTAGTTCTCGAGATTTTAAGTTAAATTTTTCTAACTTGAAAATACAGAAATAAATTTATGAAATTAAAGATTGATGGATTACTTTGCTCATCCTTGGCTCTTTTTGACTCGTTAAAAAGGATAATTTGATTATTAGTGTAAATTACATTCTATTACATTAAATCGTACAAAAATTTAAATAAAACTGTCTGCTTAAATATTCTTCTTCCCTTTAAATTCTCATCCCAGCAACATGGGTTGGTTGGAGAGCGTCTTAAACAAAGAGTATGGTTCAAGAGGTGTCCTTACTGGATATGTGACACTCTCTTTTATGAGATTTAGAAAATATTTTCTAAACAGAACTTTAGACTGGAGCTATTGTTAGAGTTGTCCTTAGATTGATTAAGAAATTTACATCGGGAACATCCTAATAGTGCTTTAGATGGGGTTTCATTTAATGGTATATTTTTAATGTTGATTGATTTTGTCTTTGACATACAATTCTCGACCTTGTAGCTCTCATGATATGAATCAACTTTTCAATCAAGTTTAGACTCATAATTAATACAAATATGACTACATTTTATATAAAAATTACAAAAGAATGGAACTCCATTTAGTATTTGTATAAAGTTTCGTCTCTTATATATTTTTGTTATAAATTTGTACACACTTTTGTCCTTAAACTAACAGCCTTTCAATTTCCTGCTGTATGGAGGTAATCTGCGACTTCAGCTGGCTACCCTCGTTGGTGGTAACCGAGCAAGCCACAATGGGTCGGGAGACACCGCAGGCGCGTCCCAAAGCCTGTTTCGAGCGCACAAAAACATACGGCACATTCTTGTCCTCGCACAACAAGGGCAAGTGGAGCAGAATCTCGATGGGCTCGGTGTCACCTGCCAGGACCACAATATCAGCCAGGCCACGATTCAGAGTCTTGGTGGCTTCATTGGCTCCCTTCCGCAACTGATTGTAGTTGAGGGCCTGCTGCAGCAAGTGCATTATCTTGCCAGTCAATTGTGCATCGGCCAAAGGGAATGCTTTCGGGTTCACTTCCTCGCTCTAAACCAAATTTTAGAAGTTAATTCATTGCATTCGGCAATTAGGTTTATCTACTTACCATGTTGGTTATTATTAATGCTTTTTATTCGGGTTTATTTGAACAAATTTAAATGCAACCTCTCGGCTTGTTGCTTCACTGAGGGCAGAATTTCAACGAATAAAACGTTTTACAAAAAACACGTGCACGGTAAAATACCATTATAGGCTAAGGTCCCATTATATGTGTAAAATAGCTAGATTTAGCCATTTTGCAGTATTTTTTAGCTGAAAAATACCTTACCGCAACAACAGCTGATTTTTTAAACAAGTTGGCATCACCCCACGCAAGTTGGCGCTATTTTGTAATTTTGCATTTTGGTTTGTCCAAATTAATTTCTGAAAATTAAACTTTAAATATATTAAATTGAATTATTCGTGTAACTTAATTAAGTTTACCAGTTTCACTAACAGTTCTAAATTTAAAAAAAATTATTTTTCAAAGCTGTTCATGCGGCTGCAGAGAAAAAAAGAGAGGTAAGTCAAAAATGTTTATAAATACCTGTAAATATTAAAATTAATGTTAATTTTGATAAACGGATAAATTACACGTAAACATATCTAAATCTACATCTTTTTATTATTCTTTTTAAATCTTAACTTTCTTCAAAACACTTGCTTAAAATTTTTATAAGCCATGTCAGATTGTCTTATTGCACATTTTTTTTACAGGGCATTGTTCCTCTGCTGGTAAAACAGATTCTTAAAGACCCAGAAGGTATTGGGTGTATTGAGTTTTTTAGTATGGCTTTTGCAATGGCCAGTGTGGTTGCATTTCTTAACAAGATTAAGGCATCCTTCACTGAAATTACCTGTGGAATATCACAGTGGAATAATTGAGGCCCACTATTGGCTAAAGGATAAGCACCCGATAGCATTCCAAATCGTTATGTAAACGTATACGGAAGAACACGCACACAGTCGGGTTAAAAGACTCAAATCGTATTCAGCCAGACCAAAGATATTGGATGCCAAGCAACAGGCAGTTCTAAAGGCCATCAAAACTAATCTCTCCGTTGAGGGTATTTTTCCACATAAGGGACTCTGAATTGAAGTTAGTATAAGCTTGACCCTAGGATAGACCTTTTCATTAAATTTAAAGACTTCACCTTGTATTTTCATTTTTTAGCAACATTTTGGACTTTATGATATCGGTGGAACATAACTATTCCTGCTTTGATGCTGATCATTTTATTTGTACCATAAGACATGTGGTCAAATGACTGTTTATGTGATTATTTGATAAAGTTTAAGTCTACAAACATAAGTAATATTAGCAAACTAAATACAATTGTTATGGATTGAAAATAACTACTTTATCATGGTCATAAATTGTACATTTGGCACTTTATATGACTTGTGAAATGGATCCCCTGGGATAGGCAAGAAACATAAAGTTTCAATGATAGAAATGATGCATTGCATATTTGGCACATTTAATTAAGGGTTGTGAATAGAAATTAAACATTTCTTTTGATAAAATAGTATAATATAACACAAAAAGGCTCTTACCATATAGGTAATTGATTGACCTATTGAATTAATAGTAGTAATATAGTTAACATTTATAAATGAAAACTAAAACTTTTCAAGTCAACGAATCTAGTATTGGAACAGTTCTCATAAGTGTATCGGATGATAAGCTTTTACGACAAATTATTGAATAAATTGCTCTGCACTCGAATAGCTAGCGCGGTACATGAATTATACAAGACCAAATCAGTCTGCAGTCGAATGGGGATGACGAGGCGGGACAATCGCCAGTGCCAGCATCGATGAGCACGTGACACCCAAACCATGAACAGTCATAAAGTTTTTGCTGATGATGGTGTGCTCATCATCAGCATCGTTGCGTGCACAGTCGACTCGAATCGAGATGCCGAGACAATCTGTGGCCTAGACCGGCTTATAAATGATGCACAACAGCCTTGCTATGCTGTGCTGTGGGCGTGGGCGTGGGAGTGGGTGTGGGCATGTACGTGTGTTGATAACTCATGCTGAGACCGATGGCTGTGCAGACGTAACTTTTAAGTTCGAGACTTCAACGCTCCGTTTGTCAGGCTGTAATTCAACGCTATTTACGTGACCCCCACCAAGAGTCGTGTCTGTGGGGTTTGGCGCCGACACCGCAGCATGCTGCCTGAAATGATTGCCCAGGGCCGCACACACACACACACACATACACACACTTATACACAGGACACGGGAGTGAGAGTTGTATATTTGCCGTGTAGGCATGTAGCCTGGGTATGAGGGTGGGGGTGGCGACCCGTTTAGGGTGGCTAAGGGGCGGGCATAGCATGTAGTAGTCAAGCGTGTGACGGCAACAAGGATAACGTCCAACAAGGAGTGCGAAAATCCTTGTACATGCATGCATGCGATGAATGTATGTAAGTTCAGTGTGAATATCCGCCCGCAGCTGCAATTGGGGGTTAAAGTAACGAAACCTCTAGCAGCATTGCCTTTATCCCAGTTTCAGTGCTCACACTTCGAATAACGCTTTTGAAATAGTTTTATGGAAACGCTTTAGAGTTGAGAAACCTAAGAAGCCTGTTCCTGCTGCTGAATTTGCAGTCCCACTTAGATATATTCCTTCTTAAAGTCTGTATGAGGTTCTCCCCATCAAAATATTGATTTCATTTTTGTTTTGCCACCTCCTTTGATTTCTGGTTAATGAACTGAATTTGCAGTATCAGCAAATGTCAAAGATGGGTATGAATCTGTTTTCCCTAATTGTTATTATTAACGTTACACAAACTCGAATAATTTTAAATACATTTTTGGTAATATATAAAGTAGAGCAATAGTCTCCAAATACAAACAAACATACATAGATATTAAATTGTTTCCGAAATCTAAACATAAACGAAACCTAAGGCCTTAGTTGCTAGAACTTGTAAGAAATAGTTTGGTTCATAGTTAACAATTATATTTTATAATACATTTTTACCTGCACTTTAAAAAATGCATACGTATGAGGAAGAAATGACTTCTTATGAGGAAGAAAGGACTTCTTACTTATTTCTTAAGTTGCTATAATTTTGATATTTAAAACTGGGTTTCGACCACATCCTTTTCCACGCCTATAATGACCTGTATAACCTTATAACACTTTTCCTAGATTGGCCACTGATTAAGAGGAACCCCATCCTATCAACAATGGTTAAACCAATTGGTATCAAATTATAGCACAATCTTACATAAATAAGTAAATATAATATGGACATTTCCTCTTAATATTTCATATCATTTTGTAAGAAACAAGGAAATTCCTGTTTGTCTTAAACTACTTTAGAAACTAGTTAATTGTTGCATTTAACAAATATTATAAACAGAAAAGTCCAAACAAAAATGTTTGGCCGATAATCCAAACCGAAGAATATGTGATTGAAGCAAAGAAATATTGAATCGACAAACTTTAAT
This sequence comes from Drosophila willistoni, assembly GCF_018902025.1. Lineage (NCBI taxonomy): Eukaryota > Metazoa > Arthropoda > Insecta > Diptera > Drosophilidae > Drosophila > Drosophila willistoni. Next base: position 9,181,636 of record NW_025814050.1, read on the forward strand.
ATTTTATAATAATCAACACAGTATTGTGTGTCTTTTTGATAAAGAAAAAAATCTATTTAAGAAAGATTTTCTTTTTCTGAGCCTTGCACAATTTACCTTAAATTTAACTTCTGTGAACTTTTATTTTCAGACTACATAAACTATTTGTAGCCCCTCCATTTCAAAATTCAACTGGATTCTGTTTGAATCAAATTATATGAAACTTATTCGTAACTAAATTTATATGCATATATTATATTTGGCAGACTTTGAAAAACTCTTCAAATTGGCAACTGACGCAGTAGTTAAGTAGAAATTAAAATTCAAAATTTCTGAAATCATTTTGTTTTACTTGTGATAATTATAATGTCGTCCGATATTGAAGACATGTTTGAACGTTTACTCAAATTACCAGGAGCTGAAGGGGCGATACTTGTCAATGGTGAGGGTATACCTATTCGCACCTCGATGGATGTTATGTCTAGCCAAAAATATGCTGGCAAGATGACGCCATTGATTAAAATGGCACGCAGCATGATACGTGACGTGGAGCCAGGTGATGATCTTAGTTACTTAAGATTGCGTACTCGCAGAAATGAACTAATGGTGGCGGCTGAGAATGATCATATGGTTATATTGATACAAAATAATGCCCTTCTAGATCAAGCCAGACGTACGTCTGCCCAATCAAATAGATTTGTTAGTAAAGGCAAGTAAGTTTGATTCCGTAAATACGTATTTAAATAGATGCAAACTACATGTACATATATATATATATATATGAACGTTTATTGAACAGTGCGTTTTTAGGTGTCGCAAAAGGCGTTAGAAGACCCAGGAACTCGTAATTCCAACAACTACGCCTCCCACCTCCCCTGCCGCCATCTACCTATTATCGCACAAAACGCATATCACTAACTGAGAGTCATTCCGGGGGTCGGTTAAAAAGTGCGCAGTGCACATCATGCGGGCAACATAAACCATATGACATAAACAAGCTGGCGCAATTGGACTGAAGATGGAGTCGACTTGGTGGTGGCATTCATCCATCCACTCAGTCGGCTGTTGGGTGGCAGTGACATGAGGCCGTGTGGTGAAGAGTCCTTGCACGAGCTCCCGCGCAAATCCCAAACACAGCAACAGAAACATCAGCAGAAGCAATACAACAAACGCAAAAATTGTGAAGGAAAAAACGTAAAATAAAATTCCCGACCAGGCGACACAAATTGTGTACGTATTTTTTTCTCTTTTTTTTTGTCGTCGTAGTCGTTGGTTGCCATTGTCGTGGTCCTGCGTTACGTCCTTTTTGAGTTCGTTCCAATTGCTGGCAACAACCGGCTGCCGTCACGCCATCAAGCATTCATGCCAACAACAACAACGACCACGAGAGCCGCCTGTCGCCTGCACACACACTCATGCCCACACACACACACACACACATACACACACACCACACACAGTGAGCATTACACGCCTCCGCACGCATCACACGAAAGCACGAAACCAATTTAAGCGCCCACATTCTCTCACCCAATTAGTCGCACACACACACACACACAGAAGCCCCCAACCCAGCAAATTCCCCCCCAACCACCACTCCAACTCTCGAGTTTTTCACCCAATCCCCACGCCCACGCATCAACACACACACATACACATAGAGTCGTGCTTGTTGTCGTCGTCGCCGTCATAGTCGCCCACCTTCTCTCTCTTATCCTTGTCCGTCGTCGTGTCGTTATCCTCGCGTGCGCACGCTGCATACTTTTAGGACCAAGAATGGCAACGTCACAAAGTATATTAGACTACGGAGAAACAGAGATATAAAAGGAAAGTGAATCAGAGGTTTCTCAGAGGCTTTACTTACATTTGACAACTATTTCTTCTTCATCCAATTGAAGTATTTATTCACAACTAGAAATGAAGACCCATTTTAAAAGCGTCAAGATCAATTTTGTCAAACTTGGCGAACCAAATGTTAAAATACGTCTATTACCTTTAGTATCATAACAAACAACCTATAAATGGTGAGACTAAAAAGATTATTGACATATGTAAGTCTTTTTTTTTCCTTCCTACAACAAAAGATTTTTCAAAAAAAGAAGCTCCTCCTAGGACATTAAAAACGATCCACGAAATTTTTTTGTTTGACTCCTCAACTGAATAGGAATATACCTATATTTAATTTAGTTTGATTTATATTTAATTTAGTTTTTAAATTTTTGATCTTTATGTCCTCGAAAAACACTGATTTTAAATTGACAGAATATATATCCTTTTGTCAGAACCTATTTAAAAAAAAGAGGAATTTGAAAAAGATTTGTTTATAAAATAATAGCTGGTTGGTTTTTTAAAGTTTTTGTCCTAAAGTATCAAAAATCTGGGATATGGAATCAAATCTTGATACCTTAAAAACAAAATCTCTTATAGAAGTCAGGATGTTATGGGACACATTTTTTCATTTCTTATTTAAATGTTCAATTTTTTATTTAAAAGCTTAGGGTTTTATTTCATTGGAATTGCAAAAATGTTAACTTTTTGTCAAATTTTTGTCTTTATGTAAGGACATAATAGGTAGAAACAAATTATTTCTTTCAGAGCCCATTTATAAGAAAGAAGAAATAAAAATCGTTTCTTTCTGATCTAATTTGAAATATATTGCCTTCGGACTTTTTAAAAACTATTAACTACCGATTTTTGAACAAATAAAAACGCAATAATAACGCTCTCCGACATTTGCTGATAAAGTGAATTTATTAAAACTAAATATAAATTCGTTTATAAATATCTTGAATCTTTTTCTCTGGAATACTTTTGTAAAATATTAATATTCTGGTAAAAAAAACCTCTTTACAACAATATTATTTCAAAGACAGCACAAATAAGGCTTAAATGCAAGGTTTGTCTGAAATTTCCTTGAAATTCGATTTCTTAACTGTGTTTTAAGAATCTTTTAATCACATAGGCGGATATAGGACTGAGAAATGGGGCAAATAAGCAATAGGCAATAGGCTGAAAGTGTTGAATATTTTCAAAAAAATTTTTTTTTTCGTAGCATTTTCCTACACTTTATTGTATGTAAAATCGAATTCTTTTGGGAGAAAATTTCCCTCATTTCCCGCGGCAACTATGATAAAATTTTGAGACCTACTGCAAGTTGATTTCTATTAAAATAACTCTAGATTCTAGATATTGATTTGTTGTTAGTTCTGCATTTTGGTTTTTATGTGCATTGTGTGTCTGTTCAGTATTTAAAAATCTAAAAGAATATGATTTTTCCTTAGATATTACTTATTCGATCATTTGTCTTTTTTTGGCATGACTATTGTTTTTGTTGTGGTTGTGCCATCATCAACGCCATAAGTAGCAGTCAGCAGTTGCCTTTAGTGCCAGTGGCAGTGCCAGTAACTTGTGCGGCCTGATGGTGATGGTGACGACGGTGTCGGTAACTACGGGGATTGGGACCGAGGACGTGCCCAGCCACAAAAACACCAACAACAGCGAAGTGAAGTGTATACCGTGTATATGCGTGTGAGTGTGTGTGTGTGTGAGAGTGTGTCTGTATGTTGGTACGGCGGCAAGCGACACGATAATCTCGCACGTCGCATTTTTAGTGTGCTGTCGGTTGCGACTGCCACACCCACACCCATACCCACAACCACAACCCTCACAACAACTGGCAACCGGCAATCCGCCCTTGCACCGTCACCCTCTAACACTGGCAGCTGTATAAGAGTTTTGGATCTGGTCCTGGCAGAAAGCCAAATGTGGCAAGTGGCTGCTGCCCCTGTAAAATGAGAGTTAGAGAGCTGCAGATGGAGATGGAGTTCTCTGTCTGGTTTGACTTGCCACAGTGGCGCGGGGCAAGAAGACCGACAAATGCTTTCGAATTGCCATGACAATCAAAACGCTTACAGGTACAGTGGGAATTAGTTGGAGAAAAAGAAAAAATAAACATACATATCTTTAATGTTTGTTTAGTTAAAATATAGCATACTTTTTGGGGACATTCTGTAGCGTTTGAAATCGATGAACAAATTTTAATGATTTTTAGCATATTTTTAAGAAAAAAATATGCTGTTTTATAAAATTATCTCTAAGATAATTAAATCTTCTTAGGTCAAGCTAAAATTCACCATTTTCAGATAGAACATCCTATAATAAGGAACGACTTCAAATCGATACCTCAAATATTTATCTATTGAGTATGCTAACAAAGATTCTCAATGCTTTATTGAGTCTGGTTCGTACCGACTTAACAGTTTCATGGGTCTTATGACTATATTCGATCCTCTTACGGGTAATTCCACAGTGTGACAATATCAACAAGCGTAGCAAGTCCTGCAACTGTCTGTGCCTGACATTGCCGCCTATCAGACACACACTTCACTTCAAGCTGCGCCTTTTTCATGCCGTTTCACAGCGACTTAACTTGGTGTGTGGCTGGATGGTTTGGATGGTTGGGTGGCTGTGTGGCTGTTGAGGATGAGGGTCTGAGTCTGTTTATTATCGCCCAGCACCCATCAACGACCTCGACTCGTTTTGGCACTCTCCACACACCCACGCAAAGCAAGAACTTTGACGTTGCCGCCGTCTCGTTGTCAGGCGAAATTCCGCCACCAACAACGCCACCACCGTCAACACCACCCCACAATTGCCACCGTCGCCACCGCCACCGCCACGGACAACGATGTCGGCGACAACGACAAATAAAAAAAAAAAAGTTTGGCACAGCGCACGGAAGCATGCTGGCGGCATTCGCATAACGATGTCGGTGACTGTTCTCCAGCTCCTGGTCCTTTTAGTCCTCCAACCACCACCACCACCACCACCACCATCATCATCGTCGTCGTCGTCTCACTCTATACTTAAATCCAGCTACAGCACAAGCGTTCGTTCGTTCGTTCTTTCGCTCACTGCCGCAGACTGTGGCGCACTTTTTGAAGTTTGAGCTAAGTGACATGCTGTTTATTGTTGAGAGTGTTAAAATGTGCGCCCTGAATCTACACGCCTGTGTGTGAGTGTGTGTGTGTGTGTGTGTGTGTGCGTGTGTGTCTGTGTGCGTGTTAGACTTGCTGTGTGAAGCAAGAAATTATACGACAAGCTTGAGCACCGCACACTGCCTGAACGTCTGAATCTAAAATACTTGTACACAGTGAAGAAAAAATTTAATAAAGCGAAGGCATATCTTAGATGACTATTATAGTAAATACAGCAACATCTATAGTTAAAATGAATTACAAAATTTTTGAAATAGAATTTCGTTATGTCTACTATTTTAAAAAAAATTTGTTTTTTTTTACCAAAAGACTAAAAAAATCTCATTTAATTTTTAACATCTAAACAATAAGTAACTACATAAATGTAAGTAAGTTACTTTACTAATCATTTAAATATAGAGAACAAATTAAGTAAATTTTTAAATCCAAAAATGAACAAATGAATTGTAGTTATAATCACAATCAGAAAATAATTGAATTTTACAGCCCAAACTATAGTAAGCCAAACTATTTCTGTGATTTATCTTCAAATGTATTTAGAAATTGTACAAGGGAAAATTATAAATACCAATAAGTAAAAAAAATTAAAATTGTAGCAATTTTAATCTGGCACCCTTGAAATAAATTTAAATTATATTTCTATTTTAAATGAATCTTTGTTTTTAATAAGTAAACTCGAAAAGTTCAATGGACCGTTTCTGCTTCTAAATCGGAATCAAACGCAAGTCGGTTTAGATATTACTTAATGGCAAACGATTTCAAAACGAAACTAGGAAAATAATTTTAAATAGAAACGGAATAGAAAGCATGTAGATATGCATTTTAAATTTCTTTAAAAGCTAAAACGGTAACAGATTAGTCATTTTCCAAATTAAAAGTTTATAATCTATATATCAATTTATATCAAAGTGAAGTATAATACTTTAGTTAACATATTTTGCCTTTTATTAGATACATAAGACATTTTATAAAATTTTTATAATTTTGATTATTATGCCTACTTATAAAATTTTTATTTTTATTTACCTATACAATTTCTACTTACAAAATTTATAATTTCGATTTCCAATCTATTCTTAGAAAAGTATTTATTGAGGAAATCGTGGCACTGGTAGGTATATAAGAAAATATCTTAAACTGTTTCAATATAAAAAAATTTTCCTTAAGATATACGAAAAATGATAAAGCTGTTAGGTTAAGCTTTAAAATTTTCGAACGAAATTTAAATCAAACACTAGAGAACTAGAGAAATTAAATTTAATAATTTATAAGAAGTAAAACTTTCAATAACAGAAAACTAAAAATTTCAGCACTCAGTTATTCAAATTAATTTTTCCAACTATGTAGAAAACTTGTACAAGGTATATAAATGCAGAATTTCGATAGCCTCTTAACACATTTCTTCAAGTGTATTTCGACAATTGGTTCATCTCTATTTTGTTTTTATTTTTATTTTTTTTTTTTTGTAGATTTTTTTCTTTTTTTTTTGCAGTGTTGCTTTTCACTAAACCTTCTGCTTGTTCACGGTTCACGTTCTCGCCGTCATGCCGCCACGGCAAACATACAAACAGACAACCGACGACGGCAAGGCAACATGGTCGTGATGGTGCGGTGGGGCGGGGAAGGGAGGGGAGGGGCCAGGGATTGGTTGCTGGTAGCACCGATGGTAGCTATGTAATCCATGAATATGTGTGCCCAGGACAGTAAAGTTGCCGGTTGTAGAAACGGCAACAGAGGATGGCAACTGGCAATGTAGCCGTAGCCGTTCGCCGTTTGCCGTATCCATAGCCGTAACCGTCCATAGCACGTACTTTAGAAATTCCATGCAGATGTGCGCCACACGCCGAGACGTGTGTTTTGATTTTCTGGCAAAAAACAAAAAAAAGGAAAAAAGGAAAAAGGACGAAGCCAAAGCTCAACGAACGAACGAGCCCGCACCCTGAAGGAAAAACAAGCAAGTGGAACTTGCTGCTGGTGGAATGTAGGGAGGCAGCAGCAACAGCAACGGCAACGGCAACGCACGAAAGAGCAACCAAGCGAGCAAACCGTGAAAAAGTGTCGACAAAAACAGCAATGGCAACAGGACGACAGCCAACCAGCCAGCCAGGCAGTCAGTCAGGCAAGACCCCCAAAGGAAAACAGCAGCTGCACTTGTTGGTGTGAGTAACGAGCGATGCGACGGACGCGCCTTTTGCTGAGTTTGGACAGACAAGGGTTGAGTTGGGGGGTCGGGGTTTGATGGGGGAACATTGAGTGGCAGAGTGTGGCAGGCGACCCCAACACTAACGGAATAATTGCAGCCAACTCCAACCACCGACAAAAAACCCAAACCCAAACGGATGCCAGACGAACAGGCGGCGGCAGCTTGCGTTTGAGTTGGCTGATTTTGCACACAAAGGTCGTGTCGGTGGCATCGGTGGAATCGGAGTAGATGGGAGACGAGGAGGAGGAGGAGGAGGAGAAGGAAAACGTGGAGCAGGAGGTCGACTGAGCTTGCTCTTTATTGTTTGTGGTGTGGGCGTGTGGAGGATGGGGAATGGTTATGGGTATGAGCTAGGCTGTGGCTGTGGGTGTGTACAAGTATGGGATTTGTGCTCTCCATATCCATCCATGGTGTTTGGCAAGTGTCGTCTAGTTGCCATTGCTGGATGTTGCTGCCTGGTACCCTTGTACCCTGCATTTCGAGAGCAATAGTTGCTGGCGTAAATAAAATTTCGTGATATTTCACGAAAATGTTAATACTTTTCAATTTACAGTTGTCCGGGCCATTATAAACTAAACTTTATTTATTTTTCAATATGTTTTTGTTTTCTGTGTACTCTTAAAGCTTACAAAATTTATTGACAATAAAAAAAAAACAAGTCATATTGCTTGATATAAATTGCTTATTTTGAAAAATCTGTACAATTTTTTTTTTTTAAGGCTTTATTTAACATTAACTTATGTATTTAAGTAAACCTATTATGAACGTTAAAAAATATATTTTAAAAAAGAAGTTTAAGTCAAATAATTCAAGTCAAAGTCTGCTTTATGATTACTTATTATGTTTTTTTTTTTAACTTTTTGTTGGGTAATTTATCAATTTTTATTCAAACAATTCAGTGTTAATTTGAAAATTATATCTATAATTTTTTTTCCAATTGTTTAAATAATTAAGCCAAGGCTTTGAGCATAAAATTCTATTTAATATTCTACAATTTCAAAACTAATATAGTTTCGAAGATTTGTTTTCGACCATTTAATTGAATATTTTTTTTAGCCACGCTAATTTTAATTTTGATACTTAAAATGCAATTAAAGTTTTAAAAAATTAGTTTGATGTCTGCCCCAGTTAAAAAAATACTGATATTATGCCGAAAAGAAAAGAAAGAGAAACAGGTTTTGTATCCTTGTTTAACTTCAAGATCTAAATTTCCTATATATGTGATGATCGCCTCACAAAAAATATGTACAAATAAAAGGTATCTAAAAGTCGATTTCCCTGCACAAACATACCAAATTGTTGCTATTGTACTAGGCATTCCATTGGAGCTGTGGAGATGTGGCTGGTTCTGGTTGCCTTTGGCATGGCATGTGGCCTGGCATAGTATGGCTTTTTAGCCGCAGTGGCGGGGCACTGCGATGGGTTGCCACGTCCGCTTATTCATCCGTTACGTACGACCGTCTGTTCTCTTCAGACCCATCAGACCTCCCACCCCTCGACCGCTTGGCTGGTTACATGAGAAAACTTTGAAACTGGAGACATGATAACGGCCTGGTGCGGAGCAAAACAGTTGGACAACGGACATCTGGGGACGGACCGACAACCCGACAACCGTCCAGTCCCCAACGGCACCTCCCTTACCCTCTCGAACGAATGGCAGTGGCAATGTCTGATTGTTAGTTGGATTTAGATGGTGAAGAGATGGTGTGGCTCTCGGTATGGTTGTGATTCTGGTTCTGCTTCTGGTTGCCACTTGGCAGCTATAGAAAATTGTCATAGGAATCATCATCGGCTTCGTTAGATGTGGATGTGGTGGTGGCCTCAGTGGTAATTGCGGGACATTTTGTTGCCAAAGTGCTGGAGCGTCGACGGAAATGATGGCAGAACTGGGAGTTGGTGGCAAATGCGGAAAAATAGGTGTGGGAAGGCCAAGAAGAGGAGAAGGAAAAACAGGTTGGAGGATGGAGGGCGATAGCAACACAGATAAACGTTGAAAGCAGGCAGGTGGCTTATGTATGCGGTGGGGAGTTCTGCTTGTGATTGGGCATCTCTTTGGGCATTATTTTTCCTTCTTTTCTTTTTTTGTTGTTTCTTTTTTTTTTTTTGTGTGTGTGCGTAACTTTTTATCCACGTGCTCATCCTTCACATTCAACCCATCTGCCTCATGGCCTGACTGCTGCTTGTCACAGGTGCTCCTGCTGCTTCTGTTGCTATTGGAATGAGCACCGGGTCGTATCCGTAATGGCTAAAGAATTACATACTCACACTAAATTGGCTGAAGCAGGAAACGCTGTCGTTGCTTCATTAAGCAGAATTTCAGATGAGGCCAGACTCTCTAGACCACGGCCACGGATGATGATGCTGATAGCTGATGTCTGCAATGGTGTAGGAAAAAATTAGTTAAAGACCAAATCGGGTAATATCTAAATTATTATATATAGTATATATGTTTATAGGTAAATGTAGTTTCGGTTAATGCAGGCATTTAAATATTATCAGTAAGATATATCAGATTGCAAGTTAAATTGTAACAATTTCTTTGTGATGGGGGCAACAATAGATCAATTCGTTTACTGGATGGAAACTTGAGTTTTATTAAGAATAGAAATAATTGAAGTCATAATTTAACATAATAATGCTGATTTTCCATTTTCGATTAATATCATTAAAAACACCATTGTCCATTTTTAAGGATATTATTTTCTTATAAACCTTTAAGTTGTTATACTTTTTTTTTGCCTCTAAGCGAGATGTAAAGCAATGACAGTCTCTTGTACTGAAGTACTTTTTCAGAGAAGTCGTATCACTTCATTAAGAACTAAGTTTGGTATAAGATTTTTAATGTATTTATTACACAGGCCGACATGATTTTTGGTGAAATTAACTTAAGAGATTTTCCTTACAAATTCGTTTTTTTTTTAATATCCAGATTTTGTAAAATCAGGGGATCTGGTGTTGAAAATTAGGCATCAAAAAGTATACTATAGAAAGTTAAAAATTGTTTTTTTTTTTAATTTTTAACAAATTTTAGAATATCCTGTTTAAGAAAACCAGCTCTTGTTTGGAAAGATTACGAAGAAACAATTTGCTAGATGCATTCCAATAATTCTTTAAAATTAAAAAGCGAAGCTCTTCGAATTCCTATAGCATACATTATGGTTCAAATTTTACTCATTCTACAACTATATCCAAAGTGTAAGACATGTATTATACATTATAACAAAGAAACACTTCTTTGATATTTTGTAAATTGCTTTTAAATCATGCCTTATATATTAATAGGTTAAAATAATAATGTTTTTGTATAATAATTTGTTTATATTGCAATATTGCAAATGAGGTCATTTGGAATAATTCCAACGCATATTTTTTTCCAACTCCTGACGTGATGGAGAAAAACTAAGTGCAGGGCCGTGATTAGCATCCCCAAATTACTATAAGAGAGCTATTGAACTTAAAACACTTTTTTATGACCTCAAAAATGTCGGCCTGTGTTATTATTATTATAAGAACAAAAAAAACTTTTAAATATCTTTTAGGTATTGATATACTCTATAAACAATGTCGATGACAATTGACAATGCATTTTAAAAACTTTACAATAGTTGTTTATTTATTATAGACACGAATTTAATTTTTCGCCTGTCTATAGCATACATTAGAGAGCAAATAATCGTCTTCTTGTAAAAATTTGTCTGTATTTTGTGACACTGTGCATCCGCTGCCAATGCCGTTGTAGTTGTTGTTGTTGTTGTTGCTTTCGTTGTATTTTGTATGCGCATGTATTTAAGTGGCGTCAGCGGCAGACAGCTGAATGTACATTTAGCGTGCTGTTTGCCAGTTGTTTGTGCGTGAGTTTGACTCTGTGTGTGTGTGTGTGTGTGTGTGTGTGCTTGTGTGTTTGTTTGCCAATGTATTACACTCGCCAGGCTTGCCACTCCATCTCCATCTCTTTATCTTGCTCCAGGCGTAATGCCAACAGGAGCAGAAAGCAGCAAGAGCTTAACTTCCTAACACGCCACCAATTAATGGCAAAAGAAGAAGGACGAAACGGCGTCTCCGCCTCCTCCTTCATCGCCATCTGCGTCACCCGCCATTCCAACCACAGGATGTGCGACTGTTTGCAGATTTGTGCTCGAATTGAAGGCAAACTTTAAGTTGTAGACCAATGCATTTCCCGTTTTAGCAACTTAAGCTGTAACAAATGTGTTTTATAGCCTGTGAAACCAAAATGTATCTAATATAGTTGATTCCTAAGGCTTCATTTATAAGGGATGGCAATGCACTGAGATTGAACTTCATTGTAATTCCAATGATTCTGTTTTATAGAGATGGGGACATCTTTTGCGAATCACTCTCATTTTATTGTTTGGAAACAATTAGACTTAGCTGACAAGATTTTAAATTATAAAAATCTCTAAATAATAAATTATGATAAACCGTGTAGTCAGAAAAAAAGAGTATTATAAACAAGGACCTATAATTCAATTTTATTTAGCAGAAACCAATTTTCTTTTTCGAGTCCTGAGATTAAGTCTTTTTGATCAATTTGTTTATGTCTTAAATCTTATGTGATCATTTATCTTCTATATTTGTAAAGCAAATTGACAATTTCTCTAAGCTAGGACCAACGAATAAGCAGCGATCATAGATGAAAAACGAACATAGCAACGGAAAAAGAGACAATTCGAGATTGGTCAAAAATTACTTACATGATGTAAGGGGATAAAACTAAGAAATACTATATACTACATATTAGCAGGACATCCCCAAATAAACAGGAGTAAAGCTTTGCTTCTTAGATATCCTTGTAAATATTAATCCTTATAATAAAACTTATTAATTCAATTTTGTTTGTTATCTTTATCTATATATCATTTGAATAAAAATGTATGATTTTTTTTTCTGAACTTGGAGTTTTTGACTTTTGTTGACTTTTTAAAACACTAAATTATTTGGTGCCCTTTTTTATTTATTATTTAAAAAGAAAGAAATCATTAAATTTACTAACCAAGTTTCTACATACCTAGAGAATCTTGAATATATATACAGACACATATCTATTTTACTATGTGGAGAGTTTTCTAAAGTACTTGAGTTACTCCAAACTGGAAAAGAAAAATTTAATAATCTTGATGGAACACACAACCTTTCAGTATAGCTTCTTCGTAGGAAACCGCCAACTAAGTTGGGACTTGAACTTAAAAAGATTGAGTTTCCAACGAGTTGTGAGAATAACGAATCCTAAACTTTTAACCAGTTTATTGGTTCTCCATGCAAAGGCAGATCCTTTATGATATTCATCTTGGGACTACGACGTTTCGAAATTGCGTGTTTGAGTCAAACAAATATATAATAGTTCATGGGTATATCGCAATCGTTCCCCATAGACAGGAACAGGTGATAATTCACTCTGTGCTTAATCCGAACTATTAAGTGAATTCATAAGAAGTCCCGAGTTTTTGAGAAGTAACTAACAATTTGTGGATATTCATTAGAAACGGATCATTCGATATCAACTAAATAGATTATTTAAACATTTTTTTTTCTATAACTAATAGCAGTTGATGTTATTTAGTTATATTTATGCATAGTAAGTGGGTTGTACAATAATTTATACTTTGATGTCTGAAATTTGTATTTAAGTCCACTTGCTGATACCAACACAAGGTTGCACAAACCGTAGAATCAATATGGATAAGCGGGGAAAACGAAAATAAAAACACTAGAGTAAAGGTGAATGTGTGTGTGTGTGTGTGGACAAAGAGCGGGACGTCGAAGTGCGAAGAGTGAAACCATAAAATATTTCTTTTGCTCGTCAGTTATACCTTTTTAGGTTGCTACGACGAATACAAATACATGCACATTTAATCCAGACACATACACACAGACACACACGCATTCGCACACCCGCACTCATACATACTTATGTATGTATTTACCCACAGGCAGCAGACAGCAAGTAGACCCCACAATTTCCCCACACCAATTCAAGCAAACAACGACCACAAAACAGCCTTGATGACTGACGAGCCACTGGCGCCCATCAACTCCAACTCAAACTCAGCACCCCATTGCCAATCCTCCGATCCCCAATGCGTAGGCAGCAACGGAAAAAGCATTTCAAGCGTCAGGTCACGCTTATTCCAAAGTTGAAAGGTAGACGGGCGGGGCCGTTGGCTGACGAGGGGGGGATCGGATTTGCTGGGTCCGGGTGTCAGACAACGACTTTAGTCCGCACTTTGGTCCCAAAAACCCAAAAGTGCGCGGCCCCAGCAGACTTTTTTCGGGCATGGCTTTCGTTTTTGGCTTTGGCTTTGGCTCGATGCCGCCAGCACCGGCGCGTGCTTTCTGCGTTAAATTTAATGCGGCAAAAGTTGTATATGAGAAATGTGGCTGGTGGGTCATCTGTGGAAAGGTAGAGAATGGGTAGCTCTTGACATGTGGGGGAGACAGAATGAGAGAGAGAAAGGGGGAGAGCCGCAGGCGGCTGAAGTCATTGACGCGCAAAAGGGGAGAAAAGTCGACGAGGACGCAGCAGGCGTCAAATGGCAACGCAGTCAGCATTTAAAAACATGATTCACAAACACACACACCCACACACACCGACACACACAAACACACGTACACGAAAAAGGACGAAAGCCAGAGCAAAAAACTTTTGCCACTTGTCGTCATTACACAATTTACACAGTTTGGGGATAAAAAAAATGGTTATCCAACCTTTTTTTTTTAAAGCCATAATTCACATTGGTTGCAAAATTCAGTCTGTTAGATAAAACCTGGAGAGCTTTAATCATTGCAATTTGCAACTAAATATAGTCATGCCAAAAAATTCTCAACTATTCCCCCAAGTTGCAGTAATTTCAGGAATTGCAGCACAAAAAGTGAAAAAGGCAAAAAGTATAAAAAAAGCATGGCAAAAAATACGTTGCCTACTTTTGCGGGCCATGGCACTCAAGTTACTTGCCAACTGTGCAGCAGAAGCAGCAGTAGCAGCAGTAGCGGGCCCATTGTTGACAAGCACCCAACAACAAGCAACTCAACCGACCCACTCAACGAATCCAGTTCTTCCTGCCTTTTCGCTCCCCTCAATGCCCCCTTTCCATTCACCAAGTTACCGAAAAATGCCCCAAAACGAACAAGCGACACGCGCCCTGGTCCTGCCTCTGAACACAAAATGTCGACGACAGACGACGTCGCTGCCAAGCCAACATTAGCATTGAAGTGCAAACGACGCCCACACACACACACACACACACACACAAAGACCCACACATACAGAGAGAGAAAGAGATATGGAGGAAGGATTGGAAGGCAGCCAAGCGCTACGAGGCTTGCCTTTGCCACAGTTGGAGCACTCACGCAAATTTCAATTTTTTTCACACCACTGCTTCTGTTTGCCCTCTGCCACATTGCGGGTCTCAGACTCTGACTCGGCAACGTTTTGTGCTCCATGTGGCACCCACCCGACAAATAGTAACGAAAAAATTTGTAAAAAAAATCCAGAGAGACAAAATGAATAAATGAAATGGTGAAATGGGAGATAAAATAAGCCAGAAAGTTCATTCGAAAAACTATAAGACTATACACTTATAATTCACTAATATATTCTCAGGAGTTAAATTTAGTTCCTAGTTAGAATTAAACCAAATCACTTGTATATAGTTTATGAAAGATGGGAAGAAATTAAAGAGAAGTTTATTGGAATCTTTACAAATGTCGGATGGATTATATGGAAGTAGGATGCCAGGGTAGCATTATGTTTGGAACAAAACATCTATTGAAATTTTTGATATGCATTCGAAAAACGAGTATAGTTGTGATTTTTAAATTAGTCGCTTTTTCCGAAGGTCAAAGTTTATAGACGAACATTTTAGAGGCTCTACAAAGAAACAAAGGAAAAGTCAAAAGTCATCAAAAATATGTTTTAATTAGTTTTTCAACGTTTTCTTTTGACTTTATAGTACAAAAGGTACATTTAAAAACATTTAAAGCTTGCTAACTATGCTTATGAAACTATGTTTTCTTCTTATTGCCTGATCCTTAACTAAGTTTATATATATGTATATATATATTTTTTTTATCCTTTACTGATGTCAAACCAAATTCGTTTAGTCTATTTTTGTGGGGTGTACATGCCACTATGCTGTCGGTCTACGTAGCACGCGCCAGGACACACAGAGCTGCATGCAACGGAACGATCCACACACACAATCACACAGACACACACACACCCATAAACATATACACAGACGTTGAAACACACTCCGGCACTGTCAGTGGCAATGGCAAGTGGGAGGAAGGAGGCAGACGATGGCATGTGTATTGTACGTGCTTTTACACCGCACAGTGTGGCGCACTTCCTTTGATTTAGTCATTTTTCTCTCTTTAGCCGACAACCGTCAGGAGCTGGAGTTAGAGTTGGTGCCCATAGAGCCATAGGAGCTGAAGCAGGTCGTGTCGGGCCACTCCCTCGACCGCACGTCGCTAGTTGGCAACAAACACACACACACACACACACACACAACCTGCCATTCTATTTCTCCTGCCATTTTGCCTATGCCACCCATTTTCGTTGCGGTAGTGAGCGCACTTCCGAAGCTTTTCCTGTGGGGTTTTTCTTGGTAAGGTCTGTGCCGTTTGTTTTTTTGTTTTTCTTGTTTTTTCTTTTTTTTTTTGTTTTTCTCCTCAGTTGTTGTTTTGTTTTGCAGTTTGATTTTCATTTCTGTTTTGCCACCAATACCTTTTTTGCTTATGTTGTTGTTGGAATAGATAGCCACGACCTCGCACAGCTGTCCGGGACTGTCCCTGATCCCGAGTCGGCGGATTGGACTTGGGTCTGAAACTCAGAAACCTTGCTCAAATTAACACCATAAGCAACTGAGCCAAAAACAGTCTAGTAATGAACGAAATGAAGGATTAGTTTTAGAACTTTTTGTATATGAAATAATCAAACAATTACATATTTGGAAAGTCATCGAATTGAATTAATAATTTATTTGGTTTTTAGTAAGTATAAGTATTTGGATCCTTAGTAAGTTTTCTAATGTTTTTCAATGATCAAAAAAGTATATTTTACCCCTAATATAGTGTATACTGAATACTCAGCTAGGGCAAAAATTAAATGCCCGAGTTGTAGCCACACGGTTGTATGCATTGTACGGCTGAATGAGATGCGGATGGTTATATAGCATTGGTTGCTTTGGTTTGCTTGAGTGGGTGGCATCAAGTCGACCAGAAACATTGGCAGTAGCAGAATTTTAGTTGTTTTTGCTGCTGCCATTTGTTGGAGCTTAGTAAAACTGATGCCTGGTGCTTTTTACCGTCGACAACGATGGCCATGATGATGATGACGAAGCTGCCGCTGGCCCTACCCTGGCCCTGTGGTCTGGTCTCGGTGTGGCTATAAACGATTTATGTGTGTGCCACCATCTCCCCTCCCCTCAGCAATCTCTCCGACCATTCCAGATGGCAGTATTCAAGTCATTCGTTCAGCTCAGTAATTTGGCTGACAGCGCGACGGCAGCTGGGCCAAAAAAAAAAAAAAGAAACCCAAAGGGGGCTGATGTGGGTGGGCATGTTGTTGGGCATGTCGTGGCCCTATGCATAACGCTTGAATGTGAAATCGGAGAGACACACGTGCTTGATTCTGATTGCACCTGAACAAGTGAACAAGAAGAGACTCTCGTCGCATTCCAATTTTTCCAATATTTTCATAATCTTGGTCAGTGTTGAGTGTATGTCCATTGCCTTCCAAATTCTAAATTTGTTGAAATATTCAATTGCAAAATATTTTTTTTCTATTCCTTAACTCTCTTCTGGTGCTAAGTATATCGATAATGTGTCCTTCTACACTTGGTTAACCTTTTGTCTGCCGGCTGCCATGGATCCAACCACCGCAATTTGCTAGCATCAACTTTGTTGCCATGATATAGCTGCCAACCTACGCCATTTCGCCTCGCTCTTGATCCCGCTGCCTGCCCCGACTAGAGACTACACACACACACAGGATGGTGGACCTCCTTTAGCCACCATCACCCAACGTATTTATCTAATAGTCCTTGCTGCTGCTGTCACAGTTGTCTTCCTTCGTCTGGTGTCTGGTCCACCTCCTGCCGCCCGGTCACAGTCATCCCCGTCGCCCTTTGCCTGTCGCCTGGCTTATTATTTGCCATGACTGCTGTTCCTACTTGTTCTCCATCCACCGTGTCCGTGCTCTTGCCATTTGCTGGCTGCTGTGTCGCAGAAGTTTTGCCTCGTTGGTGTTATGATTTCGATGCGGGCAGCCGAATGGCAAAGTCACTGACGACGACCACCATTCCGCGTCTCTCCTGGCCTTCTCCTTCCTTTCTACCATCTACCATTCACCCACAACTCCAACTCCAAGTCAACAGCCTCGGCGTCGCCACCAACACCACCCGCAGTAGCAGCAACAACAACAACAATAACAACACCAACAAAAAGCTGGCTAACTCGCCTGCTGATGGCATTGACGCAGTTAACCCAGTGAACAATATAAATCACTCAATTAAGTATCGTTTACGTAAACAAAATTATTAACACAATTTTCAAGTTAATCTATGTATCTAGTTTATTGTTATAGGGAAAAAAATCTGTGAACACATTTTTGCTAAATTCCAAAATAGGCTTAGCTTTAGTTAAGAAAACTCTTTTTAGTTTGTCTAATTTAAAACAGATTTCGTTAATAACAAGACCCATGATGAATGCCAAGTTTCAAAAATGGCTATAAGAATACTATGAAATAATGAATATTTCTTAAGATAAACTAAATACAAACAAATAAGTAATTTTTTTAAATTAATTTCTAACAAAAAAATTAATTTAAAGTTTCCATTACACTTGAGTTATAAGACTTTTTTAATGTCTATTCTCTATTCTGAGCAGTTAGCACTCAAAAGTATTTTTGGTTCGTCCGAACTCTAGACGTTATAGTACCCCGATTATTCCAATTTTAACGAATAGAATTTTAGAAAAAAGAAGCTTATATACAAAGTTCTAAGCCAATAACTCCAAAACTAAAAAGTTTGTTCAAAGAGAAACAGACAGACAAACAGTGATAAATTTTATTATACCCTCCGCAATTTTATACAAATAGTTAGTAATTATATATTTTTTAGCCCTTTCTTTTATTTAATTGATTTCTTTACAATACATTTTTGCAGCATTTTTATTATGTAAACATTAATCGAAATTCCAAGTTAAAGACTTACTCAAAACTATTTATTTGGATTCCTTCGGCAGAATTCGAAACTTTATAAATAATCCTTAAGATCTTGTAATGCACCTTTCATAGAAAACATGATTTTGCTCCACAATCGTTTTGGAAGCAAGGGATTTTTCTTAAGGATTCTTAAAGGGTTACTAAAGGATACATACCTCTTCTTTTTAGTTTTAATGGGCTTTCCAAGGTTTTCCTTATTTCAGGAAATTTTATAATCTACAAACATTTTGATGTGTTTGACAAAATGTTTTCTGGTATATGCCATTCGCGCCTAAACGAATTGATTTGTATGCCAGTATGTGTACAGGGGGGTCTGTTGACTATCCTTGTGCTCTCTGTGTGTTTGTCTGTGTGTGTGTGTGTGTGTGTGTGTGTGTGTGTGTATGTGTGGGGCGCGCGTACGTGTGAACTTTGTGTGCGCGCTAAAGCCAGACATGGTCGGTCACGCCGTCTCTCTGTCCGTCCGTCCGCCCTTCCGTCCGTCTGTCCGTCCCATCCATCTGTCTGTCCTACTGGCGGCATGTCGGCTTGTCGCTTGGGCTGGCTGACATTTGCCGCAGCCAACGCCCACCCACCCACTGGCAACATGCCTCCGTTGTGTTGTTCGTAGTCGTCGTTAAGCTTTAGCGTGTGTTCGTCCATGTGTGTGTGTGTGGATGTCTGTGTGGCAACCATTACCACAACCACCATTAACGTGCCAGGCAGTCAGCCAGGCGTTGCTGTTGCCGCCGTTGCCACAGTTGTTGTTGTTGTTGCTGTTGTTGTTTTTATTGTCGGTTGACTCCAATCTGCTTTGGTTGCTGCTGCGCCATATAGCAATGACGATGACGGGCAAAGGCGAAGGCGAACGCCAACTTTGTCTTTGCCTCGTGGCTGTGGCTCGTGCCACTGGCAGCAGCAGCAGCAGCAGCAGCAGCAGCAGCAACCAACCAAGCCAAACGATTCAGTCGGAAAAATTTGCACAAGGCATTCGGACGCGGCAGCGCTCTACGGGGAAAAAAATTCAACTAAACGGAGGAAACTAAACTTAAAAGAGACGCAGTTGCTTTCATATTTACGTTCACCGTGAGCTTACTTCAGTAAGCTGTGCATTCTCGAACCGTACGGACGTTTTAACACGGTACGGAAATTTTAACAATTTTAACCAGCAAACACACAAAAAAAGACGTAATTTCTTCAGATCAATGCGATTGAATGGTGTGGAAATCGTCTAATTAAGTAAACTTAGCCGTACGCGAATTTTTCCTTCCAAGTGCAACGAATTCTTGTGAATTCCGTAAAAATGACAAAATGACAGCAAAACGTGATAAGGATTACACCAAAAATAAAGCAACAACGGGTAAAAAATTTCATTCTAAATTTAATCATAAGCATTAAACTGTAAATTATGAAGCCTATAGACTAAAAAATTAGTGTATAGTTTAGTTAGATGCTTACAAGTGGAATATATTAAAACTGTAGCATGCTTTTGTGGGCTATGAGGAGGAAGATTCAAAAATTTGAAACATTTCGCTCAAAACACTTTGCGTTGATTTTATTGCATCAGTTAATTGCGAAATTTTTGTTTTTTTTTTTTAAACATCGAAATGATTAAAAGTCAAATCAATTTTATTGCTGTCATATGGTTTCTTAAATCAATTTAATGGTTGGCTGCTAATTTATAAAAATATCTTTTAATTAAATAACAATATTAAATTTTGTAAGCTTATTGTTTTCTATAGTTAATTCGATTGGGTTAGTTTTAAATTTTGAAAATATACTTTATAGTTTAGAGCTATGGCTGAATCTTTTTGCTAATATTATATTGATTCAAGAATAATATAAAAATATTTTAAAGAATGAATGAGAAAACTTGCAAAAATTTTAAAAGGCCAGCGATTTAAAATTACTTAATTTGGCTCAAAATTAAGAATGAGATCTGATACGGATGAAAATCACTTGGACTCACTGATAATATTGAACTTCCTTTCAGGCCTCAACTTAAGATTCTATAACTTCTGAGCATATATTTCTTAGATTTAATCGTACTATAAATATTAACAACAAATAACAAGATATATTATTTATTTCAATACTTTTCCTATTAAAAATGTCAAAAAACAAATAATTTGTGTTCCCGAAAAAAAAAAATTTCCGTTATTATTTTTTTTTTTTAAATATAGTAAATAAATGAATTAGAATTAGAATTTTTTTGCATAACCTTGAGAAATTTTTCTTCATTAAGAGAAAAAAAAACCCACATATGTTTAATTAAGCTAAAATTAAATTGTTAACATCGTATAAAAGTTATTATAAATTATGTGACTCTAGATTGTACATATATGTAAATCTGTTGGAATAAGTTGGCTGAATAAGTTTTTAAAGATAAAAAAATTAAGGAATATAAATCTGAAAGGTCTCTATTAAAATTCTTGCACCTTTAGTTTCTTTTTACATAATTAGTTTCATTTCTTAGAAATATAGTAAATAAATGAATTAGAATGAGTTAAAGTTTTTTTGTTTAAACGTATATATGTTTATAATAATTGTTGTCAAAATTGTAAAAACACCTAGGCCACAATATGTTTCAAACTGCTCATCTATAGCAAATCGAAGTAGCTGAAATTACCATTTTTCTATTAAGCCCAATTTTCATTCAATTTCAATTTCAAATTTATTGCATTACAAGTAAGATAAAGTTCAAGAAAGTTAAGAAAAGTATTCCAAATATTTAAAACTTTTCACCAATTTAAAAATTTTCAAATCATCTTACTTCAATAAAATACTTACTGATAATATACAATAATTAATTAATTGATATTACTCTCTTTTTAATTAGGCATCGGATTTACTGCCTCTAGCTCGACCAATGGCAGCGGTAATGGCATAAAATCCATTGGCCTGGTGAGCTCCACACAAAATGTAACCTCATCATCGCAGGACATCAGCAAACGTACAAATAAACCACTCATGGAGAAACGCAGACGTGCACGCATCAATCAAAGCCTGGCCATACTGAAGGCTCTCATTTTGGAATCGACCAAGAATCAGAATGCCAAAAATGGCGATGGCCAGGCCAAGCATACAAAATTGGAGAAGGCCGATATCTTAGAGTTGACCGTACGACATTTTCAACGGCATCGAAATCTCGATGATCCAAGTAAGTTGTCACATAATGAGAGATTTGGAAACTTTGTACCTAACTTTTCACATTTTTGTTATTTCTGTGTCACAGGCGTAAATAAATATCGAGCCGGATATACGGATTGTGCACGTGAAGTAGCACGTTATTTAGCCACACCAGAGCCACCACCGTTGGGTAATATGCCAACGTTGTCCGAGCCAGGGTCCAAGGCACGTCTGCTAAGGCATTTGGATCAGTGTATAGCCGAAATCGATGTGGAAATTTGCCCGCACACAAATACGGCAAATTTTGCAGATAGTCCCAGCAGTAGTAGTTGCTATGACATGAACAATTCCAGCTCTGCCCAAGTTTCAGTTCAGTTGCCAGTACCAAAAGGAAAGGGAACACAACAGGATGAGCATTCACTGGATTACAGTAGTCAAGATTCCAATCCCTTGGACTATAGTAAAGGCCTTAAACTTATTGGTCCCGGTGGAGTAGTTAGCACTGTCAATACTGACCAATGTGTGCTACCCTCCACAACACCAGCCCCGCAGGATGAGAACAACAATCGTGGCCAGCAGACCATACAAACACAAGCACACAATCCACCGCAATCACCACCTGTGGCCATACCAACCACTACGACTGCTCCTACAGCTACTGCTGCTGTTGCTTCCGATCTTGCCTATGAGGATGATCGGAGTAAATTGTGTGCCAATGTCCTGGAACAATATAAGCAACAGCTTAAGGTCCAAAGTCAAACGGATGGATCTAATGGTGTTTTGGTGCTGCCGCCACACTACGTCCAATTGGCAGCGGCTCTTGGCCTTAGTGCCCAACCACTGGTCGATCCAATTGCCACACGTACAGATTTTGAGCGTCTGATAGAGTTGCAGCGTGTCCAACCCCATTTGGCAGGCAAACTAAGCCCCAATTTTCCCGGCGGTCTGGAGGCAGCACATGTAGCAGCCGCAGCGGCCGCTGCCTATGCAAACAGTATGGCAGTGGCTGCATCGGCAGGAGCTGGCGGTCTTGCCACAGTTGTCCAGCAGACAGAGCGTCCCGCATCGGTGGCCAGTTCGGGAGTTTCTGTCTCTGAATTGAAGTCCGTAACGGCAGCCATGGCCACACAACAGTCATCACCCCGCTCCGAGAGCGGCATTGGCTCAAACGAGAATGAGATTATAGAGGCCTCGCCAAGACCCCAGACGAGCAGTGCAGCACGACAGGCGTTGCGCCAACGCCAAGCGGAGGAGGAGTATCAGTACCTGGCTCAAGCCCAGGCAGCCGGAGTCGGCCAAGATGAGAGCATGTGGCGGCCATGGTAAAGCTGGGCCAAGATTTATTGGTAAGCCTCAATGATCCCAAAACACTCCATCATAACTGGCAGCCAGATGGAACTGTTTTTTGTGTGTATAATACTATATATTTAATTGTTATAATTGATCGTCTACTAAGAAAAAACCCGGCGCTATTCTCAAAACACAAACCCTCGAAAAAAAAAGTTAATAAATAAATTTAAAAAAAAATCTTTTTAGAGACTACAATTCGGTATCGAATATAGATTCGAATATCGGAAAATTCTCTCTATAATGCATTTTCCATTTTGTGCCAAGGCCTAAGAGACTCTTATCAATAAATTTGTATATGTATGTACTTATATGTGGTAGAATTTCTGGCTAACAAATGCATTATTTGCTGCGTCAGATGTTAAATGTTGGTATCAGTTAAAAACCCCAAAACCTATGCAATACTTTTTTATATATAGGTATATTAAAATCCTAATCCCAATCCTTATGTTCATATGGAAGCACAGCAAGCAATGCAATTGTTAGCTTTGTTAGAATTATAAGAGTATTTAATTTGTATTTATTGTCTAAGACTAAGACATTGTACATCTCCCCACGTTTCCCCACAATTTTCCCCGCTAACATGAACAAAACTCTGCGTTAAATGTGTATGAATTAAATTCCAAACTAAAAAAAAAAAAAATGTTAAATATTTTGTATCTGATTTGTGTCTACATATGTGGAGTATCATTATATAGGTTGATACTACTGGGTACCAAAGAAGTCTTTACAATAAGAAGTGATCTTTAAATATCAAAGAAAAGGAAACAATTTCACTAATTAAGATTACTTCAATCATTTCAATTCTAAGACTTTGTTTTACCAACATATTTTTTTATAATTTTTTTTAACAAAATAATTATTTAATTTAATTAACTGAAATTTTAAATTTATTTTGGTAAAAAGTGTTTATATTACTCACATGTACATATAATGATATATGTATATTTGTCTTATAAATAATACATGTTTAATTGCATATAACGAATAAATTATTGTGTCAATTGATAAAATATCAATTTTGTTTTCTATTCTTTATCGACTTTCGATTGTGAGAATTGGTTTTTACTTTGATTTCATTGCACTTAGTGATTTACGCGGCGCCGATTGTCTTTGACGTGCCAGAAATGTTTGTCCCGAACCCATCAGTATAGCCAATTTAGAATCAACAGCATCACGTTGAGCATTAACACCCAATCTATAGAACGCCGTCGTCATCAATTGCTCTTCCATTACACTCATTTTGGGTTTGGATTCCTCATCGACAACATCAACCATATTTTTTTCCAAAGCGCTGGCATCAATGGCTGCAAAATTTTGTTGTTATTTTATTTTGTTTATTAGATATATTTATCATACCATTTGCTATATGCGGATCAATGTTTTTTATTATCTCCTTGGCTTTTTGCACACATTTACGATACTTGGCATCGCAGGCCAGAATTTCTTGCTCACGTGATGATAGACTGGTTTCCAATTGTATGACTTTGCTCTGATATGATGCATTTTGTGTAACAGCTTCTTCTAGTTGGAGTGCTATTAATAATAAATTTGTTAATGTAAATGATTAAAAATTATGCATATTTTGTAGAAATTTTGGAGAAGTTAAGTAAAATTAAATTTGAATTATAATTTTGGAACTTACTCTTTTGTTCATTCAGTTCCATTAGTTGTTTGATTTGTTTGGCAAATTCATTTCTGAAAGAGAATAGCTTTAAATAAACGAGTCCTCGTAAAAAAACTGTAGATGATTAATATTTTACTCTTTTAGAATGGGATCATCACTTTGCGATGCATGTGATAGGGAAAGTATACGTTCGTTCGCTGACTTCAATTGATCGCGTAAATGTTCACATCGTTTGTTGGCATCATCCAAAAGTTGCTGTAACAACATAATCTCAATTAATTATAAACTTAATCCACAATTAAGTGGCTGCCAACTCACTGCTAAGGCTGTCTGGCCGCCCTGACCCTCACGCAGTGCTTTATTTTCTGCCTCGAGTCGTTGAATTTTGTCCATCATGGCTGTCGGTTGTAATTCCCTTGACATGGTTGTACCTTCGACGCAGCCTGTTAAACCAGAATTGTTTGTCAAATGCCCACATTTAAGCTCATCAACTGTTTCACGTAGATTATCGCGTTCCTTGACTAAACTTTCCTTTGCCCTCTGCAGTGCTAGATTCTTGCTCTCCAGATTCTTGTTGTCAAACTCTAATTTGACATTTTTACCACTCTCTATATCAAGCTTGGAATGCAAATCTTGGATTTCTTTTTTAAAAAGTTCAATTTGTCCCTTTGTATTGGCATATCGCTTGGCATCGTCCTCGAATTGGGCATTCTGCTGGACATAGTCTGCGCTGCGTTCTTCTAGGATTTTTATTTGCTTCTTTAAGTCATTGTAGTCCTCCAATTTCTTTTTATAGGTATCCAATTGAGCTTCACAGATTTTCAGTTTATCATTCGATTCACGCAAGACGTCCACTTCGTCCTTGAGCGTGGTCACTTCAGCAGAGCTTTTCTACAGAGGCAAACAATAACAGATCTTAAAATGAAATAAATCTCTATAATCCATAATAACATACTAAAAGTTCATCAATGCGCTGCTGCATGTGCACTAGATCGGATTCCTGTTGCACGGCTTTCAGTTTTAGATCTTCGCGTGCTCCCTCCGATTGCAGCAGTTCCTCCTTTAAGAGATCTAATTGACGTCGCATCTCGTTAAAGCGAACCGATCCGGCCTGAACGGGTCCTAGGCTAACGCCATCGTCTCCAATGGCCGTCGTATTAATTTCCAATCGAGCAAACTCTTGCTGAATTTTTTGCAATTCCTGCTGCAGATTAGTTTTCTCATCAAGAAGCAATAGCATTTTCTTCTCGGTTTCAAAACATTTCTGAGCCATTGCATCACGTTCCTCTTGCAAAGCCTTGACACTAAGGGAGTTACGGGATAACGAATTGACCGCTCCCCCACTCCCAGCACCACCACTAGCGCTGCTACTTGGGCTCCTCTCACCGGCCACCAGTCCAGTGGACTCCAACTCTTGAAGAGCCCGCATTATATTCGCCTGTAGCTCCTCCTCTAGGCCCATGATTTCCGTAATGTAGGACTGCTTTTTGGCACAGTTTACAGCACAGCCCAGCACTAGCTGTAGCAAACGTTCTAGCTCCACCTGATCGCATTTTTCGGCTATAAGCTGAAGATCAGGCCTCACAAAATCACTTAGAGTGTAATTCATAACCTCGCTGTAATAGTCATACAGCGACTGGGTAACTTTTTTCAGATTGCTCATTCGTAAGCGCCAATTGCTGCCCACAGCGCTGGCCTTTATCTTGGCCAGCCACGAATCAGTAAAGAAATCGGCTGCAAATTGATTTAAGGCTTGAGCCAGGGCCAGGCCGTCAGCCAATTCTTCGGCATTGTTGTGGGCTGCGCTTAGATTTAGGGTCTTGAACCACTCCAGTAAACTGTAATACATTTCGCTTTTAGCCTCTGACATCACGAATTCAATTGAACCAAACGCAAAATACAAAACAAAAAAACTTTAACAGTATGATACACAACTCTCACAGCTGTTTTCGTAAAAATAACAACACCTTTCGATAGTCGATTAATGATAGTGATGAATGCGTGATAGTGATGAACGAATGCGGAGTTAGGAGTTTTCCAATTCCAATAAGGACCGCAATTACGGGACCAAAAAATTGATGTCATCCAGGGCCACACAAGTAAAACCCCCGCTGCTGAGATACTTCTGGATGCCCCGGATCATATTGTTTTATGGAAATTTTAAACGAATATATAATTTGGTATTTGGTATCTCCAATTTACGAAATCGAAAAAAAGTCAGGCCTTTGCAAAAAGTCCCAAGGTTTTCAAGGCTTGAAGAATTGTCTACGCTTGACTATTAATTATTAGCAGTCCAATAATATCGAATATGTATACCATAAAATCGGATTATTCACACAATAGAAATTTAGTATATAACATGCATCGATCAACTCTAAGTATTTAGTTAAAAAATTTAAGTTAATACATACATACATATAATGTTATTCCAAAATCTACTAATTTGCTTGCCAATTTTTAGTGTATCGTGTTATTCCAGTTTTGGAGCAGAACCTAAAATATTCACTCTGTACAGCAAACTATATATGATTTCCAACTTAGAAAGAGACTTCTTCAACGCGGACAGAATATGTAAAAGGCATGGCCTTCTACTGGCCACAATTCAAAATCCAAGGCAACAAACATTTCTGGCATCGTTTTTAAAAAAGTTACCCCTAAGTAGGTAACATATATTTTCCTTGTTGCACCTTAAAAAAAAAGTGTGTTATTGTTCCAGGTCCAAGTGATGATTTTTAGATTGGTGGTTCAGCTCTGGGAATGAAAACGCATACACCGTTTTACTACTATTGGACGAATACCGGCGAAAATATAACATTTTCCAATTGGGCCCCTCCTAACCAACCTTATAAGTTAGGGGACCACTGCGCAACCATCGACATAAGGAATGGTATGTGGTATTCTTGGCCGATGTCAGCTAAAAAAAGATTTATATGCATGCATCCATACAATGCATTAAAGGATAGCATCGACTATCATTAGCTATATATTATGTTAAGAAAGTGTTGATAACCTGGTTAAAACGTAATAGTCCTTAGTATTGTTTGCTTTAAAAACAAAGCAAAAAAAAAATATAATTCGGAAAAAAATGGTTGGTTTTGTAATGCTAATTTTATCCGTTACAGAAATTTCAACTTTTAAAAGTTAATTAGGCGTGTCACGTGGTATATGGTATAAATGAATCATTTATTAAAATTAATTTTGCACGCCATTTATGAATGTAATAAAATTTAAATCTTATTTATAAGAACCTTAGTTTTTTTATACTTTTGAAAATAGCCCCTTTCATAGTGATTAAAGTGATCACTGTGACCCCAATTTAAGACCATTCATCTCCCAGTTGAATATTAAAAAGTATGTTCGATACATGTAGTCCTCGGAGGATGAATTGTCTAACAATAAGTGGCCTAGTCAATTAGGCAATTGAAGAACGAGGGTCCGGGTTCAAATACCAGGTACTGATAATAATAATAATACCCAGAGGGCCGGGGTTAACTTCAGACGCGCCGATGTTTGCATATCATTGCAAGCTTTTTTTTTTGTTAATCTTGGAATCTCTATAGTCGTTAATGGGAAAAAAGGGTTTGAATATTTTTAATATCCAGTTTGTCTTAGTTTTGCTAGATCTACAACTTCTAAGAAGAGTTCATAGGCCTATCTGTAATATTGAAGAATTTAGAAAAACCATCATAATTATTTGGCCAGGCAAAAAATGACCAAAGCTAAGATGATCACATTTACGGAAAACAAAATTTTCCCTTAGCAAAATTTTTCCTTTCCTTTTACGAGCAGAGAAAATTAAAACTAATTTCCAAAAATCAAAACGTCAGGAATGTGTTTTATTTTCTAGATGCGTCCTCGCTCACGATTTCATCTCTATAAATAATTTGCAAGAATTACAACAAGTTGGCATCTCCGTTCCATTTATCAGCTGCTCTGTCGAATATTTCACAATCGTAATATTTAATCAGCTATGGAAGCACCACCTGAACATTGTCCTGGCGTAGAGAGTGAACAGGCTGGGCGAGTTAGCGCCTGTGCCGGTTGCCCCAATCAAAGTATTTGCAGTGATCCAAATAAAAAACTTGAGGATCCCGGCAAAGCTTTAGTGGCCGCTGCTCTAAAGGACGTTAAACACAAATTACTGATACTCTCCGGCAAGGGAGGCGTGGGCAAAAGCACAGTGACCACACTATTGACCCGTTATCTGGCCCGAAGTTGTCCGGATAATAATTTTGGTGTTCTGGATATTGACATTTGTGGTCCATCACAGCCCCGACTTCTGGGAGCAGTTGGCGAGAATGTCCATCAGTCAGGCTCTGGCTGGTCACCGGTTGGAATTGATGATAATGTCTGTCTGATGTCTATTGGATTTCTTTTAGGTTCTGTTGACGATGCCATTATATGGCGTGGCCCCAAAAAGAATGGAATGATTCGCCAGTTTTTAAGCGAAGTTGATTGGGGTAACTTAGATCTGTTGCTTTTGGACACACCACCAGGCACCTCGGATGAGCATTTGTCGGTGGTTTCATATCTAAAGAATGACGAAATACCCAATTCGGTGCGTGCCATAATTGTGACAACACCACAAGAGGTGGCATTGTTAGATGTGCGAAAAGAAATCAACTTTTGCAAGAAGCAGGGCATTCCCATAGTCGGTGTTGTGGAAAATATGAGCAGTTTTCGGTGCGGCCATTGCGGTAATAGCTCAGAAATCTTTCCTGCCAAAACTGGCGGTGCAGCGGCAATGTGTACCGAAATGGAAGTGCCACTTTTGGGCTCCCTGCCCTTAGATCCGCTCATCGCCAAGGCCTGTGATTCTGGAGAGGATATAACGGCAATGAAAAATCCAACAACGGAAGCTCTAGCTGCAATATGCACACGGATCATGGATAGCTTTAATTAGAATAAGTTTGCATAAAAGTAAAACAAAAAATAAATGCATTGAATGCAATCAATGGTTTCCTTTGTACATTCTTTCCCATTAAAATTTAATTTAATTTTTAATAACTGCTCTTTTCCCAACATGTTCGTTCCATAATAGAACGATAGACATTTTTATACTCTTCAAAAAGGCGTATGGCTCTCTTGGTGAGGAGTTTCCCACCGATATTATCTTGAACAGCAGAAGGCGGGTTCATATAGCCATGCCCGTCCATTTGGCTCAATGCAAGAGGGCAGCCAGGATTCAAATTAGTGGATGGGCAGCCGTGTTTTATTTCATTTTTTTTAAATGAATTTTGATTTGATTCAAGAATATAAACAAATAATTTTTTTCTTTAAGGGAATTTAACTTTAAATCATTAAATACAACAATTTAATAAAATTTAAGATTAAAATAAATAAATATAAAAACGTCATTCCTGACCATGCACTTGGCTCAAATGCAAAACCAATCCTAGCAGATATTTTGGAAGGGAATACAAGCTTCGGCATGGACAAATTGAGTCCGGCCCTCTGTTTTCGATAACGATTACAGTTGTACGGTTGGGGTTTTTGCCCATCTCTACGCCGGCATTCGACAACGAATGAAATTCCTAGCAAATTCCACGTAATTAGAAACTGCCAAAAGCTGTCGAAGAAAACCTTACAGAGCAGGAAGAGACGTTTACAGTTAGGACCAAAAGTGAAATATGATTCAAGTGCAAACATTTTTATTAGTATTATTAGCGTTAATAGTTAATCAATGTTTAGCTGGAGATGTCCCACGTCCGCGCGGAGTTTCGCTGGCAATGGCGCCTTTGTATCAGCCTCGCGGCGGAGATAACTCCTGGACATGCTTAGATGGCAGTAGGACCATCAAATTTACACACATCAATGATGATTATTGTGATTGCGCCGATGGTTCGGATGAACCGGGCACATCAGCCTGCGCCAAGGGCCAGTTCTATTGTATCAATAAGGGTCATCAGCCGATGATTATTCCAAGCTCACGAGTGCAGGATGGCATATGTGATTGCTGCGATGGCAGCGATGAATTGGATGCACGTGGCTGCCCCAACACTTGTTCCGTATTGGGAGCCGCAGCGGCTGCTCAGCGTAGACAGGACGCCGAACTCCATAAGCGTGGTACCGAGAAACGCAAAGAGATGATTGCCCAAGGCAATAAACTAAAGTTGGAACGTGAAGCACGTCGTGCCGATTTGGAGAAACGAATCTTGGAGCAGGAGCAACTTAAGTCGGAAAAGGAACAACTAAAACTCAATGCAGAAGCACTTGAAAGCGAAGCCATTGACACCTTCAAAGAGCAGCAACGAGAATTGGACGCAGAGACGGCGCATGCCGAGGAAGAGCCCCAGCAAATGCGACAGGAAGCTTCGTTGAGTTTTGTGCGATACGATGCCAATAAAGATGGCTTTGTGGAGGTCACTGAACTAATGGTTGACATGAATCTAGATCGTGATCGCAATGGTGTGGTTACCGTGGAAGAAGCCAAATACTTCCTGGATGAACGTGATCGTGTCGATCTAGATGCATTTGTAACGTTGACTTGGCCACGTATCAAACCACTAAAAATGCTGGCCGAAGGTCTTTTCCAACCACCCCAAGCTCCTGAGGAGGATGAGCACATAGAGGCAACCACAGAAGGTGTTGCAATTCCAACAACAGAGGAGCAAAGGGAGCCACAACCAAGCGAGGGTAAAAATCTTAGCAATTGAGAAGATTTTTTTTCTAACTTCTACGTATTTCTCAACTTCATCTAGAACATGCTGACCACGAGCCTGCCATTGATAGTGATGAAGCCGATGAGGAAGGTGACGAAGATCAATACGATGACGAAGAGCCTGATGTGGGTGTGGGTGAAGCTCAACCCGATGCTGAAAATGCTAGTCCGCCAGTCTATGACCCCGAGACCCAGCGACTGATCGAGCAGGCCAATGAAGCGCGAAATGCCTTTGAAGAAGTGGATCGGACTATACGTGAAATTAAACAAGAGGTTAAGGAAATTGATGAGCAAAGCGGTAAGGATTATGGTTTACATGAGGAGTGGGCGGTACTCGATGGTGAATGTCATGCATTCGAGGATCGTGAATATATTTACACTCTCTGTCCATTTGATCGAGCATCCCAAAAGCCACGCAATGGCGGTGCAGAAACCACATTGGGTCGTTGGGATCAATGGATTGGTGAGGGTAACAACAAATATTCCACTCAAAGGTATGCCAATGGCGCCGGTTGCTGGAATGGACCGCAACGTTCAGCCATTATCCATATTACTTGTGCCCTGGAATCACGAGTAACTGCCGTCAGTGAGCCAAATCGGTGTGAATATTATTTCGAATTTGAAACTCCGGCTGCCTGTGATAACGAAGCTTTCCAGCAAGCTCAGGATGAGAATTTGCACGACGAACTCTGAGATCATTCGGCACTCAAGATTGTGGGGATTGAGAAGTTTTGATGTTTATTCTTAGTCGTAAAAGAGAATTGTTTAAAATAATTTCTAATTTGTTTTTGAAAGTCGAGATCATTCCCTCACATGTATGTGGAAAGGAGCAGAAGATTTTGTTGTTAATATAATAACAGTGTATGTAAATTGCATTTAAGCAACAACTAAAATCAAGAAATGAAAAAGAATCAGTTTCAATTTAAATAAAGCGTATTTAGTATTTTTAAACAAAAAATTTATACAAATTTATAAATTTTACATTCTATGTAAGACGACGGCTGCCTCATGCCTCAGTAACTGCCGTTTTTATATCCTCTAGATATTCATCCATCTGAGACTCCAAAGCCAAAATATGACCGGTATTACAATTTTCAGCTCCCACAAATGTAACAATCAATGGCAATTTGATCATCTGGACCACCTGATATTTGGAATACATTGAGATAATTGTCTTATTTCTACCCAGACCCAGCTTGCTGGCCTGATCACAGGCTGTGGTGAATGTTGGTATAATTGATGGCATTAGGGCAAAATCTATATTCTCTTGGCTGGCCTGTAGGATGGGCACACCATCACGATCCGTTATCTGGATGACATACAGGCCACTGACCCTTGAAAGAACAAACATTTCAGATACGATAAAGCAAGCTTGAAAACCTGGATATAAGGGTGTGGTTTATGGATAACGTTAACCTACTTCTGTACCAAGTCATTGAAATACTTGTGTATATTGTCCGACATGAAAAATGTTTTTCTTTCTTATTTTCAGACACTTTTAAACAAAACAAATCTTAAACAGCTGATAAAGTGATGAGCATATTTTTTTTTGGTAGTATTTGGTTATCGATAATCGAACAGTGTTGCCAGCTTGGCTCTTTTCCGCGTATTCAAGCCCTCTGAAGAGTTGGCAACACTGACATTTGTTTTGGCTTCTGATTCGTGGTAATTTTATTCGTTGATCTAATTTAATTTAAAAAATGTTCATGTAATTAACTATTCTACATACAATCTCTACTGAAATTTTTTCTTAGCTAGGCTTCAACATTTCCAGCATCGCAATGGTCACAAATGATTCAAAAGCAACTGGTTCGGAAACAGTATCACCAGATGATGACGACTTCAATTTGGCCATGTCCATGGCAGAGGGTCTCACTATTGGCCAGCAAATACAGGAGCTGTCAAAGCGTTTGCAAAACACCACAGATGAATTGCATCAACAGGTGCGTGACAAACATGGTGCGCTTCTTCAACAGGCCACGCATGCCGGGCGCTTTGATTCCTGTATTAACACTCTGGCCGAGGATGTTCAAAGAGTTCGGGCCACCGGTCATAGGCTGAAGCATCAAGTGGATACACAATATCAATTGGTGGAGAATCAAACTCAGGTGCTAGGTCGTCTGCACGATGTTAGCCATTTACTACGTTCCGCTGGCACGCTGCTTACCCTGACGGCCAAATTGAAGAATACCAAAGATGTCCTGCGACAGGCTGAGCTTCATTTTGAGCTGGGACAACTAATCGAGGACAAGGACTTAAAGGACATTGAGTTTATACAGCAGGAGCGAACCTATGTAATCAACTCCGGACAGAAAATACGAAATCTTACGCAAATGCAATTGGTTACCGGTTTGCAGGAAAGAAATCAAAATCAAGTGGTGAATGCTCTAAAGGTAATTTTAACTTATTTAATCTCTGGGTTACTTGACTGTGATGTCCCTTCCTTTACTTATATGCAGATCTTTATAAATTTTAATACCTTGGAGAAATCACTTGATAATTTGCTGACGACTTTTTTAACGGATATGGAGCAATCGCTGAAAGAATGCTTTGCTGGTAATGATATTTCGGTGCTAAATAAGTCCCCCACACATGGCGGAATAGCCGCTGTTAAGGCGTCTGCCACCCGTGGACCGGGCAAGGCGCCTCAGTTAACGACTACACAAAATTTTCGCGCTAAATTCTGGAAGTCTTTGCATTGGCTTCTCTACGATGAGTTCTTTGAGACTTGCACTCAAATAAATTTGTTAAAAGCATCTCTAGAGCAAATCAACCAATTTGGCTATACATCGGTGTCATCGGAACAATGTATTCCCCAGCGCTTTTGGCAGCGTGTACAACAACTTTTGCGGAAATCATTCGATGAATGCCCCCAACATGTCCAGCAAACTCTTCAGGAGGGTCTATCAAAGCTCCTGACATCAGCTCGAGGCTTGGAGCAGCGTTTAAACTTTGAATTTCAATTTGATAATGAACTGTTTGCCCCTCTGGAGGTCGGCTATGTGGGTAAATGTGCTCAAAATATGAAGGCTTGCCTAGCTGGTGTAGACCTTCCTGGTAATGAGACAGTGGATAATTTCATACGCGTTGCTTCGACGGAATTAAGTGCTGCCTTAATTGATACACGTCTGAGCAATGCCATAGCCAATGTTTTCATTGCCTGTGGCAAAGAGTTGTGCACTAAATTGGAGGCACAAATTAAATTGGGTGCAGATTCGAAGCAAGTTGTTGATTTGCCCAACCTACAGCAACAACAGAATACCCAATTGGCTAATGTGTTATACTACTACAAGGATTCAGTGCGTCGCATGCTAAGTGATTTGCAGTTGCAATTCGAAAAGACTCCTGGAGAGAGTAAAGAGAATATTGCCCGTTCTCTGGAGCAGGCTGATTTATTGATTGGCACAATACTTCAACAAATAATGGAATCTATTATAACGACCATTAGTATAATTTTATTAAGTATGCATAGAGAGCCGGGTCTTAATACAGAAAGATTACCTACAACGGGTTCCTCAATGTACATGAAAGAACTACAGGTACTCCCACCACAGGGGCTTCCTTTTATACTAAAGTTGAAACAAGTTGTATAATCTATCTCTTTTTTCAGGAATTCATTAGTCGCTGTTGGGTGCATCACATTGACCTGTTCGATGACAAAGAAATGATCAACAAATGCGGTCATGAGTTGGCTAATCGATGTATTGAACTCTTTTTACATAATATTTGTATCATTCGTCCGGTGAGTGGCGCAGGAAGGCAACGCCTTAAACAGGATTGCCAGCACATGGAGTTGGCGCTTAAACCGATTTGCCAAAATCTTGCTGAACTTGGCAAACCCTCACGACTTTTGCGTGCCATGTCCTTGCTAATTGTTCAAACGCCTGAAGAGTTAATCAAGCAAACAGTTGGCGAAGATTCTCTAGTACCCAGTTACATTATACTCCTTTTACTTTTTGGTCATGCCGGGTCTGACTTGCAATCACCACATACCACAGCAAATTGGTCAAATGAACGTCTTGTTGAATGGTTAGATGGGCATACAGCGGAACGGGAAAAATTAGAATTAATATCGGGAGCATTGCAAAGATATAGAGATAATGCTCGACGTAAAAATATTCAGCAATATGATGAAGTCTATCCAATGATGGTCGATTATTTTGAACAGGCCTTAAAAGCAATTGTATAAATATTTATATATTTATGTTAAAACTATTTCCACTTAAATAAACATTTATTAAAGCTTAATATCCCAAAACTTTAAACTGTCAAAACCCAATATCCCAAGAAAAGTAAAGCCTGTTGTAAAGGAAAGATTGGTTAATTAATTGACATTAGCCAAGAGGTCACACCTGTTGCTATGGCAATCATAAATACGCTAAGTTGGCTGACACTTAAATTAGTTGCACCTCCCTTTGCACTGCCCGGCGTGGGAAAGAGTTCATCCCAGAGCTCATAGCGATCCGTATAGGCTGGTAGACCCAATGTGGTGTTGACATCATTGTAAAGAAGATTCATGACTGTAGAATTGCATGGTGGCCAGTTCTCAGAACTCGATACTGGTGATCTAAAGGAAGAAAAAACGTTTTAAATAATAATAATAATAATTTGATTGAATAAGCAGTGACAGATTAAGCTAACGCGGTGTTTTAGAAGTTAGAAAATGCATTCTCAACGTCGAATTTGGAACATGAATGAAAATTGGAAAAAAAAAGGAAAATTTTTTGCGTAAATGAAAAAAGAAGTTATTCTCGAGATTTCAGTCCAGATTGAAAGAAATTATTAATTAATTTTTCAAATACTCTAAAAAATGTACTAAATTTTAGAGCTTAATACAATCAGCATTATTTGTTTTTCATTGGCGTTATTCGTTTTGCTTGAAAAAAAAAATTGTTAATTAACGTGAATTACATAATAATTCAAAATTGAATTTCAAAGCATTAAAATGAGTTATTCGAAAAACATTTTAAATTTGGCTAAGTTCAAGATTTGCAAAGTTTGAAATTTTTAAAAATTTTCGGAAATTTTTAATTAAAATTTTTTTTTTAATTTACCTTTTTTCTTCTGAATTGAGTTTTGCTGAATGAATAAATATTAAATTAATTTTTCAGTGAATAAAAATCTTCTTAGTATTTGCTAATCCTGAATAAGGTCCACAATTATATTAACTAACTCCAAAAGAAATTGCCTTATTTGCTTTTAGTTTTAAATGTCTAGAAAACTTTTAAGGTCTTACATAATAACAATTAACTTTTATTGGATCTTACCCAGTTTTGGCGAAATTGGTAAACCATTCTGTTAGACGTTCCATCATGAATACATCGGAACCGTTTGTTGGCATCAATTCAAGAAAACTGGGCATAACATATTGCAAATCATCGCCATGTGCCACGCCCTTGTAGACATTATCCTCCGTTAAAGGAGCCATCGTACTAAGCTGGCCGACATAATCAATCCGAGTGTAATAGACATCGGTATATTTTCTAGCCAATTGCACAAGACGATAAATACCATGTCCTAAAATGGCATCCGAAAAGATTCTTCCCAAATCTTCAATATTTTCATTATTAAATTGTGTCAGATTGTTGCCTAAATAAAAGTCCTTTAACTTTTGACTCCTAGTCAAATTGTAGTCAAAGATAAACATTTCCGGAGCATATTCAACAAAATTAACATTAAAATCATCAAGAAGTAATGGATAATCTAAATGATCTAAAGTGAAAATAACAAATAAAATATTTAATATTACATTTTTTTGTTTAATGTCTATTTATCTAGCACTTACAATTTACTAAATAGTCGAGTTCATTTTTCGCAAATGAAACTAAAAGCGGGACACGATTAAATTCTCCCTTTTCTATGAGAGCCGTAGGATGTTCGGGCATAAAATAATCATCAATTTCATATATCCATTTTTGATTAACAAGACTGTATGGCTCCCATCTACCACAAATCTCAATTATTTTCTCCCAGGTAACACCACGCAAACATTCAACTACATCTTCAGGATCATACATGGGACACGAGATTTCTCTGGCCAACTTTCGTGTCCAATATGCATTATCATTGGCAAAATGATTTGTTGCCGAACCACTCATCAATATGGCACGATGGAATAAATTTTTCGATAATGGCGAAGCCAAGTGAAGACTGACAGCTATTGAGCCGGCACTCATGCCCATAATGGTAACATTGTCGGGATCACCACCAAAATTGGCAATATGCTCGTTAACCCATTTTAGAACCAACAATTGATCTAAATAACCAAAATTGCCTTTCACATTATCACCAGAGGTTCTTAGATAACCCAAAGCACCCAATCGATAATTAAAGGCCACATAGACAACATCATGATCCATTAAATATTGAGGTCCTGCTCCATAAACGCTGCTGCCACTGCCCAGAACATTAGCCCCGCCATGTATATAGACAATAACTGGTAATTTGGCATCAAAATCCTTTGTATAAACATTTAATGTTAGGCAATCCTCATCCATATTGAAATATGGAAGTGGTTGTGGACATATTGCTGAATCGGCGGTGGCTTGAAAAATTTCATATTCAAATTGCTCAATGGGTTGTGGGGCAGCAAATCTTAGATTTCCAATTGGTGGCTGGGCTTATGGTATACCACGAAACGCATATATGCTTTTGCCTTGAAAACTTTCCATTATGGTGCCTTCAATACGGCCAATTGTAGTATTAACCACTGGCCCAGTTTGGGCAGAACACAAATTGAAAACTGTGTCCTGACTAAGCAGGACTATGAACACGATAAAATACATCACAAGCATTTTATTTATTTTAGGTTTCTTTTTTTTTAATTTAAACTTGAACTTGTGTGTTCCAAGAATCAGTAGTGGACACCCCCTCGAAAGAAACTGCAGTACTCACGAGACTCGGTTCTAATCTATATATATAGCAATATTTATACTACAATTGTTGATAGCTCTTATCGCGTAAAGTGGTTCGATTAGCTTATTTCAAAGATTAAACATTTTTGGTTTTATTTTAAATGTTTATTTTTTTATAGTTGTTAAAATCACTTGACCTTAAAATAAATTAGTTAATTTATATACAACTTACAAAATTATAAAAAAACTGTAGTTAATATCTTATATTTTTCAAAGCAATATTTGTGGCGGTGACTTAAAAGTTAATTGGTAGTTAATTATTATTGCCAAAATTAAAATAGAAGTCACTTTGTATTAAGCCTATAACCTGTGGTTTGCACTTATGTTATCGTTCCTGTTGTGGTTTGAAAGCTACATGTGTTTGCACTTATGTTATCAAATCAAAACTATTAAAATATAACCATTTAGGTTTTTGAAGAGAATTCATCACGCTGGCCACTTGAAAAAACTGTTGTGTATCATAGTTTAAAAATCTAAATAAATCAAAATTTAGACATGCATATATGATTTCATTATACGTGCTAATTATTAAATTGATCTTTTTTGTTTGATTTAACAATAGGCCTATCCCAACAATGTTATTTGTTTGAATACTCCTTGTAAATATTTTCAATATAGAAACAGAATTTACATAACAGAAAGAAAAACTGATCAGAGTTAAAAAGTTTTCAATTATCTTTATTCTTTGATCTTATTAGGCAACGTTTTGTTTTTAAACCTGGATATTGTTTAGTGTCACGATTCTCACAATCAAATGATATACAATTTCATCTATGTACCTCTACAATATATTTTAAACACTGCGCTTCAGTTAAAAATATTGTTCGATGGCATGGTAACACTTAAAATAAATCGATAAATTGTGGTTTGGCTATCGAAGTTAGTTCCAGAACTAAAAGGAAAACGTAAACAAACCCCGGCAGTCTATATTAATATTTTATTTATATCTAGAAATGGCTACATTTAAGCCCAAATTCATTAAGCCAGATACAGATGATGCCATATCGGATAACGTAGGAGGTGATCAGCAAGCCTCTACATTTGTTTTTAATTCCAATCACAATCTGGGAATTTTGGAGCAGGTAAACAAAAAAACAATCCTCTCATTCGTGGATGAACTATACATAAATACGTGTTCTATTTAAAATTCCTAATTCAGCGTGAGAAATTGCCTATTCGTCAGTATCGGGATCAAATTCTTTATTGCCTAGAACAGTATCGGGTAGTCATATTAGTCGGAGAGACGGGCAGGTAATTAAAACCATAAGGTTACCTTAATGTATATTTAAAGTATTTATGTACGATATTTTGCAGTGGAAAGAGCACTCAAGTACCACAGTATTTGTATGAATTTGGTTGGCACACAAAAGGATTAATTGGTATCACGGAGCCAAGGCGAGTTTCGACGGTAAGAGAATCGCTTTGTTATACCTAATCTCATAATGATCTCATGATTTTGTAATATGTTTCTGAAACTTTTAGGTCACTTTAGCCAATCGTGTGGCTCAGGAGCGTGGTGAACTTGTCGGTGACACAGTGGGCTATGTGGTGCGCTTTCTGGAACGTGTCTCCACAGACACAAAAATCAAATTCATGACCGAGGGAATTTTGCTGCGTGAACTCCTAGGAGATCCATTGCTAACTCAATACGGGGTGATTATAGTTGATGAGGCACATGAGCGAAACATGCTTACTGATATGGTCTTGGGTTTGTTGAAAAAAATTCTAAAGAAGCGCAATGATTTAAAATTGATTATAAGCTCTGCCACAATTGATGCCAGTTTCTTTAGCGAATTCTTCAACTGGCCAGGAGCAGGCAAAGAAGTAAGTGTTAAGCTTACCATTGAAGGACGCATGCATCCAGTTAGCAATTTTTATCTTAACGAGCCCTGTGCAGATTATGTTAAAGAAACTGTTGAAACTATATGGAAATTGCATCAGCGAGAGCCACCTGGAGATATTTTAGCATTTCTGACTGGTCAAGAGGAAGTTTTGGAAGCTTTAGATTTACTTAAAGAATATATAGCAAGCTCAGATCAAGACAATCTTAAAGTTTTGCCAATGTATGGAAGCATGAGTAGCACAGATCAATTGGCCGTTTTCTTTACTCCTCCAAAGGGAGTGCGCAAAGTTGTCGTGGCCACCAATATAGCAGAGACATCTATAACGATTCCTGGGATTGTTTATGTGATTGATTGTGGCTATGTCAAGGTCAAATGGTACAATCCAACGACCTGCAGTGATAGTTTAGTTGTAGTACCCGTTAGCAAGGCATCGGCTGTGCAGCGAGCTGGACGTGCTGGCCGCATGCGACCTGGAAAGGTTTACAGATTGTTTACAAAAGAGGATTATGAGGGCCTGGCTGCACGTCAACCGCCTGAGATGCGACGCAGTGAAATGAGTGGAGTCGTACTTCAGTTGAAAGCTCTAGGCATTGGAAATATCTTACGTTTTGATTTTCCTTCACCGCCACCGGCGAAAAATTTATTGGCGTCATTAGAAACATTGTATGCCCTCGATTCAATTGATGAGCAGGGTCAGTTAACCAAGCCTGTGGGTTACCTTATGGCAGAACTCCCATTCACAGCCATGATATCAAAAATGCTATACATATCTGGCCAAATGGGTTGCTCCGAAGAGATTATAACCATCATAGCAATGCTCCAAGTTCAGTCCATATTCTCGCGGCCACCCTCGGCGGCTGCCCAACAGAGTGGACGCATTGCCCATCGACATTTTGAAGTGGCCGAAGGAGATCTCATTACAATGCTTAATGTCTATACGGCGTTTGTGGAGGATGGCATGACCAAGGAGTTCTGCGGTCAATATTATTTGATTTATCGCAATCTGAAACGTGCCTGCGAATTGAGAGATCAGCTAATTCGCCTTTCCCAGAAAAAGTATGGCATACCCATCTTCTCTTGCAAAGGAGATGTGGAAATGGTGTGCAAATGTATAACAGCTGGATTCTTCACCCAAGTAGCCTATTTGCATCATTCGGGCGTCTATAGGCAAATCAGTAGTGGCACGGAATTGGCAATACATCCCAATTCTACATTGTATACCTTGCCCCAGGCCCAATATGTGGTCTACGGCGAGCTATTGCAGACAACCAAGTTGTTTATGAACCTTTTGACGGTAATTAAAAAGGAATGGCTAACGGAATTGGCTCCACATTACTATCAACAGACCACTGTGAGGGATTAACATGAAATTGAACATTTAATTAACTCTTATCAACATAGTTAAAAGACTTAAAAATTAACTTAAAAACTAATTTTCAAATGAAAAATGTAAATCCTGGGAGGCGGGTTTAGCCAGCAGCTACACGTCCTCGTCCCTGGAATAACATCATGGACTCTGGGCCACGTATTACACGTGACATCAGCTCCCAGCACATCTTGGCTGGCAATAAACTGGAATTGAAAAAGCGAATATCAATAATCAATGAAGTCTTTAAACTTTGGTAAAATTTTATTTACCATTTCAGTGGAGTTAACAGACGTATGGAATTGGGAAGAACACACCAAACTTCATTGCAAAGCACCGCCTGCTCAATGCGATCGGCCACATATTGAGGTTCCAGCATGGGCATCATCCGTGGCCGTACGCCAGCAAACATGCCCGTATTGATGTAGTATGGACAAATTAAGCTCATCTGTATTTGGTCATAACCATGGGCCTTGAGATCAGTCAACAGACTCTCATGGAAACCAATACAGGCATATTTTGTGGCTGCGTAATCACTGCAACCGTATGTACCCAGCATACCCGTAACCGATCCCACTGTGACAATATGACCGCGATTCACACTCATCATATGCGGCAGAAAGGCTTTAACTGTCCAATAGTGCGAAATGATATTTATGTTGTACGTATTCTGTACGACACGATCGTGTTGCTCCCAAAATGGTTTGCAGGAAACAATGCCAGCATTATTTATTAATATATCCACGTGACCTACATCTTCAATAACCTGGGCGGCTCTCTGATAGATCTGCTCTCGGTCAGATATATCCACGACATAACCTTTGCAGTTATTATAGCCATGTTTGGCCAACAAATCCGACGTCGTCTTGATAGCTGATGACAACAAATGGAATATTTTCAACGCTTGGTTAATTAAATTGTAAATGTAACAACTTTCACCTACTGCTAATAGGGGTTAAGGAACTCCCTATTAGCAATTAGCATTACTATGTGAATTACCTTCGTGATTGATATCCCAGATGACAATACGTGCCTCCAGCCGAGCAAAATTCAGAGCTATCAAACGACCAACTCCCCCTCCGCCACCAGTTATAAGCACCACCTGACCCGATACGTTCTGAAAATTATGTAATAGAGATATTATTTAGATAGAAAATAACAGATCCTAAGTATGGTTTAAGCTTTATTCCATAAAGTTAAAATAGATATACATTTAACTAGTAACTTATGTTAAACATATTCAAATATCGTTTTGTAATACTTGTGGTGAACCAAAGTTGTTGGCTTAAAATTTACATTTTGAAATATGTGGGACATTTATTGGGCTAAACTGGTTTCAAATCTGTCTGCATTTTTGAGGCGCACCGCAGTTGATAATTCAAAATATAAACTATAAATGAATAAAGATGTTTAGCAACACAGCTGAGACTTTATAAACCTAAGGTAATATAGTACCTTCTTGATAAAGGGAAAATTCAATTTTTTCATCAAAATTTTGCCAATTGTTGCCACTGGCAAATATTTTGAACATACTTTTAATGGACAAAACTATCAAAATAGCTCAGTTAAATTAAAAAAACAAACATAATTCATAGTTCAAATCTATTCTCAAGGCTTCCAATTAAAATTAAGAAATCCTTCATAGAAGAAAATTTGAAATAGAGTTGTGCAGGTTTCCTGGTTCTCATTTGATAATGATTTCGTCAATGTTTCAGATTCGAAGATTGAAAACTGAAGTATCTAACAAACTTAAGCGAAGTTGAATTACGTTCCTGGGAAATTCCCAACTAGTCAATTTCATTCGAAAACCCTAGATTAATTTTGGAGTGTAATATATATTTAAAAACCAAAGTGTTTTATAATTTTCCAATCATAGGTAGAGAGCCTTAATGGGCGTATTCAAATCTAGGCGTATTAATTCATAAATAAATCAGTCACAAAATAAATAATAAACAAATGTAATCTAATAATATATACCTATTTTTTAACAATTATATAAAACAGCTTTTACTAGTCGCATGTAAAGCCCTGAGTGTTGAAGATATTTTTATTACGCTTTTACTTTTCGTTGTGTTAACACAGACGCACACATTTATCCAACATCTGCAACAAGGTCTAATCCAAATGTAACTATTTTGCATACATATACATAATAATAGCTTTAGATATGGCAATGTATATACACATGTCTGTATGTTTGTATGCATTTTTATGCTTTTTATAATTATTTCCCCTGCCAAAAATGAAAACCAAATTGCAACATAATGATGTTGGACAATCATAAAAAATGTTTGGATGTGGCAAAACTTTTGCCATTTCTGTGATGGGGATCCAAGACACAATAACATAAAGTTCAATCAAGTTCAAGTTGTTTAGCCCCTTCAGTGTTGAACAGAGAGCATATTAGTTTCATGAATCTATCGAGAGTTGCTATTAAGCAGGGTGTAATTTATGTATTTCCTTCAATATATGTATGTATGTATATAGTTAGCCAGATTCAGATACGATCATTAAGTTTTCCCTGCGAAGCGTGACAAATGAAAAAGAGCAACGCATACCGGAAAACTTGTCTGTCACAGTTGAGGGAAATTATTTCTTGGATCAATAACCCACTATACATAAATAGTTATACATTTAAATTCATTAACTTTATTGTTAACTAAATTTCAATGTCATAATCATCTCATGGGCTCATTGAATAATTGAAATCCTCAAAATGTATTTCATCCAAAATATTTGATAAATATTTGCAGAGTTTCAAGTGTTTGGGCGGTAGCTTAAGTACTATCCATAAACCACATTATAAATGACGTCTTCGAACAAACAGCAAACAGTAAGAGCAAATAAAAAAGGCAGCATTCATTCCACTCATTCATAAACTATTGACCATCCATCCATGGACCATCCGGACAGGCGTGTGAACGTGTGAGACCCATCGGGGCGTATCAAAACAAAGCTGATCTTTTGTCAGCAACATTGTTTATGTAAAGTTCATTAAAAATCACGAAAAGTTTACAACTG
Organism: Drosophila willistoni; assembly: GCF_018902025.1. NCBI lineage: Eukaryota > Metazoa > Arthropoda > Insecta > Diptera > Drosophilidae > Drosophila > Drosophila willistoni. The sequence goes on from NW_025814050.1 coordinate 9,225,948, forward strand.
TAACATGGGAAATAAAAAAAAGTAGTAAGAAAAACAAATTGGATTGGAAAGTTAACAGCCAAAAAAAAAAAAAAAAAGAAAATGTACAATACCAAATAATATTTGCTTCGTCTACTTATTATACGGGTCTAGAAAATCAGTAAAAATTAGGTTTTTAAAGCTAAAAAATTTTTACTATTTTTAATTTCATTTGCTTTAGGATATAGATGAAACTTTCGACCAAATATACTATGATTCTTTGAAAGGCCTTCTGGGTAAGATATCATTTACTGACCAAATGTTTGTGATTAAAGAGATATTGGCTTTAAAACTGTTTGATACAGACATCGATTTTAAGTCGCCGTTTTATTTGGGACACCAAAAGTAATAGCTACATATTTTGGTTTATTCTAAGATACAAAAAATTTCGCGTTTTTGCTATTTTATATTGTTTGGCTCTCTTAGAAAACATATGTATCTTTTGTTGGTTATGATATCTCAGAACATACATACATAAGTGGATATACAAATGTATATGCAATTCTGGATGAGTAGAACGAGGATCTGAACTAAGAATTACTAGTAATAGAAAAAATTGTTCGAAATTAAAAGATATGTACATATGTATGTAAAAATTGTATATATAAGATAAGAAGCGGTTCAAGGTAAATACTGTTTTGTAATTTAAAAAATGATTAAATTTTCCAAACATACATGCTACATAAAATTATTACTTAATCTTTTAGAATTTCTATCATTCGAATGTTCATTGAAAAAGATCTATATATAATCCTCTACTAACAAAGATTTACAATTTTTTTTTCAGCAATTTCTGATTTATTTAAAATGCAAACATTTTGTATTTTCATTATATTTCTTAAACTTAATTGCTGTTGGTTTTCAATTCATTAAAGTTTTTTGTTTTCATAGGTTGATTGCTGATTTTCAATGTTTTTTTCTTTTTTGTGTTTTTATAACCATAAAAAAAAAAAATGAGAAAAAAAAAGAAAACAAAACAAAAGTCAAACTCAAGCTCGTGTGGCTCATTAAAGTTTTTTAAATTATTGCCAAAAATGCAAAAACAAAACTCAACTGAAACGGGTAAAAAAGAGGCCTTCTGGCAGTAGCCCACATAAAGATACTTGTGATTTTAGCGCTGGTTGTCATAGTTTTTTCTCCTTGATTACACAATAAAAAATTAAAGCCAGAGTTTGTTTTTTTTGATGGATGGGGTGACAAGGTAGTTGAAAAAAAAATGGCACAACATCATCAGATCTTGAAAGTCAAACAGTTCATGATCAATTTAAGCCCTAATTTATAATTATATAGATACATCAATTTGTTTTCTTATTGTGCTGAAAATATTTTCCACATCTGAGTGAGTTTTCTTTGTTTTATATATATATGTATATTTTTTTTTTATTTTACCTTCAACTTTCTAAAGCGCTGTGGTAATATTGTGTGGTATAACGATTCCAGTATGTAAAACAGTGATTTAAATGTGAATATTAGCAAATCCAAGAAAAATTGATAGAAAGCACGCAGAGGCTGATCCATGTGGAGAAGTCCAGGTGAGGCGGTCATAATTGTAGATCGTTAAGACACACGTGCGAGACTCGAGAGGCGGTTTCTATTTTGTATGCTCTGCGCATGCGTAGAATGGAATTGCTGTTTAAGACACTTGGCACAAATTTTATACCTTTTATGGAAGGCTATGTGATTTGCATAAGAAAATAATGATATTGTTCACTTAACTCTTCACTCTCTGTATTTGAAATGTAATTCACTTGGATTTCTCTATACTTTTCGCCATGTACACATGTATTTATAGAAACTTTATTTATTAATTTTTTTTGTTTGCCGCGAGTCTCGACGTCCGATTGGGCTGAAGTCACAACAGAGACTGAAATGAACCTCAGCGTTTTGGCTCTACGGGGAACTCTTTCTATTTTGCTTGATTTCTTTGTGGGCGCCTGGTCAAAAGATTCACAAACAATAAAAGAGCCAAGAGTCCAAAATCGTGACCGCAGAAATTGTAGAAAAGCTAAATCATAGACAAGCATAGACTTTCTTATGTGTTGGCTTTGACTAGTTTTGACCGAATTTGTGCTAGAGAGACGCTTAACCAACCAGTTTTTTTTTTTTTTTTTTTGTTTTTTTTTTGGATTTGATCATTTGAATAGCATTGTTTTGAAGCGAATGGACATGTGGGATTAAATGATTTCAATAAACTAGATGAGCGGAAAGACTATGCGATCAATTACTATAAATGCCATGTTTTGGTCTAATTTTTTTCAAATAATTATTATTTCAGTTTTTTTTTTTTTTCCACAAGAGTCGTTTGAGAATGATCAAGCATATATTTTTATGTCGAAGCAGGGCTGGATTTTCCTACATAGAAGAAGGGCCACACAAAAGCAAAATCAGTTTAGCGAATTGTGGTTACTTTTAAGCAAAAACTTTTTAGCAAACACATTTTTAAAAGTAGCTAGGCCTGGGTATACAGTTTTTATACCCTTGCAAAAAGGGTATATTAATTTTGGTCAGAAGTGTGCAACGCATAGAAGGAAGCATTTCCGACCATATAAAGTATATATATTCTTGGTCAGCACGACGAGACGAGTTCAAAGAGCCATGTCCGTCCGTCCGTCCGTCCGTCCGTCCGTCCGTCCGTCCGTCCGTCTGTCCGTCCGTCTGGATCAACGCAAACTCCTCCTAGACCGTAAGAGCTACAGAGCTGAAATTTTGCATGTAGGCTTGTATATACTGCAGGCGTTGTATATCTCGGATTCAGCCGGATCGGATCACTATATCATATAGCTCCCATACAAATGGCAAAGTCACGAACAGTGACTTTTCTTAATAACTTCGTTATTTTCTGAGCTATTGTCATGGAATTTAATATTGGTAAGTTAATTACACATATAAACGACTATGCCAAATTTGATCAAGATCGGGTGACTATATCATATAGCTTCCATAGGAACGATCTTTCGAAAACAGTGACTTTGGTGAATAACTTCGTTACTTTTGACGCGATTGCTTTCAAATTAAACATTTGTTAGTTTAATATATCTGTTAATGACTGTGCCAAATTTGATAAGGATCGGGTAACTATATCATATAGCTCCCATAGGAACGATCGGTGGAAAACAGTGACTTTGTCCAATAACTTCGTTATTTCCTATGCTACGATTGCTGGTCGCAAACATTAGCCTTTTTAGATAAAACGTTTTTCCACTTTGATGGCTATAGGTAAGGAAAGAGTTACCAAAAAAGTTGCAAGGGTATACAAACTTTGACGCGGTCGAAGTTAGCCCCGGCCCTCTGGTTTAAATTCGGCCCTATGAAAAATGTCTTTGGCTTGCAGGCTGGTAGTCTCTAAACGTTGAACTAACCCAAATTTAAATGCATTAACTTGACAAAGTATAAATACTTGGCGTACTTTTAGGCGTGTTTAGTTTTTTTTTAATATGTTTGTCATTTAGACTTTCCAACCTTATTCCATCGTTGTAAAAAGAAAATTTTAAGTTTTATATGTATTTACTTATAAAGGGCTTAACTTGTTTTTCACGTTTTATAATATTGTTGAAAATTTTGGATAAATTATACATATATAAAGATGAAAAAGAGGTTTCATTTATAAACATTATATAGATATAAATTTAAAAATTGTTTTTATACCCTTGCAGAGGGTATTATAAAATTGGTCAGATGTTTGTAACGCACAAAAGGAGACGTTTCCGACCCCATAAAGTATATATATTCTTGATCAGCATGAGAAGCTGAGTCGATATAGCCATGTCCGTCTGTCCGTCCGTCTGTGCGTATGCGTTTTACTCAGCCGTCTTAAGAGCTATCGGGCTGAAATTTTTTTTCGGGGTTTTTTATTACCCGGGAAAAATAAAGTATGAAAACCATAAGGATCGGACCACTATATCATATAGCTCTAGAAGAACTAGAAGAAACATTTTCATAAAAATCGGAGTATGCTATGAAATTTACATATGTGATAATATTGGATATAAAACCCCAGATCCCAAAATATGAATGTGATCGGATAAATATAACACACACAGACGCAACGCTACATGAACTGTATGTGTATGCGTGCGTTGCTTTGCTTTGGGAATAAGTGAAGAAGAAGAACAAATTGTAAAATAGAGAGTAAAATTGTTTTGTTTGTATATTGATGAATTGAGTTGCAGAAAACAAATTTTGAACATGTAAAATTATTATTACCAACGAAGGCAAGGGTATATAAACGTCGGCATAGCCGATGTTAGCTTCTTTGATATTTTATCTTATTAACTCTTTATACAGTTAATATTTTCAAGTTCAATGAATGTCTTAAAAATCGTATTTATACTCTTTTTCGCTTTACACGGGTTTTCCACATTAAATTTGTTTTCTTCATACTTTTTTGTCAGGATCTACCGTGTAACTTAGGATTTTTGGTACTTATTTTCCAACAACCGTAAATATTTCTTTAATGCAAAACGGGAATGCAAAAGGCATGGTCTAATTTTGTGCACTATTAACAATGTTTCGCAGCAAAAACACATGATTAATTTCATTAAAAAGTCAAAGGCCAGTGAGATGAATTGAGTAATGAATGGATTTGCTGTTATAACAGATGCAAATACATTCTTATTCCAATTGGGACCCACAAAGTGGTGTCCACTCTATGCCCTTAAGAGAGACTAAAAAGAATTGAATTGCCAACAATTTATAAATTATTATTTTGCATTACGAATTGACAAAAATGTCTTTATTTGGTTTAAAATAATAATACAAAATAAAAATAATAATAATTTATAAATTGGCAATTTAATTTTGTCACACTTCGTTAAGTTTTAATGTTAATTCTAAATAATAAAAAGGCATTCCGTAAAATCGAATTATTCACACAATTCGTTCTTTAAGTACCTAACTTGAAGAAGTATTTAAGATGCACCGATCGAACTTAAAGTATTCATTACAAAGTTGAATTTAATACGTACATACAATGATATTTCGAGTTGTGTTACTTTTTTCCCCGATTTTTATTGTGTTTGGAAAGGAAGACACTTATGGGGCTGAACCTAAAGTTTTTAGTTCATATAGCGAACTTTATTTATTATCCAACCACAAAAAGTTATTCTTTGAGGCTGACCGGCAATGCAAGAAACATGGTCTAATTTTGGCGACCATTCACGATGCATCGCAGCAAACACAACTGATCAATTTCATTAAAAAGTCAAATGCCAGTAAGTAGGATTATAAATTCTTCATCCTTTAATGAAATTAAATGAATGGATTTGCTGTTATTACAGATGCAAATACATGGTTATGGTTGGGTGGTTCTGACCTGGCCATGAAAGACCATAATCCATATTTTTTTTACTGGGTCGACAGTGGTGAAGCGTTTACATATTCCAATTGGCACCCCAAAAGACCTCATAAAGATAATGTCAGTTGTCTTGCTATCCATACAGGAAATTATTTATGGTACGATCAGTATTGTACCGCTAAATATGGATTTATTTGTATGCATCCACTCTATGCCCTTAAGAGAGACTAAAAAGAATTGAATTGCCAACAATTTATATCTATAAATATATTATTTTGCATTACAAATTGACAAAAATGTTTTTATTTGGTTTAAAATAATAATTTATAAATGGTTGTCAATTTAATTTTCTCACAGTTTGTTAAGGCTTAATGTTAATTGCTGATGCAGAACAGATACGGTTGATTTATAGTACACTATATACACCTGCACCTCGCTTTACACGGTAGATCCGTTCTTGACAAAACCGTGTAAAGTGAAAAAAATTTTAATGTGGAAAAACCGTGTAAAGTGTCAACAAAATTGATAATTTCTTAATACAGTTAATAAGAAGCTAATAAAAGAATCATTTAAGTCATAAAACATATCGAAATAAGTAAAACAAAAAATGTTGTCCATTAAAAAAAAATGTGTACATTGGCTTTTCCTCTGCATTAACAGAGTTTTGGATGTTTTGGTAAAAATTCTCTTCATCGCGGATTTACATTAGGACAGAATACCATGTAGTATTGACAGATCTATGTACATCATCAAATTTAATTTATTAATTTTTTATTTTGGAAACCGAGTTAGAACGAATACGTGTAAAAAATAATTAGGCGAGGTATAGGTGTATTGTATAGTATAGAGTCGATTCCCTTGCTTTGAAGAAGTGGGCGCTAAAAGTCAATAAAATTTCAAAACCATCCAAAAATCGTTGAGAAACATAAATTTTTTAATAACAAAATAAATGTAAAAGTCGCAAAAAAAAACGATTTTTAAAGTATCATCTCAAACAAAACTATCTTTTAAATTCAATAAAATTTTACATGAAATTAATCTTAAAAATACAAAAGATGATAACTTCGGGTGTGCCGAAGTTTTTACAGCTTTGCAGTCCTTGACCATAATATTTGTACATGTTCTTTTTCTGTAACTCAATACATCAATGCACAGACAAAACGTTCCAAACCATCCCTCAAATTAGTAAATTTCATGGGGATACTCTAACTTTTTCCTAAAAACCTTTATGATATAGTGGTCCGATCTTGACGCTTTTCTAACTTTGTCTTACCCGGGTCACAGGTAGCTTAAATATCAAGTTTCATCCCAATAGCTATTAAGATGATAGGAGTAAAATTGATTTGCACAGACTGACATCGATTTAGATTCTCATGCTGACAAAGAACATATATACTTTAAAAGGTGGGAACGAATCCTTGTGTGCCTTACAGACATCTGACCCTCTGCAAAGATATAAATATTAACCAGTTTTAATATTTAAATTTTAAATCAAATCCTTATTTAATTAATATCATATGCATATACATACATACATACATATGTATTTAAATATATCGCAATATTTTTTTTGTTTTTATTTATATTTTAGTGCATATACATATTTACAAATTTGTTTAAAAATATAAATTTCAAATAAAATATAAAACCAAGTTTTAATTCACTTCAAAAGAAAACTAGACAAAAAAAAATAATATTAAATATTATTTTGAAATCCCATTCTAACAATAAATTAACATGCAATTTGCAAGAAATAAAATATATGAAAGAAAATAAATTCAGTTGACTTTAAGAAATAAAATGTTGTAAATAAAAAAAATATTTTTATATATTTTATTTTTGTAGTTTTTTTTTTTAAATTTGTATATCGTATTAAAATATTAAAATCATTTTAATTTAAGTTTTTATTATTAGATTTTATATTTTAAAATGCGCATGCGTAGAATGGAATTGCTGTTTAAGACACTTGGCACAAATTTTATACCTTTTATGGAAGGCTATGTGATTTGCATAAGAAAATAATGATATTGTTCACTTAACTCTTCACTCTCTGTATTTGAAATGTAATTCACTTGGATTTCTCTATACTTTTCGCCATGTACACATGTATTTATAGAAACTTTATTTATTAATTTTTTTTGTTTGCCGCGAGTCTCGACGTCCGATTGGGCTGAAGTCACAACAGAGACTGAAATGAACCTCAGCGTTTTGGCTCTACGGGGAACTCTTTCTATTTTGCTTGATTTCTTTGTGGGCGCCTGGTCAAAAGATTCACAAACAATAAAAGAGCCAAGAGTCCAAAATCGTGACCGCAGAAATTGTAGAAAAGCTAAATCATAGACAAGCATAGACTTTCTTATGTGTTGGCTTTGACTAGTTTTGACCGAATTTGTGCTAGAGAGACGCTTAACCAACCAGTTTTTTTTTTTTTTTTTTTGTTTTTTTTTTGGATTTGATCATTTGAATAGCATTGTTTTGAAGCGAATGGACATGTGGGATTAAATGATTTCAATAAACTAGATGAGCGGAAAGACTATGCGATCAATTACTATAAATGCCATGTTTTGGTCTAATTTTTTTCAAATAATTATTATTTCAGTTTTTTTTTTTTTTCCACAAGAGTCGTTTGAGAATGATCAAGCATATATTTTTATGTCGAAGCAGGGCTGGATTTTCCTACATAGAAGAAGGGCCACACAAAAGCAAAATCAGTTTAGCGAATTGTGGTTACTTTTAAGCAAAAACTTTTTAGCAAACACATTTTTAAAAGTAGCTAGGCCTGGGTATACAGTTTTTTAAATTCGGCCCTATGAAAAATGTCTTTGGCTTGCAGGCTGGTAGTCTCTAAACGTTGAACTAACCCAAATTTAAATGCATTAACTTGACAAAGTATAAATACTTGGCGTACTTTTAGGCGTGTTTAGTTTTTTTTTAATATGTTTGTCATTTAGACTTTCCAACCTTATTCCATCGTTGTAAAAAGAAAATTTTAAGTTTTATATGTATTTACTTATAAAGGGCTTAACTTGTTTTTCACGTTTTATAATATTGTTGAAAATTTTGGATAAATTATACATATATAAAGATGAAAAAGAGGTTTCATTTATAAACATTATATAGATATAAATTTAAAAATTGTTTTTATACCCTTGCAGAGGGTATTATAAAATTGGTCAGATGTTTGTAACGCACAAAAGGAGACGTTTCCGACCCCATAAAGTATATATATTCTTGATCAGCATGAGAAGCTGAGTCGATATAGCCATGTCCGTCTGTCCGTCCGTCTGTGCGTATGCGTTTTACTCAGCCGTCTTAAGAGCTATCGGGCTGAAATTTTTTTTCGGGGTTTTTTATTACCCGGGAAAAATAAAGTATGAAAACCATAAGGATCGGACCACTATATCATATAGCTCTAGAAGAACTAGAAGAAACATTTTCATAAAAATCGGAGTATGCTATGAAATTTACATATGTGATAATATTGGATATAAAACCCCAGATCCCAAAATATGAATGTGATCGGATAAATATAACACACACAGACGCAACGCTACATGAACTGTATGTGTATGCGTGCGTTGCTTTGCTTTGGGAATAAGTGAAGAAGAAGAACAAATTGTAAAATAGAGAGTAAAATTGTTTTGTTTGTATATTGATGAATTGAGTTGCAGAAAACAAATTTTGAACATGTAAAATTATTATTACCAACGAAGGCAAGGGTATATAAACGTCGGCATAGCCGATGTTAGCTTCTTTGATATTTTATCTTATTAACTCTTTATACAGTTAATATTTTCAAGTTCAATGAATGTCTTAAAAATCGTATTTATACTCTTTTTCGCTTTACACGGGTTTTCCACATTAAATTTGTTTTCTTCATACTTTTTTGTCAGGATCTACCGTGTAACTTAGGATTTTTGGTACTTATTTTCCAACAACCGTAAATATTTCTTTAATGCAAAACGGGAATGCAAAAGGCATGGTCTAATTTTGTGCACTATTAACAATGTTTCGCAGCAAAAACACATGATTAATTTCATTAAAAAGTCAAAGGCCAGTGAGATGAATTGAGTAATGAATGGATTTGCTGTTATAACAGATGCAAATACATTCTTATTCCAATTGGGACCCACAAAGTGGTGTCCACTCTATGCCCTTAAGAGAGACTAAAAAGAATTGAATTGCCAACAATTTATAAATTATTATTTTGCATTACGAATTGACAAAAATGTCTTTATTTGGTTTAAAATAATAATACAAAATAAAAATAATAATAATTTATAAATTGGCAATTTAATTTTGTCACACTTCGTTAAGTTTTAATGTTAATTCTAAATAATAAAAAGGCATTCCGTAAAATCGAATTATTCACACAATTCGTTCTTTAAGTACCTAACTTGAAGAAGTATTTAAGATGCACCGATCGAACTTAAAGTATTCATTACAAAGTTGAATTTAATACGTACATACAATGATATTTCGAGTTGTGTTACTTTTTTCCCCGATTTTTATTGTGTTTGGAAAGGAAGACACTTATGGGGCTGAACCTAAAGTTTTTAGTTCATATAGCGAACTTTATTTATTATCCAACCACAAAAAGTTATTCTTTGAGGCTGACCGGCAATGCAAGAAACATGGTCTAATTTTGGCGACCATTCACGATGCATCGCAGCAAACACAACTGATCAATTTCATTAAAAAGTCAAATGCCAGTAAGTAGGATTATAAATTCTTCATCCTTTAATGAAATTAAATGAATGGATTTGCTGTTATTACAGATGCAAATACATGGTTATGGTTGGGTGGTTCTGACCTGGCCATGAAAGACCATAATCCATATTTTTTTTACTGGGTCGACAGTGGTGAAGCGTTTACATATTCCAATTGGCACCCCAAAAGACCTCATAAAGATAATGTCAGTTGTCTTGCTATCCATACAGGAAATTATTTATGGTACGATCAGTATTGTACCGCTAAATATGGATTTATTTGTATGCATCCACTCTATGCCCTTAAGAGAGACTAAAAAGAATTGAATTGCCAACAATTTATATCTATAAATATATTATTTTGCATTACAAATTGACAAAAATGTTTTTATTTGGTTTAAAATAATAATTTATAAATGGTTGTCAATTTAATTTTCTCACAGTTTGTTAAGGCTTAATGTTAATTGCTGATGCAGAACAGATACGGTTGATTTATAGTACACTATATACACCTGCACCTCGCTTTACACGGTAGATCCGTTCTTGACAAAACCGTGTAAAGTGAAAAAAATTTTAATGTGGAAAAACCGTGTAAAGTGTCAACAAAATTGATAATTTCTTAATACAGTTAATAAGAAGCTAATAAAAGAATCATTTAAGTCATAAAACATATCGAAATAAGTAAAACAAAAAATGTTGTCCATTAAAAAAAAATGTGTACATTGGCTTTTCCTCTGCATTAACAGAGTTTTGGATGTTTTGGTAAAAATTCTCTTCATCGCGGATTTACATTAGGACAGAATACCATGTAGTATTGACAGATCTATGTACATCATCAAATTTAATTTATTAATTTTTTATTTTGGAAACCGAGTTAGAACGAATACGTGTAAAAAATAATTAGGCGAGGTATAGGTGTATTGTATAGTATAGAGTCGATTCCCTTGCTTTGAAGAAGTGGGCGCTAAAAGTCAATAAAATTTCAAAACCATCCAAAAATCGTTGAGAAACATAAATTTTTTAATAACAAAATAAATGTAAAAGTCGCAAAAAAAAACGATTTTTAAAGTATCATCTCAAACAAAACTATCTTTTAAATTCAATAAAATTTTACATGAAATTAATCTTAAAAATACAAAAGATGATAACTTCGGGTGTGCCGAAGTTTTTACAGCTTTGCAGTCCTTGACCATAATATTTGTACATGTTCTTTTTCTGTAACTCAATACATCAATGCACAGACAAAACGTTCCAAACCATCCCTCAAATTAGTAAATTTCATGGGGATACTCTAACTTTTTCCTAAAAACCTTTATGATATAGTGGTCCGATCTTGACGCTTTTCTAACTTTGTCTTACCCGGGTCACAGGTAGCTTAAATATCAAGTTTCATCCCAATAGCTATTAAGATGATAGGAGTAAAATTGATTTGCACAGACTGACATCGATTTAGATTCTCATGCTGACAAAGAACATATATACTTTAAAAGGTGGGAACGAATCCTTGTGTGCCTTACAGACATCTGACCCTCTGCAAAGATATAAATATTAACCAGTTTTAATATTTAAATTTTAAATCAAATCCTTATTTAATTAATATCATATGCATATACATACATACATACATATGTATTTAAATATATCGCAATATTTTTTTTGTTTTTATTTATATTTTAGTGCATATACATATTTACAAATTTGTTTAAAAATATAAATTTCAAATAAAATATAAAACCAAGTTTTAATTCACTTCAAAAGAAAACTAGACAAAAAAAAATAATATTAAATATTATTTTGAAATCCCATTCTAACAATAAATTAACATGCAATTTGCAAGAAATAAAATATATGAAAGAAAATAAATTCAGTTGACTTTAAGAAATAAAATGTTGTAAATAAAAAAAATATTTTTATATATTTTATTTTTGTAGTTTTTTTTTTTAAATTTGTATATCGTATTAAAATATTAAAATCATTTTAATTTAAGTTTTTATTATTAGATTTTATATTTTAAAATGCGCATGCGTAGAATGGAATTGCTGTTTAAGACACTTGGCACAAATTTTATACCTTTTATGGAAGGCTATGTGATTTGCATAAGAAAATAATGATATTGTTCACTTAACTCTTCACTCTCTGTATTTGAAATGTAATTCACTTGGATTTCTCTATACTTTTCGCCATGTACACATGTATTTATAGAAACTTTATTTATTAATTTTTTTTGTTTGCCGCGAGTCTCGACGTCCGATTGGGCTGAAGTCACAACAGAGACTGAAATGAACCTCAGCGTTTTGGCTCTACGGGGAACTCTTTCTATTTTGCTTGATTTCTTTGTGGGCGCCTGGTCAAAAGATTCACAAACAATAAAAGAGCCAAGAGTCCAAAATCGTGACCGCAGAAATTGTAGAAAAGCTAAATCATAGACAAGCATAGACTTTCTTATGTGTTGGCTTTGACTAGTTTTGACCGAATTTGTGCTAGAGAGACGCTTAACCAACCAGTTTTTTTTTTTTTTTTTTTGTTTTTTTTTTGGATTTGATCATTTGAATAGCATTGTTTTGAAGCGAATGGACATGTGGGATTAAATGATTTCAATAAACTAGATGAGCGGAAAGACTATGCGATCAATTACTATAAATGCCATGTTTTGGTCTAATTTTTTTCAAATAATTATTATTTCAGTTTTTTTTTTTTTTCCACAAGAGTCGTTTGAGAATGATCAAGCATATATTTTTATGTCGAAGCAGGGCTGGATTTTCCTACATAGAAGAAGGGCCACACAAAAGCAAAATCAGTTTAGCGAATTGTGGTTACTTTTAAGCAAAAACTTTTTAGCAAACACATTTTTAAAAGTAGCTAGGCCTGGGTATACAGTTTTTTAAATTCGGCCCTATGAAAAATGTCTTTGGCTTGCAGGCTGGTAGTCTCTAAACGTTGAACTAACCCAAATTTAAATGCATTAACTTGACAAAGTATAAATACTTGGCGTACTTTTAGGCGTGTTTAGTTTTTTTTTAATATGTTTGTCATTTAGACTTTCCAACCTTATTCCATCGTTGTAAAAAGAAAATTTTAAGTTTTATATGTATTTACTTATAAAGGGCTTAACTTGTTTTTCACGTTTTATAATATTGTTGAAAATTTTGGATAAATTATACATATATAAAGATGAAAAAGAGGTTTCATTTATAAACATTATATAGATATAAATTTAAAAATTGTTTTTATACCCTTGCAGAGGGTATTATAAAATTGGTCAGATGTTTGTAACGCACAAAAGGAGACGTTTCCGACCCCATAAAGTATATATATTCTTGATCAGCATGAGAAGCTGAGTCGATATAGCCATGTCCGTCTGTCCGTCCGTCTGTGCGTATGCGTTTTACTCAGCCGTCTTAAGAGCTATCGGGCTGAAATTTTTTTTCGGGGTTTTTTATTACCCGGGAAAAATAAAGTATGAAAACCATAAGGATCGGACCACTATATCATATAGCTCTAGAAGAACTAGAAGAAACATTTTCATAAAAATCGGAGTATGCTATGAAATTTACATATGTGATAATATTGGATATAAAACCCCAGATCCCAAAATATGAATGTGATCGGATAAATATAACACACACAGACGCAACGCTACATGAACTGTATGTGTATGCGTGCGTTGCTTTGCTTTGGGAATAAGTGAAGAAGAAGAACAAATTGTAAAATAGAGAGTAAAATTGTTTTGTTTGTATATTGATGAATTGAGTTGCAGAAAACAAATTTTGAACATGTAAAATTATTATTACCAACGAAGGCAAGGGTATATAAACGTCGGCATAGCCGATGTTAGCTTCTTTGATATTTTATCTTATTAACTCTTTATACAGTTAATATTTTCAAGTTCAATGAATGTCTTAAAAATCGTATTTATACTCTTTTTCGCTTTACACGGGTTTTCCACATTAAATTTGTTTTCTTCATACTTTTTTGTCAGGATCTACCGTGTAACTTAGGATTTTTGGTACTTATTTTCCAACAACCGTAAATATTTCTTTAATGCAAAACGGGAATGCAAAAGGCATGGTCTAATTTTGTGCACTATTAACAATGTTTCGCAGCAAAAACACATGATTAATTTCATTAAAAAGTCAAAGGCCAGTGAGATGAATTGAGTAATGAATGGATTTGCTGTTATAACAGATGCAAATACATTCTTATTCCAATTGGGACCCACAAAGTGGTGTCCACTCTATGCCCTTAAGAGAGACTAAAAAGAATTGAATTGCCAACAATTTATAAATTATTATTTTGCATTACGAATTGACAAAAATGTCTTTATTTGGTTTAAAATAATAATACAAAATAAAAATAATAATAATTTATAAATTGGCAATTTAATTTTGTCACACTTCGTTAAGTTTTAATGTTAATTCTAAATAATAAAAAGGCATTCCGTAAAATCGAATTATTCACACAATTCGTTCTTTAAGTACCTAACTTGAAGAAGTATTTAAGATGCACCGATCGAACTTAAAGTATTCATTACAAAGTTGAATTTAATACGTACATACAATGATATTTCGAGTTGTGTTACTTTTTTCCCCGATTTTTATTGTGTTTGGAAAGGAAGACACTTATGGGGCTGAACCTAAAGTTTTTAGTTCATATAGCGAACTTTATTTATTATCCAACCACAAAAAGTTATTCTTTGAGGCTGACCGGCAATGCAAGAAACATGGTCTAATTTTGGCGACCATTCACGATGCATCGCAGCAAACACAACTGATCAATTTCATTAAAAAGTCAAATGCCAGTAAGTAGGATTATAAATTCTTCATCCTTTAATGAAATTAAATGAATGGATTTGCTGTTATTACAGATGCAAATACATGGTTATGGTTGGGTGGTTCTGACCTGGCCATGAAAGACCATAATCCATATTTTTTTTACTGGGTCGACAGTGGTGAAGCGTTTACATATTCCAATTGGCACCCCAAAAGACCTCATAAAGATAATGTCAGTTGTCTTGCTATCCATACAGGAAATTATTTATGGTACGATCAGTATTGTACCGCTAAATATGGATTTATTTGTATGCATCCACTCTATGCCCTTAAGAGAGACTAAAAAGAATTGAATTGCCAACAATTTATATCTATAAATATATTATTTTGCATTACAAATTGACAAAAATGTTTTTATTTGGTTTAAAATAATAATTTATAAATGGTTGTCAATTTAATTTTCTCACAGTTTGTTAAGGCTTAATGTTAATTGCTGATGCAGAACAGATACGGTTGATTTATAGTACACTATATACACCTGCACCTCGCTTTACACGGTAGATCCGTTCTTGACAAAACCGTGTAAAGTGAAAAAAATTTTAATGTGGAAAAACCGTGTAAAGTGTCAACAAAATTGATAATTTCTTAATACAGTTAATAAGAAGCTAATAAAAGAATCATTTAAGTCATAAAACATATCGAAATAAGTAAAACAAAAAATGTTGTCCATTAAAAAAAAATGTGTACATTGGCTTTTCCTCTGCATTAACAGAGTTTTGGATGTTTTGGTAAAAATTCTCTTCATCGCGGATTTACATTAGGACAGAATACCATGTAGTATTGACAGATCTATGTACATCATCAAATTTAATTTATTAATTTTTTATTTTGGAAACCGAGTTAGAACGAATACGTGTAAAAAATAATTAGGCGAGGTATAGGTGTATTGTATAGTATAGAGTCGATTCCCTTGCTTTGAAGAAGTGGGCGCTAAAAGTCAATAAAATTTCAAAACCATCCAAAAATCGTTGAGAAACATAAATTTTTTAATAACAAAATAAATGTAAAAGTCGCAAAAAAAAAACGATTTTTAAAGTATCATCTCAAACAAAACTATCTTTTAAATTCAATAAAATTTTACATGAAATTAATCTTAAAAATACAAAAGATGATAACTTCGGGTGTGCCGAAGTTTTTACAGCTTTGCAGTCCTTGACCATAATATTTGTACATGTTCTTTTTCTGTAACTCAATACATCAATGCACAGACAAAACGTTCCAAACCATCCCTCAAATTAGTAAATTTCATGGGGATACTCTAACTTTTTCCTAAAAACCTTTATGATATAGTGGTCCGATCTTGACGCTTTTCTAACTTTGTCTTACCCGGGTCACAGGTAGCTTAAATATCAAGTTTCATCCCAATAGCTATTAAGATGATAGGAGTAAAATTGATTTGCACAGACTGACATCGATTTAGATTCTCATGCTGACAAAGAACATATATACTTTAAAAGGTGGGAACGAATCCTTGTGTGCCTTACAGACATCTGACCCTCTGCAAAGATATAAATATTAACCAGTTTTAATATTTAAATTTTAAATCAAATCCTTATTTAATTAATATCATATGCATATACATACATACATACATATGTATTTAAATATATCGCAATATTTTTTTTGTTTTTATTTATATTTTAGTGCATATACATATTTACAAATTTGTTTAAAAATATAAATTTCAAATAAAATATAAAACCAAGTTTTAATTCACTTCAAAAGAAAACTAGACAAAAAAAAATAATATTAAATATTATTTTGAAATCCCATTCTAACAATAAATTAACATGCAATTTGCAAGAAATAAAATATATGAAAGAAAATAAATTCAGTTGACTTTAAGAAATAAAATGTTGTAAATAAAAAAAATATTTTTATATATTTTATTTTTGTAGTTTTTTTTTTTAAATTTGTATATCGTATTAAAATATTAAAATCATTTTAATTTAAGTTTTTATTATTAGATTTTATATTTTAAAATATTTATTACTAAATTTTAAAATACAATTTTAAAATTTTTGTTTTATAAATAAAATTTACGCACCCTTTTTTTAACCGCGCCCATTCTTTTGTTGTAACTTATTGTTATATTTTTTTTCAATAATAGGTACTTACCTAACTATACTTATATAACTTATATAATTCAAATAATAATAGGTAAGTTATATATGTAATTGAAATGGAAAATTATTCATGATAGTGAAAATTAATGTCTACAGATACATTTACATATTTTTTTACACCACGCCCTCTTTTTTGTAGAAACCAAACATTTCTTTAAGTATTGAAAAGATATAATTTTAGTTTAATAAAGATGATTGAGTTGGTAAGAAACTTATACATTTTGCCAGTTGCTTTAACGAATTTGTGCAGTGGTTCAAATCCCACGGCAGGCAGGCGAAAAAAAAGAAAAGTTTTTTTACATTAATTTTTTAAATTAAATTTTTTATTTAATTTTTTTTCAATATTTTATGTTTCTTTGTTGGTTTTTTTTGGTTTCCGACTTTAACTGCAACTTTAAACACAGGCGAATCGCAGCAAAGTACAAACAACAACAAGAAAACCTACCCCCGTTGATGTTGCTGATGCCGTTGCTATTGCGTTGTATGTATTTTGCTTCGCTTGCTCGTCCACTTGCGCTTATGATTCTCAAGTTGCTATTCAGCAGATGGTGCATTTATATGCGGGCCGCATTTGCTTGTATCTCGGAAGTGTATTCTGTGATTGCTCTGTGCATTTGATCGATATGCGGATAGTTCTATCTGTCTGTTTATCAGATCTGCTCAGTGCCGACCCTCCGTCACACACACCTGTTGTTTCCCAGTAATTTGCCTGGCATTGCTGTGGCGACATGCTTTCCGATTGGCTTTCCGATGCCTTTGCCCATCGACGACGGGTCGT
Source organism: Drosophila willistoni (assembly GCF_018902025.1). Lineage (NCBI taxonomy): Eukaryota > Metazoa > Arthropoda > Insecta > Diptera > Drosophilidae > Drosophila > Drosophila willistoni. The sequence continues at coordinate 9,243,701 of NW_025814050.1, forward strand.
ATGGGCAAGAGACGCACGGTCATGCAAATAGCTTTCCCACCCACAAACCCACTACTTCCGGCTCCGTCTCGCGAATTTCGATCAATCTCTGATTGGAATGCGTATAGATTGGAGTTGGGGGCGGAGGGCCGCGGGGGCGCCGCTAGATGTTGAAGCCAACGGCAGTTGCCCAAGTCAGCCATTTTCAAAATTTCTTGGTTAAGTAACTTTGTAGCTTAGCTTCGGATTTTCGTAATATATTTGCTGTTCAGAACACTTCCATGTACGCGGCATTGCCGAGCAATTTGCCCATTCTTTTGCAAAAATTTTTTATTATTATTACACATTTTTAGAAAAAAATTTACTAATATTTTATACAAATGATAGCTAGCATATACATATTTACGTATGTTAGTATGTATGTCTGTTTTTCTGTGGGGTTTTCTCACTGCTTTATAGCATTTTTATGCATTTTGGGAAACAAGTAAATGGAGCACAAACACCAAACGTTTGATGTATAATTGCGGAATTGTCCCCAAACGAGTCGATACTGTTCAAATGGAAAGAACTGTATGATGCTGCTGCTGGTGTTTGTTGCAACACTCATAAAATTGCAATTCGAGGACTGAAGACCCTCAATTTGTTGGAGGAGCTCAGCGATTTTTGCGGTCAACTCGCGCTCTTTATCGCGTAGCTGGTCCAGCTCATTGTTTTTGCTAAAAGATATCAAATTGAATTAGCTGACAATACAAAGTAATTATGATCTTCATTACCTAATGACTTCTTGCAGTCTCTCCTCAAGATTTTGTTGCAGTGTGTTCAGCATTTCGTCTTTTTGCTGCAAATCCAGTTTATATTTATCCTCTAATTGTTTAAATTCATTATTCATATTTGGTATTTTCATAACTTCATCTAAAAGTTGTTTGTTCTCGTACTGTAAACGGTGACTATTTCGTTGTTCCTTGGCCAATTCATTGTGAAGATTGCGTTGCTCCATAAGAGAATCAAAAAGATTGTTTTTTGTTTGATTTGCAACTTTTTGCATTTGGTCGTGCTACAAAACAAAAAATTTACATTGAAAATATTAATTTTCTATCTATCTTCTTGGTCAAATCAGACGTCTTAACCACGCCCCTTAGACCAAATACAAAATACAAAGAAATATAAAAAACCTTCTTTCTACCTTCACCTATACTTAATGCTTAAATACTTTTTTAATAATGGTTTAACAATTCGAACAGATTTGCTAAGAAACAGGCAGATGGACAGCCGGACATGGACCTATTCCATAAATCCCCCTGTAAGCGACTGCAAAAAACAACATTCCTTCCTAAAAGTACTCACCTCCTTTTGGCGTATATCTAGTTCTTGCTGTAGATGCATTTTATCAGCTGTCAGAGTTAAAACAGATGTTGTTAGGCTCGCACAGGACGCACGCACTTCAGTGATACTCAAGTGGGACTGTCTTAATTGCAATTGCAGTTCACTATTACGTTTTTGTTCGACGCGCATTAATGTGGCATAAACATGAAGTTGATTTTTAGATTCCATTGACTAAAATAAAATATCAATTCATATTAGAAATACAAATTGAAAAGAATCCTACTTACTTTTCTCTGAAGACCTTCTACCACTTCCCGTAATTGCCTAACATCCTCTCGTCTTTGGCGCCAAGCACGTAACATGACCGATGTGAAGACCTTCATGCTGGCCGCTGTCTCTGGCGTAGATTGCCATACCACTGGGCGTATCTGCGGCTTCAGTAGACAGTTTCCAACAACCATTACCTGTTCTTGTTGTTGTTGTTGCTGTGGTGTGTAACCCTCATTTTGTGGGCACAATCCATTACCATGGAACGGCTCCATATTGTCCTAGGGTCTGTATACCAAACGTCTTTTGTTTTTTGTAGAATGTTAGTAAAAAAAAAAAAAAGAAAACCTGCAATTTTTAGATATTAGAGCCAGAAATATAATGTACTTGTTATTAAGTTTGTGTGCTTAAAAAAACAGTGAAATTTCTTAGCTAACGTTCATGACTTTATCAAATCGTTGTGTGAAATTTAAATCAATGTACACTATTGTTTTCATTATGTCAAGGATCAAATGATTGCTATTTCAACAACAACAAATACGAAGAACTTACCAAGGTCATTCGGGGTTAAGTAGAAAATTGCACGCACCACCAAACGACTGGTTAACCATTGCAAAAGGAATCAAGGTTTTCGAAGAAAGCGAAAAAGATTCTTTTTGGTCGACTGCAGCCAAACCCTTTACAATCCATGTAAATACTTAAGTAGTTGTGTATGTTTTTCTATTTTATTATATTTTTACTTTTTTAAGATTTTTAACATATAGAAAAAAGTGAATAAGGTACTATTTCTGAAAATTAAGTTTTAATGATTCCCTGTCGAAAGGAGTCCGTCCATTCATTTTACATTTACAGGGATTTTCACCTTCACATTGAACGCCCACCAAAAGAAACGATTTGCCAACGTCAAGGACACGTGTCACAGGAAGTTCAAAGAGTTTAAGCACGACAGGTAAAAACAAAAACAAAACCGGAAAATCGATATGTCGGCAGGTAGTATGTACATATGTACATATGTATATAAGGTAGTAGTCTTCTGTTTGTTTGTATATGTATGTATATGAACATGCCCAGCACGTGTCGGCTTTTTGTATATGTGCTTAGGGTGGCATCCTTCTACCCATCAGGGTCAAACTTAAAGACTTAGTCATTATGGAAAACCAGGAAAGTAAGTACTGGACGAATATCGCGTGATTTCACCAGCAAGTCCAATCCGATTGGCTAATTCTTTAGTTCTTGTGTGATGGTTTGGATATGGTTTGCCCTGTTTGATCGATGTCTCGACTATAATTTCATGTTGTTTTTGCTGTTATCGTTTAAGCAATGTTTAATTCGTGTTATTGGGGCATTTTGGATTTCATATTGTTTTCGGAATTTCTGTTGACATAATTTCTATTTATTTGGTAAAGATTTCCCAAAAGTATCCATGTACATTGTACACACATATTGGAAAATTTTTTATAACTTATTTTATTGGCTTCCTTGAAGAAGATAAATTTTATATTTTTTTTCCTGGAATTGGTATACCAAACGAATTTTTCAAAGTATTGGGACATCTTTGTAATATTTTTATACCCTTCTAGAGGGTATTATAAAATTGGTCAGATGTTTGTAACGTACAGAAGGAGACGTTTCCGACCTCATAAAGTATATATATTCTTGATCAGCACGAGAAGCTGAGTTGATATAGCCATGTCCGTCTGTCCGTCTGTGCGAATGCGTTTTACTCAGCCGTTTTTCGGGGTTTTTTATTACCCGGGAAAAATAAAGTATGAAAACCATCAGGATCGGACCACTATATCATATAGCTCACGAAGAACTAGAAGAAACATTTTCATAAAAATCGGAGTATGCTATGAAATTTACATATGTGATAATATTGGATATAAAACCCCAGATCCCAAAATATGAATGTGATCGGATAAATATAACACACACAGACGCAACGCTACATGAACTGTATGTGTATGCGTGCGTTGCTTTGCTTTGGGAATAAGTGAAGAAGAAGAACAAATTGTAAAATATAGAGTAAAATTGTTTTGTTTGTATATTGATGAATTGAGTTGCAGATACCCAATTTTGAACATGTAAAATTATTATTACCAAGGACTGCAAGGGTATATAAACTTCGGCATAGCCGATGTTAGCTTCTTTGATATTTTTATTGATTAATGTTATTTCGATTTAATATATTTGGTTATGATTGTGACAAATTTCATCATAATATATTTTCCATAAAAACTATTGATCCTAGAAATCAATTGAAGAATCCCTTTATTTTTATTTGGGATTGTCACAAAAATGGGTAATTTATTATTTATATATTATAATAAGCTAAACTTCTAGCAAATTCGTTTACAATATAGTCCTTCTATAATTTCCACTTGGTCAATGATTTTTCACTAGTAAATTTGGAATATTCAATGAAAATCATAATTTATCTATCAATTAAGTTATTCCAACTAATTCCCCCCTTATCAAATAGCTCTGGGCTATGTATATGAATCAGCAGCTTGTCTGTTAGATAATTTCACTTTTCAATTCCGTGAAATTTTGGCATCCTTAATGTCAGAGTTCAGGCGAAAAAAGTGAAAGCAAATTGCGGGAGCCATGTGAGTCACAAGTTACATGCTCCTCCGGGGTTATGTCAAAAGTGGAAATTAATGCCACAACAAATGCCGTTGCATGATGGTATCCTTTTCCAGGAATTCTTGTGCTGAATCAGGCCTCGCCACTAGTAGAAATCCGCAGCGGGTGGTGTGGGGTGTATTGTGTGGTAGTAGTCGTAGTGGGGTCACAATAAAAAAAACAACAACAATTCAACATTTTCATTCATAAAAGCGGCGGAAAAAGAGCTTTTCCCCAATATGAGTCACTTACAATTGTCACACTGTAAGAAATTATGTATGACTTTACTTAAACAATGGCGTTCATTGTCTTGAGGACGTGACTCAGCTCAGATTCATGAGTTTTGTGACGTCATTAAGTCGCTCTTAAGATTTTGTCGATCTCTCTCTCGCTCTCTCTCGGTCTCTTAAGCCTCGCTTCAAGTGCTTTTGGTTAAAACTTCAAGCTGAAAAGCTCTTTTTATTTTCTGCGGTAATCTTTTTTCTGAAATGGCGTCTACGATATGAACGTGTTTTGTTGTTTTTGTTGTTTTTTTTTTGTTTTTTTTTTGTTATTTGTTAGTCGGTATCGTTTAGTCTTCTATATGCTGGCATCGTGATCGGGTCGATCGCTAACGAAAGTCGTTAACTTTATTCGTATGTGTGTGTTTGTGTTTTTTAGTTTTATTTAACCTTTTTTTCTTGAAAAAAAAGTATAATATATAATCATACGCGCGTGAATAAAAAGCTCTCTCTCTCTCTCTATCTGCCTCTTTTCTCTCCTTCCCCAAACAGACTCTCTCAAGTGCAAAACCTGTGTCTTGTGCATGCTAGATAAAAAATAAAAATAAAATGGAAAAGTAAAAAAAAAGGTGCATAAAAAATTGAAATTGTCATTGGCTCAAAGGTTTCACCAGACACACACACACACACACACACACAACCAACGAAATTATTTTTACAATGCTCACAATTTTTGTTCGATTAGATTACACCAAAAAGGCATTGAGTATTTTGTAATTTAGCCATGTGGTTGTTGGTTTTGCTAGGTGAAGTGTAGTGGAGTGGAGTTCGAGGAGAAAGAGTTAGAAAATGCCATTATAATAAATTAAGTCCGCCGCCACTGTTTCAATAAAAACAAAACGCTGGAACGCCTCAATGATGATGTTGATGATCGCATATATGTATAGCTTATAAAGCCCGGAATTCCCCATAAGAAATCCAGACGTCATTATAAAAGCGCGCGCGCTCACTTTTGGCCACCTCTCTCCCTCTTTCTATCTCACTTACGTTATTTATCTCTTTCTCTCTCTCTCCCTCTATTTCTTTCTTATGCTCCCACACACTAACACATACTCTCTGTATTATCTGGCTCTCGCTTTCGTCTAGAAAAAAAAAATAAAACAACATAGAAATATAAACCAACAACAACTCGGTTTCTTACCTTACTTACTTGCCAGCCCCTTCATCTCCTCCCCCTCCTCCAGCATAATCCACATAACAATTTATGGAATTTCGATTATCGCATTATTCCTTCTAAGCACCACGCGTCTGCGCGAAAATCAAAGAAAATTGAGCTAAACTATTAAAACATTTCTTAAAATATATAGTAAATAATAATAAATAATTAACAAAACCAGTTTCTGTAATACTTGTGTTGTACTATTATATCCTATATATATGTATATATATATATATATAAATTGATTATTTTATTTAATCGTTAGTTTGTTGCTGTTGCTTATATTATTATTATTGTTCAACTTATTTACATAACGGCCCACAATTTTTTTTTCTTACTTACTGGTTTATCAACTAAAAAAAATTGTTTAGTGAAAAACGTGAAAAATACAAAAATTTAATACCAAGTGCTATTTTTAGGTGATTTGAAAAATATTTAAATACAAAAATATACAACACTCGATGCCTACACAAAAATAGTTTAATAAACTCTTTGATTAAGGTGAGTTGAAAATACATTCATAAGTAACTAAGATTTCACATAAATAGTTTTAAAATTTGCAGAAAATTTTCAAGTGCCGCATTAAATTGTTTAATTTAATGTATTATTTAGTGATACATAATTTTTTGTTTGTTTTGAAAACTTACTTCTTGAAAAAAATAAACTCTTTTATTTGTATACGATTAAGTAAACAAAATTTAGGGAAATCTTCTGCTAAAAACGATTCTTAAAATCGTTTTTAATTTTTCTTTATAATAAACATTGCTAGATTTTGAATATCTATAATAGATTTTCCAATTTACCTAAAACCAAGGAGCCAAAATAACCATTTTCACCTCTACTAACCACATTTGCACCACTATTCAGCACGATTCACCACTAAATTTAGGGTTTTACTTCTCTAAAATTTTAAATTTGTTCGTAAAAGTAATTCAAAAATATGAGTTCACTTTGGTGTTAAATAATTAAAAATGTTGTTATTGTTTTTCTTTCCTTGTGAGTTAAAAATAATTGAAATTTATTTTTGAATTTGTAATTCATAAGTTTTGTGAATTAAAAAAGTATATTATAAATCTTAATCTTTCGGAGGAGAATATTCGACATTACTATAACAATGTCAGTGTAATTTGCATTGTTTCTATTTGACTTGTCTGAATTTAAATATTCATTGATGATTGTGTGAGTCATTTTCCATATGTATGTATGTATATGTTGGGCTTACTCAAAACTTAATCAAATTCTGCATTTAATATGGAAAACCCAAAAGTCAGTATCGATTCTTAGTTATCTTGTGGTGTTTTTACCATAAAATTGATTGCAGTGTAATAGCCGGGTAAAAAGCTTACTATATATCGTGTACATGTGGGCCTGTAGCATTTGTATATGGTGAGTATTTGCCGCCTTTTTTACCCCCCACCCTCTATAAATGCGTATTAAATAATCTACCGTTTGCATTAAACGATAAACTGAAACAATAACTAAAACACCTGTGTACATGGGCTGAGTGTGGTTTGTTGTTGTTCAACTTGTGCCTGTTCTGTAAGTTCTCGGCACGAGAGCCCAGACAAGAGTTGGGGAAAAGAAGAAAGTAACAACATTTTTTTTTTTTATTTGTTTTGACAGATTAACCAAAAATAGCCGACTTTGAGATGCCCATTAGAAAGTTAATGTGTTAGGTATACTCTACAAAATATTCATTATTCCCAGTTGTTGTTTTGAATTGATGAACCAAACCCTGTTGAGTGTATGATATGTACGTTGATATGAATGTTGCAAATTTTTGCGTGTTATCCAATATACCCAGTGTTTAGTGTCTTCGACTACTGGGTATAAAAAGCTCTAGCTTCTTCAATACGCGGTCGGCAAATACTTGCAGTTCGTTGGGCTAGTCAAAAATATGTCTAGAATTCCCAATTTCAATTCATTCTAAGATCGACTCGATGTGCTAACGGTTGTGTTGTCGTCGGGAAAACTTTCATTTAAATGTATTATTATTTTATTCGCGAGTGCGGTTTATTTTATGTGCGAACCAACGAACAAACTTAATTAATAAATAAAAGTATATATAAAGCATATTAATAAATATTTTGTTTTGGTATTTTGTGAAAACAAAGTTGAAAAATAATAATGAAATTAAATAAATTATATAAAACTATTTAGTCATGGCTTAGTCTGGTGCTTGAGTTTAAATTGCAGGTAATTATGAACAGGCTTTTTTAAGGCTAATTCGAGGTGCCTGTAAAATGCAAAAACCGGCTGCTACTTTTGCTGCTGACTCATATTCAATATTTAAACTTTGTGTTAAAAAGTAGCAACAACAAGAATAACGTAAAAATGTGCAAATTTCGCAAGTCATCAAAACTATAAGTGTGTGCAAGTTATATACATACATACGTATTTATATAAATAAATAATAAAAAAAAATAGTTAACATTAGAGAGAGAGAGAGAGAGAGAGAGGGAGATCTAAAGGCCAAGTCAATAGGGGAACCAACATTCTTGGAACTTTCCCAATATGCTAAAATCAAGGTCTGATAGACACATTCGCCAGCCCCCTTCTCTAGCCATTGGAAAACATCAATCATCAGATATATACCTATATATAATATTAAATTGTATTTAATACCCAGTCGCGCATGTGAAATGGCAGTACTTAAGGTGATAGCAAAAATAAAATATCTACACTATATAGTGCTTTGTATATAGAATTGGGATCTTATAGATAAGATATGAAGTACGTGTTCATGTAATTTATAGATTGAACTCTAATTGATAAAAATGTGTTTTTTTTTTTTCGTTGGTCTACAAACATTATGTATTCATAATGTTATGCATATAACTATGAATCATGAGTGATATAATGTTCAGATATTTTGTGATTAATTCGTTATCCTTTTATCGCTTACTCAATCCGTTTGGCTAGTGACAAATTTCAACTTATATCTCAAGTGATTTTCCAGTTACTCAAAAATGATCTCAATTGCATTTTTAGTATAATCGAAATGGTATTTCGATTTCTTGAGACTAGTAGTCATTGCTTTATCAATTTGGAGCTAGTTCCATCGATTTGTCAGCATAAAATTTTTATTGTGTTTTATTTAAGCTGTAAATTGTTTGACGCCAATAATCGTTAAAAAAAATTTCATCCATTGGCGCCGTCTCGATCTTTTGTTGTTGTTTTAACCAACTCCTCGACTAGTTAGAACTTGTTTTCATTCTAGGCAAAATCTTTCAAGAATTTGCTTCCACTTTGATGTTGATCTTAATCTTAATTTGTTGTGCTGGCGCCAAAAAAGAAAAAAAATAAATAAAATTGGAGAAGAGGAGAGAAGAAATAACTAGTTAGAGTGGAAATTGTATAAAATTTGCATACTATTAAATGTTTAAATGAAATGTTTTGGCCTGAAAGAGCTCTTCAACAGCCGATAACTATCTGAAGTGAATACTTTCATTAATCAATTTTATGGTTTGCATTTTTATTATTATTATTAATTTTTTGATATTTTAGGTAACAATTTATCAAATATTTGTCTTTATAATTTTTGGCGATTGCATTTCAATTGACGTTATCATTGCCCAATTTCTTATCATCGATTTAGTATTTACATATATGTATATATATCTACTATATATGTAGGTTTGTACTATCAGTCAAAATGTTATACGCATTTAGAACCATATCTAGTTATACGGTAGCTTATCTACTAGGCTTTATATCTATATACGTAAAAGCAATTACTATTAATAGAATCCCCACTGAATGACCAAGTTGACCAAGTGTTTGAAAAAACACCAATTGGAATTCAAACGGAAAATATTTAATTTTATGTGTCAAGCAAAGAAACTGTAAATTTCCCACATATTTCTATATTTATCATACTCTATTCCCATAATTCTCAAACTGTATGTTGCTAACCGACTAAATTCAGTAAACTTCTGTAAATTTTATAAAAATAGATTTCAAATTTATGGATTTTACTTAAAATTTGACAAAGATTGGAGATTAAAATGGAAAAATGTGTTCCCAAAAGTATGCACTTTTAAAGTTTTAAGGGAAAGGGAATGAGGTAAATTTTTTCCCAAAAGAACGATATTTGTCCTCCTGGAATGCCAAACAAAACAATTTAAATTTTAATTACAGTTTACAAAGTGCATCAAATGATTTTTTAATTTTTAAATTGTGTTAAAACTTAAATCAAATTGTTTTAATCGATTTGTTGAATTCATTTTGCATACTTCAGGGGGCATATTTCTACCTATCGCAATGTCTTGTAGTCGAATTGATTTCAAAATTCTTAAGTTTAAAGCAAAAAACTGCATGAAAAGGTTCTTAAAATTTATATCGAAAATTTCATTAGGAAAAAGAAAACTTTTTTTTTCGATTTGATAATTAGATCACTTGGGATAACTGACCTACATACATAACTTGATTGATAAATATTGCCATCGGAGATCATTTATTATGATTACTGCATTAACTTAAGATTATATCTGCTGAATAATTTTTCATTCAAGAACCACAGGAAACACGCGTTTTGTGAATGATTCGTTTTTGCTTTTCATTTTTGGGCACACGAGCGCATTCCTAGCATATCCAAATATCTGAAAATGACTCATGAATTTCTTGGAAATATGTTTTCATAATATACATTTTTGTTTATACATTTTTATCGTCTTTGCACATTCGTACAATTATGAACTGGCGCCAAGAAAATTAAAAGAAAACTCAGTGCGAAAAGAACCAACAACCTGAAGGCAAAGAAAAGATTGACAAATGTCGTGTTATTGTTCGGAAAATGTTGAACGGAAATGCCATTATAAGCCAGATGCTTTGAAAATAAACAACCTTCAATTAAATGCATTCATCTAACGTTTACCTTTGCCTGCAATTTTTACCTTAATATCTCTTTTTATTCTTGTTTGTTTGGATATACATATTTCGTATAGAATTGGCTTAGACAAATTATTGTTTTGTGTTTTCTTGATTTTGTTGAATGAATTTGTGAATTATTTCTGAAGCATTGTGAGTCAACATTTGGAATTTATATACGTATGTATGTGATTATATACTTGCTCTCTGTGTATATACATATGTATATATATTCGCATTGATTGTTTTGAAAAATCTTTACAGATATTGTGTATTTAAGTGCTTATATGTTTGCTTTAATATGTTGACTTGCAGAAAGTTCTTTAACCCTTTACCATTTTTGATGAATACTTTTTTTTTACGATATAGTTTTATTGATTTTTGGTGAACCACGTGCCAAGATCTTTTATATCGATCTAACATTTGGCTATTTACACAAGTTTCTGTACAAAGTTTATTGACATCAATAATTAAATTTTCATTTTCTTTTATATGGTATAACACTCGTTTAGTTTACGAATACACAAGAAAATGTTAAAGAGGAACTAACTAGGTGAAATAGTAAATAAATATTTTATTTTTTTTTTAATTATATTCAAATAAACAATATTTAAAACTTACGATTTGACTTAAAAATAATTTTAAATATGTTATAAAACATAAGTTAGTGTAAAAATTAGTTTTATTAAGTCTCCATTTCTTTCAGTGTACAGACTACATATAGGTTTTTTTTTTCAATTTTCCCTGAAAAATTGGGACAACTGCAAAAATTGAGCAAATTCTTTGAAAGCAAGCAATAAATATATACGAGATAGGTTCTCGTATATATGTTTATATTATATATACACAAGTTTGTATTATTTTGCATAAAAGATATATATTTAAGAAATAAAAATTATAAAAGAATAATAAAATAATGTGAAAAATGTGAAAAACAAAAATAGAAGAAAGCTTCTTTATATTCATTCGATGACAAAACTTTTTCGCTTTAGCGTTGATAAAAACTTTTATTTTCGAAAATGAAAATATATATCCGATTCAGTGTTCAGCCGTTAGGCGAGAGCTCTAGACGTGTGCGTACGATCAAGAAAAATTATCAGACAACGCGTTAATATAGTGAAAATATATATACATATATATAAATATACATATTATACAAATACCAATACATTAAACCCTATATATAGAATATATATATTTTTTTCCGGACCTGTGTGAACCGGTGAAAACTGACACATTGTCTTTGCATGTGTATGTGTGTGTGTAATATTTATTGTGTATTTGTTAGTGGCAATAATAATTGACAAAATAAAATATAAATTCTCTGGTAATTATTTTAAAACTAAAATGGAATAATTTATACATATATAAAAACAAAATTTCTTTGAAAGAGATCGCTGTGGGTCAAAAAAAGTCATTTCGAAAGAAAGTTGATAACAACTTTTTGTAGAAAACAAATAATTTATTTCTTATAAATTCTATAAACAATTCAATTTCACTTTTTAATAAAATTAAAGTAATATATATTTTATACAGTGATGTAATACTTTCGTTCAATGATTTTGAAATTGAAATTTCTTTTTGCCCAACATTTTTCGAAAAATGACAGGCACATTTGGTATGACGTGCAAAATTTTGTGGTTCTAACCTGCTAGCTGCTGTTTTTTTTTGCCAAAAACTGTGAAATGAAAATGAATTATTGGTAGTGGCACCAACTTGACTTATCTGTGTATGTGTATGTGTGTGTGTTTGTTCGAAAAGTTTTGCCAAAAATAGTCTTGTTTTCAGTTGATTAATTTATAAAGTCTGCTTGTTATACACATATATGAGCCTTAAAACTGTTTGATATGATTAAAAACAACACACGCAATGTTCAAATATTGTGATTTTATTTCTAATTGATGATCAAAAAATGAAAAAGACAACATCAACTGACATCTGACAGTAATTTCAATATATGATGATTTATCTATTTCAATATTCTTATATATTTCCATATATATTTCTATACATTTAGTGTTGTACTTATTTCAGATTGCAGATTAATATATTTAGTTACTACATAAACTTGGCAATAAAAGGGTATTCCCTTGAATGTTTATTTATTCATTGCGATCTTTGCAATATGCAAATCTGTTTGATAATTAATTCGTCAGCCAAACATTCAAGGAAATACCCTAAAAATATAAAACACGATCTCATTTATCCCAAAGTTGATTTTGGAAAAATCCCAAGCATTTTCTTTTTTTGAATTTGCACTTGAATTATAATCAAATATTTATTTCTGAAGTCTTCAAATCCGTTTAAAAAGAATAATATTCGTTTAACTTTGTTCAGTTTAACAAAACTAATTAGAATTTTAAATATCCATCGGGTTTTTAGTCTAGGTACTGGAGAAAATATATTCCAAATAATATGCATATAAGAGGATATAAGTTTCCGTTTCGATTAGTAATCTTATTTAAACAAGATCCACGTCATTTTTTTAAAATTTGTTTAAGTGTATGACTCATATGTATATTAATTTTATATAGACATCTCATATATGTACATATATTCATAGGTTTAACAAAAATTTGCAAAGTTAAAAGAAATGGAATTTGAAGCAAAATTATACATATATAAATATTTGGATATATTTCAGTACATATACTGGATCTATATAAAAAATCAGAGAAAATATAAGTTCTTTTTCTTAGATATTAAAATAGTTTATGTTTAGATATTGAAAATAGTAGAATAGTAGAAAAAGTACATTTACTTAACCTAATCAAAATGAAAAATAAAGTATTATAGCTAATTCACGAAGTTATGTATTGGTTGCTAATCAAAATTCGAAAAATTTTGTATTTTGGTAACTGTTAAGAGATGTAATTTTGACAGTTTGATAAAATTCCATATTTTGGGCTCAACGAATTCAATCTTTTGAAAGATTCTAAAGGATCAATTATGTATCAAAATTTTATTTTTATTTTGCTAGCTCTTCTCAATATAATTTCCAAACATTGGCAAAGTCTGATACTCTTGCTTGTTTTTTTTTTTATTTATATGTATTTTCTACCCCATGCCGTAGTAGACTATTGCAGACCAAGACATGGTCTTGGTCATTTTTGTTGTCTTTCGGCAGCCATTGACGTATATTATTTTAATGGCAGACCAATGTCTAGACGTTGACAAAAATTGAAAGTCTGAGGTCATAGAGCTACTTAGTCTTCCAACAAAAAGCGGACCAGAATTGTTGCTCGATCATTGATAAAACGCCAATTTTGTGGCGTATGGAATCGTTGATATAAAATAAAAGCTTTGAGGTGGCCAGTTTTGTCGAGAAACGAACTACATATATATACATATATATGTTGTACATATGTACTTTTGTGTCTATATGTATGCATATATGTATTAACTGATGGACCATAGAGAAAAACATACTCCCAGAGCTGTTGCGAGTTACGCAAAATGTTATTTTTAAATGCGCGTCCGGAGGTATTGTGGCTCGACCGGACTAGACCTGGCCAGACGCAGCTAACATGTGTTCCAAATGCATCCATCGATTGCAATGGACTTTTGATATATACTTTTAATTACCCCCGAAATGGGCAAAAATTGTTTCTCCCCTTCCCACTCATCACAAGTTGGGTGGCCATCATCGTGTCTGATGCGCCCAAGAGAAGAGAGTGCTTTTCATTATTTTGTTTTATTTGATCGCTGGACTTGTGACGGATCGGTGCGTTGATTTAGTCATAGTCTCGTGCAATTCGTGCATCATCCTCCGCTATATATGTATGTATGTACATATAAAAATATAAAAAGAAAATATAAAGCGAATACCTTTAGGTTTAGATGTGACATTATATGGAATCGTCAGATGAAATCATTTTATATCCAGAATTGCGGAAATTCTACATAAGTTTGTAAGGATCTGTACTGGAAGAAAAGGCGAAATCAATATATGGAAAGAAATGTAAAAAGGAAAAACCAATCATCTAAACATATAGAGATGTATATTCCGATTAAGATAAATATAACGAATTTGTTACCAATTTAAAGAAGTCATGTTTTAGAGTTTTTTTCAGGTGATTTTGTTATCAATTAAAAGAATTTATGAAATCAAAATTGTATAAAATTAAAATAGATTTTAGAGGTTCAAAGCAGTTATGTCAAAAATAGAACTGAAATATTGAAATTTCAGCAGTTTAAGCGGCAATATATTGATTCTATTGTGAAAGGAAATTTCCCTCAACTACTTTCTCCAGGATTCGTCACTAAAACCTATTGCTTATCCATTTATTTTTGAATCAAAAAAGGTTCAAAAGTGAAAACCTTTTTTTAAATGTTTAATACAAAGCGGTTCTATTTGGCGAGCCTTTACTGTAAGCATATGCATACGTATATTTTTTGTTATGCCTAAACTAACGAGACTATATTTTGCAGAAATTAAATCAAAGTACAGCACATGTATGTACATACATATACATATATAGATATATTTGTGTAAATACTTTGTGGTATTATTTTTGGTATAATGCAGTCATCGTCATCATTTGGCGAGCAACTAAAAAGACTTTTCGTCATAAATAGATTGTCAAGAATTTAAGCAAGTGAAAAAAATTGAAAGAAACTTTCAATCACAATTCAGTCATTTTTCGTTTCAGCAAACAAATATCATCAATGTATTTTAAAAATATTACAATAAAAAACCTTCAATATCTAAAAATGCAAATCAAGTAAAAATTATATAAATTAAATTATATATTAATAGGGTGAATACTAAAAGAGAAAATAATAATATAAAAGATATAATTGAAATTGTCATATCCATTTCAAAAACGATTTTCTTTTTCTATATTTTTCAGTTGATATTTTGCTCTCGAAATGTTTCCAAATCAAAGTAATGTGGGCGCTGCTGGCCCTGGACCTGATGGCCAGACCCTTAACTATAATGGTCTGCCCCAGCCCCCGCAGCAGCAGCAGCAGCAATCACAGCAATCGCAGCAATTATCACAGTCTGCCAAGAATGTGCGAAAGAAACCCTATGTAAAGATCACAGAGCAGCCAGCTGGCAAGGCTTTGCGTTTTCGTTATGAGTGCGAGGGACGTTCGGCTGGTTCCATACCCGGTGTTAATTCCACTCCCGAGAACAAAACTTATCCAACCATAGAAATTGTCGGCTACAAGGGACGCGCCGTTGTGGTGGTCTCTTGTGTCACAAAGGACACGCCATATCGGTGAGATTTTTTTTAAACAAACTATTGAAAGATTAATTTAATACTTTTTCTAATTTTTTGATTAATTTAGTCCTCATCCGCACAATCTTGTTGGCAAGGAAGGCTGTAAGAAGGGAGTCTGCACACTGGAGATAAATAGCGAGACAATGCGAGCTGTATTCAGTAATTTGGGTATACAATGTGTTAAGAAAAAGGATATTGAAGCAGCGCTCAAGGCACGAGAAGAGATACGAGTCGATCCGTTTAAGAGTAAGTAGGAAATTTTATAATTCATTTCTATTCTAATTTTGGACTTCGTTTCTTTTAGCTGGCTTCTCGCATCGTTTCCAGCCCTCAAGTATTGATTTGAACTCGGTTCGCTTGTGCTTTCAAGTATTTATGGAGAGCGAACAGAAGGGTCGTTTCACATCGCCCCTGCCTCCGGTTGTATCTGAACCCATCTTCGATAAGAAGGCCATGTCCGATCTGGTCATTTGCCGTTTGTGCAGTTGCTCGGCAAGTGTTTTGGGCAATACACAAATCATTTTGCTATGCGAAAAGGTGGCCAAAGAGGATATCTCAGTGCGTTTCTTTGAGGAGAAGAACGGACAGAGCGTTTGGGAGGCTTTCGGTGATTTTCAACACACAGATGTCCATAAGCAGACTGCCATAACATTCAAGACCCCGCGATATCATTCGATTGAGATTACGGAACCGGCCAAGGTATATATTTACTTTACATATTTCTTTACAACATGTTAGAGTGAACCATTTCTTTATTTGTATAATATAGGTGTTCATTCAGCTGCGTCGGCCATCGGATGGTGTTACCAGCGAGGCATTACCCTTTGAATATGTGCCATTGGATTCAGGTAAACATACGTTCTGGAATCTGCATCGTCATCTGAAGCGTAAGCCGGATGAAGATATATTTCAGCAAATACTTTCATTGGATACTAAGCGAGAGGCGCCAAGAATTGAGGTCATTGATTTAGATACACCGCAACTTGTGGAGAACTATGATCACCAATTGCCAGAGTTGCCGGTCACAGAAATAGAGAAAGAACTGGAGCTGCAAGAAAAGGAATTCCAGGGATTAGAGTTGCAAGAGCAAGAGGAAATGTCCGTAGTTGATCATATTCCTGCCGATATGGAGGCAGCCGATGCCGATGCCGATGCCGAGGAAGAAGCGGAAGCAGAACGAGTGCGTTCAGAGCAAGAGAAAGAAATTGACATTATAATTGATGAAAAAGTGCGTGAGTTGGAGCAACTTGATTTGGAGCAACAGCTGGAACCACGTCCCTTGTCGGCAAATGATAAAATCAACGAATGGATGAAATCCAGTGAATTCGAACAGCAACCACATGAGCCAAGCCCTCCCGCTGTGGATGGTCAAAACGATGCTGTGGATGCTGTTGTCGAGGAATCTCAACTGGAGATTACGGATGAGGATAAAACATTAAATGAACTTCTCGAACAAGTGGCCGAATTGGATGAAATCTATACAGATTACAAAATCCAAAGAGATACCTATAGAAATACCATACAAAATGAATTGGATAGTTTGGATAAACGTCCACCACTTCAAGTGGAGGAGAGTTTTGATGATGCCGCAACCTATACAAGTTTGCAAATTGCTTTTAAGAATCCTGTTATTATACCAATGGATGATATTATGCCACCAACGCCACCAATGTCACAATGTGCTCCGGAAGATGCTCAGCACTATGATCCTGTTGAGATTAATTCCCAAAAGGTCAATGAGAACTTGTTAAACTCCACTCGTTCCGAGGGAGAGAAGGTGCCTCCTTTGCCTCCGAAAAGATTGCGTAAGCAGGATAGCAATGCCGAGAATCGTTCCATTGAGGCAAATGGCAATGATGAGGTCATTGTCCCGCCACCACGTGAGAAATCTCGCCTGCCGCCGCCCGTAATACATCCTCGGTTGTCGGAACTGACGGCGCCAACAAAGCGTCTGCCACCTGCTCCGAGTGCCACCAAAGAGAAGAATCCAAATTTTAATACTCTACCACGACAGAAGAAACCTGGTTTCTTTTCGAAAATCTTTAATCGGAGAAAGAGTAAACCCGATTTGAGTCAAAACAGTAAAAGTTGTGTACAATTGGATGCCCCTGGCACTGAGGCCAGTGTACGCTCTTTTAACTCGCAAGATCCATTACGTTCCTCAGTCCGCTCAACCAAGTCTTCAGGAGCTCAAGCCTTGCAGCAATCCAATAAATCTCTCAATACCAGTCCTGTTAAAAGTGGCAAAAAACCTGGCTCCGTAAAGACAGGCAAACCTGTTGGTCGGAGTGTTAGCAGTGTGTCAGGCAAAAGACCCGGCTATCTGAATGCCGATGTTGTTCACATACCATTGAAGGGTGACAGTGCCAACAGTTTGCCGCATCATCAACCAAACGAGGCATATTCGAATTCAAGTACGATTACCTTGGGTGGGAATCTAGATAGACGCACTGCATCGGCTCTCCAGCTCGCTGATATACCCATTAGCGAGGGCGGCATGGAACTGGTGGCCATTGCCGATCGTCAGAGTTTACACAATTTGGTTAACTCCATTGAAGCGCATTTCAATGTTAAATTGGATCCCAATTTAGATCTTACCGAAGCGGAACACTTTGCCCTGTACACAAGTGTTCCACCCCAGGCAACGGCCAGTGAATTTGATGAGAACTCTGCGTATTATGCTCCAGTAGATGCTGGAGAGATTTTAACACCCGATGAGGTGGCCAAGCGTTTAGCGGCGGCCAACAAAATTAACTAGGCCCTCGCAACGAAAAGGCCATCGAATTTGATTAACTCCCTATTACTTTTAAATTTTTGTTACGAGTAATCCAACGACTGCATTAGGAAACCAAATGGAATTTGTTGTAATATTTGGAGTAGAAAATCTCCATCCTGGAACCAAAAGAGTCCCAGACCTGGGAGAGTCCTTTTTAGAGTGGAGGCTCTCCTCACAATCAATTGTATTTGTATTTGATTTTAGATCCAAACATATTGGTATTTGGTAATTTGTAAGCGGTGTAAATCAAAGTTGTAACCATCGCAAAAACTTAAAAAAGGAAAAAAATAAGAAATTGTTTTTCTATACAGCATTTTGCTGAAATTTGTCATGAGGTCCATTAAAAACATTAAAGGACACTCTCGAAATTTGTGTACTTAAAAGTGGAAAAGTCTATGCTGAATCAAATATTTTTTTTTATTTAATTGTTGTATTGGCAAGACTTTTGCGCTAACGTTTGGGTAATAAAATACCAAGCAAACTATTTGATCGAAACAAATTTGTTTTTTATAGATCCAGCACATTTGAGGCGAAAACGTCAAAAGACTGGCGGTGATCCCATGCACTTATTACTGCAACAACAGCAGAAACAACAATTACAGAATGATCATCAGGATAGTAGTAAGTTTTCATTGATTTTTTTCCTGGTTTACCTACCTATATAAATGGCGAATCTAGGGATATAAAATGAGGTAAATAATACCCCTAAAGTATGCAATTTGTTGTACAGGAAATGCCCAAGTGTCCTTTCGATAAAAATTTGTCTTTAAATGGCATTTTTTATTCACAGGACTTAGGACAATTTGGTTTTTCAATTGCCTATTACATACTTTTGGGGGACATTTTTTCCCTCATTTTGCATTTCTAGACTTGGACTTTTATATATTATCTAAATGGTGATGGTTCTACTGTTGTTTTTCTCTCTCTGTGTGTGTGTGTGTCTGGCGTCAAGTGTTTTATATGATGGTGGTGGTGGTTTATTAAGAGGATTCAATCATTGAAAATTTTGTATTATGAACTCTTTTTGCTGCCCCTTAAAAAACCTTATTAAAGGTTTTTGTTTTGTTTTTTTTTGGGTTTAACACCCAAGGGCCCAAATCCCTCCAAAAGAAACTTTGTCAAACTGCTGCTGCTATTTAGGGTTTTTTTCCAGCAGCCGTTTTAAACCCACATTTGAAGACATCAACTTATATTTGTACTTGCACAACAATTACAAATCAGCTGATCTACCTACCTATATATACATAAATAAATACATACATACATACATAATATTTATATTCGTAAATATACCTAAATACGAATACTCGTATCGAATAGACTATTAGAAAATGTTAGAGCCAATGCAAACGAATAAAAATAAATAACGAAATAATATGCACAAAACTTATATAAATTAGTATAAATACATACATACAATATATGTATGTATTAAAAATTGTTGTCCACCAAAAAAGAAAAAAAAATGTCGTCTTTTCTACTAAAAAAATTTATAAAATGCGAAAAATTTGATATTTTTATAAAACAACAAACCAAAGAAAAAAACAAACAAGCAATCTCAATTAAATTGTTGATAAAATTTTATAAAAAACAAATATATACATATATATATTTAAAAAAATGTAGTACAATAAAAAGAAAAAAGTAAAAAATTATTTGCAGAAGAGTTTTTGTTTTCTATTAAGGTGTTAGATTTTAAAAACGTAAGTTTGAAAAAAAAAAAAAATTATGGCATGACTAAAATAATTTTTGAATAATTTCTTTATTTATGTATTTGCTTGTTTTTTGAAGTTTTATCTTTTAAACCCTATTTTGTTTTTGTGTTTTTGTTATTTGTTATTGCTGTGGGCTTGTTCTTTAATATTAATATTTAATTTGCATTCATTATTATTTTTTACTGCTTATTAACCAAATATTTTGTTTGTTTGCCTAACTAGGACAGAATAACATGAATTGTTGGAATGCGCAAAATATTCCGCCCATTAAAACCGAACCCAGAGGTAAGTACTGGCCATCAGTTTACAAAGTTGTCGTGGAGTTAAGGGATTTGTGAACGTTTCTTCTTACACAGATACCTCACCTCAGCCATTTGGCTTATATAGAGCTCCGCCGGAGCTGACACCTTCACCTCAGCCGTTGTCGCCATCGAGCAACTATAATCAGAATAGCACACCATCGCCCTACAACATGCAGGTAGCAGGAGCAGCACCAACGCCCACAAATCCCCAGCTCATGTCGCCAAATCATACACAACAGCAGCAGCAACAACAACAGCAGCAGCAGCAGCAACAACAACAACGACAACAATATGCTGCTGGAGGCAATCTGGAAATGGGACAGAACTACAATCCATTTGCCCAGCAAGTGATGGCTCAACAACAGCAACATCAACAGCAGCAGCAGCAACAACAACAACAACAGCAGCAGCAGCAACATCAACAGCAGCAGCAACAACAACAGCAGCAGCAGCATCAACACCAACAACAGCAACAGTCTCTGCAATTCCATGCCAATCCTTTTGCCAATGCTGGTAATCCTGCCCATTGGGAGACTAAATTCTCACCTGCTGCTGCTGCGGCTGCTGTTGCTGTTGCTACTGGTACAACGGCAGCTCCCAACAATGCTGTCAGCAGCAATAATGGCAACAATATAAGCAATCTCAATAACCCCTTTACAATGCACAATCTGTTAACTTCTGGTGCAGGTGCTGCTAATAATTTGCAATGGAATTTAACCACAAATCATTTGGTAAGACTTTGACTTTAACATTTCAATTGAAACTAATTCTTCTAATGCTCAAATACCTTGTTTACCCACAGCAAACTCAACAAAATCTGCAGCAGCAGCAACAGCAACAGCTACAACAGCAGCAGCAACATCCCACGCCCATGCAGCAATACGACAGCAGCAACACCAATAATGTCAATAACAACACAGAGAATGGTCCAACGATCAGTAATTTGCTTAGCTTTGACAGCGAGCAATTGGTACGCATCAATTCCGAGGATCAGCAAATGTTGCGACTCAATTCTGAAGATCTGCAAATATCAAATCTATCAATATCGACATAAAACTGAAAACTTAAATCTTATCTCGGACTTGGTCGTCAGCAAAAAACAAAACAAAAAAATAAAACAAATGGTTGTTAGTTTGATTTTAATTCTGTTTTATGCAAATTGTAATATGTGTGTTTTTAGGTTTAACTATAAATAAATTAATCGTTTTAGAAGTATGCATGTTTACCATGATTTTGTTAAAGATATTTTTTCAGATAATTGAGAAAATATACAGTGCCGGATTAAGTCAGCGCGGCGCCTGTAGCTATAAAAAAAAACACACAAAAATATACATATATTTTCGTGACTTTAATATGAATTATAAAATTTACTTTTCAGTCAAGACACGAATGTAAGTTGGCCAAAAATGAGTTGAAAATATTTCGATTTTTAAAATTTCAAACATCAATTTTTGGTCAATCTTGTTTTTGTTCAGCCCTAATTTCAAAAAGTTGTACATCAATTAAATCAGAATTTAGTACACTTTAAAATATACTCAAAAACAAACTTGCAGATTTTCGACTCGACTTCAAAAAAAAAATATTTTTTTCCCGAAATTGTCAAAAATTTAGTCTTCCTGATCTTATTGCACATTGAAACCACTAAGTTTAAAATAAAGACATGCATTTTTTAAATTTCAAACAAATTGATTAAATTTGGGCTTTATGAAATTAGAGTTTATTGGTATTTACATTTAAAATAAAAGGAATTTATTGGATTACACTTTGATTAAAAATTGAATTAAAAAGCATTGAAAAAAGATATGACTTTTGAAACTCGTTTAAAATATTGTAAAACTACAGATTTACAAACTTAAAAGTTTTAAAGATTTTTTCAGAATTTTGTTAAGCTAAATTTTGTCCAGGCCGTATTTTGGTAAATAAAAAAACAATACACTAACCATTCAGTGATCGAAACTCATTTTTACAGCTTTTTTGCTCACACAGCGCGGGGCACATAAATAGGCGGGGCCCGTCGAGTTTGCTAGTCGGGTACTGAAAATATGTACATAATAAAAAAATCGTAGGATTCAAAATCAATTTCAGCTGCAAAAGATAATTTGCTAAGTGTAAGTTTCTGATCTTTTATTATCTTCAGTGTTTGACCATTTAACAATTTCTATGGCTATTTTCGAAATATTTTTTAATTGATTAAAGATCGCACTTTAAAATCCATACTTAGTTGAGATATTTTAGGTAAAGCTTTTGACCTCGAGTTGAATTATCAATAATCTCTACGTGCTGGACTCTACATTATAGACTTTAAGGACTCAGATTTGCGATACACGTTAATACTTTATTAATTTTCAAAACAAATAACGTCTGTTTGCTTTTGATTGCATCCGTGATTTCAATGAATGGCTTGCAGCCCTGAGATTTTGTTACAAATATACATAAGAAGCTTTAAAATGTAAACTTTTAAATCCTTAACTAAATATTTAAATTTTACTATTTGAAAGTGCTAACAATTACTTTCAACACAGTAATATATTTCATTTAGAAACAAAAAATGAGGCATTTTTAAGCCTTTTTTACTTATAAAGAATATTTTAAATATTTCATTGTCATATCTAAAACTGAGCGATTGTTTCGAAATTCTCTAAACAAAAAAATGGTATCCAAAGATTTCCATTTATTGAACTTTTAGTAGGCTGTGCTTTAACCTTTACATTTTAGTTTTCCCACATCAGTAAAAATTGTCGACTAGATTTCAGTCTTAAAATCTTATTTCTCTGATCAAAACGTAAAAGAATAAAAAAAAAAAATAAAATAAAAAGAAATCCAAAAATCAGTTATTTGTAATTCCTTTTTTTTCAACATTTTACTTTCATAAAAAATTTGGTTTATAAAAACAGTGAACAAAAAATGCCGTTAAAAAGTCCACGTATACGCCAAAAGGACTTCAAGTCCAGTGGAGTACTTTCACATAAAAACAATTCGCCACGTGCTGCCTATAACAAGCCACTGATTGTCGGACAGCAACTGAAGAAGCCGTCTAGTTTCAGTCAGCGTGTTCAGAAGAAGACAGTCCTGAGGTGAGGTTTTTCCCATGAGGTTTGGTAAGAGCATATTCGATAATATACTTTTTTCTAGTTCTGCCGGCAAGGAGAACGAGAACAAGAACAAGCAGTTGCAGTTGGCCAGAAACAAACCCAAGGCCATTCTACTAACGCCATCTTCATCTGATAATTCACTGACCACCAATTTCTCATCTGATGGAGGGTCTGTAAGCTATACTCTTTTACCAACCAATGATGATACAAAGGGCAAGCCTGTGGCTAACAATGCCATTAAAGATAACGCAATACCATGTCTATCTGTGTGTTATCGTTCGCGTAAATCTCTCTCTCAGATAGATTTTAAGGAGGCACTTCGTAGTTACAATGGTCAGATGGTTTCACGTTTACCCAATTCCCATGCTGGGGATGGTAATGGTGGGTCATCGAATTCGTTAACCATTATGCTGCTAAAGGAAGCAGATTTGATCTGTCAGGCCCGTGAGGTTTGTGAAGTGCAAACGCTTCATAAGATTGGGCGTGATCGTTTCATGCGTCCGGGCAACTTGCGCATCTTTAATACTCTATTGTTGTACTATTGTCGTCGTCAACGAGATCAAGTGCGTCTACTTTCTGAGCAAGTGGAAATTCAAAAACGTGGCGTGAGTATTTGTAGTTAACTCTTCTCTATTATTGGAAAATTTATATAAATAAGCCATGCCTAAGGGTAAACATTTATAGTCGAAGATGACCTGACCTCTCTTTCCCTTAAAACCCTAATACCATTTAAAAGAATTGTTTTACATTTTCATTCGCCTATTTCAGTTCGTTAAGACCCGAAACAAATTGCATTTGACCAATGTGATGTTCGCTATGAACGAGCGTTCCAATGAAATGCTTAACAATCAATTATTGCAAGCCCAAAAGGACAATGCCAACCAAAAAGCTTTATATGATGATCTTAATAGTCTATTTCAACTAACCAAGAAAGAGAAGACACAATTAATTGAAGATTTGGCTTCCGTAAAAATTGAAAATGAAAATTTACAACAAGTTCTGGAGACCACACAAAAGGATCTGGTCCTAGCCAACAGTCAGCAGCGTGTCCTGTTGGAGCAAATGACCCGAGTCAAACGTGATTATAAGGATGTTTTAAATGAGAATGCCGATTTGTTAGAACTGGTAGAACAGCACAAACTTGAGTTGAGAATCGTAAGGGGTAATTTGGATATAGTGACCGACCATAATGAAAACCTATCAGAAAGAATATCGATGTTAGAAAAAGATGTAGAACGTGGCAAACTTGCATTGCAACAGCAGAAAAAGAAGTATTTGGGAAAAATTGCCGTTATTGATGCCGATTTAAAGCAAAGGACCCAAGCATTGAGAACAGTTCAGAGCTGCTTTGCTGCCACTGTGGGTCAAAGGATTCGACGCTACTTGAACGAGAGTCAAACGTATCAGGTTCACATAATGGATATGTTATACTTTGTTGCTCACCTAATTCTTCCAGGGACTCCACGACGTTTCCGATAGGCACCTTGTACCACGGAGATAATATAACCCTTCAAAACCATTTCAATCTTTTGTGATTTGTGACACATTTGCTGGTCAGCAGGAAACCCCCCCGTCCCACCAAGAGCGCTCCCCCTGCTATAGATGATGTCTCTGTACTCATTTTTCGTTTCTATATTTGAATTATTGTTTTGTTTAGTTTTATTGGCGTAAATTTGAATAATTTGTTACACTATTAAATTGTTAAACTGACCAGCAAAAATTTGACTTTTATTTCATCATTTAATTTATAAAGATTTCTTTTAATTCTCTAATTTACCGAGATGAATATTTATGAAATCTGTCAAACTGTTGGTCAATTTCTTATCCATTTCAAAAAAAAAGTTATATTTCGATTAAATTGCAATTTAGCATATTTAAAAACGTTATATAACGCTTGCAAATTATACGATTTTTGGAAAAAAAACATTCAAAAAAGATCAAAAATTAAGTTTTTAAAATTTTAATCAGAGCCGTATAATCTTTTTTAACTTGGAAGTAAAGACATACATTTTTAAACTACTCCAAGAATTAACTAGATAGGAGCATGATGATATAAAGATTTATGGGTATTACTTTGCTGCTTTTATAGATTTTTGAGTTAAACTTCACAATTTGTCGAACATACATTTCAATTTAAAATCGAGTGATAATCAAAACATTAAGAGAAGACATAACTCTCGAAAATTGTTACAAACAAATTCACAAATTTCATGGTTTTTAAGAATTTTTGAGAATTTACCAATGTATGTTTGGCAATTTTTTATCGCAAAAAAAAATGACTCTTTATTAAGTAAGTAAAGGTGTACCCTTGAAAATGGGGAAAGAATTTGCCAAATCCTTTAAAAGTAATGTAATTGTTATTTTGAGAAACTTCTCACTCTGGGTGTGAGATATAAAAAACTAATTGGATATTAAGTTGCGATTTGAAAATGATCGAATAAAAATCTACTTGACCGATTATAGAACGACGATTAACAATAATTCCTTATTTCCTACAGATTTGGTTATTCTATAATAATATAATAGTAAATTATTCTATATTTCTAAATTATAATTCTATAGGAAATTAGAAAGCTCTGTTAATTATAATTAATTAATTATGAATATTAATTTTTGTTTCAGCAGTTTTCAACATTTTTTTAAAACTTGTACCCCTTTTCTTAAAGTGCGCTTTTATTATACTTACATATACAGTGGCGGTCATGAATTTAAGACGTTTTTTTTTTTTAGTTCTAATTTTCTCGGCTCCTAAATAACTTAATCGAATAATATTGAACTCACAGGTAGTAACCACTCGGGCAAAGATTACTACTTACTATTAAACAAGTATGAAAAAAATTTAAGTGTTTTTAATATTTGCCCGAGTTGTTACTACCTGTGAGTTCAATTGCAGTCAAAATTCCTTTTACCTAAACAGCGGAAAAGGTCATACCCATAAAAAGAAAGAGACGGAGAATAGAAGGGCAGTTTTGCATAAAATGTCTCATATTGATAGGCAAAAAAAACTATCTAATTTTTATTCGATTTTAATGAAAAATATGTCATTCGACGGGAAATTCAATTTACTTTCTTTCGTAGTTCAAGAAAAAAGTACTTTAGTATGAATTAGTGTCGTAAAATGGACTCGCCCAAAGGACCAAAAATTTTCATACAAAATTCAGATTTTCAATTGGCCCCAAATTGAAAGTTGGGGCTAAATCCAAAATTAGTGGTATGCAGTTTATCTTAGTTTTGCTAGATCTTCAACTTCTTCGAAGATTTCAAACGTCTATCTTCAATATTTAAGATTTTGGAAAAAACGTCTTAAATAAATGCCCCCCAAAAAAAGGACTTCTCTTTGTTCAAATGCACCTGTGAAAAAAACGGATTAAACTATGAAGACCATTTTTACGGTTCATAATCTGAACACAATAACCAACAAATTACAGAAAAAATTATTCGATTAAGTTATTTAGGAGCCGAGAAAATTAGAACTAAAAAAAAAAAAAAACGTCTTAAATACGTGACCGCCACTGTATATAGTATTGGAAATCAATTGGAATCCAAATAACCCATTTTTAGGGCATACAAATGACATAATTTTTTATGGAAATAGTCTAATTGGTTATGATTACTGTGGACGTAAAAAGAAAAAATTTAAAGCCCATGAAATCAAATTGGCAATAAGAGTTCAAAGCAACAGCAACAATATCCTGTCGTTGTCATTTAGCTCATATCCCTCCCATCCCTTCATCATATGAATGGCCTTTGCTCATTCACATCCGGTGTGTTCCCATACACACACACACACACACAGAGATAGACAGAGAGGCAGAAAAGGATCCATTTGATTATATACATACGGCTCAATTGCTAAGAAAAATGCTTGCGGCTAGTGAACTCTTCACGCCACATTGGGCGCCAAATGTTTAGTGTTTTTTCTTGTTTGATTTTCATTATTATTTTTGAATTTGAGCTTTTCACCATAGACGAGGAAAACACACAGTTTTCCTTACTGAGTTTGCGCAGTGAACAAAACAAGTGAAAGCTTCTTGCCCTACGACAATGTTGTTTGTTGGGAGCCTTTGCCAAAATTGTTGTGGGCAAACGGATTGATACGACTTCATTAACGGTTAGACGCTGTGGGCAAGCGGTTCTTTCCTCGGCTAAAGAAAGGAAACTGAAACAAACAGGAGGCTTCGTAACGAAACGTTGGCAAATTGAATGAAAAAATATTCGAAAATGCAATTGGAAATTTGAAATCGTATCGAAATTGAAGTGTGTTTATTTATTGTGCTGTGTGCTGCGGTACGAGAGAAAATATTACGAAATCGAAAAAAAAAAATATTTAAACGAACAAACACATACTATTCAATAAATATTGTAGCAATACTTGCGGCCAGAAAAGAAAAAAAGAAGAAATTTTAGTTTCGGGTGAGTTCTGGAATATAGACATCTATAAATAATGACGACTCTTTGCCGTGTGATTTGTGTATGTTTTGTGTTTGTTTATTACAAAACTCCAAACACCCCAGAGGCATAAATAATTGGGCCATTCCATCTCCATTGAATAGTATTTGAAATATATTTTTATTACATTGATCGGCGAAATGGGCTTTTCCCAAAATGGATCAATCCAACCTAATTATACATACTATGATCAACATAATGCTTACGTCTTGGGAAAAAGTAATTAATCGCTCATTTGAATAAATCTCATCGAAGTTAGCGTCATACAAAACGATGACGACTCGCTTTGCGGTTTTAAGATTTACATTTTTAATAAAATTTGATATGTCAGATTGAATCTGTCATAAAATTAAGGCGTGCGCCTTAACTTCTAAGAACCTTTAACTCTTTGCAATCAGTTCTAAGTTCTATATTCTTAGAATGTATTTTTCCACGTATTCTCTTGAATGCCAGCAGAAAAATTCATTACAAATATAGAATGCAATAATATGGAAAAAATCGAAACATTTAAAACAATTTTAGATATATAATTAAACAGTATTAGGAATAGGCAGTGGTGTGGAAGGCATTTGAGTATTTTTACCCGGAACTAAAAGGGTTGAATTTTAAAATATTGAATGAACCACAATCCAGTCCGAAGGCATGAGCATTCTTAGAAATTCATAAGTATTATTTGCTCAATGTTTTTTCAGGAAATAAGACTTTAATAGCATTTTTATTGGGTGAAATTTCCTTAATTTATAAAGTTAAAAACAATGAATAAAAAGGACCAATACATTTCAAAGAAATAAACAGAAATAAACTTTAACTTTGGCTATAATACTTCCTTTACTAAATTTTCCAAAAATTTTCGAATGAGTTGAAACATTTTTGGTCCAAAAAAGATTCTATACCCACAAAAAAGAAATGTTTTTTAATGTTAGTGAAAAGTTTTGATATGTTAATTTATAACGTTTAATTGGTTATTCTATTGAGATGATGTTCTGTAAATTTCGTGGGCATATCTCTAATGGGTTTCTTTTAAAATGGGTTTTGATAAAAAGCCCCCAAATTCGGACCCGGCAAAAAAAAAAAAGACACATTTTCAAAATTTGTAAAATTCATCGTACACCTTTGCACTCAAAGAACAAGTTTTAGATCTAGTAAAACTTAGATAAACTGCATACCACAAATTTTCAATTTGGCCCCAGGGTCCATTTTGGAGCCAATTGAAAAATTCAATTTTGTATGTATTTTTTTGGTCTCTCTGCTCTGACGTTACTTTACCCCACTAACTCACACTAAAGTATAACTACATTTGAACTATGAAAGTTAGTGGAATTAAATTGCCCTGCAAATAAGGTGTTTTTTTTTAAAGAGGTGTTCTCAACAGCCCAACTATTTCCCTCTCTTTCTTTTGGTAAAAGGGTTTTTTTTTTCAATAAAAACTATTTCAAGATTTAAATATTTTTTACCTACTGCGTCTTCTGATTTATTGCCTGTTGGCGAATTTTTGTCCCCACAAAGTATATATATTCTTGATCAGGACCAACAACCGAGTCGATCTAGCCATGTCCGTCTGTCCGTCCGTCCGTCCGTCTGTCCGTCTGTCCGTCTGTCCGTATGAACACCTAGATCTCGGAGACTGTAAGAGCTAGAGTCACCAAATTTGGTATGTAGACTCGTGTAGTATGTAGAGTGATCAAGTTTATTTCAAATTTTTGCCACGCCCCTTTCCGCCCCCGCAATTAAAAAAAAGCGTTTATCTCAAAAACTATTCCAGCTAGAGACACCATATTTGGTATGTATATTCGCTTGGTAAATGCACACATTTTGTATGTATACAAATTTTGCCACGCCCTTTTCCGCCCCCGTACATTGAAAAACTTGATTATCTCCCGTATTTTTTTACCTTATGCAATCAAATTTGGCACACTTAAATTTAATACTAATATCTAGCAAAATAAAATGATTGAGTGAGCGAGATACTAAGATATGCTTGTAAGAAGCATGTGAAAATGCATTTGTTTAATAAAGTTGAAATATTTGCTTTACTGGTGTATGGTATACCCAAGTCGGCGAGACGACTTACTTACTTTATTTTTAATAGAACGATAAAAAAATTGCATTCCATCTATATTAAAGCTTCAAACTTTAAAACCCCCAAAGAAGATATCTTACGTTAACTGGATTATTAACAAAAGCTTAGAGTGATTAATTCTAAAATGATTTCCCATGAACCGGTTTGTAATTACTTTTCAAACTTTGGTTTATTTATAGCTGCATGCCATTTACCTAATCTGTTGTTACCACACAAAATGAAAACAATTTAGTAGCTACATAATGGACTAATTAGTTTTGCACATGAACTTTGTATTGAATCGTAGTCAACTTTCAGGACTCTGCGCAGAAGCTAAACCAAATGGGTTTAAGAAGCGATTGAAAGCGATTGGGTCCAATAGGTCCACCCTCTTCGTGTGGTTCCATAACCCACCCAAAATAACGCCCTGTGTCAAGTAATTTCAAATTAATTGATATAATAATTCATCAGACTAATGTAAATTCAAGTTGCGTGGTTTGTTAGGCACTTGGAAATATGTTTTTCGACTCGGGGCGATGATAAAGTGCAAGTCCTGTAGAAAAATAAATATTTTAATACGCCCTGTGGGTTCATCAAAACTGCCAAAGTGTAAATATTGGGCAAATTTCTCCTTCTAGCTGTTCATTTAATTTCACAAGAAAATTTAACTAAAATTTGGCATATTATGGCGCCAGTTATTAAGGCCTTTGGCTATTTACCTTAGTGTAATGTAATAATGACAGTGGGTTCAAGTTACAGAGAAGTCTATTTGCAGTAGTTCTTTGTAATTATAATTGAACAAAATTTGTCTTACATTAAGGTGAATATGAGCTTAGAAATAAAACGACTAGAAAAAATAGAAATTGAGGCATCAGATTCAGGAAAGGTTTTGCATGCTGGAAGAATCCCTTGTAGGCGTTAGTTATTATCTCATGAGTATCTTTGGATGTTTTCTTTTACTCTTCTTACTTTTTCGCCCGCATCAACCAAAGTCAGGTTTCAGCTCATCCCTGAATTTGGGTCCAATCTGATATTAACGCGGCGGCAATTGACGATAGCAAATTGGACTTGCTGTAGCCTCCTTTATTCTCTTTTAAGTTCTAAAGCCAATATAGGTCTTCTGATACTTTAAAATTCAAAATGTTAAACACAAGGTACTCGGCAATCCCTTTCGATTGTTATATCCCTGGGGTACTTCCCTTATAGGTTAAAAACATTTTAAACCCATAAAACAAACTTAAATTTGCTAGATTTGAAATACTATTGTTATAAACTATTATTTTCTCTATTTCGTACTTTTGCTAAGCGTTTAATGGAATTGATTAGAGTCAATTTTGTCTATTTATCTGTCTGTTTCTATCCAAAGTTATTCTTTTAGTTTTTGAACTATTGATACGAAACTTTGTATTGAATCTTCTAACTGTACCCACAACATTTGTTAAAACTCAGCCGATCGGAATATATAAAACATATACGAATTGTCCAAAGTACAAAAATGCTATACTTATACATACAGTGGCGGCAAAAAATTTGTATACATTGTTTTTTGACCTTAAATTCTGATTTCATTCGATTGTTTTTTAATGTTAGTGAAAAGTTTTGATATATCAAAAAATTTGAATACATTTTTTTTTGACCTTAACTTCTGAATTCATTCGATTGTTTTTTAATGTTAGTGAAAAGTTTTGATATGTTAATTTATAACGTTTAATTGGTTACTCTATTGAGATGATGTTCTGTAAATTTCGTGGGCATATCTCTAATGGGTTTTTTTTAAATGGGTTTTAATAAAAAGCCCCCAAATTCGGACCCGGCAAAAAAAAGAAGACACATTTTCAAAATTTGTAAAATTGATCGTAAACTTTTGCACTCAAAGAACAAGTTTTAGATCTAGTAAAACTTAGATTAACTGCATACCACAAATTTTCAATTTGGCCCCAGGGTCCAATTGAAAAATTAAATTTTGTATGTATTTTTTTGGTCTCTCTGCTTGACGTTACTTTACCCCACTAACTCACACTAAAGTATAACTACATTTGAACTATGAAAGATAGTGAATTAAATTGCCCTGCAATTAAGGTGTTTTTTTTTTTAAAGAGGTGTTCTCAACAGCCCAACTATTTCCCTCTCTTTCTTTTGGTAAAAGGTTTTTTTTTTTCAATAAAAACTATTTCAAGATTTAAATATTTTTTACCTACTGCGTCTTCTGATTTATTGTCCCTTTTACCTACTTAGCGGCCTTTACAGAGACAAATAATATGAATCTAAGATTAAAGCTTAAAGTAAATGACGTTTAAAATATTTCCTTCAAACACTTTATGGCCAAGTCATCAAATTGCTTACACACCTCAATAATTCAATTGTCACACTTATAAAGCTCCTTAAACTCTTGAAATATTAATTAGTTTTGTTTCTCTGAATTACAGCTTTATACATATAAGAACTAAACATTAAGATAGAAATATTTTGTTCTTAAAATATTTAAGTATTAGTTTGTATGCGTATGTAGGTAAGTATTTGTGTGCTTTATATAATGTGAGTGGGTTTTGAAATATGGCATACATACATACGCAGCACAACAACAATTAGTCAGTCGTTCGTGCCAGCTTTACAGCTTTACTCATCCCATGCACATCTACATACAACATGTAGATTCAACTAAATATCTCAGAGGCTGCCAGCAGAAACTGGAAAAATTGTATGCAATTTCCAGGCAATGGCGTCGATAGTGACGATGATGACAGCCACAACCAAGACTGAGACGACGACAACGACAATGACAAATCGCTGGCATATTAATTAATTAATTGTCAGCTCTTTATAGACACACTTGTTTAATTTCACTTGTATGTGGCTAAAGTTTCTAGCCATAAAACTTTATTCAGTATCTCTCTCTCTCCTTTTTCTCTAGCTCTCTTACAATTAGTTGTGCAATTGCATATGGGGGAGAGGCTGTGGGCAACCTTGGAAGACAGTTCAACTTGTTGATCAACTGGACAACTTGAATGTTGCATGCGGAACTCGGCATCTGCATTTTGGTTCAGTTGCGGCATGAGGGAAATTGTGATGTAATGAAAAGTGACTGGAAATGGTATGGACTGGCTCTCCCGCTCCGTCGTTCTCCATGTGTAACACTGTCTCTTACCCCTTTGTTATCTCTCTCTCTCTCTCTTGCTCTCATGGATCATAAGCTCCATATTTAGTAGCGAATTTCCGCATGGGCGCACACCTCACGAAATGGTATCACATAGTTATATTTGTATCTGTGAGATATAAT
Organism: Drosophila willistoni; assembly: GCF_018902025.1. Taxonomy (NCBI): domain Eukaryota; kingdom Metazoa; phylum Arthropoda; class Insecta; order Diptera; family Drosophilidae; genus Drosophila; species Drosophila willistoni. The sequence goes on from NW_025814050.1 coordinate 9,277,102, forward strand.
TGACTTGTAGAGCCACAATCATGATGATGATTCATACAAAATTCGGGGAATCCGAAACCAATAAAATGCTGCAAACAAGCCAGACGGACAGGTTTTTTTTAGCCACTAGCAAAATGTAGCATAAGCTTGTTAAAATATTAACACACACACACACACAGACAAACACAATTTTTTTTATTTTTAGTATGATTTGTGATAAAAAAGTACTTTTAACTTTTGAACAGTACAAAATCTTTGCAATATTCTAAGAAAACGTGGTGCGAAATGCGTGATTTGACTTGAAAGCAGCCAATTATAAATGCTCCCCTTTGGTATAATCAATCCAATCAATGCCAATTCCCTTTCCAGATCTTTCGCATTCTCAAACTTTTGGTCCAATATGTAAACTTTTTTTGATATTCGTCTTATCAGCATTTGCAATGTTCATTTGTAATTCGCTTATCTTGGGTCTTTTGTTTTTTTTTTTCCATTTTGTTTTTGATTTGTATATATTTTTTTTGCTTTTGTTTCTTTCTTGTTATCGATACTCCTACTCTTGGGTCTTTTGGTCTCTTGTTGTTGACTTGTCTTGAATTTTAATGTCTTGAACTCTCTCGCTCTTTCTTTTCACTCGCTCTACTTCTCTCTTACTCTCTTTCTCTCTCTCTCTCTCCCACTCCCTCGTTGTCTGTGCCTCTTTTATTGTTTGTTGTTATACCCTGTTTTGCTTATCGTAAAGGGTATATTGACTTGAAATCAGCCTTTATCGTTGTTGGCCGAGATAAATTCAAGAATTTTTGACATTACCTACCTACATGTTAAAATTATTTAAGTTTTAGATTATTTATTATTTATTTTTTATAAAAATCAACTACCTATTACTATATTATCCATATAACGCAGATTATAATACAATATTTGGGTTATTTGTATTAATTTTTCGAAATAATAAACGACTGATTTGGGAGACTAACCGAAACAGATATAAATGCTATATAATATGTTCATCGAAAAAAGACACAAAAAAAGTGGAATGATCTATTTGTTGATCTACATATGTACGAAAATATATGTTTGCTGCTCTAGATATTGGGAATCAAATAGTTCTTTGATTTCCAAAATATAAAAATTTATTTGTACTCAATGCAAGACACTTAGATGATGATTATAATTTATGTACTTCCAAATTATTGATCACAAGTCTTTTGAAAAAACCTAAAATCAGTATTAAAATTTAAAGGTTTTGTATTGATATCAAAATTTTAAACTATTCATTACCGTTCTATTTTTTAAAATAAATTTTACAAAATGAAATGGTCAATCAGAGAATAAGATAAAATGTCTAAGGTAGTTTTGGCGTAAACTTAAAGAAACTTTGTGGCCAATTCTCCATACAATTAGAGGTAATAAAATTCACAAGGGTAATTAAACTTCGCCACGCCAAAACTGTCTAAAAATTTCTGTTTATTTATTATTATTTTAAGGGAATCGGCGGCGACCTTTGGCGTGACTCTTTCATTGCATGTACATTTTGGCCACAAACAATGGCCTTTACAATAATAAAAAAAAAAACACCAGTGACACAAACACAAAGAGACACCAAAATGTACTAATAACAACAACAACAAGTGGTTGGCCAACTATGCGCTCAATTGCTACCACTTTGCCCACTTGCTCTCCTCTTCACGGCATTCAGCATCAGCAACTTGATAATCTTCATTCGTCTTCATCATCATCAACATTATCATCATCTTGGCTGTGTTGTCTTCGTCATCGTCATTGAAGTGCTCTCTCGGCACAATCGTCATTTCTGGATTTTAAGGCTTGGCTTTTAGCTTGTTTTTTTGTGTTTCGTTGTTTTTTGTTTTTTGCTTTCGGTTGGCTCTCTTACGCGTGTGACCTTGACTGGCACATGTGCCAGAAAAAAAAAAGAAGAATTGCAGATAATGGGATTGAATTTTAGTCGAACGGTTTGATTGTGACGACGTGGAACGGATGCACACGTTCTGTGTAATTTACAGAAAGGCCCAACAACCGGGGTAGACAACAGAAAAAGTAGTCTTCATGGCAACCAACTCGTAAACTGATATTGGTTAGGCTACAACGCCAACAAAGTTCACTTTATTCGGCATATTGGATTACCGAAATAAAAGCATTTTCACTTAATACCAATATTAACCAATAAAAATTTTCACTTAAAACCAAAAGAGTATTGGATATTTAATACACTTGAAAGCTTAAACTAACTCTAGGTTGGGTCAGTGAGGGAGTGAGTGGCCAAAAATGAGCAACTCCTTTAAATGAATAAGTGAAATGGTCACTAAACTTGTTCAGTTTAACTCATTTACTTATTTCTTCTGCACTGACTCGATTGTTAAACTGTTCGTTGACTCATTTGTTCACATACTCACTGGTTCATTTACCCACCGGGTCAGTCAGTTATTAGTTTAATTGTTCAGTTGTTTTTTACTAACTCGATTTTCAGTTGATGGCAAGGAATCGTCTTTTGTTCTTTTATTCACTTGTTCAATTATTCACTGGGTTAATTACTCAATAGTTTAATAGTTTCCTGTCTATTCTCCTTGGCTTTTTTGTATGTTCTTGTTCTGTATAAACCACTCAAAAGTGAAAGGACAGAGAGCTCTCCGCAACTGGATAAAATATATACATACATAGATTCTAAGACGATATCATTACTAAACAACTGATTGAGAAATAGTAATAGTAAATGAACAATTCAGTGAACAAGTTAACAGATAGGTAAGTGAACTGGTTCACTCTTGGAAAAGAAGTGAGTGTGTAAACTGGTTCATCAGATTGAGCGGTTTGACCCAGCACTAACATAAGCCCCATTTGATATACGAATTCAAAGTGGCAAATATTTTTTTATTGCGTCAGAGATTTTATTTATCAACGTATTTGGCATAAAACAATGCATCAATTTCAAACATTTGCGTATCGGGGCTTATAATAAAAACTTTCTCATTCACGTATTGGGAATTCACAAGAATTAGGATAACAATTTAGAAAAAGAGAACTTGTTTGAATATACAGAATTTTTGTCAATATTATTTCCCAAACTAAATTATTTTTTCCCAACCAAATTCAAAATATGAAAATATTTGGTTTTTCCAATACAACTTTATTTCTTGTGTTTCTCCAAGTATAAAATTTAAACTATATAATTCAAGCAAATTTTTTAAATCAAAAGTTAAAAGGTTCCACCTCTTGTTTATACATTTATTCAACAAAAACTACAAGACTTTAATATCTCAATCTATTGTATAGCCAATCTTTATGAATTTTCAGCCTTTTGTTTTATAACCAAATGAAAATATGCACATAGATAGATAAATTGTTGTATACTTATATAATATATATGCTTACAATAGTTTTAGGCACAATTCATCCAATCCGACCCATGCATTGATGCATTCTGCTGCGCTAATTAGCGTTCGCAAAATTTTGAGAATTTTTTTTTGGCGAGGCCCACGCTGCGTATACTTGATGTTTTTAGTTCAATGCGCTGCGGCATAAACAGAAAATAAATTATACAAAATATGTGCATACAATGATGAAATATTTCTGAACGATTTGCCATGTTAACAGCCAGATATTAATGCAGCCAATATTTTGTTGTTTTTGTTTATTTAAATGACCAAAAGCAGAAAGAGAAAAATATATTGATGGAATAACGGCAACCAGAGAAAAATTGAGTTAATAACTTTATTGGCAGCGTCCAACAACAATGCACAAACGGTAGCCAACAGCCAACAAGAGCCAGTCAGATCTGACCTTAGTTTTCGGCTGTCTATATGTACATATACAAGTTATTGGGAATTTTTGGTGTTTAAATTAGCAGCATTTATATAGATAGATGTGATAGATATATTAAACATTTACATTTGCTGAGGGTCATGCCAAGTTAGTTGGCCAGTTGGCTGGTGAGTTCTCCGAAAATTTAGTTTAGGGCACAATGCAAATGTCAACATATATACGGATATAAAATGAGCAATATAATGTGCGAAATATATATTCATCTCTAAGATAGGTGTTAGTTTTCCAATATTCATATTTATTATATTCCAGATTCAACGTGAAATTATTTTGCCGCCATATGTTTGCAAGTTTTCTAATCAAATTTAAATTCTTTGATCTTCAGTCATATGGAATATAGAAGACCAAAAAGATATAGTTTATATAAATTTAAAAAAAAACCACTAAAGCTCTACAAAAAAAATATGAATTTACTAGTTCTTTAGTCCTTTGATTTTTAAATCTGTAAACATTTTGCTTGAATCTTTTCTTAAGTACGATCTTTATATCAACATTCATACATATATCTTTAAATTTGATTTAGGGAGCTTCATGAATACAACGATATAAATGAGTGTTAAGACTGATATAAATACAACAAATACAAGCAATAACTTAGTAGACAAACTATTTATGATTCTATAGCAATTCGTTTGCTAAAAATAAATATCTTAAGCATTAGGGATTATATTTTTAAAACGAATAGTTACATGGAAGGATCTAGAAAATATTTCCGGGTAGTTTACGATCAAAAAATTACGATTGTCGGCTTAGAAAATTGAGTAATTTTTAATGGGAGCACTCTGACAGTTTGAGAATCTATTCACGCTTTAAATATTCACTAGTTGGGATTAAAGGTAGGTCAACGAGGTTAAAATATCAATCTTTCAAGTGGTGTCCAGACCACCCAGACTCACTTCCTGGATCCGTCCATGAACAATTATAGAAACGGGTACTCAAAATACTGTAAGCGTTAAAACTAGGCCAAGGTTTTGTTAATTCTTTCATTCGATTTCATTGATTCATTCGTTTTTGTTTGCTTAAAGCTTCTAAACTTTAATTTAATAGAGTATCTTTTTAAACTAAGCAATTTTCTGATAGGGTGATTTCTTGAATTCGAATATGAGTACTCTTTGTAACCGAAATTTCGATAACACATTGAATTCTGTAAACTTCATATCCTAGTGATAAAACGTGTATTTTCCAAACTTGTATTTTCCAGCCTTGGAAAATCCAATCCAATTATCGTTAAAACAAAAACCACTTGGATACAAAGCTAATGCCTGTGTATCAAACATATAAAAATATGCATATCTTTGTTTAATTTTTTAAAAATTTTGGTTTTAGAAATTCGGAAATTTTGGAATTAGTATTTTACGTTTATGGAATTTCTTTTAAGAGTGTTTTTTCCACATAATGCTTAACATATAAAATTCCCTGAAAAGAATCTTTATCTTATTCTAGACCTTTGCCATCTAATATCAGCTATATTGTTTTAGAAATAAATGTATTTAAATTTGTCTAAAATCCAAGTTAAAAACAAAAAAAAAACAAAATAAATATTCATTCAGAATTTTTGTTTTCCTTAAGAATTAGCTATTAAGCCAGTTCTCGGTAATTTTTTGACTACTTTGTAGTATCGAAAATCGATTTTCGAATACCAAAAATTTATTTATGCCAAAATGAGAAATGAAAATAAAATATATACATATATATATCTAGGTATAGGCATAGATAGATTCATAAAACACCTGCAGCGTATTATAAAAATCTCAACACTTTGAATTGGCCGGGCCTATGGGCTAGAAAAAAAACAACAAAAAAAGATTCATTATTATTATTTTTAGCTTTTGCTTTTGTTACGTCATAAATTCACATAAGAATACATGCAGCAAAAATCAATAAACAAAAAATAACATAAAAAAAAAAACGAAGAGAAAAAAAGAAGCAGAGCAAGGCGGCAAATCAATGAGTAGCCGAGACTGGAAATGAAAACAAAAGTGTAAGAGTATCTGGTTTTTCTTTTTTTTTTTTGGAGTGGATTGAGATTGGATTGTGGCTACTGACGATCGTGAGCGTAACGCTTCGATATGTGCTCCGAACTGCAATCACCATTCACAATCAGAGAGGGCAGGGTAAACCGAGCCAATCTAGTGGGAGAGCCAACTAACTTGACGCTCAGTTTCAAACTTAACTTGGCGGTAGACAGACGTGGTTTTTTATTCAGTCCCCCCTACACAACAAAGCCGACGGACGGACTGAAACTGAATAGCAGCAACTAAATAACAACACAAAAAAAACAGAAAAAAAAAAAACTTAAATATATATTTATTGTGCAAGTCACACGAGAGCGGTTTGTCGACGACGACGACGACGACGGCAACTGGCGACCTGGACAACCACAATAAAAGTTGATATAATATATAAAATCAGTTAAGTGATTGCAGCAACAACAACAACAACAACAACGCGAGTCTGATAGAAAGACAACGGCAATAACAAATTAAAAAAAACAAAAAACCAACCACCAACAACAAAACAACAAAATTGGCGCGCAATTTAATGTCTGTGACTAAGTCTTAAGTGATAAACCATTTCCAACCCCCACCTCAAAAAAAAAAAGGAAAAAAAATTAAATTGTTTGCTAAAATTGTTTGTGTCATTATAATTATTTGTTTAAACACACGTGTCACATACAAAACAAAAGTGCAAGCAAATCAAATCAAACCCCAAAAATACAAAATCAATCAAAAAAGGAGAAAAAATAACATATGTTAATAGCATATTTATTGGAAAGGATTTGAAACAAGTTTTTTGGAAACAACAGCAGCCATAAAAGGTTAGCAGAATTAACTTAAATCAATAAATTCAACGAGACTAACGCGCAATTTATAAAGTTGCCTTCCCCTACCCTTTACATACATATACAATATACCAAGTATATAGACAAGAATCAAGTCTGATTGCAAACACACTGAGAAAATAGTTTAGTTAGTTCTCTCAACTTGCAACTTGAAAACAAAAAAAAAAAAAAAATGCCACGCGCCCATGCAAATTATAATGCATAAATATTCATTAAACGACTTAGGTGAATTGATTATAGAAATTCTGATAAATTGGTTTCTATTGAATAACTACTAGATTAGTGAGTTGAAGAAAAACTAGTTCACAAATTTCATGAGGATGCAATTTGTTGGGCATTTATTTACAATTTTGATTCCTGTCTGTCTCGTGTTTGAAAATAGTTTTGACTTGCTTCTGAAACTTTTAATCTTTAAAATTGTAGCAAAAAAATTCTATAGTAGTTCCTTGACTGAATTTTGGATATGGCTTTATGCTTCAATGTACTTATATAATTATAACATACTGTATATCTGCTCAATCATATCTTTTACTCATTCACATGTTTATCTTTGCTTGACACAAAAAAAAACACAAATTTTAATTTGTCATAATTAAATGCAAAAACCGGAATAAGCCGGTAAATGTATTCTTTAAATGATTATCAATGGCTTTATATGAACAACAATTTGGCATCGTGACTAATGGGCATTCGCTCAAAGCTAAAAAAGGTTTAAATTACTTTAAGATTCAATATTTTCATTCATAAATATATTGAAATTAGCCTAATGTCCTTAGTGGATAGTAATATTTTTTTAAGATTATTTTTTAAATTCTGACACAAGGTATAATAAAATTCGTCAGATGCTTTTAATGCAGTAAAGAAGACTATTTTGACCCCATTGAGTATATAGATTTCTGATCAGTATGAAAATCCGAATCAATATAGAGAAGTCTGTCGGTTTCAATCACTCTCATTCATCATAATTATTAATCTGCCATTAATTTAACTCATTTTATGCCGCGCAAACAAATTTTAATATAACATATTCAGACTAATATTATTTCAGACTATGGTTAATAAAATTAACTTACTAAAAGCTACTAAGACAAAATACATTTGTGCAGATTTACTTGTCTGTTGAATATATAAAAATATTTGAAAACTTTTTGAAAGATGTCAAAATTTGTTGATAAAAAAGTCGAGCAACGACCATCGGGAAACCAATTGGGGTAATCTTCTTACTAGCTATAGCTACTAGGCCTTAAGCTATCGTTTTAAAGTATATAGGTACATATTTTCAATGTTTTACATCAGATTTCCAAGAATAAGTTAAAATTATGAATATAAACTAAAATGGACCTTATCATCTTTAGATTAAAGACAATACAAAGGTCGCCAAAACAACAAAAAAACTATTTAAATTACTATTAAATCTTAATTGACTCTTAAATATTAATTAATGACAACAAAAAGGAAAGATTGATTTAAATTTCAACAAAGTCGTAATCTAAACAGATAAACAGATTTAAATTTTTTTATTATAGATTTAAAAAGTAAACGAAATATTATTTTAATTTATTCATTTCCGTTTCTTTGTACTACATTTAAAGACTATTGAAACAAATAGAGTATATAAAGATGTCAAGGAAAATCATGGCACTAGTATATAGTATGTGTGTTGATTCTAGATGTTTTAGTACTAGTTGTAGATTAAAGATAAACTAATCCATTTGGAGCTAGCTAAATGCCTTTAATGACTCCAAAAACTAATTGAGAAATAGTGGTCAATAACTTTCAATAATGTGATGAATAGATTATGTGGTCATGTCTGTAACCTTTGACATTTAAACTTTGTCTCTATTGTTCCTATCACAACACATGTGGTATGGTCATTAAACCTGTTGTTTGTATGTTCTATCTATATGTATGTACATATGTACATATATGTGCAATATGCAATGTACCCCATAAAAACAAACAAAGCCACAGCAAACAAACAAACTTGAGGTTATCGTCATATATTCTTTTCGGAATGTGGCACGTTTTAGCTGTTTGATTTTTGACTCTTATATGTAAGATGCAAATTTACGACTAGCTCTTAATCATTTTGATGTATTATTCTAAATGGTCAAAGAACATAACAATTATAAAATTTTATAATTTTAGTTCTTCTTTTTTTTCAAGTGTATATAGCAGCAGGTTCTATATGTATGTATATACCATATGTATATATGTAGTTATAAAATATGCAAAATAAATCTCAGCAGCTGCCACTAAAGTAAATAAAATACACATACACATATACACAAATGTGTAGGGGGGCGGGGTTTATGGGAGCTTATAACAAGAGTTGCAAGTCAAGTTTTATTTATTTTATTAGTTAGTTTTTCATATCATTTCGAAATGCCATTGTTTTGCAGTAGTTATTGCGATTAGTATAACAACAATTATCGCAACAATTTACACTATAATTTGCATACCGGTTTTATGGTCAAAGTATTATTTATAAGTAGGTATACATATATTATTTCTTTCTCATTTCCCCATGTCCCAAGAGTGAATTTACAGAAATATAAAAATTATACTTAAACATTTTATTTCATTATTTGTGGCACGTTTTTTCAATTGATTTTTGTGCCTTCTACAAGACGATAAGAAAAATCTCATAAATGTAATCAGTTAAAGCATAATGTATAAAAATAAATTAAAAAAAAAAAAAATTCTATATACAAGATCTTTGTAAATGAATTCGTAACAATATAGTTTCGATCAAGTTTTCAAGTTCATTTTGATTTGAATTCTTTCACATTTTACTGACATCCGTAAGTTCTTCCGAAATGAACCGCAAACATGTTCGACAATGCAAATATTTAGATAAGAAATTTGTAAATATTTTTACAAGTGAACAGAAAAGCAAAAAAAAAACAAGAAGAAATTGACGAAAAGTTTATAAAAATTTTGCCACGGCATCTGGAATATTTCGTTTATTTCATTTGTAATCAAAGGCCTCTGATAAACATTTAGCGACTGCAATTGAAAGCCACCAACAAAAATTCAATAAAGTCTTAAAGACTTTCAAGTTAAACAAAAGACGAAAAGCAAAAGAAAAAATAAGGAAAACCAAAAAAAATGCTATAGTTTCTAAATATATTCTAAATGCCCGCCCTCTGCCTCCCACTTCCACCCATTCGGCTCTATCCATAGTCAGGGTCAAACTAACTTAAATATATCGATTCATCTGACCTAACTTGTATTTGCTTACCCTGGCACCAGGGTATATACGTTCGCCAATAATGGCCAAGAGATAGAGACTGAGATAGAGACAACAAAGAGAAGGAGATAGAAATACAGAGGGAGAGTACATTTCCCATGAGCCAAGTTTCTGTTGTGCCGTGAGAATTCTGGTTAATGGATCATTAATAAATAATCATCTGATGCCAAACTAAGTTTAATAAGTTGTGCAAAAAATTAAGGTAAATCAAGGCTTTTAGTGTATAATTCTCAATTTCTGTAAGGGTAAAGAAACTTCGTCTGATTGTTATGTGAGCAATTTGCATTCGAATCAATGGTAAAATAGGCGAAAAAACCAAATGAAATTGTTTTTAGTAATTGACGAAAGCAAACAAACAAAACACTGAATTTCACACCTTTTGGTTCCACACGCACAACCCAAGCAAGCGTGTGTGTGTGTGTATTTGTGTTTCTGTATGTATATATGAATCAGATCTGGCTATAATTTTGCCATTTCAATGGCCAAGAAGAAGGCATCAGGTTATGGGAAATTAAATGCTGTGCCAAAGAACAAATGTGAACTACAAAAGCCGAAATCGAACAAAAATAAACAAATGTAAGAAAAAACCTGTTAAAACTAGATAAAGTAGTGTACAATTCAATAACAAAATTATCCATTCAAAATGTTCTAGAAAAAGGATAATTTTTATTTCTAATGTTGTAAACAGAAGTCACTAATGGAATGCGAATGTTTTTGATTCTGAATAAACTATGTTTAGTTTCTTTCTTTTCGTCTGTATTCAACGATTTGAAAACTGCAATAACAAAGGACTCAACTTCCTTTTTTTTCGCAAAAGTCAACAATTAACAATTAATCAATAACAAAACTTTAATTTTTTCGTTTTCTTGTGCAATCCAATTTTTGTTTTTATTTTAAATGTTCGTTCACCTGAAAAGAGTAAGTTTTCAACTTCTGAAAGCATTTATTTTTATAAAATAACACAGGACAACAAAATTGCAATTGTTTTTTATTTTCCTGCTGTTATTTAATAATTTGAGTGTGCTGATCGCGAATCTGCACTCAGTTTTTTTCGAATCAGTTTGAGCTACCATCTTAAATCTTTATGAACAAGTAAGCCTTTTTTTATTATTTTTTTTTTTTTTGTATAGACGAAAAATAGTCCTGTTTTTTTATGTATTGATTATTCCTCTAAAACCTAAAAAACTTCTAAAAAAAACTTGAAATCTAACTTATATTGGTGATAATTTATTGTTGCTGCATAAGAAAGTATCGATAATTACCAGTCGAATGAAGTATTTTATGTAGATATTGGATGGAAAATGGCTAAGCTATATATGTATGTATATGCGATTTTAATAATTTTTCGTGTTTGACCTTTAAGGATTTTCTCCTATTTCATCAGGAACTGCCAGTCCTTGGATATTTTTCTCCATTTCAAACCCCAATGTAGATGAAGTTCCATCAGGGATAATTTAAAAAGATTGTGGATTAACGAATAATTGTTTCCTATTTTTATCAGATTTTTCGCTTATGTATGTATTTACATATGAAATATGAGACATATAAATTTCCTGATTGTTGGAGCCCATTAAGTAGATAATTATAATTATCGAAATATTAGCCTGTATGTCAGTAGGTTTGCTGGCACACTATGCGTATACGTTATTGTTGGCTTAAGTGTGTCAGTCAACAACTACGCCCCATATGCCAACCTAACCTATTGTTAAAAGGCTTAATAATTTTAAAAACGTAAATAATTTAATTAGCAAAACGTCCATCCATATATGCTGATGAATTTTGGTTTTAAATCCATTTAAAAATAAATTTTTTGTTTTGCCAATTTTGGTCTATTTTTATACTTTTGAAAACAAGATAAGAAAAAATAAGTCCACTTAGATTCTCACTTAAATACATACATATAAATATATATGTATGTATGTATATAGTTTTATCACACTATATTCTCTCTTGCTCACTTCTTACAATATTGATAAATAAATCTAAATATAAGCTACATAAAACATTAAACAATATCATTTAATCGAATTAAAATAGCAAAATTCAATTTGCACATTCCCTTTTGACCTTTCTTATTTAATAATATCAGAAAATATAATTTTCCATTTGGAACCTTTTTGCCATGGTTTTATTGATTGCGCTAACAGTTTGCGTTAGAGTCAAATTGTTATTTAATTAGTTCAGACATCGCCACCCAACCCAAAATAAGATAGGAGGAAGCTTTAAATTACTTACACTTTGCGCCTAATAGTGCAGAGAAAAAAAGAGAAGACCCATTTCTCATTCTCTCCATGTGCATATATGTATCTATATACTGCCTTGAAATGACTCAATTTATTGCATTTTATATGAACATTACAGCTTGTTCGTGCCATATACAAAATAATATTGTACAATTCAATATACTGAAAAAACAAATTGAAAGCAAAATGTGTGGCGAATTTTTCCGGTTTTGTCTGTTTGTTGGAATTCTGTGTGCAATGTGAAAACTGTTAATGTGTTTAACTAATTAAAAAGCTATTAATTTTCACGAGAAAGAGAGCAGTCAAAACGAGTGAGAGCATGAGAGAGGAAGAGAGAGAACAAAATCTATTCCGGCCACTTTTTGGCTTCTATTCATCAGCATAAATTAAACAAGACCAAGACAGAGCCACGGCACATCAAACACAATTAACATGAAATCGATTTTCATGTCTTCCCTCCCTCTCCTCTCCCCGCCCCACCCCTCAGCTCTACTCACCAAACCAAATCAAAAGAACAATTTTTTCAAGTAAATAATGCTTCTGCGAGAAAAATTACAAAAAAAATCTGACCAAACGTATAGAAAATTGTATAAAATAAAAGTAAAAGCCAAAAGTATTTAGAAAAACGCCAGACAGACCAGCCCAAAAAAAAAAAAAAGAAAAGAACAAAATTTTCATTCTAATGGAAAATAGGCGAAAAAGGAAATGGAAACTGGCAAAAGTGGCCAAACCGCGGCATTTAATTATTTTGCGATAAAACTTTTCACGATTTCATCAATTCAATGTGCCAGCGGCAAAGAAGAAGAAGAGGCCAAGAAAATGGAATTGAATTTTCCAATTTTACAATCAATTTTCATAGCGTACAACGTGACGTATGCGTGTTTTTCTTCAAGTCATTAGCAATCGTCTAAGGAAAAATTGTTTTTTTCCACTAACAATAAGAAAACTAGACTTGCCATATATGCCAAAATTTTCTAACATAATCATATTATTATTTTTTTTTCTATATTGATTTTACTTTTCAAAGCACTTAATATCAAAGAGAGAGAAAGAGAGAGACAAAAACTTTATGACAAATTTTTGTGACAGGCAAAAAAAAAATTAGAAAAGTTTGCGGCATATACATAGATATTTGAGTGGTTGGATTTTAATTTTGATTTTCCTGCAAATACATATACACATGTGAGAGTGTGTGTGTGGCCTTTAATGCATTGCCACACTCAGCACAAACACAAACATAGAAAGAGAGTCAGAATAGGAATCAGAGGCACGCACATGTCAGCTTAAGCACTTGAGGTGCAAATGGGTTTTGTTGTGAATGGAGAACGGAGAATGGGGAATAGGACTACGGTTAGGCAGAGCGGTTGGGTGGTTGGGCGGGGAGACACGAGAACTCGAAGTTCCGTGTCTGTGTTTGATGTAGAACTTTTTTTAAGAGACCAACCAAATTGCCAGTTACTTAGAGATGTCTACGTGACTCATAGTCAATTCCACAAAATAATTATAACTTACTTATGAGTTAATAAATTTATTAATATAATTAAGTACATATTCATATATTGTAGTTTATGCACAAATATCAATATTAATTAATATTAAGGGTTTTTGATTTGTGTTACAAAGTTCGAACTGACGTCAAACAATTTCGAAAGATTTATAATCAAAATAGTTAAAAAATGTTAATCAAAAGTAATATAATATTACTAAGTATGTCATAATTAATATCTTTTATTCTATTCAACTTGATAAGATTGTGACGCACTATCTCTGTCATTATTAAAGTATCAAATAAAATAAAAGCTTTAAATAAACAGTGTGTCATAATGTATAGACTCTGGAAATTACTTTTTGTAATATGTAAGTTAAATAAAATGTTGATTGTATTTGTGTAATGTATTTAGAACTTTAACGAGAGCTTTTACATTAAATTCGACATTTGGAACATTCAGTTGCCGAATGAATGAAATCGATGAATGAAATTTGAAACGAATTGAGTAAGAAGAAATGCTGACATAGTAGTCAAACTAGTTCCAAAAGCCATTTGGTTTATGGATGACTGAAGCCTACTGAGGATTCCAAAGTATGAATATTCAAAATACTGTAAATACTCAGAGTACAAAGACTCAATGACGAATACATTCATGCATTTATTAGGTGATAAAAATTGAAAAAACTTCATTTAAATAATGATACAGTATATTCATCGATGAATACTCAAAGTAATCATAAAATATTAAATGTTTTGAATACTATGACTACTCTAAGAGAGAGACAACTCTCTTTAGAATCAATCAAAGTGAACAAAGTGAATAGATTAAGCTTACTCTTTTATTCATTAAAGTATGAATACTCAGTACTTGACTTTCTTAGAATGACTAGGTGTCTAAACATCATTCAATTGAATACATATTCAAAGACCATAACCATAGTTGAGAGTAAAGTTTCCAAGTTTTTGAAAGATTTACTGATTAGGTGCGGTATATTTTAAGTGTTTAAATGGTAACGTATTGAAATAATATTTTTTATAAACAAAGTATTTCCCCAGGTGTTTTTCTAGTGCCGCTGTCATCTCTAATATTCGTTTGTGGGAGTGTTTTGTGTTCGACTGTGATTAGGCCATCATTGATGTATGTAGGTGGAAAATAGAGTATTATATGGCATGTGTAAGACGGTGCTTCTGGTTTTTTTTTCGGGTGATGTCGCCTGCTATTTGGTAGTCCATTGATGATTACCAACAGTCTGGGTTATTGGGAGCCATCGCAGCTTTCATTTTCTCTATTTAGCTGTGTTTATTTTCGCTTCAGAACGCGATTTTCCAATCGATTGAGCACGTGACAAGCTCTAGTGCTACTGGGCCATGACACATATGTATAAACATACATACATACATATGTATGTATGTATGTATGGATGTCCCCCATGTACAATAGAAAAACGTACAATTTTCGACATGGTCGAAAGTAATTCAAAACTTTGATGTAACTTGAAACCGCAACGGAGACAACTTCTTCTCTTTCCATTGATTTACCATTTCTATTACCGTTTCTATTTTTGACAATATTTAATTAACATTTTTGTTGTTGCTGGGTTGTTTTGTCCCCAGAAAAAAAAAACACACAAAAACCAACATCCCTTTGGTCTTCCTTTTGCATTTATTTACGCATCAATTTGTAGCGCTGATTTATGTCACCAACCAGAAAAAAACCCAAGATGACAAAAAAAAAAAAGTAAATTGCTCCTTTGCTTTTCTAAATGCGAATTAAATTTGTTTTTCCCCATCTCATCGAGTTCTTTTTTTGTGTTTCTGCCCGTCTGTTGAGTGCCTTTCACACACACACACACACACCAGAGGCTGTCTTAAAGTATTAGGCAGCTTAAATTATGCTTTCACCCAGAGATCTATCTATCTATACATATCTGCTACCTAGCCAGAATCGCAGAAGGCGAAGGGAGGGGAAGTGGGGTGTCTCCGAGCCAAGCCAAGCAATTGCGCAATTTTAAAGCTTTTGAGAGTTCAGAGTTGAGTTTAAGCATTTAATTAAATATAAAAATTACACTGACTACCAAGCAAAATATTAATAATAGCCACTCCTGTTTAACAAAGCATAACAAATTCTGCTTGTACAAAAAATGAAAAGAAAAAAAATTTGAAAAATTATTTACTTTGGCCATTTTATGTAGACACATAAGGGCCCTTGGCCTTCCACTTAAAGGACTTTTTGTTTTTGAAGATTGCTAGGCGTCGCTTTTTAAAGGTTCCGTAAGAATGCCAACCAAAGCTGGTTTGGTTTCATCTAACTTCCTTTAAGGAATATATTACTTCAAATGAAAGTTCTAGGAAGTCCTTTAACTTCTGACTTCTGAAATAATTCAAGATCAACCTGTTTATATTTTGTATACACTAAAAATAAAAGACTTAAAAGCCATGATATGATAATGAATTTTAGCATTCACAAGACACTTTGTTCGTTAAATATAATGTATTTCGCCAAAGTTTAAACCAAATTTTCCTGCCTATGTGCCTTATAAGTTCTTATAAGTTTGGCATTAGATAAAAGTATTTAAATCGAGAAAATTTTTCTTCTGATAGTTTCTAACAAAGTAGACGCTTCAAAATGCAGTATAAATTTTTGGGTTTATTTAGGAATCTCCGCCTAAGTTCGTGGGACAACATGCCAACTAATAGTCTCTCAGTAGAAGTTATTGAATCTCTTAGGCGAGTGTTTTTTCACTTAATTTTAGAAGTTAATGTTTGCATGTTTACTTTCTATCACAAAACGAAACAAAACCAAAAGATAACATTTTTATTCAACAAAGATTTTTGCCCATGAATTGCTCAAGGCAAGACCAAGAACCTAAAGTAAGGTGGTATATCCATTCCTTTGGAACCCGGTCATTACAGTTTTTCAGTTATCTATAAACATATACCTATTATAAATATAAAGCATTAAATTCAAATCTCCTATTTAATGAACACTCAATTGACACTCAAATCTTTTGATTGTCTTTGATTTGTTATGTATGTATATATCCAATGATGTTTCTCATGCGTTCATTTGAAAAGGTTTTTGGTCAATTCAAATTGACCCAAATACATTTTCATGGCACAGAAAAGCAGTTGATTCTAAGTCAATTAGCCTAATAGAATTTAAACATAAAGAACTTACTTTTATCTCATATCTGATTAACAATTCTAAAGCAAAATACGAAGCCTTTAGAATTTGCTGTTACGGAAACTAAAAACCAAAGAGTCTGATAGTTAAATATTGTTAAAGACAATAAGATTGACAAATCACAAGAAATATTTTCTAATTTATTTAAATTCTTAAATTGTATTTATAAAGATTTCAAATAAAATTAATATCAACCTTTATGTATTAATTAAATGGACAGTAACTAAAGCAAGGCTTAAATTGCAACATAAAATTGATGGTGATAAATTTGTCGTTATTTTTCATTCATAAATATGTATGTACGTACATATATATATTACCCATACATATTTCATTTATCAACATCATTTATGTATGCATAAATTGTGCTTTAATATCTTCCGGTTATTCTTATCACACGGTTACCACAGCTAAATGGATGACAAGGAAAAATAATTTACCTCATTTTTGGGCATTCGCCTGGTAATGACCCTAACAATAGCCAAAAAAAAAGGAGAAGAAAAAACGGCTGTGTCCTTTCCGATTCTCCTTCCACGAAACAAAAAAAAAATAAACACAATCCCTTATTCTGTTGCTCAGTGTTATTAGCGAGTGAACAAAAGCTGAGCCGGGCGGCATCTACATACTTAAAACTTCCTCCTGTTTGTCATTGGTAAAATTCTGGGATACCGGGATACTCGGAAACTGGGACAGAGCTGGTTCGTTGCTTACTTACACATCAAGGGCAAAAGCAGCGACCCACATTTTACTTATTACACAGTTCAGATGTTCGACACTCGAACCGGGTGGAGGAGTAAGAGGAGGAGGGATGCGGCACATAGCTCTAGAACGGTCGGCTTGAGATACGGATGGGAATGGACAAAGTAGACCCATGAAACGTGTGGGTCGGTAAACAAAAACAGTAGGATGCGTCCGTTGTCTGTGGTGTGAATTGCAAAAGAAGCAAAGGCAAAGAAAAAAAAAAAAAAATGAAGAAGATACATACATAACATACATACATATATTGAATTGTTACATCGACTTTGCTACACCCAGCTCAAATCTGGATTGAGTCTGTTTTCACCTCATTAATACCGTTATTGGTTAGAAACCTTCTTCTGAAATACCTTCCAGAAACGTTTCAAAGTAAAAATTTTGTCTTTGATGTTTTATATTTGATTCGTTGTCAAAGATAAATAGGTCAATTGCATAACAATCAAATATATGTTTTTGAAATTAACAGCTGATATCAAACGATTTGTTAAATATATAATTTGCTTCATTTACCTAACTAGATATACATATATTTAAAATTTGAAATGTCTTTAACAATATTTAAAGCATATGTATCTTAAAAAAAAACAACGAGGATTTTTTTTTAAATTGTTTAATTCACTTAGTAGCTAATTCATTTTCTTGGCGAATTGCCTAAATATAAGCCTTTCTAAGTATCTCTCAGTTCAGACAGTTCAGACAGTTCAGACAGTTCTCAGACAGTTTGTACCTCAATCTACCTACATCTAGTTGTTTATTACTTTATATAAAGAAGACTTTATTAATTAAATAGCTATCAGCTACATATACTATATCAATATTATCATTAAATATTTGCCAGTAAATATTAATTTTAAAAGGGCTGGATTTTCAATGCGTCAGGACCTGAAAAGAACGTCAAATTACAGATGTAAATCAGAAACAACAAATTTCATTTGTCAAAAAAATAATATCCAATTCTTCATTTGGAATTCAAAGTAATAAAAATGGTCAAAATATTTTAAAATATATTTTATGTTTCCAATTGTTTTTTATAATTGCAAGGAAAGTATAAAAAGTTATAAAATTAAATTTCAAGTACCTACAATAATATTTTTAGGCATTATCCTTTTGGTTGATATTCGCCTTGCTTAAACTCAGATTGAAATTAAACGTTATTAAAGGATCCATTGAAATGTTAAGACTCAAAGAAAGTTTCTGCAATTTAAGACACTTTTTCCTTGCTCCTATGAAATTGTTAAACATTATTTAATCGATTCATAATTGTGGTTTTATTTAATGTATGCAAAAATAAGAATTTACAATTGTCAGTAAGTGCAGTCCTGGCTTTTACATTTAAATCTTCTTTAATTACAAAAAGCATTCTTTGTCTACTGCACTTTTTTTTTAGCTCAATATACTCTTTGGAATTTGTTAATACTGGGTATAAAAGTGCCTTACAAATTGTTTTTGCAATGTTATAAATGTAAACAAAATTAACATATGCAAATTTTTCCCATGCCCATGTGTGTGTGTGTGTGTGTCTGTCAATAAGTGTCTGTGTGTGTGACGCCAACTTTCAGCATGTAAGACAAATAAGTAGAATAGGCTCTAAAGGCCTAAAGTCGTGTGGGCTGCATGTGTGAATGTATGTGTAAGTTCAATATGTGTGATCCAAACTGGTCTGTAAGATTTTAAATACACTTACCATATGGTACATTTTGCTATTGAGGAATGAAACTGGGATATGAACGAGAACATTAAATTCCTTATGATATTTCTACCAAATAGCACATCATGTCAGATTATTCATCATAGATATATTTTAAAGAAATTAACGCATGAGTTATATCAATTGTCTATCTCTTACATATATATCTCAGAAGCTATCATCGCTGAAATCCATACAAACGATATGAGATCAAAGAAGATAAAAGACCGATTTTTTGTAACTGAAATTGAATATGAAAGTAAAATTAAATTACCTCAAACAAAGTTAAAAATCAATAAATAAAAACATAAAATATTTCAAAATAATAGTTCTATTGTAAACGTTTCTAAAGACTCTATTACAACCAGTCTCTCATGTTACTAATTTAAAAGTAAATTTAGTGACTAGAAGAGGTTTTAAAAATTAAATTGATGGATTCTTTATGAAAAAAACCAAAAAAAAAAACAAAAGCATGTATCTATTTTTGAAATTTTTGCTCTTGGTTAACTTTTCTGGATAGTTGCCCATATCGTTATAACTTCGGGATATGTTAGCCGAAAATTTGAGTTTAATATTTATAGCTTTAAATTGATTTTTAAACAGGTATCAACAATTTCTAGACCAACAAAGGTCTTTCTATCTATTTATTACCTTTATTTTAATCCCAATCTTCTATAATAAGCAGACAAGTTTCTAGAAATAGTTATTTACTTATTAGTTAAGAATGTCTCTTTATATCTAGAAACTTTGTCAGAGATGGAGAGATGCAATTAGTTACTTGTGAAGACATTGTTTATTACCAAATATAAAATTAACGATATATGTTGGATATTTAGTTAAGTCGGCTATGATTTTAATAGATACAAAATTCAAAAGAAAAAAAAAAGAATTCTTGTAAATGTGACAAACTGATATTTTGTATCTAATCTTTTCTTTCTTTCACCTAAGAGTTCAATTTTGCTGGAATCAAATAACATTTGAAATATTAAGAAATTTGTATTAATGTAGTTTATGAATTTTTGTATTGTATTTATTCAATCTTCTCCTAATTTAGAACCTAACAAGGAAAAAAAAGTAAAAGTAAATGATTACACAAATAATTTA
Source organism: Drosophila willistoni (assembly GCF_018902025.1). NCBI lineage: Eukaryota > Metazoa > Arthropoda > Insecta > Diptera > Drosophilidae > Drosophila > Drosophila willistoni. The sequence goes on from NW_025814050.1 coordinate 9,297,476, forward strand.
TAATGCAAGCTTCCTAAGAGTATACACTATTCGAATCTTGTTAAAGGAATGCGACCTTTTCACTTTTCCACTGCTATGTCTGAAAGTGTTTTCTTAAAAAGTTGAATTATGTGCGGAAAATGTAAATGCGGACATTCGTATTGTCTGTGTGTATGTGTGTGTGTGTGTGTGCCAGTTGGCGCCTGGTATTAGTATTAAATATACATTACTAGTTAACCGAAATGATAACCTTGATCAGTGTGTAAGTAACCGGTTTGTTTGTGCATAAAATGCTATAAGTAAACTATAAACAAAATCGAAACGGAAGTCATTATGGGGCCATATAGTACATATGTTTGCATATATTTATATATTTAAGAGCAAGGACCACAAACTGAGATGATTGTGCGATTAGAGTAAATAGACACATTTCATTTTATGACTTTATATATGTACATACATAATATGTATGTGCATAAAAAAGCAAGTTCCTCAAATGGAATGTTAGGGTAGTAAATACTGAGAAAAAATTGCTTAGACACGCCTTATTAAACAAGTAATTCAACGAACTTTAAGTTCAATATTTTATCATTGAAATGCACATCAACTACTTTTACTCAAGTACTTATTATACATATAAGTATGCATTCACTTTTGAAATAGAAGCCGGAATCATATATTGTAAATTTGTTCCAATTGATAAGCTTATCATCAATGGCAGCCCTGGGGTCAATTTTTCTGAATTTCCTAAAACACACCTTATTGGTTCATTATCAGTTGCGATTAGTCTACACTATCAGAATGTTTGAAATTTTCAATAATCAATTTCTTGTTTTTTTTTGTACCAGTTTCTAGTTTTGGTTTTTGTTTTCATATGGGAAGTACAAAATCCCACAACCACTTAACACTTGATTTAGTTTAATTTATGACTATTCTAGGTAGAATGATTTTCCGAAAATACTTGAAACTAATCAAAAAATCAGACTAGAATTTCGTCAGTTTGGTAATATTTTGTACCTGTTTGCATTTTGTCGCCAATTGACCAAATTGTCTGATAAGGGGACAATCTAATAAAATTTGTGTAGAATATTTTTAAAACGCATAAGTTTGTTAATTATCAACCAAAAAAAGCAAAAACGAGTTCTACTGGGAGATCCCCTCATGATGAAAGAGTGACATGAATTTACAATTAAAACATTTCGGGCTTTTCTAAAAAAAAAAAAAAAAAAGAGTTTAATCGAAATGGTTAGTTGCATAAATCTCAACGTTTATAGTTTAAAGGGGCATGTACTTCTGGTCTGTTATACTTAGTATATAAGTACCAAAACAAAAAATGATCAGTTTTGTTAATCTTATTGTTCGATTAAACGGAAATTCCATGGCTCTATTTGGATTCTTAGCAGTGCCGAATTAGCCATATAGCAGGATTGACAGATTCTAGATCAAAGATTTCTAATCTCTCAAATGTTGATTTAATGAATTAGAATTTATTTTAAATACAGTTCTGTTGAATTCGGGAAATTCTTAGTAACGGCTAACTTTGCGACTTTCTAACTTTTCCAAATTTCAAACAATTTTAGAATCTTTTGGAATCTCATTTTAATGCTTTTAAGTTTAATTTTGAATTAGCATGTAAGCCACGCGAATTTTCAAGTTATATTTTCCAGCAAGACAAAAAAAATGTTAATAAAGAGCAAATTATTCCAATAATTCTTATTTTTATGAAGCTCTAATTTAAATTATTTTTTTTAATATTTAAGAAATTCATGCCCCTATTTTAACATTGGAATATTGACTTTTAAATTGTATTAAAATCTGCAAACTAATTTGTTATCGTGATGTTGAAATTAATTTTTCCAAAACTTTAACTTAATGAGAGCATATACTTAATTTAGATTTAATTGATATATAAAATTTTGAAGGTCGTTTAGAAATCCGCCAAATACGGATTGTAAAAGCCAGATTGACCAAAAATTTATGTTTGAAAATTAAAAATTTGCAAATGATTTTTGACCAAACCTTTTACATTGGAAAGTGCTTTCTTTGTAACTTATATTTAGGTTCTTGGATTACTGCAGGCCCCCCCCTGCGCGGCTTGTATCGTCACTTATTCTTCTTCTTCTGGGCATTCAAAATTATAACTAATTTAAGGACTTGCTTGGTTTCTTCTTTGAGAGGCTTTAGTTTAACAAGTTTTCTATAGAAGTTATGCAAATAAATCATTCTAAGGTCCTGTAATCTAAACACATCTTAGCAACAATTTTTAGTCATTGTTGTCATGTCAGTTCAACATTTTCCCAAAGAATGTTAAGTTTGAAAAAAGTTAACTATCATAAATGTATAGTTGGTTGTTTATTACTGAAAAGTTCTCTCATTATCAAGCTTTTACCCTATTACTTACATATGTACCTCAAGGCTAAAACTAATTGCGAATTACAACAAATTGTATAGAAAATAGAAGTCACCCCTACGAAAGAATATTTTAGGTGAAAGTCTTCAGTCAGTAGCTTAGTGTAAAAATATTTTTTTTATACAACGAAAGACTGTATTTAAAATGAAGTAAGTAAGTCGTCTCGCCGACTTGGGTATACCATACACCAGGTGAAACAAATATTTAAAATATCGAAAACCAAATGTATGTCTACTAAATTGTTTTAACATGCCTCATACCATTTGTAATCTCGCTCACTCTACAAACACACAAGCACTCTAGCGCCGCCACTAGCCAACGGCCAATTCTGCCCTTATGGATCGCGTAGCAAAATACGTTCATACGTATATTTTGTACGTTTCTAGTCCGATTTCAATCAAATTTGGTAGTTTGATAGAAATAGATAAGATTTATTAGTCTGCCAAATTTGATCGCGATGGTCAAAAAATTGCAAAAGCTAATCGGTTTTTTCTAAATTATGGAGGCGGAAGTGGGCGTGGCAACATATTAAAATATATGTGTTCTGCGCGCATACTAAGCCAATATACATACTAAATTTGGTGACTTTAGCTTTGTTAGTTTTCGAGAAAATCAGTTTTGTTTAATTTTCGGGGGCGGAAATGGGCGTGGCATAATTTTTAAATAGTCAATATCTGCGCGTCTATTAAGCTAACTTACATACCAAATTTAATGTCGGTAGCTGTCATAGTTTTTAAGAAAATCAGAGTTATGTAAATTCCGGAGGCGGAAGGGGGCGTGTCAAAAAGTTGGAACAATTATTTTCTGCGCGCTAACTAAACGAGTATATAAACTAAATTTGATGTTTCTATCTGCTATACTTTTTAAGAAAAACAGTTTTATGTAAATTCTGGGGGCGGAAGGGGGCGTGGCAAAAATTTGAAACAAACTCGATAAGCGTACATACTACACGAGACTGCATACCAAATTTGGTGGCGCTAGCTCTTATAGTCTCCGAGATCTAGGTGTTCATACGGACGGACGGACGGACGGACGGACGGACGGACGGACGGACGGACGGACAGACGGACATGGCTAGATCGACTCAGTTTTTGATCCTGATCAAGAATATATATACTTTGTGGGGTCGGAGATGCTTCCTTCTGCCTGTTACATACATTTTGGCGACTTTAATATACCATTTCACCCTATGGGTGTATGGTATAATTATTGTTATTACTAAGTAGAGGCTATTATAGCAAACTATTAACCTAAGGACTTAAATCCAACATCCATCCAGTCTTTGGGAAAGAAGTTTCTTAGGTTTTGCATTGACTAAAAATGGTTTGCCAATCGTTTTGCTATTTAAGTGTTTATGTCAAATTTCGAATGAGCAGGCTCATAAATATATTATTATAAAAACATAAAGTCCCATACCTTAAGTCTTGAAACATTTTCTCAAGGTTGTGCACAAATTTCAGCCTTTACATATGTCCTCACTTGTTAGACCTGGGAGTCATAAATTTTTTATGTTTATACTCGAATTTCGCGGGCGTTTGTTGAAAAATTCAATCACTTATATATCAAGTGAAACTTTGACACTTTTTGTATTTCATAAAACGCAATCAATCGCAATCGATTTTCTCAGTGATATGAATGCTGTCATAATTGTATCTACATGTTTGGTTATTATATAAAATGGTTTATATGCTAATCTATCATTATGTTTTTTTTTTCCTTTTTTAATTTGCAGGCAATCAGCATCAATAGAAGCAACAATAGCAACATAAAACAAATGGCTGAGGAGGAGCTCTTTGGCGATTTACGTATGTATAAACATGATATCGAAGTAATTAATAAACCTCACAATAACAATTATGGCATAAATAAAAAAAAAAAAAATACTAAAAAAGCTAATTAATCCCCAAAAAAACTTGAATCAGAAACCAACTAACCAGGCCAAATGAGTTTGGCTAATGAATAATCTGCCACAATAAGTCAATCGACAGTACATTTAATTAGGCCTGGCCAAACAGATTTCAGTTAATGCTGTGGAATTTTTAGTGGCCACAAGACAGACACAGACAATCTGAAAACGAAGAACAATTGCGGCATTGGTAATATGTACATAGTTGGTATTTTTGGCCAACAAATAAGCCGCAAGGGGAAAACAAGTCAAAACAGAATATAGTGGCCCAAATGAAATTGAGGAACTTTTTGCCTTACATATTTGGTTTTTTTGTTGGCTTTTTTTTTTTTTTTGACGTCAGTCATTGGCAAATTCGTCGACATCTGGTAATAACAAGTCCAAGAAGAAGAAGGAGAAGAAGTCTTTGGCTTCGCCCTTGATATGTTCTAGGAAATAACAATAGATTTGATAAATGGCTCAGTACAACAATTTAATGCCATCTACATATGCATAATTCATATTCAGTAAATGGGACGTGTATCTTCCAGATACGAAATTATCTATGTACACGCGCATTTTTGCGAAAATTGTTTCAGGCATTCAAGGAAATTGACATGGCACAGTGGTTGAAAGTTGAAATAGTTAACCTACCTATTAGGAAAATCAAATATTGTAATGAGAATAAATATCAATATATAAGTATATATAATTAGTATGTAATGGGAAAAGGCTTTAAACGCCTAATGTATTCCATTATATTGGTATTTAACCACTGTAATCTTAGCTATTGATTTTTGCATTTCATTTGGCTTACTTGTCTTTTACTTTCTTCACTTCATTCTTCGCCCCACCTCTAGAGGATATTATCAACGCTAGCTTTGAGGGGGCGAACGGAGTGAACAACATGCCGCAGGTATTCCCACAGTCCACCTCGCTGCCAGTGCTGCCATCGCATATGCCATTACAACCGCAACCAACACCACAGCAGACCGCTAATCCCAGACCCCGCATTCGCATTGTCGAGGAGCCGACGAATAATATTATTCGATTTCGTTATAAATGCGAGGGTCGTACTGCCGGCTCCATAGCTGGCATGAATTCCAGTCCAGAGTCGGGCAAAACATTTCCCACCATCGAGATAGTCGACTATAAGGGTCCTGTGGTCGTGGTTGTCTCATGCGTTACGAAAGATGAGCCCTATCGACAGCATCCCCATTGGCTGGTCAGTAAGGATGAGGCCGAGAATTGTAAATCGGGTGTCTATAGCAAACGTTTGCCGCCAGAGGAGCGACGACTGGTCCTGCAGAAAGTTGGCATTCAGTGTGTTAAGAAGACAGAAGTGCGTAACTCATTGCTGGAAAGGGAACAAAGAAATGTTGATCCATATCGAGGTGAGCATGACTTGGATAGATTTGATAGATGTTGGATTGAAATAATAATCATAATTTTATTTGCAGCTAAATTTGATCATAAAGACAACATTGGAAGCATTAATCTGTATGAGCTGCGTCTCTGCTATCAGGCCTTTATCACAGTGGGCAATAGCAAGGTGCCTCTCGATCCAGTTGTCTCCTCACCCATTTATGGTAAGAGCAATGAGTTGACCATTACCCGGCTATGCAGCTGTGCGGCCAAAGTCAGTGGAGGGGATGAGATAATCATGCTGTGTGAGAAAATTGCCAAGGATGATATACAAATTAGATTCTTTGAGACAAATGATGATGGGGTTGAGGTATGGGAAGCCTACGCTGAATTCCAACAGACGGATATCTTTAAACAAATGGCCATAGCCTTTAAGACGCCACGTTATCGGAATACAGAAATAACACACTGTGTGAATGTGAGTAAGACATAAAACATAACCAAACTATTGATTCAATGTCCCTTTTGTCCATCTATGCAGGTTGAACTTCAGTTGGTACGTCCATCGGATAGAGCCACCAGCGCCGCTTTGCATTTCGAGTATTATCCAAATCCAGGTATGCTAACATTTGCTCGACTTCAGCGTAAATTGAAACGTAAGCAGGACATGGATGTGTTCCAGCAAATATTATCGCTAGATAGTGAGACAACGGCTACGAAATACTCATGTCCTCCGGTAGATCTAAATGAGGATGAGAATAATACAGTGTCCTCGGATGAGCAACAGAGTTCGGGTACTCTGAATGAGTTCGAGATTGCGGTTAAGAAATTGCAATTCCAACATCGTGGCGAATCCAATGAGGGTGAGGCCACGGTTACAGAGTATACCGATGGCCTGGATAATGATAATGAACCAGAGCCAGATATGGAAATTGAACTGGAGGTGCCACAATTGTTGCCCCAATTGGCCGATGATTGTACCCAGACATCGACGCCCATGGAGGAGATACTACAGCATCCGCAATTACAGCCCAGGGCATTGAGTAATGTGGACAAGATCAATGAGTGGATGAAGAGTAGTGAATTCGAGAGAACCGATAGTTTGACTGTGGAGAATGGGGATACACAGAGTCTCTCGAATAGCACGGCCCAAACGGCCTTCACCAATGTTAGCAGTATGACTGCAAATACCACCATAACGAATCAACTGGATGAAGAAGTGAACGACGACGACGACAATGAAAAGAAGGCTTCGCGTCGTGATACACTCGAGAATCCGGCTGTTAAGGATTTACCCGAAACCGAACTGGTAACGGCCAGTGCCCAGGCATCGGTGGATATCGATGAGAATTTCGATGAGACAGCTACCTATACTAGTCTGAAAATGGCCTACAATAATCCCATTGAGTTACCCAAAGAGGATGGGCCGCAATATCATGTGACCAATCCGTTTAGTCAAATGGATGATGAGGAATTGGTGGTGCTAACTAATCCACCGGCACCGCGCATCAAAGTAAATGCAGCCCAGACACCGGCAACACCTCCCTCACCACAGCTACCGCTACCGCTGCCACCGCGCACTCCCTCACCCGATCCAGAGAATAGATTGCCTCCTCTGCCACCGAAACCCAAACGCAATTCCCAGGATCTTAGCGTGAGTGAGCATAGCAATGCCAGCAATTCCATATCAATCAGTCGTTCGCGCAATGGCAGCGTCAGTTCCAATCGGACAACTCCCTCGCCCATTGTCATAATGCGCACACCTGATCAGAGTCCCACCAAGCGATTGCCAGCATCTACTCCCAGTGCGTCGCCCAAAAAGAGGCAAGGTTTCTTTTCACGTTTCTTCTCGCGACGCAAGAGCAAGACCGACGATGAAGACTCACAAGCCGGCAATAGTTCAAATAAATTGTCGGCCGCAGGTTCATCCAATGCCACGACTCCGACAACAAGTCGAGAGCCAAGTGTCACACACTTCTCTCTGGCCGATCCCAATCGCTGCTCCTCGCGATCGATGCAGGTGCCCAGCAATACGAATCGTAGTGGTCGTCCTGTTGGTCGTAGTTCAAGTAGCGTTTCGGGTAAACGTCCTGCCCATCTGGATGCGGATGTCATTCATATACCCCTCAAGGGTGGCGACAGTGAGAACAGTTTACTCCGTCCAGAGACCTATTCGACCACCAGCACCTTGAGCTACGGTCGACCCCTAGACCGCAAGACACTGAGCACTCTCCAGCTGGCCGATATACCCATTAGTGATGGCAATATGGAATTGGTGGCCATAGCAGATCGTCAGAGTATTAAGAATCTCTGCGAAGGAGCCTACGGTGTTGTATTGGATCCCAGTGTGGATTTATCCGAAGCCGAACATTTCGCATTGTATACGAGCAAATCGCCAGAGCCACCATTCGGCAATGGAGATGATCAGCAAGCTGGTGGTGAGGTAGAGACAGCCGAGTACTTGAGTGCCGATGAAATAGCCAGGCGTCTTGCCGAGGCCAATGGGCTAACTGATTAAGCCACTGGGGACACTTTCATTTACAGGAATAACACAAAAAAAACTTACTTATAGTATTTATATAGCTAGGCCACATACCACTTTCTTCTAGTCGTTTCTATTATGTTTTTTTCAGTATTATATGATAATCTATGTATACACACACACACCATATATATACATATTATGCACAGATTATTTCTAATCTTGACACGATATCTCTATATTTTAGAATCTTTATCTCAGCAACGTCGTCTTGAGGCTCGCAAAGCCGTTGAAAGTGTTAAGCGCAAACTAATGTCCTCTGATATATTCCCACAGAATCCAAAACAATATAAATCCTTCAGTAAGTTTTCTTCAATATATATATTTTCCCTGGTGTTGGGTTCTCTCGATTTCACAATTTACTAAGTACATTTCATGAATTGTAACCCATCAAAGATATATATATATATATATATATATATGAGTGATCCTTGGAACATGTACCTTAAAACACACACACACACATATACACCCCATACACATACATCTGATAGTTGTTGATTATTAGAGAAATCCTTGTGGACCAAAGATTGTTTTTTTTTTTGGTATTATCCCAAAAATCCAAATTGATTTATTAATCATTTTTGGCAAGTTTAGGTTTATTTGTAGTTGGCAAGTTGAACAAAAAGAAAAGAAGATACAAAACAAAAAAATTTATATACATGAGAAAAACAAAATTTAAACATTTACATCTACACAAATTCATATGTAATTCGATTTGATGAATAAAGTGTTTTGGTTAAAATCAAAAAAATTTATATAAATTTTTCAACTCAAGATAAATGACTATTCCAAAAAAAAAAAGAATAAAAACGGGCTTTAAATCAATATATCTCAATCGAGGGTAATTTTATTTTTTATTTACTTTCTTTAATAGTTTGGCCAAAAACATTGTTACTAATGTACATGTCTACACATAAGTAGGACGATTCAATCCAAGTCCAATTCTTTCTCTACCTTTTTGCCATAATTTCATTACAACTCTTTCATAGCTCTGTTACTTCTATTATTCAGAAAAAAATTTGTATGAAAGTTACAAACATTTTAAATAATGTTACTAAGTTCTGTTTCCATTGTCCCCGATGAAACTGCCTTTCAATATTGATTCATTGTCTATGATATATAATCGTATATATATATATTATTTCGTATTCAAAAATTTGTTATAAAAATATTAAAACTACATTCACGTTTTGACTACAAAATTATTTTTCAATCGCATTTGTCCCAAAATAAGATGATGATTTATCATCTTAATCTTGGACGTCGCTCATAAAATAATGAACTGAATATCTTTAAATTTTATACCATGAAGAATATAAAGCATTTCAAATATTATATTGCTTTCTATCTAAAGAGATCGTAAAGAATCATTAAGTGAAAATCAGCATCCTTATAATAAACTTTTTGATATAAATTGCAGCATCTTATAGAACTTATACTTTGACTATTTCACAGTCAAAGAAAATATTAAAGCATTTGACCACAAAATGACGAGGTTTTTTTTATTTAGGGCTAATTATTTTTTTTGGAATAGCCATTAAATAAATATTTGTCTATGGAAAATTTGGTCGGTTTCGATTTATTCCCAAAAAAGTTTAGCTAGCAACTGAAACATCATCTTGCCACTATTGAAGTACTTATCTTAAGTAAGTTATTACATTGACATTGTCCTTGTTGTTGTTATTGTCGTTCTTGTAATTAGTGTTTAGTAGTTTCAAGGCGAATTGAGTTTGTTTGAGTTTATCGTATATCTTTAGTTATATTTAACGCTTTTTGCATGTTTCTCGTTCATTTAACTTTTGTTATAAGCCAAACTTTTTCACTTATCTAAACCATGTGTTGTTAATGAACTTTTCTTATTCTTCATCAATTTTGCAGCAAACCATTTACAGCAACAGCAACAACAACAACAACAACAGCCGCAACAACAGACTTTGCAACCACAACAACAACCAATGGGTGGCATGTACTTGGCCCATAGTCCCGGATTGCCAACAGTAAAGATAGAAAACTCAATGCTAGATATGGATAGTCGAAGTTGTCCATCGGTGGAAAGTACATATCCAAATTATAATTATCCCTCACCCAGATCCACATGCAGTACGGTGGATAGTATAAATGGCAATATGATGAAACCAACAGATCTGGCACCGCCTCAAGAGAACTGGAATTTTAGTGTGAATATGAATACAAATGGTGACAGTTCTTGGAGTCCCACATCCTTTAATGGCGGCAGCATAACGCCCACAAATATTTTGCCATATAATAATTCACCATCGCCTAATCACAATAATGTTAGTAGCAATCATAATAACAACAACAATATATTTAGTGTCAATATGAATGACATAAGTCCACCAAATGCTACGCCAACGAATTTCATGCCATACCAAACAATAGCTAAGCAGCCATTTGACACAAGTCATCATCATCAACAGCAGCAACAGCAACAACAGCAACATCAACACCAGCAGCAACAGCAACAACAGCAACATCAACACCAGCAGCAACAGCAACAACAGCAACATCAACACCAGCAACAACATGAAGAGCCTCGACAATCGTTTAGTGATCTAATATTATCGAGTACCTTAATGGATTTTCCAACCACAACCAGCGGCATATTGGAGCAAATCGATACCAACGATTTAATACAAGATATGGAACAAACACTAAATTTAGGCAATTTGGGCATGACTGCACCGAGCCAAGTGAACAAATATTAATGTACATACAGTTTTTTATATATGTATATATATATACATATATTTCTAAATATTTTACTTAAATAATCGTTTTCTTTCATAAACACAGTTAATATTAAGCATATGTAGTTTTTAGGCAAAATTATAAAAAAAAAAATTAAAATATTCAAAAAAACTGATTCCATTTTAAGTTGAAATTGGCTAAATAGCGTATACTTTTGTATATATATATATATGTATATATTATATACGTATGTTGTAAGCAAATTCTGAATCTCATTTATATCAATGCTTAATGCTTGGTTACACAATCTTTGTATAACGAAATGAACAATAATATTTAAATAATAAAACATAACTTAAATAAAATGTACATTATGAATGTAATGTAATGTAATGAACTTCAATTTTAAATTTGAATTTTCCATAGGAATGCAATAGGTGGATAGGATTTTTTGAGGGGTATACAATATCGTGGCAATCACCCACACTTAACGACAGAAATATGGTTGTCCGAGATTCGAATTATTCTCATTACGCATGCCGGCAAAGAAACGATTGATATCCTCTTCGGTAACTACCTTCTTACTGGCAGCAAATGTATGCAAATATTCCTTCAATTTATCCTTCATGCGATTGTATTCAGTAATTGCATCGATTTGCTGTGTACGGTCAATTGAGGCTAATGCCCGTATGCCCTGCTCATAGCTGGAATTCTCTTCGCCACGCTTAATACCACGCTCCTCATACGATTTGGCCGAGTCGTCGACATCCAAGAGAAATTCAATCGATTGCTCCTTATACTGGGGTCGGCAAACGGGGCACTGACATAGGGATTTACGCCAATCATTTGTCCAGAAGGCAGCACCTAAAATCAAAAGAATTCGAATTAGTTTCTTAGTAGCAAACGATTTTTGTGTATATCTCACATATAGTTCAGATCTCTACATATATATAAACAATTTGAAGCTCAGACAAACAAAAAAAATTTAGAATTAATATGAATGTGGAATATTTTTCGGAGGGCCTTGATTGCCTAATGTATTGCGGCATGAAGTTAACACCGGAACAGCGGATACTTATTGAAAATTCGTTGATTACTCTACAAAATGAGAATCGCTTTACGGGCATGTATTTATGGGGTCGCATTACGGCAACAAAGAAAGATTATTACATTGCTTTTGGCTATACAAATGATTGTCTAAAGGATCGCAAGTATTTCTATAGCTTGGATCAATTCCAATGGCAACTTTTGCCATTCGTTCAGAGTCCAACCATATTTCAGGCCACCATATTGGCCCGTGAGCCATTTATTGGTGATCCCAGCATGATTTCATATGTTAAGTTGGTAAGTTCCCCTCAATTGAGTTGAAAATATGGATATTAATTTTTTGTTTTTTTTAGGATCCCACATTTGAAATAGTGGCCAATCAGGTGGTTGGTCTTGGTAATCCTGAGGTCATTAAATTGAAGGAGGAAGAACGTTTGGCTGCCATTGTCTTTATTATTAATGAAGAGTGTGCCATCTGTCCACGCGGTGCTCTCTATAAAATGGTCGATGGTCGCGTTATACCGAATCAAATGTTTCGCGGTTTGAATGATTTACAAATTGACAATCTATCATACTATCAAATTTATCGCTTGCCGCGTAATGACCTTAAAGCAAATTTGTCAAAGCGTACCGATTATAATTATGCCATTGACTTTCTCGATACGATCGATAGTATTATACCCGTGGGCCAGGCATTTGCCTTGAATTTGCAACGTAATGAGAGATTGGTGGTAATCAAATCCTGCCTTTGGCTGGGCATGACCTTCTTCCACAAGCTGAACTCGCATAAACATGGATTTTTGTATTTAGGTGATGGTAAAAAGAATTTTGACTTGCTTTTCATGCATTAAAAATGATGATTCAGTTAAATAAAGACTAATTAGCAATAATCCTCGAGCTTTAATGTGTTAGGGAAGTGGAAAATGAACTATATATATATTGAATAAATCTTACCTTTGTGCTCCTTAGTAGGTTTGGGACGACGACAATCATCGTTTGATAACTTTGGACGCTTGCTAGCTGGCTGTTCCTGCTCTTGTTCGTCTGATTTATTGTCCTTGGCCTTTTCGGTGGCACCACTGCCACTAGCAGCCTCCACATTGGATTCATTGGCATTCTCTACAATATGCAATGCCAAGCCGGTGTAGTCTTTGAGCAGCTCATGCTTGTCCATGCAACCATCACAAATCATTTCGCTGCAAGCATCAAGCCATTTTTCAGAAGCCTCCTCTGATGTCTTCATGTGCGGTAGATGGAACCAATCCTCGCAAATGGCACACTGTAGCATCACCTCCTCGGCGGTGCGCTCGGGATCAGGATATGGGCGTTTGCATTTGCAATACAAGCCTTGGAAATTCTGGTTATAGAGATTACCCTCATTCAAGGGTTGTACGTCAGCCAGTTGAGGATTGAGGCAACAACGTTTCTGGTTGCCCATACGTTGTGTGGGACAATCGCAACGGAAATTGCGTTTGGTATAGAGCTCCACCAGTTCATGGTTCTCATGACAACGATAGGAACAGGCAAGACAGACGCCAGCGGCTTTCTTCAAATCCTGACGAGCCTCGGGACAGCAGGTGAGGCAGGAGTATAGAGCCTGCCGTTGAATGGAGCCCTTCTCATAGGTACAGGACTTTTCATCGGAGGCTCCTAGAACCGCAGCATATTCGTCCTCCATTTCTTTTTCCTGCTCCAGCACATCGACCATAGTTATAGTAGATTGCTCAAGTGCGTTATTTGCCGACTCATCCCCCTCTTCTGTGTTTGTTGCGGGCTTTTCTTCACTCATATTTACTTACAAAAAATTATTTAATTTCGGAAAGTAAAAATAATGCTCAACACAAAAATTGGGACTCTAGCAAAACTCAAGTGTGACCTTAGCATTGTGATTTTTGGCGGGCATCACTATAAAATTATCGATGATATGACTCGTTACTTTTGTTATCGGTTACATTATCGACTTTATTCGTGTAAACAAAACGCAATTTCTTGCTATATATTTTATTAAATTAAGCATAAAAAATGAATGCCCCGCCAACCTTTGAATCATTTTTGCTGTACGAGGGTGAAAAGAAGTAAGTATTGGCAATTTACATAAACAGCATAAAAAGTTTTATCACAGTTTGCGACTTACACGTTTTTTGTTAGAATCATCAAAGAATTGGACACAAAAGTGACAAATGCCGCTATATTTACCATAAACAAAGAGGACCACACTCTGGGCAACATGATCCGCAAGTAAGTGATTAGAACTTCCATTTGTTTAACACCAATTTAATTAACAATTCCATTTTTAGTCAACTTCTGAAGGACCCGAATGTCTTGTTCGCCGGCTACAAAGTGCCTCATCCCTTGGAGCACAAATTTGTGATACGTATACAGACCACGGCGGATTATTCTCCGCAAGAGGCTTTCATGAATGCCATTACCGATCTGCTGGCTGAGCTTTCCCTCTTTGAAGAGCGATTTAAAGTAAGTGAAAGATTTTAGCAAAAAGAATCAAAATTAAATCTTTATTTTTTTTTTCCAGGATGCCATCAAGGAAAAGAAAGAAGGCGGCGACTAGTAAACGAACAAACACTTTCGTTTCCTTTTTTTCTTAAAAATGTTTTTTATTTGGACACTGAAAATTACGAAACAATTTAAAATATTTCAACTAGATTCTATAAAATAAATAAACAATAATTTTGAAATAGGCAAATGTCGCAAAATCACAATTTAAAACTTGAAATTAAAACGTGTTTGTTAGTGCCAAAAAAAAAAACCAAATAATTAGAGCTTCCGTAAATCGTTCGCTGAGGTAAATGTTAGCTATTGATCCCTATCTTATCATTGTTTAAGAAAATTAGAACAATCAACAAAAAAAACTAGCCGTAATTTAATAAGTTTCCTCATCGGCACACTCGGACGTATCGTGGCCAAAGACTGCAAAGGAGAAAAGCAAAAAAACAAATGATTCAATTGATACCTATGTAAACAAATAGTTTTAGCTAAAGTATCTAATGTGATAATTCATGGTATATTAGTTTAAACATTCGTCCTAGCATAGGTAGAACAAAACTATTTATCAATGCTCAGATAAATATTGTAAGGCTAAAATCGAATCCCATTAAATCCTTGTTTTGATCTACTTATGACAGTCCAAACGATTCGCTTATGGCAACGATATTGATATACGATTGCTTATATTACTCAAAATTTTCTTACCTTCGCAGGATTCACAGTATTTACGCGGCGCCGGCAGTTTGCGTTCCTTGTTCTCATTGTTGTTGGCTTCGCTGGCTGGAGGCGGCGAATCATCAAGATCATCGCTCGCCTGCAAGGGACAGTCTTCAGTTTCATGCTTATCGAACTCATCACAAATATCGCAAAAGAGACGCGGCGCTGGTTTCCGTTTGGCTAGCATATCAAAGGCATGTGGCCTAGAGAAACAATTGGATTTTTATCCATTCACATTTCACAAAATTAAAGTCAATTTGCTTACTTGGTGAAATCTGTGGGCAGCGTTTCCAGTGTCTGTACTTTGGCTTTGAGTGCATCATTCTTTTGCTGCATATCCGCAATTATGGAGTTCAAAAAGTTTATTTTGGCCAAACTGATCTCAGTGTCAGCTAGCTGTAAAGGAAATACCAATAGTTAAAAGTTCCACCAATTCAATTGGGTTTGTTTATGTATTTACATACCGCCACTTCATCGCCTTGGCCTTGTGATGCGTTGTTCGTTCCATTAACCTGTGCCTTGAGAGTCGCAACTTCGCGTGCCTTTTCCAATTCAAGGGATTGCAATTGTCGGGATAACTGCTTGCATTCCTCTTGTGAAGCATTATGCGCTTGAATGGTTTGTTGCAGACCCATTTCCAAGTCATGAATGCGTTTATTAAGTTGTTCTATATTTGTGGTTTTTATTGAGGAAGCTTCATCCATTTCATCGATGACTTTTTGATATTCCGCCAAACGGTCCTCGAATTCGTTACCCTTCTCCAGTAGGATTTGTTTTTGCTGAAGAGATTTTTGTAGTTCTTCATTGGCAGATTGAAGCTGCTGCAATTGCTCCTTGGATTTTGTGGACTCATCTAGTAATTCTCTTTCCTTTTGTTGCAATTTTTCCAATTTCTGTTGTAATTCATCGCAGGTGACTTGATGAGTCTTTATTGTATCGGAGGATTCTTTAAGTTTCGATTCCAATTTCTGGTTAAGCTCTTCTTTTTGTTGCACCGATTTCAATAGTTCTTCTCTGACCTGTTGAATTTGCTCCAATTCTTCACTGAATTTGGTGGACTCTTTATGGGAATTCATTTCCTGTTGCTGCAATTGTTTAAACTTTTCCTGTTGGTCGGCCAATTGAGCGTTAGTGTCGCCTAAGGTTTTCTCCAATTGTGCGAAAGATTCTTGCTTTTCTTTAAATAAATCTTGGAGTTCTCCATTGGCTTGTTGCAATTGGCGCAATTGTTCTGCCGAGTCGAGAGCTGCTTCATTTAGGTTCTTTTCGCTTTGATTTAATTTTTCCAACTGCGATTCCAGATCCTTGTATTTGGTCTGTTCTGTTTCTAATTGAAGATGCGTTTCCTTGAGTTCCTGCTTCATTCCGGTTAACTTTTCAATGAGTCTTTCTGCATTCATATCCGCTTCCATTTCAAAAAGCTCAAAAATGTGCGCTGTCTCGCTTTTTTCTGCTTGGAGAATTTCCAGGATTGTTGATAATTCAGCATTGGTGGCGGATATATTGGCATTGGACACTTGAATGGCCTCGACCAGAGTCTTTAGGTCAGTTATCTTTTGAGCATCTTCACGAGCCATTTGCTCTTTGTGCTGGAGGTCTTGATTGGTAATATCCAGACGCTCTTGCAAGTCCTTGATGGTTTCCTGAGTGCCGCTGGTCAGCTGGACTTGTTCTGCTTGAATCTTTGCCAGCTCATCCTGGGAATTTTGAAGCAAAGTTTCAAGTTTTTGCCGTTCTCCTTGAATCTTTTCTTGATTAGCCTGAGAGGATTGCAATTGTTGCTTCAATTCTTGGACTTCACTTTCAATTTGCAGCTTTTCCTTTGTCCACACATCTGTTTGATGGGCAAGATCTTTTTGCCCAGTGGATATTTGTTCGGAAACCTTCAGTAGTTTGGAGTTTAGTTCATTGCTCGAGGTTCTTTCGGCTTGCAGTTCACTCTGCAATTTCTCTTGCTGTTGCTCCAAGTGATTACATTTCGCCAGAGAAGTCTCCAATTTGCGGATTGCATCACTCAATTCCAGGGACTGTTTGCCAGCCGAATCCTGTTCAGCCTTTAATTTTCCCGTGAGTTGGGCATTTTCATCGGTTTTCAGAGCTAGCTCCTGAGTCAGTGCCTCAACCTGACTACACAAAGTGTCCAATCGTTGCTGATTAGCCTGCAATTGACTCTCAAGGGAGGCTCTTTCCTCATTGCTTTTGGCACTTAACTCCTCCTTGGCTTGTTGCTCTTCAACCAATTTCTGGGAGAGCTTCACTAGCTCTGCATTTGAGTCAGTGGACGAATTCTGTAGTGCGTTTAGCTGTTGCTGCAGTGTTTCATTTTGCTGGGCAAGAGCTTGACACCGTTCCTTAAGATTTTCTTGCTGCCTTGAAGCATCACCTAATGCTAATTCCTTCTGAATCGATTGCTCCTCCAGCTGAGTTAGTTGTGTTTGCTTCTCGAGGGATTCTGCTTTCAATTTGGACAATGCGTCTTGGATTTCCTTTAGTTCCTGTTCCAATTTCACATTGGATTGTTTAAGCAACTCATTATCACTGGCCAATTCCAATCGCTGGCCGCTACTTTGACTCTCCTTGGCTGCATAGTCCTGCTGCTGGGCCAAAAGATCATCGTTTAGCTGTTTCAGCGTTGCCTGCAGTTGGCTACTCGAGGAACGGGCGGCCACAAGTTCGGTTTGAAGTGTCTCTTGCTGTTGATTCAACGAATCACATTTACCTTGGAGAGCTTCGTGTTGACGCTGCAGATCACCCAATTGAAGATCCTTTTTGGAATACTTTTCGGACGACAATTTAACTTGCTCTTCGGACTCGGCAAGCTGTTTCTTGATATCTTCTAAAGTTTGCGTTAGTTTTTCCAAATTGCCATTTGTGGCTTCCAAGAGTTTTATTTTACTGGCCAATTCAGATTGACTTTGGCCTAAAGCGGATTGAAGTTCTTTCTCCTGTGATTTAACTTTATTTATCTCCTCCTGTAAAGTGGCCAATTGCTTGGCTCCTTCTTCTCCAGAGGCTGCCGAAAGTTGCTGTTGCTGTTCCAATTGGTTTTGAATCAATTTTAAAGATTCTTCTGTCTTTTGTACCTGGCTCTGAGCCTCCTTCAGTTCCTTTTCCTTATCTGCCAATGATTTCTGTGCATTTTGTTTGGCTTGGTCTAAATTGGCTAAGAGTTCATCACAATTTTCTGTCTTTTCTTTTAGTTGCAAATTTAAATCCACCAGGGATTGGCCAAGTTCTTTCAATTCTAGATCTTTCTTAGCAATAATCTCTGTAATTGTCTCCAGTTGAGATTTGACTGATTGTTGTTCCTTCAATGCAGATTCCAACTCAGTATTTTTAGCGACCAATTCTTGGTCTAATTCAGTATTATTTGCCTTCAACTGCTCAATCTCTTTAAGTTGTTGTGCTAAGATTTCTTTGTCTTTCTCTGTTTCTTGTTTAGTTTGTTCCAATTCTTTTTCTAGCTCTTGTTTCTTTAGTTTTGAGCTTTCTACCTCGATCTTAAGTTGACCAATTTCCTCAATATTCTTCTTTAATTGAGCGCCTTTTTCTTCTCCTCCTGTCTGCTGCTGCTTAAGCATTTCATCCAGAGCTGAACTGTCGGCTTTTTGGACTTGCAATTGAGTTGTCAATTCATCCAATTGTTGAGATAACTCCTTGATCTGTTCATCCCTCATACGAATTTCAGTTTGAAGTATCTCACATTCGTCAGATACATTCGCTCTTTCACTCTCCAAGGAATCGGAGGCACTCTTGAGTTTTTGCAATTCATTGGTAACTTGCTGCAGTTCCTCTGATTTGGCCTGTAGTTTCTGTTCATAGATTGCTTCAGCTTCACGTGCCTGTTTCTCATTCTCCTCCTTGAGCAGTGCCAGCTCTGTGCGTAAATTCTCGATTCCACATTGGGAGAGGGAGAATTTCTCAAGGGATTCATCCTTGCCCACAAGTTCCTTTTGCAAAGTCTCAATCTGTGCCTGCAAATATTTCACATTTTCTCTCAAACGTTGCTCCTCTTCCAATTGCTCCGCAGATCGCGCTTCACTCAACTTTTCCTGGGTAATTAATTTTTCCTGCAATTCAGTAATCTTCAGTTGGGAATTGGCAAGAGCAGCACTATCCTCTGTTGGTATGGGAATGCTTTGAAGGCTGGGAGTAGCTATATGAAGAAAAGAACCCATTTGGATGACGTGAATCAAAATCAAAGACTGAAATACTTACCTGAAACTAACTGAGTAATTTTTGATTCCAGATCATGTATTTTTTCTTTATACACTTGACTTTGCGCCTATGAATCGGAAAAAAAGAAGGTAGGATTAAAATTGTATCCGTTTATTAACTTAAGCTGGGAAATGTACATTGCTGGGTGTCGAGATTTATCTAATCTATAGGTATTCAGATAGCAATCCTAATATCAATTGATGCTTGATATGATCTTACACCAATTCTAAACACAACTAATTTGTTTAACTTTACCTATTTTTCAAATTAGGCAATACCACAATGAAGATCTGGGCTACTTGCATACCTTTTAAACAAGGTTGTATTTCCTACATATTAGAACTTTACTAAGAAAAAGATTAATGTCAAGACTCATTTTTCCAGCATTTAAATGTTCTATTTTTAAATAGTTGATGCAAACTAATTATCCGATTGTCTTGAATATATTTACCATAGACTAGAATCTATAAATATTATTCGTAGTTAACTGAACCATTGCAAGTTATAAATTTTCTCTTACGAACGATTATTACTATAAAAAGGTTTTATATAAAAAGTCTAATGTTCGAGAAAGAACAATCTTCATGCTTAGGCTGTAGCAATCCAGCGAATGTAACGTGATTTTTTAACGTTTGTTCTTATGGGGGTTATATAGCTGATCAAATTTGTCATGGTCATTAATAGGTATACATATATGACTGACAAATGTTAATTTTTATGAAAATCGCGTCAAAGGTAATGAAGTTATTGATAAAAGTCCTATGTTTTCGACCGATCGTTGTTATAGGAGCTATATGATTTAGTCATCCGAATTTGATCAAACTTGATACACTAGTTTTTATACAAAACTAACGAATATAAATGTTAGAAAATAAAGAAGTTATTGAGAAAAGTCACTGTTCCTGACTTTTCCGTTTGTATGGGAGCTATTTGATATAGTGGTCCGATCCGGCTGAATCCGAGATATGAAACCCGCGTATACACAAGCCTACATGCAAAATTTTATTTCTGTAGTTCATACGGTTTAGGGGAAATTTGCATTGATCCAGACGGACGGACGGACGGGCATGGCTATATGAACTCGTCTCGTCGTGATGATCAAGAATATATATATTTTATATGATCGGAGATGCTTCCTTCTATGCGTTGCACACTTCTAACCAAAATCTATATATGTATATATCTATAGAAATCTATATATATATAATCTATATATCTATAATTATACTTTTTGTGCAAGGTTATAAAAATTTAGTATAGTTGAATTATACCAATAGGACCTATAGTTAACATATAGGGTTTATTTGAGGGTTTTTTTTAACATTTCGTTAAATTTTTATACTCCCCTAAAAATCTAGTCTATTGTATGAAAAAACCTTTCTAGTTGATCGACAAATTTATATTGTTTAGTTTTAGCTAATTGTTTTGCTTGTTCAAATGTGAAATTTGAGAAATTATGTAATGAGGTTTAAAATAAGGTAAACCACCAACTAAATATATGTATATTTTATGCTTTTTTAAAAGGAAATTCTCAAATTCTATTTTTATTCTAGTCCAATTCACACTGGTATTGCAATCCTAAGATTGTTAAAAAGATGTACCTTTTGAGTTTCGATGGAAGCTTCATATATGTACATATAGTTGGCTATGATATATTAATATATGATATTTTTGAATTTAACTAAAACGGAACCGATTGTACTTATAAAGTCAAGTTCGCCATCAACATAAAATCTTTTTAACATGTGACTTTGTAGTTTGTCGTTTTAGATGAACATACATATTCATAAAAACACATACATTTTCCTATATGTACAAATGTATATATATCTGCTTTATATAGCTAATCATTAATATTTGTGGAAAATAACAAAAACAATTATCTGTATTGTTCAAATCAAAATCTTAAAAAGTTAAGGAACTTTTAAATCATTCATTACAAAGTTCTTCCAGAAGGAGTAGCGGGGAGTTCTATAACCTATATGTTGCCATCTTGATATGGATCAAAACAAATCGCATTATCTGGACCCGGATTAATCTTCTTTCAGTGCTCTATTTTGAAGTCCCAAAACTTAACTTATTATCCAGCAATTTCTTTATGGTTTTCTGGTTTTCAAAATAACATAATTCGAGCGTCTCCGAAAACTACTGATAAGTAGTACACGGTGCAAAATTTTAATCTTTTCAAATCTTAGTTTCTTGGGGTCTGTTCGATTCTCCTAAGATATTCAAAAATCAATAGAAACTAAATTGAACCAAAGCTAATATGGTTATATTGAGATAAACTGTAATAGTAAATATTAAACATAATTTGTAAATATATATTTTTGTAATGACAAATGTTGGCGTCGTTTTTTAATTTCCAAACATAAGATCTTGTAACAAAACTAAATCGAAGTTCACAAAATGTTCGAAAGTATGCACGTAACTATTCTCCATTTTTGGTTCAATATATTGTACATTCCGTTTACTTTTCCGGCTACTGTCGTTGTTTCGATAATTTTCGCTTAGTTTCTTCAAGTTTCTTATTTGGATAAATTTGGGGTTGGGTGCAGGAACTCTCATAAATTTGTTTTATCATAATATGTTTTACTTGACGTCGTAACTTTTCTTTCTAACTATTAGCAGCAGAAACTAAAATATATGTAAAGTTATCAACAAATGGATGGAAGTCTCTACTAAATAAAACATCACTTTTTCACCTTTTTTTCTTTACCAGAAAACAAATTTTCTTAGCAAAGTTATTAAAACTTTAAAGGTATTACTTGACCTAACAATTTATAATCGATCTTAATATTTATTAAGACCATAATTCTCGATATTATATTTTAAGCAAAAAGAGATCCAACTTGAGTCTGCTTATGTCTTGTTAAACTTTGCAGCTAATTAATGAAACTTTACAGATTTAAGCAAATTAAAGGATTTTAAGAAAGTGTATATAATTTAAACTATTTTCTTGGAAAACAAGACGTTGTTTCATTGAAAACTAATTATATTTAGGTGTGCATCTTTCTATATTTTTTTTTAGCCTAGCCCTTTATAGGCCACGTAGGCCACTTTAGATCGTATTCCTCTTTAAAAATGACACCGTTAAAATTGTCTGCAGTTTTTATTGTGAAAAATTTTTGCATTTGACATCAAGTATATGACTTAAAAAAAGTTAAAAAGAGCTACTATCATGGGTATGAGATACTCTTTTAAGGTAAAAGGAGTCAAATTAAAAGGACGGAGCTAAAAAAGTAATTAAAAAACTTAATTTTAAATTTTACACAAAAATTATTTTTTACTTTTCTTTTCAAGCTTTAATCTCTTATTTACAGATTACTAACTAATAGATAGGTAAAATTTAGTCTTAAAGAGCCATAATAAGTAGGCTATTTTTATTTCCCAAAACTCAGAGAGAAGATTGCATTTCCTACATTAGTATCCTATTAAACTAGTCATATATTTTCTGTATTCTATCAATCAATCATATTACTTCAATCTAAACACTTTAAGGCAATGTACATTTTCCAATTTGGTTTTTTTTTTGTGTGAACGACTCATCTTACATTCAGTTCATCGCCACAAAACTGAGCCTCATCTATAGAGAATTGTAATTCCTCGGATTTTTTACGCTCTTCGCTCAATTGCGATTCCAATTGCACAATCCGTGCCTTCAGCTGTGTGGATCGAAAGGGCAATGAAATAATAATGCATTAGAAACCAATAGAAATCAAACAAATTGTGGGAAAAAAGGTTTTGCAATAAAATATATAAATGTATTTTTATATTTCTTTTTTTTTTTTTTAGATTTTCTTTCTTTTTTTCATATCGTAAGTATACACATGTATCGTAAGTCGTACAACTAAACCAACAGCAATAAAATTCGCTTTCATATACAAATAGTTTTTCATTTTCATATAAAAAATATTCTTCATTTTTTGTTTTTCCATGTTGTCAGCCAAAATAAAGTTTCAAAATTATTTTCAATTTTGGTTTTGGCATTCGTATTGATGATATATATATGGTAAATAAGTATCTTCATCATCGGTGATTTAATTTTTTTTTTTTTTAATCTTTTTATCCGTTTTTTGTTTTTTGGTTGTTTCATCAGCTTAAAACGCTGTGTGCAGCAAAAAATTTCAACTTTTCAAATTGAATCAAAATGGTTTAACAACTTTGAGCACTGGAACTGCAAAACTCCGATTACTCTTTGCTTTTTTTTTTTGTTTGTTTACTTGATGCGCAATGGTGTGAGGACACTGTGCAGGATGCAGTGTCTTTCATGTTTACCCGACCAGCCACGGAACTCGCGTCTCAAGTCAGCCAAACGAATGCTATGCCGTGCTATGAGACGCCTCCAGCGATCAGCTTCGATCAGTATTTGCTATAAGAAATTCAATTCAAATTCAAAAATTGTGCAACAAATTCTTTGGCCATATTTAACTTAAGTTCAAAATTTTCAATTTTTGGTTTTGGTTTGTTTGGGTTTTGTTTTTGGTTTTGCGTTAAAAAGAGGAAGAGTGTGTGTGAGAGAGATAGAGAGGTATCAGTGAGGAGTGAGGAGCAATGGAGGCAGGTGAAAGGGGGAAATTGGAATTCTTTTTGTTGCTAATCAATTTAAAACACTTAAAAGTGCGCACACATACAAATATCTATGCTTAAAAATAAAGTAAAAATTGTCTGCGGGCATAACATAAAAAATTTATTTAAGCAAAATCAATATACAATAACATATATAAAAGGAAAGAAGAAGAAAAAAACTGATTCATACAGAGGATTTTTCGAGTCATCAGCCGAATTATATTCGAAAAGTTACTCTTTCTATTTACATAGAAATCAGGTGAGAAATTGTGCTAAAATTTTTATTGTAAATATTATGTTTATGTTTTTGTTTATTTGTATTAAACATTAACGCAAAAGCGAAATGAGATGACATCAACTCAAGTTCAAGTTGAGAATTGAAGTTTATCTACCGATAAAACCGACAAAAATTTCAATAAAATTTGTTTTTTCTTTTTGATGTTGGTAAAAATTTGAAATATTTTGTGAAATTAAGGCTTAGCTAAAGCTATAATCTGATTGTTAATCTGAGAACTATTTTATTCAATTTTCATGTTATAATATCACTGGGAAGGAATTTAAAGATTGTCGTTAACTTTGATGATTTTTTCTTAAGAGATATTGATCAAAAAGTTATACAACCAGAGGGCCGGGGCTAACTTCGACCGCGTCAAAGTTTGTATACCCTTGCAACTTTTTTGGTAAGTTCTCCCTTACCTATAGCCTTCAAAGTGGAAAAACGTTTAAGCTAAAAGGGCTAATGTGTCCGAAAGAACGGCCTACAATCTTAGTTTTTCTTCTGCATAGGAAATAACGAAGATATTGATCAAAGTCACTGTTTTCCACCGATCGTTCCTATGGGAGCTATATGATACAGCTACCCGATCCTTATCAAATTTGGCACAGTCATTAACAGATATATTAAACTAACAAATGTTTAATTTGAAAGCAATCGCGTCAAAAGTAACGAAGTTATTGACAAAAGTCACTGTTTTCGAAAGATCGTTCCTATGGGAGCTATATGATATAGTCGCCCGATCTTAATCAAATTTGGCACAGTCATTAATAGTTATGCTAAACTGA
Organism: Drosophila willistoni; assembly: GCF_018902025.1. Classification (NCBI taxonomy): domain Eukaryota; kingdom Metazoa; phylum Arthropoda; class Insecta; order Diptera; family Drosophilidae; genus Drosophila; species Drosophila willistoni. Next base: position 9,322,481 of record NW_025814050.1, read on the forward strand.
GAAATATAAATTTTTATGACAATTGCTTCAAAAGTAACGAAGTAATTGACAAAAGTCACTGTTTTCGAAAGATCGTTCCTATGGGAGCTATATGATATAGTCACCCGATCTTGATCAAATTTGGCATAGTCGTTTATATGTGTAATTAACTTAACAATATTAAATTTCACGACAATAGCTCAGAAAATAACGAAGTTATTAAGAAAAGTCACTGTTCGTGACTTTGCCATTTGTATGGCAGCTATATGATATAGTGATCCGATCCGGCTGATTCCGAGATATACAACGCCTGCAGTATATACAAGCCTACATGCAAAATTTCAGCTCTGTAGCTCTTACGGTCTAGGAGGAGTTTGCGTTGATCCAGACGGACGGACGGACGGACGGACGGACGGACGGACGGACGGACGGACGGACGGACGGACATGGCTATTTGAACTCGTCTCGTCGTGCTGATCAAGAATATATATACTTTATATGGTCGGAGATGCTTCCTTCTATGCGTTGCACACTTCTGACCAAAATTAATATACCCTTTTTGCAAGGGTATAAAAACAACCAACAAATACTTTCTATAGCTATATAGTCAATTTTTAAATAAAGAAAAAGTTCATTAAACATAACTTTTAGGATTTGGGATGCTTTGAGGTCTATAATTGAATAAAAAAAACAATTTTAAAACTTTCCATCATAATAGCTCGAGGTCGAAAATAATTACAATTAGACCAGTTTTCGTTTTTGAAACCTTTTGGAATTTCAAATTTGTTTCTAAAGTGATATAGTAAATAAAATGTTAACTTCATTTCGATTCCAACACATTTTTGTTAAGATCTCTGTCATGAATCTAAAATTTATTTGGAAACCCCATATTCATTTCCGTTTGGACAAATTTATTCATAATCAAAAACGAAAATATTTCATTTTTTAAAAAAGGTCGCCAAATACAAAATTACAAGGGAATATAGAATTTTAACTATTTATAATTCCTATATTTTGATCATTTTTCGGGGATGTTTTTGGAAGTTGAAGTGTTCTGAATTATCCTCCAAAGACGACGTGCTAATGTCATCCAACTATACGAAAAGGAAAATCTATTGTTTAATTGTTTTTAATTATTGACCTTAAGTCGTCCGATACACAAACGTTTGATTAAAATCAAAATAGGAAGCTATTTATGCCCCAACTTGGAGTATTACTGCCAAAAGGCGGCTTCATTATAGACAGACTAGTTTGCATCGGGTCAGAATCGGCACAACTCGTTAAGCTGTCATTTATACTACATAATATCTGTATTGGGCAATTATTAGATACTATATATGTATGTACAATACTATATAAACCAGTAAGAAACGATACGATCGAAATATAAATGCCGTTTTACTTGTTTGAATAATAATTAATAAATTAAATTGCCAATCGAATTCGATAGAAAAGATTGTCGGTCTATCTGATTCATACAAATCTGGTGTATTTGTTAAAAAAAAATACATTTCAAACTTGTATGACTTATGTATGTATATATGAAGAGGTTAAGGCAAAACAACCAATTGAGATAATTTTTAATTTAATTAATTTAATTGAAATTTGTGCCAGCACAAATGCGATTTAGGGTTAAAGGAGGACAAGTCCAAATTATTTTTGTTTTGGGGGTATATTATTTCTGATATCAAATCAGAGAATCATCCAAGCATTGTTAAAACTGAACCCTTAACCGTTGTTTATTGCTTTACACCTAGTTAAACTTATGACATTTGTACTTAAGTTTTTTGCTTTGTTCAGTTAAATTATTTGGAGGGTGAATCATGGGGATTATGACTGACAATTTTGGCATGACTGAAAGAAAACTCAAATTCCCCCCCTTCCAAAAAAAAAAAAGAAGATATAATAAAAATTATAAACGTGCGCAAATTAAGTGAGTTAAATTGTATAACAACATTATAAAAACCATAACTGTAAAAAACGGAAAAAGCGAAACAAAAAAGACAAAAAAAAAAGTGTTAATTTAAACAAACAAAAATAGTAAGACATAAAGAAAGAAACAGAAAACAAAGAAAACACAAAACGGGCAGAACAAACCAGGTGAAATGTAAAAACAGGTGATTTTTTGTGTGTACGTGAAAAATGCAACAAAAACAAAAGAAAAATGTTTATGAAGAGTGGTTAATTAAACGATTTGCACCAAATGACTGAGCAAACATTGACTGGAGGGGGAAGGGGCCCAATGACCGTCGTCTCAGCCAACTGGAAAGAGTTTCTTTTTATCGCAAAACCAAACTTTCTTTGGTTTTGTTGCATGTTTAAATTGTTGTTGCTGTTGTTGTTGTTGTTGTGGCACTTGTTGTTGTTGCAGTTGCAATGGTTGTCTGACAGAAGTTTTCATCTTGCTTGGTATTGTTGGTTTTCTAGTTGTTGTTGTTGTTGTTGTCGTACTGCTACTATGATCAGTGGGTAACCAAAGATTTTGCTGTCGATATGGTCGCCGTCGATCCGCATAGGGCATCGGGGCATACATTGTATCGGTGAATATAATTACCTCATTGATATTCTTTTGCAATTGCAATGCCTGATTCTGAGCATCCTCACGATCCAAATCTCGTTCCACCATCAATTGTTCCACATGGTTTTGTTTCTCGCGCAGCAAATCCTATATTACACATTAGACCAAAACAAAAAACAAAAGATCATAGGACACAAAAAAAGAATAGGATTCAGACGTAGAACATAGCCATAGGAGGTATTTGTGTGTGTGTGTGTGTATATACATATATAAGCGTGTAGGTGTGTGTGTATGTACAGAGTGCTTAGGAGCATATAGAGAAGAATAAAACAATTTTCAGAACACGTGACAACAATTACATGCAGAAAAACCCAAAAAATATAAAAAAACATTTGCATATAAAGCATCACCCAAACTCGATTCAGAATATTCAAATTGAATCGAAATTGAGAATAAACTTAATAAGCAATTTTAAAAAACATCAAAAGCGTGCACTAAAAAAAATTCAATTTTATTTTTTGTTATCAAAAGTAAATGGAAAAAAACGAAATAAAAGACCAACCATATTTTTCTGTTTTTTGTTTTATACACATAGCATAAACATATAGAATATAGATAGATAGATATGTATACATATATATTTATTATTAATTTACATATCGGTGTGTGTGTGTGGTGTAGCAGAGTGTGTGTGTGTGTGTGGTTTTGTGTGTGTTTAGGTGGGTTTTTGTTTTAGAGTGTATTAGTTAGTTTTATATTAGTTGTACACTTATCAGGCTAAAGAGTTAATCCAAATACTCATACACAAGGGATAATGCTCAACCAATTTATATACCTATATTAAGACGATAATTTTACAAGCAATAAACAAATTGGCATTACTCTAACCATGGGATCGATATAAATTTTAGCAAATCTTTTTGTGAAAACACATCGGAGAATAAAAGGGCATGTAAAGCCCTATTCAAGTACAAAATATTCTGACAAAAGGTCAACATTCCCCAAATTAATCTTTAATTCCAATTTTTATTCTAAATCTTCAACCTCTTCAATCTGACTTTACAATCTCAATATGCATTCTCAATCTTAATTGTAGATGGACTACATTCTGAAACTTCACTCTCAATTTCGATTTTCTATTATTATTCCCAATCTTCATTCTTAATCCCCAATCACTTTTCAATCTCAATTTATATGTAGATTGAAATACATCTTAAAACTTCTCATTCTCTATCTTCAATCTCAAACTTAATTATCAATCCTGGATCCATTCAAGATCTTCTATTGCAATCCTCTTCTCAATGTGCAACCGCACATTTCAGTTTACATTTTACTCTTCAATCTTCATGCTCAATCCTGGATCCATTTATTCTCAATTTTCAATATGAATCTCAATTTTGGTTCCCAAATCTTACAGCTGAATCCTGGATTTATTTATTTTCAATCTCGAATTTCAATTAAAAAGCACTATGCAATATAGAGAGGTAATATCTTTTTGAAATTCAAAAAACGTTGGCTTATTTAATTCTTATGGAGATTCTATTATTTGTTCTACAATTTTTACTTGTCCTTTTTGTATATATGGGACATTTGTCATTCTACTTGTTTAAAACGAATTCTCTAGATTATAGAAGACAGAGCGGGTAAAATCGTCTATATAGTTTAAACTTTTGCGACAAAGTCAAACCATATGTAAATTTCGATGTTTTTCGATATTTCCTTGTAACTTAAATACGACCTCATGGCTAGAGAATACCTATTATGTATAATTGCTATTGACCTCTTAAAATCTACAACTTGCTATATAAAATATGTAAATAAATTGTTTGAGCATCATTTGAATAAAACTAACAGCGCAATGCAAATTGATATAGCTTCAGTTTCGATTTAGCATACCTGCATGGAAAATTGACTTTTCGGCGTCGTTACAATTGGCTTAATGGGCGTGGTAGACTTGCGCTGCTTTGAATTAAGTGTGGGGGGAAGGAAGGATTAGAATTCAACGCGTTAGTATAAGGAATATGTTAAAAATTAATAAATCATTAAATATAATAAACAAAGAAAACTGCAAACAAAAAAATGGCAAAACGAATAGCTCTTTTAAGCTGTTTAAGGTGTTCTTTTTTTCTGTTTTTGTTTTTTTAGGTGTCGTTCATTGATTGAAGGAATATTGCTGGAATGGAGTTGGGTTTGAGGGTATCATCGCTTTATACCTGAGCATTCATGCGCATGCGCGACGTATTTGTGGTGGCAATGCTATTCATGGTGCCAATCGAAGTGAGAGATTCGCGCGAACCCGTACGGGAGAGACGCGTCTTCTTTGTCGATGGCGATAGCGAAACCTTTGCTATGGGTACAAAAACTCCATACTTCGGCTTGCATTCAAAGTATCTGAAATATATTATCGAAAATATTTAATATATTGTTTATCATATACATTAGATGCTGCTTATCAACCTGATGCCATCAACGGCTCCATCATTTTTGCCACTGGCCTCATCCAATTCCACGCCACACCAATTCCCCGGAGCGAATTGTGTTTCGCCAAGATAACGCAAAATGCCCGGACGACTACCAAAGCCCGAGGAGACAATCACACGATCGCCCACAGTTAAACCATTTTCTGGGAAAAGCCAAAGCAAATTAAGAGATGATGTTTGTATAATTTTTGGGATTTAACTTACTTCCTATGCCTGGACTACGTAACATGGAGCTACGCACACTAGCCGTCGGCGAGACTGTACGAGAACGTTCTGGTGAATTTTTAGCCATAGGCGATGTCGGCGTCTGGGCTCCAGACAATGGATATGTGGTCAGACGTGTCAAGCGTGAAAATATGCCACGTTTGGGCTCACATTGAAAATAACGTTTGCCCGACACACAACCATCGTTTTTGCCTGCAATTGTTAAAATATTAGTTTAATTTGAAATCGTATTCATTTTCCACAGTAACTTACCATTCGGTTCATCCAGGACAATGCCAGCCCAATCGCCAGGTGCAAAGTGTGTCTCTCCTATATAGGCAATCTGTCCAGAACGTAAGCCACCAACCCATACTCGTTGACCGATTATAAACTGTTCTGTGTTGGCTGTCAGCACAGCGCTATTATGATCTATACAAACAAAAACAAATAAGTTAGGAAATTTAAATTTGTTTTATCTATCATTAATCATTTGTTTAAACAAATCTCAATACTTGGTTTCGTTTTCATTATAATAAATTCAAATTGAACTGCGCATAATTTGCGTGATGTCATATGCAAATGCATTTGCACTCTCCCCCTCAATGTCAAACCAAAATACATATTACAATTCGCTTCATGTCATAAAAATAACATTTGTAAACCCCCGCAAAATGAAATTGAAATTAAACGGATATTGTTTCTCAATAGACAGAAATTAAAATTGACATCTTAAAGTTGCATAATATCATATTTATTTCAGTTTTTACTGTATTTCCAGTTGAAGGTTAAAGGTAAATTTCATTATGAGGCTTAGAGAACCGCCTTTTTAACTGGTTAAATGTATTTTGATAAATGGCTTTTTAAAGCGAGAGAGTGGGGCAAAAAGCCATTAAGTGGAAAATTACAAAAATTGCATGCGACTGGTGAAGTCACAACAAATTTTTTTGTATTCTTGTTGCACACAATGAATCGGCCCACCCACACTTATTAGATATCGTACAGTTTTTCATAGTTTTCACAAGCCAAACAACCAAAAAGTGGCAATTGCTGACACATTTTTGCTGCTGTACTACGCAAAAACAAAAAGAAACCTAAAAAAATTAAAAATTTCAGGTTTTTTGACTGGTTTGCAAACGAAATAACTAACATTGATGTTTATATTGTAAATAGTCGTGAAATTGTAGAGCATATGGTGGCAATAGTTTAGACGAAAACTTAAGATAATTAGTTTACAATAATATATTGATAGAAAGTTAACTTTTAACTTTTTGATGGAGAGATAACTTTTCCGTATTGAGTATTTTGTATATATATGAATAGGTATATATTATATAACAGTCGGAAGAGGAAACCGCTTCTTTAGCTAAATCTAAGCCCTTTAATAAGTACCCAAAACATTTCAAAATGTTTTTTGAGCCATTACTTTAAGAAAACTTTTTGATAATTCTTCTGGCAATGCAATCGAACAATTTGAAAATGCTTTAACATTATTTTCCTGAGTTTTTTATCCTGTTAATCTATAGGGACTGCGACAACTGTCTCATCGAAAAATGCGAATTAACCTGGATTCCCTGGACCACTCCCCTGGATCAATTACTAGTCATCCAGAGGAATAAACTTAGGAATGGGTCAAAATATGTCAAGTTTCTCCCTTTTGGGGAATATAGAAAAGGTAAAATTAGAATTTAAGAAATCATAAAATATTATTATTCTAGACTAATTTTGGTGTTTAGAGTGTTTTTATTTTTGTGTTAAAAGTATGAACTCCGAAAAACAACAATATCTTTTTTTTTCTTTCAATGATTTTTATGAAAAACTTTTTGGATGGTATCTGGGAAACCTAAGCTCATCAATTTTGAAGAAGTATCCAATAAATTCAGATTTCATTTTAAAGTCTAAGCTGGTCTAAACTTCTAACTAAATAGGAAAGTGGAGACATTTGCAGTAGCATCCCAAATTTTACTAGATTACACGGCATACGCTGCGTATACGTTATTGCTAACATGTGATCCACATGTTTACCTTTCTTGTACGGTTTAGTTGTTATAATTTTTTCCCCTCAACATCAAACTATTCCCATAGGTGACTTCTGTGAGACTCGTGTATAATTAACTTTTCCGTAAATTTATATCTAATATTTTGTTAACTCTAATAATCTCAAAGATATGCTCATATCTTTAGCTGCCTTTCAAGCACTAGAAATTTTTCAAATGTTTTCTCTATCTTCAGCTACAATTCATAATAAAACACGTACTGAAAATATTTTTTTTTTAGCTTTATCTTTTGCACAATTTGTTTTTAACTTCTACGAAAGGGAGAATTTTAAATTTTACACCACTCTTATATCAATTTGACGCTTTAACCCGGAACCAAAAATAATAAACGATCGATTTTCTACACTCTTTTGAGGTTGCCTTTATCTAAGTGGATTGCTTTTCATATTTGTTTAACTAAAAATTCAATTAATTTAAATCAATGACGACACGTAAAGCTGTTGTGTTTGATTTTTAAATTTTGCTAATAAAATTTTCTGCCTAACAGGTATTAAGATGTTGGAATTTACCCATTTGAGTACATAGAAACTATTGATATAATTCAAGTTGTAACTTGTTTTAACGTTTGATTACTAAAACTAAATAAAACTTGTAGTTTCCGTTGTCACATTTGGCAGTTATTTATGTAATTGACACATTAGTGCTGCTTCATTATACACCCACCCGCACACAAAGGTATATAACGTATACATATATACCTAAAACATCCATTATATAGAAACTGTATACTGTTTAAGCACAAATATTTGCGGTTTTAGACAAAAGGTTTTTCCAATGGCTCATTAGGATTTGGTGTTAATTTGACGACAATATTTTCGTTTGGTTAAAGTGTCCATAACATGATGACGACATGGAGGAGTTATAAATCGTGGCTACTGACCATATATGGGGCGAGCAAGTGGCATAGATTCTGTTATAAACATAAACCACCTGCGCAAATAACTAAACTGACATATTCTCTCTAGATGCGAGAAAAATTGCAATACAAGTTTTTCCCAGATTGTGTGTAGGTGGCATGGCATGGTGATGGTTTCAGTGGCGTAACTCGGAGAGGGGGATGCTGACTGGACAGTGGGATGAGAGAGTAAAACGCTTACCTGAGCTCCGACGACGACCTGTGGCCTCTAGATAATAATCATCTTTTGGTACAAACACAAAGCAAAAACAAAATAGAAAAAAAAAGAGAATAACGAAACGATAAAATTACAAATGCATGCAGCACACACAAACACACAGTCAGAGCCATAAATATTTGTACGGCAGGGAAATACATACAAGTCGATGTTGTTGTTGTCGATGGCGTTGTTGATGTCGATTTTAGCGAACGTCGAGCTGGCGAAAAGCGATCCCAATCGGATGTGGGTGAGAGCGAGGATCGCGTAAAGCGCTTTACAGTCTCTTGATAGAGATCTAAATTGTAATTTACATATAGATTTATTTGTTGCTAGTCGAGGGTTTTTGTATTTTGTGGGTGTTAACACTCTTTTTGGGCGAGTTAGTTTACTTTTTTGTTTTCTGTACTTTTTGCTTTGGTTATTATGTGTATTGGTTTGGTTAATAATTAGCAAATTTATGTTAATCACATACAACGTACCCATTTGTTTTTCTGTATTTAGGTTGCCAATTATTATTATGTGAAAGTTGGCTGGCTGGCTGCTGTTTGTCTTTAATAAGAGTTTGCTGTTGTTGCCTTTTTAATTTTTGTTATTTTTTTTTTCTTTCTTAGCCGCAAGCATTTGTGGTAAAGGTTAGACGAAACGGTAATTTGAGACTACCAATAGATCTCTATGTCTATCTTTCGTTGGTGAATGGTGCTGCCGGTGAATGAGATGCCCAACAAGAAGAAAACGATAAAAACAAAACCTTAGGAACATTTGAAGTCGTATGACTTGTGACATTAAACAAAAAGAGGTAAGTCCAGTTCGTTTAAAAACGTTAAAGAAAAAGAGTTTTTTCTTTTGCGGTTTTGCATTTCAAACAAATCTGAGTTAAACTTTCAAACTACCAGAATTAAATGACTCTAAAACTAGAAGGTTTACTTAGGGGTCAAAAAACGACTAAAATTATTGTCTGATTGAGCACGACAGAATAATATCTATCTACAGGCTTACAAAGTCTTTTAAAATGGCATTTCCCTCAGCGATTAATATAATAGATTTCCAGTTTGATATGGACAATTACTTGTAGTATATTGTGACTAATAATAAAACGATATGAGTTAGTTTCAGTTCTCTTATTCACACGAGAAAAACTGAACAGTAGTTAGATCATACAATAACGTTGAGTTATACATTGTATAATGAATTGTATGCATAATCTATATTTAAACAGCTTTGTTAATAATTGAATTGATAATGGAAGCTCTAGTTTACCGCAAACTTTATATATCGATAGTTTTGACTATAATTTTCATTATGAGAAATCCGTCAGTTTCATCATTCGGTTATCAATAATTCAAAATTCGAGCTAAACTCTTGTAAATTTTATAAAGTTAGACAACTTTTTATTTAAAAATAACTTCAAACAAATGTTATAAAGCTAATAAACGAAAAAAAGTAAGCAACTAAAACCCATTAGAAAACATTATTACTTCTCAAAGTTAGTGTGGAAAATTCTGTTTATATTCAACCATTAAATAAAGAAGGTCAATAAATAAAAAACAAAAATTCATCACTTGGCTATCAATTACTCTAAACTGAACTTAAAACTAAGCGAATTCTATTAAATTGTCTTTTCTATTCAAAAGTAATTAAAAAAGTAACCACCAAAAACTTATTTAAAAACATTCCAATTTTAATTGCAAAAAAATATAAAAAAAATTGGTCTTATAAACAACCATAAAATAAGCTTAAAAGGTCAATAAATAATGGAGAGCGGGTTTAAAAAGTATCTTTTACAAACAACTCAAGATTCGCTACACTCAATTCTTGACTTTCCCATTGTCAAAGGTGCTTTTTAACAACAGAAAGAAGAAGAAAAAAAAAGGTGACTTTCCAAATCGAAAGCATAAATCAATTAAGTTGTCGACAGTTTGGTAACGTTTTGTTTGGCATTTCGAATTGCATGCCCGACAATGATTGTTTGGATGAAATGCAGAGACGAAAAAGAAATTACAAATTTCAATTGCACACGATTCGGTGATTTCCGCTTAAAGCTTAAGTATTTCAAGACTTTATGCATGAAGATTGCCTTTATCTTTTTGCATCTTGAAGATGATGCTTTCGATTATTACTGACTGTCGACTAGCGGCTACTGTCTGTCTGACTCTCTGTGTGTCTGTCTGTCCGTTTGGCTAAAGATAGTAGCTAAAATGAGTTATGACTTGGCGCCGTCAACCACATAAGTCTGGCTAATCAAGCCAAGCATGACATGGCCATAATAAAGAGAAGAAAAAAAAAAAAAAACAACACACCATCTAACAAACTTCAAGGTTCAATTGTATCTGAAAGATACTTACATATACGCGTTTGCTACTGGCTTGCGTGTACTGATATTTCTGCGCTGGGCACAGACAATTTGTTATTATTTGCTATTATATATCATGACGTTGGCAACTTATTGTTGTTTTTGTTTATTTTTTTTTTTTACTTTTTTGTTGTTGTTTATGTTTTTTACTTTTTAATTATTTTCTGTAAGTTGTCTGTATTTGTAGCTATCTATCTGCTGCTCCCTTTTTTCAGCAAAAAAAACTTTCACCTAAGTCTTAGCTGCAATGCACAAGCCTTTTCCGATTTGCGGCCAAGAAAGAGTTTTAACAAAAAACAAAACCTTTGGCAGTCACTTGAATGTTCTGTAAAAGTAAGTTGGCTAATGCAAATGCACAATATTAGTTACGATTCAGTGTTTAAGTGAATGTGTGCCTAATAGTTCTCTCTCTCTCTCTCTTAACTAGACCTTCACTAATTTTGTATCCCCCCCTTTGAATCTGAATTGTAAATTGTAATTTGTTGTTATATTTTAGCATTTAACTGTGAAGTCAAGTCAAGTTCTCTGTAAGCTAAAAATACATGCAATTTCCTTGCAGTTGACATTCAAAATGTGTCTACACTAATGAACTCATGTATCTGACAGATACGCAATGCTGATGCGAATGACTCATCAAAGCGAGTAGACCGCTTTGACTAGGCCTCTTTGGACACTAAGGAGTGTATATGAGTGTGGCGCTTCAAGTCCAAAAAACTAGAAACAAAAAAAAACTCATTGAACGCAACATCGACCCACTTTACTCACACACAGACGCACACACACACACGATTCTAACCAAAAAAGGGGCACACAGATTGTGCGCTTCGTCTGGTGATAAATCACAGCTCAGATCACTTTGGATTGTCGTCTACACCGCAGGCCATGTCAATAGCTTATTATCTGTTTGAAATGATTAAACAACATTTAATTAAACTAAACTATGTGTGTGCGTGTTCAAATGCAACCATTCAGCCAGGGCGTTAGAGCTTGGAGCGGTCGTTGAACGATCGGCTGGACAGTTGTTGTTGGCCAGCAAAAACAGTTGCAACCTACACTTTGGACATGGCTATAGAGATTGGAGACATGACTTTTCGGCATGTTAAATGCAAATCTTTCTATGGCTAAATAAAGCCGCCTTTGTGGGCAGCAGCTGCCTCACACTACACATTCCTAACAAAGTGTTGTTGAATTGCATAAAAACCCACTGTGATACAGTGGCAACTCCTGGCACATTAACAAATAAAAGTTTCGAAAGTTTTTTTTTGTTTGCAATTTATACGCTTTTCTGTTGCAAATTTTAATTAAATTGTCGTCCACTTTAAGGTCATTCTGCATATTATGTTTTTATTAGCCACTTCATCAACAACTAGGCCAACTTTAAAGGCTAATTAAAACAGGGGATTATGAAAGATTTAATGGTAATTATTATATTCTATTTAATTCTAGATTTTCTTCTATAAGAAACATTAATTATGTGTCATTTAATTAAAATTTGCCATAATAAAATTTTTTTTTAGAAAATTTTAGAGGAAACCCAGAATAGATTCAAAATGATTTTAATTCTCTTTTTCTTTTATTTTATTAAATCAATCTTTTATCAAATTAAATAAAATCAAAATATTAACCCTACTTTGTTGTTTAAAAACTCCATTAGTTCCTTGTTAGGGTCATAAATGATACTCCTCAATTTAATTAACAAAAATTGGTATTTATTTAGTTTTTTTCTATCATTTTTTTCGCTTATAATAAGATTATCTATTGTAATTATTTTCCCCTCTCTTCTGTTTATTTTCTTAGGCCTTTTTAGCTAATGACTACTGCACTTGCATATTTTTTTTTTATACATGCATGCAATTTTTATCTCAATTGATTTAATTTCTGCTTATTGGTCTGAGTACACAATAATTGTTAGAAAAAAAATTTTACCCCTACTTATATAAATTGTTATTATAATTTTTTTGTTGAAAAATATTTTCAACAGAAATGTTTGTATTATTATTCAGTTAGTTGACTAACAACGACGCCCAAGTTGATTAGACGAGAATTTCACCAAATTAGAGAACTGGTTTCCCTCACCCTCACTCAACCCCCCAAACAAAAAAAACCCCTCCATATTTTGCTTCTCCCTATTCTTACAGACTTGTACTGATCTGAAGATGCTTACGTGACGAGGCAAACTGTTTAGCAAAGAGGCGTGCCAACGAAATATTAATAGGTATATATTATATTATCGAATTTCGAATGACAGAAACAATAAAGGCCAACAAAAAATATACAAAAATATCTGTTATATGGCCCCTCTCTTTCTCCCTCTTTTTGCTTTTTGAGGGTTTTTCACATTACAATTTAAATTGTATAATTTTGTAGAACGTGTTTAGCATTCTGACAAAACAAAATCATTTTAGAGGAAAGGACAAACTAATCGACAGTTGAATGAACGTGTCGCAATCTTAATGAAATCCATTTTCATTAAGTTATTGTTAACTACCAAAAAGGAAAGTTTTTTTTATTGCTTATGGCATAAAGCGATTAATATAATTGCTGATAGACCATTAAATGTGCTTAAGGCTAATGCAATTGATACCGGAATTGTGTTAACAATTTGTTAAATCGGATGTAGATGTTGCATACTAACGCAGAGAATCATTAACTAATAAAATATATAAGCCAACTCAATAGTTGAATACAGAAAGAAGTTTGCTAATATTTCGTTTGTTATTCCCCAACATATGTAGGCCTAAGATATAATACTATAAAATTAATAAAATACTTTTTATAGTTCCCCACTAAAATTCAAACGTTTTCAAATTCATATTTCCCTTATATCGCACTTTTTTAATATTCCTTGAATAGAAAGAAGAAAAAAAGACCTTACTAAAAGTTATTAATTGAATGATTGTTTGGATGCAAAAGAAGTAGTTGGTCAATAAATATTAATTGAACAAATTCCAATATTAATTGAGATTAAAAAACCGCAATCCCCTGAACATCATAATAATGTGTCTTTAATGTCTTTGTATAAACATTTTTAACCCAATCAGCAACGAATTGGGTAAAGAGACGTGTTAATTTTCAATTTATCATTAAAAGCAAATCAATTATCAGTTTGAAAAGAAAAGGCATGAAATTATTATCAAATGAAACGCATTCAAAAGCCAAGTTTTAGATGCAACAAGTGCCAAATGAAATTAAATCATTAATATATATATATAAATAGTTTATAATTACCTGTATACGCTGAATTAATCGAACTCAAGTTGTCATCGCTTTCACGACTCATGCTGTTTGTATCTAAAATTAAAGCAAGGCAAACCCAAAAAAAGAAAGAAAAATGAGCATACAAAAATAACACACAATAAAAAGGAAATGTATGAAAAAAAAAAAAGAAAATTAAATTTATATTAATGCTACTTACGTTCAACAATTGTAAAAAAAAATTGTAAAAGAAATTCAGGCCACGTTAACGGGCAGTTAATTGGTTAAGAAAGGCAACAACAGAAACACAATAACAAAACAGTGGCGGCAAAAATTAAAGCAAAAAAAATATACGTATATGTAATTCAGTACATACTTTAATTTTCGGCATAGAGTTCAAAAATACCCTAGATGAAGTAGAGCAAGGAAATTCGACAAAATTCTGATTTGATATAATTCGAGACCCCCAAACATGCAAAAATATATAGATCAATGTTAATAAACTTCTTAACTTAATTGACTTATTCATTGAAACGTCAAAGATAAGTTAAACCTTAAACCTGGGAGACTTTCCTTAGTATTATCTGCTTAGATTACGATATTTATGTTGAGTCAAACCTTGCTTGATGACAATCTTCAAAATCTTCTTCAGCATAAAAAGATGAGTTGGTTGTCTTTATAACTATTTCAAGAACCACCAAGTTTAATCATTAGCAGACTATACTAAAGAACTCCTTAATTACACTGGTCATTCCACCTTGGAAACGCTACAACTAGTTAAGAATTTCAACTGAATGAAGCAAAAAGATTAAAGTTAATTCTTCAAGCTCCAGGAACTTTTGAGCACTTGTCATTTAATTTTACAACATTTTCATTATCACCAACAATTAACAATCTCTTAAATATTTTGGAAATTGATTCATGTTGAGAATAAATTAACGGAATGTTTACTTAATAAGATTTTGGAAATGATTTGTTAATGTAATTTATATGTGCCTTGATAGGGCAATCTGAAGTGTTACAATTAGTGTCACTCAAAGTTATTTTATTTTAAAGATAATTCGTAGAACTTTATTACAAAGAAAAATTGTAACACAGTCAATCAAGAAAATAACCAAAAATTTAACTGTGGGCCTTAAGCTGAAATTAAGGGGCAATCTCTTCACAAAAAGGTTGATCTATGTAATCAGACATATAAGTTTATGCATTTAATTCACAGATTTGAGTAATTAGTCAATAAGTTTTCAAAAATTTGCAATGCCTCAGATCGGTTTCATCTTGAATCTAATGCTATGGTTAGTTTTGCCAGTTATTAAATGAATTGAACCTAAATCACAAGTTCCATATACTTTTCACAAAACATTTACATACAGAGTATGGAGATACTGAGAAAAGGGGCAAAAAAAAAACACCAAGAGCAAATAGCAATTAGTAGTCCGTTTTGTACATTGTTCAACACGGTACCCGAGGCATGAGGAGGAGCAAACAAATTGCACAATTAACAATTGTTATATAAACAATTACAATGCATTTAGATAACACTCTGAGACAACATCCAGTTTAATGAAAAACATTTCGTTGTTTTTTTTTGGCTTTTAAAGAACACGCTTAAGCCCTCGACTAAAATGGAATAAATCTATGCATCCATCACCATCAATCTATTCAATCCATTCTGCCACTCTCTCAATTATTATGAGAAAACTCGTTTCCGCTAGAACGAAACTAGTCACAATTTTTAATGACCTATAAAAGAAACGGCAAAGAAGCGGATTTTCAACACATTTAGCACGTCAGCAAAACTCGTTGTTCACTTTTGACTTTTGCAAAGCCGGCAAAATCGAATATTTTGGCAATAAAAAATGTTTACCTGTTGAATATAATTAACCAAAAAATAAGCAATAAGCGACAGCGCTTTGAAAAAGTAAACAGAAATAAATAATAATTATTCAATAGACGGACTGACGCGTGTGTTTTCAGTTTTTGAAAGGATGGAGAGACAGAATGTACAACTTAATTATTATTTTATTTTGTTTTTTGTTTTGTTTTTTTTTTTTGAGCCTTTACAAATTTGGCCAAATACCATTATGAGCTGAAGTAATTTGTTTTCCTCGTCCAGTAGCCATAAATAATAGATAAATGCTGTGCGGTGCAACCCACACGCAATCCCAGATCACATATTTTTATGGTTTGGGGTTGGGCATAGTCGATCGATTGATGTTGATGGAGACGAAGACGGAGTTGGAGACGGAGATGGATGCCGGCTGAAGTGGGCGTGTGGTAAATTGCTAACTGTTTCTTATGTCTCTCTGTTTCTCAAGCGGAGGGGTCAACGCATATGGGCATTAATGTCATCATTAACGGGTACTTCACCGTAAACCATTCATTGTATTGTCTTTTTTAGCTGTCACTTTGGTGGCATGCGTCGATAATTATGAACACGATTATAGATAGACACACAAAACTAGTCAAAGATATATAAAAGTTGAATTCAGCTTGAGAGCAAAATGTTATTTTAAGTAGCAGAAATTTTAAACAAGAAACACCAAAACTTTAAAAAAACATGGGCAGTTTTTCAAAGTCATTATGATATAGTAATCAGTTTTGGGGGATTGTGTAAATAAAGAAGCCAAAATAATACAAGAAATTAACATGTCGGTTGCTTAACTTTTGAAAAATAAGAAAAAGGTAAAATCTCAAAATTTGGAACAAGAAAAACACACAAACAGAAACATTTTAGCTATAGCTTAGTTCAATTCTAATTCAATATTTACATAAAATATTTCATTCTAAGGGTAGTCATCTACATACATATAGTTTTTTATGTAGTAACAATAAATGAGACCCTCAAAATAAATGATTGATTTTAAATTAAAATTTTACATCCAATATTGGCAGATACGCAAAAATCAAAACTAATTTGTAAGTTTTCAATATTTTATAAATATCAGAGTTAAGTGCTTATTTTTTTCGCCGAAATATCAAAATGAAATGTAAGAATTACGTTTAACGCTTTTCAAAAATATGTTAAAAAAACAGGAAAAAAGGCGATATCGCAGGGGTCAACTTCCCTAATAAATTTGATTTGGTTCTTAGAAAATTTTTGAATAAGCATAACAGATATGATAACATATAGACGATATTTCTCTTATTTAACCAAATTCAAATCAGTTTAAATATTTTTAACTTTTTCATTTACTCATGAAATGTCGAAAACTGAGGATATATTTGAATTCAAATACACTTTTATTTACTACACAGAATATAAACTTAACGCAACAAAGAAAAAACTTAATTTTGTTTCCTTGTCTAATCTATTAATCAAAAGATTTACTCCATTTCACTTTTAAAAGAAATATTTAAAGCGGAAATGTAAGCTTATTTCTTATGAGTTTTCTCACAGATCTTTCGATTGTTTCTCTAATTATTTAGCAGACATTCGCAACTTCTTCATCTAAATCTGTTCGTTTAAAAATAAATTACATTATAGTCATTAAATACATTTAATGGCTTTACTTTTTTTCCGCTTTCTCAATGTTTACCGCGATTTATCCATAAAAGTACTTTGGGTTAGTAGCTTGAGGGCAAATAGCACTTGGCGATATATGCTAAACGAGACTTTTGAAGTACCTTGTCTGATGATAATTTAAGTATATAGACGACACGATTTACAATTCTCCGATGTATATACTCTTTGGGCATCTATCTCTGTATGTGTGTGTGTGTGAGTGACATGTTAATTTATTTGACTTTTGCTTAGAACAATATTCGTATACAAAATAATTAAAAGCACTCAAGCAAAAGCAAAACAATGCAAACAAATTAAAATAACAAAAGTAAGCAAAAGATTTAACAATTGTTAAGTATTTTTTTCTTCATAATGAAAACTTAACAGCATGAAATGATACACAAAGTCGTAAGAAAGAGAATCAATGGAATAAACTAAAGTAACAACAACTTTTTGTTGAAAAGTTATGCCGGTAGTTCTACATTTTTTTTTTTTTTTGGTAAGACATTTTTATTAACTTTCCGGTTGGGTGGCCAATTATCATCATCATCATCTTTCAGAGGCTAAAGTCTAATGAATTTGGCCATTAAGCATATTACAAGTTCACAGGGCCAATATTTCATTAGAACGAGCAAGAGTTTTTCAAGTTTTTTTCTTTTAAATAGGGTATATGACGAAGGTATATTCACTCAGGGCATAAGTTTGCCATTCACAAAAGAAATGCCTGATTTTTAAAGTGTTTTCGGCTTATTTCTTAATACTTCTTATTAAAAATCATCAGGAAAATAAGGTAAATAGCTAAAAAGAAAAAAAAACACTTTGATCACTCTTAACACTCTATGAAAGGTACCAAATATTAGGGTATAAAAACATCATTATGCTTGAAGTAACAACAGAAACGTTTGACTCTTTTTTGTTAAGCCAAATCAGCGAAGAGAAAGAAAATTAAAGGCCATAATGGCTCTGGCTTGCGGGTTGGTAATATGGAGAGGCTAAAGAAGACAGAACAAGTTTAGAATTTCAAGAAAGAAAAAACCAAACATTAGTTATGACAACACAAATCAGAGAAAGATGTCAAGGTGGCAAAACTGAAAAACAACAACACCAGATTTTCCTTAAACATTAAAATTAATTAAATAAAATGCTGTAAAAGAAACTGTAATTAAATTACAACACAAGAAGTAAAAGGTGCCGGCGGAAGAGACACAGAAAAGACGAACAAAAAAGAAAACAAACGGTAAGGGGCAATTTTTTTTGAGGCGTGTGAAATGTAATTAGCAAGAAGGCGTGTCATTTGGCTTGATTGGCGTAACAAAAACAGCAATTAAATGTTCGCAGAGCGATCAAATATGATCAATATTACTCATACGCCACCTACACCATCAAGTTGCTCCCATCAAACACCACAAAGACACACTCGCTCATCTTTTGGCTCTCTCTCAGTCTCCCCCTCTGTCTCTCTCTCTCTCTCTCTTTTTATTTTTTTTAGAACAAATTCTAAAAGCTGAGCTCATTGTTGCCAAAATGGCTTAAAAGTAAATACGAAAGATGTAAACAAAACTAAACAAAAATAGAAAAATTTAAATTTCATTTCAAACTTGCAAAGAATGACGCCAGCTGATGATCCTCCTCCATTGTTGTTGCTATTGAATATAGTATAAAAATTGATTCAATACATTTTTTTTTTTGTAGTCCAGATCGGACAGATGGGATGAGCATGCGCTGTCAAGGTTAACTGTAAAAGGCTTTATATCTACCAGACATCTACGCCCACAAGTTTAAACAGGTGGCTAGATATATATGAGCATATGTATATTACATACAGATATTTATGTAAATTTGTCTCCATTTTATTTTTTGTTTTAACTATCCATATTTTGTTTCACAATTGTTGAAATTGTGTAACACTTTGTGAGAAAGAACTTTTGTTGCGTAATGAACAAATAGTTAATAAAAAGAAGATGAGGATCTATTGCAATCGTCATAGTACTCTAGTCGACTTTTCCTTCATCTTCCTTCTCCAAAGACCTTAGAGCAGTGCTGGGTGCCAGTTTATTAAGGGAGAAATTGAACCACCCGCGCTTTTCAATCATATAAATTTATCTACACCCTGTAGGCATATTGAAAATTTCCAAATCTTGAGAACTTAGTAATACAAAGCCTTAAATGAAGGTATTTTGCTTTGTAATCTTTCTGTCTTTTCCTAGAATCTGTACGGATAATTTTAATTTCTACCTTGTCTTATGTATTATTTTATTCCTTTCTAGATATAATTCTATGATATTAAACAAGTTAGTATACTTATTTTGTTTATTTATATGTAGGCCATTAAAGTTCATGGATTTCGTAAGTTATTCTTACAAATTAAATTTATAAGAATTGTTGTTTAGTTGCTTTTTTGAAATATGGTAAAGGGCCATATGAATGCAGAAGTAATTTCAGATAATGCTTTTGATCTTTTAATTTTACTTTTTTTGTATTGAAGTTTTAATAAACAAAAATATTATTTTTAGCTCTGTTTTTATTTTTCAGGTCTTATAAAACGTTTTATTCAAATGAGTTTTTAACAAATTTCTGCTTTTTATACATTTAACTTGAATTCAAAAATTCTAAGCTCAAAAACATTAATCTTCATTAATAAAGTAAATACATATGTATTTATCTCTTAATTTTGAGCAAAGTGATTAATACAAGAAGTCTAACATTAACCCATTTCATTTGAAAAAACATTTATTGAAATTAATTCTTAAATTTTCAAAAGCAGACGTTTTTTTTCCAACGAATAGAAAACTATGACTAATCTAAGTTAAGTGAACCACTTAGAAATATTTTCTGTGCGTCAGAGAAATATCAAGTACATTAAATAATATACTATAAGTATATTATAGAAAGGTCAGTCAATGTATGTATAGACAGTATATTAAAATGTGGACAATTTCTACTACAGAAAAATGTAAGTTATAAGAACATTTTGTACATACAAAATATGAAGTGAAAATCGCTTAAATTTAGCTGCGATAGAAACTAAAGAAAGGCTTTGCAGCAGCACAGAAAATAATTTAATTTCATGAACATTTTGGACTTCTAAAGCGAATTGCCACACTTGTTTCTTTACAAACCCCAAAAACCTCAACCAAAATTAAACCCATGAGGCATACACTGACGCAAAACATTCTTTGCCTATAATCACAAACGAATCAATCTAAGGAACACAATTTTTAATAAAACAGATTGACTATTAATTCTTATAACTTTTTTTGTAGAAATTTATAGAAAAAGATACTATAATGGAGCTTTAAAATGCTGCCAAGACAAAACAAAATTCCATTACTACATAATTTCATCAGGTTGTCAACATCTTCATCAACAAAAGTTCTCTCCCACTTTCGCATTTTGAAATGGCAACGCTTTTGCGATACTGAACCAAAAAAAAACAAAAAATACAAAATATTGTCTGTACCTACACGATGCCGAGGCTCTTATCACTTGTCATGAAAACAGTCGCCGGCTGGCGATAGAACCTACTAAAATAAAAGTCAAAAATATCAACAACAACAACAATAACAAAATGAAACAAAAATATTCGTTGCTGATAAAATACCATTAACAAAAACAAAAGCCATACACATTATTTGCCACGGCTAAAAACTGTTTATACAATTGTTATGGCTAGAGTAGGTAGGACAGCAGGTAACTATGTGTATAGATAGACCTTAAGAAACGTGGCCAATAAGCACGCTAAAAAAAATTAACTACACAACTTACATACAACCATATATAATACATATATAGTACAATAACAACAACAATTGAAAAGAAAGCAACAATCGACGAAATAGCGTTAGAAAGTTTAACCACAGAAAACAATTTGCATAAAGTGTTAGCCAAAAGTAAAACGATTTGTGTTTTTTTTGGCTTTAAGACATCAATATATGTACAAACACACACACACGCTATACACACACATGCGAAAATTACGCAAACTTATGCAAATGTTGTTTATGATTATTTTATTGAGATACATTTTAAAACGGCTTCTCTTTGCCTGTGAAAGCCATCACATTTTGGTCTGCATCTCAATCGAAATTGGCAACGAACATACACAAAAAAAAAAAAAAAAGAGTCAGATAAGATATTAATCAATAACAATAACAAATTTTTATACCTAATTAGCGGTTAACCGCAGATTTCAATATGCTTTTACTTGAACATGTGTCTATGTGTGTTTGTTTGTGTGTGTGTGCGGCAACAAAACTTTGTTGTAGTTTTGAATTCAATTTTATTTTCAATGTATCTAATAAGGTTAAGATACTTTTGATCTCAATGTAATTCAACGTTTTTGGCCTATTTAAAATGTTCATAATTGAATCAAGTTAAAAGCATTAAACTGTCTAATTAGGTAAGCAAAATATTCAACGATTATTAAGCAATTTTCGTAATAATTTGAATATACATTTTTATACCTAAAACAAAAATGAGTTTGCCAAATTTTAGTTGTTTATTGAAATAGAAACTATGTACGTTCGACCCATGCCCAAGACTTCGCCAAAATAAATTTTGTAATATTTTTTTTTTTTACAGATAATATTGACTAACCTACAAATGATTTTTATGATTATGCCATTTCTACACAGACTTTAAAATGGTATTACAACGTTTTCGTTTCGGCGATTAATATATTGGCTATTTTCTGAAATGCTGTCAAAAGTTTGTTCAGTTTTTCTTTTTAACTTTTTACAATTTAAGCTTTGGTGCAACTCCTTGTTTTTCAAAAATTTAAAGGCATTAATTTTATTATGATTCTTGAGCTTAAGTGACAACCAAAGTCTGTTATTACTTATTCAATTTAAAGTTGTCAAATATCACTTTAGAACTGCTATTAATATTTTTAACTTATTCAGACTTAAGGCTTTGCTTGCGAAATATTTTCGTAAGAAAACTAAATTTTCGGCAGATTTTTAGTCGTTTTTTGCACCACAATTTAAAGCAAAAGTGTAAAAATCGGGTTCTCGTCAATTTCTGATTTTTAGTATAGCATGTTACTAGTATAGTAAACATACAAATTTGGTAACAACTTGTGATCATGTTTTCTTAAGATGTTAAATCCGTTGTGCCATATGATTTTGGCTTAAGAAAAGCTGTTAATATATTTTAAAAATTATAGAAAACATTTAAAACAGAAATGATCCAATTTTGACCTTTTTCGTCGACTTTTTGTTTAAATTAAATGTCTGACTTTATTGAAATAGAGTTAAGAATGTCATACGAATTTGAATTGCACATTTTTAAGTAAAACTTCAGATATTAATTAAGTGAAGTTGTATCTGGGTTATTATTGTATATTTTGTTTGTTAATATTTTACTGAAAGCCGACCTCTTTAAACAAACTTTTAATACTAAATATCAGCGCTTATGGGTGCCACATTAAAGTATGCAAAACTCATAACAAACAAAGCTTAAAAAGATAACTTTAGCTTCAAAGAAGTTGCTTCTGCTTAAATTTACAGCAGCTATATGATATTGTCTGCGAAAGGTACATAATACTGATACATTTACTGATATAGTAAAAATTACGATATTATCACATAATCTAACTATAGTTTCACTAAGAAAATAGGCCAGACAGACTTGAGAGAAAATCTCACACGAGACAAAGTCCAAACTATTTCTAGAATTATAAGTTTAAATTTACTAAAAAGGCCACTGGAATACATTTTTGTTTTTCATACAAGTTACATCTCTCAGATAAGGCACATTAAAGTAAGTAAATGTATGTTAATGAACTGGTTAAATAGCCAAAAATAAATAGATTTAGAACGCTCATTAAAGTGATAATAATGGTCTATAAAAACAAAGATGACATCAGCGTTCTAAGGTAACTTTTATCTTTAACAAATTTTTGTCAAAACATTTTTGATCATTCTTCAACGTAAACGTTTTTTTTTTTTTAGTTTGCTCTGAATTGTGCCTACTGAATACTAAAAATATTTTCAGAGAGAACGCAATAGAAATGCTAATCGATATGTAAATTGTGCGATATTGTTGGAATTCGATTGAAACGAGTCTGAAAAATCAATTGAAACTAAGTGACGGTCAGTGGCCCAAATTTTTCCGGTGATTGTTAAAATAAACCAAATCGAACGGAGTCCCCCAAAACTAAGACCTAGAACTTAGAGGCTCAAAACAATACACGTAGAGCTATTTTTGGGGGAAACTTCTTTTCCAAGAGCAGCATTTTAGGACTATTCTATCTTCTACATATAAAAATGTGAATGATTTTTAGACCTAACGTACGTTAAAAGTTCCATCACAAGTTCAACGTGAAAGTTGCGATAATGAGATCGCCCATATCAAAAATTTCTGATTCGTTTTGGGAATTGAATTTTTTGCACCTAAAATATTTGTAAACCGTAAAACATTTTCTATACAATTCTAACAATATAAATTATCTGAATTCTTAGTCACACAATAATGGAAAAATCTTAACCACCTTAAAGTAATAACACAGTATATTTGTTGGCCATTAAAATGTGGCAAGCCTAAAAATCAAAAGTTTTGCCAACAAAATGATAAGGAAAAATAGAGTAATGGATATCTTATCAACAATAATTCAATAATAACCCCGAAAAACAAAAAAAAAAGTAATAAAAACTCTAAGGTCGCTAATGTATGTGTACTTTATCTTATTTAAGAAGAAACAATTCAACAGGTCAAGGTCAAAAAAGTTGATAAACTTAGCCTGAGAATTCGTAACAAATGTGTAAAAATTTTTATTTTTAACATAAAATTATGCACCATCACAATAACAAACAAGAAAAATGCCCATTTATGGGCCACAACGAGGACAGCAACAGCAACAACAACAGCAACATGAACATGGCCAACATCAAGAAGGGCCAAATGGCAACTTTTACTTTTTTGCAATACAGTCTCTCATATTTTTTTTTTTTTGTTTTGATTGTTCTTATAAATTATTTATTTTTTCACCTTTTGTTTGGTTTTTTTTTTTGTCACAAATCAGTTAAATTTTGGCGCAAAGAAATTGCTTGGTTGTGTTTTTTTTTTTTTTGGTAGATCTTATATAGCCATCTGATCTTTTTTGTGGAAGTTCGTTGAAAAACTTCACGCGCCAAACACGTCCGCTTCGCGCAAAGTCGTTGGAGTAACTAAATAATGGAAAATCTCTGGCGACAAGCTTTGTCCAAAGAGAGAGAGAGAAACGGCAATCGTAGAGCTTAAGCCAAAGTCTTTGTTGACTAGTGTAAAGCGAGCTGCCGTGTGAGGCATTGCCTCATTTTACTCTGTGTTTTTTATTGAATAAACGACAACACAAAACAAGGCAGAAAATAAAAAACCGTAAAAAAAACCTTATGGGTACACGTTTTTTTTTTTGTTATTTTTTTTTTTAGTTTATAATTTTTATTCGGCATTAAGATGCAAAGTTGAAAAACATTGCCCCACACTCATACACAAGAGAAAATGATTCTGATTTTTCTTTTTTACTTGTTCTTTTGCGAAATTAATTTTCAAGTACTTTTTCGATATCTCGAATATTGGCATATGGGTGCGGTGCATTCGAATGATGATTGATGGTCTTGGCGCCCCTATATACTTATATACAATATGTCGGAATGGTTTTTGGCTTTTAGCATTTTAACACTTATCTTCTTCTACAGCAACATGACGCCAAATGGTCAGAAACTTCAACAAAGATTTAATATTTTTATATTTTGAATAATGAAATGTTCTCATGAGACGTTTTCGTTTTCATTTTTTGATAGGCCAATATAATGTTAATGCAAAAATATCAAAGTGTGTCTATACGTGTGCTCAGCTGTTCTGTGGATTTCAAGCAATAACTTAGTAGAGTCGATTTATATTGACTGTAACTTGTGTTCTATTTATCCCATCTGATTGAAATTTCGGGATCTGATGTTTTACTCTAATTTCTTCATCTATATTTCTTCTATAACTATATGGTATAGTGGTCCGATCCTGACAATTTTCATACATTATCTGCTCCGGGCTATAAGTAGCTCAAATATCAAGTTTCACCCCGATAGCTCTTGATAGGGCGGCGGACGTACAGACGGACGGACGTACAGACGGACATGGCTATATCGAATCAGCTTCTCATGCTGATCAAGAATATATATACTTGGGGTCGGGAAAGCTATATTCCGTCTGTTACATACATTTTTTTAATATACCATTTCATCCCTACAATCCTCGTTTAAAATTAGAAAGTGAATTTTAAATATTTTTGGACTAATAAGCTGAAATTCGTTCTACACCTAGATAATATACCACTTTATCAAGGAAAAAAGACTTTTTCTTGTAGGTCGATGTGAGGACGACCATGTTATTAAAAATACTAAGGACTCAAAACATTAAGTTTTCAAAAGGTATTGCACTTTGTTTTCGTTTATGATTCTTAACAAAAACCTTTTGCTTTTGTTTCCAAACAATTCCCTAATTCCCTTTTTAAATAAAATAAAAGCTTACAACTACAATGGATTTCAACCCACTGTGTTGCAATTTATATTCGAATATTCAGCAGTTATAATGTTTGAAATTTGATTCAAGTATGTAACCTATTATTAACATTAACTGATACTATGAAGTCAAGTAAATGTAATTGAAAACTTAATAGATGATAGAGAAAATATCAAGTCGATTGAAAATCAAATTTAAAGTGATAATTACATATATCCATACTACATTTAGATATTTACTGGCCAAACGACAATTGTCTTAACAATAAATGTAAACTTGGCAACACGGTAATCCGGCTTTAGAGAATCTCTCTTTTGCTCTTGGCTTAAATGATGCCTATCTTAAGTCTGCCAGACAAATGAGCTTTTCAATTTTTTATTCCTCTACCATTTCCAATGAGAATCAATAAGAAATAAATGACATAAGCTTGTCCACGAGCAAAAAACGGAACAACAAAACGGAGCATCAACAAATGCGCAGTGCAAAAATCTAACAATATTCTATATAGAACAATAACAACAACGAATCTCACTGTCATCATTAAAACAAATTGAATTATGAGGTGGCAGACAGAGCGAGAGAGAGTGCGAGTGAGTGAGTACAAATGATCTGTTGCCGGCCGGTCCGGGAGATGTGTGACATTGAAAATACAGTTGGGTACATATAGATAGATAGATAGATAGAGATACTTTTCTATATACTACAAGTGAGTATCACGCTCAGGTGATTCACTTTTTATGTCTCTCTTTACATTGACTGTCAATTAGATGGAGCTCCACCTCCCCTAGAAAAACCCCAAAAAAAACAATCAAATTTCAATATATAGGCTAATGGATCGTTCGTTGTTGAACGTGCCTGAAATTGTATTACAAAAATCGACTTTATATTTTCAAGTCAATTATTTAATTTGCGATCTCTTTATAAGTAAATTATGAATGAAAAGAAATCCAAACATGTCTCAATGGCTATGTGTGTGTGTGTGTGTGTGTTTGTTTGTGTGTGGGAGTTAAATAATTTTAAAGCATTGTTTATTTATCTGGCTCTGGCAAACATTTGTTGTTGTTGCTTAGTTAAACAAAAACCGTTTGTTTACACATAAAACAGTTAAACTGCCAATTATTGAGTTGGTCATCGGTTTTTAGTGTCTATGCGAAATGTTTCTCTCTCTCTCACATAGTTTGCAATATGCGTGAATTATTATTGTTTTTCCGATCTACTTGTAGGGGACGAATTGCATCATCGCCTTCAATTAGAAACGTTGCACTTGTGGGTGCACGAATAGATACATATATTCATGTATCTATGAATATGTAAGTGTTTATGACATAGCTGCATTAAAAACTGGTATCGCTTGAGTTTTTGAGTGCAATTGAATATGACAGTTTGGACAAGTTAATGTATTTCAACAAGTTCAAGAGTTATCGATCGAATGGTAACGAATCGTGATCGTTTATTTTAACAAACTATCATTTTTAGTGTGACTTTTTATACTGCCGAACAGTTTAGTAACCTGATGAGAATATAGTCCCAAAAGGTTTTTTGGAATTCCGGGTTGAACTTTAATTTCAGACGATCCTGGAGTCATCCTTGTCGCCAGCAGAATGCCTTTTATTATTATTTATCTTTGGAGGGAGAAAACATTTTGAGTTCTCGTACAGAGGAAAACATTTTTTTGTTTTAGATTCAGATTGTTCTGAACAAAAAAATGAAATAAAACATAATTTTAATAACTGTTTCGGTTTTCAAAAATTTCAAATAATTTTATCCAAAACAGTAAGAAAAACAGGCTCTGACGAAATAGATCAATTGGAGGTGATGGAATTTGGCGCCTCCAAATCGTAGCGCTTTATGACGATTTTGATTTCAAACCATATGGGTTAATTTTATATTAATTAATGAATATGGACTTCAGCAGATGTAGAAATGATTGTTTGTTGAACACAAAAAGTAAAATTTTCCCATTTTTTTTTTTTTGTATTTTTATGTATTAATAATTAAAAGACCTGTAGTGAGTCGTTGGAGTCATTTTAGTTTTACGCTCATCCTGTCAAATATAAATATTATTTACATCAAGTACAACAAATTTTTTTAGGCCCTTAACGAGTTTTTCACGGAGTAATTTTTGTCTGTTCTGAAGACTATGAGGAACAAATTGTACTTTCAAGGTGGCCGCAATTATTTCTGATTTTAAAAAGTGGCCTATTGGCCAGGAAAATGACCAGAAAGTTCTTAACAATAACTTAGCTTAAAAAAGGAGTATACGAATATTTTTGGCTCTAACTCACCTCTTGGTGGGGGACCCGCTTTCGGCGTTGTTTGATTGCAACATGGTCGACCAATTTTCGACACAGAATTCGTTGAGCCAAAATTTGATGGCGCCTTTATCCTACTCACGGGTATCCCGGTCACTGATGATGCTGGCGTTGGTATATTAGATACCGGCGTTGGTATATTAGACACTGGCGTTGCTATATTGGACACGGCCGTTGGTATATTGGAGCGACTGCTGGACATTGGTTTTGTGGTGGTTTCTGGTTCCGTTTTAGTAGTTGATTCGTCAGGAACTGCAGCTACTGCTGCTTCTGGATTTGTTTCACTCATTTTTGAACTTTTACTTTATAAATTTTCTTTTATATATAACTTTTCTTTTTGAAACACACGCGTAATAAAAGGGTGGCGATTTAAAAATCAATTTTTTGTTTAAAACCTTTTTGTTATCAATAAAAACAATAAACAATTTAAATAAAATTAAAAACTTTCTACTTACCTGGACTATAATTTTACTAATTGATTTTAGAAATGTTATTTTTTGTTAGAAATATCATTAGGCATAGACACACTGTGCCATCATTTGTAGCATTTGTTTTTGGCGCGAGCACAGGCTATCTCACTCACACTAACAGCGTTCTATTGCCAAACAGCTGATTCGCTTCTCTTTTTTTGTGGTTGGTGTCGTTGCTTGCGGAGGTAAATAACAATGTTGAATTCTTTGCTTTTTGTTGCTGGATCTTTGCTCTCGGTTGAACACCTTGAATTAATTATGCACAAACACTATTTATATAGATGACTTAATTTGCCTTTTTATTTTTGGGTTAGCAACTGCATTCAATTGATTTAAATTGGGCTAAATTGGGATTGCACTATAATTTTCTTATCAATTTCACTGCATTTCACATTTGATTGGCTTGCCTCTCTCTCTCTTTCCGCTGACTTGGATTTTGACACACTTTCGTACACTCACTCCGATATAAGGGGATTGGCGATCGGGCTAAGATAAAGAACTCTACGGCTATGATAAGATAAGCTTGCTCACGACGTCGTTAACACGGATATGTTTTTAAGTAGCTATGCGATTTACGAATTTTCTAACTAAATTAACTATGCTTGTGCTTTTCGTTGGCGTTAAAAATGTAGTTCTAATAGGGATGGTAGAAACATCAAAGCTATCGATAAGTTTGGAATTGATGCCAAGCTAGCGTCGCTTCGTCTCACAATCATATGACTCCGACGTTAGCTTGTCTTCTTCCTCTTTGTTTGCCAAACAGCTGTTTTTCGGTGTTTTTCTTTCCATCAACATTTTCTGAAGCTGTTTACAATTATCTAATCATAAATTAAAACAAAAACCAATGTCCTGGCTAACAAACACATTTCAAAAGGTTTGCAACGCTGCTTTATTGGCAACGCGTAGCAAACCTCTGGACCTAGTTGCAACGGCTACGGGGGCAGTCCGTCAACTATCCCATGCCGAGCGCAGAGCACGCGGTCCCACTGTACGACGTTATGGCTACAAGGATAAGATTTTCAAGAGCGGTCTACTGCCGCATGTTGACAATGGCCAAAAGCTACCCATGCCCGTGTATCGGCCCAAAAATGCCTGGAGTCAGAAGCGGGCGTTGTTTGGACAAAACGATTACATCGATATACTAGGCAATGATCGGCTACATCCCACACGAGTGCTTTACTCAGTTCCCTCGTGGTTACGCGGCGTCTCGGGCAATGAGTATCAAGTATTGTTGCGCAAACGTCGTCTGCTGGAGAAGACCAAATATCCCTTGGCTCGCCCTACTAAATGGAGGGATATGGAAAAACGCATCTTATACCTGTACAGATTCCTTAATCGCAAGACCAAAACAGGCTACTCTACGCAGTAATAAAAAGTTAAGCTTGAGAAGTGGATAATAATAAAGAAATGTTTTGTTTTTTGATTAAAAACATTTTGTGGCTTTAATTTAGGGAATCTTATTCTAGGATTATGCGCGCTTCTTCTCCATCAATCATAATCTTCTGGCCATTATATAGACAAAATTGTCGCTTAACCTGAGCAAACAGCAAATCCGTAATGAGGAATATCTGACCCGTGCAGAATGCCAAAGTGGCACCAAAATAGAAATTGGCATTCGCTGAGCCCGCATAGATCCATAAATGCCACAAAGCCCCCATCATGGACAGACTGATGAGGAAGAAAGCAAACACCACAAAACCGTGGGCCATATCTATGGGAAAGATAGTAACAACATGTATAACGATTCCTGTCAATTCTTTTCTTGTATACTCACATTTCCAACAGCGTTTCCACATTGGCATTAAGGCCAAATAGAAGCCTACATCACCGAGGCTTGGATATGCACGAAACACAGACATTAGAGCTACTAATACTGTGGCCAAAAGTAGGGGTTCCTTTCGTAATTTTATCGACAATGGCACCAGATACAAGACGGTGGCATTCAATTGGAATGTTATAAGGAACATTGCACGGAAATGTTCAAACATTTCCGTAAAGAAATACCAAAAGAGCCCAATATTAGGCTGGAGATCACGAAAATAAAATCTGTGAAATATATACACATTAAACCAATCTTCTATAGAGCACCGATCGATATTTACTTACATAAATCCCAGTGTACCATCCAAAAAGTTCCAACTATTCATAACCAAATAGTTGGCTGCCATTATAGCGATGCAAGCTGCAGCAAATAGTAAGCCTATGCAGAATCCTCTCCAATATGAGCGACGTGCAAAGACCAACAAAAGAGGAGAAATCAACACAATCGGATAAAAACTACGAACCGACTCAAAGGCCAATAGGATCAGGCATGGTAGCAAATATCCTTTGACTAGGGCAAAAAAGAACAGAGCCAAAAATATATTGCTAAACACTGTTGACGTGAGGCCAATGCAGCTCATTATGGTCAACGGATTAAACAGATAGGCCATTAGCACTAATTCAGGTATATCATAGTTGTCCTCATTATGATATTGAAGTTCCTCCGTATCATTGGCATAATGTTTACGTTCCAAGCGCTGTTCTTGCAACTTGTGTTTGACAAACCAGTGACTCATGATCCACAACAAGCCGGCCGTCAATAGATCGAGCAATATATACAAAAGTGGGAGGTAGGATGCATAATTGAGGAAAATCCAGGAGAGTCCTTTCAGGACTAGGGGCGATTCGTGCACCAAGTCACCGCTATATGGATCAATGTCATGTTCAAGCAGAAAGACACCCTCTTGCACTGGAAAAATTCCATCAAATATTCGTTCCAACACTGAATTTATGAATAAATTAACTTACTTCGTTTATATGAATTTAAAGGTGTAGCAAATTCGACACGATCTCCTATTAATGAAGCCAACGGCGTGCGGCTAAAATATAGACGCACAGCTCCACCTAGGAGAAGGAGTTTAAAGCTTTTTGCATCCATATTTATTTATTTATTGCTTGGGCGGTTTAACATAATTTTCGACAACTTTTAACTTTAACAAAATTTCGTTAAGGCGGATGCCGCAAAACAACAGCTGTTTGTTGTCATAGTGATGGGAGATTTTTTTAACTAAAAATGCGTTCTTTTCGATTTTTTGGTATTTTTTTTAACTACATAAAATACCAGAAACACACATATCAAAAGAAACATTTGTTGTTGAATTGCACCTTACTGCTTGTCGATAATTTTAATTGTTAAATTCTATTAAATTAAATTAAATTTATACAAAAACAATGATTGGGTCGAAAAAGAAAACAAAGAGGCCCAATGTTTTTAAGGAAATTGCAGAAAGTTTTGGTATCCTCACACAGCATCCGGAAAGTTTTCTCAAGTAAGTGGCATGCACGTGTTTTGTTTTAAACCGAAATCAAAATTTGTATTTGTAATTTGTACAGACCGCAACCGGAAAAGATTGATGCCATTCAACAGTTGATACAACAAACCTATGCGATAAGCATCAGTGGAGATGTGGAAAATAAGAGTGAATTGTTGCCCGAACTCATTCTGGAGGATATGGATGAGGAGCAAATCTGGCAGCAAATGGAAATACGCAATGAATTGTTGCTGCAGCAGCTAATAAAACAAACAGCTCAATTAACAGCCATGAGGGAGCAGCATTTGGGTATAGAGCTAGATGATGACGATGATGAAGAGGAAGAGCCGGAGGATGATCAACAAGTAGAGGAACATCAAGAAGAGGAGCAAGAGCAGGGTTCAGATTCCAGTGAGAATGATTTGCCTGCCCCCAAATCAAAAACGAAACCTCAAAAACCAGTAAAATCGAAACGCATTCGAAAGTCTGTGGTAGATGATACCTTCTTCAAATTGGATGAAATGAAAGAGTTCTTAGAACAAGAAGATGCCAAGGAGATGCGAAAACATAAAAATAAACACCGCAACGAGAATGAGGAAGATTTAATTCTTCATTTTGCTGAAGATTTTGGTTTAGGCATTGAAGATGATGATGAGGATGATGAAGATGAAGTTAATGCAAACTATGCCGATTTCTTTGATATGGATGAGGAATTGGAACAGTTAAAGACACAAACTTCTAAGCAGACCAGTAAGCAAAAGGATTTTTTCAATGAACAGCAGAGTGATGAAGAGCAGCAAGAGGATGAAGAAGAAGATGAAGAGGAAGATTATCAGCAGCAGCAGCAAGAGGATGTCCCTAGCGAAATAGATGAAACTGAGTTTGTAGGCAAAGGAGGTGGTTTAGAGCCCGCAAGCGACTCGGATTCAGATGATGATGGTGATGGAAAACAGCCAGACGATGATGACAGCGATGAGGAAACTTCACAGGTGGATCCTGCAACGCAATCTTCTAATGAGTTACGTGAGGCTCGTCTTTTGCAACGCATTCGGGACTATGAAGATATAGTTTTGGGCGACAAACCTTGGCAGCTCAAGGGTGAAGTCCAATCGTCGCATCGTCCACAAAATTCTCTGCTTGAGGAAATTCTCGAATTTGACTCCACAACCCGACCCTCGGTTGCCATAACGGAGGAGGATAATCGCAGCATTGAGGACATTATTAAACAGCGCATTCGCGATAAAGCCTGGGATGATGTCGTGCGTTCTGTGCGTCCAAATCTTACTCCTCAGGAATACCGCAAACAATTGGTTCTGGATCAAGAGAAATCCAAACAGTCTCTTGCCCAAATCTATGAGCAGCAATATCAACGTGAATTGGACAAAATTGATCCAAATCGTGGTGATGGCGATGACAGTTCCGCCCCAGCGCCGAAAGAGCATCAGGAGATTCGTCGTGCCATGCATTCGCTGTTCCTTAAATTGGATGCCCTGTCCAATTTCCATTTCACACCGAAGCCAGTTGCTCCAGAAATCAAGATTGTGACCAATACACCAGCTGTGAATATGGAAGAGGTAGCTCCAGTTGCTGTAAGCGATGCCAAATTATTGGCACCAGAAGAAGTCTTCCGTGGACCCAAGCATGCTCCTTTGGGCAAAACAGAACGCACAAGCACCGACAAAAAGCGAGAGCGACGAAAGAAGAAGCAAAAGCAACGAGCCGTAAATTCTGCGCTGGAGGCCAGAGATCTTCAGCGAGCCAAGGAGGGTAAGGTACCCACGAAACGCGAGGCAGATGCCAAGCTCCTGAAATCAATCACCAAGAGCCGCAATGTTCAAAAGGTATGTGCAGAAAAAGCCTTCGTTTTTAAAAATACAGATTAATAAAGATGTTTAATCTTTTTTACAGATCACTAGCAGCAACGATCAGAGTGCTCTAAAATCTTCGAAGGCGTTCTTCAATAAGTTGCAGGATACAACAACGATATCCTCATCCACGACGAACAAGAAGCGTCCCAAACAGGACAGCTCCAAGGCGAATGCAAAGAAGCTAAAACTTTAATGCAAATAATATTAAGACTTTTCCCCAATGTTAATTATATAATCCTAGAATACTGAC
Organism: Drosophila willistoni; assembly: GCF_018902025.1. Classification (NCBI taxonomy): domain Eukaryota; kingdom Metazoa; phylum Arthropoda; class Insecta; order Diptera; family Drosophilidae; genus Drosophila; species Drosophila willistoni. The sequence continues at coordinate 9,356,570 of NW_025814050.1, forward strand.
GTCAGTAACTAAAGAGAAAACCAAGTCACGTGCCCTCAAATGGCTAGCACACACAAATCTCTCATGCCGGCATACTACGTGGTTACAAGGATCTTTTGAATTGAATGCGACAAATTTCCTAAGAAAATTTCACATGGAGCCCCATGGGAGCCGCCACGCGTCCCAGTGTGTCATCTTTACAATGTGCGTGTGACGGTGTGTGTGCAAGGACATTCGTTGGTCTGCTTTGGCTATTAGGCACGCGTGGAGCTACACAATTGGATTATTTTTAGAATATATTTACTTAAAATAAACTGAGTGCTATTTAAATAACGAAATTTTTGAAATTCACGGGAACCAATTTATGGGAAAATCAACAATTTTTAAAGAAGTTTTGGAAGTGGCTTTCTGCCTTTTGAAAACTTTTCAAGGAACACTTATTATTTTATTAAATTGGGCAATTTTAAATAGAAACAAGTTGTTTTAAAAATTTTAAAGTACTTGTTATCTATTTAAGGGGTGTTTTTCATTCACAATCTGCATTTATATTTCTGAACTTACATACCTAAGCAACATAATTCCTAACTGCAAAGTGCAATTCGCTACAATTTCCGTTTTTAATAACAGTATTGTATTTTTGAAAATTTTCAAAATTAGTAATGACTGGGAATATATCGATAGTAACGCCACTCGATAAAAGCGATGAAATATATCGATAATATACATAATGCCATCAATGGAATTCCCATCTCTATACCGACTTGCACGTGTTTTAAAATATTGTTTAAATTTGTAAGAGGCATATAATAATTTAAATAAAATGGTAAAGGTGCAGAAACCGCAACCAAAAACCCTCAGCAAGGGCCCAGGCAAAGAGGCCGGTGGTGTTACCAAAAAGACAAAGGTGGATAAAAGCAAAAAGTTAAACAAAACAGAAGCCATCAAAACCGCTGCTTTGGAAAAGAAGGAACAAAAACCTGCAACGAAAACCACCAAGCCGGAAAAAAAAGTGGCGGAAAAGCAACCAAAAGCCAGTAAGAAGCCATTAATATTGGCTCCTGCGGTGTCGCCCACTCCGGAGAAAAAGCCCAAGAAGAGCAAATTAGCTGCGGACCCTGCTTCTGTTCCTGTTGCTAAGAAGCCATTGAAATTGACTACAGTTTTGCCCGAAGTAGAGAAAAAGGATGCAACAAAAAAGCAAAAGAAGACTGCTCCAGCTACGGCAGCTGCGCCAGTAAAAAAAACAGCCGAAAAGTCTAAGAAGCCGGTCAAGGAAGAGGCTCCAGCCACGACTGCTACGCCAGTAAAAAAAACAGCTGAAAAGTCTAAGAAACCAACCAAGGAAGAGGCACCAACAAAGAAGTCTTTGAAAACAGCTGCAGCTGAGGCAGCGGTTGAGAAGAAGAATGAGTCAAAGAAACAAAAAAAAGCAAATGGGCCAGAGACACCAGCTGTTGTTAAAGCACCGGCAAAGAAAGCTACCGATAAGCCCAAAAAGGTGGCGAAAGCTGTTGCTTCCGTTCCAGAGTCAACCGCTCCTACAGCAGTCAAGAAAACCGGTGATAAAACCAAGAAGCCCGCCAAGGCTGCAGTACCTGCTCCAAGTGTAGTAAAAAAGGTTGAAGATAAAAAAGAGAAAAAGCAGGTGAAACCGGCAGCTGTTGCTCCCGTTGTTGCCCCTGTTGCGGCAGATAAAAAGAAGTTAACCAAACCCGAGACCAAATCCAAACCGCAAAAGATTTCCAAGTCCATTAAACCAGGACAATCTCCGGTCAAAAAGGCTGGGAAGCCGAAACCCAAATCGATTGACAACAAGAAAGCCAAGAAAAGTAAACCCAAGAAGAAGGAACCTCTCGAATTGAAATTTGAATTGAACCCCTACGATGAACAGAAGTTCCAGGACATTGTTAACGAATCGAATGTCCTAAAGGTGTGTGAGGCTCTTAAGACTCAAGTGGAAACGGAGGTTAAGAAGCAAAAGTCGACTTCTATCTTTAGTGACTATCGGTATATACTACAAGTGACTAGCTACAAGATTCCAAGCTGCCCTAAGCGTATGGTCAAGCTGGATTTGAAGCATTCCCTGGTTGGCAGTGACGATGATGTTGCCATTATTGTCACCGATTTGCAGCGTGGTGCCAAATTCGAGACTGAGCCAACAGTTCAGTACTATGAGGATTTGCTACGAGAAGCTGGCGTTGAGCAACGTCTTACTGTGGTGCCATTCAATCAGCTACGCAATGAAATGGGCACCTTTGAGGCGAAACGAAAGTTCCTAAATAGTTACGACTATTTACTCTGCGATGGCAGACTCTCTGGACAGGCTAGCGCATTCCTGGGCAAGGTAAAGATGAGTTTTTATTCTATATGAATGTGGACTAAATTTGTTTTATTTTTTCCCCGTCAGTTTACGCAAAAGCCTCGCAATGTGCTGCATCCGGTTCGTCTGAGCTTAAACAAGAATGCTTTGCAAAAGGAGATTTCCCGTGCTCTACGCCGTACTGCCTACCGGCAGCTTAATAAGGGAGATTTGATTGCCATTCCAGTGGGCAATCATGAGCACAGTACACAGCAATTGGCTGATAATATTCGTCTGGTTTTCCAGAAACTACAGTCACTCTATCCAGGTGGTCTGGCCAATATACGTTCGATTTTCATAAAGATTGATATCGCAGGAACGTCGGCACTGCCTTTATATTACAGTACGTGTGCCCCTCCAGCTGATACACCCTATGTGGTGGGTCCTCGTGAGCAGCGTATGCTGAAGCTAAAGAAACAGGCCAACGAGGTGTTGTCCAGGTTTGCTCTGACCAAGGATGCAGACTTTATCAAATTGACACCGGATCAAGTGAAACATAAGGCCGAAGTACGTGCAAAACGTGCAGCTGTGCTGGCTGGTGAAGTCGCGCCCGAGGAAGATGCTGAAGTGCCAGCTAAAAAGGCACGAAAGGATTCCTCAAATGAAGCTGAGGAAGAGGTAGAATCAGATGAAGAGGAATTGGTGGAAGAAGAAGATGCAGATGACGATGAGGAAGACAATGAAGAAGGCGACGATGATGATGTGGAAGACGACGATGATGAAGAGTAGAATATGCTCCTTTGATTTTTTCTTAAAATAAGTTTAAGTTTTTTGATATGCTTACGACAAATTGTTTTCTGTTTTGTATTTTGAAACAGTTTAAATTAATAAATCAAATGGTTATAGCATGAGATTCTTATGTAATTATGTGAATAACATATTCATACATTTGGACGCTTATCGGAACACTCATGGAAAACTTTTATGTCAACCAATATAACTTCCATTATTATAATGAAATTATAGATAAATTTAAAACAATAGCATTGTGTTAATAAATCTTATATATTTTTCAAATATAAGTACATATTGCAGACGATATTAAAAATTGACAAAAATATGAATCTCCATTCAGTGTCTAGGGTTTGGGCATAATTTTACAAAACTTCAAAAGTTTTAATTATTTTCAACATTAAGCATTTCATTTTATACCTTAAATACTCGATTAGCCCTCGATCTAAAGTTTAGATTCCAAACCACTGAATCCCTTTGGACTCTAAATTTATAATTCTTTATAAATCATAAGTTTTGATAGCCTCAAAGCAAATATTCTCTTTAAACGTTTTATTAATCTAGTTTTCAACATTTTTTATTAGGATTTGCTCCAAAAGGAAAAAAAAGGATAAAAAATAACGTTTATTCCTAATTTATTAGGTTCCGGTTGCTAAGGTTTTTCTACCACTAGGATTTTTCTACTTCTAATAACTCAAAAATCACACAAAAATATTCATTCCATTAAACATGCGAAAACCAATTAAAGTTCTTGCGTTTAAAATACTTATAGTTATAGGTATCTAATATCAGTTTTTGTTACTCATTAATTTCTCCATTCAACTGTAGAAACCATAAAATCGAATGGATATATTCCTTGTCTAATGGTTTGTATATAGCTAGGTGTACACTATTTTAATTTTATATTATTTTGCAATATGTGAGAATTTACTTCTACGTCAACAGCGCCAAGTGAATGCCAACAACCTTTGAAATGCTTTTGTGGGTCCAGGATCCCATTCCAAACATAAAATTCAAATGCTCGTTTGTATGCATTATCGCATCGAGTATATATGCATGTTTATATGTATATAGTATATAGAAAATTATGCTATATGTTTCTTGCCCAGCGGGTGAGTTGGCATCAACAAAGTGAAAATGCATTCTATGGACATTCAAGTCAATTTTTTCATCATATTAATAAATTAAGCAGCATCCCCAAGTGTTTACATTAAAATGCTTCCAGACCACACGTGTAAATGGTCTTTGAAGTTTCTCTGTTTTATGATGGATACCAATTCTAGTTAGATAAATGTGTATATATGTAACTATGTATGTACATATGTACAATAAAAAGGTCAAATCATATTTATGCATGAGAAAAAAGTTAACATTTGCTTGCGTAAGTCCTTTCTAATTAACTTTATGGATTGCCTCACAAAAACTTTGACAGTTGTACCCATAAGCGGCCTCATATCTATCTATAGCTACTTATAATACATATGTACGTATACATATGTATACATACGTGGGCAGAACATTCCGCTCCAGAGATTAGAAGTATCACGTTTTAGCTGGACACGCCGCTGGGCTAACAAAATTGTTCCTGCCCCCACTCTTCGCAAAAAAAAAATCCCAACTGAAAAAAAAACATTGTAAAGCTTTTATCAGTCCACATTATCATTAGCGGGGTCGCCGGCAATGTCTCCATAAAACCAGAAATTTCGTCCATTTGTTTGTTTGTCTGTTTGTACGTTTTCGTCTAACAATAAGTATATGTACGGTTTTACGGATTTCCTACATACGCAATTGTCTATTGCACAACTCTGACCATGACATTTTGCTATCAAATACGAAAGAACAAAAAAAAACTGTTTGGGTTAGACCAGCATTTTTATAGGGTAACATTTTGGAGACTTATCTTCTGTAGTACTATGAATTTTATATGCTCTTCACCTTTAACCTTGAGAAAATATACATACGTATCTAAAGGGCTTAAGTTTTTCTCATCATAATTGCAGAGAATTCCAATCAAAATTTTAAAAGACATCATTGACCTAGCTTCTAATGTTTCAGTGTCGGCCTAAGAACATACAAGCAAACAAACTTACATATATTGATTTTTACATACTTATTTTTTTTTTTAAAGCATTGTAAATACTAATATGTACAAGTTTTATTAAAAGCTTTAAACAAATTTGTATAATCGATAATAAGTAATCCTCGTATTTCTACACCCTAAGTACAGTAGCGAACAAAGAAATTCGGACAGGCAAAAAAATGTTCGAACACAAACAAATTTTTATTTTTTTTTATTTTTAAGTGAGTTATTATTATTTGAAAATATTATTTTTATAATTGAATAGTATTCATTCTACTTAAAAAATTAGATTTCCTAATTTTGTTGGAGCTCCTTTATTTTTTATTACCGTTTATTCGTTTTGGAAGTGAATCCACTAGATTTTGAATTGTTTCGACGCTTATATCGTTGTACCAGATATATAGATTTCTTATCAGCATTAACAGCCAAATCAATCTAGCCATATTTGTTCAGTGACTTGTTTTAGTTTGATTAATTTTATTTTCTACATTTAGCAGAATCATGCAAATTGAAATGTTTTTTAGATATTTATAGTATATCCTACTATTGAATAAATGTGGTTGGTAAATATCTACATAATTGGTATTGTATAAGGGTTAAATAGTTGTGTAGGAGATCTAGAGAGCTAGAAAAAATTTTTAAAGTTCAAAATCTTTAATAGTCTGAAGATGAGTGGTTTCAATTACAATTTAATTTGACCTACATTTAACTGATTTGTTTATCTCAATTTGATTCGTCTGCTTATGGTTCACAATCATGTAAGTACATTATTTCTCATACAAATCTTCAGATAAATCGTCAAATAGAGTGCTTGATATTTTTAAAACGTCACTGGAGATCATTCCACAACTGGAATTGACAACTGATTCTTGATTAAGTCCTCTGCGTAGGGGTAACAGAAAGTTTGTATACGGATTTGACCCAAGCGTATAGTTTTCAATAATCTCATAAACGGTTTTGAAAAGCGGAAAGTTATCATTGTGAAAAATATGTCTGTTACCATGCATTAACTTGATACCTAAGTGCGAAGTGTTACAAACCCTCGTGTACATACAGTGACCTGTTCGATAATTATATTCACAAGGCATCACATAAAGCTTATCAGGATGGTAGTGAAAAAGTATATTAATGATATCCTGATCTCCCCACGGAATACGTGATTTGTATTCTTTGTATATAGGCAGGATTTGATTTTCCCAGTTAAATTCACGCATGCGTGTGAGATTCATTAGCATTACGCCGGAATTAATACCCAGTTTTCCATAAAATGGATGAAGTGCAAAACGATTATACCAGCCAATATTCTCACTCCCACTCTCATGTTCCGGAGTCATGGCAGCCATTTGAGTTTCATTAAATTTCTTAAAGAATGTCCATACATTCGAGATTGGTGACAAAAACAGAACATCCGTATCGACATATAGCAAGGAATCCACATTTGTTAGCAAGGACGGTAAAAAGAGACGTTGAGCAGCACAGGGTTGAAATAGATTTTTCCATTTAACTTCATTTTGTTTGGGAAATTTTAACTGCAATAGTTCAAAATCGAATGGGTACGGGACCAAATCCTTCCAGTCTGTCAGTTTCTCTCTGAATTTATCCGTATTCTCAGTAAATATAAGAAATTTAAGATATTCTTTATTTGTATTAAATAGAAGAGCCGATTTGATCACAACTAGAGCTTCCTGCAATCGATTACCGCACGAGACCACTACAATATGAAGAGGGATCTTTCCAGTTTGCATTATTTTGCCTTCATCAGATGCCAAGGATGAACTTTGAAGTAAAATATATAAAACCGTGGCGAAGGCACTTATGCCCATAAAGTACATTAAAAAATGTTGCATTTTTATTAATTTTCAACGCCTGGGTAAAGACAAATATATCTAGGCCCCTGCTTTACGGCATTATATATTCGTCATGACCTTAATATGAAAACCCACTAGATTAAATAAAAATTAATTGATGTAAAAACTTTCTCAGCTCATGGTTATTCGAATACTTATTTCATTTGTTTATTAAAAACGCTTCTACAGATTGTATACTACAAATTTAAAAGGAATTAATATCCTTTATAGGTTTTTCATGTTCATAAATATTATGCTGCAAGAGAAATATGACTTAATCATTCATTAAAGCTGCCGACATCTGAGCATTTCTGTAGAAAGGTCAAGCACAGGCATTACGCGTGATAAATTTATATACTATAAATAAATTTTAGATTTATTCATGACACACATTTTATTGCTTTAAAATGCAAAATCTAAAAAGTAAAATTATTTGGGTTTGCCGATCTTTTTAATCTTGGTTTATATATAAAAATAAACACTTTAACTCCCTTAATTTAACTTCCGAAACAAATTTGAACAACGATTTTACAAGAACAAAATTTATAGGACACATATCTCCCGTCATGAATTTTGTATTTATATGCAATGTTTCATTTTTTTTAAATTAAATATTTCAATTCGGAATAAAGAACAAATTAATTAATCTATAACTAGTCACAATTAATACTTAATACACAGTAAATTTAAACCAATAATCAATAGACCAACGACTCAACATTCTCTAAATTTCATAAATTTTCTCTTGGCTCAATATTAGGGGATAATTTTTACATATACCAAATTTATTAACTTTAGTTATAGGTTAAAAAGAAATTGTGCTTATACTAAAAAGAAAAAGTACACATTATTTTGAAGAAAACTATATTAGGTCAAGTCCATTTCCAATTTATTAAAGCGAATTTAACAATTAACATTGGTTATTCCCTACAAAATGTGGTCTAACCATAATCTGGCATATTTCTCATTCGATTTTTGTTTATCTATCTATATCTAATGTTATTATAATCATTATGACTTTGTATAAAATTATCGTTTCGGGCTTGACTCATATAATCTCAATGTTTGGTCATGGAAATGCCGTGAAATTTCATAAAAATATTGTGTAATACCAATTAGATAACGGGGTTAATACCCAAAAGAATTAATAAGCTTAGTATTTATGGTAAATGAGGATTTATATTAGGTTTTTAGGGGCTTTGACAGCTGCCAAAGGTGCAGCTAATTGAAAATAATCTTCATGCTGATTAGTATAATATAGTAGGTACCTACTATGATATGATAAGATGATAAGTGAGCGATAATTGTGCGTAATTGATGATTGATAAACTGATAAAATCCAATCTAAATACATATATACATATATATAAAACAAAAGTCCCCAAAAAAACAAAAAATGGTTCCCTCTCGTAGCTACTTTTTATGTGTGTTGCTGTTCAGTCCTTGCCACGTGTTGCGTATTGCTCATACGCCTTGTGGCACGAGGTGATGGTAGAACCACAGTGATGACTGCGCAAAATCTGCCACTATAAGCATCGTGTAGGCGTTCGGCCGAAATCATCGTTTCATCAGTCGGCATTAGGTTGCCCACTGCCCGTTGAAATCTTTTGAATCCTCGTCAAAATGTTGATACGAACTGAAAGTTCGCGTTTGTATAAATCCAGTGCGCCTTTAGCTGCCGATTCCACTTACGTTTTTGTTTCAAAGCGGTGAACTTCAGCAGCCAGCAGCAGCGGCAACAGCAGCAACAACTCCAAATCCAACGGTGATTTTTCCCAAAAAATTAAACATATTTTTCAAAATTCATTTAAACTCTTTTTCCACAAAAATAACTTGGTGTTGAATAAGGTTTTTTAAAATCTATTTAATTCTGTGTAATTTTCAGTGATTAATTAACAATATTTTGAACAATTTGTGCAATCAAAAAAAGAACTCATAAAATTTTCATTGTTTGTGCTTCTGTAAAGAAAGGTGAGTTTGGAAATTACTTTTGAAAATTTTGTTAAAAAACTGCATTAAAACAAAATTTATTAGCTTTTCTACTATTCTTTTAAAAAAGTCAGGATAATTTATTTGAAAAAGTGATTTCTTAAAACATGAAATGCCATCTCTTTTAGTTTTTAATCAAATATGTTTCCTAAAAAGTAACTGAATAGTTTTCTAATCTCAATAACGCAAAGAATAAATATTATTATCAGTAATGAGAAGAGAAGTAATAAGCTTTTTGATCACTTTACCACTATAATATGATAGATAAGAAAATTGTTACAAATATTATTTGAAATACATATATGAATTGTGGCCTTATATTTTCCTGCAGCCGCTTTTTTAAAAGTTTTTAAATTCAATTGGTTCTTATTTCTTTAGAGTGTGTTTTGAAATACTATATTTATTAGCAAAAGATGGACAATATGTTCAGTTTGGCTACGCTAATATAAAGAATACACTCTTTGTTTATTATGATTAAAATAAGGATAGTTTTTTGTTGAATCAACATTATAAAAATATAAAGTTTTTTTGTACAAGGTGTAAGAGAAAAAAATGTTGCAGTCCATTTTTTAAAGCTTCTTAAACATGTTTTAAATTTGTATTACTGAACAGCACAATCAAGGTTTAAATCTATTGGGAATTACAATAAAAATCAAATTTATTTTTTATTTATAAATATGCAGTCCAAGAACAAACGATTAAATTTTCAAAACTCCGTTTTTGTTTTATGTAAAAATGTAGTTTAAATAAACCTTTTCACATTAGTCATTGTCTCAATAAATTATTTATTTCTTATTATTTATATATAGTAGACTTATATGAATTATTCTATTATTTAAAAATATATATAAATAAACATTACTCTTTTTAGTTCAATTTTATTGCTTAATGTTATACATATTATTTTTTTTTTTTTAGTCAAACTGGGATTGTAAAATAATATAAATAAATTCACAATTAAGACCTAATATTAGTTGAATACAATTTATCTGCATTAATATTGATAGATTATTGATTGATTGACTATTATTATAACCAATCAATCAATTTGTTTCCTTTCATTATAAATATGTAAAAACATGTTATGTAAAGGCATTAATAATAAGATACAAAATTCGTTGTTTTCAGTTTTACTGTATTGTTAAAATATTACTCATTAAAATATTATTAGTTTGAAAATTTTAAAAACTAGTTAGACATTTTTGAAGTCTTGAGCTATTAATGTGTAAAATAATTGCTTAGTGCAATAATTTAAAAGATTTTTAAGAAGCTTTTGTAATATCAATAACAGGATTTCAAAAATTACGCATTGAAGACTTTTCGATCCCATAAACTATATTTTATTTTGAAGTTTTTAGTCTTGGGAAATTTAAGACAAATGAAAATAAATGCTCATGTTTTCGTTTTTTTTTTTTTGCTGAAATGTATAAAACAAATAACACAAACTCACACAAAATCAATATTTAACAGTATTAATAATTTTAAAATTACTCCAAAGATATAAACATCTTCGTGATGTGTTTACACTGAGATTTTCGTAAAAGCGTCTAGACGACCTATTTGGTGGTTTAACTTCATATTTACCTACAATATGGGTACACAGATTGCCACAGATTCTGTATTGAATGTTTTCCTTATACGACTTAATGAAGTCTCTGGACGCTTAAAAACCCATATATTTATAATTCCCCTAAATGCCATACACAACCTTTTCTTTCACATTTCTTGTTCTTGTTGCTGTTTTTGAGGAAATTGCTTCATAACTGGTCCTAAGCCATAAAATCAACAGTGAACCAAATCAGCGAACATCAGCCATTGTGGTCCTTGTCATCGTTCTCGAATAGACGATATTTGTGTGTGTGTGTGTGTGCGTGTGTGTGTATATGTGCTTAGCTTTAGCTTAGCCTAGGCCAGGACATTTCTAGCTTCGCCTTGTCCTTTGGCTTGGTCTCCTTCTTGGCCGGAGTGACCTTTTTTTTTCTGCTTGGTATCTATAGAGAATCTTCATTTTATTTTATGATGTCAAATTGAAGTTGAAGTTTGGTTGGTTTCTCATACCTTTTGCCTTTGCTGCACCAAGTAAATAAACCTATAGGATTTACACAATGATTTCTAGCTTTATGTTGGCCTTAAAATAATCTTACAATATTGGTATATACATAAATAGTAAATATTTGGTTTTTAATAGTTTCAATATGAAATATTCCTTTTTGGCTCTCAAATCCATGGCCATTAATATTTCATGAGTACAAACTTTAACTTTAATAAAACAAAGTGAAGCTCCTCGAGTCCTTGGGGAAGAATAATTAGTTATTTCACTGCTCAGTGGTTCGCATGAATCAATTCCATGTTCTTGGAACTTTAAATCAACAACACGAAGTGTACACTGGGCAATTGGGCCAATTTCAATTGCCAAAGCAGTTTAGACATTTGTTTGCCCAAAGAGGCATGAAAATTTTGTACATTTTGTCTTCTTGGGTTCTCTCTGTGGCATTTTTGATTTTTTTTATGTATGTATGTATGCGTGGAATTAAATATTTATTAATAAAATTTAAGGTCTAGGGTCTTAGTTAATTAAAGCGGGGGGAAACACACATAATTGAAAAATAATGTATATTAAAAATGCATTTATGTGAGGCATAGCGCCAAATCCGCTTAGTAAGAGCAACTGGTTAAGTCCTGTGAGGAAAAAGACTGGAAAGAGACTCTTTACTAGTCTCTGAAAAAAAAAACGTTTTTTTTTCGCCTGTCCCATGTGTGTATAGGGTGTCCTTAAACTGAGGTATTTACCGAAGTCAATAAAGAACACCAAAAGTTGAACACCATTTTAATTGATTCAAAGATCAACTCATGCGTTTGTTATTTTTCACACATGTTGAAAAAAAACAACCAAAAAAATTAAAATCCATTTATTTCTTGTTTTCTTTTATTGTGAAATTTTAATCTTTGGATTATTTGATTCAATAAAAATAAATGGAAGAGATTCAAATTCAGTTTACCCTTTCAAATTTTCTGGGAATTTCGTTTAGTTTAATTAAGAAGCAACATTTTTCCACAAATTTTCTGAAATTTTTCGATTTTAAACTCGTATTAATTAAATTAACTAACTAACTCCATTATACTTCAACAAAAAAGAAGAACGAAAATTTTTCCAAATTGAATATAACGAATAACAATGAACTTTAAGACTTTTGATTTATATTTGAAATGAGAAAATGCCTAAAGTAAATAAATAGAAAGAAATTGATGAAATGTCAGCCCCGAATTTGAGTTATTCCAATAACAATTTAACTCGATTGTCCAGATTATCTATTTGGAATATTTTTCAATTTTATTCTTGGGACTATATCCGTGGGTCATCTCTCATTTTTGTAATCCTAAGACATAGAAATGAATCACTGTATTTCCTTAATAATAATTGGGCTCTTTGCATTGCTCTCATATTCCAATTTTCTATAGTTTTTCTTTTTCTGGCACTGGGAAAATTTACTAACCACTGTCTGACTGAAATTTACTAACTGTCTGTGCTCGTCAGAGCTTAAAAACACTTTTAAAAAGGTATACATTTAAATAAAATTGTACAAAACTCTAACGTTTTCTGATTTATATTCGCATTTCCTTGACCGAATAGAAAAACAAATAATTTCTATTCATTCAATTCGTTTCAGCACAACTCACTTATTTGCTCGTTTGAATATAGGGTATATTCATAATTATAATTATCTAATAAATACATTTCTCTTAACTAAAAACCAAAATAAATTCTATACTTTTTCGCTGAATTAAAAATCTGTGGCTATATGTTCAAAATGAAGCAAAATTTTTTCATGATGTCAAATTATATGCGTAAAAAATTATACTTAAAATGTAGAACAAAGAAAATGGTTTTTTTATTTTCAAATAATTCATTAAGCTATGTAACTATTGACGGAAACTCACCCTCTTTTTTAGACATGAACAAAAATCGTATTTTTTCCACTGTTTTTGAGCCAACGGCAACTTGGCCATTTACCGTTGCCTACTTATTCGGGCAAGCCGAAGGTGTGGGAACCTTTGCACAGGTGTTTTTTCTCTCCGCAGCTTTTCATGTTTCTGACCTCAAACAAAAAAAAAAAAATAAAAAATAAAAACAGAAAAGCACAAAAACTACTTCATTTAATGCTTTCGCTTCAGACTTGTTTTTTTAATGCCCCTGAATTGCGACAAATTGTTGAGGTTTTCCTTTTTTTCCTGGTTCTGTTTCTTGTAAATTTATATTCTTGTTTGCTTTAAATTTCCTGAGGGACAACATAAAGAAAATCAAATAAATGGGCAGTTGGCTTAAAACTGGATACTTTTTTCTTTATTTTTTTTTTTTTGCGTTTTTGCCTACGCAATTAATTCTATGTAAAAATGCCATAAAAGTTTACCTGAACATCAATTAAAAAATGTTTAGAGGGAAACTCTTTAGAATCCAAGGCTTCTACAGAAGCTTTGAAATGTGGCTAAAACCATAGGAAAAGTCGCAAAAAAAAAACAAAAGGGGTTTTTTCAAAATGAAACTACTCAAAGCACTCAAATGGATTAAGCATTTTAGGGATAAAATTGTTTTTAGTCCGCCTCGACAACGCCCGAACCCGCATCTTTACCGTTGACTCTTCGGTTGCTTAGCTCTTTAGCTACGGACTTTTGCGTTTGTTCTACTAATTAAATTTGCATATTTTTATTAATTAAATTGTTTTTGGCAATGTTTACCCGCAAAAACTTGGTACATCTCCGTTGACTGGCTTCTGCCCTCGACAGCTTCGTTCTCGTGGTTGCAGTACTCGACACTTGGCATACATATGTACATACATATACATATGTATATGCATGTTAATCACCATAGAGCTCTAAATCCCAGAAAAATAGAGGGAGCAGGGAGTGATAAATTGGGTTATGGACTACATACTACCTAAACACCTTCTTTACTCTAGAATTCCGTCTTCGAATTGACTCAACTCTCGTCTTCTACATATAATTGGCATGGTCCTTCAAAAAAGCAATAGACTGAATACAAGGACTCCTCTAACAAGATGTCTTTTTGTCAATATTAAAAGGAAGAAAAGACTAAGAGCGTGTCATCTAGTTTAATATACCCATCCACTAGGGTATCAAAAATTAACATACCCCTAGCCAAATTTAACCAAAAGTAAACAGAAAGTGAAAACCAACTGAAAGGCAATTGGTGTAATTTTGTTTCGTTTTTTATGCCTGCCACGCTTCAGTTCTGGCCACAAGATCCTCTTTGTTAAAACATCTGCTCATTTCTTTGTTTATTAGGCTTTTAATAATTTTATATATTTTTTTAAATTATTGTGTCTCGCATTGTATTTCAAGAGCAATTCTAATTGGGCACGATTTTCGGACCAAAAAAGTTTATGTTCAATTAGTTAAGTTTATGCATTTTGTAAATGGACAACAAAAAAAGGAAAAAAAAAAAAAGAAAGTTTTACAGAGAGTACAAAATTTCAACATATTCTATTACATCTGCAGGCAAAATAAAATTTGCATATAAAACCACAATGCATATTTATTTAGAAAGGTAGAAAATGTTTAACAATATTTAGTTTGCGAAAAATTTGAGCTAAAACATCCTACACCAGTGTAGGATTAGGTAAATTAACAAAAATATAATATAACACATTCCGGAAAATTCTTAAACTTTGCCAATTTGTTATTTTGCCAAATTGCAACCAATTCTCGAATATGATATCTCATATTAATTATTGGAAATTGAATTTTGAATTAAAATGATACTAATACGAATAATTAAATTATTCGTACAAAGAAGACAAAATTGATTTGAAATCGTTTAGAAATAGATGAAAATAAAGTCTGACAAAAATTTTTTTTGTTTAAAATTTCTGTTGAAAACCATTATTTTTGCGAGTCGTTTTGCCAATTTTTGATTTGTATTCCAATTATTTGAAGTTCATATTTACATTATGTCCCCGAAAACATATATTCTCTGCTTATCGTATCCTATCCTAAGCCTTTGCTTTTTTTTTTTTTGGTATATCTTTAAACACAAAATAAATACGTTTAAATATGAATTTTCTTATAAATATCTATTTTTTATATCTATATATTTTTCAAACAATCTGCTAAGGTCTTTGGTTATAACGATAACATATTTTGATGAACTAAAAAAGGACCATCAATGGTTTAGAGTTGTATTACGAAGTGACTATAATTTTTCAATATATGTACTTTTCTTCAACTCAACAAACAGTCAAATATCGACAACTGGTTTACTTTTCTGATCAAAATCAATTGAAAATTATTCTCTATAATGTGAGACTAATAATAAAATATAAAAATTTCAATCCCCCAAACAATGATATCGATAACAAAAAAGTTGTTAAGCCACAAACAAAAGGGTTTTATTTAATAAGTAAAATATTTTAGCGAAATTATTATGTGTTTATATGGGCCTTTTGTTAATATGAAATTTTCAATTCGCATTTTTATTTGCTTTTTGTTTTCCTTTTTTTTTTGTTTTTTCCTTTGCTCCGATTCTTGTTACCTTGAAAATATTTTCTTACTCATTCCATACAAATATTTATACGCATTTAAAAAGTATTTTATGTTGCATTTACCATAAGCATTTCTTGTCCGCCATCCGCCACGTAAACTCTTGTGTGTAAGAAGATTCCATTCCATTCGTATACTCCCTCTGTGATAAGACATGCATTCGTCTCGTCTCGTCCCGCCTCATCTCGTTCTGTGTCCTCTCTGTCCTGGCTTGTATGTGCCCTTTCAGTTGGCGTTGCTTTTTATGTGAACTCCGCCTTGATGTTTACTTAAGCTTCCGCCTCTGCTTTTGGCTTGCCGCTCCTCAAATTGTTTATATGACAAAGTTTGCATTTTGTAATAAATTCGCTTTAAAAAATATTTGAACATTTATGGCCGGCATTTAAATTAAATACTCGCCCTTATGCGGGCAATTTATGGGAAGATAGAGAGAGACAAGTAAGCGGGGGTAACCAGCAGAACTCTTTGTAATAAGCAGCAAACGAATAAAATATCATTCAAAATGGTCCAAAAAGCATTTTCTTCACATATGAATATAATATTTGTTCTTCTTCTTTAAGATTAATAAACAATGAGCTCATTATCAAAGTGTATTCAAGTTACATGGAATTGTAATGTGATGGGCTGTAGGGCATTGTGTGGTCTTGTCTTTACTATAAGGATCGATTAGGTATATAATATGTCTAGAAATTTAAAACCTAATCTTATACTAGAGAATTATATCAGGCAAATAGCATTAAAGGTCATTTTTTAAAGGTCCTCTACCATTTTGTAATGTTTTAAAAGTTTTTTAAGAACAAACTCGATAGTAGTTTATAAGATTAATCACTTGAAAGATTTTATGACATGGTTGAAGAGGAGTTCAGCACCGCAAAAACTGAAAGCCCAACTTCATCACTTGAATTCAAAATATGAACTGATTTTATTGAAAAACGTCTTGTGTACATCAAAGAATTCTTAGACTCTAAGAGGCGACAATTGTTCTTAAAAATGCTTACTCTAATGTTTATATTAATGCTTGTTTATATCATGCACAGCGTTGGCGACTTGATATTGCGCCGTTATTAAAATCTTGAGTGCTTTCCCACAGAGTGTGGATGCATGTTTTGTTTATTTCTTTGTTCAATCTGATTTGGTGAAGCCGTTTCAGATGAACGCGATGTTTATTCTTAAACAATGGTGGAAAAAGTTTTAAGACATTAAGTATTGTTTTTTTTAAATTAAATTTGGTTCCTTTTTCACTTAGCTTTATTTTACTCCACTAATTCATTTTAAACCATTATTTTTGTGAAACTACTAAAGAAGCTGAGTTGAATTCGATGTGGAATAAGGCAATTCTGTTAAAAATCGTATATGTTCGAAAGTTTAAAAATGATATATTTCTTCTAAGCCATCCACAATGTATCACACGGACAAATTGCTGTAGTCCTTCTATAAGAAAAAGTCGCACATTTCTTCTTATCAATATCAATAGTTAAGTTTATCAACTATATTTTTTTAAAATTAATAAATACTCAATTAGATTCATGATCTCAATTAAAGCATAGTTTTCAATATTCTGTATAAAGAGGCGATTTCTCTTAACTTTGAAAAAAATTGAAATTGATTTGATGTCTAATTCACTTTTTATAACAGAATCTAAACAGAAATATCGATAAATAATGAATAAGATAATATATGTTTAGCTTAAGTGACTCAAATACTTTAAGAGAACCTCGACTAATGTATCATGACCTTCTTGATATGAATATCATAAGTATTCTTTGTATAATATTTAAATATGAAGCCAATTGCATGCATGAAACCTTTTATGAACAAGTTTAACAAACTTGGAAAATACTTTTCCACTTTGAAATACTCTGAAAGTAAGAACGAGATGCTACTTAAAAAAGTTTTCACACGTCACAAAAACCACGTAACTCATACGCCAAAGAGCGAGCAACTGCGTCATTGGGCCAACACAAAAGTGGCAAAAATATTCAAATGGCAGTAAAGCCGGCAAAAAACTATACTTTAGGGAGATGGTAATAAAAATACTGAAAATACAGAAAAAATAAAACTTGTGGTAAACTTTTGCACTAAATGCTTCACAAAATGTTTTGCACTCTTTTGTCATCGTGGAATTAATACAGCAAAGAGAGAGAGAGAGAGGAAAAAAAGAAAAGTGTCAACCACATCTCATCTGCCAAGATGAATCCCAATCCCAATCCGAATTGTCATGATGGCAATGCAGCATCAGTCATCTGGCTCATGTGTTTGAATGTCAGTGGTTTCAATGTTGCCATTGCTCGTTCACTTTCACTTCATTGCATTGTCAGCTTTCCTATTCCCTTCATCCCCCTCTCTGCCCCATTCAACAACACCTCTCTGGTGGTATATAGTCCTTTTCTTTGCCTGATAAAGTGCCAGGCTCCATTGACATTTGGTTGTTTATGTTTTATGAGCATTGTTACCGCAACTTTTGCTCAACTCAAACAGAAACAGAAACAGAAAAAGGAGAGAGAGAGGGGGAGAAACAGAAGCCAGAAGGCCCCCACGTGGCACATTCATCTACCAGGCTCGTTAACATGTTTGCATTGAATTTTCTCCTTTTTCTCCTTCTTTTTTTTTATCCATTTTAAAATGTAAATGTTTTTCTATTACACAAAAACGAACTTTTTGAGTTTGCCTTTTTACGATTTGCCTTTTGCCCTCTCTCTCCCTCTCTCTTTTGGCCTCTCTGATTTCAGTTTATTGTGCTAAATAGTTTCGTTGTCAACTTTGAAAGCATTGAAGTGAAAGGTTGCTGAAGGATTTATCAAGGACCTTTTAAATGCTCTATAGTAATTGCCTCTCAAAAGGTGTTTAATGGCAAAATATCTCAAATAAAATTTGTAATTGTCGGTTACATTTTATTCATTGACTTTTGTTTTAAACTAACTTAAATAGCAGTATTGGATTGCCTTCATGAAACGAGAAAAATATATATGAATAAATTATTTAAAACTTTAACGTATATTTCTAAATTAATGCAAATTTATGCAAATTGAGACTTTTATATATTCGAAATGAATCCATTTGAAAAATTAATTTAATTCTGAGATAGTAAGTGTTATACTTTTCAAAAAATATCCCTATCCCTTTCCCTATCCCTATGAAAAGAAGTTTTTATGGAAATCATTTTATTTATGAGACTTTTGAATTTTATTAAATTAAAACTTGTTGTAAACTTTTACACATAATAATTTCTAAAATGTATTGCACTTATTTGTCATTGTGGAATATTATAATAATTTTTGAGTCAAAATAGAAAACGATAAGTAAACTAATTAGTTCAGAATCAGCTGAAAACATTTATCGCATTCAAAATACTATACTACAAAATACTATACTAGATCGACTCGACACTTATTTTTAGTATTTTGAATGCGATAAATGTTCTTAGCTGATTCTGATTATAAACTCAACTTTCAGGTCATTGCATCATGATTCTTTAAGAAATCTCGTCATATCAGTTTCTTGGATGAATTCGTAGACGTTTGTTTTTATGATAAAATTTTAGAATATTTTTTAGCTACTTAATTGACTATTTACTTACAGCGGAAACTCTTATTGTACTCAAAAAAAAAAAAAAAAATAAATTTTTTCACATTTTCCAAAAATAAAACAAACTTTGACTGCGTATTGCAACTTTAAGGAACCAATTTACTGCTGGATTAATCGCATCTTTGGAAAAAATGGCTACACTTTTTTCATTTTCCCATGTGGTAACACTTTTTGTATTGTTTCCCTAACATTTCTGTCTTTGGTGCCCCATAATATCAGGAAAAGTAAACTCTGTGTATTTTATAAAAAGTTTCACGCTCATTATATTCTTTCTTTTGTAACGTCCTGAAAAGAAACTAATAATTCTCTAATAACTAATAACATATTTTATATACCATCGACTTAACACTTAAACCCTTGAAAAGACTTTTCAAATAATCAATTTTAGGATTATATTATGTATAATAGTTAATGCTGAATTACTATACAATATACTAGGAGTGCTTAATTGGCTGAATTTGAATTATTTGGTAGAAAGAAACAAGGAAAAATTTTGTTTTAATTTTGTCCCGTTTAACTATTTAAATTCCATTTACACTTGGTTGAGATGTAGCCAGATATGTATAAACATTTCTGTATCTCTCAATTGTATAACAAACTTTTGGTGTTCACACTTGTTAAGCCCCTTTAAACATTTTCATCTTTAAATATGTATACACAATACCCAAAAATACGAAAAAGGCAGAGAACTATTCACAATCTCAATCACCTGGAGACTAATTCATAAATTCCCACTGTTTGAATAATACAAAAAGAAAATACATAAAATTTTTCAACATAAAATTCCCATTTGGGATTAAAAGCGCAAAAAAACATGAAATCGCAGACCTGTTGCCTGTTTGAAATTGCCATATCTTTTGGTCACTTTCACTGTTTCCTTTTCCATCCATCCATCTATCCATCCCACATCAATTCGAGTGCAATTATTTTAATCTGTTGCCGACATTTTTGGCATAATTTTTCATTCATTTGTGGTGGTTTGAAGTGGATGTGCGAGAGGAAATGAAAGAATTCCTTGGGCCGCAATGAATTTTTAAGTAAATGTAAAGAGTGCCCAGGTAAGACCACAGCTCATCCCCTCCTTCCACAGGAGAAACCTTAACCCAAAGGCTGTACCCACTCCAGACCTAGGCCAAGCTACGTCAGACTTCTCGTGGCAACTCCCTAAGGAGTCTCCTTGTCGGTTTTTGCATGCCAAGCTTTTAGCCAGCTAAAGTTAAATGTTTTCCACCTCATTGTCTTTCGTTCTTTGCCATGTTAGCTAAGCAGGAGTAACATGCCATGCCCCGCCAAAACATGTTGAATGCGGCATCTGAGTTAGGTCAACAATTTTTTGTTTCTTTTTGTTTTCTGTCTATTGTTTTGGCATCTGGGCAATGCGTGGTTATGAAAAACGATGACGATGATGTTATGGCATACTCCTGGTTCTTTGTCATGTCGTCTAAGCCAAAGCCATAAAACTTCCTACTAACATGGTTGGTAACAAACTAAAGTTTCTTCTCCTCCCCATGAGAAGAAACTTGAAAAAGTTATTTTATTTTATTTTATTTAATGGTTACATAATCATTAAAAGTAAAAGTTGTAATTAGTATTGTCGCTTGACGTGACATTTTGGGTTGGTGTTAAAAGGAACACACATATCGTGAAACACTTGGTAATTAAATTATATAAGTTTCTAAAGACAATTTAAACAACAATTTTGGTTTCAATGGCAAACTTGTGAAATGCGCATCGGTTGATTACTTGATTTTGTACTTCCGAAAAGTATGCTAAGCATAATAAAATAAATACTGAAGACTTATTCAATGAATCGCTGATGTTCAATTAATCGTTGGTATCGCCTATTTTGTCAAAGTACTTAACTAAATTGTGCATTACCTGCAGACTTTTGATAGTAGCAGATAGGCCCAGGGGAATATTTAGTTCTTTGTATATAGTTCATAAAACTAATTTCCGTCAGTACATATATGTATATTTTGAAAAAAGGTTATTCCTTTATAAATAAAGAATTTACAATACAAATAAAATTATATAAATACTGATTAATTAACGATCGGCTCGATCCAAGCAATATCTGATACAAGTGCTATGAGAACACAAAGCTGGATTGAACCATGTACTTTTCAGTGTTCCCAATAATTAGTCCTCACTATTTATAGATAAAAGCAAACACTAAAGAAAAATCTATGCCATACTTTAGGGGGGCGAATGTTCCCCATTTCACTTGCATAAATCGAAAAGCCATACTAGTCTTTTGAAATTTTTGTTTTGCCTGTCTGTAAAAATTTTAGTTGACAAAATAATTTTTTTAAAAACCAGATTTGCCAAAAATTCAAGTGCTTTTAATCAAATTTAATTAGGAAAAAATATGTCTACTGTATGGGGTCAGAAAAGGCTTCTTCAAACATCTGACCAATTTTATAATAACCTCTGCAATGGTGTAATTAAAATAAAAATGGTGAAATACTAAGCATATACTTTAATTGAGTTAAATTCTTATCTAAATGTTTGGAATTATAAATAGACATATTTATGTACATATGTTGATAGGAAATTTGGACTTACACATGTATCAAGTGGCAAACGATTTGGCATTTTAGTCGTCATCATACGACTTTTGAAAAGGCGATTTAGCCACAATTCATTGCTGATAATAGCCAGTTAAGTTATTATAAAGAAACTGATGATTATTTGGTCAAAACACCTTATCATTCAGCAATATGTCAGCAGTGATTGATAGATCGAAATATGAGGTCGTCAATATGTTGTTTACCCCTTGATATAACTAGCAAATGCTGGAAAGCTATTTTTAACACAAAATATACATATGTAAGATAAAAGAGAGATAAAAAATGAATGCGATAAATATAGGGAAAAAAAGAATATTAACAAAAAGTGAGCAATAAATTAGAAAAATTTAATAATTAATCATTTGACCATCGAAATACATCAACAAAATTCAATGATTATCTCAATAGTTAAAAGAGATATAATTTCAAGTGGACTAAAATTGTTAAGTTAGATTTTAACTATAAACAAAGGAGTCTTTGGCTTAGCCCACAATGTCAAATGAGATAAAAGTTTTGGCCCTTTTAACTAAAACATAATTTACAATTAGCCCTAAAATAATCCTTTTATTTATACTACATTCAACAAGAGGTCCTTTCTACTTCAAATGGACAATAACTTAAAATTTAACTAATTGAAGTAATAAATTAAAATGAAGTTTCTGATGTATGCAAAAAGTTATGACCATTCCATTCCGTATAATTATTTGCCAACTTATTAAATTATATAATTTACCCCCTTATTCGTTTTTATTTTACTTATGTTTATGGCCTAATTACATACATTTTCCATTAGCGAAACTCTTGGTCCTTTCAGACAGGTTAGTTGCTGTTAGTGTGTAGGTGAGAGGGTAAAAACTTCACCTGGGGCTAAAGTTAAGTGTTTTGCCAGATTGTGGACATTTAGCCAGCTTATGCTCTATACGCTGTAATGAATCCGTAATCAGATCGGACAGCCATACAATTCATCTTACACAGAGTTAGATACACACAGGGAGAGAGAGAGGGACGCACAAAGACAAACAACCAAATCAAGTCAAATCCAAATCAATCTTCCGTCAGGAACTGCCGCCTTTTTCTCTCCTTCATTCACTCTTCCTCTGACTTGTTTGCTTAATTTGACAAACGGAATAATTTGATGAATATCTAAAATGTCAGCTAGAAAACTCAGCGTGAACCGCAGAAGGCAACAGCCACAGCCAGCCAACCCAATGATTTTCTCACTAATTCAATAAGCATCCAATTACAATCCAGCAGCAGGAGTTTTCCCTAATCCCCAGCCCCTCCACAGTCGACCAAGCGATGTCTCTCCTCCATAACAACAACAACAACAAAAGCTGCCCTGACAACCTTTTTGTGTAAGCAATTTTCATTTGGTTTTTATAAAAATTTAATGCCAATAAAACTGACTACTATGGAATTATAATTTACCATAATTATAATTTTCCACTGCCCTCTTATGTTTACGTGCATTAGCATCACTTGGCCATGATAATCCTTTAAAAAGAATTGAAGTTTGTAAGCTACAAAGAGGAAAATTCAACTTAAAAAGAGAGTTGGAAGAAATTGTAATTAACTAAAATTAAATTTTCAAAATCAATACAGGATATATAATCAGATTAAGAGCAAAATTAAATGGAGTCAAAACCAAATTGAACCTTTTAAGATGAAAAATGAAATATATTTAAACGAATGTATTAAAATGTTAAATACTTTGTACAAAAATATTGAGGATTTAATTTTAAACAATTACTAACAAAGACTTATTTTTCTATATACTTAAGAAAAAATAATATTTCCTATGAGCCGTTGTCAAGACAAATATTGGCTATAATTGCATTAGATTTTGCAATCTTTTAGGTTTAACTAGCATTACCTCAAAATCGATAAGAACTACTAAAGTGAAAATCAATTGCCAATAACAAAATGTACTTGAAATTTCAAGTGTTTCAAGTAATGATTATTTGCATTTCAACTGACAATTATTTCCTGATTGTTGAGATAGATAACTATTGAATGCCACTTACCATATTTTGCTGACTCTATCGAAAAATAAGCAAAAATTAATCAACAAAAAAAAATATATATATAAAAAGGACATGGCAATATTTGTTTGATTGTTAGAAGCAGCAAATGCTTTGCCCTGGCATTGAGATTGTATGACCCAAATTCAATTTTAGCCATGTGTTTGACTTGTGTTCCTTGCTCTCTATAACTCGTGGAGCAAATCATAAGTACGTTTTCAGCTACCATCACAGCAGGTGGCCATCCTATGAATGGACTCCACCGCCAGGGGCAGTCTAGCACAACTCAGGCGAGGTGCTGTTCCATAATCAAGGCAATGCAATTTCAATGTCTGCCTCTCGTGTTTCACTTTAGCCACGAAACGAAAACGTTTCACACAAATCACTAGAGACAAGGGAGGGGATTCCCAGGCAGCATCCAAGGGCTGCAATGCCAAACGCCAACTCCAACTAAATCTGTGTCGGAATCTTTGCCTCTGGCTACATTTGGCTATCAAAGGAAACTCACATGCGACACGAAATTAAAAAGACAATGCCACTTGGCCAAGGATGCTGAAGGAATCTCATTAGGTAAATGTCTTTTTCTGACTAAGCAGAACTTGATGTGGGTAAAGACCAAGGTTTGCCCACTAAGAACACGACTACAAAAAAAAAAAAAAAACTGTTACTGAAACTGACTTGGGTTCATATATGGAATGTTTACCTATTGCAGTTGATGAGATTTAAATATTCTATTCTTGGAAATTTTTTTCAAAAAAAAAAAAGGGGGCATTAAAGGAAATAGGTTTATCTGCATTAGACGACGACGACGTAAAATTTTCAAAGTAAAAATATAAAAATGCTGAGGTTAAACTTTAAAAGCATAGACTAACACAGTATTTTTGTATGCATTTTTATAGAAAATTTATAGAAAAATCGTTATAAAATTTCTGACAAGTGGATTTTCACAAAACTTTATCTTTAAATATAATTTTGATAAATAGGTTAATCTTATTGTTGAATGTATTGATTGTATTGTCGATTGTATTGTCGATTGTATTGTTGATTCTATTGTTGGTTCGTTGATGTCGTCAAATAATTATTGAAATTATAATCAGGTTTTACACTCTATTTAGTAACGAGGACTGTGAAATGGCGGAAATATGCAATAGGCTGGAAGTGTTCAATGTTTGCAAAAAGTTTAAAACTCTTCGGATGTCTTGTAACTCAAAAATTGGGTACAAGTAATGGTTGATTTTAAAATTTTTTTCATGCGCAGCATTTCTTAAAACTTCTTTATATGTTTCAAAAATCGAATTCTTGGTAAGCTTTTTGCATACTTTTCTGAGCAAATTTCCCTCGCCTAGATCCGCCAATGCTAGTGAGAAGCTTAAGCTACAAAATTATTACCTTTACTTTAAATTTATATTGATATTTTCGGAATTAAAAGTACGATGGACTTGAAATGTCAGGTTTTGGCCAAATTTTTTATGTTTATCATGTTTGTGTAGATTATCAGGCTTTTCTTGAATGTTTACTAGCCACATTTTAATTATTATTATTATTTAGTATAGGATATAGTTGTAAACTATTAACCTAACTACTTTTTATAAACTAGTGCTATCTTCTTAGATGATAACTTGCTTAAGATTCGAAACCAGATCCCAGATTCTATTAGAACGATTCTAGGAACTTTAAAACAACCCTAATAATGAAAATTTCCTTTTAGTAGAAATTCCAGAATATAAATATTATAAAATAACAACAATTTAAAATAAAATAAAGTTACTTAAATGTTTCCATCAATTTTAAGAGTTGAAAAACTGTTGAAAAACTCAATTGTTGAGTGTTCGATGTTGGTAATATATTTAGAAATGTTTAAAGTTAAATGAAAATTTTTACATTTTATGACAAACACTTTTTTGTTGAATGTTTCTGATAAGATAAATTATTTTCTATGAAAAAAATGAAAACCAAATCGATCACTCAGTTAAACACAATTGCTATTTAAAGTTTGTATTTGGCAAATGTTCTGCAAGTCACTAAATTATTTGGCCTTTAGCTAAATCTTGTTTAAACATTTTAGACAAAATCCTAGATATATTTTTCAATTAATCGTCTGCCAGTCGGTTGCCTCAGGCAAGCATAAAATGCGACTGAGTGCAACACGCGACAACTAAACGATGTGAGTCAGGCGGGGATGAAGTAAGCCCTGAAATGCATTCAGTGGAAAGCAGAAAAAATGATGGGGAAAAATAAAAATGGAGATTCCTGGGATATGTAGCGGCGGCGCCTGTGTCCCATTTGCAGCCAAGTGTAAAGAAGCTTAAACCAAGTGGGTGAATTGCTGAAAATGAAATGCCAAAAATGAACGAGTTGTTGCTCACTGACCGAACAATTGATGGTTTGTGTTTCATTTGGACGAGCAAATATTGCCAAATATGATGAATATTATTTGTATTTTTATTTTTGGATAATTTTGCATTTCATTGTAAGCCTTTAAGCCATATCGGTTGCGGAATAGAGCCTAACAGCCGTACAAGCAAACAGAAATAAATCAAAATTTATGTGTTTAGTAACATACACTTGGATGAGTTTTTTGGTTTCGCCACGGGGCGTATACATATTTGAACTACCTACGAATTGGTAAATATATACATTTAGTTATATATTTACGGACTAAACTCATCTCTGTGCTCATAAATCAAATGCACCCAAATGATTGATAAAACGCTTGGTTAGACAGACGAAGAGAAAGCTCAGAACTAGCACATAACATGAATTGTCACTAATAACTGTCCCAAAAGAAGAAAACAGAAAAAAAAAACCAGTCAGTAATCATACGCACTGTGGTACGTCAGCAGTAGCAACCAACTGGCAACTGGCAATTGCCCAACGTTGCGTAAAATCCGTTGATTACTTTATTTGTACAAAAGTGTGTGACGCTCTTTGTCTCACCCACATCACTTGTTTGTTTTTTGCCAGTTCAAGTCGAGTGCGGTCAGCACTCAGCGATAAGCGGATACTGGGTCCTTTTTTCAACCACTTCACTCCTCCTCCTCCTCCTCCTCCTCATCCTGCTTCTGCTCATCAAACAACCTGTGGCTCTTTTGACCACATTCTCGAGAAACTCTTTTACGTTGGTGTAATAAAACGCAATCACACATTGATCTCATTGCCAATTGAAGTAGCATTTTTATTTGATTTTTTATTTCAAATTTTGCTTTCAAGCTAGCAAGGACTTAGGTACACATACATATTCTAAGCATAAGGATTGGCTAAAAGCTGCACGTGCTTTTATCTATAATAGAATTGGTTCTTTTTTCCTCTCTCACTCCCTTTTTCTCTGTTTTGATATGTTTCCACAAATTCTTTGGATTTTTTATATTAAACCTTAACCGTTTAAGCATAATCACATTTCGTGTGCCAAGCCAAAACAAAAAAAAAAATTCATTGCATGAGCAGGGGCAAAAAGTATTTGGAATTTTTAATGGATTTTAAAGTTGAAAATTTATTTCAGTTAATGCTACAATAAATGATTTTTTATATTTAAAATGAAAACATTTTATTGTTAGTCTATTAAGATGGTCTGCTTCATCTTGAATCTAAGATAATTCATAGAGAATTTTAAATGGCTCAAAATACCAAAGTGGCCAAAGTTCAAGTATTTCAGATACCGAAGGGAGACTGGGAATATTTGATAAATATAATTTGATTTTAAGTTAATTTAACCATGATTTCCTTGAACGCCAATTATTGAAAACATGGCGTATACGTGATAGAAATCTGCATATACAACAAGAGCAACGAAATTCGAAACAATGTTCAAAATAAATAGGTATAAGAAGCTGCAATAATTTGAATCAAAGAATGAGTTAATTTAAGACTTAGTCGCACAATATTCAAAGGAAATAATAATAAAGTGAATGAATGTTAAGAAGATTTTATACCAAAAAAATTTTAAAAGAAAGAAAGACTTACATATTTGCCATGTCTTCGTTGTTCAAAATATTATACTCATCTGTACAGATGAATGAGAAAATATATTAACTGTCAATCACTCTAAGTGAGTACAGTAAAAATGTTGTACTCGGTTTTTCTAGCTACTTGAATACAGTATTTTTAACACTATAACACTTAACTACTGTACAGTACTATAGTGTTGGAAGTGAATACATTCATGCAGACCTATATTACATACAAATGTTTTAAAGGGAAGAGTTTTCCAAAAAATATGAAAATATTAGCACCAAATTCTTGATATAGAATATACCCTTTATATTAATTTATAATTACCATAAACCAAAAATTCGTCTCGAACTGTTGAAACGAGAACCAATATTTGTGGATTGATTCATATGACTAAAACTTGAATATTTTTTTAAATGCTCCTCCATAAAAGTGAATCAAATATTATTGCATAAAGTTTATATTTTAACCGCCCCTTCTATTTTTGAACTTGATGCAGTACTTCAACTTCGGACATTACGTATTTAAAACTTTAAAAATACACTTTCTAATAAGGAAGTCATCAACGTTGTTTAGAAACAACTACCTAATCATGTTGTCTATGTTTTTAAAAAATATGCTAACTACTTCCAACAAGAAATTCACAATGATGACAAGTTAATGTCATGACTAATAATAATCCTACGATATATTGATCCTTACATATGTTTTCTCTCGAAGTCAAAGTAATTTTTATTTTAATTTAAGTTACATTAAACTTGTCTCTGACTTGTTTTCGGGCAATCTATTTACTCTAAACTTGAAGATCATCTTCTGGAACATTTAGTTCTTCCAGAGTGTCGAATTGCATAGTCAACAAATTAAGCAAAACTTTCCAAAATTGCTAACTAATCACTTGACTTTGGGATTTGAGCCTAATCAGCTTAATCAGGCGTTCAATAGTTTGAATTTTTCCCACTCATTTGACGATTTCTTCCAGTGTTGTACCCGGAAATGTTTTGACAATGTCTAGTCCTATCTATATACTTTCATAACTATGTTTTCGAATAATTTGTCTGAAATATCTAAAGCACTGGTATTACATTGTAAAATGTGGTAAACACAAAATTTCCAATTACTAATTCCAACTCAAGAAGTGGCACACTTTTAAGAACTAAAACCTTCAATTGGTGTAAACTTTGTAGAAAACAATTAAATTTCAATGGTCATACAAATCTTTGGCTTAATTTTGAAGTACTTGAAGTTGTCGGCGTCATCAGACAATAAGTAGATAAGCAGTTGGGGCTAAATCAGAGACCAAATGTGATTATAGCCCACTCATTGTCAAAGATTTTCAAGTTAAAGATAATTAGTTAGCAATCTTATCGAAGCAAACAGTTGATGGACGGTTGGATGGTTGGATGAATAGTATAAATATAAGGCTAGAGCGTTGCAAATGGTTAGTCTAGTTCAAGTTCTAGTCAAAAGCATGATGAAGACATTTGTTATCCTATCGATATTGGTAGCTTTGGCCAGCGCCGAATTGCATCGTGTGTCAGTGCACAAAGAGCAGAATTTTATTAAGACACGTGAGAATGTGTTGGCCGAGAAGGCCTACCTGCGCACCAAATATCGTCTACCCACGACCAGAGCTGTGAATGAGGAGCAGCTGTCGAACTCATTGAATATGGCCTACTATGGTGCCATTAGCATTGGTACTCCAGCCCAGTCCTTTAAGGTGTTGTTCGATTCGGGTTCCTCGAATTTGTGGATTCCATCGAATACATGCCAGAGCACGGCTTGCCTATCCCACAACCAATACGACTCAAGTGCCAGTTCCACATATGTGGCCAATGGTGAAAGCTTCTCCATTCAATATGGCACTGGCAGTCTGACTGGCTATCTCTCCACGGATACAGTAGATGTCAATGGCCTGAAAATCGTGAGCCAAACCTTTGCCGAATCCACCAATGAGCCAGGAACCAATTTCAATAATGCCAACTTTGATGGCATTTTGGGTATGGCCTACAAGAGTCTGGCTGTGGACAGTGTCACGCCTCCTTTCTATAACATGGTATCCCAGAGTCTGGTCGACAGTTCCGTCTTCTCCTTCTACTTGGCTCGTGATGGTTCTGCCACCGATGGCGGTGAACTGATCTTTGGTGGTTCAGATGCTTCTCTTTACACCGGTGATTTGACCTATGTTCCCATCTCGGAGCAGGGTTATTGGCAATTCGAAATGACCAGCGCCTCATTCGATGGTTACACCTTGTGCGATGATTGTCAGGCTATTGCCGATACTGGCACCTCTCTGATTGTGGCTCCCTATGAGGCCTACGAAATTCTCAGCGAACTCCTCAATGTTGATGATGACGGTTTGGTCGACTGCTCAACCGTTAGCTCTTTGCCCGATCTTACCTTCAACATTGGCGGCACTGACTTCACTCTGAAACCCTCGGCCTACATCATTCAATCCGATGGCAATTGCATGTCAGCCTTTGAGTACATGGGCACCGATTTCTGGATTCTAGGTGATGTCTTCATTGGTCAGTATTACACTGAATTCGATTTGGGTAACAATCGCATTGGTTTTGCTCCAGTTGCCTAAACATGGCTGAATTTGATCTAAAATTTTTGTAAATAAATTATGCTTATACAAACTAATTATGTCGTGAATTTTACTATGATAAGAGAAATACCAAAAAGGCAATAAAATTAAGTAGACAATATCTACTTAATAGTATTAAGTAGATAAGTTTATATGAGGTTCCACATTTTCGTAATTCAATGCCATCAAAGTTGTTTACAAACAACTACTTAATCATGTTGTCTATGTTTTTAAAGAATATGCCAACTACTTAAACAGTTTTTTTCCAGCAAGAAATACATAATGATGACAAGTTCATATCATGACTAATGATGATTGGGCATCAAAAACTTAGGGATACTAGGCAGGTGCCGATTCAAGGTCTAAAATATAGATGCTTACGGACTTGAATTTGGTGACTTTAATATATCATCCTACCCTTTGGAAGCGAAATCTAATTAGACCAAATTATTTTAATGTAATTGTCTTAAATCTAAAACTGTGAAACTAACCTTGAATTGATAAGATTGGGCCATATCTATGTATATAGGTATATTATGTTTTAATGTCAGACAAGATAGATTAGTTAGCCAAGATATGTACATATGTTTAGCAAGATTTAAATATTAATTAAATCTAACCTGGAAGTGGGGAAGAGTTAGTGTCACCTTAAACTGTGTGAAAATAAAAGCACTTATTTTATTATGTACCTTTAACCAATGAAAATATTAAAATTTAAATGACAAATACTTAGATTTATGTCAATTTAAATGTTATGTACTTGTGTTTCTCAAGTGTGTTTAACATTAATCGAGAAATGACAAATATTGCCTATACATGAGCACTTCCATCAGTGCTGAACGAGTATTCTAGTTATTTCAAACAGAACATCCTTCACATTCCTCCTTTTCCCCAATTCATAGTTAGAGATCGTAGGAGTCGATTCATTCATTTGTCCAGCTTGCTTGATGGCAAAACGTTGCATGTGGCAATGATGTGTATGTGTCCAGAGTGGTTGCTGATGTCAGAGAGATGCCATTGCTGTTGTGTGTGTTGGTGCTAAACTTTCACAACTGTAAACACTACACAATGACAACTGCTTTTAAGGTGCAGGATACAGGTGAACGACGACAGGATGTGGAAGTGCAGCAAACAGCCAAGGGACAGACAGTATGATGACGTGGAAGGGAAGAATGGCTACTGTCAGCAAGTAGTTACTCGCAAATGACTTTGTGACATTCAACTGGTCGGAGAGGGGAAAAAGGAAAGAGCCGACGCCCTGCCTATGGAGCAGTTAATGAATCACCTAATGGAAAATGCTTTACCTGACTTCCGTTCTGTGGTTTCCCCTTACGCTTACTTACAATCCCAGGTTTAATCGATTTTTAATTCTTATCCTCCACATTGAGCGGGTTGTGTTTAAATCAAAGCAGCTTAAACTTTGTAAACTTTTTTCCTAATCAAACTGATTAAAGCAATTTCTATTTAATTTTGCTTGTTTGTTTCTTTCAGAATCCGGTCGTACAATGATGACAAACAGATTTGCTTTCACCGCCCTGACCTTCTTACTCATGTGTCTGTTGGCCATTTCCAGCAATGAAGCAGCTCCCATGCCCAGGTAGTTGTAGAATAGTCCGGTCTAGAGGACAAACCTCTTAGCCAATTATGTATCCTAACACCCAAAGACATACATACATGAACATATACATTCACTTAGACATAAACTAATTAATTTCTGCTACAAAAATTCGTATAAAAATATTTGCCAAAACCAATTACCCAAGCGCCTCGTATGTACATACACACTATGAGATGAGAGGTGTGTGTGTGTGTGTGTGTGTGTTTCACATTTGGCTGGCATAAGGATAAAGACGAGTTTCACACTTCATTTTTCTGTCAACCTTATTTCTTCTTGCTCTTTTTGGCACATTTCAATTTCAAAAAAAAAAAATTAATTAACAAAATGTAAACGTTTGCTAAATTGTTATAATTTTTATCAGTGTTTGAGAGCGTTAAGTAGACACTCGACGGTAATTAAATTTGTATAAATTTAAAAATATATGACATTCTTATTTAAGTGAAAGAATTAGGTAGGTAATATACAATTTGAGAAGGCATATTATAAAATATTTCAGAGTTATGAAGGACAATTTAAAGACATAGAGAGGGCGAGTAATATGTTTACATATACATACATGTGAACGAATTAAATTCAAACGAACAAAATAAATTAGTTTATGAGTTATACAAGTGTTTAGAATAGTGTTTAATGTATTTAGTATTCTGAAATGATTTTCAGTTTGCTGGTTCGCCTTTTTACTTCAGTTTATGCTGGATTTCTTATTACTAATAATAAAGTAAGAGGAGAGAAGGTTTACAAATCACATTACTTATAGAGCACTAGCTGATAGGTTTTTACCTTATTCTTATCCTTAGCTTACTGAGATTGCACAGATAGGATGTGAAATAGAATAGATTCTGATGTAACTATTCAGGTGATAAATATAATATGTTTAGAAAGAACAAGTTGGAAAAAATATTTTGAATAAGATTTAAAAATTGAATTTTTCCAACATGAAGTCCCGCTTAACTGAGCAAATTTGTCTATCTTTTTAAGTTTGAAACTTGTATCTCTATAATAGGCACTTCAATTTAATGAAAGTATATTTTGTTGTATAAAAAACAAAAGTATTTGTCATTGTTTAATTATGATTTAATTAATTATTTTTTTTTCTCAACTGAATTGGTTTGATAACTAAAACTATTAAGCAATAGTATATAAAGCAATAAGTAACTTAAATAATAACAGAGTCTTTCTGAATATTCATTTTAACATTTCATTACATGCTTTATATCCTTGATTATCACATTAAGTTAAAGCTGCTAGTACATATGTACATATTAGAGTTTACTATTCAGTTAATTGTACTTCGATGTTTTAGAATCAGGTTGTTTATAATGCTAGTAAAATAGAAGTCATTTGGAGCCAAATCTATATGGCGTATGAGTTATAAATTGGATATTTTGCCTAAAAAATCACCTATTGAACATATGTGAGAGCTCGCATTGTCCTGATGGAAAATATTCTTAGACATTGGCGATTTAGTGCATATTTCCACAGACATCCGGAAAAACAGTGAACACATGATCCAGCCTTTCAAAAGAAAAGACAGGCGTCCATTTTCTTCGAATTATATTGTGCTTAAAGAACTCATGTTGAAACACACACACTGTCGATTGCTGTTGCTGTTGAGTTTCCATATTGCATTAGTATTGTCAATTTACCAAATATAAATAGCAAGGCTCGTAGGAGTATAAAAATGAGGCCCATATTTTTAAAGGTTTATTAATTTATACATCCAGAAAAACTGCGTTTAAGAAACTTCAACAATTTGTACCTTTGTCTAAGATTAAGATTGACACCGCGTCACATACAAATTACTCATACGCAAGGTGAACTCACTTTTATTAAAATGCTATTAATGAAAGTTCAATATTATCTTTATAAAGAAATTCAAATTAGATAAAAATAATGTATAGGCAATAGGCGATATTTTACACAGAATAAATTTATTTTTTTATTAAGTATTAATACCAGACCTTAACACAAAATAAGAGCAGTTACTAGTTACAAGACCTTCCACTCCAGAACAAATTATAGTTATGTCATATATTAAAATATGATAAAATATGATTTTTAAGAATTAAACCAAAATTTATATATATTTTCTCACCTAAAAAACAGTTAAAAATTTAGAAAATTTAGAACAGGGTATTCTTAAATATTCAGTTGTTAGAGACACAGTTTTCTTCTAATATCCCACAACTAGGTTAAAGCACCCATTATATATGCATTCTAGTATCCATTTAGTTAAACTGTCTCCTTTGGGGAATGAAATCTTGTGTCTATGCTAATGGGGGCTAAGCTTAACTAATTTGCAATTGCTGAAATGGAAAATGTCACATACATTTGACATTTACATGGCAGTCAATTGAAGGAACCTTATGCAAATGAAATGAAAATGAGAAAAACAAAATGGTGGCAACAATTTTTTGACTGACCTAAAAGTAATTAGATGTCTATGTCCTGTCCTGTAGTTATTGTCGAAGATTTTCTATAAGAGATTGGGTGGAAAATTTATATCTAATTTTCCATTTGGTTGACTCTCTTCAATCACAGTCAGAGCAATGGCGGCGGCGGAGGCTATGGTGGTGGCTATGGCGGCAATGAGCTAGAGGAGGTACCCGATGACCTTTTGATGGAATTGATGACACGCTTTGGACGCACCATAATACGGGCACGCAACGACTTGGAGAAGTGAGTGTCTCGGAAATAGATAAGAAAAAGGTATTATCTACATACATTCGCTCTCTCTGCTTTCAGTTCGAAACGCACTGTGGACTTTGGTTTAGCCCGAGGCTATTCCGGAACTCAAGAGGCGAAACATCGCATGGGTTTGGCTGCGGCCAATTTTCCCGGTGGGCCCGGACGAAGGCGACGTTCTGAGACTGATGTCTAAATCAAACGATAATGATGTCGAAACGAATTATGAAAAAAAATTATGAAATTACCAACATATTTTCCAATTTCCAATTTCATTTTAAAGAAAAGAAAAACAAAAATCTTTTTTTGTCTTGATAAAATGAATTTTATGTTCCTTAATGGTATTTTTTCCTCAACTTGCAATTAGTTTTATTTTTTGTTATGCATTGTATATGTATATATATATATATATATAATTATTAATTCGGCAAACGTATTCGTATGTGAATGTTAAAATATTTAATGAAAAATCAAACTCTATATATATATATACATATATGCTATGTACCAAGTTCAAATCGGATTGAAAGATAAAGAATATATCTACAAATGAGAAAAAAAAAAACAAAATAAAAACGTTAAACTGTTGCTCCAATAAATGTTGAAAGTTTATGCACATTTGATCAATTTTATACAAGCTCATGTTCCCGTCTCTCTCTCACTCGCTCGTCTTAATGTTTATAAAACAAAGAAAAATTGCAAAATCTAAAAAAAAAATTCCAAAAAAAAACGAAAAAAATCAAATTTAATTGCAAAAAATATTCAATTGTAAGAAGTAAAAACAAAAAACAAAAAAATGGCGCAAAAAATCTTTAACTAGGTATGTCTTACATAATGCAAATATCTACTCCAAAATACACAAAAAATCGTAAATATAAACAAAAGAACATTTTTGGCCCCATTTTAAAATTGAATTTATTATTATAACATTTCTTATTAACACAAAAAAACCAATAGAATCTCAAACGAAAACAAACATACATATAATCTTTTTTGTTTCAAAACTATTTAATTCTTTTTGTTTTTGAGTTTACTACAAGCGATTTTGAAATATTGTAAATAATATTATATGATTACACACCCACACAAACAAAACACGTACAACTATTGCGATATATGTTATATGGAAAATTACATACATACATATATATATGTATTAATTATATTGTGTCTATGGAATGAAACTACATAAATATATATATATATACATACATATATAACTCTATATACAAAAAAAAATGTCATAAAAAGGACAAGAATAAATAAAAAATTTACATTTAGAGAAAATCTAACACAATTTGGGCGAACATTTTTGGGTATAACTGTTAAAGCAAGATGAAATGTTTTATACCTTTGCAAAGATGAAGATTTTTAAGAAGTTTTTAACGCAAGAAATGGAAGCATCTCTAATTATTTTAATCAGAATCAACCAGAAAGGATTTTAAAAGGTTATTTTATTTATTTCTGTCTATAAATAATTATAATAATAATTGGAGTGCTTTCTTTATACACTCCAATTCAGACAATAGAATGATTAATATTTTCCTTATTCGTTTATTGAGTCTTCGAATCTCGTTTTAAAAATTTGCTTATTTCATGGTTCATAATAATTTTTTAACATCTTGTCAAAGTTAAAGTCATTTTTTAATATATATTATCTTTTTATACCATACACCCATAGAGTGAAATGGTATATTAAAGTCGCCAAAATGTATGTAACAGGCAGAAGGAAGCATCTCCGACCCCACAAAGTATATATATTCTTGATCAGGATCAACAACCGAAGTCGATCTAGCCATGTCCGTCTGTCCGTCCGTCCGTCCGTCCGTCCGTCTGTCCGTCTGTCCGTATGAACACCTAGATCTCGGAGACTGTAAGAGCTAGAGCCACCAAATTTGGTATGTAGACTCGTGTAGTATATAGAGTGATCAAGTTTATTTCAAATTTTTGCCACGCCCCTTTCTGCCCCCGCAATTTAAGAAAAGCGTTTATCTCAAAAACTATTCCAGCTAGAGACACCATATTTGATATGTATATTCGCTTAGTAAATGTACACATTTTGTATGTATAAAAATTTTGCCACGCCCTTTTCCGCCCCCGCAATTTGATAAACTTGATTATCTCCCGTATTTTTTTACCTTATGCAATCAAATTGACACACTTAAATTGAATACTAATATCTAGCAAAATACCAAATTTGATCAAAATCGGACAAAAAACAGTCGAGTTATGCATATAAACGTTTTCCCATAAGGCCGGAGTTGGCCGTTGGCTGGTGGGGGCGCTAGGGTGCTCGTATGATTGAGTGAGCGAGATACTAACAATAAGATATGCTTGTAAGAAGCATGTGAAAATGCATTTGTTTAATAAAGTTGAAATATTTGCTTTACTGGTGTATGGTATACCTAAATCGGCGAGACGACTTACTTACTTCATTTTTGGATAACTTTAGAACTTTCGATAGACTTAAAAAAAAAACAAGTGTGCTTTCAGAATTCAGTTTTGTCTCTGAATATTCAATATAAATATTTTGCCAAATTAAAAAAGGTTAATTTTGAAACTTATTGAATATTTCTTATTTTTAGGGTAGGGGGTATTTTATAATTTTAAGCTAATTAGATTATAAAAAGCTTTCATTAGGTTTTGACAAAAGTAAGTATAAGTAAATTTATTCATTAGATAAAATTATGAAAACCCTGGAATACCTATTTAATTACAACATAAACAATAATCTCTTATCTTTTTGGAGTAATACCTGCAAATTAGTTAATTTAATACATTTTTAGCCCTGCCATTTAACCCTAATATCAACAATGTACCTAAAATAGTACCTGTATTTCGTTGACATCTGAATAATTTGTTGTTGATTTATTCATGAATGGTTCTAGATACCTGCACTTGTCGATATTTGCTCTTGGCTAGATAAGTGCACCACCTGGTGCCATTAGAGGGATAGAGGATACACACACACACACACATAAATGCGCTTGGCCAGGTCATAAACGATGTGCACTGTGGCAATTAATTGTCGATTGATTGTCTATCGTAATCAATAAATAATGGCAAGCAAGGGATACATAAACTACCTAGATAAATAAAACTTATTGAGGCTTATAATATAAGCAATAAAATTCGTATCAAGCAAAAGGTCATAAGTATTTGGACAGCTGTTGCGATTAGAAATACATATGTATGTATATAGGTTCAACATTGGTAAGAAATGCAAGAACTTAATCGATGAACCTTAACTAATGCTATTAAATATATTTATTTTAAATTAGTACTTACTAAATAATTATCTTTCCTTGTTAAACCCAGGCAGTTTAAAATTTTCAGGATTATCTTCCTGAAGTGGAACAATTATTACACGATTCTGCACTTTTCTGAGCAAACGATAAAATATATACGGCTGAAAAAAACAAAAGGAAAAGCTGTCTCTTTTACACTTTTACCACTTAAAGGCATTTCCAGTTTTATGCGTTAGTAGTCCAATTTGATCGATCTTGACAGATTAACAGATTAGTTTGCATAGAAACCGAAACAATTTTATTACATCATTTTGCAAAATTTTCCACAATATACACTGAAAAAATTAAAAAAAAAAATTAAATTCAAAAACTCCATAACTTGTCTTTCAAGTACTGTGTATATATTTTGCATTCTTTTTCGCAAACTTAAAAATAAAATGTATTTTTATGTGTCATATAAAAGAATGAATCTTATAAAAGAAATGCACATAAAATGGCCAAATGTATATGAAAATATCTTAGCAAAATACTTGTGAATATATTCATAAATGGATTTCTTTCATCTCTTATATTTTCTAAATTGTCTCAAACTCAATTAAATTAAATTAATTTTAAATCTTAAATGAAATAAAATAAAATGTAGATATATTACATAATTTATAATCTGTTTGTGTTTATGGAAGAACTGATATGATTGGCACTTGAGGGATGAATTATTATGCATTTGAACCAACTAAATACAACCTACTAAATAATACTACAAAATGTGAACGAAGCCTTTTAGCACCTCGATCTAAATACATCTACTTTTAGTAGCAAACATTAAAGTTAAAACCGAAACTTAAATGTCTAATCGAAAAAAAAGAAACTATGTACAGTCTTCACTCATGTTGTTTATATCTTAACACCATTCGTCTGGCCATTGGCATTAGCAGAAGCTGAGGTGGAATTGCGATTGTTATTGCTCCCCATGGGCACCAGTTCCATATATTGAAAGGGTAC
Organism: Drosophila willistoni; assembly: GCF_018902025.1. Classification (NCBI taxonomy): domain Eukaryota; kingdom Metazoa; phylum Arthropoda; class Insecta; order Diptera; family Drosophilidae; genus Drosophila; species Drosophila willistoni. The sequence continues at coordinate 9,395,375 of NW_025814050.1, forward strand.
ATGATAACTTTGACCTTTGTGCTCCACAATCAAATGGCCACGACCACTCGAGGCACCGACAACGGTTACAGTTTCACCCTTCTTCAGTTGCTGTGTCTCCAGCTGGGATTGCGATTGGTTGACAATTGTTGTTGGTGCTGCTGCCGCTGCTGGACTGCTAGGTGCATCTTCCGGAAAATTCATTTTCATAATGCGACTTTGTGGATAGCCAAGTTTCGAGTTACCCGAAATGGTATAGGCTCGCGATTGTGGCACAGGTGGTGGACGTTCCTACAATAGGATAAATAAGACAGTTTATTTTTGGAAAATTTTTAAATTTTTTCAATACTAACCAAATCTAAGCCAAAGAGACTACAAGTCTGTTGTATTATCTTCTGGTCACATTTCTCATTTGGATCTGGTGGAGGAGTTCCAGCAATGGGTTGTGGTCTTGGTCTGGTTACACCTAGATTTGTGCCCAGATTTGTAGACTTGGCGGAGAGACGAGGAACTGCAAGGGAAATATTTTATTATTATCCATTTTCAGTTTTCTCAAATCTTAAAATCTTACCTGCATTGGGAGCAGCTGCAGCCACAGCTGCCAAAGCAGCCATTGTATTGGAATTGACAGTTTTGCTTGACGTATTGTGGGAATTGTGATTCGGTTTGGTCACCAAAGGCAATGGACCAGGTTGGGCGCCACGTAAACGTTTCACCTTGTTGGTGCCCATTTTCTTGCGCCACCACCAACCACGCCATGTGGCCTGCATTAGAATGGCACTCTTGTGTCGTATCTCAGTTCTCAAATGCTCCAAATGCTGACGTATGCCCTCGCTAAGGAACACATGACGTTTTCCCGGTGCCCAGGCCAAGGTTACTGAACCATCCAACACAGGTGTCTCTTCCATGGCGTATTGCAATATAAGCTGACAATCGTCCAAAGCTTTATCCTCACTCCTACGAAGTAAACGGAATGGTGCCAACATTCGATAACGAGCATTGAATTGCTTGAAACGCATTCGATGTGGAAATCCCGACGCCATTAGGTTGACCGTCTCCAGTACCTGCAGGGATCGTATTTGACGCACCACAGTTGCACGATCGAATGTTCCTGGCTGTTCGGCTCCATTGCTCCGTATACAGCGTACAAAATGCGGCCTGGCATGAACCAAAGTCCTTAGTAGATTATCCAGACGAGTGTGAAAATCTTGAGTTAATGTGGACACTGGCTCATCGCCATTCAGCAGATCCGAATGCGAGGTGGGTGATATACGAAAACTGAGTCCTCGTGGCGCCTGTTGCTGGGCATACAGAGCCTTCAGTTCAGAGCCAAACAGATGAGTGGCAAATCCAAAGTTACAGGTGTGCTTGTAGAACACAGCAACCAAATCATCCGGCACCACATCTCGATTGGTATCCAAAAAGTCCGTAGTATCATATTCCACTCTGCCGGCAAAGTGACGTATCAGAAACATGCGTGGATCGTGGGGTTCCGCTGTGAGTTTTGTCTCCAAACGAGTGGAGCAACGATGCTGAACCTTTAGCTTAGTCACATAACTTTCGGCTGTCCCACGGACCGAACACTCAGCATCTAGCATGCTGAGGAGGCCAGTACGCAGGGAGGAAATCAAATCTATGCACGGCACATTGTCCACATAGTCCACCTCAGTGTCACAAACGATTCCCTCATCACGACACGATTCCACGGAGGATTTGAAAATATGCGTATTATAGAAATGTTGCATTGTCTCGGCGCACAGATTGATGCACAGATGCTCCAGTTGGGCATGCGGTGAGGGTTCCTCGAATCCAAACATATCCAATATGCCAATAAATCCATCAGTTGCATGTCGTACTGCATTATTCAGAGCTGCCATCGATTTGGAACCAGCATTGCCGCCTCCTATGGTCGAGGCATGCTGTGAGGCCGCATCCGCCTGATTATGCACCGACTCATTCGAATCCGAACTGAGAGTGCCCAATGTGGATCCCAGACGTTTTAGGCTATTCGCTCGTCGCACTATTGTGGCCACTGTGCGGCAATAGAGAGCCTTGGCCAAGCAATCTCTGGTCATATTTGCATCCCCATCGCCGCACACCGATTTCACCAATTGGCCTCGTACATTATGAGTGCGCGTGGTCAGTCCCCGGAAAAGAGCTGCTGGCGGTACTCCCAAAAGGCTTGCCACCGAATTTAGTTCCGTTTCACCTTTGACATCCACTTCCAGACCCTGTTAAATGAAAATTTATAATATATATATAAATACAATATTAATAAATTAAAGGGAATGCCTCAGTATAAATAAGCCACATAATCAAGAAAAAATGCATGTAACCAAACTGATTAGAATATTTTGAGTCCCATTTCACAACATTATTAAGGAGAGGACTTAAATTCAAATAAAAAACTAAGAAAAAAAAAACTTTTACTATCGATTTTATACTTCGTATTATTTATATATTTTAATTCTAATTATATTATTTAATTTGGGATTTTAAGGCAAAAGCAGATGTAAGTTTAAAGAGAAAGTTTATTTCGTTGACCGTATACTTCATTCTTTTTTTCTATGTACCCTTTGCAGTCTAGCTACTTTAGATAGAGTAATAAAAAAGATTTCTTACATCAGTCTTTCTATAAAACGTCTCGACATGAAAAATTCAGACGTAAATTACCCAGAAATAATCATCACGGCAAGAAATCATATATATAAAAAATACTCAAGAAAAAACATTTCCTTAGCCACGATTCGAACTCGCGTAGCGACCACCGTGTGTATGTGTAATGAAAAGAACAAACGCTCTAACCACAACACCACTCCAGCATCTCTTTGAGAGCTGCAGAATTGGAAACATGAATATCTCACATTACCAACAGAAGGCGCCACTATGTTAAATTGAAATAACGAACAACAGATGGCTTTTGAAATTAACACTCTCTCTCAGAAGTCCTAACTTCAATGAACTTGTATTACCGCTTCCAAAGCCGTAAATTAAATTTTTTTTGCTTTTGCTTAATCAGAAAATATTAAAATTTGATGTTATAATGTTGGAGACATCATTTAGAGCTGGATTTAGTTGTTACAGGCAGTTGAAGTATAAATTTGCACAAAGTATTGAATTTTGTAAAAGAAGAAAGAAGTTAAAAGAAAGAATGAAAGATGATAAAAGAAACAAGTAGCTCATAACATACTAAAGCTTTTATGGTAGGTAATGCATTCGAAAGAGCTACAAATAGTATGCAAAGGTGCAAACAGAAAATAAATACTCACCCCACCATCGATGAATTGAACATTTCCCAGTAAAAGCACAGCAGCCAAAACTCTAACAACATCCAGAAAAGGTATACCCAATATACCAAGGCAAGTTTTCCAGGCCTGAAAACGAGCAGCATCCTCCACTTCATTTTGGCCAGTATCACCACGTAAATAGCGCAGATTTGCTGGCGAATAACCCTCCAAATGTAATTTCTGACGCTCTTCTCGATTCAGGCCAGCCAGAAGTTGATAGAAAATGTGATAGTTCTTCTCCTTCGGCAGAGGACGTATGACACGTGTTTGATCCAAAAAGTAACAATGTATCTTTGTACGATAAAGAGCACCATCGGTAACCTGCACCTCAATGAACTGGCCAATGCGACTGGATTCCGAATTTGTGGTGGTCTTAGCGGAACCCAATGAACGAAGTACCGTAAAAGCGGCTGCCAAGTGCTTAAATGCATCAGTCTCTGGACCACCGCCGGCAATGGCAAACAATTGACGCAGCATCAACATGGCATTGGCTGTCTTTCCAGCTCCCGATGTACCAGACAATATAATGGCCTGTGGATAGCCAGTCTCACTCTGTTGACGTACTGCCTCCTGAACGATCTTTTGCAATTGTGGTGCCAACGGCATGGCACGAGTCGAGGTGAGTGTCAATGGATTTCCAACATCCAGATAAGGATTTATCGAGAGCAGAATCCCACCGACATTTGTCTGTTAAATAGAATAAATGTCAATTTTAATGAGTCAACAATGAAATCAACTGTAAAACTGTGAAAAATTATTAATTCTTTCACATATTTTTGAACGGTACATATTACATTTGTCTTCTAGACTCTTTTCTTCGTTCTTTACTCTATGTGCAGAACCATTGGAACCATGTTTCTACAGATATACCTGGTAATATAATAAAAGAATAACCAAAAATTTCTTATGAAAGAGATCCTAACAAAATCTAATAAAACTCTATAACTAACTCTATAACTAATTGAAGGACTTTATCAGTCTTGAAGTTCTAAAGGGTCAAAAGTTTTTCTCAAGAAATGCTTTATATTATTTTTCTCGGCTTAGACATCTAATCTATTTTGAGTAAGACCTAGAATATTTATTCATTTTATATTCAAGATCAACTATTTTCCAAACTATTTTCATAGTTTTCATCTTTTTTAACAACTTTGTAGTTAAAAGCTACTGAAAGAAAAGCTTCAAGTAAATATAATAAATAGAATTAAAATAGATTTTTCAAGACTGTCTCATGTTTTAATTATCGAATTGACCTAATTGTTCATTTTATATTCCTGTTCGAAATTCACTTTTCATTAATTGTAATGTAAAAATGTTATCTTTGTCATCTTAATTACTTTATTGGCCTTCTTATTTTAACATGCAAAATCTAATCTTTATTGTCTAACAATAAGTTGATTCATTCGTCTTGTTACTTGTATATACTAAACAGGAAATCAGATTTTATTAATGACCAACAGGCTGAAAATCGTCTCTAAAAGGACAAGTAAACCGTTCTGAATTTCAATCATTGTTTTGGTTACAGTTTTCACTATTCCAAAGTTGAAGCGTTTATGTACTAAATTATTTTGGATTCAAAAACTATATACAGATGCATTATTCAAAACTTTGCATCTTAAATCACAAAAACAAGATCCAATTTGATGAAAAGATTTCATCAATGTATGTATATATACTTTGAGGGTCCTAAAAAAGGGAAAAGAAATCATTTCTACAATTGGTTAAAGTTTATGAGAAAAAAATACATATTTGCATATTCATAAAAATACAAACTAGATTGAAGCAACTTATTTGCATATCTCTGACTGAATGTGAATCCTGATAAAATGTCATTAATTATATCCGTGACAATTAAAATCATGGCAAAAAAAAAAGATGATAGATAGAGACTCTGTTTATTTCCGTATCACATGCATGCGCTTGAATCTGGGAACCTTTTCAACTTGTCTAGTATATATATGTATGTATAATTGTCGAAATTAGCTGTTAATCTACGACTGAGTGCAAACGGAAATTTAATTTAATGACAAACTGTCTGTGGTAATTGCTTGAGAACCAACCGCACCGCAGAGTAAAAGAAAAAACTGACAAGACCTGTTTTTTAGTTCCATGTGGAACTGGAACTATGTGCCTGGAGTGGAGGCAAGTGGCAAGTGGAAAAGTGAATCTAACAGCGAGTTGTAATTACAGATATTGTGTGATGTGTGATGATACTCACAAAGTAACGCTGCTCGTTGAAGCGCGCCTGAAGTGTACGCATAACGGCATGTTCGGTGAGTGGACCAGTTAAATGGATTAGATCCTGCATGTCCTGGGGCAATTTGGAGGTAACACTGATCTCTTGATGGTGCTTCTGATGAATGGTGTCGGCAAATCCAAAGCCAAAGGGTAATGTCTTGACGCTATTGCAGGGATTAGCTGGTTTCGGCACGGGTATAAATGGCAGCTGTTGGGAATGATGATGATGATTGTGATGATGATGATGATGTTGATTGGACTGTTGAGTGGCGGCCACTGAACCAAATCCAACACCCGAATTGCTGGAACGCAGCGGCAATGTATGGCTATTGGCTTGACCATGATTGGATGTAGAATTGTGGGCTAAAATGTTACCCAAACTGCCGGCATGTGGCAATGTGGCACTTGAATTGTTGTTGGCTCCGTTTAAGCCATGACCATTGCTGGTCTGAAAGGAATTCTTTTCACTCAATTGATGTGGCAAAGGATGTGGAATTGATGTATTGCGAGCTGGAACCACAGCTCCTGGGCTGCCAGAATTTGTCCCCAAAGTTTGGCCAAAGTTGTGAGTGGGCTAATAAAAAAGCCAAAATTTAACATTTTTAATGGGCATAAAGTTAAAGATGGAAATTTACCTTGGGCAAAGTATGTTGGCCATTGGCATGTTGTTGCAATGCACTGGCTGAGAGGCCACCAACTGTTCCAGAACTAATATTTAAATTCGGACTGGATGCATTCAAGTCGAAATTGGTGGCTTTTGGGCCAGAGTTAACACCGCCTGGACCAGATGCACCTGGCGACGCATGTGATTGGCCACCATTTACCTGACCTTGACCCTGGCCCACATGCAAACGATTGCGCAATGTGACCAGCTCAGTGCTAAGACTCTTAAGGCGCTGCTGCAGATGCACTGCCTCATTGGATGATGAAGCATCTGAAATTAAAAAAGGGAAAATTTAAGTACAAGAATAGAAATAAAAAGAAAATCTGAAAAAAAAAACATTTGCCAAATTGAATCTTATCAATAGATTATAATTGTTTTCAAATTCAATTATCCTGAGACCATATTATTATAATGACATAAGAGGCTATCTCGCTTACTCTTACTAGCACAAAGCGACCGTCTAGCAGTTTTCGGTTCTTTTGCTAATTCTACATATATGTAATTTGGCAATTAAAGATGCAATTTTGAATGCATCCCGATTGATATTAAATGAATTTATAAAAAAGCATTTTTGTAAAAAAAATGTATTATTGCGGGAAAAAATCATTCTTATTTGAACGAAGAAGGCCAAATAGGCCGCAGAAAGTATTACAAAATTAAACTTGATCTGCATATATGCTACACAAGTCTACATTGAAAACTTGGTAGCTCTTACTATTACTATTTATTTCCCTATCCATTCATTGGATGCCTATCATAGGAAAACAAGAACACACACTTTCACATTTTCGAAATTTTATTTGCCTTCTTGACTCGGTCAAAGTCCAAGGGAGTGCTTTCATGGAACATCTTGTTATATTCACTTCAGAGAGAGGTACATATACAACAAAATCCTCTTAGAAAGCCATCCATAAAGCACTTGAACCGCCGTATTGTTTCTTTTTTTCTTATAAATTTAGCGTTTGTAACGAATACAAGTATTCTTATCAAATCTTCCATTCATGGTGTTGGCTACACCGATGCCCAAATTCATTGTTGTCTCGTATTCATTCGGATATACGACAGGTTTCCGTTCAATATGCCATTCAATAGGTTGTCGCAATAGTTCAACACTTTGATCCAATTTAATGCCACATTTGCCCTGATGAAATGTGAATCTCTGCGGTTTCATAATCTGATTGTGGGGATCACGATAATAGTCCCGATACTTTTGCATATCCAAATAGAAAGTATCAATGCGATCGAGATCTCCGTAGTCTACAATTTTGAGTCCAATACGTGGAGCAAATCCTAATATGGCCTGTCGTTGGAGTTGAGAACTTTTCGACACTTGCATCATGTCAACCTCAGGCGCTCTAATGGTTGGCATCTTCTTGTTTTATATATACTGTTATACTCTTCGCTTTTTTATTTTTTGGAAAATTCTTTTTAAAATAGTAAATTTTTTAGAAAAAACAACAACGTGTTAAACATAGAAATATATTAACATATAAGAGGAAAATGAGAACAAACATCAGGAAGGTAACTTTTTGAAAATGACATTTGAATTCTAGGGTAACCTGATTTGAAGAAACTGAAATCGGGGGAGAGGTTCTTTTTTAAAATGCTAATAAGCTACATTTATCTTAAGCCTTAAAGGCAATAAAACACAAAAGAAATAAGTATGAAATTATATAGAAAAGTCTTGTAAATTTTATTACATTATATAAATATTACAAGATAAAACAACTAATAACCGAAGTTATTAAAAATTGATTTATTGATGGACTAACATACATATTTATATAGAAGTTAAGGCAGGTTCTACGAAGAAAACATTACTGAACAAACAATAATACTTATTAAATTTTTTATCTGCCTAAGAAAAAAACACTTACAATAAGAATTTAAAAGGAATTAGTCCTTCTAATATAAATGTCCCTTACGAAATTTTCCTATCTCTGTGAATCACTAACATTTTCTATGCCAAATTTCTCGCAATTCAAGCAAACCTAATAAGTAAACTTGTATTTGTTTTTGCCCTTATCTGATTAATTAAACAATATGCATATATTTATTTGATTCGCTGCAGCGGCTAAAGTAAGAAAACATTGACAAAAATAGAATTTTTTCTTTACATGAGTAAACGCTGTTAACTTTTCCGAATGCTGAATTTTGCTTTTTGCCACTCTTGTTTCAACATCCTCGATAGTATAGTGGTCAGTATCCCCGCCTGTCACGCGGGAGACCGGGGTTCAATTCCCCGTCGGGGAGATGTCGAGATAATTTTTTTTAAATTCGAATTTTTGTTTTTATTTATTTTTTAAATTATTTTTTGTTAATTATTAAGTAATATTTATATTTAAACATAATAATTTTAAATATTTTGTATATTTAATGATTTTGCAGTGGTGGTAAAGTTTTTTAATTAATTACTAATTTTAATTTTAATTTAATTTAATTTTAATTTTTAATAAAAAGTATCTCATTTAACGGATAATTTGCTTTACGTTCTTTTATAGACCAAAAAAAATTAATACTTTCTAATCAATTTAGTTCCGTTAGAACCGATTTAATCTAATTGTTATCCGATTTTAATAAAAAGTATCTCATCTAACGGAGAATTCACTTTACTTTCTTTTATAGACCAAAAAAATTAATACTTTCTAAGTAGATTCCGTTAAACTCTCTCAAGTTAATTTTGCATACAAAATTAAGATTTTTAAGAAAATTTGTGGATCACAAAATTATTACTTATTACTTTTAAAATAAGTAATAAGCAGTCATATTTTTATAGTAAGTACATGGCAATCTAATTAGGATGTATCTTTAATTCAAAACCGTATGCAATCAATATCTTTAGAATAAGAAAAAATTTACAGATATTTTAATTAATATAAAAAACTGTCAAGCGAAAATTAAAAAGTAACAAGGTGCGAGCGAAGATAAAATCTTATTTTCGACTGTCTAATGTTCGAATTTAATGTTATTCAAAGCAGTGGACTCGAGGAAGATATTGAGGAAGAAACTTTGAATATAAAGTTTTGTATTATTAATATTTATCAGATTTTGCATTGGTAAGAACTCTTTCCTTGTTCTTAAGCCCTCAATCCGCCACTGATTTCATGTTAATCGGAAATTAAACTCTGGCAATAAATTGAAGAATTTGAATTCTGCAGGGAACTACCCACTTTCTCTTGTTTAGATTAAGATTTGGTATATGGTAATTTACAAAACATTGTAAAAAAACAAAAAGTTGTAGAACATAAAAAACATTTATTTAACTAATAATTAGATCAGGTAATTTTAGTGCAATTTATGTATGATATAAAAATTTTACACATATTTTATAACATGTACACTATGATTTATTATGATCAAATTTTTTCCTTGTTTCATTTATGTATATCAAAAATCAATAAATTATTAACATAACCCTTTTTTTGGTATTGCTTTCATTATACAAAAAAAAAAATTTTTTAACTGATATTAAACAAAAAGTTTAAAATGTTTTTTTTTTACCTCCACTCGTTATTTAACAAAATTATATTTTTCTTGATTTTAATCAGAGTCAACAACTTTATCCCATAGAATCTCTTTATTCACACCAATTAATTTCAGATAGCCTGACAAAAAAACTTGGTCAACAAATTATTTGATTGGCTTGTGCCCCGCGTACAACCTCAAATAGCAAAAAAAAAAAAAGCAAACGAATCAAGAATATTTACATAAAATGTTAATGAACTAATTTCGCTGAACTAAAGACACAGAACGCTCAAAGATGAAACAAAAAATTGGCGGCAAATGAATAGAATAAAAGATCAATGAATTTTATTGACTATGAATTTATAGAAACTTTCAAAAAGCGAGACCTTTAGGGTCAAGCGAACAAACAAAAAAACAAAAAACATATTATCCAATAACTTTACTGAAATTAAATTTTCTCTTGTAAAACCTGTCTATATTCATTTTACGATCCCTGATGATAAATTCAACTAATTGGCTAATGAAAAAAAAAACTCTTTTTAGAGAAAAGTACTTAAGAAGCCAAAGTCGATACCTTTCTTTCTAACTTTAAGGGGCAATGTTTGAACGAAAATCAAAAATCAAACATCATTGATGACGATGGATGTGGAATCAAACCAGTTTTTTTTTTTTTGGTTTTTTGTTTTAAAGCTGCATGCCAAGAAATGTAAGACAAGCCACAAGGGAAAGACAGAAACAACTACCAATAAAATCAAACAAGCAAAATTGTTTTCTATTTTGTCGGTCTTTTATTATGATAAACACCCTAACCGAGGGCCCAAAGCTACTCTAACTCTTCTAATGAGTTCGAACAATATTATTTTATATTCTGTAGACAATTGAAAAGAAAAAACATCGACATCGGCTAGTTCAACTCGTTTCAAAGTTTTATCTCTACTGTGTTTAACCGGTCTGGTCGACAAGAAAAAAGAATATAGATTATTTTAGGAAGTATTTGAATCTAGACCGTTTTGAAATAAAGCCCAGTCTAGAGCTAATTTTGAAGTCTTATGTAGTATGTCAATTAAAATTATCTCCAAATTATCAATTTTGCTTATTGTTAGATTTCATTCATTTAAAATGCATGTCTTATAGAGTCTAGTTCTGTACAGATCTCTTAAAAAGCAGTTATGATCAGTATGAAAAAATTATATTAAAAAGACTTATCTAAAGATAAATTTCTGAATCTGGAAATGAATACTCTCTGCTATCAAAGAAATAATTACATACATACATACATATGTACCTATATAAAGTAAAGATAATTTCACCATAAATCAAAACAACAAAAAAAGAACAAACAAAAATAATATGAAGACAATTTTTTCAAGGTTTCTTTCTTTTCTAGAATTATTTTGAATTGCTTAAAGAATTTGAAAAGGTATTTTCAAAAATGCTAAAGAAATGTTTCTGGAGTTTTATATATGGTGAATTAGCTTAAAAAATAAATGGATCCAACAAGATATATCATTTGGCTGACTTAAACTGTTTTCAGAGTAAACAGAGTTCGGTCTTTATGTCTCTCCACTGGCATATGGTTTTGTTTTGTTAAGTTTTTGTTTAGTTTTTGTTTTTGCATGTAGAAAAGGTTTGAGTCCAAATGAGCAGCAAGCAAGAAAATTTCTTGGAAGCTGAATTCAGTCTGCATGAATAAAAGAGATAAAAAGAAATATATACACATACATATATATAAGCAGGCAACAAAAACAAAGCCACAACAAAACTGGCCGCCACAGCCAACGGGCGCAATTGACGATGGAGACGACGACGACGACGATGACGATGACGACGAGACGACTGCCTCCATGCCTGGGCCCAAAATCCAAACTGGTCGGAGTCACAAAAGTTACCTCTCCATGGATCTAGAGGTAGACATGGGATCTTTAGGGGAAAGGGAGAGGGGTGGTTACGATGGAGGGGTAGGCGAATAAGCTTCAGTCAGAGTTGGCGTTGCCAGCGGCAGTGAGTAAATGTTGCAATACAAGAGGAAAGGTAAGCGACACCCATAACCAGCTGCTAGACAGAGACAAGGGTTCCCATATAAGTACATTCAGTAGATAAATATGAATATTAATACATTCAAAGGCGAATTATTGGCAAGAAAATGCCAACACTGATTGTGTTCTGATGTCGGTTTCGATTGAAAAATTTCAAGAGTCGGCGCCAAAGATGGTCATGGCAGTTAAATTAAAATAATTATAATTGAGATTGTCGGTGTTTAAATTAAATTAAAGATCTTTGGGTTGAAGGTGACAAACTGGATGAACTGCGTGGTTAAAATATAATAGGTTTACAAGAACACCAATAAAAGAACCTCTCCATTAGGTTCTCGCAATATGCCAAGTGTGGGGCCTTTAAAGTGAATTATTTATGAATTTAGGGTTTCAAGAATAGAGCCGAACTGAATGCAACATTTTTGTTGTATATATATTTAGTTTGCGACTTATTCATTTTTTATATATTCGGTTCGCTCTGCATACAGAAGCGTTTTGTGTTTTGACACATTCCAAATTCCGCTCTTTAATATTAATTTTACTTCCATTCCAAGGGTCATTAAAAAATTTTACTATTGTTCATTTATATTGAAAAGATGAAACATCAAATTTTAAATCTAACTTGTCTCTTGTTTTCTAGGGGCCTCTTAATAAGTCCAGATTTCATCGGCACAAAAAAATACAAAATTTCAATACAAATTGGAAACTTTTTAAGAAATTGTAGACCTTTGACTAGGAGTACATTTTCTTTCTAATTCAAATATTATCTGAGAAATTTCCAATTAACTGTTGGAATAACATTTCATTAAACAAAGCCTCCTTATCTCTTTTTTCTTACAATTAGTTAAAGAAAGACAATTAGTTATTGGAGTTAAACTGTTTGGCTGAGTATTCAGCTAAGAAACTATGCGTGAAAAAGATTTCGGTAATTCGAAAAAAAAAAAGTAATAACCTATAAAATCAATGGCTTATGTACTTTAATAACTCCAATTATTTTATATCTGACAATAAACATAATACAATAAATATAAAATAAATCTCTGTCAAGTAATAATTTATTAAATTAGTTACTTATTCACCGCCAATTATTGTTACTTTTCATCTTTTATTTTATTATTTTCGGTACCTGCTAATGAAAGATCTAACAATCAACCTTTTAAGATTTTGACATGGATTTCTCAATGGCGAAAAATGTATTTGTTCTTTCTACCTGTCTTTAAAACCTTTAATCATCAGTGTATGAAAACTGAGCTGAAAACCATTTTCCTTTTTCATTCATTCATTCATTACTATTTCCGTTTCATTTGAAATAAATATCTTTATTCCATTTAAATGTTAAGTCCACAAGTTTATATATGTATATATTAAATTTATTTCTTCCCTTAATTCTGATTTTGAATTAAGTGCCAAGAATTATTGTAATTTTTTAAAGAAATTTTAATTTTTGTCTAATAGAAAACAAAAGACTTAGACAACAAACTTGATTTTATAGTTGACACTTACCCTGCAGCTTCTTCTCCGTCTCCCAAAATTTTTGCAATTCTGTGAAATATTTATCCAGTATGAAAACTTTTGACAGGCCCAATGTGGCCATCGTTGTTGTACATTTGTGTGGCCCGAGAGAGAATCACTAAACGGGTTTATTTTTGTTGGTTTTGGCTTTGGTGGCCGATTTCAAATGGTCGCAAAGGCTATCGATAAGTCTTTGGTTCTGTTTTGTTCCTCCTTTTTCTTTTTTGGTAAGGACGAGGAATGAGGCGGGCAACGAGGCGACAACTGCAACGACGACGACTACTACAACAACAACGATTTTCTTATTTGAATAATTTCGTATACAGGCACAGCACAGAAAACACGCCCGGGCGAACAGGTTTTCGTTTTCCGCACAAGGCACACAGGCACAGGCACAGGCTGTATCTGTATCTGTATCTATGGCATACTACATGCAGCTGCGCGGCGACTGTGGCGGCTACTTTTTGGCTGGCAACACAACAAGTGAAGCAACAACAACAACAACAACAACACACACAAAATAAATAAACAAGCAAAAAGAATGCAGAAGGAAGGGCAGCAGCAACAGCAGCCAAAATCACAGTGAGCCTTCTCTACCTTTCGGAGAGAAGTATCTGTCAGATACTTTTTAGCGTTGTGCGGTTCTTTTGCTTTTCTTCTTATTATTATTTTTTTTTTTCTTTTCTTTTATTTCGTAGCTCTCTCGCGGACGCTTATTTTCTTGTTTTGTGCAGAGTCTTTTTTTCGTTTCGTTTCGTTTTTCGAAAAACGAGTTACCACCAACTCCAACTTCAACACGCAGCAGCAAAGTTGAAAATGTACCCAGAGTAGATGTAGATGCTTAGATACCTTCAAGGTACAACACAGACACCAAACACTGACACTAACACACACTCGCACACACACTTAAATACACTGTGGTAAATAAGATTTATCTTTTGATTTTTGTATATGGAATAGGGAAAGAGAGATGAGGGAAAAGGCACTATCCACATATGTACATATATATGTAACTGCAACTCTTTCTCTTTAAACTTTACACAAAATTTAATTGGCTTTTCTTCTGCACGATTAAATCATCTTGGCATTTAAATTATTAATCAATGTAAATGAACCGAGAAATCTTTTGGGTTTCCACCTTTCGTTTAGAGCTCTAACCGCAGACTGAAGCTGGTAAGTCTTGGTAAGACCAAACCAGCATAGTCCAGATGGAAGTGTCTCTCTCTCTCTCGGTCTCTCAGTTTGCCAGTTTCCTCTCTGTTTGGGAGTTTATGCTCTCTTTCTCTCTCCCTCTCTCTTTCTGTTGCAGGTAAATTTTGTCTAACAGGTAAAAGGCCTTTTCGAAAAAAAAAATATATATCTTCGCACACATCGCTCAGTTGTTCAAATATGAGGTCAAGTGTTTGAACTATGCGCCACCTCTTGCCTCCTCTCGCATGATCTCTTCTCTCATCTATTTAGTCTTGTGTGTTAATTACTTTTGATTGCTTATTATTTATGCTGCATTTTACCATTTTCCCCACAGTTCTTCACTAATGTTGACTATAAATTGCAGTAAAAATGCAAATTGATTTATATAAGTGTCTACACGGTTTTCTCTTGTAAATACATCAAAGTAATTGCAAAACAAAATGCGTTGGAAAATGTATAATTTAATTGTAATTAAATTTATTTATTCTGTGGACTGACAAGCTAATAATTTTAAATTAAAAATACCGTTGTAAGCTCGATCGACTCTAGCAGAAAGCTTTAAACAGCAAGAAATGCCAGTAAAGAAACTTGTTTTGCCCCTCTTTTAGTGGCAAAAGCTAGCTTTGTTTGCATACTTTTAGGCCGCGTTATGAAAATCATAGTTAAAATTAACAACTTTGCATAATTTTCACCCGTGTTGAAATTGTTAACCAACTTTTTTGTTTGTTTTGGCAATTTTTTGACACCTAATTGCTCAATGTCCTATTATGTTTTAGATAAATTAAACTAATTCATGGAATTTCCATAATTACCATTAGTATTACACTCACAGTAAAGACCAAAGATAACTCAATATATGCAAATATACAAATTGAAGGCTCAGAAACGCAACAATTTATTAAGTACATAGTATAAGTAGGTACATATAAATGTGAACAAGCTAGCATAGATAGATCATAAACATATAAGTATATTTGTTAACTTCGGAACAAAAAACTTAACCAAATCAATATTACTAACCTTGCTCAATATCAATCTAAAGGATTAACCAATATTTCTTAAAAGGCCTGCTTCATGAGATCGACCTCTATCGATTACGAGTGCGTTAAAATTCAATTTTTTAAACGATTGCCTATTAAAAATCACTTTTTTTAGTAAGGTCTGAATTTGAGTCTGCTCATCAGCTGAACTGCTTGATCGCCCCATTCAAAATGAACTGCTTGACGGCTACAATTGTAGCAATGACTTCAATTTAATGATATTTATTTATAAATAGTTATAATAACTGTTAGCAAAAAAAAGTAACAAATTAAAGATATATGTCAAAGTTAAAGTAAAAAAACTCGAAAATTCAAAAAAGAAAAAATGTTACAAAATTAAAAAAGTTTAAAATTCATTTGAGACAAAGTTAATAAATTCGGAAAATTTGCAAAATAAATTTGAGAAGTGATTTACTCAAAAAATTTGCTAACTAATTAAGGGTTTTCTCGGAGAATAATAATGCTTTATTTGAAGTTTGTTGGAGTTTAAGTAATACCGAACTCAAACTAACCAATTCCATGAATTTTGTATAAATTTATATTAGGGCAATTTAATGACATATTCTAAGTAATGTTTTCAGTCTTTATTCGAGAGTATCTACTGTAGGCTTACCTGTTATATTTCCTGTTTTATTGCCAGCCTTTTTCCGCTTCGCCACGGGTAAAGTATAAATTGCGGAAAATTTTGTGAAGCGTTCAACTGCAGCACTGATCTTATTGGCTGTCGGTGATGCAGCTGATGGAGATGATGATGATGCGATGATGTTCTGGTCCTTGGATATCTTTAACTCGGCATCGTTAGATGGCGATGTTTTTGGTGTATTTTCAGCAGCAGGTGAGGCTTTTCTTTGTTTTGGCGAGGGTGTGGCAGAACTAAAATAAACAAAAACGAATGTTTCACAAAGAACAGAGAAGGATAGGATTAAGTGTCTCATCATACCTGACTGCCTTGTGATATTGACAAAAGAAATCAGGTCGCATGCGATGCCGACAGAGGAAATCTTCACACAAGCGTAGAACATCATCATTATCACAATTTTCACTCTTACTTGATGAGGCATCACTTTGGTCATCCACCACCTCCTTCTGGCTAATCTCGGCTGCTGCTTCTTCGGTTGGACTATAGAGAAATGCCGGCAAGGTGGCACCCAGAAAGTCGGGGATATTCTCAAAGAAATCGGCGGTACGATCATAGCTACTTGTACTTGTAGAACTCTTGGAACGTGGCTTGATCTTTGTTCGATTAGGACTGCGAGTACGTGTACGTGTTCGTGGCTTGTGAAAAATCTCCTGCGAGGCGGTTAAATGTATCGATCTGTGTCGATGGCTTCCCACATTGTAGTCAGCATATGTCTGATCCGGCAGCAACATAATAGCAACAAGCACATCATCATTCTGCTTGACCCATACACCGGCTCCTGCTGGCAATTGTTTTTTTCTCCTTGTTTTTTTGGGTCTGAAAGAAATCAATTGCGACATCAATTTTCGTATTTTAATTGCTTTTAAATCAAGTGTCCACGTTAGGTGGCTTAAAAAATGGATGGAGGATGGCAACGATGGTAGATGGTGGCTTCCGCATCTACAGGCCCATAAACCTGTCAGTTTATTGGCGCAGCCGATTACTACGATTAGCGTGACCATGACGAAGGTGACAGACATGGACGCTAATGCCTTTTACTGCGCACACACACACATATGACTTGGTAGACTTGGACTTTGCCAGAGCTCAAGTTCGAGTCAAACATGTTGGATCAAGAGGGAGATGCATATGCAGATGGATAGATGATTTGCCAATCGAAATGAGACACAATATTTATGCCACACTTGATCTTCGGCTGATGGTGTGGTCCAAAGCCATCAGACGACAACTGGACAAACACCGAGCATACTGCACTGAGCACTGAGTCTTGCTGTTGGCAATTAACTCAAATGATTGTCATAAAGTGTTGGATATGTGGACATGCACGGATGACCATGTGGTTGCCATGTGAGGGCAGCAGCAGAAGCATCATCGTTTGCGGTTACGTCGGCATTTTTGTCAGTGTCAACACAGCGGGGCGGCAACGTTTGACTTTGACTTTAAGTTTGAGTTGAAGGAACGCTAAATCTCACTGATATCTGAGCTACTTTATTATGGCGATTACGTAACAGGAGAAGTGTGTGTGTGTGTGTATATGTGTGATAGAGAGTCGGGGAATGGGCGAGTCTTACTCCTTCTCTCATCTACTTCAAAGCCTGATAAAGCAAAACCAACATCAGGTGGAATTTATTAATGTTAAAAATATGTATGAAGAAAGCTAATCTTATTCACTGCAGGCTACAAATATGCTTTTATCGCTTATCATTATATTGATTACTTGTTAATGGAATATTAACTCAATATCTATATATTTAAACACTTTCAATTCGCTCCCTCTCTCTCTCTCTCTCTCTTATTTTTGAAGGAAATTCTTTATTAAGATTAACAACTTTTCATTCATTTTAGAAAATGCTAAATTTTAAAAACAGCCACCAATTTCCTAACTTGATACATATATTTACAATAACACTGTGAGACACTAATTTTTATATAGGTTATTGAATTTTGAAGATATGGTAAGGAAAACTGTCGAGTCGAAATTATCAGAAAGTCTTCTTTTTAGAGATTAATAAAATTATTTGGGCATATCTTATAAATTACTCCAGTTCTCATCGTTTTTTAGAAAAAATATCACCCACACAAAAAATAATTGTTTTTTGTCTCATACCAAAAGCTGACAACCAACAGGCAAAAGAACTTGAAAATTTAAAATAGGGTAAAATATTATTCTTTTAAACAAAAATATAAATAAAGGGAAGAAAAGATCAATTTCCCTGCAAAAATTATATGCAGTAAAATTGGTATAATGCAAATGGATCCGTTCATAAAAATTACAAGACATTAGGATTTTCGGCTTATAAAATTCTTAAATTTTGGTGGGTATTTTTTCAGTTTGATGACTTATCAAAATTGCCCGACCTCCTCGAAGATTGGTGTACAGACAAGCGAAGTACATAAGTAAAAAATGATTAAAAATATCGATACTTGGGGGGTTTTGAGACTCGTCAAACTCCCTTCTGAATCCGTCCATGGTAAAATTTCCTAGTCCGAGACAAATTCCAATTGCATTTTTAAAGTGTTGTGTACTTTTAAGTGAATCTTCAATCTTAACAATTAAGAAATGAGGCAAGCGATTTTGTTTTTTTTTAAGACAATCTTTTTAGAAAAATGTCTTTGGGTAACGCATAAGAGAATAATTTGTGAATGTCAAAATGTCAAGATTTCTTAGAACCAAAGCCAAACCACGCTGTGGTAAACATTTAATAATATAATATAGATATATAAGTACAACACTTTGGTAAATAAGATCAGTTCATATTTTAAATTCAACAAATATTGGGCTATTTTCCTTCTCCTTAGATTTCCTATTTACCTATGTATATTATTTGTTGGTTGTGGCGCATTAACAGAAAGTGTTTCGAATAAAAAGTGTTTTAATTTTTTGTAATTTTATTCCCCTTATCAAAAAGTCCGACGAGTTTTTCGATGACGGGTTACTGACAAGTGTCTTTTATTAGGGGACCTTTAGAATCTTCCCTATATACATACATACACGATCTACATTTTGTTGGATTTTGACAAATGAAAAAGTTTTCTTTGAAAATATGTAAGTTTTCAGTCATTTACGGGTTAATTTCAATTCAAGCATCTTGCTGGTGAGTATTTATTTATAAAATTCTCAAAACTTGTCCTTTCTTAAGAAATCAGTTAATGCCAAATCACTTTTAATTTATATTCTTATTACCTTTGATACTCGTATTAAACTTGTTATTTAACAGTAAAGAATAATAAAAGTAGAAAAAGAAAAAAAAACCCACTTCCTTTTTATTAACTTAAAATGTTTACTATATTAAAGCGACAAAAATCTTGATAACAGGCACATAAGCCATGACAGATTACATTTGGGGCGGGAAATGTTTGGCCATAAATCGGCTTAGCCATCGACAAGCCGAACGGAAACTCTGTCAAACTCCTTTCGGTGGACAATTTGGCTATCTAAACAAGACTAATCGCATGACTTGAACCTTTTAGAATGAATAAAATATGTCAACTAATAAATGTGCGCGATGCGGTATCAGGTAGCAACATCGCATAAAATAAAATAAATCTCATAAATATGCAGGTCTGGGAGCCAACGACTGGGATTCGTTTGGCTGGTTGGTCGGTTGGCTACCTATGGAAATGTATACCAAGACCTGCTGTTATTTATTCCAACGACGAGTACGATATACAATTTCCACTCGACCATGTGGAAGTGGAAGCCAAAACGCTGCTGTGGGTCGTCATCCATTCGCCAGTCCCCTCTTCTGGTCCCCTACCTCACTTCATACATCTATCCATCCATCCATCTCTTTGCTTTGCTATGTGGGGAGCTTTGGCCCTTGACTTGGCTATTTGCATTTGCGCCAAGATCAACAACAACAAATTCTAGAATTTTTTTGTAACTTAGATATGAATTAATTAATTGCTAGAAAAGGAACATGAAATTGAAGAGTTTCATATAGAGAGTTTCGTATATGAAATTTTGTTTTGTTCGATTTAATGTTTGGGTGGGGAAATGCAATGCAGCTGGTCAAACATTTACAATCAATTTTGTAGCCATCGAAGGAATTCCCAGGCCTGCAAACTGTGATTATAGAGTCTAGTCTTGAGTTCTACAACTCCGCCGATCATCAGAGAGGCATCATGTGGTCATGGTCATTGAGGGGAGAATTGCACTTTTGACTTGCTACATGGAAATTACATGATTTAACTTAATTTAATAAAAAGCCAAGGGCACCACAAAAACTCAACTCTGTGCCGTGTTTCGTGGCTGTTGCCTTTTGTGATTTACCGCGATTTCCCTGTCTCAAGACCCTAGACCCTGGTCAGCTTAGCATACAATACACACACACAAACACACACATAGAATAGCCTCGACCCGCCCACAATATAGCCACAATCGTGGACTTGGTCGTTCATCAACGTGGTGGGGCACACACACACACACACACTTGGCAAAAGTTTTCTTAATCCAATTAACCGAATTTCTATCGGCCAAATGCCAAGAGTTTGAGAATTTCTCACAGTGTATGACTTTAGTGTAGATCAAGAGATTTTGATTAATAGGTAGTTGGCTGGTTTGAAGTTGGAGTTCGAGTTAAACCTAAAGTTAAACCTCTGCTGCCTTCTGCCTACTGCCTGCTCCTTGCCCATGGCCCCGGGTTAGACATTGAGAAATATTTTCGCGAATCGAGTCAACAGATGAGAAGGCAAAGGCCCAAACATTACCTGGTCAGAGGCATTGGCAATGGATCTTGAAGAGATGGAGGCGTTGGCAGAGGTTGAGTCAAACTCAATGAATTTTCATGTTGCTTATGTTGTTTACTGTTGATTTGGTAATCGAGTTGTTGTGTTTCCGTTTCTTGTTTTCCGAATCGACCAATTGACAGTTGCAAAATATAAACCAATACATTGTATTCAACCAAACTCTGTTGATTATATCACAGTTAAAATTAAGACGGTATTGAAAACAACCTGTCTTTACTCGGACGCCTTCATTTGTTCAGTATACCTGATTATACTGGGCTCGCTGTATCCTAAGGTCAATTGCCCAGGGTTCCATATTTATGAATAATCATTTTCAAAGCAAATTTTATGTCACTTGCAATAGAGAGATCAGAATATTTTACTCCAAACCAAACGCTGATGAAGCCAATGGAAATAATGCTAAGATACATTTTAAACCACTAATATGGAGGATATTCCAGAAAACGTCAGGTCTTGCTGTGTTACAGAATTCAAAGTAGTCTGAAAATGTAAAAGACTTAATTACCCAACTAAGTACTTCAACACTAAAACTAATTGGGGATCACAACTAGATAAAATCAAAAAGGGAAAGCATAGCTTATAACTCCCAAATAAAGTATGAAATGTTACTATTTTTTGTGTTTTGTTAGTTTTAATAATGCTTTTTTTAAAACATAAACACATAACAAAAATGGCAAAAGAATCTAAAATAAATTAATAAATTTAAAAACAATTGTCTAATGCCTCTTAAACTTATTGATCTGGTTCCTAAAGTATTCATATCTCACCAACAACTCTAGCCAGGACCTCTAATCAAAGAGCTGTTTGATCCTACCATTTTATTGGTGACAAGGGACCAAAGATTTAGTTTTAAACACAATTTATAAGGAAACTTTAGAAAAGTAAGTCGAAATATTTTTTACAGCGTTAAAGTAAGGCGTAATCTACAACGTATTCAAAGTTTATTAAAACCAATGACCACTATTCCTGAAATTTCCCTTTTTATAGAGTTTTTAGCTTTAATTTATAGAAGTTTTTTGTAATGGTCAATAGAAGTTAACCTTAGACAATTTCAAAATAACTCCAAATTTGTTGTACTGATTCAATTTATTTTTAAAAATCAAAATCTTTCTCACAATTAAATTGTATTGAGTTGGATATAGTCTATTCATTCCTTTATATATATATATATATATATATATGTATGTGTATTCAGTTAAGTTTGTTGTTAACTTTTAGTAGACTTTTCACTCTAAAAACTTTATACATAGCCTTCTTGTTCTATTTCTGTGTTTTCAAAGGGATTCGTATATGTTATAGTGTTCCTATTAATATAATTTCGATTAATATGATGCATATATAAGCAAAAAAATTTAATACGACGTAATAGACGTAAACGTGTAAAAATAATCTCTTGAAGACGATTTTCAAAGGGGATTGAAATATATTGAGAAGCTAAAACCGAATAAAAATGATAAAAATCAAAAAGATCGCAATAACAACAAAATATATAAACATTATTCTCACACTTTAAGCATTTAAAAAAGTCTTTTCTATAAAGTCTTTTCTTGTTATTTTTGTTAGTTTTATGAGAATTATATATATATTTACATTTTCAAAGTGTTTTCTACAAGGTCTCATCATTTTATTATTTTGGTTTTTGGAAAATTCTTTACATTTAAATAGTCATATTAATCTGATTTTGATAAGTACAAAGTTTCTCTTCAAATGATAAACTGCGATTGAAATCTTGTCTTCATTGCATTTGCATAAAACTTTTAACTAAAAAAGTTTCGAACATTTTCTAATGCAAAACTTCATTTCAAGCTCTTTACACCATGAATATTTTTGATAGTGTAATTAATGAGAAGCGGGTAAATTCGATTTCCTACAGTTGCAATACTTCGATTAAGTCTGGGCCCGAGGTTGTAATTAAAGAAGAGGCAAATGCCGACTACAATAAGTATTTATCCACTTTAAGGCAACGGCAGTAGTGGCAGTAGCTTCTTGTCATTAATATTCGCATTCTTCTTTTTTAGTTTTCAACGGAACTTAAAATTGCATGAAAATTGCAAATATCGTCACGTTTCTGGCTTTAAGGATAATTACGTGTGCATAGCTTTGTTAAGAGCCATGAAGATGAACAAGGTGAAGGGGATTCAATTTACGAATTTCACAGCCAGTAACAAAAGAACACTAAGAGCAGCAGCAGCAGCAGCAGCAGAAGCAGCAAAAGTCACGACGATGAATGCCAAATCAGGTTCAGTTTATGTCTTCACATCTTCCAAAATGGAAAGTCTTCCCTGTAGGAAACGGAAATGGAAACGGCATTCAGAACTTGAGTGTTAATTTATGTGGGAGATTTTGTTTGTATTTCTTTTTATCATTTTTCTAGGCGTCTGGGAGCTATCCTCTGGCGTGTGAAAACTTTTAATCGAATCTTAATTGCCTAAACCCTAACAAGGCTGACAGCTAACAACATCGAGCAAATCTAATGTAACTTCAATTCAATCCAATTCAATGGCCAATATTATAGCTCTTATGGCATTGTCAACCATTACATTGCGTTAAATTTCTTGTCGCGTGCAGGTTATGCAATATGATGGACATGCCAGACTTCTCTGGACCTTTTCAACGGCGGTCTCGCGATTCTGAGTCTCAACACCATCACTTCGGATGCGAATGCCAGCACGTGCATGGCTAAGGTGATCCATGGAGGCCAGCAAAAACTTGTCTTTACCATCTACGACCCGGAATTACTTGGCAATAAAAGGCAGCAAACAATTAGACGTATGGCGAAACGATTGCCATTGCAATGGATTTTATGAATTGCAAAAACTGAATATTGCATAAAGAAGTAACAGTCGTCTCGATGACTCTCGATGACTCTCGATGACTGCCGATTCAGCTAACAGTTGACCCTCCAGTTGCCACCTTGACCCTGACACGTTAACGTCTTTGTTCATTAATCAATTCTACGTTGTAGTTCATTGAACATTCTTCAAAGGCAAAAGAAAATTTCAACAGGTTTTGGTTGGGAACCTTAGCGGTTTTATTTAATTGCCTAATTGCTCTTAACAAGGTTGTAAGACAAATACAAGGTTCATCAATTTTAAAATTAAGGAACTTATTCGTTTTTACAAACGAGGTTGTGGGTCACCTATTCCTCGATTATTTCCTTTTCATTTCAGGCTACTGAAAGTTACAAATTTGTATAGTTTTTAACTTCTCAAAGAAATGTTTCCTTAATTTTAACGAATGGTTAAAAAGCCATCTTGGGATGAGTAAATCTAAAGAACTAACTTTAGATTCGTAATCGAAAATACCAAAAAGATCTTAAAATAAAGTTTCATTGAAATTTAAGTTTAGGTATAAAGGGTTATATGGGATATGGTAATAACATAATAATACATAATAGTATAATAATTTACCTTCAATTTCACATTCCAAAATCTCAAATCAAACCCCAAGTTTTATTTGAAAATTTTTTGTATTTGGCTAATTTTAAAATGTTATAATAAGACTGACACTGGGGGGTAAGGGGGTGCTTAAACAATTCCAAGATCAGTCAAATCGGTCCACTTTAATTAAGGACACAGCCCTGTTCTGTTTAACAAAAAACGGGCCATAGCTACTTATATTACGGGAAATTAAATTCACTTTCATCCGTAAATCTCTGATAAGTTGAAACCCACAAAAAAACCCCCACACAAAATTCAAATTTTGAATTGGCCCCAAATTGGAAATTGGATTCTGAGGCTAAATTTTAAAATTGTGGTATACAGTTTATTTAAGTTTTACTAGAACTACAACTTTCTCAAAGCGTCCAAAGGTGAATTCTTAATATTTTAAGTTCTTGACAATGTGTCCGTGTTGGATTGCCGGACCTAAATTCAGAGCTTTACATGAAAGGGCACCAGAAAAGGAAAACAGATAAGACTAACAATTAGCTCACAAAACTAACAGTGCAATATCTTAAAAAAATATCAAATATAATGGTATATACAGAAACGAGCAATCTGCTTAATAAAATGGTTTAAAAATTGCATAAAGTCACAACTTTGCACAAAAAAGTCTATCAATTCAAGGTTAATCCTACAAGTTTTTTTAAATGCACGTATGTATGTATGTATGTATGTATATTTATGTAGGTAGATGTATTTTATATTTCATATTAATAATATTCACATTTGTCCAAGTTCTTTATCTTTTTAGGGCTGAAACATAACACCAGCCCTTACGAAATGCCTTACGATTTATTATACATTTTTTACATCATAGCTTATTATTTCTTTATAGAGAATATGTACAATATTTTCCTGAAAAAACTTGTCTAACGAAACGAAGATGTTGCTTAGAATGGCAACTTTACTTTACTTTTTAGATTTACCAATTTAAAAATGTTTTGAAATATCTTTTGTTTCCTTTTAAAACTAACTTACACTTATACAATGTACTTCTTGAAAATAAACTGTTGAAATCCATTTTTGAAAATGTGTCAGACTGATCTTGCAAAATTTCCACAAAAATAAATTGATCCAAGCAAATTGACTACTTTTAAACCAAAAGAAGACATGTATAATTAAGAAATTTGATCAAATTCGGATTATTATATCTTGTTTATCATTTAAACCAATAAAAATTATTATTAAAGTTATTTTTTTACTTAAAAATCTTTAGGTAGGGCAAAGAGCAAGGGTATTCACATTTCGACAAAGCTGAAGTTAGACTCTTATTCTCAGTTCTTTCTATTACAGCATAAATTTTGAAATAATGGCATTCTCTAGTTGTTTGCTAGTCATATCTACTTATTAGCACTGTGGCAATTCTTCAGAGAAACTGGCATTGGGCCAAAGACAGAAGGTAAGTATCTGGTAAGTATCTATCACATCGTGGGTCACCCACGCGGCAAGTCAAAGACAAAGAACACACTCCCAAAAAAAAAAAACAAAACCCAAACCCGATGCCTAAGATTCAAACCGCAAATCCAATGTCGTGACAACAACAAAAACTACACAAAAAAAAAATAGAAGTTTAGAAGAGAATTTCTTCAATAGAAGAAAAACAAATGTGGACACGTTCGATTGCCTAAGTGACCTCCAAAGGCATCCCATGGAACATAACTTTTATGGTGCCTTCTCTTCTTCCTCTCTCCATCAGTAAGTAACTTTTGAGAACGTGCAGAAGAGTGAAATGTATGTATATATATATTTTTGTTTTTGTAACTTGTGCAGATGCGATAAAGAAAATGCAATCGCAATTGCACAAAAAAAAAAACAAAAAAAAAACCCTTTTCCCTCCACAATTTCCGTATGGATCAAGGCAAAAGAGTTGACAGCACAGCTGCACACCCACAATAAGCAGGAATGGCTAGCGGAGTGAGCTACGGGGGAAGCGGTAAGGGGTGAGATTAGGATTGAGGTGCGATGCCCCTTCAGGCAGTGACTGTTTGGCCAAGACTATGAACCAAACATCACCTGCGCACATGCGCACATGCGCACATCTTTTGCTTGAATTTGATTTTGAAGTCAGCTCAAAGGAGGAATTTATTTGCAAAAGACCATGCAACGGCAATTGGTTGGTATTGGATTGCCACGCACACATCCAATGGACAACACCCCAGGTTCAGGTCCAGGTCCAAGTCCCAGTTCCTCCTCGTATCACGCTAATTTGTAGCTTGTCCTCGCGCTGGCAGCAGGTTGCTGGCCCAATCCAACCAACCAACTAGAGTGGAAGATTGTGCGAGAAAAACAAAAAGAATTTCTCAAAAAGTGGAAATGGAAATGAAGATTCGACACACGACCGTTTGGGTCGGCAGTGCAATTTAAACAATTATGGAGATCTCTCTTCGTAGGAGTCGAAGGATGATCACAATAATCTATATGAGTGTGAGTGTGTGTATGCATGTGTTTCCCAATGATGAAAACAGGTATCAAGAAATCTACAAAAATTTGCAATTGAAAATAATAGCATTCACTGTATTGACAAGACATATAAGTAGGTACATAGATAGTAGTTCTAGTTATTTATGAATTGCCTGCAAATTGTTCAAAAGCCAAAAGTAAATCACTTTGTAATTTTATAGGATCTGTTTTATTGATGTTGTTGGCATAGTTTTAGGAACATTTAATGATCCAAAATACTTTTTGCTGTATTGAAGAATTATCCTTGTTTTTTCTAAGCATTTTGTCTAGCCCTTTCCAATCCTATTCTTTGAAATAAGTAAAAAAGTAGTCGAATAAATCGGTTTTTGGAATAAATCAACAAATTTAGGAGTGTTCTATTCAATGCGAACATAATTCATAAATATATTTTTAGGTACAGATTG
The DNA here is from genome assembly GCF_018902025.1 of Drosophila willistoni. Lineage (NCBI taxonomy): Eukaryota > Metazoa > Arthropoda > Insecta > Diptera > Drosophilidae > Drosophila > Drosophila willistoni. The sequence continues at coordinate 9,422,477 of NW_025814050.1, forward strand.
CCAAATGGAAGAGCTTTGCACTCTAAAGTATGCAATACTTTCCTATACACATATGCAACATATTTATAACATTTCCAATGTTTAGTAACTTAACAATCGGTTACAAGCTATGTTTACTTTTAAGGATTTTTCTTATCCACTTAAGAATTCTTAAATTGCGTTTTGCATACTTTTGAGGGCAACGTTTTCCACATTTCCCCTCAGAATTCAAACAAAGTCTTCTAACGCCTATTGAATTGGTTAAGAGGAAATTTGATCTTATTTCCCCTTCCTAAAACCATTTTGTGTTTAATGAAATATTAAAATAATATCGAATAATATCGAATCTTTTGAATGGATCGGAACAATATTCCTAATGCAATGGTCAACTCCATTTTTGGTTCTTGCTTTTGCATATGAAATTCTACTTTTTGGGCTTTGAAACCAAAAAAACAAAAGAACTTGGTTGCCATCTCTTGAATTTACAAATCTTTTAAAACTTACTTATATACTTTACGATAAAGTTGAACTTTACATATTTATTTTTAAGTACTCTTTGATGTCTAGGATCAAAAATTAAGTAGAGAAACCCTAAAAATATTTTTAATATTTATAGGGCTGACTTACCTAATAATACCCCCTTTTTCATACCTCATATTTATAAATATCTACGATGTAGGTACCCATTAAGTAACTAGAATAAGACATTCAGAATATGCCTGTCGGCTACAATTTAATACTACTCGCGAGATTCCTCTGTTATTGAATAATGAGAATAATATCTTAACCCCAATTTGACTTGAAAGAAACTTTAGAATAAAATGGTAAAAGTGAAATTCACAGAGACTATGTATTTTTTATTTAATAAGTGCTCTCACCTAATTAATATAGCATCTTCAGCAAGTACAAACCTAATGTGAATTTGAAAGTATTAATGTTAGATGCCAAGCTGTTATCTTATCGTTAGAGATTAATGGTTACGAATGCTCTACAAAGCTTAAAAACTACTCACAATTGACACAAGTTCCCAGGGCAACCATTAAATAAGTATGTAACTACATATAGAATATATATATGTACATATATAAAGTATATATTCTATATAGGATAACCGGGCAAAGAGACACAAACAACTAATTAACACTTCCAGCTACTTCTACGCCCACCGAACCGGCTAACCGTTTGCCGACTGAATTAATGAAGGAATTAAAAGTTTGCGTGACGACGACTACGACGACGTCATCGCCACCGAGTTGAAGCTGAACTTGGAGTTGGAGTTAGGTAGTTAGTAGTACCTACTACTAGCTAAAGAAGGAGCAAATGTCGTGCCAAGCAAATACCTCAAGAAATCACTGGGAAAGAAGTGGGGAACAGGTTTCGCGAATCCAAAAAAAAAATAAAAACAAGCGAAAAAATTGGCATAAATGTTTATGATACAGTAAACGGATGATACTGACGATGACGATGGGTCCAAGACCAACACACAATGAGGCTGTTGATGGAGAAATACCTGGGGTCTAACTTTGACTGTCAGCCAAGTGGAACGTTATACATTATTTGTTGCATTGCCATTGCCATTGCATTGTCTGAGCAAAAGAAAGTGAATTGCATCTGATCAAAACTCAAGTGAAACGGATGTGAATACCAAAAGCCATTTAGTTAGTTTTCAGAGACAGAGAGAGAGAAATTGTATAAAATATGAAAACAACAACAATTGCGTATGTGGAAGGGAGGGGTTGGTGCGGAGGGGAATACGGTGGGAGGAGGAGGCTGCTGACAGCTGTAAAGTGTCTGTCTGAATGTCTCAATGCCTGACATTGACGTATTCGTATTCCCATATGTATTGTAAGTATGTCGCTCGCAGACGTCGACGTCGGCGACGACGACAACAATTTGCAAATAAACAATGTGGCCGAGAAGTTGTGGGAAGGTGGGTGGAAGGGGAGAAGGGAACATGCATACATATAATGTCAATCGCTAGCCAAGATCTTTATCCAGCATGGTTGAAAGCTAAAAGATGCCCCTTAGAAGCCATAATACCTTTCTTAGACCAATGTTGGTCCCTTTCTTATTCGTTTTTTGGGTTCTCGTATGACCTAAATATTTGGCAATGCAAATGCAAAAACTATATTCCTATAAACATTTGGCAATAATAGTCATTTACCAGGCAGTCCTGACATAATACAAAATCTTAAAATCAGCCATTGGAGTTTTTCATTACACTAAGAATAGGATATGTATATATATATATATATACGTATTTACTACATACATATGTATTATTTATATTTTGTATTTTATATTTTACAATTGGCGCCTCAAACAATTTGGCCCCTGAAGCTGTCTTCTAGCTAGTTCCTAAAGCACAACAAAATAATCCATGCGGATCATAAAACTAAGCTTTTAGTGAAATCGTTCACTCTATTAACCCAGAAGCTGAAGTAATGAAGGAGGAGTCAATTTTAATAGACAATATACTCTTACTCACTGAAGGAGGGCCGGTTTAATGCAGCCACCAAAACCCAAAATATAAGTTTTCGATTATATAATAAAACATGAATGACAATTGGTCCAAATCTATTCGCAAAGATAATGTTTCTTTGTAGAACTCTTAAACATAAACTTTAAGTCAGTTTAAGTTTAAGTGTTTTTTTTTTTTTTATTTTGAGACTGCATTTTTTTAATTTCGAACCGATTTTTAAAATTTATATCTATGTTTAATCGCATTTTATTTAATTTTTTAAAACTGTAGTAAACATTTGGTTATTTAGAAAAATTAATTTCGATTAACATTAAATTTTGTAAAAATTGGGAAAATGAATTCGATTACGAGATTTTAATGCGGATTGAAAGAAATTAATCGAACTTTAAAATAGAGACATGAATTTTTCCAAAACTCAATTAAAAGTTTGAGCTTTACAAAATTGAAATTTCATGGCTCTTCATTGGCATTTTTCGCATTTTTAATCTCGCTTAAAAATCAAAACTTGATAATTGGCGTGACTTGCGTACCATCTTGAAATTAAATTTAAATTTATTAAAATGTGATATTAGTTTCAGTTAAAATTTTGTACAATTAAAGATTCACAGAGTTAGAAGTTAAAGTTCAATTAAATTTTTGTCAATTTACCTATTGCTATATGGCTAATACGGAACTGAACTGAAGTAAACATTGCTCTAATACTAGCTTAAACTTAATTTGCCGATAGTCATTCTAATTCTATGGTTATTAAGACCTAAATAACCAGACTTAAATAAAAAATAACACCGTATTTGTTTTGCAAATGATTTATTTAAAAGTCTATTGCACACTTTAAGGGGCAAAACTAAACAATTCATTTTTTGATCTTTCATTGTCAACAAAAGAAATAATTATTAAAATTTAAAATCATTTCGATAAGACATGTTAGTTATTTGCATGATTTTAGTTTCGACACTCAAAGGTTCATCTGCCAGTCAACTAACTTATATTAATATGATATTTTAAGAATTTCTCGGTTAGTTTCTAAACATATATACATACATAGGGTGTAGTTTAGTTTCACGTATAACAATAAATAATGCTGTAACTGTAACGTCAATAAATTTAAGCATAAAATTTAAATGTAGGTATAATATATTTAACAACATTTGGAACATACAGCTTGAGCCACATTAATATACAAGTTAAGATCAAGTATATGAAAGATTACTAAAAATTTAAAATTGAAAAAGGTTGCCAATTCTGGCAATGCGAACAAATACTTTTCCTTCCATTCGAAATATTCCGTTGGTAGTTCTTTTCTGTCGTTTTAAAACGGCTTTTAACATTTTGGCCAAAAAATTGAAAGAACAACAATGTCTTGTTTGCAGATGCCTTTTATGTCGGCGTCTCGTGCCTCTTATCTTTGGTTATTTTGTTGTATACGTTATTTATTTTTTTTTTTTTCGTTAAAGAATGACAAAAGTAGCTGCAGCTACTAAAATCATGCAAACAACTAACTTGTGTTCTTGTCCCTTGCTTTAACTTGCCGAGACTCTGTTGGATATTTCAATTCAATCAAAGAGGCAAATGGATGGAGTTGGCGGCTTTATCTCTGGTCCAACAACATATTCATTTGTCAAGGCACGAAAAAAAATTGCCATTCAACAAATAGGCAGAGGCACCCAGCGGGCAACGCCAACACCTTTAGACCTCAAGCCAAGCGATGAGCATAAATCGCCCAATGGCGAAATGACCCCACCATTTTGGCCAAATAATTGCGTACTTAACTTAACTTACCTCCTTGCCACCACCCCTCAACAGCTTCTAAACTTTAAAGTGATAACTTTTGTATTGCCTTGTAAGAATTCCTTTTTGGCTCGATCGGTCCGGGATTGCGTGTTTGGTTATGAATTTATAGTCTCATTCGTCGTTTGGCGAAAAGAAATAAACGAACGCCACTCACTTTATTTATGGCAACTTGGGCACATTTCTTTTATTTATTATTTCTTTATTCTATTGCATTTGCGTCGTTGTCAGCACCAGCACAATTCACAGGTAAAAAAGGTATTTCAAAATTCACGTTCTCCACTTGTGGAGGACGACAACCAGACACGACCGCACAGATGGGGCTCAAGAAACAATCTGCGCCATCTCCAAAGACCAATGGAAAAAGTCTGGTTTTAAAGTCAGGTATCCAACTTGTTGCATGCAACAAGTTGATAGTGCATAGCTTTGCAAATACGTTAAGGAAATATAATAAAATTTAAGTGCCAATTTCCACAAACAAAAATTCTATAGAAATTCGTTTTGGCTTATCCGAAATCGGTTTATTCATATTAACCCACATTGCTCTATTAACAATAAAGAGCAATTTAACTTTAAGTCAGATTTTGCTAATAAAGATATATAAACTAAATTGATGGTCTATTTAATAATTCCTTGATATTCTAATTAAGCGACATTAACACACTGAAGAATGTCATGGTTTTGGTCTGGTTAATCTTTCAAAAGTCGTTTTAAAAACCAAATTATGACCACTTATTTTTTAATTTTTGACCAAAGTTGGCTTTTTTTGAAAAGTAAGTTTTATATGTTTACAAAAATTCTTAAATTTTTTATATTCAATTATATTTAAATCAAAGGGAAGTAAAAAGTAAGTTAGTTTAATTTGTGATAATACTTCTTGTTTAAAATATTGTAGAATATCAACATAATTTTAATTCAAAAGAAAATGTTATTTAATGCAAATATTTAGTTGAAAATATTCGCAACAATCTAAAATCTCGAAAAGAAAGAATTACCTAATCTATACATCAATTAATCTGCAAAATAACCGAACAAAATACGTCGATTTTTATTATTTATTACCATCAAAACTTCAATTTACATCTTAAAATTCACAATTTTAGCAGACCGATCGAAAATGGGGTTAAATTTAATATTCAATATTTAATTATAACGATGTGTTTTTGCTTTCTTTACTTTACTAAACTTTGAAAGCGTTTGTAGATCAAACTTCCATATATACATATATATGAATTCCAGATATCTTTAGTCTAGTCGTAAGAAACTTCAACATAAATCTATAAGTAACGAATTTTTTTTTTTTTTTTGTTGTTAAGAATATTTAAAATCTGACCAGACTTGGACAATGAATAAACTCGATGAAAAACATATAAAACATGGCATTAGCAAAATTACACTCAAAAAGCAAAACCGCAGAAGGGTTCATCGGGTGGGTCTCCAATCTGTTGAGACCGATGAGACTAGCCCTACCAGATCCAGAGGGTGCAATCTTTTTACTCTGCGAGTATAGTTTTCTTTTGGCATGTCTGCTGACAACCAGTTGGGTAGATTGGGGAGTCTGCGAGGTGGCGAACTACGAATCTCAGGAACTCCTTTGGGACTGAGAGGTTTTTTTGGACACATTTTAAAGAGTTGGTAGGTATTTTTATAAATTCACTCATAAGAAACTTTAACATAAATCTGAAAGTAATGAATGAAATCGAATTCAATGAGTATGCAATGAAGTTAATGAGTATGAATATTGTAGAATCTCATAAAATAAGTTATTTTTTTAAATAAAGGGATATGAATAAATTTTCAAACCAAATGAAAAGGATAATTAAGATTTAAAAGTTGATTTAAAACATAACAATTTAATTCCTTATATTAAAGCTGACTTGAAATGGTTTTTGTTTAAATGTTTAACCACTCAGTCTTAGGTCAGCTAATTCATTCACTCGAATCAACTTATTTTGAACATTGTTTCCTCAAATTGCTCAATTGCTGTCAGTCATGCAGCTCTATAAATCATACAAATTGATCTTATGAAAACAACTTAATTCCTTTTGCTTTATTTTTAAAAATTATATTCTTTAGTTTTGTTTATGTTTAGGTTTATCATATTATCGAGACTAACTTTGTTTTGTAATTTACACTTTTCGCTTAACTTATATTTCGTTGTGCTTAATAATAATCATATTATTCTTCCGGTCGGGTTTCATTATAGAAGCCTAAATTCATAGTGGGTATCATGTTGCTATAAAAATGAATATCTGCGGCTGAAGGACGTAGTTGTGCCTGCTCCACGGGCATCATTGGCATGGAAACGGGAATGGGTAGAACATTGCCTGCAGCTGTCTGCACGGCAGCCACATTCATAGCCTCCTGAGTACTTTTGGCCATCTGATGTTGAAGTTGATGAACTTTAAAATGATTCTCCAGTTCCGTTTGATGCAAAAAACTAATGCAACAAACGCCACAGGTGTAGCTAGGGCCATGAGCCTCAAGCTCATGACGTTGCAGCTGTTCGCGACGATTGAAACCCTGTTGACAGATTTTACAGGAGAAGAGCGTATCCATGTGAAGAGCCCGATGCCGCTGTAGATCTCTTTCGCGCTGAAAACTCCTGTCGCAGACATCACAATGAAAATTACGTGATGATTTTGACTGTGCAGGAGGTTTAACTTTATTCGGAGTAAAGTCGGTTTGTTGGTAAAGATAATTTTGTAGCATGTGCGGCTGGAGTTGCGGTTGCATTTGCGGCTGCAGTTGAACCTGACCCTGTTGTTGTTGCTGCTGCTGCTGCTCTACGTCACGTTTATTGTGCACTTGCTGATGTGCCACCAGTTTGTCCTTACGCGATGATGAATACGGACAGCGCTGACACTGGAAAGGTTTGATCTCAGCATGGGAACGCATATGCTTCATCATCTCCGAAGACGTTTGGAAAGAGCGTGGACATTGCTGGCACACAAATGGCTTTACACCGCTGTGAATGCGCATATGTTTGGTCAGATTAGTGTTGCGGGAAAAGCTCTTGCCGCACACACTGCAGGTATAGGGACGCACGCCAGTATGAACTATAGTGTGTTTCTTTAAATCTGAGCGTCGCACGAAGCTCTTGCGACAATGGGCACAGACATAGGGTCGGTCAGCATCATGAAGTGTCTTAATATGGGTAATCAATTGAGGTCTAGTTGTCATACGCAAGTTACAATAGCTGCAACTATATGGAGCAGCTGCATCATGAGATGTCTTTTCGTGCTGCTGACAATCAGATTGTAAAGTAAAGCCCAAATCGCAAAACTGGCACAAATAGGCACATTTGGGCCGTGAGTCCATGGTCGCGTCTTGTGATAGATTCGCCGCTCCCATCAAGGCCATCTGCGCGGCGTCCATCCCCAAAGGCATCTCCATTTCATCGCCATTTTGTGCTTGCATGTTCTCGTCCTCCTCCTCTTCATCCTCCTCATCTTCGACTTCTCCATTCTCATCATCGTCATCATCATACAATTCATCTTCGCTTGTCTCCGACAGCTTATCAGGATCGACATCCACAATAATGCATCCTTCTTCCGGTTCAAAAATACCAGGATTGCCATTGAGACCAGGACGATATTTGGCATCTTGTTTCAGCATCTCGCCAAGTTCCGCCAGTAAGGCTAGCTCCCGCTGTTCCATGCCCTTGCGGTGCATATAGAAATCCTCAAGTAACTCCAGGCAACGTGAACATATCCTTTCCGGTAGCAATTCATGGCGTTCATACTGCAAAACAATCGAAATAGCTTAACTTACTCGAAATTTTTTATAAATGGTGATTTTTTTACCTGCACGCCGTATAAATTCTGGCAGAGATTTGCTATGCTACCCATGCTACCGAAATCCACATCATTCTCAAAAATGTTCACCGCGGTCTCTGCCGCTTGGTGGCACAGACGGCACCGTGCATTGTTATCCTCTTCCGCACTAGTCGAAGGTCCATTTGCAGTGCTAAAGGCCGGGGTATCCGTTCCTTCCGTGGCTAAATTAAGCATTTTAAGACGCTTAAATAATAATAATTTAATAAAAATAAATAAAATAACTGTAAAAGCCGAGGAATCTAGCGATGCCACTATAGTAAAAAGCAATGCGTGATACGATATCGATAATTGCACTGTTATCGATATTACGCTCATTTTGAGCTCTCTTGATAAGAACCAATGTTGCCAAATCAGGGTAAATATTTACCCTTCCGTCAAAAACAGTTTTTTTTGGTCGACAAAAGTTGGCAACACTGATAAGAACGTAAAATAATTTCAAACTTGGGGTTGGTTGCCCTTATCAGTCTATACTTGTATTTAGATGGAACGGACGTTAGCGGTCCGTTGACGCGTTGACATCGTCGTAGCCGTTTGAACTTACTAATTAATACTTACCGTTCAGTAAAACTAGCTTCTAAACAAAGCTTGCGTAAATCACAGTGAATTATTATCCCCTGAGGTATCTATCGTAATTGCTCTCAACTCAAGTGCTGCATGTGCAACAAGTTTAATTGAAAAAAATTGCAAAAATAGCGGCAGATGCTGCATACAATATTCCTCTACGTACATCAACAACAATTTTTACGCCCACGCGTGTAAGCAACAGCAACAATTCTGCATCAATTGTTGTGTGAGAGTGGTTGATTAGTTGGTTGTTGGATACCTTTTCTAAACATGTAACACACATAACAGTTTCGTGTGTTTATACAATTCACATTTTTGTACTGTGTGTTTTAGTTTCATTAAATTCTCTTTAGGCTTCTACTTGATGGTAAACTTTCATCAAAATTGCTGCGCACATTTCTTGTCTTCATTATGTTGCTTCTTGCTGTTTTGTGACCCCCTTTACCCTTCCCCCAAACCCCCTAAAAATCCTTATTATTCCTGTTTCCCACCCTTTTCGTTTCATGTGGTTTTTACACTGCTAACCTACCTAGAAAACATTTTTGTGTGTCACGTCGCGTCGCGTCGTCCTCCTTCTCCGTTTTTTCTCTTGCCGGCACCCGTGGGTTTTTGTACTGTGTCTTCCCACGCATCCCAGTTGATATGTGTTTATTAGCCACTGTCTCTCCCTTGTCCTCCCTGCTCCCTCCTACCTATTCTGTGTCTCTCTTCTTATTATTTTCTACATTTTACAAACTTTTTGTGCGTGTTGAAAAGCAAATTATTTTAACTGTTTTAATATTTAAATTGTCCACTTTTGGTAAATTAGAATAATAGGTTTAAAACTTGGACAAAAATCAAGAAATCAAAAATTCAGTATTTTAAGTGGTTTATTATAATTTCTATAACATTTTCTTATGGTAGTCAACAGTTAACTGTAATCTTGTTATTATTTAATAAACTGCACTAAAAACTACAAATGGTTAGAAAAGTGGATTGTTTAATAAAATTATAGCGTTTTATCTTAGTATTGGAATTGTGTAAAGTAAAAAACAATTTTCAATCAATTTTCTCATTAGTCATGGTTAATAAACTTTTTTATCACTCCAGAAAGAGTCTTAAGGCCAAGCGAAACTAATCAAATAAGCCTCTAAAATTTTATAATATTTTAAATATACATTTCATATATGTATATTTAGCAATTATCACAGTTTTAACTGTTTATCAATTGTTAAATAAATGAAGGCTTTGTTTTTGTTAACTTAAATATTTTTCAAAATAGGTCAAAATACATATTTAATTATTATTTTTTCATTATTCAAAGTACAACTTTCATTACTTTCATTATTTTCTATATTAAATAACAAGTACTTAAGTACTGACACTTGCGATTCAAGGTTAAACAGTTTAAAAATGTCAAAACATTCTCATTTTATTTAAGAAAATAATACTAATTTAACTTTAAATGAAAGTGAACCTAGACATTGTTTTTTTTTTTTTCTCTCAGTGTTGAGCGCTAAATGGAAAACTTTAATTGTAACCTATAAAAAGCTAAGCAAAGCATCATTCACTTAAAGTCATTCGATTTTAAATTGCCCGTGATCAACGTCTTCATCATCATCATCAGCAGATAGGTGCAATGAGTCAAGTCTGAGTCAAAATTCTCTATTCCCAGTCCCAGTCCCAGTTTCAGTCTTTGTCTCAGTCTCAGTCTCTCAATCAGTTAGATCTCATTCACGGGACAATTTTGTGCACTTGTTGACTTTGAACTTGACTTGAAATTGCAGTCTGACTACTGGCAAATTAAGGTCACTAAAGTGAGACACTACATGAAATACACTACGGTCACTACTAGCACCACCAGCAGCGTGCTAGTCATCGATGTTGTAATGAAATTATTATTATATGTAGGTTCACAATTGTTTATATAGTGTTGAATGCCTAAGCATCATGCCATAATCTTATCACACCACACACACCACAAACTGAAGCTTATGTTTTTGGTTAATGAGTCGACAAAGCATGAGGCATGCCAAACTGATTGTCGTAAAAGATAACGTTTAAAATGAAAAAAAAAGAAAAGAACGGGTTGCCTTCCTTTCCATTTTAGATATTACTTGTGCTTTTTAAACCATATAAAACTAAAAATTTAGATGAATCCAATTCAACTAATTGGTTATTTAACTAAAATAAATATTCAATAAACTATTATAACGAGAATTTGTTAAACAAATGTGACTTATTGACAGCATGTGAATCATCTTCATTATTTACTTAAACCAATTTGTTGTCATGTACAATTTTGGCACGTCGAAATTTATATACCCTTGAAGTTCTTTGTGTTTAAACAATAAAAACTGCTACACTATAAAATGTTTATTGAAGTCAATATTATGGGAAATCTTCAAAATTATTATACATAGGTATACTGATGTACCATGCTTTATTTCCTGGATTTCATAAAACATCTCAAAGTAAAGACTTATTATACATATGTAGGTCAATTTTAGCTGTGATATTAGATAATGTTAGGAATTATTTGGAAATGATGCTTCTTTCTAACAAAGTATTTTGAATACTAAATTGATTTTTTAAATAAAACAAAAAAAAACGAAAACAAATCCTAAAAAAGTACATATTTATTGCAAAAAAAAAAAAGATAAATAATAAATTGAATACAAATTAACAAAAAAAAAAAACAGATATTGCAAAGTAGTTTGAAATTTTCGAATAATTGAAAACAGTTGAGGTATTCTAAGCAAAGCAGAAAAAAAATATTATGCAGACCTGTTCCCGTATTAAATTTAAGATGAATTTTTCAAATCGATAAATTTTAGTTTTTATAATTACAAAATGATTTATTTATTTTAAAATGTAAAGTAAACGTTTATTTAAAGACAAGAGCCCTGCATATTTTTATTAAGAAAGTTAAGAAATTAAAACTGAAACCTACTAAACTATAAATTACTAGTTTTATCGTCAGAAAAAATTATATTCTCTAATTCAATGTCTAAATTATGAAATATTTGCATAACTCTAGTATTTTATAGAAAATTTCGACTGTGAATAAGGGGCAATAGTACAAATTTAATGCTAATAAGTATTTGCTACTCTACTAAATTATTTCAAACGAGAAAAAAGCTTTAACAATAAGTTCCAATTAAGAATGTAATCAAGTAGAAGTCTCTCACGATGAAAGCTGCCTATTTTGTCGGACTACTTGCTAGTAACATGCAATCGTTAAATATAATGGAATGTCTTAATAAACAAAAAATAAGGTTTTAATTTCATTTTCATTTCATGTGTGTGTTTATATGGTGAACTTTGTTTTATATATTTTATTATCGTTTATACTTGTAATAAATGATTCAACAAATTATTATTTATAAAATTTGATACTTAACTAAAAAGTAATATAACATTGACTTATTAAGAGTTGTAAGATAAAGTATAGATGCTCTTTGCCTTAAACATATAAAGTTTATTAATTCTGTCATTAAGTTTTTGAAAACTTCTTAAAGGTTTTAATCAGCACCAACTAATTTTCAGCGCTATTCTTAGTTTCATGTGTTAGTTTAGTAATAATCTTTGACACCCAGGGAAAGTTCCATCTCCTGTTCCCCTCTAAGCCCTTCATTGATCGTCCCTGATCTGTTTTTCAAACCTTTAAATAAAGGTTGGAATCATCTTTGGTATATCTTATGCTTGGGTATAGAATCTGTGTATACACAGTATAATTATGTATAAACCAATCTGATCGGACTCTGTCATACGAAAAAACCTAAAAACATTATTAAACAACGAATTTATGATCAACTGATTCAGTAAGCAACTAAATGGTTCATCTAATTGACCCGTTCTATTGTGTGTATTGAAAATCAATCAATCTCTAATCACATTACTCAAGAATCAATTTCAGTAAACAAAGACCTTTCAGTCTAAAAGACCTTGCACTTTGAGTGCATTATTTAATCAATTTTTTCTTTACTTTCATACGGAAAATAACTGAAGAAGGGATTATAGGTTGCCAGTATAAATGAAATAAGAAAATGGCTTGTTAAATTTTTGTTTACCTCCCATACTGTTTATAAAAATATAGAATTAACGTTAATCGGTTTTTATTTCTAAAGAAATATAAGCCACAGCAATTAGCTCATAGCAACAGGCAAGAGTTCGAGCCTCGACCAGATATCAAAATACTCTTATCGGTTTACAAAGAAAGTAAGAAAATACACGCCTAACTATATATTTATACAATTTGTTGTTTGTGTGTATTTAACAAAACTTCCCCGAAAAAAAAAACCGAGAAACATAAATAAAGCAAAAGAATATTATGACCAACAGAAAAATCAATAAGTCGTAAGTTTTTGTTATTTCATTTAGGAGCCAGTTATGAATATTACCAGGCATTATTCCTTATCGCTTCAGATCAGATTTCAGCGACCCCCCCGTGTCGATGCTATACACGCAATTAGACCGCGAAAAGGTCATGTGTTTGAATGATAGAAACTAACGACCAAATAATCGACAGTTTTGTCATTAGACGATATTTCAGCAATAATCAGATTTGATAGCCATGATGATAATTGTTATAATTGGAGCTACTAAAATTAGAAGTACGCGCAGTTTGGTCATTGAAGTTTTCTTTTTTATAATCTTGGATCAGCTAAGAGTTATAAAAGACAATACACGTAATACTCCTGAGTGCAATTGCTAGACTAAAAATTTTATGAATATGCGTAGAGTCAAACGAGCAATCAAGATCATAATCGAAAGCTGACAGTAACTTAATAAAATGCTACCACTAAGTGCATTTAGTACTTATTTTAAGTATTTAATCTAAAACCTTTCATTGATGGGCATGTTCATGAAATCGAAATATCTATTTAATCAATTTTGAATTTTGTGGGGCTTTATTTGACCAAGTTCTTCGCTACAAGAAACAGTCATATGTGCAATAGTACAAATATTTCTTAAAATTGAAACAAATTTATTGCATTTTATCGTTTGTAAGAGTATAAAAAATATGACAATGACTAATTGCAATTACAGTCACAATTTATGATCAGCTTTAGCCATAAAAGACAATACTGCCAATTGCATTTAGTAATCGAACAAAGGTGAATTCTAGATGTACATATATACATATATCTAGATGTATATATATACACACATACTTACACACAGTAGGCACTCGCTGAATGCAACCAAGATAAAAATTGTGCATACAGTTTCATATAAATACGTCATTGTTAAATTTACTAAGAATTTTGCATTAATTTAAACCGAAACAGAAGCGATTTCGAAGTAAGTTTTCCTCGAGCTCTTCCCGTATTTATAGATATACATATCTATGTACATATTTAGGTACAACAAATTTATAGTATACATAATTTTATATTGAGGTAGATTATTTAAAACTAGACATACTAACACATATGTATGCATTTATATATTTGTGTGTACTTATGTTGAAAAGCTAATCGCCCACCTGGGGTTTTTTTTCCAAACATCGTAAAGATAGAACTACAATCTACAGATATGTATATATGTACATATATACAATATTTTTAATCTTTACCAATATAGTGAAAATACGATAATTCAAAAGTGCAATACACCCACAAAGATTTTTAATTTATGATGAAATCTCGTTGACAATGGCAACAGGTTGCAATGGGACTAGCTCCTATGCAAATTATTGAGTTTTTTTATATAGTAGGGTTTAAATTAGGAATACGATTTTCTTTGTCATTGTTATTATTTATGGCCCAAATGAATACTAATTATAGGCAATGCAAGTAAGAAACTAAATAGAATGTCAACTTTATAATCATGAAGCACATCTCATTCCAAATCAATCCTAGTATATACGAGATATTTGAGCCATAGACTGATCTTAAAAATATTTTCGACGGTGTCCGATCAAAAAATTAAGATTTTTCGCTTAGAAAAGTTTGTAATTTTCTCTTCGGCTATTTTGTTAGTTTAAAAATTTATCAAAATTGCACGACCACTGCAAAGATTTCCAAGCTGGGGTATAAAGACATGAAAAAATTTGAAGAATTATAAAAAATTTTGACATTTCGGTGCATATTCAAAAATCCCCAGAAACGCTAAAATAAAATACATCAGGAAAAGTTTAAAATCAGATATTTATTTCCATATCTTTAGTAAGTCAACTAAACTTTATAGGTTGCTCAACTAGTTTTGCCTAGTAGTGAAAATTTCTTAATCTGAGATTATCAAGTAAAAAATTGGTTAAAGAAAATATCAAAAATTTTAAATTGTACTTTATTTTTCATGAAATTTTATGATTTAGATCAAATTTTGATGGGATTTGTCTAAGTTCAACCAATTCAATACATATTAAAGAGATTTTCCAAACAACAGAGAATAGTTTTGGGTAATTTATTATACATACTAAAGGATAGAAGAGTCCTGAATATAATTAAGTATATTTCCATTTTCATAATTATACACTTACCTTGGAAAAAAATAGAACATGGTCAACATTAGAAGACAGGACATTACAACGTGACAGGTGGAAAGATAAAGGAAAGTATATACATACATAGGTATGTATGCGTGTTATAAATTAAATAGAGTTCCTTCAAATGTGCTTACCCTCTAATTGATAACCAGACAACAAGCGCCAACTAGTGCCCCTCGAGAGAGATAGAGTCTCCTCCCTTTTGGGACTATTAACAAAGCATATGAAAACTTTATGCATAACCAACTACACACATGTATCCAAGCCAGCCAAAAGACCTAACAACCTTTAGGTCTAACGACAGCCCGTTAACCTTTTTGGGGAGAAAGAAAACTTTGAGTGTCATAGTGCAAAAACTTAATTTGCCAAGTACCTACATACATAAATATATTGTCACCTAGGAAGGGCAAACAAACTAAAAGTGTTTGGGCTAAGTTTCCAAAGAATTGGCTTTTTAATCGGTTAACTCTTTGATATACTGAGATTTCTTGTCATATATATATTTTACTGTTCACACTCTTAATGGCAACAGGTTTAATCTTTACGGCTATATATACGTAGGTACCTACACATGTGTCCAGATAAAGATTATGTTTCCAGGCACTTATTGCTAAAAATAGGTAAACAACAAATAATTTGGTTAAACCACCTTCGTACCTTCTATTACGCTCAACAACAACAAAAACCCATCTATTAGAGTAATATTCTGATCTTGCAGATAGTTAAAGCTTACGACATATATTTATTGTCATATCGCCTGCCAT
The DNA here is from genome assembly GCF_018902025.1 of Drosophila willistoni. Lineage (NCBI taxonomy): Eukaryota > Metazoa > Arthropoda > Insecta > Diptera > Drosophilidae > Drosophila > Drosophila willistoni. The sequence goes on from NW_025814050.1 coordinate 9,438,365, forward strand.
AATATCATGCTCATTGTTGCTGGGACTTTCTACATTTAAAAATTAAAATACACTCATTAAAAAATGTATTAACAAAGTTCATTTAACCTAATCCAAAAATGAAATTATCTCAATTGATAAGAATTTGTTGTTTTTGCCAATTTATAATAGTTTGACTTTGGCTTCGCCTTCACCTGGATGGAAATTTTGCTGTTTGCTATATATTTTAGTATTGTTTGTCGGGTCGGCTGAATCGGACGCCATAAAGGTTCTCTATAAAATTTTAAAAGCTTTAACTACCTAAGTGGCAGTTGGACAAATTAAATTTTTACTCTAATGACACTAAACTGGACTAGAATAGGAAATTATTAACAAGTGTACCAGACTGTCAGCCTTATCGTAATTATTTATTGTAGACCTTCCTGTGGACTGCATTTATCATTGTTAATATCCACAAAAATATTCAGTCTCGCATGTGTCTACATAAATGGGCCATAAAAGTTATCTGGTAAACCAAACAAAAACAAAAAATACGGTTGTGTAATAAATCCAATCGATCACAGGTTGGAAATTAACTTTCAATGCAATTTAATTAGCAAATTTTGTGCACGCGCCAACAGTATGAATTCTAACCGAATAGCTGCTATTGTTTAAACAATTGCTAAATGCAATTGTTGAGTGTAAATGCAATGCTAAATTGATTATAACGATATGTATAATTGAATGTGATGCATTGCTTTGAAAAGGCTTTCAAACCTTTTATCCTTTGGCTATAACTATTTGGTGAAAATTACGTATACCTAAAAATCAGTTAACAAATTTTTCACTAACAGGTTTTTCTTATTTTCTGTATTTTATGTTTTTGTTTTTTTTGTTTAAAAACTACAAAATAACGTTGTTAGTTCTGGTCAAATGATTCATTAATGTTTACAATTGATAAATACCAAAATTGGTTGATAAACCACATTTCTACCTCTTTTATAATTTAAGCAAAATATCGCTTTATAACTGATAAGAAGATATTAAATAAAAATTGTTAAATTCTACTATCGATTGTTTACATTTGATAGGACTTACATATGTTTGTATATGTATGTATGCATTTTATTATTCTTTGAGTCCCACTATTTTGTCCTACTATTTTACAATAAAAAATAGTTTGATTGGCTTATATGCATTTTCAAAAACATGTATAAATACATATGTATGTATGGGTCGATTTGGAATAGTTTGATAAATTTTACTATCTTTAAACCTACCGCTGATTCTAACGTGTGAAATATTTCATTTAGATAAAACTTTTTCTAAAACTTATAGGTTCGACTTTAAAAACTTATTGTAGGTACACACGTCGCGTCGTCAAATCAAAGGTTCACTTTTCTTGTAAACTAGTGTTATTTTTAATCTTTATTATATTCGATTAATAATAATGCTTTTATTTAAAAACTCAACGAAAAAACTATATTTTTTTCTTGGGTTTCATTTTTTTTTCATTAAATATATTACATCAAAAGGAATTGTGTGGTAGTCAAAGTATATCTCAGGTATAAGAGGAACCTACAAACAGCCGAATTTTTTAAAGATATTTTTATATTCCTGGAATGTACTTATTTTATTGATTACAACTCTTTAAGAATCAGTTTTCTGATCGAAGAACTTGCCATATAATTTTAATATTTACATTTTTCAAATCCTCAGTCTCACGCCTAAGTATTAAGCATTTCATATAAATTGTTTGTTATTTGATGGAAGTGGTCAATTATTTGGCTTATATTGACTTTTATAAAACTTTTTAATCATTTGAAAATTCCCAAAATTATCTTCTATACCATTCAATTCTAAGAACTTTCCTCTGCGAATTGAAATTTGTTTTTGTTCAAGACTCTAAGGAAGGGTAATTACTGGGAATTCAAAAAAGAGGGCACTCTTTAGCAAAACGAAGAAGAATTTTTGCAAGGCATAAAAAACAGAAAATTTTAAATTAGTTTTTTTCTTAAGTAAACAACTACAGGATTGAAAAGAAAATCATAAGCAATGGAACACAAATGAATATTTTTCGATTCTGACTTTTAGAGATAATCAATCATTCGATAAAATTTCTATATTTAAGAGACAAAGCTATTAAAATTAAATAGATTTGCCAAATTTAGTCTCTATTATCTATTTCTACTTCTATTACCTTCTATATGACATAATGACCACTAAAATGGAACCGATTGTTACTTGGAGAATTTCTCAATTTGTGTGATCCGCTACAAAAGTTATAAACTCTTTGGATTATAAAGCTCAAAAAAATATAAAAAAAACTCAATTCTCTATTCTAAGAACGAATCCCATTTGATGCCAAGCTTAACAGATTCTTTTTATCAGTTCCAAATAAATCGAAATCAAACAGATTAGCCAAGTATATAAATATTAATCTTTAATCAAATATCAGTAGCAATGTCAAAATTGTCATAAACGACTGTATAAAATTTGAAGATAAAATTCTAAAATCAAATATTGGAATTGAACTTAATTAATGAGACGAAAGTCACAAGTCTTTAATTAGGTATTATTAAAAAATAGTGCATATTAAATTTAAAGAAAAAATATTTAAATCTTTAATTAACCATTTCCTGTTAACTTTTAATGGTTTTTGCAGAATTTCTAAACTTCGGAGGCTTCTCTTATTAACGTGTTCGAAATGGCTTGCACTTGTGAGGTAATCGGCCTGGCCTGCATTGTGGCTCTTATCTTAAGTATATCTGCCAAGGCTCCATACCAAATGCGTATGTTCATCGTGTACTTTGGAGCGGGAGCTATAGTCATGTTATGTGTGCCCTTTATGATCTTGCGACCCCGAGACTATCGCAATGCGCTGTAAGTTTTAATGAAATCGAAAAGAGTTTTAGATACTATATTTGATATTTAATTTGATTTAGGGTTCCATCCTGGTGCTTCCGACAGTTATGCAAATTAATGGGCATAACCATGGAAGTGAGAGGTCTGGAGAATGTACGCACAAATCATGGCAGTGTAATCCTGATGAATCATCAAAGTGCATTGGATCTGTGTGTACTGTCGTATCTGTGGCCAGTGATTGGACGTGCCACTGTGGTGGCCAAGAAGGAAATACTCTATCTACCATTCTTTGGCATTGGTGCCTGGCTATGGGGTACTCTGTATATAAATCGTTCACGTAAATCCGATTCGATTAATTCACTGCAAAAGGAGGCCAAGGCTATACAGCAGCGGAATTGCAAGTTATTACTCTTCCCAGAGGGTACACGTAACTCCAAGGATACACTATTGCCCTTTAAGAAGGGCTCCTTTCACATTGCCATGCAGAGCAAGTGTCCCATTCAGCCGGTAATCATATCTAAATATGCCTTTATGGATGATGATAAGAAAACTTTCCGACCTGGTCACGCTCTGATTCAAATTCTACCAGAAATACCGACGGACAAGTATGAGAAGGATGATATGGATAAGCTAATTGATGATTGTCGCAATATCATGCAAGCGGAATACACAAAATTAACGAAGGAAGGCTTAGCCTTGAATTCGAAAAAGCGGGCATAGAACTGCCATAGGCTATATATATTATATATAAACTCAGGTTACAGACACACACACACACACACAAAACCCATGCATAGTTCCTATTTGGAATATCTTTTTGGAGCTTTTGTTGTTTTTTCTTCGATCTACAAGATTGTCTTTAAGTATGAGAAATGAATCAAAATGTTACGAATTGCGGATATGTAAAGTTATATTTTTCGTTTAATTGCCTAGTCTTAAGATAACTACTGATAACTGATATATACTTCAAAAAAAAACAAATGTATTTTCGATTCATATATTATACTATTATTAACTCTAAAACACACACAAACACACACACACATGTACATACAAAAAACCATGACTATGTACATTTATTCAAGAGCTTTTAATGCCAAAAAAAAAAAAAACGAAGAAACAAATTTATGAAGGAACAAACTAAGAAAAACACAAAAACTAAGAAATGAAAACATAAGGTACAACTGATTTTTACAAAACTAAAACTGATAAAATACATTTACAAATGTTTTGATGTTTAGCTTTATACCAGTTATTATACATCTAGATGTATGTACTAAAAACTATTTAATACAGATCCTCTCACAAAAGATAAAGAAATTTTGCGTTATTTTTGCAAATTTTTGTTTTCAATTGATATAAAAGTTTGGTGATGTTTAGTTTCACTTATTCGAATGGTCATATACGGAGGTAAAACAAAAATTAAGCTCATTGCCTGCATAGCAAGTTCTTTCAACAACAGACTTGGCAAATGACATACATCTTTAACACAAGAACCAGTTGGGGATCACAACTGGAAGTGAACTAGTTGGAAATTGGATGAGGTGCAACCAGTTGGGAATTACAACTGAAAGAAACGAAAGAAAGAAACGCAAAGTTTACAGTTTCAAAACTTACATATGAAAACAAATACAGTTGGACAACGATTATCTGGGACGGTCGGGACCAGAACCATCATGGAAAATCAAAAAACCCTGTAAATCGAGAGCAAAATTTCCACGTTTTTCGTACTTGGAATTTTGTAAGTACATACATATCTTTAAGTCCCGCACACTGACCATAAAAAATATGTAATATCTACATTCACGCGTTTTTCTTATTGATTGCTAACTATAACGGGGAGTCATCGAATTCGATTTATTATTTAAGAAAAAAAATTTCGTTTGAAATCAAGGATAATAGAGGTAACCACGGTTAACAGTGACAATGGAAAAACTCAACTTCATCCCGCTTAAGAGGGGTGTTCGGTTAATGGGAGCACGGATAATCGGTCTGTAATTTCCAACTGGTTCTAGAATTGAAACATTTAGTTAACTTCATACACATCATCCATATTCCCATTTAGGAATACAACTAAAAGAAGCGAAAAAAGGAAACGCAAAGCATACAATTTTAAAACTTGCATATAAAAACAAATATTTGCTTTCCATTCATCAAGCTGTAATTCCCAACTAGTTCTAGAATTAAACCATTTGGTTCACTTCATCCACTTCAAAATGAAAACAAATATTTGCTTTCCCTTCATTAAGCTGTTATTCAAAAGATTATACAAATTTGTATTACTTTTTTATTATAGGTACTACTTATCTAACTAAGTATTCTTTTGCATTATCCTAACAAATCTCTTATAGTTATGCTATAGTTCCGTTGTGGCCACTCCCCAATATTTGCGCATACGACTCTCATGCTCATTGAAATCATCATCATCGAGTTCTTCTTCATCTAAAATATTACGCTCCCGTTCTTGAGTAACCGCAAAGTCGTATTCAAAATTATACGGCATTAGCCGTTGCAGGGATCCAAAATAAGCCGAATGAGGACCACCTAGACCATTACGTTTTGTGTAGATGTTGGCTCCGGGGGACTTACGCGCCTTGCCATCAAATTGGTTGTAGCCATAGGCTTGAGATTGCTGAAATGAGAGAGCGCTTCCAAAGTGTCCCGACATGGCCATTGGATGTTTAATACCCTGATGGTAAGAGCCCATGGGTGTGGGCGTACTTGTCATGGTCTGTTGTTGTTGTGGCAATTGGGGCGTACTGCTCGAGATGAATTTATTGGCAACACTTTTAACCAGATTCGAGGTAAAGTCATTGCGCTCCGTTTGTCCTTGAATTTGATTAAGATTTGCTCCGATGGATGGAGCCATATGCGGTTTTTTGGTAAACGACTTTGATATGGTATTTAGCTCCTTATCGAACAGCAATTGCGTATTTTGCTCTAGCATGTATTCCCAGCATTTGAATTGTTCCTCTGACAGGACTGATTCTGTTTCATCTAGCATTTCCAATTGCTGTTCCTCCTGCATGACACGGGCATGAGCCAAAATAAACTCATCGCTGCTGCCATCCTTGGCCAATAGATCCCGATCACTTTGGCCACTCGGCGAAGAGCGTCCAGCCAATGCCAATGATTCATGTTCGAGAGTACGATGACGGCAGGCATTGCTCCGATCACAACAGGTGCGTTTACAGACCGATATGCTGGGAGGAGATTGGACAACTAAAGTGGGTTTTTTGCGTACACTCTGCTTGAGTTCCCGTATCAGATGATCGACATCGGTGCCCAAGTGTCGAAAGCGTACAACAATAACGCTAAGATTCTCAGTGGCTCCAAAACTTTGGGCAATATCTAGTAGACGTTTCGCTCCCAACAGAGCGTTTTCCTCTTTGCGTAACTCTCGCGCCGCACGTCCAATATCCATAACTGTCCACAAATGGGAATTGCCCAGAACCAGATACTCATCATCATTGCTAAGTGTTAACTGCAATCGAAATCAATATGAAATAACCTTTTTCCATACCTCAGGGAAGTAAACTCACCTCTAACACTTCGGGATCGGGTAGCTTGCCCTCCTTAATACTTGACTCTGGTGCATTTGTCAATCGCAACTGGGTCGTTCTTCGTATTAGATAGGCCTCGGAACGACCAGTGCTTGCCATTCTCAATACATAGCGTTTACTCTTCAAAGGACGCACTTTGGATGGGGCTCGTGTCCTGGTCAGATGAAACAAAGCCGCACTCCTAATATTTCCACTTCCGCATTGCTGTTGTGCCGTTAGTAAAGTAAACTTTAGATAATCACCGTGCGATGAATCCTTTATCATTTGTTCACTTTTCAATAGATCTGGCACTAATTTAGTCATTCCCTGGGCAGCACGTCCTCCTCCTTCGGCAGCCTCAAACATGCCATAAACAGCTTCATCTATGCCGCCATAGTTACCCGCACGCAATTGTGAGACCAAGAGTTTACGGCAATCACCCGAGCCGGGAGATTCAGCAAAACCCATGGTCCATGGTGTTGTCTTTCCTTGATTACGTTGGGAGGCGGGACGCATTGTGCCAGTGGGCAAAGCGGCACGATTGTTGCCCGATACATCAATAAAACTCCAATGCCTTTGACTTTGTGTCTGACAGACCTTAAATTGCTGTTCATCAACCTGAAAATAAGTAGCAAAGGATATATCAATACTTTGCCCCTTAATGTATGCAATAGGCTGAAAAAGTATTCTTTTAAATGGACTATATACAAAAATTTACGTCAAGGATAAATTTTTAACCCCAAGACACTCCAAACTTACTTTACATACTTAAAAAAGCAGCTAATTGGGCTGCATCGCATACTTTAGGGGGCAACTGATGACTTTCTTACCTGAAGCTGCAAATTTCCAGATAAATCCAAATACTTGAGATTACGTGACGGCACAAGGGACAACAAATTCACCCGATCCAAATGATTATGCGAAAGATCCAAAACTTTCAGTTTACCCAACTTGGCCAACTGAGGTGTACTCAGCAATAGATTGTTACAACATCTCAGTACCCTCAATTGCGTCAAAGTTGCCACCTGTTCTGGCAATTGTTGTAACATATTTCCGGACAATACCAAAATCTCCAAATCACTCCAATTCCTTAAGCACTCCGGCGGAAGTGTACCAATTCGATTGTATTGCAAGTGAAGACATTTCAATTTGCCAGCATTCAGTAAGGGCTCAAATATACTGTCATTCAATTGATTACCCGCCAAATATAGATTAATTAGCGCAGCATTATTGTTCTGTTCATATCGGGGTAGACCATTAAGTTTATTGCACGACGCATTCAATGTCTGCAATTGTGTATTAGTGACAGCAAAGAAATTTTCTGGCAAATTTTGAAGATCATTGCTCTGTATACTCAAGTGCTTAAGGCTACTCAAGGCATCCGGTAAGGACTCGATTTTCTGTATCTCATTATGTGACAAGTTGAGAGTTTGCAAATCTTTGATACAATAATTCCTTAAAAGACCAGTTATATTGATTACACGATTGCGAGATGCATCCAGGGAACATAAACTGGCACAGGCACCAATCCAATTTGGCAGATCACTAAACAAATTGTTCGATATATCAATATGAATTAGTTTCATCGGCACAGGATGGGCATTTGTTGTGGAAATGGAATGGAGAGCTTGAAAATGCAAGAAAAACGTTTCATTATATAAAAATTTATAAGATGTATAAAGTGATTTCAAAATTCTATACATAAATTTTATAAACTACAATGAAATATAAACTTTGGTACATATAAGCATATTATAAAAGCAGATCAAGCAAATCAAGAAAATTTGACTTCTTATGTATACAATAAAGCCGAAATTAAAGCCAAATTAATCCAAAGAAACATATATATATAAATGTAAAGATATGTTTTTAAGTTCAAAATGCAAATTAGAAGATCACTTTTCAATTTAAAAGTGGGATCATGAATAAAAATCGTTTAAAAACGATTTACAAATTGGTTTTTTTTAACAAAAGGTTTTGGTTAATACGGCTTTTTGGCTTAAAAATTATATCGTGACAATTTCAATTCAAAACAAAGCCTAAACTCATTCAATTGAAAACTAAGCCTTAACTCATTGAAATGAGATATGTTTTTAGAAAATCGGCTAAAATTTGGAAAAGTTACAGATTTGGAAAGTTAAGAGTTTTGTAAGAATTGTCCCAAAAAATTGTTGTCAATTCACCTACATAGTTTGCTTAGAATTGTGTATTAGTGAATTATTGAACTTTGAACAAACTTGTCAGTGATCAAAAACTCTAAATCTGGATTTGATAATCTGCTATATGGCTAATGTGATAAATTCACGCTTCGAAGAATTTTTGGAACATCCTAAGAATTATTTATTAGCTCCATTGACATTTGGAGAGTTCTTTTAATAAATGTATTTTCGACTACCTTTTACACTTTTTTTAAGAAAATTCTTGCTTAATTGCTTTATTCACCTCTATAAATCCACCACTGACATCAAGGCTAAAACAAGTTGAGAATTCCAACTGCAAGAGGCGATAATTTTTTAATAATATTATGTTTTACTCCTACGTGTACAGAGCTTCTTTCTTTTTTTCCTAAAAACTGATAAAAGGCAATGAAATTTTTCCTTTTGGTTCTATTTTCAATGGGGCTTGGAAATATCAATTGCCTCTGGACTACGATTAAAAAATCTCGGACGGAAAAAGGGTATAACTTTTATACACACAAATTCAAAATAACTTTTCTTACTTTTTAATAAATCAACAAAAGATGTAAGTGTTTTGTCAATTTGAGTATTTATCAAAATCGCACGAACTTTTCGAAGACTCACTAGTTGGGATATACTGTTTCTAAAAAATTTAAAAATGATTCGAAATGCTGCCATTTTGTGGAGTGCCCCGACCCATTCCCTGGATGATTCTTCCTTCTCTACGAATGTACATACTTACAGTTATGATCAGCATAAAGTTTCTGCAGATTTGTGCCATTTATAATGAGCTCCATTAATTTGTTGCGACTGCATTTTAAAATTTCCAATTGTGCCAAAGAACTGAGATCCAAAATTTCCATTTCATTTTCACAAACCTCCAATTGGGTAAGATACTGCAGGAGAGTAAAGAGTTAGAGTCTAGGCTTATGGATTCCAAAAACTTCACTCACATTATAATTGCCAATCAAAATACTTCCACCAAGTTGGCTGCCCTTTAGACTCAATTTCTGGGAATTTGTATTTAATAAAACATTTTCATCTTCCGCCGTTTGAACAGAACTATCCGCCAAAATGGGCAAACGTTCGACAATGGCATTATTATTATTGGCTTTAACTTTTAGTTTCGATTTATATTGTATTTCAGTTGTGGGCGGTGGTTTCCTTGTGGCTTTAAGCATTGTCTATCTTTGTTTTCGTTTTCTTTTCAAAAAAAAATTAACAATAACAAGACCTGGCGATGGTGTTGGTTGGTGTCTGTGTTTGAGCTGAAGTTAAAGTTGGAGAACTGGAGGCCGGAACGGACGACGATAACTACCAGCATTGCACAGCACTTGGCTATGCATGAACGAGCAGCATTTCCATTTCCAGGGAAGGCGGACGTTTTGAACTTCCACTTATAGATACATTGAAAACACAGCAAAAAAAATAAAACTCCTTTCTCGAAAGTATAAAGGTTTCTTCTTTTCAAGAACTTTTTAGAAATTTCATAAATTCCAACTTTTAATGTTCTTTTCAACTTTTAATTGCTTGAAATTATAAATTTTTGCCCGTACCAGTATATCACAACTTTACCAACTCAACGCGAATGCTCAACTGAAGACTATTGCCGTTACGGCTAAGGTACACTGGACACGCTCGAGAGCACTTCCACTCACAGTTACTGACTGACTGACTGATGCTCCCTTCTTCTTGGGTTTCTGTTTCTTTGCCATGTTTATGTGTGTTGCCTAAATCCAAGTTGCGTTTAAACCATGTATGTATAATAAAAAACCACTCGGAAACACTACAGACCAATTCCGAAACCAACCTGGTCTGGAACGCTTAGTGCACTTTTAAGAGCTCAAAATGTACAAACAGAAAAATTGGCACATCTCTTTGACTAAATTTAACTTTTTTCTCCCCCTTATTCATTGAGTAAGTAACGATGGGTAACTATGAGAGAGACAAAAATACACTTGTTGCAAACCTAACCAAGGTAAGTTCTATAAGATACACTCAACAAGACATTTTCAATTAAGTATATACCTTTAGAACCTTCTCTTACCTCAAAAGTAAGCAAATTGAAAGCAAAACAGTTTTTGTTCATTGTTGACCAAGTTCTGATCTAACTATAGACATGAAATTTAGAGAACGTTTCTTGGGTAACAAGGGCTTAATCTTTTACAATGCCATAGAAACTTCTACTCGATTTGAAATTAGTTGCAAGTCTTGTGAGGGTCTAAATGGAAAAGTATCTTAAAAAAGACGTAATATTAAAACTCAACTGCGAAAAGTATATAGCTGGCTTTGAGCTATATATAACTTAATGATATGAAATGAAGATGTAATATTGTTAACCGATATATTCTACATTATATTGTCATCTTATATGATGATAAGATGAACTTACCAGATTTACCATATATTTTTTTAATGTACAAACTAAAAGTTCTTAAAATTATTAGCCCGTTTACCAGTGAGAGCACTGATTCAGGAGATATTTGAGAATTATGTAGTTTCTGAGTAATAAGCGAAATTTGTAGAAAAATATGTACCAAATATTAGGCGAATTGTACATTAGACATTGGATTACTTGATCAGTTACGCAAATTGTAAAATAGATATACAAAATGGATTCAGTTTTCCAAAAAATATTAATAATATTTTTAGCCAACAAAATTTTAGTGTATATTTTGGTTAAAAGCTGTCAGAATTTTATTAGAAAATTTTAAAGTTTTTTAAATATCATAAAACTCGAAAAATTTGTATATTTTTATACCCTTGCAGAGGGTATTATAAAATTGGTCAGATATTTGTAACGCACAGAAGGAGACGTTTCCGACCCCATAAAGTATATATATTCTTGTTTTTACCAAATCTTGAGTTTGAAAGCAATAAAAAAATTTAACAAAAATTCTAATAAACTAAAAATCATGTTATTGAAAAATATTTAAAATTCTATTTTATTGTCAATTGTAATTTTCAATAAATATTAGTCCTAAAGAAAAATTGTGTTTTTTAAAGTCAAATTGTCAGTTTTCATCCCATTGAAAATATTTGAGCTTAAATAATACCATAGTCCCAATAAAGACATTAAACATTTGGCATTTAAGTTAACAGTAAATTTTAAAAATTCTGGTTTTGAGAAAATGGTATTTGAAAATTTTTTACCGCACAAATTAAACAGTGTGGTATCCAAGAAAATAAACATAATTTCCACTTTTCGAGGGCGTCATCAATCAATCAACATCAAGTTCAACTTCCCATAACCTGCTATAAATTTCAATAAGAGCTTGGGTGTCGTCCATTACTACGTCAAGATCTCTTCGATATATAAAATTTAAATTAAATATATTATACTAAAACATAATAAACATTCGTAGTGATCTTAAAAAGGATTAAGATTAAACGACTAAACATAATAAATATGTACTCTATGAAAAACTAAAAATTTCTTAAGTATTCATATTTAGATATTACTTTTAGTTTTTTGTGGGCCTCCGAGATGCCTGCATTTTACCAAGATATTGAGTAATGCAAAATATCAATTATAGACAATAATAAAAGGGGTACAAGGACATTGTTGAATGTATTCGCTTCTGCATCTAATTATTCAAAAAGCGCAGTTTACTTCTTTTTGTTTTGTAATTATTTAGCTAAGATCGCCCTAAAAACATCCTATCCAGCATTTGGAAGATTATATTGATAAAAATCATATTAATGTGTGTAGGTAAACCCTTTGTTTTAAAAAAAAAAATTTTTATTTTTGATTTATTTTTATTCTTGAAAGGAAGACTTGAAAATGAATCGCATATAATACAAAATAATACTTGGAAATAAATTGAAAGTAATTAAAAGTTTGGGACATAAGCAACTCATCAAGAAAAGACGAAGGTAGGTAGGAAGGTATTTTCTTCTGATAGAATAATCAAAAAAAGAAATTCATTTATGACTATTTTAACCAGAAAAAATATTCGAAAACGATTCGCATGTGATTAGAAAATGCTGTTTGGAATACTTACATTTAGATAATTAAAAATAAAACTTAAACTTACAATTATTTCTCCCAATTAACGAAAAGACATTGTAATGTTTTCTAGCTTTGTGTTTGTTACACGAATTTTAGAAACAATTTTGTTTTTGTTTTGTTTTATTATTTCAATGAAATATAATAATTGTTTTGTTTTGCTTTTTTTTTTTTGTTTTTTTTTTTTGTCATGCGCCTATGCAATTTAGCAGCAATTCAGTTAAAGTACATAGAAATGTACTAAATTTCTTTATTACATTTCATTCATGGTGTTCTTGATTTTTGTTTTTTTTTTTAATATAATTATGCGGATTTTACAAATTTTTCTCTTTAACAACGTTTGTACATAAGAAGAAACTAAACGTAGACAAATTGGGTTGCATTTTTGTTTTTTTGTTTGCAAAATTTTCTCTGTTTAATTGTGGGCGGGTTTTGGCGTGTTCTTAAACGATTGGTTTGCTACTATTACTTGGCCATTTTATATATACAAATTAGGGCTTACATAATAATGGTCAAGTATTGAGTACTAAAATAAAAAATGTATTAATTAAACAGCTTGTATGCCAAATTCACATATGTAACATATGATATTTTTATGTATTATGGATATTAAAATTATAATAAAGGTAAAAAAAACATTGCTAAAACATATATATGTATGTATATTTATAATATGTATGTATGTATGTGTGTGTATAAATGTATGTATGATTGTATGTATGTATATATATGTATATGTACGTGTGTATAAACAAAGGAGCAGCAAAATAAATAATTACTATAGTATACATTAAAGTCGAATAAAGAATAGTGAAATTAAAATATAAAAATCCTTATGCATTTTGGAATAATAGTTAACTAAACACATATGTATCATGTGCTGGGCTGGGCGGGGCTCTACGCTACACTCATTTGTTTATACACATTAGTTTCCATTTCTCTTCATTTAGATGGTTTTTTTTTGTAGTATTTTTAATATTTGCTAAGTAATTTTTTTTTTTTTGTTTCGTTTGTTATGTTTCTTTTTAGTTTAATTTTCTGCTTACAGTTTAGAGTTTTGTTTTTGTTTTTTGTTTTCGTTTCGTTACGCTTTACATATTTTATTTTATGTATGGATAGGCGAGATACCTCGCTACGTCATCAAAATGTACGATAATTGTGTATTGGTATATAGGAATACTGATATTATCGACAAATACATACATACATACATTATATATATATTTGTATGAATCGATGACATCATTATGCCTAAATATATTTAATAAGATGTTTTACTTTATATTATTTTGTATACGTAATTTAATTGTTCTTTTTCTCGTTAATTGTAACATTTTGCTTGATTGATTTTTTTTGTATTTTTGTTTTTGTTTTAAATGTAAATGCGCTGAATGAAACTGCTGCGTAACATACATATAATCGTACATATACATATACATATACATATATATATATAAAGGATTATTATTTACTTATTGCTGTTTTACATACAACTTAACATTAAAAATATATTCAGTATGTGTGTGGGTTTGTATGGTGTGTGTGTGGATGTGTGTGTGTGTAGTTGTGTGTGCATGTGGCATATGACTACAATTTCTTGACAAATAAATTCCAACATAATTCATTTTCAATTTATATATATATATATATATCATTAGACTAAAAAAGAAGATTCTGACCACTTTACATATTTCTATATATCATATATTATTATATAAGGTGCAACACATACAAGGCAGATATACACAAACATTATGTATTATGATTAAAACCCCATGCATTTAATAAAAAAAACAAAAGATTCTTCTTGAAACTAATTTCGAGTTATTGTTGGTAATCTTTTTTGTTTTTACTTTTTTTGGGGTTAATCAATGAATTTATCTATCTGTTATATTAGTTATCAAATTGTTGCATTGTGTTTTGTTTTGTTTCTTTTCTTTTTTTCTTTTGTTGTTTTGCCATCATTCACATTAATGTATTGTTTGTGTCTGTGTGTGAGTATGAGTGTGTCTATTGGGGTTTAAGTTATTAAAATCTTCCTTCCTGTGTGTGGGGGGCTTTGTCAAGTTTTAGCCGTGACTATATTCTTTCTGATTTCTTTATATGCAAAAATTGAGAAGGCTTATAAAACTAGGAGACATGTGTGAAAATGGCGTGAAATTTGATTTCCGCTTTTTATACACATACATAATTTAAATGGTAATTGTTGTTAATTTTTATCTTTTCTTTTTGTTGTTAGATTTTGTAATTTTATAAGTAGATAAGGATTATGCATAATTATTTTCACATTCATATATATATATAAATATATATAACTTATGATCCACCCACGGTAGGTATATACCATCCATTCTTCTATTTACCACTTGTCACCGCTGTCGCTGTGCCTGTGGCTATTGCGGAAGCTGCTGTGGGTGTGATTACTGTAGAATTTGACATGTCAGCTTGTTGCTGCTGCTGCTGTTTGTCACTTAGATTTGTATTCACTTCACTTGTCGTCGAAGAGGCCTCGGAATAGTCCAATTTGTAGCTGGCACTACGAGTCACATCCTCCATTGAGGCCTCTTGGCAGTCTCGTCCGCTATGCGTCTGGGAGCCGCAATTGTAGCAGGAAATAATCTTTTGTGTAGCTGCTCCAGCCCCCGCACCTGTGATGGGACAAACACTTAATGCACTATAGGACTGCTGACTGACCACCGCCGTTGGTGGCGGCGGTTGGGGGGCGGGCTGATGTGTTGCCGGCACTGTGACAACGGCATTCGTACTCAACGTGACGGCCGCTGTATTTCGTAGCTGTGACGCTGTTACCGGCGCTCCGGTTGGTGTACCCGCCGGTGCTGGGGCCAAGAAGGTCAGTCCCGGGAAAGCTGAATAGAGGAGTTGTTGTTCACCATTGTGTGGTGGCGGTTGCATCGGATAACGAAAACCGCCATGCGGAGGTGGTGCCGTATGGGCTTGTATCAATGCCTGCGGTGGCTGTGGTGGCGGATGTCCTCGTGGAGTGCTTCCCGTGTGATATGGATAGGTGCCCGCTGCGGCATTATAGGCCGCAGAAGGCAGGGGCAATACAGTCGATGTCGGCGTATTCACTGGCGAGGGGCTAATGAGCAGAGCCTGCCCACTGCCCGCATCACTTGAAACGGGCGTACCAGTCGCTGGGTAAATCTGTTGATAACTCTTCTCCACACCATTGCGCCCATTTAGCCGCTGCTGCAGATTCAGTTGCTGTTGTTGTTTATAACTAAGATGATGCGGCTTCTGTTGATAGCCACCCATAACAGTGCCACCGGGTAGCACAGTCGTTACCATGGCGCCAACTTGTCCATGCATCTGGGCTAAGGGCAACGGCGTTGGCGTTTCCGGTGGCGATATTTCACCGCATGACCCATTCGAGCTGCCCGTTTCGCTGCCAGTTGTTGCTGTACTTTTGTTGGAATGGATGCTCATCATAGATGTAGATCCGCCACTGCCATCGTCATTCAAATTCATATTCTGCATGGCATTCATATAATTGCTATTGGGCTGAAAGTGTGGTTGTTGCTGCTGTTGCTGCTGCTGCTGTTGATGAGGCGGTATGTATGTGTTTGCCTTGATGCGATGATGATGACCTGCTCCCGGACGCTGGAAACCGTTTCGTATTAAATTGGGTAAACTTGTGGTTAAGCCATCATTTATATTCTGTGGAATACAATAGAGTTAGGTATGAAAATCCATCAAAAAATATTTATAAATATTTTCGTTCATTTATAAAAGTTTAATAATAACTAAACTAAATAAACGGACTTATTGCATTGGCGGAATTAGAAGGTAGATAACGAATTAAACTTCATCCCCTAAGAGCAATATTTTTTCCCTGAGATAAAACTTTCCATATCCATAAACAATGTAAACGGGTTGTAAACTTATATTCTAATTATTTCATTTTTGTCGGAATCGGTATTGAGACATCTTTTAGCTTAGGATTTCAAATGTTTTTAATCGAAAGGTTGACAATAAATGACAAATAAATTAAATTTAAAAAAAGTATGTTCAAAATTGTGTAAAAATTATATTCATTTGCCGGAACTAGAATCAAATTAGTTTAATGAAACTTGATTATATTTGTCGAAATCTGTACTCAAAGCCGAATTTCTTCCTAAAAAATTACAAGAATCGAGAACCTTGGAAGCTGATTTAGCGAATTAAAAGTTTTTCGAACTTGGCTTCGAAAACGAAAACGATTTCATTCGAAACTAAGAGCAGCAAGTACAAAAACAATATGAAATTGCTCTTGATTTAAGTTTAAAATCGACTTGGAAACTAGAACAAGTCTTTATGAAACGCAAACGATTTGAAACGAACTACATAATTTGACTCGGCATCGAAAGCTACAGAACGCGCACAGAATCAGAATTACAGTGAGTTTAATTAAAGAAATTCCAAATTTTAATTTTTTAAGAAAACAAAATTGAAGTCTCGGCACACGACAACAATATGAAATGTTTGTCGGCTACAATTCAACGTTGCCACTTCAGGGAAATGGTTTCTTTTTTTTTTTTTGCAAAATAAAGTGTAAAATCAGTAATGTTTTAACACATAATTTGGTACTATAACGTCATACATTTTAATTTCGTTTTTCGAACTGGATAATGTGACAACCATGTTTCTTGCCATCGGATAAAAATTTCTAGTGATGTGCTAAAACTCAAAATTAAACAAATAATTGCATCAAACCTTTTATTATTTCAATGCAGAATTATCAGTAGCTAAACAACTTGTCTTACATTAATCTACATCCACATACTAACCCGGATCTTTGTTTGTTCAGTGACCATTGGTCCACTTATCAACTCATAAAATGTGACATACGGTTACAAAGCCGATTTCTTCTAAATAGAATTAAAGCCTACCTCGTTTTTAACCGATTTAAGTTTATAATTCTCACCTCATCCATATGTTTAGCATGCTGTTGATCACCACCAATAGATGAAGTTGGAGGCGGCGTGGTCTCTGCCGATGGTCGTCGTGTGTTTTTCATGCCTCCACCAGTCATACGTTGCGACATGTTGCGCATTTGTTGTGGTTGCTGCTGCTGCTGTTGCGTTAGACTCCGTTGAGGACTTGTGGTGCGACTACTTGATGGCGAGGATTGTTGACTTAACATTGGTGAAGTGGCTTGTGGTGGCATTTGTCCAGGATGCTCAATATTTTGCTGTTGCTGTTGAATTTGAACCTGTTGCTGTTGTTGTTGCTGCTGCTGTTGTGGTTGCTGTGGTGGCGGTGGATGAGCATAATGTCGTATGGGCCACATGGCACTTGCGTCCGTTGGAATGGTGATGTTGGATTGCATCATATGTGACATAGCCTCAATAGCGTTAATCTGATGCGTACCATCGGTGCTGGGCAGAAGCTAATAGAACAAGTAAAGGAAACATTATTATTAGTCTTAATAAGTGTGAAGATGGCGGTAGCGATCCTTACAAATCTAGATTGTGATGGGACAAAGTGAAGTACATTTTAGAATCTCTGACAATAAATTCTCTTTACATTTATTGATTTGTTTTATAGTCCTATTCTATTTGATATAGTCTGGTCTAGATAGAAATTGTGGAGAATTGTACTTGGACTATGATTTAAATTTCTGAATTGGTGATCATAATTTCTTCCATTCATATTTTTTTTCTTGATTCAGTATTAAATCTTTTTCCGCTTTCAAAGCGACTTGAAGTTTAATCCGAATGCGGATGGAACAAGAACATGACTGATTATTCCTGATCACATAGTTCATCAAACTTTGTAAGAGTTTAATGTCAATTTCTTAAAGATAAACTAAGTTGTTAATCTTAAGCTCTAATCCCAATTTAAACTCCCAACCTTTGCAAAGGGATCTGGATAAACCTGAGGATAACAATACCTGGAGTTAAAGTTTAATCTCTTGGAGATCCTCGTGTTGAGCCAGACAGACAAATCAATAATAATAACTTTTAAGGTCCTATTGATCAAGGATAAATATATACAGTGAGACTAAGGGGGGAAATCGGTCATTCTATTGAGGGAAATCGATCTTGAAAATCGAAATTATGACAGTTTAAGAAGTAAGAAATTTGAGATTTTACCCCATTTTCTCCCCTTTGTAGAAAAGAAAATTCTTTATCCATCTGACTACAATTAACGACTGAGAAATGATAAAATTAAAAACTGAATGCGCTTTTATGATATAAAAGTACATACTTTAGGAAAATGTTGAGAAAATATCATAGGTATTGTGCCCTGCGGCGTCTGGACCATTTGCATGATCTGTGGATGTGGCGGCGGCGGTTGCGGCTGGGCCATTTGATGTAGCTGCAAATGCTGCTGATGCTGGGACGGCGGGTACATTGTTGGCTGTTGTTGCTGCTGCTGCTGCTGTTGTTGCTGTTGTTGTTGTTGTTGTTGCTGATGATGATGCTGCTGCTGCTGTTGCTGCTGATGTGTCTGTTGTGGCTGAGATGGTAACGATACCGCCTCCATTTGCGCTGTGGGCACACTATTTAACTTCTCTGCCATCAATTTATTTTCCTTGATTTTGGCCAATATCACATTGAGTTTTCTTTGCTCATCCAGCGAGAAGACCGGATGTATGGCAGCCATGGTATAGACCAGCAATAACTCCAACAAGGTATCCTGATCGTTAATGCAACTGAAATCCGATTCGCCCCAACATTCAAGAGTACGAAAGATTTCGGCCACACAGTTACGATTGCAGGCCCGTATCAATGCCAAATATAATGCCATTTTGCGGCGATGTTTTATATCTGTGGGATCACCCTTTTGGCAGGTTAACATATCCGCCGCCAATTCATGTGGATTGTTAGCCCTTAGCTCCATGCCCCGTAATTTTTCCGAATCGCAGCGGCCCTGCTCCTCGAGCAGCGTGCCGAGGAAACGCAATTCGAAGGGCAGACAGGCGGTTAGCAGGGAATACATGGTCTCAATACGTTTGTAGCTATCGAGTGTCTCAAACCACAGGAGGACGTCTTGTTTGCAAATCATTTCCAAAGATTCCGCTGCACTGCATCTACTATGTGGAGGATGGATTCGATGTGTATGTGTGGATTGCCTGAATGCGAATGTGAGTGAGTCTAGTCTCTCTGTATGTATGTATGTGTGTGTTTGTGTGTCTGTGCTCTAGTTACGTGTGGTTGTGGTGGGTGCAAAAAAAAAATTATTTAAAAAAAAAACCACAACAACAACAATAACCAGAATCTCGTGGTACAATGACGATTAGCAGCTGCTAATGCATTTGGTTTACTCGTTTCTCTCGATTCCAAGTGTCAATCCACTTTTCACTCCCACTGCTTGTCCTTTTTTTGTATTTTTGCTGCTTCTACGCTTACGTCTTTTGTTTTGATTTTGCACTAAAAAATTTTTTCACACACATACAACCGCTCACACACACATTTACACACAGCACAGACACTAATATGTTGTTGTTGTTGTTGGTGTTGGCGGGGAAACGGGGTATTGCTGCAGCACATTTGTCTCGCTAGTTGCCGTTTGTTGGCTAGTTTACTTCTTTCTTCCTCTTCCGCTCCTTCTCACCTACTCGTTACCGGACTCGCCGCTTGCTAATTCTTGCAAATAGTTTTTCTTTTTAACCTTCCAATGGTTCTATCTACTTCTTTCAAATCTTAGCTATCCGAATTACACATTGGTTTCATTTACGTTTTAACGCACTTTACATTTTATTTTTGTGTATATTGATCGCTTTGTTGTTGTTTGTGAAGGAAAATCAGTGTGTGTGTGTAAGTATTAAAATTCGCTCATTTTGTCTTAACATTTGTGAATTCGCCATTCTCTTAGCTTAAATTCGCTCCTTCTTTCTGATAGTCGCGATTCGCCGCGGTATTAGGCAAAAGAACCGGGAATGGGAAAAATACCAAAAAAAAAAGTGCTAAGGTCTGAGTAAAAAGTGCTAAGGTCTGAGTCGGAAGTGCGAAGGGCTGAGTCGAATTCCAATCAACGTCGAACCAAAGCGCACCAACATCGAACCGATAACCCGAACAATTCGCGGGGATGTTTGACTTTTTGAAGCATTTCAGCACTAGTTATTTATTTATATTATTATTATTATTATTTTCATTATACTTTAGAATATATTTTAAGAGCCAAAAATATACACGTTTTATCGAAATTAAGATGACTTATTTAATTGCTGATTACATGTTTGCGCAAAACAAAATGAATTATTATAATGAAATTAGAAACCATCTTCATCATCCTCCGCCATCTCTTTGGCCAATTCCAAATCCTGTTGCTCACGCTCGCGTCTTTCTTCGGCGCTTTCGAGGTCCTTACCATATGACTTCGGAGGATAACGCATGGCCTTGACACTCTGATTGTGCAGATTTAAGCAAAACGAGATGCGTTCGTGGAAAGCTAACTGCGGCTCGCGTGTGCTATAGATATCTGTGCTCTCCTTGCTACGCATGTAGTTCTGGGCCGGATCAAGTGTGGCCTCAATGACGCCATCCCGAATAGCCTTCGAAACGATGAATTCGGCATCCTCGGCAGAGTCCAACACTAAACGCTTGGCAATGTCCTGTGGGGAAATTCGCGAGTATGACAATCCGATGGAGCGTATAGCCGTCTTGATGACATTGTGTCGCAGTCGGATGATCAAAGTAAAAGTGTGATCCAATTGAAATTTGGGTCCGAATTGAGAAACCACATCGCCGAAACGTTTTAGATTACCCATACGCACTGCCTGGGTAAGTTGGAAATATGGTGCGAGACTTTGGCGAAGACCCGCCTGCCGGAACACAACACGTTCGGGTATGTTGCCCAGCAACAATTCCACTACAATAATCAATTTCTGCACAGTCTGACGAAAACCAATGGCCGCATGCTGGGGGGATTTACGCAAAGCCTGAACCAAATGCTTATGAGCATCACTGTACTCCAACTTGGCTGCCTTAATCCTGCCCAGATAGTAAAGGAAACGAGCCCATTCGTTGTTGCTTGCCGATTCTGGATACACTGACTTCTTTACCAGCTTGTCAGCCTGATCGTACAAGGAATAGTGCAAATAATTACGAAGCAAACAATTTATGAGCACTGCTTGACCCTCGAAATCATTGCGTAAAGTGGCTGTCCTAAGCCGAGCATGCAAAAAGCCTCGAATCCCTTCCAGGCCATCGTTAAGCTCGGCCACACGGGAGAAATAGAAATATGATTTGGCGCCAATTAAATCCAATGTGCGACGATTCTGGATAGATATTTTCGACATCAAGGATTCAGCGCAAGTATGAGAGCGCTTTAAGTCATTCGCATCGATTAATTTAACCAATAGCAGCAAATAGAAATAAGCATCAACTTCAGGAATGGGCGACTTGGTGGCTACTAATTTTTTAGCCACATCGGGCAATTCGGTGGCATCCTTCTCCAAGGCTGGCGTCAAGGACAATGCCGTCTCACGATCCGCTCCATTTGGATAAATGCTTTGGACTAAATTACGGAAAACCACTCCATTTAGTTTACGCCTTGTGTTGGGCAAATTGCGTAGCACTCGCAAAATAAAACTGTGCCAAAGATTCCATCAGTATAGACAAAATTTATAGCTAAAAGGTTTTATAAACACCTACCGTGACTCCTTGGAAGCCACCGACTTCTCAATTTGACGTATTTGCTCGCGTATCTCTTGGACGGCGGCCACATCTTGATTTTTCTTTTCATCGGCAACTGTCGTTGTCGGCGAATCAGCTGTGGTGGCTACATCCACTTCCATTTCTACATCATGGGCACCAGTATCTGCGGTGTTGGACATATTGTCGTTCTTGTAATTTGAAAATTGCTTCACTAACTATAACTTTGATTGAAATAAAATTCGGAAATTATTAATATCAAAAATGCCTAGTAATGCAAGTACCAGTGTTGAAAATTACAGAACAAGCAATTCTTTGCCTTATTTTACAGATGTAAATAACTATCTACTAGTGCGGCTAGCATAGCTTTTTTTTTAACCAAATTTGCGTTTGTAGTTGGATTGAAGTTTGTATACTGCTATGTTAATTTGGAATTGTTGATTGTTGTTAATTTGGAAAATTGATATATTTTCTGTTGTACTTACATTTTCTGAAATGTCTTGAATTGTGAAGAAAATAATTTTTGGCGAATTTTTAACAATTTAGCCATTTTAACAGAATGCCGAATGCATCTATCAAATGTCGACATTTTTTTTGTTAACGATTGCGGTCACACTTGCGAAACTTCAAGAAAACATTGAAAATATTTCTTTCGAAAAATTAACCAATTTTATTCTATGAAAACATGAAGATAAAACTAGTTGATTCGGTTGTACGAAGCTTCAAGGTGGCAAAGATATTCCGAGAGAATACCGACAAAATCAATGCGATTGATTTTGCTCCAAATGGCGAGCATTTAATTTCATGCAGCGAGGACGATCAAATTGTGATCTACGATTGTGAAAAGGGGACGCAGTCACGGACGGTGAACTCAAAGAAGTATGGAGTGGATCTCATACATTTTACTCACGCCAATAACACGGCCATACACAGCTCGACAAAAGTGGATGATACCATACGATATCTAAGTTTACACGATAACAAATATTTGAGGTACTTTCCGGGCCATACCAAAAAGGTTATCTCGTTGTGTATCTCACCCGTAGAGGATACATTCCTTTCGGGATCATTGGACAAAACCCTACGTCTTTGGGACTTGAGATCTCCAAATTGCCAGGGTCTTATGCATTTGTCCGGACGACCAATTGCCGCATACGATCCGGAGGGCCTAATTTTTGCAGCCGGCGTCAATTCCGAGAGCATCAAGTTATACGATTTGCGTTCTTTTGACAAGGGTCCATTTGTGACGTTTAAACTAAACCAGGAAAAGGAATGCGATTGGACAGGACTGAAGTTCTCACGGGATGGAAAAACCATATTAATAAGCACTAATGGATCCGTTATACGTCTGGTAGATGCCTTCCATGGCACTCCGCTGCAAACATTCACCGGCTATCCAAATAACAAGGGAATCGCGATTGAGGCAAGTTTTAGTCCCGACTCACAATTTATCTTTTCGGGCAGCACGGATGGACGTGTTCATATCTGGAATGCGGATACCGGCAATAAGGTTTCCGTTCTGAATGGTGATCATCCTGGACCAGTTCAATGCGTACAATTCAACCCCAAGTACATGATGTTGGCCTCGGCGTGCACAAATATGGCTTTCTGGTTACCCACAACCGAAGAAGGCATATAAGAATGATTATATTAATTTTCGTGTGTCTAGTTTAAGTATAAAAGTAGGTGTATTTAAATCATAAATAATAATTGTACAAAAATATTGCAATCTAACTTTCCAAGGCGGTTTTATTTTTATGTAGATTATAACTTGATCTGATGGTTTGAAGAAGCTGTGCCAGATTGTGGCCCATTTTGGCGCTAATCCCGAGAATAGGCTGATTTAATCTTCGCTTCAGCTCTTCATAGTTAGTCTTGCTCTCGTCCATATCAATTTTATTGGCTACTATCAATTGCGGTCTCTGAGCTAAACATCCGCCGAATTGCTGAAGCTCATGCATGAGTTGTCCATAATGAAGCCAAGGATCCTGGGCACTGGCATCGAGAACGAAAAGAAGCAGAGTGCAGCGTTCAGCATGTTTAAGGAACTGTATGCCTAGTCCTTTGTTGCGATGTGCATCTGGCACAAGACCCGGGAGATCCGCAATGGTTAACTGGACGTGGTCATCGTATTGAACAGTGCCCAGGTGAGGACGCAGCGTGGTAAAAGCATATGGTGCAACTTTGGGCTTGGCACGGGTGAGAGCATTTAGCAGAGTACTCTTTCCGGCATTCGGATATCCAATCAGACCCACATCAGCCATACTACGCAGTTCCAGGGTATAGCCAACGTCTTCTCCAGATGGCCCATACTCACATACCCTTGGACTGGTCTCTCTGTCCGTCGTGAAGAACCGATTTCCCTTGCCACCGGCTCCACCGCGTGCGGCTACAAACATCAGATCAGCTTTACTAAGATCCCCGACAATAAGACCTTGGTTATTACGAATAACCGTTCCAATGGGCACTTTGATCACCATATGTTTGGCATTTTTTCCATGACAATCCTTTGCCATGCCAACTTCTCCTGGCTCTGCATGCAGCACGCTGTCTACATGGTTAAAGTTGCGCACATCGTTGGAGGCCTGAAATATCACATGGCCACCGTTGCCACCATCTCCGCCATCCGGACCGGCACGTTCGTTGCACCACAGCTGCAGAAAGGATACACATCCATCCCCGCCTTTGCCGCCTACAGTTCGCACTTTCTTGGCATCGGAAAAGTATTGTGCCTATTAAAATTGAGGTTTTCAAAGGGGACTTATATTACTTGGGTTATACAAATGGCTCACTTCTTTCCGTGTAGATTTTGCCTTCTTTGGTCGCAGAGCAGTTGGTACCTGACTGCACTTTAAACGAGTTTGGTTAACATTTTTGGAAATTGCGATTAGGCTTTGCCAAAAATTTAGTTTACCGGCTCCGTTAGCGAACATGTCCGTTATTTAATCAACAAAAACAAGTGCAGCTGACAATGATCAGCTGCTTATCGATATCATCCAAAGGCATCGATTGGACTCAAAATACATTTAAACGGCTAAGAATAATTTATTCTATGATAAGCATTATATAATAATTTCAATGGCAATTAAACCTGCAGAATAAAAACAAAAAAGATTTCCATCCAACGAAATAAGAAATTTTTGACACCCTGTTTATGTATATCGAACTAGTTCAGTTGTCGACCGGGCCATTTGGCCATATAACAATATACCAAAATTGTTGAAACCAAGAAATGTGAATAAAACCAAAGATGTTACGCTATAGACATGTGATCAACCTGCTGCAGCGTCGTCCCTACACTGCTGTACCTCCTCTACCACCCGGTAGCAGCAATGGCAATAACTCCTCCGATCCTGAAGATAATCATCCCATACGTCGAACACTTCGTATACTTGGAAATGATATGCGCAAGGTGAGAGACTTTTTTGTGCCCAAGGAACCGATACAAGAAGATGTCTCTGAGCGGATTGTAGTGAAAAGTAAATTTAAATTCGATGGTGACAAGTCGAAAGGTCGGGATCGCAAGGTGGATGACTTCCAGACGCATTGTGATGTTCTAGTTGTTGGAGGAGGAGGTGTAGGCAGTTCCATAGCCTATTGGCTAAAGGAAAAGGCTCGCGATGGTCTTAACGTAGTTGTGGTCGAGAAAGATGACACGGTAAGGAAACGTTTGATCTGTGAATTTCGATTTTAATAGTAATCAATAATTGCAGTACACTAAATCCTCAATCCCCGTCTCCATTGGCGGCATGTGTCAACAATTCTCGCTACCAGAAAATATACAAATGTCACTTTTTGCTGCCGATTTCATGCGTAACTCTCGTGAGCATTTTGGTACTGAAATTCCGCTAAACTATTCCCCTCATGGGCATTTGATTCTGGCTTCTACGGCAGAGGAAGCTGAAAGACTAAGACAAACATCGCAGATACAAAACGAATTTGGTGCGCGAAATGAATTATTAAGTCCCGAACGTCTCGCCATGCGATTCCCCTGGCTCAATACCCAGGGTATAACTTTAGCATCCCATGGACTCGAAAAGGAGGGATCGTTTGATTCGTGGTCTTTACTGGCCAACTTTAGACGTCAAGCTACTGGCCATGGTGCCCACTTTGTTCAGGGTGAGGTGGTGGATTTTCTTTTCAAGAAAGACTCTGACATAGTAGTTGTGGGCGATGAGAGCTCCAGCTATAATGGTCTCGATAAAGCTGTCATACAGATGGCTGATGGTTCACAAAGATCTGTTAAATTTGCTCTTTGTGTTATAGCAGCCGGGTCCAATTCTGGACAAGTGGCACGTCTGGCTAAGATTGGTGTAGGATCAGGCATGCTGAGAATCCCTCTACCAATTGAATCCCGCAAGCGTAACATGTTTATACTCAGCACACAGGAACAAAATGCTCCCGGCATGGCCATGCCCATGATAGTTGACTCCTCCGAAACATTCGTACGACGACATGGTTTGTGTGGCCACTACATTTGTGGTCACAATGGTGGACAATTGTCACAAGAACCAGTAGATCAACCATCCAATACAGAATATTTTGAGAAGCATGTAAAGCCAATTCTTAGCCAAAGAATTCCATCGCTCGATTCGGCTACAATTGAGAATAGTTGGTCGGGCTATTTTGATTACAATGTCTATGACGACAATGGCATCATTGGTCCACATCCATATTATAATAATTTATATGTAGCTGCAGGCTTCAGTGGTCATGGTATACAACAATCCTTGGCTGTGGGTCGTGCCATATCCGAACTAATCATGGATGGACAATATCGTACCATTGACTTGTCGCGCCTGAGCTTTGATCGTTTGATTGTAGATCAGCCCATATACGAGTTGAATAATGTTTTAAGTTAGTCCATAAGTGTTGATTGTATTTTATAAGGAAACAAACCTCCCAAGGAGGGCTACAAAATAAACACTTTAAAGTGCTTGTACAATTTGAAGAGAAAATTCTATATTTTCCTTATTTATTTTGGTATACAATTTATAGTACACTTCATTGCCAAATGCAATTTGAACAAACAAAAACACAAAACTGAATTTAGTTAATTTTTCTATTTAAATTGTCCTGGTGCTGGGCCAAAGAGACCAACACCTTGTTTGCTGGCAGCTCGCGATGGTGCGAAGCCCAAAAGTTTTTGTATATTCTGACGTATGGACATCGTGCAGAGAATATATAGAAAAATGAACGAACAATCCGTGTAATCATCACCTGTTAGATTACGATGACTTAATCCTTGAATCCAAGAGATAGGCGTAAATGGCAATTGTGCCACGACGCGTCCATCAAAGATGCTATTGAACATGCTGAGCAGTGCGGTAAATGCGAAACCCGTGGCAAACATTGACTTCATCTTGACCAATGACAAATCTCTATTGTTATTCTTAAGCTTTTCCTCATCACGTTCGATTTTCTTTTTGACCGACTTGTCCAAAGAGTCGCCATGAATCTCTTTTCGTCGTTCCACTATTATTATATAGGGGCAAGGGTGAAGTTAATCAGTGTAATGTTTGCTAAAGGATTTACTCACATTTCTTGCTCTGTTTTTCCACCTCGGTTTTTAATTTTTGATACTTCTCCGTGCGATATACCAGCACCCAAGTTAGGCCTTCGCCCAAAAATGCCGTGCATACGGATATAAAAACAATAAGAATTGTATCCGACCACATTTTTATTAGTTAATGTTAATTAAAAAAAAAAAGACTGTCACTGAAAGGCAGGAACTAGTTCAGTTTAGTTTACCTTTAATCGAACCGGCATGCTGGCTCCAAACCAACAATACAGTTACAAATTAAAAATTCTTGATAAAATAACAATGTTAACATAATTCAATGTCAAATTTATTTCAACTTTTTCGTTTACTTTGAGTTTTTCATTCAAAATTCATATTTGGAACTACTTAAAAAATTGAGAACCATAACACTATCATTTATCGATATCAAGTGATAAATTCTGATTATTTCTATTTATAATCGTTTTTGAACGATTTTGAACGTTTATTTTTATTAAAATTGTGATTTGGCTTAAAAAAAATTCAATTAGTTTATGCTCTTATCACCCGTTTTTATAAATAAATAAACACAATCAATATAGAATTTTGTTGGCATAGGCACAAGCTTGCCTTATAATTTTTTATTGTGTTTTACTTTTCCTTTTCTTTTGTTTAAAATTCTAAGTTTTTTTAAAATTTCAAATGGTATTGTTGATTTTACAATTTTTCAAAGAATTCGTTTGGTTGATTAAATATATATGTTAATATAGTTATATATATGCAAAAAATGTCTAGACTTGCGGCAAGAGCTTTTGTTCATTATATTTGACTCTGACTCCAAAGGAAATGGCCATGTTGTGGATGATGCTTGCTTGGCTGTTGGATATCGCCGCAATATTGACGATGTTTGTTGTTCTTGATTCATGATTCTTTATTGTTGTTGTTGACGACGGTGACGACGACGACGACGAGGACGACACTTAGGGTGACGTTAGAGGCGCGCTGTAAAAAGCTACATTTGAGGAAAGAAATCAAATCAGGTTATATATATATATATATATTGTTTGTTGGTATAGATAAACAAAAAAAAAAATTAAAGGGGCAGAAGAAAAATTTGTTTTTGGAAATCCTATCTGTCAGACGTTGCAAGTATATATTCAAATTGAAGTTAGTTTAACTTCAAATTGAATATGACAAACCGACGTCTTTGAATGATATTTTACGGAACGCAAAGCGATCGAAAACCAAAAAAAAGACCAAGAAAAAGATATAGAAATGAACTATTATTTTTTTCTTTTTTGCTTTTGAAGGATTGAGGCAGGGGAACGGGGTTAATTCTGTTGAGAAATAACCCATTATTTGATGATTTTAAGTGAGTTTTGTTTTTGTTTTTTTTTTTTTTTTTTTATAAGCTTGGTTATGAAGATGTGGTGAGGTTTGTTTATTCATGAACGTTCTGTCAAATTGGCGCTTTGCTGTCTGTGCTGTCTAATAACGTCGTCTCTCCCGTTCGCGACTGCGTGATCGTCGCCTTTCATTGGAACGATTTCGACGTGTAGTATTATCACGCTCCTTTTGTCGTTCCTCTCGTTCCTTAATCCGCTGTTTATGCTCCTCGATTCGCTTTTGGCGTAAAGCCTCCTTTTCAGCAATCTTAGAAGAATTATTATTTAGTGAATTGTGTTCAAGAATGGTAAGCAGATGATGAGGATACTTACAGCTTCCGGCGTCAATGGCAGCCAATATATGCAAGGTGTACCCTTAGTTTTGCGAAATAGATCGTCTAATAGCCTAATGGGTGGTTCATTTTCCTTCCTTTTTGTTTTTGCCGCTGTATTGGATAAAAATTAAATTGTAGAGTTGACAAACTTTTTAACTTATTAAATGTCTTCCTTTACCTGGCGATCCGCTGCGGCTACGATCACGCGCATGGTCACTGCGATCACGCCCTCCACGGTCTCTCTCCCTCGAGCGTTTCCGTTCCTGTCCAGTGGTGGATCGATCGGCATCCGAGCGTGAACGTGCATCCGTGCGCTCCTTGCTACTGCCCCGACGCCTCTCGTTGGTTGCCTTGCTATTGCTGTTGTTGTTATCGCGATCGTTGGGCTCCTTTTTACCCACATCCCATTCACGCACTGGCCTAGCAACCGGCTAGAAAGAAATAAAAAACAAACAAAACAAAAAAGAGTTAGCCAAATGACTGAATGAAAGTCTATTCTCCTTCCACACTTACCTTTTTTTCACTTGCATCTAGACGTGACCAAGCGTTGCCCGATTGTTGATTATCCCTGGTGTTTTCCTGTCCATATTTCGGTGCCTCATCCTTGGTCGATTGAATGCAACGATCCATGTCAGTGCGACTACCGAAATCCACATTTAAACATTTGGGATTCGATACAGGCCATCGTACTCCATGAAGGGCATGACGGGTTTCAATCGCCTCGCTGGAATCAAGTAACGGATTATTAAAACTGACATAATCATAGGTTTATGGTTTTGCTTACTCTTCGGTGGCGTATGCCACATAGCATTTGGATTTAATGCGATCTATCCAGAATCCATCTTCCTCAATAATTTTGCCAGTCCGCGCCAAGAGACCCTTTAGCTGAAGCACTGTAAAGGGCCGCACTAAATTAGTTATGTAGAGGACATGGCTACTTCGATTGCGGGCTGGACTCGGTTCGGATCGCACAACTTTATTAAGAGCAGGCGCTGGAGCTGGTCCACCAAGTGGAACGGCTGGAGTTTGTGCCGGTGTTTGGAGCACCTTGCCTCCCTTGCCCGAATTAATATCTTGATCGTGATCATCCGTACTGATGCGTTCTTTTCTCGATTTTGGAACTACTTCAGACTGAGCGGGTGACATTGAACGGGCAAGGGATTGGGAATGGGAACGCGAAGGTCGCTCATCCGATTCGTGATCGGAGGTAACAAGACCTTCCTCCTCAGAGGATGATTCCAGCTGTACATCACTCAGTGGAACTGGTTGCACCACATCGGCAATTATATTTTTTAGTGAATCCGTTGAAATAGCTAGCACTGGGGGAGCACGATCTGACTTGGTTTTATTGGTCAACCATTTCCGTTTGCGTACTGAACGCTGAGATGATGCTGTTTCCTCCGTGGTGGTTGTTGTTGTTGTTGTTATTGTTGGTGTTGATTGGCTTGTTGGCTCCTCTTTGGCCGCATCAGAGATTTCCTTTCCTTGAATTTCATTTGCTTCTTCTTTACGATTCTCCTTGCCAACTTCATCCACTCTGCTGTGGGTACCTGTGTCCTTGACGATGTTTTCGCCGTCATCGTTACTAGTTCTTGGTGCTACCTTTTGACTCTTCTTTCTCTTCTCTCGGGATTTGGAAGCGGCTGCGCCTTCATCCTTTTCTTCAACGTCTTCTGTCTGAATGTCTAATACATCGCTTGAAGTTTTTAGTTGCTCCTGATCCGCATTGGCTGTTAAGCTAATTGAAGGAGATGGAACTTTTACCTCTTCTGTTGGCTCTGCTCCTTTCTCCTTCCTCTCGTCGACTTCTTGTTCGTTGTTCTCATCCTCATCATCCCTATGATTCTTGCTCTGGGCTTTGTCTTCTACCGGTTTATCGTCTTCTGAAACTTGGGGTTGCACGATGCTCTCCGGCTCTATAATGGTCTCAGAAGATGCCGTTGGTGGTGGTTGTGGCTTCTCATCGCCATTCTCACTTTTGGCATCATCCCGCTGAGCTGGAGCCGTCTCTGTGCCATTCTCGGCCTCCTCTTCTGGTATACTCTCCACTTTACGATCGTTAGTTTTACCATCAGAACGTTTCTTCGGAGTTGTGCGCGTGCTGCGACTTTTTCGCACTGGAGACGCTGAAGCTGCACCAGCATGATCTTCACTGGAGGCACGTTCCCCCCGTTCATGTTGACTGCTTTCATTCTCATTGATTTCTACAGCAGCCGTTTTTGCCGATAAGACCTCTTTTGTGGCATCGCTTTTATTTTGACTCTGTCCCAACGTTTCATCCTCGGTTTTATCGTCTTCTGATACTCTACGAGATCGGCGGCTACGTCGAGCCGGCAATGGTGAGGGAGATGTCGATTTTTTTCGCTCACTGCGACGTCTCATGGCTGTAGCTGATGCAAATGAGCCCCACTTGCACAAGACAGCAAAACACTGTAAAAATAAAAACTGAAATAATCTTCTGCTTGTTTAGCACTATATGCTAAGTAAATTGTCTGTTTAATTCCTATCGTAGGCACTTTTTTCGCTGGTGCGAAAAAAATGTATTTAGGAATGAAAATATGCTTTAAGAACAAGCGTTGCGCCCTATTATCTCCCACTATTTTGTTTGTTCACCCTATTTATAACGCTAGCGCCATTTTGCTTATATCAGAATCGATAGCAACAATCGATAATTTGCAGACGACTTTTAAAATAAATTTATCAGCAACGAATAAGAAAACATCGGTTGAATTTATTCAAAAACAGTCAATAATAAATCTTTTTGGGTTTTTTTTGGCTTAATGTTCATTCATAATAGTTGAAAATAAATTTTAAAGATGCTAACGGTTTTTAACACTATTTTTGACACACTTACATTTCACAACACTAAAGTGCATCTCGTAATTCATAGAAAACGAATTAAATTCTAACCGAACAAGATTTTGGCAAATATGTATAAACAAAATGATTATTAAGAACTTTTGCAAGTTTACACAATATATGACACGCTTGCGTGCTCGACCCCTATCCCGAGACTCTTGTCACACGGTGCCATTTAGTAGAAGCGCTGATTTGTCCAAATGGGACACAGGAACCGGGACAGTATTTGGGATAAGATCATCATTGATCCTCTGTCGAGCAAACCGAAAACAACAGTATGAACATTCGAAATCACCGCCACCTCTAGGCACAGGTGCAGCACTGGCATTCTCTGCAGCCTTCACCTTTAGTTTGTTTGGCGATTCTGATAAGGATAAAGAAGAGACACCTGAAGAGAAACTGATCCATCTAATCAAACGCTCCATACTTTGTATACAAAGAGATCAATTTGACAAGGCCGAACAGATGTTGCATCTCGCCCTGCGTATGGCCCAAGATATACAAAGCAAAGACGGAATCACATATGTGTATGATATAATGGCCAACTTGGCCATGGAGCGAGAGCAATTCAAAAAGGCTGAGAAAATCTTTGCGGATGTCATGAAACGTTTGTTTGCCGATGGACACACAGAGGATAGTCCTAAGGTTTAACAAATTCCTTTTATATCTAACATAATTACAAGCTAACTTAAAAATGTATATTTTATTCAGATTTTACACATAAGCTCTAAAATCGCACATATGTCACAATTGCAAGGCGAATTGGAAAAAAGCTATCAAGGATTTACATGGACCTTACAGCGGTTAAGCAAATTGCTGGAGAATATGCCACAGGAAAAGGACAAAGACATAAAGGAGCTATACGGTCTGACAAAGAATTGGTATTAAAGGTGTTTCCATTTAATTTGACTATAATAATGTGGTTTAAAAAAATTCTTTGCTTAATTTTATTTTATATTTGAGATTTTTTATATCGATGCAATTTTTTATTTTTTTTGGCAGGTTTGGACAATTGCTAATGAAACAAGGCAAATATAAAGAGGCTAAAAATCTCTTCAAAGAGGCCTATGATATACTAATAGAAGTATATGGATCTGTTAATGAAGCCTCATTGACCATTTTGAATAATATTAGTGTGGCCTATGTCAATGTATGTTGCTTGATTGAGCGTTTAATATAACTCAGAAAAATATGTTTATTTTCCGATCTAGCTGGAAAATTATGCCGAAGCCAAGGAAACTCTGTTGCTAGCCATGTCTCTGGCAAAAGAGCTAAAAGATGTAACACAAGAGGGCATACTTCAAGCAAATTTAGGCCTCGTTTATCTTCGAGAGGGTCTAATGAAACAAGCTGAAGCTGCTTGTAAATTGGCTTGGAAATTGGGTAAAAAACATCAGAACTCTGATGCCATTGAGCAGGCCGAATATTGCCTTAATGAGATCAAAAGCTCTATGAACGGTTGAAATTACTCCTACTAACACCACCAAAAATAAAAAAAAAACTTGCACAAAGTCAAAGAGTAATGTGTTTTAAGTATATGTATTTTTTTTTTTTACTAATTTCAAAAATAAAGCGCAAATTAAAGGCGTGGAAAAATATTTTTTAAGTGAATTTTCTTACACTACTCGAATTTTGCTATGACAATCATAAGCGCCACTCCTGTGAGAAGCGCAAAAATCTCCTTTAGAGATTGTTTTAGTTTCGTAGATTCCTCCAGCAGTTCGGGCAATACGCTCACTGTTGCTATATAAATGAACCCTCCGGCCGTGAAGGGTAAAACCCAAGGTGCTTCTCCACTACCGGCACCTAGAAGAGCCAAGGCCGTTCCAGCCAATGCCCCCAAAGCTGTTACCAGTTGCAACAGCATGGCTTTGCGGCGAGAACAACCAGATTTGATCAAAATGGCAAAGTCTCCAATCTCGTGTGGCACTTCATGCAGAAGAATAGTGATTGTGGTGACAATGCCAATGCTATTGCCAGCTAAATAGGATGCACCAATAGCCAGACCATCGGTGAAGTTGTGCGCAAAATCGGCAGCCAGATTTAAATATCCAGAGATTTCCACTTCACCCTCTGGCTCGGGCTTTGACTTCGCTTCTGTCTTTGTTGGTTTGGTGGTTTTTTGTTCTTTCTTAGGCTTGGGAGATTTTGATGCTTTGTCACCATCACCAGAATCACTTGTTGACGACTTCTTGGGAGGCACCGGCTTTGGCCCACCATGACTGTGTCCATGACCCTGACCACCCTTTAGGATGCGTACGATTTTTTCAACGGATAGGAAGGCTATAATACCACCCAAGACCCACAGACCAACGCTCATATCATGACCATGTCCGTGTCCCCCTTCATGATCATGATCGTGATGATGATGATCATGGTGGGCATGCCCGTGATCGTGTCCATCTTCGCCATGCGAGTGAGGATGGGTGGCATGGGGAATCAAATGCAAAAATGCATCGCCCAACAAACCACCGGAAGCGAAGGCTAGTAAAACTTTTAGGCGAGGTTTCATAGCTTCGCTGTTATCTAGAGGAATGATGTAAAGCAGCACAAATGGAGCGGCACTGATAAGCAATGTGGAGCCCATCGAATGCAGCCAAATGCTCTTCATATCTGTGTAGAAAAATAAAATGTTTGATCAGAGACCTAGGAGACAAAAAAAATGATATCAAAGCAGCTTACCCAGAGGTGGCTTTGAGTGGCTTTGCTTATGCTGCGGATGATCGTGATGATGGTGGTCATGATCATGATGATCGTGGTCATGATCATGGTGATGATGATCATGATCATGGTGGTCATGGTCATGATCATCATGATCATGATGATGATGCACTGCAGGAGCCTTCTGGGGATCAAAATTTTCATTTGCTTCCCGCGAGTATTTAAAACTGGGATTTGCTTGACCCTCGCATAGTGCCGGTAAGGAGAGTAGAATCACACCAAGTATCAAGCCCAATGCAAGTTTCTGATAGAATTGCAGCTTACTCGGCTCGAATTCAGCCAATTGTTTGGCCATTATAACTTAAATAATAATGAAAACGCGTGGGATTTAAGAAAGTCGTATAGAATTGTTGTGACGTGTGTGATTTTTTTTCCTTCCTTTCTTCATTCACAGGTTCAAGTGCATATTGTACTCATAATCGTTTCGCGTTATCGATACCTAGTGAATAACTTGTTTCATGCTAGAGATGGTTACGTGACTCCAATTTTTTCGTTATTGGATTTTTGACCCTTTGATTTATAACATTTCTATAATACTATAAGCTCAAAATTTATTCTTATTTAAAAAACTAGTTAACTGTTACTTAAATTTTTATTTTTATAAATCCTCATCGGTTTGTCAGTATTATACGACCACTTCAAAAACTCACTGGTTAGTTGTCAAGAAAAGCCGAAGATAGTGACAACTTATTTGACCGATACTTCGGCTGATTTCTATAAATACATCCTCGAAATAGACTGAACTCAAGCATTAATTGAAATTAGCTTAAAACTATAGAAAATGGGAAAATAAAGTAGTATATTTAATTGAGTTAAAAAGTTATTTTTAAAAATAAGATATTTCAATGATATTAATATTCATTTGAACATCTTTTAAGCATTGCATTCTATGGTTAAAAGGCGCAAGGACAAAGTTTAAAAATTTCCTAGATGATGGATTTTCTGCACGCAAAAAAAGTTAAAGATTAAGCAAACTCCTTCAAATTTTTGTATGTTGTATATTTTTTATATTTTTGTGATTTTAAAGACTATAATTAAATATCTATTTCTATACGCTTTTAGTAATTTAATATTTACTTTTTGTTTTTTCGTTGACGGGGCATACATACATTACTAGTAACTAGACATGTGTGTGGTTGTATGTGTTCTAGGTGCATATTATTGGTAAACCGTTACAAAAACGAGTAAAATTCGGTCAGTGTTATTTTTTGTTTTTTTTTTTCAATAAATAATCCATATACGGGCTTTCGAGTTGCATATGCAAATCAAAAAAATTTACATTATGCATTGAAACAGAAAAAAAAATAGAGATATTTGTGTATATATAATAAAGAACAGCTGTAAACAACCGTTAGCTAGCGAACGCCAAATTTGTTATTGTAAATTTTAAATTGCCTATATACAAGCCACTTTGGTTAAGCATTAATCTTGCTCCAGCTAAACATTTCCATTTCCTTTTTTTTCTTTTTCGATCTTTAATACAAATTGATCTTTTTGAGTATAGTCTTGCGACACATGTGGCACGTGCGCAATGTCTCGGCGCAATGTGAACAGGCGCCATGTCCACATAGAAAGGCAACATCTCGCTTCCTTTCCATGCAAATTCCACAAAAGTGGGATTCTTCGAATTCCTGAACTTTGTTCTCCAAATAACGCAGCAGATCGCCCGAGGGCAGACGTGTGGGATCACTGGGCGATGATGTGGATGATGATAGAGCCACAGTGCGTCCATTGTGGGTAACCCGTCGCTCAATGGCCACGCCACAGCGTAAACACTTTTTCATACGTATCCCGCATTCCTCGCAAGCAATTTGATGCTGGCATGGCTCAAAGCGTACTAATTGCAAAATCTCATTACACACAATGCATTCCAATGGAGGTGTTGGCCCCGATGGAGGAAGTGCCAAAGATCCAGCTCCTGGCGTAACACTTAATGTGTCGGCGACAGTAGCTGAGGGAGCTGGCGGTTTTGGAGCCTTTTTTCTCGGCGCCACTTGCGGTGAGACATTGGACGATGCAGCTGCCGCATCTGAATTGAGTTTTTTCACACCAGGCGAGGCATGAGCTGTAGGTGTTGGCTGATCGGTGGTATTGTGGTTGTTACTACTGCTGCTACTGGTTGTTGGCGGCGGCTCTAGCTGACGCTGTGGTGGAGGCGGCGGAGGCCCTGCACCGGCAATGGCTTCCGTTGCCTCCTCAACCACAATACCACCGCCGCCGCCGCTACCACCACCACCAACACCCATGTCTAGGGCTTGCATGTTGGCTTGCAAGACAGTTGGTTCCAATTCACCAGCTCCAGCACCGGATTGTTGGCCAAAGATTAGTTGCCTAATCTGACGATCGGTAATCCATTCGAAAATGCTTGCATTGGCATTGTTAAGTTCTACTCGGCAACCATGTCGAGCCAAATAGATTAGTATGCTATACATCAGACGATCCTCGCTCCGCACACTGGCACACTGTACCAGACTTATATAGAAGTTATGTATCTCGGGCGCTTCCTCCTGGGAAGGTTCGGCTGCCTGTTGTAGGTTTGATTTCTTGATGATACACAAATGCATGGCATTGTCCCCATCCTCGTCCTTGGCATTGACATCGCATGAGAGCTTTACTAGCCGCTCCACTACGCTGGCATGACCTTGAGAGACGGCCAAGAGGAAGGGTGTCTGACGTCGATTATTGCGTATGTCAAGTTCAGCCTGTCCCTCGGTGACCAGAGTCTCTACCACCTGGGCGTGTCCGTTAAGAGCAGCCAAATGGAGGGCGGCAAATCCATCATCCTTGCGCACATTTACCAATTGGCGGGAGAGCTGTAGAATCCGTCTAGCGGCCACCACATTACCCTTAAGGGCGGCATGATGCAACACATTAAAGCCACGATTATTCTTTACAGTGAAATCGAGATTAGGTGCATTACACAACAGTTCCACCACTTCGGTATTCTCCTTCCCAATGGCGTCATGTAGTGCCGTATCCCCATAGGAGTCCTGTATATTAACATTGGCATTGTGCTGGAGTAATTCGCGCACACAGTGCGGCGTCTTCTTGTGCGCACAAATGTGCAGGGCTGAGCAATGGCTCGAATTGAGAAAATTGACTTCGGCTCCATGCTGGAGCAGGACTCGCATTGTGGTTGGCTGATTGCCAAAAGCGGCATAATGCAACGCCGAATCGCCTTCCTTGTCGACAGCATTTACATTGGCGCCCTTTGAGATGAGGTAAGTAACAAGCTCGACATATCCCTGATGCGATGCCACTTGAATGCATGCCTTGCCACCACTCATCACATCCACTTGACTGGGATTAATATCCAGATATTGGCGCACAAACTCCAAATGCCCTTGGGCAGCTTCGCGTACCAATTTGTCAGCCACTGAGCTGCCAGATAAACCGGAAAGCGGTGTCATCACATGATCAGTGCGACGATGACTTAGATCCATCATGCTATTCGAACGTTCGGCTGCTGTGGCCAATGGTGAACGTTCCAGTTTGACACATTTTGGATTCAGTGTCCATTCAAAGCCATCGTCCAATTGCTGGATACGTAAATCCCCATCTGAATAGACTTTAACTACTTTACAAAGTTTGCCAAGAGCCTGGAAAAAAAGGGAATTTCCAAATAGTTATATTCAGAATGATGTTTCTTGCAAAAAAAAAAAAAAAAACAACCAACTTACATAACGCATAATGTCAATCCATTCACCGTGACCTTTTTGCAATTGTTGAACTTTATTGGCATCATTGATTATGGTAACTAAATCGCCTACACGAAATGATACAACCTTAACGAGAGCGGCGGGATGAAATGTCCAACGATTGGGGCAATTCTCATATTGAACTCTGCACCAAGAAATTAAATGAAATATTAAAAAGGATTTTTTTTTTTTAATTTACGGTTTCTCTTACCGAATATCGCCCTTGTCCGTAATGCGATGAACTGTGCCCAATTTGGCTAAATGCTCCACCATACGAGGATTCCAACCACCATGGCCTTGTTGTAATTTCATAAGGGCATCCACTTCCAGGCACACCTTGACACGATCTCCAACAGAGAAGCTTGGCTTCACCATTGGCGCTACCGGTTGCTGTTCCTCTGGTTGTCCCAACACTGGCATATGATCCTTGTAATAATGCCCACCACAAGTGGCCGATATATATTTAAGATCAACGTTGCCCTTATGTCCCAATCGATAGACGTTCGTTGAACCAGTTACCCACGAGACATTAGCTACACTGCGACAAGATTCGTTGTCCCAGCCTCGTATTTCCATAACACGCCCGGTTTTACCCTCACCGCCGTCCTGTTCGTTCCACTCCCAGTCTGGACCGCGTACAACCTTGGCGCCAACAAAGATGCCACGCAATTGAATACGTTTCGAGCCCTTACGTATGGGCACACGTACACCCAACGAATTTGGTGTCGTATATCTAATGAAGGGATGCTCTAAATCATGCAAATCGGCTGCATAGCAAAAGGCGCACAAATGAAAATTGGCACATTGAGCACACTTAAAGACAATGCCAGCTATGCCAGCCTTGGAGCAGCCATCACAAACCACATTCGAATGGCGAACACCTGAAAAAAACCAAACCAAATCAATTCAATTTTGGTTTCAAATTGTTTTATTCTTTACTTACCAACTTGGGCATTATCAACAATTATTAAATCAAATTGATTTTGATAGCCAACACGATAATTGGTTCGATGGCCGGAATCCCAATTGACAACAACTGTGTTCTCTGGTGAATGTGTTGATCCACTGCGTCCTATTTCACAAACCGTACCCACATGACCTTCTCCGTCGTCTGTTGATTGGGAAATGAAAAAAAAAATGAGTATAGAGTTTGTTGAGTTGAGTTACAGAAAGCATGGAACATGGAAATGTGGCAAATGTTTTCGATCCCTACATACATACATCCGGTTTTTCCTAGACATCTGCCCTGTGCTCCAAAGATAAATAAACAGTTGGTTTATAAATAAATATCGTCATTTGGCTCCAAGTGTAAAGAGTCCTCCCCATATGCAATTGTTTGCTCCTTAGATCGCCCCCCATGTATGTATGTATTTTGTCTTGAGCCAAATGAACTTCGTACTTGCATTTGGTGGGGAGGGGGAGAAAAAATGCTCAACAAAGTGCATGGTTCTCGTGATAATCTATTTTTAGGTTCTTCAGCAAACAGCAGCCCCAGATTTGTTTGCTGCAGCTGCTGCAAGGTACGACACCAATATACTAACAAACCCCGAAACTTTACACTAACAAAAAAAGAAAAACTAACTTTTTGAAAAAGAAGTACATAGTACAAGAAATTATAAAAAGTAACCAATGACTTTCTCGTATAAAATAGTTACTTAATGATATTTTCCAAATAAGTAATTGATAACGATGTCTTTTCACCGAAAAATATTCCAATCAACTATAAAAAAAAACCACAGGCCGATATTTTTCATGAAAAAGTGTTTTATGTTCAATAGGTCTCTTATAGTAATTTGGGGGTGCTGATTACGGTCGTTATTCGTTAGTTTTTGCCCATCACTTTAGGAGTTTGAAAAACTTTGCGTTAGAATTATTCAAAATGACCTCATTTGCAATACTTTAAAGTAGAAACAAATTATTATAGTAAAAACATTATTATTTTAAACTTTTAATCTATTTGGTATGATTTAAAAACAATTTTCGAAATATCAAAGAGGTGTTTATTTGTTATAATGGTTTACACTTTGAATATGGTTGTAAAATGTGTAAAATTTTAATCAAAAAATAGGGATTCGCAGAATTTTTTGCCTTTTAATTTGAAAGAATTGTTGGAGTCTACTGCATCTAACAAATTATTTATTAGTAATGTTTGCAAAGAAGAGCTATTTTTCTTGAACAGAATATTCTAAAATGTTTTAAAAATGTAGAAAAACAATTTTTAACTTTCTATAGTATACTTTTGGGTGCCTATTTTCAAACACAAGATTCCCTGATTTCACAAAATCTGGATGTGATGGGCAAAAACCATGTATGCAGTCAGAATCAGCGTACCCGAATTAGTTAAGAACACCTTTCAAGTTAAAATAGTCTGCCTAATTACTTTCCCAATATGATAATATACCATTTGAATTGGAATCCCACAATTTGTATCTGAACATTTTTAGCAGGTGCTTTTAGGGGTAAGAAGAAAGCTGTGCTCTTGGCCAAGATTTCAATCGTATTAGAATATAACTTTTGATAACTAACTAATCTACTATAATGATTAAATTATGTAAAAGTGAAGTTTTAAAAAAGATTTTTCTTCAAGTGCTTCACACTTCACACTTTTCCCTTAGAAAGCAAACTAAATATAGAACATATTGAAGACAAATGGCACGCGACATGAACGACTCCGGACTCCGGAGGAGCTGTGTCATACCGATTCCTGGCTTCATTCCTTAATGACATAAATACACATATATACATTTTTGTTTTTGTCTTTCCCCATCATAGCCAACACATGACATGACCTTTTTGGGTGTCTATACGCATATATATACATACATATGTGTATAAACTAAAATATATATAAAGTGACAACATCCCCTTTTCTCAAAGCCAAGAATTCCGCCGCAGTCGCGCAGCGAGTGTTGCTAAAAATAGAGGTACCCAAGAGCACCTCGCTTACGCCTCTGCGCGTCCTCCTTTACAATCACATTCCACATACGTATGTATATAGGTATATATATATATATATATGGATGCCCTGCCCCTGCCAGTAAAGGCACCTCAGAGTAGAGTATACAAAAAGAAAACCTAAAGCGAACGCAAAAACATATCTTCATCATATATGTATAAACAAATTGTTCGCTAAGTTAATTACTCAATGGGATAAACAATATGCGCTTAGGTGTTGCTAATGTTTATGTTGTTGTTATTATTGTTATACCTTGATTCGACCATATCCAATTTGGTCCGCGAACCACACGTATGCCGGGCGGAATGGAGGCTCGCATGGCAACTATATATTCCTTCTATAGGTTGGCTTTTTGTTCGTTTAAGATTCTCCTTGACTTAATTCAATATAAATATCAGATATGCGTATTCCAGTTGAGTTTTTGCTTCTGTCGACTGTAAATATATTTTAGAACAAAAAACAATTTTTAATCGATGCATAATAATATAAAATAAAATTCTATTTTAATTTCAAAAAAACACATGTTATAAGTTTTATATTAGAATTCATATTGCCTTTAACTACGTCT
The DNA here is from genome assembly GCF_018902025.1 of Drosophila willistoni. Lineage (NCBI taxonomy): Eukaryota > Metazoa > Arthropoda > Insecta > Diptera > Drosophilidae > Drosophila > Drosophila willistoni. The sequence continues at coordinate 9,480,540 of NW_025814050.1, forward strand.
AAATGGGAATAATACACAAGAATTCCTGAAAATTCACAGTATTTATATTTTAAGCCTTAGCTTCCCCTACTCTGACTATACTATAGAAACTATTTTAGGCAAGGATCCGATAAAAAAACAAAAGTTTTGGTTGAGAAATTTCAGTAATTTTCGACATTTTCAGTCAGAAAGTACTGCTTTTTAATTGGACTGTATATTGAAAGGTTATCATAAAAAAATGGTTTTAGACATGAGTATTAGAGACTTGGTAATACCCTGCTCCCTGATTTTCTAAGCATTTAAGGGAAATGCCGGACAAACGACATACACACATTTATAATTGGGATTGAAGCATGACTTTTCCGTATTTGAAAAGCAATTTTAATTTTGGTTTTTACTTATTGTTATTATTGTTGAATTTTTTTTTACATTCGTAGTTTGTGTACATCTGATTTTGTAGACGCCAAAGAAACTGTTATGGGAATCGTCCTTTGATCAATTTCAATGACTGATTCAGAGATTCAGGAAATATTTTTAATGCTTTATGAATTTGATTTCGGATAATATTTCTTAACTAACGAATTTATATCTTTTTGGACAAAATAAGGTAACTGGGTCAACTAACTGGGCGCATGACTAAACGGAAATACGCAATATATACAAATATATATATATATATATACATATGTATGTACATATGTATGTGTATATGAATATTTTGTACATATTGCGTACCTGGAAAAAGTCAATCATTCAATTAAAACGGCGCAAATGCAAATCAGAAAATTGTGACGGAAGTTCCATTCTACGCTTTTATGGTTCTCCAATTGGAAACGAACAAAATTCGAATGTTTTATTTGGAATTCCTATTCTCATTCATTCAAGACTGGAGGATGAAGAGGAGGAGGAGAGTGTATATATGGATAATGTTTTTATCAGCGGGAACAGCCGTTGTTGCTGTGAATTGAGTGACGCATGGCGATAAGATTCATATACATATGTACATATATGAATGACTATATTTTCCTTAGACTTGTCTCCTTTTTTTCTGTCCCATTCTCTGAATGATAATAAGTCAACGCTGCAATTATTTTTTTGTAACAATTAAATGGCCCGCATATGTTGCACAAACACATACACACACTTATGCGTACGTATATGCATATATGTATGTGTGTATTTGGAGGCCAACTTACCCAATGCAATTTCAGCTAATTCCCTCAAATGTCCAATCACTGCTTCCAGCTGGTTGCAATTACACATTAAAAATAACTTTGTTTTTTTCTCTCTCTCTTTTGAAAACTGTATATAAATTATTGCATTTTTAATTGAGTTATATTTGACTGTTTTTATTAATTTCGCGTTCGCATATGTACATGCATACATACATACATTCGTCTTAGCCAAATTTGTGCATAATTTTTTGTTTGTATCTTTTATGCTTATCTTCGATTTCTGGGTTTTCTAACAGCACCAAACTACCACTCGTATTCGCTTGCGTTCATAAAACATGGCCAAATTTTTAATAATTTTTATTTAACTAAAATTACACTTTTTAAGTTAATTTTTCTATTACTACATATACAACTACAAATTTTGTTCGCAGGAAAACAATCGATTGGCGGGGCTATGCATCGATAAGTATAATGAGTACGAGTTGGCATCGATACTAGAGATGGATATTTTTTTTTTTTTAATATGTTGTTTATAGTATTTTGTAACTGTTGCACTCATATTTATAGAAATAAGTTCAGGTTGCGGATTAAAATTAACTATTTATTCAAACCAAAAACATAACGTTCTTTTTCCAAGTATTTTTTTGTGGAATTTATGGTATCGATAGAATAGTCGATTAGGGCTAAAATCTTTATCGTTCTCATCTCCTTTGCGTGACGTGTCTACAGCTGAAATAGAATTATTTGGATTTTTGTGTTTTTTCCTTCAATCAATAACAATTTAATTCCCAAAATGGTTGAAATCACCGGTGTAATTGCCAAATTCTACAACGATTATGTGCAGAACACGCCGAAGAAACTGAAGTTGGTGGACATCTATCTGGGCTATATTCTATTGACCGGCATCATTCAGTTTGTTTACTGCTGCTTGGTGGGCACTTTTCCATTCAATTCGTTCCTGTCAGGATTCATCAGTACAGTCAGCTGCTTCGTCCTTGCCGTTTGTCTGCGTCTGCAAGCCAATCCCCAAAATAAGGCCGTATTTGCAGGAATTTCACCGGAGCGTGGATTCGCTGATTTTATCTTTGCCCATGTGATACTGCATTTAGTTGTAATGAATTTCATTGGCTAAATTCGACATAATGTATTTAAATTAACTGAATAATATATATTACTTCTTTGGATGAAACGCATCCTTATACAACTGAAAATAATCAAATGGCTCATCTGGAAAGTCCAAATTAAGCTCCGGTTCTGGCAGCGGCATTATTATGGGTTCTATAGGTTCCAAATAATCCGCCAATTGAGGTTCCATTGGTTTTTTACCCTGAGCTTTCGTATTTCGCTTAACCTTCTGCGGCACCAATATCGAGTCATTTACATTCAATGCCGGCAAATCCGTAAATACAGTGCGATCCGGTGGAAAGTTTAACTTTTGTGTGATCTAGATAAAAAAGAAGACTTAAGAAGACTGGTCTTGTACGAACTGATGTCGTACCTTTGGAGCAATTAGTTCCTTGGAGCGGGGTGTGATGTTTGCTTCGGTCACTACTGTTCTCATTTGGTTCAATGTATTAATCTCTTCCTGTCTGCGAATGGTTGTGTTATATTGAGGAGCTGCTAGCCGGCTTGTTGTTGGCATCATCATTGGTGCTTCAACTGGTATTAATGGCAAGAGTTTCGGCGTCCTTACAGGTCCTTTGCTTTTGGCGCCTAAAGGAGAATTCTCCGGCTCGGAGCCATTGTTTGCCCTTACGTCAACCTTTGGAGCAGTTGCCGCCGTCAAGTTCGGCTGCAGTATGCGACGCGGCACGGTATTTTGTTGCTTAGAAGCTGGACGAGACTTACGGTTGTAAGACATAATTTCTAAAAATTTTAAACAAATTGAAGAGGGATCAAACAATGATAGTGATGGCAGCTGTTCAAGTATCGATATTTTTGTATCGAGTAGTCGCCAAGACGTGCAGCATGCAGCTGAAGGCGCTTGTTGTTACTTGTTTTAGTCAATATTATTAAAAATGGCTCTAGCCAGAGCAAGGCCGGACCAATTGCCAAAGGATGCGGTTATAATCACAGAGGACCAAGCCCTCAAATACCAATGGAAAATTATAACAGCCTGGGATAAGTTGGGCGATGTGTGCGTATCAACCTGGGGAAATTACCTAACATCTATTACTTATATTTTTAATTTCCACAGTTGGGCGTTACGCTACTCATCCGGCGTACTTAGCGCCATGGCCGCCGTCACAGGTGCTTATATCAATAATCACTATAGGACAAAATTGCGTTTGGGAAACCAAGGACGACTCTCAAGTTATCTGCCAATTGTTGCTGTGCCGGCAATATTCACCATGCTAACGCATAAGTTTTTTATACAGCGGCCCATCCTGATAAATCCTATGGGTGAATGCCCAGTGTGTATACAAGTACGGAGTGCTGCCTTTCAAACTGGCCTGGGAGTTGTATATCCCACAATATTAGCTCCATTTGCTGCATTTATGTTTGCCACCCGCTGCTACACGTATCGTTTGCCTTCAATAACAGAGAATCCTCGTGAAGTCTTTATGTTGTGGCGAAAGTTTACTCGCCCATTAGCTCCCGTTTTGGGTTCTATTCTTGCTTTCCATGCTCTGTTGGCCATGTTTTTGACGGGTAGGGAAGAGAAAGAAAACTTTGGCATTATGTTACGCCTTAAAGAAATCGAACATGAGCTGGAGATGAATGATATGCCGCAGCGAGTAGATTTTTAATTATTAACAAGGTTCGCTCTTAGAGAAATAAATATTATAAATTTTTGAATAATGTGCAATTAACTGTTATCGATTACTATGTGTACCAGCTGATCGCCTTGGGAACCAGTCCGTACTCAGCTGGACGCCTTCATTTAAATTTTAACGTTTTCAAAATGCATTGCATTTTTAAAAGTTTCTTGGCTGAAAACCAATGCAATTTTTATACCAAGCTGATACAACATTGTACAAGTTGTTTAGTTTGTGTGAATAACATAAAAGGAAAGCAATAACATCCGAAATATCGATATAATTTGAAATGAGCTGCATCCCTGGTTTTAGCCGCTGAAAATATCGAGTACTCGGTCTGTGCTTACACGTTGTTGCAGCTGGCTGACGAAATTGATTGTTTTGTATTTGCATTTATTGCCGAAAGGTGAGTAATACGATTGTGTAAAATAACATTGGAGAGTAGTCCACAACGTAAGCATCTAATTTAATCACAAGCAAAGCGTGAGCTGAATAACGAATTGGTTTAAACTTGTGCAATTTGCTCACGCCGACGAACATTGCACTTTCACTTGCTTGAATTTTTTTTGGCCAAGAGGAGTTTTTGGGGGCTGGGGACCTCAATTGTCGCGTGGCAAATAGAGTGAGCCAGAAAACTAACCTTATTTCGTTTCCTTTTTTGGTTCAACAGTCCACCGGAACAGCAGCAAAATGCAGTTTATGACAGCCAAAATGGTGCGCGATGCCTATTTGGGCTTCTTTAAAGAGAAGAAGCACATTTATGTCCATTCGTCGAGTACAATACCATTAGATGATCCCACTCTATTGTTTGCCAATGCTGGCATGAATCAATTTAAGCCTATCTTTTTGGGTATTGCTGATCCCAACAGCGAGATGTCCAAGTGGGTTCGTGTGGCCAACACTCAGAAATGTATTCGTGCTGGTGGCAAGCATAATGATCTGGACGATGTGGGCAAGGATGTGTATCATCACACATTCTTTGAGATGTTGGGCAATTGGTCCTTTGGTGATTATTTCAAAAAGGAGATTTGCACTTGGGCTTGGGAATTCCTTACGGATCGTCTTAAATTGCCCAAGGATCGCTTGTATGTGACATATTTTGGTGGCGATGAAGCCAGCGGCCTGGAGCCGGATCTAGAATGCAAGCAATTGTGGTTGGATTTGGGAATAAAACCTGAGCACGTTTTGCCAGGCAGCATGAAAGATAATTTCTGGGAAATGGGTGAGACAGGACCCTGTGGTCCATGTTCGGAATTGCATTTTGATCGCATTGGAGGACGAAGTGTACCCGAGTTAGTCAATCAGGACGATCCCGATGTTTTGGAGATATGGAATCTTGTGTTTATCCAATACAATCGCGAATCTGATGGCAGTCTGAAGCCATTGCCCAAAAAGCACATAGATTGTGGCATGGGATTTGAGCGTCTGGTTTCTGTTATCCAAAATAAACGTTCCAATTATGATACAGATTTGTTTCAACCGCTGTTCGAGCATATTCAGAGTTCAACTGGAGCACCGGCCTATCAGGGACGTGTTGGAGCCGATGATAGTGACGGCATTGATATGGCTTACCGTGTACTAGCAGATCACGCCAGGACCATAACTATTGCCCTTGCCGATGGCGGTACTCCCGATAACACTGGTCGTGGCTATGTTCTTCGCCGTATTTTAAGACGTGCTGTGCGGTAAGTCAAAGTAGAAGTCCGTTTCAAACGAATTCCCTCACTATTTGATTCAATTTTCAGTTATGCCACTGAGAAATTAAAGGCCAAGCCAGGCATGTTTGCCTCATTGGTGAATACTGTTGTTGAGCTGCTTGGCGATGCTTTCCCAGAGGTGAAAAAGGACCCCCAACATATTATTGATATCATCAACGAGGAGGAGCAACAATTCTTGAAAACGTTAACACGTGGTCGTAATTTACTTAATCGCACCATTGAGAAATTGGGTGCCGACCAGAAGATCATTCCAGGTGATGTGGCCTGGCGTTTGTATGATACCTATGGCTTCCCTGTAGATCTTACCCAACTGATGGCGGAAGAAAAATCACTTGAAATCGATATGGCTGGCTATGAAGCAGCCAAACAAAACTCGTACATTCTATCTCAGGGCAAGGGATCCAGTAAGATTGAGGAAATCAATCTTGATGTACATGCAATATCACAGCTCCAGGATCAAGGAGTTCCCACTACAAATGATTCATTTAAATACAAATACGAAGCCGAGTCGGAGGAGCGTGATTCACCCTACAACTATGAGACATGCAGCAGTAAAATTTTGGCCATTCGTTTTGAGAATCAGTTTGTTCAGTCTATTAGCAACGGACAGAAGGCCGGAATTGTTCTAGACAACACCAATTTCTATGCAGAGAGTGGTGGTCAAATCTATGATCAAGGTGCTCTTGTGAAGGCGAACGATGAGGCCAATGAGTTTCTGGTAGATCGTGTCTACAATCGTGGTGGTTACATTCTGCATATTGGTGTCGTTGAGGGCACTTTAGCCGTTGGCGATGATCTTCAGCTGCACATTGATGTGACCCGCCGTTGGCTTACCATGAAGAATCATTCAGCCACACATGCTTTAAACCATTGCCTCCTCCAGGTACTGGGCAAGGATACAGAACAAAAAGGTTCATTGGTTGTACCCGAGAAACTGCGTTTCGATTTTAATACCAAGGGAGCGATGACCATTGAACAGGTCGCCAAGACCGAGGAGCTTACCCGGCAGATGGTCTACAAGAATGTTCCCATTTATGCCAAGGAATCGAAGTTGGCTGTAGCTAAAAGCATAAGAGGTCTGCGTTCCGTCTTCGATGAGGTCTATCCGGATCCAGTGCGTGTTATTTCATTCGGTGTACCCGTTGAGCAACTCGAAGAGCAGCCCAATGGCGAAGCTGGCGACAACACATCTGTTGAATTTTGCGGTGGCACTCATCTGCGACGCTCTGGTCATATTATGGACTTTGTTATTAGCAGCGAAGAGGCCATTGCCAAGGGCATACGCCGCATTGTGGCTTTGACTGGTCCGGAGGCTATAAAAGCAATCAAAAAGTCGGAACAATTCGAACAAGAAATTGTCACACTTAAGGCTACCATAGAGGCCGATACTACGGGCAAGGACTCTAAGCAACATGTCAAGCAAATTGTTGAACTAACCGAACAAATTTCTCATGCTACCATACCGTATGTGAAAAAGGATGAAATGCGTAATTTGCTTAAATCTCTGAAGAAAACACTCGACGATAAGGAGCGTGCCTTGCGTGCCGCGGTCTCTGTAACTGTTGTGGAGCGCGCAAAGGCATTGTGCGAAGAGAATCCCACTGCTACTGTCTTGGTTCAACAACTGGAGGCCTACAACAATACCAAGGCTTTGGATGCTGCCCTCAAACAGGTGCGAAGCCAGTTACCCGACACTGCTGCCATGTTCTTCTCAGTCGATGTGGATTCCAAGAAGATTTTTTGCCTCAGCTCAGTGCCCAAGAGTGCTGTGGAGAAGGGTCTAAAAGCCAACGAATGGGTTCAGCATTTATCTCAATCTCTTGGTGGTAAGGGTGGTGGAAAACCAGAATCAGCTCAAGCATCGGGCACAAATTACGAGAGCGTCGATGAAATACTTCAATTGGCCACTAAATTTGCCCAAACTAAATTGGCTTAAATTGAAGAAAAGAAAAAAAGACTCGCATAATCTTTGGCCTTTGATTACTCAAAATTATAATTACATATGCAGACACACATACATACTATACTCCAGATGTGGGACTGTTCCAAACAGCATTTACATTGAATTTTTGGCTTATTTATCAAATAAAGTAATACAAGCTTTTGTAAACTTTCTAAAAATAACCAACATTGTTTTAATTTTTTATTTTATTGGTAATTTTTTTATCTTTTAAATAGCATTTACAAAATAATTGATGTTTTGTTTAGGATTTTGAGTTCTTTTCAATAATCCAGTCGACAGCATTTGAAAAATTGTCTACTAAAGCTGTTGGTGGAGGTGTAACCTCAACATCTGGTAAATATTTGCCAGTCTTGACGAGTACTCCCTGCATTCCAAGACTCATGGCACCAACAATATCATCATTGGCATCCTAAAATGGATAAATGTATAATGCAATCTTCCCAAGAGAATGGCATCAGATATTGATACATACATCACCTATCATGACACAAAATGCTGGATCCAGACCAGCCAGAGCACCTTTAAAGAAATAAGGATTCGGTTTGCCAATCACTTGAGCCGAACAACCTGTTGCATATTCCAAGCCCTTGACAAAACAACCAGGACCCAAGGCCAAGCCATCTGCTCGTCTATAATATTTGCCCTGATGAATGGCCACAAGTTTGTGACTCTTTTGCTGGAGCAACACACTATAGATTTAAATGAATATAAATCAATACGTATCAAAGTTTGCTTACTTGAAAGCTTTGTTAAGTTGATCATAGTTGAAAGCATTAGGAGCCAAACCCACAACAACTGAATCATGTGGTCTAGTTGTATCTTCTTGGGGGAAATCTTGACGAGCATCATCGGATAATAGATAGTAAGGATTTAGTTTTTCAGTTTCCACAAATGCCACAGCAGCACTCAAGGAACTATAGATCTCTGAGGCTTCTAGCTGGAAGCCAATCTTGCATAGCCTAGAGTGCAGAGTGGTCTTTGAATCTTTGGTGGTGTTGGTAACAAATTTTACCCTCACTCCGGCATTTCGTAATCTGTTGAATTGATCTGGTAAATATCAGTAATCTCTTTTTAAAGATTCTATTCATACGTGGTCTTGCTTACTTGGTCAATGCCTCAATAGCATTTGGTGTTGGCTCATCCTCCACATGTAAGGTGCCGCTAAGATCTATTAGGGCAGCTTTTATTGACATTTTTCGAAATATGCAATAGTTTCTATAACGTCTCAATCCAAAAGACAAAAACATTTATTTCAGTTTAACTTTAACTAAATAACCTACAAAAGTATCGAAGTTCAACCCTGGCAAGGGTATCGATTCAAGCTTATCGCAATTTAAACTTTTGGAAATTATCAAAAATAAAAATTCATTTATATTAAAATACTTTTATTCAATTCGGCATTGATGAGACAAACCATTATTAGAAATTCGTATATATTTAATTGAACGTACTTTTTTAGAAAATTACTTGTTTTTGAATACAGAAATCTGTCCAAACAAAAAGAGGACAAGATTTTAGCTTGTTGGTCATGACTGTTTATAAGAAAAATAATATTTAAACGTTGAAACACTCATTCTTATTAAGAAGAATTAATTTTTTGTCGTCTTATTTATTTTAATGGTCTATAACCAATAATAAATTTACCCTTATCAGTAATATCATAATTTTGAATTACAATTAACAAGCCACATCTATTATTACTTACCTGAAATTAACAATAGCGCATACTTGTGTTCAAAATGCAGTAAAATTAAGTACTTAAAATGACATATCGAATCAATTATATAAGGGTCGTTGGTGTGAGAAACTGCTAACTATTAAATATGCATTATTTTCTGAAATGCTGTAAACAATTTAAGCGCCTTTTATTATATTTAGCATTTCTAATTGCTGTTAGTACAAAATATTTTTGAAAATCGTTATTTTTTTAATTTTTGACTGCAAAGAACTGAAAAATTAAAACAAAATTGTAATTTTTCGGGGTTAAACATGGGATTTTACCACGATACAATACACTCTCTCTTTAATATTTCAATACTTAATTCTGGTAAACATGTTAAGCCCAGAATTACGGGATATCATCTGTAAAATTGGCTCGAGACTCTAGAGTCGAAAGTTAAAAATTCCGATTTCTAATAGTCTAAACAAAGATCTAATCTGGTAAAATATATTGTCAGAAGGCATTCTTATATCTGCATAATCTTTAGTTACATATATAGGGATATACATATGTATATCCAATCAAGATCTAACAAAGTTGGCGGGATATAAAATTTAAGTCTTCATTCCAATTTATTTGTTTTTCATTTCATAAATAAATAAGTCAATAGATTATAAATATCGCGTCTCCATCCTTTTCTTTCTATAATTCGTCCATACTTTAGGCGTTGGAAAGTTCAGCAATTCAATATATTGGACATAATTTTGAAATATTTCTTGACTTGTGCTTTTAGGTATTATAGTTAAATTTCCCCTTTTAAAGGGATTAATCTCACTTTAAGTATTTATCGTGTTATTACATAAATGAAAAAAAATGACGAAGTTTTAAAACAGTTCTCAGATATATTTCGGTGATGTGATATGTATGACAAAATAGTTTTCTATACATTTTTACAATGTAATTGGTTCCTGCATCTGGCTGGGAGGTATTTATGAGTTACTTAACTATAGTCTGTGGTGCTTCACAAATGTTACTATGCGTATTTCCTAAAAGTTCCTTGGGTTCCACATAGACAGTGCCCTCTTTGCCACGTGCAAACGGTGTTTGACCATTCGTTTGTAAGTAAAAGTTGCCATGAATTCTAAAAAAATATATTCAATTTGTATATTACAAAGAGCATATATATGATATTTTACTTGATAAAAACTCACGACGTTGGACAGTGATGACCCATTACAATGGGAGCACAAGTTTCCATAGTTTTGTTTTGCTTAAAATCCGACCAACTTTTACAGGGAACAGCATCAAATTTAATGGGGAAACGATCGGAAACGCTTTCGGCCCAAAACCACCAACTACGCCGATGACTTGATAAATCATTATCGCTGAGCATTTTGTAATTACGTTTTGGGCAACCAGGTTGTAGAGTGCCACCGCTATTTGGCCAGAAATCTGCTGTTCCTGTACTTGTTGGGGCACCATATAGCCAGGCATCGGTGTGAATGACATCAACGAATTCGGCATCGTTTGCATTTAAATGACCACCCAAAGGATAAAACAATGGAAAGGCAGGATCTAAAGCGGAAATTCTAAAACAGAAAAATCAATTTTAAGAACAAAATTCTCAAATATTACAGTTGAACTTATGTATATATAAACTGAAATTATCCGTATAATGCCTTGGTCTAAAAGATGTAACTCCCTACGATTTGTTTGTTTTGGATTTTCTAAATGTTGAGGATTTTTCTAAAATGAATACATTTTTTGTTTGGAAATTTCATTGACTCAATGTTTTTAGGTGTCCTTATGAAAGGTAAAATAAACCTAATCAATGTCTGTCTGTCTGTTTCTATCCAAAGGAGTCTCTAAATTGTTGAGCTATTACCCAACTTAGTATTCAAGCTTGACTTTGAGGCATGCAGGACATATGTGAAAATCGGATCGTTCGGAAGAGTCTATTATATAGAAAATATATATGAATCTACAATGCTATGCCTGTGAAAGAGATTATTAGAATCTCAATGGTGTGTACAAGAGAGATAGCCTCCAATATTGAGCTATGTATTAACATTATGTAATTCTGTATTCACTGATAAAGAGTTAATGATAGTGATAAAAAGTTCATGATATTTATATTATCTTTGGCCATACCTTTTTATCTTGCGCACACCTTTGGTACGTTTAAAAATCTCACGACCTATGATTCCAGCCATTTGGCCGCCCAACGAATGGCCAACTATATGAAATTTCTCAATATCCAAGCCATGATCAAACATTTCTAGCAAAACTTTGGCCAATTCTGGTGCCAATTGTTTGGCATTGACAACAGCATCAAACATATAATTGCCATCGGCCAGTTCACCCCAATCCAAGACAATTAGATTTGTATCCGTACGCTCCAAATAGGCCTCGGCTATGACATGTATACTCTCCACATCCGGATCTTCTAGATAGCCATGCAAATACAAAACTGTATTCTTTGACAAATTTAAATTTTCATCCTCCAATAGGCTTTTAGAATCATGAAGATCATAGATATCACTATCGGCAACTGTGGGTCTATATTTGAATGATAAGAATTTTTAATTTTTTCTCGGTTTTTTTGTTGTTGTTTTTTTGCCATTATTACACTTACCCGTAATATAATATAAACTTTGCTGTGCTTAGATCGGCCTTTGAGTTTTTAAGGCCACAAAGTAACCCTGAAAATTTTTGTAAAATTTAATTAGTTAAGTGAATGAAATGTAAATTAAAGCAGATGAACTTACTTGATTTATTTTTTATAGCCTTGTGCATTGTTAGTGCTGATACTAGTCCATACAATGATATAGAATGGGAAATATACTGTTATTGATTACGTGTAGAACCAATAAAAGATTGGGTAGGCACTCGCTCTAGTCACTTCCACTCCAATGAACTGATTAACCAAAACTGAAGTATCCGCTTCGTAAATTTATAAATCCACTTGGCTTAAAAGCAAATTCAAATTAATCAAATTAACTTTTTTTTCTTTATATTTCCTATTATTTAGCGATAAGATAAAATAGGTCTGATGTTTTTAGCATTATGAGGCATAAAATTCCCTATGATTGCTGAAAAATATTGAGCTGCCCACGTAAGGTAACACGAAATGACCTATAATCCTGTTGACTAAGCCAATGGAGTGACGCATTAACATGAATACGAAATGAGAAGTGGACATAAACTAGATTATCGAACCATACTCAGTTTTTCTCTTAATATAGGTAAAGGTGAATGAATTTCAGATGAACGATAGCGGATCCCTTTCAACAACAATATCCGATAAGAAAGGGTGGGGCCAATAAAAGGCTATTCGATCCGAAAGTTTTATAGCAATTAAATAGCCATTTGGACAGCTGTGCACATTTATAGTGCAGTTCGTTATTATTGGTAGAGTTATATTTATATACAGTCTAATGTGAAAGAAAGATTCACGATGTTCATAGTCGTTTTATTTGTTTAAAAAAATGTTAGGTGGATTTCGAAATTAAGTCGAACCTAATATTGCAGTTAAATTAAAGATGTTAATAGGGCTTATGTATGTTTATAGACCTTTTATCCATGCACATATTTGGGGTAATTTAAATTGAACCAAACCTAATATGACACACAAATTCAAGGTGTTAATTGGTTTTTTGTCTATCTATATTTTGTCTAATAGAATTAAGATAGGTTGCAGTATTTAAAACAAATGACTCAAACTTAATATGATACCAAAATTCAGGGCGTTTATTTGTTTTTAATCTAGTACTTAGGATCAATTACTTAGGACTTAGATAGATTGCAATATGTGGAATAAAGTATTCAAATTGATTCAAGTAAATTTATTTTTGAGAAATACGTTTTTTGGAAATCATATTCTTCCAAGCATCTCAAAATCTGACATGATTTTAATAAAGAATTTTTATTTCCTGCATTTTTTTGAAGTAATTTTTCAAAGGTTTCAAAAATCATAAAAATAAAAATTTCTTGTTAATTTGTTTCCCCCTGTTAAGTCTTGTTTTTTTAAGCATTTTGAGATGTGCATGTATGTACATAATTTGATATATCCTTAACAAGGCAAGATAAGTCTTTCATAAAACTACATTTATTAAATCTCTATAAACACCATTTGAAAAAATATAGTAATCCAATGTGAAGAACATGTCCTTTGCCAACATTTTGCAATATTCAAAACGGAAGAATTCGAAAACTCTTTAACAATTTATTATTTTTGTTCTTTATTTTTTTGTTGTTTTTATGTTTTATCCAGTATTTAACCTGTGGAAATATTGACAAAGCTAGAAATGAATTTGAAAACCTTGCACAAAAAAGTCAAATTTTAACAACTTGTGTTGCTTTTTTTTATATTCTATATTCCTGTGGTTTTTAATCAAAATTCTCATGGTAATTTTTAACTTATAATTTTTGTTTTTTTTTTTTAATGTGAGATACATATTTTGAGATATCTTTAATATAACTTCTTTTGAAAGAGTCAAAAAATTTTGGTTTTCATAAGCTTGATTTGATTGTAAAATGTTTCAATCAATAATTTCAGTTTATAAAAATTTAAAAAAATTTTATTTGGGCCTCTAAAACTCTAATAACTTCTTCAAATTAACTAAAATTCTCATTAATTATGAAAAGCAAAACAGATTACGAAACTCCAACATACGAGTTGAGGACAAGTTTCTAATGTTTACTTGAATTAAACAAGTTTAGCCGAATTGCAGTTGCAATTGGTTTGAGTAAATTTACACACTGTTTCCAAGGTAATAAGTAAGGTAATATTCAACTAAGTGAACCTCTTACATGTTAAGTGGCCCATCAAAAAGCAAGTTCCACTGTAAGTACATATGTATATACAAACACAGATTGCACCATATGACAAGAAAAAAAAAACAACATATAAACCGGCTATTACAGCAAACTGAAGTTGGGGAGGTCGATTGAAAGGAATGTAGTTTTAGTTTCATATGAAATAATATACATAGCTCGTATGTGTCTCTCTCACTTTTCACGATTTCTAAATTCATTTTTAGCCTGCAGACGATTTATATATGAACATAAATAAAAGCACTTCAATTTACAACATTTCATGATTAACAAATAGCCAAAAAAAAAAGGAAGAGTGGGACAGTAGAAGTGGGAAATTAGCCAACTGATAAACGACAAGCATTAAACACTAGGCAAAAGTATGGCGATACGTAAAAAAAAATAAACTTAATCGCGAGTCGGCAGAAACGTTTAATAAAACGCGCCACTTGATCACAAAGTGCGACCACCAGGGCAAGTAAACTGAAAATAGTTGACATATCCGCGTAATTAATGTGCGCCGGCCGATGTCGATGCCGAGCCGGAGCCGGACGCCAGACAATTCTTTTTGGGGTTCCAAATCAAGCGGGGGAGGGAACTGGCGGCAGGCAATTTGGCGTCGTCCAAAAAAGTAAAATAAAAAACCCTCATGCATATTCAAGTATTCAAGCTAGACTTTTGCAATACCCTTTAGTTTTTATAAGTTGTACTTAAAAAACAAAACCTTCTCACCCATAGATAGGCTTAGATGATAATTAATTGGGACTATGTATGTGCTATAAGGTGACTCCAAACTGAACTCTTAGAACTATGCAAAAATCACCTGCTAAAAGTTTTTATTTTATCATAAGAGACGGTGTTTTTCGTGGGGCGTTATAAGACTTAAAAGTAGAATGTTAAAGAAGAAAATGTGGAATATAGTTTACTAAATTCGAACTGTTCAAGGGTGTTTCAAAATTCACGAATTAATAGACCATTAACCTGTGTTTCCTATCAAAATTAATTCTTTAGTAAATTTTGGTACACCTTTTCCTAAAGGAATCTAATCTAATCTATTTATTAAATAAAATAAATATATGAATATAAATATGTCCTATATGAAATTATTTTGTGTATACTAAATAAACTTCATTTAATATTAACCAATGTCTAATTGTAAAAATAATATCATCATGAAAATCATTAAAAAATAATAATTAGCTGCTTTTTGTTATGAAAGATTTGTTGACAACATTTGTTTTCAGTATTGAAGTATCGGCATTTAAAAATTAAAGTTCTAAATCAATTTTTGGACAAACTTTTGAATTAAGGATTTACATTATATGGTTTATCAACTTTCGACTTAATCTCAACTCACAGCATTAAATTTAATCTTTGCTTATAAATATGCCCGCTTTTTATTTTTAATATGTAAGTCGAGTAAACTGATGATTTATTTATTTTAAGCAAAAAGCATTGACGTAGTTTTTGCTACATATACCTACATACATACAGTAAAAACTCGCATAATGGACACAATTATAATGCAAGCAAAGGCTTCTCCACTGTGTAGTCTCTTTTTTTGGCACTGTATATTAATGGGGTCAGTAAGCACAAACATTTGGACGACTTTGAACTACCTTTTTATAATTTAACACTACGGGGTATTGGCAAGTAAAATTGATAATGACTCTTACATACACACACGCACACACACACACAGTTTTATATATATGTATGTACTGTCTAATAGATAGGGTCGGTCCTCATAATTATAGTAACAAAATCGAAACCTTTATTGCCTTCCCCATTTTAACCACAAATCACAAGAAATTTTGCCTCTTGACTTTCTCTCTCTCTCTCTCTCTCTGTCTTTCTCTTATTGGCATGTTGAACTCAATGGCACTTGGAAAAGCAATTTGCATACCAACTATCAATATTGATTTTAAATGATTTCAATTTAAAATGAACACTTGCATTGGCATTTGATCATTAAATTAAAGTATGTACACAAAATTTACGTACGCGCTATATAGAAAGAATCTCAATCAACATCGGAGAGGAGGGCCACGATGAGACCATAACCAAGCGCGTAACAAACACCGCAATCGTCCAAGCAAAACTGATCTCGTCGCATTTTTTTTCGCTCGCCTCGCGTTGAAATAAACAAAACAACAATCTGACAAGCGAACACTAAGCAACAAAATTTTGGGGCTGAAAAGCACTGACTCAGTCTTAATATTTTAAGGATTTTTATAGGAAAAATTGAATGGAAAAAAAATTAAAAATAATTTATTATATTTTTAAATTATAAGAATAAGTGAAGCTTTATACTTATAATTATATCATTAAAACATATGTTTTAGTTTTTGGGAAATAAATAAAAAAAAAATTTTAAATTATAAAAATAAATTTAAAGGGATAAGGACATTGTCACTGACTTAAATTAACTTTTAAAATTTTATATTATTTTTTTTTTAATTATAAGAATAAAGCTTTACTCTCTTATAATTACATATATCATTAAAATATTTTTTTTAGTTTTTGCGAAATGGCGAAAGGCTAGAAATATTTTTTTAAATTACAAAAATAAATTTCAAGGGTTTAAGACTTTGTCACTGACTTAAATTTATTAACTTTTAAAAATAATTTTTGAATATTTGAAAAAATTGGGAAAAGCCTTGGGAAATTTTTCTATAAAAAAATTGCAGTTTTAATGATTTTATAGAAAACTATTATTAAATATTTGACATTGCCGATTCTATGTATGTCCTAAATAAAAATTATTTTGCTTTTAATTTTAAAGTGACTACTAATATAATTAACACTCCGTCCCTTCCTTACTGATAATTTTTTGTTAAATTGAAAAATAGATTTGGGTCAAAAACTAAAATACTACTTACTAAAATAAGTGCCTTTTGAGGGTAAAAACAGTTTTAGATTGTAGTCTAGTCTATTTGTTTAGAACTTATTTACTTATGCACTTTAAATCGTTTTAACAACTGTATATTGGCCATTTGTCATTTCGACATCATTAAAAATGTAAAATCTGTAGTGTTTGTGCATTAACTATATATTATATTTGTATGTAAATGTTTTCTAGCAATTATTAATACAAGTTAAATAGAATGCTGAAAGAAATAATAGAAACGACAACTATTTTAATCCATTAATTGTAAGACTTGAGAGGGCCTTAAGGCACAAATCGATATTTGTTAAGATCCGTAATGCTGACCAGTTTTTAAAAAATTTGGGAAATTAATTTAGGTTAAAAAGTTTCTTTTGTTTATTTTCAACTTAAAAAAACTATTAGTTTTCATTATGTTAAGTTTTATGACAATCCATTAAACATTTATAAGACTCAGACATGTTATTTAGTTTTAATGTGACATTCTGATCCAACTTTTTTTATATAGAATGGTTGATATCTAAACATTCATTTATGTTTGATTTAAAGCTAATGGTTGATTTTATTTGTTTTCATGCTACGTTTTAGTGCAAATCAATTATTGCACTTAAAAAAAAAAGGAATGCGGATCAATACGGAATAATTGATTTTTAAAGTTAAGTTAGTCTATTTTTTCTTTCAACAGTGTAACCAAAAACGACTTAGCCACGTTTTTTCGAATTACAATGGGCATAAACAAAATTATAAGAGGCATTTCCAAGATTAACCAAATTACATTAAACTGAGACTTATTATGTGACCACACCCATTATAATTTAAATTTATTATGACATTTTAATTGTTAAGACAAGTTGTTCTACCAAATTTGGCATTTTACCTAAAATGGTTAAAAGGTATTTGCCAATTTGCCCACCTGATATAGAACTCTTGTCTTTCAAAGACATTCTTCACCTTTACGAGCTTATTAAGAACAGAAAATGTGAAAATTTAGTAAATTAATTAAATCAATCCACACTTGCACCTGGGTTGACATCGTAAAAGTTGACAATTTTAGAAAAAATTAACATACTTTTATTTCAATCTTATATTTCCAGCCATTTTCGCTCCAATTTTTTTGGCAGAAAATGAGATTTTTTTTCTAAAAACATCTTTTTCAATCTGCCCATGCCTTATTTTCATGAAGAACACATTTGAAATATATTCAAAATTAAATTAGTTTTAGAAGAGTTCACTGTGGCTTAAGGCATTACATTTTTCTATCACATAATTCTGTAAACTCTTTCGGAATTGCCATTAGTCATTATTCAGAATATTTGTAAAAACCTTTAAGTATAATGTAGACACGTCATGGGTTAACTTATTTAACTTTTGATCCAAGCGTAAACATGGGAATCAAGATATGGTCGAATGCTTCAAATTAAAATTGACAGTATTACTTAAGAAATAATGCACAAAATGACTTATAATTACATTAAACTGTTTTTGTGACATTAGCTTCAAAGACGCATGATTTATGATAGTTTATTTTAATGAAAGTTAAGTGATAGTGTAAAAAATGTCATTCACCTTTATAAATTTCATTTAAATATATGAAAATTAAGTTTAATGTGCTTGACATCATAATTGTTGAAGAACAAATATTTATATATTATCCTCTGACTTGGCTAATAATATATATAATTGTTAAATTGAAATTCAAATATATAATTATAATATATATATTAAATTAAAATTGATATCTCTCATCTTAAAATATCATGGTATAATATAAAGATCTATATTTCTAGCTAGGATTAAGATGATCGTAAAAGTTTATAGAATAATGAACACCACAATTATTAAAGTTGAATATTAACGAGCAATACTTACCAATTATGTGAATTTTGGATCTAATATGTTTGATATGATCATAAATATATATATTTTAAATACGGATCAAACTAAAGATACCTGTGATTAATGGATCATCACCAGCCTAACAGCTAGAAAATCTGAAAAAAATATAAATGCAATTTGTCTACAGAATTTTATTTAATTTTTTATTTTGCATTCAGATGCGATCAAATATTCAACTCTACATTTCTTTTTTGTGGTTTTTTGTTTTGTTTTATAATGATTTTTGTTTGTATGCCTATGTGGTAATTTAATGTTATATAATATAAGAATATAAGTATGTAAGTAATAATGTTTTCTTGTGTCGCATTATGTTGTGGTTGATTCCTCCCAAGCTGCCGACTTGGCTTCCAAACTGTTCCTTTCTAGCTGTAGACTGTTTTGATGATGCAGTTGCTTTAGGCCTCAACCAGACCGCAGAGGGAGAGAGAGAAGCTCCAGCTCCAGCTTTAGCGTTTTACACTAATTGCAGGGGATGGGGGGTGTGTGTTGGTGGTGGTTGTGGTGTTAACGATGGTGAGTTGTGGCTCCACTACAATTTGCCATTCTTAAGTGTTGCTTCATAATTTTATATTTTTTTGTTTCCGGCATTAAATTACATACATTTTAAAAATAGAATAAAAAAGATGCAAGAAGATTGATTACGCTGCAAAAGTAAATGAGAAAAAAAACATATTGAACATCAAACAGAGAGAAACAATTGTTAGGGTTTTGAAACAAATGGATAATTAACAATCAACTGACAACGAGAAGGAAGACAAATCAAGTGTCAGTTAGTAAAATTTTAATAAAGTAAATAATCATATTTCTAATTCTATTCAGAAATTAAAGACCTCACGCAAAATACTCTATCTTTTCTATCTTTATTTTACTCATTTCTAATTCAAACTTTGAAGTCTTTTTGAGTCAACAAAATTTCATCATTGGTTTAATCAACTATTGTATTCCTAATACTGTAGCGTTGTTTAACATACACATTAGGGCGGGTCAAATTATGATCGTACAAATCCACCGATTTCTTCACCAAGAAACCATTTCTTGTCCGCGCAAAGAAGCCTAAAGTTTTGTATTTATATTTATGTATTTAAAAAAAAGCAACATATTTTTAAATGTTAAATAAAAAATACATATTAATACATAATTGATTCTCTTTACCCTGTGAGAAGTTATAGATCCCAAGGAGGCGGGTGGGGGCGTAGCACGAATAAAAATCACATGTAATTTCTGTACATATATAGGTATTTTCAATGCTTACAAAGTGTTTAAATTTTGTACTTTTGTTAATACCTTAAATATAAAAAAATACAAAAAAAAAACACATTTCAGACACATGGTTTATTGGATAAGTCTTAGAATTCTTTGTAGAATCCGAAACTGGTGGACAATTATGTAGTTTTATTTTTTTTGCTCCATACAAATTAACCCGCCCTAATATACTAATATTCTGATTGACTATTGATTTAAAAACAAATTTGCGTAAGTTTGACTAAAACTCTAGTGTAAGCAATGATAAAAATGTAATGCAAATAAAGTTTATCTTCTGTCAAATAAAAGGGTCAACAAAAATTGAGAGTTTACCCTTTGATATAGTATACTTTAGTTTCTATCTCAAATTCTATACAAAACTAAAATTCTAACAATATCATTGTTAGATTGTATCACAGTGGGGTGGGTTGAGATATTACAAAAAGTTCAGACATTTAACAACAAATCGAAAGAGGCTACAAGAGGTCGGTTGCACATTGAATTTTGTAGCTACTCATCCTCTAACATTCCAAATTATTGCTGCTTGGCTGCAGTTGCAGCTCTTTTTTCTCAGCTGCCTGACCATTCAATTCCGAAATAATATCATCACCCTCCTGAGGTGGGGGTGGCGCCGGCGGTTCCACAATAAGTTTAGAGTCCATTGCCATTTCAATTTTATATCCCATACAAGGTGGCACCGCTGTTCTAAATACATTGAATTCCATCTCTATGATGGGGATTGGAGTATATGATATATGTGTGCATTTAGATTAATAGCAGACGGACTTTGCTATCCCAGTGGAACCCATGTTTGCCTGGTTGCTTACCTGCTGCTATACCAGCAATTGCTTGTGCTGCAAAATGCTTAACATCCACATCTGTATCCCCATTAAGTTTATCCAGTGTGGGCTTCACCTGTGCATCAATAACGCTGGCCTCCAAGAATGGTGATATCTTTTGCAATGTTTTAGCCACATTGAAACGTACATTGGCCACAGGATCAGCAGCTAATAACAATACAGTGGGTAGCAACAATTTTGTGGTAATATCTGTGCCACATACTTCAGCCAAAACATTGAGGCAGAAGAGACAAGTCATTCCTAAATGAAGACGACAAGTAATAACAAGTGTTTGTAGTTGTTTGTAGATTTCAAATAAGTCTCTTCACTTACTGTGCAAATAGTTCTTGTTGCGTGACATAACCAAGATCATTGGTATAATAGCTTGTTCAGCCCATGGAGCACCGAATTGTTCGACCAGTTTCTTCATGTTGAGGGTAGCAGCCTCACGAATGGCATAGACATGATCATTTAGCCAGCCCATGCATAGACCACGCAGCTTTTGATCAAAGAACTCCTGTCCCAATTGACCAGCCAATGCGGGCATATACTCGATGATGGCCAAACGCACTCGCCACTTGGAATCTTCGGCAAGTTCCACAATGGCGGGTAGAAGAGACTAGCGTAGAAAACAATAGATTAACATTATAAATAGATCTCTATGTATTTTTAATATCAATTGTAATTATGCTCACCTGGGATAGCTGCTGAATACCGATAACATCATTGACACAATCCAAATTGGAAATAATATTCAGACGCACTTCTGGGCATTCATCTTTCAGTTGGATAAGGAACAATGGCAATAGTTGCTCCACAGTTTGATAGGCTCCCAGCATTGGGCTCAGGCCCATAATAACAGAAGCCAATGCGGATTTAACATGAGGATTTGGATCAGAGACCAAATCTCTTACATATGGTAATATCGAACTAAGTATGATTTGAACCTGATTGGCCTTATCCAGATTCGCGCAAAAGTCTTTGACCTTGGTGGCAACAGCAGCGCGTACCTCAGCTTCGGCATCCTTGAGCAGATATTGGAATGCGGGCACCAAATCGACACGTGTTATCTCAGGGCCCACTGCCTTCTGCAGATCAACAAATTTCTCAGCCACCATATAACGTACACGCCATGATGAGTCACTGGCGCATTGCCTCAAAGTGGGAAGAACCAACTATATATATATATAAGTGTATACATATTATGATGATTAATCAAGGAATAAATATACAAAGATGGTAAACGATATTGAATTTATAAATCAGTATTACTTACGTGCTCAACATCATCTTGGGGCAACAGTTGCGCAATGCTTACGCAAGCTTCTACGGCCAATAAACGTACAGAATCCTGGAATAGATAACGATTTAAGATTGATATTACAATGTATTCTAGAAAACTATTAAAACAGCCTAAATATAACCCTATCAACTTCAGTGGCGGTTGTAAACGTATGACTTTAAGGAGTAAGTCGGACATTATTTATAGTCAAATCGATCTTGGTTCATTCCTTGAGAAAGAGATGATTACACACCACTAATCTACTTTAATCCTTTTTTCTTATTTACTAAAACTTATAATATTTGACTCTCGTGCAAACAGTTTACAGATTTTCGTCTTAATTACTTTTTAACAAGCTTATCCAATTTAAACACTTAATTATATAAAAAGAAATAACCAAAGGATTGTAAAATTTGCGTATCTTATCTAAAAAGATTTGTTTTATGTTTTTTGTTTTTTTGGACACAATAAAGATAAAATTTTCTTTATTCACCTTAAGCTAAATAAACTTTCTGATTCATTTCGTTTACCTGATCATCTTGGGCCAATTGAACAAAGTTCGGTATCAAATCAGATTTTAGATATTCGGTCTCGACGACTTTGGCAAATTCACCCAGTTTATTGGCCGCTGCACGTCGCACCATGGGCGTCTCGTCTTGGCATAGTTTTCGGAAATTGGCACGCAATTCAGCCTTCACCGGCTGAGTGACGCGTGGATAGCAAACGGAAAAGAGGCCACATGCAGAAGTACGTGAAGTGAACCAATCGCCAGAGACCAAACGTTGAAGTGTTGGCACAACATGAATTTCCAAATCCTGGGCATTATGTTCAGCGGCCACAGTGCGTAGGGATTCCACGGCCTTGTCCCGTACAACAGTTTCCTCGACGGTGGCCAAACTCTCGAGTGGTGGTATCAAATACATGGCAAATTCAGGACCGCCGACTAGACCTAAAAACAAAAATTGATTAAAATTTACAAAACAACGAAAAAAAATGTGCATAAAATAAAACAGAATGCAATGTAATAACAATGAAAATCAATTTTGAAATGTTGTTTTTCACTTAGTTAACTATGACAAAAAAATGTATAAAAAATTTTATGAGAGGTTGTTTATCTAAAAAAATAAATACATATATACGAAATATATATTAAGGGGCAATCCCCTTTTATTTTATTCAATGTGTCAATTAACCTGAACATTTAAAAGATATATTTTTAGTGTTCGCATTTTTTAACTTACTTGTAAAGTTTCCAAGTTGATCCGCAAGAGCCAGGAGCACTTCATCCTCATCGTAGATTGTTTCCGTGAGAAATGGTATCAATTCTGATCGTGTGCGTTCCTCACCCAAGGCCAAAGCAATTGTCGATAGCTTTTTGATGGAGTTTAGCCGCAACTAAGAAAATGGCAAATTTTATTTTTAATTGAAAATGTACACAAAATAAAGAACATGACGAAATGTAGCGAGTTGCCCGAACGCATTTGCCAGTGTAGTCGTTACATATGTATACAGACACACACACAAACACGCATACACATGCATGTAGGCGCATTGCCATACACACACAATGACGCATTTTTTTTTTTGCGTGCTTCATTATCTGACCATGGCATATTGAATGATTAAATGATCTTTCATTGCACCAACCTGCACATCCTCATTTTTCAGTTCATCAATTAACACCGCAATGGGATATAGAGAATCATCAACAGATTTGTCGCTCGCTGCCATTTTTTAATTTTTCTCCGCACACTAATACAAATGCAAACGCCAGACTCGGTATCGGTTTTTTTTCTTCTTTCTTTCCTTCCTTCCTCTGATCGATAATTGAGAATATTTTGGACTAGTAGTAACTCTTACGCTTCTTACTATCTCTAGTTATTCTAAAGAATCTGTATCCAATTTTTATTGTTTTATTTAAATAAAACTGATTTATTTTCCAATGAAAAAATGGGACGTCGCTTGCAAAAAATTATTTTATAGTGTTGCCAGAAAGGTATTCGCCCACTCTCTGACTCTGGCAACACTCACGTATATACATATTGATACCAGCTGTTGCACTAGTTCAGTAGCAATTGCAACAAATGTTGAAATTAAATTAAAATCGTAATTTTTGTATAAAACTTGCCTTGAGTGGTTGCAATTAACTCTTAGATGATTTTCAAAGTGGTCATTTGAGAAATGCTGGACTAATAATGGTCCCCGCACATCTCAAACTAGAGTAATGAACCAGTTCCTTAGAGGATTAAATCAACTTATTAAATTTTAATGAGCTTAATTTTCTAAGAATGTCACAAATTCAGTTAGTTTAAGCAATTGATCATCGTTGCCACGGACGGGTACAATTTCCTTTGCTTTGGGCAACCAAATAACCCTATCGCCATCTTGTTCTTGGGTCCAACCCAATGAGGCGCAATGTGTTCTCAATTCATTGGGTGCCATTTGCACCATGTCGAGCAGATGTTCTTCATATATCGAGACATAAGCATTGCCGGTTAATGTAAATATGTCCTCTCGTTGTTTGGCTAAAAGGGTTTTAAAAAATGTTACTTTGAATTGTCATAAAAATGAAGAGGAATCCATTGCATTTACCAAAGAGATCATCAATGGTGCTTTTGACATTTTCGCTCCAATTGTAATTGATGTGCTTGAAAAAATCGGCATAATTGTTATGATGCAGGGCCAGATTCAAAAGATTTAGCTGCGCCAGTTCCTTATTTTCAACTTTTAACTTGTCTGGTATGCGCATCCAAAGCAACTTTGCATTTGATCTGTTCAAACAAAAGAAATTATTTATGCTTACATTATATTTGCAGTTAAACAACAAACGACTTACAATTCATTTTGATATAAATAAATGGCCATTAATTGTTGATAGACTTCAGGAGTAAGTTCAATGTGCTATGAAAGATGCAGAATATGATATTTTTAACCATCTCAGACATGTTTAAAAACAATTACCTCCAACTCCTCACTTTCCAGCTGTTGAAGCAACTCTTTATATTTATTTGACTGCATTTTATTTTATTTATAAACAATTGTTTGCGGCTCGACTAAATCAGTGACAATTTTGGAACGAGTAATCTAGTTGAACTTGTTCCGATAAACGAAACTGTTAGCCACAGTGCAGCCATTTCAGCCTTTTCTCGGTAGTTCGATATTGTTGTTTGATCTAGCCAGAGAATCCTTTGACAAGAATCTTAAACTTGAAAATTAATTTACGAATAGACAGAAAATTCCCCAAAACATATCCACTAATTTTTTCAATTGAATTGTTCTGGTATGATTTAGCCGGTAACAGATGGCTCCAAAAAGCATAATTTCAGTGTGACCAAGCTATGCATTTTTTAGCCTTTTCTGACATTAAAGAGGGAAGTCGCAAAATACCAGTATTTTCTCAATTTTAACGGTAAGCTCGATTTGAGCATAACATTAACAGAAGTTGTTTTTTTTTTTTTGGTTATTCTTGTTTTTGTTTTCAAGGTGCAAGCGGGTGCCCACGCAAAAAATATAGAAAATACCCATAAAAAATATAAAATAAGAAAAAAGTTAAACACCAAAGTGTAAAAGTGTCATAAAAATGTATAAAAATTGAAACGTCTAATGAAATATCCAGAATACAAAGAAAAATTCAACTAAAGAAAAAGTTACAAGCGAGGAAGACAAAAAAATAACCAGCCCAGAATTGCTAATTTAATCAAAATGATTATTTTTAAAACATGCTACAAGCATGACTAATGAAACAAAATGACATTATTAAGTTAATTTTGAAACCGAAATACTCAAGATAGTTTATACAAAATAATCCCCAAGGACGCAGCACCTGCGGATAAAAGGCTTTAATGGTGGCGCCCCCCAAAAGAAAAAAAACAACAACAACAACAAACGCAATTCATCATCGCTAATTGTCAACGGCAAAGTCAAATTTATTAACATTAAATAAATACTAAAAATAAAACCTACAAGACACCAAGTAATTATGCTTGACCCTGGTCCAACAATAGCCATAAACCCATCTCCAAGATAGATAGATAAAGAGAGTGAGAGAGAACGAACGAACAAACCACCCAATTCCTCACCTAACACATAGGAGTGACAGCTAGACAGAGAAAGAGAGAGAGAGAAACAGAGACTCTATTGCAGGTAAGCCTTAAGTTTTGCCGCACTACGCAATGATGACTTTGCCTTTACGTTGCTTAGTTGCTTATATTGTTTAAATTTTTTTGTGATTCGTTTATTAACATACATAACACTCATTCCAATTTAATACATTTGTGTGTGTGTGTGTGTGTGCCTGAGTCTGTGTCTTTCATGATTGAGTAAGCGGCGATTATTACCAAATTCCACTATCAACAAACGAATGGAACCAACGGAACTTTTAAGTCTTTGGTTTTTTATTTTTATGGGATATCCTCTTGATGATGTGGTTTTAAATTCACAAAAAAACGATTAAATGCTTTAAATAAATCCATCACGAAGTTTCTATACACTTCTATCTGGTTTAGTTCTTGGTTTAAGAACCAAAAAAAATTAAGATTTTGGCGGGTGCAATTGGTCGTATCGGAGGGGTTAATCGAATATTCACTGGGGTAATTTTTCCTCTTAATTGTTTATGGAATTTGTTTCTTAATTTTTCTTTCCTAAAACAAATACGATGAATAAATTCTACAAAATTTTTCAACTAAACCTACTAACATATAAATTTTCAACCAATTTTTAAATCTATCTTATTTTAAACTTGATGAACTAAACAAATATTATAAAGTCAATATACATATATTTTGCTTAAAATAAGTTGCTAAAAAGTTCATCGATAAGCTTGCAGCTCAAGCCCAGCTATTCTAGAATCTTTAACTCGCTTTTTGGGTCCCCCTTTCCACCCCTTGTCGAGCTTAAACCATTTTGGACCATTGTTTGACTTTTCGAACGACATTTCGTTTTGTATGTTTTAAAAATTCTGTATATATTTTTGATTATATTTATCAAGAAAAATTATACAATTAGTTTTGTTAGTTGACTTTTAATATACATATAAAACTGTTTATTTTTTTTTCGTAATTTGAGCCCATTTTTCGTATTTAAAATACTATACAATATGAATATAATTTTAATTTTAAAGTAAATGTCATTTTCTTTAATCTTTAAAAAGGAATGAATCGAGAATAATTATTCTCTCTAAGTAGAGAGAACCTTCAAATGGACTTTAACCCAAACTAAAATAGCTGGAATTTTTAAAAATATTTTTCAATACAGATTTGGATTCCTTATCTTTAAAAGTCAAACATTATTCCAGCCCGTTTCGAAATGGGTTAAAATTTGTATGCACTTATTTCTTCTCATAACGAAACAAACTAAAAGATTTTCAACCCAAAAGCCATTTTTAGATTTAACAATTTAAAAAAAATTTAAAACCAGTTACTTAGAGAACATAAACCTATATCGTAAAATTAAAAAACCAGATATTCAACTTTATTTCATGAGTCTTGATTTTTTTTTTATTTTAGATGCACTTAAAGTCCTTTTTATTGACAGGTCAGAGATTTGATGAATCTCATCTTAGATGCCTTTTTCGCAAGAAATTAATATACATTTTTCCACAATATTTGTGTGTGTGCGAGTGTGATTGTGTGTGTGTGTGTATGTGTGTCGTGGTGTATAGAAACCCGTTTCTTGGACTAACCGGCGATTATCTGCGGTTCATTGTACTTATTAGAAGCCACCGCCACCGCCGTCCTCTCCATCAGCCATCAATCCGACATCCAAAAACATAAAAGATCTCAGACCAAAACACACATTGAAGTAAAAAGCTTGAAAAACCAAAAACAATTATTGCCCCGCTACATTTAACTTGTAGAAAAATTATTGTTCCAACAATAAGTAATTTGTAGTAGATTTTATAATCAGGTGTGTGTGTTTTTTTTTTTCAGGTAATTAGTGTTTACTGCCAAGGTGACGGCAATTTGTTAATTGATGACTCATAAACATTTGATAATGGGCTTTCACTTTCTTCTCTGGTTATAACAAAAAACATATTTATATATATCAACAATAGGAACGAATATATGTACATAGAGCTTATTCTTATCCGATTCGCGTCATCATCTTGTTCTAAAGTCGCTGCAGAGATTATCAATATAAAGTGTATTAGTTTTAACCAACTGACTTGGATGAAGATAAGCATCCGGTTTCCAACCCACACACACACAAACGCACCCATTCATACACATTAACAATGCGTCAAAAATTAAGAATAAGAAAACGACATAAACAAAAAATTTATGATAGCGTCTAGCTAAGCAACTACTTGAACAGCATTTCAAGCGCAAAAAAAGAAAAGAAATGAATAGGAAAGAAAACGAAAAAAGTTCCATTAGAAAATTGTTAGAGGGCGTGTATGTATTATAGACTCACATACACTTACCTACCCTTTATACAAAAATGTATTGATAAAATAATCTATTCGAATTCTTGGAAATCAATAAAACAAAAGTGGAATCAAAAGTCTGGACAATTTAAAGATATTGTTTTATATACAGTGAAACCTCGATATAACGAACTTCGTTATAACGAAAAACCCAATATAACGAATTTTTTGTTAAGTCCCTTGAAAGGACTAAGGTTTTACATTTCAGTACCTATAGCGAATCAATAGATATAACGAATAATTTTGCGATCCCCCTCAGATTCGTTATATCGAGGTTTCACTGTATATTTTATTTGCAATCTATCCTAAATGAACGATAAGCTAATATTATGAACGGTATACAATGAAATGTAGGTACAGATATTGTTATATAGACAAAAATAACAATAAACTGTGCTTATTTGATATCTTATTTAAATGTATTCTTATTGTTATTGTAAATATAAATATATGAGCTAGGACGGAACAGATTGTTCGAAAACCTTAATTAGCAAAATTCTCGAAATTCCTTAAATTTTAGAACCTATAGCTATACAAATATTTGGGTAATTTTCCAAAGTATTATATATTTTTTTCTTTAATGCTTTGTCTATATATTTTAAATTGGAATTTTTATCACTTTTAAAATATCAAAGAACAGCAAAAAATATTTCTTTTATATTTAAATTTTATGCAGCTTTAAATTTTTTATAAATTTGGTTTGATTTCTCTAAATTTACATTAAAATTTAAAAAAAAAATTTATACGCTAAAAATTTGTAACAATTATTTTATTTTTTAATGTTTAAAAAACTAATTTAACTATTTTTTTCAAGGATCGTTTTTATTTTGTAAAGCTTTTGATACCATTTTAAAATATGCTAAATTTACTTTTGTAATTACAAAAATTAAATGTTTGGAAAAAAAAAATGTTCCAGAATACTGAAAAATTATAAATTATATAAGTCTGTAAAACTGTCAATTTTCGACCAAATTTCTTACTTATATTATTTATACCGCTTTAAAACATTAAAGTCTTGAGAGGCCAAAATTATTATTCAGTGCTTCCTTCAATCTATGCGACCTCGTTTGCTTCATTTAATGTCCACTCCTTTAGTTCCTTTTGGTTTCGCTTTTTGTTTGTTCTAATTAATTTACTGGTATATTCATTTCATTAAATAAATTAGAGCACCCTTTGACAATAAATTAATAAAATCTATATTGATAGAGCTCCTCCTGTAATCCAATTGAAGCCCGACATGCGATAAATGAATATTAAATTATGTAGTAGATACAATTTCATATTCTCTCTCTCTCTCTCGATATCATTGAACAAGATCAATTGTGTTGAGCTATTGCCAAACATTATGTTATGGAATCGTTGACATTGGTTAGACATCTTAGAATTCGATAAGATTATTGATTATTATTATAAAAACTGTTCGTCGCTATCTTTTGAGTTTGTGTTTTATTGTTCATGAATTACAAAACCCCAAACAAAGTACAATAACCCATGACGCATTGGGTTTTACCTCAAAAAAATGTGCGCTTGTTGGTGGTCAAGTCAAGTCTGGCGATGAGCGACAGTGATTAAAATCAATCAGTTTAACTAAAATGCGTTTTATTTTCTTTCAAGACTCTAACAATTTGTCTATTGATTTTCTTTAATGAGTTTGTTCTATTTTTAGTGTTGTTTTTTTCCAACCAATTACGAGAAATATAAGGCAGTAGTAACTACTTGAAGTAGTGGTAAAATGATATCGTGTAAATATACTCAACCCAAACACACACACACACACACAGAAGATAAAGAATCTAATCATCGAAAAATAGCAATTTCATTGGAAGGTAAATTCAAGTGGCTAAAGCCAAAAGAGCTCCTACAGATAGTGGTAAAAAAATATTGTCCGAAAAAAATAAAAACGGGTCAAGTATATATGCCTTTTGTTTGGATTTCTTTTTTTTTGTTGAGTTCTTGTGTTTGAGTCTTGCATGCAAAGTGTGGCTATGTACATACATACCTCGAAAGACATGTGTCTTGAGGATGCTGGGTATTCATTAGCATTAAGTCGGGAATTTCAGACAATTCGATACGTGTTTTGTGTACAAAATTGTATATACCATGTATGTTTGTCTAGAAATGTCTCACTCAACCAGAACAAATATGAATCGTTTACGACACTTTTTGTGTGAGTGAAATCGAATTAAGTGTGAAATATATATAATTGTTTGATTTATTTTCATGGGAAATTATATTTAATGAGTAATAAGAACTATATGACGTTTAATTAATCGGTCGCGAAATTCAGAATAGGATTTGGCGGGTGGGACCTTAGACCTTAGAAATGGACGGATCCAAAAAACATTGTCAAGGGGATTTCCATCAAAAAAATTAAGATTTTTG
The DNA here is from genome assembly GCF_018902025.1 of Drosophila willistoni. NCBI lineage: Eukaryota > Metazoa > Arthropoda > Insecta > Diptera > Drosophilidae > Drosophila > Drosophila willistoni. Next base: position 9,511,561 of record NW_025814050.1, read on the forward strand.
GCTTAGAAAATACATTAATTTTCGAAGACAGCATTTTCTTAGATTAGGAATTCATTAAAACCACATCGAAGATACACTTGTTGGAGGTATAAAGAAGTGACAAAAGTTCTTTTTTTATTCTAAATATTGATAATAAACCCCAGATATCTAGACAACCAGACTTTCTCGCTTTTTCTACCGCTAGACTTCCCCCTGGATTCGCCAATGACCTTGGATTATTATCAGGTATCAAGGGGCAGAATTTTTTTTTTTAATTTTCCTCTGATCTGATTTTTCTCGTGGTCTAGTTATTATCTCTCCGATGAAGAGTTAATGATAATTTTATATACATACATTGCTACATTGTATAATCGGACTCCAGTTTTCTCAATCTGAAAACATTTAGAGTTCTTTCTCTAAATTAGAACTGTTTAAGATTAAACATCGTGGTCAGCTGAAATGGCTTCAAATTGACCAAAGAAATATACAAAACGAAACATCAACAAAAACAAGTCATAAAGATTCATTTGGCAAGTATTGCTTAAAACCAAACAAACATGCATCCGCACTCTGTGGAGAACACTTAAGACCAAACGGCTTAATATCAAGTCGCCAACGCTGAGCATGAAATATAAAGAATTTTTAAACACAATTGTTTGTACAATTGTACAACAGTTTTAAGGGGTTACGCCACCCCTGAAAAAAAAAAACATTTTTTTTTTGGCTCTAATAATCCTCTATAGTTTTAAGAATCTTTTACACTTTACATCATATCGGTATTCGAATTAGTTCCGAAGTTACAGCGTTTAGAAGTGAGCGCGGCCGAGTCGGCCCCGACGCGGTACATTTTTATACCATACACCCATAGGGTGAAATGGTATATTAAAGTCGCCAAAATGTATGTAACAGGCAGAAGGAAGCATCTCCGACCCCACAAAGTATATATATTCTTGATCAGGATCAACAACCGAGTCGATCTAGCCATGTCCGTCTGTCCGTCCGTCTGTCCGTCCGTCCGTCTGTCCGTCTGTCCGTATGAACACCTAGATCTCGGAGACTGTAAGAGCTAGAGCCACCAAATTTGGTATGTAGACTCGTGTAGTATGTAGAGTGATCAAGTTTATTTCAAATTTTTGCCACGCCCCTTTCCGCCCCCGCAATTAAAAAAAAGCGTTTATCTCAAAAACTATTCCAGCTAGAGACACCATATTTGGTATGTATATTCGCTTAGTAAATGCACACATTTTGTATGTATTAAAATTTTGCCACGCCCTTTTCCGCCCCCGTAATTTCAAAAACTTGATTATCTCCCGTATTTTTTTACCTTATGCAACCAAATTTGACACACTTAAATTTAATACTAATATCTAGCAAAACACCAAATTTGATCAAAATCGGACAGAAAACAGTCGAGTTATGCATATAAACGTTTTTCCATAAGGCCGGAGTTGGCCGTTGGCTGGTTGGGGGCGCTAGGGTGCTCGTATGATTGAGTGAGCGAGATACTAAGATATGCTTGTAAAAAGCATGTGAAAATGCATTTGTTTAATAAAGTTGAAATATTTGCTTTACTGGTGTATGGTATACCTAAGTCGGCGAGACGACTTACTTACTTCATTTTTTTTTGCGTTTTTCTCGAAGCTACTTTTTTTGAACCGGGGTGTCAAATAAGAACAATTTTCGTTTCGAGCCTAGAGTCTAAGAGTTGATTTATATACAAAGTTCACATTTTGAATTTAATGAATGAATATTGAGTTATTTTCCTTCTCTCGGAATCCCCATTCAAGAACTATATCTATTTTGTTTCATCCATACTTCTCCTTTTAGAACATCTCCTTTTTTTCATGAAACGATTATCAAATTAAGGTAACTCAATATCTATCTCTACCTTAAAAAAAATATCAAGCCTTTTTCAGTGATATTCGTGATTTTAAGGTATTTTGTCTATAATAAGAGAAGGATTAACACATCTTTTATTGCTCTAAAACTGAAACAAATAAATAGATTATAGTCTCTAAAACACTTGAAGAATGTCCTTCATAACAAAAGACTTAAATCGATTCCAGAATTATAATGTTTTCCATATATTTTTCATAAGTTTTTCTCATTCCGATTAATCGTTGAGCCTTAAAAAGAGTTTTTTTTTTTTAAATTGAATTACTTTTTGTCTGAATTTAGTTCCATTAGACGGTTAAGTGTAGATTCTTAGCTCATTTATTACAGAAAAACTGGTGTCCGATTATGCCCTGGAACCACTGTATATATGTATAAATAGGTTCTTATTTATGCACTCAAAACTTTTCTATTTCCCCTATTCTCTTTGATATCCAGACTATAATGGCGATCTGATTGCAATGCGTGATATTCTGGCCATGTGTATAAATATACCTAGTACTTGGCCATATAATTTCCGACTCCTCGTCTCCACATCTTATGCCCCCCTTTTCATTTTATCTCTAAACTCTTTCTCGCTATCTAACAAAGTATTTCTCTCTGTCTCTAACGTTTGTGTCTCTCTGTGTATTTCTCTGTGTTTTCTTTTTTTTTTTTTTTGCATGTTTTAAGTACGCTAATGTTTACATTAATTTCTGCCTCGAGCAATTTACGTTTAAAACACTTTACAAAACACTTTTCTTATTGCAGTTGCGCTCCACCAACGTTCGTTGTTGAACGTCACAAACAAACATCACATTCCATCATCAGTCTGTTTACGGATAAGACCGAACACGAACACTCCGGCCATTCTGCCGCCCACTCTTCACTCGCCAGCCTCCAGACTGTCTATCTGACCAGCCAGCGCACTTGTCCACAATGGTGGCGTTTCACAATACACGCATTTTGCGTTTTCTTTTAGTTTTAATTGTGGTTATACTCACAATATTCATATATGCCTCATATTCCACATCAACGACAATGCAGGCAACACATTTGCATGCCTCAGTGGCACAGCAGCTAACAGGAAATCGTCCAGCATCATCATCATCATCATCATCATCATCATTATCTCTGGAGCAGCAACAACCACAAATATTGAATAACACGGGAGACGCTGCAGATGAATTAACCAAAGTAGTCAATCAAAAACAACAGCCAGCAGGAGAGACTCTTCATAAGAAGAGCCAACATCGTCTGCCCACCATTGATGAGGATGCCTTGTTGGATGGTGGTTCTGCAGGGGCTAGTCCACAATCAGCTGCCATTTTAGAACAGAGTCAAAATTTTCTAGATGAACTGCAATATGTTCAAAATATTGATGGTATAACAGGTAAGTCAAATATTTTTAAACGTGCTGCTAATTGTGTTAATGGAAACGTGTTTTTGTGATATAATCGCTTTTATTTCAATTAACAACCAAAACAGGCAATATCAATAGCAGCAGTAGCAGCAGCAGCAACAACAACAACAGCATTAACAACAACAATAGTATCACTAGCGATGGCTTGGCCCCTGCTGCAGCAGCTGGAGGAGGAGCACGAGCCGGAGCAGCTCCACAACAATCACAGTCCGATGGAGAGGTTCTCATACCCACATCCAATTTACAAAAGTTCATTGAGAACGCCGATAAGATATTAAAGAACATTACTTTAGCAAACAATAGTAGTCCAGCAGCAGCAGCAGCAGGTGTTGGCGCTGCTGTTCCTCCCGTCCCATCAACCGGAAATGAACAGCACACGGGTAAGACTTGAACAAGCTCATTAAGAAACAACAACAAAAAATCAAGTACTTTATTGATAATTAATTGGCATCGAAGTTTATTGCCATTGAAATGGCCAAAACAACTTATATTGTAGTCAATTTCATATCTCTTAACACTAAGATATCTACTAAAATTGAAATTACAATATTTTAGGGGACATCCATTTATTACCTTCTCCCATATGGGGAAATTTAGTTAGACTTTGAAAGATAGACAAGAATTCTTTAATTACTATATTAATTATTTCTATGAATCGGGAAACTATTAACGTTCAGGTGTGCCTATAATAAACATATTTATATTTAAAATTAAGTAAAACGTCTCGCTGACTTCGGTATAGTTAGTTTATATTGTTTTCAAGTTTACGTTATATTTTTAAATGTGTCTCGAGCGGTGCGATGGGACTCAGAGGGATTTTCATGGTTTTTAGATTTTCCCCTCATTTAAAGTTCACTTGATTAATGAAATGTTCCATTATTAGAAAAAATTGCACCAAATTAACGGGTATATCCATATATATATATATAGTCTTTATTATCGTGGCGAGATGAGTTCTGTCTGTTCACTCAATGCAAACTCCTTTTAGACCATTAAACTATTTATATTCTTAATCAGCACGACGATCTAGAGAAGTTCTGTATATTCAGTCTATAATAAGTAGCTGTAATAAGTAAAATTTTTCATTTCGGCTTCTATATACTACAGATATTGTTTATTTCAAATTCAGCCGTATCAGACTATTTTATCATATAGCTTTAGTAGGATCGATCGGTGGAACGCTGAGATTTTTATTAATAACAACATTATTTTTCCATGTAATGTCATAAAAATTAATATTTGTTAGTCTAATATTCTCCTTAATAGCCGTAACAAATTTCACAAAAATTGATTGGCTTTATAATATATTTCCCATTGGACAATCGGGTTGAGTAATTTATTTTATAAAATAGTAAATACAAACATACATACATAGTTAGCTAACCAAAATTAAAAGAGTCGATACGGGCCGCTCATTCAACAAAAAAAAATCAGAATTTGTAGAGTTGATAACATTTCTACCCAGTTTCTACTTTCCAGACTTTTTCAAATATTTTTCTACTAATTTTCAATAGATCTTTATCTATTAATTAATCTTCATACTAATTGAAAGAACACGAAGTCAAAGCACGAAAAATTATTGATAATTTTAAAATGAAAACTATTTGTATATTTTTTTTCTTCTTATCAGCAAAAGACAAATTAATTTTCTTTAACAAATTATTTTGTTGATAAGATTAGAATAATTGAAAAATTATTTAAATAATTTGTCTATGTTATTTATAGTTTGATTTTATTTATTAGTAATTACCCGTTTAATGTTTTTGTTGATTAAATTAGTTTGTTTCTGTTTATGATAATATCACAAAAGAGTCTCTAAAATATTTATACATTTGTGGTTTAACAATTGTTTTTTATATCGAAATTAAACTCTTGTCAATATACTGGGCACATTTAAAGAGTATAATTAGTTATTACATCATCAAATTACTGACCGCGTTTAACATTTGGGTATTAAGTTCATACAATGGCTAAATAAATAAAACAGGTCATATAGGCCCCTGCCAATTTACGTCCCCTGACGCAGTCAGTCAGTCAGTCAGTCTGTCTGGTAGACAGTCTATCTATCTATCGTTCTACCATTGTTGATTTACATGCCATTTTTATAGCCCGTCAGGTATCATCTTTCAATGCGGAAGTTATGCCAACACCACTTTTGTTTGTCTATACATAACAATTAGTAAAACAAAACAAACTAAAAACAAAACAAAAAAACGTATAATAATGCAAACAGCTGACATTTAATTATTTGCCTTAAACCTCCTCTCGTTGCAGACAAAAACAATCCAGTGGATTGGTCATTCTCATCTGATGTCGTAATGCAGGTGAAACATGAGATTAAAGATGTTGGCCAAAAGTTGACAGCTGCTGCAGCTGCACCAATTTCACCACGAACGACAAAAAGCAAGACTCCAGCAGCAGCAGCAGCGAAGGCACCAAGTGTTCCAGTGGACCCATCCAAAGGCATAGCCACTGAAAAGATCTATGAATCTGGTCATCTGGATGATGAGATTGATGTGGAGCGTATTTGCCCACAGGAGGGAGAATATACCAAGTTATTGATACTGATAACTTCGGCTCAATCGCATGCAGAGGCCCGTATGTCTATTCGACAGACTTGGGGACATTATGGCACACGGCGAGATATAGGCATGGCCTTCATTTTGGGCCGCGGCACCAACGATACCATAAACAAGGCATTGACCCAAGAGAATTACATGTATGGAGATCTGATACGGGGCAGCTTCATTGATTCCTATAATAATTTAACTCTCAAAACGCTCTCGTCATTGGAATGGGCGGACAGGCATTGTTCACGGGCCAAGTATATACTGAAAACCGATGATGATATGTTCATCAATGTGCCGAAGCTATTAAAATTTCTGGATCAACACAAGGATAAGCGTGTGATCTATGGCCGTTTGGCTAAGAAATGGAAACCGATAAGAAATAAAAAATCCAAATATTATGTATCCACCGATCAGTTTTCGGCATCAGTGTTCCCCTCCTTCACCACGGGCCCAGCCTATGTCCTAACTAGCGACATTGTGCACGATCTTTATCAACGCTCGCTGCAGACTGTCTATCTCAAGCTGGAGGATGTCTTCACCACGGGCATTGTGGCCCAAAGTCTGGGCATTAAGCGGGTCCATGCGAACGAGTTTGTCAATCGCCGTATTTCGTTTAATCCATGCAACATACGGAATGCGATAAGTGTGCATATGATCAAGTCAAACGAACAGTTCGATTTATGGAAGAAGCTGCTGGACCAGACAACCAAATGTAAATAGTATTTTAAGTTTAAAATTTAGATTGTGTATTTAGCAAGAGAGGAAACAAGCGAAAAACATACAAATACTAATATATGTGGAATAAAAAAAAAACAATGCGGGAGGGATATTTAGGCAAAAGGCTCTAGCATAATTAGGTTTTAGTACATCTAGTTTTTAACTTGTAAGTCCTAGGAATATCGATCGATCAATAAGGATTGATATTTGGAAAAACGCGAGAAACTTTTAAAATGATTTGTAGTTTAATTTTAGCATTCTAAATGCCATTATTTAACTGATAATTACTGAGCGATAACTGTGGTTATATCTTAACTCTAAAATATATACATATATATATATATATATACCATATATATATCGAGTAAAACCTGAAATGTGTACTTATTTATGGGATAAATTCTTAAATTATTGTGACAGTTGGAGACTGAAACATTTTTTCGAGTACTGTAAGTATTTAAAAATACTTAATTTGATTTTTCTGTCGTAAGTGCTTTACTCGTTTTTAATGATATAGTCCTTAATGTTTCAGATTAAGTTTCTAAATATGAGTATTTATTATATATTCACTGTTTAAACAGTATTCAGTAGTGGGTATTCTTTATATGATATTCTTGTACTTGAAATATTGTGTGTTTTTGAGTAAGCTAATGACGGTTTTAATTTTTGTAAAATAGAATCACTACAACCGAGACTTAAATTCAAAAATCACAACTTATTAATAGTGGTAGCGCCCTTGACACTGTGCCACTATATTTTGTATTTAAATTTCATCCCCCTATTTTTAAGCAACAGTCTGGTCACACTAATACTTCTTTGTTTTCGGTCAAATTTAGTACATTTCGGTAACAAGCAAGTTGGCATAGCCTCTGGAAATGGAAAATAAAAATGGCTACCATTTTGTTTTTTTCGGAATTTCTATAATTACGAAGGTTTTTTTACAAAATAAACAACAGAAAACTAACGCTACAGCAAATACAATAAGCTGAAAAGCCTCATAAGTTAATCAACAAATGCCGTGTGTGATTTACAATTACTTTGCCAACAGCAAGCATCGTGTAAAATTACGCTAAGAAACAAAAAAAAAAATTGTGTGTGTGCTACTCGGTTACAAGAGAAAAAAAGAGAGAGAGAGCCCAAAGAAACGGAGGAAAAAATGGACGAGGCGCCCCCCACCAAGTGAAAAGCAATATTTATAAAAATTTAATTCATTATAAATGCGGTTTAAAGTGTATGTGAAGGCGAAAGGACACTGAAAGCATCGAAAAAAAACCTAAGGAGCCCGAGACCAGGCCCTGTCCGCCCCGCACGTTGTCTATGTGTATGAGTGTGCATGTGCGTGCGTGTGTGCCTGCGAGTGTGTGTGCAGCAGCAGCAGTAAAATGCCCAAAAAACGCGTCAACAACAACAACAACAGCAGCAACTAAAGTAACTAAAAATTAAGTCGAGATAAATACAACAACAGCAATATAACAACAACACCAACGACAACATCCGTGTGTGCGTGTGTGTGCATTACGTGAGAGTTGGAGCAGCAGCAGAGCCCGCGCAACGGTTAAAACACTACTTGGAGCTAGGCAAAATTTACAAAAACAATATAACCCTAGGACTAAAGTGAGTGCGAGAAAGCACGATCCGTGTCATATATTGTAGGCCAAAAAAAAGTTTAAAATACAAATTAAACAAAAATATAACAAGAAAATAATACGTACATATACACATACATATATGTATGCATGTTGAAAAGAGAAAACTAATAAGCAAAATGCAATTATTTAAATATGAAAATTATTATCAACAGCATTTGTGGGCGGGGGGAAATCCTTATTCAGTGTGTATATAACTCTGATTAAATTGTTAAATTGAAATTATTATTATTATTCTTATTATTGAGTGCGTGCGTCAGTGTGTGTGAGAGTGTGCTAAATGCAAAAATTGTGCATTATTTTGCAAATTAAAACTACGACGCGTGCGTTTGTCGTGTGATGATATGCCACTTAAACAGGTGAGTGTAAAACAAAACTAAAACAATCATCTATCAATTTTCTTCATTTCCGTTTATTTTTCTTTTTTGCCGAACAGCTGATTGCATTTCTTTTTTTTTTTTTGCTTCGATTTCTGTGTGTGTCTGAGGGTGAGGTGCGGGATTAGGGGTTTGCGTCATTTATGCGAATTTGTTCGTTTTTAACCATTATCATTTTAATAAAGTTTATTTTACACACACACATAGACCACCTTCTTCTTCCCCTTGAACAAGTATTTTGGTTACCTTTCCTTTCCACCTCCTCCCTTACACACACACCAACACACGTTCTCTCTATTTCCCCTCCTCCGCCGCCCATTAGCCAGAGAAGAAAATGGCGACTGGGTATCGATAACGCGCTCCCAAAATGTTTTTTTTTTTTTTTTTATTATTAACTTTAATGAAGGCAGAGGTGAAATTTATGGAGACATTTTTAGTTTGAGCTGATTAAATTTTTCCATTAGCTGCTGCAATACATTATTTTAAAACATTCGAAATAAAAGTAAAATACAAAAATTGTTAGTGGAACTTCCAGTGAGCAGCAGCAACAGAGTTCTATATATCTATCTCACTCTGCCAGGCAACAAACACACACACACATGCACACATGCCTCACAAACAAGGAACAACTTCAGAATTGTTATGAATTCTCTACAAATTGTTTTAATTTTAGTGAGTTGTAGGTCTATTTGGAGCAAGCAATAAAATATAATAGTAATCCATATAAAAGATTTTCTTTTTATTTTGTAAATTCAAATGTGTGTGTGTGTGTGTGTAAGTGAGAGAGAGTGTGTATATGTGTGCGCGTGTACGTGAGATATTTTAACCAGGGCTACACAATCATCGATAGTTTTGTTATCGATATAATTAGTTTTTCTCAAGATTTATAATTGCTTTACAATTGACTAGTTTTTTTTTTGTGTTTTGTATTTATGTTGGTAATTAAAATAAATGTTTAATCTTTTATCCAAACAGCAGCTTGAACCGTCATCTGTGCGGATATCAGTATCCCTGCCTTGGGATGCTGCCCAAAGGTTACGCCAATTGGCCGCCGATGGTAATCCCACTCTGCGTGCCCTTGGCATTTTGTCTGTGCAACCTGAAGGCGATTCTGTGATAACTTTAAAAGTTGCTGGACAAGAAATACAATTAACTAAGGGTATGTACTTCATCCCATTCCTAGATGGGATCACTTTACATTAATAATTATATTCTATCATCCTGTTTTTTGGTTTAGATAAAACAAATGAAGTAGGTGTCGTTATCGGTGGTGGTAGCAGTGGAGCAATTGAGGCGGCTGGCACGTCTGCAGTTCCAAAGGCGGTACAAAATTTCGATGGCCCCAGTACTAGTAAGGCGGCCTCCGTATTTTTGCAACAGCAACAACAAAAGATCGTGCAACTGCCGCCAAATGTGGCCGCAAATGAAGCAATCTCAATTCAACACCAAACGCAGCAGCTGCAGCAGTTGCAGAGGCGACCACCGCCGCCTACGCCGCCTGTTTTCAAGTCACCGAATACTGTTTGTCCCATGGAGGGCAAGGTGCCGCTGCTCCCAGGTACGTCACAAGTACCAAAGGATTTCCCCTTCGAGAGCATGCGACAGGCTCGTGTCCTCCAGGGCAGAGAAACATCGTCGGCATCAGCGTCGTCACCCAGTAGCGCAAACTCTGCACTGGGACCGCCTTTGGCACCTCCTCCACCGCCGCCAAATGTGACGTTGAAGGTGTTAAAGAATTCCCCGCCCACAACACCGCCACAACTGGGCATAAGTCCGGGTCCAGGTGCAGGTCCTGGTCCTGGTCCTGGTCTGGTTCCAGCGGGGTTAGGGCAAAAATCTCAATTTATACAACCGCCACCGCCGCCATATCCCGGACTAGGAGCAGCAGGAGTATCAGCTGTGGCATCATCGGCACCAACAACGCCAACTGCCATGAGCTCACCGAAACAGCTGCCGCCACAACATCAACATTCTCATCCGCCTCCACCGCCCCCGCCCACGGCCACATCAACGGGCAGCAATAATATAGCCATATCGTCGCCACTGTTGGTCAATCTTCTACAGAACGATGGCCATGCCATGACCAATCAAATGAAGTCACCCCAACAGCAGCCACAATCGTCGCCGCTTATACAGATGATGAGTCCCAGTGGACCGCAAATAATGAATTCACCCATGCGATCATCAGGTCCCACAACGCCAAATGATTTTATGGGCATGTCGGGAGATGTGTTAAGTCCAGTGGTGCCAGCCTCACCTACAACTCCACAGCCAGTTGTGATGAGGAGTATACAACAACAACAACAGGCCATGCTCAGTCCCAGCAATGGCAATGGGCATCCAATGTTTGCTCAACAGCAACAGACATTAACAACTTCTGTGCCTGGACCAATGCCTCCTCAGCATCGTTTTCAGCAACAGCAGCAACAACAACAGGTGGTCCTGCGTCAGCAACAATTGCAACGTCAGCAATTGCAGGGAATGCAACCTCGATTTATACAACCCACAAATCAATTGCAACCACAGCCTCAGCCCCAACAGCAATTTCAACAATCTGCACCTGGTAAATTGAGCTCTCTATTCTCCCCTAGCTTAATAGAATATTAATTTTGATTAGAAGTTTGGCAACGCTCATGAGCCATACCTCTTGGGCTTTATAGGCTTGATTAAAGTGCAGGCATCATAGATCTCGGCATCAATCGAGAATAAATTACAGATTTCTTAAATATACGCCTTCCCCATTTGCATGGAAATTATGTTTGTGAATTCGAATCTTGTAGCTTTAAAGAAACAGATGGCTATCTCAGTCCTATATAAAGTTTAAAATGCGTTGCACACTTCTGATTAAAATTAAAACCTTTCTGCGCTAGACAATAGTTATTAAAGATTATACAATATACTAAAATATTTGTCTATTTGTGTAATTGTTTTGCAGATTGTTTCAACAACAGTAACATGGGTCTGAATATGTTGCAGCAGCAGCAGCAACAACAACAGCTGAGGCAACAGCAACAAATGCGTGGTCTTGCTCCACCGCCGCCCCATCCTCAACAGCAGCCGCAGCAGCGAATGATGACTTTGCCCATGTCCCAGGCCTCGCCTCAGGGACAGCAACAGTTTATTGGTGGTGCCTCACCGCTTGCCGCTCATTCACCTGCTTCTAGCCATCATTCGTCAGCAATGTTGAGTCCATTGATGGTCAACCATCAACAGCAGCAGCAGCAACAACAACAGCAACCGCAGACGCAACAACATCATCATCCTGCTACCACGGAACAACATCATGTACCTGCAGTGCCACCGCCAGACTATAATCAGGCGGCGGCCAATTCACGTTGGCCAGCTCTTAATAAGCCCATGGATTCGGCGACAAAAAGCAGTTTTCAAGAGTTTGCGCGTTATCAAATGCAATATAATCTCCAGCAAGAGCAACAGCAATTACCAACGTTGCCGCCTCCACCTCATCAGCAGCAGCAGCAACAACAACAACCACAACAACAACAACAACAGCAGCAGCAGCAGCAACAACAATTGCTGCAGTCACAACAACAACAGGTGGTGGTGGCAACGGCAACGTCTCAGGTTGTGGATCCTTTGATATCGCTCTCTGATTTAGATGCCTTAACCACCAACGATTTGGATGCCCTACTGCCAACACTGAACTGTGATCTGGAATCGACGCTTAGTCTAGAAGATAAAAACGAACTCGAATCGTTGTTGCAGGATGCCAAGGATTTGGATTTGGATTTAATTGAAGACAATCTATCGGCTGTGGGAATGGATGTGGGTGATGCATTGAGTACGCTGCAAGACGAACAGCAACCACAGCAGCAGCAGCAACAAATAGTAACGTATCAGCAGCAGCAGCAACAACAACAATTGCATCAACAACAGATATTGATTCAACAGCAGCAACAACAACAACAACAACAACAGAGGCAACAGCAACAAATCCAGCGGCAACAGCAACAACAACAACAGCAACAACAAATGCAAAGACAAATGCAAATGCAACAGCAGCAACAATTCCAAATGCGCCAACAACAACAACATCAATTGCCAATGCAACAGCAGCAGCCACATATAAATCTGCAACAACAACAACAATTAACTATACAACAGCAGCAACAAATAAGTCGTCAACAGCAACAGCAGCAGCAACAGCAACAACATCCCACACAGCACAAGCAATTTATTATTAATCCTCATACTGGTGATATGGAACCTATGGCTAGTGATGATAGTGATACAGAGGCCGAGCAGGAAACGGCCCAATTGCAATTACAGCAGTCGCAATTTCGAACGACAAACAGCAGCAGCAGCGGCGGCATCAACAACACGAGCAGCTTTAATTTCAATCCCGCCAACGATATGCCCATGTTACCAACAAATATATTCTCTGAAGAGGATTCTAATTCGGCGCAGCAATTGTTGCCGCTGGCTGGCAGCAGCGATCAAGAGCGTTCTAGGGATTCTTTAGCCTCGAATAAATCCGCAACAGCGAGATCAAGAAAAACACCAACAACCATTCCTCTGCCATTGCCTGTACAAATGGTGGTGAATCAAGGTGAAAATTCACCACGCTCTAGTAATAGTTCACCACAATCGGTTGGAGGCGGAGCGATGACATCGTCATCGACCTCGACAGTGAACAAAAAGGCCAAACCGAATCTATTGAGAGAGAAGTTGCAACAGGGAGTGGTGGCCAAGCCCAAAAGAGAACGGGCCAAAGGCAATGCCAAGGCCAAGACAGCGGCGGCAGAAGAAAAAATTAAATTGCGTCTCAAATTGGACACAAATAATATGATGGAAACGGCAACAGGAATGCAACCTGGAAGTGGCGGTCAATTTAATAATCATCTTATTATCAATCACCAGCAGCAGCAGACTCAAATGATGACATTACACAACCAGCAGCCGCTGCAGCAGCAGCAGCCTCAAACTGTCTATAGTAATTTCCAGCCTCAGATGCAGCAGCAACAACAAAACCAACAGGAACAACAACAACAATCAGTGGGTCTAAATGAACCCCGCGTTCCGCCTTTACAAATACGCTTGCGTGGGAAAAATTCCGTGGTTGTTAAAAATACGCGTAAAGAGCGTAAAAAGTTGCAGACGCCAAATAATCCGAATCCATTGGATACAGATGAGACAAAAACCTTAAAACGTGTCTATAGCGAGCAACAAAATCTCGGTATTACCAATGAGTTGGGCGAACAAAAGCAGGTTAAGCTAACAGCCGGAGCAGCAACAGTTGTGCCCACAACAACAACAACAGCTCAATTTAATGGCCTACCCATACTCATACAGAAGACGACAACAAATGCTGCTGCTGCCAGTGGTCTGCCATCATCTGCAGCATCAACGAATACGACAAAAACAACAACTATAGTGGCGGGAAAAAATGGTTTAACAATCAGCGCCATTGTAGAAGCGGCGCATAAGGCACAGGCTCAAGCGCAGGCACAGGCACAGCAAGTGCATCCTTCAACGGATGGACAAATTATTGTTGGGTCAACAAATACCGGTATAACGCCAACAACACCAACAACATTGCAGCAACAACAATTGAGTAAAATAGCCACAAGTTTGCCTAGTAGCATAACATTAAGTGCCATTAGCACAGCCAATAGTAACACAACAACCACCAATAACAACAACAACAACAATAATAATAATAACAATAATAACAATTTAGCAAATGCCAGCAATAATAATAACAATAATAACAACAATCGCTTGATTACCATGAAAAATCAACCAATTAAGACTGCGGCAACCATAACGCCCATTGTGGGTGGCAAGCCGATGACAAAAAACCATAAGCCGCCGCCATATATAACAGCAGTGCAACAGTTGCAATTGCAAAAACAACAACAGCAGCAACAGCAGCAGCAGCAACAACAACAACAACAACAACAACAGCAACAACAACAACAGCGACAACTGGCGGCGGCCGTAACCATGTTGCCCAGTGCAACAACATTAAAACGTGTAGAGATTACCAAGCCAGCGGCAGCAGCAGCCACGGCAACAGTTGCAATTGCAGAAGCAGCCATACCAACAACAGTAACAACACCAACACCAACGGTGGCGGCAACAGCAGCAGCAACCACAGCAACAACTCAGCTAATTTGTGATAGAAAATTGCCAGCAGCAACAACAGCGACACCAACAACAACAGCAGCAGCGGGCGGAGCAGCAGCAGTAACAGCAGCATCATCGCCGGCAGCAATGGCGGCGGCTACGTTACGTAATTCACCAGCTAGCAATGGTCAAAATGGTGCTGGCGAAGATAGCGGCATAGAATCCATGGATGCTCTATCCGAGAAGAGTCCACATCAATTGGCCTCAAGTTCTCCCATACAAGTAAGCAGGCCGGCAACAACAACAACAGCAACAGCAGCTATGCCACCCTCAACAACAAATGCAGTAGCAGCGGCAGCAACAAGTCAATCAATGGCAGCAATTACACAAACAACAACAACAACTATCAGCAGCAGCAATAGCAACAGCAATTCACAACAACATCAGGCGACAGTAGCTGCATCAACCGCCACCGCCGCCGTCGCCAATGATGATGACATTAAAAAGGCCCTATCAAAAATGGATAATGATTTTCCTGTTGATCTGGAAGATATTGTGGCTAGTGTATTGAAAGAGGCATCGGCGGCATCTGCAGCCGCAGCAGCAGCAGCGCGAGCAACTGAAAAAATGAATGGCGAACATCATAATATACTCGAAAATGAAAACGATCTCAATAAGAAACTTACAGATAATAACACAAACACAAAAGCAACAACAGCAGCAACGACGACAGTGCCAATAAAATCTGAAACTAAAATAAAAGTGGAAAAATTAAAAATGGTCGAAGATCTGCCGCCACTTTTAAGCCTAAAGAAAGATGCTGTGACAACAAAATTGCCGACAAATGCTGCCGCTTCCGTTGCTGTTCAAATAAAAGTTGAAACCAAAATTGTTGACGCTGTGAAAGAGGAAAAAGGAGTCACAGCAGATATGGTTGATCATGATGATGAATCTCCAGGCAATAATCTAGAACCAATTTCCATAGAAATTCCAGCCACAACCGATGCAGATAATACACCAAGAATACGTACCAGAGCCAGTAGTCGTTTGGAGAGTCCTTTGGATAGTAGTAGTAGTGCATCTGGTATAGCTGGTAATAAAAATAGCCCCGAGGTGATAGGAACGGCATCTAAAACTTTGTCACGAGCCTCCGCTAATGCTAGTCCACGTCTGGGAACGCCTACACCCATACACAATAACAACAACAACAATAGCAAAAGGCGACGCCATGAATCCGAATGTGGCAGCAGTAATGATGCCGCCGATTTGAATGAGAATCAACAAAGTAAAAAAGCCCGTATAAGCAGCGGCGGCGGCGGCGGCGGGGGCAGTGGCATCACAAATGATGTACTGACCACCACATCTGCTGATCCCAAGAAATTGGAAATTGAATCTTCCGATTCGGATGAACCACTCATTGAGGTAGCTGGCAAGGTGCGTAATTCCAAAGCTCAAGTGGAGGCAGCAGCAGAGGCAGCGGCAGAGAAACATGTAACACGGCGTAATGTGCAGCAACAGCAGCAACAACAACCACTGAGTAAGTCTTGCATAAGTGTATACTGATGGCATTAGTTAAACACTTTTTCGCCTTTTTTATAAACAGAAACTGTCAATACCCTAAATCCAACCTTAACTCTCGGACCAAAGACGACAGGAAAAGGTCAACCGGGACTTGTGACAGCAAATAGCAACCACAGCAATGTTGTAGCTACTAGCACCACCGCCAACACCACCAACACCAACACAAGTAACCACAACATTCTACTAACAGTGGCCTCTCCAACAACAACAACTGTAACTGCAACAACAACACCTGCAGCAACAACAACAACAACAACAACAGGTGTTGCTGCCGCTACTGTTGGCGGTGGTGGTGTGGCAACAAGTATTGTTATAAATAGTAGCAATGTTGTACATGCAACACGTGGTGCAACTGCTGCAGCAGCCACCACGATCAACAATACGCCATTTCATGGAGCTGCCAATGCCAATGCCGGCACTGCCAGTTCCCCCACCGATGAAAAAATTGGCACCCGACGTAGTGTTAGAGCTAGCGCTGCAGCCAATAAATTCATCAATAGCCGCAGCAATGCAGCTGCAGCGGCTGCCGAAACTAAAAATACGCCTGGCAAAGCAGGAGGAACCTTAGGTGGAGGAACAGCAGCCGGATCAGTTACTATGCCAAATAATGCCAATAATGCTGGAAGTTTGGAAAGTGTTGCCGAAGCCAGACGTAAAACCCGCAGTGCAGGTGGGTTTTCTACTTAAATTAAGATGTAGAGAGAGTAGAGAGTAGAGTTGGATTGCTTTTAAGAAAGCAAGTGTAGCTATCCATGCTATTTTAAGCACTGACAGAATTTAAACTCTTAAGTTTTATTTAAGTATTTTGACTTCCCAATGTAGAGTGTAAAATCCTTTTTTTCTGAGAACTGAGAGGAGAAACAGTATTCTTTAAATAGAGAGTAAGTATCAAATCTTATAAGAAACAATGAGACCGCTAAAAATGAAATTGCTGTATTTATTTGAGGTAAAAATTACGATTATATGACCTTTTGTAAGCGTACAGGAACTGAGTTAAATCATTTTTGAAGATTTTCCAAAGATATTTCCGGCCAAATTGTTGTGAACTTCAGCAATCGTCGGCATAGAGCTTTGTTCTCTTGGAGCACAAATCACTGCCCAATGAGCCGGTTACCGCATGTAAATGAGTTGTCATTTGGCACACGCAAATATTAGTCCTTGTATATTGTTCCGTTATTAAAAATTTAAAGGATAATGTTACTCCTGTCAGTTTCCAGAAAAAAACATTTTACACTCGACAACGTGAAGTCAAAATACTTTTGGCCACGATTGTATTTAACACAAAAAAATATCTATAGTCTAGACTCTAGAGTAATATGTTTAAAAGAAAATCGACGGTATTAAATGGATAGTTAACCAAAGCTACTTTTGACAGTTGACATTA
Organism: Drosophila willistoni; assembly: GCF_018902025.1. NCBI lineage: Eukaryota > Metazoa > Arthropoda > Insecta > Diptera > Drosophilidae > Drosophila > Drosophila willistoni. The sequence continues at coordinate 9,529,197 of NW_025814050.1, forward strand.
GTTACATATAATATCATGTACATCTTATCTTATAATCTTCAATTTCTTTTCTTGCAGTCATTGGTGAATCCATGTTGACCGAGGGACGACGGAGAAGAACATCGCGTGACTACAAGTGACCAGAGTTTTGCGCCTTGGCTAAAGGTTTAAATAATGCAAGCGAACATTCAATTGACGAAGATCTAATGGAGCTGATGGAGCTGGATGATGATGATGATGTACAGCAACAGGAGTTGCTTGTCATTAGCCCCAGCAGTACCAACATCAGCAGCAGCAACAGCAACAGTTTCCCTTTGGCCCAGGCGCAAAACGATGTTAATGGTGATAATGATGAAATTAATGATGATATTGCAGTGTTAGAAGAGGAGGAAGATGTAGTGGAAGATTTAACCGAATTAAGCAATCATCATTTTCGTCATCATCATCATTGGGGCAGAAGCAGCAGGAGCAGTAGCAGCAATGCCACCGCAGCCGATATTGAAGTTGATGGTCTGCTTATGCCAGAATTAGCCAATGCCACAGCCTTGGATTGTGACAATTTTGTGGACTACGATGAGTTCAATTTGTGTCTCAATAATATACTCAGCGAAGAGGAAGACGACGTTCATGTCGTAGGCGGCGGCAACAGCAGCAGCAGCGGAGGCGGCGGCTCCGTTTTAATCGATGGCAATAGCAGCAGCAATGGCAAGTCATCTCTCCACCACCATCATCATAATCATCAGTCACATTGGCGAGATGCTGGCGATGTGCTTAATATTATGCAGCTAAACAATGAATTGGGCCTGAGTTTTCAGGAATTTGCCAATGAGACGACAACATCAGCCGCCGATGAGCAGCGCTCCGTAAGCAACAGTTCGCCACAGTTGGCCTAGATTTGTGCACATCAACGAAATGAATGAATGCGAATTTGAATTGATGGTATTCTTCTCTTTTGTTTATTACAATTTTTGGCCAACTAATTTTTTTTAACAGTCAGTCACCAATTTCTTTTCCGAATGCCAATCAAAAACACAAAAGCCAAATGATATAGTCGATATTGACATTTATTAAACATTTTTCCTTATTATTTATTTATATATGTGAAATATTTAGTTAAAATTAATTGAGCCCAACGATTCCATAATATGAGTGTGAAGCTTCCTTCAAAAACTATTCTAATTATACAGCAAAAACATATTTGCTTACATTTCGTATTGTAGAATAAGATATTGAAGAAAATTTCAATGTTAACAAATTTTTTGCTAGTTCAAAGACTTTTTATTTCTATTGGTTTACCATCTACTTAGTTAAAGGTCAGAGTTATCGAAATATCATTGATTAGTATCAAAAATCCCAAAACTAAACAAAAACAAAAAATCAAAAAAATAGTCAAAGTTTATGTTATATTCACTTATGCTTTATATCTCAATTACTCCACTTAAGTTGTTTAAGTTTTTTATTAAGTGGATATATCTTATGTCATTGGGCTTAACGAAAAATCATTTGGAAAAGAAAAAAGATGTTGCTTAGTGTTAATTATAGTTCTTATATACTTTTTTCTCTCTCTCCTCTCCCCCTCCAAAAAGAAAACAAACTTATAAACAAATAAAATTCTTCTTGTATAGTTAGTGGTACCCACAATGTTGCAATAATGTTGCATCTCAAAGCGAGCAACATCACACACAATACACCTACACACACACACACCCATATGCATATATGTATACATATATATAGAATATGCCTAATTTTTTTAAAAAATTTCTACATGGAACCCATTATTCGCACACTACTTGGAATAAATAATTCAATTTGCTAGTCAAGTGAAAAACAGGCAATTTATTGTATAATTTTTGAACAAATTAAAAAGAGAAACATACATATATATATATATATATATGCATATATACACTTAAAAATTCACCTCCTTCCTCCCTCTCTTCATGAAACCAACACACACACACACACACGTACTTCTCAATAATTGCCAATTTTATTTGGTTTATTTCGTTTTTAACTTTTTGATTTTCGTCCGATATTCTTTTGTATATACATATAACAAATAACTCTATAAATATTATAATGAAATATTTCTTTGAATAGGATGCAACATGAACACATTTCTAGTTTTTAGCTTCACTTATTGTATATTTTATTTTTAACAAAATATATACATAAATATATATATATATATTTTGAAAGTAATAACTTTTTGATATATATTAATAATACCAATTACAATATACATGTAATAAACACAGATGTGTAGTCTATTTAGTTTCATTTAAACATTTAAGCTTGCGTTGTTTCAAAAAAAAAAAAAAAAGAGAAAAATATTTGTTTTTTAGTTTTAAATGCTTTAAATTGTAAGACAAAAAAAAAAAAAAGAAGAAAAACTAAACAAAAGAAAATGAAAATCCTTACCAATCCCTGAAATATACCACAAAAAATGCACATAAAAGCAAACAAAACAACTATGCAATAAGTTAGAGAAAAAAATTGTAAAATTGAAGAAAATTATAGAAATGAAACACGACAACAACAACAGCAACAACAATAACAACTACATGAGCAGCAACTGGCCTAGCTTTTAGAAAGCAATCGCCTGTATACATATGTATGTATGAATAAATATATATATATACAATATAAAGGAAACAAAGAAAACAGAACATACATACACATACATATATATATAAATATATATATATATATATATTTTGCGATAAACACAAACACACACACAAATGAAATGAAAAGTTGTATCGTTGTATATAAAGGCAGGCTCTATTTTTGCTAAATGTTATTTGAACAAATAAGAGAAAATAAAAAATATGAGAAAAACAAAGGAAAAAAAGAAAAGTAAAGGCAAAATGCCCTAAAAACAAATAAACAATATATATATATATAAATCTTCACCACAAACCACACACACCCACAACCACAACCACACACAATTATATGTATATATATTGTTCAATATTATTATTATCTCTTATATATATATATTGTATGATTGCTATATATATTAAATTGAAAAACAAAAAATTTAAATCATTTTTTTGATACTTTGTACATGTTTACTTTAAACATAAACTTAAACTACCCCATCCCCCCTCCCTAGTATAACTTTGCATATAGTACCGATATATATATTTATATATATCTATCACGTTTAATGCCCAAATCCCTAATGCAAAAGAATCAGATTTAGTGAAAAACAAATAAAACCCCCTATTTAGCTATTTCACACACACACACACACAGACGAGAGAGAACACTCAAATCGAGAAAATGCAATAAACCGCAAAATACTGCAAAATGTTAATGTAAAAGTTGTATAAATCATAAATATAATAACCATAACATAAACAATAACACAAATACAACAAAAAAAAACAAACAAACACACACATGTAAGCAAATAATATAAATATATATATATATATTTCAAAGCAAACACAAGATGAACAACAACAAAAAAACGAAAGTGTCTTAAAAACCGTAGTATTAGAAGTTTATTATTAATAATTTGTTTGTACTTTAAAGTAAAAAATATTTATAGAAAAAGAAAAAAAATACAAAGATTTAATATACACAAAATATAAAAAAAAATTTGTTTTGCGCGCATTGTTTCTTTTCTATGAACTTTTAGATCAAATTGATTGTCAATTTTTTTTTTACAGATCAGCTAGAACGGATCAATAAAGTAAGATATTAAGACTCGACAATGACTATATGCTTATTATCTAATATTATAAATGAATACTCCAAAATCAGTCAATTTTTAACAGAAAGGCTATCAACTTGAATCTTGGAATTTACAATTTTCTTTTAGAAAATGATTCAGTTTTAAGGATCTATTTTAAAAATATTTTGAGTCGTCTTTTGAGGGGGACACTTTGCATCGGATTTTTTGAAGTTTAATAGTAGATAATTTGCTAAAATAATTTAACCTTTTGAAAAATAAATTCAATGCAATAATAGGACATTTTTCTTATAGTTTTGTAAGATAAAAACTCAAATTTGAATTCTGATAAATTGATGGCCAAATGTTTTGAATTATTTCGATACAATTTGGTGGTTAAATAGGTGCAAAATGAAAAATTGTTTACAAAAAATTCGTAATAGTAAATCTCCACTCTTTTCTGTTCTTATTAAATCAATCCCCTAAATTAGATCTCAAATCGAATGCTTTGTAATCAATTTATCATTTTGTCATATTAATTCAGTAGTAATTTTCTAATTAAAAAGATGTTAAATCACTTTTTCTAAAGGCTAATTCAAAAAATTAATCGGTAAGACAATAACATTTTTTTTTTCGCAGATATTCTCATTTGGTATAACTCATAAGTTAAAAAACAGTATTATAAATGTAATTTTTTCAAGCTGACAGGTTTGTATTCCCCATTTAATAATTTAAATGCTTATTGCTACTGTAATTCACGTTATGCATCCAAATTTTTTATAAAGTTTATCTTGAAATAATCTAAATTTCCTGTTTTTCTTATATATTATGAATTTTTATACCGATTTCCAAAATTGATTCTTTAAAAAAAATGTCTAACCTTACCAGATATTCAAATGCATTTAGATAACTTTTATTTTATTTTTAAAAATAAAAGTCTGATTAATTAATTTTGTATTGATTAGTTAATTTTATAATTAGTTTAAATTTTTGTTTATTTTTTGATCTTTAATTCTCGGTCATTAAAATTGTTAAAGATAATTATCAAACAATTTGTGTGAATATATCTTATTATTAGAGTTTTGCTCTCACAAAAAGAGGTACACATGTGCTACTTAATTGCAATCGACAAATGTTGGAATAGTACTAGAAAATAATAGTTAAAAAACAAACGTATGGAAAAAAAAAAATTTTAATAAAAACGTTTGTTTTGTACCGATCCTCGTTTGAGCACAGATCCTGTCGATTCTTAGGCAAAAGCCTTAGCCGCTGCGCCAATTATGACGTAAGCGCCTCGCGAAAAATAAGCGAAGCTGATTCTGAAATTTATCGATAATATATCGAAAAACTATTGCGTAATAGTAACTTCGGCAGAGTTATGCAATTAATCTTTATTTTCATAAACTAACTCCAAATTGCCATTAAATTTAGAATGAATAGCTAAAAATGACTTAAATATCTAATAGATAATCTCAATATTACGATCGAAAATCGAACGACTTGATAAATCCCATTAAAATTTCCTAATTCAATTCCTAATGATGGGTGTTTGCTGTGTGCATTTTAAGCAGTGTGGTGGCGTAGTGGCTAGTGTCTAGCGCCAGTCCATTGAATTTAAACCTCCGGGTTCAAATCTCTCTGGGCTATAGCTTGTAATTCTCTTATAATTCCACATCAAAATCGTAGTAAATAATTTCCACCTGCCCAGTAAACGCAGTTGGCCTTTTAATGTGTTTACGATTCCGCACGGGATGGGATTCCCCCCACAGATTAAATGAAGGAGGATTCGGGTTGGCCGCCGTTTCCACCAGACTTTGATCTAAAGGGCGTTTCCTGTGCAAACCTTGTTGTGTAATTTTTTTTCTTCTTTTTTTAAACATTTTTATACCATACACCCATAGGGTGAAATGGTATATTAAAGTCGCCAAAATGTATGTAACAGGCAGAAGGAAGCATCTCCGACCCCACAAACTATATATATTGTTGATCAGGATCAACAACCGAGTCGATCTAGCCATGTCCGTCTGTCCGTCCGTTTGTCCGTATGAACACCTAGATCTCGGAGACTATAAGAGCTAGAGCCACCAAATTTGGTATGCAGTCTCATGTAGTATGCACAGCTTTCGAGTTTGTTTCAAATTTTTGCCACGCCCCCTTACGCCCCCGGAATTTACAAGAAACCGATTTTCTTAAAAACTTTGTAAGCTACCGGCATTAAATTTGGTATGTAAGCTAGCTTAATAGACGCGCAGATATTGACTATTTAAAAATTTTGCCACGCCCATTTCCGCCCCCGAAAATTAAACAAAACTGATTTTCTCGAAAACTAACTAAGCTAAAGTCACCAAATTTTCTATGTATATTGGCTTAGTATGGGCGCAGAATATATGTATTTTAATACGTTACCACGCCCACTTCCGCCTTAAAACAATTTAATATACATTTGGTTCTCGAAATTTTAAATATTTGATTCACCTGGTGTATGATATAACCAAGTCGGCAAGACGACTTACTTACTTCATTTTTTTTAAGTTTATTTATTGTTCGAGTAATTGTAAACTCCATTTTTCCAAACCTAGCCGTAGATCCGTTAAGGTTGTTTGAAATGTTTGAAGTACTTCGCTCCGCTGACTTCGGGATATCACAAGGTGTCCCAACTATTTTAAATTACTAATTGTAAGATTAAATGTGCACAGTGCCGAACTAAGACAGTGCGGGGCAAATTAGAAAATCACTCTCTATGTGAAAGTTAGACATATTAGAAAGTTAGGTTGAAAGATATGAATGAAAATCGGTCAAAAACTATCATATTTTTTTTTATTTTATAAACATAATTATTAATCGCATTTTGTCCAGTATGCATTTTGTCCGATTTTAACAAAGTCATAACCATTAGATAGACAATGGATTCGATTGTGATGATAACAATCGAATTCCCCATTCGAATGGGATATTATTCAAAACAGGTAAATTGACAAAACTTGAATTTAAAAAATTCTGATAATTCTTAGAATTTATTTACATCTAACACTCAGTAACTTAGCCAAATTTAAACCGATTTTCGAAAATGATATCTTATTTTAATGCTGAGATTTTGACTTGAAATGTAATTTATGCTAATAATCAAGTTTATATCTTTTCGGGCAGGACAAAGAATGCCTATGAACAACAAACTATTTCAATAAGCATTAATTTCGTAAAGCTCTAATTTAATCCATTTTTGGAGTATGTATTTGAAATTCAAGTCATTATTTTAAACTTACAATAATAACTTTCAATCTGCATTAAATGTCAAGAAATTTGTTTTTTTGGCAGGTTGTGTAAAAACTTGATATATATCATTATTTTTTATCAAAAACCGCATCGAAATAAATTTGTTCAAATATTTCAATGTTGTCATCTAACATCATTTTAAAATTGAGATAAAATTTTTTTTTAAAAACCGTTAGAAAAAACCTGAGAAAAATTGATATAATCACCAAAGAAATGTCCCAAATATTTTTAAATAACCATAACTGTGTGAATCTCTTAATTTGTCAATTTTCGAACAAACATATAAACCATGATTTTTTTTTTAAATCGGATCGAAATTTATTTCATAAATAATTTTTTTTTACGTTTAAAAACTTAAAAAAAAAAAAATGAAACCTTGTCTTTGTGATTCGTTTCTGAACGATTTTCATTCGTGTTTTAACATTCACATTGGAAAGTGATTTTCGATTTTCCATTATCACCTTAAAAGCTAATACATATAAATCATAATTTTTGTAGATCTTACAATTAGAAAACATAATTTACGCAATTGGTATTACTTTGAATTTATTAAAGTAATTTTTTAAAGTAATATCTGTTTAAATTCAAAAGATCTTTTAGTAACATTTCGAATTGCCATCAATTAAATGATTAACTAATTAATTGCTTAGAAAGAGACGAAAATATATCCATCGTTAAATATTTTAATTTTCAATTTGAATTTTCCCGCCCCCATTGGTGAGCCTCTCTGAGCGGAGTGTGCGCACTCCTGATACCGTTGCTCCAGCTTCGCGGGCAGCCGACGGAACAGGAGCAGCAGCAGCTTTTTAGTTGAGAGCGAGTTACCGTTGCGACCAGCACGGCAAAGCGGAAAAAATACAAGTCCAAAACCAAAAAAAAGAGACGAAACAAAAAACCCAGGAGGACGAAAAAGGATAAGGCAGAACAAAAAAAAAGAAAAAAACGCAACACGTAACACAGTGAGGCCAGAAGAGCAGTGAGTGGATTGGCGGGGTGGACAAAACATATATATGTAGGCTCAAATTCACTGCTGGATACACACGGAGACTTTAAGTAAAACGCCCGCCGAAAGCGGTAAGCAAAAAACAAAAATATATACTGAAAAACAGGAATCTAGCAGATGTTTGCCTTATCCGTGGGGATCTAGTAAAAAATGGAACTCTGGTCAAGTTGTCCCTTGGGCCTGAAGAGTACCGACCTCTTGGTAAACCCAAATGATTTCCAGGGATAGCAACCACCACTAGAGAAAGCAAATATTTAATGTTTAAGGATGACGTCCTACTTTTTGCGATTCTTTTTCATTTTGTATCTATGTCTGTGTGTGTGTGTGTGTGTGTGTGTGTGTGTGGGGAGTATGACGTAGTTTGGCATTATATATGTATGTTTGCTTTTCATAAGTTTATATATACATATAAAAATGTACATATGTATATATGTGTGTGTGTGCGTGTGTATACACCAACAAGTGTCGTCTGTCACATAGCGCCAAAAAAGAGTCAAGAAAAATAAAAACAAGGACACTACTAGGACTTTTATGTTTAAATATCTTTAACTTTGGTAAAGTCTTTGACCATTCTCTATTTTAGTATTCAAAACTCTCAAACTATATCCGAATATAATCAAAACAGTTTTGATTATCTTCAAAAAAATCGAATCTAGACGAATATCCGAATATATTTGAATATAATTCTTCGATTTCTACACAAATTAGTGTGAGGGAGTGAGCAAAATTGAATAACTACCTTAAATTTGTTCCTATTTTTACTCACTCACTTGTTCGTCGATTACCCTGCTCTTTCACTACTTGTTCACTGAGTCACGTGTTCACTGACTTACCAGATCACAGACTCACTTGCTCAGTTTTACTCACATTGCAACTGAATAGGCCATGTATATAAATGGATTAATAGATGCAACCTCTACCAATAGTGTGGTCTTGGATGTTTAAGCCGTTGCAACAAAAGTATTAACATCAAAAGTAATATAATCATTGCAGAGAATAATTGAGTTTCCTGAACAAACTATGAGAGCAAATGAACAACTCAGTGAACATTTAAAAAGTGATCCAATGAACTCAAACTGAGTCGTTCAGCCAAACTTAAACACGAACGAAAAATACTCATTCTGTATATTCTGTACATTGGGCCGTTTCTAACCGATGTCAATAAGTTATATACATATATGTAAAATTATAAGTGTTATTTATTCTATTAGAAAATGACATCAAACACTGCAATATTTAATAAACTTCGTTGTACTTCGTTATTTTTTGTCTAGCTTAAAAAACTAATAAGACAATTATTGTGGCTAACATTTAAATTCCAAATGAATAATAAAAGCTTTAAAAAAAGATCTCGCCTTTAAAAATGTGCCAAAAATTGGCAATATTACAGATTCGCAAAGTTAAAGATTTTCGGGAATTTCGCATATAAAATTTTGGTTCTTTTGCGACTTTTGACCAATTTTTAGCCGATTTGAAAGTTATATATTATTTAAATCAGCATAAGCGACATTTTAAAATGACATCAATCACTTGGAAATTTAAGACGAAAAATTTTGAACATATATTTAAAAAAAAACATTATTGATAGTCATTAGCAAAGGCCTTAGTAACTGAAAAACTAGATGATGAATATACGCAGATTGAAATACATTATTCTTACTTAAAAATAAAGTAAGTAAAGTAAAATTTTTCAAATACTCCAAAAATGGACTAAGGTATAGCCGAATGGCATTCAGTTCGATTGGAATACTTTGCTGTTCTTTGGCATTTTATTTCTAAAAAGATAACTCGATTAATAGATCAAATTAAATTAAATTTAAAATTGAGTTTGAGTTACAATTGTGTGAAGAGATTTGATGAATATTTAGAATTTTTCAAACTAAGTAAAAGTTTAGCTATACCGTAATTAGCTAAATTTAGAACAAAGAATTTTTTACAGATTTTTTGCTTTAAAACCGTAGGGACCCTCAAGGCGCCGGGCTTATAGCATTTAACATCAAATTAAACATATTTTAACCTGCCTTATCTCTTCTCCCTTTCATACAAATGGGCAAATTAATTTGCGACGAGTGTCAAAGTTTTAGACACACAAAAATAATCCATCTTGCAGGTTATCTCTCTCTTATTGTTAGCACAGCTGACTCTTTCAGACTGAAATTCACCCTGTACATTACTCAATATTATAGCTAAGCGATCGGGCCGATTACCGATCACGGTTATAGCACTAGAACTGAGAGACTTGTTTGAATACTGACAGACCCTTGGATAGTGGACATTGACATATTTTATACCCTTATTAAGGTCCTTAAAATGACTTGAATTTAATATGAGTTCCCAAATTTCTTTTACTCTCATTTTTAGCCAACATCATCAACTTGTTTTAATTTGGAACATGTAGTGGTAGTAATAGAGAAGCCTGGTATATACACTTACACCCTCACACTCACACACACACACTGGCAAAATGCTCATACGCCTACGTTATGGCAGAAGGTGGCAAACCTATTTGAAAATAGGCGCCTGCATTTTGGTGGGTGTCTGTTATTTTGCCTTCCTTTTTCGTGAATCTCTCAATGCGTATGAGCATCGAGAGCGTTCATCTGCTGCTGGCGATCAGATGGATAACGAATTGGGTGACTCCTCCAAGCAACAGCAACAACAACAGCAATTGAAACTGAAACGCCAACAAATGCAACGGCAACGTTTGTTGGCCCAACAACAACAACTGTCCAAAAATGGCAGTGCCGCAACATCACAATTGACACAACCACCGCCCCCACCACCACCACCGAGCACACTGAATCCGGTCTATGAGTACTCCGAGGAGCTGCACAGTTGCACGGAACGTGAATTGCAATTGCGACGAGAACATTTGGCCACCGTTTGTGAGCGTCACAAATTGCAGGAAAAATATCCACCGAATCCATGGGAATTTTTCGTTTCACCAGGGCACAATAATCTCGTATGGTAAGTAAATTGGAAATTAAGATTTATGATTTGCATTTTTGTTTATTAACGATGATTTTTGGAGTTTGGAATAAAGTTTTAAATGAGAGAAGTTTGCTCGCAAATGTGACATACATATATGTATGTACATACATACATATGTAGTTTTGTAATATTATGCGTTTAAAGTACCCTATTGCCTACTTTTGGGAGCAAATATCCCTGATTCCCCTCTCCATACTGTCCACTTCTGGAGAAAAGTAATTAAGTTTATAAAACTATCAATATCAGAATTGATTTCCGCTAAATTTTGTGCTTCTTTAATTAGGCAGCTTAAATTTTTCTTTTTGTAATTTTAATTAAATTTTACACTATTAATCATAATATTTAATGCCTTTAGTTTCTTATTTATTTGAATTACTTGGACTGAGAGCAGTATTGTAAATTTTTGAAGGAAACTTGATCTGCATACATACTACACGATTCTGTATAAGCAAATTTTGTGGCTACAGATCTTTTAGTTTTGGAGATCAAAGTGCTTATACAGACGGACATATTTAAATTTATATGATTAAAAAGTTCATTCTATTAAAGTATTCTTCTAATTATTGTTAGATGATAGTTTTAAAATTTGCTATACAGTTAGAAAATCGTCTAGGGAGAAAGCATTTTCGAAGTCATAAGATATATAAACATATTCTTAATCAGGATCAACAGAAGAATGGATATAGCCATTTCAGTCCGTCTGGATAAGCATGTAGATCTCAGAGACTATAAAACATAGACTTACCAAATTTTGTATATAGACTCGTGTAGTGTGCATAGCTTAGTTGACCGTCTTTTTTATTTTATACCCAATATTAGGGCAGAAGCAAAAAAAATTCAAATACTCTATCTTACTCAGTAAGGAGATATATATTACGACGACTCGAAACACTTAATTTTTATTTATGAGCAATGGTGCATGGAGACAAAGTTTATTTATTTTCCCTCACCAATAAGAAAATTAGCAATATTGTTAACCTATCTATCTGAAAGTTGGTCAATTTGTGTAATATTGTAATATCAATCAATTCACCAAAATTCATAAAAATCATTCTGAATTTAGCCAAGTTATGGATGTTAACGAATATATCGCTAGTTGGACTAAAAGGGTGGAGTTGGCCGTTTATAAGTGGTGGCGCCAGGGTGCCCGTGTGCTTGTAAGAGTGAGCGACATAGCATATGCTTGCTATGAAGCATGTAAAGAGAATTTGTTTATACAAATCTACATTTGGACTTATAATTTTCAACCAGTTTTTCATACATAATTCATGGTATACCGAAGTCGACGGAACGACTTACTTAGTTCATTAATCATTTAATCTCATGCTTTAAATAATTATATTTGCAGGTGCAATGTTTTTAAGGCTGCCAGCAGTACTTGGATGTATTACTTTAATATATTAGGTAAGCAAATAACAAATTGATCATTTCTTGAGATGAAACTAAAATTTTGTATATTTTTCTAGCCGGCTATGATGTGAAATATTTGCAGAGAACCGAAACTCAGCCACTTGAATTGGCACGCAAACGATTTCCTCGTCCCGAATTGGCCGAATTGTTGGAACTTTTGCCCAGTGCTCTATCCTTTCTGTTTGTCAGAGATCCTTTTGAACGCATATTGAGTGCCTATCGTAATAAATTGGAGGGAAATCGTAATAGTTTCTACAAGGCTCTGGGCACACGAATCGTTCATCGTTTTCGACAACGTCATTTGGGTGGTCCCTGGCCACGTTGTGGTCCAACTTTCGAGGAATTTGTACGCTTTCTGATTGCTGAGCATGAGGCGGGCAAACGTTTTGACGAGCACTGGGCACCGATCTATAGTTTTTGCACACCATGCAGTGTGAATTTCACAATTATTGGCAAAACGGAGACATTTCAGCGCGATTCGGAATTTATAATACGTCAGGCTGGTTTGGAATCCTTATTACTCGGCAAATTGCCACAACGAAAGTTACGAAAAATTGGCAATCAAGGACGTAGTGGCGTCAAATCGGAAGCTCTGGTGGAACGATATTTTGCCGATATCGAACGCTCAACATTGGACCAATTGCTCAAAATATATCGCATCGATTTCGAATTGTTTGACTATGATTATCATAAGTACTATGATATGGTGCATCCATGGAGCATGGAGCAGCAGCAACAGACAACAGCAAGTGCAAACAATGGGCCACCATCGACCACACAGTCATCCGGAATGGCCCAAGTGTTGGTGGGCACGGATGCCACTCTTAGCACCAAGTAGACCAAACATCTACCACCTATCCCTCAACAAAAACAAACAACTAAAAACCCAAACAAGATTGCGATAAGTCGTTGAACAATCTTATCATGTACCTTTTACACTATATAAAACTAAACTAAAAACCAAAAACCCCAACCGAAACTACCAAAAAAGTTTAAGGCCAAAATCAACGTTTTCCAAAAACGCAAAAAAAAAGAAAAAAACAAAAATAATGCACACAAAACTCTCGACCTCTCTTTGAAAAAAAAAAAACAAAAAGAAAACCAAAATTTAGTTAGAAAAATGCATTTTGAAGGATTTTTCAGCCAAAAAAAAAAACCAAAACTTAAACCAAAAACCAAAAAAAAATTTGCATTCCTCACCAAAAACCACAAAAACAAAAACCACAAAAAAAAAAAACGACATCTTTTTAGGTGCTCGATCTTGTAGTTAGTTCTAAGTACCTACAATTTACAGTTACACTTAAACCAAAGAATCTTATATATATACAGACCTCTCTATACCAAAACATATAGATATATCTATATAAATCGCAGTTAATACTTTGCTCTTCTTCAAAGTAAAGCTGAGAAATTATACAGAAAATTATAGAAAAAAAATGGATATGAGAACATTTAAGAAACAAAAATCGTATTATTAAATAAATGTATTTACAAATACATACATATTTATTTACAAAAACCAACAAAAAAAAAAAAACAAAAAATTCAAAGAATCCCCCCTAACAAAGTATATACTTAACATAATAAGTTATTAATTATATATACACATACATATATATATATATATATAAAAATTTATAAAACAAAAAAAAACCAAAAAACAGGTCTATGATCTATGTCTATAACTTTTTGTGGACTTAGATGCAAATTTTTTCCTAGGCTAAAACGACGAAAATTTCAAAAAGAAACATTGAAAATTAAACGATAACAAAAGTATTTTGAAAAAAACCAAAAATGAACCCCAAAAAGAACAACAACTTTTCATGTGATGTTTAAGATTTATTATTAACAAAGACATTTAATTATTATATATTTATATATATACATATATAGATAATTATATTGTATTTCAAATAAAGTATGAAAAACATTTATTGAGATACTAATACCACACATACACACACACACACACACACACACACAAATAAACACCAAAACATACACACACACACACACACATTATTATTCTAAATAATTATAATAAACAATTTTTCAAACTTTTTTCGTTGTAAGTTTCTTTTTAAGAATAAATAATCTCTATACCAAAACTCTACAAATTTAAAATAGACAGAACTTTGTTTGTTTGGGAAATTTTAAAAGTATATTTATGAGTACTTAAAATTCGTTATTTCATTCATTCGTTAGTTTGTAGCAAATACTTAAGTTGAAAATGTTAAAAACTTGGGAAAATTTGTGTTTTTCTATGATGTACCCTTTTTACAAGGGTCTATTAATTGCAATCAAAAGTCTTCGACTATATAAAATATATACATATATACTTTTGATCAGGACGACGAGACGAGTTCATACAGGCATCACCTGTATATAACTCGATCGTTTGAAACCAGTATTATTGGGTAAGCATTGCTTAGTTCTCTGCATTTTGTTGATTTGCTCACTTGCTCACATTTGATACAATGTAATTTTATTAATCATAATAATCATGGGCTCTCGTCAGCCTTGTAATTTCGTCCGTTACCCATGGAATTCCCAGCGCACTGTGGATCTCTGCATTGGACGTAAGAATGTTGGCATCGGACATGACTTTTAGGGCCTTGTTTTGGAAGCTTTGAACCAATAATGGACGAGGCCGGTTTGATCCGTAAATTTATTTTGAATGTAATAAAACATTTTTTAGTTCTGGGATCTTCAATCAATTCCACAATATGATAATCCTTAAATAGATCTCTGCTGTGCTATATTTAAAAGATTTGAATCAAACTTGGTACAACTAAAAAGGAAACTAATACATAGCTAAGTACCTACTAATTCAAATTTATTCTCAAGCGATCTTTGGGATAAATGTAAGCAAATTTAAAATGGTCATCCAATTCGGTCGGTTTCTACATATGCTACATATGAGTAAACAATTTCACTCGAAATCTGAATGAAACTAATAGAAATTCCTTTATCAAGACCTATCATATAATATATTTATATATACATACCTGTAAAATAAGAAATTAATTGGATAATTCTTAAAATGCCAACAAAGTCAATTTAAATCTATTTCCTTACCATTCTTTTTGATTAAAAAATTACACAAATTTTAAAATTGATTTTTTTAAAACTTTATAAATAGTTTTTATTTTCATTGATCAACACAAACGATTTATATATATATATATATTTATATTTTTTAAATGTATGTGTGGATAGTTTGTTGTATATATATATATTAGATTCACTTAGGTTTTTCATTTTAATACATACATATATGCAAAGTATTTGTAATAATAGTAGATAATTATAATAATAATAATAATAATAATCATATGTATTTTTCTTGTGTGTATTGGTTTTTTCATTATTCTCAAATGTAATGTAATAGGTATACATATATTTCAAATATAGTAAAAGTAATAGGTAGATAGCATAAACATATATATTTTAGATAATTTAATACAACTTTTTTGAAGATAAACGCTTTTTGCCCTGGGCACAATTATGTGTATAAATATATATATATAGTTACTACTTATTTAAGACTAATACGAATTGGATGTTTACTAGGTTTAGACATTTATGTCAAGTTTCTGAAACTTGGTTAACGTTTAAATAAATATATATATATATATATATAGTTCTTGTGTTTAAAGCGCGGACAACCAAAGCAGCTATATATATATAGAGAGAGTTTTTTGGGCAAACGACAAAATCTATTAAGGGTAAAATCTATTTAATTTTTTTTCGTTTTTTTGTTTGTTTCATTTTTTCTTTTATAAATTAATTTATTGCAAAATATTTGCTCAACATTTATTTAATTGTTTTGTTGTTTTTTGCATTTTGAATGTGCTTCACGCTTTTCTCTTAAAGAATACAATTTTTATTTTTAGGATAATCAGTAAGTAATTTTTAAGAAGCTTAGCTTTTAAAACTATGTACAACAAATATTTATATGTATAGGAATAATATGTAGTGTAGTGTATATACAAGATGTAAGAATACTTAGCAGAACTATAACTAAAATGTTTTCTACTTTGTGTTTTTTTTTTGTTTTTCATGCATAAGGAAACTTTAAAAAATGGAAAAAAAGAAAATTTGATCATCAACAATTTCTTAAATGTTGTTTAAAAGATGATCTTAAGGATTTTGTTTTGTTTTGTTTTGTAGCTCCAATTAAGACGAGATCTATTTAGTTTTTTTTTTTTTTTTAACGCATAGAATACATAATTATTAATTGATTATAATAGGGATAAACAGATATTATATAAAATATCTGTCACATTGAAATAATTTCATGGATAATCGCCGAAATTTCAATTCGTAGTTTATATAATTCTCAACTGGTTGAGGACAAATTCTATTTTTAGATAATTACGAATCGAAATTAGGGTTTATGTCCTTTAGTTAAATATTCCTGTACTACATTTATGTCTCGGCTAATGCCATGGATCTCTCACATACATATACATATATATTCCCTCTCTGTGGCCATCTGACCAACAAAAATGTTATCTGTCTCTTCGCTCTCTCTCCTCTGAATCCATGTGAATTTTTCTTATTCGGCCAAGATCATCATACTTTTAATGGTAGCCACCTCCGATTCGAGGCGTTCCAATTGGCTTTTAAGCATTTGATCACGTTCGGCACTCGACACAGTGACAGAGACCGCAACACCGTTGACACCACCGTTGACACCACCACCACCAACAGGGGCAACACTCTCTTTGGGTCCAGCCATCAGCTTGCGTTGCAGTTGAGCCGTCCATTCGGCACTGGCTATGGAGATGCCTGAGTCTCTTTCGTCGCTGGAATTATCACCATTATCATTCCAGGCTGGTGGCGATGAACGGTTACTGCAGTTGGGTTCCTGTTTGATGTGCTGAAGCGAGAGCAGGGCATTGGCGGCAGCATCTTTGTCACCCAGATGGGATTTGTGACGCAACTTGAGGGGCAGACAATTGTTGGCATCACTGGCACTGGGACTGCTGCGTTGCAATTGAAGGGGAGCTAGGTTTAGATGCGGGCTGGATGCATGGGCATGGTCATGCTCCTGCTCATCATCACCGGAAACGGCACCCGATGAGACGGACGATGTGGAGGCGGATGAAGAGGATGATGTTGTGGAGGATAGCATGTGCTCATAGTTGGGTGAACAGGCTCGTCGTGAGAGATTCAGTACACTGGCTGCTGAAGAGCTGGTCACTGCATCCACAGCACTGCTACTGACTGCTGTTTCCACACTGTGTTGTTGGCCATGCTGTTGTTGCTGTTGTTGTTGCTGTTGCAGGTAAGCGCTTGCCTCTAGATGCTCCTTGTAGCTAGCTCCCGCGTTTGAAGCCGGATTATAGACAACAGCTGGTGCTGGCGGTGGTGCTCCTCCAACAGCAGCGGCGCTATACAGAGCTCCAACGGCCACAGCTTTACGCAGGCTATCCAAATCCTCAGGTCTTACATTCCGATTGAGCGCCTGTTGCAATACATGAAGATTGGCAATGGGATTTGAGGGCGGAGATACTGAAGCAGACACAGGCTCAAGAGGTTGGCCACTGGCCATCGCCTGATAGGAGGAGGGATGTGTAGGTGGTTGCAGAGCAACATGTGTAGGCGGTAGCGGGGATGGTTGCGAAATGTGCTGGCCATGCTGAACCACATGATGAACACTCTTCACTTGGGCATTCTCCACTGCCGCAGAGGGACGAGCATTGACATTGGGCCCATAGATCAGTGGTGAGAGGGGAGCATTAACACTTGCACTCTGATAGCCATTGTGTCCATCTCCTGGTGAACCCATCGACGAGCAGGAAGAGTTGGAGCCACCACCGCTGCCACCGCCACCGCCGCTGCTCAACTTGGGTCTTTTGGTATTGCTCAAGACTTGCTCACTGGTTGGCAGCGATGCCAAAATTTTCTCCACACTAACCAAATTCTCGCCGGAAATATTAAACTTATCCCTGATGGCATCCAATTGGGCCTTAAGCACATGATTCTCTTTGGTCAACTCGATGACTCTCTGCTCCAGAACCATATCGTTATAGCGTCTCTTCTCTCTGCTACGCTTGGCTGCTTCATTATTGCGTCGCCGGCGATCCCAATAGCTTTCATCTTTCTTGTTGTCCGGTGTGAATTCCCGTTGTTTGCGCTGCGAGAAGAGCTCCTTTTGGGCAGCTGTCAATGCGGATTGTGGTCCATTCTGTGTGGGTTGTTTCGACATCATACTATCACTGACATAGCCACCGCCGCCGCCGCCACCGCCACCGCTTCCTGGAGCAAACTTGGCAAGGCTATCGGACATTCCACTATCATTTGACTGAGGACTTATCGATCCACCATACATGGATAAAGGATGCACTGCAAAAAGCACAATAGTCAATATCTTTCTCTACACAGTTTTAGTTCAATGAAATTGTTTACTTACAATTTGTGGCCTCATTGGAGCTGCCATTCATGGACAATGTGGGTGATATGGTTGTCAAACGTACGTTATTCATCATGGATATAGAACTGGATGAGATGGCTTTATTGTGGCTATTTGTTGGTGTACCGCTAAGCACTTCGGGCATTTGTGTGGTTCCTGGGAAGAGCAATAGCTCTTCCTTTTTAATCGGTTTTCCTTCTGCTGTTAGAGCAGTTAAGTAGCGTGTTCCACTGCAGGGATTTATATACTGCAGATGTTCAAATTTCTTTGGCAAATTATGATTTTGTCCACGTCCAACTGCAAGGTAATGAAAAAGATTTTTTTTAATTAGAAAACATTAACATAAATATTAAGGAAGTAAAATATTTAAATTCATCATTAGTCCGCTATATTATAGTTGTTTTTTAAATTTGCTTTATCGTAAACAAATAATTTGCAAAAACTATGAAGATCTATGAAGATCTCTCTTCCTTGCGCCAAAAAGCACACTATACAAATTTAACTTATTATTTAATTGGGATTTCTCATTTTCTAAGTTTAAAAATTATCTAATCTAAATAATAATATATTATGACATTCTTCCGATCCTATATCAACAGAAATAATATAAGTATATTATTATTAGTTTGCAGATCTTATCTAACTGATAATTCTAGACAAGTACCCACTCAATAGTAAAACAATTGCGACAACCTCAACCCATCAAAGTGCCGAAATGTCTAATGCGATCTTGTCTCTGTCTGGTCAAATATATAGAAACACCAACACTCAAACACACTCAAACACACACAAACACACCCCACATCCCACACACACACACATTCATACTTTAATATGTTTCTTTGTTTCGCGGGCATTGATGGTCCTTGCCCTTGCCAAAGCAGAAATCCATTTGAAATTTGTTTTTACGTTTGCTTTCATTTGCACAATCATTACGATTGAAGGGGGTTGGGGCCCAGCAGTAGAATGATGCAAGAATCGGTAAGAATTAGACAGAGAGAGGTAAAGAGAACAAAGGCAATGCCAAATAGCAACACTAATACACAGAGGATGGCGTCGCATACGCAGACAGAAACAGAGACAGAGACACAGACACTCGAAGAATATAAACAAGAAATTGCACGTCGTCGTCGTCGTCGAGGAGAGTTGAAGGAGAGAAGTAGGAGATTTGTGTGGCGCTCGTCTCGTTTTGGTCTCTCACCCTCACCCTCACCGTGACCATCGAATTGGCATTTACAGTTCAATGTGCTCACACACACACACGCACACATATTTGCGAGCATGCCAACATATAGCAAGCAGTCACGTCAGCGTCCAGACTCTGTCAACGTCGCTGCCGCTGTCGCAGCCGCCGGCAACCCCTACAACGCCGACGACACCCCCAATTGCAGTTAACGCGCTCATGCTGCTCTGCCTGACGAAATTCACAATAACAACATGACTAAGCGAACTTCGCTCTCTTTCTTCCCTTTCTTTCTCACTCGCGAAATTCACATGATTTTTTTTTTTTTTTTGGTTGTTTTTAATATGAAATTGTTGTTTTTTTGCGTTTCTAATAAATAAATTTATTACATTATTGTTTTTTTTTCGCATTAGTTAATTCGCAAATTCTTAATCTTTAACGGGTTTCGCTTAAAGTGCTTTTTTTTTTGTTTAGTGTTTTTTAGTTAATAATTTTTTTTCAACCAATTGCACAAATTTTAAAACAATATATGTACATATTTTACTAACAAATTTAGTTTGAAAGTTTAAAATGAAATTTGTAAATATGTATGTATGCACAATTTTCGCTTTATTTAAAAAACACATTTTCTAATTGAAAAATATAAATACATTTGTGTATAGCATTTTTTTTTATGACTTTCCCAAGAACCTCTCAACAAAAAATGACGAAATTTTTCTAAGAAAATCCACGTTTAAATATTTATGATAAGTTTTATTAATTACATTGCTTGTTGTTGTTATTGCTGCTGCTGCTGCTGTTAATGTTGCTTGTAGAGGATATATCCTGATTATAATTTATATTGTGATAAATGGTATCCGTATTGTTAATATTGTTGTTCTTGAGTATCAAAAGATTTTTTGTTGTTGCTGCCGCTTTAAAAAAGTTCACTTTCTGTTCCAGCGTGCAAACAATCGACATAATGTTTTTTTGTTAACACTTTATTTGCATTACGTTTGCAATAATAATAATAATAATAATAATTGGAATTCAATTGATTCACACAATATTTAAAATCGCGAGATCATAATTTATTTATTTGGCTGGGTGTTTTTTTTATTTTTTATTGTGTGTATTTTTTCTTTTGGCCCACTTTTGCAAGAACTTTCTATTCACTTGATTTGGCTTTGACCAAAACGCTTTTAACGGTTCTCGCTAACGTTTTCACTGTTGCTTTTCTGACGGTTTGTTTAATAACAATAATATGTGTTTTATTATTTTCTGTCCGCTGACTCGCGACCGCTTCGAACGAACGCTGAATCGCAATTGAATTTGTAAAAGCATTTCTCCTCAGTCGGCAGCAAGAGAAGTTGTGTGTTGTTGTTCGTGGTCACGTTGCTGTTGCTGCTGCCGCGACACGCGAGTGGGTTCTCTCCGAGCGACAGAGATAGAGACAGAGACAGAGCGTTCCTCTGAGCAGAGAATTGGCAAAACAAGTTGGTTATTTGTTTTCTTTCTTTTCTCGTCTATGGTTAATACATGTTCGCTCTGGCTAAAAGTGAAATTTTTAGGTTCGATTGTCGTCGGTGGCCTGTCTGCGCCTGTTGCGCATTTTGTCTTCTTTGCAACCGATCTCAGAGATTGTGGGTTCTAGCCAGTTGGAAAATTACTTTTGAGATTTTGTTTGAGCTGCACTAAAACTAGAACTTGATTGTTAGAGTGAGAAGGAGAACAAGAGGCAGAGAGCTTATATAGGTGTCATATCAGGTGCGGGTGAGAGAGACAAAGAGAGAGAGAGAGGGGTTACCAGTGGTAGGTTAGGGAGTATTGCTGCTGCTGCTGCTGCAATGTGCTGGCCGCGTGAGCCATTGAGCTTACATATGCATGCATGTATGTATGTGTGTGTGATTGAGGGTATTTTTAAGTGTGTATGTGTATGTGTGTGCCAGTTGTCTTATGGTGACGCAAGCGTCTTACACAAAATATTCAGAGAATTAACACGTTATCAAGTATAACAGAAGAGGGGACGGAGGGAAAGATGGGGCGAGAGAAGAGAGCTACGCAATATTCATACTCCATAAAAGGAGCACAGAACTGGGTGATGCTTACGAAAGGAATTTACTTGAGTGAAGAATCATTTTCAGATCCGTTTAAGAAACGCATAAAAGTTTATTTCAACTACAAGCTGCAAATAGGACTTGGTTGTTCTATCATTTATGTATATAAAACAATTCTTAACAAAAAGGTCAAGAGTCCTAGAGGAAACGACTCTTACAAGTGTAGTCTAGAAAGACGCCAAAAACCAAAGTAATAAGGAAAAACATCACAATTATGTTCTTTAAAGCAAAGATCATAAAAATTAATAATTATGAACTTTTTTTTTTTATTTTCAGGCCTTTAATTTTACTTGATTTTAAACATTTTTAGTTTCATCTAAAAAAGAATATTAATAAAAATAATTATTTATGTGTTTTTTACTAACAAAAAGTTTTGCCAGGGTCGGCATTTTTGACTTTTTGACACACTGGCCAAAGAACACATTTGTTAAAAATCCTTCAAATAACTCATTTCATATGGAAAATATTCTCATAATAACAACATAAATGTTTTAAAGTGTAATTAAAGCCATTACCTAATCGTATCAGTTTCGGCTATATTATGAAATTGAAATCTAAACCGAATCATTTACTCAATAAGACAATACATACATACATACATACATATATACATACATACATACTCATATACAAACAGAAACATAAAAATTAACAAAATGTGAAACTGTAGATTTTAGGGAATATTCCCTAAAATGTGCATATGTACATACATACATATGTACTTATAAGTAAATATTTACATACACACATATGTAAGTACATACTTATAAACAAATATTTACATACATTTGTACATTCACTAAATTGGCTAACTTTTGGGTATAAAAAAAACTACGAAATTCTTTAAACCATTTTATACAATAAATTTAAAGTTTGACTTATCATTTTTTTTTAATTTTGAACCCTGGCATAGAATTGATCGAGTTCGAAAATCTATATTTTTTGTGTTGTTTTCGCTTATGCTAGCTAAAATCACATATCTAACAGAATACCTAAAAATAAAAGAAAAACCTAAAAACATTGAACTTTAAAATTTAAATGAATTATTGTTTAATATATGAGTTCTTAAAAACTGTTCATATTTTTGTATTTTTAATTTGCTTCAACTTTTTATGTTTGAATGTGAGTCGATTTAAAATTTAAAAGTTTTAAATTTCCTTTATTTATAAGAATCTCCCGAAAATGATCCAAAATGTTCTTAGTTTAGTAGGCTCACAGTGCGTATACGTTATTACTTATATTCTTTTATTCTAGATAAAACTGATCTGATAACCTAACTTATTCTAAATTTCAAGCTATATTAGCATCAAGGACTTAATATTTCGATTGTTTTTTGTATTGCCAACTTTCCTTGGTAATGAAAATGGGTACTCCAAAAACATTTGTGATATAAACAAAGTTGTTGTTTTGAAGTTTAGTTTGAGATCGCTTAGCTATTAAAAAACAAAAACTAAAGCCATTGAGTTCAAGATCAAGTTAAATACAGGATATATATTTTATAAATGTATAATAAACACACTTGCATGTATCTAAACATAAACAATCAATATTGACAACTTATTAAATAGAAGGTCTTTTACTCGAGACACCACCAAACAATTAATTTTCTATCAAGGCTAATTCCTTTTGTTGATTACTAAGCTTTTTGTTGTATTATGACTTTTGATGGGGAAAAAAAAAGTATTAAAAATTTCCCCTTATCAATGGAGATGGCGGCAATTTATAGCCACAACTTAGTTGAAGTTGTAAAAACAACAAAAAAAACTTAAATTAAATGTATACAACGACGACAAACAAAATAGCAGGTAAAGTAGGCAAAGAAAAAGTAAGGTCGGGAGATAGTTATGCAAGTTCCGTCGATTGATTGAGTGAGTGACTGACTGACTGACTGACTGACAGAATGACTTGGACAAATTTTATAACAATGAAATTCTATTGAATTGATAATAAAAAATATACAATCAACAATAGGTAAGTTCTCAATTGTGTGTGCCATGATTACAAAATGCATTACAGATCATGTAAATTCTTTGTCCATAAGGTTAAAAATAAAGCTTTTCTTTTTATCTAGAAATAAACTTTTATCTTTATGTACTTTTATTTACACACATTATCAAGAAAACTATTATTGCAGGCTAATAAATCCTACGGGAAAACAATATTAGAGATTCGTTTGAATTCGATTAGAAAAAACTTTATGTTAAATGGAAAAATTTAATCATCAATTCAGAAAATTACTTGCTTTATCATTGCAAACACTGAAAAATTTATAAATAAAACTTTACATTAACTTGTTTTTATGCTTAAGGTCATAAGAAAATCTTAAATTTAATGTACATTTTTTTAAAATATTTGGTATTCAGTGTAAACAAACGTTTAAAAGTATCTAATATTTAATCGATTTTAATGAATGAATGTATCATTCAACAGGGAAATTGAGTCACTTTTCTATGTAGTTCAAGAAAAAAAGTTATTTAGTGTAAATTGTGATACGGCATTAAGTTGGAACACCTAAAAATTACATATAAAAATCTGAAATTTACTTGGCCTCAAAACTAATTCTGGTTCTAAATTGAATATACGTAGTACATATATATGATCTGAATTCCATCGATTACTTGTGGGGTAGCCTATAGAATCAGTCGGGAACAGAAAAAAGTGCCAACAATCGACAATTGAGGGAGTGCGTCAAAGAAGATTTCGATAGAGTCCTGCCAAGCTTTGATTCAGAGTATCCCTAACCGGATGGAAAAAGTAATAGTAAAATAAGGGTGGATACATTGGATATTAATTAAATAAAGAAACAAAAATAAATTTTTAATGATTTGAAAAAAAAAAAAAATAAATATAACTTAGTCAGTTGAAGTGTTCCTATTATTTTCATTAGGCTCAAAATTCAGCAATTTCATGTTTTTTGTTGTAACTTTTAAATAAATTTACTTTTCTTTACCAAATTAATGTATTTTTATAAACAAATGTTCAATAAAGAAATGTGCATTTAAATTTTGGTGATCAATGCAACAGAAAAAAAGTTGTGTTAATCTAAAGTTCAAAAAGTTAAATTTTAAGGGGTGTACCTATTATTTTCATCATGAGTGTAAGTTCCTAAGAAAAAAAAAAATTGAAGATTTTAGAAAGAACTTCCTTAAAGTGGCTCAAAAATGGAATTTTTCGTTCATTTAAATTAATAAGCAACAAATTATTAAACTTTGTTCATTAAGTTACTTGGAAGTCAAGAACATCAGAATTTAAAACAACAATTAAAATTTTAAATAGTTCTATAGACAATCTATTATTTAATAAAATTAATAGCTAAATATTTATTTACAATATTTGATCACTTTAATGTATTAGAACCATTTATTGCTTTTGCATTTACATTTCAAGTATTAGATACATAGTTAGATTCATTTAATTATTAAGTATTTATTTATTAATTAACTGATAAATAAATATATCAATTTATTAATTAACAGATTAATATATTTATGGTCTTTGCTAAAAGAAATGGATCTGTATTTGAAAATCATTTAAATATTCTGTGTATTGGCAAGATTATTTCTTTTTTCCAAATATTAAAGTTAATTGAAGTAACTCAAAAACCATTACCTTAATATACGAGGTTCAGGAATTGAATGAGGTATGTACTTATATTTCATTTTGTTCGGATAGATATTATGAATATAGAAGAAACGCCATTTACTACCTAGGAATTAAAATGTTTTATATTTTTTTTAAGTTTGTCGAGGAAATTTGTTGTCAAAATTGATAAGTTCTGACTTATTTATTCGAACTTCATCATAATATATCTTTATTTGTTAAAATGTTATTTTAATAAAGTGTCAGATCAAAAGATTAGTAACTAGGTTATACATCTTTTTGTCAAGGTGTTTAAAATTTCCCCTTAAGACGATCTTGAAGGAAAATCAATATGGAAAACTTGACCTTCTAAATGGTTGAGTTGAGTAGTTTTCAGTTTGTTTGTTATACAATGCCAAAAATTTCAAAGCCCATTATTAAAATATTCCCAATTGTATACTTTGAACAAACTTGTTTGTTTTTTTTTGTCGAGAGTGTGAGAACATTTAATAAGTAGGTCTAATACCTTTTTAATACCAATCTCCCTCTGCGCCGCACTTGGCCTGCTCATTCTGTGGTTAGCTTATCGCACTTTTCTAAACCTTAATGGCTATGCCATCAATTACAACATCATGGCAATTGCAGGCAAACAAGTCAACGTGAGCCAGCCAATTCACGTGGTCCAACCTAACGTGGCTGGAGCTGCACTTCCGTTTAGCTCCGTAAGCTATCATCTTCGGGCTAAGTTGTCTATGTATGTATATATGTATGTACGATGATTATTATCATAATGTTGAATACATGAAAACAAACAATAAGTAAATGTGTGTTCGTTCCCTCTAGCAAGGGGAAAGGAGAATGCAATATTTTGCAAATACAAAAGCGATTACATAGAAAAGAAACTACATTCTACTGATAGTAGGAATGGCTACGGTAATCAGCTATGGAACTCACTACAATTCGCCACACTGTTTGAGTGGGTGAGTGGGTGAGAAAAAGACGCGGCAAAAAAAATGAAATGGGTGTTTGCCCAAAAAGCAAAAGAAATACCAGAGAACGAGAAATTGTTACGAAACCTACAACAACCACAACAACGTAATAGAAGCTAGCCCGTCCAGCTCAATAGCCCGGCCTCCTCCCCCTCCCCCTGGCCAGCTACGACATAGTCTACTCAGAACACCCTTGGCCCTAACGTCTCGGCGTCTATTTATACACAGAGAGGAGCTGACTCGGCGCCCGCTGAATCGATGGTCACGTGTAGGGGAATGTGCAGCACAGCAGTGCAACGCTCCCAAAGCAAGCGTCTCACATGTTTGCGATTTGCGAGTTGCGTTCCCAAATGGAAATTAACGTTTTTTCTACATAGCTTTTTTTTTTCTAGAAATAAGTGCGCTCACTCACTCTAGCTTGTTCTCCTTGTGACAATACAAAATAGAATCATGTAGGTTATGATAGATGTCAACTTTATAATACCCTTTAATAAGTTAATAGCTTGGCATTTTCAGTGTTTGTATATTTAGGTAAATTTTTTGAAAACTTCACGAAAATTCCGTAAATATTTTTGGAATTACAGCTGAATTCGTAAAGCATCGTCAAAATGAGTTTTGAAATTTGAAACAAGTTTTTCTTAAAGTCTGTAAACTCGACATTTGGGAATCAAGTGAACCGATATCGATTGGTCAGCTTTGAACACAATATTTAGGAATATTTTTGGAAAATTGAAAATAATATTTTAATAATTTTTTTTACAATATTTTTAAATTGTATAACTGATTGCTTTCACATTTTTGCATAATTTTCCTAGATATATGTATAAGGCTCAATAGAAAAAATAGTTTTTTAAAACTTTATTACAATATTTTTGCAAGCATTTTTGGGATATATATACATATATTTTGTACAAACTTTTAGAATAGCCAGTATGTATATATATATATACATAATGGATATAAGATATATTGTATACCTATAGATATACATAAGATATACATATATACATAAAAAAAATGGCTATACATAAAAAAAAGCTAAAAGCTTGTACAAAATATATGTATGTATATATATATATCCCCCAGATGGAGATATAGTTGAATTTGAAGATTTCAGATATCGCTATGATCCTATATCTTATATCACAGTATCAAATTTAAAAAAAGTCTTTTTGGACCTACTCTTTAGAATACAATATTCTTGGCACAAAGATTTAGAGCGAGAATCACAACCAATTACAATAACTTTATCTTTAAACAGAAAAGCATCTTTCATTTTAATTATTCCTTTATTCAGTCTATTGACTAATACTAATTTTAGGAGATTTCACCAAATTTCTATGATTTGGCAAGGTGAAAGTAGCCAATATTTAGGTCTCAAAAACCTGTAGCGGATTCTCGATATTGGAAATTGGTGCAATTTCGATATTTAAGAACGATTCTCTCTCCGAAATGTCAGATTTTCCCATCAAATTATGATCTAGATTCGCAACCGCCGCCAAAAGATACCTTTGGGAAGGATCTTCAGGACATCTTCTACAAGTTCATTTCCCCCTTGGTAAGTGCGTTTAACCCCATTTAGCTCACCGACTTCATTCAAAGTGTCTGATCTTTTGGTTATGCCCAATATATGCTTTTGCAGGGTATTTGAAAACGCAAATCGTTACAATTTAAGGGAGGGGAGGGAATATAGCGGAGGCGGCGGGTTAGGCAATGTGCATTGATTTCAATCTGTCTATGGGCTTTTGTTGTTATTGCCTGACAACGTGCTTGGCAGCATTTGCTGTAATATATTTATATTTTATTTTATACTTAACAACAAACGATTTTCAACGACCAATGTCATACCTCGTAATATTATACAATTGGTTTACTCATCATTCAACATTCACTCATTGCATACTCCCTCGCAATGGGCTAAATTTGTAGGGTATTAAATGTGATGAAATATGCATAATTAATAATGAAGGAAAAAAAATTACGTTTTTTTTTTTAATGCCATTGCAATTTTTTCTTGTTTTTTTTTATATTATTTATTTATTTATTGACTTACATTTAAAACGTTCTTAACACAGTCATTCTTTGTTCGTTCAGAAACGAATCGGCGAAAAACGACGACGACGACGACTTCGTCTTGAATTGAGCTCGAGTCATGCGGATTATGTAATCCAACAATGTGATTTCGTTTTTTTTTTGTTTTTTGTCGTATTTAATTATATGGCACAAAATAAAGTATACAAAATATTTT
Organism: Drosophila willistoni; assembly: GCF_018902025.1. Classification (NCBI taxonomy): domain Eukaryota; kingdom Metazoa; phylum Arthropoda; class Insecta; order Diptera; family Drosophilidae; genus Drosophila; species Drosophila willistoni. Next base: position 9,558,057 of record NW_025814050.1, read on the forward strand.
GTCAAACAAAAAAACTAAGTGCACTGGCAATTTGTTGAATATTTATTGGGAAGATCTACTAGAAAATTTGTCATTTTTTTCAGAAAGATTTTCGTGGTTTTGCTTAATTAGAATTAAGAAATTGCTTAGAATGTTATCATGATTTCATAGTTGTTAGTTATATGTAGATGAGAATTGTTGCATTATTGTCATAGATTTTATATACTGACACTAATCAACAGATAGTTTGATAATTGATATTAATAATAATTGATAATAAATGATATTTGTTAAGTTTTGATTGCCTATAAAAACTTTGACTTTGTATTAATTTTAGTTTATTTATGTAATTGGGTTTTTTTCAAATTAAATAATACAATTTACAATTAAGTTAGTCATATTTTATGCCTAATACGTAGAAGTTTCTTAAAGAACTTTATATTTATTTTTAAGAATTATCAAATGAAAAACTTCTTAAGCTTAAAAACTTTCAATTTGTTAAAAACTTTAAAGTATTAATTTTATAAATATCAAGTATTTAGCAATGTGTTTTAATGTTCAAAAGTTAAGTTGAAACCAATGCGTTAAAAATTTAAATTTTCAAACTGAAGGCTATATCAATTTTTAATAATATATGCCTTTTCAAATTGATATAATTAATATTAATTTAATATCAATATTCAACTGAAGGCGGTATTAATTTTTATTAATATAAAATGAAAAATTTTCCAAATTGATATAATTAACATATTGCTTTAAAATATATCAGAACATCTTGTATGTGTATTAAACACATTTTAGTCATATTTTCAAAAACTCCTTTTTAATTTTTATCATTTTTAATTTGAATAGAGAAAATTTTATCCCATTGAATAATCATTTTATTTGATAATTTTAAAATCACTTTATAATAAATTAATTATTGTTAAACTTTAATTTGAAATTTATGTACATGGAAATTCAGATGATTTACATCAATTTCAAACGAAACTTGTTTTAAACAATCAAAAATCCGTATGAGGATCCACTTAAGTATTATAAAATAAAGTTTTTGAAGTTTTTTAATGTTCACTTCGTCTAATTAGTAGAAATTTTAGTCCAAAAGTATTAACCATGAAATTTTCAGGATTCTAAAGACGTTTCAGTTTAAGCAAAATTTTTTAAAATAATATTAAAAAACGCATTTGAACTACTGTTCTTTCTGAATGATTTAGAGAACGAATTGATTTAGTTAATTCAATATTCAATTTATCAATAAGAATTTGAAATCCTTTAATTTTGCTCTACAATTTAACTACAACTCCATAATATTTAACATAAACAGGCTTCTAATATACAACAAAATCCATAATTAAACGTTTCCTGTTTTAGCTAAGAAAAACTTAATAACTTAAAATTCATATAATGGAAATTGTTTGCCATATAAACTTTAAAATCGTATTTCGGAAATCGTCAGTTAATTTTCAAAACCTTTTTTTGTTATAGCTTATTCGCTTAGGTTTTAAATAATTTACGATGTTTTAAATTAGTCGAATCACAATTCATCAGATATATAAATATTGAAATTGATAAATAATATTACCAAATTTTTACATTAACTTGGTAAAAAACAAATTATTATTGAATTTTCTCAAAGTGATGTTTTGGAAAAGTGTTTTCAAATTGCTTTGATTTGCCAAATCGCTTCCCACACTGATGATCTATAGAATTATATGGTCTCCCTCTCTTTAGCCTTAACGTAAGCAATGTGACCCGCTTTTAGCCATTAGGCCAATATGCAATTTCTGTATTTCTCTTGAACCAATATTTAGCCATGACCACGAAAAACTTTCCTAAACTGCTCTCAAGCAACTTGACCTGGAAATTGGTTTTTCTTTTGGACACTTTTCCATCCGCCTAAATGGCTAAATGGATGCCGGGGCTGGCTATGCAACGTGAGAAGTTAACGTCATTCAGTCTCTTTTTGTCTCGCATTCTCCCTCTAATTGCCCCCCCCAAAAACCCCCCCCCCCCCCCCCAAAAAAAACAACTTGCCCCTCAACTCAAACCAAACCCGATCAGCGACACAATGCAACATCCAACCTGTTTGAAGCTCCAAACGTTGGCAGCGCTGCTGGAAAAACGTGAGTGAAAAACGTGACGCCAAGTTCGAAATGATTTCTGCCTGGCCTACTGAGCAGGTGATGGGGGACCTCTGAGCAGGGTGCTCTGCGGGCGAGGGGGTGGCCCTGGTTCGCTTACACCACTCGGCCGATAAACATTGTATGGCACAGGCACGTTGCTTGTATGACGTGGAACCCATAGAGAAAGAGTGAAAGACAGAGAGAGAGAGAGAGAGATAGACACAAATGGAGGGAATACGAAATGGGACAGGGACTGGGTTACTTGTGGCATTTCGATTGAAGGGGAAAAGTGGGGGAGAGGAGCAGAGATACGGACACTCCAAAGTCACATTATTTGTTGTGCCTATTACATGACATACAAAACGGCAAAAAAAATAAAAAAAAACAACAACGACAAGCAACAATTGTTGTTGTTGCTTCGACTTAGCCATGGCAATCATTCCGGACACCTGTAAGCGGCAACGTGATGAAAAGCGTGCCCACAAATCAGTCATTTCGATACATCAAAGTAAAAGAGAAACACACAGAGAGGGCGGGAGAGAGAGAGAGAGAGGAATGAGCCCTTGCATTTTCTGACCGCGTCAATGTCTCAATATATATACATATATATTTTTTGGCCGCTAACCTACGACGGATTGACGGCTGCCCGGCAGCCCGCGTAATTGAGTGCAAATGTGAATGAACTTCCCGCAGACGCACACGCAGCGCCAACGCTTCCCTCTCCTCCCCCGCTGCCCCTAAAAGAAAAAACCAAAACCAAACCAAAAAATCTCGAAAAAAAAACAACAAACTTTGTTGGCTCTTGCTTTTGCCATGGCTTATAACTTTCACACCGAACTCGAAACGTCTCGCACATTCATACAGACAAAAAACACCAACACACACACACACACACTCATGTATGTGAAAGGCAATCGTAACTCCCCTCGTTAATCATATATTTAAGGTTCTAAGCTTGAAATGAAATTGAAACTTTATCGATACTGATTCAAATTTATTATACCTACTAGAATTAAATGTGATTGACATACATATACATATATGTACATACATATATGTATATATGGATATATTGATGCATTTTCTTTGTAGAAATTATACAAATTTCCAAGAAGGGATGAACGCGATCATGTTTGTATATATTTTATAGAATATTTAAATAGGGTAAGGTAATTTTTTTAATGCTTCTATCTTATTATTAGATTCGATTCGATTCGATTCTACGATCTACATCATATCTATATTGATTTAATGCAGAAACTATAGCTATTATAAGTTATATATTTGAAATTGCATAATTATTAATATTTTTTATTTATTATTTAATTTATAATAAATATTTTAAATTATTTTCTGTCTATTCCTAGTATCCGTTTCCGAAGGATTAAAACGAGAAGAGGTCAATTACATTTAGATATTTGTTACTTGTTCTTACCATTAAATTTTTTGGTTGCCAATTCTTGTAAATAATTGAAAATTCAATTCAATTCAATTTTTATTTCACGCTTTGTTATAAATACAGATTGTTTGTTTGTGAATGGTATCTTACAATATTTTAAGAGTTATTATTGATTATTATTATTGAAAAAAGTTGAATTTATTTAGTTGTATGTGTTCTTATAATATTAAATGTTAGTAACCCTATTTATGAAAAAATTCACATATTCTTTAACTTCTACTAACTAAATGGCAAACGATTTAAGACTGAGTAAATTGGCTCTAAATCGAAATAGAAAAGATTCAAATCGAAATAGAAAAGATAGAAAAGATGTCTCAAATCCAACTTCATTTAAAGTATATGGTAACGAAACAAGAACAGATCTAAGTTCTTATTTTTCTAAATTTTATTCAGCCGGTAGGTTTAGATCTGCCTTTGAGACTGTGCAAAATCTAGAAAACTTAAAATTTTCAGAATTTTTCGGTTAACATTTGAACGTTGTAGAAAAAAAATAAAAACTTTCATGTATTTTCGGTCAAATTCTAAGCACTTTTGTATTAGCTCATGGCTTTAAATTATATTGAAGACGTTAAGTAAATAATTATAATTTCTATAATTTATTTCATATAATTTGATTTATATAAATCAATCAATACAATATACATAGTTAATATATAATATAGTTAGTAAATATAAAATATAGTTAATATAGAAGATTCAAAAATAAATCATAAATAAATCAAATAAATCAAAAATTTAGTTGTAGGTCTGTTTATTTGATTAATCGCATAATAATTAAAGATTTTGGCCAAAGTAAAATAAACTAAAGGAATAACGATCATTTTACATTTTTTAATAAAGAACTTAAAAGAATAAGGATATTAACATATTAACATATTTAATAATGAATTAAAATATAATCAAAATTGCATTGAACTTTCAAGTCATTCTTTATTTTATTTAACTTCAACTTCACGTTTAAACTTATAAAATTTTGGTAATATAAATTTTTTAAAATTTGATAAATTATTTGATCAATTGTTCTTTTTGTTAAAATTAAAAAATATTGGTTTTAATAGGGAAGAAATAAAAAAGGTATAAAATTTTTGTTTTTGTTTTAAATTTTGTGCCTCAAATGTTTGCCCCACTATAAAAAACCCATTAAATAAACAAAAATTAAAAAGATTCATCAAAGTTTCTGTTATTAAGCTATTTCAATGCATTTTAAATTTATAACAATCTAATAAAATCTTCGATTTAGTGGAAGTGGTTGATTAATTATAAGAAAAAAGTGTATTTTTATTCAAGTGTTAAGATAAGTGTTCAATGTTTTCGTTTTTTTTATAGTTAAGTGTTTTGTGGCGACAAATTTATCTAAACTCTTTGGCATATAGACTTTATGTTTAAAAAGGTCTTTCAATCCAATTTTGGGTAATTGATCAACTTGAATTTTGATTTTTTATAATTTTTAAGATATTTAAGTGCATATATCATACAATTAGCTTATCAAATAAATCCATTGCTAAAGACTATTGCGTTCTGTTCTTTAGAGTTATGACACATATATTTATGACATTTCTTATCAGACGGTCACAAAATCCATTTGCTGCCTTCCCCCTTGCCCACCCTCTTTATTTTATGCGCTTATATGTATATGTATGTCCACCCCCGCGCTATCACCCATACACATACACATGTACAAGACAAAGGCAATAAACAATACTTGAGAAATCACTTAACATAGGCCCGGGACAGGGAGGCAATAACAATCAGCTAGCAGAAGAAAGAAAGCCATCAAAAAAGGAAAAAAAAAAGAGTTGGAAGTGGGAGGTAGCAGAAAAAGAGCAGAAGAAGCTGATAACACACAAAATACACCAACACCAACACACGCATGTGTGTGTGTATGTACGCTCACTCGAAGCAGCAACAAAAATTGTGAAGAAATTTGGGTCTTGCTCTAGTTTTCACAACCAAAGTTCAATGATCGATTGCAAGAGCCAAAAAAAACATAAAACAACAAAAAAAATTAAAATTCCGCTCATTTAATTTTGTTGTCGACTTTTAAATACCCTACAAATTGTTTTTTTTTTATATTAATTAAATTGATATTCCTTACATATTATTTCTTACTTTTCAGTGCTTTGGCGTATACATATGTATTAATTATATAGTTATAAAATATGTATTAATATTTTTTAAACTCATCTAAAGTTTCCTTTTTTTTTCTAATTAATAGTAAAGTACTTTAATATATGATGGTTTCTAATGCATATTCCTCACAGACTATCTAAAATCTAGAGTGAAGACAAAAGGAGAATGGGTAATTATCATACAGGGATCTGGACAAGCTCATAATCTTCCTGGCTATTGATCTACTGGATAGTAGTAACTTTACTCGACGCCTAAGTAGACTTCATAAGGTGCAGTTACCTTCCCCATGAATGAAATTAACTTCTAGCTTTTCACCTAGCCCTTCCACTAAATTTCCTATTACCAATAACAAAATGTATTAATGATTTTACTCTCAAATTAAACAGGCCATCGAAACCAGTAGCGGATCTATTCCCCCAGTCTCCAAGAGTCTCAGAGTCCTCTTTGCTAATAGTTTATGCCATGCTGTATTTTAATTCTTTTTCCAAATGTTCAGATTTCTGTTGTTTTAGAATATAATTTTATAATATAATAACTTAAAAGTAATGTGTTCTTTCCGAATTAGAACATAGTGGGGAATGCAGATGACAAACGCCAACAAAAACTAAAAAAAATAATAAAACCAAAAATGTTAAACATTTTTCCTGGTTGTTTTGGCGACCTTTTAAATTGATATACATAAATTGACTGTTAGTTGGCCGGCTCAAGGTCGATAAACAAAAACATAACATTTTATTCATTTTTGTTTTCTTTTAGAGATATTTTGATTTCCTTCAAAAATCTTCTTACTCTGCTACCCCGATTAAAAATCAACAATCGACCTCCAGTCAGCCACAAAAAGGTCTTAGCACCTAGTTCTTAGTTTTAACTATGAATTAAATTTATTTTTTTTTTTCAAAAAAATTTTTTTTTTGTCATTTTTCTAATTTTTATCAAGGATTTGAGATATTTCCTAGAGATTTTTTTTAAATATTTTATTTCTTCTATATCTCTTGTATTTGAAAAACCAAAAATCGACCTCCGGCCACAAAAAAGTCTTAGCACTTAACTTTAAAAATAAAATTAAATGCTTTTTTTTATGAATTTTTTTGGCATTTCACTAATTTTTATCAAGGATTCAAGGTGTTCCTTAGAGATTTTTAATTTTTAAAGATTTTTATTCGTCTATATCTTTTGTTTTTAAGAATGTACGCATAAAGTTAGTTATATAATGTAATATACATTTTTTACATGCATATCCAAGATGGTTCCTTTTAATTAACGGTCCTGTTAATTCTACTTGCTGCTTCACTATTTTAAGGATTCTGTCTTTCTTTTTATTTTACTCTTCAGAAGAAAAGTGTTACATACATCCTAATGACTTTAATTGCATGTGCATATGTGTGTGCCTACTTTATAGATTAACTTGTTGTGGATGCAGGGTATTTTAAAAAGCTTATTTGTGTGTGAGAGAGCGAAGCGCCGCTGCTGCTGCCTCTGCTGCTGCTGCTGTTGATGTTACTCTCTTGCGTTTTTGCAGAAGAACTCACGCGTCATATGTAGAAACGTCTACGTCTTCGTTATTATTATTGTTGTTGTTGTTGTTTGTAGCTTTCTGCTTTCTTTTTATCGTGCAACTTTTGGCTGTTGCTACTGTATGAAAGAAATTCATCATATAATAATTTTATAATAATACTTTGTGTGTGTGTGTGTGATTCAAGTGCTGTGCATTCAACTTGATTTCATTTATGAGTTTGTTTTCATTATTTACGCAGCGAGTTGATAATTTTTTTCCTTCTTCTTCTTCTTTTACTTTTTTTTTGGTTAACGAAATTAGAATAATGAAAGCAAACACAAAAACACACACTGACACACACATAGACAAAGCTTTATATTTTTTTTTTGGCCCCAACAAGAATGGAAAGTCAATGCACGCAGCAACATCGAAGTTGACGTCGCTGTCGACGTCGACGTCGATGCCGATGCCGTTGGCAAAGCCAAAGCTTAGCAATTGTGTTGCTTTCTTTTTTTTTCGTAATGAAATTATTATTAGAATTTCACATAATGTTAAGCTATTTGTTGTCCAAGCTGATGCCCCCTCCCCCTCAATCTCCACTGTACAAACATATATCTCTATGTCTATCTTTCTCTGTTTCTCTCTTGTACGAATGCATGTTTTTGTATGTATATATGGGTAAGTTGAGGCTTAATTGTTGTCGCTTTTTAACTTGGCTTAGAAAATTTAACCGTTACTTCAAACCAATTAGAGTGCATTACACGGCTCAGAGCGGCTCTAACGAATTGTATCTACAAAACGACAAACAAACAAGATCTTCTTCGGTTTCGGTAAATCATTCGGTATGCACATCACAATAAATGGAAATGAAATAAACTGATCGCAATTACCGCCTTCTTGGCTCTTTCGTACTCCATTTGTCAATGGCTAAGAGAAAAGTTAATTTCTAGACACGAATAATAAGTTGTTCTTGTTGAAATTAAGAAACTTTTTCTTTAAAAATCAAGGGAAATCAGCTCACATTAATATTGAATTTAATGGCACGGAGCAGCAGTAAATAATGCACAAACAAAAAACGCTTAGAGGTTTGTTATTTAAGACTATATATTGCTTAATACTTTAGGAATTTCCCCACTGTCTACTATCTGTATTTTTGCACTCGTAGATGTATTTAAGTATATATGTAAATACCTATGTATATATAGGCAAAAATGTAAGTAAATATTTGCTGGGATATTAATATTGGCAACGATAGGCAAATTTAACTAATTTTGTACTACTCGTAAAATCTTTTATAATTTTCAATCAGACTACGTATCATTTGGTTTATAATAGACTAAAATAAGTGGGTTTGCAAGATTACGAACTACCCAATTCTTAAGCTTTCAGTTGTTTTCTAACCAATCTAGAACTGTACTACTTCAATGCAAAAACTGGTTGGGAATTACAACTATGTATATGAAGGAAAACGACCAGAAAAACAAAGTTAGTTATCTTATTTTTTGCATAGCCAAAAGTTTGAAATATAAGATAAGTCTTAAGTGAGTTTAACGGGTATTCCATCATCCATCATCATCATCATTCCAGGAAGGGATTTTCAATCCCCAAAGATCAATTTTTATACAGCTTGGTTGAAAATTATAAAAGATTTTCAGATAAAATTGCCCGTTTTGGTCGAAAAATGATAAAATTGCAAGGGAAATATAAGATATTCTAATACTGGAAGGGGTTTCTGATTAATTTTCAATCAAAAAATATAATATGTATATAGTGAAACAAAGTTAGTAAAACTGTGTAAAGATACAGTTATGGGTTTAAGTATAAATTTTTGAACCAATCGAAGTCCTATTTACCACCCAATTTAAACCCATCAACCACCGAAAGAAAGAAATTAATATTAGATACATATTTAACCAATTTAGATCCGCCATGGAGTATAACCCTTAACGGTTGAAGAAATTTGCTAAAGAAATGAGATACTTTTTATAATTTTTGGGCAAGAAAGAAGAAATATTCAACCCACACATCTCATAATTCTCTATTCTAAGTCACTTGACCTACATAAAGAAATTCTCTACTCACCAAACGCAAGAGGAAACAACAAACCAAGACACATAATTATGTAATGGCAAAGTCACCTAATTTTCAGTTTGAACGGTGAAATTATGGTACATACATATATACATATAAACACAGGCAGAGGCACAGATACAACACCGAAAAGCATAGAAGAGCGGGAGGGAGAGAAAGAGATAAACGTTAAGCAAACAAGTTTACAGAATTAGGTAAACGGCATTATTATTATTAAAGACACATTTGAGTTTTAGACATTTTAGGGTTTGAGTTTGTTTTTTTTTCGAGTATGCTATCCAGAATATTAGGCCATAGTACCGTTAGGCCCATTGGGGCCCACAGCGAGAGAGACACAGAGAACCGTAAAAAAAAGCTTTCAGCATGAAAAACTTTTCACGAGGCTTATGTAATCAATTACAACAAGAATGATAATAAAGAAAGCCATCACATTATACTGGTCCGCTGCCAGGTTTTGAGTTCGAGTTCTTACTTTCTCCAAGCCAGGCCCCATAAGTAGGCCGGCAGTCGATTAACCAACTCCAACAGATGCCCAGTCTCAGTCGACGTCTCAGTCGTCGTCGTCATCGTTGTCGTTGTCGTTGTCGACATGTAATTATGAAACTTTCACGCAAGACCCACACTCACACACACACACACGATCGCACGAACTGCTTTCTTAACGTTGTTCTCGGTTGGCGTCGCTGTTGCCGCTGCTGCAACTTCTTTTGGTGTTATTATGCCATGCACGCGTATGATGAAATGGTACATTAAAGACGTCAAAAGGTATGTAACGTCAAAAGGTACATATGTAACAGGACGTCTCTGACTCCCTATCCATGTGAATCTCCGTCTTAAGGCGGGTCAAAAAGTGAGTAATATGGAAAACTGCGCTCCCTAAAGTATGCAATGGTATTTATAATTTTCAAAAATTTCTAATTTTGGTAATGTTTGCATTGGGGTCATTCCACACTTATCCACAACACATTTCATAACGTATTTATATGTTTCCAAAAAGCAAGATATTAAAATTTGATGAAACCGATTTTTAAAACTTTGGGAGTAAAACTTCCACCATAATATCTTACCATTATATCTCTCCTCCTTTGTCTATCTGTTCGACTAGATCTCAAAGACTACAAAAAGTAGAATTTCATAGTAGGTTCACAATTTAAGTTTATTTTATATTTTGACCAGGCCTTCTTCATACCCTGTAATTCGTGTTAATGTGTTAATACTGTTATAGTTACTTAAATTTGTTTTAAAATTGAGACACTGAGATCTTTTATATTGGTCTACAAGGCTACCAAATTTCATAAAAATTGATTAAAAAATAGCCAAGTTATTCAACAACCATTTTTGACTAAATGAAAATTAAATTAATATAAATGGCCGCTAGAGTCACCACGGGTTGTAGAAGTGGGCCAAAAAGGCTTAATTCTTAATTTTGAACTTATAAATTTCAAATACATCTTTTGCACGATGCATGGTATATAAAAGTCGTCGACTTGGCTTACTTAGTTCATTTATTTTTCGTTGATGGGGAGGAGGCTTGAAGTTTTCGTTCATTTCCAGTTTAGAATTGGGTCAAATAACGGATTTGTGTGCGCTTGTTTCGTTCTCTTTCTCTCTCTCTTACTCGAACACTCTTTTCCTCTCCCCTGTCTACGTATCTTTGCGTTGCGGCAAGATCACCGCAAAGAACAACACACAACGTAACGTAACAAGCTGCGTCATCGGAGGTTCCAACGTCAGCTCCAACTCCAGGTCGTCGTCGCAACACACAAACCGAATTTCAAATTCAGATCAACCAACAACAAAGAAGAAGACGAAGAAGAAGAAGAAGTAAACCGGTTTTTATTACTAAAAAGAAGCTCAGCACGGTTCGGCTCAGCTCAGCTCTGGCTCAGACTCACCTAGTGCCCCGGCAACGACGTCTTTTACATTTTGTTCTACATTCATGAAGCTGGGTGAAAATGTGTTGCTGCTGCAAGCAGGCGGCACCAGCAGGTTTTAGAATGCCAAACAGATTTGTTTAACAATTTTATGTTATTTTTAAGTTTGGTTTTTTTTGTTTTTTTTTTTTTTGGATTTGTTGGATTGTTCAAGAAGAGAAAGTGTTACGCCAATTGATTGTTTAATTAATTTTTTTTTTCTTTTCCTCCAGTAGAAGACTCTACTCCACATGTCCAAGCGAAAGAGAGCAGTGTCAATGACCACCACCATCAGCTCATCATCATCATCATGAAGCAGAGAGCCAAAATTTAGAGACAGAGTAAAAGTTTGTTGTTTTTGTAACATTTTGCACAATGCGCTTCATTTGTTGTTCACTTTTTTTTTTCAGTTTTTTTTTTTTTTTTGTTTGTTGGACAACTTCTTCTGACTTGGCTTTCGCATTTTTCGTTCATTCTTTTTAGCCATTTGCAATTGTGTCGCTGCTCTCGCCCTCTCTCTCTCTCTCTCTCTGTCCCTCTTTCTCTTTCTAATGTGTCAACTGTACACAGAGTGTCGAACCCAAAATGAATTATGCATTCGAGCAAGTTACAACTTTCCAAATTGCTTTCGTCGTCTATCGCCTCCTATGTGATGGCTACCAAAAACAACTGCCAAATAGAAAACTCTAACTATTTGCACTTAGACTTTCGCGCGATCTTTCAATTAAGATTACAAAAAAAAAAAAAAATAAAATAAATGTGTTTGAAAACCTGTTGCCATTATGGGCTTAGAAAATAGAATTTGAGAACGGAAAACCAATAAAGAGCAGAACTTAATTTGACTATTTTAAGAATGTGTTGTTCTCAATTTATTATTATAATGGAAAACCACAACAAATGGTTGACAAAAATATTTTAATCATTGTTTAAAATTAGAAATGTTTCAGGTGATGACTATCTTAAGTATTAAAATATTTTTTTTTATCTCTAGACTGATCCTACATAAACCATTTAAGTTCATAAGCCCAATAAATTGTTTTTTATATTATTGAACTCTATAATATAAAGTAATTTATTGTAATGTATATGTAATGTCTTTTATTATATATATGAATAGGAATGTCATTGGGCCATATCACGTTTTATCTATCATTATAGTGTTTGAAAAAAGATTTTAATTTGTACCAACAAAACTTTCTTTAAGTGCTAAAACAATAAAATATATAACATTATAAGTGCTGATGCCAAAGATATATTATATTAAGCCATTAAATGTGATATATTCGATTGCAAAACAATTTCAAATAATTCAAAATAAAGTTTTATTCTTAATTGGTTTGATATGGAGGGTGATATTAAATATTTCATTTTGTAATTGTCAAAAAATATCATTAACATCAACTGTACTGTACATTTAACGGAAATAAACAAAATCACATGATACGTATACTTGATGAATTCAAATATATATTAAGTATACGACTTGTTATATAAAAAAAAGAATAAAAATTGTTATTGTAAAATTACAATTATATAATGCTCGTAAAAGCAAAAAAAAAAAAGTGATTCAAAAAGAGAAGACAATGTATTGCACAGTCAAACACACACACACACACACATACACACAAACACACACACACACACATACATACATGAGCAATATCAATGAATATGCCATTGTGCCAGAAGAACGTTTTGTGCCAACAAAGACAACCCATATAGGCAGAGGGCAGAGGAATCAGGGACACCAGAACAAGAGACAGAGAGTGAGAGAGGGAGAGAGAGATCAAGATAGAAGCGGAGGTTGGGGAAGGTAAAGAAGGAGAGGTAGAAGCTGAGGTCCCCCCACGATCATGGCAAGTCACAGCGGATGTTGCGATTATTACGAAATAAACGAAGAATAAGAATGAAAACGAAATGCATACAAAGAGTAAACCAACTCAACGAGTGAGAGAAAGAGCAAAAAAAGGGGAAAGCGGGAAGGTTGGATATGTGTTAGTATGTGTGTATATGAGTAGGCAGAAGAACGTATTATCCCTTTTATAGCAGAAAATGCCAACCGACAGGCCACAGAAGAATTTCTTAAGAAAATGCTAAATTTAGAGCGCCAACAGAGGCCGTCAGCCCCCCATAACACCCCAGAGCCCACCAACAATCAAGTAGGTTGATTGGTCATCTCACTCTCTCTCTATCGTGCTCTCTGCCATCTCTTGTTAAGTCTTATGCAGTTTACACTCTGGCGCACTCTTTTTCTTTCTCTCTCTCTCGTGTTAAGCAATTTGCGCAGTTGCAGCCTGACAACAACGACAGCAACAAAAACAACAGCAAAATTAACTATTAAGCTCTTGACTTGAACTTTGCCAGCAAATTTCAAATGAACTTTTCGTTCATTTCACCTTAAACTCTGAATAGCCCCCCCTCCCTTTCCCACTCCTTTTTAAACAATAGCTTCTTTCTTGCACAAAATGAATTTGAAGCTTCCGTAATTTAGTTCCTAGAATTTTACACTGATAAACTGAATTAGCCAATTTTTGTTTTATGTGTTTTTTTTTGTGCTTTGTTTTTCTTGCTGACTAATGGAAAATGCAAGTGATGTCATTCCATTGCGGTAGACTTGATTTTTGTATATGTATGCATGTATGACATGCATATGCACGTAAATTAGGGTGTTCCAAATATAATACAACTGATTTTTTCTAATGTCTGGAACGTTATTTTGTTTCAATGAATTAAGAACATAACATTTTGCGACAAATATGTATGTATCCTAACTATGAAAGTTTAAAATAAGGAAGAAATATTTAAAAATTAATACGTTATTTGAAGAATGTATGTATGATAAGGAATGTTATTTGGGGATTTTGGGTTCCTAATTCAAATTTGGGAATATCCATAGTCTTTTGTACTAACTTTAACTTCAATTCGAGGCATTTATGTTTTATATAAGATGTCACCTTTGGAAAGGACATCCTGCGACTACTTTATTGCAATAGTATGTAACGATTTTTCAAACTACCGCCGAAATATTTTCATAAAATACTGAATTTGGAGCCCACTGATGGACTTTATAGAATCTGATAATGATGGTTAAGGCCAATCAATAATGACAACTAAGGACATCTAAGAAATATGTGTTATAATATACTTTTATATTTTGGAAACACCCTTACGAGCATATGCATGTACTTATATATATTCATTATTAAAAACGGGCAAACGCAAAATGTCTTAGCGTTTGTATGTGCAAAGAAGTCTGAAGCTTATTTAGTTATTAACATATTAACAAATCTTTTATTTATATTGATATGAACTGTAACTATTATAGATGTACCAAATATAGTTCATATCAAGTTGCAACTTCTGGTACTTAAAAAGTAAATCAAATCTTATAATATTTAAAACTAAAACATCAAAAATATCTTAAAATGATTGTTAATAAAAATTTGACCTTTTTAAATTCAAAATTCTTGGAGTTAATTTTTTGTAAAATGTGTTGCCTACTTTTGGGATAACATGCTTGGGAATTTGAATATCTGTTAATCAGATCTCTAATTTCATATGCAAATTAGGTGACATTTTATTGTAGATTTAATTGAATTTCAATTTAAATAAAATATATTGACATCGTGTGGCTTTAATAACTCTTTGAGTGTGTTTTTTTTATAGTGAGATGTAAAATGCCCTTATATTTTTTCCATATCTTAAGTAGATAATATCATATGGAATATTTGGAGAATTTGCTGAAAAAAATATGTTTCTCAAAATATTTTTTACCAATTCCATTTCCCCACCAAATGCGAAAAAGCTTTCGTTCAATTGATAGAAGAAATATTTTAAATTTTATATGTATGTGTAAATATACATACATACACATTCAAACATATATATTTTTAATTATTTCGTATTGTAGTTACTCCATACTCCATGCATATAGACATGAATGTTTCAATTTAATTGAAAGTTAATGTATGTATGTATGTACATATGTATGTATAAATACTTCAACAGTTTGCAGAACATTTTTATGAGCCTTATTCCTGGATTCTTACCATCGCCCCACGCAGCACTACACAGACACAGACACAGACACGCATAGTCATGCTTAATTATAGAGCTGGCACATAAATTACAGATTGCAAACAAATACACATGCATATATAAATATATATGTATGTAAGTATATAGTACATGCATACATATCTGCTTGTATTTGTGTTGGTATGTACACATGTATTTGTATTACATCTTGCATACTTCTTACAAGGAGCAAAAAAAAAAAGAAGTACCCCACAACCTCAAAAACCATAAGGCGGCCCAGCTGCGCATTCTTAATACGACGCGTTGTGCTAATTTATACAACAACAACAATAAGAAATATATAATTTTTTGTTTTTATTTTTGCGCCGCAGCCAAAATGATCTTATTGGAATACTCACATGCACACACACCCGCCCCTCAAGCAACACATAGAGAGATGAACCAAGGGGGATAGAGAGGGTCTCTCTCTCTCTCTCTGCTTGCCTGCAATATGCCAAGCGAATGAACGACTGATTTGTAAGGCCTTGAACTTCTGTTGGAGTGCATTAACTCTGTGGCCGCACACACACACACACATTGGCCGCAACAACACACGGGCGCAGCAGCGCTGCTGCTGAGCTGCTCTTGTCGTAGCAGAACAGAACTTTTTTTTATGCCCGCTCGCAAAAATGGCCACGCAATATCTGTATATGTGTGGGTCTGTCTATATGTGAGTGTATGGATTGCAGTCTGGTATGAGTCTGATCTTGTTGTAGGCCTTTATGTAATCTAGAATGAGAATGTTGTCTTGGCTTCTACAAACATATGAACATACATACATAAATCCAACACTCACTCACACACACAAACACTCAACTGCATAATATATGTATGTATGTATGGATGTATGTACACATATTGGCTTATTTACACTGCCTGAGCAAATTATTCTCTTTATCAACTCTCATTCTTTTTATCTCGTCTGTCGCTTTGTCTTCCCCGCCCCCCTATTTAGGATTGTATTACATAAGCGGTCAACAAGCAAAGGCTAGCAGGCTGACAGGGGCGTGGCACACACATACAATCATAAGGCTGCAGACGCTCCTTTTGTCTTTCTCTCTCTCTCTCTCTCTCTGTGTTTTTCTTTGTTTCTCTCTCTGGGCCTGTCGCCTGTTTCCTGCGGGTATTTTGAACCTTTCAATTGGCCTTGAACCTACCTACTGTCGATCAGAACGGGCTCGGGCTAGGGGCTCTCAAAGTATTTGCAAAACAGATACCCATAAACACACACAAAAACACACATACACACTTACACGCACATTGAGTGGGGAGTTATAATACCAACAAAAACAGCTAAAAGCTATTTGTGAGCATTAACTTTTTGATACCCTGTGCAATTGTTGCATAATATGTATTACATTAGATTTAAATAAAAACAGAGAAATGTCTCGTTAATGCCTTTTAGTGGCTTCAATTTATAACAGTGAAATAGTTTAGCTCTGCCGCAGCGCTGCCGTCACACGTGTATTCTTGCGGCTTCGGCAAAGTCACTTCGGCATAAGCTTCGGCTCTTTTTTTTTGGTTGAAAGCGGACCAAACATAATCGGCAATTAGCAGAGATGAAACCCGAGCGGTTTGCAAAGTGATCTCTATAAATAATCTCTATTTCCCTTTCACTCGCTTGATCTGCTATGGAATCTCATATGGATCTTCCACACCAACAACGATATGTGTGTTTGTATATAGTCTCGCTCTGACTCCTCGTCTCTTCTGCTAAGTACAGGGTATATAAAGAAAAAAACCAACGTTCTTTGTGACGATTGCAACTGGGCCTGGTTGTTGGTTGTCTTTTTTTGTTTTTGCCATTCATATTGGCATTGGTATATACATATGTGTATATATATATGTATATACTTATTTGCCTGACCCCACACAACATGGTTGAGTCTGAGTCTGTCGCAAGACCTTGAGATTGTTCGTTGTTGCCGTTGTCGTTGCTGACTCCTGCGTCCACTCCGTCCCTCCCTTCCGCCACCCACCCATTGCATTGGGAATGTTTGATTATTGTCCAAACCATCAAATCAAATTCCTTTCCCGCTCTCTCTCTTGTGATTTATATCTACCTTTCTCACTCTATGTCTGGTGATTACAAATGCATTTTGGCTTATCATCGTTTGCTGACGGTTTTGATAAGTATTACGACTTCACCCCGTCCATTTATCTCTTCCTCTTTAGTAATACCATTTTTCATTTTTCTTTTTGCATTTTGTCAGCTGTTGTTGAACCTTTGTTTCAATATTTATCGCATAATTTCTGTTTTCTACTTTTGTTTGTATGCAAAATGCGGGCTCTAGACAATCGACCGATAAGTCTCTAAGCTTATAATTAATATGTAAAGAAGGAAAAGATATAAATAAAGGCCTCTTTCACTATCAAGGATAAGCGGAAACGACTTTTGTAATGGCTGATAGTTCTAACAGATACATTACATACAAACGAAATATTATATAATAATATGTACATTGTACACGCCTAATTGACTTTGATTGAGTAATCTCAGTGAGTCATTTTTGTTATATTCTAAAGAAATTAGGGGGGGGAAATGAAATGACGCCAATTATAATAATAGAGTCCAAATGTCGTACCCAAAATGAATGAGTTATACATTAAAAATATTACGAAATACTTATTAACCCGCAAGATAAAACGAAAGAAACAAATTCTTTTCGCTTGATTTATGTAAATTCCACGAAATATATCAAAGTTATTTGACTCTTGAATATATCAAACATTTATAGATTATTTTGGTTTTTTTTTTGTTTTTAACATTATTGTACTTTATATGCAAATATAAGTTATACGATCATTAAATAAACCCATTAAATCTGGTAAGAATTCATCATGATGCAAGTGAAACTTGTATATTGTTACATGGGAAAAGAACCTGGAATTTCTTTGTATCATAGCAAAAAACCAGTTATTAATGAGATAATAATTCTAAACCACAAAAACAAAAATAAAATAAAAAAAAAGCACCTAATTAAATTGTCGACAGATATAGAAACATGTCGTAATGGAATATAAACAATTTTGACATTGACGCAATATCGCAATATCGATAAAGAAATTGTAGTTAAAAATGTTAAAGGCATTTGTTTTTAATTGAATTCGGATGCGGTTTAAAAAACAATTCTAATGAGTACAACAACAATTTTTTTTATAAGTTTTCGAACTTCCTTTTTGTCGTATATAGTTAAGATTTGCCAATTCTTTTTAATCAAATAGTTTTAAATCAAATTAAAAAAGAAACAAAAACCATTCATGATCTTTGCAAAAAATTGCAAACTATAAGTTCTTGAGTTTTGAATGCAAATCAAAAGATAGCTTTCGAATAAATAAACAAATACATACATTTCGAAAATCGGATATAAAATGATAAAGTAACAATTTGGATATTAAAGTATTTTTTGGAATTTTAAAGACAATTTTAAAGTTGTTATTCAAATAAAGTATACAATTTAAGCGCAATTTAGCTTTTTTTATCAAACCCAAGTGACAAAAATATGACAAAAAATCATGGGCTAAAGACTTGAGTTTTTAAGAATTTTGGAGACTAAGTTTTTGCTCAATTTGCCAAATTTCTGGGACAAGAATCATTTGTTGTTGTTAACGTTTTATATATTGGTTAAATCTCAATCTAAATCCTGGAACTGTACTTCTTTCTTAAATGATGACCAAATAACGAACACTCATGGAAATACACGGTTTTTGGTTTCTTAAATAAATATTTGTTTAAGTTAAAAACTTTTTGAATCTTTGTAGGATGACATCAAAATATATTTCATAGTTTTAAACTGATATGTCAAACAATCTTAGATTTTTATTTGGACATTATTGAGCTAATTTATAATGTGCAAATGTATACATATTTTTAAATAATTTCCATTATATTTCAAAATTATTGCATTATATTTATATGAAAATCGTAGAAGATCTCTTGATGTTAGCCAAAATTAGGTGATAAATTGAAAAATTAATCTAATCGAGAACTAATTAGAGATTAAAATTATTTACGTCGTGGAAATGTCGTCTTGACTATCTATAAGATACATTGATATCGTATGAGTAGTCGAAACAGAACCATAAAGAAAATAACAACTCGATCTCTGTCTGAATGTGCGTGAGTGCATGTAAATTATCCGTTATATATACATACATATATGCATACATACATACATATGTATCTATAGATGTATATGTAGCATATAGTACATATATGTATTTATGTGAAACAAAGGAACAACTTTTGCCGTTGCAATTTGCTTTGCAATAAATGGCCGCCAACGCAATGTCGTTTTGTTGTTGTTGTTGTTGTCATGTCCAAGTGCGATGACTTCCGTGTGGTGCAAATTTTTTTTTTTTTGCTCGTAATCTTGCCTTGCACTTGCCTCAAGTGTTTGCTTATGATACACAAACGCATAGTCTGAGGCTTCGCTTTTATCTGAAGCACGCAAACCTTAAAACAAAATAAAAAACAAAAAAAAAACTTATGAATGAACTAACAGAAACACTGAATAATCGCACATTATCATCATCATCATCATCATGATCATCGTCACACGCACACTAACCTAATGCCTATCAAATGCCCAGCAAACGGCAAAAAGGGCAATAAGCCAAACAACACGCATGAGTCAGTGTCAAGATCGTGAGAGAGACATCAAGAAGAGAGCCAAAACTGCTATGTGAGAGTGTGCACTGTGCCGGTGTTTGGAGCTTTTGATACCCTACATTATTACAAAGGGTGGATGTGTTGGCAGGAAAAGCTTTGAGAGCACCCTAACTTTAATAGATCTTCATCCATAACAGGATCAAGTGGACTTAGATTCGAACTGGTTTATAACCACAATGGGAATTTAACCACAAATTATAAAATATATAATACACTGAAAAGGATTTTAGCATATAATAATAGTAACATAATCATGTTACAGTAAATCTACTGTTAATTATTAAAAAATAAGTAGAAATGCTTATTTTAAGAAATAATCTGAAAAAAATGATATCTTTTGAGATAACAATTGATAAAAATAACTTTACAATGCAATAACTAATTTTAAAATTGTGACTGTATTGAAAACTAAAATATTTAAAAGTGACCGAAAATAATTAATATAACCTTTTGGTTTTCGAAAAATTCGCGTAAAAACTCTCATTGCTTTATTTGTCATTTTTTAAATTAATTTTTAAACATTTTATTTCTTTTCATTTCAGGCATAACTGATACTTCAAAGGAAAAAAAAAATATAAATATAATTTCTATAAAAGCAAAATTATTGATAATTCTTTTAATGTTTTTATTTTGTTTCTACAAAGTAACAATTATTCTTAGGTTCATTATTTTACAACAAAAAAAAAAGGGGGACAGGTACATATACATATATATATATATATTTGAATGATAATTTTCATTAAAAAATCTAAAAACAGCTAACAGTAGAATTCTAGAATTCTTTTACGACTGTCATGTCCGTCTGTTTCAGTATATTGTACATCCTTAGGTTAAAAGCTACTTCGATTAAACTTGGTAAATAAGTTTTTGGTTACCATAGGTAGCTAAAGTTCTTAATTTATTTGGATTCGATTACCATTACATATATATACATATATATGAATCATCTTCCTAAGGCTTAATCCTATTGATCTAGCCATGAGTGTAGATTCTATAGGAACGATCGATCAAAAAAGAAGTCATAGTGAAAAAAACTTTTTTGTTCATTATGTTTTGATTTGTTGGCCTTCTTTTTATTTTTGTTAAATTGAACTAACTTAAACTTAGGTAAGGATGGGTTAAGTTTAATTAATATGTAACAATAATTGCCAAATTATATCAAATATCTATAACCAATAAGTTTTCTAGTTTTATTAGTTACCTGAATATACCTGCAGATAGATGTAGTTGTATCTAGGGTATTAACAGGTCGATAATATATGATAATTTCCTTATAATTGGTGCACGTTTTAATTTTCGTGGTTTTTTGTTTTGCTCGCGTCTTTTTTATTATTATGTTTTTGTTTTTGGGTATTTTGACATATATGTATATACATATATGTATATATGTGTATATTATTGTGCTTTTGTTTTTTTGGTTTATTTCGTTGTGGCGGCTTTTTGTTATTTATTGGGTTACGGTGCAGTTTATTTGCGTCGCTTTTAATTTACATTCGTTCCTACATATGGATATTTGTATATATACGTATTTATATCTTTAATTATATATATCTGCATATAAATGTTTATTTCAATTTCATTAATTGCGCCACAAATTACAAAAGAAATTGACCAAAATGACGCGCCGCAGTCGCAATTATGAAATTCTTAGCGGCTGTTGTTGCCGTGCTGTCAATGTTGTTGTTTCTAATGTTGTTGTTCTTGTTGTTATTGCTACACGTATGTGGTAGTAAAATTTCACTTTTCACTTTTTCAAAAGAATTTTCGAGTAGCTTTTCGTTTTGTTTGTTGATCTTTTCTGATTTTATATATAGTTTGTTGTTGTGTTCAGTATTTTTTTATTGTTGTTGTTGTTGTTGTTGCTTCAACGCTAAGCCAATCGAAACTGAAATTGTTGTTGGCCGAGCCGCAACAACGCCAACGTCGACGTAGACGTTGACCGAAGCATCAGAACCGACCGAACCAACGCCAACTCAAAAGTTCTGAGAGAGAGCAAAGAGAGCACTGAAATTAAAAGAGATACAGTGGGTGACTGAGAGAGTGGCGGCAATGAGAGCACGAGAGCAAGCCAGCAGCGCATCTCGCATGCCGCCCACAACGCCTCAGTCGACGCTGCGTTGTTGTTGTTGTATCCCCCAACCAAACAACAAGTTCAAGTTGCTGCTGCAGCAGCGGCAGCAGCGTCAACAGCGACGACCCAGTTTTATTCTTTGTTGCCGTTGCTTTTTTTGTAGTTTTGTTTTTTCAATGTTTTTGTTGCTTCTTGGTTGTTTGTTGGTGCCACCAACTTCTTTTTCGTACCGTTGGCTCTATGAGTTCTTTTAACGGGGGACCCGCTTTCTCTTTTTATATTAGTTTGTTTCTTTTTTTTTTTTGGCCAAAAGTCAATTGATATGCGCCGCGCTATGTTTTGATGTTTGAAGTTGGAAACCCCCCTTTCTCAACCTCCTTTACCACTCTTATGGCTTTCTAGCTCTCTTTATATTTTATGAGCTGGTCTTTGCCTTTTTGCCAAACAAATTGGAGCTGGAGCCTCCCAACGAATTCCAATGTTAAGTTCATAGCCACGAGTCTATGAGTCAATAAATGTTTGTATGTCTGCAATGACTCTCTCACTCTTTCTCTCTCTTGCTCTCTTATTCTCTCTCACTATTTGACTCTCCCTTGATAAAAACATCCTCTCCTGGCTAAGTCGTCCTTTTTGCTTTTTTTATGTTGCTGTTGTTGTTTTATTCTTGTTTTGTTTGCCCAGTCTGGAGGCAAAAACTTTTCAAGGTTAAGTCTTTGCGTCGTCTGCGTGCAATGACATTTGGGTTTTCAACCATCGAAGCCGACCCAAGCAAGTTCGTTCACTCGTCGACAACTTCTTCCTTCCTTTAGCCACAATCTTAATAGTCTTCTAAATATTCAAGCAGACGCACAGTGGTTAAAACAACAAACAATTTTCTAGAATTATCTATCCTTGTTTAGAGCATAAACTAAATGTAGAATGGAGAAAATTTCAACTTAGAATTTAAATTAGACATATGCATGAATGCATCGAAAAGGGCAATTAAATCGTTCAAATTTGGAGTGTGTTAATTTTAAAGTTTTTTAAATGAACTACATATGTAGAAATTTATGAATAAAATGAAATATTCGAATACATTAGCATTACAAATATACATAAGTATTTTATTTAACTTTTTTTTGATTTTCAGGACGCCAACATTTGGTATAATATTTTAAGCAGGGAACGTTTTTATTATAAGTTCAAAACCTTTGAATAATTTGCGTTGGGACTAGGATTTAATTTTTGTTGCTTTTTGTATTTTCTTCAATAATATGAATATAAAGGGATTTTTATTAATTTTTTAACAGATAATAAACTTACTTTAGTTTTAAGAGTTTTAATCCTTTTAGTTAATGTTTCGTTTTTATATGGTCTTTATAGGGACAACTACTTTTAAAATATAATTATTTACTTCTCTATCATACATACAGTTATAAAAACTTATTTTTTCTTAATTTTGTTACCACTTTACGGTATTATTTACGGTAATAAATAATGCTTGAGGACACTGTGGATATGCGCCCCTCTCTCATTGGTTCTCTTTCCTTCTCTCTTTGCCTGTCTGCCTTTTTCCGTTTTTTTATTGTTCACGTTCTGGTTCCCAAGCGCTACAGTTATGTCGGTGTTGTTGTTTTGGTATCTTATTGCGCCAGGACAACTTGGCGTATACGTGATCTGTACTGTCGGTTTTGTCGAATCATGTAGACAGACGCAGACAGTAAATTTCATTAGCTTTACGCAAACTTACATAAGGCCAAACAGGAGCAAGCAGGCGGCAAACAACCAACGAACCAACCAACCAACGAAGCAGGCAGGAAGATGCCTCATCGCCGACGATTCTTGATGGTGTTGTTTTTGTTGTTTTGTTGTCGTCTGCCCCTGCTCAGTGAAAGGGAAAGGTTATTAGACTCCGTTCTACGCAGGGATGGGGATCCAGACCGCTGCCTCTGTTACTCCTTATTGTTATAATAACCTTTTCGGTTTCGTTTTGTTTTTTTCCTTTTGCGTTCATTTTACAAATATATTTTCGTCGACGGAAGCTTGTCCTCTTTTGGGTTTGGGCGATTCTGTTCTGCAGACAGCCGAGGCATTAGTGGCAGATGTTTTTTGGGGCATGGGACAGTGCAATGGCTGCGGCTGACGTCGGTCGTCGGGTCAAATGCGGCCGCATTACGAAAGTTTCGCCCACAAAAGCCGACGAACTCCTCCACGACCCAGGCGGGAGGCCCCGAGGCCCAGAAAGTGAGGCAAAAATTAGAGGCTGAGCTTTATAGGATATTTCGGCCATTGACAGCAGTATTTTTGGGTCTATTGACATTCGGCAACATTCAAGGCAGTTGAATGGACGAGGCCGACACACGCAGCGGGGTCACAGGACATTTTGAGGCCTAGCCAAGTCAAGGGGCAACGCCATGCCACACATGTCTGCTGGACCAATGCCAAGGATAAGGATGATAAATAAGCAATGCCAACTGAAAGTGCCTAAGCAAAATGTTTTTTTTTTTTAATGTTTCAAGTTCAAGGACGATTTGAATCAGGTTCAAGTTTAATGCCCAAATTGGATGTTATAGGAAAAATATAAAAAGGTATTTTTATTTTTATAGAATACTAAGCTTCAGGAATTGGAAAAATTGTATAATTTGTTTTCTTTGAGTCCAGAATGCACGAGATTTATAAATTATTCGAGATCCGAAAAATTACAATTTACTAACTTAAGATTCGGAAAATTTCCCACTCCAAAGCCGAGAATTTACTTCTGAAAGTAGTCAAATTTCGATATCTTAGAACGATATCTCTTCCAAAATGCCCGATTTCCCCCTCAAATGACCGATTTCTTCCACTGGCCAAAGTCGGTATAAACAGAATAAATAAGACAGACCAAATTTTTAATTATTTCTCTTAAATTTTATTAAAGAAAAATTCAACTGAACTCAAGCCAGCGTTCCATTTTTTTTTTTACGGAAAAATAATATTTCTACTACAAAATAAATGTTTAATTTGTTAAATTGTTGTTATTTTATGTTAGTAGCAAAAATCCATTAATATTTTCCTCTAGCACAGGGTCATACTGAAATGATAATGAAATAATAATGATTTTTTTGTTAAGTGTTAAAATAAAAGTTAAAATAACAAAAATTAAATAATGTTCAATCTTTTTTTTGTAATTTTAATGGCAGAATACTTCTTTGACATTTCAAAACAAAATTCAATTTTTTGTTTATTCGTAGTGGACATTCTTAATCTGTTGATCTGGGGACATAAAACATGATTCTACATAACAAATTTAATGGCATTAGCTCTTATGGTCTTCGAGATCTATTTAGGAGTTCGTAGTGATGGACAGATCAACTTGATACCTATCAAGTTTGATTATGAACAATATGTTTATGTATTTAATCTATGAGTTTAAAAAAAAATAACCTTTTTTTAAAGATTTTGGCTACTTTAATAAGCAATTTCACTGTCTAATTGCCTGATAAAATAAATAACAGAAGTCATGTCATTTTTCAAATACATTTTCGTCTATTCTAAAAAAAAAAACATTTCTCCAAAAAATTTGTTGAGGTAATTGCTAATATGTACTTTGAATTCCAACACAAATGATGCAGTTTAAAAGAATATTTCTATTGTTTCAATTATATAACATTTGAATAAATAAAAAATTGTGGTTTTATGTAAATTTTATTTAGGTTCATGCTAGACATCTGGATGAATGCATCAAAATGGGGTCCTCAATTTCGAAGTGTTCAACTATTACTGTCAATCACTGTGAATGTGTTGTACACTATTTCGATAGATACTTGAATATACTGTACAGCAAAAAACAGACCTGTAGTTCATATACCACAAAAATTATATACATTTATAAACATCATATGACATTTATAAACACATATAAACATCATTTCGGTTATCATCAAATTACATATATACTTTTTGGGGTCTGAGAAGCTTCCTTCTGCCTGTTACATACATTTTGGCGACTTTAATATACCATTTCACCCTATGGGTGTATGGTATAAAAACTATTCACTATAGTGTACCTATTAAATTGCTTTAAACTGAACTATAAACCAAATTTCAAACCCGTTTTCGAGGAATGAATAAATAAAACGTTAAAAAATACTGCTTCAAAAAAGGAGAAAAAAAAATTACAAGGTTTTTGCACAGGAAACGCCCTTTAGATCAAAGTCTGGTGAAAACGGCGGCCAACCCGATCCTCCTTCATTTAGTCTGTGGGGGAATCCCATCCCGTGCGGAATCGTAAACACATTAAAAAGGCCAACTGCGTTTACTGGGCAGGTGGAAATTATTTACTACGATTTTGATGTGGAATTATAAGAGAATTACAAGCTATAGCCCAGAGAGATTTGAACCCGGAGGTTTAAATTCAATGGACTGGCGCTAGACACTAGCCACTACGCCACCACACTGCTTAAAATGCACACAGCAAACACCCATCATTAGGAATTGAATTAGGAAATTTTAATGGGATTTATCAAGTCTTTCGATTTTTGATCGTAATATTGAGATTATCTATTAGATATTTAAGTCATTTTTAGCTATTCATTCTAAATTTAATGGCAATTTGAAGTTAGTTTATGAAAATAAAGATTAATTGCATAACTCTGCCGAAGTTACTATTACGCAATAGTTTTTCGATATATTATCGATAAATTGCAGAATCAGCTTCGCTTATTTCTCGCGAGGCGCTTACGTCATAATTGGTGCAGCGGCTAAGGCTTTTGCCTAAGAATCGACAGGATCTGTGCTCAAACGAGGATTGGTACCAAAGAAATTTTCCTTTTTATTAAATTTTCTTTTTTTTTAAACATTTGTTTTTTAATTCTTATTTTCTATTGCTATTTTTATTTTTTTTTTTTTATTGTAACGGTTTTTGTTTGTGTGTACCTGAAATTTTAAAAAATTATGAAATTCCTTGAGTTTTTGTTAATGATAACATATTTTTAACCTCAAAATTGTAAAAAAAAAAAACAACCCTGTAACAAAAAGTTTAAGTTAATTTATATAATATTGAACCAAATTATACCATTTAGCTTTTTAGTTCTGCTTAAATTTACAGTAAATTCAGTAACTCTAAGTCTCTAAATAAAATTGGATCCGGGAATTGGATCATATAAAGGGCTTTCAATTTTGATTAGATTTTTGTTATGTTGACGCAATGAAAGGCTTTAAAAAAGTGTTTTCAAATAAATTTTACAGTTAAAAAGTTTAACAAATATGGCCCATTATTTAGAAAAGCGTGTTTTGAACATTGTCATTAAAATGTTTAGAAACCTACAAGAGAAATTATTAGAAATTTCTCATAATTCGACCTAAAGAGGCTAAAGAAAACTTTGCTAAGGTCAAAAAATATATATATTCTTGATCAAATCAACTCGTCAGTTGATTTAAGTAATAGTTGGAGACTAAAACCCCCAAATATTAGTAAAGAGTCTCGTATAATACGTTTCAATGACCAAGTATAATCTGCCTCTGAAAAATAGGATTTTGTTAAAAATTAATTACTTGTCGACTATTATACTTACAATTGGAGTGTAATTAAATTTCCAAGGTTTTCCCAAATCAACTATTTTTCAATTGTTTTAAAACAAAAGTTATAAATGTAATGTTAATGAATATAAAAATGTGACTAATCTTCGACCAAATTCAAGTATGTTTTTGAAATTTTAATAGTGAAATTTACTAAAGGTCTGCTGTATTACCACTTAGGCGGAGGCCTAAAAAGGAAGATCGAATGGTTGACATCGCTTTAGACATCCAAAGTGTTGACTCTTGTAACAAGAGTCTTGTTCAAGGAACTGACAGCAAGATGATTTTAATGGTACCATATCCGTCACAAAATTCTTGAATCTTGGAATTTTTCGGATGTTATATATAGAAACCTATATAATACAGATTTGATTTACACTTAGAAATTGTTAATCGTTCAATTAGAAAGCAATTATCCTAACTTAAAACTCAAAAAAATTGAATGCAATGGGTTCTAAACGAAAAATATAGAGAAGGTGTGAACAAATACGAAACACATATGTATACTTAAGTAAGTAACCATCTAACTATTAGTAAACTCAATCATTTTTGCCTTTAACAAAAAAAAAAAAAAAAAAAATCCAACACTATACACTGTAGACCCCAATTTGGGGCCAAGTGGTGAAAAAAAAAAGAAAAGCAGCAGCAGCAGCAACAGCCCATGACAGTTGCAATTGCAACTTTCTAATGCTGCAACTGCAGCAACATCAGCAACAGCAAACAGCAATAAGCCAGGCCAAACGGATGTGGATGTGGATCGCGAACATTGGGCATTATGTGTGCCAAAATGCAACAACAACAACATCATAGTGCAGCAGCAGCAAACTACAACTGCAACAACTCTAGCAAAAGCAATCGCAACAGCAATAGAAAATAGAAAAAAAGCAACAAAATTTCTCCTTTGCTTTTCACTGCAAATTACTTAACTATTTTCCCCAGTTTCGCTTTGTCGTCAAAGTCTTGTAATTTGTGCAGTTGTTGCATGTTGTTGCATATTAGCGGCGGCAGTGAAAAGTTGGTCATGACAATCAAATGAGGGACTTGCTAGGTTCGCAATGTCTGTGCCCATCCATCCATGATAGAGGGGAGAGACAGATACTTATATATAGACAAGGAGTGGGAAGGGGGTTTGAGATAAAGACCTCTCTACCCCTATGTACATGTATATAAAACTTCTTCTATATATGTTAAACAAAAACAAGTTGGCCAAAAGGGAAAAGAAGCATCAGAAGGAGAACAAAAACCAGACTTAGTCACTAAGATGACTAACTGTACTCAAAAATTTCCAATGACTCATAGGCCAAGTGGCAATGCAGCGGACGTTGCAGTATCATTTTGAAAATAATATAAAACCAAAAACGAAAAAAATCCATCAATTTGCTTACGTTCTCAATTTAGCAATGATCATCAAATAAACATCACTTGGCATATAAGATATAAACATGAAACTTATATATTTATTTATAACTATTTATTTCGATGGGCCTTAAAATTTGAGCAATTCTAGAAATGGGAGAAAACATTAATATTGTTAATTTTATTAACATCTCTACCTTTCTCTCTAATGTGCTATGAATAGGAATGGGATATTTTCAAATTGGACTAGATGGTTTCCAAATGGAAACTAATGAAAATATTTCCAGTCCAAATATTAGACCAAACACAAATGAAGGAATATTGAAGATAATAAAATAAACTCTTAAGATCATTAGCTTTATCTAGAGATATTTAGTTATAATCTTTTCCGCATCAGTTTCAAAGGTTAAACAAATTTGCTTTTTGCAATTGTTTTTGAATTTAGGCCAATAAATTAGTTTGAATATAAAAAACAGAACAACATATTCAATTTTGACAAATTTTTTTTTGGAATCAAAAACGGAAACAGACCTGATTTATTGTTAGATATTTGTAAAAAAAAAAAACCCGTGAATCTTAAGAGGTAGCAGTAAAACACAATAATGACTCTCCCTAAAAATTGGCTTAAAATTTTGTTTAATTTTTTATACTTCAACTGAAATCTCAAATGGTTTTACCACAAATACTTAATGAACACTCAAAGTACTACAAAGTCAGTGTCTAAAAATAAACTTTGACGTACAAGTCTATTGACTTACCTACTAAAACTGCCTATTCAATTAATATAAGTACAATTAAAAAATTGTAAAAAAACTATTTATTTGTTTCAATTCTTAACTAAACTTTGACATGTACACTCATGATGAAAATAACAGATATACCCTTAAAATTTAACTTTATTGAGTTTAGTCTTGTAATTTTCATCAAAATTAAAAAACACGTTTCTATATTAGGTATATATAAATAAAATTAAGTATATTTGAAAAAAAAAACGAAAAAAACGAAAATGCAGCACATTGACTAAAATAATAAGTACTCGTTACTTTGGGAAATTGTATTTTATTTTTATACCATACACCCATAGGGTGAAATGGTATATTAAAGTCGCCAAAATGTATGTAACAGGCAGGAGGATGCTTCTCCGACCCCATAAAGTATATATATTCTT
Organism: Drosophila willistoni; assembly: GCF_018902025.1. NCBI lineage: Eukaryota > Metazoa > Arthropoda > Insecta > Diptera > Drosophilidae > Drosophila > Drosophila willistoni. The sequence continues at coordinate 9,588,126 of NW_025814050.1, forward strand.
GATCAGGATCAACAACCGAGTCGATCTAGCCTTGTCCGTCTGTCCTTTCGTCCGTCCGTCTGTCCGTATGAACACTTAGATCACGGAGACTGTAAAAGCTAGAGCCACCAAATTTGGTATGTAGACTCGTGTAGTATGTAGAGTGATCAAGTTTATTTAAAATTTTTGCCACGCCCCCTTCCGCCTCAGCAATTTAAAAAAGCGTTTATCTCAAAAACTATTCTAGCTAGAGACACCATATTTGGTATGTATATTTGCTTAGTAAATGCGCATATCATGTATGTGTAAAGATTTTGCCACGCCCCTTTTCGCCCCCGTAATTTGAAAAAACTCGATTATCTCCCGTATTTTTCTACCTTATGCACACTTAAATTTTGATACTAATATCCAGCAAAATACCAAATTTGATCAAAATCGGATAAAATAGACGAGTTATGCATATAAATGTTTTTCCATAAGGCGGGAGTTGGCCGTTGGCTAGTGGGGGCGCTAGGGTGCTCGTATGCTTGAGTAAGCGAGATACTAACAATAAGATACGTTTGTCAAAAGCATGTGAAAATGCATTTGTTTAAAATATTTGAAATATATGCTTTACTGGTGTATGGTATACCTAAGTCGGCGAGACGACTTACTTACTTCATTTGATTTTCAAATCATTCAATATCTCTTGTTACTTTAGTTTTGAATTAATATCCTCTATATCCACCTTTATTTTTGCCAACATTTTCTCCAAAATCTCCAAAATTATTTTGGGTGTATGTAAAAGTCTATCTAATTCTACCTACCAATTAAGTGAGTATTAGTACAAGCAAAAAACTATCATTATTTCAATTATTTATAAGTTCAAATCTCCTTATTGACTAACAGGGGGAACTTCAGGTATGCGAATCACCGATTTGAATGAATTTTTGATATGTCTAAAACTAACTTATTAAACAAATCATTCAATTAAAAAAAGACCTACTTATTGTTAGATTTTGTTCTTATCAGATTTGTTAGATTGAATTTTTTTACAACCAAATGAGAGAAACCAGTTAGCTTGTCCCCAAAAAAAAAACACCTAAAAGATTTTGATCTATTAACGTTTTTTTTTTTTGTTACTATTTTTCTATGTGTGCTTGATCTTGTTGTTATTGTTGTTGTTGTTCCAGTCGCCAGTGATCGTGCCCCAGTGATCTAATAAAATGGGGCATTGTCAATCGTGCCCCTCTCTGTCCTCTATTGTGTCCATCTCTCTCTTTTTTTATAGACAACTTCATTTGTCACTCAAACTGAAATGGCCAACTAGCTAACTGGGACACATTCATTAATTTATGCATGCAAAACAATTTGCAAAAAACATTGAAAAAGACATCTCTCTCAGTGTATGTGCCGGATTGCATTTCCACAAATATAGAAAGAGAGAAAGAGAAAGAGAGAGAGACAGAGAAAAAGAAAAATAGAAAGTTTTTCCAATTGCATAGCCGTGTGCGCATTCGGCCAACTGCTGCAATTTTCTCTTTGCAATTTGATTAAATAAAATATTGTGTAAAACGCTGTAGATATTGTTTGTTGTTGTTGTTGTTGCTAGTGTTGCTGCTGCTGGCAAGCAACTTTCCAACTGCAGCAGCGGCTTCTAACTCGGTTACTAGTTAGATGCAATAATAATTGCATTTGTCCCACTTTACTTTCACTTGGCATTTGGCAAAAGCCGCAACCAATGCAACAAGCAACTCAGCAACAAGCGCAGGCGTCGACTTTGACTTTGTGTGGTGTGGTGTGTGTTGCCTGTTGCTTTATGTCTTTCTCCATCTTTCTCTCCCTCTCTCTCTATCGCCCACTTCGTCTCGGTTGCATGAAAAGTTGCAACTTTTTCCAGTCTCTGTTTTGGTGGAAATTGTTTGCAAAAAGGAAAAGTGGGTCAAGCGCAGTATTGTTTGTGTGTGTGTGTATTTGGCCATTGTTGTTGCACTTACTTGTTGCATGCCACCTCCATCACTTAATTGACAATTGCCCAGGCGCATATTATAGATACACATACATATATGTATATACAGATTTTCGTGGCATTTGATTTATGAAACTGGGTTAAAAGTTGCTGGCTTTCCTTTTTTTTTTTTGCCTTTGTCTATTGTATAAACTCGTATTTTTTTTTTTCACTTTAAACATTTTTCTTCAATTTATTTACTATTATTTAATGTTCTTTATATTTATATATATATATATATATATTACTCAATAGTACATTAATTGGAGTTTTTCCAATCTTATAGGTAGTTTTTTTTTTGCTTTTCTTTTTTTGTTGTCATTTCTTACATTTTTTTCTTTTTGCATTATTAATATTATTTACAATAATTTTATAACGCTAAAAAAAAAATTAGAAAAAAAATTATTTTTTTTTTAGTTTTAGCTAGCGTTTTTTTCGGTTTTTCCTCGTGTTTTTTTTTTTTGGTATCAAATTTAATAAATAAAATAAAAAGTGAAAGAAAAACAAATATTTTAAGCAATTGCAATTGGTTAGTTAAAACATAATTATAATAATAGAAATAAAGTTTTTTTTTACACATATCCAAAGAACCAACTTTTAAAGTGTGTTTATGATTTGTTTTTTGTTAGTTACAAATTGTGCAATTATATTTAATTTAATGCCCCAAAAATAAAAATTTTTTTATTATGTTTAAGTAAAGTTTCTTATTAATTGAGGTGTTAAATGTTTTTGTGAAATTAAAGTCCAGCAAATTTACTTTTGACACAAAAAATATACCAAACATTTTGTACCATTTTTTTGGGTTTTTCGTTTTTTGTTGTTGCGAATTTGTAAATTTAAATCAAATAGTTTTGCTTTTGTTTTCTTTCTTTTTTTTTGTACAGTTTCAGTTGTTATACGCACAGAGAGTGGCATATATATTTAAAATTTAAGATCATTTGCTTATGAAGCAAATAACCAAACAATAATATATATATATATGAATATATATTCGTTTTGGTCGGGGAGATGAGGATAATTGCTTTTGGGGGTTGTTATAAATGAAATGTGTATTGAACGTATTTGCAGTTATCGCCGATGCAATATATTGGATAGCGTGCGTATTTGTTTCTGTAGTTCCGAATCCATGCCAAGGCATTCCTCTTCAAATATGATACGCATCTGATGCAATTGGGGCAACTTATCGGCCTGCATATTCAAAAGTTCACCAAAGAATTTCGACCAGACATGCTTTTTGAGATAACGCGGCAGCTTCTGGCGTATATCCCAGGTGGCGCCGCGTTTTTGCGGTTGCATGTATTCACCAAAGAGCATCACATGCACTGTGCCGGCAATGCAAAATAGATCCGTTTCATAGGACCAGGGGCGACTCTCCTGCATCTCGATGCAGGTGAAACCATCTGTATGTATGACTTTACGAAATTTCGTATGCTCCGCATCCGGAAAGAGCGTCATATCGATGGCACAGCCAAAATCAATTAGACGCAACGATGGCAATGGACTATCCACATTTGGTACACGCATCAGCAGGAAGTTATCTGGCTTAATGTCTGCATGTATTATATGCTGACGATGCAAATAATCAACAATATTGCAAATTTGACCAGAGAAATGCATGACCAGGGATTCGTGCATCACTTTGGTGGTGGCCTGACGTATTTTATTATTGATATCCAGCAATGAACCAAATGGTGAAAACTCTGTGGCTATCAGACTGGCATTTGGTGCTATAATCGCTGTCGATATGTCCATTAATCCGGGCAGTATCTCCGGATCTGTAATGCGTTTAAGCACCTGAAATGGAAATCGTACATAAATTGTTAACCTAGAGTTTAAAGATTCAGTTAAAAAAAATTCGACTTACCTGATCACATATATAAATTTCCCAAGTGTTTGGGGGCTTTTGATATTTAAGAGCCACCACATTGCCAGTCCTTGTATCGGTTGCCTTATATACCGATCCATATGAACCACGTCCCACCTCTTTGTCAATATTGAATTGAACACTACCTTCTAGAACATTTAGAGTGCGTGTATTGGAAATTTTTGGCAATGGTGTTTGAACAATTTTATATGTGGATTGTTCGTCATCTTCATTGGTACCAGGAAAATTAAGTTTGGCCAAAAATGCCCGGCACAATTCACTATTAAATGGATCAATTGCCTCTTTAGCCAAATGACGTTCAATTGTTTCCAATGCTTTCGATAGACGTCTCTCTTGTGCCTCCGAATCGTGTTGGGTGGCAAAATATGAGTTCTCCTGAAAGGTGGAAAAATCTGCACCATTGTTGTTGTTGTTGTTATTGTTATTAGTAATGGCTTGTAGTGTCTTATTAACAGGAGCAGGTGTAACCGTATTAGACTGATTAGGAATGGCCTGACTTTGATTGCCAACTATCTGGGAAGAGTCACGGAAATTCAGTCGGTCCACAGCCAAAGCTAAAGAGCTATTGGAATTATCCAAGGCAGTGGCACTAGAGAAAGAGAAATTTGCGTTATCATTGAAGGAGGCGGCATGGGCATGGGCATGGCCATGGGCCATAGCAATTGTCCCGCTACCAGCCACATCGTTTGCCGTTGTGACCGAGGATGAGGAATTGCTATTGCTGCAGAGATCAGCTTGAAATTTGTTGCGTTTAGCTTTGGTTCGTATGCGTCTATATCCATTTGCCTCACTCTTCGGAGTTGATGTCTGGCCCAAGAGATAGGGATGGAAATGGTGACCATTTCGCTGCCTCTGTTGATTAGCTAAGGGTATAGGCGAGACATTTGGTTGAGGGGCGGGAACTGGTGCCGGAGCCGGAGCCACCGTTACAGCCGCTGTCGCTGGTGTTGCTATTGGCATGGGAGTGGGTGTATGGGTTATTTGCTCTCTTTGCTGATAGACATTCTCAATGGTGTAGGCACTGTAGGCGCTGCTGCTGCTTTCCAGCGTGCGTTCCTTTTTGAATTTGATTTTAATTGAGCGATTTGACTGCTCAAATGTAGTCTGGGCACTGAATTGTATACCGTTTGTGGTCTCTTCTTCCTCCTCCTCGTCCTCATCTTCCTCCTCATCGTCTGTGGCCTCTTCGGATCCTTCTTCCTCCTCGCCTTCCTCAGACTCTTCGTCTTCTTCACCATCGTCTTGCTCGTCTTCTTCATTTCCTTCCTCTTCGTTTTGTTGGCCTAACTTAGATTCTAATTCACTGCTCGTATTTTGGTTGCCATATAGTGCTCCATCTACAGCAGTCATATAGTAAGAATTCTCGGATGAGTTATAGGAATTGTAGAGCGTCTGCTCCTGTTGCTGATCCGACGATTGCTGTTGCTGTTGTTGTTGTTGTTGTTGCTGCTGACGTTTCGTCCGCTCCTCCATTTTCTGTTTGTATTTACGTGCCAACAGCTCTTCTGGGCTATACTCAATGCCCAATCCCGGCGGATATACTAATTGTTTGGCATAATGACAGATTCTTGAGGGATCATCGGGCTCTTCCAGCGTCAATGCCGGCTTCCAGGTCTCATGATTATTGCGTCCGTAGGCATAAAAATTGCGCGGCAAACGTAAACCGGCCACCTCTGACATGACCGGAGCAGGAGCAGGTGCCTCCACATGGCCATTACCATTGTGCGTGACATTCGAAGGTGAAGCAGCCGCCGCTGCCGCAGGAGCACTTGCAACCACAGGAACCGTTGTCGTTGCGGTAGCCGTAGCCATCGTGGGCGTCATTTGGTTCTGGTTCTGTTGTGGCGGCTCCACCTCCTGCTTTTGCTCTTGTTGCGGCTGTTGTGACTCATAATGCGTCTGCTATACGAAAAAGGATAAGGAAAGATTAGTACTCCATTTGCTAACAAGTTGAAAACTAAGCTTACCTGGCTTGCTCCAGGCATGGGAGGAGCATATACCGCCTGATTTGGATAATGGTTCTGAGGCGGAGGATTTGATGGTGTTTGTGTGTCTGTATAGTGATGATAGGATACTGGTTGATGGTGATGCTGCTGCGGCTGTGGCTGCTGCTGTTGATGATGATGATATTGCTGGTAGATATGCTGGGAAGGCAGTTGATCCTGCTGCTGCTGCTGCTGTAGATGTTGCTGCGGATGTGGTTGCTGCTGTTGTTGTTGCTGCTGTTGCGGATGCTGTTGATATGGCTGCGAATGGGTTGGTGGACGCTGCTGATTGTAACTCTGTGGCAGTTGCTGTGTGTAATTTGCCAACTGTTGCAAAGCATCTGGCTGCTGTAAAATCTGTTGTTGTTGTTGTTGGAGGTGCTGCTGCTGCTGCTGCCGCTGGAAATAAACGGAGCGTGCGTAATTGAATTTGGAGTGGGCATGCTGCAGTTCGGCATGGGTTTGGGCCTTCTCCTGGAAGGCCAAGTTAAAAACTGCTTCGGCATCCTTGAACTCCTCTCTCGACTCGTAGTAACCGGCCCAGCCTATATAGAAGGCAGCCACCTGTCGTCCTGTTCCTCGTTGGAATAGAACCTGATAGAAATGCAATTGATCCGTTTGCATGGCTATATACTTTAACCACAGGCGCACCAAACGGGCATCTTGACGATAGTAATCGTTGTGCTCGTACACAGTCAGGCAACGTTCCAATGTCTCGCGGTACTTGAGCTCCGGATCACTATTGGCATGATTCTCATACCAGCATATGTAATTATACCAATGGTCCAATGGATCGGGGCCCTGATACAGCGAAATGGCATGCTCCCAAGCTTGTTTATCCTTTAAAAATCCGTGCATCTCATCGGGACTGGCTGGGACGAGGCCACTGGGTGCTCCGCCTCCAGCTTGGCCTTGGCCAGCACGCATATACGACGAATGCATGGCCATGCTTAGCCAAAACTGGCCGAGGGCTATTAGTTACTTATTAAACGGAAATTTGTGTTTTTATTAACAAACTGCAAAAAACCAACAGCGAACAGCAACAACAACAAGAATGTCGTCGAGTTCCCTTGACTTGGAATTTGCTGCTGAGCAAGACTTCTGTGTTTCTGTTTTTTATATTTAGCTGGAACAAAACACAGATTCAGTGATTTCCTTAAGCCTTTAGCCAATCTGCAGATTCCATTTTCGTCTTTGGGTCACTTTTCAACTCGCTTGCTTTATTTTTTTACTTTATTTTTTACTAATAAGCAAATACAGGGAAAAATAGTGGTGAGAATATACGGGGCTAAAAATACTGGTATGCGTGAAACTATCGAATTTCTATCGAAAATACTGTTCAAAAATCCCACTATTAAAAGTCCCGCACAAGAAGAAATAAACAGAGTGGCCATTTTTGTTGTTGTTGATTCATTTAATGCTACAACTATAATAATTTAAGTTCAATTAAGTAAAAAGTGTTTATATATATATATTTTTGACTACTGCGTGCATATCAATAGTTTACCATTTAATTAGTTAAGAAACAAATTTAATACGCGAAACGACCTCACTGCATGCATGCATGCTCCTTCCCCTCACCCGTCCGCAACCGCAGTTATTCTCCACTCCCCCCCACAAAGTCTCAGCAGAGGCGCATATTATCGATTTCACCTAAAAAAAAAAAACCCCAAGACGAATCCCTTACCCAAATCAATTACAACGCAACGCAACAGAAACGGCTATAAACTGCATCGCCTATGATAATGGAAGTATCGTCCGATCCCTATGAACAGAAATTATATCAAATGTTCCAAAGCTGCGAAACGCAGCAATGTGGTCTGCTTGATGAAAACTCTCTGCTAAAACTTTGTTCATTGCTGGAGCTACGTGACCATGGAGCAGCATTGATAGCCAGCTTAGCGGCAGATGGTAGTCAAAAACTTGGCGTATCCTTTGCCCAATTCAAAGAGGCGCTACTCAGTTTCTTGGGCACCGAATTCGAAGGCAACTCCACGACGCATGGACTGAGAGGTAATCAAGGGATTAAGTAACTGCAGCAACAGCAGCTGCTGCTCCTAAGATAAGGTCATAAAACATAATGTCATAAATATCATTTTTTGTTTTATAATCGGACCGCTTATTAACGGCTACCTGATCCTAGCCAGCTTACATTCAGGTAGTCATAAGTAGAGTGTATATATACCACTATGATTCCATTAGTGTGTTTAGTCCTTAAAGTCTAACGATGGGAACACGTTTATATTATAGAAAGGCCAAAAATGGCCAAACGCAAGATATAGTTATTGAAAAATTGGCAGCTCGTTTTGGTATTTTCACAAACAAAAAAAATACAAATTCTGTTTGAAAACTAAATTAACATTCTCTATTTATATTTTCAGAACGTTCTTTGGTCATCAGCAATGAGCCGATGACTAGTACATATATTGAAAGTCCTCCGGAGTTATCAGATCGTGAAGTTTCACCCAAACTCATAGTGGGTTCAAAGAAATATGGACGAAGATCACGACCACATCAGGGTAAACAACAAAGCGGCGGACCAGTTGAGTCGCTAACAGATTCGGATAACACAGATGAGGATCGGGACAAGCAAATGCAGCGAAGTCTCAATGGATGCGATGACTTAAATGTTCAAGTAAGTCATGCTTATCCATCTCTCTTTGTCACAGTTTTTTAATTTTTCCATTTTTTCTTATAGGTCCATCGTTCGTCATCTCAAACCGATCTTCCTGGTAGCCGGCGTTTACGTTCCGTCCATTCAAATGGCAGTAAACTGAAACGTTGCGCTTCACTGCCCGCACGCAGTAAGAATCTTCAATCTAAATTGCATTCTAATACATCGCCAGCCTCACCGATAGCAACAAAAGCAGCCAGCAATAAGATCAAACAATTGGAAACAAGTAGCAGTGTTGAGTCCTTGGGTAAGTGTCAACTATCCATCAATTTTCTTAGGGTATCCCTTTTGCTGTCGCTTCTGTGATGATGTAAAATGTTAGCCCAGGCATCAAGAGAATGACCATAATTGATTTTATTTTGTCATCGTTGTTATTATTTGGTGTTATTTTTGGTTAATACGAGATGCAGGCCACCATCATGGGAGATGCTATAGTTACCACAGCGGGCACTGTTTGTGCTGCAAAGGTTTGTGCTTTGCCCATCCATACAATCCACTCCAAATTATATTTATATATATATATAATCGCACGATCTCTCTGTCTATATCTCTGTATATACATATGTTCACACATATTAATTGCTTCGATTTATTGCTATGTCCGGCAAGAGTAAAAATTATACTTCTATAGCAAAAAATGTTTTAAAATTTACTAGATTTCTTTTTATAATACTCAATTTACCACAAAGTTTCATTTAAAAATATTTGGAAATACAATTTTGCAGTAAGAAACAAAATAAAAACAAGAAAGAATTTTATAGGAAAAAAATATTGTTTAATACAGTTTGATCCCATTATCTTCGACAGTCGGGACCATAGTCATCACGGAATTATAACTTATTTCTTAATTGAACATTTATAAGTCTAGACATGAAAGGAATTGAGAAAAAAGTTTCACTAAAGCTTTACTAGTTGAGTTCAAAATTTGTCACAATTTTTTTAAGAACTCTAAAGAACTTGAAAATAATACTTGAAATTGAATTGAAATTGAAAACCAAATTTATCTAGCAAAGGAAGAGATAAAATTTTTTGCGTGACTATCAATTAAAAAACAAATATTAAGCTATTTATCAGGAGAAAGTAAAAATTTCGAAAATATAAAACGAATCTATAAGAATTTAAGGAATAATAATTGTTAGCAAGACAAAGTTCTAATCAAAGTATAAGAATTTAAAAAAGAATATTTGAAGAAAGGAGAAAATTCGAATTCAAATATGAAAAAATATATACTTATAAACCACTAAGAAGACTTAATTAGATAATGGTTTGTCAGACAAATTTGATTAGCTTGAAAAGAGAAACGTTTTGAGCGCCTTTGCACACCCAAACACACACACTCCCTACACCTCCCCCTCTTTCCCTCTTTTCCACCTGGTATCTTGGGCTATAAAAATGAATTTCTACATTATCTATCAATGTTCTTGTCTTTATCAATTCAAAATGAAACTTATCGAGCTCTCTCTCTATTGTTCTTTTTGCTAATCAATGCCATAATTGTAAACGTAACGTGCGATCCCATATCATATACCATTCATAATCATGCCTTGCAGACATTGTGACGCCTCAACAGCTCGAGTTGATCAGTGCGGACAGCATTATTGATCTATGGGAGCAGGCCAGCATATTGAATAGCCGTGGACTTTTGCATATACTTGGCTTCGACGATGACCAAGTCAATCTTGCCCAATTGACCAAAGTGATTGAGGAGGATTTACGCGGTTTGGAGGGTGAATCTCATACCAATATGCTAAGAGGTCTGGCAACTCTTCAATCGTCCGAATTGGCCAACTATCGTGTGGCCTATCGTCAGCAACATGAGGAGAATCTAAAATTGCGGGCCGACAATAAGGCGGCCAATCAGCGTGTAGCTCTTATGGCCTTGGAGGTGGATGAACGTCATGCCACCATGGAGGAGAAGTCACAGCAACAGTTGCAGCAATTGGAACAACGTCATGCCAGTATGGTGCGAGAACTAACGCAACGGATGAGCAATGATCGAGACCATTGGTCCACAATGACTAGTCGTCTGGAGAAACAGCTGAGAAATCTTGAGCAAGAGGAGATTAAATTGAAAACCGAATTGGAACTTGTACGCACAGAGAATACCGAATTGGAGTCAGAGCATCAGAAGTCTCAGCTACAGATAACTGAATTGCTTGAGCAAAATATTAAACTCAATCAAGAGCTGGCCAGTTGTGATGTCCTCCCGTCGGAGAGGAACACCAAATCCTCTCGCTGCGACAGTAGTACGGATAAAATTCATGATGTTGAGGACGAAATGCTGCAATTGATGGACAAATTGGCTGCCCTGCAAATGGAGAATTCTCAATTGCGCGATAAGACTGATGAGCTAACTATGGAAATCGAAGGCCTGCACATGGAACTGAAGCGCAAAAAGAAACAGGCTGACGATCTTGAAGGTGCTTCTGGTGCGGCGGCGGCGGCAGCGGCAGCAGCTACCAAGCGGCGTGGTGATTCCCCCAGTAAAACGCATCACTTAACCGAGGAGAGTCCGCGTTTGGGCAAGCAACGTAAGTGCACCGACGATGGTAAGGGAACAGCTGATCTCAGCGACAGCAGTGGCGATTGGTTGGCCCTTAATTCTGAGCTGACCCAACACAAAGACCAGGAAGAAGAGTTGTCTAGCCTAAAACAACAAATCGAACTTTTAGAGCAAAAACTTAAAGCGGCCACAGGTGGAAAATCTAGCACACCGGAGACACGTTGCACGGATTTGGAGGCCAGTTTGGAGCAAATGCAACGTGCCTATGAGGAATGCGAGGATTATTGGCAATCAAAGCTGAGCGATGAACGGCAAATGTTTGAGAAGGAGCGTCAGATCTATGAGGATGAGCAACAGGAGAATGATAAAAAGTTCACCGAACTGATGGAAAAGGTACGCGAATATGAGGAACAATTCAGCAAGGATGGTCGTCTCTCGCCCATAGATGAGCGTGATATGCTGGAACAACAATATATCGAATTGGAGGCGGAGGCGAACCAATTACGTTCTAGTTCTATGCTTATATTGAAAGAGAAATCGCAGGAGATTAGTTTGCTGCAATCGGAAATTGAAGATTTGCGTTTACGTCTTGGCGAAAGCGTAGAAATTCTGACCGGAGCCAGTGAGCTGAATCAACAGCTTAGTTCCGCGGAAACGGGCAAGAGTCCGGCCAGTTCACCCATTAGCTATCTCTGGCTACAGAGCACAATTCAGGAGCCCCTGAAGGCATTCAGTGGCGATGAGGCCACAGCCGTTGCCCTCTTGGGTGAATCACCGACGCACAAAGCGGCAAGCCGGTGAGTAGAGAAAGCCTTCCTCCACCCCATTTTTCCCTCTGTTATGTCCTGTAAATATATTTTAGTTTAGTTTATGTGTTTGTCCAAATAAATGTAATTTAAGTTCAGCACCAAAAAAAAAAAATAACATTTACTCATTTTTTTTTATTTTACAAATTTTAGTCGGTTCACCGACTTTTTTATACTCTTGCAGCAAAATTTCATATACTAATTCAATAAACGATATTTATATGTCTCTTTCGCTTCTTTTAATCATTCATTAAAATAAACTTTTTGTTTTTGGTTCAAGCCATTTATTTTCTAAACATTTTAAGGAGTTTTATATGTTGAGAATGTAATAAAAGTTTATTTTGGAGGAATTTGGCAGATCTGTTTCTTATGTTTTATTGACTTGATAATGTTATTATAGAAAAGTTTTTGTTGTTATAATTTTAGTTCCGCTTAATTTTTGCTAAGAGGCTTTATTAAATGAACTAACCTGAGATTAAAACAAAATTTGCTTCCAATGACTTGCAAGCCAATTGAGTTTGCATATAAATAATCTTGGCTATTAATATTTAAAAAAAAAAATACTTGATGGGGTTAAAAATGTTGCCATTTAATATTACAAATATCTAAACACTTTTTTTAACCTTTGGTATCCACTACGAGGATACAACCAATGACATTTTAGTTACTCTGCAGTTCTCGCTACTTAAGTTGTCCAAGTGGCCCAGACATTTGAACTGAACAACGAGGATCCGGGTTCGAATCCCAGGCTAGTGTATGGATGTAGTTTTCGTCTAAGCCGAAGGTCTTAGTTTCCAGTGCTTGTAAAATAAAATTAGGTTGTTAGTTTACAACTATACCCTATACTTGTAGTAATAATATTTTTAGTTACTCGAACTTTAGTCCACTAATTTAAAACAGATCTTTGTAAACTGAAAGTTCTAACATTAACATCAAACGGTTGATTAGTTAAACTAATTACAGTTTATGGGTAAAATTGAAATTTCAATCATTTCTAATATTCAAGACTAAAGTTTATTAAAAAATGACAATCGAAAAAAGAAAATCAAAATTTTTCTCTGGCTTATTTGCAATTATGGAGTATTATTGGTTGAATACATTTTTTTTTTCGATTTTGTTACAGTTTAAATAAATATTTGGAGTATTCAGAATATCGTCCAAAAAGGGGTTTTTTTTTGTTTTTTTTGATTTGAGGCAAATTTCAAACTTTAAAGCTTATTCGCTTTTCTGTCACAAATATACAGCCCTTAATTCTCAACTTCTTTTGAATTTGAATGAAATAAACGAATCACCATTCTGGTCCTGGCCACATTTAGAATTCTAGAACTTTTATACCATGTACGCATAGGTTGAAATGGTATTTTAATGTCGCCAAAATGTATGTAACAAGGGCAGAAAAAGCTTCTTCTACCTCAAAAAGTATATATATTCTTGATCACCAACAGCCAAGTCGATTTATCCATGTCTGTAACTAATTTCGAACCTCCAAAACTGTTGTCAAAGACCTCTAAATACAGATTTTTTGTTTTTGGTTGAAAATATAACACCCAATTTTAATCCTCTAATATCCTCTAATCGAAAATTTTTGATATTTTTTGCTTTAGCAATAAACTTACAACCTCGGAGACATCCATCTTTAGTACCACACCATTTGATAGCACACCCTCAGGTCCGTCGCCAACAACAACAACAACAAGTAGTGCAACAACAAATGGGTCTTCATCCTTGCCCGAAAACAAACAGGCAACAACAATGGGTGCTCCTGCCCCCATTAGCAAACCGAAACGTACACAGAGCCCACAACAACAATCGGAGGGTGAGATTGCCGATTGTGAGACCTCATCGACGGCATCCAATAAGAGTTTCGACACACACAGTGTCCTCTCGAATGGTAAAATCTCTTGCCTTAGTCGTGATGATAAATGCAGCAGCCCAAGCATACTGAAGGAGGAACTGAAACGCCTTAAATTCTTTGAATTGTCACTAAAGGAACACATCAAAGATTTGAGCCTGCAACGTGACGGTTTGGTCATGGAACTGCAACAGTTGCAGGAGGCGCGTCCAGTACTTGAAAAGGCCTATGCGGTAAGTTGGCTGGTTACAAAATTCCAATTTCAAAATAGTCCTAATTAAAATGTCTTAACAGAGAACCACACATCCAACGCTTCAGCAGCGACTGAATCAACTGGAACTTCGCAATCGTCATTTGCAGAATGTGGTTAAACAGCAGCAACAGTATACCGAGTCCCTGATGCAGCGTAAGTGAAGAATTTGAACAATTTGAATTTAAATTATGCATTTCAACCTTTAATTTCTAGAATCCTGGCGTCAGCATCAAGTGGAGCTCAACGATTTACATGGCCGCATCGAGGCACAGGGTGTTATGCTTGCCGATCAAACGCAACGTTTACAGAATGCCGATATACTTGTCAAGGATCTGTATGTGGAAAATTCTCATTTAACTGCCACTGTACAACGACTGGAGCAGCAGCGGGCCCGGGTTAATCTAATACACCAACAACAGCAGCAGCAACAACAACAGCAGCGTCTTATTGGTGGACTGCCAGGCATGCCTTAAAAATATATTAATTAATAATTGACAACAAACAAAACATAAACAAAGACAACATCGAAACATGCACCAACTCAACGTACTCGTTGTGAATGTTATCTTTTATATATATACAAAACATACATAGATTTAATTGTCGTGAATGAGATAATATCGTTTTCTATTTGTTTATTGTCGCTGTGAAAACATCAATTCAAATCAAATCAATGTTGTAAGCGCACCCCACGTGCCCAGCAAATGGAACACACACACAATCCACACTTTATGTACCACAAAATATTGTAAACACACAATAATCGACTAACAACAACAACAGAACCTTAACTATTTACACATATATATTACAATATATATATATATATATTGCAAATGTTGACCTTACTAAAAACAATAACACACAACTACTACCAATTGACTACTAACTTAATTATCTTATATTTGTTATTAGAGAATATGAGAAACGAAAATCAGATAGCAGTATTTTAAAAAATTTGTTATGCACTTTATGCATTGTGCATCGGAATTGTTATTAATTTTATTGGAAAATCCCAAAAACAAAAGTACATACATTTATATACATATATATATGATGAAATGATAAATGATATATACACACATATATACATATATATATTTATATAAATTGTATGTCACACGATAAAAGACCTGTAAAGCTGTAATCATATATACATGAAACCTATTTATTAAGTTTAATCAATACTCCACAATTTTCAACAACCATTTTTTTTTTGTGTTAAAAGAAAAACAAAAACGAAAGAAATTCAAATGTAAAAAGTAACCTCGTTTAATACGTACTAGTGTACTAAAAACACACAGATCATATTTTATATAATTATCTGTATCGTCATTATTGAATGTCGTTTTCAGTGCTTACAAATATTTTCGATCAAAATGTAGAAATGTACTTTCTAAAAGTATAAACAAAAAATATAGAAAAATAAAACCAAATATACAATTATTTAATAAAAACAAAAAAACAAATACCCACACAAGGGACTAATAAGTGCACAAGTTTGTTTATTTAATTTTTACACATGTAAATGGCAACTGAAGGTACAGTGAAACCTCGTTATATGTATTGATATGTCTTTTGTATAGGTTCTTAGTAGTAAAACCTTGGTAAAACGAAATTTAAAAAAAGGTCTGAAAGAAAATTTGTAAATGATTTTACCTGTTTACATCAAAACAATAAGAAAACTGCACTGAAGTGGAGTGGATATAAAAAATGATTTACTTTGCTCTCATTTATTATGTTCGAAAAATTTCTTCGCTATATAGAGGCTTTCAGAATCTGAAATTCTTCCTTATAGCTATACATATACATTTGTATGAAAAACTTGGTAAAAGCGAGGTTTTTATAAGGGACTTAAAGAAAAATCCATTATATTGAGTTTTTCGTTATAATCGCAGTTTTTGTATATAACCGAGATTTAAAAGGAAGTAGAAACCAAAACGATATCTACATATATAATCTCTGTTTTGAAAAGATAGTTTTCGAAAAAGGCTGCATAAAGTTGTTGCTTCACTATGTTTCAAAATTGGATCTTACCTAGCTATATCTTACCTTAATTAAAGGAATTGCTTCACATGGAGTTCACTTTAAAAATTATTCAATTGTTGTCGACTATTTTTTCGAACTCGTCTTAATCCGGTTGCACTCCCTGAGTTACAAAAACAGTAATTCATTCATTATGGAAGTAGAGTACAGAGTACATACATATTTCTCTGTTTTTAAATGTGCCCTCCCAGTCAAGTCGATAGGCTTGCTCCGAGAATGTTGATTAACCGATAGGCTTGCTCCGATAATGTCGATTAACCGATAGGCTTGCTGTCTGTGGCGGGAGTTTAAAATACGTAATTGCTGTTCGGCTTATCTCTAATTATAGTTACCTAAACAAGTAAATATTTTCTCAATACGTAATTTTCACTTGAGTTTGCCGCTATACCTGCTTTTGTGACTACAATCAGTAAGTAGTTTTCCTAATGCTGACTGAAATTCTACCGGGTTATGTATAGTATGTCTTGCATGCGGCCCAATAGCAGGCGCAGAGAGAAAGAGAAAGAGCAGTAATAGTGACAGAGAGAGAGAGTTACGTTTGTCCCGACTTTTAACAGTGACTGTAAGGCAACTACACACACCCACACACACACACACACACTAGCGTATACAGTCAGCAATTATAGCAGAGACCATATTAACAGCGATACAGTGGGCCGCCGCGATTCTGTTATAAAAATGCCACACTCCCACAGAGAATTTGTCATTCGGCGACAATTTCTACGCACCCAAAGACGTGAAAGTGGCTTCCAAGTCCACCCACTTTACACCGCCAAACATTCCGTGCTAGTCTTTATATCCCTGCCGGGAATAACATCCAGCATCCATAGTAACACTTTCAAAAGTGCGCGCTCAAGTTAAAAAAAAAAAGTTAACAAAAGTTACTTAAATAAATTAAATAAAAATGCCTTTCGCTGTTGAACAACTAAAATCCGTGGCCACCGAGCAGCTGTCCAAATCGGAAACCATTAAGCTGCGCAACAAACATATCGGGTTAGTATTCAATTTAGTTATTAACTATGTCTATTTCATAATAGTTATGTATGCATAAAAATAATTTAAACCTAAGTAGCCACAATTAGCTGTCTCTATAAGCACTAAAGTCAAAAGACCAAACAAAAGACCTTCCCTTGAATAAGCATTTCGCTGTCAAGGTCAAGTATCCGCCGCATCGGCATCCCCCAAATATGTAACAGTCATCCGTTAAGGTGCCCCTCCAATGCCCCATTCGCATTGCTCTCCCTCTCGCACTCACAGCCACAAGAGACTGTGTTTTTTTTTCTGGTTCTTAAATCAGCATTTTCTCACTCTTTTGTGATTTTACTCTGTTGCCATCTACATGCAGCTAACGCGAAAAATTTATTTTTGGCCTTTTTTTATTGATTGAGAACTAAAAGGAAAAACGAGTTCAAATGTTGTTGCCAAATTACATTTTCAGTAAATATATTTACAATTGGGACACACAATTTTTATATCCTTAAAATTGTATTATTTGTGGCAAAATTAAGAAATATTTATGAAATATTTGAAAAAAAAATTTGAAAAGGGGGGAATTTGTTGTTACAAAAACCAAGAAAAAGTAATTTTCGACTAGATTTTATTTATATTTTTTAGAAATTCTTAATGTTGGTTGCAAAACCTTTACCTAAGTAAATCCAACCCTGTTACTAAGTCTTTGGGCACACGTTTAAATTTGTTTAAATATAACGCCTACGAGCGTAAGAAGATATGAAAGTTTCAACAAATATATTTATCATATGGGGGCTAAGCGTCAAAAGGTTTAACCTAATCAACCTATAAAACGAAATCCGCTCCCCTATATACATTAGTACGTAAAAAGTTCACTGACTATCATTGTGATTAGGCCCCGTTATAGTAGGTATACTACGTAAATACTTGCACTTAATACGTCATTTTCTATTTAGACTAATTCGCTGATTCTTTCTTCCTAGTGCGCCTTACTCTATCAATGGCTATTTTTCAATTACTTTTTTAAATAACAACATCTTTCGATTTTCTTTTCCGTAAAAAAAACAGGCAAGCATGTCAACTCTTCTATCGCACCGATCCTTTGAAAATTGTACGTGGACAGGGTCAATATATGTTCGATGAAGAAGGCACTCGCTATCTGGACTGCATCAACAATGTGGCTCATGGTAAGTACTAATATTTATATTAAGTTTAATTGTGCAAAGTAAACTTTCAAGAGTGCTATATAACAGTCTATTTTACGTCGCATTATTAACTATATCCCATTTCAAGAGCCTAGACCCTAACAACAATATATACATACATAAGTCATAACATATATTATTACCTTGCCTTCTGTCTGAATGACGATCATACGGAGCCGGGGCCCGATGAATGGGCATACAAATGGGTAATTTTTTGTTCTTTATGTGTCCAAAACTCGTAAATCATAATTGTGAGTGTGTTGATATTGTTTACGTGAAACATTAAATGGCCACGGAGGCACACGACATGGCTGAAAGTCCAAAAAGAACCATTATAAAAGAAAGTGCCTACCATATACCATAATGAACAAGATCTCAAGTGGCCCCTCACCCAATTTAGCTGACTGCCTCAGAGCATTTGGCAACAAGTTCAAGGTTGCGCCACAGTGCCCATTTGTCCCACCATCGCCACCAGACATTAGGGGCATGTTCAGGCCCCGATAGAGGCAAATAGCAATATCACTTCTCATTTTACTCTCCCTACCTTTGGCTACAGCTAACTGGCTGGCTGCCTAGCTTGGCTGGCGGGCGGAAGGCCAAGCGACCGACCAAAGCGACTGACTCAGCCTTATCATGGACTGAATATTTTTTGTGTTGTGTGTGTAGATGCTGGATTTCGGGCCCCGATACAGGGCCTCGATCTGATGATTAAAATAATAATAGCAAATATGAACCACATACACAACAAAAATATAACAACAATCAAGTGCATACACCCAGACCCATGGGGGGCACGGGGAATGGATGGCTGAAATCCTCAGCCCAGCAACGAAGATTGACGTAAAGCAACCAATTTGCCAATTTGCTGACTGTATTCAAATTGAAAAATTTGACAAAAACAAAAAAAATTTTCCATTCAATTTCTTACCCCCCTCCTAGAAATTTTATGCTATGGGTGTGGAAAGTTTTTTTTTTCTTTGTTTTTTCAAATGTATATGCCAAAAGATATAATATGTATATATTTTTCCTAGACTCAGGGAAAACTTATCAATCAATCAATTGTTTATACTTTTCCAGTATTTCTATATGAAATGCTGCCGTTGCCCTTTGATAATCATAATGTACCTCTTCAATTATGTTGTCTTGTTACTGACTGACTAACTAAACTGATAAGGGCCGGAAATTAGCCGATTTCTTTTTTGTTTTTTGGGGACATTGCCTTTTAGCAAAAACAAAACTTTCCGATAGTCCAAGTATTGCTATTTATAGTGGAGGGGTAAAGGCAAATAATGCTGATGTTATTGATTAAATGTATTTTTGAATAACAAAATCAAAAACTGATTATATATTCTAATCGAGACCATAATCGAACAAACAGCTGTTAAATCTTATTCATTTATAGATTTTATATGGCATCATGATGACAAGAGATTTACCAATAGTCTTACTTTCTTCACATTATGAAATGAAATGACTTCAGGGCCGATTTTATGTAATGTTGTTTTCCTTCAAAAACAAAACCCATCAATAATAAAGCATGGAATTAGTTTGCTTGTCATTTGCCATTAGGCCCTCAAAAAAACGTAAAAAACTTAAAAACTTAAATTGAAAACGTGATAAGTTAAAGGCAAAGGAAACGCACGTGTACTTATGTATTTATAGTGAAAAAAACAAATGGCAGTCTTTGTCAAGCAATGAACACGTTATTTGTGATCTCGTGCCAGTTTTTACTTGTTATAGTTCTTGAAGGGGCCGCCTTATCAGTTCCATGTGAACGTCTCGTGCCGAGTGGAAATGTACTTGAGATAATCAGAGGCACTATACTCTACTCAACTACCCCAGCCCCATGGAAATTCTTAATGTCGGTCCATAGTGCGATCGTCGATCGCTTATGCCCCTATTCTAGATTTTCAATATATTTATGTCAAAGAGGAGGCTAGGCAATCCAATCCAATCCAATCAGCTGGCTGGGGCCCGTTCATGGAAAATTCTGTTCACAGATAAATTTTTATATGAATAAAAACACACGCCCTGCTTTTGCTTATATTGTTTTCTATATCATCTAAAGTGTAAAGGCGGCCAAATATAATGCATACAAAAATATTATATAGTTGAATACGACTATACAAAAGTATAGAAATATAGGTATACCTATATATATATTTTTGTCTGATGTCGCAAATATTGAAATAGAAAGGCAGCAAAGTATTTCAAAATTTATACAGTAGAGCAAAATTGTTAGATCTTGATATAAATTGTTGAAATTGATAAATGGTTTGTTAATTTAGGTATGCAAAATTTAGTTTCAGAAATATTTGTATTAAAAGAAAAAGAAAATCTTGTCATAATTTAAGACAAGACTCAAGCCAATTGTATTTACCTCTTTGATTTAAACCTTCAGAGGAGGAAATGGCAAATTTCCCCAAAGTAGACTAAATCTTTGCATAATTTAACAAAGAAATAAATTTTGAAAGTCAAGAAAAAAGAAGTTTTTTATGCAATCCTCTTTAAAAGTGTTTCAAACATAGCCATAGATCATGCACTCTGTTGCTGCAGTTAGGCAACATTTTTCATTTCTTTTTGCTGCAATTCCCAACTAGTTTTAGCATTGAGGAGCATTAGGGGCTTTAGCAAAGATTGCTGATGATAAAAATTGATTATTCTTGAAATGAGCTAGCCTGTTTACATTTATAAGACTGACATCGAGTTGCCAAAAGTGGATAGTATATCATCTAAATGCAATCTGCAAACACGTTTTGAACACAACTGTACTTTGGCCTTAGTTCTTTCTCCAGTTAGTTGCCACCCACCCCACCCCCTAAAGAGTGGTCTAATCAATTTATAGCTATAAAAAACAAAACCAAAAACAAAAAAAGAAACGTTTGAAAGATTAATTTATTATTAACTTCTTGTCTGCCATGGCAAGTAAATAAATAAATCGATTAATTTATAATTCGCGTTCATAAAATTTTGCCATCAAGTGTTTTTGCCTGTGTTAAGTCACTCACATACTAAGTATAATATAGCTAAAAATAACATTCACGCAAATACACGTGATTCTTATAGGCAGGCAGAGTGGGCAGGCATCGATCTTATCATTAAAACGACGACGCCGTTTTGCCGTTTTCCGTTGCGCATCGTCGCCCCCGACTAACAAAATATGTGACACTAAAATAGTGTCAAAGTAGAGAGAGAATATTCTGTACGCCCGATCATTTAGCTTGATGGCTTTCAGACAGGCCCAGGTCCCGGGCCCATCAGGCCCCGATACGATAAGAAAAAGAAAAGAATACGGACCAGACTGGACTGGACCGCCCCAAAAAATAAGACGGGGCACCGCCTTCTTAACGATGGCGACGTCTGATTACGTAGTTTGGGGGTCAACACAATTTCATTCAGTCACACAGCTGGTGGAGCTGATGCTTCTTTCTGTTGTTGTTGTTTTTGTTGGCACCCTCATTCCATTCCATTGTTTGTTACGATAAGACCGACCGTAGGCGACTCTCTCTCGTTGTAGATGTGCCTAGAGGGGCTAGAGCTATCACGTGAAACGCACGCGATGGCCTATCCGGCTTGCCTGGGCCTGCACGTTTCTTAAATATATTGTCGATTAGACAACGTTCTGTTATTTATATTTTTGTCATGCTTATTAGTTTCACACTAATGTTTATAGTATGAGTATACAAAAGGTAGACAAAGTGTACCGATAAGCAATTGAATGACCATGATAGATTCTACGAAACTTCTTGGCCGATCGGGAAATTCTAAAGTACAGTTGGTGTCTATTTTGGGGCGTGTCTTGGGAGGTGTTCAGAAACAGGAATTATTTATCATAAGACCCTAAACAACGCTGGAGAACCGAGAGCGATATAGGACTGTAAAATTTAAGAACTTTGTCCCCTTAAAGTATGTAAGCAAATTTAGTAATGTCTTTTGTATATAAACTGATCTTTAAAACAATTAAAAGTTGTAATTTTGTAGAAATCTAAGTCAAGTACTTTCATACAAAAGTTCCCATTCATTACATGCTTTAGACCCTCCTAAACTAGAGAAATTAAGCCTCAATAGATTAAGATTAAGATTTTCTATCCCAAACTAATCAGTTTTTCATTTTGATTCTTTCTACTTTTAGTGGGTCATTGTCATCCGGAGGTTGTTATGGCCGGAGCTATGCAAATGGCTACAATTTCCACCAATTGCCGTTTCCTACACGATGAATTGGTGCAATGTGCCAAGACTTTGACCGGCAAGATGCCGCCCTCTTTATCGGTTTGCTTCTTTGTCAATTCCGGTTCGGAGGCAAATGATTTGGCTTTGCGTTTGGCACGTAACTTTACCAAACGACAGGATGTCATCACCTTGGACCAGTAAGTAGATTTGATGATCCATAATTAGATGATTTGCTCATAACTTGCCTTATTTGTAGCGCCTACCATGGTCATTTGCAGTCCGTGATGGAAGTGTCGCCATATAAATTTAATATGCCCGGCGGTGAGAAGAAAATGGACTATGTCCATGTGGCTCCATGCCCGGATATCTATAATGGTCAGATTACCGATAAAATGCATCCCGATGCGGATTTGGCTAAGCTTTATGCCCAGCCCGTTGAGGATATTTGCACGAACCAACTGGCCAAGGGTCAGGGAGTTGCTGCCTTTATAGCGGAGAGTTTGCAGAGTTGCGGTGGTCAGATATTGCCGCCACCTGGCTACTTCAAGGCAGTCTATGAGGCAGTACGTTCGAATGGAGGTGTTTGCATTGCCGATGAAGTGCAAGTCGGCTTCGGTCGGGTGGGCAGTCATTACTGGGCTTTTGAGACACAGGATGTGGTGCCCGATATTGTCACAGTGGCCAAGCCAATGGGCAATGGTCATCCAGTTGGTGCTGTTGTCACCACACCGGAAATTGCTCAGGCCCTGCAGGCCACGGGAGTGCCCTATTTCAATACATATGGCGGCAACCCGGTATCCTGTGCCATAGCCAATGCCGTGATGCGTGTCATCGATCAGGAGGGTTTGCAACAGAATGCCAAAAAATTGGGAGATTACCTTCTGGATGAGTGCCAGCAACTGAAGAAGGAATTCGAATGCATTGGTGATGTTCGAGGTGTGGGATTCTTTGTTGGCATTGAATTAGTGCAGGATCGTGATGCTCGTATTCCAGATACCAAGTCTGCGCGTTGGGTTGTCAATCGCATGAAGCAAGTCCACAAGGTCCTTGTCTCGTCCGATGGACCCAATGACAATGTGATCAAACTAAAGCCACCAATGTGTTTCAATCGCGAAAATGCCGATGAATTCCTGATGACCTTCCGCGAATGCCTGACCACTTTGATGCAGGATAAACTGGTGGCAGCTGTTGATGCCGCAAAGGCCAAGGCAAATGACAGGATTAGCAGTGCCGCCGCCGATACTTTGGCAAATAAAACAAAACTGTTGGAACGTCACGATCGCCTGATAAAGTCCGTCTAGGGAAACGTCAATTGATCGTGTCACATTTTATTTCTAAAGATATTTATACATTATTATTATTAGCCTAGTTTATATTCCTTTACATACTCATTCTATATACATAATAATCTTTTCCCCATATTTGAATTTACAAACAAAGTTCTAGTATCTAGAATTATAGAGAGCTTTAAACGAATTTGTTACTCCATTTGCTTTTGACTATATTTTTGGCATGCTTATTATTTTTAAGAATTTTTTGTTCAAGAAAGTTTGAAAGATGTGTTAACCGAAACGCCAGTACCAGTACATGAATATGTAGTACAAAATGTTATACAACAAAATGAAGTAAAGTAATAACTAATAAAAAGTTTATCAATGTTAAACCAAAAATAAATATATTGAAAAAAAGTTTAAATCTTTATAGTTTGTTTTCAAAATGGTAAATTGACTTCCTCATCATTGGCATATCTAGATATATGCAATTTTAACTATAAAGGGCAGTGATTATATACATATTTATTTTTTAGATTATGATGAATATCTAAATACTAGATCCTATAGCTGGAAAATGCTTTATGGTGCTAAAGCTTTCTTCTTTAAATTTCACAATTTCCAGAAATTTATTTTTCTACATCTTTTTCTGATTATTCTTAAAGAAACTTAAGAAATTTGTTTTAAAACATGCCAAAATTATTGATTTAATAGAACTTTTAACAGTCCAATTGTATTGAAATTTTGTCTTATGTTGTAAATAGACGAAATTGTTTAATAAACAAGTAGATACGGTATGTATATGTACATATCTAAAAGAAACAATAACTATAAATTTCAAAATATAAACAAATACACATTGGATAGACAATCGGCAGAACATATTCATAGATGCAAAATGAACAATTTTTAATATACATATATTAGGTAAATACCCTCAATCCCTGAAATATTATAAATTATATTTTACATAGCAAATGAATTCATTTAACTGCTGCCTGAATGTGCGGCTGGGTGTGAATTCCATCGCAGAATGGTCGGTTCTTAGTTTGTTTACAGGTACACATCAAATATTCACCCGTTTTCTCCACTTTAACGGTTATGGGCCTATAAGAAATTATAATTTTGGTATATATTTGTAATTGATTTGAATCAACCTTACCTTAAACCATGTTTCAGATAACCAAGTATATGTCTGCCATCGCAAAATGGTTGTGACTTCGACCTTCCACACAAACACCATTTATAGGTTTTATCTATTTGATTAAGGTGGGCAAGCCGTTCAGGTAATGCAATTACATATGTTTTTGTTGAAATTGCGTAGTATTACCTTTTTCGAGGTGCACCTTTATGGGACGAACGTGAAAAATTCCTCCATTGGGCAACTTCGCTCCTTTCTCATCTATTATCAATTTTTTAGGTCCTTTCTTTGGAATGGTTTCAGGAGTTTTGACATTGTCAGTCTTGGAGCTATATCACACATGCTGAGTAATGGTGATGGATAAATTACAATTGATGAATTTTTTTTTTTTTTTTGTTTTGCCATACCTTTAAAATGCAAGGTGTGTACAACAGGTTGCGTTTCAGAATTAAGGACATTTTGCTTTATTAAAATCCTATTAAACAACGGTTTACAGCTTGTTCAAGATCAAAAAATGAAACAAAGTGTTGTGAAATGATGGTCAGCGATACAATAGCTACATATCTACGTACGTAGATATATCTGGAATTTTTTAAATAAATTTAGTTTTAGCCATTTAATTTAGCTTTTTACTGTTTTGCTATAGTGGGCAACTCTGAAGAATACATGTGTTAACCAATACTGGTTGTCGTCAGCTTCTAACTCTTCCCCGCTGTCTCATTTGTTTAAATTTTTGCTTGTTAATAATAATTGCTTTGTTTTATTTTTTTGTTATTCGTTTAAAAAAAGGCGCAAATTTAACTAACAAAGTCAAAGTTGATTAAGAGGTAAACGAAGAAAAGAACAATTTAAAAGAGAAAATTTCAAGTCCCCACACGGATTCGTGCGGAGAGAGGAAAGATGCCAAGCGAAATAATTACTTTGCAGCTAGGTCAATGCGGCAATCAAAGTAAGTCAAATGTATACATATCTACATAAAATATATATTCACTTTTCATAGTTGGCTTTGAGTTTTGGAAGCGATTGTGCCTGGAGCATGGCATCTCACCCAGTGGAGTGCTAGAAGACTTTGCCACTGAGAGCTTGGACCGCAAGGATGTGTTTTTCTATCAGGCCGATGACGATCATTATATACCACGAGCTGTCCTGTTGGACTTGGAGCCCAGGGTGATACATTCCATTATGGGATCAGCTTATGCCAAGGTAAACATTTATGATAAATTGCAATTATTAACTATGGCTAATGATGATTTTTCTGTAACTTTAGCTCTACAATCCAGAAAATGTTTATCTGTCTAAGCATGGTGGAGGTGCCGGCAACAACTGGGCTTCCGGTTACAGCCAGGGTGAGAAGCTGCAAGAGGAAGTGTTCGATATTATAGATCGTGAAGCTGATGGCAGCGATTCATTAGAGGGATTTGTCTTGTGCCATTCCATAGCTGGTGGCACAGGCTCTGGCATGGGATCTTACATTATGGAACGTCTTTCGGATCGTTATCCCAAGAAGCTAATTCAGACTTACAGTGTTTTTCCAAATCAAGATGAGATAAGCGATGTTGTGGTGCAGCCATACAACTCTATGTTAACGCTAAGACGTTTGTGCCAGGCGGCCGACAGTGTCGTGGTCTTGGATAATACAGCCCTGAATAGAATTGCCAGCGATCGTCTGCATATTCAAAATCCTAGTTTCTCCCAAATTAACAATCTCGTTTCGACAATAATGAGTGTGAGCACAACTACATTGCGTTATCCATCATACATGAACAATAATCTCATTGGAATAACTGCACCATTGGTGCCGACACCGCAACTGCATTTCCTGATGACCGGCTACACGCCGTTGACCAATCAGACGAATGTAAACCAGCCGGCAGTTAATGTGCGCAAGACAACAGTATTGGATGTTATGCGGCGACTGTTGCAGCCCAAGAATATGATGGTCTCCACTGGACCAGATAAAACGAATCATCATTGCTATATCTCTATTCTGAACATCATCCAAGGCGAAGTGGATCCGACACAGGTTCACAAATCTCTTCAACGTATTCGGGAACGGAAGATGGCTCAGTTTATTCCTTGGGGACCTACCTCTATTCAAGTGGCACTGTCCCGCACCTCACCCTATGTCCAAAATAATCATCGTGTCTCGGGCCTTATGCTGGCCAATCACACTAGCATCTGTTCCTTGTTTGAGCGTGCTTTGGCTCAATATGACAAGCTGCGCAAACGTGGCGCATTTCTCGATCAGTTTCGGCGTGAGGATATTTTTAAGGATGATCTTTCAGAGCTAGATGAGTCGCGCGAAGTTGTTGATTGCCTGGTTCAGGAATACGAAGCTGCCACAGGCATGGGTTATCTACAATTTTCGGCTAAAAAGCGCGCAGCAGATACAAAATCCGAGGACTCCAAATCTATTGGCCCAAGTTCGGGTTAAGAATTTAAAAAGATATTATGAAGTGCCATTGCTCGAATATGTACATATATATACATATATGTATATATGTGTTTATGTATATGTTTATACATGTAATATGTAATTTAACTCAATTTTCAAAACTTGGACGCACAGGGATTGCAAATCCTTTAAGTATTCAAACAAAAAAAACAAAGCACAAAGATTGTATCCTACAGTATTTTCTGTTGATCTGTTTTTAATAATCTGTGGCGTTACAAATATATGCATGTTTATTATGCTAATAAAACAAAAGTGTTTTAACTATTGTCATTTATACTTTTTTAACGTCTAACTTTATGTCAACGCGGCTTTTTAGCGGAAATCTAGCTAGCTAACCTACCAGCAGTTTCTTATAAACTTGAATTTGTCAAAAACTGGTAGTAGACAACATAAAATAAATATAATTTTAGTATTCTAATAAAGTAAAAAAGTTCAGTACAATAAAAATTAGATATGGCAAAAATTAAATCAAACAGAAAACATTTTTAGCTTTCTTTTGTCTAGCCGTAAATTGGTTAAAACGACAGCACTGCCATTAGGCAAAAAAATACAAAGCAAAACAAAACAAAACTAAAACAAGTATATGTAATGCTTTGCAACCTGTTTAGTCGCAATCGCAATGGCGCCGAATGATGCAAACGCATTTGATAAGCCGGAGGAGAGCTTAAATAAAATAAATACGTTTGCTGTGATAGATTTGGAGACGTGCAATTTACCAGCATTGAACTACAACCGGACATCCATTACAGAGCTCTGTATTTACGCCTTTGATTCTGGGATTCTGAAAGATAATGTCGCCGATGGGGATGCGCCTCAAATTCTCGAAGCACCAAGAGTGATTCATAAGCTTAATCTATTGTTTCAGCCAACAATGATGGTTCATCCGGATGCGGAGAGGCTTACGGGTATGTGCATAGATGCATCTATTCAAAAACGGTGATTTTTTAACACTTTTCTTTAATGTATAAGGTCTGAACAACTATATCCTTGAGAGGGAATCCAGGCTTAATGAGAATTCTGCTCAAATGATTATTAATTTTGTCCGCCATTTGCCAGGACGAATTTGTTTGGTGGCTCACAACGGTTGGAGCTTCGATTTTCCCATTGTTCGTCAGGCTTTTGAAAAACTGAGTCTCTCATTTCCGGAGGATATGCTATGTGTTGATTCACTGCGAGCATTTATTGAAATCGATGATAAGCGTTACATTGAGAACAACCTGCTTAAGGTACCAGTAACCAGACCTTTAAAAATAAACCAAGAGGAGCAAGCGCAAGTGGTGGAAATTAAGGTAGAACCAGTTTGTCAACAAGATCATGTACAAGAACTGGAAATAAAGGTAGAGCCATCGAGTCAGCCAGTCAAAGAAATCAATTGGCGGCAGGTGAACGAAACTACACCCAAACGTCCCATACTGACACCCACAGAAGCAGCATCCAAGCGAAGGAAACTTAACAACACCAATCCAGATGAAGATGAAGACTCGGATGATGAAGCACCCATTAAACGTGATTTTCGTTCGCGTCGACAACTTTTTAAGGGCTTAAAATGTGCCAATCGAAAACGTATACCACCCCGTGGCAAATACAAGTTGGATAACCTCTTTGAACGCACCTTCAATCAACCAGCAGAGAATGCTCATCGAGCCGAAGCTGATGTAGCCATGGTGACCCAACTTATTCAACATTATGGTACCGACTTTTTGGCCTTTGCAGAGGAGCAAGCCATTCCATTCCTTGAGGTGACACCATTAGGTTCGCCGTCAAAAAAACCAAAACTAGGAACTTGATTATATTTGTTCGAAATTTTTAAGATTTTATATTGTATACCAATTGTATATTTTTACCAAATGTTCAAAGCATGTTTTTTACACTAAATTTTTACAAAATTATATTTTTTAATCGCATTTATATAATCAATATATGATGATTTTATTGAATTGTGGCGATTATGGTTATCACTATTAATGTAAAGACGATAAGTTTCTGGGAAACCAAAAAAGGTGATAACAAAAATTTGTTCGACGCAGATCAAGACCAGTATGTATTCAAAGGCATTTTTAAAGCAATTTATGAAGGCTTTGCACTTTTTTCTGACTGATTAATTTTCTACTATCTTTAATAATATTGCATTCACTCAAAACTTTCTGTTAGGCGAATTTCATTAAAAGAAAATTTCACTAAGAGAAATTAGATTCTAAAACTCAGGCTACCATGCTAAAACAATATATGTACATATATGCGTTATGAGCATTTGCGATGTGCATCAATCCCACTGTACACAAAGACGAGATTACGATCGAAGAGAGAATGTGTGAGAGATGACGACGAGAGATTTGGTTTTTGCGCGTCGAAGAAGACGGACGCGTTTAAGGTCTTGCGTCATAGTCGGATGCAAGGTCAAGTCGAGTACCAAAGACGGGTGCTATAAGTCGTGTGTCAAAGTCGTATTTAGTCGTATTTTCATATAAACCCCCTAGACTATAATTGTATCTTAAATAAAACCCCACATATATATGTATATAAATTTAACAATATTTTGAATATCCTGATAGTCATGTTTATGTATTTTTACTTTCATTTGTTTTTATTTTATATACTCAAAGATTGTTCTGCTTGGAAACGATTACAAAGAAATAAAAAACGTTCTTAAATATTACTAATGACTCCGAATCTACAACTTTTTAATACCATTATGTTTCTTATGTAGTTGTTTAAAAGTTTTTGAAATAAAATTCAAATTAAAGCTTTTAATAAAGTTAAAAAAGATCTATATATACATATATCTGTATAGTTTAAGATACTTTTAACAAATTATTCAAATTATATTTTCAAAAACTTCTGCAAAAGCTAGTTGTTCGTTTAAGTTAATGTTAAATTAATATGATATTGAATTTTTACAGAACTTAATTTTTTTAGAAACTAGCAAACCCGGCGAACTTCGTAACGCCTAACAGTCAAAGAATTTCGTGTTACCTTTTAGCTTGAAACTTGCCATTTAAAATGGTGGCCTCAATCACGTTCTTCATTAATTTTTTAATAACCAATCGTGTGCCATTGCACAGCCGTGGTGGGTTCAAGTTACGGAGCAAAATCACCGGAGATCCTACTCTCAATTGTAAGTGGTGCGGTGGCATGCCTGGCAAATCCAAGGAATTCAAAAATTCTACTGGGTAATTTACAGCTTCGATAGTATTGCAAACTGTAACAACAGATTTGTATGACACAGAGTCTGTTAGCAACAATTGTTGTATCTTGAAATTTAATCCATGAACGTCCACATTTTTCGCTGCTAAAATGGCTCTTTCTGCCAGCCACTCAAGATTTATATATTGTGTGTGTACATCGGGAAATATACAGTCGATGAGAACATCTTGCGAGTGGACGATCGTGCAAAAACCGGTTGGTAATTTTATTGATCCAGTATTTTCATGTACGGCAACTTTCCCATTGCCAATATCTAATAGCTGTTTCGAAAAAGTTTCGGCGGATGGATCCTGAAGCGTTTGAACGCGCATGTTCACATGCCCTGTCATGACGATGTATTGCACTTTGTCCAGGTAATAACGATGTAATTTCCTGCCATTTTGGATTACATGTAAAAGTAATAAAAAAGCAAGGTCGTCCATATTATCCATATTATATCCATAGCATCCTGTATGTATTCTTGCATGTGACGTGGACTACCTATGTACGATGATGGTAGGATGACAGAGTTACCGATTTCGGCAGTATCAGCGTTGCTGGCAATAGCATCTCGCAAGTGAATGTATTCTTCCGCACGCAGCTTCTGTTGGTTAAATCGCAAGTATCGTAGTCGTTCACTCTCTATCTTGACGTATGTACATATCGACCATAAATTGTTGGCAAAGCTCACGACATCGTAGAATGATATTATCCTGACCACGTCTAATCATCAACCGAAACGAATAGAAATCCTTTGAGCTAATATTCTTGTTTGTTTCGGTTCCTATAATAGTATATCCATGTATTAATTGAAGAGTTTTAATATTCTTAATGAATGAATTACCTGTTACCGGATCTCGTTGCTTAAGGTTTATGCAATATCCGTCTTGTCCCTTCCAAAAAATGAGTGGATATTGGAGAGCATAATATAAACGATGGGTATCAGGAATGGACTGAAGAGAATTATTTCTTCTTCGAATCACGATTTGTCGCGTAGCTGTATGGTCGCCAACCATGATTCCAGCCACGTCGTCAACAACAGGTGCGTTGAATCGACGTATATGCCCTCCAGCTGGTGTTCTATCAGGATTGATGAAAATAGCGTGATTGTCACTTTGTAGCTTATGCATATGTGATTTGAATAATTTCAACAATTCGTTGTGCTCATTTAACAGAGCGTCCAGCTCGCTGACAATGCGCGTTGCAAATGGTGAATTGAGGTGATTATAGTTGCAACGTGTATTTACGCGATTTGCGAGTGCCCGTTCGGAGTCCTCGCCACCCATAAAGTAAATTTGTAAAAATTTATAAGGTTCGTTTGGCATTGGTAGTAATGAGCCGACTTTGTGGTAAATTTGGCCTTTGATTTTGAATGTGGAATTAAATTGTTGACCATTTGCAGCAGTATTTTTAACTATTTCCGTTGCTCCGAACGATGTCATTTGAAAACATGAATTGAATTGCCGAATTGAGCGCAAGAACAGCGAAGAATTTGGATCAGTACCAATAAGGAGGCCGTGCAATGGTTCCGGCGGTGTTTCAATTTCTGGAAGTTTCACTTTTCCTGATGAGCAACACATCCCAATTGGCTCATTTTTAAATTTAAGGGCTTGACAGTGCGGGCATTCCTTGTCCAATGTACCAATTACCACTTTGGAATGAGCGTAATATTCAACATCAGGCTCATACTGAAATGCTAGTCGAAGAAATGAATGTGATGTAAATGCTCGAAGTACTTGTTGATGTTGGTCAATCCCTCTACGTCTGTTGGCTACGAATCTGCGTGCTTCTCTTCGTTCCAATTGTCTTTGTTGGTTTCGCTCATCTCGTAACTGCGCCATTCTTACACGGACATCTGCATTACTTTGTTGCCTTTCTGCATCTGATCTTATTGCTCTTCTATCTTGCATGCCTCTAGATCTGTTTGTTTGACGACTCAAATTAGCCCCCCTGCGTGTTCGTGGCATTGTTGTAATAAATCAAGTTGGAAAACTGATTGGTGTATAACGTGTATTATTTTCTTGATCAATAATTAGCGCAGCGAGTTCGGTCGCACTCGAGTTGTAACAACGACTGAACTCGAGACGCACAATTCTTGTGCGCGCCTTCCACCGAACCACACTCGGCGACAGCGACAGAACGCTTGTCCTGAAATTAAAAGAAAATTTCAACTGTTTGTTCCGAAAAAAAAACTGGAAAATTAAATTTTTGTATACGGAAATCCACAAGCGAAGCCGTGTGAACTCAACAGTGTACATCACCTTACTGAAATCTAGAAAGTCTCAACGTTGTATATGGTTTTTCGCGGCCTGTTTCGATTGGAAGATTTAAATTATTTTTGTTGAATTTCATCTCTAATCAAGTAGGCCGTGTGTCTAATTTCACTCGTATAAAACACAGGGTAGTTCAGATATCCAGCACAGTTAGTCAGTTTTAATCGTGAGCTCGTTATTATTTGGGTATAAAAAATAGATGTTGGCCTATTCTCAGTCCTACACGATCTGCATAAAAAATTTCGTGAGAATCGGTGGAGCCGTTTCGGAGTAGTTTTGTAACAAACACTACACACTCGAGAATTTTATATATATAGATAAATTTAACAATATTTTGAATATCCTGATAGTCATATGTTTATGTATTTTTACTTTCATTTGATCTTATTTTATATACTCAAAGATTGTTCTTCTTCGAAACGATTACAAAGAAATTAAAAACTTTCTTAAATATTACTAATGACTCCGAATCTACAACTTTTTAGTACCATTATGTTTCTTATGTAGTTGTTTCAAAGTTTTTGAAATAAAATTCAAATTAAAGCTTTTAATAAAGTTTAAAAAAAAATCTATATATACATATATCTGTATAGTTTAAGATACTTTTTAACAAATTATTTAAATTATAGTTTCAAGAACTTCCGCAAAAGCTATTCGTTCGTTTAAGTTAATGTTAATATGATATTGAACTTTTACAGAATTTAATTTTTTTAGAAATAGTCCCAAAAGTATGCAATGGCCATGAATTTTCGTATTAATATGTGTCATTGATATTTGTTAACATACCTTTGAACATATGTGAAAATGAAGTAAGTCGTCTCGCCGACTTAGGTATACCATACACCAGTAAAGCAAATATTTCAACTTTATTAAACAAATGCATTTTCACATGCTTCTTACAAGCATATCTTAGTATCTCGCTCACTCAACCATACGAGCACCCTAGGGCCCTCACCAGCCAACGGCCAACTCCGGCCTTATGGAAAAACGTTTATATGCATAACTCGACTGTTTTTTGTCCGATTTTGATCAAATTTGGTATTTTGCTAGATATTAGTACTAAATTTAAGTGTGCCAAATTTGGTTGCATAGGGTAAAAAAATACGGGAGATAATCAAGTTTTTGAAATTACGGGGGCGGAAAAGGGCGTGGCAAAATTTTTACACATACAAAATGTGTGCATTTACTAAGCGAATATACATACCAAATATGGTGGCTCTAGCTGGAATAGTTTTTGAGATAAACGCTTTTTTTAAATTGCGGGGGCGGAAAGGGGCGTGGCAAAAATTTGAAATAAACTTGATCACTCTACATACTACACGAGTCTACATACCAAATTTGGTGGCTCTAGCTCTTATAGTGTCCGAGATCTAGGTGTTCATACGGACAGACGGACGGACGGACAGACGGACATGGCTAGATCGACTCGGTTGTTGATCCTGATCAAGAATATATATACTTTGTGGGGTCGGAGATGCTTCCTTCTGCCTGTTACATACATTTTGGCGACTTTAATATACCATTTCACCCTATGGGTGTATGGTATAATGAAATGAAATTAATTTGCCGATTTGGGACTTGTTGATTCCATTCGGTGGCGAATTTGGCCAAACAGCTGGCTCGCTCAGTAGCGAACTGCCCTTCGAGAAGCGTGGTTGTTTTTTTGTTGTTAGTTCGTTTGTAGCGGTTGAAATTGTTTTTTCTTTTTTTATATTATATGTGTACATATGTGTATATAAATTTATTTAAGCATATTGTTTGTATTACGTTGCCAACGAATCTCCAACCGGGGACGGGACGCCGCCGGTTTGTTGCGGCAAAGTGTTGAAAGTAATTTGCAAGTTCTGTTTTAGGTTCTTTTTTTTATTGTTTATATGTAAACAATAAGTGAATATAAAGTATACGTACATATAAGCACAATTCTATTTGATTGAATCGTCTATTTTGTTCACAATTGTTTAGTAAATTTTGTGCGCTCATGTAAAATACACAAAATCCGTGTGATTAGATAATTTGCAAGTGATAATATTTGAATCGATGAATGAACTGTTATTTGAATTCCCACTTAAATAAATTATTGTACAGTTTGGTGTAATCTCATAGAACGGAATCAAGCACAAAGTTTAACTGTAAATGCCGACATATGTATGTACATAAGTATATGTATATATATATATATATATATGTAGCCCATGACTCAATGAAGAGCCACCCGCGTGCTTTATGTTTCTTCTTCGATTTTTTTGTTGTTGTCTTGCCGTGGAATATTCCCCCCCGCCCCCTTTAGAAAAAGGAACTCGGCGAATTTGCTGATGTTACCAAGCCAACATAAATTCATGGCTGGTTAAATAAATAGAAATGGAAATATGAATATTTTTTTGCTGATAATTTGTTATTATTATTCCTTGTCTCTAATTGTAATTTCATCTCCTTGCCATAACAGAGTATTATAAGGAATTCTCATTTTGTGTATAATTTGGAGCCAATTTCAATTTCATCATGCAATCGGTAAAGACGGATGATTTACCGGAAAATCCACGAGAGCATTCGAATTTTATATCATCCGCTTGCTTCTGGTATGTATGGGTAAAATAATTGAATAATTCTTTATATTATTAATAAATTTATTTTTCTCTTGTTCTAGGTACACTTTGCCTACATTTCTTAAGGGTCGCAAAAGAACATTGGATACCAAGGATCTCTATAAAGCCTTGAAGGAACACAAGTCAGGTGTGTGTGTGT
The DNA here is from genome assembly GCF_018902025.1 of Drosophila willistoni. Classification (NCBI taxonomy): domain Eukaryota; kingdom Metazoa; phylum Arthropoda; class Insecta; order Diptera; family Drosophilidae; genus Drosophila; species Drosophila willistoni. The sequence goes on from NW_025814050.1 coordinate 9,623,505, forward strand.
GTGTGTGTTTGTGTGGGTGTGCTTGGGTGTGTGTGTGGGCGTGAACTGTTGCTTTATCAATAATTTGCGCAATTAATGTTACTCTCTCAGGGAAAGCCTTTTGACAACTACGTCAGTTAGTATTATCTAATATAATCTTATCTGTATACAGATGTATATCTAATTACATATTAACTATGCATATATGTATATATGTTGTGGGAAATTTGGGTTATCAGCATGAATATTTATTATATACATAATTATTATTTAAGCACTTAACTTTGATTATGAATTGAAAGAAATGCTGACATTGATATTTTTTATGTGAGTAAATATTTGAAAAGATTAGGGGATAGTAAATTTTTGAGAAGATTAGATTACTAGACGCAATTGTTTAATATCTGCATTCAAGTCAAAGCCATTTTAATGAATGAATTGTTTTCATGTTTTAACTAATTAAATTCCATGTTCGTTTAATTGCTTAACTATTTGTTACTTTTTATTCTTTTTATCACCTTTTGTACTTGTTTTAATATCTTGTAAACATATTTTTATCTTGTTAAAAACAGGCGAAACTAGAGCTTTAATTAACTTCAAAAAATGTCAAAGTCTATGATGAAGTTTTGATTTTTAGCTTTTTCTTCTTTTCTCTTTCTAACTAATTTTAGTCTTGGTATACCCCACTGAATCATACGAACCAGTCATATAATCAAATTTTCGTATAATACACATACATACGCATACATCTATGCCTTGTAACTTAATTGTGTACAAGCAATACTTGATTTTAGCACAACTTCTTTATATGTATGTTTAAAAAATCGAATTCTTTGTCGGCTTATTGCATACTTTTGGGAGCAAAGTTCCCTCATTTCCGCTCGGCCTATGCATAGATAAAACCACTTTAAAATTGTTTGTGATATACAAATTTAAGTTTTTAAAAGGTTTTCTTAGCTTTCAATAGCCCAAAAATGAATCAAAACATATTGGGAAAAAATTATATATGTATATTATTTTTTATAAAAATACTTGTGTATGTCCTTGACAGCGATTTTTCAACGTCCCTCAAGAAAAATAAAAATATGTATCCTTAAGGATAATCAGAAACTATAGGCTAAGCAACATTGAAGTTGAAAAATTTCGAACGTTTTTAAGAACGTCTTCACTTTGCGAATCTAAAAATTTAACCGATTTTTGAAAGTTGTTTAAATGACTTTCAATTCAAATTTAAATGAAAATCTTAGTGACGATAATTATCCAGCTATTTTTTCAATCGATACAAAAACCGCAAAAGAAAAGCAAAGTAATGTAATAAACTTAAAGTTTTTGAAATATTTGAAAAATACTTTTCTTTATTTTCAAGCCAGAATGCTTTATATCTTGCTACATTAATATCTCGTAAACTAATTTCAATTGTTTCATGCCATCTTAAAATTGCATTTTAACTAAGATACATATAACTTTTTGAAATCGCTTCACAATTGGCCAAAATACATTCTAAAGAAAGGCAGATTGAAAATGTATGTTTAAAAAACTCCTTTTGAACTATTTTCATTCATGTACCAAATTTTACACTTGTAAAATGATCCTCTAATTTTCCTTAATACGCCGAAAACTTATGTATATTTTGGGCCCGCTCTGGCATAATTCCGCACTGACCTTAAGCGGTCCTTCTCGATTCAAACTGGATCATGCAAAATAAAATATAACAAAATGATATTGAAAGCTAAAGATTTGTCAAAGAAAAAATCCAGTACAGTATAAAATACAAATTGTATTTACTGAAAATATTCCAAACCCAGATAAGAATTTTAAAGCCCTCCCCTTTACACATTCTAAATATTTTATCTAAGAAATTCTGTCATGACTTTCATAAATGTCTAACAAAGTTTCTACTTAAGTTTTACATACAAAACAATTAAATATGTCAAAAATGATTCAATTGACAGTTTTCTTGTGTATGTGCAGATTGGTTTGTAGGCAAAACAATTAATTTACTTGATTGATTGTACCTACATATATTTCACAATATATGTATGTATATATACATAGTATGATATGTTCGTTGAACTCATACTTTGTTTTTAATCCACAAAAAAAAAAAATGTATATTGTGTCACGAGTGCAATTGGCAGACTGATAAGTCTGTTTGGTCTGTCTGATTTTATTTTTATTTCATAATTTCGTGCAATATGTATTAAAATATTTATTATATTTACAGAAACACTGGGCAACAGAATTTGCGATGCCTGGGAGCATGAGATACAAAAGAAAAAGGATAACAAGAAGGAGCCAAGTCTATTGAAAGTGATAATCAAAGTGTTTGGCTGGTATTTTGCTCTATTGGGTGTGGTGCTGTTTCTTCTGGAGCTGGGATTAAGGACTCTGCAGCCATTGTTTCTGTTAAAGTTGATAGCTTATTTCACGCACAATGAAAAGGAGAGCATCGAGGCGGCATATTATTATGCTGCTGGAGTGGTTTTATGTAGTGCCCTTAATGTCTTTATTATGCATCCATATATGCTGGGCACAATGCATGTTGGTGGGTTAATCATTCATTAGAATCTTTTCCTCTGAATTTATAGTCTACTTGTTTCGTTTTAGGCCTTAAACTACGTGTGGGCATGTGCAGTATGATATATCGCAAGGCTTTAAGATTAAGTAAAACTGCATTGGGCGATACAACGGCTGGTCATGTGGTCAATTTGATGTCCAATGATATGGGACGCATGGATTTGGTTACCATATTTGTTCACTATCTATGGGTAGGACCGCTTGAGACAGTTTTCATAACTTATCTTATGTATCAGGAGGTGAGTCTGCAGGTGTGACAAACAAGAAAACTTTATATTGAGTATTCGCTATCGTTTTAGATTGGGATTTCTGCTATATTTGGGGTGGCCTTTATGTTATCCTTTATACCACTGCAAGCGTATTTGGGCAAGAAAACTTCCGTTCTAAGATTGAGAACAGCGTTGCGTACTGATGAACGTGTACGGATGATGAATGAGATTATATCGGGCATACAAGTAATTAAAATGTATGCTTGGGAATTGCCATTTGAGCAAATGGTTGCATTTGCCCGTAAAAAGGAAATCAATGCCATCAGACATGTATCCTATATACGTGGTATATTGCTCTCATTCATTATATTCCTCACAAGAGTTTCCATATTTCTCAGTCTTGTGGGCTACGTTTTATTGGGTACATTTCTAACACCAGAAATAGCATTTTTGATCACGGCCTATTACAATATACTACGGACCACAATGACGGTATTCTTTCCACAAGGAATTTCTCAGCTGGCTGAAGCTTTGGTATCGATTAAACGTGTTGAAAAGTATATGAAATCTGAGGAAACAGATGTCAGTGATAAGAGTATGGATATGCCCTTGCCCCCGGGTAGCAATCAGAATACTCTACAATCCCCCGCAGAAGGCGATGAGGACAATGAGAAGGATTTGACTGAGAAGCTATTGAATCCCTTGCCAATTTCGTTACCACACATCAGTGAGAATGCTGTATTATCGGAGGCTGGAATATCGATTACAGATCTCAAGGCAAAATGGGATCCCAAATCACCGGACTATACACTAAATGGCGTGAATTTGCGCGTCCAACCTGGTACCTTGCTTGGCATCGTGGGTCGCACTGGATCTGGAAAATCCAGTCTCATTCAGGCCATACTGGGAGAACTTCGAGCTGAGTCTGGTGAGATTCGAGTAAATGGTAGCTTCACTTATGCCTCTCAAGAACCCTGGCTCTTCTCCGGTACTGTGAGACAGAATATACTCTTCGGTCAACCCATGGACAAGCGACGCTATGGCCAAGTGGTTAAGAAATGCGCTCTGGAACGAGATTTTGAATTGCTGCCCTATAAGGATAAAACAATTGTCGGTGAACGTGGCGCCTCTTTGTCCGGGGGCCAGAAAGCTCGCATCAGTCTGGCTCGTGCTGTATATCGTCAAACAGATATTTATCTCTTGGATGATCCTCTAAGTGCTGTCGACACTCATGTAGCTCGCCATCTTTTCGAGCAGTGTATGCGGGGCTACCTAAGGGAACGCATTGTCATCTTGGCCACACATCAATTGCAATTTCTACAGAATGCCGATCAAATTGTCATTATGGACAAGGGTCAGGTAAGCGCCGTGGGTACCTACGATTCCCTGCGACAATCTGGCCTGGATTTTGCAAGTATGTTAGCTGATCCCTCACGCGATGAGCAAGAGGATCAAGCCTCACGCTCTAGATCCAGCAGTCGAAGTGATCATCGACGAAATAGCGAACAATCTCTTTTATCATTGGCCGATTCGACACATGATGAAACAGTGGCTGATCAAATGAATCCCCAAGAGAGACAAGAAGCGGGACGCATTGGTTTAGCTTTGTACAATAAATACTTTAAGGCCGGAGGAGGTTTCTTTGCCTTTTTCGTAATGATGGCATTCTGTGTTTTATCCCAGGCGTTAGCGTCACTTGGAGATTATTTCCTTTCTTATTGGTAAGTACCTAGATAAAAATTAAAAAAAATATATATACAATTAATCCAATTTGCTTTGCTTAGGGTGGCCAATAAAGGAGACAATGCTGTGGTGCGTCAAGTTAAGCATTCGAATCTAACCATTGGCAATTCCTCAAATATTACACCTGATGTGGTTAAAGAATCCCCTCGCCTGGCCAATTGGTTGCACGAGTCCATCGGCTGGGATGTTGATGCCGAAATGCTGGATACTTATATCTTTACAATCATTACTATTGCCACAATTGTAATTACTGTCGCCCGTTCGTTTCTCTTCTTTAATTTGGCTATGAAGGCATCGATTCAATTGCACAATTCCATGTTTCGTGGCATTACACGGGCAGCCATGTACTTCTTCAACACAAATCCTTCGGGTCGAATATTGAATCGTTTCTCCAAAGATATGGGACAAGTAGATGAGATATTGCCAGCTGTGATGATGGATGTCATACAAATTTTCCTATCTTTGGCAGGCATTGTTATAGTCATTGCCATTGTGAATTCATTGTTTCTCATACCCACAATTATATTGGGCCTAATCTTCTATCAGCTGCGAACCTTCTATTTGAAAACATCGCGTGATGTGAAACGCTTGGAGGCCATAAGTGAGTACAAAACGAGTTACGTAGAGAGAAGAATCTGCCTGATTTAATCTCATTATTCTTTCCAGCTCGCTCGCCCATCTATTCCCATTTGGCGGCCTCTTTGACCGGTCTATCTACTATACGTGCATTTGGTGCTCAACGTGTGTTAATATCCGAATTCGACAATCATCAGGATTTGCATAGTTCAGCGTTTTATATGTTCATTAGCACATCGAGAGCCTTTGGCTATTGGCTTGATTGTTTCTGTGTAGTTTATATAGCGATTATAACATTGAGTTTCTTTATATTCACCCCAAGCAACGGTGGAGATGTTGGTTTGGCCATTACTCAGGTAAATTATGCAGTTAAACTGTTTAATCAAAATATCTATATATAAATTGGCATTCGTTTCCAGGCAATGGGCATGACCGGCATGGTCCAGTGGGGTATGCGTCAATCTGCCGAATTGGAGAACACCATGACGGCCGTGGAACGTGTTGTCGAATACGAGGACATTGAACCTGAGGGAGAATTAGAGGCGCCAGCTGATAAGAAACCACCTAAATCATGGCCTGAATATGGTCAAATTTTGTTTGATGAGTTAAGCCTGCGTTACTTCCCCGATCCTAAATCTGAATATGTCTTGAGGGCTTTAAATTTCGTAATTAAACCACGTGAAAAGGTGGGCATAGTCGGGCGTACAGGTGCTGGAAAATCATCTCTAATCAATGCCCTCTTCCGTCTATCCTATACGGATGGTTCCATCATCATCGATAAGCGTGATACCCAAAAAATGGGACTACACGATCTAAGGAGTAAAATTTCCATTATACCCCAAGAGCCAGTCTTATTCTCTGGCACAATGCGTTACAATCTCGATCCATTCGATGAGTATAGCGATGAGAAACTGTGGCAAGCGTTGGATGAAGTGAAACTAAAGGAAAGTGTTTCCGAGCTGCCAAGTGGTCTGCAAAGTCGCATTACTGAAGGTGGCACCAATTTCAGCGTTGGTCAACGTCAATTGGTCTGTCTGGCACGGGCCATTCTCCGTGAGAATCGCATATTGGTCATGGATGAGGCCACAGCAAATGTAGATCCACACACTGATGCTTTAATTCAGACCACTATAAGGAACAAATTCCAAGAGTGCACCGTTCTAACCATAGCACATCGTCTGCACACAATTATGGACTCGGATAAAGTTCTGGTCATGGATGCCGGGCGAGTGGTCGAATTTGGTGCACCCTACGAGCTACTCACTGCCGTAGATACCAGAGTATTTCAAGGGATGGTTAAACAAACTGGTCAAGCCACTTATGATAGTTTATTAAAAGTTGCACAAAGGGTAAGAGAAAGCAATTTCTAGCTTAGGGAGTAGAAATTTTGATGGTATTATTTTTATAAATTTCAGGCCTTTGAGGACGCCCAACAACAGCAGAGACGTTCATCTTCCTGAAAATTTAAATGTAGCCAACAGCATATTTTTGAGAACTTCAAACCAGACGGATTCATAAAGCTCTCTCAAAAGTAATGGAAGTTAAAATTCCTATTATTTGTGATTTTGGATATAGTTCAAGAATACCAAGATAACCGATGGATGCATAAATAATGGTGTTGCGGACCGCCCTCTCTCAGGTTATGCAATTTGGCTCCTTGAAGCATAACTATTTACTTTATTTGATGCATGATATAAATAATTTAGGAAAAAATCAATGTGCCTTTCACAAACAAAATAAAATGTTTTTCAATTTATAGAAATGTACCAAATAATATGTTGTTAAATGTGTACATAAGCTAATGGCCAAGTTTGTTAAGGATTTAAATGCGAAATAAAAATCCCGTCCTATTTATGCATTTCTTATTCCAGTCAGAAAGTCTCACAGTTTTAGAATCTGTAAAGTAAGATTTGGAGTAGTTCAAGAATCTATTTTAAGTAGTTTTGACAGCAAATATGGTATAAACTATCGTTCTGTAATAGGATAATTTGTTTTTGAAGATCTAGATCTAGATTTAAGAAAACATGGGAACAAATAATTTGGAGGCGGAACCGATATACTTTTCGAAACGTTTATAAAAATACTATATTATGATGCCGGGTATGAACATCCGACGTATTATATTTTGTGGATTCCTCAAACTTAAATAGCAAACCATTGATAATCAATTTTCTAGCCTTTTTAAGAATGCTTATCAATTACTTATTGTGTGCAGTGAGCATTTTACGAGCATTAAGTTTGCATGGTGGGTCACTTAAACATCTGAAATTTTGGCACCTCGTATAGCTCGTGCAGCACTTGCGTTGAGCAATGACGTTATAGCTGTCGGCAGCGTTTATATAGAAGCGATTTATATTGATTGTAACTTGTGTTTTATATATCCAATCTTTTTAAAATTTGGGGATATGATGTTTTACAATAAATAACATCACATTAGTAAATTTCATATGGGTACACCAACTGTTTCACCTATTTCAAATACATTACTAAATGATATAGTGGGTCAATTTTTTTTCTCACTATGTATATAACTATAGCTTAAATATCATAGCAACAGCTATTGCCGTGAAATTAGAAGCATGGAGCTGATTTGAACCGACGGACGGACGGACGGGCAGACGGGCATGGCTATATCAACTCGGCTGTTCATGCTGATCAAGAATATATGTACTTTATGGGATCGGAAACACCCACTTATAATACCCTCTGCAAGAAAATAAATAAATATAAAAATGAATGAAAACTGAAAACTACATATGTAATGTACATAATATGCATCTAAAAAGTGATTTCAAATTTTTTTTTCAATATTTAATTATACAACCTATATTAAACTTTTAATACCCTCGATCAAACTCCAACTCTAAAAAGTAATATAAGTATATTTATTTGTTCTTTAGCGAAATTTAGCACGGTATAAGTCAAATTACAAATATATTATATTTTTTAAGTTTCTTAATAGATATTTTTGTTATTTTCTAAGGACTTTTCTCTCATTCATGTTGTAAAATATTGTTAAGGTTCTCGATGTAAAAAATGATTAACTTAATGTTTTAATTGTTTGTCAAACTAAATAATTATTTGATTGATATATTTGTTAAAAAAATAAATACTCTTTTATATACATGTACATATAAAAAATGACATACATATATTATGCATAAATAATGTATTTCACAATAATCATGCCAAATTTATCATATGAATTTAGTGGCTCTCTAAGTGATAGTTGATTTTGAGGAAAGTTTTTAAGTTATAGTTGAGTTTAGTTTTTTTCCACTAAATTTTATATTTTGTGATAAGAATTGATAAGACTTTTGCTATAATTTGTATAATAAAAGTTAATGCAGCCCCCCGGTGACCACTTGTTAAATTGATTTTATAATTTGAATTTTTGAATGAAAATCAATGTACGAAACAAAGTAGTTCTAATAGTTAGTGTTCTGTTTCTTCAACAAGGTCCACCCTAATGTAGAAATTTAAATATATAGCATAAAACATTAGCATTTTGTCAATAAGTTTACACAACGGCGCCGTCGCCGTCATCGTCATATGGAGAACAGCTGATTTCTACTGAACTGAAGGGCACTTACACTCAAATGGCTGGCCAGAAGTCGCTGGCATCGGCAGTTATCAGTGTGTATTGAACAGCGTTTCGTTGTGGATGGGTCGTCTATTTACTTTTTTGGTTTGTTGAATGGAAAGTTTTTTGTATAACATACATGCATATTTAAAGAAAAAGAGTATTTAAAACTATTTGTTGTTACTTGTTATTACGTGTTTTTTGTTTGTTGCAACAATTCTATTAGCGTTGTATGCCTCAATCCGGAAAATATAAAAGCATTTTCATCAAATTAAATTCCGTAATAAATCAAAAAACGTTTGCAAACGTTTCTAACAAAGAATTTCTGAATTAAAGCCCGTTATCAATTGAAGTCAATTGTAAGCTGTAGAGAGAAAGAGATACATGGTTATCAATTGATTGATTGACGTTTCCATAGGTTACGCAAACCCACTCAAATACAATATAGTAAAATGCAGGCCAAGAGCTTGCCAACAAATCCCCGCGAGTCGGCAGGTCTTCTGTCCTCGCTAATGTTTTGGTATGTATTTGTATTGTATCTGCAAAAAACAAAAAAATTTCTTTTGTATGTAATTCTATCTAAACGTATGGGATACTTTTCAATTAAGTCATTTGGGTGTGTGGAATCTTATCACATTGAACCTTGTAATTATAGTTGACACTTGAAATATTACATGTTTTCCTACTATCATGACCGTGGCATTGCAAAGGGGTTATGGTAGACGCCCCCTTGGCTAATGCCACTCACAATTAGAGAACCTAAAGCTTAGTGGACCTTCGCCCTCGCCATATTCTTTGGAGTATCTAGAGGCTTATATACATATTTTAGTAGAATTTTAGCAATTCTTAGGTGTTTTTTTGGCCATGTAAAACGTAGGCCAAGGCTAGCCACTCACATAAGAGGTTTCTGGGACTAATGGTATCCAGTATTCCTAAGCCAGGAAATAATTATAGTACAATCTATTCATTAGAGCTCAAGATACTGTGTCCTTTTAATCCACATTAAAAGTTTTTTCTTAACATTATAATTTTTGTAAAAGTCTTAACATAATTTTGGATTATTTTCTTTTCCAGGTATGCCGTTCCTATATTATTTAAAGGTCGTAGACAAACATTAAAATCAAGTGATCTATATAGAACACTCGAAGAACATAGTTCCGAATATTTGGGTGACAAACTTTTTGAAACATGGCAAAACGAAGTAGAGCAGAGCCGCCAGAGTGGAGGGAAAAGAAAACCCAGCCTTGTACGTTCAATTGGACGTGTATTTGGTTGGCATTTAATAATTTCGGGCATAATCATTGCCTTTCTTGAACTGGGCACCCGGGCAACAATACCATTGCTATTGGCTGGCCTTATCTCGGAATTCACCAAGAATGGCAGTGGCATTAGCTGGGAGTCGCAGTTTTATGCAATTTCCTTAATCGCTTGCTCCTTGGCGAGTGTTTTATTAACTCATCCATATATGATGGGAATGATGGTAAGGATAAAAACTATTTAAAATGGAATTTTCTTGTTAATTAATTCATTTTTTCTGTTGCAGCACTTGGCCATGAAAATGCGGGTGGCAGTGAGTTGTGCAATCTATCGCAAGGCCATTCGTTTGAGTCGTACAGCTTTGGGTGATACAACCATTGGACAGGTGGTCAATTTGGTTTCAAATGATTTGGGGCGCTTCGATCGTGCCATGATACATTTCCATTTTCTATGGCTTGGTCCATTGGAGTTGCTAATTGCGGCGTATTTCCTGTATCAGCAAATTGGACCGGCATCGTTTTATGGGATTACTATATTGATCCTATATTTGCCATTTCAAACCTATATGAGTAGATTAACATCAAAATTACGTCTGGAGACGGCTCTGCGTACGGATCATCGTGTTAAAATGATGAATGAAATAATCTGTGGCATTCAAGTGATTAAGATGTACACGTGGGAGAAGCCTTTCAGTAAACTTATACAACATTTGCGTCAAAGAGAGATGAACACGATACGGAAAGTCAACTATATACGCGGCTGTTTGTTATCCTTTGAGATTACACTTGGAAGGATTGCCATATTTGTGAGTCTACTGGGATTTGTCCTAATGGGCGGTCAACTAACAGCGGAACGGGCATTTTGTGTGACGGCTTTTTATAATATTTTACGGCGTACAGTTAGCAAATTCTTTCCTTCTGGCATGAGTCAAGTAGCTGAGCTATTGGTTTCCCTGCGCCGCATTGAAACATTCATGAAGCGCGAAGAGGCAGATGTACATAAAGAAACGGCGACGGATCAAGAGGAACCCGAGCAAGGAGAGCACAGCAAACTGCTTGCAAATGGCCACAAAAGGGATTTAGATACGAATGTCAATAATTTGGTAAATATCGAGCAATTAAGAGCCAGATGGAGTCCAGATAGCTCAGAGCCCGTATTAGATAACATCAATATAAGTCTAAAGCCCAAGCAATTGGTCGCTGTCATTGGACCAGTTGGCTCCGGAAAATCCAGTTTAATTCAAGCCATCTTAGGAGAATTGCCTGCCGAATCCGGTTCAGTTAAATTGCATGGAAGATACTCTTACGCATCGCAGGAACCGTGGCTCTTCACTGGTTCAGTACAAGATAATATCCTATTTGGCCTACCCATGGACAAGCAAAGATATCGCATGGTCGTCAAGAAGTGTGCTCTGGAAAGAGATTTCGAACTACTTGGAGGAGATAGCACCATTGTGGGTGAACGAGGCGCTGGTCTCTCAGGTGGCCAGAAGGCTCGTATTAGTTTGGCTCGTGCTGTTTATCGCAAGGCAGATATCTATCTTCTGGACGATCCATTAAGTGCTGTGGACACTCATGTGGGTCGCCATCTCTTCGAGGAGTGCATGCGCGGTTTCCTCCGTCATCAACTGGTTGTTTTGGTAACCCATCAATTGCAGTTTTTAGAGCAAGCCGATCTAATTGTTATCATGGATAAAGGCAAAGTTACGGCAAGTGGCTCATATGCAGATATGCTGAAGAGTGGCCAAGATTTTGCTCAACTTCTAATAGAGCAAACACAAAGCCAGGGAAATGGAGAACCAAAGGATAAGCCTAATGAAAACGATGCAAATGGTACAACAATATCCCGTCAAAATAGTACGGCAAGTGAGAAGAGCAACTCCTCTTTGGATTCCTCTGGCACAGATTCATTAATATCGGTCAAGGAGAAGACAGAATCGGCAGCATCTGCTTCAAGCCAAAAGGAAAATACACAAGGTGAAATCGGCCTAAGCATGTATAAGAAATATTTTTCGGCCGGTTGCGGTGTATTATTATTTGGATTACTGGTATTCTTCTGTCTGGGCACACAATTGTTAGCCTCGGGGGCGATTATTTCCTATCCTATTGGTAAGTCTTTGTCAAGCAAATCTATTTTTCGTTTGTATTTAATGTGTTTTCTTTTTTTGCAGGGTTAAAAACTCATCGGATTCGAATTCAATGGATATCTACTATTTCACCATTATCAATGTGTGTCTAGTGATCTTTGCCATTTTGCGTACCATTGTCCACTTTAGCGTGGCCATGCATTCATCTACCCAACTGCATAATAGTATGTTTCATAGTGTTTCAAGAACTGCTCTATATTTCTTCCATAACAATCCATCGGGTCGTATACTCAACCGTTTCGCCATGGATCTGGGATCAGTGGATGAAATACTGCCACTCGTTATGCTTGATTGCATTCAAATTTTCTTAACCCTTACGGGAATCTTATGTGTTCTCTGTATTACAAATCCCTGGTATTTGATCAACACTTTTATCATGATATTGGCTTTCTATTATCTGCGAGATTTCTATTTGAGTACATCGCGAGTGGTGAAACGTCTCGAGGCGGGAGCACGTTCGCCCATGTATTCACACATCAGTTCGACTTTAAATGGATTGCCAACTATTAGAGCCATGAATGCGCAGAAAATGTTGATCGGCGAATATGATAATTATCAGGACTTGCATAGCTCCGGCTACTATACATTCATTTCGACAAGTCGTGCCTTTGGTTACTATTTGGATTTGTTTTGTGCAGTCTACACCATATCGGTGATCTTAAACAGCTTCTTCAATCCACCAGTGGATAATCCTGGCATGATTGGTTTGGTTATCACACAGGTAAGTTATAAATAGTTGTTCCATTTTCTTTATAACTAATAATTTGTTTGATTTTAGGCAATATCTATGACTGGCATGGTTCAGTTTGGTATGCGTCAATCGGCCGAGCTGGAGAATACCATGACATCTGTGGAGCGTGTCGTAGAGTATACGGGGTTGGAAGCTGAAGGATCATTCGAATCCACACCAGGCCAAAAGCCACCAATCACTTGGCCTGAGGAGGGACAAATTGTTGCCAAAGACTTGAGTTTGCGTTATATACCAGATCCCAATGCGAATCTAGTGCTTAAATCTTTGAACTTTACCATCAAACCATGTGAGAAAGTGGGAATTGTTGGTCGAACGGGTGCTGGCAAATCATCACTAATCAATGCACTTTTCCGTTTGTCCTATACGGATGGTAGCATGCTGATTGATAAGCGTGATACCCAACAGATGGGACTTCATGATCTACGAAGTAAAATTTCAATTATACCCCAAGAACCTGTATTGTTTTCCGGTACTATGCGCTACAATCTAGATCCCTTCGAACAGCATCCGGATTCAAAGTTATGGGAAGCTTTGGAAGAGGTACACCTAAAACAGGAAATATCAGAATTGCCAACAGGATTGCAGAGCAACATTACCGAAGGTGGAACCAATTTTAGCGTTGGACAACGACAATTAGTCTGCCTGGCTCGAGCCATTCTTCGTGAAAATCGTATATTGGTCATGGATGAGGCCACAGCAAATGTAGATCCTCAGACTGATGCCCTGATTTTGAGATTAATTCGAAACAAGTTTAAAGAGTGCACTGTGTTGACAATAGCCCATCGTCTAAACACGATTATGGATTCAGATAAAGTTATGGTGTTGGATGCAGGAGAAATTGTTGAATTTGGATCGCCTTATAAATTGTTAGTTGAATCGAAGACTAAAGTATTTCATGACATGGTTATGCAGACGGGAAAAGCTAGTTTCGATCATTTGCTCCTAATTGCAGAAGAGGCCAAAAAACAATCCACTGCAAGCCAGTAAAATATACTTATGTACATATAAAAGTGTTTAAACATAAACGGTAATAGTACTTATCGAATATACCCATGAAACTATTTTTTATAACTGTAATAAAAGAGAACTTTGCCAAATTGTAAATTAGTAAATAAATAATGCCTTGCCAGGTGCAAAATTTTGGGCGTACACTTAAGTGTAAAATACGCGGGTTTTTTTCTCAATTTTCCGCCACCTTAAAAACTTAGATATTTTGGACTGAGTATCCAGCTGTATATACATACATACGTAAAAATTGGTTTTTTATGTGTTTACAAAAAACAACTTCACATTTCAAATAATATTTTAACTCTATATAATGCTTAATAATTTAAATTGTTAGCAACTTATAAAAATCACTATCTCCGTCACTGGTTGAATTCTTGCCATCACTATTGAATTTATCGGTATCGGAAATTCAAGTGAGACGTAAACAGCTGATTGATTTGTCTCCAGAAAGATGGATGACGTCGCCAGCGCTCGCAATGAGAATGAAAATTTACGGAAAATTCGGAACCGCTTGATGCAATGGGAGTCTAAGACTGATCCCTTGGCAGCGCTAAGTATAGAGCAAGATGAGTGTTTGGATGCCTTGACCAATTTGTGGCGCAACGACGAGAGCCTGAGTTCAGCTCCAGCGGTAACTGGCGAATGCGGTAAAGTTCACTGACATCACTAAAACAAATCTTGTTTGTTTACAGCCACCGGCTAATGCCACGCCCACTAAGGCTGTAAGTGCGCCTAGTTGTGATGACGTAGCGCAGCTCCCTGAGGAAGGCCTTAGCAACACAAACGATTTCCTTTTGTGGTTTGTAAATGTAAACTCGGAGATCGAGCAACGTGGCGATGCCAGCTATCAAAAATATCTACAGCAATTGGAACAACGCAAAGCGGAATGTTCCGATATGCTGCAACAGATATCGGTGGCCATGGGACGGCTGCAGGCGCTAAGCGATGAGTACGAGTTTGTCCATCAAAAGACTAGTGCCTTGAACACGGCCAGCGAGCAATTGATCGATGAGCAAGAAAAGCTGCAAGATTTGAGCCAGGATATACAAAGGCGTCTGCACTATTTCAGTCAGGTTGAGTTATTGAATCAACGCTTACAAAGTCCAACATTATCAGTGGCCAGCGAAGCATTCCGTGAGTGCCTAAATAAGATTGACGAATGCCTAAACTATATAGCCGAGAATGTAAGTTGCAGATTGAACATATAGATTATTAATAATACTAATTGCTACACTTTTAATTTGCTAGCCCAAATTCAAAGATTCGGCTGCCTTCAATGTAAAGTATCGACAATGTTTGGCCAAAGCCACAGGATTAGTGCGAAACTATGTAACGAATGTGATCAATCAGGCAACGGAAGCCACTCTGCATCCGAAACAGAATGTTTCAGATGCCACAAATGCCCTAAAAGCTCCTGATGCGGCATTTGCGCTGTACTATGGCAAATATCAAACAGCAGCAGCGAAAGTGAAGCGGGTTTCCCAATTGATTGAATCACGGCTGGAAGAGCACAGTGGCCAGGAGTATGGTCAACTGATGACGGATTTGCAGCAACATTATTTGGCACAAAGAGCCAGTGTGATGTCACCGGCCGTTAATTCATCCATACAAAATGTGAAAATTGCTCACAAAGGAGATCATTGCTCACTGACGCGAAGTGCCTGTTCGTTTTTGGTGCATGTATGTCAGGATGAGCAGCGTTTGTTTTATCAATTTTTTACAACAGGAGCTCCACACTTAACGTAAGCTATTTACATATATAAGTTATAAAATAAGCAAATAGTTAAATGTTTAACTGACTTGCAGTGTCTATCTGGATGGGCTTTGTACCATTTTGTATGATACTTTGCGGCCTTTTATCATACACATTAATCATTTGGAGACTCTGGCCGAGATTTGCTCGATACTTCGCATCGAAATGCTTGAGGAACATGTGCAACAGAATCGTAAGTTAATCTAGTTAATAGTATTCGATCTCCTAATTTCAATATTACTATTTATTCTCTTTAGCTACAGCACTCGAGGCTTTTGGGACAACAGTACATCAGTTACTGCAGGATGTCCAAGAACGTTTGGTTTTTCGTGCCCATTTGTATCTTCAATCGGATATACAAAACTTTAGCCCATCCTCTGGTGATCTGGCCTATCCAGAGAAACTCGAAATGATGGAGGTTTGTTTGCTGCTAAATTCGTACATTTTCTTTTATTCATTTTGTTTAATTTTTGTTCATAATAGAGCATTGCCTTGTCTCTGCAAGAGCCTGCCCAGCTAAGACGTTCTGATTCCCGTGTGTCCATAATATCAAGTGCATCGAGTGCTCTGGAAACTGAAAGTGTGGACACAGCCTATAGAGTGAAACAATTGAGTAAGTCATCTTACCGATTTACAGTCAAATATATGTAGACGAATTTAATTGTTTATTGTTTAGATTCACCAGCCGATTTACATGGCATGTGGTATCCTACAGTACGTCGTACTTTAGTTTGTCTCTCTCGTCTATATCGCTGTGTCGATCGTCCAATTTTCCAAGGATTATCACAGGAAGCTCTCAAACTCTGTATACAGAGTGTTTCACACGCTGCTGCAAAAATTTCGGCAGCTAAGACACCCATCGATGGTGAATTATTTGAAATCAAACATTTACTTATCCTAAGAGAGCAGATTGCTCCATTCCGAGTGGATTTCACAGTTAAAGAGACATCGTTGGACTTTAGTAAAGTGAAAACTGCTGCATTTGGCTTACTGCAAAAACGCAAACAACTTTTCTCGATGGGTAGCAATAATGCTCTGCTCGAATTCTTGTTAGAGGGTACGCCGCAAATCAAAGAGCATTTGCTTGACTCTCGCAAGGAAGTAGATCGCCAGTTGAAGACAGTTTGTGAACAATACATTAAGGATGCCGTGAATATGTTAGTCTCACCATTGATAACATTCCTGGACAAGGCCCAAGCTCTACTCTCTTCAACAACTGCACCAGAGACGCCTAAAGCAAACTATGCCTTAAGGCAAAGCCCTTGGGCTAGTCCACAACAAATAAGCAGCATTATTCAAGAGGCTCAGCGCTTGATCAAGGCTAAATTGGCAGTGTTACAACGGGCAATGCAACTATATCTCAGTAATCGTGATACGGAATTCATCATCTTTCGACCCATACGCGTAAGATTTCACCGAATAATATATTTTGAATAAAACTTAATGATTTTTGTTCTTCTTTTCTTTCTCCACAGAATAACATTATTCAATCGTTTGTCAAATTGGAACAATTGTTAACAACGAATGGCTATTCCAGCGATGATATGATCATTAGTAGTTGTCCCTCAGCGGAACAGGTTTCAATATTACTGTCCAGTGCCAGTATCTTAGCCACTGAGACTGTCGCAAGTTTTGCACGAAAAATCAGTACCTCATCCTCAGTAGAGGGACGAAAATTGAGCACATTGACTACTAATCCCGAATTGGCGGAAGAGCAGTCGCAGACAACGGAAAACGAGGAAGCTGAACCAGCGATAGAAGAAAAAGTTGAGCCAGTTACCACGGCATAGTTTGCAATTTTTAAATCTTATGTAACTTATATGTATTCTATATCTATATCTAAGTCCATGTAACATATATGTATCTATGCAAATGTATTGATGTATAGGGTTGTTCCAAATTGATCTTATAGAAACGTTTTCCCAACTTACGATAAGTGCTTAGGTCTCAACTTTCACATTAACGTCAAATACGTGCTTCTATTACTTTTAATATTTCTCCACTTTATTAAAGTTTAATTACTTCACATTTATTCTAATTGTTGAACAGAGATTTGCCGAATCTTACTCTTTCGAAATTGTATATAGTTTTTCAATATTTCATTCACTTGCATAAGATCAATTTGAAACAGCTCGTTAACCTACTGCAATTTATTCTTCCCAAAACACAAAGAAATATCTATTTAGATTAAACAATGGTTTATTTTTGCTAAGCCGCTTAGAATGTGACGAAGTCAAAGTAAATTATTGATAAATAATATTACAACAATTAATAATATAAAAAACAATTGGATTTAATTACAACTATTAGTTTTGGCAGCGTTTTGTATTACATTCGGCTGCTGGTCATGTGATTGTGTGGTAAATGTTTGAGACGATATGTGTGTTGTGTAAAGAAAATTGGGCCCTATGATAGCGAGCATTTATCCTTGGCACTGGACTGTTGGCTATCACGACCACCTACAGTCACACTCTGTGTGTTATTGGTTGCTGGTAGTTGACTGTTTGCTCCTGAGGATGTTGCATTATCATCCTGTTCCATAATGGACAGGGCTAAAGCACGGGCCAGTGCCTCATCTTCGCTCTGAAATAATGTTTAAAAGTTAATTTAAAACACGATCAAAATATTTAGTCTTCTTGCTAATTCAACTCACCATGTTTCCTTGAATATTTTGTACTTGTGTGGCCTGCACTGGTCTTGGTCGAGGATTTGAGTTGAAAAATGCATTTGCTGGCTTCTTCTGGCGACGATTTTCGGCTGCTTGGGCGGCTTTCGATCGCGGATCTGAGGTGGTTTTGAATATAGACTGAGAGGATTTAGAAGCATCATCTTTTTTCGCTTGCGACTGGCAATCGTGATCACTGGTATGACGATGACGTAGGCAGAAATTTAAATGACACTGCGAGCACTTTAACGGAATCAACTCCTTTCGTTTACAGCCTTTGGCGTTGCAGCGATTTGTATAAATTTTCTTGCTCTCCGATTTACATTGTTTATCAATGTGTTGGCCAACGGTCAGATCCGGTTCAGTGCCAGGAGGCGTAGGAACTGGCTCGTGGCAGAGCGGGCAAATGGGGACTTGCACATTCTTTTTATAAGCCCCTGGGCAATTGTGACGGTCGTAATTGTAATGTGACGCACAGAACACCTTGTCGCATGAATCGCACTTTACAGGCAAGAAATCTATATACATATGCATGTAGAAGAAAAATAATTTAATTAGCTAATGTTGCTTCCTGGTTTCCAAAATAGTCTTACCCAGTCTGTTGCATGTACTTTCGTTGCAGTGTTGTCCCAAATGTGGAAACTCCATTATATCCTTTTACTTCTCTTGTTTGTGACGAAATAATAGTTCAGTAGGATCGGGTTTCTATTTATACTTATTGGCTTGCAATAGCTCGGACGCGAAAAACTTCCAGAAACTTATAATGACTCGACAATAGCAATGACTATAGAGTTGTCAAATGGCCGATAACAAATACATAATATCGATTAATATGTATCGAATTAAATTTATCGATATATGTGAAAACTGTGATTTTCTTTCGTCACTATGCTTAAATCGTCAATGACTACTATGGGTTTCCCCCTTTGCATATTAAACTAAATTTGTATTAATAAGATATTGTAGATTGTAGTAAAATAAAAAAAAATGATTTTGCGAAAAACCCTTTTTGTGATAAAATCAAGCGATTTACCGAAACCAGTTTTGAAATTGAAACACGTTTTAATTTCCAGCATTTTTAATTAGCAATAAAGTTTGAGTTTCATTGTAGTTTTTAATCAGAGACGAAACGAACACTAAAAAGTACCTACATACATATGTATGTATATGAGATATTTAGTTCAATATATGTATGTATAAAGGCACTCAAAGTATGTGAAAAGTTCGTATGCATATACATATGTATGTATGTATGTATATACATATGGGTACATTTTTAAATCAATGGGCTTGGAATGCAATAATAATAAATTAAAAAATAGTTTGTATATAAAGGAATTAATTTAAAATCAGTATAACGACATCTCAACTGAAATATCATCAATATTGGCAATATTATAATGAAAATAATCTTGTGCCTACAAAAGTTTTATTGTTTTCTATTTCTGTTTATACACACTAAAAATTTCGGTTTTAAATCTTCTTTTAAATTTATTACTTACTATTACTGATTTTACCAGCCAATTCCGTTCAATTCACTAAAATATTCAATAAACATTTAAATGTACATATTTACAAATTTATTTGATAAAAATGCGTTTTTTGTTGTCATGTTACAAAATGTTTTAATTAGGAATACATATGTATAATACATAAATATGTATATAATATACCAACAATAAACGGGGGCAAATCTGTTTCATTTTCTTTAGTATAGTACATAATTCAATTTCTTTTTTCACTTTCTTCTTCTTTTATTGTTTTAAGGTAATACCGAATATATATATATATATTTATATATGAAAAATGAGAATAGGTGTATATAAGCCTATAGTAAACAGTGATTTTTTCCTTTTTGTATACACATTTACAAAAATAAAAGCGATATTTTCAATAATAATAATAATAGTAATAATAATAATTATAATAATACGAATAAAAATCAAAGAATGCAACGTTTTTAAAAGTTTAACTTTTTTTTGTATGATTGAGAGGAATTTTTAAAGCGTTATTGTTATTTTGTTGTTTTCTTTTGTGAGTTTTCCATGTTACCGCGATTTTTAAAATTTGACAAACAGCGGAATAGCTTAAATATCCAGAAGAAATTTTGGTCCCGCTGAATTAGAGAGCTTCTAGCCGTTAAATCCATTTTCTATTGGAAATGCCGTTAGAGATTTTACTAAACCAAAAAATGAAAAATGCAAGTTAAACAATTTCACGGGCAAATGGGGCAAAAGCTTCCCAGTAGCTGACAATCTAAAGGAAGGGATATTTAGAATTAGTTATCAAATGTGATTATTAAATTCTGTACTATTCTGCACCTGTTGCTGATGTGCCATTTGATCTTCGATATATTTAATGATATTTGCTTTAAAGTCTTTCACTCTAGTTAGTTCAAAACGTTCCATTTCGCGCTTTATTTCCGACGATATGTCATCAAACTGTTGCTGGCAACGTTGTACTTTGCCTTGCCACTAAAATATAGAAGATAAAATGAATTTTAGTAAATGTCTAATCATCAAAATTTTGTACCCATTGGGACATATTTGTTATTTACCTCTTCAACTTCCTGCTGTGCTTGATCCAGTTTATCGACCCGATTGGCTAATTCAAATCGTCCACGATTTTCTCGTCGCTTGGATAACTGCATTTGGGCATATTGCCAATTTTGAAAAGCCTTGACACGCTCATGAAATATACATTTAATGGCGCCAAATAGGCCCAAATAGTCCTTAATGAACTCGGCCAGAATATAAAAATCTGAATTAGCCTGTTCTGAACGCAACAATTCGATTTTTTCCTCTACATCCGCCAAATTGGACAAGGCCCTAGAGAGTCCAGTATGTTCCTCGCAAGTGCTCAACATGGCAGCGGATTTTGCCACTAGACCCGTTAACACTGACAATTCGCGTCGCGAAGTGACCAACGATTTCATTGCATTATGAAGCTTCTGCAAATTAGCATCCAAATTTTCCACTTCGGTAATTTTATCGTCGAACCAAGGATCATTTTCATCCATTTTGTACGTAATCTTGTTAACAGTCTCGCCCACCTTGTTGAACAAGCGAATGACACCAGCCCCACTTAACGCCGAGGTATTCACGGCACGGGGCAGCTCTTGGTCGCTTTCCAAAAAATTCATGAAATCGAGATCCACACGCAAAATTGGATGCTGGGCAGTACGATGAACGAAACGTTCTAAGGCGGCACGACGAATCTCAATCCATTCCTGATTGATTGGCGTTCCTGGTTCTGTTTGCTGTGGACTAATCTTGACCTTTGTGCTGCCAATAATGTTCTTTGACGGAGCTGGAGGAATAATTCGGCCCAGCCGCATATACTTGCCCACCAGCAGATCATGAATGCCCAAGAAATCGCTAAATCGACGCAATGTACTAAACTCATTGCGCTTAAATTTGGGAATGTTCGTCTTTGTTGTCACCCTGCAATAATAATATTCATAAATTGTGTCAATACAATCGACGATAAGGAAATTATAATGAATCACTCACTTGTAGGCCAAATATGAGCCCATGCCATCGCCAATTTTTTGAGGATCGGATATTGTAATTTTAATAAAGTAATCACCATCGTCATTTAGAACTTCCTGCAGTTGCTGTTGGGATTACAAAGCAGAGTTTAAATTCAATTGGAACGCTGATAAGCTTTGAGGGGGAGTGTAGCAGCGGCGTAGCATGAAAAGGGGGGCGGCTGAGGCCACACAAAGCCAGAGCAACGCCCGACCCGTACGATTAGTATGAATTGCGTGTAAATGCAAATGCTGCCAACGCATCCTTTTGTGTGCTTGTTTGAACTTACGTGTGTAACGTCACCCGGACTTATGGCCGATACGAATAAATCATTATTTTCATCAAGAGTCACACTGCCGGGAGCTGGCACCTCCTCTTCCTCGTCAGATGCCGATGCCGCCCCATCCCCATTGTTAATATCCACATCAGCAAATTCTCTGTTGTGCTCGGGGCTTTCGACGTCCATGACAAAAGCTGTAGTCGCTGCTATTAATTTAATTTTTGGAAATTTTTTTCTACGCTGTTGCCGCCAGTGTGACCAGGGAGTGACAATTAGGGATGGACTGTTACAACTATTACAAATTTCAAATCACAAGATTCACGAAATAAGTATCGATTGTTTTTTAGGGTTTTTGTTAGAAACAGCAGCTTAGAAATCACGCACTAATATGAAAAATGCTATCTGCGATTTACATTTACAGTATTCAATTCTTACAGTATAGTAGCATTATTGTTCTTTTAAGTGGGCCTTGAACATTTAAACAAAACATAAACAATACACATAACATAAAAATAAAATAGGGTTAAGTTATAGAAATCACAGTTGCGGTGTATGGAGTACCCGTATAATTTTGCTGCCACAGTCACAAGTATTTCCCATCTCTAATTTATGTTTCAAATTCATCTGTCCGGCACCTCTCTATCATAAACTAAAAAAAAATAAAAAAACAGCATATACGAAATGGACGCTTTAAATGGTAGAAACTTGGCTTTGCTAGTACTCTGTTTATGTGCCTGCTACGCTTTAGCTGCTGAAGGAGATGGGGCCAAGGAAATACCGCCCACAAAATTTGCACAAAATATCGCTGCGCCGACGATGACTTTTCTTTATTGGTAAGCAATGATAGTGTGGTCTGACCTGTACTTTGTCAAAGGAGAGGGGGGTGGGGAATTAATTAACGTGATGTTTGATAAGAAGACGTACATATACATAATACAATACATATTTAATGCTATCCACTTTACAGCTACTCATGCGGCTACCGCAAAGCTTTTGAGGATTATGTCAACATATTGGGCGAGAAATATCCTCAAATACAAGTGCATGGAGCCAACTACGATCCACCCGGCTTAAACTATTACTTGTCCAAACTGATATTCGCTCTCAAGATCTGCATCATTGTGTCGGTGGTTAGCTCGGTTAGTCCGTTTACATTTTTGGGACTCAACACACCCGGATGGTGGGGTCATTTGCAGACAAATAAAATCTATGCCTGCATGATGATCTTTTTCTTGGGCAACATGCTCGAGGGTCAGCTAATATCGTCTGGAGCATTTGAGATATCACTGAATGATGTTCCTGTGTGGTCAAAACTCCAAACAGGTCGGTTTCCATCGCCAGAAGTCCTATTCCAAATCATTGATAACCAGTTACAGTTTACCGAAAAGATTCAGGAGAATCCCGACTTTGTTAAATAATAGTTATTATGGGAGTCGTAACAACAATACTAAACACCAAACACTAATCTAAAGAACTGTTTAAAATCTAAATCTAACAAAAAAAAACTGAATTCCTGTCCCTTATGTATTTCGTAAAATGTTACTCACGTATCTTCGATTAAGTTAAAAACCTTTATTTAATATTCTTTGAAAAATTGATTTTGTTTTATCATATTGTCTTGTGTGTCCTCTTTTTTGTGTAGTAGATTAAATAATTTTGTTATTATTTTATAGTACCTACCTATTTACATATAAATTTGAAATTTGGTTGAAGAAACACGAACGGGTAATGGGTTTACAGCATATTGCCGGGTATTGCTTAAGTGTGTCTTTGTGGTGTTTATAGACTAAACTAAAATAAATATAAAGGTGTATTAGCAATACTATTAAATCAAAGTGAAATAGTACATCGAAATGGTAATGTAAAATCTTTTGAAACTTTACACACTCATACACACACAAAAATTAATTTTCATTAAAAAAATGTAAATTGGAGTATAGAATATTTAATACAATGAAATAGAACACTAAATAAATCACAAAATGACATACATATATCAAATCATTATGCCATTTTCCATTGAAGGGAAATAAAAATTCGTTTTGTGGCTTATATTCAAACTATACATGAAAATTATTTTCAAATCAAGAAAATACATTTTATACTTGTCTATTTTGAAGTTGAGATCCAGACCTAGAGATGAGAGTATACCTATGGATGCGCTAAATCTTAATCCGAGTATCTTATCGCGGTAACGTACATCGCCAGATTAGCCATATTGCAGGATTATTTTGAGACATTTAAAGGTGTAAAAAAGTTGTTTGATTATTTATGCATTACCAAAAAAAAGTCTAAGCAAATATTTATTCGAAAAATTTTAAAAATTCTTTCAAAAACACTTGGCTTTTTCGAATCTGTAACTTTGATAAGTTTTAACCGACTTTAAAACTGATATCTTATTGAAATGTTTTTGAATTGGAATGTGAATCACGCCAATCATGAAGAAATCTTTTTAAGACAGACAAAGGCTGCCAAAGAATAGAAAAGTATTCCAATAAGCCTTAAAGCTAATTTAATTTAGTCAATTTTTGAAGCATTTGAAACACCATGATTTTTATACCATACACAAATTTTGTCACGCCCATTTCCGTCCCCGCAAATTTAACAAAACTGATTTTCTCGAAAACTAACGAAGCTAAAGTCACCAAATTTAGTATGTATACTGGCTTAGTATGCGCGCAGAATATATATATTTTAATATGTTGCCACGCCCACTTCCGCCTCCATAATTTAGAAAAAACCGATTGGCTCTTGCAATTTTTTTAACATGGCAATCAAATTTGGTGGACTAATTAATCTTATCTATTTCTACTTAAAATGGTATATGGGATGTGGCATGTTATAACAATTTAATAGACATAATTTGGTTTTCGAAATTTTAAATATTTGTTTCACCTGGTGTATGGTATACCCAAGTCGAGACGACTTACTTACTTCATTTTAAAAATCGGATTGAAATTAAGTTATTCCAATGTTCGGTGGCATTTAAAAGAATAATTGCGATTTAACTAAGCTATAACTTTTTGAAATCGCTGAAAAATTGGCCAGTATAGTCTGAAAAAGGGCAAATTGATAAAAAAAATTCATGTTTCAAAAATTCGACACATGCCACTTTCTTTGCGAATCTCGTTTTTTATGTTCTTCTGTGTTTTTCCACCCCGAAAACTTGTATTTAGACTTATGGATTGCTAGAGGCCCCAAGTTGGCTTGATCTGGCACTGCAAATACAAATGTTTAGTTAATAGGAGTTAAGGCTTGGATAAGACCGCAAACTAGGAAACTTCCAAAAGCTATATCTGAAAAGAAAAACCATTTGGAAAAACCAAAACCATCCAAAGTTTAATTTGATTCTGCGTTTAGTCGGCATGTGTGGTTATTTATAAAATACTATTAAATGAAGAGATATTCCATTTGTAATGTTAATAACAAATGTTCTGCAAAGACAAGCGGAAACGACTGGATTGACTTGGCTAATCATTCTTTTGTATCTGACCTTTCTTTTTGGTTGTCTGACCTTAAATATTTTAAACTTAGATTCTCTGTTAGAAAAGTGAATATCCATTTAGTTTTTATTGTGTGTAAATTTTATTTTTTTGGTTTTAAACTGGGATTTGTTCTCGTTTTTGTTATTTTTACAATAATCCGAACAACTCAAAGGCAGTGGATTTTTACATTATTTTTATTATAAAATTGTTTTTGGTAGTTATCGCATCTTGCTATTTGGCACATTAGATTTTTTTTTATATTTATTTTTTTGTTGTGTGGGATTTTTGGTTTTTCAATGCAATTGAATTACATTTGCGTTTTGCTGAAACCTCTTGAGGCTGTCAACATCGAGAAGTATGAAAGAAGAATAGCATTCAGATGATAGGCAAATAAACTTAAGACAAAAGATAACTGCTACTTAGTATGTAATCTGCTTGCAATCTGTGATTGGGTGACGGGAACTCGCTATGGAGCGAATGTATCTTCGCGCGGGCGTCGACGATAAGCTCGCTGATCTCCGTAGCGCGCGTACTGGTTGTAGGTGTTCCTGTTGTCATTGGGTCGTCGTATATTGTTTCTATTGATGTTATAGTAGTTTGCTGGAGCCGACGACTGAGACACGGATGGCAATTCAGCCTGATAACCATTTGAACCTACCGATCCTGACCCGAAGCCAGATCTAGATGAGGAAACTCCACCTCCTACTCCTCCTCCTACTCCACCTGCTGATCCCACATTGGTTCTATAGGAGGATCCAGAATTAAAACCAGTCTGATAACCATTTGATCCTACCGATCCGGATCCAGAACCGGATCTACCGGATGAGGATCCCGTGTTGTAACCAGATGAACTCGAGTAACGTGGATCCGATCGTGACGATGAGGATGCGGAGAATGACGAGGATGAATACGTTCCAGATGTGGATGTACGACGGGTAAGAAAACTATCTCCACGTCGTCGACAAACGGTACATCTATATTAATTATTTAAACGAGAAAAATGATATTACTTTCATTTCAAGCTATGTTCCTTCAGAGCATATCGACTTACCTGCTAATCTTGCTAGTGTGATCGGCCTTAAGCGTCTGCTGGCGTGGCTGAACAAATTGATCTTGCTCCTCAATGACGGCCAACCAGAAGGAGGCCAGTGCGTCATAGTAATTACAACGTCCGTGGCCATGGCACTCGATAACAGGATTTGCACGGAACTGTTCCAAACAAGATCCTGGAGATACTAGATTTTGACCAATACCTCCTGTGTTATCCATGGTTGTCTATTTGGCAAAAGTCAATTAATTGTCATTCGAGTCTGCAATAATAATTTGTTTTTATTTCACTTACCATATAGTAACTGTAGCCATTCCACATTTCTTCCCAGCCTCCAGGACATTCTGGTAGGGACATGGATTGCGAGTGCAAGGCAATAATTCTAGTCGATGTTTCACAAACAACGCAACTAAAATATTGTTTTTGATAAAGTTATTTGCAGTCCGTGGATAATCAAATACAATTATTTTGTACACTTACCGAGAGATATATTTCATAAGATCTCTGGATTGAATGGGTGTCATTGTCATGGGCATGGGCTCGTCTGTAGACAGCCAAAGACTGTCATCATTATTCTGGGCATAGTTGCACACATTGTTGACATCGCAGAACATGTAAGGCATCGTTGTAAAGCGCAAAAGGCAGGAACCAGATTGACCCAAATCCTGACCCACGGATCGACTACTGGCCACATTACCGGATAGTGAATAACCCTCCCACAGTAAGTTTGTATTAGCCGGACATTCAGGAACTCGTACTGATTGTGAGTGCCGAGTGAAAATAAATCCACGACTTTTTGGTGGTGGTGGGGGTGGTGCTGGATCACCAGGCAGACCAGGACGACCTTGTAGACCCGTACGACCAGTTAGACCAATTTCACCAATATCACCACGTTGACCGGTTGGTCCATCAGGACCTATTAAACCGATCTCTCCCTGATCTCCCTGATAACCTGTTATGCCAACCAGTCCCACGGAACCCGCGAATCCGGGCAAGCCAGCGTCACCTCGTTCACCCTTAAATCCATCTAATCCAGGTTCGCCGCGGTCTCCAGGTTGGGCATAATTGTATGAATATGTTACTCCAGCTTCTCCCTTCTCGCCATCGAGTCCATCTATTCCATCAATACCGCTCCAGCCAGCATCGCCGCTAGGACCACGAGGACCTCGTGGACCAACCCTTCCATAGCGTCCTGGTCGTCCTTGTTCGCCCTGCTCACCCTTGGCCCCATCAAGGCCAGGCGCTCCTTGGTATCCAATATCACCAGCATCACCTTGTGCTCCATAAATCGCAAATCCAGGCTCTCCCTGCTCACCTTGCCATCCTTCATCACCACGTTCACCCTTGATTCCAGGTTGTCCATGTATACCGGGACGACCCGGAGCTCCGGGGTAACCTACTTCACCCTGCGGACCAGGAGGACCCTCTAGGCTTGGACCCACATGTCCAATTTCACCGTTTAATCCGTACTCGCCCTGCTCTCCAGGTGCTCCTTTCTGACCATAGCGACCTGGACGTCCGGGCAGGCCGTCATAGCCGATATCACCTTCATCGCCCTTTTCTGCAGCTAATCTCAAACCCGGAGGTCCTCTAAGACCCCTATTACCAGGCAATCCCTTAACACCGGGAGCACCATCAAAACCAGCTTGTCCACCAAATCCAATATCACCTATCTCACCCTGGAAACCTCTGGCGCCAGGGAATCCAACTAAGCCGCGCTCACCCTTTTGACCTTTCAAGCCAACTTCTCCGCGAGCTCCAGGAGCACCTTTTATTCTTATGAATCCTGCCGTGATTTGAGCCGGTCCTCGTTCTCCTTCATCTCCACGTTCTCCATCAATTCCGCGTTCGCCAGACACACCTTGTGGACCCTGGTCACCGATCTCGCCTTTAAGGCCATTATAGCCATCATCGCCTGTCTCGCCCTGCAAACCTATCTCTCCGGGTGGACCGATGGGGCCAGTCTCTCCTTTTAGGCCGGGAGCTCCGTTACGACCGCGATAGCCAGGCAATCCAGTATCGCCTACATCACCCGTTTCACCAGAGGGACCAGGCAATCCAGCATTGCCGGGAGTTCCTTTAAGTCCATCTCTTCCAATTATTCCATTAAAGCCGGGCACACCGGCTTCGCCTTTTCTACCTGGACTACCGTTTACGGCTTGCAAAGAGTCACCATCAAGACCACGAGATCCCTTATATCCAGCAGCTCCCTTGGGACCAGGAGCTCCAGCCCATCCAGGCTCTCCAGCCTCGCCTTTAATGCCACTATATGAGGCAACACCCTTAATACCACGTCTTCCAGGAAGACCGCGGTCACCCTGTTCTCCTTTTCTGCCGGGAATGCCATTAACGCCAGGATATCCAAAAGCTCCAACATCTCCAGTTATACCTGGTTGAATAGATAAAGGTAAGCTACAATTTTATAATCGAAGACTTGATAAAACTTTACCTTTAAGTCCCATTTCGCCATTTTCTCCGCGGGGGCCTATGTCTCCAGGACGTCCATCGAAACCAATGTCGCCACGATCTCCTTGCTCACCAGGTATGCCATAAAGTCCAGAAATACCAGCAACACCAGGTACTCCAGATTGTCCTGGATCACCAATGGGGCCCCGACGTCCAGAAAAGCCGATACTACCCTTGGCACCATTCTGGCCCTTTTCACCGTAAAATCCAATTTCTCCCTTCTGTCCTTTGATGCCATGAGGAGCTGCACGACCATTAACACCGGGTGCACCAGCTTGTCCAGGTGGACCCATTAGGTAATCACCGATCTGACCCTTGTTACCGGGTAGTCCTTGTAGTCCATAATTACCGTCGTCTCCCTTCTCACCTCTGATACCTTTAGGTCCGTCCCGTCCGGCGGGTCCAGGGAAACCAATTCGACCTTCACTTCCAATAATGCCCTTTTGGCCAGGTATTCCTGGTTCTCCGCGTTCGCCCGGCAGTATGTATTGTCCTGGTTCACCACGTTGTCCTTTGTATCCAACACCACCGTCTAGACCAGGTTCACCGTCAAGACCTGGCAAGCCAGGAGCTCCATGCAACCCAAAATCTCCAATTATGCCCGGATAGCCCTTTGCACCTTGCGGGCCAGGAATAATCTCTCCTTGAGGTCCCACATCACCATTTTCACCCTGTAATCCTGGCTCACCGCTTTCGCCCTTGGGTCCTCGGAAACCTGGTTCACCAGGATATCCGAAATCTCCGGGATCGCCTCTGTTGTCAAAAATCAAGCCAGGCGTGGGCTCACCCTTGTCGCCCTTGAATCCTTTATGGCCAGTGTCTCCACGCGCACCCCTAAGAATTACGAAATATTGATTAGATGGAATATTTTGAAAAATATGTCTGTTCTTACTTTCGTCCGTTGTAACCATGTTCGCCAGTAAGATAAAATTTGGGCACCTGTGGTGGAAGGCCAGGCTTTCCTTCGCGACCATTGCGGCCAGGAGCTCCGTCACGACCGGGACGTCCAGCATCTCCATAGTCTCCACGAAGGCCGATTTCTCCTCTTTGTCCGGGAGCTCCATAAAATCCATCTAAGCCGCTATCACCTTGCAGACCCGCTTCTCCACGTGCTCCAATATCTCCCTTGTCGCCAATTTCTGGTTCTCTTCTACTACCAATCGACTCACGAATTCCAGGAAGACCGGATCTACCCGGACGACCAGCTTCTCCGGGGATACCAGCTGTTCCGCGCATGCCCTTAAAACCAGGCAATCCGGGCTTTCCGCGTTCTCCTTTAAAGCCCCGAGGACCGGTAATACCGACCAAGCCACGAGGTCCATGTTGCCCAGGATAGCCAGCGTCGCCAATAATACCCTTTAAGCCTCGGGGACCAGCATGACAAATGCCGCAGTCATCGCCGCGTATACCTTTGGAGCCAGGATATCCCCTTAAGCCATGGAGTCCATCATCGCCGGGGCGTCCACGGGTGCCAGGAGGACCCTGGAATCCTTGTGGCCCCACAATGTTGAATCCCTCTCCAGGGAGACCCTTGTCTCCAGGTATTCCGACCTCACCACGTTCGCCGCGATAGCCATCTGTTCCAGGTAAACCATTGGCTCCAGGTTGACCCTTGGGTCCATAAACAGTTCTGCCATGGTCTCCTGTTGCGCCAAAGCGACCAGGAGGCCCAGCCTCGCCTGTTGGTCCTTGGGGGCCAGGTGGACCCATTAGACCATAATCACCCTCTTCGCCCCTATCGCTTCGGCCCGGTGGGCCACGAATGCCGCTTAAACCTTGCTCACCAGGAGGACCAGCCTCGCCGGAAGGTCCTCTGCGTCCAGGTTTACCAGGTACTCCGTTTAGACCCGGGGGTCCCAATGGACCGATTTCACCCTGAGGTCCTGTGGGTCCGGGTAGCGATTTGTCCAAGCTCGGATCGTAGACTCCCTGTGGACCGGGTGGCCCCTGAACACCTGGCATGCCGTCAAAACCATCTTCACCGATTTCTCCAGGTCTACCATCCTCTCCGTCGTCGCCGTTATAGCCAGGAGCTCCTTTAACACCCTTATCGCCAGCTACACCAGGATCTCCTGGCTTACCGGGTTTGCCTCGTTCACCAGGCGCTCCAATATCACCTCTAGATCCCGGCAAGCCATCACGACCAAATTGTCCAGGTTCTCCGAAAACTCCCCTTAGACCGGGTTCTCCAACCTGGCCCTGAGAACCTTTATAACCTTTTAACGACTCATCATATGTCAATGCACCGGCTTCGCCTTCTCCTGGTTCACCCTTGGCGCCAGGTCGACCCGCTAAAGCCGGGGAGTACTCGGGTACTCCCATTTCTCCTTTGTAACCTTGTTCACCTTGTTGTCCTTTCTCGCCACCAAAGCCTGCATAGCCCGTGTCTCCTTTGTGACCCCGTGGCCCACTAAAACCGATCTGTCCACCCTCTCCATCAGGTCCCCTCACACCGCGGCTTCCCTTCGTACCCTTGGAGTTGATGCCACCCTCACCGGCATCACCAACTGGACCTGGCAGACCGGGTTTTCCCATTGGTCCTCGTCTACCATTTTCTCCAGATGTTCCAGCATTTCCACCAACACCAGGACGACCATCGCATCCATCGAGACCACGTGGTCCTGGAGTACCATGTATGCCAGGCGTACCCTTAAAACGATCAAAAATATTAATTTGATGTTCTATCATTCAATTTAATATGCTTACTCGTGCACCAGGGGCTCCCTGTTCTCCAAATGGTCCTATGTCACCCTGTAATAAATATTACTTATTAACTTTATATTCAAACGAAAAAACTTGGCCAACAAATCTTACGCGGTGACCTTTCTCGCCTGTTTCACCATATTCTCCGGCATCTCCCTTTTCGCCGACATAACCGTAAGGACCGGGGGGTCCCAACTCCCCAGGAGGTCCCTCACGACCAGTAACACCTGGTGGACCAATAGCGCCAATTCTTCCCTTCAGGCCCTTGCAATCGCATACTGTACTATTGCATTCCTAAAAATCAAATATAAATTATTAGTATTCAAATAATTCCGATTTACTTGATATTCCATGCATTCGCCAAAATTCTCAAATACTTAAACACTCTTACTTGCTACATGGTATACCAAAGTCGACCACAACAGCTTACGTAAATACTTTCTTCATTAGACATAACAATAACAATTACTTGATTGCACTCCTTCTACCAAATCTAATTCGAAAAGCTGCAAAACTCAACATAAAAATTCTATTTTAATTGCACCATTTCACTGGGCTATGTGAGATAATCTTCTGCATTTTGTATGTAGAACTTGTGTGTGTTTTTGCCACATTTTTCATTCTTCATATTTCTCGTACATATTTGTTTAGCTCCAGTTATGTTATGTTAGGCTATCAAGCGAATGCATTGAACACGCTCATTGAAGCGATTACTACTTCTCATACTGCTGAGAGGAACACAAACTATAAAATGGAGTCATTAGGCAACACAGAAAAATTATAAACTTATGATTGTGAAATACAAATTGCAAAAGAACATTTCTTTGAAGGCAATTTTTATGTAGTTTAGGAGCAATACAATTCTATTAGTCTTCTCTTAATAAAATGCGTCAATAAAGAATTCAAAAACCAAAATTCGAAATGAACATTGGGTCACTTCAACGGTTTTAATTTTTGCGCTACGATTTTTTCCGATGTCATCAGTATGGAAGGGGCTTGACTCCAGTAGTTAATTGTGAGGTGCCGGTACTTTTTACCGATTTTCAAAAGCAATATAAAATTCGTATACTTTTAAACTGCATTTTGATCAAAAAAAAAGTTCACGCTAATAATCAGGTTATATTTTCAAGCAAAGTGAGAATAAAAGCCAATGTACTGCAAAGAATTCGAATAAACCTTAATTTAATGGAGCTCCAATTTTGTCAATTTTTGGAGTATTTTAAAAATGTCTGTCTTTATTTTCAAGTTAGAATAATGCTATTAAATTTGGATTAAAATCTTAATGACGTAATTTTCTTGCCAATTTTTTGCAAAAACTTTTAAACAAAATACAAAATAATAATTAACTCTTAGAACAAATATAGTGTTCATATAAAAGTGAAATCAATAATAAAAGTAATTTAAGTCTAATACATTTTGGTAGACAAAGTAAATTTCAGCTTTGCAAAGTTAGTTAGAATTTTGGTAATTTACGAAAGTAAGAATGAACTTAATTAAAAAATTAATATCATCAGATATATGTACATAAATCAGATGTTTCAAACTCCAGTAGAATTTTCTAAGAAACAATTTTTTTTGTTAGAATTTATTAAAATAATTTGTAATTCTTGTAAATTTAATAGAAATGCAAAACTTTTTTATGAGTTTTTAATGTTGGGGAAATAAAAATTTAAGTAAATGAGCATTGGAAAAGGTTCTTTCTTCCTGATCCTTTATTTTCCGATCCTATCCCTAAACCAGAATATATGTAGCTTGCTCGTATACCTACATACTTTGTTAACATTTTCGACATAAATCTCTCTCTTCATAAAAATTCCAAATATTAACCATTAATAGAATTGACATAAGTCTGCGTTTAGTTGAAAATAAAAGATATATGAAAATTATAGTTGCCTTCATTAAAAATGACTTTGAGCGCTTTTCGGGACTAGCTGATTGTTCGGCTGTTCTCATTTATATTTTCAATTCTACATAAATTCAAAAATAAAATTTTTTTTGGACAAAAAGCTGCACATATGTTGCACGCATGTTTCAAAAAACAAAAAAAAAAAAAAAATCAAACTGAAAAATTGTGTTAAATTATTTGCTAACCGGAAAAATAGTGTCAACACACACACACACATGTATATAAGTGTTTGGCATGCAAAAATATTGAATTTTACAAATATGCAAAAATTGTTTATAAAACAAATAATCATTATAGATGTAAAGCTTAGCAAGAGTTCAAAGCCCCATATCATACATAGGTGTGCCTGGCCCACAAATCGGGGACTTCCGAGAATAAAACTTTTGGAGATCAAAACATCTGGTTACAAAATAAGCACATGACGTGTTAAATCAGAGAAAAAATCCAAAAATGAGAACGTTAAGCATAAACAAATCGAAAAACACACAAAAAATAATAAAAAAACAAAAAAAAAGAAAGAGAAAAGTGAAAAAAAACTTTGGTTCTGTGTGGTAAACCAAAAAATCTTGCCTGGTCGGCGGTCAGTTCAAATACATAGAAGAAAACAAAAAATGGGGAGAAAACAGAATGAACAAAAATAAAATTGTTCAACAATGCATTTGGCAGGTGTATGACTCTTCTATAACACAATTGCACTCAATTTCTGGAAATCTGTGAATGACGCTGGCATCTAAGAAAATGCAAATACATATGCATACATACATATGTATATATGTATGTACATCGGCAGTTCTATATGCATCTAAATGTGTACAAACACACAAATATAAAGATTGAATCCGATCATGTTATGTGTCTTGCGTTTATCAAGTCCCATTTAACAGTCTATTGATATTAATGCTGATTAAAAATTCTTAAAAAGTCAATTTATTATTGTTCATATTATGATTCATTTTAAGAATAAATCTTTCTCTTATATGTGCTCTTTTGTTCTCTATCACAGAAAAAAAAAATGATGATTTTATACTGAATCCTTTTGTGTCCTTATATAATTATTTCATCATACATATTTCTCTATTGAAAAAGGGCTCACGTTCTTTCAAAAAGGTTGTAAAATTTTTTTTAGTTTTTTACTGATAATTTAAAAAATGCTGAACATTTTCTAAAACCTTTAACCTTAAGATTCTGTAACTTTGCCAAATTCTACTCCAATTTTTTAAACTGATTTCTCATTTTAAGGCTTTTAAATTATACTTTGA
The DNA here is from genome assembly GCF_018902025.1 of Drosophila willistoni. NCBI lineage: Eukaryota > Metazoa > Arthropoda > Insecta > Diptera > Drosophilidae > Drosophila > Drosophila willistoni. The sequence continues at coordinate 9,658,429 of NW_025814050.1, forward strand.
ATTTTAAATATAAGTTAAGCTAATTATCAAGGTTTATTTTCAAGCAAGCCAAAAATAAGAGGCTATAATTTTTAAAGTATTTATAAACTCCATGTCTTTATTTTCAAATCAGAACAATGTCTTTTACCTTAAATCTCGATAAACTAAATCAAGATTTTTTCCAAAAACCGGATTAATTAACTAAATTTTTAAAATCTCTATTTCATTTTAAAATATGCAAAATTGCAATTTAATTGAGGTATAACTTTATGAAATCGTTTAGAATTTGTAGGCTGTAAAATTTATAGGCTGGAAAAAATAGTAAGATTAACCAAACATTTATGACTAAAAATTTTAAAAAAAACCATAATCTAAGCGAATCCTTTTTGTCCAAGTGTTATTCAATTATATTAATTTTGGTCAGAAGTGTGCAACGCATAGAAGGAAGCATCTCCGACCATATAAAGTACATATATATATTCTTGATCAGCATGACGAGACGAGTTCATATAGCCATGTCCGTCCGTCTGGATCAACGCAAAGTCCTCCTAGACCGTTAGAGCTACAGAGTTGAAATTTTGCATGTAGGCTTGTATTTACTGCAGGGGTTGTATATCTCGGATTCAGACGCATCGGCCATACAAATGGCAAAGTCACGAACTGTGACTTTTTTCAATAACTTTGCTATTTTCTGAGCCTTTGTCGTATTGGTTAGTATTGGTTAATTCATTACACCTATAAGATTCTCTGCTTAATTTGACCAAGATCGGGTGACTATATCGTATAGCTCCCATGGGAACGATCGGTCGAAAACAGCGACTTTTGTCTTCGTTATTTTTAACGGATTGCTTTCAAACTAAACATTTGTTAGTTTAATATATCTGTTAATGACTATGCCAAATTTAATAAAGATCGGTTAACTATATCATATAGCTCCCATAGGAACGATCGGTGGAAAACAGTGACTTTGATCAATATTTTCGTTATTTCCTATGGTAAGATTGTAGGCCGTTCTTTCGCAAACATTAGCCTATTTAGATAAAACGTTTTTCCACTTTGATGGCTATAGGTAAGAAAAAAATTACCAAAAAAGTTGCAAGGGTATACAAACTTTGACGCGGTCGAAGTTAGCCCCGGCCCTCTGGTTTTTTGATAAATAATTGCAGACAATAAGTTTAGTTCAATAAGTTTAGTTCAACTCACTTATTTTCACTTTCACTGCTGTAAATCCTCTATTTTAGTTAACGAACTGTTAAAAAAGAAAAATGTACATGTAAAGAACTCAAAATTTAGAATTATTTAAACTACATACATACATATGTATTACATACTATGTACATATGTATGAAATTTTGCGCTTAGTAACCAAAATTTGGTTAAATAATTTCGATAGCCATTCAAGTCTTTTGTTTCACGCATTCTTTCAATGGAAAAATAAAATCCCACCTTTTGGATTTCTTTCTTCAATCAATTCCACCATCTGAAATCCAAGTTGTTCTTTCGCGTGTATCAACATAAAATATTATTGCAATTGTTATGGGGACACGTTGAGAAAAAAATATGAAAACACTGCAGTTTCCCTGAACTTGACACTTTTTTTTTTCCATACACTTGTCTGTATGTTTTCTTCTTTTTTTTTTTGGATAATGGACAACGTTTGTATATACATATGTATGTATGTATGTAGATACCACTAAGTGGCGTCGCTTGTGAGAACAAAAACCAAAAAAATATAAATAAAAGGGAAAAGTAATCCAGACACAACAGAGAGACACTAAATGTTTTTGATTGCTACCATCACAACATTGTTGCATATATATGTACATACATATATATTAATATATGTATAAGCATGTGTGTATGTGCATACATACATATATAAAACCAATTTTGTCGACGTCAGCAAGGAGACAGTGACATGGACAACATTTCCAATGGGAATGTTGCGAAAAAAAAGTCATAATGTTACCTACATTTGATTATTTGCATAATTGCATACTCTTGACTTTTATTGTATTGCTTTTATTTTTCCCAAATTCAGTGGATTTAAGTGGGTATTTAGGCCTAGATTTCTTGAATGAAGCTCCAAAAATATATCAGTAAATATATTTAATTTTAAGAATACTGCAAAAAGTTTTAGGAATAATAGTTGGAGTTTTGTAACAACTGCTTTAGCATCAAAAAAAAAAAACGATAAAGTTCGATTCTTGAAGAATTTTCGAATGGCATTAAGTACGATAATTCAAACCCAACAACTGGACTCAAAATCTTTTTAAAAAAATCGTTAATTAATTAATTAAAAACTTTAAGGTATTGGTAGTTTTTGCCATGGAGAGAGAATACTTTTATTTCTGCCAAGTTTCAACTCAATTGGATGATTAAAACCAAAAACTTCAAATTCTATTAAATTACTTTTTCATTCCGTATCAAAATCAATAATTTGTCAAACAATTCGAATCGTTGCTTTTAAATACTTAATGTAGAATATATATATAAATGATCGGAAAAATTGCGACAAAAACTTTGACTTTGGAAGTTTTTAAAACTAAAATATCCCGCTAAAGTTTGATGAAAATGTTATAGACAGATAAACACACATCTGATAATATTATTATGATATTGTTAAAGCCTGCAATTATATACATACCTTGATTCCGTATTATTAGCGTCCTAACTAACTTAAAAACCCTTTGATAGCCGCCAATGTTCTTACAGCTGTTTTTTGCCAGCCTAAAGTTGCATGACAGATCCATTTGTGTGTACTATATGCATATATATGTATATATATATAGATGTTCTCATATACAATGTGTGTCAGTGGCGCACTTAAGCGCATTTACACATGTTAATGTCAATTGTCCGAAGCGCAGATTTTAGTTGCAGTTCGCCGATATGCCATTTCATTCAGAGTGCAGTGCAGTTACGGAATTCTGGATCATACTCATAGTTTAAGGTCAAAGTGGAGGCCTGCACATACTAGATTTGAGGCGACAATTGATGCACACACAAGCACACACCCACCCACGCTAATTACTGGACATGGATACATTGAGATCACAGAGACAAAAGACACAGACTTTGAGTGGATCTAAATCTAAATGTGGACTGCACGTTTTTGTATAAGCCACAAGTCCATTGGCCTAAGTATCCTATTGCAATCCTTCACTTGGAATTCACAACTTGAAGAGATTCCATTGAAATATGTAAACGATACCTAAGAAAAAGTGTTCATACATATGTATGTATATAAAGTGTCGATGGCAATTATTTGTATATAGGTATGTATATATGTATTAAAATAAAATACCAAGAACAGCAAAAACCAAATAAAAAAAAAAACCGTAACAAAATCTGTAGAAATAAAATTTTTAAATGTTTTAGATCGAGCATGAGGAGCAGATAGAGAGTCTTCTGATAATCTCTATGCCTCACAAAGATGGATGACTGTCGACTGTCGAGCTCTGCCCGGATGTGGCACAAAAAGAAAAAAATACATATATACACATATATAAATATAGTACGTATATATATATATATAAATCAAGACTGATAAGACAAAATGTGAGCAGTTTTTTAGCTTTAAAATGCTGGCATTTTAATTAAAACATTTCAATTTGGCATAAAATTATGCATATATATAAATGTTTTTTGTGTAATAATGCTGATTCGCATTCCAAGTTTGGACAAAGGGGTTATCTGTTTTGGGCACAGGAAGTCGCAGTGTGTGTTCTCCCTCTCTTCATCTCTTTCTAAGGGAAGATCGGTTGAAGGTCCTGCTCCATAGTTGACCCAATTCGGTAAATAGAAATGCAACTAAACACGCGCCATCAATCATCTTTTGATGAGTGCCAAGAATTGAATCTAACATGAATCAAGTGGAAAGAACAACACATCAAATCGTTTGCAATATGCAATATTATAAACAAATCAAGACTTTTTTTTGGTTAAACGACTAGTTAAATATCCTCTAAGTGCGAAATTTATATTCAGATTTCACTAAGCAGGTTATAAAGAGAAAACTTCATTAGTTGTGCTATATTAAAAGAGTTTAAATACTTTATAAGAACATATTTCTAACTAGAGGTAATTACTTTGACATACATCGTCATAAAAAAGCTTTGAAATATTGGCTTAACTAATTTAAATTTTGTATATTAATCAAACCTTTCGTATTAAATAGTTCGAGGTCAGTCACAGGCACAAAAGTGTTGTTATCAGCAGACTTTGCAAAAGACTTTTAAAAATATCCTTTTTACATTTTATTAAAAACACCATTTAGTTTACATGACTATTACAAGTTATAAAAGTTTCTAGGGTATTTATAGTGATAAATCTGTAAATGGAGCAACATATGACTAACGTGTGATTGACATGAAAAAGTATGAACATACAAAACGTATAACACATAAATGTATGCACATACAAATACATAGAGAATATATAGAGAATATAAAGCATAATATATGTGCGATTGCACATCTGGACTCATAGTCGGTCGATGCCTGACGCTCTGGGCATCATCAGTTTTCTTATTGTTGCAATGTGTGGCGATCTTGCAGCATGACATCATTTTGTTAGTTGACATCATAAAACAAACAAAAGTCGTCAAAAAGAAATCTGCACTTGCATACATTCAAATGAATGGGAACACCCACGCCCTCCATACAAAATGCTGCTTAAAATTTAAAGGCACTTTAATGCATTCTTTTTTTTTTTGCGTGTATGTGTCTGTGTTTGTGAGCATTATTTCGCATTTAATGTTAAGGCATCAACTTCAACAGCATCAGTCTTATAATTGTTTAGACACCCGCCTGACAGATGATAACTAATTGCCCAAGCAGTCAAATTAGTATATATTGATATTGATGGACAGCAACTGTCAAACTAATCAGTCGATTATGCAAAGTAATTACTCTATATAGACACCTGGAAATGGCAACCTGTATGGGCTAACCTAGTGCCAAGAAACATAATTTGGTGTATCATATAAAATAAAAATTGGTTAACTACATTTTAAGCAAAGTCTTAACTGGGTCTAAGAAACAAAGCTGTTAGGATCAACAATTTTTTCTTTTGAGATCCTGTAATATAATTCTTAATTCCAAATCTAACATATTTACATAGATATAGTAAAACTATTCAATATATTGAGAAATGATCAGGACAAATCCATAGATATCCTTTCTTTCTAAGAGGTTTTAAGCATATTTAGCCATAACTTAAAACTTTTTAATCAATATTTTAGGTTGTATAAGGAAAAGTTTGTTTCTATCCAACGTTGTAATTTCACAGATTATTGAAACCAAAATTGCTTAGTTTTTCATTGTTTTCTAATACCCACACGATTTTGACCTTTGATACAAAATTTTGTCACTCAATTAGTTAGCTTCTTAGGATTTATCTATCTGCATGAAATTCATCTCACAATGACATATAATCACTAATCTTATATTAAAGACAGACTACACATTAGATCGATAAATTTGCATATTTGTACGATGCCTTTAAGGACCTTTTAATGAGGTGGCTATTCTTTCGTACGGCGAATTATAAAATACATTTACAAGATACATACATTTACATAAATAATTAATTTTAAGTAGCACACAAAAATACCAAACTGATTTTGAAAGTTTAAAGTTTTTTTTAGGAATCATGGTATAAACAAAGTAATACCTTGTGATATATATTTATGTATCTCCTTTGATTTTTTGCTTCCCTAACATTAAGTAAAAGCGGCAAGGTCTTTGTTTTTTTTTATTTAAATTTATCAAAACCTTTTGTTTATGTTTGTTCGAGGTCAAACAAAAAATTGATAAATTTCAAGAAGGTTCCTAAATACAGAAAGAATTTAGATTTATCTGAAACTGTGCTAAAAATATTATTTTATATTATTATCATCACTGCTTCTAAACCACATTTCATAAATGTTTATTGCTCCACCCAATATTAAATTAAATACTTTATTCAAAATACTATTTAATGTACGAAATAATAAACATTAAGAAATGATAATAGAATTAATACATAGGTTGAATGCTCCAAAAGAAAAAACTTCTTAAAAAATTGATGCAACCAGAAAGAAAAAAATAAAATTTAAACATAAAATCTTATAGTTTTCACATTCAATTTGTAAGGAAATTATTTATTTTATATTCAAAAAGATTTTTCAAAAACAGCGTTTATATAAAAGAAATAAGGAAGAATAGAAGAAATCAAAATCAATCCAGCCATTTAGCCTGTTAACATAGTTAACTATTATATTGAGTGCACGTTCTGCCAATAATCAATCAATATAAAGAAAAAAAAAAGGAAACTAACTATGCTTAATGTTGAATGGCTGACAAATGTCGCGCTACAATTTAAGCCAATTTATTTTTAGGAGTGACGTTATATTTAACGTTTGTCGCTTGAAATGAAATCACAACCAAGTACAGATTCATATATAAGATGGACCGTATACATATGCAAGTATGTATAACTATATATATAATATTTATACATACATATGTATTCATGAAGCCTAATGAATTCCAATTTCAAAGTAGAACTGATAACTACAAAATGAAAAAAAGGAAAAAAAAAGAGAACAACGAGTCTCTATGATGACTGATAACCCAATTTCTTGATTTCAAAATAAATCAAATGCTTTAATTTACAAAAATTCATACATACATATGTATATTGCATTTACCGACTTGGATTGACCGTAAGATCCGAGTCTTTTGTATTACATAGTATAACATGTTGTTCATATCTTATATAGAGACAGAGAGAGAGAGAGAAAACACTTCGCATAATTTCCGCATTCAGTTGCAGATAAATAAATAATTGAGTCAAATTGAAATGCAACTCGCCAAACAATTCTCAACTCAAATGGCACGCAAATAAACTTCAACTGAATAAGATGAAATCCCCGGAGCTGGGGGAGGTCTCCATACGGTCTGCTATGGTCAGTGATTTATTTATGTATATATGTATGCATATCTCTGCTTAAAGGGTCAGGCGACTAGGACCCGTCCAAACCGACGGACCGTCTGACCAACCGACCGACCACATAAACAAGACTCCTATAACTGCAAAATGAACTGGAACTGAGACCCAAAGGAAGAGGGGAAAGAAATTGAACAGCACCCAGGCATACCATACGATAGATCGGCAGTAGCAACAACAAACTTTCAATTCCAATTTGAAATGATGCAGAACGTCAAAGAGACTACCGCACAGTCTTCGATCCAATGCTCTGCCGCTCCAGGCCACTTTACCGATCACTTGAGCTGCTAATTGTTGGGCGGGCAAGAAATACTAATACCCAGACAAACATCAAATTTCCATATAAAAATGCTTTCATTACATTTGCATACTCATTGACCACAGAAGCATATTAGGTTGGCTGTTGGAAAGAATAATTGGATATATGTCTTTATAGTTTATGTCTTATAGATCTGAAAATGAAAGTTAAACAGTTTGTACTTCTAAAACTAAAGAAGAAAAGGATATTTTAAATTTCCAGAGGCAAACATATGTAGTTAACAAAATTAAAAACAACCATCTAAAGGAATCAAATATTATATAGTTTTTATTGTCATAAGCGTGAATCTAGCCAAAATGCAATAAAGCATATAAAAATAATCTGCCTTTCCTGCTTCAATATGAATAATAAAGGGTATCCTTCTGTCTTTACTCTAAACTAAACTAAGACACTTTTTTATAGACTGAATAATGCAGACACACACACATATGCGTACTTGCAATGCTACTGCATCCCATCAAAAGGCTGAGAAAGAGAGAGCGATTGAAAGGGGTGCGAGGAAGGTTGGAAGAGGGAGAGAGACAGAGGGCAAGCCCGACCGTTGTTGATAAACACCATTTATCAAAAATTCATTCATAGAAAGACTCAGAGACAGAGAGACAGTTGCAGTAGCAGCAGAGCAGAGCAGAGCATAGCACAGAATCTATTTTCATTGTGTGCGCGTGCGAGTGTAACTGTGTGTATGAGTGTTTCTCACACTTGTTGCCCTCTCGCTCTCTCTCTTTTATTGTGAATTTCTCTTAAAAGTGTGTGTATGGAAACTCTCTCTCTCTCTTTGTATGCATGAACGGAAAGGGAAATTGCAGAAACTGCTTGCAAAATGAAATCTATAGTCCTTGTTTACATTTTGAGCAGCATTGACAGCAATAGCGATCAATTGTTCTAAAAATGTAACCAAAAAATTATTTCTTGTATGTACTTTGACTCTAAATTTTAATGATTAAAAATGTTTTGACCATAAAATTGCATATACTTTATGATGGTTCTGCTTGCCAAATCTAATTTATGAAAAAAAAGCTTTTGAAAGACATTTTGTTTAGCGGAAAAAACTCAAATTCTCTTGAGAACTTTCAAAATGTTTAATAATTTACTTGGGATTATTCATTTCTTTAAGGTATATATCTTGAAAGATTAAGAATGTACATATTTGTACAAAAAAAAATTTAATTTAAGTCATAGTTTTCCATGCAAACATTGATCATCAGCATGTTATTATTTTTATAATTTAAGGATTAAATATTTACCTATCCAACTACTGACTTCTCAGAAATATGTCTAGTTTCGAAAGAAATTATACATTGGCTTATTTGATTACAAAAACTGACAGTTTGTTGTCTAAATATTTTAGTATTGTGAAGTATTTATAATACTTAATAGAATCTACTTTCCAATTGTCAACTAGTTTAAGCGATAAAGGAGTGTAAAGGCTAAAGTCCTAGCTCTTAAGTTCAATTAAACTAGAAAGCTAAAGAGATGTATATAAAACCATTACAAGTTGATATAACCAACTTGGTTTTAAAATATTATTAAATCTTAATGATATTTTTATACAAAATTTTCGAATTTTGCAGACGAGACTTTAAGTTCACAAAAGTCAACACAATGATGACTATTATTGAAACTTTTTTCTCCTAGTTAAGTTATCATTTAAATAATTATGTCAAAGTGATGATACTCAATATTTGCCAGAGCATTTCAAACATACGGTAGCTGTTAAACAAGTTTCTGCTATTACTTTTTAACCTTTTCTTGCGGTTATGTGGGCTCACAAAGCCCACAAGTCTTTGACGCTCTCACTGGCGGCACACGGGACAGACGAAGAAGTAAGATATTTTCCAATCCCCATGGCATTGACCACGTAACCGAGTGCGAAAGAATAAGTTCCTCGACTCGAATTTCATTTTGCAGTTTGTCAAACGAGCTGCACAATTATGATGCCAAACACGTGAGTCTTAAATGTGAGGAGAGGATTACAAAAGGCAATAAATTGTGAAAGAAATGTGCTGTATAGTATGGCTAAAAAAGTGCAAAAAGACAAAAAAAAAAATAAAAATTTGTACTCATTATGATGAGGTGCTGGCGTCTGACAAAAGTCATATTGATAGCCTTTTGATTCCTACGAGTTAGATTCTAGTTGTCGCCATATTATTCTCTAATGTATGTACAAATACATAGTTCTATTTTCAGTTTTTTTTTGTGATTCCATAATTTTAAATTCTTTACAATCAGAACGTCAATGCTATCAAGGGCGTTGAGTGTCGCCAACATAGCAATAAAGCTAATTAAAATAAAATGTTGATTAGTTAAATCTACAGACGCAATATTGATAACGCAAAACGGAAAAAAGGAAGCTCTCGTAGCATGTGCTGCGCGCTCCATTTAGAGAACATTACGAAACACAAAAACCAAGATCACTTTGCCAAACCCAATCTTTTTTATTTTTGTGTTCTTTTTTGTTTTGCGATTTGCCATTAATTTATCAATTTCATAAAGGAAACAGTTTAATCTACATTTAATTAGCTTAGCAACTTATTATCAAATATATAGAAAACTGACTGCCGTATTTAACTGTTGATTAGGTCAAGCAGTTTGAAAAATGACAAAATGTATTGCCTAGTTTACGGAGTCATTCATCTTATGAATGAAAACTTTTATTATTTTTGCAGATAATAAATAGTATGAATATATGTATAAAAGAGAATAAACAGAATAATCCTATATCATCTTTAACTTTTATTTATAGTATTATTATTAATCCTCACATCTGGAATAGATCTTTGAACACATGTTATTTCTAACCGGAAATATTCAATGACAATTAGAATTTGATTTCGAAACAAAAATTAATCTTCAAAAGGTTATCACAATTCTTTTTGCTTTTTAGCTAACCTTTAACATTTAAATTTAGATTGAGCTTCCAAAATAAACCCATCTTGAGTTGAATGACATAATATTATACAGACATATATGTTGTATATTTGATTGAAATCTTTTAAAAAGCCCTGGCAACAAGTCATCCAAACTGAACTTCAGTTGGTTTATCTAACATTAGTCGCAACTGCAAATGCCGGAAATGCAATATATGTAAAATATAAATTGTTGTAATATTGAAATGATTAAGGCACAGTGCAATGCTGACCTAATTTGCATTTTCTTAAAGATTAAAACCAACTTCGGACAACAGAACAAAATGAGTAAGTGCCTGGCAGGTTTGAGAAGCACTGTTTAATTATAAAGGGATTGTATGGAACGATTTATGGTAACAATACCAAACTGTTTTGAACGTGCAAATTGAAGTATGAAATATTTCATACGTTAGTTAATTAAGTGTTCAAATTTTTGCTTTAGAATATTGATTTCGGGGAATTCATTTCGAATTTTCTAAATAGTTTTGACTTACCTTTGCGGCATGAGCAATTGATATAAAGCTGGCAATTACACAAACTGCTCCCAGCACACCCGAGAGATTCAATAAATCTCTGGGCAACATCTCTGATCGGTCCTGTCGAGGTCCTAAGCACAAACTTTAACAGTCACTCTCTCTCTCTCACACTCTCTCAAATTCTCTACAAGTTTCTACACACACGAAACTGCGAACAGAATAAACATAATTTTAAAGGATTTAAAATTTTTTTTATCACTTTAATTTTGTATAAAATATTATATTATATGAATTTTAAAATGGATATCAAGTCACAGTTTTTTTTTCTCTATATTTTTAAAAATTTTTTTTGGTTGTACTTTTGTTCGAATAATAGGCTAAATGAATTTTTGTAAAATGCATATGGATTTTAAAAAAGGGGAAGATAAACTAACTGTTTCGCCACTTGATTTTTTCTGTGTTTAGTGCCTGCGATCGTCGGACACAGTACGCACTCCCCACATGTGGAGATCGTCAAGCGTTCGAAATGTTACTAAACACGAGCCCCACAAAAAGAAATTTGAATTCGTTTTGGCGCTCATCACAGGCCGTTCGGCTGCTGGTCCCCGTCGGCTCGGCTCACTCACACAAGCGTAGAGTCTATGCTTTGTTTGTATTAGTACGCTTTGGAGGGGCTATGAGTCTTGGGGTTCTAGAAATTAGCACTTTGTTGCCTTGATTTGAGGAAACGCTACTACTCTAGTGCGCAACATAAATTTTTTTTTATATACTTATATATTTTCGATTTCCCATCACAACAAGCTTCCAGTTGATTTCTTCTTGTTTTTGTCGCGTTTCGTGATTAGGTTAAGGCTTTTTTTTTGATTTCAACTAGCTGGTATGTGTCTGTATGTGCCAGAAGATTATCAGCTGCGTATTTCCTGTTAGAACAAAAATCTCTAATTTGAGTCCAAGCATCAACTCCGGGTCTTGTTAATTCAATGGTACGCACAATTATAGACATTACGAAATTCCCAACTAAACCCAATTTGTTGAGATTTCAATTCATAGTTCTTGTTTTGGGGCCACACATTTTGAAATGTACTATGATTAAAATAATCAAGGCTTTTTTGTTTTTGTTTTTTGGAGGAATGAAGCAAGAAATATGTTATAGATTTTGTATTATATTCTGGTCCATGACCTGTTAGCCTCAATAGATTGATGTGAGGGAAAACGGAAGCCAATTATGCGGAAAGACTTCATAGCTTAATCCTAGCTACCAATACTCAGAGACTATTTTAAATGAAAATTTGAAAATGCAAACTAATATCTTAATTAAACTAAGCAGAAAAGAAACAACAACTAAGTAAAATTTAAATTGAGAGACAAAAATTTACTTTTATTTTATCAAGCAAATATTGTATAAATTTATGTAAAGATTTAAATAAAGAAATCATTAAAATTGTGTGATTTTAAGTTCGAAAACAGTTTTTTTTTTCAATTTACAAATCGTTTTTAAATTGGAAAAATAATTTATTGTCTCAAATGGGTTTTGAACACCATTATTACTTCTTTTGGCATAACTTTGACAAATTTTTGAATGGCCTAAGCATTTAGAAATTTTTCGAAGGGAAGTAAGTCCATATATCGCTCTTACTAGTAGTAACAACAACAACAGGAATTAGTTTTTCAGACTTATCACCACTAAGTTTCTCATATTCTTAAGGCAAAGCAACTATGACTTTGTTTAGTGGCTTGGATTAGTGTTGCTACATACATGGTTACATACATTTATAATTATACATAGTTCTCGCCCATCCGTTCCATATGTCGCCGTCGCCTTCCACCCTCTATCTTGATACGCGGACACACGTATACGACCACATCGAATACTTGCCTCACACAGTCGACACAGACACTGTATATGAGACATATAGCCGATGTTAGGTTCGGGTTACTTTTGATCATCTCATCGTCGGCTCTCGTATGGTTGGGACATTTTGGCTTTTGGATCGCTGAAAAAATTATACTATAATTAGTCGTGTTCCGTCTTCTCGAGTAAGTAGTAGGCTGAGATTGGCTGCTCTTTGGGACTTTGGCTTCTTTTGCCTGAGTGTCTGGTGTGCCTTCAGTCTTGTGGTCGCTGTCGTTCGGCTGTGGTTGTGTTTCTTTAGTCCGCTCCCGTCGATTCAGAAAGTTAGAACGGCAGTCTGTCAGGCAATTGTCTTACCAAAAAAAAATAAAATAAAATACAGAAAATTATTTTAGAAATAAAATAATGTGAATTTTACAAAAAAAAAATAAGAAATAAAGCAAATCCATTCAATAGAATTTATTTAAATCATAATTTAAAACTTGAACGCTTAAAGTTTTCAAATCCTCTAGTCAAACGCGTAGTGCTTGTCAAACTGTATCGCTTAGAAGTGAAAATAACTGACAATTAAAAAACAACAATATAAAAACTGAATATATTTGAAATAAATTATACAAAAAAACAATTTTTTATTATATTCCAAATTTTGAAAATAAATTGCCAACAAAATATTTACAAATTCATTTAATAAATTTAATTGCCATATTTAAGTGCAGAATTTTTTTTGGTTTTAATTTTTGCAGGCCCAACGACGGCAGCATATTTGAAATTTGACGAACATTGATATAATAATAAGGCAGTTATAGGATCCAAGGGCGCCATGTTGCCCTTATGGAAGCGGTACGTAAAAAAAAAAAACATTTTTTATTTTAAAATTTAGGTTCTGTGTGAAAAAGATATTTTTCTTAAACATCAAAGTTCCCATTTGCTAAACTTATTTTGTTTAAGCTGATGCTAAGAGCGATTTTATTTTTAAGAGCAATGTTTTGCAGCGTTCTCTTAAATTTATTATCTCTTAATTCATTTTCTCTTTTGTCTTTACAATGACACACATACACATACTCAAAGTCACACAGACACGTAATCATATACATATATACTGATACATACGTATAATCTCTTTGCATACTTTTTGTGTGTTTGCAGGCTTTTGTTTGCCGCTGTCATTGCTGGTGCGTTAGTCGGTGCCAATGCTGTAAGGATCTATCGCAAATATTTATTGGCGACAATTTAAAAAAGTAATTAATTGAAATTTTTCAGCAATTTTGGAGAGAGTCCGGCTCAACAGGCTCCATTCAATCAAACAATAATAAACAAATCAGAGTTGAACAGAATGCAGGTAGATACACATATGATCCGAGCTATGAATTGCTTAATTCCACTGGTATACAGCGGGGGGATGAACCACCCAAGAACTGTACTGCTGGATATGCAGGATGTTTTCCAAAATGCTTTGCTGAAAAAGGTAGTCGCGGAATGCCCGGTCCCGAGGGTCCCACTGGAGAGAAGGGTCAAATCGGTTATGCCGGACCAGAGGGTCTGCCAGGTGATAAGGGTCAGAAGGGTGACCCAGGACCATTAGGACCAAGGGGTGACAAGGGAGAGCGTGGTTCACAAGGCAGACCTGGCTTGCCTGGTGTTGGCGGTATTCAGGGTACAGCAGGTAATCCTGGTGCTGCTGGTGCTCCTGGCAAAGATGGATGTGACGGCTTAGATGGTTTACCTGGATTGCCCGGACTCTCGGGAATGGCTGGGCCTCGTGGTTTGCCTGGCGGGCCAGGTGTAAAGGGTGACAAGGGTGAGCCAGCAAAAGAGAATGGAGACTATGCCAAAGGTGAGAAAGGTGAGCCTGGTTTCGCTGGTCGATCTGGTTTTCCTGGTCCCGATGGATCTCGTGGTGATAAGGGCGAGCGCGGTGATACAGGCCCATTTGGACCACCGGGACCACGTGGTGATCGCGGTGTCAAAGGAGAAAAGGGTGAATCTTGCATTGGCATATCTTTGCCCGGACAACAAGGAGAAAAGGGTGAAAAAGGTGAACCGGCTATAAAGTTTCCCTCTACTGGAATCACAAGCGTGGTTGGACCACGCGGTGACCCTGGTCAAAAGGGTGAACCTGGTCCATATGGCGAAAAGGGAGGTTTGGGGCCTGCTGGGGAGCCTGGACATGACGGACAAAAGGGAGAAAAGGGTTTGCCCGGCGGAGCAGGCGACAGAGTGAGTATATTGCGTGGGCCTAATTTCTTGAACGACATAGCTAACGTGCATCCATGTGATTCTTCAGGGTCGTCAAGGTGGTTTTGGACCTCCTGGCCCATCTGGTCAGAAAGGTGATCGTGGTGAAACTGGCCTACATGGTCGTCCAGGCCAGCCTGGTCAAAAAGGTGAAGCCGGTCGCCCCGGTAACTCAGGTGAACGTGGTTTGCTTGGTCCGCCAGGTCCTCCAGGGGGTGGACGCGGGCAACCTGGCGCACCAGGTCCCCAAGGACCTCGTGGCTACCCAGGTATGCATGGCCCTCAGGGATTAAATGGAGAAGATGGACTACCCGGACCCCAAGGCTACCCTGGCCAAAAGGGAGGCATAGGAGTCCCTGGTCGCCAAGGTGGCGAAGGACCACCAGGACAAAAGGGAGAAAAAGGTATCGCCGGACGAGGTGGCCCACAAGGCCCACTCGGACCTGTTGGCCACACCGGTCCACCAGGACCTGAGGGTCAGAAGGGTGAACCTGGCCTACCCGGCTCTAGCATTGAAGGACTTAAGGGTGAAGATGGTCTTCCCGGGTAAGTAATCTCTATAACTCCAACTTACTGAACACTAAATATTATTCATTAACACCACATAGATATAACGGACTGAAAGGTGCCAAGGGAGAGCGTGGTTTCAAGGGTAATGTTGGTGTTCCTGGAGACTCTAAACTGGGTAGACCTGGTCTTCCCGGTATTGTTGGTGCTCCTGGACAAAAGGGTGATGCTGGTCGTCCTGGAAATCCTGGTGACAAAGGTGAAATGGGACCCAAAGGTGAAATTGGTGGAAAGTGTTCATCCTGCCCGCCTGGATTAAAGGGAGATAAAGGAGACCGAGGATTAGACGGACTTACAGGCAATCCCGGTGCAAGAGGACCTCCTGGAGAACGAGGATTTGTTGGCGAGCGAGGTGATGATGGTATAAACGGATTGATGGGCCCACCCGGAGAAAAGGGTGTGGATGGTCGTCCTGGAGTTCCTGGCGCCGTGGGAGCCCCCGGTGCGCCTGCTTTTATTGATCTTAGTTTGATTGCTGTAGAAAAGGGTGCTAAAGGTGAGAGGGGTAGTGCTGGCTATCCCGGTGTTAAAGGTGAGCGTGGAGAGAATGGACAACCTGGTTTGCCAGGATCGAAAGGAGAGATTGGCATTAAAGGAGAGAAAGGATTCACTGGCCCAGCAGGGACAGATGGTCTACCTGGCGCTCCGGGTCGGGACGGATTCGATGGAAGACCTGGTCAAAGTGTCAAGGGTGAGCCAGGAAAAGCTGGTCTAGACGGTCTGAAGGGTGACACAGGTTTAACTGGTGAAACTGGACAAAAGGGTGAAGCTGGAACCTGTGCCGCAGACGCACTTCGAGTGCCTGCTAAAGGCAACAAAGGCGACCGTGGCGCTCCGGGTCAACCTGGGCAAAACGGACCCATTGGACAAAAGGGAGAAATTGGTTTCAGCGGCGAAAAGGGTTTCACAGGTCCTCAGGGTCCCCCTGGTCCTGTTGGTCCACGTGGAATCACTGGACCTCGAGGAGAGAAGGGTAACCCCGGACCTCTTGGTGCTCCTGGTAATCCCGGAAAAGATGGACTACGCGGCTTGCCTGGTCGCAATGGTGAACGCGGACAAAAGGGAGAGCAAGGTATTTCGGTTGCTGGACCTCCTGGCCCACAGGGTCTCGATGGATTATCTGGTCTTAAGGGAGATCGCGGTCCTGTTGGTAGCCCAGGACAACCCGGCCCGGAGGGCAACATCGGCTATCCTGGCGACAAAGGTGAAAGCGGTCTCCCTGGCCAGCCTGGTCAACCTGGAAGTATTGGTGAAAAAGGTGACGTCGGGCCACTTGGTCCTCCAGGACACCCTGGCCCTCCTGGTCTTCCTGGCATGGATGGAATTCGCGGACTTAATGGTGTCAAGGGAGAGCCTGGAAATCCGGGTTTGGTCGGCTTGCCTGGCAACAAAGGTGAACGCGGCGCTAATGGAATTGATGGCCCTAAGGGTTTCACTGGTGTGAATGGTGCACCTGGTAAACGTGGTCCACCTGGAGTTCCTGGATTATCTGGTATGTTATTACTATTTATAACTTTTTAAGTCAAAATATTTATTTATCTTAACTGTCTCATAGGCTTGAAGGGTGATAAGGGTGCTCGTGGTTTAACTGGAAACGATGGTCCGATCGGAGGTCGTGGACCGCCGGGACCCCCAGGATTCATGGGCATTAAGGGTGACGTTGGCCCAGCTGGAGCCCCTGGACAGAATGGTTTAGACGGGCTTTTTGGTGAGAAAGGTAACCAAGGTTTGCCTGGATTCGACGGCGCTCAGGGTGAACCTGGTGATGCATCTGAAAAGGGACAAAAGGGTGAACCTGGCACTCCAGGACCACGGGGAGAACCTGGATTTACAGGAGAACCTGGCCAGCCAGGTGAAAAAGGTGTGCCTGGAGTTCCTATTCACGGACGACCTGGAGCACCGGGCGAGAAGGGCGACGCCGGCCGAAATGGACTGGATGGTCTCGATGGGCAGCCCGGACAAAAGGGCGAACCTGGTCTTTCTGGATATGCTGGTCTTAAGGGCGACAAAGGATCACTTGGCAGACCTGGGGCTCCTGGTGCGCCAGGGCTTGACGGTCAGCCTGGTCTCCAGGGTGCAACTGGGGCTCCTGGCTATCCTGGAGTACAAGGTTTCAAGGGAGAAGCTGGTGTGCCCGGATTCACAGGTGAAAAGGGTAACACCGGTCCGTCTGGACCAGCCGGTTTCAATGGACCTCCCGGTTTCAAGGGTGAAAGAGGATTACCGGGCCCACCAGGACCTGCACCCATCATTAATCCAGATGATCTCAGAGGTGATGTCGGCGCACCTGGTGAACGCGGTTTCACAGGTCAAAAGGGAGAACAAGGCGAAAGGGGAGAACAAGGAATTGTTGGGTACACTGGAGCTAAGGGAGAGCGTGGTTTGGATGGTCCTCGTGGTTTGGATGGTTTGCACGGAGCCCCTGGTCTTAAGGGAGATGCTGGCCCACAGGGTGAGCAAGGCTACCCCGGACCAGTTGTAAAGGGAGAGAAGGGTCTTCCTGGACGTGCCGGCAAAAACGGTCGCGAAGGTGAGTTTTGTAATTATTGACTATAGTTTTGAATAATCTAAATGCCGAATCGTTTAGGCGCACCCGGACGTCCTGGAATTAAAGGCGATCGTGGTCTTGCCGGTTTGCCTGGAACACCTGGATTGGTTGGTCTTCCGGGACCCATTGGCCCAGCTGGCGCTAGAGGAGAACGTGGTTTGACTGGAACACCTGGATTTGCTGGACAGGACGGCTTGAATGGAGCACAGGGTCAAAAGGGTGACAGAGGTATTCAAGGACCTAAGGGTGAACGTGGTCTGAATGGCTTCGAAGGACAAAAAGGAGACAAGGGTGCCCAAGGACAAGATGGACCACCAGGATTAAATGGGTTACCTGGACTGAAGGGTGATCTTGGTTTGCCTGGATTTGAAGGCGCACCTGGTGCTCCCGGAGCAATAGGCGAAAAAGGTTTCACGGGACCAAAAGGACGTGATGGACGCGACGGTTTACATGGTCAGCGCGGACAGAAGGGTGAGCCTGGTCTTCTTCCACCACCTGGTCCAAAGGGCGAGCCAGGACATCCTGGTCGTGATGGACAAAAGGGAGAAGTCGGACCACCTGGAGAGCGTGGCCTTACTGGTATCCAGGGAGAGCGTGGTGAGAAAGGTGAGCGTGGCTTTATTGGTCTAACCGGACAGCCTGGACGTCCAGGTGCAAAGGGAGAACGCGGAGAACAAGGTTTAATAGGACGCGAGGGCGCTATTGGAGAAATTGGTATTAAGGGTGAACCCGGTGTGCCCTGTAGCTCTGCCCAGGATTATCTAACTGGCATTTTAGTGACACGCCACAGTCAAAACGATCAGGTGCCAACTTGTGCTGCCGGACATACACAACTCTGGACCGGCTACTCGTTGCTCTTTGTTGATGGCAACGATTATGCCCATAACCAGGATCTCGGCTCACCCGGTTCATGTGTTCAACGTTTCTCAACACTGCCCGTTTTGTCCTGTGGACAGAACAATGTATGCAACTACGCTTCACGCAATGACAAGAGTTTCTGGTTAGCAACTTCGGCATCCATACCCATGATGCCTGTCGACAACTATGAGATAAGCAAATACATTTCGCGTTGTGTGGTCTGTGAGGCTCCAGCCAATGTGATTGCAGTACACAGTCAGTCGCTTGAGATTCCTGGCTGCCCCAACGGCTGGGAGGGTCTGTGGATTGGCTACAGTTTCCTTATGGTAAGTTCATAACACTCCATTTCACTCATGCAATTTTCGAAACCTATGAACATATATTTTCCTTCAGCACACGGCTGTTGGTAATGGCGGTGGTGGTCAGGCGTTGCAATCGCCTGGCTCTTGTCTGGAGGACTTCCGTGCCACACCATTCATTGAGTGTAATGGTGCCAAGGGTCACTGCCACTTCTATGAGACCATGACCAGTTTCTGGATGGTCACCCTCGAAGCCAGCGAGCAGTTCCAGAAACCACAGCAACAGACCATCAAGGCTGGCAATCTGCTGAGCCGTGTCTCCAGGTGCCAAGTTTGCATGAAGAACTCGTCATAGAGTACTGCAATAACAAAAACGCTGCAATAAATTTAATCTAAATGTAATACGTTAACTATACCAACGAACATCAGATAAACCGAACAAACACTGCTACAAATTCCTTAAACTAACCAATAAAATGAAACCAAATATTAAAAAAAACCAAACCCAAGAAGAGGCCCGCCAAAAAACACGTTCGAAAAAAGCGGAGACTCCAATAATGCCATTTTTGTATCTGCCATTTAATGCTCTAAAGAAATGTAAAACTGCTTCTAAGTTACGAGTTAAGTTAAGTAAATGAAAAATAAATAAACTAGAGTGGTAACTATATATCGAAAAGCTGCATATTCCATTTTCCGGATTAAAATGCGAAAGAATGCCGAAAAAAATATCATTAGATATCGAATTTCTATACCTATTTTGTATATCTGCCTACATATACCATTTCCACAAACAATGGAAGAAGCAAAAATGTTTTTTTTCAAATTGTTAATAAAACACAAACAAAAATGGAAAAATTTAAAAATAAAGAAAATTTTCAAAGACCTGTTGTACTTGCTTCTATTCTGGTTAGTTTTCTTTTTAAATTAAATATACATTAGTTCATTCTTAAGAAAATTGAAAATTCAAATATCGTAGCATACTTATATGGGTTTATAATTTTGATATAAATCATCTTAACATTAATTCAAATGCGAGTAACTCAGAGTTTTGTGTATGATCAAAGCCCATATAAATACCTTTATTTAGTTCAATATTTTTATCTGTGTTAAATAGGTATTAAATGCACTGACAGGCAAAAAGAAAACGTTTTCAAATAACATCAGACGACCAGTGCTAGATTAAGCCAGCGCGGGGCCTGTAGCAATCAAATACATATATTACCAAAAATATTACATTCCATAATGCAATTTAGAAAATCACTTTCCCATGCGAAAATTAAAATACGAATGAAAAGCGGTCAGAAATGATATTGATATGTTTAGAAGTGTGAACTTCAATTTTTGGTTAATATGCACTTTCTCACACTGTATTTTCGCCAATTTCTAAACGATTTCAACAAGTTACATCTTATTCGAACTGCAATTGAAAATGGTGTCATTGATTAGTTTGATATTTGAAAAACAATATTAATTTTGACACAATGAAAATATTATAATATTTTACGAAAATTAGCAAGAAATTAGTTTTCAAGACTTTAATGAAAAAAAGACATGAATTTTTCAAATACATACTCCAAAAATGGACTAAATTAAAGACTCACGGAAATAAGGTTTATTGCAATATTTATTGCCGTTCATTGGCATTTTTACCTTGTTTAAAAAATGAACTTGAAAACTTACTTAATTCAATATTAAATTTAAAAGTGTTAAAATGAGATATCACTCAATTTATTAGTACTTGGGGTATTTGTTTGCCACAAAATTAACTTAATCGAATAATCTGTGTGTCTAAATATATTGAACATTCATAGTGTCTTTTGTATTCGTTATATTAAAAGTATTCTTAATGTGTTGGGTATTCATAAATCTCGAGTTTTCAAAACTAGTCATAGTATCTTCAGTATTCATAGTACCATCATGGTGTAGTTATAGTATCTTAAAAGTTCTTGTAAATCAAATATGTACGGTTTGGCGATCATTTCTTTGTCTATATAACCGAATCAAAATTGCCCATTCGATTCATTTTGATATTTTACTTAAAAAACTGACGTAAAAAAAAAGAACCTGTGATTTAAGTCCATAATATATTTATTTTAGAATCATTCAATGTACAACATAAAAAAACCTCCCTCTACATATATATTCCTGTGTACCAGAAACAACTCACAAAAAAGAAGAAAAACTGGATCCAATTTGAATTTGGGGGTTTGTGAATCCGTTGTGGTAAAAAGAAAATTGCTCGTTGAGAGGAACTCACCACTTTACCCCAGAGAAGAGGCACTTGTGCGCATGTCTTATCTTTGGGGTTGGGGTATTTTGAGGGTGGCTATATGCCCAGAGGCATTGTGCCTGGCGAGATATCATATGATAATCATATTCCCATTGGTGGTGGGTTCCAGCTGAGGCCAACCAAATAGGGGTAGCTTTTGCAAAACGAATTGGAAAATGTTTTACAAGAACCAGAGCACAGAAGGCAGCGAGACATTGAGGTGTATGGAGCGGGTAATCAATATACATATTGTATATGTATGTATATCATATATTGTCAGCAGGCAGAAGTTCAAAAACGATAAGGTGAACTTGTTCCAAAGGTGGAGGCGGAATAATGCATAGAACAAGTTAAAAGTGAACAATTGGAAAGTTGTAACTAGTTATCCCAATACGACATCGACAAGGGGATACTTAGTTTTACAAGAAACTTAATTACGATTACGAATCGTCAAAGAAAGTTGGAAAAGGCTGGAGAAGGGTGTGTGCAAGCCGGAAGACCCACTTAAGTTAGCAACCCCCAACGAAATTTAACCCCCCCAACCCCTATATGATTATCGTTTTGTTGCTGCTATTCCAATCGCTCTGTCTCTACTGTCAACGTCTGGTCCTGCACATCCACGACAGATGCTTTCCCCGGAACGTTCGATTGCTACAAGAAGTGGCCGAAACCGTTGGCGATCGTAAGGCCCAACAGCACTTGGAGCAGCAGGAAATTGAACAGCATAAACGACGACAGAAGCGTCGCATATTGGAACCAATACTGCCACTGGGAGCTGGAGCAAATTTGGAAGCTTGCCGTTTTTGTGCCCATAGTCCGCAAGGCTATTGCCGTCATCATTTTCATTTGCAGGAATTGCAACTGCAACGTGGAAATAACGCGGATTATAAGCAACAACGTAGAATTAAACGTGAGCTAAAGCGTACTTTGGAGCAACAGCAGCAACAGACACAGTTAAGAAGTTATCGGCCCCCTTTAATTGTGGCCAATAGTCCAAGTTGCAGTTCATTGAGCTCTAGCAGTGGCTACGGCACATTGAGCAATTGCAGCAATTACGACTACCTAGACGAACAACTGCAGGTGGAAGTCACAGAGGAGGAGCAGGAGGAGGTGTCACCTGTGCCGGAGGTTGCCTTAGTGTCTGGCAATCTTGTAACGAGCCACTTGTAAAAAGTGCCACTCAAATTCATCTTAGTTGGCCCTTTCCTTTTACCTGCCATTTTGATAACAATTCAAGTCTTAAAATTTTATATTGTATAAGAAACAATGTCTGATATCGAACAGCAAAAGCAGCAGCCGTCAGTGGTCTTTACGCCTCGACGTCGACGTCATGTGGGCGGACGACGAGGTTGTCCCACTTCAACTCAAGAAGAGCACAAGCCTTCTACATCATCATCATCAACATCGTCTTCGTTGTCATCGTCACCATTATCGCATGCGCCATCAATTGTTTGCCCCATGAGCCTTGGCATTGAGGACAACTGGACATGGAGTAAACGCTATCGTTCCAAAGAGGTTGTCATTAACGGACCCACAGTGCATTTTCATCCCAATTGGAGCAAGGGCACAGCCGGTGTTCAAGGCAAGCGACCATTGAATTACGGACGTCACTACTGGGAGCTTCATGTGTCGCAGCGTGTCTTTGGTACATCGATAATGTTTGGCATTGGCACACGATCGGCAAGGCTTCATGTCAATGCTTTTCGTAATATGCTTGGCGAGAATGAACATGGCTGGGGTCTCTCCCATAAAGGTGTTCTCTGGCACAAGGGTGTAGCTTTGCGGTATACTAAAAGATTTCGTGAAAATCATCCCACCCAGATTGGTATACTCTTTGATGGTGTCGAAGGAACACTTACCTACTATAAGGATGGCAGGTGTCTGGGTGTGGCCTTTAGGGGCTTAGATCAGGTGAGTGAGAGCATCAATAAGGAGTAGAAAAAGTTTAACTTACATTCTTCTTTTCCCCTCACTCTATTTAGGTTAAAGAGCCGCTCTACCCAATTGTTTGTTCAACAGCGGCTAAAACCGAGATGACCCTTAAGTCAACACGTCGTGAATTTGTCAATCTGCAGGATCGTTGTCGTGCCGTCATAATGCGTAGAATACGAAACTTGGATCAATTGGATAAATTGAAGCTACCTCTACCAATTAGTGACTATCTTAGTGAAGTTATCGATGATATGGAACCACTGCGTCAGGTAGACAACTACGACATATTGTGTGATTTCTAGAGCTTCTATCGTAGTCAACTTATTAGTGTGAACAGTAAGTCGTATATATATATATATACTATGTAATTTTAGGTGAGTGACTTGGAAATGTACATTTTGAATTACGATTTATAAGCAAGTTGAAAAGGCAAAACAAAAAGAAAACCCGTGAAACGTTTATTGTGCCATGCCGTGGAAAAAGAAATCAAGCAAAATTTTGAAATTAATTGTAATTGTAAATTGTCAAATTGTGTGGTTTATATTTGTAAAGACACACACAAGACTATTGTGCAACGCCTCTGGTATTCACTGATTTTAGATTATTTTTTTTTTGTTTTCTGTTTTTGTTTGCCTCTTTGTTGATTTTTACCTTTTTTTGTTCAAAGTTTATTAGCAAAAATTGAGGGGAATAGGCCAATTTGGTGCAATATTTGTGATATAAGGCAAAGGAATGGTAAAGAAAATGCATTCAATTTACTAAATAATAAGTTTAGCTTTTAACATATTTCATTTAACGAGTGTGAAAATCTAGTCAAAAAAATTCGAGCACGCTGCTTCTTTATTTTTTTTTAAATATTGTAAAATAAAGTTAAAACCAAAAGGAAGTGGATAGGGCTCGTAAATAAATATCTAACTTTAATTCTATAATTATTGAACGCAAACAATTCTAGTCAATGATGTGCATATATGTATGTATGTAAGGCTTAGTGGACAAATGTAAATTCAAATTCAATAAAAATATTTAAAATTAATGATTCACTTAATAAGAAAATATTCAAAAATTCGAGTAATTTGGTATTCTTTAAACAAGTTTCACTAATACAATTTAAAGATATTTTCTTTGCGATCTCTGTTTAATAGATTCAGTACTTAAATGTCGTGCTAATACCATGTATGTATATGTAAACATTTTAGTAAAAATTATTTTCTTTTTTTTTCGTTTAATTTGTTTTTGGTGTCTATATATATATACAAATATTGTAATTTATAAATGATGGAGATACAAAAAAATGGCAAACGCTCAAGAAAAACCTAATTAGCATTATTCATTTTGTGAAAAATTTGTGTAATTTACAATTAATAAAACATTAAACATAAATTCGCTAACTATATAGGTATATGTGTTTTTTTTTGTGTAAGTAACTAAAGAATGAAAGTACATATTATATATAATTAATTTTCTCTCGGATATGAATTTTTAAGTTTTTAGTTTTCAGTTTTACAGTTCGTCGGTCAAGTGATTTATATTCTGCAAATGATCGCCATAGTCGGTGGCCTCACTGCCGACAAATGTATCATAATTGTTTAGAATTTCCAAATACGACAAACGATCATCGTGATCCAAATCGGTGGACACAAACAAATGATCGACTTCATCGATGGCAATTTCCGTATTGCTGGGCACAACCCAGGATAAGACTTCATTGCCTGTTAGAGCTCCATCGCCATTTGCATCGTGATCCTTGTCGAAGCGTTCTTTTTCAGTAATTAACCACTCCTTATCATGCTGACCAGCTGATTCGCCAACATATTCTTTAAAATCAATTTTACCATCCTGATTTGTATCCTTGTCCTTCATGGTGTGTTCCAATAGAATGGGCAACATTTGGGGATGCTCTTCAGGATTTTGGAACAATATGAATTCTTCTAAATGTAAGACGCCATCTTTATTGATATCGGCGGCATTGAACATTTCCTTATCTTGCTTTATCATTTGCTGTTCCTCTTCGTAGGATTCAAAATCAATGGTTTCCTTTTTAAAATTCTCATCTTCCATGGCATATGTGTCTTGTAAATACTCTTTCCATGTGATTTTCTCATCTTGATCCTGATCGATTTCATCAAAACGATCTGCTGCCTCTTCTTCAGATAGTTTTCTGTAAGCAAATTCAAAACACTTAGATAATTTTATAGTTTTCATCGAGGATTCAACACAATATTAAAGAAAGAAACACATTAGCCAAGGCATTAAACGTGTGGGTTAGTTTGCTTTTGCTTTATACCATTGCAGTAACTAATATCTATACTATATTTCTGTTTGATTCAAATCAATAATAAAAAAAACACTTCATTTGAAAGAGAATCCAAATGCATTAACAATCACATTAAGATACAACTTTTACATTATCCCTCACTGTAAATTTTTGTAAAAACTATTTTTGTGCCTATTTTGTATATGTACATGAGGTAAGTATATGTACTTTCAAATGTCAATGTACTGCAAAGGTATTTGTTTTTTGCTTTCGTTTTAGTCAACAAACAACACTCACTTAAAAGACCTTAATATCCATGCTTTTAATTCATGCCGATCAATAAATTCGTCCTTATTCAAGTCCATCATTTTGATGAGAATCAACAAACGTCTTTTCGACTCCTCCGGTGTCAGCGTATCGAATTCCTGTGCCTCTTTTGTGTTACCTTAAAAGTGGAACGAAACATTATTATTGTTTTCATGTCAATAGAAGCACACACGTGTTCCAACAAAAGTACAAGCAGATTGACGTGTTGTTTCCAAAATCTCAATTATTAAATGAAAAATGGAAATATTAAGGTCAATTATGCTATGCTCCTCTTTAAATACCCTTTTTCAAATTCATGTTAAAAACGATATCAGAATTCGTTTCAAATAGTTTTAGTGGATTTTTGGTAATGAACAAATTATAACCAATTTGGTCATTAAAGCGATTATATTTAGTTTTCTCTACTTTATAGAGCAAGAATGATAAATTATTTATATGTTGTAATTACAATCAACTTATTTCATTTTATTTATTATTATTCTTTTTTTAATTTGATAATAATTTATCAATAACAAGTTTAAAATGGTAATTATTTCAATTAATAATTATATCTTGAATTTATGTTTCAATTATCTCAGTTCACGGAAATATTTTTCGGGGAGATAAAGAAAACAGAAAGATCCTGCTTAGATCATACATATATGTGTATACATTCTTTCTGGCAGAGTATGGCCGTTCTTTATGGCAGAGTATATGTTTTTTTATTGAATAATGAAAAAAAAAAAAAAAAAACCATCGACCAAGCAATGGCCAAAATATACAGATTTCAATGATGTATCCCATGACTCACCTATGATCGCCTCATGATCGAACTCCACATTATGCTCGCCTTGTTCGCCATGATGATGGGCGTCTCTGGGAACATAGATACCATCTTTCACTCGCTCCTTGCTCGATTGCTTCTCATGCTTATGGCTATGGCTGTTGGCCACAGCTCCAAAGGCCGGCATAGGTCCAACGACCACAAATAGGCCAAAAACCATAATACATAATGCCACAGGAAGATTTCCTCTATTTGGCATATTTTTAATTGATTAGAAACAGACACACGACCCCGAAACAAATTTCTGTTGCTTAGCGTCTGCTTGTTAGGAGCGTACTGAAACTGAGGGCGTAAATCGTTTTTTTGGGGATGCTGAGATGCTGTGTTTCTACTGTCTGTGTATCTGATTATGTTTTTGTATTTGTATCTGTATCCACACGAGCGCGCACTTAAGGTGGAATTCTTGGCCAGCCGGTGGAATACACGTAATAGGCCAGAAATGAATATTCAATGAACTCGTTTGAACTTTTTCGCCGAAATTGCCCTCTGGCTAGAATATTTACATGCTCTTCTATGCTCAGAACTAGTAGTTTTTCATTCTAATGAAATTCAAAATTTTGAATTTAAAACCGACAGCTGTTAGTTATGTTCTATGCATTAGCTCCCAATGCTTTCAAATGTTTTCTTATCCAGTAAGTTGCATTTCACTCCTGTTTATTTTGGCTTCGAGTTAGTCACAAAGCGATAATACTTTGAATACGAGTAAATTTAAAATTTTTGTTAAGTATTTATTTATGCAGACCAAGCCAATTTTTTTTTGTTCTTTTTTGCTTATTCTTGGTCACACTGCGAATAAAGAACTGCATCCCCGATACAACTATCGATTATTCAAAATCAATTACAAACTTTGTAATTAAACTTTTCCTGGTTACTTTTATGGTTAAAATCAACATTTAATTTAATCTCACACTTCTAAATTGTTTATTTAATTACAATTTTAATTGAAATCAAAAATATATTTTCAAAATTGTATTACCAAAACGACGCATCGCTAATATATCGCGCGGTTATACTATTTTAGCGTTTTCCAACACTTCGTAAGTGAAATAAAAACTTTGCAAATAATTGGATTCATTTTGTTTGCAATAATTGTTTACGAAGCGTAAAATCTTTTAATAAACAAAGGAAATTTTTTTATAATTGCTTTAGTAAGCTTGATGTTAGATTCAAATACATCAACACATTTAAGCAAAATCAAATTTGCCAGGTAAGCTGATAAAACAAGGTGATTCAGACGCAGGGGAAAAGTATGAAAAAATTTCAAATAAAAACAGGCGACAAAGTAACAAAGCATATTTGGATGTTGATTAAATTCAAATGACATCATTGCAGGCAGTCGTCGTCACCTAATTTTTGCGACAGAAGCGAGTTTTATTTATTTGGAAATTAGAATCATAACTCACTATTACTACATTTGGGCGTTTTTGTTGCTTTTGTTTTTTGTGAGGACAAAACACGCAAAGGATACTAATTCCAAAGAGAGGGGAAATAAAGCTTTTGTATCTGCGTATGAATGGGTTGTTTGTACAGATGGACGGCAGGGTAAGACGAGAAGGGGACTTGACCGGCATATAGTACATAGGTTGGTAATAGTTACTTTTTATAGCCAAATTACCCATATTTTGTTTGGCCAGGTTGTAATTATAGCCTCTGACCAATACACCCGAAGTAGAGCTTAACATGCAACTGGTGTGTGTGTGTGTATGTGTGTGTGTGTGGATATGTGGGTGTTGGCAAATGGTTAGACATGGTGGTATGATTATCCTGTGTCCCGTTATTTTGTCATTTGTATCTTTTTACATTGTAGGTTAATCCAATAAAACACAAAATAGCTGCTAACCATTTTCAGAGAGACACACACAGAGAGAAAGAGAGCTAAATAACAAGCGAGAGCAAAACCAACAACAACACAAATAGACGCCTAGAGCCAAAGCTTGAGCAGGCAGAAAGCGTGCCCAAATTACAGTTTTAGTCGTGAGCCAAACTTCAACAGGAGAACAACCACCTGCAAATATTTATTGAAATATCTAAAAGTTTGTTTTACATATTTATTTGATTGTTATTGTTGTTGCTAACTTTGTCTCCGACTCCGCCCGCGTTAATTAACTAGAAAACAAAACAAAAAACACACAGGCAAATCAAATGCCTTACATTATCATTCGCGGCAATTTAGCCTCCTACAGTCACAAGTATCCATGGCGTGTACTCGTCTCTGGATTGAAAGGTAAATCCAAATATCTATGAAAATTATCGAAAAAATATTTCGTTTTATTTTCTTTGATTTGTTTGTCTACACTTTTTTTTTTTTTGTTATTGCGACACAATTAAGTTTGAGAGCTTGGCAAACACCAAAGAGATACACACACGCACGCACGCAGACCAACAAACACTTTTCATACATACACAGAAACTTAAAGCATTTATTTTTTTCGGTTATTCCGTTTTTTTTTTTGTTTGTTTGTAGTGACCATGATAGTGTCTGGAACAGTGTATGCCTAATATTAAGTTGACAGTGTCAAATATTTTTATTGATCGGCCCCCTCCAAAAGAATTTTGTAGATCCGTCTCTACATAATGCCTTTCTTATCAGTTGGTTTATTTTTGTTAGGGTGTAGAAAATTTGTCATAAATATTTTAGTTCGAAATTAGTAATAACAATCCCATATGATGAGGTTAACAGTCATTAATATTTGAATTCGAAATTAGTAATAACAATCCCATATGATGAGGTTAACAGTCGCAGTGACATATTAAAGTCATGCTTAGAAATTAAACTGGCCAACAGGTTTTTGGTTTTCCAAATAGACAAGACAAAGGAAAATTGATCGAGAAGAATTTATAAATTTTGGGAGAATACCAAATTCTGCTGTTGTTTTCAAGTTTCCAATCTATGTATACTGTTCTGTTACTCCTTCTTAGCCTGCTTCAGGGCAAATAATTTAAACGTTACCCAAAAATATAAAATGTACACACTTTTAATCATATCGCATAACAAAAAAACAATAAATTAATAGCTACTTTTTTTTTTTAACATAAACATTTATCTCTGGGGACCGCCAAGATATGTAACATGGATAGCCCGATCTAGATGAGAGAAAAAGTACTTAATAATATTTATTTGTATATTATGGCAGGAATAAAATTGTACTTTTTATGGCTAATAAACGAAATTTGGTATTTTCCCCCTTTCTCCAACTTTTTGCTGGTTTGTTAGTTGTATTCTTATGGCCAGCACTGTCGAGTGGAAGCTCTCGGTACCAAAAACACAAATGGAGGTCGGTGCCGTCAGTTTAATTTTGCAATTCACTACGTGCAGTTCACACTCTCTGTAGGAGATCCGGTGCCAGGTCGTCCTCATCCTCCTCCATCCATTATACAGTGCATGTGAGACATATGTATGTGTATATATACATATACTTTATTTATATTTTACTTATATCTGAACAAGTCAATGCACTTGCTTCACTTTGTTTTCTTCTTGAATCTGATGTTAAGCACAAAATTGTTTATTATGCAGTTTTCATTTTTGTTTTTTTTTTTTATTATTATGAAATAAACAATAAGGTCTTGACTTTTCGCTTAATTAGCACACTCACACACAATAACACCCTTATAAAAACGGCCGTATGCTGACGTCATTGCCCGGTTGTCTATCCACCAGTTATCTTTTATTTTGTTACTGTTCAAACGTAGCAAAAATGTGGAAAAAACGATAAGCAGCTAAAAGCGAAAGCAATTACACAATGTAATGTTCCCCTTAAACTGAAATATATATAAACCTATATATTCATTTAATTTCCAGCTGACGACATCGAACAATTGAATAAGTTCTCTTGCGGCGGTTACAGTGATGAGTCCACAATTGTTTATCTAGTGCATCCTTGTCGCATATTATCAGCATTAGAGGTAAGCATAGGAGACTTTATTGAAAAAATTGGAAATAATGCTATAAATTTATATTGTTTTATAAATTTTATATTTAAGAGATATTTTTTGAAACACAATTGAAGACTTGGTATATAAATTGGCGTAATAGTTTATTACAATTAGTTTAAAGTCTGTCGTTTCACTTACTGGCGATTCGGGTAGTTTCATTAATTTCCCAAAAACATAACAATAATAAAAAAACTAAATTTAGAGCATATTGGTTAATTGGCTTGATAATTTAGAAATTGTTAGCTTATTAAAAGATATAGATTAAGTGTATAGATTATATATGATATATGCTTGCCAATGAAATTAAACGAAATTAGTAAGAATTATTAAACAAAACAATAATACAAAAGTGGGACACTAAAGAACCAAAAAAAAAATAAAGAAGTTTTATATAGAAATTTATATGATACAGTCTGTACAGTCTATCTTTACACACCTAACACATCAGCCTCGTTCAGTGTATCTGCATTGTTAAAGTTTAGCTGAGAAATACCCACAAATGTAGGAAAAGATTACGAATAAGGCTAAGGGGTGAAAGAGATGGAACATTAACATTCTGATTATAAAGCTTGATAAACGATTCGGATTTTAAATCCGTGTGACCTAAGCGACAAATTTTCTGGAGTAAAACCGCGTAGAATTGTCAAAATGCATAAAATTTTATATACTTCCATAAGTTTTGTTTGGATAAACTCCCAGATCCAATTGTGGGAAGTTGTTTATTCAAATTTGTACCATGGTTATTTCGAAAACATGGACAGAAAACTATATTTTTAAAAGCTACACGGAACTATTGAAGCAAAAACTGGTGGTTATTTGTATATTTTTCAAAACTTTTGACGGAAAAATTTAACATATTGTTTTTTCGCCAGTTACAATTATAGAGAGAGAGAGGGACCTCGGAGACTTTTTGCTCCGAGTCTGAAGTTCTCAAGGGAGCCCTAAGTCCGAGACTTGAGTGCTTTTATAAATTAAAAAATTTAATGAGACTCGCAAGTGGGATTTTCCCTCGCGCTCTCATAATTTCTGAGAAAGTAGATAAATAAAAGGATTTCGGAGGCATTTGCCCAAATTGTTTATTAACATTTTTGTTTTTTAAATTGAACAATCATTCTGTATTCTATCAAACTGTTTTCAAAATTATTAAAATTTGTTAAATTGGGGAAAAAAATATTAAATGTAAACATTGCACACAATTGTTTAATGTTAATAAAATCCAAAAAGAAAAGAATCAACATCAATGATCCAAATTTGTAAAAGATCAAAATCAATATCAGATAGATCTTAAGAGATACAATTTTTGTGTTAATGGTTTTTGTATGTGTTCTTTCTTTCAGATTTTGGGATTTCGAGTTGTGGCCAGCTCATCGACGGCCGTGAAACAGGACTACAACGAATATATGTGGACAATGCGCAAGGAGTTTGATGAACCAGAACCCTTGGAGGCTGAATCAGTAGTGCGCGAGAATCTATCAAATATTGGAAGAGAAGCGGCGGCCAGTTTAGGCAATTATCACAAAGTTGATTCACCCGAATAGAAAACTCTCAAACCCCCACTCCCTTCCCCTTCTCACCACACACTCACCATTCCATTTGTATAGCTTGCTGTGTGTGTGTGCGCGCATGTGTGTGTGTGTGAATGTAAATATATGTAAAAAGCAAGAAAATAACTATAGCAACCCACAGCTGGGAATAACCACAACAGACTTTCGAGAGTCAATCACAAGAAAATTCAACGGAAAACAACAATACCCAAAACAAAAAGATATCCAAATCTAAACTATGACTGATAGCCAACCGCCGACAGTCAAGGAATCTCAATTGGCTTGCGAGTGTCCACCCATACAATCGACTACATCGTTGGCAAATGCTGGTTGTCCGGCCAATGTTGTAACAATTCCCGTGCCCATTTTGCAAGCCGAAGGCAATTTTGCTTACATCACAGTCAAGGGTTCATTGCATGATTATACCTGCACCATTTTTGGTCTAAATCAGGCTGAGGTTCAAGCCTTATCGAAGCGTTTCGATAGCGGTGTCAAGCAGTGTGTTAATGGTATTATGGTGGCAGTGCCACCAATGGAAATGTTGAATACTTTGGCCCAATTGAGCTACAAAGTTGTCTGCAGTTGCGGTGAGGCCGAAATCTGTTGGACCATGCAACGTGAAGTCTAAACTTTATATAAAATCAGTCACATCATCACAAGCATAATTCATTAACAAAGGAAAAGGATAAAGAAAACATTATCAGTTGAACTTCACTCGAAACTCACTCGAAAATTGAAATTGGATTTTGGAAAATAAAAGAAAAAAGAGCAAAAAGAAACAAAATGGATCAACATAGCGCTGATAACTGCAAATGCCACAAGCAAACGCAGCCGGCGCAGCAGACCCTAAGTGACATGGATTTTGATCGTGGCATTTGGAATGCTGGTGAGAAATTTTTAACATAAAATTAACTGATTAAATGGATTATTTTCCACTATTTGCTTTGGCTTCGTTCTAATCTAGTTTCGGGACATTAGTTTTTTTTTTCAGAAAATATGTAAGCCTAGTCTCTTGATTTACCATTATGAGTTGTTTTTTGTTGCCTATGAGTAATTCTTGGTTGGAACGAAATCATATACAAATACTTTGAATTATTCACAAAAGAATTGCAGATTAATGCAAAAATATTTAAAATTTGCCACTTGATAGGAAAATTTTGCAATTATTTTTCATTCCACTTACTTGAAGGCATTTGCCTTCGATTTGAAACCGTGTATTTTTTGTCGGAAGCTAGAACAGGTCTCAAATCCAATTCCCAACAAAAAAAACATTTTGAATCAGAAACTAGAACAGGCCTAAATATTTTAATTTCAGAACTGTTTTGTTTTCGGGCGAAAAATCCAGCCCCAGGTCGTAATTTTGTTCACTTTTTAAACCAAGAACTTTCTGCTTTAGGCAAACTTACCTAAATTGTCCGAAATGTTAATTAAAATTTCGATTATCTTCAACAAAAGTTACTAATTTAATTATAATTGGAGAATTCAATCGAGGCCACTCCCCCAATGGATATAGAAATTTTAATTCTTTCTTTTTACTCTTACTATTTTTGTCTATAAATTGAATTCTAATTTTCTTCTATCTTTTTAGCCATCTACAATGAGGTGGACCGAGTGCGTGACTTTATCAAAAAAGGTCAGGCCATGGCACGAGATGAATGCGATTATACGGCCCTGCATTATGCAGCACGCAATGGCAATGAACAAATCTGCAAGTTACTCCTAGATGAGGGCAAAGTTGATGTTAATGCGGCTACCAAGGCAGGGTCCACAGCTCTACATAGAGCTGCTATGATGGGTAAGCCAAATCCTATAACATACATAATGTTTGATTCGATGTAAAACTCTCTGAATAAATTTTTTAGGCCACTTGGATATTGTAAAGCTGTTGAAGGATCACAAGGCCAATCTCTTGGTACAGGATGAATGTGGTCAAAGCGCCTTGCATCGTGCTGCGTTGCGTGGTGAGCTGGAGGTGTGTCGCTATTTGCTGCAACAACAACCGTCTCTTAAACAGCTCAAGGATAAAAAGGATAAAATTCCATTTGAGTATATTATGGAGAATGCCAACGATGACTTCAAATTGCTATTGAAACCCTAGAGAGAGGGGAGGGTCTATTACTACTACTACTCAAACTATTCCGCATTACAGATGTTCGTTGTTTACCTCCCCCCAAAAGTATCTTTTATATCTATATATATATATTTTCTATATTTTAGAATTTAATTTAAGAACGAAAAAGTTGCAATATTTTCAATTATCAAGTAGTTTTCCTTGTTTTTATTTTTCATTTTAACAGTGCTACTCAAAATTTTCGTGAAAATTCTTACGTACAAATTGCATTTTTCTTCCCCTCCAATAATAACTTTTTTTTTTTAGAGAGATCTTAACTTTGGCATAGTCAAATATGATAACTTAGTGCATCAAGTCTTAAAATATTCTAAAGGATATAGACTATATACAATACATATACAAAAAAAAAAAAACATGCCTAATAAACATGAAATGTGCAGAAAAAAATTACAAATTGTCTGAAAGTAAAGGAAAATCCTTAAATTTTGTGTGAACAAAGATGCTTTTCCAATGATTAATATTTAAATAAATTGTTTAGGCATCTTTAAAAGCTTTTCTTTTTGAACACACACACACATATTCATTTAGCCACATGCATTACACATTAAACATACATATAAATTACTATGAAAAACTATATAATCTGAATAAATTTCTAAAATCGTAATTGCGCCTATGTAGTAATCAATCCCACGATTCAAATGAACGTACACCCGGTATAGTGGCTACTTCTATGCCACTAACTCTTGGCAATTCTGCAAAATCGCTGAGGTACAACTTTAATGTGGCCGGAATGGCAAATTCATCAACCATTCTGCCCAAGGTGGAACGCTCCTGTGTAGGAAGATACTGCAATTGTAACTTTGGATTATGTTGCAGCGCATGTTGAAGACGCTGACGTATTGTCAATCGAGCCAAAGATTGCAGAGATCGGGGTTGGGTGCCCAATAGAGACATCTCATTCTCGAATTGTAAACGTGGCAGGGGCCAATCTTTTGGTAAAGGTCGTTTTTTATGAGGAAACTGAAAGCCAGCATTGCCTGAAATACAGAATTATTCATTAATTAATGCAATCTTAAGATCCATCGTTATGGTTAGGAGTCTTTACTCACACAACAAACGCCCAAAGGCCAGACTACGATGTGAACAATTTGATCTCAATTCATTGACAACATGCTCACGACAAATCTGGGCAAGATTACAACCCTCACGTATGAGAAACTCTGCCAGGTCCAAACGATGCACATTAATGGCCCTGGACAGGGGAGTCCGACAATAGATTAAACCACAGACAATTGTCGGGGCACACGATCCATAGAGATCTTTACGGGCACTGGCCAATTTGGCCAAAAGTACACGCAGAATGCATTTGAACTCTTGTACATCGGCTATTTGCTGGATAGCAAACAAGAGCAATCCCTCATCCTGCGACTCCATATAATTGCCAAGACGGCGATGCTGTTCGGCTACGTCCAACAAGTAATCCAGCATCTTTGGTAACTGATGATGAATCGCCACCATAATGGGCGTTAGATTATCTGCATCACGCACACAAAGACTATCGCCATAGTGAAGTAGAAGTTTCACCAAATCCAAATCATTGTGAATCACACAGAGATGCAGTAAATGCTGGGAGGCTAAACGACGGGCTCCCCGCTCTAGCAGCAAACGTGCCATGTCCTTATGACGTCCTGTCACCGCATACAACAAAGCTGTATGGTTATCTTTGTCCTATTAAAAAGAAAAGAGTCAAATATCAAGTTATTTATTGTTTATAAATTTTTTTCTTACCTGCAAATTAATTCTAGCTCCACGCTCTATCAATTCCCTTGCCAAATCCAACAGATTACAAGCTATAGCCGTCATTAGAGGAGTCTCTCCGCCATCATCCGTATCATTTATATTAATATTCGTCTGTAATAACAACTCGGCCGATTCCAGGGATCGACTTTCTATGGCCACATGAAGAGCAGTTTTGCCGTCACTCAAGGTCTTGGCATTGACCAAGGCTCCATGCTTGATAAGCAGACGAGTGACTTGAGGAAATCCTGCTCCAACATGCAGTGGAGCATATCCCTCGCTATTCACAACATTGATGGGAGCTAATACCAATTAATACCAATTAATATTTATTCATTAATAGATCGAAAAACCATTGGCACCACAACTATTTACCATTGTGTTCCAATAGAATTCTGACGCACTCCTCATGCCCCCAGAAGGCGGCATAGTGCAAGGGTGTGGCCAAATCTGTATCATAGACATGAGGATCTTGCTCGCGACAGGAGGCACAACATTGAGTTAGAAATTCTCCTGTATTCTCAAAGGTCTTGGCATAATAATGATAGAGTAGAGAATCATCACTTATAGTTCCACCTGGTCCCACTCCAGTATTTTCCGCACAACTTTCAAACTCATCGATCCATTCAAGTTTCTCCATTCCGTCTGGTGTGCTCTCTATCTCAAGACTATCACCTGGATGACCTGCAATCGTTCAAGCAATAGAACTCACTGAAATACCTTTTTTTCAGAGAAAACAAATTTGAATACCTTTCTACCTGACAGATCTTAACCTGTCTACTGACCAAGCATTACTATTTTCTTTCATATTCTTATCAGAAGGCTACCTTAGCATAAAACACAATGAAAACCAAACCAGTTTTCTCTCTTTTTCTCTTCTCTGACTCTTGCCCACTTATGCACTTCCGAATGTGGGTCATAGATACACTACATAGTGTTTCTACACTCTTGAACAAAATTATATTTAAAAACAATTTCAAAAGATATGTTAAATAAATTAATTATGTACATTTGAGAACTTGAACTTAAAAATAAAATCCATTAGAGAAGTTCTTTCGTTTCCAGAGTATTTTTTAAATAGAAAATGAAAATGTGAAATAATATTAATGGTTTTTTTGTTTAGAAATATTATTTAAAATGGTAAAAATATTAATGAAAAATTGATGAAGAAATTTATTTTGCTCATTTCTCAGCTGATCTATTTCAAATTGGAATTGAAAAAGGCCTTTCTTTATATATTCAGTTGGTTTTTTATCTTATACTTCCTAATCAATTTGAGACGCTATGCTAATTTCATAATTATGAATTCCGTTTAGAAAAAATTTATGAAAAACTTTACATTATTTGTATTTTAAGGGGTTTATGAGTTTCAAAGAGTTTTTTTTTCATAAATTGTATTTTATATAAGCATGGTGTAAAAATATATTAGATTGAAACTTTAGTATTCAGTGCTACTTATTAACTTACTTCTATATTAGGTTATAACTACTTATAGTTGCGATTTAAATAATGAAAAATTTGATCTTTTATTGACCTCAACATCGAGGTGACCTCGATCCAAAGGATTGATAAAAATCATAAAGGTCCTGCAACAGTTTAAATTTCTATTATAAGATAATAAAATGGTGAATATAGTTATATGTTGAGTTATATAGTTATATGTATAGTTATATGTTGAGTCCATTCTGGAAGAGGTTTCAAATAGTTTTTTTCTTATGCAACTCAAATACAAAAGCAATAATTTACTGTTAGTAGGTGCTCAAAAATTACTAAATTTCCCAAGACAATAAACTTAATTTTCAGATCGAAAACCCCCTTAAAATATTTTTTAGATCCCTTCACAAGACTAGTATATATAATGGACAAGTTTTTATAACTATTCTCCAAAATATACTACTAGA
The DNA here is from genome assembly GCF_018902025.1 of Drosophila willistoni. Lineage (NCBI taxonomy): Eukaryota > Metazoa > Arthropoda > Insecta > Diptera > Drosophilidae > Drosophila > Drosophila willistoni. The sequence continues at coordinate 9,696,318 of NW_025814050.1, forward strand.
TTTGCTCATTAATTTAATATATTTGGGCTTACTTGAAAATATTAAAGATATTTCATATAAGATTAGTTTTACTCCAATAGCACGTACCCTAGAGCAAACAATTTTGTTACTGGTTGGTCTCAACGATTTGTTTATAATCAATCGGGATTTTTTTGTGGCATACTGCTGGGCCTTAATCTTGAATGAAAACTAATCCCGCTACCTGTACTTGGTCTGTATTTGCACAGAGGGATATCAGCTGCTTCACAGGAAACATCCCCTATATGGAATTTGAACAAGTATAGAAAATGTTTTAGGCAGACAAATTCCAGGTACAAAATTCATCTGTCGGACGCTAAATTTGTGCAATCATCTGTCGGCAGAAAAGTCAATGTGTTTTATGTTTCCTTTGCCTCAAGCCCATACCCCTTCCCGTTGTGTATTTAATCGATTTTCTTTTGTAGCCAGCTGTTGCCCATGACAGGCCCACCAGAACTCACTTTGACACTGATGAAACATATCCAAATCGGGCTCTTCACAGGACTGAATCAGAAGTTCTAGTAGCTCAGCATCGCCCAAAAGGGCGGCCGTTCCAACTGCAGTTCGTCCGCAATTCGGGGAAACGTATGAGGCTTGCGCCCCTTGCATTATACAGCTGAGAACCTCATCGAAGTCCCCACTCTGTACGGCAGTTACCAGCCGTTCGTTAAGGTCGTAGGACAGCATATTGCCATTTGTTGTTCGCAGGGTCAAGGCGTTTAATGTTTACTTTTTAATCTTTTAGTTTTTTAAATTAGTTTTTTTTTTAAAGCGTAGCAAAAAGCGAAAAATAAGAACAAACCAAAAGATAAGCTGCCGTGTTAATGCTTCAAAACTCGCTTCGGGAACAGTTCACGAAAGACTAACAAGAAAAATGGAGGAACCAAAGGAAAAAAAAATTAAACAAAAACAGATGAAAGTGCGCACGAGCGTAGCAGCCACAGACCAAACTAAATGGAGGAGGAGGAGATGAAAACCGGCAACAAAGACAAACCAACCACCACCCTCCTATCATGCACATTCAATCTTGTGGAGTGAGTTAGGGAGATAAAGATAGAAAAACATACAGAAATAGGTTTTGTTTTCATCGTCTCCGTCAGTTTTATCGTTTATTGATAGTTCTTTTGAGTTTTCTTTTTTTGTATTTCTCCAATTCTCAAAACACGTGTGTAAATCTACTTGATTTCCTTGGCTTCCTTGGCATTCTGCAACGATTCTGTGATAAAGAGTTTGGCCAACGATTGAGAGCAGAATTGGGCAATGTGCTGAGCGTGCGTATTAATCTGTCCAGAAGTTATGGTAGCCGTTAATCTGGCCGGCACAGGCATGGGACGGAACTGCTTGATGACCTCCTCCTCGGACACTGTGGGTTCACCCTTGGAAGTGCGTACAGCATTCTCGGCAGCCAGTTTAGCCAGAGCACGATGTTTTTCCTGCAATGTTAGGGGTTTTTTTTTTTTTTATCAAAAGAACATTATGATTATAACTAGTTGACCACTTACCGTATCCTGCTTGAAGACGACTTGCTGGTATTTATTATAGCGCACAGCTTCCTGATATAGTTCATCCACACGTTCAATTAAACTGCGCATATGATTCTCCAGCACCGATGCTGTACCCAAGTCCAAGAAGTTGTGACCCTTATCCTCAGGCAGGAGTTCATTCAGCTCACTCATCATAATGTTGGTAAGGGGCGAGTTCTTAATGACAATGGGAATCTCAGCGAAGAGACTTTCGTAGCCCACCTTCAGATTACGGAATGCCTCGGGCGTAAAATCGCCATCCTTGTACATTTGTATGGCCTGTGGCGTTAGTCGATAGGCCTTAAGGCACAGGAAACCACGAGAAGATTTTTGAGTATCATAGACCACCACAACAGATTCCTCAATGCTAGTCTGATAATGATACTGCGACTCCAGCAGGGCCAGGGATAAACTGTTGCCCACATCGGAGCTCTGATACCAGCCCACATGCAAATGATCCACATTGACTCTACGCAGACGGCGCATCACAGTCAGTTGGTACATTTCCTCATCCATGGTCTCATCGCCACTCTTGGGAAATGGGAAGCAATTGGTGATCTCCAGACATTTGTCCACAACAAGGCCAAGCAAAGCGCCCTGGGCAAGATCCATGTTATTGGATTCTTCATGGCAATGCTTTACCATTTTCATGACGGCCTGCGGGTGGGAAAATTTAAATTTTGATTAATTTTAGACCATTATGGTTGCGGCATTTACTTGTATTTGTCACTCCCTCACACAAACACAGGCACACACACACATAAACAACCAGAGAAGCGCGTGGCATTTTCTTTCTTGGCGATTAAGCATCAAATCTTTGCTGCTAATTTTGCTTGTGTATTAAAGTTTTAACTTACCAGGCCGTCGCATTGTACATAGTTTATAGCATTTTCAGTTTCCTCAGTACGAGCATGACGACCACCGCGATTTGCCATTTTTATATTTTTTTGGACGACGGGAGCGAAAAGAAAGGGTATTTTCCAACACTGAAGTATCCCTTGGAGATGGAAATTAAAACTATCGATATGTTGTGAAACAATATTAGCCAACACTTCAAAATCGGTTCAAATATTGTATTGACAAAAATTTTAATTTGATATAAATGTCTATTGCTACCTTGATTTTTGAATATTTTGACTAGGACTGCGTGGTTTAACTATTACTATAGTAGTGATGAGTTATTGATGTTTTTGGTATTTCAATACGGTCACACTGAAAATTTTTGATAGATGGCAACACTGTCCCAGGCACACCATTTTGTTTGCTGTGAGAAAAGAAATCGTTTAGAGCACGAAATAGAAAAAATACAAAAAATTGATAAATCTACGAATTAAATTAGTGTTATTAAATTGGTAAAAAGAATTGCCTTTATAATGGATAACATTGAACGACTTTACAAATGCTACGAGATACTATCCGAAGCGGGTGAAAAAATTTCAGAGGTAGGTGTAAAAAATTAGAATTGAAGAAAATGTGCGTAGCCCTACCGCTGCCCACGCCGGCAAAATCATAGAAGAAAAAAATTGTATGTAATTTTTGTTTAATAGCACGTTGAAGAATACAAGGAAATATTAAAAGCAGTAAAAGGCTCATCGAAAGAAAAACGTTTGGCCTCTCAATTCATTGGAAGCTTCTACAAACATTTTCCGGATTTGGCTGATACTGCAATTGATGCTCAATTCGATCTCTGTGAAGATGATGACACACAGGTACGCCAAGGTGGAAGTGGTAGATCAGTAAACAATTTTATAGCATAATCTTCTGTGATTTGTAGATACGTCGCCAGGCCATTAAAGACTTGCCCAAGCTATGTCAGGGCAATGCAGAGGCTACTGCTCGTGTGGGCGACACTTTGGCTCAACTCTTGATACTTGACGACCCCACAGAGTTGCAGCAGGTAAATAACTCATTACTAAGCATCATCAAATTGGACACCAAAAGCGCTGTCACGGGTCTATTCCAACAAATCACAACTGGCGATGAGCCAACTCGTGAGCGTTGTTTGAAATTTATTGCCACCAAGCTATTGACCATGGGACCGACTGTTATCACCAAGGAAATTGAGGAGTATATTGTGGAGGAGATTAAAAAGGCACTACAGGATGTCACCGCAGATGAGTTTCATCTGTGTATGTCTATTTTGGGGGCAACCAAATTGGGCAACACCATAACAGGTCACGCTGAATTGGTTAAATTGGCCACAGAGCAAGCTGAACTGAATGCCCCAGAGTCGGCTGATAATATTGCTGTGGATGATGAGATTGTAGAAAGGTTTATTCAATGCGCCAGTGCAGCGGCACCATATTTTTCGGTAAGTTTAACAGAAAATGTAAATTAAGAACAAAAATGTTGACAATGACAATTATCTTGTATAGAAAACGATCAAATCAACACCATTTGTCTCGTATGTTTGCGATAAACTTTTGCCCCTAAACACTTGGAAATTGATAGCCACTGCTGTCTCACAGGATCAAATACAATTGAGACTTTTGAAAGTATTCGCCGAGATGATTGCAAATACAGATAAATTAGATAATGCCAGCGATCGTATTAACAATGTCTATAATGTATTATTGGTAAGATTTCAAATGGGTATATAATTATAAAATTCAAATTAACATCGCTTTATAATTACTCTTCAGGAATACATGCCATTGCCTAAGTTGAGCGATGACGATTTGACCGTGGGAGATGCCACACCCCCTTCATTTGAATTTTCGCATGCAGAATGTTTACTCTACGCCTTGCATACATTAGGCAAGAAGCATCCTACAAATTTAACCTTTGTTGAAGATGCTGAAAAATTAAAAGATTTTCGTGCCAGATTACAATATCTGGCCAGGGGCACACAAGGGTATATATCACATACAATCAAATATATAGCAAGATTTATAGAATACTCTTCTTTTATCAGATATATTAAGAAACTGGAGGAGTCACTTAAGGGAAAAGCAGCAGCGGAACTTAAAACAGAGGAGAATCAACTGAAGCAAACTGCTTTGAAAACTACTTCAAATATAAACGTATTGATTCGTGATCTATTTCATTCACCGCCCATATTTAAACATGATGTTGTATTATCTTGGATTGTGCCTAAAAATGTAATTTTTTTTCGTTTTATATGATTCGTATTGGAATTTAGTACTTAAAATTTCATTTTGTTATTAGAACAAACTTGGTAAACGCCATACGCCTATCACATTTGGTGATAAACCGGAGGAGGCCAATGGCAAGGAACAGGCTGAGGAGAAGAAACCAAGACAGTCTAATGAACAGAAATTCTATTCACCACCATCGGGAAAATATTCAAATAGAGTTAATCAGAATTATGGCAACAATCAGAGGTCAAGACAACGTGGAGGAGGCGGCGGTGGAGGTGGAGGCGGTGGCGGCGGCTACAGGAATCGGCGTTACAATAGATATTAAAATATGATGAGAGTGATGACCAGCGCATAATGAAGCACACACAACCCCCTTTAACAAATCTATGTCCTAGTCGTAAAAGCAAAAACGAAAGATGAAGTCCAGAATAATTAGCAGCGTCTTAAACTTGAAAAAACAAAAGAAAAAAAAAACGAAAACAAATTAACTTAAAATCAACTTATAACCTTATAAAAAAAGAAACAAAAAAAAAAACGAAAAAAAAACAAGAAAGATGACAAACTCCACAAAACTCTACTTGGATATACAACGATGCATTGTTTTGTGGGTCTGGTAAGTACTGATGACAATTTACTTACTAATATTTTCTTCCCATTATATACTTTCAGTGCCGAATTTTTTTAAATTTCCAACAACATAATTTTAACAAACAATTGTTTGCCATTCTGATTAATATTTTCTCATCGTCGAACTGCAAAGCCCACGGGCCTTTCCCGCCCAACATCATCATCTCTCATCTCATGTCTATTTTTTCACATTTTACCAAATTCCTCTTGTTTTTAATCATTCTGAAAGGCTCTTGGCTTTGTTTTTTTTATATACGAACCTTAAATACTATTTATAAATGTACATAAATACATATTTATGAACTTTAAAAGAATATTGCAATATTTATAAACACCATCAAATGAATTTAATAACTAGCAAACGCATATAAATAAAATAAATACATAACTTTCTTCAAATCGATTCGACGAAAAAAAAATATTTAAACATTATAAGCCCAATTAGTTTTTATTAAAAGTTAATACATTTTTTTTTTTGTTAACAATTGTACAATGCCAATTTAAAACAAACAGCTAAGCAACATTGCAAAATTATTTTTCTTCAATAAAGAGCAAATTCAATAATCCCAAGAAATGAAATCTTTGTATTGTTTAACTTTTGAATATTGTCGTCATATTTATAAATGGGAAAAATTATTTTAGATAAAACGATTAATGGTTGATGTCTAAGACATTTTGGTTCGATCTATAATAAATTTTAAATTATATCGAAAATAATTGTTAACGGTTAGTTAACAGATGTAAATAGCGTGCATAAGAAGACCATGTGACTAATTATATTAACTAACCAAATTCTAAAGTTGACGTAGTCACATATTTTTGCATCGTAACAATCTACAATAAAATGCAGATCAAGTCTTAAATAAGTCGGTTAATGATGAATAAATTTTCAAAACTATATCGAACCCTTATTTAAAACAAAAGAAATTCAATTGATTTAAACAATATGAATTTGTTTCTACCCAGATTCCTAGCTACATATTTAAAAAGCAAATTAAATATTTTGTTTTTCTTTATATTTATTATAATCAATAAAAATATAATATATGTATGCATGTATATGTGAAATAGATCCCTTTCTCAATGAATTCCGAACATATAATTTTTATATTTAATTTCTGTTTTTTGTTAAATGTTTTGTTTCCTGTTTGTTTGGCTCAAATCCAAATCACGATGAGTTTTAGGGTATTGGGAAAGACGAAAAAAACACACATTTGTATTTATATGGATATAAGCGCAAACTAAATGCCGGGTGGAGGTTGCTGATTACCAGGCTGCTGTTGGCCATCACCAGGAGCACCGGCACCGGGCTGCTGAGCGCCCACCAATTGACTTGCAAAGCTCTGGAACAATTGTAGCATGTCATTTGGCATGGCTGGTATCTGGGGAGGGGCACCGCCACCAACACCACCACCACCACCGCCGGCGGGTGCAGCACCTGCTCCTCCTGCTCCTGGTGCACCCATATTGGCAAACAGCTGTCCAATTGTATTCATTACCATGGGGTTTTGTGTCATCGATTGTAATTGCTCCAGATCGATTTCAGCACTGCTGAATAGATTTCTTATGTTGGGATTGGCCAGCATGGCATTCAGACCATCTGTGAGATGTGATAGTTGTGGTGGCTGATTACGTGCATTCCTGGCCACCTCCAGATTGTTTCTGTAGTCTTGATTATCAGGCTCCAGATCAATGGCCTTGGCATAGGCCTGTTCTGCCTCATTGAATTTGCCCAGATTGGAATAGGCAACACCTAGACGGCTATATGCCTTGCTATAGTTGTTGTTATACAGCAAAGCTGATTTGCAGTCGGTTACGGCCCGCGTATTATCACCCAGACGAATGTAGGCAGCGGCACGATTACAATAGTAAATGGGATTCTTGGGATCAAAGGTTATGGCTCGATTATATTGGAGCAGAGCCTCATTATATTTGCACTCCTTCATTAGTCGATTGCCCTCATTTTTAATGGAATCGGCCAGAGCCAATGATTCGGGATTTCGTTCAATGTACAACGATTGGAAGAGCTCAAACATATCAATATTCTTGCTATTGACCACATTACCAGCAGATCCCGATGGGCCAGATCCATCACCACCTTGTGTTGAGCCTGTTGCGGACTGTGAGGTGGCCTGAACTTGATCTTCCACCGATTCCAGCTGCTCGTCTTCATCACCAACATCGAATGCGGCTTGCAAACACTGTATGGCCACCTCAATTGATTCGCTTTGATCGGGCGACATCACATCCACCTGCTTCTTCAAATAGTCTATGAAGGAGCGCACAAAGCTCTGCTGCACTTTATCCGGCATCTTTTCTATGTTATTATTATTATTTATATATTCTTTGTGTAGATGATTTTCGTAAATTGTTTCAGACTATCACACTTATGTGGCTCATGCTACAGAATTCAACAGCGTTGCCGTTTTCTGTTATTTATCGAAGCTATCGTTATCGTTAAGGTACCCTTAAGGGCGGTTTCTACCTTGTATTATAAAAAAATTGGATTTTTTTATTTGCATTTTCGGATAGATATATGTTTCAAGAATACTGAGTAAAAATTTCAGTTGAAATCTGTAAAATTACGAAAGTTATCGGCCGTTAAATTTTCAAACGCGTTTTTCTTAAGACCACGTTTTTTGAGCTCATGGAAGTCCTACAGGGCGCAAAAATTAACCAAGCGCTATGAAATTTTTTACACATATTTTTTAGGATATTGCTCAGTACTTTTTCATTTTTCATCCTTTTTTCCCAATTCTACTACCAGCGATGACGGTGGAAACTGTGGAAAATGTTATTCCTTAATCAACTATTCTCCAATAAAAAATACCTTCTAAAATGCGCCTTTATGGCCCAACAAGGTAGAAACCCCCCTTAACAACAAAGCGCGAAGGTCTGAGTACAAAGTGCTAAGGGTCAACAATTAGCCAGCCCTGTTTGAAATTATCGTTATCAACTCTTGTTGCAGCGGCGCAAAACTTGTTTTGTATTTCTTTTGTTGGTCGAAAGCTTTTTTGGCATCAGTTAGCTCTCTTCTGGCCCTCTTGGAGGTTGCGTTTTTTTTTTGTCTTAGCCACTTTGTTGATGTTACCGTGTTTGGATTAGTTTCCAACTTGTTGTTGTCTGTTTGTGGCGTGGCATCGCGGTTGTGTCTGTGTGTGTGACTTAAACTATGTATAATGACCTAAACAATATTTAATATAATTGATTTAGATCTTAAATTTCATTTTTAAAATGAAACATATGTTGAGTTTTTGCCAAAAGTTATAGCCGAAATCTCTTACCAAAAAAACCAAACTATTGGCCAATTACTTTGATTTATTATTCGGATTTAGGCCTTTGTCTTCTTCTTTTCTTCGCTTGTTTTGGGACTTGTCGCCGCCAAAAAATAAAATAAATACCGTAAAATGGTTCGTTGGAGTGCACGCTCTAGACGGGCGCGCCAGGATAAGGTTGAATTGCTTGCCAGCAATAATAAAGTGAATTCGGGTGACGATGAGACATCCGAAAATGGTAAGTAGTTTAGCAATAAACGTTTTAGTAAACTGTAAAATAGGTGAAGAACCTTATCCTACCATTAGTTGTTGGTATTTCAATTTAAAATAGTATACATTTTGTTATCCATATTATAGAATTGTTGGCCAAAGTTTAGTGAACGATTTTTTTTATTGTGAATAGATACATACATAGATCTTTATAGAAAGATCCGATTAAATATATACCCATTGTGCTATTTGAAAGTAATTTCATTATACTCTGGTTCTTATGACATATCCAATTTCGTCTTAAGATTCAGGAAAATATTGTTATTATTTGGTGCCAAATCGAAACTATTGTTAGGTCTTAATAATCCTCTTAAATAAGCTCTCAGAGCATTTGACAAGTACATAAATAACGACTAACAAAAATCATTTGCTTCATTTTTTTCAAATCTAATGTATACCTATGTATATGTACATATTTATGTAGCTAATTGGGGTTTTGATCCTTTAAAATGTATATTATAATAATCGTAAACTGCGATTTAATACCAACTGGAAATACAACTTCCTAGCTTAAACTAGTTTTTCTGTTACTTTTTTCGCTAAGTTTTGCATTTGTTATTTGCTAATAAAACAATCTTTATTAACTTAATTTTGCAGCTGCTTATCGTAATTCTGCTGATCTCTCCGATACCGATGAAATCTTTCTAAAAGGTCTTCTACTGAGCAATCCCTCAACACCGCACAAGGAGCTTATGGTATGTAGTTCATGAGTTTTCCATTTTTTGTTGTTGTTGCTGACCCAGTTTATATGGCACCAAGCATCTGTTCAATATGAGGAGAAAAAAGTTTAATTATGTGTTTTTCACATTTTCCATTTCCACACCAATACACACACAAAACACATCTTTGTTTACGTTTACTTTGCATGTTGATTATATCTCGACCGAAATTTTCATAAGTGTCAGTTTGTGTGTGCATGTGGTGTGTGTGTGTGTGTGTATTTACGCTCCACTATACGATTTTCTTTATTACATCATTTTGCTTACTTCAAGTCTGAGTCGATTTTCTAAATCACTCACAATTGATTTTAGGTTAACGCTCCTTAGATTTGCCTTCTTCTATGAATGATATTAAGCTGTTAGGTTAGCCTAAATCTCATTTCTTTTGTTTTCTGATTAAGTGGCAAGTACTTGATTATATGTACTTACGGATAGATACTTTTTTTGCTATTGTGTCTCGGTTACGGGACATTTCTTTTATGACCACTTTTTATGGCCCAATTAACACTAAGTCTCTATGTATGAATTTTCTGCTTTACTTTTTTTCGCACTAAACTTGACCCCCTTGAAGATGTCATAGGATTATCGTTACATCATTGAATCAATGTACTTGACCTCGAGTCAAGAAGAAAAAGGTCCATTGATTTTTCTGCCTGTCCTCAATCATAATAATAAGAAATATAAAAAAAAGGTGGGAACCATCTTACCGTAAGTTTTCATATACGAAAAGCAATTTTCATAAAATTCTGCTGTATAATCAAATAATAAATATTTTTGTTTTCTTATGCGGAAAACACGCAAATAGCCTAAGAAAACTAATTAGGTATTTCTATTATAATAGCTTATATGCCCTTCTCTTATGAAAGTAAAGCGAAATCTAATGTGAATGTGTATACCAAATTAATGTTATCATAAAGTTTGCCTATATTTTAGAGTCTATGGAAAAACATAATTGAAAAATTTAAAAAAGTGTAAAAAGTACCTATAACCATTTGTAATTCTACTAGTAAACAATATATAAATGAAGTTCTACTACAGCTTAATATAAACTTAATTTGAATTTAATTGAAATTTTTTTTGGCACTGTTTGAGGCACTAAATCTTATGCATACATATGTATATGTAGGAATACGCATTGCTTCCAGAAAAGAAAAATATTAAAAATGTTCTTAGAAAATAACATTAATCAAATTTTTGGATATTAAATCTACATTTCTATGTTAAATCTTATTGTAAAGTGTTCGTATAAAATAAAATTAAATATGATCTAAGAGATTACGCTGTTTAGGGCATTGCATTTAATTAGGTGCAAATGTCTATATAAACTATATAAAAATCAACTCTAAAAGGACTGAAAAGACTAAAAATCTAACTAAGACTACTAAAACATTAAAACAGAGAAATTATGACAATTATTATTATTATTACTATTAAAGTATAGGATATAGTTATAAACTATCAACCTAACTATATTTTTACAAGCACTGGCAACTAAGTCCTTCGGCTTAGACGAAAACTAAATCCATACACTAGCCTGGGATTCGAACCCGGATCCTCGTTGTTCAGTTAAATAAATGACTGGGCCACTTAGTAATATGACAATATTTGAAAAGATTTCATAGTTTAGCACCTAATTAACTGTCTTTTGAATAGTGTAAAATCACTCAATTTAGATTCATTAAAATGTCCAGGGCAACAACAAATAATGCCAAATTTTTGCCATATTTTAAAATTGGAGATGTCTCTTTCTAAACAAGCTCAACTCAATTTAAGCTTTTTATAAAAAACTTCATGGTCCAATTTTTTTCTAATTTTTTCCGAACCTATCGATCAGTTATAAAACAAAGAAAACACCTAACAACTAGGCGAACAGATCAATGTCAAGATTCCTTAATATTGTGATGTACTTGGTTCATAAAAATTTGGTGCTCTTTCAAGATAGATGACTAAATAAAAGTAAATTAGATTATAGAATGAGTGGCTGGTTAAGAGGACAATAATATCGCACTCTAACACAAATCAAAAGTTTTTCTTTTACTTATGTTTTAGAAGTATGTATATAAACAAACTAAAAATACTCGTAAAAATGCCTATGTAAAATCAAAAGTGACATCGCGTGACGTAGATAATTAGAATTTCTGAAGCAAACATTTGCCCAGGCCAACATTATGATTGCGGTTAGTGGCAAGATGGTTTTGTTGCTGTTGTTGTTGTGTTGAGAAAGGCAGTGAAAGTAATTAAAGATACAAGTCACGAGATAAGTGAATATGAAATGTCACCTAACGATTCCATGAACTTACAATACTCACACACAAAAACACACCCTCTTCTGAGTTTATGTAGATTACAAGTTACACACAGACCAAATGCAAGAAGAAGAAAAAAACCGGTTATTTGGTGAATATTTTTTTTTTTTTTTAGTTCGAAAACGTTTTTCAATGTAAATAACACATACCTTTGCTTACCTGTGTATTAATTATGAACTTTATGTTGGCTCAAAAGTTGTTGGCCTAATAATGCCAAAAAGCTCCCTCTCTTTTTGTTTTTCTCTTAATATCTCTCTCAGAGAGATTTAAGACTCTCTCGAAACGATTTCCTGAGCAGCTTGAGTACAGTTGTAATAAGTGTAAATTTGAGCTTACAGTTCGCTAGAGAGACAGACCTAGCCCTCGCACAGTGGCCATTACGGTATATAATCATTGAAAATATCCCAAAATTAAGGCCTATTGGCTACAGTGGTGACTAAAAATCTACGACGTTGAGCGTTTTCGACATTAAATTCTAATTTTCTTGACTCCAACGTAAAATACACCGTTCCTTTCAGAGTTTTCGATATTTGTTCGGTATTTTAAAGCAAAATTCTGTCATTCCGTCCAATTATTTATGAAGTTTTTTAAATTTATTGAGAAATTCCCACTACACCTTTAAATCCTTTCAATAAATTGTAGGCCTGTTCATATTTAACAAAAGTCTATACAGAATGTTTTTTATTTTTCCATATATGTTTTATGTTTTTTTCTTAAGACCGATATTTTTGATTCTACTATTTATTTTTAACGATTTTATTACATGACATTTATGATTTAAAAAAAATGTAAATTAAATTTCGAGTCGAATGAGCTACATTTATGAAGATTGGATAAAAATTAAATAGACTGCATCTTAAAATTATTATTAGTCAAATAATTTTATAGTTAATAGTATAAATGAGAAACAATGAATTAAGAATATATATTCAGATGAACTGAAATATTTATATTTCATTTAAGAAAAAAGTCAAACAACATTTTAACCTAAAAATTAGTTCATGCTAAAAATAAATTAAAATATAGTAGTACAAATAAAAAATAAATTGAAAAGTATAAGTCTTAAAATTAGAAATACAACAGACATAATTATATGACTTGAAAAATATTTTGAAATAAAATTAAACATTTCATAAAAAATTTATACAAAACAAATTTATATAAAAAAAAAAATTATACAATTTTAAAAAAATAATTTAGAAACATTTTTTAAATTTCAAATATGTAAATTAAAAAAATTAATTCAAAACATACATAAGGGCTATACTTAAAGTATATAAAATTCAAAAAATTAAAAGATTGTTTCGTAACTACTTAAACGTTACAAAAAAAAAGAATTCAAAAAGTTAATTAAAAGTTTCAATCAGATTAGGCCACTGTGCGAGCTAGCCCTCGCTCTCGCTGAGTAAACTTGGTTTTGGGGCTTGGACGCATCGAAGTGATGTGAGTCAGTTAGTCACTTAGTCCATAGCGAGCAGCTCGAAGGTGAGGTTGTCGTTTTGAATACGTGTTAACGCTTACACGGTCGAATCGTTCAAATTGAGTGAGCACATGTGTATTGGTGTTAGTGTGGCTAAAACGGGGCGGCATATGCAACAGTTAGTTTTAAACTCTCGCTCTCGCTCTTCTCGAGAAATATGAAAAACGCGGCTCAAATCGAATATTAACAAGTGCCTGGCTAAAATGAAGCAAAACTAAAGAAATCTGAAAACTGATTGTGATCAAAATAACTAGAAACTAGAGCAAGTGTAAATTGCCTTGGTTACGCTTCCAAAACACCAAAACATAGTAAAAATGAGCTTTTTTCTTAGCCAACTTTTCGAGTATTGATGACGTAGTCGAGACGAGAATCGTTTTCTTTCTTTGTCGTTTTTTTTTATTATATTGTGTAACCTGGCCAACAAAGTGTCTTAACTGGGCTTTGGCGTATCCAAAAAAAAAAAACTCCGAGAAAACGGTGTTGCATGCTCACACGAAACACACACAGACATTCAAAATTAAATATATATACAAACATATATATATACGCAGGGGCAAGCCCTCGCTCTCTTCAGCTCCCGCTCTCACACACACACACACACACACATATACCAATAATACACCTTTCGCTCTTCTTGGCTTAAAACGCTCGCGTGTTTTGGGAGTGGCTCCCCAAAAAACAAAAAACAAAAAACAGAAATTGGAAAAAGTGTTTTTCTTTTAAAAAAGTGAACGAACTATTGAAACAAATTTTGAAATATACAAATTTTTAAAACTTCTTCTATCCAATTTACTATATATTTCATATAATTATAACTGGTTTTTCTCACATTTTGTGAATAGTCTTAACCTTCGTCATTATTTTAAATAAATTTCATTGTTGTTTACGTATTTCTCTCTGCCATATAGAGATATTTTTGCCCATCTTTCAAGTTTTTTTTTTACTACTAAACATGTTGTTGAATTAACAATTTGGTTAATTAGTTATTACCTGTTAAGAGATGTTTTGAAATGTTTCTATTCATATGAAATGTGGGAAGGTGAAAGCCCTCTTTTAGATATCAATAACAATTGTCGCTTCTATAAGTATGTTTGGGTGTGTGTGTGTTTGTGTGAGGGTGGGGATAGTCTGTCGTGTGGGGCTTCTTCTGTTTTTGCATGCGGAAGAAGGGCTAAAGCAGATAGCCAAGCTAACAACACGGACAAAGCGTTAATACACCTTCTAAAGCCGCTCTTAGCCGTTAAGAAGATTGGTTGAATAGTAACTTAATAGCAAATTCCTTTTCATTGATGTTGAATTGAACGTGAAGTTCAAAATCAAGCTGATCAAACATACATATAACAAATTATTGCAATAGTTAACTCCAAGGTCTGGGTTTAGATTTTCTGCAATATGATATTTCCGAGATAGGACTCACTGTCACAAGACGATAACGTGATGTAGCAGAAATTTAGTTGTAATTGTAAGCTGAAGAAAAGAAGTTAGAGAATTTTTAAAAAATTCCATAGAAACTTTTTCAGAAATGTTTTCCACCATGGATTGATACAGAAAACATTTGTTCGGGGGGAATCTGATAAAAAAATCAACATTCCAGTAATTTTAAACGAAGCCCTTTTGTTAGTATCAGGCTTCTCTCTAACTGGAGATATCAGTAAATAATAAAAAAAAATGTATTCAAAATATTGACATTTTTAGACTTCCAGATCCTTCCTCTGCATCCCTACAGAAATAGTTTCCAAACTCATAGTCAAACTATAAATAAATAAAAATTTGAAAACTACAACTACTTTTTATGAATTTCTAACTACTGGAAGCATTTCAAATTTAAATATTTATATTCTTACTGGAAATATACTTACCATCATATTACCTTTCAATGATCTTTAAAAATTTTCTTAAATATTCCACAATAATCTTATTAAGAATGACTTGAATTTGCAAGCTACAAAGACTTTTTATAAATCTTTAACTACTGGAAGTTGGTATTTAAGTTTTACAATAAAATTTTCCTTCAAAAAACCTACTTATCAATTGCATGACTTATGTATGAACTTTCAATTGAAACTCTAAGTCGGAACTTTCTATTATTCTAAGGAGCTAAGACCCACTCTATAGTCATTTGCCGTGCTCCCTCTAGTTTATTTAGCTAATGCAATTTCATCTTTTTTTTCTTTTTGCAAGTTTTCTTTCTACTTGTATTTGTCATCAGAAATAGAAAGAAAAGTCGTTCCCCTACATTGTCTGATACATACTGATACACATATATTGTAGTTTATACATACATACGTACATACATATATAAATACATATTGCATGAGTGACTGAGTGACTGAATGACTGTCTTCATCATCAACTTGTGGGCGGAAATTGCGGAGCAAAAATAATGAATATAAATACACAGAGAGCCAACCAGATGATGATGTTGATAGGGGAGGACCCGAAAAGTAGACGTTTTTTGCTTTGAATGTAAACAAATATTCCGCAAAGTAGACAGAATATCAAGCCGGAAGAGAATAATTAAATCAAAGTACTTTTGCTTCACTTCTAATTTCAACAACAAGCTCACAAAGGGCTTATTTAGATCTAAAAGGTGACCTAAATTTCCATATGGAACGACCTAGTTTTTGACCTAAGACTCAAAGAATGTTATAGTGTCAGTCGAAAAGAAAAAGAGTTCACAAAGGTTAAATAAGAGCTAACCAAAAATGAAAAAAACATTCAACCAATTAACGCAAGACAAACTCAATTAAGTTGAGGACCAGACCAGACCAGAGCAGAGAGCAAAACCATGGCAAAAAATGAGATGAGATGAAATGACTTGAGTCGAGTTGACTTGACCTAGGGCAGGCATACGCCCCATGACAAAAATAATAATACTAATAAAAAAGAAAAGATATATGAGGCAAAAATTTAATTAGATAGTTGGATAAATGTCTTAACCAAGCTCATGTCTTTTTATTTCTTCATATTTGCAGTTAAATCCTATCGAGCCACAGCCGGTTCCAGCATTTTTACCCGCTCATCTTAATAATAAACCGATCTGTGACGATATTATACGTAAATTTTCACCTTCAAGACGTCTGGAGTCACGTGAGTTAGCCAAACTCTTGGCCCAACCACATTTTCGTGTAAGTGGCAAAAACTTTTCTTAGTTATGCATTTTACTTAAAAATCAATTTTCGTTTTCAATTAGGCCCTTTTGCGTGCCCACGATGAGATAGGATACTTATATGAACAACGTTTAAAATCAGCTGGCGGTTCACTTACCAAACTTGAAGTCACATCTCAACGACAATCGGGTGGTTATCTATATACAGAGGATATATTAAATACCAAAATGCCAGTAGAAACCATAAAAATGGTGGGACTACGACGGGATCCCAAACAGCCTTTGGGTCTGACTGTCGAAATGGATGAGTACAAACAGCTGGTGGTGGCACGCATCCTGGCTGGTGGTGTTATTGATAAACAAGGAATGCTTAATGTGGGCGATGTCATTTTGGAGGTAAATGGCACTTCTGTACGCTCACCAGATGAACTTCAAGTGGAGGTATCGCGAGCCAAGGAGAATTTAACACTAAAAATTGGACCCAATGTTGATGAGGAGATCAAAAGTGGGCGCTATACGGTCAGTGGTGGTGTGGGTAGTGGGGGTCAGGTTAAACAGAATGGCATCACGAATCTTGAGACGGGCAAGAAATTGACGGTAAGTTTTGTGTGTGTTTGCTTGTCAATTTTTTCAATATTCCAAAATGACATTTTGCCCGCTTTTTTGCATGAATTTTGAATAGTTTGCTAAACTGATTTTTTTTTTCATTACTTCTGAATTTGAATTTTAACAAAAAACTGTTGAAACCAATTGTTAAATTTCATCTTTATATTTGATAATAATTTTATTCAAAGAATGTTAAAAGATTTTTCATTTGTGTTACACATTAAAATTTATGTACTTGCAATTAGTAACATTCTAAGCGAACCTATCAAAATTCTAGACACTGCAATTAAGTAAGTAAATCTTGGCATTCCATTGATAAGATTAAACTCATGTGTCGAAATTCTAACTAATTGGTAATTTTTGTTTCTATACAGTGCTATATGCGAGCCCTATTCTCATACAATCCATCAGAGGATACATTACTACCATGCCGAGACATTGGTTTACCTTTCAAATCGGGCGATATTTTGCAAGTAAGTTTACAAAACTTTAACAGTTCGATGAAAAAGTTATTAATAATTTGCATTCTCTTTAAAGATCATTAATGTCAAAGATCCAAATTGGTGGCAAGCCAAGAATATTACGGCCGAATCGGAAAAAATTGGTTTAATACCCTCACAGGAATTGGAAGAGCGTCGCAAGGCTTTTGTAGCACCCGAGGCTGATTATGTGCACAAAATTGGCATTTGTGGAACTAGAGTAAGTCAAAAGTTAATCTATGTTTTTAGCATTCAACTAATAATATGGTATTTATATATTTTTAGATATCGAAGCGTAAGCGTAAAACCATGTATCGTTCGGTGGCCAATTGTGAGTTCGATAAGGCCGAACTTTTACTATACGAGGAGGTAACTCGTATGCCGCCATTCCGTAGGAAAACTCTAGTATTGATAGGTGTCTCCGGTGTGGGCAGACGTACGCTCAAAAATCGTTTGATTAACAGTGATGTTGATAAATTTGGAGCCATTATTCCACGTAAGTAGAATGAAACTATTTATAAAGATATATATTGATTAGTTTCTTTACTGTATAGATACAAGTCGCCCGAAACGTGCCTTGGAGGAGAATGGTGTTAGCTATTGGTTTATGGATCGCGAGGAAATGGAAGAGGCAGTCAAACAAAATGAATTTCTTGAATATGGCGAACATAATGGCAATCTATATGGTACACATTTACAGTCCATTAAAGATGTCATCAATAGCGGACGCATGTGCATTTTGGATTGTGCACCAAATGCTTTAAAAATATTGCACAATAGCCAGGAATTGATGCCATTTGTTATATATGTAGCAGCACCTGGCATGGAACAGCTCAAGACCATATATGCGGATCGTCGTGCCACTGGATCCAATAGAAATTTATCTGTAGGTTTTAGGCTAGAATTTATTAGTTAGTTGCCCCACAATCCCATTTCCCTCCTTATAATGCGGATTTATCCATATTATATTTACAGTTTGATCGTCAAAGTTCCATACGCTTCAGTTCCAGACGTGCACGTACACTAGAATCCCTAGCATCGCTCTATGAGGTAACGATTGTGAAATGTGAAAAATTGTATTGAAAGTCTTGAATTAATATCAATCATTCAATGTGTCCAATGCTTAAATCATTTAGGCCACCTTAGTAGCTATATTAGATCTCTGCTTGAATACACAAACCTTGCTTAATTCATATGATCTCTATCAATCTTTTGCACAGGACGATGATCTTGTAGCCACAGTGGAAGAATCGAGTTTCGTGCAACGAAAATATGAGAAATACTTTGACATGGTCATTGTCAATGATGATTTCGATGAGACGTTCCGTCAAGTGGTTGAGACTTTGGACCAAATGAGTCATGAGGAACAATGGGTGCCCGTAAATTGGATTTATTAGAACAGAAAAACAGAAACTTATATAATCTTCGAATATTGTAACGACACAAAAAATACACCAGTAATTGTTTGAAAATTTTTCATATGAAACTAAAAACAAAATAATCCGCTTTTGAAAAGATATATAAATGTTCAAGTTTGCATTAGATTCTTGTAATTAGTTTTTTGTTAAACCAAATTAACTATTTTCAATCATTTAATGTTTTATTTCACTTATCTAAATGCCCTCCGTCTATTATTGGATTATTTAACTATAAGTCTAATTTTATAGAAAACGAATTCGTCCATTTTACAAGCTGTTTTTATATTTAATTTATACTATTTCGTATTCTTCTGTTTACATATGTATGTATGACAACTGCATATATTTTATACATATAATTTAACGAATCTCTTGAGTACAATCAGTTTCAAAACTCTGCCAACATACATATATATATCATTTAGTTTTTAGTTTTTTTTGTTTGATTCCAATGAAATGTATAGTAAAATATTGATGTAATTCCTCTTCCCCTCGTTTCTATTTAAGAGCAAAGAAGAAATAAATAAGCATTTGGCTCAAATGAAATAAATAAACTGTCTTTAACGCGAAACAATTACTTTCAACATCAAATCGATTACATAATTTGGTGATACATGTCTAAGAAGTATGCTGAGAATATGTTTTATATTCTTTCAGACAATTTTGAAATATTAACGAAACGATCATTGTTTATGCTCAAGTGTTGTTCCTGACTAAAGTTACTTTTCAACCAAAAATATGGTAAAAATTCTACTAAGGATCTAAGACTGTAAAGTGGGGAAACTTGTCCCCTAATGAATGCAATAAGCAACTTTAGAACTTGCTTTTTACAAATCACAAATAAATTTTAACAACAAATCGATTGACAAAATATAACCTTCGAAGCAAATATCCTTCATATACAATTTTTAAGTTACAAAGGACACAAAAAGTTATTCATTTTGTTAATAACAAGAAATACTTATTTACCAAGGGGCAAGATTCTTCATTTCATAGTCCTAGTCGACAAGGACTGTAGTCCAGAGAAATATTAGGACAATTTGAAAAGGCCAAAATCATCTTAAAAGATACAAATTTTCTTCTGTAGCATTCTTAGAAGAAATTATGAGATTTTATAGCATACTTTGCGGTGGTGCATGAAATTTTTGAAGAACATTAATTTTGGCGACCTAACATTTATGAGTACATTGCAACTTTAAATAAAAAAGAAAAATATATGTTTATTATAGTGTTCTTATACAAAAGATACTTTAAAACTGAATATTAGGAAATTTTTACAATTATTTTGGGCTGGCTAGAAACTTACCACAACTTGAAGTTAATTTTAAAGAAATGAGACAGAAGATAGTTTTGTAACTTTATCCAAATATACTTTTTTAAGTCAATTTCAATACTGAAACTCATAATTCAAAAGTTTTGAGTCTAGTTTTCTTTATTTTTGTTATCGTTTGTTAGAAGAAAAGTATCAGCTGAGTGGTTTTACAGCTTTGAAAGTGATAGATGTTTTTTTACTTTTATTTTGACAAGTTCATTTCGCATTAACCCAATGACTTAATCTTTATCACATTGACTTTTGGATTTCATAATCACGTTTTTAGCAACACATACAAATGGACACGTATGCAACTTATCTTTTCTTGTCATTCTGTATATTCTGCTGACTCAATTTTGATTCTGATTTACCAAACAATAAAGAAATAACACGAGAGTTCAAATGTCGTGATTCGATTTCCAGTGCAAAATCAATTTACGTCAATTGCAGCCAAAAGATTAGCCTCGTTCTAGATTTTGAGTGTGTGTTTTTTTTGTGAATTAAAAATTGCCTGCTCACATATAAAATACAATGCGAATACGTCCCTATATAAATCAATCCCTGATAATAATAAACAGAACAGATCTCAGTGGGGGGGCTCCCTCCGATCCACCATAGCTCGCTCGCTCGCCTCTCTTCCTCTCTCTCTCTGTATTCCCTGACAACAAGACACAATAACAGCCGGCTAATGACTGCAGTCGTCTTCTTTATGTTTATTTTCGTATTGATTATAATTATCAAAAGCTGAATAAAACCAAAAATAGTCACCCAGTCGGTCAGATTTGTAAAACAGATATATATATACATATATATATATATACGGCATACATCAGTTGTGCATTGCGGTATTTACCGTTACATGACGCAAACCTTTTTTATGAATATGGCTAAAAATAAAACACAACTCTTTTTTGTTAAACCCTCGAAAATCGAGATGACACAAGTGCACTCATTTCAAGTCATGCAAATGAAGATTGTTCATCCAGTTGATTCAACGTGTAATATCGCCAGACATCGGTCCTTATCAATTGCCGACATCGAACTTGAAATTGTGTAATATAAGTAACCCACCTAATATTGACAAACGAGACGGGGGCACGTGGCATGCAAATGAATCGAATACTCTTTGGCATATCATTATGAATTTATTTTACTTTTGGGCAAGCACGGGTACACCAAAAAAAAAAGGTATAAACAAAAAAAAAAAGCAAAATAATAGCAGCAGCAAAAAGTTAATTAAATCCATGCGAACGTCAATTCGCAAGAAAATTTATGGCTTTTACTTTTCCATTGAATTTAAATATTTGTCCAAAGCCTTTAACGGAAATTTGATCTTCTATTTTAGCTCGTAAATTTTTGTTGATATTAAATATTTGCCTAGTTGATTTATATATTAAGACTTTCTTCGTAAATTTTTTTCTTCGGTTTGGTTTTGTTGGCGCTTTTGCTATTCAATAAAATATTTTATTAAAAGTGTTTGATTAACGAGCTAAGATTTTAGAGAGAAAAGAAAATTGTACTGTTAAGATGAAAGTTGTAGATATCAGGGATATATTTTAACATATATGTATGTATATTACAAACGAGAGAGCCTATACTTTAATACCTTTTTTGTTTGATTTATTTTTTCATTGATTTCAAAATAAAATAAATGTATTGTTAAAAAAACAATATCACAATGTTTTTGATTCGAAATGAATGTTTTTTCGGGTATCGAATTAATATCACAAGTAAAGATTCCATCCACGTAGAAAGATTAGTTTTTTTTAGAAAATAAATAGAAGTGCAAAATCAAATTAAAGATTAGATAAATATAATATTTAACTGTAAAACGAAAAGCTGCAACAAAAATGTTAAGAGCTGACTATGAATTTGAAACACATTTTGACGAAGAATTTGTTAAATTTTCTACTTAATTTTGTAATGGATTCTATGTAAATGTCATGACTAGTTCGGGTACTTTATGAAGATCGCAGGAAAACGGATAAATTATTATAGATTCTGGAGAACGGTATTTGGAAAAAAATGATCTAATTATCCGACATGTCAAGTTAGCTCTGCTCTTATGTATATTACAAATACATAAAGACAAGAATGCCTAGTTTATAAATTCTTAAGAGAATTAAAATTACGTATGTACCTTTTTATTTACCGATACAAGTAAAAATTATTTCCCATGGAATCTAACTATATACACATTCTTAAACATAGTTTGGATTAATAGTTTCTGGAAATCACAGATAAAAGTATTCAAACTCGCATTTAAGCCTTTATAGTTCTGACATTAAACATCCTTAGAAACTGAAAGATGAACACGTCTCAGTCAGTTGAAAACCTTTAAAATGATTGATTCTTTCCACTGTGAGTGCTACCAACATCTGGTCAAATTTTATGGCGCCTTCAGTTAGAGTAATTTTAATTTAGATTTTAATATATATATATATATTCCTAGTAATTAGAGCTTATCAAATTAGTGTGATTAGTGATGATCTAGACATATATGTGAAATGGTTGATTGGAAATCTTAACAAATCGGAAATGGAAATCAGCTGACAAACTAATGTTTATATATATGTAAATACATATGCATACATTTAATTGGTGATTAGAAAAACCAAATGCATCAGCTCGTGACTCTAAAATTTTGTGCAGATGTCCATATAGTAGGTAGGTAGATAAATACATACATACATACATACTCGTACATAGGAAGGTTATTGCCATACATTCCAATTCAAATACGATTCGAAGGCGACACGAGCCGAATATTTAAATAATCAGTTTTGATATCCCCCAATGGGCGGTGTGTGGGTGGTTGTAGGTGTGTGCTTAGGACAAATAAACAATAAACACATTCTCATTAGCAGAACAATGCAAAAAACACAATTTTAAACAATAACAACAATTTCTCTCATAGGTCAGGCTTTACATATGCTATAGTAGTAGGATATGTACATATGTAGGAAATATTAAACTATTGTCAACAATATCTTATTTAATATTTACAAAGCTTATCGAGTAGCCCGGTTAGCTACCGAGTTAGGCACGGGCAAACAAAACAAAATGCTCGTAAACAAATGGCTAATTGTTTTTGTGCCTTATTTTGAAGGTGTGAAGGTAATATAACCGCATTTCACCGATAATGCCGTAGAGCTATGACAGTCTCTAGCTTAAGGGGTGTGGCTCTGCCTAGAACCTAGCAAAGTTGAAGACTTTCTTTTTAATGGAAGGGGCAAATCCTAGTCCTGAGTGTCCTCAAATATAGAAGGTATACTGCAACTAGATCGGCTTAAGCATTATTTGTACAAAATCCAACTTGAATCCGACTTGATTCTGATTAGATACAAATTTATATAATGCTATACAAATTTACGATTTCTTGAACTTTAAGCCGACCCGATGTTTTGGGTTTAGGTCTGGGGAATACCAAAAATACAAAATTAAAATTTGAAATTGTGTAACTTTTGACTTTCGCTCATCGAAATTGTGTGATGGGAATTCTATATTTTTTCCCCCAAGTTTTAGAGGTTAGAATAAATACAACTCAGTTTTTTATTTTCGTTTTCCGTGGAGGCTCTTGGGCTTCTTGTTAACAATATATAATTTTACAAAAGGTTGAAAAATTCTCTAAAAGATCTTTGGAAATGCGAAATTCCACGGAAAATCTCGTATTTTTATTTTAATTTGAAAGCAGAATATATACAAAACGGAGAAAATTGTCTATATTATGCATACAAAATGAATTTATTTAACTTAAAAACAATTTTTATACCCTTGCAGGGGGTATTATAAAATTGGTCAGATGTTTGTAACGCACAGAAGGAGACGTTTCCGACCCCATAAAGTATATATATTCTTGATCAGCATGAGAAGCTGAGTTGATATAGCCATGTCCGTCTGTCCGTCTGTCCGTCCGTCTGTGCGTATGCGTTTTACTCAGCCGTCTTAAGAGCTATCGGTCTGAAATTTTGTTTCGGGGTTTTTTATTACCCGGGAAAAATAAAGTATGAAATTCATAAGGATCGGACCACTATATCATATAGCTCTAGAAGAACTATAAGAAACATTTTCATAAAAATCGGAGTATGCTATGAAATTTACATATGTGATATATTGGATATAAAACCCCAGATCCCAAAATTTGAATGTGATCGGATAAATATAACACACACAGACGCAACGCTACATGAACTGTATGTGTATGCGTGCGTTGCTTTGCTTTGGGAATAAGGGAAGAAGAAGAACAAATTGTAAAATAGAGAGTAAAATTGTTTTGTTTGTACATATATTGATGAATTGAGTTGCAGGGTATATAAACTTCGGCATAGCCGATGTTAGCTTCTTTGATATTTATTGTTAATTTCTTAGACTTAAAACTTCATTTTTTTTAGAATCTGTGGCAAACGGGACATTTACAAGGTCATACATATACCATTTCATAATTTCCAAATAGAACAAATTTTAATATTAAATTTGAGGTATATCATAATCAGATTTGAGGTATAGCTCTACCTGAGGTCTGTTCCTGTGCAGACCGTTCGCATTTCAAATGACAACATGAAGATTTATTTGCATTGGTTGACCATAAGCTTTATGATCAACTGAGCCAGAGCTGACATTTGAGCAATCATGCTCTCCATCATTGCCTCAAGCTTTTTCATTCTTGCATGTGTCTGGTCTACGACGGCGGGAACTGGGTCTGATCGCAGCGATGGTTGCGGCTGGGCAGCCTGCTGGTAGCCTCCAACTACACTGGCGAAAGTCATGCCGGGCACAATGGTAGGTCCTTTGTAGACCGGGCGTGGAGTGGGTGGCTGAGTGGGCCGCAGAGCTGGCCTTTGCCTGGGCTAATGAAACTCCTTGGCCTTTTGATGCACTTTGCACCCTTTATACGATGCTTTCTGGTTGCCATTACAGTTGGCACATTTTGCTGGCTCGTCCCTTGCCTTGATTTCTTTATCTTCCTTTTTGAATCTAGTTAAATCTGATTAATATGTTAGTTTTTAACTACAACCTTCACAATATTTATTTGAATATTATCTGTAATTTTATTAGTTTGGATGGCAAACCATGCGTATACGTCATTTTTCGCTTCATAGTGCATTGGGGCCTATAGTAAAGTAAATATGCGGCTGAATGGTCATCTCCCGTATCCAAAAGTCAAAAAGATTTATTGCTTTGCAAAGTAAATCACGTTTCTTCTTTATAAGCTCTAGTCTCCAATGACTACATTCACTTTTTATCATCTCAAAAGACTTAAGTTTTTATTATTATAATTTATCTTAAAGAAAAAGACCTTTATCTAAGTAAAGTAAGCTGTTATCTTAAAAAAATGAGTGGCAATTGCTCTACTTAGTTTCATGTAGCCAAAGTAATTTCCCATCAGAAAATGAATCTTCCAGAATTGTGCACATTACTTGCCTTCGGATATTCTTATCTCTTGCTACGAATATGGCCATAGAAGTAGAACCATTCAAGTGCTGAAGATCAAGAGATTATCTGATTATATATAAATATTTATCTACCAATATACATATATATCTTACAAAACTGACTGGTCAAAGAGTCTTCCTAGCCTATCTTGATATTTTAATTGCCTTTGCAAGTCGGAGTGACGTCAAAGATGCTGAAATAATAATTGTCAAGTAAATCCACGAATATGATAACAATTTTTTAAGCTGTGGACATTTGGAAATTGAAAACCACAGTACGCATATTTGTGGGTTTATACACTTTAATTGTTTATGTAAATTTTATAAACAATTATTTTAGATATGTGAAAGTGTTTCCCTAATTGCTTATCTCATTGCGGTTAAGCTCCATGCTCAACTTTGATCGCAAAACGGTCTACCAAAGACCTTCTAGTCAAATATTTATTATCTATACAAATTTTCTGGTTTTTTCCCTACAATTGTGTACACATACATACATATGAGAAAAAACGATAAAATATGCAATTCAAAGTTAAAATAAATGGAAAGTCCCCTCTAAAGCCCGGCCAAAGAGTTAACAGTTTTTGTGTGTTCGCCAAGTACGTAAAACTTTTGAGTGACTGTCAATCGAGAATTATGATCGTACCATATTTGGGAACTACATCTGTACATTCGGTTTATTTTCTTGTTTCTAAAAACAAATGAAAAAAAAAAATAAATAAAAACCATAAACTGATTAATCAATTTAATCGGAATTGAAAATGTGGGCTGATCATATAACGTCACAAGAAACCGAATTCGCAAGCCTAGATGGATTTTAATGATGTGGTGCGACTAACAACGTCATTGATAAGCCATAATAAGACCAAATCTAAAAAGAAAAAGGGGAATAAACTCTACTTGAAAGAGTCATCAAAATAATTAATGCAAGCTCATCATTGATTTAAATAATACAATTTAGTAGAGACTTTTAAGATGAGTTAAGCTGAGCATACTAACCAAATGGGAGATTTATAATTGGTTTAAATTTTATGAAAACATTTTTAAAATCCTTACAATCCTTTGATCAAACAATAACTCTTTCTTTTATTGAATTTTAGTTCAACTAACTTATTTTGGGGTTTATTTTAGCTCAATGTGTACAACTTGTAGATTATCTGTATACTTCTGTACTTTTATTAGTTATGTACAAATTGTAGATAAGGAAATAAGATAAATAGTTAAATAGTTACCAATTAAGTGCTCCACTGTTTTGGATTATCTAAAAACTAAGAATTAAGGTATAGATTATTATTCATTAGTATGTTTTGTATTCAACATTTTACGAATACAAAATGTTTACTCAAACTCACTAATTGAAGAACCTTTTCAATTTTTTATTTCAGTCATATATAAAGTAGTTTTTTTTTTGAAGAAAATTATTAAACTAATATTTTTAAATAATCTGAGTATAAAATATTTAAATAAACACCCATTATTTAATAGGTTTGCACTTACCAAATAACTTGACTCATGCTCAAAAGTATATTAATCTCTTCTTTTATATGCTAAAACTAGAAAGAGAATGACTTGATTAGAGAATAATTAATAAAAAAGTTAAGTGAATTAAAATCTTCATAATAAAGACAAATACTTCAGTTGGATGAAGAGAAATTTTCTAATTCTCTCAAGTTCTATAATTAGGAAAAAATTTGCCAAATTATTATAAATTTAACATGGTAACACACTTGGATGCCACTATAAAAAAAACCAATTAGATTTTATTTTGTTTTTACTGATAATTACTGATATTTTATTATTTCCTTTATGAACTAGCTAATTTGTATATTTTGACAATCATCTTGTTTAGTTTATATTTTGGTACTAGGTGGTCATACACTTGCCACCCTTGGGGGTAGATTAAGTTGGAAACCCCAATTTGATTATCAGAAAACTGTTATATGTAAATTATATATTGAAGCGAGCAGAAACTTAGCGAATTAAATGGCTAAAAGGATTTACCCAAATTCGAGAACATAAACAAAATTGATTTTCTATCCGTATATAGTATATTCGATAGCGTTCAAGGAAAAAATCATCTACGAACGACCTCGCAGTGATTGATCACGTAGGAGCCTTGGGCAACTTATGATAAATTAGCTTCGTCCCTTACACGTAAACAGTCCTTGAATATAAACAAAAGAGGAATCCTCAAGGGTATTGCGATTTCGGCGTGTTAATTGTTAGCCTTGCCTTCGGTTTTGTTTTGTGAATGATTTTTGCATGAATACAAAAATAGCGTAGTGAGTACCTAAAACATGTGAGTGGCGCGAGCCATTGATAAGCATCGACAGTGACATAAAAATTGTACAATTTAATCTAAGGTCATGATGACCAAAATAAAATTCTTCAACTAATATAGCCAAGACAAATAAACATTAAAATATATGTATGTATATACAGCCAAAACAAATGGCATAACAAATAAAATTCAAGTGTTTAAAAATTATTTATTTAACTGCAACATGGTAAACAAGACGATCGATTCAAGCCAAATGTTTCGTGTATAAAACAGATTGTAATTCGAAAGTATGAAAAGAATTTTCCAATTAATTGATACAACGCCTACAAAGATTAATTATAGCATTTCAGTAAGCCATTTAATTTGCTTTCATCTTATTTTTCTTTTATTTGTTCTTATTTTTGCTCTCTTATGTCATTCATGTTAATTGAATTAAACAAAAAAACAAAGTTGTTCATTTTGCTTAACTAATTAAAGAACAAAAGAAGCAAAGATGTGAAGAGTCTTTTTTGTGAAATTTTGTTTATTATCGTTTGCCAGTATAATGGGATTAAATTCCCCTTACACTTCGTCAGCTCACTTTAGATGTTTCATACTCTTGATCCTCTTATTTATTTATGTCGTTGGCCTTGCTTAATTTGATTAGTCCAGTTATATCCAACCAACATTAGTTTAACTTAAGTGTGACTTTTAGTCTTATTCTCATAGTATCAGCAGCTGCTATGAAAACTATTCGTAAAGATAGAATTCTGACAACTACTTACCGATTTAAAAAAGTTATATGTCATATAGCCAGCATGTACTCCCGATCTCAATCCGATAGAAAATGTCTGGGGTACTCTTGCAAGACGGGTGTATGCCAATAATCGCCAATTTAAGACAGTTGGAGATCTTAAAACGCAAATTCTAAATGAATCGCTTAGTCTCGAAAAGGATGTTTTATTAAATTTAGGGACTTTAATGACGAAGACCATTAATATTCGTTTTTCTATCATTCTGCAACGGTTTCGGATTTTTTTGAAATTGGGCTTTCATTTTGATATAGCAAATGCTCTTTTTTCTTTGTTATTATTTCTTTTTAAGAAATCGTTATTAAATCGATAATTTTAAGAAAAAAGTTGTTTTTCATTTAAAGTTCAAATATTGAACTCCTCATTTTGCAAGATTTTGGAGGAATATGTCATTTGGGAAAAATTTCCTGACAATGTGTTATTTTCGTTTAAAAGTAGGTTATAACTATGAAAAGCACAGTATATAAATTGGATCGCAGTTTAGTATATGTTAAAAACACTTGTATATTTGAAAAAATTTAATTTTAAATTTTAAATTACAAAAAAAAATTATGGATCACAAATTTTGAAGCCTGAGTCACCAGATTTTAATGCAGATTGAAAGACATTATTCTAACTTGAAAATAAAGACGTGATTTTCTTAAATACTCAAAAAATTGAATAAATTTAGCTTTTTTCTGTCTCATTTAAAAAAAAATTGATAATCTTTGTAATTCACATTCGAATGAAAAATTTAACTAAAAGGAATTTGGAAAGTTGGAAAAATTTAACAATGTTTCAAATTCGAAAAGTTAAGTTTTTTTTAACAGTTTTCAATAGTTTCTCATATTAAATTTTTGTCAATTTACCTATTTTCTTCAGAAGGTAGATCTAATTCTAATCTAATTTGTAATGGACTTAAGCTAACGTTTACTTAACTCTTCGTCAGTGTTTCCATTTATCTGTCTTTTTTTAGAAAATATCCTTTGAAATAAAACTGTCTCTGAAAATTAATTTAGTATCTCAAAACCACTTTAGAAATTCCAAACAATTTGGACAAAAAATTTCCATTTATTTGGTAATTTGGAAATTATTTCTGCTAAGTGATTTTTGGAATTAATAAATGCCTCTACAGCTTTCTCTAGAGTAAGAATATATCTACTCTTATTCTGTATGAACTAAAGTTTTTAATTTGCGTACTTAGCTTATGTTATTTGATAGTGTTGATAGAGCTGAAGACTGTTTCCTGTTGGCCTTCGTTTCAGTCCAATGGTTTTGACCATTAAAATAAATCAAATATTTCAATTAAAATATATGCCAGCAACTCTTATTAACTTTAATAACAATTTGTATATAATGTTCAACAACTTGAAGCCCTATGGCATGTCAGGATCGTTTTCAAACACTTCATTGTATTTGCGTTTGCGATCCAAACGATTTTTGGATAGTTCAAATGGTTTTTCCAAATGTGATCCAGTGGATCCAGTCGAGTCCTTTACCTTCTTGCCAGGATTCATTTGTGGGTCATTGCTTAAATCTTCTACACCAGATACTTGATATTCTTGATTTACATCTTTATTACGATTGTTCTCCATTTTCGATTAATATATATTGTTATTACCTTGGCAAATTGTTTATATGTTTTAACAGTTAGGAAAATGCTTACTTGATGCTTTTTTTAATAACAAATTTTTTTTTTAAGGCCATCTAGGTTTTTGTAAAACAACTTTAGAACAAAAAGTTAAGGAAAGTTTAGAAATTAGTAAAGTAATTAAATTAATCGAGCTGCTGATAATAATATTATTAATGGATTGGGTCTGTGGCATCATTTTATTTTCTTAGGGATCTTTATTGTAATTAATTGTAAGCCATTAATTGTAAGCCATTGCTTTAAGGTATATAAATTTATTTGTTAATTCTAGTTTAGATAAATGGATGAATTACAAATATACATAAATGCTAAAGAAGGAAGTGTTCTTAAAAAAACCCAGAAAAAACATTTTTTTTTCATTAAGATTTTAAAAAGGATAATTTCAATTGCCTAGCCTAGACAATTTCTTTCTTTTTTTTAATAAGATTGAATTGAAAAATTAATTTTTTAAATATATTTTGTATCTATATTTGCCAGCTCTCAGTTTAACTTAATTGAAATGTTATGCTCAAGTTTGAATAGTTCTCAGATCCAATAAATACAGAGAGCGATCAGTCGATAGATTATAAACGAGATTGAGAGAGCTTGGCAAACATGTTAATAAGGCAACTTCTCTTTTGAAATTTTGCTTTGCTTGCTAATACTATGACGTCAGTAAAGTCATTGAATTATATATTAATAACAAGCTAGAGGCAAATAAAGTATAAAAAAAGCGAGCCAAACGAAATAAAACCGAATCGAACAATAAAATAATAACAAACATTTTGTAGATCCAAAAAAATTTGTTTGCTTAAAATGTGGCCGTTTGTTCAGTGCGGAAGAGATGAAGGTGGTGTTGGAGGTAATGGAAGTGGAGGTGGGGATGGAGCTGGAACTGTTGGATGGTGGTGAGGGTGGAGGTGGTGCGGTGGTTTAATCAACGAAGCGTCAATCGTGAGCTACCTGAGCTTAATATTAAGTTACAATTATGACGAACAACGTTGAATGCGACAAGCCCCAAGATTCCAAGTCCCCAAAGAGACACAGTCCGATTGCGCTACGATAAAGTCGCGAGATTAAAAAAGTCAAGTGACACTTAAATGCGTCAATCGAGCACAAAAATAAAACACAGAGAAGACGCAAGTCTTGACTAAATGACTGACAGTTGGACCGACATTGCAGTACAAAAGTCCGTTTTGTTTGCATCTCCAGGAAAGTTACAGGGGGAGAACAAGACGACTGAGGCAGAGATATTTTTATTTGATTGTGGTCTGATGGTCCGTTAGTTGCTCCTTATGATCTGATCATCATCATCATCAGCAGCAGCTCCATCACCCACCATCATGATGACAAAGAAATTTCCATACATACATATATTTGACGTCAGCCAAATGAATCGGAATGGAAAGGGAGGCTCGGGTCTGGGATTTTTCCCATGGGCTTCCACTAAGTGTGCGATGATTATTCAAGTGTGACTGAGTTGTAAAGGGAGAAGGAACAATGATGCAAATTCATTGTAAATATGTGGCCCTGATGGGATCTCTGACCATTAAATTGAAATGTTGAAATTCAAAACAATCATTTCAATGGAAACCATTTTTTTCTGTTATATTAAATTGTTTCATTTTCATGTGTTGACGTATTTTTTCAATTCTGTCATAATATTTCCCTGAATATAAATACCACAAAATGAGACGGGTAAATCAAAATGTAGATGATTTATAGAGACATTATTTACTAACACAGATCGAAGGATATTATCTTAGATATATCACAGATTTAAATGGATTATTTACTATTTTTTTAAAACTTCTTCAAAAATATCACTTGTTAACTAGTTTTGTAATCAATATTCAGCTATCTATTGCAAATTTTGTATATTATTTTTTCATTTTGGAACACAGTTTACAATATTTTCTTCAAGTGCAAGAAAAGAAGTGAAAGAAAGAGCAGTTTTTTGATGATAAAAGTGTAAACAATTGCATAAATTATATATACTAGAAGAAAACAAAACAAACAAATGGAAAAAACAATCGAAGGAGAATAGAACAACAACTTTCAATAGGTTCAAGTGCGTAAAAAACGAAATTCTCATCCTATGTCGCAGTTGTATAACAATTTTCTTATTTTTTTTTCCAGATATATAGAATATGGCGCCATTTAAGGTCAGACATTGAACCATGTCTACATATACACATACCTTCAATGCCCGTCTACAATTTTCAGTTGAACTTCTGCGAAAATTTCCAAATGTTATCTGAATTGCAAATGGTTTGTTCTCTGGCTAGCAGCAGCATCTTGTTCTTTTGCGTGATTTATACGAAAATTGTCGCCGAAATTTTGCGCCAATTCCTTGAAATCTTTTCAGGCCACAGTCCAAATCGGTTCATGGCCATTGGCCAAAGGGAGAGTGCAAAATGCGCATATATGTAGATGTATTTTTTCTTTTATTCTTATATGTATATGTACATATATGTTTCTGTTTCGGTTCTGCTTGCCTTTTTATTTTTTGGAACACGGTCGATCCGTGCGTCAGCCTGATTCGGTTTCTTCGTTCTGCTGAGTGACATACAAACCTCGAGTTCGAGTTCTGCATGTTGCATGTTCTCGTTCAGCGTGTTCATCTACGTCAGTCTCCGTCTCACAACCCATTGTCATGCAAGGCCCCATAATGGCAATGCAAATTCGTCTTCGACTTAAAAATACAACAGAAAAAACAAAAAAAAAAAAACGTAGAAACTAGTCTCGCGAATTGCATTGAACTTTCTGAATGCAAACGGTCAACGTGGCGTATGAGTAATACAATGATATTACACGTGACCGCAAAAGTATAACGAATTAAGAAATGAGTGTTTAGTTTAAGTAAAGAATGAGATGAGTAGCCATTGTGATATATTCGATTTTATTTAGGGTTGTTACAAATCTTTGTCCTTATTAATAGTAGATCATCAAATAAGCCAAAGGATATTATTCTAATTAAAGGTCATACCCAAATCATTTTCAATTTGTTTAAAAAACTTGTAATTTTAAATTCGCATACTAAAAACGGTTTTAAAAATAACAATTACATATTCTAATACTCTAGAAATAAAAGAGATATCTAGTATTTATGAAGAATAGTTTTTAAACACTTGGAATTGTAGAACACAAAACGTAGCGTTTAAAATAAAGTAATTAGAAAGTCAAAGTAGGTTCAGATTAGTCATTAAGTTTGGCTTCTTAAATGGAAGGTGTTAGGTGGATTTCAGTCACTCAAAAATTAGCACAAATTCGAAGAATTGTTTTTATACATACCTATAAACATACCTATATAGATATAATATAAACGATACATATTATATACAAGTTTATTGCGTAGTTAAAAATATTACGAATTTAGGATATGGAGTGTCATTTATTGTGACCCCATAAAAAGAGGGCTCGCCGTAGTCTATTTAGTTCGAGACTTATGAAGCTCAAAATCTTTCCTTTAGCACAGATTTAAAATTTTTTAAGGTAATGGATTTTGGTAAATTATAATGTATAGGATTTAGGTAAATAACATTGCTAGCAACAAAAATCGGTATCCAGATGTAATTAGTCGAGATCAGCATGAGAAGCCAAATCGACAAAGCCATGTCCGTTCGTCCGTCTCGGCGTATTAACATTTGAATTTGAAAGCTATTAGATTGAAACTTTGTACATATTGAAAAATTGTATTGCCTTATTGAAGTGCCAATTTTTCATCGCATAAGACCTTTTTAACATATGTATATACATAGTTGCCATAGAAGTTTTTGTTGTTGTTTTTTTTTTTTTGTTTATGTTATACTTTTGCAATTTGCTATGTACATATATTGTTTAAATATTTCTGGAAAATCGGAGCAAATGAAACAATAGAGAACTTAATTTTGAAGGTCGGTATACATTGTGACCCCTAGAACAAAATGATCGATTTTTTTACACACATTAATCAGCAGATGTTATGCGGGTGCAATTTTTAGTGTCATTTATGTTACTATGTATACGAAAATATTTTTAAAAACTTTGCTCATAACTCATAGTTTAGTACGTATTAAATCAAAGACTTATGTATATGTCTATTTATCTAGTATTTGATCATACATACATGTATATTTTTTAATGAAACTACAAATTGATGGAATTTCGAACTAAAATTGGGAACATTCCCAGTTGTAATTATTTCGGGGGAAATAATATTTATTGTTTACAAAAATCAATATAAGAACTACCAAATTGGAATGAGTAAATGATTATTTTTCTTTTACGAAATATGCAATTGCAAAAATATAAGCGAATGATAAATTCTATGTTTGGAAATTTGAATAATCGTGAGTTTTTATTAATAGCATTGATAATTTTTATTTCATTTTTTATTCTAACTATTTCACATACTTAGTATACAATATGTTTATAAGATACAAATGATAAGGCTTCAAATATTGCACGAGTATCTCTCGTTTGTCACAATTGAATTAAAAATCGATTGCTCTCTCTCTCTCTGAACTACTCAGGCGTTCTCCCCCATGCTCACGGTGCTCCCCACCCGTTCAAGAGAAGTGCTCCCCAGCCGAATGGCAGCCGATCTTTAGCCGAACTTACGATCAACATTCAGCACAAAACTGGCTGCTATATGAGCAAACCAGTTAGTCGTCGTCGTCAGCTCAAAGCCGTAAGCAACACTTAATAATTGCTCAAAGAAAAAAGAAACTTGCGCGAAATGTTTCAAAATAATTAAACAAATACACATATAATTGAACTAGTGCAACGACAGAACAAGTAACTAAAGCAAATGCAAAGCAAAAATAAAAATAAAAGCAAAGCGAAATAGGAAATCAGTAATGAGAAAAATGCAAATTTATATCAAGCATAAAGAGTAATGTGGAAAAAATACTGAACAAAATAAACGATACGGGACAAAAAAAAAAAAAAAGAAGAAAACGAGTGAAGAAGAAAATAAGAAAAAATAAATAAAGACTTGAGAAAAAATAGACGATAAAAATACTGCAACTAAATGACTATGACTTCAACAGTGCTTCAAAGACCCGCAGCAAAAGTTGAGAAACACACAACAACAACAACAGGAGCAGCAATCACAACAACAACATCAAGAAAATCAACAGCAACAACAAGAACGATGGCCTGGTCAAATGAGAAATTGCGTTTCTCATGCATCGATAATATTGGCCTCAAACAGTTGTGGAAACTCATTGCCTTGGATACGAACACAAATTCCAATTCGCGTTCATCTCCATCAACCATCAATAATACATCCGTTGGAACAATGTTGAATATGGAAGAGACACAATCTCAGCCACAGCAGCAACAACAAACAAACAACAATAACAACAATCATGAGGTAAGTTATAGTTGTTAAGAGTAATATAAATAAATAAGTTAAATCAATATTACACAGACTCAATTAGGTATTTACTTGATTTTGAAAGAGTTTTACAAGTTTCTACACAATTTTTTACAATTTTCAAAATGTTTTATACCCTGTAATAAGGAGTTTAAATGGTCATATTAAAATAAACTTAATTAAATGAAAACTGAAACTCTGAAACTCTCAATTTAATTTCTTCAGAATTGTTAAGCTATTCCAAGCTGTATGATTACTACTTGGTACTGGGTATCTTACAGTCGTCTTTATGCCTTATCCCATTCAATTTCATGTTGTTTTTTTTGTCTTCTTCGTCAAAAAGACAAGAAAGAAAGCTTAAAATATGACGTCAATGGAGAGGGTTGATTGCTTCGCTTTGGTCAACATCCGCGTAGAAAGCCCCTCCCCTCATTTTGTTTCATTGCAACAGAGAAAGTGACCAAAAAAATACGAAAAAGATTAATAAATGCCCCAAAAGATCTTACACAAAATTTGTTATATATAGGTATATATACAATATATACACATAGGTATTCGACAAACAAAAAAATTAAATGCCAATGACGTCTGTAGGTGTTGAAACAACTGTTGGAATCGCCCTCAACTCCAGTTTCAGTAAACATACAAACAAACAAAAGAAACATACATATTTCTGCACTGAAATTCCAATAACCTACGTAACGCCCAATTTTTGCATAAAGGAGGTCTACTCTCTGACTATGCGTTAGTTAAACAAAACAAGACTGAGGGTCTCCCACAAAGTCTTAAATCGATTGCCGGTTATGTGAGCTTTTTGCATATACATAAGTTGGCAATTTAGTCACATGTTGCTTCTGTTGGGACAACAAATCAATTCATTTTATTAAAAACAATTGAGGCGTTTGTCATGGAAGAAGCTATTGTTTTATATGTCTACACATATGTGCCCAGCATTGATGATGACTTTCCCAAAAAATTAAGAGTTTATTGACTCATTTGAAAAGAAGATTGTGCCAGAGAATTGTGTGGTCTTAGGTCTATACTAATAGGTTATGAATCACCTTGTAATAACATTTCTGAAAACATATTAAATAAACTTTACTTTAAGTTTTGTTTACAAAAGAATATTTACTATACGGTTAACTCATGAGTAATAATTTATGGGAA
The DNA here is from genome assembly GCF_018902025.1 of Drosophila willistoni. Classification (NCBI taxonomy): domain Eukaryota; kingdom Metazoa; phylum Arthropoda; class Insecta; order Diptera; family Drosophilidae; genus Drosophila; species Drosophila willistoni. The sequence continues at coordinate 9,733,203 of NW_025814050.1, forward strand.
GTTTAAAAGTTTGACTTAAATTATTATCTATTAAATTGTAAATGAGAACGTGCTAAAGTTCTAAAATTAATTTTTCATAAATTTTTAAGACAATATAGTTAAACACTTCCCCTAAATTTGTATAAGTAACTCGTTAAACAACATTAATAAATCTTTAAAAAATATTAACTTAATAAATTTTATGTTCATCAGTGTAATACAAAACTCAAAAACAATTTTTCAATATCAAACTCAAATATCAATTACCTTTAAGCAGCTGTCTGTCATAAAATCTTTTGTTTATTAAAAAAAAAAATCAACATCAGTTTTCCTTGTAGTCGGAAAGAGATGAAAGACAAATCAGGCTGTCAAAACAGTTTATTGACTTCTTTAGGGTGCAATAAATAATTTTCTCACAGTGTATAGCAAGTGTCAAGTGCAGCCCCCACATAATTTATATATAGGTACTTGAATTTATTTCATTTCAATCAAGGCTTATATAGATAAGTGTTTCTCTAAGACAACCTTCAGGCAAGCCAAAATATATAGAGTAAAGTTCAAATAATTGTATGTAAGTGTGTGCGTGTGTGTGTATTTTGGTAATTCCCCAAAAACTCAGATCTTAATACCCATTAATACATGTTCATATTAAAATTAGTCATACAGTTTGGTCAGATTTGACGTATTAATTTTTTATTTTCTTCTAATATGAATCACTTGACATTTTTTTCCCCCTTCCTTTTCAAAACTTTAGCCATTGATCAATGGTAATTACAAATATAAATTTCCAATAAAATTACAGAAAATCTGGCTTTTAATTTTTCACATTTAATTACTAAATATTGATTGAAAAACTAAACAAAAAAGTCTCAAGTTATAATGAGAAAAATCTGAACAAAAAACTACCAATAATTTTGTTTTTTCTTGTTTGTGTTCTGCTTTTAACTGGTTTTTGGTAGCTGCACATCGCCCCTTTCACCTGCCCTCTCTCTTTCCCAGTTGGCATTTTATAAGCCTCAATCCTCCTTCTTCTACGAGGCCTTTGCAGGCCGCCTTCACCGCCCCCCTTTTAACCAACATTGCGAGACGTTATTGACGTCAATGCAAATAAAGCGTAGAATATAGTATACATACTATACAAATATGTATATATATATATAGTCAGTCGATGTCGGCGATATTGATGCTCCATTTTGTCATCTCGAATTCAGACAGTTTGTCTTGGCCAAATTGGCAAGTGGTTGGCCCCCAGACTTTAGTTGGTTTGTATTTTTTTTTTTCTTTTTTAATGTCAGGGTTATGTTCTACTTGAACATAAAACTTGATTCACATGCTCTGCCTTCTTCTCCTCCTGCTCCGCCTCCTTCATCTCCTTCTCCTAGGGAAGATCCTGCTAAATGAAACTAGTTTTCTAGTGGGAAGAAACGGCTTAAAAAACCAGGTTCAGGGTCAACACTTATGTCCAATCGACTAGGCTGAACCTTAACAAACTGAAGAAAAAAAGAACTTTCAATTTGTGCAAAAAAAACAAAAAAAAAAGCAGCAAGTTGATTTTGTTTAATTAACAGCTCAGATCTCGGGCTTTGACGTCACGCGCATAAATTTTGTTTAAAACAAATTTTTTGTTCTTTGCCTTTTTTTTTTGCTTCTTTTTTTCTTTTCTGTTTAGTTAGCACGTCCGGCGGCTATATAATATGTTAAGTAGTCATAAATAAATACTACTAAAATGTGAGCTTAGGTTTTGATCTTTTTATTTTTATTTTTTTAACAGTCTAAAAATAAATTAGTATAGACACCGGTGAAATGCCATCAAAACGCATTCAGGCATAAAGTGCTGTAATTTTTTTTTTGAAATACCCTGCCGGCAAATGGTTTGATGGGAATTTTTCCACTTTCGAGCAAGTGTAGAAAATCATCATCAATTTTTATACTGATCTACTAAATAATCTCTCAGCTCAGCTTACTTATCATTTTTAGTCGTCTCACTTGATCATGAGTTTATAACATGATCACAAAAATGCTTTATACTTCATTTAATATATTTTTTAGCTAAAATTCTTATTAGAGAGTATCTTTAGGTCTTATTGCCAATTGGATTAGTTTATTTATTGTTAAACTTGTCACAGTTAATGATTGTTTTTGTGCAACGTTGCGGTTATTTGTGTGGCCTGTCAATTGTCAAACAAAATAACAAATAATAAAATAAAAAAAAAAAATGCCGCCTAATAATTAAATAATTGTTTATAAAAATGAAATAATAATATTATATTTCAATGTTACCATTTTGCGGTTAATATTTTTCACAGATAAAATGACGCACAAAATATTGAAATTAAATTAAAGCAATAATGTTAATTAAGGAGAAAAAAAAGGGTTTGGCTTGACTACGTGCAAAAATGTTAAACTTTTAACGTAGATATGCTTTAGTGAATGTGATTAATATTAAGAATTAGCGTTAACTTCTATGAATGAATCGCCTCTGGGGTCGAAGTGAGTGAGTCTTAGAAATGTTCGTTTCGTTTCTCTAATTTAGCTTGGTCGTTAGCTACGATCTATTCTCACTTAGCTCTGTTACATGAACATTTTTAAAGGTCAGTGCTGACGACATAATACATACATATATATATATACATATCTTATGTGTATGTGTGTGTGCTAAAAATAAAATTAAATTTAATATGACTTAAACCAAATAAAAACCGCCGCCCCTCAAAAATTTGACATCTTATTAGAGAGTCTAATTGATGAGGTTTCCCTCATCTTTGCATAATTTACTTGGTTAATATGGTAATTGGAGACATTAAGGCTAAAGAGATCAATTTTAAATGAATACATATATAACTTCTAGTTTAGAGAACATATATCTATAAGCATTGAAAGAAGTGAAAGAAAGCAGAGCAAGAAAATTCGCAGTGAGGATTTATCGTGATTGGAATTTAAAATCGAAGTAACTGGACCTTTTCCTGCTCTTTTCAAAATATTACTTAAACCGTCGAATAATCTACGCCGTTGAGGGCCCACAGCTAAATCCGGAACTGACCTCTCAGAGCAGTTGCCCCCCCTGCTGTTAATCAACTTATTAACCATCTAAACAACTTGTTTATATATAGGTATATTACATTTGTATAACAAGTTTAGAATAGAAGAATTGCAAAGTATTCAAGGAATTCTATAAGAAATCTTATTTGCATACATGTATACTAGCATATATTAAAGTCTTATCTTTAAATTAAATATTTGCCTAAAGCTAACCATAAAGTACTGCAATACTGATAACGTACAATGACCCCAAACAGGCAGTCCTCACTGTAGCTCTCTCAAGACGTGTTGATGTATTTGTGTCACCCAAAAATGAAAAAAAACGATATATATGTAAATTAAAGTTTTCATACTTACGTAAAAATCAACGATAAAAAACTAAACAATAACATCTGACTCTTATCTAAAAAAAAAATGACGCAGTGTTATCTCTGGCTTTAGGCCATAACGATAATAGCTCTAAAAAAAACAGATAAAACATGAAAAAGTGTTGCCTCTTACCTATATAAAGATGCTTTCTGTTCTAAACAAGTTTTGTCAAGCCATACCTAAATTAGTTAATTGATTAACAAAACAGTCGCAACAGTCAGCAAGAACATGTTAAGTTCCGAGTGGGACAGGGGACAGGCCTTCTATATGACGAATTGTCGTTATTTGTTATAGCCAGGGCCCAAATGGCGATGCCGAAAACGCTTATAACTCAATTTCGAACGAAGCAAACAAAAAATAAACAACAACAATTTTTGCATACTAACTGCCTCATTAGAGACACGGTTTTCGGTATCGTAAACCACACACAGCGTCCCATAAAGCTAAATATTTGTTTTTGTAGTTTTTTTTATATAAGAATTTTGAATTGATTTTAAATTGTCAATGAATCACTTTTTGATTGATTTTTTTCTCTTTTTATCAATTTGCAGCGCCTTTCGTATGAGAATTGCAGTAACTTGGCCGACTATTTAAGCCTACAAAGAGCGGCTCAGGTTCAGGCTCAAATGCCTGCTGCGAATCGCATGTCCCTGCTTAAGTTCTTGGCAATTGTAAGTATCAAATAAAATAAACAAAAAAAAAAAAAACAAGAAACTTTTAAATGCTTCCTGCCTGGGACAATGTGAAAATACTTGGCGGGGTGTTGTTGGTCCGCGAGATGCTTGCATAAATTTTACATTCACTTAGGGCGTGGTTTCAAAATAATAAAGACAAAAAAACACCAACAACAACAACAAGCAATTTGATTATTTATAATCTTGCGGAGCAGACAATAAAAAAAAATAAACACATCCATTTCGATCAGAGAGCAATCGCGTGTTTGCTATATAGTCCATCATCAGACCATTGAGACGACAAAATGTATTTTTTTTTATACATATGATATTTAGGTGCCTTAAACCAGTTCGTTCGGTAGGAGGATGCTTGAACTCAAATTGTTGTCGAGGCGTGATATCGCCATAAGTGTGAAAATGGCAGTGAAAATGAATATGAATAGGTCATCGTCTAGAAAAATTGATTCATTAAACCATTCATTAACAAAAAAAAAAAGAATACAAATGCTAATGAGAAGATGTATATATAGGATAGAGAAGAGTTATTAACCAATTTATAAGATGCAATACTAATTAATTTCCGTTTGTGTTGTTTACTTTTAGAATGCTTTGGAATTGAGTGCCCCTGCCACACCTTTGCTACTCCAGCAACAACAACAGCAGACGCAATCCAAACCAAAAGGTTGGATGCAGTTATCCGGTCATCCCGAAAGGTATGTTTACATTTGACAACTTCTAAACTGAATTTATATATTAAATAGTATTCCATTTTCTTTCTTTTGCAGTATTGTACCCACCTCAACGGGTATAGTGCGAAAACGTATTAAGAGTCTGGATGATAGTGAAGTCCATGCCTATCAATTGATCTCCCAAGAGCCACAAACCTCACAGATAGTTCCCGCATATTTTGGCTTGAGGGAATTGCAATCTCAACATTATATCGAGCTGCAGGATCTATTGGCTGGCTTCAAAGATCCATGTGTTATGGATATTAAGATGGGCTGTCGCACATTTCTCGAATCGGAGGTTAGCAATACAACATTGCGGCCGGATTTATATCAGAAAATGCTTGCCGTAGATGCCAGTGCCCCAACAGCAGAAGAGCATGAAGCTCAAGCAATTACCAAGCTGCGTTATATGCTATTCCGTGAATCTCTCTCCTCCTCGCAGTCAAAGGGTTTTCGCATTGAGGCCCTACGTCTGCGTGGTCGGACCCCACTGAAGGATCTAAAGACCTGTCGAAGCAGCGACCAAATCTCACAGACAATTGAACAATTCTTGGCCACCCGAAAATCTGTGCAAAAGGAACTGATTAAACGATTGAAGAGCATGCGTTCGATCATTGAACAATCGAGTTTCTTCAATCGCCATGAAATTGTGGGCTCCAGCATTTTCGTTGTATACGATGATGAGCGTGTGGGTGCATGGCTTATAGATTTTGCCAAATCTAGACAATTGCCATCGCATTTAACAGTCAATCATCGCACATCCTGGACACCAGGCAATCGCGAAGAGGGTTTGCTCAAGGGCATGGATGAGCTTATCAAGTCCTTTGAGGATGTCTACTCCCGTTCAAACAGTCATCGCAGTTGCCTTAAGATTTAAATGGGACACCCTTATCTAAGCAATTGCCCACCACCTATCATATAAGACTGACTTCATACCAGCTTCTTTTTATATTTTGTTCATTTCATATGCAAAGCGCAGGTTCGCACTAAAAAGAACATCTTGTTCATTATTATTATTATTTTATTCATTTTTTTTGTATGACTATTTTCCATATTGGAAATATATTATCTAAAAGTAAACATAGATAAACGACTAGTATTGAACACCAAACAGCATTTTGTTTGATAGAAATCAGGTTTCAGTTTTAAGTATTTAATAATTAAAAAAAAGGAAGAAAAAAAAAACCAAACCAAATCCAAAATCCAGTAAGAAAGCAAGAAATAAAAAATTGTCTTAAAAAATAATTTCAAATTAAAAATAAATTGACTTTTAATATAAATACGGAACTGATACTTTCAAATGCTGATCAACTAAATTCCAAAATATTTTAAAATTCATTGAAAGAAACACAGGATTTCTACAATGGAAAAGGTTTGTTAAAAATATTTATTAAATTTTCTTCTTCTTTACACTTAAGCAAGATTATCAGGAATTAATGTATATATACAAATATGAATAAATATTTGTGACTAATCTTGATTACTAAATTTTGCTCAATCACTATGGATAAACCAATTAATAACAAATACCATAAAGAATCATTATTAGTCAGGATGAATGAATTATTGTCAACCACAATGAATTGACATTTTAACTTGGACTCAATAATGGCCTCGATTCGCCTACAATATATAAAATTGATAAAGAAATAATTAAAGGAATGGTATGTCTCAAAGCTAGATATTGCTTTCTTTAAAAAAAAATTTAAAAATTCAAACAAAGATAGAATTTTTACAAGTCGCCACGTAAAAAAGGGGATGCCCCGGGGCCGAAAGACTTGAGAGGGTCCGAGAGAGAAATCCGGCAGGTTTGTTAGTGTGTAAAATCTTGTCGTAGTATAATTTATGCATACATATTTATTAATTGTTGATTTGTCTAGACCGCAATACTTTGTGATAATTAATTTCACTGCATCTTTAATTTACGGGATAACACTTAATTCGCTAATTGGCAACACCCCCACACCATGACGCCAAAATACTGTTAGTCCGAATCAAAAATGCAGATGATTCTGGATATGCAAATGGAGTTTTTTTTAAATGTATTGGTGTTTTGTTTTTTTTTTCGCATAAAAATATATCCTAATATAATTTAAAATTTTGAAGCCCGCGAGAAATTGAAAATACCGGTTTCTTAACCTTCTCTTTCTTTCATTTTTTACACAGGGATGGAGCATTCGAAGAGGAATCAGTGAGGTTGAAAAAGACCAAAATAGTGGGAAAACCCGTGAAAAAGAAGAAAACAAAAACAGAAAAGAACATCTGTTGAACTGAAAAATAGAATAATCAGAATAATAATAAGTATGAATACAATTCGTCCCTGCGGTTGCAAAGGAGTTCGCACCTGTCTTACCTGTGAAGAGGACTTTCAGATAGCAAAACCTTCGTTGTGCAAACAGTTCCAACAAGAATTGGAGCCCTGGACATACTGTATAAAGTGCCAGAGATTCTATGCCGGCTGGGACACGGATGACACGGACAGAGAACATGAGAACCATCAACATGCTCCAGATAAGGGTCTCCACCTGCCTGGACTGCTTGTGCAAGAGCAATTCCTTAGCCATGATGAAGGAAAGACGTTAATGGCACATCTAGATGATATGCCATGGACCATTTCACAAAGTGGTCGACGCAAACAGAATTATGGGCCGAAAACAAATTTTAAAAAACGCAAACTACAAGTGGGAACGTTTGCTGGCTTCCCCCAAGGCACAGAATATGTACAGCAACGATTCGAAGATGTGCCATTGCTAAGGGATTTCCAGACTATAGAGCAGTGCTCATTAGAATATGATCCCACCAAGGGAGCTAGTATAGATCCACATGTAGATGACTGTTGGATTTGGGGTGAACGCGTTGTGACAGTCAATTGCCTGGGCGATGCTGTGCTGACACTAAATGTTTATGACAAGCAGCAGCCGGGGAAATACAATTTGGATTTGGTGCCAGAATATGAAAATGAACTGTTAGCACCTATGCTAAGTGATGACCAATTGGCTAACTTTAAGGGCAAGGTTCTACGCATTCCGATGCCAAAGTAAGCATTGATAATAATAGTCTCATAGCTATTTTATTCATGGTCACTTGTCTATTTCGCAGTCTATCCCTTATAGTTCTATATGGTCCGGTACGTTATCAATTCGAGCATTCAGTGCTGCGAGAGGATGTGACAGAGAGGCGAGTTTGCATAGCCTATCGAGAGTTCACGCCCATGTATATACACGGAAAAGACAGAGAAAAGGGTGACGGAGTTAGAGAAATGGCAAAGAAGTTTTGGTGCATCCAATAGTAACCCATTGTTGTGATGGGCAATGAAGTGTGATAAAAATGTTCGCTGCAAAATACATCTAAAGCATGTTTCATCCTTTAAAGGAATTATTCTGAGGAGGGCTTCTTTCAACATTTTATTTCAGATAAATTAAAAAACAAGTTTTTGTTAACATCTATAAAAATAGTCCAGCAGTCTCTGCTTTTGTTAGCTTGATCATTCCAAACTTTCGTTGGAATTGCCTGGACGATAGTCTAATAGTGCAACCTGGGCGGGCAGTTGTATGCCATGTAAATGCTTGATATGTGCTCTTAGATTGGTATTGGAGACAAATACTTTTTTGCAAACCACACAGGAATGATGTGAATGATTGTTCCTAATGTGCTCATTGAGATCTCTAACTTTGACAAAGGACATGGTACAATATTGGCAAACGTGTGTTTTACGCATATGAGTTTTTAAAAACTCTGATGAAGCATACGCCATGGGACAATATCGACATTTGTAGACGCTGGTTCCACTGTATTCCGGAAACGAATCTTGTTGGCGATTTGCCTCAATGTACTCTTGCAGGTTATCACGATTGAGTTCAACGGCAGCATAGTCTAAGGTATGTACGGCAGGATACGTATAACCTGAATCCTTTTGTACTTGACGAACGGGTAGGAAATCCGAGACAATTAGGGAATCTTGATTTGAAATACTTTCTGGAGTTTCTTGTGATGGCGATTCTTTTGAGTTATTTTGTTCATCGTTAGGTATTTCCATTACAATAATTTCATTGAAATCATCGATGGATTCCTCTTCTGTGACGACTTCCAAATGCAAATCTTTTGCTTTGTATAATTCTCTCAACTGCAAATTGGCAATTTTTAATTTTATGAAAAATTTGTAATTCTGTAGACAGTTGTCTAGGCACTCAATGCAGATCATGGGGGCCTCTGGGATCAGATCCAGACAAATGTGCTGGAATGGAATAAACTTAGTTTTGCCTCAACATTGATGAGGAGCATTTTACCTTGTCGTACATTTCCAAAATAAGTTCAAGTATTGTGTAGTCTTGTGTTTCAGTTTCGATTCCCTCCTCAGTTGTGCAAACACTTGCTGTCTGATCTGTGATATTTACTGTGGCATTGTCTAATAAACAAATTCTGCATAATTTACTGAAATCCATTTGCATCTCATTAGGGCCTACAGAAATTGGAGTCGGCGAATCGATGGAGCTTGTTGCCATGATCCTTAAATTCTTTATATACCTTTGGTTTTACGAAATTTATGAATTAAAATTGTTTTTGTTTGTTTTACCTTATACTGGGTACTTGTTTACCTTATAGTGGGATTTTTTTTTACCTTATAGTGGTTTGTTAAAATTGAAAATGTCAAAGATGAGCAAAAAGTAGCAGTGACTCAATATTTATAATTTGTTTTAATATTAATAATAGCGTTTGGATTATATATAATAAATAAAAATACGTTAGTTTTCCTGTTTAGTTTCATATATAAAACTATAAGCTTTACATTTTTTGCTTAAGTTTCTTTCCTATAAGCTTTCCAGATTTTGCTTAAATTACTTCATTTGTACCGAAAATTCCTAAAATCTTGAATTATTAAAAACTTGATTTAGCTATCGTAGACACCGCTTAATTAACACATTTTTATGATTTTTCTCAAAACAGAGAAAGACATGTAGTGCTTCATAATTGAGATTACTGTATTTCATTTTTATTGCAAATAAAAAATTATATATTCATGTATATATAAAAAGGATATTGTTTTCTTATTGGAATTTTGTAAATTAAAAATTCAATTTTCACATATATATGTAACTAATTTCCAAAAATCCCGTTTAAAATATTCTTAAACTATAATAGTCATGGTTTTTTCATTTTATCAAAATTAACACAAATTGCAAGTTCATGGCAATGCATAGCCTAACTTAATTTTATAGTCCAAAATTGATTGAATAACAAAAATTAAAGTAAATCGTTGGAAATTTTTCAATCCAATGAATCGACATTCTCATGGTTGTGACGCATATGTCTTTTGAGACTATCCTTTTGCTTATAGCTATTTGAACAAAGTTGGCAATGATAGGGTTTTGAGGTCTTGTGACTTATCATATGTCGATTTAAGCGAAATTGTTTTTCAAAACGCTTATTGCATACAGGACATACTACTGAGCCCCTACGTGAGCGATCCGCACCAGCTCTATATAAACAAGAATATCAAAAAAGCAAAGACATTAATATGGAAGGTGGAAGGATAGACACACACAAAATCTTACCCCTTTGAATCGTCATTGAGATCTGAATTTTGACGATTTCTTTCATCTTCATGAAAAGACTTTTCCTTTTTGTTAAGCACTGTCGCCAGTTGGTCATTATTGTTGTAAGTAGCATCTGTTTGCTGCTGCTCCAGCAATTGGTGGCTTAATTCGCATCGACGCTTGAAGCGAAAGGCGAACTGAGCGGAGACAAAGCACGAGAGGCAAACATTTTGGGGCAGGGAATCCTGTTTGTTGATCTTGCAGTTGGTGCATTCAGTTATCATCTCGGCCAGAGTCGGTTCAAGTGCTTCATCGGGCTCATCAAATATGCCAACTAGGGGTCCGTTGCCGGTGCTGTTCATGCAAATTCGACAAATTTCCATATTCATGGTTAATTTGTTTTTTGTTTTCCTCGGTTTTCTTTTTCTAACAACAGCCTGTTAATATCTTAGCTTTCGAGTCTGTTAACTTATCAGCATCATTTCGGAGCTATGTTAAATAACAGATGACTAAATGTCAGTATTTTTTAAACTTTTTAGTATTTTAATTTAAAAATAGCGCTAAATTCAAAAATCCAAGAAGCTAGTATATACTTGGCTAGGCAAACGAATAAAAAAAACATTTGAAATCTAAATAAAATAAAAACCAAAAACAAATGCATCTGCAAATGTTAAGCACTAATCAAACCAAAATGCCCGCCCGTTCCCTCAATTGAATTACCAACCCACCCAAACCCTCTAAAAACCCCCTTCTAACTACCAATTCAATTTCTTAAGAAAATCGGAAAAAAAAATATTATAAAATATTTTAAAATATCTGGTTAGAGATTACGACCTATTAAAATTTATACTTGCTCACCTTGTGTCTTGTGTCAAGGCAACACCTTGTGTGTTGCCTTTGAAATAATCTTCTTTTGCAAGGTTGACCTCGAGCCGGCTAAGTTCGATTTATATTTTAAAATATTTAAATTTCTTAAGAAGATTAAGCAAAATATTTTAAAAGATTTTAAAAAATTTCAATTTCTTTCTGGCGTTCAATCTTCATTGAGCCGTTGGGAAATTGCCAATACATGGAGTGCTCAAAAACCCACAAAATTGAATTAAATCGAAAATTTCATCTATTCTTAATAATTTAAGGCTTTATTTGCTTCAAAAAAGTTAATAACCAGCTGAAAAATTAAAATATAAAAATGCAAAAAACTTAGCTCAGAAGGCTATCTTCGCTGCTAACAAATACCCCAAAATAATGCACTTGTTAATTGTTTTCTTTTTTTCAAAATAAATTTTTATTCAGTTTGTTGTTGTGGTTGTGTTGCAATCATTTCGCATGATTTGTTTGTTTGTTTTTTTTTTTAATATTAATTTATTATTATTTAAATCATTTAATTCCTTGGTTTTTTTCATTTTTCTCTTACAATTAATTATTATCGTCAATGTGACGAAAGTTATTTGTCTGTCAATATCGACAACAGACTTAGTTTTTTTTTTTTGGTTTTTCTAAATATTTTTCTTTACATGCACAATTGTTTTTTTTTTGTTTTTGTTTTTAGAATTTTACACAATTTTTCGGTAACGGTTTATTTTTGAATTATGCAATTAGCTGTTTAAATTGAATTGGTAGTTAGAAGGGGGTTTTTTTTTTTAGAGGGTTTGGGTGGGTTGGTAATTCAATTGAGGGAACGGGCGGGTATTTTGGTTTGATTAGTGCTTAACATTTGCAGATGCATTTGTTTTTGGTTTTTATTTTATTTAGAAGTAGCCTAGTTTCTTTATTATTTGGTTAAATGCTAATTTTAAATATATATATTTTGTTGCTCGGTTTGTGTTTGTTTTATTTCTTCTTTTTTTTTTTTTGTTAGTGTTTAGCTGTTCATGACTTCATGCAAAATAGAAACAAAATACAGGGTGTTTGGCTCTTCAATTTCATTTTGCGGGGAGCTGCTATCTTTATTTATGGTTAATTCATTTTGTCTGTGTATCTGTGGTGGGTGTGTGTGTATGTTTCTATGTGGAAGTGTGTGTGTGTGTGCCTTGTGTACCAACCGTTTGTTTAATTGTTATTATTATTATTATTATGCTGTGTGTAATTCCGTTCAGAAGAAATTAGTTCGAGTTACTTGCAAAGTAGTAAAGTAGTTAAGTAAGTAGTAAAGTTTCCTCCGTTTTTCTTTAATTTTTTGTTTTGTTTTCATTTTCACTTGCTTTACTACACTGTGTTTTTAGTTTTTGTTTAAACATTTTCTGTAATTTTAAATTCGTTTTTTTAGTTGCCCTCTCCTAATGTAGGACGACGCTCTTAATTAATAGTTTATCAATTCTTTTCTTTCTTTTTGTCGCCTAGTTAATGCTATTTTCTGTTTTTTTTCTTTTATACATATTCGTACATGTAGATTTCATTCTTTTAAAGAGTGTAGAAAATTGTTTTGTTTTTTGTTTCTTTTTTTTTTGTTTATTTTTTGCATTGCATTGTTTTAAAATAGCGTTCTTTTTATCAAAAAGACATTCAATACACACATATACATAGATCTAATTAGGCTTCAAAGCTGCTCAAAAGTTTAAATGTAAAATATTCCCAAAAACAAAGTTCAAAATTAAAAAATTCCAAACAAATATCCTAGAGCTAAACGCATAAAAAACACAAAAGTTTCAAAACAAAAATTTAGTTCTATCATCATTTTTTCTTCTTCTATTATATTATTATATTAGTATAGACAACCTTAATGGGGGGACAGAGCAGTTAGAGTTTACGCATTTGATGGGCGTAATTAAAAAATTATTATTATTTAAGTTATTCAATTTTGCAATGAAATACATATCAGTTGATTTTGGTTTTATTTCCAATGGAAATTTAAGTTTAGTTTTTCTTTTTCAAGGAAAATTTTGCAAATATATCGAAATATCGAAGGCGATATTGAATAAATGTCACATATTCACAATTTCTCAAAAATTTTTAAAACTAGGGTGATGAAAACGATTCTGAAGTACTTGGAAATCCTTTTTTAACCAAAATTTTCCATGCAACCAAATATTTGTCTCAAATAATAACGGGGTTTTTGCAAAAATATCGCATTCGGCTATATCGATATATTGATTTTGTAGAATAAATCGCTTCAAATCGCGAGCTGTTTGCCTTAAGTAAAATGTTTGTCTGGCTTTTAAAGTTGTTGACACAATTCTGTTAGAAGTTTTCTTTCATTTCTGGAGGACTATTTGGAAAACAAGAGGAAGACCAACTGGGTGGGTGTGAGAGAGATAGAAGAACTAGAGAGATATATATTGGGGTAATTGGGTGTGCAATTTGCTTATACGGCAGTGTTTTATTCATTGCGACATTATTTCAATCATAATTATTTTGTGATTTTGCGTTTGGTATCATTTTTCATTTTTGTTTTTCTTTTTTTTTTTCAACAAGAGGAGGTAGGTTTTTCATTTGATTTTGTGTAGAAAAAGGTTTCATTAGGTGGGTATTTGGAAAAGTATAAGTACATATATTAAATATTTATATATATCACTGTTATGCTTTTGTGGTTATACAACTTGAAATTTGGGTATTGGAGTTTGACAGAAACTGCAGTTGAATCGAAAAATCGAAGCTCATTCTTATTTTTGGTAGGGGGACACAAAGGACAGTTAGAGAGAAAGAGATAGACTTTAAATAAATTCAAATAAATCAAAGTTTTTAAAGTTTTGGCTATCTTTCCATCATTATTTCTAACAAAATTGCGATGCTATGGTCTTTTCGTACTTTCTTTTTGTGTTGGTTTATCTTCGGTTGGTTGGTTGTTCAGTTTTTTTTTGGGTTGTTGCTTGCTCTATTCCGTTTATTAAAAATATATATGTATACATATATATCTTATATGTACTTGTATGTATATATGCGGTGATATATGTGTGTCATAAAATATATATACACCGGTTTCTTACATATTTTTTACTTTTTGTTTGTTATTTTTTCTGTTTTCCTTCACATATTGCTAAAGTTTCTTCATCATTTTATTTTTTTTTTGGATTTTACTAATTGGTGACTATAACTTTTGGGATTTTTGGGGTTGTTGTTGGTTTCGATTTTGGTTTTTTGCTACAATATTTCAACAATAAATTTTCTAAAAACAGCATGTTCCATTGAACATATAAGTATTTCTCAATTGTATGCTTTTGCGGTTTTTGTCATTTGTTTAAAATTATTTAGATTTACTATTTGTATGTATGTATCTATATTATTATATAAATTATTATGTGTCAGTTGTTTTTTTTTTTTTTTTTTGTCATATACCTTCTCACGTTTAGCTATTCACACCACTTTCACAACAGAAAAGAAAAAAGGAGAAACAAAAAGATAAAGAAAAGCACACACAGTGAGAAAACTCTAAGCAAATTTCAATTCTTGGGAAGAAAACTCTTATTAATTGGAAGTCTATCTTAGAATAACTCAGTGCTGGATTAAGCCATAGATCCCTTTTCGCTCTTTAATAAAGATTTATGGAGACTTTCTACATTCTAACTTCAGAATAAAGATATAAATTTTTCGAAAACACCAAAAAATGACTAATTGTAAGAAAGAGTTAATTTATTGGAATATTTTCATGTTCTTGGGCATTTTTAGTTTCGCAGGAAAAGATAACTTGTCAACGTTACAGTTTTGAAAAGAAACGATTTTTGGAGAATTTTTTTGAACTTGTTTAATTAATTTTGTCACCTATTGAGCTCAGATTGTATTTTGGCTAATGAATGAACATTTTCAATGATCAAAATCTGTGTTTTACAGCACTCTTAAAGTGCGGGGCCCTGCTATATGACTAATCCGGCACTGGAATAAGTTAATATTTCAATTGCCTAAAAGCATTCACTCGGATTCATGCCTTAAAGACTTACAAAGCTCAACAAAATTTAGAGTCATAATTATTTTACATATAATAATGATCTAACCCATTTAAAATCTTACAGTTCGAAATTTATATTTTTGAGTATGTATTTAATTTAAATATTTTGTTTTAAATAAGTTTCTTTCAAAAGAAAAGAAAAGTAAACATATAGGAATAAATTAAACGTTGTAAAGAATGATTTGCTAAATGACAAATTAATATAATTTTAAGATCAATTAATGAAGTATTTTAAAAATCATTCTTAAAAAAATTACAACAACAATTCAGGCATGTTATCCTTATGAATGCTTTTGATAGAACAAAATGATTATTATATAAAAATTATTATTTTATTACAAAATAATTGTTTCTGTCATTATTAAGTAGGGATCATATTTTAGTTGCAAATCAATTTGAATTTAATGGAATTAAATAAAAATTACTTGTTGGTCCACATGATCCCTAATAAAGTGAAATAAAATAGTAATTATATGCAAAGAGAGAGGGTTGCTTAAAAAGTTACTATATTCGAAGTGAAATTTTTGTATTCACATCCACAAATTGTTGCTGTCCCTTGTCAATTTTATTTGTTTTGTTGTCCTTCCTTTTGGTTTGTAACATTTGTCAATTAAGTGCTTGAGTATGTGTGTGTCTGTGTATTTTTGTGGAATTCTTTGTGTCTGTGTATGTGTGTTTGCCATTTTAAATACATATCTAATGTCTCATAGGAACAATCTCTTATATATATATATATGTATATATCTATTATGCATCTTGTTGCCTCTTTGCCGGTGTTGTACATACATAAATTATAGCAACTCGGCAAGTTAATTAACTTATAACTTTGTTATTGTACATAATACATATGTAATTATGTCTATGTGTGTTTCATTTTGTTGTTGTCTTTATAATTTTATCTTCATCTCATCACACACATCCTTTTTTCCCCTTTTTTTTTTGGTTGCTTCTTATTTATTTGTTCTATTTTATCTGTTTCTTGTTTCGGCAGTAATTTTTGCTTTAATTTTCTTTTGTCCATAAAATATTTCTTACTTTGGTTTTTTTCTGATGTTTTTTTTTTTGGTTTTGTTTTTTTCTGAAATTTACTTATAATTTATATTTATTTAATTTTCATGTTGACTTAAAAATGTAATTAACAATTTTTTCGCTTTGTTTCGAAGCAGTTTTGCTAGGTTTGAAAAAAGAAACTTAACTAGGACTTCCTCATCGATTTGGGAAGTACTTGGAAGACATACATACAAGTGCTGTATGTCCATATGTGTGTGTGTGTGTGTTTATTAGAAATATATCCGTATCCTGTGTATGTATGTGAGTGTGTGTGTTTTCTAGCTTAATTGTCTAAATTGAGCGGCCTTATTGCACAATTATATGCGGAGCTGAGAGCAGCACGGTTACCGTTGCAATAATCGTAAAGAGCGTGAAAACAATTAAACAAAATCTGTGAAGTAGAAAAGAGAAGAGAACAGAATGAGCATGAACAAAACAAAATGGCGGCATTTCGCCATTTCTAGGTGTTGGCCATGTTTGAATATTTATACCACGTGTGTGTGTGTACGTGCCAAGCAATTTGCCGGAAGTTGTGTGCGCCAAATGCGTCTCTCGTGCGGGCTTAATTGTTTGATTTAGATGGCAGCAGCTCAAAGTAAACCGCTTGTTTGTTGGCATTAGGTAAACTCCTACACACATACACACAACTTGTGTATATACAAACATATGTATGAGTGTATATATATTATATAAGTACACATGGATGTACATATATGTGCCTTTAGACACAATAAGGGTTCAAGTTAGCTAACGAGTTTCTTTTAAGTTGAGATTATTTTCCAGATTTTCAATTTGATATTAATGAAAGATTAAGTCTTGGTCAACTAACTATATCTATAACTATAACTATCTGGTCTACTTGCTGTGATCAGCTCTGAATTTTTTCTTTCAAATTTATTTGTGTTATACAACAAAACCTGCTAAAAACTATACAAAATTTTTTTTCCCAAACCATTTTATTACTAAGCTTTTGAAATATTGTGTAAACTTTGACGTTTAATATAATTTGATTTCTTTACTGAATCAAAGTCATCTGAAATAACTTGCAATTATATATTTTGTTACAATTTTTGACTTTAATAGCATTTTACAATACTAGTTGGTTGAGAATCTACTCTAAGCTTGTGGGGTTTGAGTCTATTGGATTGCAGCATACAAATAATAGGCTATTTAGTTCAGTCTTTAAATATTATAATGTGGTATTATTTAATCAAAACCTTTTACAATTCACTTTTGAAACAAATAGACGCAAACTTTTAACGATAGAAGAACATAGGGAGAAATCCAGAGGGTTTGGGCATCGAATACTTTCCAACTTTTTTCGAGTCTTTTTACAGTCTTCAAAGTGGTCGTGAAATTCTATTAGGTCCTCATATTAAAAAATGCTAATACTGAGAAGTACTAAATTTGAAAAATCTTGGATTTCAAAGAATTAATAGATCCCTCTATGCAATCAAGTTCTACGTCTGGCTCAAACTGATAAGTTAAGAGACTACTCAATAGTTAAATTCTAGATTAGCATCGTTATGGATAAGTAATAGTTGTAGAAAGCCACAAACATGTTTATAAAAACATATGTAAATAATACAATAAAAACTTTTACGACTCCTAATGGTCTTTAAATGGTTTGACTTCTCAGTGGAAGTAAACAGTATAATTCATCTATATTTGGCCTTTGAAAAGAAGTGTTATGAGTCTGAGCTCCTTTTAAGATATAAAATATATTGTGATATTGGTAAAAATGTCCATAATATACAACTGCGAAATTAAGAAAACTTCCATATAGACGAAGTTAATCTTTGTGTTGGTATACCCGTCTTTATAGATTTTGTTTTATTTCTCTTTATTTACTTCTACTTACCTATCCACAACCATTGCAGCGAACTTCCAATCGCTTATCAATTCCGCTTCATCGTCAGCTTTGCGCATGCGCGCCGTTATAAATTGCAATTCTTTAAGAATTAAGTGTAAATCTTTATGATTGCATCCTATTGCAGTATGATGCTCCTCCACCGTTGTGGGTCGGCCAAAGCTACTACAAATCGGCCATAGAAAAATAAAAACATATTAAAATTGGATTTTTATACAAATTTGTTGTTTTCATTTTTTTTTTTGTTACTTACGCCGACGAACCGATGGCGGTCTGTGATCCCGATATTGTATGCCGAAAATCATCATCAATATCAAGAACATTGGCTAGTAGGGATTTGGAAGAACGTTCTTTTAATTCCAGTTCCTTCATGCGATTGCTTAATAATATTGTTTTGCGTGTGATTTTGCGGCCGGGTCGACCCATTCGCAAAATCCAGGGCAGCCATTGTAGGAAAACGGATTTGATCTAGAAAAAAATTGGTTAACCAATTAAAAATTGAATTTAGAGTAAGCTTTTGGGGTACTTACCCACGGTGGCATCTCGTGTATATCCGCTGTGCGATGATGATAGTTGAGTACCACAACCGTTAACACCACAGATGATGCAACCATGAACATGATGCAATTGAAATAGGTGCCTAGATGACGTCATCGATTATCAAATTAAAAACAAAAAAATAAACAAAAAATAATAGAAAAATATATTAATATTTTTAGTCCATGGGTCATATTAAATTTAATGTTTTCTTTTTTGGCAACACTAAGAACAAAAGCCTTGAAATAAAAATCTTTTTACAACAATTTAGTATTATATTCATTTCATAGAGTTAAAAAGAAGATATCGTGAGTTCTTTTTTTTTAAATTTGGATGCTTTTTGTGATTAGCTTTACGACTACTTATATGTACATACTTTTGGTTACAACGGGGTGACAGTTTTCACATGCTTTAAAAACATGCAGTTTAGTTTGATAAAGTTTCTACTAGGATATGCGCTAAGGACAGTTAAATAGATCAAGATCATGTGAAAGATCATGTTATTTATATAATGTAGACTCAAATATGAGTAGAATTTATACGGGACTTAAAAAGGGATTAACTGGGAGGACATTAGTTTAGTACAAGGCTTGAAAATGTTTAACATGTTTAATTTTTTTATTATATTTTTTTGAATAACTTGATTGGAATCGGACTTATCAAGATCTCATTAATAAAATAAATTCATTCAACTTTAATTTCTTATGGAGAAATATGCTAGTTTTGTTTTTCAAGCTGTAGTAAGTTAGCAACGTTTTTGTTATGTTTAGTTCCGGCTACTAAAAATTAACTCATATACTTATTTTAATTTTAGGATAGTATGTATGTGATGGCCATATATTCTTCAACTATTATTTTATATACATAGATTGAAGATAGACGTGTGTTTATTGGAATAAAAAAATTATATGAATAAAAGCTATTAAATAAATGTATAACAAAATTATTTTTTCTCATTTTTTTTACCCGCAAAATAAATTAAAAATATTATAGAAATGGCAAAAACTTAATGACAAATTAAATTTTAATGGGGGAATAGAAAGTCTGTTTTTTAGAGAATTATTTAACAGGCAATTTTTGGGAAAATCCTTTTTACGGGCAAAATAAAGTTGTACAATTTCGAACACCCTAGCAAAAGATGGTAAAGTAAAATCATCGTGATTATCTTATCTAGTTACATATTTTTGCTTTCACAAAATATTATAACTTTTTTTTATATAAAAAAAAAAGAGATGAATAAATAAAGATGTTGGTTGAAGGGTTAATCAAAGCTTTTTCTTAAAGAATTCTGAATCGAAACAAAAGTTGATTATATTTTTAACTTTGATCTACGTATATCTAAATGACTGTCCTTTGGCAATTATGTTATGAAGGTCACAAGGGTCACGGCACAATATTTATTTATACAAAATAATAAACATGCTCATGCTTACATAAGTCGAACATTTCTAATTGATAAAATGTGAATGTGAATTTTATACATAAATGTTTATTCGTATATTTCATTTAGATTTTGCACTGTAAAAATGTTTTAACTAAATTCTTTGTGAATATTTAAAATATATATATAACTATATACATATATATTTAAGGCATTTATCAATTGGTTTAGTCAGCTTTTGATACTTGGATGTGAGGAATATTTGATTTGATTTGATTTAATTCGATTTGATTTCGACTACAATCATTTTAAAGTGTTAATATTGTGTGTATTTTTGTTGAAATTTCAGAGTTTTGATTATGTCTTTTTTTTTAGCACCCTGGAAAGCATTAAGGTTCAGCCAAAAAAAAAATGGGTATGGAAAGAAGTGTTAGGGGTATCTATGTATATGCTGAAGGGGCAGGCAGTCCTAAAGGATACTTTTTCGTTCTTGTTTCTCATGCTCTCACCTACTTTATGCGACTCGTTTCTCGATTTTTAAATTATTTTACAAATTTCATTTCATGATTTTTAGTCAGATTGGATTTTTTGCTACTTAGTAAGACTTTGTTCATTTTCATTAAATTTGTTTTAGCAGCTAAAAGAGAGAAATCTTATTTGTTGATTCTAGAAATTTTCGTTTTATTGATTTTTAATATTTTTTTAGAGTGTTTTGTTTTTGTTAAATGATAAATTCAAATGTTTTGTGTTAGTTTATTGTTTTTTAGACGAATACCTAATAGAGGCACCGCCTCGCTTGTCTTTGTAATGACATTGCCGACCAATAAAGAGAAAACTGTTTGCGATAGTAGTATAGTAACACCTGGAAAATATTTATGGTCAAGAATTCCGTTTTGTTTAATACAATGTATATATGTATATAGAGAATATAAAGGAAACACTTTTAAATTGCCATCCATGTGGCTTGTCAGAGAGAAAAAGGGATAGTTTTTTTTCGAGAGAGAGAGAGAGAAAGTTAGAGAGTTATTAGTTGGTTAGTTAGACCCTAAATGATATTTTTTGGCTGAACCTTTTTGCAAAAGCTTTTTTTTTTGGGCAGTATTCGAGTATGTATAATATATATAGTAATATAATTATGTTTATATATATTATTGAGTGCATTTATGGGCTTAAAGTTTGAATAAAAAATATCAAGGCATCAATTAAGCTTACACATTAGTTTGCATTGGGACCCATAACGAAATGATATTTTTTTGTTTTATTGTTTTTCTTGTTTTTCGGTTTATCCTACATTTTCTAGTTAATATTGTTCATTAAGTATGACAAATTCTCTTCACATTTTTCCAAAAAAGGTTCTCAAGCAAAAAATATCATTCCGAGAAAACAAAATTAAATGAAAATGGGTCAAAAGTAGTAGTTAATAAGTATGTATTATATATGTATATATTAGAAGTTATAGCCGAAAATAGCTAATCAATCAAAGGAAAATCAAAAGAAAAACTGAAGGGAAAGTACTTTTGAAATAGCTGGTGATTGGATTTGGAATTGGTTAGTGGAATAATATCATTTGATCTATGGCATTTAGTAGGATAGGGTGGACTGAGCACTATCTGTATCTGTGTGGGTGTGTATGTGTCTGTGTAAATGTGTGGGTGTTGGTATATATTTGTGTGTGCGTGTGTGTATATGGTTTGAAAAGCGTACGAGCGAGAACGAAGGGTGAAAATATATGTATATATATAATTGATTAAAAGTATTTTTTTTTGCTGATATGCTAAATGCTAAATAAGGTGATTTATGAAGTGAATTTTATAAACCAAATCAAATACAAATCAAAGTTTTAAAAATTAAATTAAATTTTTTCGTTTCTTTTCTTGTTTTTTTTTTTTGTTTTCTTGTTTTTCTTGTCTTGATATATTCAGTTGTTTTCATGGTGATAATGCTGACGACGACGACATCCTTTTTTGGGCTTATTCATTCTTGTATATTCATTTGGATTAGTTTATTCACGAGTATTTTCCCAAACTCACTTGTATTGAAATCTGTCTCATAAGTATCTTTTGTAATTGATAGTGAGAGTTTGATTATTTACGAAGTTTGAAATTAAATAGTACAATTAATGTGTACTATAACATTTAAACAAAAAAATAAATTTCAAATTTATTTCATATATATTTTGTTAGGTTTTGTAAAGTGAAAATTGCTTGGAATAATTATAAAACCAAGTTATTTAATAAAAATGGTGAACAATTTTCGATGCAAGAAAACATTTTTTTTCGAATACTTCTGGCCAATTTGCAAACTTTGTTTTTGTTCTGAATTCTATAGCCTTTTTCATTATAGGTTAAATGAATTAAATAAGATGTATTGAAAATTAATGTCTCTTTATTTCAATGGTCCATTTGATTAGCTTCAGGACTTGAAAATTATTTATTACGTTGGACATTGAATAAATAGTTTAAGTGGAACAACTGAAGAATTCATTAGTTCAAATTTCGAGTAACTTTTCATAAATTATGAATGAACTTAAATTTTTTTTTGCATAGAAAAGGCCAAATAATAATTTATAAATGAAATTCAAAAGTTTTCAGAACAGTTGTTATTTCAAATTTTGATAAAAATTTTGAAGAGATTTGTTAGAAAAAATCTCATGATTTAATTTTTATGCATCAAATTGTTGTTCTTTCACCATAATCAAGTTACAGAATAGAGTAAGTTTTTTTGTATAGAAGTGAAATCATTGACGTAGCTTCAAAAATTTAGTAAGTTCGTTTTTTGTGCTGAGTTAAGAAGTTTTTGTAGATAGAATTTTGTTTGCCACGTTTCAATGAGAAAGAAAGTTATAGAGAAAGTAAGGTGAGATAGTTCAGAAAATATATATAATAATTTATATATATATATATATATATAATATAGATAACGATAGCATTTAAAAGACGACTTTATACTTTTTTTTTGTTTTGTTAAATTTTTTTTTGGGCATTTTGGCTTGTTTTTTTTAGGGAGATAGAGTTACGTTGCTTTGAGGGGCATTTGGATTGGATTTGGTTATTAAAAAAGCAAAACCATGAAAATTATATACTTATTTTTTGGGTTGTAAAAATGAACGGGTAGAGTGAGATAGACTGATAGATAGACAGAGAGAGAGAGAGAGAGAGATAGATAGATAGAGAAAGAGAGATAGAGTGATATAGAGATAGCAACACAATATTATGATCAACTAAGAAACGATTTTCGTTTAGAACAATTTTAGAAAGAATTAGTTAAGTTGAGTTTGAATTGATTTGGTTTTTGTATTTTTTTTTTTTTTGGTTTTTCATTTAGTTAGTTAGTAATTAGTAAACATAGTACGAAGTACACAAATAACATTTAACAACTTGTTGGCAATTTTTTTTTTTGAATATTTTTGATGACTTTGGTTTTTTGGTTTAGTTAGACTAAAACTTTATTTAATCGGTTTTTGTTTTTGGTTTTTTTTTTTTTGTTTGGTTTTTAGTTAAGGATTAGATATGCGAACAATTTAGCAAATGTGTGTGAATAATCATAATAGAATATATATATATATAACAACAATAACAATAATATTTATGAATATATATAGATATATATATATATGTATGTACGTATATGTAAATCATATTAAATTTGTTAATTAATCAGTTAGTTTTTTTGTTTTGTTTGACAAATTTGAATATATATTTGCATTTTTTTTTGTATATATATATTAATTTTTGTTTTTTTTTTTTGTATTTTTTGTATTTTTAAATGCAATCGCTACCTAACAAGGGGATTGCATCAGATACTTGGGGCAATGTCTCAGCTACAAGGTTGAGAAACACTGTGAGCGATAGAAGAATTGTAACTCCTGAAACAAAAGAATTGAATTTTGGTTTTTTTGTTGTTGTTTGTTTGTTTGAAAATCACAATAGAATAATAAAATGACAATATCGAAAATTAAATAACCAGTGAAAATCAAAAAAAGAATTAAACGTACAATTATGTTATATGTTGTTGGTTGTTGTATTGTTGTTATTGTTTTTGCTGTTGTTGTATTGTTGCTGTTGTTTGTTTTTGTTGTTGTTGTTGTTATTGTTATTAGTGTGTAATTTGTTATTGATGTTAGTAACTTGACATTTTGACTTTTTGCTTTCGCTCTGTGATATAGTCAATTTTTCGATTTTTATTATTTGAATTGTTTTTGTAGTTGTCGTGTATATATTGCATTTTTTTTGACCAAATATTTCTCTATTTAGAATTAACATTAATTGGCTTTGAATTTTTTTTTTTTTGCTATCTCAATGAAGTGTTAATGAGTATATGCTTGAGTATGGTAGTAACTCAACTAAAATATTGATTAGGATCAACTAAAGTCTGTTTGGAATATACGAGATAATAAGTAGGCCGAAAGTGTAAAGTAAAAATCAAGTCCTATGGAGAGTGGAAATGATGGTCCCTTCACCTATTATCACAATATGAACACTTTCAAAAAGAAAGATGTGATTCAAAAACTCATACTATGTTAATTTGCCACCATCAAATGGTAAATTTTTCAGAAAAAAACTATTCAGTCAACTGTTTATTATGAATAAAATTTGTTTTTGAAAGCCAAAACACTTAAGTGAGTTGGAAATCTACCGATTTAAATACCATCTATATAGAAAATTTCCATTAACCATTTCCATTAACTGGCGAAATTGTTAAATTCAAAATTCTTTCCAATTGAAACACAATCTGATGGTTTTATCTATATATACATAAATAGCTTTCTTAAATATTGAGATAATTTTGTAAAGAATATGTCAAATTTATTTAAATAATATTGAAATTTGAAAACATGAAATTTTTTTCAAAATGAACAGCACTTGTTAATAATTTTTTACTGAAAATACGTTATCTATGAGGCAATACAGTATCGAATATAAATCTGCTAATAAATCAGATACTTTGAATATATAGTGCTATCTTTTTGTTTGATTCACAATTCTAAATAAGTATTTAAAAGTATTTTCAATTTTGGTAATTGAAAAATTGAATGACCATGTATGCAACTGACAGAAAATGATCAATCAAACGACCTACTTCCTTCCCAGAGTATAGAGCCCGAGATGGAGTAAGTAAGTTCAATTCTCACGTTGGTTTTTTCATTTTCCTTTTTTTTTTTGTTCGACATTTCAAAAACTTGGAGGGCTAAAAGTAGATGGCCTGCTGTTGGCCACATCCTCTCAACTTTTACCCATTATAAAAGTTATAAAGTAGCACAAGTTTGCGTTCATTTTTTTTTGTATCTCTCTCCCTCTCTCGTTTACTACTGTTTTTATTTTTCCTTTGCCTGTTTGAAGAATATTTGTAAATTGAACTCGAACTCGAAGTGGAGCTCAAGTAAAACTATGCCTGGGTGTGTCTTTACTTAAGAAGGCTTTTTCTATTTAGTTAGCAACATTTCCACCCACCTTGGGACTACGTGTTGGCCTAACTTCAATGGGGGGCAGCTTATTTCATTATTTCTGCGTGGGGTATTAGTAAAATAAAATGAACAATTTTTTTTTTGCTTAGCATGGGCTGTTTTTTCTTTTTTCTGTTTTTCTTGAAAAGGTAAAGGAGTTTTGGGGTTACATAATCATATGACATAATATGAACGCATGATGAGACAGGAGCATCATGAACGATACGATATTATGTGGAGTTGCAACTCAACCATCTGATCAAATGGATCTGCATAAAATGCAAGTTCAAATGTTGCGCAATTTCATTTTTGATTTTTAAACATTTTGGATTTAAGTTGAATTGATTTTTAAATTGGATTAAGGGTGTTTGAGGGGGGGTTGGGATGATTCTCTATATATTTATGCAAGATCTGAGTGATTATCTGGTTACTGGGTTTTATTTGAGGGTAGGAGGGGAGCTAAGTTTTAAAAGTCAGGAGTTTAAAGGGACAAATGAGTGTATACAACTTTTTCTTTGAATTTTGTATTTAAGCATTGTTTTTATTTTATTTATTTTTTTTTTTTTTTGGTTTCTGTAAGGTGTGTGGATTTGGTTTCAATTTATTTGTTTTTTAATTTTTTTTTGTTTTTTTGTGACTTTTGTGCAAAAACAAAGAGTTCTTGCCAGACAGAGAGCGAGAGAGAGGGAGAGAGATAGAGCAAGAGTTAAAGATATAGAGTTTTATATAGATCAAGAGAGTTATATATTTGAAGAATTCAAGTATTTAGCTTTACTTTGAATTTTGTTTCTCAGATTTGGTTTTGTGTTGGTTTCTTTTTGTTTTTTTGTTAATTATTTTTCATATTTGGCCTTATAGCATGCGCGTTTTCAGAGTTCGTTCAAATTGTTATCTATTGGATATAATTTTCCTTGTTTTCCTCCATGTAGTTCTGAGTGAGAGTTTGGTGTACTTACGTCTGTTTTGAGGTGTACGTTATTTACAGTGTTCAGTTTTGTTTTGTGAGTGATAAGTGGCATAATTATAAGTTTATATATATATATATAGGTATATAGTATAAAGATCGATGGTATAGATATTTTTCGGCTTAAAGAAAAATAAATACCTACCAAAATGACTAAAAATGCATTTAATTCAATATATTTGTTGATCCTAGCTAGTATAAATATGTATATTGTAGTTATGTTTATTAAATGTATGGTTTTCCTCTCTATTCTCTACCAAGTATCAAAATGACATTGGCTGGCTTTTGATTTGTTCTTTCTTTGCTACAAAGTAAACTACAATAGTTGTTTTATTATTGATTTTGTATTTTTCTTTGGTTCTGTTTTTTGTTACAACGAAAAAATTTAACTACTTGTTTGGTTTTTGGAAAACATTTTGTTGTTTCTTTTTGTTGCAACTAACCATTTATGTACATATGCATGTGTATATGAAATTAACTGACACTGCATACATAAACGTATATATTTTTGTTTTATTTTTGTGGTTTTCAGTTGGGTTTATTTGGTTTTTGTTTGATTAAGCAAATGCAAATTGTATATTGGTTCTGTGGCTGAAATCTCTGTGAGGTAGAAAATAACTTCTTTTCTTCGTTTTCTTCATAGCTCAAATAAATTATAAGTAAATAATTTATTATTTGTTTGAAAAATACTAATAAAACATCAATGAAGATGCCAACGATTTTCATTTGGCTCGAATTTATTATAAGTTGTCAATGAACTCGCACTGTTTGCAGAAGTTTATTGACCTAGGTCTGTGATATGAATGATTTTGAATGACTTAGTATTTCGACTACACTCATTCGGTATGAATACTAAAAATGCGACGAATAGTAAGAGCTTTGTGGGTGTTCTTTGATATATATATTCGGTTACATTCGTTACATAAATTGCTATGAAGATTCCGAAAACTCTGGGAGTTATTCATTCAACTATATTCATTCATTCAATCCTTATAATACTACAAATACTCAAAACTATTTGAGATTTTTAACGCTTCAGATTCCACTACTTTCATGTAGCGATATACATATGTATACACTTTGAGTTTTTGAATTATTCATTTATACATTTTCATTTTCATAAAAATTCCTTCGTTAGGAATTTGAACTAACTAAACTTGTTGCATTCTAATTTGTTTGAAATTTCTGAAAATTGGATTACTGGACTTGAAGTTCAAGTTGAATATTTAAAGAACTTTGATTGTGAGTTTCCAACTTTTTTGAACAAATTAGTTAATTATTTAATTAGTTAATATGAAACCTTATAAACAACTATTAATTTTTGATAAATTTACCATTAATATTTGCATTAGCTTTTTTTATTTTTATGTTTTTTTTTGCAAACTTTGTTGCTGTTGTGTCTACTCGAACAAAAAACAATAAAACTTAAGAATTGATAAAACTATATTTGGACACTGTATTTGACACATTTTGTTTGTCTTCTGTTTATTTTCATTATTGGTAGCGAAAAAAGGTTGTTCGTTGGATTTGTTTTTTGGATTTATTATAGTTTTTGCTATATACAATTGTTATCTAGATTTAAAATACGTTTTCTTTAATTAAGCTTTCAGTCTAGTTTTTGGTTTTTTTTGGTTTTAATGAAATTTTAATGCTGCTTTGATGATTTTAGATATCAGGCAATTATGAATGAGGAGGAAGGGAAGGATCCCGTATTATATAGGTATATATATAGGTATATATGATTAATTACGTTTTTAGACACACTAAAGTCAAGCGATATATACATGATGAGTTACTGATGGGATTTATTTAATTGTTTTAATATAATACGTTAAATTAAAAGTAAAATTGTTAAATATAGTAAGACAGAGAAATGATAGCTAAGGGAGGGAAACATGGATATCGGAGATTGGGGAAGTACACAAACCAACAAATCGACCAACAAACAAACAAACAAACAGACAGAAACAACAACTCAAAAACCGATTATATAGGCTTGGGGATCAAGGGTAAAATACAGCAAAAAAAAAAAAAGAATATGAAAAGTTGTTCTAGTTGGGTTTTTTTCTTTTCTTTTTGTGAAAGCTGCTTGAGTGTTGTTGTGCTGCTGTGTGTGTGGGTGTGGATGGGTCTCTGTGTGTGTGTGTGTGTGTGAGGGTATGGGTATGTGTAGTCAAATACCAATTATGTCAGAGCTTGTTTTTATGATTTTTTTTTAACTTTTAAGAGAATGAGCAGCTGAGCAGCAAATCTATTGTAGTTACTAGTTAAAGTAAAGTAATAGTAAGTAGAAGTAGTTTTATGGAAGAAAAAATAGACTTTATAGAAAAAGTTTTATGATTTTTATTAGCTAGCTAGTAGAAAAAAATAGAAAGTGAAATAAAATTGTATTGCTCTGGCTTTTTGAAATGTACTTTACATGACTTAAGACAGGACAGAGCTTAGATAGAGATAGTTGTAGAAGTAGTTGTTGTAGTAGGAAGTGGTTTTTAAATCTGATTTTGTATTTGATTTATAGTTTTTATAGGTAGGTAGAGTTCTATCCAAGTTCCTTTTTGTGGTCCATACATACAAGAAGTATTAAGTTATAGATATATAGATATATGTATATAGTAGTAGTAGTCATTCTCCATTCTGGGTGTGTTTTGTGTAAGATCTAAATAATTGGCATTTTCTTCTAGTTTTTTTTGTAATTGGTAAAATTTGATTTGAAGTTAGTATATTTTTTGTCAAATTTGTTTTTTTTTTATTTTATGTTCTTTTGCACTACAGAAATTTGAAAACTAATGATCGAAATTAACAAAAGACATAATTAAAACAATTAAAATAAAACGAAAACGAGTTAATAATATAGCATTTTTCTTGCTCTTGGAATGCACAGCTTGGGCTTTGTTTCTATATATATAGGAAATCATTACGTGTATGTTTTAAGTGTGTACCTATAAGAGGAACAGCATCCGACGTTGTCGGCATAGACTCAGCAACAAGGTTTAGAAAAACTGTTAATGATAGTAGTATAGTTACGCCTGGAATTAAGAGATATTTATAAATAAATATATAAACAATAAACACAATTTGACAAATCAGTAAAAAACAAAAGAATAAATTGTTAAACCAAACTAAACTTAATAAGTACACAAAGAGAAGAATCAAATCAATAAGACATAGAGAAATAAACTGATTGAATTTATTAAATATTTTTTAATGTTTATATATATATATAGAGAGAGAGAGAGAGGATATTGCAAAATCGTTTACATTAGTTTACGTTTCAATTTAATTGGGGAATTGCAGATCTTTTGGCAAACGAGTACAAAATGCATTAGTCAAGCAATTGAGAATTGCAATTTTTGAGATAAGGATCGTACATTGATTAAAGGAGATCTATATCTTGTTTTTATAGTGGTGAGAAGTTAGTACATGTGAAAGATAACAGATGGTCAATCAGTTGCAGTTTATATTAACTTTTGTAAAGCTTTACTTCACTGGGAAAGCAACAGAATATTAAAATGTATGAGCCGAGTTGAGATGACTCTTAGGAAGAAAAATATCACAGGCAGGAACCAATATGTTCAAAAGACTTCAGGCTAAAACCACTTGAGAGTTACAACTAACTAAAGCAAAAAATGAGAGAAAAAGCTTATGTCAACATTTTTTGCAGACATTAGTACATTTTAAAGGACGAACTCGTCTTTCATTATGATTTTTAATTGAACTTCTTCTTTCTGACTTAAAGGCACTCGAAACTAGCCCAAAATCAAAGTTCTTCAGAAAGAAATCATTTATGAACTCGTTTTCCAAGATTTGCATTAAGTATATTTGTTTAAGGGAAAGTCACAACTTTATTAGTTTAAAAGGCGACTAAGACTGTTTAGTAGGCTTAATAAGGGGTATATCCTTTAATTTATTATTTAATTTTTTTTTTGTCACTTTTACATTTTACTTAATCAAATGAAAAAATTTAAAATCATGCATAGTTTGAATTTGATTTATTATTCGGACTAGAATCTTTAAAAGCAGCAGCGTATAAAAATATATATATTTTTTAAGAAAAGGTTTTAATTTTTTTAATTTGTTGTTGTTTGTTTTTTTTTTGTTTATATTATTTTAAATCCAGCTAAGCCTCATTTCGCTACCTTGGCTGCTTTGCCTAACCAAAGAAAATCGAACACCTGACTAAATGCTTACAAAAAATGGTTTACCATAATATTCTGTAAAGAGCTGCAATAAAATTTATAACTTATTGAATAATAAATTCCAAATTAACGAGATATATCGTTAATTTCTTTTCCATCGTAGTAGATTCTTTTATTTTAAAACGTTCTATATATATATTTTTGTTTTTTATTTTTGGTTATTTGTGGTCTTAACTGGAAACATTTGCATACTCACCCAATGTTAGTTTTTCACCCGAATCTGGTGGCAATGTGAAACCCAATAGGGCCATCGATGATATTAGCACACATGGTACAATTAAATTAAAAAAATAATATAATGTACGTCGACGTATTTGTATAGTAAAGGTGATATCAACATATGGTTCAGGGCAGCAGGCGTAGACTATGGTATTTTTCTTTCCCGGCATGGCTGGACATCAGAGTCGAAAAATTAATATTTATAGATCGATTAATAAAGTTCATAATTTCAAATTGATTATAGACATACACACACACATACACGCACATAGACATTGACATTTGTGACTTGTATGTAAGTACATGTAGCAAAATGGATTAAAATTTTTTAATTTAATGAAAATTTTATGGCACAACACTTTAATGTTTAAAAGATAAAAAAATTTCAGAAAGCTAATTCAAAATTATATTGGCATAACAATAATATTAGAATTTAGAAGGTGTATACATACAAATTATAAATGTTTAATAATTTTTGCACTAATTTAATAAGGTCAAAGTGTTATGCCATTAGATGATTCGATTCTTTATAAGTATTGCCTTCTTATAAATTCTTTTTGATCCATTTGATTCATGTACAAACTTTGCACAGATAAATAACACATATTTACAAGTATTTTTTTTTTGTTTTTTTTTCCATTTTTTGATTTTTCTATATACAAAAATTATTTATAAAAGAAAACTAAGCAAATGATAATGATCTATGAAGCGTATTTCTATAAAAAATATATGCTTAAATATATATATAAAGGAAAATATATATATATATATATATATATATGGTTTTAAGTAGGACAAGCATAAAAAGCAGAGGAAAATGATAAAACATTTATACAATGACAACAGATAATAGTTTTTTTTTTTTTGGAAAATAATGATGATTTTTCTTTTTTAGTTTTACTAACCAAGCAAGTACCACTCGCCATTTGTTATGAAATCGGAAAGATCCCCTCCATCTTCGGAATTCAAAACCAAATCCAACTTTTTTTTTGTTTTTTTTTTTTAATGTAATAAGAAAATTTTGTTAATTTTTCACACAGTTTTGAGTTTTGGGATTTTTTTGTTTGTATTTGGAGAAAGAGAATATTTAAATTGTTTAGTTTTTGTTTGTTGTTTAAATCGGAAAAAAGCCACATTGATCAACATTTATGTACAATTAGAAAATGTGTTCGAGGTGTTTGAAAAATGGATATATATGTATATATAGCAAGAGCGAGAGTTTTTTTTTTTTACTTTTTATTTAGTTTTTAACTTTAACATTTTTTCATTGTTGTTTTTGTTTTGTGCACAAAAAGTATGCGGTAAATAAAAGAATATTTTAGTTGCTTCTTGGGGTTGTTTTTCTTTTTGTTTGACTTTCATTAAGAGTCTTTACTGCGTCCAATAAATAGTTTTATTGTACTTTTTTTTTTGGGAATAAGTTTATCTATTTTTGGGCGTGGTTGTTATAATCATTATTTTGGGCCTGCCACCATGCAAAATAGTTTGAAACTGCTCGAAAGTAATTTCCACACATGATTCCTTGATTTGAGAGACAAACCTACAAAATTTTTCAAATTTGTTCGTTTTTTTTTTTTATATTTTGTCCGTGGACATAAAAATATTCAATATAAGATTGATCATTTTTAGTACACCATCAATTTTTTATGATTTTGTTTTGTTTTTTTTTATTGAGATTTGGTTATTTTTTGGTTTTGTAATTCGCAAAAACGCAAAGAATTGATTTGAGTAGGGACAAAAAATATAAAGTTTAAATTCATATTAGAAGTATAGATTAGGCATAGAAAGAGAAGGAGAGAAAGATTGATAGATAAAGAGAGAAAGAGTGTGGGGAAAAAAAGGAAGTAGATCAAATAAAAGCATACCATTTAGAAGGCCTATTAACTATTTTAAACTCTTGCCAGCCTAATTTAACTAACTAACCACTAGCACCTCCCTAATAGTCGTTTTTGATTTCCTGATGTTATCCTAGTAATTGGCTTTGTTTTATTGCTGTTGTTGTGCTTGTGATTTGGGTGAATCTGAGTGTACTGAATTGTTGACGTGTGTGCGCTAGCCTAGCTTTTTTCTTTAACTGTACTGTAGTTTAGTTTTTAGCTGTTTGCTTGTTTAATTTATTAGTTTCTTGTTGTTTTTTTTGTTTTTGTTTTTGCCAAAACACTTTACCTGATTTCCATCGTAAGTCCAACTACCGAATTTCATTTCGCAATGTTGGTCATCAAATGGGAACCACGTGATGTCTATCTTGCATGTGCTCTTGAAGATACCAGGGGGCACGTACAGACAACTGCCGTTATGTTTGACCACAATGTTGGTGTGATACGTGCCATCGAATCCCTCATCCGCGCTAAATTATTGTACAATTTGATTTTAATTCAATTATGCGTGGTACTTTTTTTTTTTGGTAATAGTTTATAGGTTTTTTTTGTTTGATTTGATGTTCATTTTTTTTTTTTTTTTTGGTTATCGGTTTGTTATATAACTTGCGCTTTTTTTGTTTTTTGATTGTTTTTTTTTTGGATTTGGAAAAAAATTTGAATAGAAAATTTTTTTTTTTTTTGGTTTTCTCTAAATAAAAGATAGAGAGATAGAGATAGAGCTTGGGATTTGGATAAACTATATATGAGGGTTTATTCTAGTGTTTGGTTTGCAGTGTTCTTTGTGGTTGTTTTTGTTTTGTGTAATTGGAACTTAGTTTTTAAGTAATATTTTTGTTTTTTGATTCTAATTTATGAACTACAGGCATTAAAATTATGGGTTAATTCTATATCTAGGGGTACACTTTTTTTTTGGGTTAATGTACGTAAAGATTACCTTAGACTAGATTATATTACATATATAAACATAAAGTTCCCATATATTTCTATTTAGACTCATCCTTAAGTTACTTTTTTGTCCTGTAACTGTTTTTCACAGGAATTTTAATGGTTGACGGTGCCAAAAGCATATTGGTAATCACATTAATTAGCGATTTTCGAAACTATTCTTAGCTTTACTACAAATTAGATGTATGTACATTGAATGTACAATGAAAATGCAAAAGCAGGTTAATTGTTTATCTTTGTGTAAAACTTTAAAAGTCCTTTTTATGTCAATTAATCAAAAAGTATCTAATGAGCAGTGAAACAAGTACAAAAGCTTTTTTTATTCTGTGGGTAAAAACAAATTCTCAGCATTGTTTTTTGACAGTTTTAAGTTGCTAGGCACATGAAAATTTATATGTACTTTGCCAGCGTTTTACATAATTTTGGATGCAAATATCCTTTATTTTCATATATGCTTCTAATAGATTTTGGACCTCAATTAAGCAAAAAGTGGACAACAGGCTTCACCTATGTAGACTTAGGCTTTAAATAAAAACAAATATAATTAATTTTAGATAACAGTTTTTAGGTGTGCTTTATTTATGATGGAAATTTTATATTTCAATCATTTCCCAGACCTTTTTTTAAACCTAAGTACATATTTTTAGCTACAACTTTAAATTTCAAATCCATTTTTCAACCCTTTTTTCAAATTTAAGTATCCAAGTTTCTCGATTGACTAATTTTGAAAATTAATTCAATAAATTCAACATTTGCAAATATGTTTTGAAATACGCTTACAATAAGTTTAACCTACAAATGAAAAGAGCCAATTTTGCCATAACATCCAGAAACTCACTACATTTGCGTAAATAGAAAATTTATTTTTATCGATATCTATGTACATACGAAATAAGCAAAACTCAATGTCCATAATTCATATTCTGATGAGAGAAACTAAATTTTCTTTGTTATGGGCACATATACATATACATATACATATGTATCTAGAAACCCTCACAACATTGAAAACATGAATATCTGTGTGGAACTAGAAGCAATATCTATGCATATAGATGCATGCAAATGAATGAAACTGTAGTTTTGGGGTCGAATCCAAGTTCAATTGAAGTGGCATTCTTCGATTGAAATTTCAGCTGGCTGCCATAAAGCGTTATAATATGTACAAAAAATTTGGATTTTACTTCTGTCCTCATATCGATACGTATGTATATAGCTGTTTTTTTTTTTGTGTGGTCAGAAAACGTGGCTTGTGGCAAACACTTGAATTAAGTTTGCAAGGCACTCCACAATGATAACCACAAGAATTGGGCGTTGGAGCATGGCATCTGCTTACCATGAGCCTATATGGTGGAGTATATAGGCATTTAACTGGAATTTGTACGATGATTAGTGCAACAGACGAACCAGTAATGAGGGCTTAGACGCACACATGCGCGTTTACATTTACACACACACACACATACACGTAAACACAGCAATGTACAGATGTTGTGCATTTAGGCTTGAGAGCTTGTGGTAAAGCGTTAAATCGGGTTGAAGCCAATTGGGATGTTGGTATTTTTGAGTTATTTGCTTAAATTGAAAAGGGTTGTGAAGAGCAGTTTTCCAATCGTCAGATTTCTGAAGAACTAATGCACCTTCATCAACAACATATTTGGTCAAGTTTATGCTTCACTTAGCCCAATTGTTCAGACAATGCATTGCTTTGTTTGTACATTTCAATTGGTCTCAAAGTGAATTCATTTTGAAGGCTTTATTCAAAGTCATTGGGGTTATGGCAAACTGTCAGTTTCATTTGGATCAAATAACTAATATACTGGAAAAAAATATTGAAAATAAAAGTAAAAGCATTTCAATGAGATTTTTGTTGGGATTTCTTGGGATTTTTCTTTTTTCCAAAAACCAAAACCCAAACGGAACCCAATTGATTTGCACTCCATAATGAGGCAAGGCCAATTCTAATCTGTGTGTATCTTTTCTTTTCATTTTTTTTTTATTTTTGTGTTTCTGTTCTGCTGTTATCTGTATCTATCAGGGCTCATCTAAATGATGGGACGTACATTAGCAGGACTGGCGTCGCATACAAATTAGGCTTCTTCTCGCCAACCCCCACGCAAAAAAGTCACAAAACAAAAAGAGGAATTAATAAATTAAACGAAATAAAAGTTTGCCGATTGTCAAAGATGTTCCAAAATATAAAATCAACGAAGAAACCGTTGGAAAACTAACTGAGTTAAGGCAAATATTTTGGATTTCTCCATGAATCAGTTCAATTGGCAACTAAAGTGAATTTGTATTTGTGTTTGGGAGTTTTTGTGGTTAATTTTGATTTGCGGAACGTATTTCGAAGCGAATCTGTTATTCTCTAGCTTTGGACTCTGTAGAAGTTCATTAGCAAATAAAGTTGACAGCCGAAAGGTTTTTTTTTCTAGAGGGGAATGTGCTAGGTGCCACGCCCAAGACGCCCACGTTCATCCAATCACCACACCAAAAAGCCAACAAAGCCCACCCATCTCCAATATACTGATTTCCCCAGACTGTTCTATCTGCTAGTATGCTGCCTGCTGCCTACACATAGCTAATCAATATGATTTTTATTTCAAGCCCCCCCCAAAAACAGACGAAAAGGAAGTGAAGCGTTGCTTTTTGTGGGCAGTTTCGTTGGAAATCAACACCGGATGCTGCGTGCCAGGCAAATTAAAGGCCGAGACCATTGGCATACCGAGGCATCGCGTACGTGTTTTGTGTTTTTCGTTCTGCTCATTCTCATTTGCTCATTCATTGAGGAAGAGAGAGAAAAGCCTTTTTCCGTGACATGTAAATTCCATTTGCCGCACCATGCGTCAATCAAGTGTTAAACTAACTTTAAATAAGCTGCTGCATTTCGCCAAATAAATTGCAATTAGTTGGAAGCAAGAAGAAAAAAAAAAAAAAATACACAAAAATAAAAGGCAGTACCAACTCAGACTCTGAGGTGGTTTGACATTCCACCAGGTGCATTTGGGTTTTACAAATTTGCAGAAAATCCCCGCAGTTTGTCTTCATTTCAATGTGTCTGTATATAGCACAACAAAAAAAAACTTTATGGCGTTTTGGGACCTGCGGCATTTAAGCATCTATGTAGGTGTTTTTTTTATAACTTTTTTTCTAGTTCACACCTGGAATGGTCAACTGAGAGTTGGATAAATGGGCTACAAATTCTGACATTTAAGTTATGGCTTAAAACTGTTTAAGCCTTTCATGTGGCCGAGTGGTTTTTGCGGGCTGAAAAGTATGCAATGTTTTTATTAACTTTACATTCACCCAACTTGACAAGTAAATTTTGTTGTAAACTTTCTAGGTAATTTAAGAAACTTTCTTTATAGAAATATCACAGAAATATTTATTGTATTGCAAGTGGCACTAAGTAACAGATAATATGTAATACCCAAGTAAAAAAGATTGGTAAGCTGTTGCTCTATTTTTCAAATGTTAAATAGCTAAAACTTGGTATGATATTATAAATAAATTAAATATCAATACTGAATAGTAAAAAAACACACCTGAGACCTCAGCAAATGTTTTTTTTCTGTTATTTCATTCACACAAATACACTCATATACTCCATCACCTATTAAATAAACACATATGTAGGCTATTATCATTAACAATTAACTCCTATTATTTATCCCGCATAAATCTTAATTAAAACCTGAACTAATGGTAAATTAATTATAATGAGAATATACATAAGTACCTATAATAAGAATAAGACACTATTTATGGGTTAATTCCTAGCATCGTAGATTTGCCTGCTGATAAAAGCAGATTTATGTCTGTATTGCGAATACATTTCTTAACATGTCTGAAAAGAAATATTATGGCCGAATATTAAGCACTACATTCTGCAATGGCTAAAACTGTAAATTTTTCAAGAGATTTATGCTATTTAAACATAAAGTTAGATTACCATATCTGAAAATAATCTTTAAACCTTTAAATCGGCTTTGATTATAGTACATATGTAAGTCTACCTTTGAATTCTTATTTGATTTTAGTTTATAAAACTAAAGGACCAAAACTTTAAAGAAATAGGAAATATCTCTCTTAATCGCTCAAGATTTCTTTTAAATAATTTATGTATAG
Organism: Drosophila willistoni; assembly: GCF_018902025.1. Taxonomy (NCBI): domain Eukaryota; kingdom Metazoa; phylum Arthropoda; class Insecta; order Diptera; family Drosophilidae; genus Drosophila; species Drosophila willistoni. The sequence continues at coordinate 9,771,018 of NW_025814050.1, forward strand.
CTATTCATATACATATTAAATACTTCAGATAGGTATGACTTAAAACAAAGAATCTAAGTTTCAATAATTCAAATATATCGCAATTTGAATAAAGCTTAACAAAATTTCTTTGTTGATTTACTTGGAAGGCCAGAAAATCAGAACTAAAATCTGAAAGCCTAAAAGTTATAAATTCGTGAACACTTCTGTTTTTGATAGTGCTGCTATTTTATCTAGTTATAAAACGTTAGATCTTAAAAACTGTGCACTAAGTAATATAATTATAGCTATAAAAATTACAACGTAATTGTTGACTATTTTTTTGCAAGTTTTTCTTGCTGTTTTTTTTTCCACACAAGTTGCTTTGGCTATGTTTACACTCGATTTTCTAAGTAACTAATACATATGGTTTTTGTGGTCAGTTTTTATTGTAGCTTTGCTTTCAATGTCCTTGGTGTCTTAGTCTAAATTGTGACATGCATCTAAAATGGAGCTTACAAGCAATACAACTTAAGCTAACTTACAAAGACTTAATGGTTTGGCAAATGGTTTTCAGCGCCGGCGCTGTTGGTTGGTTTGGCTCTATGTGGTTTCGATTTAACATGATGCATCATTTGTGTGTGTAGTTTTGTCGGTTATTTAGGATCACACACATCGATAAACACACACACACACACGCACAGACGGATAAGGTATAGATAAGTTAGTTAGACAATTAACATAAAGTATAGTTAGACAGCAAAAGTTAACTTGGACATTGATAAAATATATGAAATTTATATAGTTATAGACAGAAATAAGTTTACTCTATATATATATATATGCATATTGACGTATATAGTGAAACATAGCTATGAATGAAACAATTGCACACACATTGATAACAGTTGATTGCTTTGGTAATTGGCAAATACATTCACACACTTTCATTCACACACACACGCACGCAAACATTCACACAGACAGAAATAATTCTTCTTCGTCTAAATGTGAAATGAAATTGTAATTATTCTGTGTATTTCGATTGCCAATCGAATGAACATAGAACATACACAATACAATAACATTGATGTTTACTTTTATCGTATATTTTGTAATTTTGTAATCTTTTTGCTTGTTCTGTTCGCACATTTTTCAATGCTTTGTTGAGCTGTGGCTTATAGAACGTATGATTTATGTGAGGCGTAATTAGTATTGAAGCATTTACTTATTTCTGTTATTTCACTCACACAAATACACACACAAGTACATTCAATCACCGATTAAATAAACACATTCATATGTTATATATGTAGGTAGTTGATTTTTACTATATATTCTAACATCAAGTGAGAGCAAAATGGGAAAACAAATTTTATTTTGTTTTGTTTTTAATAGATGAATTAGGCAAAGTGAAGACTACACACAAAAAGTAAATACATTTTCTCTTTAGAGTTATTATATTTGGCATTTAATATTTGTTAGTTTTTTATTTGATGAATTTTCAAAATATAACAAAAAAAGTTGTTTAAAAATTTATGGCAGTAAAAAGCCATCAAAGAAGGAATAGTTGATTTCAATAACGAATAACAGACACCTTAATATTTAGCCAGCGAATTTGATTGGGTATGAGTAAAGTTGTTAAACAATTTTCTATTATATGACATAAATTGCTTCAATCGGAATAAGAAAACATGTTGAAAAAGAGGCTTTTTTTGATGATCATTGTAGAAAACTAATTGTCTTCATGTTCATTTCCATATCGTAATTCTAATGTAATATTTTGATCATTATGTTATTGAAAATTCATCTTATTTAATCGGTTAACCGAGTTAAATATACACATGGTTAATTATGAGATATTTTGTTACTGTTTTTTTGTTTGATTTGCCATCATATTACGATATTAGTCTTAACTATATTGATTCTTTTAAATGTTAGTATTTAAGTTTACAATTAAATAAAAAAAAACTTAATTATTGGTTTGTTTAATATATTTAATTTAATTGTATGTATATATATATTTGTCAATGTATATGTTTGTGTCAGTGTATATATTTTGTATAAGTGTGGGATGTGAGGATCGTAAAGTAGATAAACTTTTTTTGACCAACAAAAGAAATGATGTATGTAAGAGAGTGAGTGTGTGTGTGAGTGTGGGATGGATAAATTGGATAGGTGGGTTAAACAGTTTAACAAAGTGCCCAAAAACTAGTATTTCGTTTTGGACACATTTAATTTTTTTTTTGTTTAAGAATTTAATATTATGAATTGATTTTTTGTTGTTTTTTTTTTTATTTATAGGTATTATTTAGAATTTTGTTTGGTTTAGTACGAGGGATTTGATTTCTCATGCACAATACTTGAAAATCTATTTTGCCATTTTTACAACATGAATAACGACGTGTGAGAAACAAACAAAAAAATTGTTTTTTATTTATTTTTTTTTTACATTTTATCTATACTCTTGCAGCGTTTATTGAAAAGTCAAACATGAGACTGATAGCCCAAAAAAGTATGCTACATTTTTTGTGAAAGTTAATTTCTATGGATAACGATAAAACTTTCTTGATGTGGTTTAATGAAATCGGAATGATATATAAAGTCTTCTTTAGGAAGGCGTTGGATCTATTTTAAAATTAAGGATGTTAAGCTTAGCTTCGTACTATGGTAAGATTATTTCTTAGTATGAAAAGTAGTTAATTTTTCTGAAAATAAATTCCGTTTTTTAGCATCATTTACGTAGCTAACTGCAAGGGTATAAAAACATCGGTGTGCCGAATGATAAGTTTGTTTTTGTTGTGGTTGTTGTTGTTTTTTTTTTCTTTCTTTTGATTGTTTGGCCAAATAAATTCAAGTACTGAACGTCTAACCAGAGATATTACACCAGCATATTGTTGAACAAAGTTCTCTCATGTTGGTTATTGTCTTTCGGAATTAGAGCGAATACGAAAAATTCTAAGAACAGACCACAGACTATAAATATATATAAAAAATGCTTCATTTTTCTTTATTTTTCATTTCGCATTTTTCATGGCTTTTTTTTTGTTTCTTTCTATTTTCATTATTATTATTTTTTTTTTTTTTTGTTTCGAACAAACTACTTGCATAATATTCTGGTTAAACAACAAACAAATATGTGAGTATTTTATTTTTATATGTATTTATTTCTTTTTTTTTAGTTCTGGGAGTTTAGTCTGAATGATTATTTAGAAAAATTGTTTGTAGTTTTTTTTTCTTTTTTTTGTTTTCTTTTAAATCATTTGTTATTTGGGTTTTATGAGCTTTTTATAGATATATATTGTTGTTTTTGATAATATATATATAATTTAAGTTCGGTTAGCAATACGAATCCAATTACAATGTGAGGCCCACATCAACGGCAAGCTGACAATGTACAGTCCCACTAGAAAAACACCACTGCGTGTAAACTACTCTTAATTGAAGTAAACAAAATGATTCTTTAAAACTGTTTTTGTGTTTTTTTTTTTTTTTTTTTTGGGTCAGTATTTTAGTATTTAGTCGCGTTAGCAAATCATAAGGTTCTTGGAATTGGGTTAATAAGTGGGGTAAACATTGAAACACATAATGAGTTTGTTTAACTTTAGGTTCCCGGTTAAACCTAATAACAAAATGTTTAAATTGCGGCTTTTGAGTTTGTTTTTTTTTTTTTTTAAATAGACACACAAACAATAGCGAGTGGATTATGATAGTTTTAATTGTATATTGGTATATATATATATAAATAGATATATAAGTTGGTAGGATATTTTAATATACATTACTATAGGGGATTAGGCAAACATATTTTTGTTATGCATAGCCATAATTGTTTTCAATTGAAAAAAAAATATATAAATTAAATTTGACATAGACAAAAAAATGTTAAAAATCTGAAATAAAATTTTGCAAACTGAAAATGTATTTTATTTAAGTTTTACGATAATCGAGTGTTATGGAGCTTTGATTTGAATCTATTCTAATATTGTGTTCTTTACTGATTTTTCAATTATTTTTAGCAAAACCACAAACCAATTGGGTAAATAAGACTATATTAATTGTTTTTTTTTTTTTTTTGTATTTGAGTTACGAAAAAGGATTTAAATTTAATTGATTTACTAAAGTTAGGAAGAGGAAAAACGAAACTTATGTTATTTTAAAATATTCGATTTTTTGCATATCTTTGAACCCGTGATTGGGTATTAGTTTTTCTTTAAGAAAATCAAGAAAAGAGTTTGTTTTATCATTCTAATAGTTTTTTGTCTAATAGCGAGAATCTTTTTTCTATGCCAAAATTGCTTTGAATTAATAATTAATAAATGGATAATAGATATGGATATATCATTATATTTATTTATGTATCTGTTTCATTTTAATTTTCATATAAACTTTCAGCATTTTCAAGCACTTAATAGTCAAAGCTCCAAGACACTTTATTAAGAATTTGAGATAAAAACAAAAAGTCAACTACAAAATGTAACTAGGGGTTTATTGCTTAATCAACTAATGCACAAAATCAGCTACATAATATTCTATATAGGTATGTATGTATAAAATAGCTATAACACAACTGTAGTAGAAATAAAATTTTGGTTATATAATCAAGTGATTATCTTATTAATCTTAGTATAGTTTCGGTTTCAGTAGTCAGAGCCTAACTTACCATTGATGATATATGTGGTATATGTTTCTATAGATATAATATATTATAATTGTTTTGCTCTATACCTATATATGGTATACTCCCTATAGATTATCGATTAGCGCCAATATTTAATTTTTTCAATATGATTATATGTGGGCTTTGTATAGCCTTTCTTTTCAATTAGAGTCGTTAGTTTCGAATGGTCGAATGATATCCATGGACCCACACCTCTCTCAATTTTAGGAGGTGGGACACATAATTGAACCTCTCTGGACTTACCTATTATACATAAGAACATCGGGCTTCCATAGTTTATTTGGCGTTATTCGAAGATCCTTAACTCCACCGTATTCAGTTTCATTCCAACGTAAATTATAATCAGTCCATTCCTATACAAATATAGATATACTATTAAATAACTTGTATTTTTTAAGATAGAAAGCATAATGTTTTAACGGTTATCAACTAATAATTTTCATATATATACAGATCTAAAAAGAAAGTCAAATAAAAATGCGACGTGTATATAAAATAGAGTAATTTTGAATAAATATTTGTTTAAGGAAACGATGCAATATAATATATACATATAGATACAGGTTTAGATAGATACGGTCATGCAAAATGCCTTATGTTATAATAAGTTTAAACTCACTGTTTAGTGCTAAAATACAAAACACACTCTCTAAGACAGGTTCAACAATATGAAATACAAACACACACACATACAACTTGACAAACAAATTTCAAGTTAAATCATAGCCCCCAGTTGCCCCCACCAAGTGCCCCAGCATTCACACAGCATTCATCCGCCCTGTTGTCCCCTGAATACGCGACAAGTTTTATCGCGGTCTCAGTTTCTGATTCTGGTTTCTCTCTTACTGTCTGCTCTGTCTGTCTCTTACTCTTTCTCTCTCTCTATCTGTGGTTCAGGACTCACTGTGCTTTGTGTCATTTTGCGTGCTTCCAATCTGCTTCACTGCCCCACTGATGCTTGCTGGAGCTTGTTTTGCGGCTTTGCCTACAAGTGGTTCATGTTTATGTCATAAAAGCAGCAAAAAGTTTTCCTTCTAGTTTTCAGTCTTGTTGTTGTAGTTGTTATTGCAGTTTGTTGTAGTTGCGTTTATAATTTAACACATTTGTGGCATTTTTAGAGCAAGCAATTGTCCCTAACCATGCCTTTGCCCTCTCGCCCTCACCCCTTAACTTCCCCTTATTGTTGTTATCGCTGTTTGCTTCCCTTTTGTAAATCACAAAAATTTAATTACATGCCATGGCCACCATGTATTAAATTATTTTTGCTTTAAATTTTTGTTTTAAACTATCATTACTTTTTTCTCCTTCCTACGATTTTATTTCTCCTGTTATTGTTGTAAATGTGTCTGTGTATGTGCGGTTTTAATGACAGCTGTTAAAACAGTAGTTGGGTTTCGGTTCGCAAAAACCAACCGACTCTTGAAAAATTACACATTTTTGTGGAAAGGGATTTTGATGCGTACGAGTATGTGGCAATTATATTACGAAATAGTTTCCAGTTACATGGACAAATTGAACGTGTTTTCGTCACTGTAGCTGTTTCGCATTTGTGGTTCCAGATACTCATACGCACATCTGTTGGCCAGGTGAAAAACGTGATTTTTTCTGTTGAGTTTTTGCCATGAAATCAAATTTAATTTTTAATACAAAAAATTTAAAAACGCTTTAAGAGTTAGTTTTTGTGAAATCTACAAAAATTAAGTAAATACAATCAACTTCATTACAAAAGTTATAATATAGTCGGTGTCTTAGTGTTGACCTAACAAATCTATAATTTTGTTGTTCTCAAGTAAGAACATTGATTTAGTTGGTGTTTTCTTTTCCTTCAAGGAATAAGACTGAAAGATAGTTCCATCGAGGTATAATGGATAGAATTGTCGATTAACGAGGTAACGAGGCCAAAAAGTTGTAGATTCATTAAAGTTCAGAAATTAGTCCTACCAAATAGAAAACTAAAGTTTCTTGACCTCTGCAAAAATGTCTATATTACTCATACTTCAGTGGCACAAAGGAGAATTTGTGTATAAATGTTTAACAATAAGTTGAAATCTGGTCTTATTCGGTATTGGCGCTTACTTTGACTGGAAGGTTTAAATGCCTTAAGGCAGGGTAGATACCACTACATTTTGGTCAAGATATTTGTGGAAAAACTTTTTCTATTATTTTTACTCTTGTGTTATGCATTTTACAACTAATTTAAATTTTGCGTAACTAAACAGATATGTACCTCAAAACTCTGATGTTAGTTTTTCTTTTCAAAAAAATATTTCTTTTAGTTAACTTAAACCAATTTTGGAATTTAAAGTGTATAAGATATGTACCTCAAAACTCTCATGTTAGTTTTTCTTTTCAAAAAAATATTTCTTTTAGTTAACTTAAACCAATTTTGGAATTTAAAGTGTATACAAATATCAAGAGAAGTAGCTGTCAAAATTGTTGTGTAACTGTTTTGCCCATTCCAGTCCAATTTTAGCGATAATCGATTTTGGTTAACAAAAATAAACATTTTACTAAACCGCTTTCCATTTCCTACTAGTCATAATTTAAATTACAACTGTCCACCAAATTGACAAACATTTGAACGGCATTTCGGAAAAACTGACAGTTTATAAATGGTGCGTATGAGCTCCATCAATCATATACGCTAGACATATATACACACATACATACATACAGTAGGTTGATGTTGGAGGGGGAGGGTGGGGTTAAAAAATAAAACAACAAGGATACGGACACACATGTTGTGGGAGCAAATTTGCAAAAATTATGGATAATCGGGCGGTAAGCCATATCCATAGGAGTATGACAATGGCCAATCTACGTGTTAAATAAATAATTTAATTAATTTCACGAATTGACAAGCCTCGATGATGATATAAGTGCAGAAAAAATGCTTCGTATTAAATTTACCCCGTGCACACGCACTCAAACACACTCGCACACATTCACACACGCACACAATAACACACAAAAAAAAAAGAAGAAAGAATATTCAACTAAGGCATGCAAATTTTTTGTGTTGGTTTTTTTTCGGTTGTTGTTTGGTTTTGTTTTTTGATTTTGTTTTATGTATGTATATTTTATTGTGTTTTTTTTTGTTTTTAGTTGCTCTTTATGAAAAAGTAAAAAGAAAAACTAATTTTCAAGAACTTTAATTTTTAAATATTTTCTCATACTTAAACTAAAAAAAAACTGTTGAAAGAATTGATAGGAAAAAAGGAATAACTCTATATTTGTTGCTTTTGCTTCTAGTGTAGAGAAACGAAAAAAGTCAGTTTTGGTTATTGTGGTGTTTTTTTTTTTATGTTTAGCTTAAGGGTTTATATGCGTGTTTTGTGTAAAATATTTAATTAAGCATCGATTGATTTAAATATAGATGATTTAGATATATGTATTTAATGGTATTTTGATATGATTTTTTAATAATTTAACACACACACGAACTAAGCCACATAATAGAAAAAGAGATCAGAGATAGAGAGAGTAAGAGAAATAGTGGACATGTAATATTTAGAATACAGAATTTGAAATTGTTAAAATGGGGTCGAAGGGGAACTCTTAGCTCTTAAAGTTATGGCCGTGTTGGGTGTGTGTTGAAATTATGAGCAAGCAAAGCATTTCCTTAGCCAACTTTGACTCTTTGACTGTTCAAGAATCAAACTAACTAACTACTATTTGATGAATATGAATATATAGTATTATATACGACTTGACTTACAAAGAATATAGGAAGGAGAAAAGGATATACTTGAACAGTTTTTAAGTTGGCCAACAAAATGCTTGAAGGTATTATAATATTTAGATTATGGTATTTAAAGCAGATACATTATTTAATATACTTTACTAACTATTTAATAGGTTTTAAGTTTTAAATAAAAGTGTTTTTGTTTTTAGTTTTTATTTTTTTGGTTTTTGTTCTTGAAACTTACCAACGAAAGCCAAAGATTCGTTATAAGTAGTTGATTTTTCTCGTCCTACATACAGTTTTTTTTTTTTCGTTTACATAATAAACCAAAATTAAAAACAAAGAAAAATTGTAGACGAAACAAAAAGTAAACGACAAAAAAGAAAAATTGATAAATAAATAAGAAAAAGAAAATTGCCAACAATGGAAAGTAATAGTAAAGTCAAGTAAAAGAATAAAAGTTAATTTAAGTCGAAAAAGAACAAAAAGTTAAAAAGAGCAGAGCATGATAATAGAAAGTTTTTTGTTTTATATATTTGTTTTATGAGTTTTACAAGAAAAAAAATTTCTCTTGTGTTTTTTTTTTTTTTTTTTTAATATTTATAGCATCTGTATTTATGGCGTATTTTTCGCTGCTTGCTCTAGATTTGATGCGATTTGGCTTTAATGTGCTTGACTGATGTCTTGGGAGGGGGAAGAGAGTAAGGAAGGGGCTATGCAGTAAAAGAGGTGCATGTACATAAATATTTATGGCTAGTTTTGGTGCAAAGCCAAATATTGTTATTATATTAGTGCAATTTACTCTCGTAATTTTATGCAAATTTTTAATAATTGCAAAGTAAAGCATACTTTTCGGCTGCATTTTTCTTAAGGGTTTTATTAACTTAACCAAAAGTTATACACCTTGTCAGGTAAGAGGTAGTTACCTCTTCTAGTTTAATATATTATTAATTTAATGTTAGCTTTTATATCTCAAGTCCCTTTTTCTCCCATATATACGGCTTATAGATACTTAGTATACTTAGTCCTTTTGGAATTAGGCGCTTCATTTTAGTTGCATGCATGAAGTTGGTGGTTAATATTACTATTAATGTTTAAATTTGAAATCTTCAAGGAAAAGAGTGGAGTCCCATATAAGATAATAATTGCAAACAATTAACAACAAATTTATCCAATAAACTCTATTTGATATTCCACTGATAAACCATTTAAAGTAAAGCTTAAACATAATACTAACTCGCATCAAAAATGAAAAGAAACCCCTAAAATTGAATTAAATTTCTTGTGACTTAATTCGCTTATTCAACTTCTTGTCGAGTGGTTTATCTTTGTACTAGATATCTGTAATTAGCTTTGTCGTCTCTTTGCCCATCATCATTCAATTTGTACAAAGACTTGAACAATACGAAACCAAAAAAAAAAAAAAAAAAAAAAAATAAGAGACACAGAGAGAGGAGAATCCAAACCGAATGCCAACAAAAACTTTGTTAGCTCACACAAAGGTTTAGTTCTATTCTATTTCGTTTGCCTTGGAATCCAAAATCTAAATCCAAAAACCAAAACCAAAAATTTCAATCTGCTGGTTAGGCCTGGATGAAAGAAAGACTGGCGAGCCTTTGTCCAATTGCGCCAATTTACTTTATATGAGCTTATCTCCCCTATCGCCTTCACCTTACCCTCCGTCGTTCTATACGTTCTATATCATGTGGCTGTGGCCAATAAAAAAAGTTTTTTTCTTTCTTTTAATTTTCACTTTATGGTGTGTTTTTTTTTTTGTTCTGTCGAAACTAGATATCAAAACCCATTTATCTTTATATAGAGAAATTTTAATTAAAGATATTTTCATGCTGGCACATTGTCACAGAGCAAATAGTTCAAGGTGGACTTTTGTTTGATATGCAGATTAAGGTATATTTTGGCCATCTTTTTTGTTTTTTCTGTTCTTTGGAAGGTGTGGCAGATTGTTGTCATTAATAACTTGCCAGCAGCTGCAGTAACGACTTGAGCCATTAAAAAAAAGAAGAGAAAAAACCGAAGAAGAAGAGAGAATACAGGGTGTCTGGCTTAATGATATGCTGGAAACTCAGGCTGAAGCTGCCGGTTCAATCCACTTAACATATTTTTATGTGTGCCTCTCATTCTCGGTCTCTCTGTTTTGTTGGGAGGGTAAGCCAATATGCAAGGACTTCCCTCTCAACGTCAAATGCCATAACATCATATATGTACATATGAATGTATGTGTGTGTGTGTATGGATGTGTGTGTTTGACTTTGGCTGTTGACACCTTATAAAAATGGCGGTTTTGTGCAAATTTCATGTTTATGACATGCCGTTTGCTTAGGGGTTTTTGCCTCATCCACTTGAAAAAATGAGCAAGCAAGAGTGAACGAGAGTCAAGGCAATGGGAATCCCTGACGTTGACGCATACTAATGACATTTTTGGGCAAACCAAAAAAAAAAAAAAAAAGAAACAAGTTTAAAGCATCATTTGCAACAAATGACATTTGCATTAAATGCTCAGATACACACACACACACTCATATACACACGTACATCACGATGTCTCCCTTTTGTTGTTGTTGTTGTTGTCCTTGGCATCGTGTGCTTAATCGTAGCACTCTATAAGCAAAAGTTTGCCACTGCTGCATAAGCTTATAGATTTATTTTGCATTAACGTGCCAAATTGTTTTTAAATGAGTTTCTAATGAGCCAACAATTGGCGATGTCGTCTGTAGTTACATATTATATATATAATACAGATATTCCCGATATAAGTAACATTATGTAGAAACTCCCCCTTACATCTCCGCGAAATTTTGTTCCATTTTTTTTTGATAAATGTTTGTTGTTCTTTCTCACTCTTGCTTTCCCCTGCTTGTTTGTCATACCCTTTACTTATGGTTTTTATCAAGAGTATATTTGAGTATGTAAAATGTATGTAGCAGGTTAAAGAATCGCATAAACTTGTATGTATTAGTGATATTGGTTAGAACAACGATAGAAGAGTTCGTCAAAGAATTACAATTGAACTAAAGCAGGCACAAATTAAAAATATTGCTCTGAAAACTCTCCCTTAGCATATTTTTCAAAACTTAAAATATGTGTTCTGAAATTTACTTAATGAATACTATGCCAAAAGTCTCAAATCTGAAATTGGGCAAACTGAAGGTAAAGGGTATTCCCAAGCCGATGTCCATATTTAATTTTAGTGACTTTATTGTTAATTTTTGTTGTCGTTGTTGTAAATGGGTTATGCATACCATTCATTGGGTACATATTGGTTTGCCCCGTTCAAGGACAAAGTTTGTTGGCCTTCTGGCATCTGGCATTTATTCCGTTTACTTTGCAGAGACAAATGAGCGTGTGATAAGTACGAAGTACGCGCAGCTTGGTCTTTGGCTCTGTTTTTTTTTTTTTGTTGTTTTGTTTTGGTAATGGGTAATGGGTAATGGCTTTTTCGAACAGCCATAAAATTGGGATTAGAACATGATTTTCATGTTTTGAGAATTTAAGACCATGCGAACAAATGTTTATTAATTAAACAAGTTTGCCCACAAAGGGTAGCTAACGAATTTTATGCCATTAGAAAATGATTATAAATATGATTTTTGTATACTTTTTAAATTTATGTTCTAGCAACGTAAGAAAAGTCTTTGTCTTTAGCAGATCAGGAATAAAATCTTGTCACTGCACAATTATTAAATTGATTAACAAAGGATGCCTTTCACTCAGAATTATCAGAAATGTGTTTCAAAAAATATTCGACTCAAAATCGTTACTCAAAGTTAAGTTTCATTTGAATCGTTTCAGAAATATTATTTTAAAAGTCCCGAAAAAATTCTGTTGCCATTTTTATGAAAACAATCCTCACAGTTTATATTTGAAAACGATTAAAAAATAATATGAAACCTAAGTGACTTCTCATAGCATATAAAATGAACATAAAAACATAGCAATATACTAAGGCAAACGGTTTAAAAGCAATTTAAGAATGTCAATATTTTGGGACAATTTTTTTAAATATGAACAACGTGCTCATCTAACCAGGTTTTAGCCATACATTTGTGTGATGCTTTCAGGATAGATTGCCTCAATTTCAAAAAAATTATCTGGCAAAATATTTGCACTTTAGCCATGGACTTTTGACTTGAGCCTCAATTAAGCTGCTATTAGCATTTTACAGTCTCACTATCAATGCTTGTCACATTTTAGCCTTTGTAGAGGTAGAAAAACAAGGACATTCTTTTTGTTTTTTGCTTTTTTTTTTTTTGTTTTTTGGTTATTTCCTTTTGACACATTTTCAGGGCGAGTCATTTGAGGTGCTTTTGTTGCTGGAAGTGCATCCTGGGCAAGTCATTACGCCTTGTCTGGGTGTTAGCCAGTTATGCTAATGACTTTATTTCTTAACTTTGATGCCACACAATGTGCATTTTAATGTCGGTGCCAAAAGATGTTCACGTGCAACACGCTTCCCGGCCTCGTCCTCCCGCCACGCCTTCTAACAACAATAACAAAAATGAGGAAAAAACACAAGAGCAGCAACAACAACAACCAAAAAAGGAAAAAAGGAACCTCAAAAACCTCTGGCAATTTTGTCAATGACACTTTTGCCCTGTTTGCTCGGGTGTTTGGTTGCATTTCCTACACTGACGAAACGCACACACATACTCGGCTTACTCTGGCTGACATGCCGGGGCCATCAATGCTAAAAGGGCCATCATCATCAACATCAGCTTGTACAAAAGAAAAAAAAAACAAAAAAATATAGGAAAGAACTTTCCTTGTTAGACCACGAGCACGTTGCCACATCATGGACACTTGTTGTTGCGGTTCAACATTGTTTTTGTTGAAATAGTTTGAGAAGGAGAATCCCCCAGCTTAATTTTTAGACTATTTTATGAACTATACACGTAAAATTGTTTTTAACAAAAAAAAAACCTGATTTAAAATTTGAAAATCTTTCTTCTTATAAACAAATCTATTGATACTGGAAATTTTATATATGAAATTTCAAAGCAAAGCAACTTTGATCGATCATGTGTTTTGTGGATTGTCTTTGTGATCTCATGTTTTAATAAAATTGTATCAAAAGTACTCGAGAGTTGTGAAAAAAACAATTATTGCCAACTTGTGCCTAAAAGTAATTATGCAAATTTTTGCTCTAAAATAGTTTTTAAAGTATGTTAGTAACACTTTTTGCCCGTTCTCTTGAAGTTTCGTAATTTAAGCCAAATTTTAGGTAAGAAATTATGTTCTACTGCATACTGTATTTATGTATATATTTTCGACTGGATTGTTGTTAAAATGAATTTAACTGATGTCTATACTGAATTTTTAAAATCCCAAAGAATATATGAAACTTTCAAATATTTTAAACAAAAAAAATCAACCATAAAAGTATGCAAAAAGGCAAGGGCATTTTTCAAATAAACAAAAAAAACTTTATTCACTTTCTATGGACATTACCAACAAAAAATTTTTTGATTATTAGACCATCAAATTAAAGGGAGAGGTCTATATGTTAGGGTCTCTATGGACTATTAATGTGCATTTTTGGTTGAAAAAGAAAATTGCCTAAGAATGTGAATCTTTGAATTCCTAAACAACAAAGGGCATACGAACGTCGACATGAACAGGATAACTCACTAGTTTATTATACCCTTGCAAAAAGGGTATATTAATTTTGGTCAAAAGTGTGCAACGCATAGAAGGAAGCATCTCCGACCATATAAAGTATATATATTCTTGATCAGCACGACGAGACGAGTTCAAATAGCCATGTCCGTCCGTCCGTCCGTCCGTCCGTCCGTCCGTCCGTCCGTCCGTCCGTCCGTCTGGATCAACGCAAACTCCTCCTAGACCGTAATAGCTACAGAGCTGAAATTTTGCATGTAGGCTTGTATATACTGCAGGCGTTGTATATCTCGGATTCAGCCGAATCGGATCACTATATCATATAGCTCCCATACAAATGGCAAAGTCACGAACAGTGACTTTTCTTAATAACTTCGTTATTTTTTGAGCTATTGTCGTGAAATTTAATATTGGTAAGTTAATTTCACATATAAACGACTACGCCAAATTTGATCAAGATCGAATGACTATATAATATAGCTCCCATAGGAACGATCTTTCGAAAACAGTGACTTTTGTCAATAACTTCGTTAATTTTGCCGCGATTGCTTACAAATTAAACATTTGTTAGTTTAATATATCTGTTAATGACTGTGCCAAATTTAATAAGGATCGGGTAACGGTGGAAAACAGTGACTTTGATCAATATCTTCGTTATTTCCTATGTAGGCCGTTCTTTCGGAAACATTAGCCTTTTTAGCTTAAACGTTTTTCCACTTTGATGGCTATAGGTAAGGAAAGAGTTACCAAAATAATTGCAAGGGTATACAAACTTTGACGCGGTCGAAGTTAGCCCCGGCCCTCTGGTTTTTATTTTGACAGCGATTTCTACAGGATGCGTTTTAAATTAGGTCGATCCTGCATTGGTGCAACATTTAGTATACCTATCACCACTATTTTGATGTGTAAGCCATTAATTATTTGTAAACTAATTAGTATAATTGACAACACGACCGAACAAGAAAGTAACTTGATATTTTGTGCATGACGTCAACAGGGATTGGGGCGTTAAAATTTATACAGTTACGCCGATGCAATCGAATCGAAAAATGCATAATTTATATACATATATGTATATGTACATACGACTCAACATACTCTGCGGTTTTTGGTATTTTTGGGTGTGTATAGTATCTACTATATCTATCAATCTGCTGCTCAGTGCATAAATCAAATTAAACAAACATACATATTTAATGTGCGTACAAGTATTTTATCATGAAAATGAAATGGTTTTGGATGAAATGGGATATATACATATTTATTGTATATGCATTATATAATTATCTTTGTTTTTTTTTTTTTTTGGTTTTTAAGGTGGTCGAGAGCACATTAAAGCCAAATCGCATTGCCAATTTGTTTGGGTCTATTGTTTTTTTGGTTAAATTAAGTTAAGTAGCTGTTTAGATTTTAGTATATTTTTTTGTTGGTTTTTTTTTTTAAATCTGTGTATAAAAATACGCATATACATTTAGAGATACAAAAGTAAAACACCGATTTGAATTTTTTAATTGAATAATTAAATGCATTTTTTTCAATATTTTTTTAAAACAACTTTGCATGCCGTCTTTTGTTGTTGTTGTTGTTGTTAAATATATTTGGTATATTTGTTGTAGTTTGCTGTTATTTATTTTATTTTTGTTTGTTGCTTTTAAATTCTGTTATATTCAAGAACGTTTTTTATGACATGTACCCAGCAAAATATATATTTTTTTTTATATAAATATATATTGTTAATAAGTCTATAAATAAGGTTTGAAACATCACACACTCACGCACACACACAAAATGGGGTTTAGAAGTTGCATTTTAAGTGAATCAATTAAAATAAAGCGAAATGAGAGAAATAAAATCAATATCGATTATAATTCATATAGAACATGTGTAAATCATGTAATCATATGTAAAATCATTTCTAATTAAACGTTTAGTAATTTATTTACGTAGGCTCATAAATTATGCTGATTGTTGGCATAGATTAATTTGATTATACATACATATTTACGTATATAGAGTGAGACTTGAACATATATGTCATACAAAATTTATAAAATGCCGAAGAAGGCAAAAATAATTGTGCTCCATAGCAACTGAGTAGTTAAAGAAATTTTTATATTTTCATTTCAATATTTTCGATTTGTATGAACTTATCTCTAGTCGAGACTTATATCTTTATTTTAAAATGCACTTGATTACGTGAAGCCTTCCAAAGCAAAGTGATTGGTATTGGTATTCAAAATTTAACTTAATCCAAATGATTTTAGAGAATTTTTATTTGTTGAAAGTCAAAGAGGATTAACATGATTTTGTCGTTTTATAATTTAATTGTTTTTTTTTTTGTTTTATTGTATACTATTTTGTATTCTATTCAAGAGCAATTTACCTGCTGAATTTATTTTGAAGCCTCCGGTCATATTATATTTACAATTGAATTATATATAATATAATATGCAAAGCAATTTTAAGAGCATTGACGAAATTGAATGGATATTGGCAAATCTCATATCGAACTGTCATATAATAAATATTTCATTTTTAATGTGTTAATTTGTTGCAAAAAACCGATAAAATTGTGTGTAAATCAAAAAACAAAGAACAAAAAAAAATTGTACCTACATAAATAATTAAATTGAAATCAACAAAACTGAGACAAAAAAAAAGAGAGAACAGAAATATTTGCATGATTGTATTTCAATTACACATTGATAACGACAAAGCAAAACCAAAAAAGCCTATGCGAATGCATTTTGTTATTGTTGTTGTTGCATTTTAAAATGTTTACAATTTTGTTCACACAACAATTAGTTAGAGTTTTAGTTTAGTTGTTATTATTTTTATTCTTTTTATGCTGCCGTTTGAACACAATAAACTAAAGGAAAATGGTTTGGAAAATTGAATGTTAGTGTCCTGAGCCATAAATTTAGCCTATGGACATGGGCTGGCTGCTATTAATTTTATTGAAAAGGGTTTGTCTTTTTGTTGTTGTTGTTGTTGTTGTTGTTGCTGCTGTTGTCCGGCGGTTTTCTGCGGATCGCCTCTCTACTGACCTAAAGTTCAGGTGTGGCGTAAAGCAACAATAACAACGAAAACAAAGAGAACAAAAAAAATTTGCTTGTTGTTCTACATATAAATTTTATTTATGTTCTTTTTGTGTCTTTTTTTGTTGTCCTGTAAGTTTGATTTATTTGTTTATGTTTATGGAATTGTATGGCAATTTCTGCCAATTTAGCAATGCCTTTTTGCCTCAGTTATAACGAGCTGTATTTGTGGCTATTTCAGCCTTATCACAGTCCAAGCCATGTCCAGGTTAAATGAATTTGTGTAAATCAAAAGTTTAGATATACATACATACATACAGAAGAAGAGAGATACGCTTAGCCGGAATATATATGTAGATTCACATAGAGGTGAATCCATGTATACATTGTGATTCATGAGTTGAGGTTTTAATCTATCTCGGTTATTTATCACAGAAAATATATTTTATGCAATAATTTTGCAATTTGCATACTAATAAATTGGTGTTATAATGTTGAAATAAATGATATATTTCTTTAAAAATGTTTCAACATAGACGATATTAATCTAATCTCTAATCATAGTCTAATGCAATAATTTTTCTTTTGCGATGGCCAATTTTGTGGATTGACAAAAAGTTTTGGTTTCAAACAAAAAGTTTGAGATGTTGAAAAGAATATAATGGGATAAGAATGCATATTAATTTGCTTTTTTGACTTCAAATTTTAAAGTTTAAAGAGACTAAAATAATTTAAAAAATTGGATAAGTTTTAGCTTAAGTTATTACATGGATTAAATATTTTAATATGCTTGAGTAATGAATTCTAACGTATATTTTAATCCTGATATACTTCTGTTTAATACCTATTGATTTTTCTTACACGAATGCAACAATTGATAATTATCAATCAATTATAATCGATATCAAGTGGTTTCAAGAATATATCGATTGATATATAAGTAAAGACAACTGTAATCCTTAAATGGCTAAAATAGATTTTAAAAAGAGTTGCTAACATAACCACAATAAAGATAAAATGTCGAAATTTTAGACTCTACAATAAGCTACTATTGCTAGTAACAATCTTTGGAATTTCTTACTATTGTGAACTTAACTAAATTTGTTCCAAATCGGGCATTCCATAGTCACTAAAACGTATCCCTTCTACGACTTTGCCGTAGTAAGTCGCTCCGTCAAATCGTCAAAAAAAATAAAAATCAAATTTCTAACTTTTATTCACTTTATTGTTACATATTAACATTTGTTTTTAATTGGATTAGTTTTTGGTTTTTTGTTTTTAATATCTTTTTTGCTCTATGGAATACATTTAAAACAGTGTCGGACAGCAAATGGTTCATTTGAATAAAAATTATATATATATATAAGTGTAATACATATGCACTTATTGTTCACACACATATTGAAGACAACATTTAGTTATTGGTTTTAGTGTCTTTTGGTATATTTTTTGTTTGGTTTTTATGGTTCAAAATGCTTGCGTGTATATTGTTTAAAAGCTAAATAGATCGTCGCACTTATTAAAAAAATGTCAAAAAAGACAAATGAAAACGAAACAAAAAAAAAAATGGCGTATCCAAAGATAAGCTTTGAAATAAGAATATGGAAAAAACATGATTGGAACAACGTAAAGGTCCCTAAAAATTGACACACAACAGGTGCT
Organism: Drosophila willistoni; assembly: GCF_018902025.1. Lineage (NCBI taxonomy): Eukaryota > Metazoa > Arthropoda > Insecta > Diptera > Drosophilidae > Drosophila > Drosophila willistoni. The sequence goes on from NW_025814050.1 coordinate 9,789,676, forward strand.
AAATGATAGATTTGACGACGGGTACATGTCACTTACCAAATTTAACCACGCATTTGTGGTCAGAATCTGATTCTTTTCATCCTATAAAAAACGCAAGCGTTAATTGTATTAATAATGTGTAATCGGGTTACTAGAGCTCGACAAAAATTATTGATTTTAATTCTGAAAATTTTCGCATATTTTGGTTGTGTATTTGGCAGCATTTTTCGAAAAACTCCATACAGCTTTGATTTCGATTCAAATTCAAATAGAATTGCTTGATGCTTGAAAATATATTCTTGATTTTGATAAAAAAAAAATTTCCAAAAGGGGGATTGGTTTTCCCCCCCTTTTCTTTTGGTTTTGGGTGGAAGCAATCTTCTCTTAAATTCCAACTTACCACATCGATGATTTGTTGCAGCGTCAGTCCAAATTTAACCTCAAGCGGTTCCGATTCATTGGCAACGGGTCGCTCCAGTGTATTGTAGGTGGAGAGCAGGTGATTGAGTAAACGTTTTTCGTGTGGTCCCTGACAGCTTTCTGCAATGACAAGCATAAAAGAGAAGAAAAAACCCAATATTAAACAGTTGTATATTCCTTGTTTCTTGCTGCTTTCCAATTAAGTGAAACTTCCCGGTACTCAACACTGATTTATGGCACATTCAAACAAATTAAACTAATAACCCAGCTCAGTTATTGGCAGTTGGGTGGCAGTTAGTATGGCCAGCTTCCGTTCTCTAGGTCCACTAACAAAACGAAACCAGACCAGACCATACCCGACCGCTCATTACGGAAAAAGCTATTAAAAAATTCCGAGTACTTTGGCCATGATGATGAGTTTTTGGCAGCCCAGTTAATTGGTTGGTAAAGCGTATTTGCTCCCCTAAACGAGGGCTGTATGTGACTGCAAATGAAATGAATTTGTACAAGGAGCAGGGAAGTAGCGCGGAACGTAAGTAGTAGTTTTTTAAAATAATCCTATAATTGTCATCCTAAATGGTTGAATTAAAGTTTACCCATAGCATTTTCTGCAGTGATTCATTTGTTGCCATTAAAAGTGTTTGAGAAGATACACTAGCCATTTTACCTCGATTGCTTTAACGGCAAAGAAAGATATTTAATATACATATATGTATCTAAATTATAGAGCTTACAATATGTCAAGCCAAGCAAAAAAATCGGTATAAAGTTAAGTTAAGCTCTGGTAAAGTTAATCTCTTTTCTCAAACAGGAAGGATACGGCAACAGCGTTTTCCTGATATATATATGTATATTAACTGAATTTCTTCCAAGCCCAAGAGGCTATTTAGACATTCCCTTGGAATCTGTTATTTATTGTATGAGAAAGAAAAGTCATAGTTACATACAGCAAAAATAAAATAAATTATAATATTTTAAATCTCTACAAATTTTTGCATCAGATAATGAACATAAATTTTTTGATTTTTTCTTATGTTAGATGCATAGCAACTTTTCTTTGAGAATTGAAAAGCCCTTTATCTATCATTCCTAAGAGAATGAGATTTCTGCCTCATTTGACCAATGCAGGCCTAGCATAAACATACTTTGAAACTAATTAAACCTATTGAAATATTAAAATTAAACCATTTGAACTTATTTCTACCAGATGTATTCATTAATATGCAGTTAAATCAAATATGTAATTAAATATTCCCTAGACTAAACATCTGATAAACGTATTTATTCCATAAAAAAGCGTTGCCTACTTTGTGGCTCGACATTTTATGAGTTGGAAAATAATGCAAAAAAAAAACTAATTTCTAATTTTGTGTTATGTTTTTTTGTTCTATATTTATTAATTATTTGGAAAAAGCGTTCATGTGGAATTATCTTTGATTTATTTATGTATCTCTAAATATTTAGATAAATAATTAAAATTGAAAATTAGTTTCTATATTGCAATTAATATGAGTTTGCTGCATTTGTAACAGCCAAAAACTATTATAAATTGTTGAATTAATGAATTTGCCATTTATAGTTGAATTTTCAGCAAAATTCAGTCAACGCTTTATGGCTCGTTTTTTCCTACCATCTAATCTCGCCGTTTAGTCTCTGTGGTTTTTTACCTCCATTTTTGGTTTTCGCCAAGTGCCACCCATAAAACGTCATTAAGTGGCTCACTCGCTCTGAAAGCCCGAATGGACACTACCTCTATGTACATGTGTGTAGTGGTGGTGTGTGTGACGGTAAAAACAGGCAATGACAAATATTTGAGAGAAGAAAGAGCCCGGAAAAGTTAGGCAATTTACGAGCATGCCATGAGAGTCGACAGAGTGTTAAGAGACGACGCTGTGGGCAAAATTGACAACTCAATTGTGAAAACTATTTGCACGCCATTAGGCGAAATGACGGCAAAAAGTCGCCATTAAAATTTCTTTGAGGTAAAATGACGAAAAAGGATTTTAAACTAGGTAAAAGTAAATATTTGACAGGTCTCCAATGTGTGTATGTACTCGAAAAATCTACGTCATTCATAAATGCATTTTGTGGGTACCTCTCAGTTGGAGGACAATCGAATTCATGTTGGAATTGCGTTTAAATTATGCAAAACCAGGCTGGTCAACAGACTCATGAATTTGCCATGGCTGGGGGAAACCACTTGGAACCTTACCACTGGCCACTGGAAATGACGACTGCCCATAGTGGCTGGCCATTGCTGAGCCAACAAGGCTGTCAAGGTGAATGATTGTGTTTATTACATGAGCATTAATATGCATGTGCTGAAGGATTTGTGCATGAAGAGGGAGAAGACGTAAACAGAGAGAGAGGGAGAGAGGTGGAGAGAGAAAATCAGTATGGTATATCCTGGTTATGGTTATGTGTGAATGAAGGACTTGTCCTCAGTTCGAAATGAACTACTTTGTCATATGACACATATAACAAGGAGCCATAATATGCTTTTCGGTCAGGAGTAAATTGAATTTTCCATTAAGCCATGTTGCCCATCAAATTGATAGTGATGAAAAACAGTAGGTACAATGCTATCAAAAGATTTATGAGAAATTTATCAGTGACCAATATATATCATTTTTACATTAAAAATCATTATTAAAAAGTTGTAAAATTTAATGTGTTTTTTTTTAACAATTCCGTTCATGAAATATTTAAGGGCTTTTAAAAATATTTCTAAGGCTTATAATAAATTGCATAGCTCAGTTTTAATTTAATTGTTGACAAAATGGTGACTTGTCATTTAGTTCGTTTCATTTTTAATGAAACTGTTTTCTGGGTGAACTAATTTAATTCCATGTTTCGTTTCTTTCTCCCCAGGTGGTCATGCCTCATTCACCTACTCCCCTCCGTTGTAAGGTCTGTCTGTCTGTCGAGTGTTCATTGAGTATTCGAGATACTTAGTTGGGGAGAGAATGTATTTGTATTGTTGTATTGTACTTAGTTAGTCGGTATACTAGCAGGTTACCTAGGTGACCTAGTTTCAATTTCGCTCCCTACTCTTACTTTAGTACACACAGATTAATTTGGCCTTGGGCGTCACTTACAACTTCTCGAAATTGTAGTTGTCCTTGCATAAAGTTGACATTTGATTTCCACCCATTGCGCCACCCACTAGTATTCCACACCTTAGTAGTTTCACTTCTGTCTCTCTTGGGTCATGGTTTGCATGATTTAAAACTATTTAACTTCTTTTCCTTTTGTTTTGTTACACTTTTGACATTTGCCACTGTGATTTCTCTTTTCGCAGTGCTGAGTGTTTTTCACTTTTACCTCTCGCCCTTTCCGACTCTTTTCATTTCTCTACTCACTTCCACTCAATGTTATTCAAAAATTTATGAGTTCTTCAACCTTGATGGAAAATAGCAAAAGGTAGCAAAAATGGTCGGTTCTGCTTTCTCTCTCTCTCTCTCTTTCTTTTATTGTTTGTGTGAGTGTGTCTGTAAATTGTTAATTACTATTGTGATGCATTACAACGTCCCCTTTGGTGGGTTTCCCTTGCTAGCCTTGATGTTTGCTCTCCAGTGTATGACAGCATATGCGGCGTATACGTAATTGTTCAAGTAAATTGAAAATTTAACATTATAATAAGTTGATTTTCATACTGAAATGGCAAATGTTACTATTCTTTGAATTCTTTTTCATCATATCTGACTTGACAAATAAATTTAATTAAAAAATAATATTGCATTCATTTTAATGTAAATATTTATTTTAAGCCAAGAGACTATTAAATTGCAAAATGCAATTTCAAATGAATTTAGCTCTTTGCAAAGACAAACAAACTTCAAATAAATTTCTTGCGAAGAACGTTTAAAATAATATACGAAATTATAAAATTATAACATGCTGCAGGGGTATTAACAGGCGAATTTGCGATTGTTATGCAGTCTAAGTTTGGAGTTTAAACTAACTAAAAATAGTCTTTTGCTTTTGAAACAAGTTTTTCTGTTGTAAATTACTTTAAGACTAACTTTAGTTCAGTAGAAGCTATCAATTTTATAGCAATTGAAGCGCTGAAATCAAGTTGAATAATGTTTCAGTAGAGTTTGCTCCTTCGTTCTGTTTCACTTCTTCACTCCCTTTTCCAAAGCAATGCAATTTATTAAACTAACTACTTAAGCATGAGAAAATAAGTCGCACAAGCGAGATAGATAGTAAAAAGGAGAGGAAAAACTAAACACATAAAAATAATCTAACACACTCTCAAGGCAGGAAGGACTCTTCTTCCCCTGCATATACGTATACTTACTAACCAAGTAGTAGAAGTAAAAGAAGCAAAAGCTGAAGTACTCAAGTGGCAACACACACTTCAAGGCAAAAGAGGGAAAGATATGCTCGACACTCTCGCTTCGACAGGGGCAACAAAACAGCAACAACAACAGAAACACCGACACAACAGCAACAAGGACAATGGGGTCCTAGGCTTTTTGCAACTTAATTGCAATGTGTGAAGGAAGTCTCGACTCGTCTCGGCCTTTGCATTATGCATGAACCGACTAACACATAGTCACACCGCCCACCTACACACACACACACACATACACATATCTGTATATAGGAATGTTTATATACATATACGAACTCGTTATTATCATTTTTGAGTCGCTTTGGCACTAATTGCAATTAAACAATAATGCACGCAAAACGAAGACAAAAACGCAGATGGAAACTAAGCAACGTTGAAAAAGGAAAGATAAAAGCGAAACGAAAACGTCGGAGAATTTTCGAGGAAAAATTCGTTTAGAAAAAAAGTGAAACTGCCAAGTAATTATGTCGCACTTTTGACAGCAAAAGGCGTTTAATTAAATGTTAACACGAACGACGAACAAGGAACAACAACAACAACAACGACAATAACAACACCGGGTGAGAAAAAGACAACGAGCAACACAATTAACGCGATTCTCGCTCTTTTATAATTGTTTTTGTTGTTGCTATTGTTGTTTGTATGTATTTGCATATCATTAGGTTGGGTATATGTATATGTATACACATACACACGCACATCTAAACGTTTCCTTAAGTGAGACATAGAGTGCATTATCAACACTTGCGCCACATCTAAAGAAAAAGTGCCATAAATGAGAGCACTAAGAGTCTTAATGTGAAATTGGATTGAAACACTCGAAAGTATTTAAACCTTTAAACAAATGTTTACAACTAATAAGAGTTGTTAAGGCAATTAATAAGTATCTTGTTTGACTTTCAGAGTGTTTAAAAGTTGTCCTATAGTAAAGTGGATGTGCTTATCACAAATCTTTGCTTAGTTTTATTTTAGCAAGTCAGATTATCATAAACATTGTGTTTTAAAATTTGTCTTAGAACATTCCAAAAATATTGATGAAATATTGAATCTATAAGTTAGTTTTGTATACTATTAACACATTTTGCTGACGAGTACGGAAAAGCTGATTTCAGGATATTCAGTGAAAACTTATGATTATTCTGAATAAAGGTAATTGAACTTAATTACCTAAATTAATAACTAATGGCGAATGAAATAAACTTAATTTTGGAAAATCTACTATTAAGTTAAAAACTTTAAAAACAGTTCTAAAACTTTCTTAAAGATGTCTGAAGGATCTGCTGTTGCTTAAGTAGAACAACAGCCGAAAATGGGTTCAAAATAATTTAAACAATGTTTAAGAATTAAGAAATTTGATTTGTAAAAAATCGATAAAGTAATGCTTGCATCAGATTATTATTTTGTATTCCAAACAACTGTTTACCTGAAATTTTTACTCTCGCTCTTGTAAAAAGTCTTGAATTGAGAGTTCTAAGCCGAATTCTCACACAGAACTTATTTAAAAAATTTCTCTAACTGATAGAGCTGATTGAAACACACATTTTTCATCCTTTAAAAGTTTAAGGATTCCGTAAAATTCATCACTTTATCCCACAGAGTACTTTTTGCCTATTACGCGGAAAATTTCGAGTAAGCAGAACTTAAAAAAGTTTCTTCTAATGATAATCGCAGACTCAATAACTTATTGTTAGAGTTATATGCAAATGTAATATTATTGTTAAATATGTAACTTTGTATTGAAAATTCTTTTAACTACATTTACGGAGTTAAATATTCAACATTTATATTGCTCAGCATCAACAAAAAGCTCACAATTTGAAGATATAACTCTTTTTCGTTTATCCCATTGACCTTGGGGTGAGCCCAACAAGCCAGACATAAGCCCACTTAAAGAAACATAAAAAATCAACACACACACACATAGACAAATGCCAAATAAGCTGCACAAATTTCATTATGGCCTTAACTACTCTCTTAACCATTACATTTTGGCCGTCTTCATGACCATTGCCTATTGCCCTATGCCCATTTCTATTCCCAACCGACCAGTTCCCATTCAAAGGCAATGAGGATTATGTGTTTTTCAATTTTCTTCCTCCCTGTTTTTTTTTTTTTTTTTGGATCCCCAAGCCAAAAGCTTCAACTTAACTCTACAATTCGCTCATATTAAATGCATATCGTAATGTGAATGTGTAAATTTTGTGTTAGCTGCCTGGCTGGCTGGTTGGTTGGTTGGTCGGCAGGCAGTCGGTCTAAAAAAGGCAAGCTGTTGGAGGCGGTCATGAGTTTGTGTCACGTTCGCGACTTCATTTGAAATTCATGCATAATAAGCAGTCGAGTACACAGGCATATACATACATTCACACTCATATACACACATATATGTATACGCATCTATCTGTGTGTGCATCCTGAGGGTCGGTTCTGGCTCTGCGATGTTCTTTCTCTCTTATTCTCTCTCTGGGTCGTCATCGTTGGAATCGTTGGTTGACTGCTGCTGCATAAACAAGCACCCAATGTCGGAGCTAATTTTATTAAAAAGCAACGCCAGCCAGAGTTAAGCTAAAAGGCACATATACACCCACACCCATACACACACAAACACACACACACACAGTGGTACCAAAATGTAAATGTAACGAAATAAATTTAAAGTCTATGCAAATCTTTGAAAGATGGACTTATAATGATTTTATTGCCAAAAGATTTTCTTTGCATTCACTGAAAAGAATTTACAAACAGCAAAACGAAATTGAAATGTACTCCAAAAATATATACATATATAACAATATTAAAGAAGATTATAGAAAAATGCAATAATAAAAATTTTGGAAATTAAAAAGTTACTTTCCATTTCTTACGCTTTTTGTTATGCCCTTAAACAATTTAAAATACTTCCTTAAAGGCATTTAAGTTTTTGATTTATATTCATTTTGTTGGTAACTCTAAATTGAGTTTGTTATTGAACTAACACAACAATCTAAGAAACGAAAATCATTCTATTTATTTCATTTTTGACCCACCGTCTGTGGAATTGGTCTCTGTGTTCAGCCTAGTTGACTAGTGCTAGTACTGAATAGATTGATGTTAGTGGACTATTCCTTTCTGGTTGTTGATGCTTTTGGCGTTGTTGTAGTCAGCAGAACATAAAAATGCAGCTCTGAAGCATAAACAAACATCACAGAGACTAAAGAACGGAGAGACTAGGTTAGAATTTATGTGTTTCGAGCTGATGGCGAAGCGCTTAGCATACAACTTCTAAATAGCTTTGGCCTTTTTGTGCTCGCTCTTTTGTTGGCCAACGCAAAAAACATTTGTGGCAGTATGTTTTATGCAGAGCAAATTATAATTAGATACATCTTTTTTTTTTGATAAATTATTGGGGCCAGCCTAAAAGCACGCTGTGTAAAATATTTGCTGGCCATCCACTTTAACCAGCTGAGAGGTGTCTGAAAATGTTGAGTGTTGAGAGGTAAACCTCATTTATGTAGGTATATATGTGTTTTTCATATACATATACACGAATATACGAGAGTTGCTGAAATAGTACGTAATTTTAGTATTTTAAAAAATTTGTTGGATAGCATTTTATTTTAATTGAAGTATGTTTTTTTAAATTTTGCAAACTTAGTTTTGTAAAGTTTGTTCTTTGATATTTTTTGGTGCAGTGTACAGATTTCAACTTAATTTTGCAGAAGTTTTCGATAATTAACATTTCTTAGCTCTTATACAGCATTGGATTAAGGTATTAGAAGGCATATTTTTCGAGTTTTAATAATTTTTTTTAATTTTTAGTATTCTTACAAAAGCCGTCTCCAATATTGTGAACTCTTTAGTAGATTTCTTTTTTAGTTAAAATATATATATAAAACTGCTTTCAAAAAACCAATAAAAATGTTGATAATTTGGTTCAACTTGTTGTGACTTCTTTATCAACACTCGTATTAAATATAGAATATTTTTTCGTCTCTAAAGCGTTTCAACTAGTATTTCACTCACCCACAACCACACATGACTTCCTTTTATTCATTTTATTTCAAATGTTTCAGCCAGAGAGTAGGCAACACTCTTTTTTTCTTTTCTCTTTTTGCATATATTTTAAATGGGAAAAAATCCTTTTTAAACAAATGCATATACACACTCACACAAACACACATATATTTTCAAATTAATCGCACGATTTATGACGCTCAATCTAACCGCTAATTTATGAGGCTTAAAATTTTCACGGTATACTGCTGACGCTCTAGCAGTCACGCCCACACAAAACTCTCGACGCATTTGAAATGTATTGTGGCTTACACACTCAACGTTTTTAGAGGTGAACCAGAGCGTTTTTTTTTTTTTTTTGCTCTCATTACTCTTTTTGCACTCTTTTTGATAATTTTTGTTTTTCTATTTTTTGATGGCAGAAAACGTGTGCGTGCATAGAGTTTTCTAAAATGGTTTTTGCGTTTCTAGAGCGTTGCTAGTAAATTCAATTTCATCATCAAAAACAAGAACAACCACAACATCGACAATAACCGCGATGACGATGATGATGTTGAGAGTGATGCCATTATTTTTACTGCACGCAAAACCTTAAAATTTTCATCTTTAATATAATTTTAATTTAAATATGTTAGGGTTAGAAAGAGAGAGAGAGAGAGAGGGAGCATGGGTAAGAGAAAAGCGTAGTAAAAAAGGTGACGCTCTAAAAGCCTTTTCTGTTATAATTTCTTCATGTTTTCCGGCGGATTTTCGGAATGAATAAACATAACACACTTATTTCCTGGCACCTAGAAGTATGCTAAACTGACAAGTTCTAAACCAGGGCTGCAACAACAGCTATGCCTAATCTTTGTTTTGCTTAATTTGATTAACTTTAGATTTGAAATACTTAACTTAATTTGCTTTTAGTTTCAAGTAGCTAAACTTGTCCTAAGCAAAATAATAGAAAGCTGTTATAGTTTGCAGCCCTGTTTGAAAGAGTTTAATTAAAATCTTCTCCATTGAAATCAAAACAACTCTGTAACTCTAATCTAGCTAAGTGCTTGGCATTATTTGAAATCACTGACAAATTTATACATCTATATATTTATGTAGATATAAATGTATATATTTTGATTTACTTTCGCCTGTGCAGTGTTAAATAATTTGGCAAGTAGACTGACTCATTATCGTTTTGCTCTTGCCAACCGCCCCCTAACCATTCCTTACCTCCCACCCATCTCCCAAACATATTCGCATTTATTCATGACTAGTGAAAGAAGGAGAAAGCAAAAGTTATAAATTGCCACATAGTTTTCTAGGGTTCCTGCCAAGTTTTTCCTTCACAGCCTCCTCTCTCCTTCTCTCTCTATCTTTATGTGTGTGTAACAAAATTAAATGTGCTCTAAGTAACGAGTGTGGCTGAATGTGGTGTGGGCGTCTATGTTGCTCTTGATGATGGGTATGGGTATGAAATGGGGGTAAGGGGCTGGCTTTGAGTGTAAGAGATTTGGTATTTTTTTTTTTAGCCTGTGCATTTGCTACGACAAATTAAAAGCACTTGTGATTTCATTTTATGACATGATTTCAATGCGATGCTCTTGAAAAATTATGCATATGTTAGAAGTCAACCGAGAGGTCTATAAATTTTCTCTCAGAACTGATGGCGAATGGAGAGGGTGAAGATGGCAACAGCTTGGAATGTGAGCAATGTTGGAAATTAGTTTTTTTCTTTCCCCTCTTCTAGCTAGGGAAAACTGAAGACAAATGTTCAAGAGGAGTTGAAAAAGTGCGAATATGTAAGAGGATATTATGGGTTTGACTGAACAAAATTTATTAATAGGAGTGTTAGGAACTGCGAGTGTTTAAAAAACAATTTGGGGTTTTAGGTTTTTCAATAATATAAGAAATCGTAAGCTCAATACTATACTTATAATAAAGGTGTGATTTTTTAATTTACTGAAAATATGTTTTTTCTTTTTGTGTTTTCAAAACAGATTGTAAGTGCTAAGGCAATAATAAATCCCAAGTTCCTTTCAAAGTTTTTTTTCAGGATTTTCAAAGGGGATAAATTTCCCACCAAAAAAGGTTTCTTGAGGATTTATTGAGAATTAATTAACGATATGGTAAGTATAGAAGGGTTGAAACTTATTTATTTACCAATGTCACAGACAAATTTAGTAATTCAATTTATACTATAATGTTTTTAGCCTTAAATCAAGATTATGTGAATGGCTTCTTTGAATTGTATAAGTAGACATATAATTACATGCAATTTTTCGTTTAAGAGATGACCTTTCCATTTGTTTACCTACTTATATTTACATTACAATGGTTCAAGTTAAGTTTTGTATTCCTTTCAGTGTTTTCTTACATCAAAGATAGATACAGGGAACAATTATCTTTGTAGTTAGGCGAAATTTAAATTTACCCCTGCATTTTGTAACTCATTAACGTTTGTAATGAAAGCAAATCAAATGTTCGCCCTATTGATGTCGTGTAATGGCAAACGGTTTCATTTTGGCTACCAAAGGAAAATGCCAAAGGGAGATAGAGAGAGGGAGGGAGGTCTAAAGAGAGAAGAAAAGAGATTATAATCTTGTACAAATGGGAAAATCCCAGAATACCGACAGATTAAATTTGTATTCAACTCATACCAAACGGATGTGGTCATGTGTGTGTGTGTGTAAAATTACTTGCCTTCCTATTTCTACAGATACATATGTATATGTGCGTGTTTGTGAGTGTGGGTATAAATGTGACTTTGGGGATGGGTGTGGGTGTGGGTGTGTATAGTGAGGCCTATGTGCTGGTCAAAAGGTGGCCATATAGCACAAAAAAAAAAGAAAAGGCACATGCATAGATATCATGCATAGTCTCTCTCCCTTTCTCTTCCTCTGTCTTTACCGAGAACATTCCATTATTTATGAAAAGGCAACACAAATTATACGCACATATGTCTGAAGCGGGGGCGCAGACATGGCTGGGGAAGAATTGAAACATGGCCACTTGAGTGGCTTCTCGACTTGGTCGACTTAGTTAGTTAGCCCAGAGATTCAGACAACACAAGTTATAGTTTTGTGTTTGGGAGTCTGTTTGGGAGCTAAAATTTTCCATGAATGAACGAAATCGTTCATTTTGGTCTGTTTTTAATCTGATTTTTAGCCATGTTAACAATTCTGTATCATTTTGTATGGGGCTCTTAGTTTACAAATTAATTTCTCACATCTACATCTACAGACACAATTCACACCAATTTCAATGTTGCCCTCATTTGTCTTTCTCTACTCTCTTGATGCCTGGTTCCATGCGGTTGCGAAAAGTTGCAAACTTGATTAATGGCATTTGGTAATGCGCTTTCAATTGCATTTAAGGACTGCAGCAGAGAAGTAGGAGAGAAAGAGAGCGAAAGAGAGAGGCACAGAAGCACACACATGCCACATGCCACATGAAACATGAGATAAATGTATCTAGACTGGCACAGTGGAAAATAAAGCCACTATACTGAGCAATATTGAAAGGGAATACATATGAATTGAATTTAATTTGAAGCCATATAAAAAATTGTTTAATAACGTCAAAAAATGCAATGTTTAAATATAATAATTTAATTAAATTGACTAGTGTCCGTCTATTCCTTTGTCTGTTGGCATTCAAACTAGTCTCTTTAAACTACTTTTAATATAAGCAGCACATTCATTGCAATCATTCTGATGTAATAACTATAATATATAGAAATTGCTAGACCCAAATATATATATATATATTTAAATACTGAAAGTCGACTGAATAAGCCGAAACAGAAACAGTCTGCAATTAATGTTTAAACATTAAAGCGTAACCTTTTCGTAAGATATCTATTGTCCAAATAGGTCTGTCGATATCACGACCTATTTGAAATTTCATTTTGTAAATTATAATATTGTAGTTCTTCAATTTAGCTTTGAACAACATCTATCTTTTGGGGCTGCCTTTGAAAAAAATTTCTTCAAAAGAATAACCCCCAGCCAGCTTAAATCCAAGGAAAGTTTTAAAAAATATTGTGATCTCAAAGACTAGGTCAAAGGTCGAAGAGAAAATTTGGACATGATATTTTATATTTCCTAAGCAAGAAACTTTTTAAACAATAAAAATTGGAAAAATTCTTATAAATTTATGCTACTTAATAGACAATGTTAACTAACTCTAACACTAACTAAATGTGTTAGAAGTTAGAAATTTACACCTTTACATTTTTGGTTAGTGAAAATAATTCTTGGGCCATATTTTACCTGATGACACGGTCGGCTTGATTCTAGTTATTGCAGAGGCACAAACTAGTTGCAAATAACTCTGTGAAGAGAATGCCAGACTGAAATGGCCAGAACGAAACATTGAAAAACCAATAAAGTCTGGTTTTAATCAACATCAAAACCTGAACTTAGGGGCTCGCTCTCTCTCTCTGTCAATCTGTAGATATTGATGACTGTAATACTATGACTACAAACCGAAAGCAAGTATCTACAATTTGGTTTTGATTTCATTTGGTTTAAGTATATTGAGCATATGAATATTTGAACTTTAATCTGAAATGTGTCTTTGGCGTCTATCTCTTCATAATATAATTAATCTTTGATATAATTAATCAAACTTATATATTGTGAACTAAGAACTTAAAGATGAATCATTTTATAGCTACAATCTTTCTTAAAAATTTGTGGTAAAATAAGAGAAATTGTTATACGTTTGACTAACTGAAGAAACTGCTAGAGTTTGGTTAAGTTGGTAACCCAAGTTGACAATTTTTCTATTCAGGAGTTAATACGCAAACATTTCAAAATTTTTATTAGACTTCGTTGCTTTAGTTAGTCTATTAAAAATATTGCTTAGTCACTGCAGCCTGTGCAGTCCTAAAATATTATTAATATTCTGCATATTTTCAACTTAGAGCCCGAAAACTTTTATCCTTCTATGCAGTGGAAGGGGTTTAAAGGGGAGTGGGAGTTGATGAAATATATTTCAACCACATTCGATGCTGACAGTTTTCTGGCACAGAAAATAAGCTTGAATTATGGTTTACAAAAGCAAACAACTGCAAAAGCAACTGCAGCTGCAATTGCAAAACTTCAAACTAGAAAATTGCTAGAGAATTTTTGCTATTGCATATTTTCTATAAATTTCTCACATTTTTCCAAGTGCCAAACTGTTTTTCTGTATGTGTATTGCAGGTGTTTTTGCCTGACTTTAGCTATGAAAACTAGGCTAAGAAAATTTGTATTTTGTGACACAAAACTGGAAAATGGCGTTTCCAAAGGTTTGCCCACTTTAATATTTATGAAACAAAAGGCAAGCTAGTCCTATCCCCTACCCTACCACTCCTCCCTATTACCACCCTTTTTTTGGCCCCTTAAGCGTCTGTGTATGACTCATTCATTTATGCATGTTGTGTACATATTTGATAGCTGTCAGCATGAGTGAATCAAGCTGAGACTCAAGCCGCCTTAAGTGCCCTTCATCATATTTTATGTAGCCGCCACCACACAAAATGCATGCTGAGCTTAGTTAGGTTTCCTTTTTTTTTTATGAGTTTTAGAAGACCAATTCTCAGGCAAAGACATAAACCTGTCATACATAAACCTTCAAAAAAAAAAAAAATAAGAAGAAAAGCGTAGGGACAAAAGTGTCAGAGGATGAGACTCGTGAGAGTTAAAGCCTTTGCCCGCGGGATCTTTGTAATATCGCGTTACAGGAAATTAACACGAGTAAAAATCGGCAATAAGACCAAGCCACCAACCATCCAGCCATTGAACCAACCAACCAAGCCAACAGTCGTCAACCAGCTCAACATCCTGGCCAAATGGCAACGTTGGCAAACCAAAACCGAAAAACCAGTGAGGCTACAAGCGCCGTTTACGTCACCAATAAATGTTCCGAAATATAAGCAAAAGTTATTTACAGTTCGCCGAATGGTAGATGGAGAGGCCACACAATTGTAGGTCGTAAAACAGCTTAAATGATGGCAAAACGGTTGAGCTTCTGCATTGCACGAAGGGCATTGGGGGAATGAAAGTGGTGAAGAAAGTATGAGAGGTATGTATATGCCATGCAAGATTTTTTTTTTCCCCTTTCCCTTTCCCGTTGCTTCTCACACTCAGGGCGTGGGGACATCGTGTTAAGCCTTTTACTGCGTAGGCTGTCCAACAATTTATTGTAAATAAGTAGGCAGCAAATTCTATGGAAATTACGAGCATTATGCTTACTAAAGAGGGTCATTTAATAACTTAATGACAGGGAGCAGCAAAGTACAATGAGCGAGAAAACTGTATTCCAATTTGAAAATGTGAATCATTAATATTGTGAGAGGGTATTCGAAAATTCTTCAAATGTTTGTAATCTAAAGAAGGAGACATTTCCGTTTGTTCTTTTATTCGAAGCAACTTTACGCTCCCAATTTGAATGCTATTGGGATAAAACTTGGTTTTAGTAGATATAATATCAAAATTAGTCGGATTGCTCCACTATATATCGCTTAGTGCTATAAAAAAAGTAATTATAAGAGTTGGAGTATCCTGAAGAAATAGTTTTTAATGTAAGACATCATGTCCCCAAACTTCAATAAGATCGAATTCAAAGAACACAAGTAAGTAATAGTCAAGAGTTGAATTATGCAACTGGATAATACGAATCGGTTATATTCAAAATCGTTAGAAATATCTTACAAATGAAAATATAAACCTTCAATTTGGGTAATCCGCAAATTCTCCTTGTTTCAATTTATCTCTAATGATAAAGTGCAAAATTAATCTAAGTACATCAATTGAACAAATATTAAAGCAACCCCAATTACATAAATAAGAAAATAAATAGAAGAACATCTATCTATTTAACGACAGAAAATGCTTTTTCAAACAATAGCTCTTTATCTTTAAGTCTTAAAAACAACTAACCTCCTGGTGTTCCATAAACTAAGCCATAAAAATAACTAGATAATGCAAACCAATCAAGTGTAAATCAAACCAGTCAACTGCATTACGAATTTAAGCATGAACTGAAGCAAACTCTTTAAATCAGAGACCTAAGCAAACATATGGCAAACTTTTCAACTTACTCTCTGGCCGTCAGTCACCCCACAATTGGCAAATGTTTCGCATATTTTTGTTGGACAATGGCCCAAGCAATTACCGCCAAATGAGTTCGTAAAATAAATTCACATTAATTGTACTTGTTTGGCTATTTATTTTAAAGTTTTCCCAAAAAAGGAAGAGGAAGTGAGAGGGAGGAGAAAAAAACAGGAAAAACGATAAACGCGAAACAGGGCAATTTAATTGCCCAACAGAAGGCAGAATTGGCCTATACAATTTGTGGGCCAAAACATGGTGTGTCGCCTTGTTGATTTGTCGCGACACATTGCCCAAAAACGTGAGGCGAATATATACATACATAGACCCAGAAGACAAGCAATTTGTGCAAAAAATTTCGAATCTCTGTCAGAGAAGAGACCCAGATGGGAGAAATGGCAATGCTCGAATGAGTGCAGCGGTGCCATTTAAGTATATCACTTACGGGCTTTTATGGCAATTGGCGTGAAAATTGTAAAATGCATTTTCCAGGCTCTTTTTTTTTCTTAAAATTTTTGCGGCTACCAATGTGCTGCAGAGTGCAGAGTATAAGATATAGGGTGAACAGGGACATGAAGTGTCGAGTACAGAGTGTCGCTTTCTCTCTCACACTCTGTCCTCTTTCTTTCTCTCAAGGATTGTGTGGTTGTGTTTTGCCAGTTGACTAAATTGAGTTTCAATTGCCGACACATGGCCGGCACGTGGGGAATTCTCAATTGTTTTCTCACTGTACTCACTTTGGGTTTTTCTCTCTCACACTGTGTGTACATGTGTGTGCATTATTTATATACATATGTGGTGCTCGAGTGCATTGCTTAGTAGCTGGCGCTATGAATCCAGGCCAAAGAAGTCCAGAATAGTCAAGTTTAAATAATTGAGAACCAATGGGACTTTTGGTCAGGTATTCAGCCAAATGGAATCAATGAAATCAAAGCCCGAATACAAGTCAACTTTAAATGTGTCAAATGTATGTAAAACTAAACCAAAGAAACTAAAGGCAATTTAATTAATTGTCATGCAACTGATTGACATATTTCACAGTTTACACATCAACCACCACTCCCACACACAGTTTTCCTACATATATTGTCGATGAAAATTCCATTGACAAGTCAAAGAGCAAAATAATTAAATGTCATATGTGGTATAAATAGGCAATGTTCGCTTTGATCAAAGCTTAGGAATGTCCACAAAGGCAAATGACTGTACGCAAAAAGCAGGAAATGAAGGGTCAATATGAATGAAATATGTATATTGAAAAGACCTTCCTGCTTTAAATGAGACTGAATATTCCTTCTAGCCTTTTGTATGCAGAATATTATATGTTCTAAAAAATAAACAATTGCAAACAAAATGTCAAATACTTTTTAAAAGGTCCCTAACTTTTCGAAAATTTAATAGAAATTAAATTTCAGTTAAGATATTTCTAACACCTTTTTTAATATAATTTTTTAAAAGACATAATAATTTACATATATTATATTTTATACATCTTAAAAGCTTTACTTGGACACTAAATAGATTTTGTGATAAAATACCTTCTCCAATTTCAAAATAAGTCAGTCAGTGTAAAATTTTAAATAGAAATGACTACCACATACATGATATTAACATTTAGAGGTTGCCTAATTTATGTGTTTCAATTTGGTTGTGTTTAATTAAATGTTCAACGCTGCGTATGCGTTACTTTTTGTTGTTGCTGGAACATTTATGGCATACACAGTAAAACAAATGGCTAAAATAAAATGATTAACTCTCCAAAAATAACTTGCATTTGCAGAATGCTGCTGCTGTTCATTGTCCAATTCCGTTTTTTGTTTTTGTTTTTCTGCTCATTTTTATTATTGTTATTGTTTTTATTTTTTTCCTTTTTTTGCCAAGACACGCACCAGACGCAACTTTTTGCTGTCATTTTGAGTAGATTTTTCATTTTTATTACGAGTATATTGTGCACATTTTTTGGTCCAGTAGACTGGCCATTCATTTCGACTCTTGCCTGCTGGCGCTTTTGCTGATGCTGTTGCTCTGGTTCTTCTTGGTTACAGGATAGACAGAGATTAATGAGCAGCTTCGCATTTAGTTAATTTTGACAACTGCTCCGCGTGACTATTATTGTCGGACGACTGGCAATGCTGATGACTTAGATGTATATATATAGAAATATATACATATATATATATGCTGAGCAGCTTAGGAAAATTTAATTGCCATCCTCCTGGTACTTCGTTTTAGAGAATTTCTACTACCATTCCTGCTCATTATGCTGACTGCGGTTCATTAAACTTTTGAGTTTCATTTGTCATTTTGACTGGAAATCCAACTCGCACTCATTTGACATCCCTATTCCCCCATTCCAGCTAACTGAAAAGGGGAAATAAGTTTTTGTTCTTTTATACAATTGTAATATATATTTGTTAGATGAACTTTTGCATTTTGGGTTTTCGAATTTTAGTTGTGAATAGAAGTTGTTTAAGGTAAAATTTGTCAATGATTTCACGCCTGAAATGATTTCATTTGAATAGCTCGGCTAATTAAATTATGAATGAAAATGTTTCGAAATGTAAAATATATCATTGAGTTAAAATTCGACGAAAATTATTGTTCATTGGAATAAAACAAATGACTTCATTTACCTATTGAAGGTAAGTTTATGAAATTATTTGAGAATGTAACGAAATGTATTCGATGGAATTACGGTTTTTAATACTGATGGGCTACTTTTTGGCTTGACCAAACAATTTGAAAATTAAATAAATTTATTAAGTTAGAAAGTTATAGCTTTTTATCAATACATATTTTGAGATTATCTTCAAATTAGCAATACATTAGTTTTAAACTGGGAATATTATTGGAAAAGACGACCTATCCAGTAAATGGATGGATTTTAAGAGAAATCATCTTAATAAGTCTCTTTTGAGGACTTTCGTTAAATAATTGTTAATTGTTTGTTGACGTTTTCATACTTTATTAAAAGAAAACATGAAAATGGTTCCTTCATAAGCTGCAAATCACATTTTTATTCAATACCAGATGAATAGGTTAAACTATAGACGTGTATGATTAAAAATTTGACCTCAAAAGCATTCACCCTATATTTAAGCAAGGATTTATGGGCAAGTCACTTATACAAGTCGTGGCTACCACTTACTCTTCACGAAGAAGCTATTTGTGATCAGAAAATATTCTCATCTTTGACTACTTTAATCTGAAATTATAGGTATATATTTGCTCTAGAAATTAAATAAAATGCTGGATTGAGATGTCAGTTTTAATTTCAATTTTTGATTTTTTTCTTAGAAAAACCTTCTACAAACAAATGCTTTACAGCAAGACTATCTTGATATTAGCTAGAAAAGAAATTTACTACTATAAAATGTCACGTAAAAATGTATTTAGAAAAATAAAACCACAAATAAATAAGTATTTCTGTTTATTTAATTCTATATAATATGAATATATAGGTATCGCAGTGATTACCAGCGAATTCTCATTCGCTTAACGCATTTCGCATTAAATGAATATAGTTAGTAATGCACTTAACTACACACTCATTCAGTCAATCACTCAGTTCAGTTATTCACTTGCTCTCACTTCATTACCATGGGTAATGTTAAATTACTGACAATACTGGAATCGCATACGTTACCACTCCGGACTCTCTGGCATTATGCATAAGAACATTAAATGTTATATACCTTAATTAAATTGATTGCAATTCGCTCGATTTAGTTTAATACATGCAAAACTCATACACACACACACTCACACGCACACAGACTCATAGTTTTCCAGCTTTTATGCATTTTAATTAAAGTTTATTATGGTTGAGAGGCAACAACACTTACAAACAGCATCAACCAAACCCACCACCAAGCATCTAGCCACCCATTTATACGCCGCCACACCCACACTCACACACACACACACACACACACACACAGCAAGGCATCGCCTCTTCAAGTGGTGCGCGAAAAAGAGGAAGAAGAACGAAGGCAAAAAAGAGAAACAAAAACAAAAAACGTATACTATTGTCCCGGAAATGCAAACTTGCCTTCTGCCAAGTTGAACTTTTGTTAATGAAAATAATGCAATTACAACAAAAGTAGCGGCAGCAGCAACAGCAACAGAACAAGCAACAAAAATTGAATGCAACTCATGTGTGAACGTGTCTGCGGTTTGCCATGACTGACTGCCAAGAGAAACACTGACTAAGAGTGAGGGAGAGATGGAGAAATTGAGGTTAAAGGGGGTCTCTCACTGGCAGAGTTTCCAAAAAAAAAAAGTGTATATATAAAACTTTTCGCTTAAGCTTTCATACATCTGTCTATCCATTGTGTGTATGTATGTATCTTTGGCCTGCTCCGCTGTTTGTTTAATGCAATTAAGCGAAGCGGAAGTAATTCCTATCCAACTTGCCATGCCACCGACTACTGACTGACTGATCATCTGACTGGCTGACTCTGTGACTGACTGGCAACTGACTAGAACTCCTTCGCCATGATGTTGCTCGTGGTAAAGAAAAGGCTACTAATGAATCGTTGCATTTCCAACAATGCATCAACTGAAGCCAAGAATGGACCTTGGGTGAAAAATAAGTTGCAAAATCTAGGTACAAGTTTGCCAATACCCTGAAACTATACAAGAAAATCTTACAAAAATCTTTAACAAATCTTTTAGCAATCAGAGAAAAAATTTTACCATACCACAGATAAGAATTAAAATGGTTATGAGTTTTAAGACTTAAATGCGACAAGTTAGAAATCGTTTAATAATTTTTTTTTATTAAAGCAGCAGTAAGCGTAATTACTAGCTTCTCGAATTAAAGTTTTTATTTATTGAAAAACCTCTTAAAAATTCAAAGTTTTATTTATGTTCCATCTTTAAAAGTAAAAGGTCATCCTATAAAAATATAATTCTTTTTCAACGATTTTTACGATTTGAGTTTGGCCATTTCTATTTTTTATATACGGTTTTTTTAATTTCAAATTTTTAACTATTAAAAATTGTTAAAGAACTAGAATTAAATTTGATTGTATTTAACTAATACCAGTGAAATATATTAAAAACTTTGAGTGGACGAGTTTTACTTAGAAAGCTTTGAAGCATTCTTTTCAGTAGCTATGTATGTTTTTTTTTGTTTGGTAATTTAATGGCTTTTACGGCTACTTTACAGGGTATAATTTTGCTTAAGCAAACAGAAAACAAAGGGAATATTATTGTTTTTTTTTTTTCTTTGCCTTCTACTTTGGCGCCTGAGCAAATTTTTTTATTTAACTGTGCTCAAGTTTTAATTTCTTTTTCTTGGTGTTCGGCATTGTTTGCGAGCTGAGGCCTGGATAACCCAGCCCCATCCAATTCTAAGGCCACTTGCCTCGAGTTGCTGTTGCGGGTTTGTTGCCATTTCCTTTTCTTTTCTTTTGTTGTTGTTTATTTTCCTTCCTTGTTGTTTTTCTGCATTCTTTCTCTGTTGGCTTGTGGTGCATGCTAAAGTGGGTTGCAGACGGTTTGCAAAATGTGCACCGCGTGGGCGGTTGCTCCTGTGAATTTGATTATCGCCGCCATAATTATTGTCACTCTGCCTTAGTTGAAGTTGCATGGCTTTGGCCTTTTCATTGTGACATGTGACACATCCTCTGCAATGCTCCCTTTCTGTCACAAACAATCCCTCTTTCTCTTTCTTTCTCTCAACTCATCTGTGTCTAAGTGCCACGCCTCGAGGAGTTCAAATATTGCACTTTGTTGCAAGTGCTAAAAGTTGCAAAGAGCTGCAAAACAAACAAATAAACAAACGAACGGCAAAAGAGGAATGCAGCAGCAGAAGCATCAGTAACGGCTGCAACAGCAGCTGACAGCGTCAACTGGAAGGCAGTGGAAACTATGGCCATATGTTAACAAAGTTTATGCAACTTTGTTGTTGCCTAGCCAACAACATAGTAGCAGCAACAACATAGTGGCAGGCAAGAGCATCGACCCGGCTAAGAGGTGTCTAAGAAATTGCTTTGATGTACAGTCAAGCTAGCCGTAAAGGGCAAAAGGAAACGATATCAATTTACTCTGCTTTTCTGCTCAAGCAAACAGAAGCAATAGAAGAAAATAAGGCAAAAAAAAAAAGATTGCAATGAAAATACACAAAGAATGCAGCAAGCAAAGGGGACAAAGAATGTTAAAAGATTGTAGATTCATTTAAAAAACTACAGAACCAAAAACGAGCATGAAAATATCAAATGGGTTTAACTGAAATCGCCTTTCATTCAATTTCCTTTAGCAATATAGTACACCATGTCAACATTAATCTGATTATATGGATGAAGATTTATAATTTTATAATTTTTATACGATCTTTAAATCTTTTTTGAGCCAGGAAAAGTGTGTGTAATACTTATATAAAGATTTTTAAAAGGTTCCATGAGATATTTGTGAAACCAAAAGTTAGTCTAAAAATATTCATTAAATTTCTCTCGTTTTGCTAATGCTATTTAATAATGTTTATACACTTCTAATTAAAGGCATTGTCGCCTTGAACCAAGGTAAAAGTATAATGATTATTCTCATTCTTAAACTAAGTAATTAATTACAATAAATTCCAATATTTGCCTCTTTAAACAGTTGGAGTCAATTGTTGCTTCTTGCAACAAGAATTCTTATTCTACTTGGTCCTTTTACTCGGCTTGCACACTTATTGCAGAAACTTTTCTCACATTTATATAGCTTGAAAGGCTTTAGCCGGCCGTCATCGTTGGCTTTGCCTTTTCAGTTATTGCCTCATAATTTAAATGGGCAAACCGAGCAATAATCCTTAATTGCTCATTTTACTTAAGCATATTTTCTTGATGCCCGTCATCGTGGTGGCTGAGCTTTTAGCCTAGCCTAGGCCTTGGCTGTCTACCTTTTTGGCTTTAGCTTTTCATTAAAAATGCCCAACGCAAACAAAGTTTACATTTAAATAACCAAAGGACTGACGAAGCGGAGTGTGAAACTGAGGCTTTGCCCAGGGCTTGTCTGTTAGCCACGTTTCCCTTTATACACTGACTTTTAGCACACACATACACACACATACACACCACGCAGTTTTAGGCCTTTCAGCGGCCAACATGCACTGTGTGTGTATGTATTTACTTGTATAGTATAAAAAGGACCCAGCACAAAGGATTGAAGCCATGAGAAGATTTCACCCTCGACCGTCAACGGATGTGCACTTGCAATTTACGTGCAACGTGGCGTATGCAAAATATTTGCATTGATAAACAGCTCGAAGCGAAAGCACCAAGTTTCATGCATGTGTGTGTGTGTGTGTGTGTATGAGAGTGTTTGCCTGTTTTGGCCATAACATTGACATAGTGGTTTTTAAACGCAAAATGTTGCTTAGACCTTTTTAAATAATATTTAAAATTAACAATAATTATAAATAGAACGATAATTATATTTGTTTTAGAGTTGACAAAAATATTTATAAATTAAACAAATCATTGGGAAATTGCATTAAATATTTAGAAATATTTCGATTGTATGGTGAAATTTGTTGACTGAACTAAATTTATTAATAACGCATTAGATACATTAGATATTGTGTGTTTAATACATTAAAAATGTATGAAATAAATGATTGAAATAATGCACTGTTTTTATAAATAGATACATTTATATTTGAACAAAACTATTTTAATAATATATATGAATAAAGTGGCGATTTGTGAGTTCATTTTAAAATATTTGACTATTTACGAGTGGGCATAAATTATTAAAACAAGATAATTTGAGGAAATTTTTAATTTAAACATCTTTTAATGTAAATTTGCGCGAGTAACAAAGAATACAAAGGAATAAATAAAAACTAAACTAAAGCTAAAGCTGAAACTAAAGTTTCAACTCATATATGTTCTTATTCAGATGCTGGTTTGCGAATGGAACTACATGATATCTTATCTGCAAGGAGCTTATATTTAGAATCTAAGCTTGACTACTTTTATTACGCCGAAAGCCTTATTATAACTAAACTAAAGAAAATTGCATTATGGGAGTCTTTTAAAAACATAAGTAAAATTTTTTTATTGTGATTTATTTGATTTACTATATTGATGTAAGAGATAAACCACTGTGCAGATTCATGTGTAGTTGCCTCATGGCACTTAAAGTTTTTCATTTAAAGTTTTAGTTAAAAGGTAGAGATGGAGGGTGCAGGGACTGCACCCACATCAGCATGCAGCATCTATGCAAAAAGTTATCGATTGGCATAGCGACACATACAGAGAGTTAGCCTTTGCTTTAGAACGCTTCGTTGTATGCAATGGAATTTTTATTATATATTTTTCAATGGCGGTCGACTGCGAAAAAGAGAGATAGAGAGACTTGCAGAGTAAAAGCGACAAAAGGGAGAAAGGTTGAAAGGTTAGGGGCATTGCATTTATTGATTATTATTATTAACTCGGTCGGCCTTCTTCTTCTTCGATGAGAAACTATTCTTTATTGCCGATGACCTTCACAATTACAACACGAAGCTGCTGCTCTTTAATTGCGCAATTGAGTGTAAATTGCTGGCTTGATGCATTGAGACATTGACGAGCCGTGAAAATGCCGATGCCAAGTTAGTTTTTTTTTTTGTTTTATTGCCCGCCCTTAAGTCGTGATGATGCGCTTCATTGGGCAAATGTGCAAACAACGACAACAAGAACAACAGCAGACAGCAACCATAATAGAAGGAAAGAGGATCGCAAAAAGGGATAACTGAACGAAATGAAAGATGAGAACGAGCTAGAAGAATATGAAGCCATTCATGCAGTATGAGATGCATCATCATGTTTGCTGGCAAATAAACTACACACACACACACACACACACACTCAAACACAAAACACACCGAAGCTCATACGTACATACAATTTCTTTGTATTTTTTTTTTTGTTGCGAATGACAGTGATGACGAAATGTTAATAGCTTCTTTCAAATATAACCTAATTTATTCAGCAAAACTTTATATTGACTTTGTAAGTGGTTAAAGACCTTTTTAAGTATTTACTAATTTTTTTCAATTAAAATTAAGTCCAAGTGAAAGCTATCGGTGCTTGTTTGTAGCAAAAGCTAAGTAAATACTAGAAGATCTTATGATTACTTAGCAACTGATATTATGAGCAGAATTAATGTTATTTTAAATGTTTATTAATATAAGTTGTAAATAGCAATTACAGCTATTCAACCATTTGCTAAATTCAATAACAATTTAGTTTCTAATTGAAAGTTTCTACGATGCCAGATATAGTTTTGATTTCCGTCTCAAGGGTTCTTCATGCAAAATGTGTCATCACTTTTGACAGCTTTGGCTTTTATGGAATGCATACAATATTATGTTTATCCACTCTGTTCGCTAGTTCTCCCTCTCTCTGTCTGTCTATTTTTCTTTCACTATCCGTCTCTCTCACTTTTGGCACACTCGCATGCAAGTCAAGTAAAGTCATGTCGGTCGGGTCCTCGAAGAGTTGTTTTCAATAACAAATTTCGTGAGCAAAATGCTGAAAAGCGCACAAAACACAAATAACATTTAAGGCGAGCAATACGAGAAAACGATACGACATATATGTACGAGAATATATATATATATTATAAAACGCCACAGACAAGTAGAGAAGATGACAAGAGGCAACGGCAGTGAAGGAAATGGTTCTGGTGGAACAGGCAGGATTCGTTTACAATTGTCAGTTGCTGTCTCTGGCCTGACATGCAACTAGGGAAAACAATTTAATGATGTTGTACAACATCATTCTGAGGCTCATGTAGTGAACATACACAGAATTAGGAGACAGCCCAGAGACAGAGGCCCACATAACGAGAGTGAGGCTACATGGGAAGGGAAAGGCAGTCCGTAGCAGCTGCATTTAACTGGCCAAGTGCTGACCCGCAGCACTCGGATGATGCTTAATTATGACAGAAAAAAAAAACAAAAAAGTGGCAAAAAATATACTGCTGGCTGTAGGGGAAAAGATGAAATGATAAAGAGAGTGAAGAAAGAGAAAGAAAAATACTGTAGCATAACTTTCTGCGCTTTTGCCTATTGGCAGCTGCTGCGTTTATTTACTTAACTTTGCTTTTGCTATTGTTGTTATGCTGCTGGTGGCCACTCTTAATTAAACGTAATTAAAAAGTTAGCTTGACACGCATTTGTTAACGCATTGCATCTTTCCTCATACACCCCCTCCTTCCTACTGACCACCATCATTTTGCTATACTTTACCCTTTCCTCATCTTTCTCTTAGCGTTCCGTGCTTTACTTTGTCCTCTTCCTTCTGCTAATGGCTGAAAGTTGCCCAAAAGAACCTTTTTAACTTGACTTTTATGGTCACTTCTGAGAAATTTTTGCGCATAATTAGACAAAGTTTTTGGTAGAGATTCATCGGTTGAGTGTATGTGTGTGCGGGGATGCACACAAAAGTTTTTCATGCCGCAAATGTGCGAAGCCTTTTTGCCAACTCGAAAACTTTATAATGCAAAGCAAGGGAAATCACATGCAATATATGTAACAAGATTTCAAATGAAACAGATTTATGAAAACTAACGAATATTTAAAATATGTAGGCATATGCAAATTTTAGCAAAAGAAGTTTGGGTGCCAAAAAATACTTCTTTTTGCAACATTCAAATAAACATATTGACCAGCAAACTAATATGACAAAAGAAGTTTCAGTCGACCTGTGTCAAATATTTGTATTTTCTTAAACATTTAAGACAAATTACAATTGAAGCTTCAATTTAACAATAGTTTTAAATTGAATATTTTTAAATTTATGTTATCTCATCTTGTTAAAAAATTTATGAACCACTCCGATCAATTGCTTGGTGATAAAAACAAATGAAAGCTATCAAGTTTGGTAAATAAATTTTAATAGATACATCAATAAAAACAATTTCACTCAAGCAATTCAGTTGTTGAGTTGTTGAAGAACTTCATTTGATAAAAATCGATTGATGGTCAAGTAGGAAAAGTTAAATATATGAATTTATAATCGAAATAAAAAAAAACATTTTCTGTTCTATGCTCATCCTAATAAAGTATTTTCTGAAAAGTCTTTAATAGAAATTCATAATGCTATTAAAAATTCACTTTGCCAGAAGCCTCTGGCTATTCTGCATCAAAATGCTAAGTCACGCCAAAACAAAAAAAAAAATATATAAACAATGGAGACAGGAAATCGAGAGTCATTCAAAGAGCAAAACAGAGAGAGAGAATGGGAGAGAGGAAGAGAAATGTTTGTTGGACAATTTCAATTTGATATAAAATGTAACCATTGGGAAACATAAATGTCATTTGAGATAAACGTAAAAATTGCCATTTGATGGTGTTTGGTGTAAAATTACAAGCATAAAAAAGTCGAACCAAAAGAAAAAACACAAACCTAGACCCAAACAACAAGACAGGTACAAAGAGAGTGAGAGAGAGAGGGGGGAGAGTGCTACTGAGGTGAGAGATGCGATATGAGACAAAATACAAGTACATTGACAAGCATACACAAAGCAGAGCCAAACAATCTCTCACAGAAAGACAAACAAACACAAACACACACGAAATACACCTGGCGACAGTAAAATTTCATCAATTCTCTCTCTCTTTCTCTTTATTTTATTTTTTGTCTCTGCGTGCCTTGCTCACTTTTTCTCTGTGGAGTACTTGAAATAATTGAAAATACACAAAAGTTGAAAGCTAATTTGAATGAAAGAGACAAAACATAGAGAATGAGAAGAAGTTGTTTAAATAAAATACGAAAGGAAGGAAATGGAAAGTGCTTGAAAAATCAATTTTGCACAAAAATATTCGAATTGTGTGATTGTGTGTGAGAGGAAAATTTAAATCATTTGAATGAACCAATTGAATTTCCTTTCTTGATTAACACATACATATACACATTTGTTCAAAAAAGTGCCGGATGGGGAGAGGGGAGGCTGTCGGACTGGTGTCATCATCATTTTGATCATCATTATTATTATTGTCATTATTTCTATATACATACATGTGTATGTGTCTGTGTGTGTGTGTGTGTGGCAAAACTATATGAAAAATGTTTTATTGCTACATGCTGTACATTTACAGTTACAAATGAACGAACCAACGAATGAATGAATGAAAGAAAAAAAGAAAGAGGCTGACAAACAAACTGACAGTCAGACAAACAGAGAGACAGTGAGACAGAAAGACTGCAAGACAGACAGTTGTGCGTGTCTGTTTACCGCTATTCATATACATGTAAAGAGGTGTCTGGGCCTGGGCCATTGTGTTGGCCCTGCACAAACAGGAACTGGCAAACAGTCAGAGGGACACCGAGAGAGAGAGGAGAGAATACTGGGACGGCAAAAGCAGAGCCTACAAAGTGAGTTATGAAATGTTGACAAGACATTTTATTGTACATACATGCACATACATAAATCATATATAGTGCAAACACATATACATAAATACATACATACATACATATTACATGCGTTGTGGTTGCAACCCTTTTAAATGTTGAAATACCTTCCGAGTAAAAGATGTCTTATTATTGCCATAAAGTGACCATAAGAAGAGATACAGACACTGCAAAAGACACATACACACCCGCTGACTCTGTGTGTGTTTGTGTGTGTGTGTGTGGAAAAGTAAGAGCCACATCACCCATTTGGCTGTGGACTTGATGAATTTATGTGCCATGTGTGGCTGCTTTTGTTGTCATTGCTGCTGATTGTGTAATGAAGATGAAGTGACTGATGCTTGCGGCACAACATGGCGTATGAGTAACTATATATGTTCCTAAATTACCCTTATACGACAAGGTGGGTGTCTTATAACACTAGAGAACAAACTTAGAGACTTTCAAAGAATCGATTCTTTAGTTTACTGGTACTCTTCAATGGAATATATAATTTCCATATTGCTCATCACTCATTATCATCTAAAGTGATATACAGACATAAATCAAACAAGTGTCTTAGCCAATCTTTGCCAAAATCTCATTCCGGTCAAACTGTATCACATGTGTATATTACGCATACGCAGCGTGTACATACATATGTATGTATATAGCATTGCTAATAAGTCATACTATGTCAGTTCTGTTCGATTTTGACAGTGGCGCATAAGCAATCTAAAAGCAAATGAATGCACATTGCTCATACGTCATGTGGGCGCAAGAACGGAAAAAGCTAGAGAAACCAATCTCACAAATGTCTGCGAGCATGTCTGCAGCATGTTACGACATGAGACGTCACAAAACAGAAGAAGTTGATGAATGTAACTTTAACTTTACCTAAGGACAAAACTATATTATTTTTTTTGGGTAAAATATTATATAAATATCTAACAAAATGAGAAGAGTAAGTTTGATTCGCATTTAATTTTGGTAAGCCATCTATTAGCCATAAAGATAAATTATGATGGTTAAAACAATGGAAGGCATATTGATTGAAAAATTAATTATTTAAAATAATTCTTTATATATTCATTATAGTCCTTAGCAGCAATGAAGAACTGGTAGCTCAGACTTTAGCTTAAGTTGGTTTCCGGTATTTGGTTCTTTATGGAAATTCAAAGCAAAACTTTGCAATTGCCAAAAGCTTCAGTTGCTTTAGTCATCTTAAGCAGTTCCTTTTAATTATCAAGGACTTAGCCATCTGTTTTGCATTTCTCTTTTTGCTTTCATTATTTTTTTTCGCTGGACTTAACAGAAAGATTCATCGTTCAGTTAACGTTTACCCTCTTCCACTTTGTAAACACCTTTTTCACATCTTTGGCCATTTCCATTTCGATTTCAACCCTTTTAATTTTGTGCCCAAAGAATTAAATTAAATGCCAGCGCTCAGCGAAACGCGAACTTGGCGCATTTCATACATATATCTAGTTTATCCCAAGTCCTTTTTGCTTCAAGACCTTGACACATTTTGCTTTGCTTTCGCAACGAAATAGGGAGTTGGTGTTGGTTTTGGTTTTTGCAGATTGTTTTAACTACTTGAAATTGGTTGCGCCATGGCTTTAAAGTTGTGTGGCTCTTGCCAGGCCTTGGATAACCTTCACCCAAAAAATACCAACCAACACATGCACCAAATGTTGACGACACAAAACCTCAACACGTGCAACATACAGCAGCAGCAGTAGCAGCAACAGCAACAGCAGCCCTTGGCAGCCGAGTGCCATCAATGTGTCGAGTACGATGCTGCCCTAGAGGCACTTAAGACATTTGCGGCATGTTGCATGCATTTGCTACAACAGCTAACCCACTGCCTACCACCCCCTTCATTAAAGTAATTGAAGGTGTTGCAAATGACAGCAATCTGCCCTTTGCTTAGATAAATTTTTCTTTGCATCACTCACCCTCTCTGTAACATTCTAATGCCAGTATCTAACATGTTGCATGGCATTAAAATCATTGTCACAGCTACCGGAAGGAAAGAGACAGTGAAACAGATTCCAAAAGAAACCTAAAGGGAAAAATATAATGAAGAAATAGACTCGACATAAAATTATGTTGACACTAAGGTTGATGCTAAGTGGAAGGCATTAGGGTCAAAGAGAAGCCTAGAGAGTGTGTGAAGAATTTAATGCTGGCATGTGCACATAAAATATTTACGAGCCATAACAAAAAATAAAATCGAGAAGCCGGAAAAAAAATATATAAACATACATATACATAGAAATGAAAGGCCATAAACAGAGTTCAGGTGCAGACTGAAATAACCTTATATATATATGTACACTTATATTTATTTTCATTTGCAATAAACTAACGCTGACCGTAAGTAAACAAGCCCATAAATGTATACAGATCAATTTCTAATACTCAATCAAACTGACTGAGACAGCGAGAGGGTGAAAGAGCTATGTCTTTATATGTGTAGTAGACCAAAGCAAATCCTCTCAAGAGAGTCTCAAGAAAATTGTGATAAAATTGGGTGCTTAAATAAAAGAAGTTGACCCAAAAACAAGAAGAAAAAAAAAAGGAAACATAACAGAATTGGTATTAAGTGAAGTGGCCAAGGAAAGAATAACGAGTTTTTCATGCATCAGTCTAATGCCATGGGAGACTAGGCAAACAAAAAACTATTGAGTTATGAATATTTAATTAACTAGGTGCCAACATCAACAATTAAAAAGAGTTTAAAAATTTATCGACAGTTGATGGCCAATTGTCTGTTTGAAAATAGTTAAATATTTACTACCAAAAGACATCAAGAAACCAAACTGCTAAATAAGGACTTAATAAAGTTCAACTTAATTTCAGTATACTTGAAATTGCGTAACAATATTTTTCATATTCCTTATTCAAGCACAAGAAAATATATATTTATTAATGTAGATGTTTAACTTAAAGATCTTATATACCTCTAAATGAAAATAAATATAATTTTGAAATATATGAAAATAAATATATATTGGCATCGCAAAGTTTCAATTCTTATTTTAATAAATGACATAGTACATGAATAAGCGATAGGTTACTCGAAAGTTTTATATTTTAAGTCTTAAACTTTACTTTTAAAGAAGTTTGGTTTGAGTTCAAGAAAATTAAATATGCATATGTTATAAGCAGGATTAAAATTTTATATCAAACTTAATTTCGAGTACCTACGTAAAAAGTGCTTGTGGCAATGTTTCTTCAATCTTGATTTTTATCATGATGTCAAACAGTCATGTCAATCAAGGTTAATTCTTGGAATTAATTTTACTTTCACATGTAGCTTAAGTTTCATTTTCAGCAGCTTTTTCGTTTTCGGTTTTTGGGTTTTCATATTTTTAAGCGATAAAAACGCAATTCGATTACAACGAACAACATTTTCTTAACAATATTTCGTTGTATGCGAAATTTGGCTTGTATTGTATTATTGTCGGCATACTCTTGCCCCATCCTTCCTTTTGCCCATGCCACTTTTAGCATGCCTCTTTTATTATGTGTATTTTTTATTGTATTTGGCTTTTGTTGGTTTTGGCTTTGGTTTTTCAACTTCGTTTTACGCTTCAGTGGCATAAATATATAAATTATTAACTCGTATGCGTATGTCCTGGTCCTGGCGTCGTCTGCCATGGCGCCAAGTACACAAGAATCCACCCAGAAAACGCCCAAGGACCAGGGACCGACGACCATCTTAGCCCTTTTTGCCCCCCTTTGCCACCCTCTAGTCATTTTTGTTTCTTATATTGCCAAGTTCTTTGGCTCGTGCTCACCTTTTTGTGTTTTTTTTTTACCCACCTTCCTTCTTTCTCATTCTCATTTTATTGTTTTGTATTATTTTTAGTTATTTGCCCGTAGCATTGTGTGGGCGTGGCTGGACACATACATATTTGTGCATACATATACATATATATATATATGTCTACATGATTTATGATCCACACATTTATAGTGCTGACAATTGAATGATATTTTTTACGCTACCATCAAATGCGTTTTGCGGCCAACAACAAAAATAAAAGACCAAATGCTGCCCACTTTGATCGATGGTGATGAAATGGTGTGGCATACAGGATACTCAGCAGGCAGCTATAGGAGAGCTCGGGCTGATTTGTGTGACATTTTCAGTGACAGCTCATGCATTGCTGCGGCCATTGTTGACCAAGCTGCCTTAGGTTAGAATTATTATGCACATATTTGTTTCCCTTTATCTGTTAGATTGATGTGTGCAACTTTTTACATATAAATTTTAATCAATTTATTGTAAATAAATGTTTTGAAATTGAAAAATATTGCAAACTTTTGCAAAATTTATCGCATTTTATTTGCCGTACAGTTAGATTTATTTCAATTGAAAACATGTTCATCGATAATAAAGTTATCAAAAGCTGCAATCATTTATTGATTTATTGACAAAAATTACAATATAAATTAAATATGTAAGAATGGCTTACAGATGAATAAAAAATATGTAATACAATTTGATATCTGTTGGAGAAATATAAAACTTTAAAAAAAATTGAATTATTAATAATATATGTTCAAGTCGAGCTTAAGAATTGTGAAAAAGGATATTTCATACAATTGTACACTCAAAGTGTAATAAAATTGTTTCTTAATACCCTACAGAAATCAGAGATTACCAATATTAGATAAAACAAATAAAAAACTAACATTTTTTTGTTTGAGTTATATTATTGTTTAAATTAAATGGAACGGGGTTTCTTTTTATCCAGCTATAGTCAAAAAAAAACGTTTAGATATTCAGTTTAAACTTTAAAGTACCTAATTTTTTTTATTTTTCAGGCTAAAAAAATAAAACTTACTAAATAAATTTACTAAAATAAAGCTAATAAAACTAACTTCATTTTTCTGTAAAAAAAAATGGTAAAACTTTTAGAAAGATTTTATTCTGATGTTGAAGAAGTAGAACAACAGAAAATAATAAAATACTTTTCAAATTACTTTGGCTTACTAATGAAATATGAAATTCAATATTTTTTTTATTTTACCAAAAAAAATTAGTTTATTCTTGGTTGAAACAAAAGTATAAAAAGATGCAAGAGTAGCAAAATAAATGAACATCTTGTATTATATACATATATATTTTATCAATTATTAATCAATTTGCAGGCAATTCAGAAAACATTATCACTTTAGAAATGTTTCTATATTTCTTCAAAGGAAAAGAAAAATTTACAACTGTCCGGTTGAACACTTGTTTGCCTTTTCCTCCCTCAATTACGACTAAGTCTGGCAACACTTTAGCCAAATGTTAATTCGAAATGCAAAATATCTCTGTGCTGAATAAAACATGACTAACTTTATCGCTTTTACTTAATTTTACCCTTTTTCCCAATGCTGCCCACAAAGAAAACCCGACCTTTATACATTTTACCCCAATTTTTTTTGCTGTTGGTTTCGTTTTGGTTTGGTTCGTTCTGGTGCTGGTTTAGTTTAGTTTGGTTGCCTGACATTGAGCGTCCAAAAAAGGGACTGCCTCAAGTAAAGGAGCTATGCATAATTAATATTGACACACTATGGAATGCAACGCCAAGGCTAATTTGGGCGTAGGCGCATGCATTCGCCGCATAAATCACCTTGAAGGACTCGAAGGACTCGCAGAGAGTTCGTCCAGTAGACGGAGATAGAGACGGAAGGGAAGCTGAATGCCAAAGCAGCTGCCAAGCTAGCTAAACTGAACTGCTTTTGTTTTTAAGCAACTTTCTAATTGCCACTTTAGCCTGGCAACGCGCAGACACGCACACATAAACGTGTCTGTGGCTCTGTGGCAGTGAGCCTGATTCGGAAAAGTGCGAGTGCGAATGTGAATGTGAGTATAGCTACTCATTCATTAAAACAAACTGCCGGCAGGCTAAGAAGGAGCAGCAGGAGCATGAGCAACATTCTCGCATCTAACGACAACAATGAAAACAAACGGCATGGCAAATCCCAACAACAATGTGCAGAATTGCAAAAATCTTTGCAGCTCTTATGACCGTCAAGACATTGCAAATACTCTACATTCCAGTTTCGTCAATTGCATTTATTAATACGCAAAATGCTCCACTGTGAGCCTTTATGGTATAATATATTTTTACTGTGAATTAAATTAAAGCCGCGACATGCACAAATTACATGTCATTCGATTCGGTTAAGTCACATCATAGGTATTTTTTTTTTGTATGTATGTGTGTGCATGTGTTAATACCAATTAATTTAATTATATTGGTTAAAGGACATCCAGGTCTCTTTACCCATAGTTATTCGATTTCAATGCAAAAATTGAAAACAATCAATTTTTTCAATTAAATTAATTAACGATCGTCTTTCGGATGGAGTTAAATGTCATCCTTTCGTAATTACAAGGTTACCAATTTATCATTGAAATAATGTCAAAGTTAACAAGTCCATTTGTTCTGTGATTAATCATTTTACCAGGGTCTCTACGTGGCGACTTTAATAATTAAGGTGACAGCTTTTGAAATATTTTAAAGTAGTCCACATGATTTGAATAAGAAAAATTTAATTAACAATTAAATCCACTCCTTAAAAATATCGCTTCAGCCTTTAAGTCATCATTGAACAACGCCAAATATGTATATACATACATATATAAAAAATTTTAAGTTGCTTAGTCATTTTTAAAATATAATTCTTAGGAATAATAATATAATTCTTGATAATTAACAACAAAACTTAATCAAAAGCTACAGTCAAGTTCCCTATTAGGTCTTTAACTTCTACTTTATATCTAGTTTTCAATACAAGAACATTTGAAGTATGAGTGGCTGGAATATATTCCACCAATCTTGTCTGTTTTACTATATAATCGCTAAATCGAAAATCATCTAGGATATTGATATGTAGTTTTTGGGGGAGGGAGATTATATAATTTTTAATGTCAATCTCACACCTCTTACATCTATGCTTTGGGAGTCCTTTCGAAGATATTCATATCCAAAAATATTATTGCTACAAACCATTGGTGGTAATCTTTAGTTTTGAAATTATTTTCCAATTTTCTTAATTACTTAACCAATAAAGAGATGAATCTAACTTAGCCAACTTATAATTGTCTAGCCACTTTGATTAAAATCTTTGAATATTAATGCAAATTCCCTTAAGATAGTAAATAATTTCCTTTTTTGTTTGCTGTTTTTAGTTTGTTTAACCAACTTGACCACATTGCCGACATGCCACACATCATTAGGACACTTATGTAGAGTATATGTGCCTTCCAACTGTCTCTCACCATGCATGTTGACTGTTTAGAGCGGAAATGGCGTCAGAGCATACAACCCGGACTCAGGCAACCCGCTCCATTTTCCTCAATGTTTTTGGGGTTTTAAGCGGGGGATAGTGGGAATAAAAGCGTTGTACACACTTAAAAATTTCTCAAGTATACCTACCGGACATCATTTCATAGCAGCCATTATGAATGTGTCCGTGTGTGTGTGTGTGTCTATGTGTACACACACTCACACATGGTTAGACATATACGTATGTGTATATCTATTGTTTGCCATCGTTCCATCGTCCTTCTTCTTCCTGTGTCACGGCCCTCTGGCTACAACTGTAACTAAATAGCCCAGCCACTGTTTGCAAAAACTTGAGCGTGAACATTTTATTAATATATATATATATATATAACTTTTTTCATTTTTAAAAAACGCTTCAAACTAGCGAAATGTTTTCATTTTTCTTTCGTGTTATTTTTTTTCCTCTGTTCTTTCTTTATTCCAAAGGCTTCTAGCAAGGGCATTTTTATCATATTTTATGAGCACTTTTGCTCTGTCCCTTGCTTTCATTACACCATCTTTTCCAACTCCCTCTATCACTTTACCTATTTCTCTCCGTGTCTCGCTCACTTACGCAAAAGTTCAAGGACTTTTCAGCATTTATAAAGCAATTAAAATTTAAATGAACAATTTTTGGGTGGGCGCTGATGCTTCTGTTTTTTTCGTGTTTTTTTGTGTGTTTTTGGCTGGCTAACAAATTGTGACATGCAAGTCATAAAATATTTATGAAATTTTATATACAAGAGAGAATACAATTAAATCTTTTAGTGCTTGTTTTTTTTTTGCAAGTTTTCTAAACTAACTAATTGGCTACGAAAAATGTAACAATATGCAATAGTTTATGACCTTGATTTAAAATTGAGGGAGGGAAAATGCTTTTTAATTAAATCTTTCTATTTTGTTCGTAATTAAAAGTATTTTTGATATAATCCCAATACAATTCCCAATCGACATATTATTGCCCAACATTATTTAGAAGTTTAGCCATTAAGGTATATGGAAAATTTTGCAAATATTTTATGTGTATTCACTTACAAAGAGCATATTAACTGGAGTCACAGGGTTGTAAATATGTTTAGAGATATGTTAATATGTTTATTCCACTTTGTTTGATGCCTCTCTGATTATAGATATTATAAATATGTAAGTTCTATAAATAAGTTATATAAATATTATCAAAAAGCCTATGGCTTAAAAATTTTGCAAGGCCATCCCCAAATTGTACTGAATGTTTTTAGGTTGCCTTCATTGCTTTTTAGTTCATTTCAATTATGATAAGGGTCAGGTTTTTTAAAATTTTGGTTATTTTTGTATGTGTGGTATGGGTTTGGTTTTATTTTTTTGTATTTTTTTGTTATTTTCTTTGGACTGAGCGCATTAACTTTACTACCGCTGTCGTTGGATGGGCCATAAATTACATGTAGCAGATCCCTGGTAATATGAACAACAAATGTGCCAGAGCCATGCAACAAGCAAGCTAACCAGCAAGCTCTCAAAGGACTCAGTATCCTGGCAATGGCACGCGAGCATTAAAGTTAAATTGAAAATAAATATGGCAACGCAGTGCTCTGTAAATGTCAATACAAACTAACAAACACTGTATATACATACATATATGCGAGTGTATACATGTGTGTGTGTGTGTGTGTGTGTGTTCGCCAAAAATTGAAAGTCACAAAAGCCAGCTTATAGAACCAAAAATGTAAAAAGGACCACCAAAAAATCATTTGAACAAAGTGTTCACTTTAAAAATGAAATGCACAGTTTTACTCCCTTCCATAATCTACTCATACTCATACTTGTTTAGAAAAATTGAAAGGATCTATTCAAAAAAAGTTTCAATAGAACGTTGAATGACGCATTTTTTGTATTTAATTTTCAAGTTTTACGTAACTGGAAAACATTTCAATTAAAATACTTACAATTTAAAAAGAGCACACATCAAATACATTTTTAGTTACACCAAAAAATTTAACAAAACTGTTACAATTTAATCTATTTGAAAATATCGGTCTATTATTAAAGTTGAATTAAAACAATTTATCATTTTTAGCTCATAAATACTTATATATATATATTAGCTTTTGTTTCTTTCTACTTGAATATGGAAAATATATTTCAATAGTTTTTTAATGTTAGTGTTATTCTGTTATATTGATTTTCAACCGTTGACTGTCGATACGTAGCTGCTTTGATTATATTATATAGAATGAATTAAATTTATCAAATAAAACTCACTCGTATGTGAAGCCAAGTCACAGTTAAACTGATTACATGATTCGTTTTGGTTTTTTTTACATACCACGTACATACATAGATCAAAAACATGTTGTCACCTAAAAGACGTAGATAGGTACGACCTTTCCGTATTGGCTGCAAATTCATTTTTGACACTCAATTAAAGTAATGCGGAACAGCATTGAAATATTCACAGTTCATATGAAAACTAAAAGTATTAAAGGAACAACATTTTTGATTCCAACAATGAGTGATGAATGGGAATTCTAAGTCCACTTGGGATTGCAAGGCATAGTAAAGTTCTCCATAAACTTATTCAAAACTCTGGTTACTCTAACTTCTCAACTGTGCGCTTAGTTAGTCTAAGTTTTCATCATTAAATACTTAAGAAAGTTCAATAAACCGAATATTGAAATCGAAGGGGTAATCAAATCATTACTGTTATATTCATTCATTTATCTCATTTTATATTCTTTTTAAGCAAATTTTACCTAGGAATGAAAAAGAAATACGCGAAAACTACGAGTTTTGCTTTTTACTTAAACGAATCACAAGACGATATTTGGTTGTCATTTTATGCTAAATTATTACAATTATTATCAATAAAAAAAGGAGGAAATATAAAAAGAATCAAATTCGAAAATCTATGAAAATTTACATCTTTTATATCCATTTATTTGGTAAAAAACGTAAGTGAGGACGGAACTCCCCTTTGTCCCTAGACCACTATTACTTATATGTATGTATATCTGTCTCTACTCATCCAATTAAGTTTCTATCATTATCTATTTCTCATACAATTCAATTCAGTCAAGATGTATGGCCAAATAAGATGGCTGAATGGAAAAGGATTAATCTAGCTCAATATATGAGATAACTTTGTCTACCGCAATTGATGGCTTCGTTTCACTATGCTTTAGGCTTATATTTAATGGCAAAAAGGACATGGACATAGAACGTAGACGACTGCTAAGGATAATCCAACAAAGCTATAAGAATTTTGTCCAACTGAATATACCCCATGGAATCTGGAGCAATGCTGGATGTTGAATACATACATATAGGTATGTATGCATATAACAAATTAAATATATATATATATGCGTAAATTGTATTTTTTATATGTATGTAAGTTTATGTGAATTTGTGTGTGTGTGTGGCTACATATGTATATGTAACCTGTTGTATCGTTAGCTGTGACAACCCTGGCATTCAGGCGTAATGGCAACAACAACAATGGCCTCTTGTCGACATTTAGACTTAATTTAAATGCAAGACAAAAATGGAAAATGGAAAACGAGAAACAAAACAACAACGCAAAGAAACGTAACGTAGCGTAACGTAACGGCTGTGAAAAGCAGCACACACACACACACACTCACGCACACACACATTTACAAAAACAAAAAGTATAATTTATGTGTATTTGTGTTGTTGTTGTACATACTTTGGCACAAATGCTCATTTCATCGTTTAAGTTGAGACAAGGGCACACCACACACCCACACACACACACAACCGCACATTCACCCTTACCCACACACACACACACACACATGTACACGGCAGGCTGCTTAACCCAATTCGCCCCCAAAAACAAAAAAGGGAAAATTTAGAAAGAGAAAAAAAAAGTGAAAAACACAACAGAATACTGAAAACGCAAGTGTCTTAGGCACTCGCTCTCGTTGGTAGCGGCACTGCCAGTGAAACAGCAACAACAACAACAACAACAATCACAATGTAGTTGTTGTTGTCGACAGCGGTAAAGGCGGTATGATGGCTAAAACGGGGGTTGGCGGTGGGCTGGCAATGGTTATGGTTAGGGGTACGAATGCGTTTGGCAGGCAGCTTTTCACTTTTAGCTTAGATGAGGCAACATTTGCGGCAAAATGATTCTCAAAAACACAGGAGCAAAAAAAAAAACCCAAAAACAACAACGAAAAATAAAAAATTTATTTTTCTCTTTTGGCCAACAGCGAGGGGCATTTCAAGAGTATTTAACGTTTACAGTCCCTATATCGCACCTAATTTATATGACTTAGCTCATTTTTGTTTACTCCAAGTTTTGGATATTTTCAAAAAGAAGAGTATTAGTTTTGAAGTTTTTTAATATTTTATTGAATTTTCCTTTTGTACCATCTTTCACTTAGTAAACATTAGTAAGTCCTTGAAAAAAACTTGAAAATATAAACATAAAAAGTAGTCGAAAATACATAAAGAAACTTAGACCATAACTTTTTTGAAAAATTTTGACTGCCGATGTCGAAAATAAAATCTCGAAAATAAATGCAAAAAACGAGAAACATGGGAAAAATATTACTTTAAAATATTGTTTTAAAAGATAAACTTAAACATAATAAGCCATGTTCATGGAATGCAAAGGAATGATAGATATTAATATGTCAAACCCTTTAAAAAATGGAA
This sequence comes from Drosophila willistoni, assembly GCF_018902025.1. Classification (NCBI taxonomy): domain Eukaryota; kingdom Metazoa; phylum Arthropoda; class Insecta; order Diptera; family Drosophilidae; genus Drosophila; species Drosophila willistoni. The sequence continues at coordinate 9,829,865 of NW_025814050.1, forward strand.
TTACATAAAATTTTCTTTGATAGCTTCACTTCTAGGATAGACCAACCTCTTTGTAAAGAAGTTCTTTAATTTAAGCAGAGTAAAAGTAGGTAAAACGTGGTACTTTCGACATTTTCCTCATAATCTAAACAATCTTAATTGTGTACCAGTATGAATAAGCAAAAATCACAAGTACTTTGTAGTTGCAACTTACCCTCACCGTAACCATTATATATTTCGGTTGTATGCACAGAAACATATATTTCGAATTGATTGTCATCTAAACCCTTCTAACGCCCTTTTCATGTTCAACATGTTTTCACTAATCCATAATAAGTATGCTTGAATTTTGCCATATCATTCAATCTAGTTTTCCAGTTTTATTTTTTTTTTTTTGGAGAAAAGCTTAAGCAACCCTTGGCAAACTCATCGCCTAAGCTAACAAGAGTCTGAAGTGTGTTTGTGCGTCTGCTGTAGATGTATTTTAGCTTGTTTTCTCGAGTTTCTTAAATGAAATCAAAGTTTTTGCTATGATTAACTTCTGCACCCACCACTCGAAACAGCAGCAGCAGCAGTACTCGGCAGCCATCTGCTTCTGTGATTCTGGGCTGCTGCTTCTGTGTTAAACTATGTCAAGTTTAAAGCCCAAATAAATAGGAAATGCCATGGCTCGTTGGCCGATAGTTTCTTTTTTTTTTGCCATGTAATTTTCTTTATGATTTGCCCAGACCAAATTCGTGCGTGCGTAAAATTGAATAGCGTAAAAGGAAACGAAAGCAAAAAACGGGAAATCTCACGAAAAAGGAACATTTTCGTTTGGTTTTTTGTTTTTTATGAGTTGCTAGTTTAAATGACACAAACGAGGCGAACTTAAAGCCAGCGAGATAAAGAGAGAGAGAGAGAGAGAGAAAGACGATAATAGCCATAGCCAGCAACAGGGAAAAACGGAGATACGAATTTTTTTTTTTTGTATACTTCACACAGCCTTTGTCACCGTTCCTTCGCTTTATAGTCTCCACTCTTTCAATGGGATTCAACAGTTCCGTTTGTCGTTCCCACGGACAAGCAATCCTTTTGTCTGTATATGAAGTCTCCCACCCATTATATGGTATAACCCGACATGCGTGTAAGCGAAAGAGTGGTGTATGATTATGTGTGTGTGTGTGTGTGTAAGTATTTCCCTTCGCCTGTTTATAATCAACTAAAAGCCAAATAATCAAAAAGTCAACACAATGTGAGAGCCAAAAGATAGAAGAAAGAGGATAGCCCGAGAGAGAGAGACAAAGAGAGAGTAAGATATTCATGTATATATATATTTTTTTTGTGTGGGTTATTGTCTTCGTGTTGTGATAGGTTAAAGGAGGTTATCCCTAGGGACAGGGACGGCTTAGGACTTGTGTGTGGGGCGGGGGGCTACCCCTAAGTGAAATTATACCACGATTTGCTCACCAAATTTGATTACCAAAATCGATTGGCATGTTATCAATATGTAAGCAGATTCCAATAATATTGATATATGTTTTTATACCCTTGCAAAAAGGGTATATTAATTTTGGTCAAAAGTGTGCAACGCATAGAAGGAAGCATCTCCGACCATATAAAGTATATATATTCTTGATCAGCACGACGAGACGAGTTCAAATAGCCATGTCCGTCCGTCCGTCCGTCCGTCCGTCCGTCCGTCCGTCCGTCCGTCCGTCCGTCCGTCCGTCCGTCCGTCCGTCTGGATCAACGTAAACTCCTCCTAGACCGTAAGAGCTACAGAGCTGAAATTTTGCATGTAGGCTTGTATATACTGCAGGCATTGTATATCTCGGATTCAGCCGGATCGGATCACTATATCATATAGCTCCCATACAAATGGCAAAGTCACGGACAGTGACTTTTCTTAATAACTTCGTTATTTTCTGAGCGATTGTCGTGAAATTGAATATTGGTGAGTTAATTACACATATAAACGACTGTGCCAAATTTGATCAAGATCGGGTGACTATATCATATAGCTCCCATAGGAACGATCTTTCGAAAACAGTGACTTTGGTGAATAACTTCGTTACTTTTGACGCGATTGCTTTCAAATTAAACATTTGTTAGTTTAATATATCTGTTAATGACTGTGCCAAATTTGATAAGGATCGGGTAACTATATCATATAGCTCCCATAGGAACGATCGGTGGAAAACAGTGACTTTGTCCAATAACTTCGTTATTTCCTATGCTACGATTGCTGGCCGTTCTGTCGCAAACATTAGCCTTTTTAGATAAAACGTTTTTCCACTTTGATGGCTATAGGTAAGGAAAGAGTTACCAAAAATGTTGCAAGGGTATACAAACTTTGACGCGGTCGAAGTTATTCCCGGCCCTCTGGTTATCCATAAGAACAACATGAACTTTATGGGTAACGACGTTTTAAACAATTGTGAACAATCAATGAATAATTTCTCTCTTTTAGTTAAAGTAAATGTGGTAGTTAATATGTGAATAGACCTTCAATTTTTATTTTCTAGTCGTTTGTTTTATTATTTTTATCTTTTTAATATAATTTAATGAAGACTTCGCGGTGATTAAAGATATTTTGTCTATTTTAAAGAAATTAACAAAAGTCTAATACGTTAAAAAAGCTTATCGATTTTGGTACGATTTTACATATATAAAATCGGTAAATTGTACTACTAAATAAGAAGGATTCATGCTATTTTTGTACAGTTTTTGGCCTGTTCATAAAAAAAAGTGTAGTGCATTTGCTTGTTTCTTTTGGTATAATATCGTGCAGGGCTTTAATAAATAGCAAAGCAAAAAAAAAAAGGAGAAAAAATACTAAACGAGAAATGACAATCTTCAGGATATGGTCCATGTAGCTCTTGTCACTTTGAAGGCGTTGGCCATAAAAATCAATGAACGCCTTTTGCCCAAATAGTTGGCAGCTGCCTCATGCTGACAACGAGAAAGATGTAAAGATTTTTAAACGGTTTTTGCTTAGCGCCTTTCCCTCTTCTCACCCATTCTCCTCCTTTGACTTTTCGACCTTCCATGGCCTTTTTAGGCACAGTCTGGTTATGTGAGTGTGTGTGCGTGTGTAGTAAACTTATAAAAATATCCAAATACAATGAACGAAGGGGGCTAAAGAGGATGGAAAGTCTCCAACATGTTGCCTACTTTTTGACATTTTCAACATGTGTCCAACGCCTTCGTATTTCTCGTTTTCGTCCTTTTGCCCTACTGTTACTCTAGGTCTTTCGTCTTTCTTTTCTATTTTTTTTTGTGTTTTTTTATTCTTTTTTTTGTAGCTTTTCTGCGTTGACGTTTGCGTTGATTTTTGACAGCTGCCTAGGCAGAAAGCCCAACAACAACAAAAACAACAAGGAAAAAGCAAAAACAATAAGAAAAACTTGTTACCAAAGTTGAGGCAGATTGCCTTTGCCTGCCTGAATGCCTGCCGTACTCCCCTCATGTCATGTCTCCCCTCATCCAGTTATTGTTAGACTTTTGTGCTCATATCTCTAAGGTTTATGTCAAGGTTTCTCGTTTTTTTTTATTACTTTGATATGCCGTTATGTGTACTTTTTTTTGTGTGTTGCCCCCGCTTAGAGAAAGCATTTTTTATACTTGCCAGAGTTTTTTCTTCCACAAATTGCAGTTTAAAGTTGACAGCGAGAGGATATAAGCACTTACCTGTAAGTAAAAGAAGCAACAAAAATACCAGGTAAAAATGAAAGCTGATTAAATATACGAGTATTACACACAAAAAAAATGTATGTGTGAGCTAGTGAGTGTGTGTAAAAGGGTAATACAGTTAACATTTATGATCTTTTTCAAGCTTAACCATTTAGAAATGGGACAGATGCTTCGTTCCCAAATACTAAATGATAAACTACGATTATTGATGGAAAATTGAGCAAATGCTTTGCTTTTGGACTGCACAGAAAACTAAGTAAATATTCTCATAAATGTTAAGTACTCTAACTCAAAACTTTTTTCATGATTTTAAATATTCTTGCTACATTTATGGATTGTGTAAAGTGGCAATTCACTGTATTTAGTCCCTAAAAAAAGTTCTTAAAAAACACTGACAACTCAATCAAAACAATTTACTATTTCAAGTCCCAGCTGAAAAACTAATTAGTCAGAGAGGAAAAGAAATATTAAGCGAAAACTTGTTGCAGGACTATACATTTTTTCTTTTATTTTTGTTTGAAAAAAGGCCAAAGAAAGAATATACACCACTACAATTGATAGCTATTATCTCATTATATTCATAGTAATTTAATTATCAATAATTCAATTTGTTTTAACAATAATTTTATGCTATTAAGAAAGTTTTCTTTTTCAAGTGCTTTATGAAAATCATTCCACAAATAATTTAAAAAGTAGTTGTTGTTTTTTGCTATTGTTTATATTAAGATAGTCAGAAAGTATTGTCTATTGTAAGTCTTTGTTCTGTCATTTACACATAGGTATACGTTATCTTCACATATTATCTTCAGCGATTTAATCTAGGCAGTCTCTATACAACTCTTCATTAAGAATTGTTGTCATTAAATTTGTTAAATCTTTTATGGCGTAAATATCCTATAATTTAAATGACTATCTAGTATACACTACAACCTTGTTATAACAAAAAACACAATATAACGACTTCAAAGTCATCTAAAATAATTTTCTGAGCACTCAGTAATTTAACATTTTTTGTCTCGCTTTAAAAGAGAACGTGATTCCCAGAGTTAAGAGGTTTCTAAATTAATTTCAATTAAATTATTTCACCTCCTTAAATCAGACTGTAGGTGAATATGAACGAATATTGATAGTAAAAAACTTTTTTTCAGGGCTCTGAAAGTAGGTGTTAGTTTCTAATTCTACTAATTTTACCAATTTTCCACAATTCCTAAATATTAATTGATTAAACAGTATGGAAAATGAAAACAAAATTTTGAAATACAAAAATTAAATTAAAATAAAGTATTTGATGTTTGTTAAAAATAAACCATAAGTCTTTAGAGTTTGCTTAAAGAACTGCAATTTTAGATAACATAGCAACGAAATTATTGATCCAAACTTAACATTCTAAAGCTATAACCCTATAGACCCAATATAACAGCATTGAAGCTTGATTGTGGATCTTAATTTAGCACTTAGGTCGTTAATCTGCTTATCGATATATGTAGATATATATGATATTTATGACAACCGTTAAGCAGTGGGTATAGCCACATTCACAGAAACGTAAATCATTTTTGTTTATCAAGAATTTATGAAATTATAGTTGGGCATTGATTTGAATATACATAGCTATAAGCAGTGTCAGTTGAATCGTTTCTCGTTGGAAATGTATAAGCTTCAAATACTCGAAATATCTGGCAAATAAATTGAATTAAATGCTTTCAACAGTCAGACTGCAAATCCTACATCTTATCAATTATGCATATTGAGTTAACTCTCTCGCTCTCTCCACATTCCTTGCCTTGACCCACATTTTCGGGGGTTAAAATTTGTTATTGGCAAGACAGGCAATCTGCCTGCATGCAAAAGACTTTACAAAACAATTGTAATCAATTAAAAGGCTTGACCGTTTTGGGGAGTGAAACGTGGGTCGGTTATGCTCGAATATAATCTTAAAATATCTGATTTATACGAGGGACACACAAATATTTATTATTCGAGCCTAAAATGCAAATAAACCACAAAATATATTGGCCATTTAAATGCAATTTTCTATTTGGGTATTTTTGTGTTTGTGTTTGCACAACCAAATTGAAAATACGAAGCCACAATGGTAGAAAGATATACATGAATGTATATACACAGATGAATGGATAGATATACATATAGGAAAAGGACCCGTAGCAAAATCGGGCATGGAAAAGCATTTAACGCATGACTTAAATATTGAGGCAAGTGACAAGAAAATCGAGCAACAAAAAAAGAAAAACAGAACTGTTCAACGTTTTGCAATGGCAATACAACAAGTCAAATATTGATGCACACAGACTGAGTGGGCAAAGGGCCCATTGGATGATGGGGGGCATGAGTATTGTGTTTGGATTCTATGTGTGTGTGTGTGTGCCTGACATAGACAACAACAAAAAACGAAAAAAAAAATTGAAAAGTTGGGTGGAAAAAAAAAATAAAAATCTGCACGCGCCAAACAAAACAAACAATTTGCCCGAAAACTTGGCAAAAGCAATTGCAATTGCAAGAGCTCTGGCCATGATGGCAAAAGGGGTCGACAGCGTTGTGGGGGGGTTGGGGGAGAGGATAGCAAAAACATCGAGTGAGCACCACAACAAAGTTGTTGACAATGGCAAACACGTTAACCGAAAACTTTCGGCACAAAGATAAACGCAAATAAATTTGCCAACTTGTTCCTGCAAATTCTACACACTCTGTCTTTCGACACAACAACAACAACAACAACAATAACAACAAACGAAAAGGCTCAAACACAAAAAAAAGCAAATTAATGCAAAGCATAAAACAAGTTGTAGAGAGACCAAGTAAAATTACCCGCATGGCAAATCGAAGGAGCTTAACCCGCATTTAAATGACAAAAATATTACACAGTACGTATTTCAGGCAATAAACGATTTTCACGGGATCTGATCAGAAATCTTTAGCATTCTTGTCAGAGAAAAACCGCAAATTGACATGGACACACCACATTTTCCCATTTCACCCCACCACCATCACTTTTCACAGTTTTATATGCCAGTTAAGTCTTCTACCAAAAGAACTACAAACAACAAAAAAAACCTAGAAAAAAGATATACATATATGTATATATGTATGGACAATGTGTCTATCTCTGTGTGTGTGTGTGTATGTGTGAGTCGTTGGGGCCATGTATCTTTTTGCAAGTTGTGTGCAGAGATTTGCGACGCATGACACTCATAAGTAAAATGCCTCTAGCATAGCTCTACGTGTATGGCCTAGATACCAAGCAATGAGAAATCAAACCGAGTCGTATCTGCTAACCTCAAGGAAACATTGGAAGAACCACACAGAGTGGTCACTCTATACTCTGGGCCACCGCACACCACACACACACATAAATCGTTAGCAAAGTCTTGCGACTTGCCAGCTAAAGATGAAAGTCGCTGCCTTTTCGCTTTCTCTTTTTCTCTCGAGCATCTAACAAGTTTTTCTGGTTGGTTTTTCTTTCCTAGAAAAAAAAAACCGCTGAAGAGAACAAAACAAAAAATGTCTACAGCAACAATAGACTGTATATTGGGTGGCATAAAAAGTTTCTTTATCTAATGATATGACCAATCAGTTATAGACGGAAAGCTGATTCTTTCTAAGACAAATCAAATAATAAATCACTTGAGCCAAAATCATTTTGCTAGCTGCTTTGTTTTGGCTCAAGGAAATGCAAAAAATGTGAACAAATCATCACTTTATTTAAATTTTTTCAATTTGATGTATTTTTTTAGCTTAGTAAAGTAGAATAAATTCAATTGAGTTTAAATGGTTATTTGTATAACATTTTTTACCATACTTAACAAATATTTCACTAGATTTTCAACCTTTTTTTTACAGCACAAAACAAGTTGGACAGGTCAGAAAGTTTCAAGTTCTATCATTAGCAAAGTTTGCTTAAGTTTCCGCTAAAACTAGTTGAGAATTACAAATATATAAAGCAAAAAAGTTACCCCTTTTTGTTTAGACAGTTTTTTACCATTTTTATTAGGGGCTTAAATTATGCTTTCAGGCGAAATTATTGTTTGGCCCTCAGCAAAAGGCTTAGTGAATATGTTCATAAAATTTTACAGCTCGTAAAAGTTTCTTTTGCTGCGATTTGGATGTAATAGTAAAACGTGATCGGAAACTAAAAAGAAGTTCAATGCCTTTGACCTTGCTTATAATTTTTGCGGTTGATTTGTATTGAGTTATATTTATGGATTTATTTTTATATTTACACTATTTTTAGTGTTGTTTGAAGATAATTCTTGGAATTACCCTCGCATGGTCACTTTTGCTCAATCTGTACAACTGCAGTGCTATATTGGCTACACTTGTTATTGACAGCTTTGTTGCTAGGACATTCAATATATGTACATACAAACGTGTGTGTGTGTTTCTCTTTGTTGTGCCATACTGCTCAAGAAATGGGCAAAAACTGTCCCTGCAGTTAGTCACCCGTCCACAAAGGATAAGACTGACAAGGCAATCGCTAAATCGTTTTCACAAAATCTCACAGGATACGTTAAGGGATATTACACAGAAGTTAAAGCAATTTTTGGTCATTTTTATTGGCTTCGTCTGAGATGGCCAAAGAACCTCCAACATCACCCCAAGACACACACACACAGTCAAGTCCCACACATGGTGAAACAATGAAGGATGGGCCGGTCGTACACATATGCGTATACGTAATGTGGCGCTAAGAGGAAATGAAAAATGTAATTAAAAAACTTTTTTTTCGGCCAAGTCTTTTGTCAGAAGTTGAAAGGCTTTTGCAGAGAGGGGCACTAGCGCTACTCTGTCGAGGGGGGGGCGGAGGGGAAGGACGGGACCAAAACTGAACAGTTGCCAAGTTTGCAAGCGAAGCAATTTGCAATGAGAAGTAGAGGCGGCCTTTAAATGTGCGATGAGTGTCATTCAGTTGGTTGGGCATGTTTCAAGCTTTTTAGTTTTGTTTTGTATGTATGTGTGTGCTCACACACATATATGCATACATCGCACACACACATTGCAACGAAAGAAGAGCGTTCCATGTGTGCATATAAAAAGTGCTCATTAAAACATATCAACAAGCTTTATGGCAGCCATCGTTCTCAACGTCGTCAACGTTGTATTTGGTCGTCGGCAGTTAAATTCATTCATAAACTACGTGACAAAATGAACGGAAATGTAGAAGCGGAAATTGCCAACAAACATACACACTTGCAACCACACACACACACACACACACATAAAAGAATCTACAAACCAACACGTGCACATTTAGTCAGACATAGAGTCAGCAGTTGGCATTTGGCTGTTGAGGTAGGGGCCACAAGCTGATGGGACTGATGGGAAGCCGGAGGACATTGGGCTGACAGTTCAACGTGCGCAAAATATTTTCGCACTCGCCGTCTTGCCTGACATTTACAATCAATTTTTTAAAAGCTTTCATCCATGTTTAACCGGTTATATGTATACCCTATAACGCAAATTGATGTAGTCCTAGAACCTCTACAATTTTTTATATCCTTACAAGTTTCGTATTTACCATCTTACTCTCAGAAAGGCTTTCCATCATTTAGTATTTTTAAAAATTTGTAATGTAACATTATGTTTTTTATAAATTTTGCTAAATTGCTTTTGGTTTGTTTTATAAAATTAATTCTCAGTTCCAGCTATTTATATAGCTTAATTTATGTTAGTCAAGACACAAACGAAAACATACAAAATTTATTAAAGACACATTTCTCATTTCTAACAAGAAAAATTCTATAAAAATTTGGATAAGTTTCTAAAATATATGTAGAGAAAGAAGAACAAAATTTAAAAATTACTAGGTATAATAACAGCAAAAAATTGATCCACATGGCAGTATTAAATAACATACACCCTTCTTTGAACTGAAAAGTCATTTTCCTTAAGATACTCAATTAGGTAATTTGTATCTGTTTGTTATGATCTAAATAATATTCTATTTAACGTGTTTTTATGGCAAATGAAATGACCCATAAACATATGTACGTTACTTACAGGGTATCCTTTCAGTCATCAACTTTGTATTTAAACATGGTTTTATTTTATTTTTAGTAGAACATAACCCAACCCCTTTGAGTGTCTACTCGAGTGTAGCAAAAAAGAGAAAAACGTTGAATTGCTCTGCCGAGTCATGCCGTGTGCTTTCCCCTACAACCGCTTGTCCCTCCTTCCTGACAGCCAACAAGCATATTACATTTGAAATATTTTTCTCGTCCTCCAACTTGTATATACATACATAATATGTACACATATATATGTATGTATGTACATAAGTCCATCAACAAGCGGGTTTCAGGCGGTTAAATCTCATAATATTGATAGTGCGCTTTCGGTAAGGATGTGAAAATAAAAAACACGAAGAGAATCAGATGAATTTTTTGATTGCAACCATAATAAAATGAAAGACGGCATAATTTGAGTCAATCAATTTTCTGACAAAGAACTGCTTAAAAAGTTGCGAAAAAAATCTCTGCAATCAGAATGGCATTGTCTGGCGAAAAGAAGACATAGCTGTATTGTTTCTATTGAAATGCTAATAAACAATGTTTTTATTATAATTAATCAAATTAAGACCGAGGCTAAAATGACAAATGTTTAACATACACAACAACCAGTTGCTTCTGGTGGGAATAATTCTGTTTACATAGATACATTACTTTTTGGCTTGCCGACCCAGAAAAACAACTTTGCACCTTAAATATCGATCTAAATTTTAACAAACTAAACTAAATTAGTATTAGAATTTCTCTCATAATGAAAAAGACGTTCTATGTTTTTCATTCAATTTTTCATTCTAGTTCTAAACAGAATTTTTATTACTGACCCATGCCTAACTTTTGTAACACGTTAATCATCGATATTCTGCACAGAGTTCAGGACGGTATACAAGTTTTAAAATCTTTTCCCTGTGGTAACACTGAAAACTGAAACTGGCTTGCTGCCCCTGGAAAAACTGAATCTCTTTAGGGTAATTTTAATTCACATTGTGGGTGCATAAAAAAAATGGTTCTACTTAATACCTTAGAACTAAATTCAGTTAAGTCTCTAAGAGAGTGCATATTTTTTTGGCGAAACTCTGAGAAAAAATGCATTAAAACTAATTGAATTAACTGGAAAAAAGAAGTATAAACAGCTACGAAAGAAAAATTTTTAGTATCCGAAGATTTAATTTGAACCTGAGGAGTAATAGATATGAATTAAGCAATCAATTATACATTTTTATATTTATTTTTTTCCAATACAACTTTAAACTTCTACAATTTTCCTGTTTTACTGGTTTACATTTTTTAACAAAATGCAGTAAAAACTAGTAATGAAATTTAATTTTACTAACTAATTGGGCTGATGTTTGAGTATCCATTTAATTTTGAGTTTTAGTTGAGTTTATCAAGTCAATGCCATTGAGGAAATTACTAAAATGTTTAAACTAGTTTAATTAAATTTAATTAGAATATATAATTACTTATTATGTTTGCACTTTTTGCACTTGCATTTGCTTTAATATTAAGAGAAAGCATTTAGTTGTAAGCTGACAAGTTAACTGGCCCGCTAACTTTGTAACTGTAACTGTAACTGTCATTGCCCTGAATGAAGGACAAGCAAAGCCAGAGAGAAAGAGAGAAATACCTATACAGAGAAAGAAAGAGAGAGATAGATAGAGACAGAAAGAGACAGAGAGAAAGAAAGTAAGCAAGTGAGAAAGAACTATGCACTTAAAATAGCATACAAACTCAATGAGCCACTTTTAGTTGACCTAATTTAACCTTGACCCATTTCAAGAGTTCGTTTTAGCTTTTTTCCCCCACTTTCGCCGTCAACTAACTAGTTGCTAGTTGGCATTATTGTCTATTGAAACTTATATTAATTAAGGTGAGATAAGGTCATGTTTTATTCACAGCGGTAAGCTATCCTTCACCTTAGCAAATATTTCACTCATTTCCATTTACACAATATCGATTACAATCAATATCCATCAGTCGATACCATTTTACCTGCCCACTCGATTTGGCCAAGCTCTCGGTAAGGAGAGGAGTAGAGACAGAGAGAGAAAGAGACAGAGAGAGAAAGAGACAGAGAGAGAAAGAGAGGGGGAAGTAAATGTGAAAGGAATCCTTAACCTCAGCCCACAAACCTAGGCCAAATCCCCATGGTCATTTCATCGACAGCCTCTGGACCCATAAATGTCAAAGTCAATGCAGTTAGACCACAAAAAAATTCAAAAAAAGAAAAATTGAATGGGAGCCAAGGACTCGTTCAGATCCTTCTTCACTGCGGTCCCCAAATAAAATCTGAAAAATATGGGAAAAGGTCTCGAGCAGGCGATTTGAAATGAAAATCGCATGCGTGAATAATTGAAAACCATAAATTTTCACACTCTTGAATTTCAATAAAGTTGACAATTTTTTCTCGTTTCTGTTGGGGTTTGTTTCTGTTTTTGTTGCTGGGTGTGGCAACTTGTAACTTGTTGCTGAGGCATGCATAAACATTCTTTTATGTGCACAAAATAACAACAATAACAAAAACAACAGGACAATAAAAATCACGCATGAATTTCATAGTTATGCATGGTACATGCTATGAACATATATCCTGCAATCTACCACCTTGCCTCTAACGTCCTTCTCTCTCCCTCCCTCTCTCTCTCTCTCTATGTCTCTGTCTCTTTCTCTATCTGGCACTGCCCCACTGTGACACTTGCATAAACAACTAAGCGGGGAACGCAAGGAAAAAAGGTCGTTCTGTGGAACAAAAAACCTCAACACGAGTAAAACAAAATGTAATTACAACAAGGACTTTTCAACAGCAGCATTTTGCACATTGCAACAGCTTTGTTCCCCCCTGCCCCACCGCACTATGCGAAGTGTTGATGGAACGGGGGGGGGTCACGGAATGGAACAATGCAATATACCTGAAATGCAACAATGTGGCACGCATGCATATGCATGCATGTGCATGCTCAACGAGAGTCGGTGTGTGTTAGTCAGTGAAAGTGAAGGTTAGCTCAGGCTCGGGCCCAGTTTGAGTTTTGGGTTGGAGGACGACAAACCAACCAGCTCGACGCTACACTTGAGCTTTATTGCATACATTAAGGGGCCAAGGTGCGCCACAGAGCAACTTGCATGTGCGTATATATGTATGTACATATCTGTATGAGTCGACTATTAACGGTGTGTTTGTGTGTGTGTATATGTCTATTTTGTTAATGGACATTGTTGTTTTTATATCGCAGACTAAAAGAAATGCTACAAGAAAGATTTGCGGTTAGATGCAGACAAAAGCCATAAATCATGGCTTCAATGGAGAATATTGTATCTCTGAAGCTTTATATTTATAGTATATACATACATACATACATATGTATAAATTTTCTATTCCGTTTGACTGATGGCCAGAAAAGTCATGGCTAGATCATTTGTTTTAAAAATACCTAATAGGAAAAACTCCTCAAGTAATTTCACAAAGCGAATTGTAATATTTATTTGAAAATACATTATATTAGTAATGTAAGAAAAGGTATAAAAAAGGACAGTTTCGTTGTATAGGCTAAGTCAATAAGGGCTTGACCAATGTTTGGCTAGTCAACACAATATAAATTTGTTCAAAATAAATTAGAAATTGGGAAAATAAATACTTTCGAATACTTTCTTAGCCCTTGGAATAATAAAAAAAAAACAAAGCAAAACGAAATTTGTTGAGTAATTATAATTATTGAACTTCATTTTAGATTTCTATTTCTTTATTCAATTTTATTTCATCATGAATAACTAATTTGGTTTTATAAAAAAAATCCATTTAAATTGCTTTTAAATCGTTTGCCTTTGAAACCTCTCATAAATATTTAAATTTGAAAGTATTTAAAATGCAGCTAAATTCCTTTTGGAATTAATTCGTTTATAGGAATGTGTCAATTTACATTTAATAACAAATAAAACAAAATAAATCCAAGTTTTCTATACTGAAAATGTTATTAATATTGTAAAACTTTGTAGATTCGCTGAGTTATAGAGTTGAGGTCGAGAACTACAATAAAACTAGTTAAGAATTAAAATTGTTGGCAAACTTATTCTACAAGCATTATATATGTATATGTCAAAACATAACCAACATATTCGCAAATCGACAATCAAATTTAATATATAATATATCAGTGTAATCTTAAAAGATTAGTCCTAACATACCAAAAACGTTGATACCATCTTTTTCAAAACTCCCAGCAACAAGTGCCAGTCTAAGTTAGTTAAAGTTTTTCCACTATGCTATCGGTTTTCAATAAATTATACAAACTTTAAATACCAGAGTTTGCCTTTTTGTGAACATTTTTAGCAGCCGAAGTAGCTGGCCTAGAAATTTTACCAGTTCATTTAAATATATTGTAGAATTAATGTTAAAATTAAGAAAATATGTGCCAACTCTTTACATTTTGCACAGAATTAGTACCAACTCAACGAACAATTATGTACATACATACATATATGCTCACTCTAATAAGAAGTAAAAATTCTAGAGGCATTTTCCAGCTAATTCAACTTGGCCATTAATCTCTTAACTGTACACATAGACCATACACACACACACAGACACAAACACTTAAAAGCCAGTCGGAGCCTTAAGTTTCACCCAAAAGTACTCCAACTAAGTAGTTTTGCTCAACCTTTTTTCCCAGCACACAACAGCAACAACAACAACAACATAATCAACCTGATCATCATCATCGCCATCATCTCGGGGTCCCATATGAACGCCAACAACATTTTACGCTCATCATTGTTTGGCACTTAGTCAGAAGAACGATGTCGGCGCCGATGCCAGAACCATCCGCCACTCCCGTCGCCGTCTCCACCACCGACGTCGTCGCGTCTGTCGTCACCGTCGATGTAGTCGTCATGTCGATTAGATGATGCTCCTCCAGTTGCTGTACCTAACGAGCAGCTGATATACAAAACGCCATTTGGCTTTTAGTTCAGTTAGGTAAAGGATTGAATGCAGGCTCCAAATGCACCTGTGACCCATACCTACACAACATCATCCTTGACATGCTTGTGGAATGCCATGACAATTGTTCTCAAATCGCCGTTTCCATCTCAACTGCCAACAGCACAGATACACGTTCAAACATACATACATACATTTGTGTCTCACTGCATATTTCTTAATTAAACCGTTGACGTTTTTGGTCTCAATTAAACACGCACAGTCGGAGGGCAAAACGAGCGAAAACGCACATAACACAATAACGCACTTAATGCTGCAGTTTTGCAATTGCTAATGGATGGACAAGAAACTGCAATAGCAGTAGGCATTCAAGGGGTGAGAAGGGGTGGGAGGTTGGGGGGAAGAAGGAATAACGAACGGGTATGCCATCTTTTTTCATGTCTGGCTTGAGAGGACTACCCAGACATAAAGCCTATAAAAAATTCAGCTGTCTGTCAATTATGAGCCGAAAAATGACTGCTGAAGAGAGAGAGAGAGAGATAGAGACCTACAGAGAGAAAGAGCAAAACGAGCGAGATACAAGCAAAAAGAAACGAAGGGAAAAGTAAAAGAAAGAATAACAATAAATGAAAATACACACACTTGATGCTGATGCTGATGCTGAGTGTGGATGTGTCTCTTGCCATATACGAGAAAATGTATTGAATGAAAACTTTGCTTTTTTGAGTGAAAGAGATACGCACTGGCATCTCTCTCTCTCTCTCCCTCTCTCTCTCTCCTTCTCGGGCACTCACTCTCTGCCTTTCACTCATATTCTCTTGAATCCTGGAATTGAGTGCAAAAAACGGGAATAAACATGCGCATCCCTGTATATCCTTGAAAACCAACTAAACTGGATGCCCGAGTGCGAATCTGAAATTCCAGATTTTAATTCATTATATTTTGAAGGGAGCCAAAAACTCACCTGACCCCGCCAAATGCCCAGACCCAACCCCCACACCATAGCATTCACATTGTTAATGTCACCATGGAGACATGGCACTGGGACAGAAACCAGGACCAGTTGGACTAACAGTTGAAGAGAGGGAAAGCGAAACGTAGGCTATGCAAATATCTCGACACAGAACAAAGTAAAACCTCGCTCTGGGGCCCACGTTGAAAAATTTGCATGTTTTCCTTTCTTTTCTGTGCTTTCGACTAGAGTCAGTCAATTGGGTTGGCCCAGTCTCACTTTTTGCCGCCTCTCACCTAGTCACCCAGTCACCCAGTCGCACAGTCGCCCATTCACCCACCCGCCCATCGTAACGCCCAATCACCCTCTTGGTCTCTGTTACTGCCATTTGTCCCCTTGTCCTCTCGAATACATTCACTTTCATTTTTTTCCTTTTTGGCCTACTGTCAGTTATTCGTTTCGTTTCGTTTGGCATTGCATATATTAGGGCGCCGCGGGGCTGCGTTTTTCGTGCCTTTTGGGCTCTGTTTGTAATTCGCTTTGTAGTCGCCATGGGCGCAATTATTTTTTACCTTTTTTATAGGCAACTCTTCGGTGCTTTAGCACAGCTTTTAGTGTATTGAAGTGTCTGGTAAACATTTGAGCTAAAGTCATGAAAGTTACTCATCTCATACAGCAACTGATGGCTGATGGAATTTCCTTCTTCTCTTCGCTTCTCTTGTTTTCCCCAGTTCTTTTTTAATTTCTCATTTTATGGTCTTATTTTGTTTCTGTTGTTGTTTTCTTTTTTTTTCCACTTCAGGAAATCTTAGCACTGTGTGAAAAACACATAAACTTGAGAGAATATATTTAATGAACTACGGCCACTAAAAAAACAAAGCAATAGGAAATCAACAATTTTATGTTTATGAGAAAAAACTTCATATAAGAATACAAATGACTATGGTAAATATTTTTTTTACTACATTTTAAGTATCGGTCATATATTTGCGATGCGACCAATTTGCAATTTTGCCACAGTGTGCTATGCAACAAGTCTACTTAAGTGCACTTTTGTTGATTCAGTAGTAGTTTTTGGTTATAGAACTTTCATCGGCTTAAGCAATGGGAGAATCAAAGAAAAATATGAAAGTATAAAACTTGAATTCAGCACAGTAAATATGCGGGATATATACGCATTTATTTTCTTTGACTATACATTTTTGGGTGGAAAAATGATTATCGTAGCCACAATCAATTTTTGAATATTCCCCATGAGTCTTTGCATAAGACTCACACAACTGCCAAACTTCAAACCGCAAAAACTTCGCCATCGAATTGTGTTCTCTAGCGGATTGCTGGCGCACATACGAGAGAGATCGCCTTTTTGCCTAAGCCAACTTTTCCACTTCCTTGGAACGTTGTAAGCCGCGACTGCTTCTCCTCCGCACCCCATCCATCAGCTTTTGCCTTCAGGTAAAAGCGGATAGCTCTAACTTTAGCTTTGGCTACAGCTTCCGCTGCAAGCAGCATCAACTTTCAAGGCCGCCGAAAGGGGAAGCAGGCAGTCGGAGAGGAGCAAGCAGTGCACTGAAAGAAAAACAAGTTTTTCTTTTTTTTAGTTACGCATTTCTGCACTTCCGTGGCGCCAGCGACATCAACCTTGGCTCCTTTACCTAATCCCCACATTGCTTTAATACCAACCAAATGAACCAAGGGGCGGCAAAGTGCGGGTTGGCAGGGCAAAGTGGTAAAGAGAGAATAATGGTTGCAGAAGAGAGAGAGAGAGAGATACTGTGATGGGGCTTGGGTAGGCACCTGTAGGCTTCCACGAGAATGAGTCAGCAGTATTGCCGCCACAAAAGTTTGCAAATAAGCATTTTTTATATGGCCAATCCCCCAACCGCCATTTTACTCGTAAAAAAAAAGACACCAGCACCACCACCAACAACAACAACAGCAACTGAAACTTAGTGCCTGCGCCTAAATAACCGTAAACAGCACTCGTGGGCCTGCCAGACAACAAAAACAAAACTTGATAAGCATAAATTTGCTGTAATTTAACGCATTCAATTACAACAAAAAAAAAATATAAGGCAAAGACAAAAACAACAACAAAAGTGCCAAGGAAAAGAAGAAAGTATCTCGCCGGATGCGAGTTGTGACTTACTTAAAAATGTCATAAAAACGTGGAAACAAAGAAAAAAAAAGTTAAATGGAAAGAAAATCTGGTGGCAAATGGAAAAAAACGAAAGAACTGTATTTTCAACTAATTCAGTCTGTTATTTGCTGCTTTAAAGCCAACTTATATATTTAACACAGAAAATGCCATTAAAGCTAAGACTAAACTATTAATTAATTTGTATTTGGCTTATACAAGATTTTGGGATAAGGAATAAAGAATATTAGTTTTTTGCTTTTGACTATGTGACATTATAACGAAAGCTGCTTTTACAAATATTTTATAATATTTGGCTAAACAAAGTACTAACTAATTAAATACCATACGTTTTACAATATAGTATAAAATATATATATAGTATAATACACTAATCAAAGATTTGTTTTTGAAAACATTTTGATACAATGAAATTCCTGGATTAATGTTTTCCTGGACTTAAGTACATATGTATATTAAAAAATATTAGGGACATTTTAAAAGATTTTTTATAATGTTTCCCAATAAATGTTCTGCGTATTAATAATAAATGTTTTTCATTTATGTTTTCAAGTCACCAGTTTGGCATAATATTTAAAAAAGTAATAACATTTAGTTCTACAAGATCTTTTTTAAAAAATATTTTTTTGGACTAGCAAATTTTATAGAAATACGTATAAAATATACATATATATAATTATTAAAACACTAGAAGTTAAATAATGAAAGGTTTAAAACAATAATCAAACCTATCTATCTTCATTTTGTCAAGGTTTACTCATTACAAGAATTCATGAGATAATTTGTGCTAATGCTTGGATATTATGGCCAAAATCTTGCCTTGAAAACCCTGTAAAGGGTGTAACCAAAACTAAACCTAAACCGCATTTCCTTCTAACATTTCCTGACAGCATAAGTTAAGTGCGTATCAAATGTAAATTAAAGTCCAGAAATGTTGAGAACCTTTAGCCCCACATCTTGTGGCTTTGCACAACCAAATCCAATAGAAATTTATGTCATTTAAATTTAACGAAAATGCGTAAAATGCCTTAAAACAAGAATATATGTGACCAATAGTAGATATATACATACATTTGCATGTATACATTATGTATATATGTATATATAGATTGTATGTAGATTGGAAATGAAATGAAAAGCAAATGCAGAGAAGGGGCAAAATTTCAAGGTGCGCCAGCCCATGGCCACAAAATTTATGCGTTCGCCAACTGCCAACTTCCAACGAGAGGAAGCAACAACAGCCATACCAACAACAACAACAACAATTGACAATGTTGCCATTGAAATATTGTATTTTGATTCCTCCATCCTCCATCTGCCATCGACTATTCTCCTCCCTCTGCTGCTCAACGCTTTTGGCAATTTTCAACTGCTGATTTTCCAATCACCGCGCACTTTGTTATCCCCGAGCCAAAAAAGGAGAAAGCTTATTGAAAATATTTGTCTTGCCAGCTCAGAGGAAGCGATTCGAATGCGACGCTGTCTTCATTAGTCTTTGTCTGACAGAAATCTCAGCCAAGAGAAGCATCGAGCCCGAAAGCCCAAGAAGGCACAGGAGGTAGGCAACAAAGACAAAGTCAAAGATTTGCCCATGGAACTCCCACAGCGATGCTTAAGTAATAACTTTGCACTGCGAAAAAGACGTTGTGAAAACAAAAATAAAGAAAAAATTCCCACCCACAAAAAAAAACGAATCCATAGAATATGAAGTAAAATAAAAGTTTAGTCTGAAAGTGGAATAGTGTGCGTGAAATAAAGATGCGCTTCTAAAAGACGATTCTTTTCAGAACTGAGTACCAAAGACTATTTGGAGAGTTATCAATCTCAAAGAATATTCGTATGGTCGTGTAAATAATTAGCATTTGATAAAAATTTTAAAGATATTTTCCAATTTTTTAAAATTTTTATAAGCAGAATCAATAGTTTTTCTAGAGTACAAAAATACCCGAAGCTGTAAAAATCTGGAATTTCAGAATTTGTGCAGCTTTGACTAACGCAATTTAAACACAGATTTTAATATTTCCTGACTACTTTCAAATAATTTTTATAAAGAAAAAATTATTTAAATGGTTTTTACTTTACTTCTATATTTGTCTATCTGATGAAAATATGCACATTTCAATTTAAAAGATTAATAAGATTATCACGATTCGATAAAGTGCACTCCGATCAGTTGCCCATCTTGTACGATTTGTATGCTGTCCTTAGTCCTAGCCCTAATTCCAGCACCTTTATTTCAATTCCCATATTTTAGTCACGAGCCTAATGTGGCCTTAAGGTAAACCCAGCACTGATTCCAATCAAGGCAACCCAAAACTTTAGTTCACACCATATAAATAAACCTATTGTTAGATAAAATAAGATATTTCCAAAATAGAACAAAAATTTAGAACCAATCTACTAATAAATCTAACAAACATTTCATTGCTTCCATTAAAATTTTTATCGAATTTCAACAATTTTCGAATATTATTTTAATAAAATGACATATATAAAAAACTATTTATTTAATGTTATCTTTCGTATTAATTAAGATGATCCACATTAACGTTTTCATTTGCATATGGCAATGCAAATGTTGGCCAATGGAAAATCAACAAGCCGAGCCTCGACAGAGCCTTCGTAGTTTATGGCCGCTTGTTATTTTTGTCAACACCCTGTTCTACAGTGGGGCATGCATGTGGGGGTGGCGAAATCTGAGTGGGTCGAGGTATTGGAGCTCGAGTAGGAGTAGGACATTCAGACAATTCAGGCAGAAAAACCAACTTCTGCGCCAACACTCAATGCAAGTTGGGAAATAAAAAAAAAAAAACGGCAAAAAGCAGAAAAATTGAAACCGGTAAAAATGGGAAAGGGAACTGAGAAGAGAATAACTTGAAATCGCGTGTGTTTGCGATTCTCGGAGTCACTCTAGGGAGCAGCAGATGGTAGATTTGAAGTACGGCCTCCTGGGGAAGTATGACAATTGTATTTTTTGTCTTCCTCCCTCCTTCCGCCTTTCCCATACTCGAATATTTGTCTCATTGCCGCGTATTATACATATATTTCTCGGTTTTTTTTTGTCTACTGTGGCAATTGCAAACTAAAGAAAAAAGCAAAAAAAAACGCAAAACGTAAAGCAAAAATATGGCAAAGTTTGGCTCTGGGCGATCTCCATGGCGACAATGGCATCCATGTGAATTTATGGCGTGCTGCTTGGGAATTTGAGCAAGTACAACTGGAGAACTCTATATAATAGCTACACATTCAGACACAAACACGTATATGTACGAATGTGGCTGGGTGGGTGTATAGGGTCTCGTATGTGGTATGGCTTTTACTTTTTCCATTTTAAGTTTTTTTGTTCTATACCTTCTCCTGACTCCTGGTTAAAGTGCCATAAAAAACCAGCCTGCCAGTTGAAATTGAAAAAAGAAGTTAAAAAAACAAAAAAAAAAGCAAGAAAAAGCAAAACGCATAGGAATAAAAATCTCGTTGTTAGTTGTTGGGCGAAATAAAAGTCTTGGCTTTGCCATCTTAGCTGCGGTATGACAGGAGACAAGATTTATGCATAGTCAGAAGAGACTTGTGCATTTTGAATTGATAGTGAATAAAATGGGAAATGCGGAAATGTAGACATCTTAAAGTATCTGGTTAACAAGCTTGTTAAATTGTCTTTCATAGCTTTAATATTTATTGAAGAATTTGAGTTTCCACCTGATACTTAAAGCCGCCTGTCTGTACCCATCAAGCGAGTAATTTAATTCATTTACTTATCAATTTAGACATTTTCCATTTCATTTTCCCACCGCACTAACATTTAACGCTTTTGATGAACTGAAAGCTTTTGAAATTTTTTTTGATTGGACCTTACAGGTAGTTGATAAGTGTTTTTGAGTAAAAAGAGAAGCTTTTAGTCAGTGTTAACTAAGGAAGATGGGCAGATTTTTAGATTGTGAACAAAAATGACTCGTGTCAGTAATAGAACCTCAAACAATTTTTTTTTTAATTTTTCTGTACGTGAATTCAGAGTTAAGTTGTTGTTATTGTTGTTTCTGAATATGTTAAAGAATGGAAAATAAATGTGCAATATTTTTTTATCATCATCATAACAAAAATGTACATAATTTTTGTTTTTTTAATGAGTCCTTAACAAAAATTTCTTTGATAGCCAAAATTATTTCATGAACATTCAAAACTTCTCTGGTACTTAAAAATTATCGATCAAAATTTAAAAGATTAGAAATTTATCTAGATATCCTTAATTCTACACTAAAACTTAAGGAAGAAAACTTAATCATTTAGTTAATTTGTATCAAAATTTTTCTGCACTAAAACACTTATTTCAATGTCATAATCCAATCAAAAAACTTTTAGGGTACTAAGAAATAAATTATTCATAATTAAAACAGACAATTTTTTGCTTTTTTCAAATTTAATTCAAATCGCACAACTGCAGTACCCTTTTATTTACAAATTAATCAAGATTAAAGTCTGGAAACTTTTAAAAAGGCGAAAAAGTTAAACAGAAAACAAATTGCCACCAAACAAAAACTGCTCAATCTGAGGATCTTCTCCGGTAATTCAGCTTAACTTTTCATTACATTCTGCCCCATGAGAACAGCCTAGCCTTGACCTTCGTCAATTTATTTTTTATATATTTAATATTTACAATTATTTCATTACACAAACATTTAATATGCAATTGTGTAAAGTGTGATAAGAGGGCACAACATGGTATAATGAAAAGGGCAAATAGAGAATGAAGTGTAGGGAGAAAACTGAGTTGGCGGCAGAGCACTCACCTTTAATTATCACAAGGAAGATCAACACGGCAAACAGCGTGCACGACGACGACGAGTCCATGTCCTTGGATTGTTGTTTGCGTTGTTTTTAGGTTGAATAGCTCTTTCTCTGCTGCCTGCTTCTGCCTCTGCCTGCGCCTGTGCCTGGGACTGAGCCTTCGTTTCTGTTCTCTTTCTCTTGTTGTTGATGCTAATGGTGGTTGGATAGAGAAGCCGGTGAAGGATGAGCAGGAGCAGGAGAGCAGCAGAAGGAGTGAAAGTGGCTCTGCTTTAAAACTGGCCTGTGGCTGCAACAAAGTGGTTAGCAATCCTTGCCTCGTCACCTTGGTTAAATAGTAGTAGTCGCCACGTTGTATGGGTAGTAATACTGGGAGTGGGAGATGACACCTCACCTTTCAGCTACCGCTAAGTAGATGCTGGCTTTCTAGAGAAACAGCAAACAAAACAAAGGCCACAGAAGACAAAAACCAGGCGACGGTTTGAGTGGGTCAGTGAGTTCAGCGGCGCGCGTTGTTGGTGTCAACAATGGTTCTTGATGAGAAGGCGTCCTTCTTTTCTTCCTTTGCTCCTTTTCAGTATCTACGTGTGTGAGCTATCCTAAGTATGTGAGCTTTTGTTTTTATGTGCCAAGGTGTGTCTGTGTAGGCGTGTGTGGGTATGTGTGTGTCCGTGTAGGTCAATTAGTTAACCTACTGCCAGGTATTTATACGCTAATGTCTCTTCAATTTGCCCACCAACATTTGTTTCGGTAAATGTCTTAATTTTCTTCGGTTTTTTTGGTCTCAATCCTATCTCCAGCGTTATTTGACGTTTCTTTTTTTATGCTCTTGAATTTCCCTTTTTGATTATTTGATACTTTGTTTTTTTTTCCTTTTTTGGTGTGCGCAAATATTTGGCACGCGTATTTTCTTCTTGCTTTTTTCTGCGGTTTTCTTGCTTTGAAATCTTTTTCGAATGCGTTTTGTGGATTTTGTGGCTGTGGTTTTTGGTTTGCACTGCTTTGGTTTTATATTTATTTTTTTATAACTATTTGTTGTTTTTTTTTTTTGGCTTCTTTTATCCTGCTAAATTTTTTTTGAGGTTGTTGCCGTTTTGCAGATTTTATTTTCGTTTGCTTGGCCGCAGATCTTTTTAAGAATTTTTAATATAGTTCTATTTTATGGTTACCGCGTTTCGTCTAATTTTGTTTTTTTTTTTTTTTTTTTTGCTAAGATTTACATAATTTGCACTTGACTTATTATTCTTTTTGTTGAATTTTTTAGTTATTATTTTTTGTTTTCGTTTTATAGATCTTGAGAAACCGTAGGTAGCAGTATTTGTTGTTGTATTCCTTTTAGGCGATTTTCTCTTCTGCCAGTTTTCCTTTTTGTAATTTTCTTAAATGTGGGTTGTTCAATTATTTCGTTGTTGTTTCGTTCAGTTATATTCTGATAGCTAAAAATAGATAAAGAAAATCAATATTGATTATCCTTTTTTTTATACATCTTAAACATGAAAATGAAATAAACAAATCTTAATTTATTACTTTTTGTCATTTATAAAATCTATTTCTTATATTTACTATTGGCATTATAGTAGTGTCTGCCCATTTTATTCTATTTATATCATCTCTTCATCAACACCCTAACACTTTTGAGGTTTTGTAGTATTCAAAGCGATTTTTTTTCTGCGCAGTCATTTTTTGTTTTAACTTAAATCCTTGGCCACAACTTAGTAGGCTGCTACTCCGAGTTACCACAAAGAACGAAAAAAAATTCGGACTTGAACAAGAGCAAATGGCGAAAGCTAAAAACCGCAACAGAAAAACTTAAGCTTACTCAATGTTTAATTAAAAAATATATGCTATTAACCCCATTAGAAGTTTTAACCTCATTTCACAAATGCCGCAGATACGTTGTCACCTTGAGGCCCTCATCACCAACTTTCTCGCCTCAATCTATGCTATTTTACCAACAGTAAAAAACCACATTGATTAGTTTTTGTTTTCGGTCAACAAACTTGAGTAAATTAAAACAATGAATTTGCGTAAAAATGCGCCAGATAACGGAAAAAAACAACAAATTTGCCTAGCGCATGACATCGACTTTGAGATACCTTTTACTAAAACTTAAACTGAACTACGAACTCTTCAATGAACCACATATGTTATGGCTATGAATATAGATTTTATGATCGTAGTTCCATTTTAAGTGTTTTGTTTATATATATGCCATTTTACCTTCACGGTAATGGGTATTAAAAGCAATGGCAAAAGCAACAAAACCAAACCAGGCAGAAATTAAAAAGGCATGGATAAAAAAGCACGGCAGTCGGCCAGTCTATGAGAATGATGAGGGGGTGACAGGACGAAGAGGGTGTGCGTGGGGAGGGAGGGCGTATCCCAGGCATAGGCGGTGGCAGCCGCATGAGAAATGCAGTAATTGAAATACATGCTGCGTGTTGCGAGCTCCACCTCCTTTTATGGTATGAGTTGCGCAGGAAAAAAAAAAAAGGAAGAAGAAAAAAGCCATAGCACACTTTCAGGCATCGCCCATCTTTGGCCCACCACGACCACAATAATTTACACGTGCTCGACGGCCAGCAGGCAGGCAAGCCAAAAGCCAGAGAGAGAGAGAGAGAGAAAATAGAGTGTTAGACAGAGAAAGAGCATTATGTTTTTTGCTCTCATTTAGAAGATAATGTGCGATAGGCAAGGAATTTTTTCTTCTTTTTTTTGAAAAGGATGTGAGTAACGATGAGTTAATATCAAGATGAGACTAGAGACCAAGTGGAATTTTAATGAAGACAATGTGCATTAGTCAAATGTACGCAGCACCTCATTCTCAGTTAGTTACCTCGTATTAATTCTTATTCATTTAACCAAAACTTTTTTTGTTAGAGTAATAACATTTCGGTTCCATTAGGCAGCGAAAATCTTTCTTTTCATTTAAAGCTGGCAAGTCTATCTAATTTCACAAAGCTACAAAATTATATTATTTTATATAACAAATCGCAAGCTGCTTTCATTGCGTTCCCTGCTTTACCTTTCTCTCTTTCACTTTCTCTGCTTATCTCCTTCTTTCAGCCTATGACCGCGTCAGCTGTTTGTGTAATTAGGAGGTTTTATGAGTTATGTCTGCCAACCAAAAAGAAAAAAATAAAAGAAAAAGAAGAAGCAAAACTGAGCCGACTTTATACGCAAAAGAATGAGCAAGCTCGAGG
Organism: Drosophila willistoni; assembly: GCF_018902025.1. NCBI lineage: Eukaryota > Metazoa > Arthropoda > Insecta > Diptera > Drosophilidae > Drosophila > Drosophila willistoni. The sequence goes on from NW_025814050.1 coordinate 9,855,567, forward strand.
AAAACGCAAAACGCCAAATTTAAATTGCACACACAGACACTCACAGACACACACACACACATTTGGGGGGAAAGACTCTTAAGGGGTTTTGAGAATTCGCCCTGTCGCGGTTAATTAATTTCAAGTTTAGTTTTTATGCCATTTGTTTGTGGCACCGAGCTGGCAGGTAAAAAAGTTTCAAAGTCAATTTTATGCTTCGACAATGATGAGAGAGCCAACTTACGTTCCCCACACGAAATAGGTAGAGCAGACCCTGCATCTTATAACACACAATGATCCTTGAAATTACCAGGCAAATATTTATTAGCTCTCAATGAAATTAGTTAATTTTTATAGACCCTTTAAAGTGAAGAGGTAGAAATATTTATATTGCAAACTTTTACCAACTAAATTCAGTCACACAAGACTACTTAAATCTAAGCACTGAACAGATTACGAAAGCAATGACATTTATATTAAGCCTACACAAGCAATTCTGTCAGAAATGTGACTATAATCCTTAGGTTCATACTTAATTGCCAAATAAGGATTCCCTTTAGAGTAGGGTATGAAAGTAAAAGTTGTATCCGCTTAGGCGTGACAAAAGAGGTGGCAAGCCGCCGATTTGGCTCCCTTGTGGTTGTCAGCCTACACCCACTCACACACACACTCACACACACACTTACACACACACACACACATACACTCTCAACACACTGCAGTTTGCAAATTGCCCCCACCAAGGGGATTGGCAAGTGCCCTGCAGTATCCGCTTTGAGGTTTCCATGTTTTTTGTTGCAATATTTTTTGGTTTTTGTTGTTATTTTCTTTTTCATTTTTTTTTTTAGTGGTGGGCGGTCGTCTCTGTTTATAATTGAACCCTTTGGCATACATTGTTGCACAAATTTGTTTAGCAAGTTGAAAAATTATGCCCAAGGGGCTGGTTTATAAATATACTTAAAATGCCAGTGAAGCGATTTTGTTGGAAAAAAATATACATATACATATTTGTGCAGAGATTTTGGGGTTAGTTTAAATTTTTATTTAACTGGGCAAAAGATACATACCTACATATATGTGTATACAGGATTGAAAGAATATAAATAAACATTTTAATAACAGAACTCAGTTAATTGGTAAATTGCTAGATGAGGTGCTAGATGAAGAAGTCGCCACTTGTTTTTTTAACCGAAGAGTCTAAAATATTATAATCATTCGTATTCGATAAACATTTCAATATACATATTAACTTTTATATTTTATTTCAGTAAAATCTTGACCTCGAGCTAATTACAAATGAACAAAAAAGATTTCTAAGTCTATGAACATCATTAACTTTAACAAAAAAACATAAATTTTTGTAACTGATGTAACTTAAAACAAAAAGAACATAAATACATAAATAAGTTGTAAATGAAAACTTTAACTCCCAAACAAGAGTTGTTAGAAAGTTGTTAGAATAGCCGACCTGGAATTAGTAAACAACAAGTGATAAAAGTCATTCATCAGCAAAAGTTGCAATTCTATTTTACAGTGTTAATAAGTAAATTAATGCAACTTTAATCGGCTCTAACTATAATTTGTAAAATGTTTATTATTTAATTAGCCAACATTAAATGTCATTTAAATTCTGAAATTTTCGTTCAAACGAAGTGAAAGTTGATACATTCATAACATAAGCAAAATTGTATGATAAATATATGAGTTTTCATCCTTACTGAACAACACGTTGAAAGACAATACCATTGAATAAAAATTTGAAATTGTATTCATTCATATTTTCAAATGAAAAACCACAACAAATATTTTGCATGAAATATTATGGAATATTAAATTTTTGTGAAAGATGAACTCGGAATTTGGTTCTTTGTGCTGCATAAACACACACCCACACGCACACACTCACACACACATGTACACAGGGGGCAACTTGTGCAACTACCCACACATATTCTCTCTTTGGAAAAGCGATTGCAAATATTGCCATCGAAACGTTGAGTATGAAAAGTCATTTTGCCAAATAGTGCAGCATACTTTTGTGAGCGAGCTTTTTTGAAGTGCGGTTATTGGTACTCTTTTAAAACACATTGCAACACAAGAGCAATAAGAGCGAGACAGGGAGTTGCAAAAAAAAAAAAAAGAAAAGAGGTGAAGAACGAGCGAGAGGAAGAAAGTGAAGGCAAACACAACAAGTGCTTTGTGCTAACAACAACAACAACAACCACAACAACAGCAACAGCAGGAAGAACAATTGCCGCTATTGCTGCTGCTGCTGCTCTGAACTGGGTCAGACATTGATGATGAAAATACTGGTGTATGGATATGCCCAATGATAATGATGATACTGATAATGATAATTATAATGATAATGATGATGTCATTGGTGCTGATGAGTAGCTGACATTATAAACAATTTTGCAGCCACTGGCGTAGTTTAATTAAAATGGCGACCAAATAAAAAAAAAAAACTAACGAAAAAATGAAAAGAAATATTCAAGTAGGTACTATAATCTATTTCAGACCCAAAAGAGTAAGTATGTATGTACAACGAACAGAGCGAGAGAGAGAGGGAGAGAACGAGAAAGCAAGCGACAAGTTAATTTCATGGCGCAAAAGGAAATGGCACAACAAACAAAGCTAAAGACAATGGCCAGGACGACATTGCATACACACAGGACGACACACCGGCGGGCAGGCAAGCAGGCAGCCAGGAAGCAGAGAAGAACGGAGAAGCAGCAGGCAGAAGGCATTCAGACAGAAATTAAATTGGAAATGTTGTACTACGTGCAGCAGACAGGGCTAAAAGGAAATAAACCAAAGGCAACAACAAGTGGCCAGGACATGGCAAAAAGGAAGCTGTTGCTCGCTGCTGGTACTACTGCAACTTGGCAACAGAAGACTATACATATGTTATTATACAAATGGAAGAGAGGATTCTCTTATAAGTAAAAAATTGTCTCAGATTTCACAGAAAAATGAGGCAAACTACTGCAAAAAAAAAACTATACAAGTAAAGACGAAGCCTGTACACCCTAAGAATTAGAGAAAATTTATATTTAAAAATATTCATTTATTCATTTAAAATTGATTGACAAAGAAAAGGCCCTTATCAGCTATTTATGGTGTATTGGTCATGGAGTCTTAAGTATAACATAAACACATTGCTATACCCCTTTCTGATGAACCTATTTCTAAAAAGAAACAAATGCAATTCAAACCATCTGCTGCTTCATGTTTTAAAGGGTCCCAGACAAACAAAGATTGAAAGATAGTTACACACACATACACACACATATCTGTATATATAGAGACACAGAGCAAGAGAAAGAGATAGTAGGAGAACACAGAAGGACCCAGAAGAGGAGCCACAGCAAAAGGAAATGCCTGGCAACCAAAGCAACATTATTTAGGTTTAATCAGCAAAAACAGATTTGCATGAGACAGTTTTTGGCTGCAATGAAATAAACCAACTGGAATTGAGAGATAGACCCCGGCAGAGACATGGTCCAAAGAAAGAAAGCAATATATATGTATAAAACTAACAACAACAACAACAGTAGCATCAACTTTCAAAGAAAGAGAAAAAAAAAGGGGCAAAAACTATTAAGAACTGTTGACAACTAGGGAAATGAACTTTTGCCCCAAACCCAACAAACGAAAAAATAATGATAAACGTTTTGTGGTTACGTTTCTAAGCCCAAGACTATTGTGACCACTTAAAAGTGGGTACACTTTTATTTCTGATTTAAATGTATTAACTAATAAAACTTCCTCAATTGAATTGAATAGTTTAAGTATGAGAAAAAAAAAATCGTAGAAAAAATACCAAAAACAAAACACTAGATCGATACATAAACAAATTGCATCAAATTTGATTATTTTCGATCTCATCCATGATACTCCACTTCATTTGAGAGCAATTCATACGAACATTCAATTGAAGCTGAGTAAGCAAATTAACTATTTTTTTTTTTTTTTTATCTGCATGTATGTATACACAATGCATTTCACATTCGGTCACGTTTTTCATTTTCCATCAACCCGCTGCCAATTTAGGTTTTTCAGTTTGCTGAATTAAAATCGAATTAAGCAACTTTTCATACGAAACCGAAAACTGCAATGCGTCAAGTCGAGGATGGGCCATCCGTGGCTAGGGGGACGAGACGAGGAGGCGTTGAAGTGTAAGGGTGGCATATTTCACCCGTGTCCATTAGCAAACAAAATGTAACAAATTTTGCACTTGAGTTTACTTTGAATACCCTTACAAAAGCTATTACCCAATTAAAGGAGAAACTACATTGTAAAAGAGGTCCTTTTTAATTGTAAGTTTCAATGAGAAGTGTTTGGAGTTCGCTATTAAATGACCATAATTGGGCAAAAGTCTTTATGTTTGTTCATTGGAAAAAAGAATACTGAGAATCTTAGATTTAATATACCAGTTGAGATTAAAAATTCAAAGGCATCCAATTAAATTTAAAATACATATAAATCAATCAATTTGATGATTTATTTTTTGAAATTTAAACTTATTCTTTTACTCAAAATTTGCATTGAACAATCCAACACTACTATAACTGTTTCCAAAATCGTTTCACTGCAAGAGTATATAAATTCTGCCACATTGAAGACAAGTTTTTGAAATTTTCCTTTCCTTTTCACCCCATTTAAACCGAACGCACTGCACTCTGTGTACTAAATTTGCTTTTTTATACATTTTCGTTTTCTTTTTTTTTCTTTTTGTGGGGGTGCTCGTTTTGTCCAGACTAACGAAAATTGCTTTCGGTGATTTTTATTGGATTTTTTCAAACGAAATATGAAATTCATAACAGCCAACGACAAGCTAAGAGAAATCAGTCGTTGGGCAACAACTTCAACTCTAACTCTAACACCAACTCCCTTAAAAGGACAGCAACGTTTTGCAATTTTCATGCAGCCAGCTGGTTTTGATGCTATTTTCCGAGCATTTTTATTTTTTTATATTCCTCCGAAGTTCGGTCCACAAATGCCAAGCTCAATGCATTTAGATTGCTGGTGCAAAAACATGACTTAAATTTACTTTTTGGACAATTTACTTCACTTTGTAACAGTTGGCTGAAAATCTCAACTATTAAGATACAATTTGATGATATTTAAACATTTTCATCGTAGCATTTTACAGTAGAACATCCTGGTAATCAAAATTTAAGTTCTCCTAGCCCTTGGTTGCATTTTTCCACAGTATTTTGCCTTAATAACTAACAGAGACAGAATAGTTTTAATTCCAATGAGCATTTTCCTCTTTCCCTTAGTTAAAGACTAAAAATCTAACTGCCAAACCAAAAATTGTATACTAAATTATTGGTTCAATAAACTTAAAAACTTTTAACTTGGTCGAAAATTGATTAAAAGTAGTTAAGAATCAAGCAGTTTAAGGCTCAACAAATGATTTTGTTACGATTTTCTTTTTTCCCTTTCCTCAAAAGTTATTTTTGTAGAATTTCAAAATTTGTTTTTATTAATTTTTATGATTGATCATACGAATTAGGAATTCGCTAAACTTATATACGCATCTTACAAAATCTATTAAAATGATGAGACATATGTATGGTAACGTCTCTCATTAAAAAAAAAACCCTATCAAGAATAAATAAATATAATTTTATATCATGCTGCCAAATTTTAATCTTTTTTGCATAATTTTATTCTATATAGTTTAAAGCTAGTCTGCTACATACCTGTAAGTTGAATTTCAGAGGCAACAGCAGATGATTTTGTTCTTATTGCTGATGTTTTAGTTGCTTCTGTTATTTTTTGGTTGTTGTTGTTGTTGATGTTGTTGCTGTTATCTAGTTGTCGTCGTTGTTGTTGCTGTTGTAGTTGTTGTGTTGACTGCAGCTGCTGCAGGGCATCAGTTTCGTTATGGCAATGGAATAAACACAACAAAAATGTTGATGAATATTCCATAATTAATACAAAAAAAAAATAATTTAATGAACGTTTTTTCAGCTTGTTTACTTTTTAAACCTTTTTTTTTTTGTTTTTATTTTTTGGTTTGTTTTCTTGTTTGGTTTAATTATTTAAATTTTTCATATTTAAACTTGTTTTATTTGCCGTTTTAATGAGGTGCATTTAATGTTGAAAACATTTAAGTTGTTGCTGCTTCTTTGTTTGCTGCTATTTCTGCTATAGTTGCGTGCTTGATGGCTTGATGACAGTAAGAATTGATGATTTGGGCGCTTGATTGACTGATTGAAACGATACAGCAATTTATTTTGGGCATTTTCTTTGTCGTTTTCTTATATTTTTGGTTAAAGATGTCAAACAATTAAGATAGAAGATGAAGTGCTTTATTGTTTTTTTTAATTAATTGCTGTTTAAAAATAATATTTTTTATATTTTATTTTATTATAATTTTGAACACTTTTTTGTAGTTGTTGCGTGTTTATATTTTGTGTTTTTAAAAAAATGTATTATTTAACTTTTAATAGTTCAGTTTATTGACTTTAATTTTTGCATTTCGCATTTAAGTTGATGAGCTGCATGGTCATTTAGAATCCAAGTAATTTAAAGTATTTACATAAATATGTATAAATGTAAATGTATTTGTCTATAGATAGATGTGTCTGTGAATGGAAACTATATGTAAAAAAAATAAAAAGAGAAATATTTTATAAGGTATGAATATACATTGTTTAATGTGTGATTGATATAAATGTTAAAACAAATTGTTCGTTAAGTGCGTGACATCTAATCAGTAGATATTTTCAATGAATTTACTTAATTAACTCTTTTACATTTCGAAATAGATACTTTATATCTATAATCTTATTTAAGCAGATTACAGGTTAAAGCGTTTTAGAAGCAGTTACACAGTTTCTAATCCAAATATATAAAATGTACTCTACATTGTCATTGCAATTTCAATAATTGCACAATGAAACATTTTTTTTTTTTTGCAAACTAACGATAACAAATGTGCTTTTGTCCATTGGAACACAAAGGGATATATATATATATGTATATAGGAACATAAGCATCTTACAATTAGCGTTTTGCGCTTTGAGTTCTAACATAGTTGAGTGTACAATGCAAAATGGTAATTGTATGCCATCTATTCATCTGATATGTTACACATATTAATTACTACCAATTTTGATAGATTGCAATTGTAACATCATCTACAGGACATCAATTTCAAATGGGTCGACACTTAAAACTGTCACAGACCATAAAATTCAATTCAATACAATAACTGTGCCAAACCATAGAAAAAGAAAAACAATTGCCAAGTTACGCCCAATGATTACGCCTCTCGGTGTCCCTCCCAGTGTCACGTGCCACAATTTACGGTCAAAGTTTTGAGAGGCCATACTCAAAAACTGTAACAAAAGCAACTAAACATTAGTTTAATGTATCCTCTTGTATTTTTATCTGTTGCCTTCCATTTCGCTGTCTATCTATCTATCTGTGTGTCTGTGTGTGTGTGTGTCTTTCTTTCTGTCTATGGGCCATTGATAACTATGAGTACTAGTATTTGGTTAGCTGAGCGCACAAAACTTTGACAAAAGTCACTTTAAGCAGCCCACCCGTTTGGTATATCCGTTATGAGAAGAAAACGCCCAGGCAACTATTGAAAAAGGAAATAGCAGGCAACATTATGAAAGAAACTATAAAAGAAATAAAAAAAAACATAAAGCTATGTAAAGACTCGAATGTACCCTGTTCACGCCTGAAGATTAAAAGATTATATTGAGATGAAATTTATGTATCATTTACAAATTTATGCAGAAAATTCGTTTGCCTTTTTATTACGTATCTATGTACAAAGGTATATCAAATCAGAACATTTTTCTATATTGCTAATAAATATATCGAAATAGTTTGCCGCAGTTAAGATAGAAATATTAAAATGTTCTATAAACAAATCTAATTCTACTTAAAGGGCTTCCATTCTAATATACCCACATTATACCCTAAGGAAATCATATAAAAATGATAAAAAGAGTTGAGCCACTCACTGACCAAGAGACACCCGAAACAAAAACCGAATGAGGAGTAAAAAAAAAACCAGTAGCAAGTCCCGGACAGGGACTACTCAGTCTTTGTTGTTGTTTTTTTTCTTTCTTGTTTGTTATTTATGACAATTTCATTGTCTTGTCCACTTGCTGCCCTTTTTTCAGCCTGCTTTTGCCTTTTGCTTATTTACTATGACAGCCAAAGACACACTCTCTCACACACACACAGACACATATACACAGGCATAAGCACGCACCGGGAAAAGAGAGCTCTATCCTTTTGTGTAGCATACTTTTGTGCGCGCTGCCTTATCAAACGTTTTCCGCGCTGTTACTCTTAGTATTTTCGTTTTTTAAACAGCTCTATCTACAAGAGTGTATATGTATGTGTGTTTGTGTTAGTGTACGGCTGTTATCAGTGCACAAAACTCATCGTCCATTGATGGAAAGTTTGAGTGAAAACTGTGTGTGTTGAGTGAGAAAAGGAACTGGAAAGCAACTCAAATGTGTTTACACTTGGAAGCACACAGCAGCGAACAGCAGCAGCAGGACAACACAAGGAGCTGCCAATTGTTGCAAACAAGAGTTCTGTGTACCTTATTTTTTTTTTCTCTCGTATTTTGGGTTTCCTTTGGTTTAACATGGATGAGGGCGGCGGGCCAGCAGGCCCGGTGAAAGCTTCTCAGAAAAGTATGCTACACATACCAAATATTTATGTATAACCAATTTGGCCAGGCATTTGTTCAAAAATTTATGAAGCTCGCTCTGTCTCCACACTTCTCTTTCTCTCAGTCTCTCTCTTTCTCTCTATTCATCATTTAGTGTGTCTCTTTCTATCCTTAGCGATTTGTGTGTGTGTGTGTGTGTGTGAGTTTTGGGTCTCTTTCTGTCACTTGGAAATTGAAATTTATTTAATTAACCCTAGACAAGGAACTGAAATGGTTCATTCAATGTCAGCAGAAATTGTCTTTTAAGCGTTTTATGAGTGCGAGCAGGATTTCAAATGATTATTTCTCTTTCCCCTTTTTTGTTAGATGTACTGTTGTTTGTTGTTCTTGTTGTTGTTTTTGTTGTTACTGCTGCTGTTATGTGCTCCAATTCCCAAACATACACACTCTCATACACACACACACACACGTAGATTCACAATAGGCAGCAACAAAAAACTTGCAACTTGTTTGCTTTTTTCACTTACTCTACCCGTGTCTAACTCTTGTTTCCTTTTTGCTTTTTTTCTCTGTTTATTCCGCGTTGTCTATCCATCTCTTTCTGCTGATTAGAAATGCTTTTGATGTATGATGAAAATCTGTTAACCAAGCGAAACGAGTGCAGCAACCTTAATCAAACATAATGAGCAATTAAAAACTTTTTCTTGTTCGTTTATCGTTGGGTTCGTCGAGCCCCTTAAGGTATAGAATGAAATTTTTTCAATATGCTTCAAAGATTGCCTTTAATTCATAATAGTCTCCTCCTCTTTTTTACTGGCCCATTGTCATAAAATATCAGAGAAAAAATGTTTTTTTCTTCCCTGTTATTTGAAAGGTAGTAGGTCATTGAGACAGCAACAGCAGCCACAAACATAGCCACAGCCATAGTAGCCGAACAGACAACGCATGTCCTTCCCAATGATGGATGTGGTCTTTGGAAGAGCTGCTCAGCTTGTGTAGAAAATGTGAAAAAAACATAGTAAAAACATGTAGACTTACCATGCAAAGATGTGTAAGAAAACGAAATGGCAAGCCAATAGAAATATATAGAAAAGAAACTGTGAATTGTGCAAATAAATCACAATTATTGAATTGAAATATTTCAACAAGTTCACAAAAAAAAAAAAAAAAATATATGTAGTCTCTGACGAAAGCTAACAAACCAAAGAAACTATAATAAATCACTTGAATATATTACAATACACTTGCTGTATGTTTCAAAGGATTACTTAGATATGTTGTATGCTTGTATTAACTTGACTAGAAAATCTATTGGTGTTTACAGATTGATCCTAGTTTTACGATTCATTATTGTGGGAAAAAACATCAATTCTATTTGAAGGTTTTTATAAGGAATAACATATAAATGTTAATTTAAACTAGAAGTATGCAAAAAAATTAATTTTTGAAAATTTTATAAAGACCCTCTTAAATGTTTTTTAGTTAAGAAACTGTATTTTTACTAAATGGTGGCAATGTGAACTATTTTTTAACTCTAAGACAATATAAAAGTTTTTCACAATATAAAAAATTAAAGTCCTTTTGCATTTTGTACTTCCTTAGATCCGCCACTGTCCGCTCACTTTTTTATAACTTATTGTCTTTGACATATTCAGCATAACATTTTTCTCCTTAAATAAGTTGAAAATAAATATCAAGGATCAAATTTTAAGCCAATGTTATTGAGATTACTCTTTCAAGCGCTAAATTTGATTGATGAATAATAATGCATAATAAAAATTGACATATTTATATACTCTTTCTTGAAAAATTGTATTAGTTTTGGCATCAACTGCATCTTAAGGAGTTTAGCTGGTTTTTATTTCTTTGAGACTTTGCAATATAACTTTCTTTTTTCATAGATATAAGTTAAGGATATAAGATTATCAACTACTTAGTTATAATTCCAGTAAAACTGTTGAATTTTATAAATATTATATAAATTCTAAAATGCTAACAGCAAAAAAAAAAAAAACAAAAATGGGATAATATAATGACCCAATTTGGAAGATTCATTTAAATGCAGATTCTCGATGAGAGTGAAAAACTTTAAATGAAATCATATTTTTGTGCAACTTGCATGAATAATTTCTACTACTTGTTATGGTTATATAAACGTAGAAAAAAAATATATATATAAGTATATATATCTCTATACATATATGCGTGGTAAAGTAAATGTATTTACTTTTTACTGACCAGTTGCTGCTGTATAAACATTTTATTGATCCCATCTAGGTTTTATTAATTGCTCTCCCTGTTGCACCATAAAAAACTACAACAAAACAGACAAATGAAGAGTGAGACGAAAAAAGAGATGGAAATGGAGAGAGAGGGTAAAATATTTCTTTATGTGCATAATTCCAGTTTTATGCATCATAATTTTTTTCTTTAAGAGTAAAAGCATTTCGTTTTTCGCCCACCTATCTCTGTCTCTCACAAGGTAAACAATTTTCTATCTTGTGTTATTTTCTTCTCACCCCATTTTTTTGGCTCTGTTTACATTCCCTTATGAGTTCATATAAATTTTGTTTTATACCTAAGAGACGTTAGCTAAAAAAAAAAAAAAATGCAATGTTTGCTCTTCAACTATGTGCTTATTCTTTTTGAACTACAGATATGTGTGTCTAGTTCACGTTGTGTTTTTTTGTTGCAGCGGAAAATGGAAAAGTTGTGAATCGCCAACTTACGTTTAGTGCAACAAAGTCGCGTTTTCATGCGGAGATGCCAACGTAAAAGAGTAAGCAAAAATTACCACACATAAAGACAGCAGTGAGTGAAAAGCAAAGCAAAAAACGACAAAGAAAGTGGTATAAATTTAAGGATAGGCCAGGGGAGAAAAGGTTAAGTCAGTGGGGTAAAAACAAAAAAGTGCCAAGCTCAACAGAATTCAATGCTTTGGCGACGAAGATGTTGTTAAAATAAAATAGAAACGAACGTAGGGCAAGCAATAAAAGTGCGTAAGGATATATGTGGCAAGAAATGGTATAAGAAAGAAAGAAAGAAAGTAAAGTAATGGAAAAGGAAAGGAAATAAGCAAACGTACGAACGACGAAACGAACGAACGATGACGATGTCGAAATTAATACGAAAAATCACATTAAAACTTCCACAAGGAGGCAAAAAGGAGCTCAGACTGAGGCTAACACTGATGCTGAGGCTGAGACAGAGGCAGAGGCTGGCCAAAGCTTTTTTGGCTGGGTTAAAGACGAAACATATTGTGCGTAGACGAAAGAAAAAGGACGAACAGGATGGTTCACACACACACACACGCACATACACTCACGCAGTCACGCATACACACACTGACTGACAGACAGGGAGACAGACTGGGAGGCAACGTGTTTATGTTTAAGTGTTTTGGTGCAAGGGATACACAGACATGCCTTGTGAATGAGCACGAAGCGATGAGACTCTGAGGGCAGGGCAAGGTTTTTTGCTGCCGAAGGATGAGCAGGGGTAGCTTGAATTTCGTTAGCAGACAGATATAGAGAAACGTGCTATGTATTGTTGTATGTATGTACATATATATAAAGTGGAGCAATTTCGACGACTCTATTTGGCATATGTGTATGTGTGTGTATGAGAAAGCCAATGTTTCTCTGTATATGTGCGTGTATCTGCTTTCAATTTGTGTTCCTGGCATTTAGAGAAAGGTAGATATGCATAAAAGTTTTCTTCTTTTTATGATGTCTACACTGTCGCTTATCAGTGGACAAGACAATAACTTCCTAAACAGAAGAAATACTTTTTTATATATTCACTCTCTGGTCTGGTCCGTTTGAATGACAGACACAAAACTGATAAACAAAAATCAGAGATATACCAATCACATTTGAAGCTTTTGGTTATATCAATTCATAAGGGGCTTCATTTTCTCAATTGGCTCCTACATAAATTACAGCTGGCACACAAGCAAAACAACAGCCATAAACTACTTGAAATGTCTGCTAAGCCAAAAAGAATTATAAAAATTCAACTCAATTTGGAAAAAGGTAGGTAATGGTGTTTTATAATGAAATACAAAGAAATGCAATAAATTTGCTCGTCCTGGCATTGATCCTATCAATGTCTCCCACACAAAAATTTTATGCACGGTCGACCTGTCACCTATGTGTTCAGAAACTTTTCCACAACGCACATTTTGGACATCTGCCACAACCATTGACGCTCACTTACCAAATGTCACATCCTTCACATCCTTTTACACTGTCTACAAAACGAATTACGACTAAATATCTTCTTCACTTAAGCCAAGTAGTTTCTTAAGATGAAAAACAATAACTGAGGGTGCTTAACCTCACTCCGACGGGCCACATTGTGTTCAATGGAATAATTTAAATGATCCGAAAATGTTAGTTGTAAAACAATTATTTAATTTTATTTGTTTTAACGAAAAATACATATATTTTTTAAAATTTTAATTACACATATCATGAAAATAATTGCAATAGATGTTGTCAACTACTCGCGGCCTGAAAACGTTTGGCTTTGATATATGACACTGCAGTAGAATATAATAAAGCGTTGAATATTTTATAAAGTATCTATCAGTAGCTTTGAATATATTGTTGAATATATTGTTTCTTTTTAATAAACTTAAATTAATAAAAAGTCGACAATAGATGATAACTACTAATATTTTGTTACTTAAATTTACAACAAACAAAATTTGGGAGTTGATTTTATGAACTTTAACAAATTACAAGTAGTTTAAATCATTTCTAGACAGCTAAGACTTATATAATTAGCATTTAAAATAATTATTGTATAAATTCTAATATGCCAACTGGATTTCGATATAACAAAGATTTCCAAAATCGGTTGATGGTTTACTTTTACAGTTTAAATTTTATTTAATTGATAAATAGATATACTAACTGCAAAAAATTTTAGGCAATTTAGAAGCATTATTAAGGATGTTGTACAAAAGTTTTCTATTTTCTGTTCGATTGGTTGAATGGCACAGTTATTATAAATATTTTTCGTGCAAATTTTTGGTCAAAAAAAAAAAGATAAATTCAAATGTGTTTCATTAAGTTAAACAATATACCTAATTTTCTTTGCTAATAGAATTTTGATTCTTTATGGTATATTGGCTATGTATTTAGAAATTTTAGCTGCTTATACTTTGGTTTTAAAATATTTTTTATTTTATCAGTTGGTAAACCATTTTTGAAATAATTAACATATAATATGTATATTTTAAGATATTTTTATTTAGTTAAGTATGCATTGACTTAAATCTAATAAGATAAAGTTATTTGTTATGCACACATTAGATTTTAATGCTGTTCTAAAGTTTTCTATTGGTTTTAAATGTAAAATTTTGGGAAACTAATCAGGCCAACTAAAAATGTATCGTATTTTAAATTTTTGCAGTTTTCTTCCTTGAAAATTAAAGGCAGAACTTAAAACAACGTTTCTCTTCTCTGCTTTTAGGTCCATAATGGACTCAATTTTCTATAGTTTTCTCAGTGATTTTTCTCTCTCTCTCTTTCTATTCGTATTCTTGGCCTCTTTGTCTCCTCTTATAGATATGGGCAGCCCATTTTTAAACTACAAGACCTAAAATGTGAACTAGGCGTAGTCAAGCAAAATGATTGATGAAAAATCTGCGTGTGTACACAACTTGGCACTCAACACTACACTGCACACACACACAAACAAATGCAAAAGACTCAGCCACAGACGTATATGTGTGAACCGAAAATTATACACACACACATGAGCACTTACGCCCACTTAGACACGACGCTTTCTGGTTGTTTTTGCTGCCGTTGCCAGTTTTTAGTTGGCACAAAACTTTGCTTCCTTCCCGTTTTTCCATCATTTTTTTTTTTTTTTTTTTTGCTGTCTTTTACCAAATTGAATGATAAGGAGGCAAGTGAAGACAAGCAGTCATGGAAAGAGAACTAAGGAAATGACTAAAAGAAAAGTTTTACTTTTCTTTTTTTTTTTTTGCACATGAGTTTTTGGGTCTGATTGATAGCAGTGCAAAAGTTAATTGCATACAAGCCAGAAGGCGGAGTGTGTTGTGGGCGTTCCTAGAGGCTATTCAATGATGACCACAAAACTGCAATTTATATGAGAGATTGCATTGAAAATCTCAGCACAATGAAATTGCAATTTAAGTCGAATATAATTAAATTTTAATTATCGCAACAGCAGCAACCCAAAAAACCCAAACAAAAAAAAATTGAAAGAAACAACCACAAAACAATTTAATGAGAAACCCGAAAGAAATATCCATACAAAAATGCACTTTTAATAAGAGTGAGAGACAAAGAGAAAGACAGAGAACACCAGAAACAAATATCTATACATATAAACCAAATTATAATGTCAAAATATTCGCTTGGATTTTCTTTCATTTCCCCCTTACTTGGGCATTTTGCCAGAAAAACACAGAGAAAAAACAGGGCCACCAACATGGAAAATTTTCTCTTTGATTTGTTTGCGATAAATATCAGGAAGCAACAGTTTATCAGCCAAATAAACGAAATTCACTAGCAAAAAAGTATTGCCTTGCCAAACTGGGCTGGGTGAAAACTATTTTGAATGCCCTTTCTACAGAACAAAATAAACTAAAAACTAGGAGAAAAACAACTTCTTGGCAAACATCTTTGAATGAGCAATGTCACTTTATAATTTTGTTTGTTTCTTTCTCATAAAATGTATTATTCGAGAGAAATCCTTTTAGCGTTTCAAGTTCTAGAACAACATTTTTTCAAAATCACCTTACGAAATTGATTTTTTAATTATTAGTTAAAAACTAAAATATTATAAATAATTATTGATGGAAAAAAAGCGAGAGAGTCCTCTGACACATAATATTTATTATCTTACTTGCCTACTTTAATAAGCTTGAAAGTTGAAGTTTAAAGAGTAATTAAGCTTCGACATGGTAAAATGTTATTTCAGAACTATTTATGTTGTCTTTGAGTTGAATTTACATTTTGTCAATTGTTAAATCGGATCAATGTCAGAGGTAAAATTGTAGAATATTTGATTTGAAAATCAAGAATTTACTTTAGACGCTTGTAAATAGGAGTCCTTACATTGCACAGGAGCCATATATAGTAAAAAATATTTGTCAATTTGTCCTTTTATCATTTGGCCATAAAATTTTAAAATTTAAATACTGATATTATTCTATAAGAGAAATTCTGCGTTTGCTTAATCACTTTATATGATTTCATTCAAATAATAAGGTTTTTAAGAAAATTTCAATGGAATTCTGCATGCAGCTTATTTCTGCGAAAAAAATCTGCATGAATTCCGTGGAATTTTTAAGTATTTAATATGCTAATTTACCTTTAAAAGCATAGACTATGCCTTTTCGAAAGAGTTTTTACCTTGTTAAGTCCTTAAATGACTTTAAATTTCATTTTCTAATTAAGAAAAAATATTTTTACATTATATTAAAAAAAACTTAATGATATTTAAAAGAAATATTATGAATTGTCTAATTCAAACTATTTTCTTCATTTAGTTTTAAGTAAATTGGTTTTTTCTTGTAATTTATGGTTAAACGAGCAAGATGTGCTAATATAACCAACTTATTTACTAGAAGCTAATATATTAAACTAAACTTTTAAAAGTTCACTAGAAATATGGTAAAATAATTTGGAAGATATATAAATTTGCTGTTCTTAACAACGAACAACGGCCATCACATTTAAAATATCCAAACTTTATTTGCTGTCACTGCAGAAATGCATTATATTAACTACAAGGTGCCTTTAGTGACACTTTATTTGACATGCAGAACGAATGAGAACTTAAAGCGCTTTTTAAAAGTCGGAAACGAAAGCCGCGGGTTAAAACTTGTTTGTCTATAAAAATTTTTTAGCTCCACGCACCAAAATTTTTTTATTTTTCGTAAAATCAAAATAAGTTTCTATCTCTAAAACTATTTCTAGTTAATCAAATTAGAGACTTTTTTAATTTTATTTCTACACAAAGAAAGCGAATTAACTGTTTTTCATATTAACATTTATGTTAAAATTTTTTACTAAATAAAACTCCAACTTAATTGTTCACAGATTAAATCAATTATTATGCCAATTTATTTAAAAAGGCCCAAGAAGTTATATTCTGCACAATGATCTCTTTTAGGAGATTTTTCAAATTTAGTTATTCGTTCTTACTAAGTTCTAAATACTTAAATTTAAATAAGTAGTTAAGCAAAAAATATTTCATTCATATAGTCCGTCTGTCTCTGATTTTTTAGCTAAGCAAAAGCGCAACAATTTATGTGTTAAATAACTAAGTATGTAGTGGTAAGGCACCAACATACACAGAAATGTAGCTACATATGGATAGATATCGGGGAATTCGTTTTAAGCTGTTGCACCCTAAGGAATGAAAATGGAAAATCAAGGAAAAGCCACAAGAATTCATGCACTTAACGAACAAACAGAGCTTGAGCTTGGAGTGGAGCAACAATTTTTCAGCAATTTTCATATTAAGAATGTATGTGTAATGATTGTGAGTGTTGGTGTTATGTATACATATATAGTATGTATGTACATATATAGGTGATGTTTTTACCTTTGGGATTGGTTAATCAAACAATTTTGGTTTTTTGTTTCATTTTAAGTAATTATTTGCATTTTTTTTTTGTTTTTAATTCACGTGCTTTGTGTTTAGAATTTTAGAATTTTATGTTTTGTTATTGTGAAAACACAGACACATTTACGTTTTGAAGTTTTTTAAGGATATGTACACACAGACACACTCCCACACTCACACTCACACAAACACGCACGCACGCACACACACACTAATACACACACACACGCACAGGCAGACACAACGAGTGGAGCACTTGGAGTTGGGAGTTGAGGAGGGGAAAAGAGCAAAACACATACACAAATCGCGCGCGGTAGATGCCAAAAAAAGAAGAAGGCAAAATTAAAGTTTCGATAACGACGACGAACGCGCACGATTTTAAAGTTGATGAATGGTTGTTGATAGCTTTACATCCGATAACTTTGATTTGTATAAATTTGATTTGTATGTTTTGTATTCCTTTGTGTTATTTTTTTTCTCTTTTTTCTTTACACAATTGATAGTGTTTTTCTCTTCTTTTTCCTATTTTTGTTTGTCGAGATGGTGAGAACTTTACGGTACACACACGCCAAAGCCAGGCAAAATCGCAAGAAACTGGTCTGCGGAAAAAGTGCGTCCTATCTGGTTGTACCCTAACGACTTAATGCGCTCAACGCAGCTTTTCACACGGCCATGGACCACGCAGCATTTGAACTCAGATTCAGCTCAACAGCACGACGACAAGGATTCGCTTGGTTCGTTTCTGTTACACTTCGTGCTATTCGATTTCATTCGTTTGAGCTCACATTTTGTGTGTGTGTCCTGTGTGCTTGGGCTTGAGTGAAAGCTCGTCTTTGTCTCTGCCAGCCTGGAATGTTTACAGTTGAGCGTTAGGCCTTAGCATTAACATAACTAAAGCGTGGGTGTCCTCTTTTATTTTTTTTTTTTTTTGGTCCTGGCTGGTCAATGTCTCTATACCTGCAAAAATAATGGACATCGAGGAGTGGAACAGCTCTGCAAACTTTTATTAATGAGCGACAAGTGTGCGAGTGGGTGTGTGCCTATCTGGTGTGTGTGTGTGTGTGTGTGTGTGTGTGCGCGCACTCAACATGTGCGAAAAACTTGGCCATCGAAACGGATCCCTTACGTACCTTTATCCTGGTCCACATTTTGTACTTAAGATGCGCTAGTTAATGGCTGTCCAATATTTTAAGTGAAGCAGCTGTATGCTGCCTCTCGATATTGACAATGACAAAATCAAAAACGAAAATCGCACTCAAAGCCAATAAAGAAGGCACGGGCAATAACACAGTGGGCATAAATATGCCCAGATATATATAATAAATCAGAGCTTAGGTAAGCTTTTTGAATGCTAATAACCCCTCATTAATTAACCTCCATGATCTGGTTAAAAGCTTACAGAAAGTTAATAATTAAAGCCAAATTGGCTGTTTAGAAAATAATCAGCGGCATATTCAATATTCAAGTGAAGTTTTGATTCAATAAAAGAAAGAAATTTTTGGTCTTTCTTATGGCACTCTTAAAATATCAAAAAACTTTCTTTACTTATATTAGTAACTAATATTTCACAAATATTTCACATTTTTGTAATATTGTAATAGGCCGAAATACTCATTATGGAAAAAAAAACTATGCTTATCTGTTTTCTGTGACTTGTCCATGTACATTGCGAAAAACTTTGGCTAATGCATTCTTTTCTTAAACAACATTTTTCAAACAAGGTCACATTGTCTAATTGATGTAATGTTAATCATAATTTAATATTATTTATAGTTGCCTTAAAGACGAACACCGATAAACAAAAAACTAACTGTTTTTTTATATTTATTCTCCAAAAAATGTACCTCTGCATTTGCAATTTTGAGTAAAAATGGTGTTTTTAAATTTATATACAGCAATATATGAATATACTTTTTGAAAAATGTAAACAAAACCAATAACAAGTGTTACTTTCTAAAATATTTAGTTAATATGGAGCAACTTAGTTAGGTAAATTTAATGGTTAAAAACTTTCACAAGTATTACTTAAATAAACGAACAGCGAACGGTGAGAATGTTGAGCAAATTGAAAATACACAAAATATAAAGGCACTTATATCTGTTCTTCCATTTTTACCCAAGCAGCAGTAGATTTCACGCGAAAAAAAAGAGACGGAAATAGTTCGGGTGTTTTGCTAAAAATAAAAACACCTGTTTTAGCACGGCAACGAAGTCTCTTTAATTTTTATCCGATTTTTATGAACAATCTCATTGGGCGGGAAATTTAGTTCACTATCTTTCATAGGTCACGTGTAGTTTTACTTTAGAATGAGTTAGTTGCGTAAAATGACGCCCAATCAGGAAGACCAAAAGAATACATACAAAATTGGGTTTTTGAATTGGCTCCAAATTAGACCCTGAGGCCAAATTCAAAATGTCTGATATACAGTTTATCTTAGTTTTACTAGACCTAAAACTAGGGTCCAAAGGCGTACAACCAATTTTACGACTTTTCAAAAGCTGTCTTTTTTTTTGCTGGACCTTTTTATCAAAATTCATTCAAAAAACAAAAATTACAATACATATCATCTCAATAGAATAATCAACTCAACGCTATAAATTAACACATCAAAACTTTTCACTAACATTATATAAAAATCTAATGAAATCAGAATTTTAGGTGATAAAATTTAAGTGTCAAATCTTTGGCCGCCATTATATAAAAAAAAAACAAAAAAATATTCTATCCTAAATTGTGAAATTAAGGAACAGTATCAAATAGAAATGAGAAAAGTTTATATATCCTCGTAGTGCGAACTATTTTAAAAGTTTTAGTTCTTTTTCATAAATTTCGTTCAATTAAATAATAAAAACCTTAGATACTAAATTCAATTTCAGTAGCTTTCTAGCATCGACAGCTATATGTATATGCTCTTCACGTCTTCTTCACTTTGTTCAAACATCCGGTTAATTTATTATACGCTCTACATGGCCATGTATGGGTATAACTTTTTATAGTATAATATTTTTTAAAATCTTTATATAAATCTCATAGTCTTATTTGAACTCCAGTGTTTCAAATCTGTTTCAAACTTTACTTTTATCAAATCAGTTAAGCATACTTATGTATATCTAATTATACATATAGTTACTTATTATTATATTATATATTATATTTGTTTGGTTACCATATTTATTACATACAAATATTTTAATTGTTTGTCAAAAATTATAATAATAGATAATTATCTATTCATTGCGACTATTTGCTCTATTTCTGTTTTCTCAGCCTTTTCTTTTTAGATTGTTCGGTCACCACGTGGATATTTCTTCTTTTTTACTACTCTACTTACCGCTTTGTCAGTGCCCTTAACTACTTATGATATTTATCTTTATAAAACTTTTATGTACATATATTCAGAAGAATCAGGACCAAAAGTTATTTAGATTCATATTTAAGTATAGCCTTCATTACAATTGTTGGACTTAATTATAATAATAGTAGTATAGACTCTGATTTTATTTGGCCTTAAGAGCGCATTATATTCCATTTAACTTATGAATGTTTTGTACAAGTTTTTACCTTTATGGTATATAATCCCCACAGTGCCTAAAGGATTATTGTAACTGCTTTATTTTGCCGCTTACAACCATGAATTATAGAAACCAATAAAATTAAGTGCATTAATGCGCTTTGCTCATCATTTTGTATGACTATAACGAATGGAACTTGGATTTCATACTGGCCAAGGGCATAGCAATCATTTATGTTTGCATATAAAATATATTTTATATATACATACCTATATATAGGTGTGGTTGAAAGATAATACCAATATATGTATATATGTATGTAATCTTGTGGACATTCGTATATTTGGCATTTAAAAGCCTCTCGGCAAATGACATATGTTGTTGAGTGGATAGATTAAAACTGAGCTAATTGGTTACGCGACTAATTACAAATAATCAATATGTTCGTTTAATTTAAGTGTAATGCCTTATGCAAGCAATTTTATAAGAATTGGCAAAAAAAAAAACAAAAAAAACTTCATGCACATGCATATTGATTTATTTCCGCTACTTCTTTTTTAATTTCTTTATTTAAAATTTTTTTTACCAAGACATTTCCTTCATTAAATATGTATGGATACCTCTTATTGTAAAAAAATAAAGATGGTAATGGCAAGAGGAGGTATTTTTAAGGTAAGGTATTTTACTTTATTTTTACTGCAAATCAACTTTTACTTCAATGAAGTTTTCTGAAGTCTTCCACATATACATATACATGTACCTATATATAAATATATTAACTAAATCATTGAACATTTATTTAAGAATCACAAAGTATTTATTATCGGTTATACAGATATGGAAGATATTTATCTTTTGGTGATATTAACTACATATATAAATATTTATAACAATTTTAAATATCATTAAAGATATTAACAATAATGTTCTTAATATATTTTTAAAATTGAACACATACTTAGCCAAAAATTTTTAATTTTTACATGTAAAAAGAATACAAAGCAATTGAGGTGAATAAGGATATTGCAGAAGTTTATTTCTTTATTTTGATATTACATTAATATAAATAATTACTAAATTAAATGTTTAAACGTTGGTCTACAAAATGTTGTTCCATTAATTTATTTTCAATATGAAATCTATGAATTTGATTTATTATTTTAAAGCAGCATAAGAATTGTCATCGATTGTTTTACCAAAGGTGTAAGAAATATTTATTTATCAAGATAGAATACTTTTAGCAATAAGGACTTTATTAACATCGCAAAAGACTCCATCTAGACGTCATTTACACATCAGTAGTTAACAGAAAATGTTAAGTTAATTTAGTATTTCACAAAACTTGAACAACATAAGCGTGTGAAAAAGCCGCTAGCATTTTCAAGGACCCAAAAGCTTTTTAGCACATTTAAGCTTAGTTGGTTTCGTCCTGTTCATTTCGTTCTGACTGGTTTCGTATGAGGCTTTTCAGATGGTGGTGATATCGGCTAAAAGCTTTTTTATGTGACAATAGTTAGTTTTCTTATCAGTTCCATGATAATTTTTTCTTCTCGTAGTTTACTCTAAAAAGTAGGCAACACATTTTCACACTTGCTCTTTGGGATTTCTTGCATTTGGTTTACTATTCGGGCACTTTAGAACAATTAAATAAGCACACACACTTTATATATTTTTAATATTTAATATTTATTTCAGTTTCTTTTATTTCATTTCGTGTTTTTTTGTTTGTTTTTTGTTTTTGTATTGTTTAAATTCTTACAGTATTTTTAGCAGTTACTTTCGCTGTGTCTTCGCTTATTTCAATTATAATATTAATCATATCTTTGTTGTATACGAGTGAGTGTGTTGTTTTTGTGTGTGTGTGTGTGTGTGTGTGTGTGTGAGTGTGTTTGTTTTTTTTTTTGTGTTTAACATGGGTTATGGTTACTTTATATATGTATTTATGTAAGTTAATTTATAACCTTTTTCCTTTTCTTTACTTTTTGTGTTTTAGCTTAACAATTTAAACATTTATTTATGCTTTCAACATTTGTCGGATCTTTGTTTTAATTTCTTGTTTTATAAAACAATTTCGCTCATAAAAAACTAATTACAAATATTCCATACATTTATTTATATATATTTTGTTTTGTGTTTTTTTTTTTTTTTAGTTTTAGCCTTGAAATGAAATAATGTTTGTTATTTACAATATTCAGAGTTGGAAATGTATATTATTAAATTTCTATAAATGCAAAATGAAAATTTAACAAACGATTTCTAAGAATTGACAATTTTGCTTGCCGTTTTGTTTTTCTCTTTATTATATACTATATAATATTTACAATTATATTTGTTATAAATATTTACTTTAGGTAACTGTGCTGAATTTATATAATTTTATTTAAACGCTCGGCAAGTTAGCTGATTTAGTGATTTGGGTTTTCGTTTTTTTTTTTTTGTCTCTATATATTTAAGCTAGTCATGGCAAAATGTGACATTCTTCACAACATTTTACTTAGGAGTAGGAAGGGGGAGGGGCTAGATGCATTGTTGTAGTTTAATTTAGTTCAGTTACTAACTTGATTTTACATTTAAATTTTGCATTGAAGCAGCGCTTATTGACATTTAATTACTATGATTTTTTTTTTTTTTATTTGCTTTTAATTTTTATTAGTAGTTTAGTTTCTGGTTGTTGCTTTCAATTTTAGTATTGCTTAAAGCAAAGCTGCTTCTCTTCAATTTGAAAGCGGACTAATTAAATTGTCTTGACAAAGTAATTAACCCATCTTACGCTGTCTAATCAATATGTAAATATGTGTTTTGTATGTATGTATATGTATTTATGTAGGTATTTATGCTTAATTTAATTGCTCAAATCAATGTTATAACAAATTCGCGTAAAATCTAAATTAATGAAAATTTTTAAATTACATTTAACTATGCGATTGTTTTTTTTTTTTTTTTTGTTGGTTGTTGCAGTTGCTGTTCAAAACTAAATATTTTTTTTATTAGATTAAGAATTGTTTTTAATTGTAGTTTTTAGTTTTAGTAATACATACACATACAATATGCATAAGTTTAACTTTTATGTATATGTTTGCTATGCTTGCTTTTATTTATTTTTGTTTTTTTCATTTTTCATTTGCTTAATGTTTCACTCCAAGTTACTTAGAGCAATTGCTTGCAGACCAACTACAAAAAGTCCAACTACTGGAATATATATTGATGGGCCGATTGTTGGCATGAATTGCAGCATTTCTCCTTATATCGATGCAGTCGACATAGACCCATAGATCGAGCATTGCGACAATAACGTGACGAGTCGTGACAATGCAAAGCTGCCGATGCGGACACTGAAAAGTGTTAAAAAAAACAATTTATTAAACATTTTGTTTATATTGTAACTTCTTACACTGTCTTAAAATAAATATTCTTCTGCATATTAGTAAAAATAACACCCATTAAAATTAGTTTCACATGCTTTTTTCTTTGTAGCCACAGTGCTGATTGCCTTCTTTCTACTTTCGGATCATAATAGCTATATCTCCTGCTCTCGTAGATCTCAATTGAATTTCCTGTTCAGCCGATAACAAACGGTCCGATACCGAAAAATAAGCACCGAATAAAAATCTAAAATACCAGTTTAGATAGAACAGATGGACAGATAAATAATAAATAAATTTTATTGTGCCCATTTCAGACTTCTTTAATTATCAAAATCTTCACATCTATTAAAATGTATTAAACAAAATCTTAAATGATTTCATAGCTAAGTTTTCAAGTTTTTAAAATCCAAATAAAAAATAAAAAATTACAAATTTAAAATTCTAGTCCTTCAAGGATATCACTTAGATTTCGATGGGGACAACTATTTTTTAGCATATATTCTTAGTTTAGCCCTTAAAATCTAGTTTGATTTAGAGATGATTAACTTTAATGGTGCAATTTTCATTACAACACTTATCGATGCAAACTAAATTATTATTATTCCATTTACATTAATAATTAGTACTAAAACTACTCACACTTTGCCTGACAGGGTGGACTCTTGCAGACCTTTCTGACCGCTGGGCGGGGCTGATGTTTGCACACATTGCCAGCTGGCCGACGAGTGCCATACCAAACGCACTGCAGTATGCGGTACTTGATGCCTTGGCGACTGCACGGAGCATTACACTGCAAAAACCAGCAAAAATTGTAGGACATTAATTGATAATGTTTTTTAATAAGCACCCCAGGAACAGCAACAGGAGCAGGACCTGAAGCTAGAGGGGTCGCGCCAACCTACCTCAGACCAAGGCTCCACACGCCAAACGCCTTTGCAACGCTCATTGTAACATTCCTGACGCACCAGAGGCTTCTCGTACTCATCGCAAGCCGTGCCCAAACTGCCGTTCTCATACCGGCAGCTTACCTCACGACGCTGCACAGCCGTATTCCGACCATGGCAGCGGGAGTTCTGGCACAAAGTCCAATCGCCCTTGGTCCACTGAGGACAGGGCTCATTGCCGCAGCTCTGGAACGTGTCGGGCATGTCCAGGCCGTGGGCGGTGCACTTTGAATTGTCCACCATGTCGTTTTCATTGTCCTTGTTGTTAGTGTTGGTGTTGGTGTTGGTATTGCCATTCCCGGCCTTTGCCTCTCGCAGGCAGCTTAATGTGCGGCGCTTTGGGAGAACAGAAAAAAAACAGCAAAAAAATACAAGAAAATAAATTTTTGCCCATAAAATAAGAAAGTACAACGCAAGCAAGCCAGCAGGTTGAAGGTAGTAGATTGTGGCCCATGTCGAGACCTTTGGCTGTTAAAATATTTAATCTTGTGCTTGATTTTATGAGGCTGCTACTGAAGTCAGATTTGTGGACTGGGAATTTGCTGTGCATTTGGCTAATTATTGCATTAATGCCACCAGATGCCTCTGGCATGGAGAAGAAAAGTGAATTGAGCATTCTTTTTCGATTAGGAAAACTAAAATGATTAAAAGAATCTTTTAGGGGATATTATTGTGGCTCTATAAAGCACTTAAGAAAATCAAATCTTCATTCTATGTGGCCAAAAAATCTCAGAGGAACAACTCTAAGGCTAGATTAAAAATCCCCATATTCATGGGGATCTCTCATAAGCAGCCCTATATGATATAGTTAACCCCAATGAAACTACCTTTCAGTACTTTTCTGTTCAAACTGAGGAACAACAGAATTTTTGATTTATTCGATTTCCACTTTCCTTTGGTTTGCTTTAAACCTTACCAATAGTTTAAGGTACTTGCTGTGTCTTGAATGGTTCTTCAATTGAAATTTCCATCTAACATATCTTACCTGTAAACCACTGCCAGCTGCACCACATTCCTGACTGCATCTGGACCAATCACCCAAATGCCATTTGTAGATAAAGCCATCGCTTTCAATGCTCAAATTTGTTGACGACAATGTTGTTGCTTTTGGTGTTGTTGTTGATGTTGTTGTTGTAGTTGTTGCAGTGGTTGCTGTCTCCCATCTTGCATGCGGCATATGGGGTGGTTGCGTCGCCTCAGTCGTTTCCCCCATAGCTTTCGCTTCGATATTTAGCTCTTTGGTCATCACACGCACTGGTTCATCTTGCTCGAAATGTTGAGGTTCCAAATCAACGCCATACTTGATCGCCTCGCCATGCAGCAAATGTTGGCCACGTGAATCCTTGAAACGCTGCAAGGGCCATAGTAACTGTGGATATTCGTGTAAGGAAGAAAAATTTTGTTTGTTAGGCTTAAATGCTTGAAAAATACATGTCGAGCCTATGCTGTAGTTGTTGTTGTTGTTGGCTTAAATATGCGCTGAGGTAAAATCTTTGGGTTGGTGTTTTCCATTTTTTTTTCCAATGGCTGCCACGTTTCCTGTTGCCCCTGCCATAACGTGTAATGTGAGTCAATTTGTGTGTGTCTGTGTGTGTGGGTGTGTGGACGAATATGTGTGCATTCTTCATGCATAGCCACTTGAATTGCCCACATCAATTGCTTCACGTTGACTGACTACGAACTGCAAAATCCGATTAGCCATTGAACCTCTGTACCCTACCCTAATCCAACCACCTCTCTCTCTTTTTCAGTCTATGTACCCTGTCTAACACATCTCGCTAGAAATTTGACTACCAAATGCGGCCAATGGATTTTTGGACAAAAAAAATAGGATATTTCGAAGCTTTTGATACACTTGAAGAAATTGTAAACTCAAAAATGAACTAAACGGCCACTCCTTGAGAATGGTGGACCTCTATATATAAGGAGTATTTAAATTGGGATATTTAGTATGGAATAAAATTATATATTATCTTTTATCACTATTCTTTAGGTCATAGAGACAATTCCAAATTTAAAGGGATTGATGTTTTAATCAACTTAGCAAATGCCACAAATGCCTGTCTTTGATTGGTCACTTAAAAGGATTAAGTCATGGGCTAAAAGGAAACTATGCTCTTTCATCAAATATTGCAGTCTGAAGTCTAAACTTTCTTTAATGAGCATATCGAATATTTTCAAATTTATCTTTACTTTATTGTGTTCTTATGGGTCCCCTTACAGCAGTCAACAAGGAAATGCATTGCAGAGAAGAGAATAGGATATTTTGTTTTTTTGTGGATTTTTAATTTTTTGATGTTCGTTATCTTGGCCTTTTTTCAAGTGTCGTTGGAAATGACTTGAACACAGTTTTCGCAACTAGAAAACAAACCTCAAACCCTTATGAAAACGGCTCCCACACTATGAAGCTTATTGTCAAAAAGCATTGTCCTGGTCTAACGTCAACATCATTGCGCTGCTCGTTTTCATTTACAGCTGCACAGAGAGAAACGAAAGGGAGATATACATTAAGAGAAAGAGAGAAAGAGAGAAGGAGTTGAAGGAGAACTAAAGCTAGTAGAACCGATTTCGAGTCGAGTTGGAGGCACACAGAGATGATTTCCCAAGTGGCACTTGAAACCGACAAATACGTTTGCATAGTTTTTGGGGTTTTTTGTTGTTGCTGCAACCAGCCGGTTGCATCTGCTGCTGCTGTTGCTGCTACTGCGCTTTTATGTGCAGCCTGGTCGACTTCTGTTCCCCAAACTACCTCCCATTTTAACCGCCCATTTTGACATTTGTTAGCCAGCTCTACAACAGCCAGCAGCGACAATGACGATGACGCCTCCATTGCCTTTTATTGTTGGCACCGCAATCGGAACTTTGGTTCTTGTTGCTGTTACTGCTGCTTCTATTGTTGTTGTTGTCAATATGGTAGCAACATCGATGGGGCTATGGGTGGGTGGTTGAGGTCATGGGTCTAGGGAATTTTTGGCTAGTATTTTGTGTGTTGCCTTGGCTCTTATGACTGTCATGCGTTGCGCTTTTTTGGGCAACTGTAATTAGTTCAAAGTCATGCCTACGTTTTTGGATTTTGGTTGGATTTTAAATTTTTGCAAAAATATCCCATAGGCAGCCTTTGTTTGAACTATGAAAAGATTCCTCAGTACAAAAAAAAGAAAACAGAAATTGCAAAGCAACAAAAAAAGCAACATTTTTCGTGTTGCTTTGAATTTAATGAAGTCCAGTGCATAGAACAGACAAATACAATTATGAAATCCCTACACTAAGTTCGTAGATCTCCCTCTTTCTCTCTCTCTCTCTCATTTCTGTTTCTCTCTTTAATTGTAATTTATTTGCTAATTTTTTCATTGGAGTTCAAAATGTATCAGCATTCAACATATAACAACAATCAAAATCGTTTGAAGCCCAAGATAAAGTAAGAATAACTAAAAGTGGTAACGCTAGATTGTAGCAATTTTTAACCAATCTATAAGAGAAATCGTTCGAACTGCTAACGATTTAATTTAATTGTACTATCTTTTTATGAAAAGAACACATTTCGTTTTCCTTTTTTAATCTTGACGATGATTAATACCATTTTGTGTGATTTTTTTTTAAACTCCTGAGGATTTTCAATCGGAGCACATTTTATCACGTTGTTTTTTCTTTCTATCCCAAGAATTTACCACGTTATTAAAAAAAACCCCAATAAAAATAAAGTTATATTAAAGAACGCTATGTTTTTAAACCACAAAATGCTAGTTCCAAATAACACTTTATTGCCTTATTAGCAGTCTTAATTAGGCTAAAATATGTTGCATTTCCATCTTCATTTCGCACCTGGCAGTCATTTAGATGCATGTGATACATTCAATACAAATTCAAATCTCTCATTAGCAACTCATAACGTATTTTATGAACTCTTTGGCAGGTGGCAGGGAATGGCAAACCAAAAACAACAAAAAAGAAAAGCTCATATTTTTGTCCAAACGCACATCGTTAAATTCTCACGCCTGACAGGCGATGCCAGCAGACACTGCTGCACAAAATTATCCAACTAGTTGCAAAACCAAAAGCAACGTGAACCGACAACTCAACCAAAATGTATGTCATTTCATTTAATTTAACTTTCAATGTAAAAAAAAAATAGAAAATTAATATGAAAACAAAAAAAAAACACACTCACAAAAATATATATGCAGCAAAATTGCAGCCAAATGGCATGGAGTTTAAATGGAGCGAGGGTAAAAGTGCCAAGGAGGCAGAATCCTGCAACTGCAGCCTCCTCTTCAACAACATGCTTGCATTTAGCCCAGCTTCAGCTTTGGCTCAGTGTGGCCCAGCTTCCTGGCATTAATAAATAGTTGCAATCAAAATTAAAATGCGCAAAGCATTTCACTTGTTTTAAATCATTTGCGCTTGGAATGACGAATATGTATAGCAGCTATATTTGCCGCATAGAGGACGGCTGCCAGGATACAAGGATGCCGGGATGACGGGATGGAAATTTATTAACGCGCTTTAGCGCTCTCCACAAGCCAAAACACACAAAAAAAATAACACGAGACAGAGAGAGAGAAAAAAAAATAAAATTTGTCGGCCTGGGAAATGAAAGAAAATTTGTTTTTCCAGCTTTGGTCCTAATATAATTAATAGACCAAATGTGTTGGGTCATAAATTATTTGTTAGAGGCCAAAAAGGAAAATTGATGAAAGACCCCGAACAGGCGGGTTGCAGTTACTTAGCTAATTGGGATCGGCCTAGGTTGAAGTCAATGCATTAGTTTCCTATACATAAATATATAGCCTTAGCTATGGCCCATAATTTGTATGCTGATAGCTAATCAATAAAATGTGCTTCAGGTAGAAGTGTGTGGCAATTGACTATAGCAGCTTTTCCTCATCTCCTACTGATAATGATAATGATGATAATGATGATGGTGATGATAACGATGAGTTGCTAATGAGCTGCTCTCAATGGCAAACAATGCAATTAAAAATGAAATTGCCCAGGATTTCCATTCATCATAAAATCAAATTGAAGTTTATGGACTCCAATAAAGCAAGCTCACGGAGCTAGAGAGATGAGTGAAGTAAAATGGTTTGAAATTGAAATTAATGCCATGGAATGACTTCAAATGATGTCAGATGTTGGAACGTATATACGATGAGCTCATTCATTGGATTAATTAGTTAGATGAAAACAAAGTATTGCATACTTAAGACAAAATTTACTAATAAAAGATGAAAAATAAACTTTGGAGTATCAATATCCCTAGCAAATATATGTACGGCTAACATTCAAAGCAGAATCAGATAATGTAAACCTTTTTAAAAAATATATCATAATAAATCGAAGCAGTTAAAAAGCTCTATAGTGCTTTATAAATTTAGAGTTCTTATTTCTCTTTTTAGGTAAATTTATCCTTTTAAAATAGGAATAAAATTATTTTCATTTTGATTGCTAAAGGTAAAACTAAGCTAAGATTTATTTTGCATTGAAACGTTTCCTCATCTATGTGCATAAGTTTAATGAGTTAAAAGAGAAATTGGTCTATGGGTAACATGTCCATAAAAACATTGAAAAATTGTTTTTTTTTTTTTGTTTATAAAGATTTTAACGAAATTAAACTTAAATGAGACTAAAATAGAATATACAGATTACAAATTAAACAATCATTTTAAAAGTCTTCTTTAATTTGATATTGCAAATACTAAAACGCATACGTATTTCCATCCCCAGTTCATAGTCCGATTATATTTGCTAACCAATAAACAGATTAAGTCATAAATATTTAAATTTTAGGCTCATTAAACTGTCAACAATTGCAGAAATTGATGTATTTTATTATTAAATTTTAAAGTCGCTTTATGAAAAGGACATTAATTTGGTCCAAAAATGCCGCACAAACGCACACAGAGCCAAATGAACACACACTCACACGGAGAATTGCATAAGAGCTTGGCACTAAATGAAATGCAAATATATTTTATTTTTAACAATTATGGAAAATTATTATTATTATGAGAAAAAGAGAATGAGTAAGAGAGAGTTAATCAATGTGCCGCAAGCTTTCAACCTCAATTGACAGTTAGCATATGGTCCTGCCTCAACCTATATATACATATATCTCTGTGTGTGTGTGTGCGTGAGTGTGAGAGGGTTTTTATGTCTGTCAATGTGTGTCCTGTTTGGCTTGGCTAAATATTTTTTGCGGTTCGCATGTTTTTTGGCTAACCAGAGAAAATGTGCAACAAAAATTTAGTACCAAAATTAGATATAATCCTGTGTGTGTGTCTGTGTGAGTGTGTGGGAAAGGGTATAAATAAGTGTTTGTGTGTCTGTGTGTGTGTGTGTGTATGTGTGGCTTACAATTTTACGGTAACTAGCTTTGATAAATGCTTGCCGCCTGTGAAAATGGTTTGCCGTATCGCAATACCATCCACAACTGCACTCCGAGTCCTATATATGTATGTGTTCCCAAAGTCAGTCTGGGATCTAAAACTGAGTCTGCTGATGGTCTGAGTTGCGCTTGGCTGCGCTTCATAAATTATTTTTGCCTAATCTGCATACGGACGATGGAGAGCCAGTCAGTTGAAATTTTTGGGTTTTGGTACTACATATATATGTATACATTTTTTCTTCTTCTTTGCCGACTAGAGAATTTGTCGTCAAAGTAGCTAACTACAGTATGTGGTGAAAATTGATATACGCATTAACCAAAAGTTAAAAATTTGGAATCAAAATACAATTGATTATATAGGAGTTACTCTTCTGTGAGTCCAAATTGAAAATTATTAGTTTAAATAGATTTATACTTCTTTTCAAGAAATCGTTATTAAATATATTTTAAGTGAAAAAGTTGTTCTTAATTCAAAGTTAAAATATTGCACAACTTATTTTTCAAGATTTTGGAGCAATATGTCATTTGGGAAAAATTTTCAGACAATGTGTTCTTTTCTTTAAAAAGTGGGTTATAAATATGATAAGCACTGTATTTTAGAATAATAATACATCCAAGTTAACAATTGGTTAAATAGGTTAATATTTTTTTGAAGGTAAAAAGATGCGCTTGGTTAAGCTCAATACTAAAACTGTAATAAAAGAAGAACTTAAATAGATGAATACGAAACTAAAACCTTAATATGAGAACAAGAAAATGAATTTTGGTAGGAAATAGCAAATAAAAATATTTGACTATTTTACAGTTTAGACTATATGTATAGTAGTCTCAGCATGGATGGATTATATATCGACTTGTCATCAATATTATCGAAGTGATATCAATTCAACTTTATTGGCATTGTAAAGGAGATATTTGTACATATGTAAGTAGAATGGATTTTATTTTCTTTCTTCCGTAAGTCGGCAATTTTCATATAAATTTCAATTCTTCATCTAAATTGAATCACAATTTTCAAGCACACGACCTTATGTTATGGCCAGCACTGTAGAAATGAATCACATACTTTTACTCCCAACAACTTTCTTTTTGCTCCATTTTTTTGCACTCTTTGCTCTCGCACATGTTGATGTTAGACATGCCGCGCTCTTCCACCGGGTCTCAATGGTTTAATTTATTTTCTATTGCATTATAAATTTTGGTTGCCAAAAAGGAACCGAAGGAACTTCGACTGAAGTCGGAACACCGACATAAAGTTACCCAGTAGTACAACTTTTTATATTCACTTAAAAAATGTATGTTCTTTTTTTGAAACAAACTGATTCGTAGTACATACAACGAATAATTTTTTTGTCTTTATTCCAACCGATTCATTAACTAATTTGTTTTACAATTTGTTAATTTGCAAAAAACTGATTCTGAAATGAATCTGAACTGATACATAAGTGTTTTAATAGGTATACAAATCTGTTAAACAAAAAGGAGTAACAGTGTTCGTAAAGTTTTCGATAGAAGGCTTTAAAATTCAATTACTGTATGAAAAAGCAAAGGCTTTCCTTCTGCTCATTTTATGCCACCAAATACCCATCTACCCATATCAGCCTTCTATAGCTAAAGGATATAAAAACCGCAACACACACACACACACACACACATCCACAAGAAGGGAAATTTCTAGCAAAGCGTCAGGTGTAACATAGACGACGTTTACGTTGACTAAAAGCTAATTTTCTATGCCAAAAAAAAAACCAAAAAATTGTATTGCACATTTCGTCATTTATCTAGTTTAACTTTTATGTGGCTAGCCGAAAAACGTTTATATGCGCTCGCGCGGTAAAAAGAAAAACTTTTCAATTAATAAATTAAGTTTTTTTGGGTTTTTCTTTTCTTTTTTGGTTACTAATTGTTTGTTGGTCTGCACATTTTTCCCATTTATATACTTTATGCATATGGGTAAAACTTTTCACTGCACGTAATGGCATGGCACTTACCTAGCTGGCATATCAGCCTTATAGCAACAACAACACAGCTCAAATTATTAAATGCATAATTAATTAGTTGAATAAAAATTGACACAGATATGCATAGATATATAAAGATATGTACAAATAGATATAAATAGGTCATTTGTATATAGTTTAAATATGTTTTAATTGAGTTTTTTGCATGCAAAACAAATATACAACCTAGAAATAACTAACAAATAAGAGAAACTTCGCAATTCATACAACAAATAATTTCAACGTAATTTCAATAAATAAAAATTGTAAATTTTTTATGAGTTTTTACAGCAAACGTTACTATATCTATTTTCATGTAAGTACAAATATTTGTACAAATGTTTTGCCAGTCTATTTTATGGCAATAACTGTCGAGTTTTCTCTCCACTAAAAACTAAAGCTAAGTGCAATTTTCACTAAATTTAATTTTCAAACGTATTTGCACATTTATGGAAATCGAATACTCTCACAAAGGCTACAATCAAATTGTTGTGCAGTGTGACATGACCTAGACCCGAACTTCATTTGTGAAAATAGATTCATCTCTTTGCCAGAAAACTATATATTTGAAGAATCAAATTGAATATAAAAGAAGTACTTTAATCAAGTACTTTACGGATCAGATAGTATAAGGCATTAATACAGATGTTTGTAAGTCCACTTGAGTTGCCTTCTTTCTGATTGTCAACTAACTAACTAGCTTAACTTATTTATCAGCTCATAGCCGTTTGTGAGAAATATTATTTTATTCTATTCGGTCCTTAACGGATCCTTTTTTTATAAGCGACGCTGAAATTAAGAAGTGATTTTATATCTTACACACTTCCAATGACAGTTCAGAATAGATTCAAACTGAGTTTAGTGTTAATGATCAAAGTTAGGAACTAAACTACTTTGTATTGGAATTTTTTAGGAGAAAACTTAAACTTAAAAAATCAATGAAAATATTTTAAAATCAACCAAATTCAAATACTTTAAGCTCCATGGGGATAGTTTTTAGTCTTCACTACTGAACAGTAAAAAATTCCTCTTTGAAGAATATTACTTTAATTTTAAAATTTTGAAAGAAAAAAAAATTTTAAGAGTATATAAACTTTGACGTTGAGCTGCTGATTTTAGTTTATTTTCTACATATGAATCCCAGCACTATGCCAATTAGAGTGAAAAATGTGATTTAAGGTAATTTAAATTTAATTAAATTGTTCGATTTATGCTCATATTTTTTTCTCGATTTAAATCCACATATTTGCATTTGCTCACTCATATGAACACGTATGATATGTAGTGGTTGTGTTGATTAGTATATTGATAGAATAGAATTAATTAGATTTCAAAAATGCAATCAAAAAACATTGACAAAATTGATGTCAATCAAAAAAAAAAAAAAAAAAACATTGCACATTTTGCAATCAGGAAAAGCGAGAAAAAATAATATAGATGTTCGCTCTCATTCATGCACATTTTCAAAACACATCAATTTTAATAACATTAATATTGTTGATGAAAATTATACTTTGTGCAGCAATTTTCCCCAGCTAGTATTATTACTATTATGCCAATTGTTTGCTCATTTTCCGAGCAGCAGCAAACAGAAAATGTCTTTTGATGGGGCAGGCGGCACAACAAGACGCGCAAAAAGTTGCATAAAGAGGAAGACTTTCCTTTCCTTGTTGGCCAATTTAATGAAAATATTTTAATTAATTTTCATTATGGTATATCCGATAGTTGAAGTGTTTTTCTTTTTCAGTTTTTCTTTTTGCATACTCTTTTACTGAAGGAAACTCTTTACGCGCTTTAAATATTCGTTTTGTTTGTTTGTATGTATGAAGTGAAGTAAAAAGTGCTTAGTTCGTAATAATTATTTGGAAAGTTTTACCTACGTGGTATAATAAAGTTTTTGATTATTTAATTTGTAGTTTTATTTTAAGGATTCAAAGGGGAATATTTGGTTGGTGTATGCAACAATTTGTAGTTTCCCATTGTTGAGTGTGTTGTTATGTTGTTATTGTTGTTGTTGTTGTTGGAGCACCCAAGAAAAACAAAGGAAATCAAACAGATGAAGAAATATGTATGTATGTTTTACGTGGATAAAGTTTTGTATTTTAATCTATATTCTGAAAAATTGTATTTTGTTTCTTGTGTTTCTGTAAAAAATCATGCAAAATCTAGTCAAAAACTATTTGGAAAAAAATCATGCAAAAAGTTTTCTGAAATACAAAAATATATTTGATCAGAATAAAAATAAGGTCAGGTAAATTTTTAATGAGTTGCAAAGAAAACAAATCCTCCAAAAGACAGCAAAAAGAAAATACCAAAGTAGTTAAAAACGATTAACATAATTGATTCTTTAGACTTCTCTTTAATTCTATTAATCTATAGCTTATATGGCTTCATTAAATGATTATCGAATTAAGTTTTATATAGACTAAGTCAATGCAATTCAGATTATAAAATGAGCAGTTAGAAAATTTAAACACTTTTTGTATAATAACAAAAGCTAAATATATATATATATCTTGTGTCTGGCTCTCCTTTTGTATAGTTTGATTACTGCCACCAGTAAAATGTATATTTACCTGCGCTCACAACTCATACAAAATGACAAATTGCAACAATTTCTAGGCACAGTTGTAGTAGTGGTAGTGGGGAAAGATAAATATGCAGACATTGCAAAATTTATATGCAACACTTTGCCAGAGCACTAATTACACGCACATACAAAGTTCAAGAGTGGGCGGGGAACTGTGCCTGCCATCCATTTTCGACTACCTCAGATATATGACTACTGCCACTGTCTTTGGCTGGCCAAATTAATGGTTACAAATTTTTACAAGGTACAAATGAAAAAAAAAAAACAAAAGAACAAACAAAGAAGTCAAAAAAACGAATTTGCAGAACGACATATAAAAGATCCAATAACAGAAGAAGAAAAAACTTTATTCAACGCAAACGTAATGAATGAATTAAAATCAAAAGCTACTGGCAAAAGAAAAAATCGTTTACCAACATGAACACAAGAACACAGCGAACAAAGAACAAGAATTGCGAAATGAAGGTAGCATAGCGAAAGGATGCTTCTCACCTGAAGATTGCTCAGCAATGCCTGAAAATATGGCATGGCCAGTAAAGTTTTGGTGCGACTGCCACCGCTGCTGGCACTAGCTGGTTGTGGAATTCTGTCCTGCGATTGCACTAATTGCGATTGCTACAGACACAATACATATATCCATATTTATATATATACGTTTATAGATATATCAAGCAATTGCAATTATGTACAAGGAACAGTCGATAGTTTGGTGTGGGGTGGGAGGGATAGAGAAAGAAATATATAGTAAAATGGTTATTAACTGTGGTATTATTTATTAGCAATATGGTTTTCGATTACAAGTTATGTGGTTATGGATGATATGAGTAGGATGTACATAGGTTAAGCGACAAAAAGGTGAGGTTTTGATTTCGTTAAGTGTGTTAAAACAGCGTTCTCTTAATTTATCAAAGCTTAAATGACAAACTAAGAATAACCTGTAAGAGTCGTAAGTAAGTATAAGTCTAGGCACCACAAAAGTTGTTAATATATCTCTTTGGATCAAAAATAAAATTTCAATTTAAATGTCATAAACCAGTTTTACATTTTAATTACTCAATTAAACTTTCTAGTCCATGAAAAAATATTAACTAAATTTTGTAGTTACACACTTTTCCACATTTCTATCATGGCACTTTGCTGGTTAGCTAGAACTATTTCAGATTATTTTATATCTCCTGGGCTGCTACAGTATGTTCCATGTTAATAGATGTACTTGATACAAATCAAAATTAGAAAAGTAGACATGGGTACTTATACCAAATTCTTCATATTGTAGAGTCTTTTCAGTAAAGAGTCTTCATGTTAAGAGCTTCAAGCTTCAAGTTATTATAAATTTGATCGTTAGGTAAGCTTTATTTATCAGGTCAGCTAATATCAGTCTGTAATCATCTTAGATTGGTTGCACTTGTTTATTCTCCATATGCATTACGTTCTGCATTTCCTCAAAGAACAAATGTACCTATTGAATTAGGATCACACTGAGCTGACTTTTCTTGATAATTATCAATATCTTCAATTTCCAATTCCAATTCCTAATATCAATCAGTTGGAAATGAAACACAAATGCTTTAGAAAATGTATTACTACAGGGTTATTTTAAGGCCCTTCAAAAAATCATAGCAACTAGTTTCATTCCAACAACGGCAGCCTATAACTTTGAAAATGAATTTTCTTTTAGCCACAAGCAATCAATTTTCTTCTCATTTTCTGTTTAGAAGCAAATCCTAATCCTTTACCACAATAGTCAATTTGCTGCTCTCTGCACCTAAACCGCATATTCCAATATAAAACTACTTCTACTAATACTTTCTAGTATGCCTCCAAGCCTATTTCATCTCAAATGGTAATATCGTTCGTGTTTTTTTCCCCCCTTATAAGCAAATTTTCAATTTCATTCACCTACAAAATGAAAGACTACAAAATTCCCTTTCCACGTTTCACTTTCCCATCACATGGTAACGAACTCAATCAAGGCATTTACGCTAATTTTGGACTGCTTATACAACCAACTGAGAAACTGGCAAATAAACCAAAAAAAAAAAGAAGAGAAAAGAAAAATACAAAATAAATCCCAATTCTGACCCGCAAAAGCAAACCTGATTCATTCTCTCGGCAAACAAGAAAATTTTTGGTTTTGCCAGGATTCTCAACACTCCACAACGATGACAACAATAACAACAACGTCAGCAAAAACATGACAAAAAGAACAAGAGGCAGAAAAGCAGGTCACACTTGTCCTCTTCTATTCTTTGGGATAGAAATTGTAAAATGCTTTTGGTTTACTTTTTTGCTTTGGCCAACGCTACGTATACGTAATTTCATTTCAAAGCCAGCGACAAGAAGAAGACAAAATCACAACTATAGAGTAATCTACAGATATTTGTCGACATAGGAGTATATATAAAAAAAAAAAGAGAGAAAAAAACAAAAACAAAAATTGAAAGAGAGAAAAAAAAAACTTGGAAAGCCAAGTGGAAAAACTATCAAATTACGTTGATGTTGACAGAAAAGGACAAACCACAAAATCCAATACACACACACACTGAAACATCCACACCCGACCAAATAGTATAAGGAAGGACGAAACATATTTAAAATGTAAACATGTTAGAGATGACGACGACAATGACGTTGATAGAGTGGGACAAATCATATATGTATGTATGTTTGTATGTGTGTTTATGTTCTAATAGTAAGCATACTCACATCATCTTCCATAATGCTGCTGTCCGCATGTTGAATCCCATCCGATTTTGGTCGACGATTGCGTTCACGTCCATTCTGCATGCGCTCCGACTGTTGTTGACGACGACGTGTGCCCTGCTGCGACGACCTGGTGAAAAAATGAAAGGAATACGAAACAGGGAAAAATTAGAAAACCTTAAAGCCAAAACTTTGGTAAACACTTAATGCAGGCCTTCCCTCCACACACCTTGTACCCTTTTCTACGCTTTCTTTATGCAAAAGATAGAAAGAGGTTGCAAGCGGGGGTGGGCGAAAATGTCAACTTCAGGCAGGGATTTCTTTGGAACAAAGCTTTGTCGAGTGGCATTTTGTGGTGTTACTGTAGCCTTTGTTGAGAAGTCGAAGCCGAAACCAACACTAACACATATATTATATATATACATATATAGGTACATATATATACATCCCATTTACCCAACCACCCATCTACCAATCTATAGCGTAACAATTAAGCTTTGTTTTTGTGTGTTTGTCAACGGGTTACATGTTGCATTTTGTATGGGGGGTTCTCTAAAGTGTCAAAGGGTGGTGCTGAACGCTTGCTGAAAATATGTCAGTGAAGAGCTTATATCTTTTGTTACTTTCTGGCATAAACATGAATGCATATTGAAGAGGGTATAGTCAGTAAAAATTGGTCAAGAAGAGAATTTTGCAAAATAGATCAAAAACTAAACAGAAGAGTTCATAACAGCAATTTCTGCTCAAATGAACAGGTAAATTATCAAAGATAAAAGTTAACCCATTTCCAGTTAATATTTCTTTATAGTCAGAAACTTTAAGGAAACAATTAAAGAATTCATTTCTATACAGTTTTGTCATTCATGTTTATCTTTGTTAAGGCTATCTTCGTTGAAATCTTATATTAAAATAAAAAAAATTATTGAATAAAACTTCTATGTTAAAAATGTAAATGTCAAATACAAAATGTCAACTTGAATTGTGTCAAATTAAGCAAAAAATTTATACATATGTAACTAAATTATAAATGAACAAGTTTTAAAAAATTATAACCAAATTAGAGCTTGGATAATTAAGCCTTTAAATTTTTAATCTCTAGGCAAATTTAGCTCATTTAAAATTACCGATTTCTTTTGCCTTCATTAGGTTTGAAATTCGTTGTTATTTGTTTTTTATTTTTATTCTAATTTTTTTCTCTGCCATTTAGTATTCAAATTTCATTTAAATTTATAATTCAATTGTTAAGTATATTCTGACGGATGAGACACTACCATTTCTATATTATACTATTTAATATAAATGTGATAACTAAATAAATTTTAAAAAATTATGTTAACCTGCCACCAGTTTTATTTTGGTTTGAAGAAATTGGATAAGCTTTAATAGAATAAACTAGACGAATTCTTTAAATCTAGTTTAATTAAGTCAATATGATATATTTGATAATTTTATCTTCAATTTTCTTAGAATATTTATTCAAATGCAGTTATTTATGATGTCTGACTATCATACATATTTATATTTCATTATTAGAGCTGAAGTAAACGTTATTAGAATTCATCAAAACAATTTGCATATATCAATATTTGGCCAACAAAGTTTCTCTCCCCTCACCGCACGACCCGACCCCGAACCACGCACACACATGCCCCATGGAGTTCTGGCAAAAGGCAACATAAATAATAATTTAGAAACCAAAGAAGAAAAACGAGGAGTAAGAATAAATAAATAGAAATGGAAATGAAAATAAAACAAAAAACTGAAAGAAAAAAAATAAAAACATTTAATGCACACAAACACACAAAATGTTGGTCAAAGAACTAAAGTTCAACCCATCTAAACACCTGCTCCGCTCCTGGCATAAATTTGCATATTTTCTATGCAGCATAAAATTGACAAAAATTGTTGTGTGTGCCATTTTGACCAAAAACAAAAAATAAAAAAAAAATATAAAACCACACACACACACACTCAGCAGAGGAAGTGAAATTTTCTCAACCACATCGACATAAATCTATATACATATACACACATATGTATAAAATTTATATATATATGAATATATTTGAAACATTTAAAATGCTATCAAATATTGCTCCACCCCCGCAACATCAGCGCTGGCCTCTCCCTCTCTCGACCAACTCTGCTGCATTGAGTTACACGTTGATATTTGTTTTTATAGCGAAACGCCAAAAGTTAGGCAACGAAAAGGACGACAAGGACAACGTTGATGATGCATTTGTAAAACCAAAAATGCCGCCGTGTCTGTGTGTGTGTGTGTGTGTGTAGCTTGTGGCTTTGCCAAAATGCATTTTGCTGTTGGCTGTTTGCTTTTAACCATTTACGTTAAGCAGATGGAAGGGCAGGGGCAAGTGGCAAAAGAGACAGAGATGGAATAGGTAAATGCCAAGTGGAAGCTATGACAAACATATGGAATTGTTATACATATATACATATGTATATGTAATTCATTTTTCTCTTTCTCTCTCTTTTTTTTGTGAAACTCACAACCAAACACGTAACCTAAATTGCAAAATAAACCGCACACACGTACATGTACATATGCATGTATGCGTGGCTCTAAAATGACATCAGTGCGGCTATGCGGGGAGGAAAAAGCAGTTATAGGGGGTATATGGGAATAACGGGGTACAAAGTAAGGCAGCCACTCAATAGACTTAAACCGTTCAAGTGACTTAGAGTACCCGAGCTAGTGAAGCTGCAAGAAGGAGCCAACAAGGAGATGATGCCGAACAAGCCGTTTAAATACACCAACAAGAAGAAGAGGGAGAGCAAAAGGATTGACAATTTTCAAGTAAATAAATAAATAAATAGATAACAGAAGAAACCATCCATATAAGGCGAAGTATTCTTCAAAAATTATTGGTAAAACTTATATTTGGTAAGTTTTTTTACTGTTCTTATCCAACATTGGAGCTTTAATATACAAATTTAAATTGCAATATTTTGTAATAATAAAAGGAAACTCTGATTTTCAAAAGAACAACTTAATTTACTTTTTTTTATACTAGAAATAATCTAATGTAGTAGCTACAACTGCTATGTTTATGTTTAAGAAAGTAGGTCGTCATTATATTCCTTAGGCTTGTTATTGGTAATCAACATTGAATTTATATATGCATACACATATATATATATTAAACACTTTCGAGTAGAAAAAAGGCTATTGTAATTTTTTTTTACTGTTCGTCAATAAACAATGACTATGAATATAGATTTACGGCATACATATATATTAAGAGTAAGGTATTAAAAGCAATAAAAATAAAAGAACATTAAAAAATCTATCCCACAATTTTAAACTAAAAGTCTATAAATAGTTCCTATAATAGTTTTATAACTAAAATCACAACTATTTTTGAAACTGAGCCTTATTTGTTTCCTAAGTTGTTAATTCACAAAGATTTAAAAGAAGTTTTATATTAAAAACAAACTTATTTAACTAAATTCAATCTTCCTTAATTATTTGCACTGACTGTATTATTATTAAAATTATGAAAATATTTTGGTGTGAATAACATTCAGTTTGGTGTTAATAACATTTAACAGACCTCAAAGTGTGTTGAGCTAACATTTCGAGTTTCAAATCGAAAGTCAAATTTGGAAATATTTTGCAACAATTTAATTAGAAGTGACTATAAGTTGAAATTAGCTTTACACACTCGGTTAGAGGTAATTAAAACTTTGCAACTTGAGAATCCCACATTAACACCATATGCAGTCTCTTCGAAAAACATTGAGGTAAGTAAGACTACTGTATACCCTACAAGCAGATGAAGAGCTAATTGAAAACCATAAGTTATAATTCGTATACATATCAAACATCGTTTAGGTCTCGCCATCTCTCACTCTGTTCAGCCCACGAGTAATTTTAGTAAACATAGCGTCAACCTTGGCCTTTTGTATGATAAACGTTTAAGCATAAAACTCGGCTATTTTTAGACCAATTTCTATCTGCTTTAAGGTGAATCCAAAAATTGCTAAAAATCTCGTCTTCGTTTTAGTCATTTAATGCATTATTCTGATGTACTTTCCGTTTAAGCAGCACCTATCTTTTTAACCTAACTGCACAATTCCCATTAGTTTAACCCTTTTCTTTTTTGTTTGGTTAAAGCTTTGAGCATAAAATGTCATTTGGAAACTTTTTGCAACCAGTCTGCAGCTCTGCCACAGGTAAGGCTGGGTAAGGTGACTAAGTAACCATGAAATTTACTTAGACTCGTCTACCCCGGTGCTCTTCTCTTGTTTCGTATTGTACGAGGACATAAAACTTGAAGGCTAAGCAAATACAAATAAGTAAGAAACGAGATGTAAAAGTATATAACACTTGGAGTACTTAGTTAGCACGCATACGCAATGTAGGCGGAGCCAACTTAGGGGCGGGGTAGGAAAGGAAATTACAGTTAGATAAAGACAAGACAGGAAGCAGCAGAACAAGTGCATAACTGACCAACAGGCGGCAGGCAATAAGCAGTAAGCGGTAAGCACTTTACTGTTGCAGCCGTTAAGGCGCGAATATTGTATACGACGTGGTAAACCAACAGCTAAAGGAACTGGCCAAAGATAAGCACAGGACATGACAGAACAGAGCAGAACAGTACAGAACAGGAAAACCATAACTGCACAGGAGAGGATAAGCAGGTCAAAGACGCAATTTTAAAGTAGTACAGGCAAGGATTAGATTTAAGATTTCCACTAGTCCAAAAGGAAATGAGATTACCACAAAATGTGGCAACAGCCAAGACAGTAAAAGTGCCAGAAGGAACTCTTTTTGAGTGACTAAGACTCAAAGATTAAATGCAAACAAATGAAAGAATATTAAAATGAACACCATTGAACTCACTTTTATAGCTTAAATATGACTTTAGACTCGGAATATCTACTTTTGATATGATTCAAACTTATCAATCTTTGTATATTCCGTTTCAAAGTCAAAAGCATCGACAGCCCAGGTAAATTTTATGCTCAAACCCTTTTTAAAACTTTCATTTCAAGCAACAACTTTCATCTAATGCAAAATGAAAAAGTTTCACCCAGAATTGAGTCACACAACTTGGGCCTCTCATTACTTACCCATTAGCATTTCCTTCAGCTGCGTTGCCTCCACCGCCGCCAAGCCCATCGGCTGACTTCATATCCGCCGATGTTAGAGCCTCGGTGCCACTTCGTTCACGCACCAAACGATCTAAAGAAGGAAATGAAAATGGAAACAAGCAACAAAATTATGCTCATTAGGCGTCCACGAGTTTTTATGCCATGTTCACATTTACTCACCTGCCTCCTGACGTTCTAGGTCTTCAGCCTTCTGACCTGGCTTAGCCTTAACTTCAATATTTATCTCAGCTGAACTGAGACCGGCATGACACGAATAGACGCCAGCATCACGGAATGTTATATCCAAAATTCTCAGTGCACCCTTTTTCGATACTTTGAATTTGCGTGATCGTTGCAGAGGTTTGTGATCTTTGCTCCACTTTATTTTCGTGCGATTGTAACGCTTCACAGGACACTTGATTTTGACCTGTGTGCCAAAGAATACAACACCAGCTCCACCCACTTTCAAAGTTATTTTAGTTTTCTTCGGATCATGTTGTATATGCGTTGAATTACTTATTTGAATGACCGGCTTGGGATCCTCTGGAGGACATGGCTTAACATTGCATGGTTTCTTATCCGGTGGTTTTATACTGGGACACATTGATTCTGGCCTCTCGATTTTATGCTCCTGGGCCATAATTTGTTTGCACTCCACTTTACGATCCTTGATGCCATAGCCGCAAGTATGTGAACATTTCGACCATTCACCCACCTCCCAGCGTACAGGACAATCGAGAACATTGCAATACTGACGATCGGCTGGCGGTGGCTGTGGACACATGCTATTGGGCACCACCATGGTATTCTCCCCACCACGTGTGACCTCATGTATGCATTGAACCTCACGCGTCTTGATGCCAATGCCACAACTCTTCGAACATGGCGTATAATCCGAGTAATTCCATCTTGGTGGGCAAGGACGATCATTGCAAGTGCGTACCCTAGCCTCGGGCTTGGTCTCTGGTGAACATAAAAAGGGTGAAACTACTCGTCCATTATCTTCGCGTACACAATTGATGATAAGCTCCTCCACACCGCCCAGGCATGAGGCGCTGCACGATGTATAACCCTGTTCGCGCCATACATATGTCTTGCCTGGCTCCGATACACCAA
The DNA here is from genome assembly GCF_018902025.1 of Drosophila willistoni. NCBI lineage: Eukaryota > Metazoa > Arthropoda > Insecta > Diptera > Drosophilidae > Drosophila > Drosophila willistoni. Next base: position 9,900,555 of record NW_025814050.1, read on the forward strand.
CCTTAATCGAATCTCGTGGAAATTGGTCATCATAGCCGTGAGAGGGCAACATGCACGGCTCTTCTACACAGCGTTCAACCTCATCGTGGGGTTTAGCACCCTCGCACATTGTATCGTTCACCACGACTATGGTACGCGAGAATTCTAAAAGTATTTTGCATTTAAAGGCACGCCGACGGATGCCCTCACCACAGGTAACACTGCAGGCTGACCACACCGTGTCTTTGATATAACTGAAATAAGAAATAAGAGAATCATATTAAAAAAGGAAAAAAAGGGCATACAATCTTTCATCTCTGTGGAGTTTTTTCTTTTTGCCTTCTGGCGCATTCACAAAAATTTATCGACAACAACAGAAACTAAATCAACTAAAACCTTCTGTCCACTTGCCGCCACCATCTACTACCAAATCCTATTCGTCTCTGCCTCTTGACTGGGTGACCACTCTCTAAACAAATACCATGACACAATAGTCAGTCATAGTCCGAGTTCACGTTTTACACATTGCATTTCATTTGATGCCAGGACGCGTGCATATTTATCAGGGTCCTTTGCCAGGACAACAGCAAAATAAAAAAGAGAAAAATAAAAGGCAAAACTGCCATGAAATGTTTGCTGTCACTCGAATAACTTTGTTGCTGCTGTTGTTGTTTGTTTTATTTTTGTTTTCTTTTTTTTTTTTTTGGTCTCAGGGCTTTGGCATTGTTTTGTGGCCTGAAGTGGTTTTTATGGCCGCACATTGAATTCAGTGTTCAGTTCGACACCCCACAGCCTTTGTCACTCTAACTTCTCTCAGTTTTTTCGCCCCCATTCCTGATCTCGTTTTGCTTATTGATTTGTAGTCAAATTGTAGCTACAAAGACTAGGAATTAAAATGGCGCCAATGGCAAGATTCCTAAGGACTCTAAGTGGGTCGCCGTCGGCGATGAGTTTGCTGATGCTGCCACTGCTGCTGATTTCATAACCCAACCCAACCCTCCTGTTCATCCTGTCTCATTCTGTCTTAGTCATATAGCATATACAGTGCATAGGCCAAAAGTTTGTGTTTGTATTTGTATTTGTCTGGCTTTGTGCCATTACCCATCTTTTCATGGACATTATTGTTGCGGCATCGGAGGCCAAGGTTTTTCCTTCACTTCGGTTTTTTTTTTTTTGGCAGCGGCGGCGGCATCAAGACGCGACTTTATGGCGGCGCCAGAGCCACCAAATAGTTTTAGTTTCGAACAACAAAAAAATATAATGACAGACAACAAGAGATAATTTGAAATGGTCTTTTAGAGGCAGTTTGTTGTTTGAGTTTTCTTTTATTTTATTTCATTTTATTTTTTTTTTTGCCATTTGACCATGAAGCTTATAAGATTTATATATGTATGTATATATAAATCCCTGATCCATGTGTAACAAATTATGAAAATAATATAAATTGAATTAAGTCAAGAAAATAACTTATTGGTTTTGTCGATGTCCTTGACAAAATGTTTGAATAAAAAATACATTGCATAATAAACGAAACTTGGAATAAAGCGAAAAACAAAGAAAATTATACCTCCTATAGGAATAGTTTCTAATGATGGCAGTTATTCAGAATCAAAAAGAATTAAGGCCCTAAATTTTTTTTTAATACTGACAAATTTCTGTCTTCATTTCTAATTGTCCAGCTATTAAAGTAAAGCCTAAAAAATCAGTCTTAAACTTAACTTATTCAACAAATCAAAGACTATTGTGAAAATTAACTCAAATACAATTAAGGGGAATTTTCCTTGAAAGTTTTTTCATATTTAGTCAATGAATTATTATTTTTTAAACTATAAATAACTATGTATAGTAATGTCTGGAAACTGAAAAGTGGTCCTTGTTGAATTAGATTGTTTACAGACAATTGCCTTTCAAAGTTGTTTCTATGCCTAATAGGATACTCGAGACGAAACCCACTTGATTGAGGGTTTCACTTACTATTAAGCCCTTTGTGATACCCAAGGGCTCTATCCGACTTTAGTTTAGTAAACAAAGTTAAATGTCAGGTAACCACTGATTCCATTAGGGAAACTGGATTTACATACACTTTTGGTTTGGTTTTGGTATTTTCTGTCCAACTTCTTTAATTAGAATTTACGCCCCGTAAGCTATAGTTGTTGTTTATCCCTCTATGCGATATGAAACTCAAAACAGGTTACTCTTAGTAGTTAGTTGTACGCACTAGCCTTAAGTGTAAGCCACAACAGAAAAGACCCACTTGACATATATCAAGTTTAGTGCGTGCTCCTTCCACTTCTTCAGCTACTCTCACTTTAGCCCTTAGCTTCTTACTTACGACTTCAACTTAAGCACTTGGCTTACACACTAACAAACATTTGGGCACGCTGTTTCGACACCCCTCCTACACCCCACACCACAAACCCCACACTCTACACACAACACCCACACTGTGCTTCACCCTCTTTTTCTCATTCTCTGTCTTTAGCGTGCCATGTCTCATCATAATGTCCTTGAGCATTGTCGACACCTAAAATTAAGGCTATTAGACACAAGTGGTAGTTGAAGGCAGGAGCAGGCCAAGTATCGACTTGGCATTGGAGTACATTGTAAGTACAGTAAAGTGCGCCTAATGACAATTAAAGTGCCTGGAGCTTTCCATGGCTATTGGAAAACGATAAAGTAGCCGCGATAAGCTTGGTCAAACATATCAATTTGGTGGGTAATATATACACTTTAATTAGAAAGAACTCACAAAACAAAATATACAATATATATATCAAGGCTATATGTGTGCATGCATCTAATGAAATCATTAGAAACGAGTGCCAAATCAAATGGTTTTAACCATTAATTGGTATATAGGGAATACTTGTAGACCAAATAATACAATAAATTACAACTCTGAGAGGGAGCAGCCCACGGCCACCCCCAAACCGGATACATTTGTTCCGTGTGTGAGAATGTTTGTGTGTGCTTCAGGAAATTAGTCTGGGTGAATGTACAAGTTCGAATCAGAGACTAACATTTCCTGTATTTGTATTAAGCACTCAAAGGATCTTTTAGCTTTTCACTTGTAATTCTATATGTATATGAATTTCTTGGAAATGACAATTATGATTGACTTATAATACTCCACGGGTAAATAGGGCAAAGCAAGCGTATAGGGCAAAGGAAATGAATATATACATATAAACATATATAACGAGTTTCCATCAAGATGTAAAGCGAATTCAAGCACTATAAAAGCCAATATTTTCGGAGATATATGCCTAAATTTTTACTTACGTGGGATCTAATGATGGTTCATCGGTTCCACCATTATTTCCTCGTCCATTATTATAGTTGTTATTACTATTACTATTCGTATTTCCGCTCATTAAGCGCATGGTACGTGGCTCTTCAGGGGTTTCATGATGCAAACGACTCTGTGTATGATGGGCATAGCGTAATGGTTGATCGGCATAAGATAATCCATCGCCATCATCTGTATCCTGACCCGATTCTAAATCATCAATATCATCAGCTTCATCATCCATATCTCCATCGTCATCATCATCGTCGTCATCATCCACATCTGAGCTATCCATATGACGATCAGAACGCTGCAAAATTATGATGCCAAATAAATTTAAGTGATTTTTTTACTTTTGAGGCTGAAAAAGTTTAAGAGCATTTCCTTATTTATTTGAGAAAAAAAACAACAAAACATTGTATTATTTCTTTGTTGAAAAACTCGTAACATTTTGATAACATTATATGCTTTAAAATATTCGCTAGATTTTCAGAAAAAGGGTTACAAAAGATATAAAAATCTGTTTCTCAAATAATGTCTTTAGTGTGGAAAATGCTATCTTTTAGCTTTATGCAATGGCTGTTAAGTCTTTAGCTGGATTAGTCGCTTTGAAAATTCTTTTTTACTTTTCAACTTGGTAGAGTTAAATCTAAACTTCAAATTGCGTGATTTAACAATGATTGTTTGGTGTGACTAATTAAATTTATTTTTATTTTCTTGTGTTTAAGTAACTGTTTGAAAATAAATTTAGAAAATGGGAAACAAAATTAACTAAGTAGATTGAATTATTGGGATTAAAGATCCAAAGGATAGAAAAGCATTATATAGAAATAACATATAATACTTTTCTTTGATTAAAGGATACTTTTCTATCCTTAAGGTTTTTATAGTATTAATAGAGCTCTAGTTCTAAACAATTGAGGTTTGTTGTTGCTATTTTAAGCCTATTTTATTTTGACACCTTTCCTCCACAGAGAAACTTGGTATCGGATGGTCTTAGGTAAATTATTTTGTTTTTAGTTTAAACTCACCTCATTCATTGAACGACTGCTGCCCAAAATGATGGTTCCACCGCCATTCTTACTCTTCCCGCCACCGCCATCACAATGTATGCCCGTGGAACATTGCTGCATGCTGGCCGGTTTGGTTAGGGGGTCGCATTTGGCACTTAAACTGCCATCGGTGGATTTACATTCAACGCCTCGCATTTGTATGCCCTGGCCACAGGAGACGGAACACTGCAGGTAGGCGAAAAGGATAACAAAAATTATTTCCATATGTTTTTCGTTTTGAGTAGCATCACCATAAAAATGCAAAAAAGACAACAACAACAAAAAAAGGCACAGGAAAAGCAAAATTTGTTTGTTCCTTCTCGTTTCTCAACAGTAAAAAATGAAAATATTAAGTCTACCCCTAACATTTGTACGCGCCCATGCATATAAATGCAAATTTTCATCTGTTTCGTCTTTTGTCTTTGTCTTTACCTCGTCCTCCCTCTCGTTCATCTCATTTAATGGGGTTTATTATTATTTTTTTTTTTTTGGCGTGTGGCATATATACAGTACATATATTTTATTAATGGACATAAACGTTAACGTGTTTTTTAATAAGCATCTTTTTTTTTTTGCATTTAATTTAAAAGGTTTTGCGGTTGCCCTTGGTTGAGGCGTAAGTTATGAGAATTTTAAAAAGTTTTAATACACTTACAAAAGTTTATGTAACTGTTAATAGGATGGATTTTAAGTACCTGTATATAAGTAGTTTTAGTTTCAACTTTTAAGGGCTTATTTTGTATTTTAATATTAACTTAAAACTTACTTCAAATTTGCTATAAAAAAAAAAAAACAAAACTTTAATTTTAACCCGAATTGCAAATAAATATTTATAAAAATTCTACCTCTTCTTACTCCAGTGAATTATAAATCAAATTTTCTCAATTGTATATCGTTTAATTTTCGCATTAAACACACAAATTCTCATGTTTTTTTTATATCTCAAATCCTTTTTAAGCTTCATTGGGCTTACAACCATCACTCTCTTCATATATTCTCTTCAATTTCAACCTTAATCCAGAATCAACAAAAAAGTCTTTTTTTTTTCCTTGTTAAGCCAGCACCCAAAAAACAAAACACAGGGAAAAAAACCTTATGTAACAGGCAAACAACAAAAAAAAGAAGAAAAGAAAAAATTTAATAAAATAAAAAACTTAAGACAATTCAATTAAGCAACACATAAACTTGACACTTCCCCCACCGCCTCGTGGCTTAACTTCTCTACCCGTTTCCCTCAAACTCTAAGCCATTCTCACTCGACGAAATAAACGTATGTGTGTGTTTGTGTGTGTGCTCTGAGGAGTGAACATTAATAAAGTTGCAGTTTAAATGAACAGCCAACCAAGGTGTGAGTTAGTGTGAAGCCAAATGGTAAATCGCAAAATGGTCTGAGACGGCGGTATAAAAAGAAGAAAATAAGGGGAAATGAAGAACTTGCGGCCAGACAAACTTAAGCACCAGCAACGCCAGCAGCAACTCAGGGAACAACTTGATTAAGTTGTATGGCTATGACCGGGAAGAAGACTTGAGTCTGAAGTCTAGCGGCTAGCAGCTTATTACAAGCCACCAAGCAAAGTAAGTTACGTGGGGAAAGCAAAAAAAAAAAAAAGGCACAAGAAAAAATATATACAACAATCTTGCAATCTAATTTAACTAGTCGACTCTTAAATATTCTACAGAGGTAAATAAATAAGATAGAATGGGTTTAATCACAACCAACTATCTTGCTTATTATGTCGGTTGTTTAAAACTGATTTTTGCTTAGAACATATGTAAGTTAATGCTTAAAAATATAACTGATATGTGCTTACTTTAAATTGTCATCATTAATATAACTATTCTTAGGTCTTACATCTGATCATGACATTGCAATTCATTAGTCTTTTTAATGACCTACAATATGAATGACTTTAAAAATGTGATATTTGGTCCTTTTTTTGATCATGTTTTTGCATTTTTTTTTAGATATTTTCATGTATTTCAATGTGAATGATCCCTCAAATTTTAAACGCCCTAATTCTTTTAGTCATATTTTTCGATTTTATTGGTCTTGTAAAAATTTACTGAAGCCAAATTATTTTTCTATAAATTGGTTGTTTATCACAACTTTTATGTTGATCATGAACGCAACTTTATTTTGTAACAATTTTTGGTGTTCAGTGTTAGTTCAAATATTATTTTTAACGAGTCTCAAACTCTGTCCCGTAGATCATCTACAATTCTTCCGATCTAGTACTCTCTAAGCCCGATATTATTAAACTCTTTAAAATAAGAAATTTCCATTTAACTTAATTGAATTAAGAATGAATCTAGCTAAAGTAATATTGGGTTTGTTTATATCGTGTAATCGGTCTACTACATATCCCGTCCATTTACATAAAATTAGATATTATTAAAACCGTTCATGGAATTCAACCTAAACCTAGGCAGCCATACTTGTTCGAAGGTAAGAATAAAGTCAATAATATCTACTTTACTTTTGCGAAATTTAAATCATAAATCATTTTAAATGGCTGTACACAGACTGGTTCGTTTAAAATTTGCAAAACTAATAATTCATTGATGAAAATTTAATTTTAATAAAACATATCAAAATATTAAAATACCAATTTTAAAAGTATGTTGATGACCAAAGTTGATAGTTCATACGAGCAAGCACCCTGCTTACTTCTTAAGCTTCTTAAAATCCTGTAATATACTTTACGAGCTCTTCCTAAGTCGTACTCTACGTAAAATATATAGTAAAATAATTCTAATCTTAATTGAATAATCACTCCTATTTGTTTATGCTCAATTTTGCTGGTTATCTCTGCAATACTCCGGACCATTTTTTAAAGCCTTTAATCATTGTTTGACTATTGTGGAAAATCTTTACGTGTAAAACACCAAAAACATATTTTCCTTTGATGTCAAATTCTGTATCTTAGTCAGAACTACCTTTAATTTAATGTTTAGAGTATATTAACAACGAGTAGCAACCCAGACATTTAGTATACACAATGGTGTCCCAGACATGCCCCGCCCCGAACTGTCTTCGTCTTGCGTCTTGTGTCTACTATAGTCGTCTTTGGTTAGTCCATCTCACAGAGCACAGAAAAGTGCATGATTATTACACGACTTGTTGGTTGGTTGCTACTTACACCAGTCCAGTCCTCCACCTCCCAATGCGGACACTCCTCGATAATGCAGGTCTCTTGTGTTGGCGGTTTAGGAGTGCGGCACATAATATCTGCAACCTGTTAGGAGAGCAAAGAAGACGAAAAAAAAATAAAGAAGAGCAAAATGTAAAGTGTGAGAAAACATAGTACTAATAATATGAAAGGCCCACAACAACTTTCCTCGTTTTTTTTCTTTCTTTTTTTTTTGGTAGAGGAGGAGTATGCAAAAATTAGCAGCGTTTAAAAGTGGGCGTCCACTTTTGGTAATAGCCACTTTTGGGCCAACATTTTGGTACTTGGACTTGTGGTACTTGATACTTACCCTAGTTTTGATGCCATTGGTCTCTTCGGCACAGACAACCATCCGTTCACGATAGCCATGACCACAGAGGCGACTGCAAGTGCTCCAATCGTCGGTTATCCAACTGCAGATTGAGAATTGCCATGGGTCCCAGACAACAAAAAAGAGAAGGGGAAACATAGAAAAGTGGTCAGTGTGTTATTTCCTTGTTTTTTTTTTTGTTCGTTTCTAGTGTTGGGGAATTAGCCAAATAAATAGTTTACCCCCCCCCAAAAAAATGCAAGTTGAATGTGGGTTTTGCTTTTACGGAGAAAACAAATTCACACGCTTTGAAATATGTTCAACATTAAAGTGCATGCGGTTGCCGATAGTTGAGAGGTCAGTTGGAAAGTGGGTACAAGTGGAGCTGGGTTGGTGTCGGTTGGGTATTGCTTGTGCATTTTTTTCCTTTTTTTTTTACTGTCTGTTACAAACAGAAAAGTTACTGTTATTGGCTGTGAAATGTTTTAGCGTCAGCGGTAAATTGTTGTGGGATTTGTAACTGAAGTGGCAATGGGGGAAATGTTCAAAGAACTTTCACAGAGCAATGTGAGAAATCTGTTCCATAAAAATGATTCAATTAATAGTTAGATGCTTGAAGAACAAGTTATTTACTAGAATTTTGTACTTTATTAGCGATTACAGGGATACTAAATCATTATTTTCCAAAGATTGATTTAGAACAAATCAAAAAAAAATCCTATTATTTTTTGTACTTTACGAGACCAGACTGTACCATATTTGTTTAACATTTATGCTTTAAGTTTTTTTAAAGGGAACACAATAAAGAGACGTCAAAAAAGACTTTCAAACATTTTTTTTATTTTTTTAAGAAGAAAAAGTTATTTGAATTTGAAATCAATATCTCCAAACTATTTGGTTTTAATCGGGGTATGACCTCATAAATATTGCAATTTTTAATACCAAAACCAAAAGCCCACCTCAAAGAAACATTAACAGTCATTTATTTCCCTACTTCATGTTCTTTTAATCCAGCTCAGTCGTTTAAATAGTGCTTACTTTTTATTTATCCAACTCCTTTTACCTGTAAAGGAAATTCCTTTGCTTATATTTCCGCAATCAGCTTGTCTCTATTAGCCATCTTTCACAAAACGCTATCTACAATTGCCTAAATTGCTATCTATGGTTTTCTAAGTACTCTAAACCCCCAAAGCAACTATTAACCAATAACAAAAATTACGGCAAACATTCCATGTAAACAGAAACGCCAAAAGGAAACTAAGTCAAAACAAACCACAAGACAGACAAAATCAAAAACAATAATTGATGCCTCAACCCCAACACCCGCCAACGCAGCTCTCCAAAAAATGAAAAGGCAAAAAAAAGCCGACTACTATCCAACAATAACCGTAGAAATGGAAGAAAGAGCCACCAGTCCAGAGAACAGAGATTAGAATTTGAAGGCGTTGCGCACCACAAACGGAAAATTGGCGTAAAGTTTTCGTTTCGGTTTTGCGAAATGTCACAAAACGATAAATAAGTCTACTGAGGGAGGGGTAGAGGCAAACTGTGCGGGAATGGAAGACAACGACAAGGCCCCTGGAGCCAAGTCCGCGTTGTCGTCCTCCTCTACGGTCGGTGATAATAGTGTGCCTGGGAAGGCAATCAAAACGTGCGCACGATAACCAACGCCATTTAAATTGATAGGTGGGCAGGTAAACCAAGAGAACTGCTGCTACACTGAGAGAAAACAATAAAGTAAGAAGGAATTTTTCCAAATTTAAAGTGAACGGTTTGTTATTAAGTTAACTACCTCAGGGACAGGAACCCAAAGACAGATTGGGGCGGTGTGGGGCGTTTAACATTGCTACCTGTCATGCTCATCCTCCAACGCCACCTCCACATCATCCCCCTATTCTGGCTGTACTTACCGCGGCGGACAGCTGTGTGTATTACATGGCACCACCGACGGCTCCGGGCGATTAGCAACGCTGCAGAGCGTCTCATCGACATCAGCATTGGTTAGACGATTCCTGCATATAGGACGAGACATTTTGTAACCTAAAGCGTGCAAAAAAAGAAAAGAAAGAGAAGAAATGGAAGAAATTGCAAAAAGAGAGAAGAACAATGTTAGTAAAAGGCAAAATTGCAAATGGCATTCGACTGCCAGACGACAATTTTATTTTTATTTTATTTTTTTTTTTTGTGTTTTGCCTTCTGCTGCACTTTAAAATCAATAAAAGTCAGAAGCTTCTAGCGGGGATATAGGTTGGCAGTGGGAAAGTAGAAGGGGGCTAATATGGGTGGGTGAGGATATAAGCCGAGTGCAACTTTAATGTCACTTAGGCACTTAAGACAGTCACGGACACGCCTGAACGTTGCTGGTGATAAGAAACAGAACAGCAGTTGCTCTACATCAAGGATGGGCACGTAGTGGCTCTTTTGGCTCCCGTGGCTCTTTACCGGCAGAGGCTGGGCAGAGAAAAAGGTCACTTTTGCGAGTCGACGCACACAAAAATTTGTGTGCCTCGAGTTTTATGACGGGTCATAAAACGACCTTTTTTGGGTCGAGCGAGCGATCGTCGTCGAACTTATGGGCAGAGGGACGGACAAGTCCCGAATTTTACGGGGAGGGGGAAAAAGGTCGCGATCTCGAGCTCGCAACTTGTGGGCAGAGGGAGTGAGGGACAAGTAAAAATAAGGGTTGTTTTTGATGAGTGCTCGAGATCGCGACCTTTTTCCCCCTCCCCGTAAAATTCGGGACTTGTCCGTCTCTCTGCCTACAAGTTGCGAGCTCGAGATCGCGACCCTTTCCCCCTCCCCGTAAAATTCGGGACTTGTCCGTCCCTCTGCCTACAAGTTGCGAGCTCGAGATCGCGACCTTTTTCCCCCTCCCCGTAAAATTCGGGACTTGTCCGTCCCTCTGCCTACAAGTTGCGAGCTCGAGATCGCGACCTTTTTCCCCCTCCCCGTAAAATTCGGGACTTGTCCGTCCCTCTGCCTACAAGTTCGACGACGATCGCTCGCTCGACCCAAAAAAGGTCGTTTTATGACCCGTCATAAAACTCGAGGCACACAAATTTTTGTGTGCGTCGACTCGCAAAAGTGACCTTTTTCTCTGCCCAGCCTCTGCTGCTGATGCTCTGGCTCCCAAGTTAAATTTTCGTGCCCACCCTTGCTCTACATAATGCAGTTGGCATACAAAAATTAACCTTCAAGCTAAAATTTTTTATGTAAAAATAGTGAATAAAAGTTGATTTCGAACACTGATTTCATATAATCAGACAGGGCTCTGTCTTCTATGGCTAAATGAAAACATGGAATTCGGTTCAAAGAAAACTATACCTAAAGTGTTGAAACGAAGCACAGGATTCCTTTACTCTATCCTATTATTAGAAGCTTTTTAATTCTAAAAGACGAACTTTGCTTAACTGTTATTAACACATAGTCAGTTAATTATAGCGTATGATTCAAATGGTTCTTCAGAAGATAAGTATAATTAATCAGTGAGTAAAAAAATGAGGAATTTAACATATCATTTATTGTCACATGTTGAATTTAAATTCTTATTCAGGTGCATTACCGTCTCCATAAATTCAAATAGAGAGAAAACTATCAAAACGATTTCTCAAATTTAATGGGTTAAATGCCAGCTAACCATTCGAGATGTGGAAGATGTTGTAGCAGGAGGTAGGACAAATAGTCCACCTACTAGCAGTAGCCAAGCTAAAATGCTAGGTCACCGATGTGAACAAGCCGAATGCCAAGCATTGGACGGGGTCCCAAAAGCATAGCCGGAAATTGGCAGCTGGCAAATGCAGAACCAAGGGTTAGAGACAGAGGTTAGAGCAACATAGCAAAAGACACTAACACAATGCATAATGTCATAACGATCTGTCAGTTTGAAAAATAGTTGGATGCTAGCATTGCCTCCATGTATTACCTCTCCCACTTTTCTATTTCAACCATTGTGCTCCCACCAACAACAAATTTCGTTATAAATACTCCCAGAGTGAAGCAGCACGAACAGAAGCAGCTGTGACGCTGATTTTCAGCTATTGAATTTCGTTTATAAGCTTCATTGTGTTCAGGAGCTCGTGAGTGTGCGAGTGTGTGTTTGTCTGTGTGTGTGTGTGTGTTGAGGAGACAGAAAATGGCGATTGGGTACGGTGGAGGGTCTCTATATGTATGTCATCCTCGTCATCTCCTGCGTATTCATGACACAATTGGCTTAAGGCAATTGGTAATATCCTCTCTTGGCATTTATGTCAATTGTTGTAAGGCAAAAAGTCAACTTCAATCTGCTTCACGCGGGTAGGTACACAGCGAATAAAAAGCAAAGCCCAAGATTGCCATGGGATTGAAACTAGTGACTGGATTTATGCTGGCTTTCCAGAATATACATCGATATATCTACTAAGCTCTTGTGTGCTTAGTTATTTCTATAGTAAGTTCCTGATTTTACAAAAATGATTTCCTATTACCGGGATACTTGAAATGTTAAGAAAAACATTATCTTAATATATTTTATAACATTTTGGATTCCACATATAGAGAAATAAATCTTATTCGTTCAGTCAAATAGATAAATAAAAGATTTTGCAATATTCAATTTCAAAAATAATTAGCAGCTAAATTTCTCTCTGTTTCCGTTTAAAAGATTGAGCAGGTAAACTTGAACACTTACAATAAGTATTTTTAAATAAGCTTTAAATTTTGAAGCCTATTCAAGCTTAAAGAAACCTTAATCTTTTAGCTGCTGCTACATATTAACTACTATAAAAGAAAGTGTCCTAAGAACTACCAACTTAATAACCAATTAGGTGATTCACTTTTAGCAAATCTATTTTAAAAACTTGACTTGGCCACCACCTTTTTGGTAACAGATTTAGCTTGTACACTGAGTATGGCAGCAATAAATCGTTCAGCAAATGACTCTTAAGTGACTACAATTTGGTAGTTTACTCTCCATTCGTGAGTTGAAACTCATGTCACGTAGTTAGTTAAAGAGCTGCACTTCTTGGAGTAACTATGCACCGCAAAACAAACTCCCCCAATACAAATATGTATAATAAAACATAATTGCTCTTGTGAATTCCTTGACATTATATTCCTAGACTTGATAGAAAATCAATTCACTTGACCAGAAATTTGACCAACACCCACCAACCCTATCCAAAGTACCTAATTTGCCCTTTTTTGACCACTGCACTTGACATTTAACTGACACAGACACACACACATGCAGAAGTAAAATGTAATTACAGGATCCATTTTCCTAAATAGTAGTAGTAGGTCATTGGGGTTAAATGACATTGCAATTAAAATTGATTCAAAATTGGAATGAAAGAAACATGAAATTGATTTTGCCATTTGTTGGATTGATTGAGGAAAGGGCTTAATGTCTAAGTAAACGTCTGCCAGTTGTCATAAGTTAACAAGTCTAGAGTTTGCCATCAAACTATTCATAACTGACATTTAGCCAAATGAAAGTCGACGGACTAATGACCACAAAAGCGAGGAAGAACTGATTAAACATTTATGAAAGACAAATTCAAAGTTCGGCTATGGATAATATTTGTTTTGGTTTAACACCAAAACCAAAACGACGTCCTAGTCCTCGTCATCATCGTCATCGACATTTACTTTGCGTGTCTTAAATATTTCAACTTCAAAATTGATTTCGAATCAATATTCAGTTATCCATTCCTCCGATTAATTACCAGCGAATAGTAGACGCCACTTCACATCGCAGAGGGGCAGGCGTTCTATTTGATTAAATTAGTGGAAAAGGCTTCAGGGATTAGGGATTGTGCAGCGAATGAAACTTATGCATTCATTTTTAATGAACTCTCTAAATGAGCTTATAAGTGGAAAACAATTGTTTCAAGTTCAATGGGAAATGGATTTTAATTATCAAATGAAAGCCCACAATAAACACATTAAAATGGTACAATTCAATTAATGCTTAAGAGCTATTTTATTTAAACCTTTGAATCTCAGAACTTTGCAGATATTGCAAGTAAAATTCATTTAAAATTTTTTTTTCGCTTGTTCAAGTGGAAAACGATGAAGTAATTAACTTTTATTGACAAAAAAAAAACCAACGTTTTGAATATCAAGAAAGCAAAATGTTTTTTGGAATTAAAAACGCATGATCATATCCGATTTGAACTAGAAAAAATTTAAGCAAAATGTAAAAGGAGAACTAAGGAAGAAGGGAAATCTGAGAACTATAAGCCCATTGAATACAGTTCTAAGTTTAATAAGGATCTTAGATTTCTCAGAAATCTTCCTTAAAAACTGTAGACAATGACTTTATAGTTCTTAGATTTCCCTTCTTCCTTCGTTCCCTTTTTAGACAATGGGCTTATAATTCTAATAAGGATCTTTATCGTTGGTTTATCCAAAACTATATGATTATTATATTCTGTGCAAATTTATCTTCTAAATAGAAACAAAAATCAAGCCAAAATATTACCATATAGTTTTTAACGATTCTCAAAATATATCCGAATGATTTCTCTATTCATAAACAAAATGGTAAAGTAAAAGTTACCAGAGTATTGAACGGCATCACTCTAATACAATTTATATGATTTAAATGGTGAAATCAGATTCAAAATAGTTTGCTGAGAATTCATTTTAGATACCGCATAGTTGTGTGTAATAGGAGAAGGCGATGAAACTTGATTTCATTTATATATTCATATTTTATGATTGTTGATGAACAAGTAATTGAAAACAGATCCTTTGCACACCCAAATAACGTTTATGTTTAAGGTAGTGAGGGTACTCCACTCAACCCATCATATATCATGTATTTGACGAACCCAAACGAACTCTCATATAAGTTAGTGAAACAAGCCCTCAAAGCATTTAGATTGTGCTTACATATTGCTCTTCAACACCAACTTCCATTACCTGCTCATCATGTTACACATACACGAAACACGAACTCAGAATGCCCCCCAAACTTCTAGTTCATAACTAAAGTTTCAACTGTAGTTTAACCCACAAAATGTTACCTTTTCAGGTGAATTTATGACAGACATACATACATCTATACATATACAACACACACACAAAGAAGCCTAATCGACAAACTTTACTCTCAAATATATTATTTCCTCAAGACTATTAATCATATAAAAAGTAAAGTTACAATACACGAAAACTTTAACATATTTTACTCCTACTGGGACTCGGCTGCCACTCGATTACCATGCAAACATTCAATCGAAACAAATTCCAATTCAATGAAAATAAATGAGCACAACAAATAGCTAAAAAGAAGCAGCAAAATGAAAAGGCAAAAGGTAAAAAGGAAAGAACAAAATTTTTTGACAGCATTACAAACGGCAGTCCTGCACGCCAAGAGCCTCCTTGTTCTTGACATATTCCACTTGTTTATTTACACTAAGGATAACCAAAAACGAAGAAAACCAAAAAAAAAGAAAAAAATACAAATAATCGAAAACAGAAAACAGGAAACGCACAACAACAGCAACAACAAGAATATTGTGAATGTAAGAGACGCAGGAAACTTACCGCCGCCGCAGGTGACAGAGCATTGCGACATCGGTGCCATCTCCCAGTAATAGAGAGGTTGTGAGCATGAGTTGCCATCCCCGCCGCAAACGCCACAACCGTCGATTTTTTTTGTCGAGCCTATTTTCAAATCGCAGCCAACGCGCTGTAATAGATAGATAAATGGAGAAAGAGCGAGAGAGTGAGAAAACAAATGAGAGATGTAACGGGAGTTTGCTAGAGAGAGACAGCGTTAAAGAGAAATAAAAATGGCTGCGTAAATAAAGTGTAAATCAACTGTTAGCGGTATCAATATCGTAACAAACACACAAACATAAATACTACACGAGTTGTAATAAATAAAATATGGAAATCAATGGGTATCCATTGCATAAGCCTCGGCGCTAGAGAGACAAAGCAAGACAGAGAGAGAGAGAGAGAGAGAGAGAGAGAGAGAGAGAGAGTTTGGAGTCACACACACCCACACGAGTTTAGCTTAGTTCAGGGACCATGGCTATAAATGTTTTGTATATTTAAGGAATTAGCTGCCACCTGATTGTTTGGGCATGTAAAGATTGCCAAAAATTTTTGGTTTCAAATTCATTTTTCGCAAGGTTAACTAGAGACGAGTGTCATTTGTCTTTTTGATCAATGCACATGGAAAAATTCCGTAATTTTTTTTAACATTTAACTAATAAGTCAACTTCTAAGCCATTTGGCGTGAGTTTTGGATTTACTATTGCGTCAGTTAGAGCACATTCCCAAAATTCAAAAAAATTCAAAAAACTGTTAATTTTTCTCTTGTTTACAACACTTTTATCACCTTGTTTCTCAGTAGAATATGTTGTTGCTTTAATTTTTTATCTATGTATAAAAATGTCTTAATTTCACAAAACTATTAAAACATTTCTTAATGTCTTTAAGGGTTAAATTTTGGACAGTGCACTGTAGTGCAATTTAATGCAATCAATTGCATTAAAAGGAGATTAGAACACAAAGCATACAACAATTATTTCAATTTTAGACAATTTGTCAATAATGTTATGTGACATCATAGATTACAAATGTTGGCAAGAAATTTTCGCTTAAGAAAACTTTGTGAGTTTCAAGATTATTCTTAATCTTGGATTTTGAATTTCCTCGTTTAGTTAGATGAGCTTACTTAAACAAATAGCTTTAACGTATATTTTGACCAATATAAATTTTAATAATCCATTTAACTATGTTACATATTTTATATGTATTCAAATGTATACGTATATTAATAATATAAGCGACCTTCTGTGGCTACTAATCCCAAAGTTTCAACGCAAAGCCACTTCAGCTCGTTTATCACAAATTTCCCGGAAATATATCATCAAACCAATGAACATTAAATTTCCAAGAATTGAACAGAATTCTTAATTATATTTTTATTATAAAATCACATTAAAAAAATTTGTATATTAACTGTCAAATGAAATTTTTGAAAAGTTCGTTTAACGAAGAAACGAAACCTTTTTCCAAGGAAATACTTCAAATGTCGCGTTAATAATTCATTTTGGACCACTTGTGCCAGTGTTATTAGGAAAATTCATGCTAGAAACCATGGGGACCCATGTCAAGATCGAACTGGCTTCTTTTTTTTTTTTTTTTAAGCTACCAATTCTCTCGACATGTTGACTTTTGTGTTTGTTTTAAACCACAAGATAAACAGAAGGAACGTTTTGTGTATATAGACTAACCCGCGGGTCGCATTAAAATCCGCAAAAACTGGCAACATGCTATTTGATTTATTTATAACAGATATACACATATAAGCATTAACTATATATATATATATATCCAAATATATATATGTATGTATATGTATGAGAATGTATATATATGTATGACCTGCGGCAGCTGGCGACAAATAAAACACAACGTAAACCGCATGACATATTGGCGTTTATTACAACAAATTGGGGTGACGATTTGGCGGCATTACAAGCGCAGCAAGAAACTAGAGCGAAACTTCGGATAAGGCTCAAACACCAACACACACAGAGACACATAAACGCCAACACATACATATACACAAGCATACATACATGTGTCGCGAAAATTGAACTGAAACTCAAACAGAAGTTGCCGCAAAAGACGATGAAAAGGAGCCGCAGGCTGATGGGAGTACGCTCCCACGTTACGTTGTTGCTGTAATTGTTGTTGTTTTTGTTGCTGCTGTTGTTGTTGCTGCTGTCGCCAAGTTGGTCTGACATTATTGTAGTTGTAAGCCTGCCAAAAACCCAGCCAGGCAATGGCAGCACTTGAGGATATGATGCGAGGTGCAATCAAGATGTTGTCAACGAAAATAAACAACACGACGTTTTAAATTTGCTTTTTCTTTAGAGTTTGTATAAGAAGAATAAGCTCTTAGTATGCTATGTTTTGACGTTTTAATAGTTCTTTGTAAAGCATTCAGTACTCCACTAAATCTTTCTTCTACTGTCATGCAAATATCTCTCTATTAAAGATATATATAAAATCAAAATTCTTCCCATAAAGCATACCATATTTCAAAGATTGCAAACCTCTGAGCATGTTTATGAAAATGTATAATCTCACAAACTAATTAAACAACCCTCTATCGACTTGTCAACATATCGTAGCATACTTTTTTGCAGCGCATTTCATTGCAAAAGAGAAAAAATTTACCATCAAGTAAAGGGAAGCAAAGTTTATGCCTGAAGCAAGTTTTATTGGCATTTCAATGGGGTTGATGGCAATCCTTGATGTCAGCAGGAACTGCTCCCACCTGCATGGCATGCCTACCACTAACCTTTATGATTTATTTATATGCTCAGTAGCAAGCATAATGATACAAAAGACGCCAGGCTTTATGCAATCTACATATATATACATATGTTTATGGGAGGTTTCTTTGTTTTTTGGGTGATCACCCCCCACCAACGTTTGGTATGCCTATAATCACGCCCAACACACGACATTGTCATTACATTGTCGATGTAATTTATCATCTTTTACTTAGTTGTCGATGTGGAAGGTCCAGGAAGGAAGCTAACAAGGCAGCTTTAAGTTGGCTTTCCCTCTTTCTCTCTCTCTCTCTCTCTCTCTCTCTCTCACACACACACACACACACATTTAGTATGTCACTCTCTTTCCATGGCAAAGACATAGACAAGCACACATATGTTTGCTTTAAGTTTTGCCATATTATGATTATATCTTGGCTCACACTCACCTGACATTTTCCTTGGATGCACATATCCAAACTGCCGGAACGACAACGGGTTCCATCCTGTACCCTTGCCGACAATTGCACAATGACACTTTGCTCATCATAATGTTCCGTTTCTTCAGCATTGCCAGCAGCCGTCTCTCGTGAGATATCCTCGGTAAGATGCGCCGGGTGGCCTCTGTGTTTTTGTGTGTGTGTGTGTGCGTGTTTATATGGAAGAACAAAAAGCATAACAAAACATCGTTTACAAACACACTCAACGCTTTGTTTAATATTATCAAAAGTGCCTGATTAAAACTCAAAGTGCAGAGTATATATATTCTTATATGAGCATAGCTCTAGGGAACTATTTTAACCTCAAAATATGACATTCAAAGCACAAGCCATAACGATAATAGATCATGACGATGATTGAAGATGATTCAACACTAAACTTAGAACTTGTGCATTGAATAGTACTCTTAATTGGGTTAGCGAGTGTCACAGAAGAGTATTCCAATGATTTATCTTAACAGTAATATTTCCACAGTTAAATGTGATTCCTAAGATTGGATTACCAAACTGCCATTTACATTCACTTTATATATTTTAACCTCTTTCAATACAATATACATTGTAAAAGAGTAGTTGAAAAAATTAGAAACTAATGAGGATCTGGATTAATGTGATAGATCTCGCGCCCTAACATATATAATAGACTGCTAAAATTTGTATAGTTTTCAGAAACTTTTGAAACCATCTGTAGCTCAAAAAATTATTACAGTATTTGCATTCGGGACCATCTCTTTAGAGGGCGAATTTCTCCAATTTCACATTCCACAATGCCCTCCTTACTGGTTAAAGTTGTACAGAATTCAACTTAATAGCTATAATTTATTGTTACCTAGCAAACTAATTAATTTATTCTATAAATTGTTACCATCTTGTGACCTTAATACGACTTGGCAATCTAACGCATAGATAGGTAGATACGACATTCTTAACAAATCTCAAAATGAATTCTTAAGAACCTAAAATTAATTCTTTGGAAAATATTTTACAAATTTGCCTTAGTTTATATAAAAAGCTGTATCGCTAATTATTTAAAAGTCAAGTTTGAGCACTCATTCTATTATTGTTGCCAACTATTTAAATAACATTCACATAACATTTTTTGCACCATAAATATAATTTAACGTATTGTTTCCGCTAAAACTTCCGAAAGTGGGCTTATCTCCTCTTAGCTAACTGTGGGAAATCTCTGTACACATTTCGCTACCATCAAATCATATCCCTTCATTTGCAACTAAATTGCACAAATTTAAAGCTTAGCAAATGATTTATATTACCCGCATACTTTTCATACATATATAAAAAAAAAAAAACGAGAGAAACATAAAAAGTAACCCAAATGGATTAACCGCAAAAACTCAAAACCGCAAAAACCTAAACCCAAACACGGCTGCCACTAATTTGTACCGCAAATACAAACGAGCTGCAAAAGAAGCAAAAAAAAAAAAAAAGAAAAACAAAGAAACAAAAGTAGGAAGAGAGTGGAAAAACGCGCAAACAGCTTTTTTATTGTCACAGTCATGGCAGGATAGCAGAACGAGGAGCAAAAGACAACCAACTGAAACCACAAGAGAAAGGGAATCACTTGAGGCAGCTGCCATTTGAACGGAAGCCATGATAAATAATGAGTGCATATCCCTCTAACTGAACCAGCTGTTGACCACAAAACTAGGTGTGAGAGCAATCTGCAGGTGGGTTATGATACCGTTTAGAAAACAATATTACAACTTTAATGTTGTATTCAAGCTTTTGAGCAGGAAATCATGAAACTGCAATAATAAAAAAAATAAACTCTAAGGAAACAGCTAAAAAATTTCTGTTCTGTTTTAATATAATGTAACATAACTTGTCTGACCTTCCATCCTTAACCTCTTCCTCATATCAACTAGAATAAAGTTTTTTGAGATTTTGCTTATGCAAATATGCAGCCACACTAATGGTTCTTACGTTTAGTTTTCTTCTCTAACTCACCTGCATGTTAGCGCACAGGGTTCAACGTAATCATAGTGCGGTGTCCATTTGTATAGAGTGCCATCGTAGGGTACATCATTATAAGCGGCACACTGATTTGACCGGAAGTCCTGTTGCTCCGGACATGGTTGCATGTTGCAGATGCGATAGCGGGCACTCTCACCCCGACAACTTCCCTGGATGCTGCATCTACGCATTTGTTGCATAATGCCGCCATCGCAGGTGCGCGAACAAGTCGACCATTCCGACCACGATGACCACTGACCAGGCGTTCCACCTCCTGCTCCTCCACTACCCGATCCACTTGACATTTGTCCATTCGTTGATCCAGAGCTTTTAGCTCGTTTCTGTTGCTGGTGGAAATTTTGTGTTATATTTTTTTTTTTGTTTTTTTTTTGGAATTAGGTTTGGGTATATGGGGATGTTTTTTGGGCACCACTAAAGAGATTTGGACTACTTACTTCCAGTTCATTTTCTAAATCGGAGGCTGTGTTCCATGTGTCATCGAAAGCTTGGCTAGCATTCAGTTTTTTTGCCCAAGCGACATTTGAATGTAGCAGGCAGAGAGTGGTCTGAAATAAGCAAAAGAGTTTTCATTAATCAATGCAAAATCAATATCAGCAAATGAAGGTACCATTAATGATTTCACAAATACATTCGAAATATCAGTTGTCAATTTTCACTCACTCAGTGAAATGATTTTACCACAGAAGCACTTCAGTTGACTTGTATAATGTTGCCATAAAATCCAACTTAAACTATCTACCCTTATCGAAAAATATTACCCAACCCACTTAAGCCCCGATTACGTGTAGTAACCAAAAAAAAAGATAAGTAGAAAAAAACGTACGCCTAAAGCACGTGGACATGCCACGACACGCCATAAAGCAACGACAGCAACATCAGCCGGCAGACATATGACATACGCCACCCACCACAGAGCCACCACCCCACCCATACCCTGGAATCCACCCACAGGCAGACAGCATAACCCTTGACACGCCAGCGTTGAGATTGTTTTCGATGCCTGGGCAAATACATATAGATGTATATAGTATACCCATCTACCATATATAAGTATACATATAATATACGTGATGCGTGTCCTAAGGTTAATGTTCCTTCAATATGAGAAGCAACCAAAGTCGGGAGCCAAAATGCAAATTGTTAACGTGACTAACGTAAAAGGCGCGTGCGAGAGAAAACAATTTATACAAAATATGGAGTATATACTTACTTTGCTCCTTGTCGCAGGAGTCATCTCTTCTTAACTTTTAATGTCAACACAAATAATCCAAAAGAAAAAAAACAACAACAAAAATGCAGTAAATATATTAAAGTAGCTGGCGACATGTTTTTTGTATGACATTAAAGAGCATTTAGTTTAAAAATATTAAAATGTTACAGCACGACTGACATTATTTCAAACAATAAAAGTCAATTTAAAGGAATGATGAAACCAACAAAAAAATTACAACAACTACGACATTGCAATTCAGCAATTCTCTTATTTCCATAGCTTTAATTATTATATATAACAGTTGGTGAAATTTTAATGGGGAATACTGGGAATAACAACGTCCATAATAGATATCATAAATAAGACGGATAAGTCCATCATACACAGTTCTAATAGTAACTAGACTTTGGAATTCCATTTTGGAATAGTCAATTGGTAATCCTTAAATCCTATAGGTTCGGATCTTCTTAAACATCCGAACCTAAAGGAGCAAAATGATGTCTTTAAAATCCTAAAACATTTTACTTTGTATATGTTCATGGACACCTTTTGTAAGTTGTAAAAACAGCGTTAAAATCCAGTTGTAGTTGTTTTTTTTTTTTGAGACATGTACCAACTAGTTGCGAATTATAAGCATCAATCAAAATAAAACAAGGAGAATTTCTGGTATGCAAGTGTATTGATTGCTGTGTAAAATAGAATAGAGCATCAGCAGTGTATTTGAGAACTTAAATACATAAATTGAAAAAAAAAGAATTATATTTTTAACAAATTCTTAAAAGTAATCAATCAAGACACACCATAAGAACTCAAATATTTTTAAATCAATAGTTTTAAGTTGAGGAAAATTAAGTATGTTTTATAGCCTAGACTTTTATTACTTCTAACATCCTTAATCTATAGATTATTATCTGCTGATCAAGAACATGTGCTTTACGGGGTCGTAATTTTTGGCTTTATACGTTACAAAGTCTTTATATCTGCTGCAAGGACAAAATATTTTCTTTACCCTTGTCAAAAGGTAAATACTGTTAAGTAAAAGTCCTTCAAATTGTACTTCTATAGCTTGTTTTACGAAAAACACTTAAATCAGAAAAAAAGCCTATTAAGATGATCTAACTTATGGCTTACTACACACTTAATCGCTGGTATATCTCCGCCCTAAGGTCAACAAATGACCAACATAACTATCAACTAGTTGGCTTAACAACTTTGCCTTAAACCAAGGTCCTAGGGGCCACCCTCTCAACCTTCCAACCAGCCAACCAGCCCGTGTAAGAACAATAAACCGTAAACATGAGCCAATCTTAAAGGCAAATCAGCGCCAAATGGACCAGAGCCAGAGCCAGCAACCAATGTACAGAAAAGAAATCAACAGTCAGCCAGACTAAAACGGAAACCAACCGAAACGTATTGTGGGGTATGGTAAGCTTTCTCCTGCATGAAACATGAACTGACCCAGTCTAAGCCATTTTATTGCACTACAAGATGAAATGTCCGATAAAGCAAGTGTAGAGCTATAAAGGCTGTAAAAAGCAAAAGGCAAAAAACAAGAGAGGCAAGAAAAAAAAAAAGAAAACAACAAACAAAACCAAACAAACAAAACAAACACAAGCACTGAGCTTAACAAAATCGGCGTAAAATCTCATATGTCCATCCATGCGGTTAGGAAAAGCTACTAAATTACTATTTAAGTATCTATTACCACGTTTCAAGTGTTCCACCTTAATGGACCCTTGTGCAAACATTAGGGAAAACAAATAACAAAATCAGCTAAACATTCACTCCGAATCCGATTCCATGTCCAAGTCCGTGTCTGTGTCCGTGTCTCTCAATTTGAGCCTGAAAACCAATTCACATGTTAGTCGAAGGTTTTGTGGTGCCTCTGTTTGACGGTAGGGGGCGTTGTGTCTACCTACCCATATAGTACTTTGGAAAAAGAAAAACATTAGCAAACAGCATTTATGCACAAGCATTTTGTGATTCCGGTAATTATTTATTTATGAGTTGAAACAGTTTCAATAACTCACTTTTTCCACCCGTGGACCTCACCGCCACCCGCCTCCCACTGGTTTCCTTCCTTGACTCTTCTATGTCAAATGTCGTGGCTCTAGGTTTGAGCACGCGTTTGTATATAAGTGAGTGCTCAACCTTACTTGTAGTCGTCGTCATAGTCATGGCAGGAAGTCATTTTAGGTAGTTAGTTAATGTGCACAGTGGTGCGAAAATGATGAATTTATTGTTGTGTGTTCTTTGATTATATTGTGGTAAGGAAAAGAAAAGCGTTGAAAGCTTTTACAATAGTTTCCCTTTGACTCTGGCAAGTTCAAAGGAACAATAAAACAAACTCAAAAAAGTCACACGAATGGAAAAAAAGAGGAGTGAGAAAGTTACAAGTCTTTCGTGTAGTAAAAAAAAAGAAAAAACATAAATAATAATAATATATGTATGTATATGTATGTATGTATGTATATATAAATTAAGAAAACTATAAAAGGAAATTAATATAACAACTAAAAAGCCAAATCCTTAGATTTTAATATTTAAATATGCATGAAAGGAAACAAAGAGGGCACAAGGAACATCGAAGTAGAAAATATTCAAAGAAAAGTTAAAATACAAAAGAAAAGAGAAGTGCAGCAAAAAGTAAAAACAACTTTAAAGTAGAGAAAAGAAAAAAATGAAAAACGTTTTTCCTTCTATCTTTGGGAAGCTAAGAAAGTTAGCAGCGATAAGCAGAACAATGACATCATAGAAAATATTCCGATTAACCAAATATGGCTCGGTTACTTTTCTAATAAAAATTTGACTTTAAAAGAATCGCAAGTGGACAATATTAACAACTTCAGTTGTGAAGCATGATAAGCTGATGTGATTTCATTGGGTGCCAAAATGATTCCGAAAAAAAAAAAAAATCACTTGTCGATCATGGATCAGGTTTTTACTTCCAGTGGGCAAGGAAATGGCTTACCAGGAAAAGGGAAACAAAACTCTTTACTATGTATGTATATGGGAAATTCGAAAGATTTAAAACATATATATTAATATATACAAAAGAATATATTCATAATAGAAATTTGTATATGTAAACAAGCTTTAGATCTACAAAAAAGTTATTAATTGTCATAAAAAATTAAAAAAAAAGGATTTTTTCTTTCAAAAAACACAAACCACACTAAACATATTGTATTGTAATCCATTGATGCCATTTCGTATCAAAATGATGATGATCTGGCAGTGTGACAAAAACCAAGATGCGAAATAAAGAGCGACGAATTCAAATAAAATCAATTTGCTGGTTTTCAAAAAGTCTTTATTATTTTAGCTACCCATAAAACTATCGGGATGTCCTTAGAACAACGTTAGACTTTCATTATACAACTTTGACACTACTTTTATCCTGATCCCTAAAGCAATTGCAAAGGATTGTTGATGGGTTGGTTTTTTTTTATCGAAAATGTTCATTTATCTCAGTTTTCTGCCGGACTTTTGAGGATCTAATAATGTCAGTTTACAATAATCAATAAGGATTTATTTTTTAGAAGTTTAATCAAGAAATGTTTTTAGAACATTATTTGTTTACTTCCTTCATTCCACATTAATCAGCTTTGCCTTTTTCCTGAGCCTCATAAACCACGTTTCAGTATAATATAATAGTTCCTAATACATGTTTATAACTTATATGTAAATGTAATAAGATCGGTGACTAAATTTAGAAGTTTGAAGCTTTAAACTAGAGCAATAAATTATTACAAAAATTTGTATTTATTCTTTTAGGTACTAAAGTTATCTTTTACACCAAAAACAACTTTTAAATACTATTGGACATGCCGATAAAAGGCGAATTTTTAGGATTTAAGGACTTATTTGGTTTGCATACAAATAATTATGGCATCACTGTGCTTTAACACTAGCAATGCAAGGTAATAGACAATCGTGTCTATTTTCAGAGCCAGAAACAGTAACCATATGAGAAGAGACAGCAAAAAATAAGTGTACATATGCATATGGACATACATACATACGTATATGGGCCAACAGACAGAAGGCAATTTTTGCATAAATACTGGGACACGGTTGGTTAGGTCGGGGTTGATAATGGGGAAGACTGTTGGATGGCAGTTGGAAGGAAGCTGCTAGATGTTGAATGCAGAAGAAGCGTGAGTCCGTCAGACGATTAGACTGTCACTCGTTGGGGGAAGGTCGGACGTACGGGGAGTCTGACGTACGGATGGACGGTAGAATGGGTTTTGGGGCAGGTGGAAACAGGTAAACGGTATTCTGCCAGTTGATTGTATTGTAACTGTATATCTCTCGCCCTCTCTTTCCCTCCAGTGTATGTGTGTGTGTGAGTGTGTTCAGTTGGGTAATGTGTCTGTAGCATCACGTCAGTTATTTATTCAAAGCGACAGGCAGGCAGAACGTCAATGAGCAAAAATTTCCGTAAGCGAAGGTTCAAATAAGTGAAACAAAGGTATATACCGGGAACGAGGATGATGCTGCCAAGGTAAAACTTTCACAATGGTATAAAGTCGGAATCGAGTGTCGCTATGGAAGCAGCAGCAGCAGCAACATCGGCAGACAACAACAACTAAAACAACTGACATGACAAGGGATGGATGGATGGTTGGATAGATGGATGATTGTCTAGGGTTGGGTTTAACGGTTCTTGAATTGATGACTATGACTCGCTTTCCTGTTTTCCAACTTTGTCCATATGCTATGCGCTCTAACCTGTCCGTTTGTCTCTGCCTGTCTATCTATTTGACTGACATTACTTTGTCATTAATTTTCGATGCGAAACACTTAACGCACACTCACACACACACACACGCATGAATTGAAGCATAGGTCAAATGTCAGGCTCAGCATCTCGTAGCTCCCTTTTTCTATAAATACAAAAAGAGTCAAATTTCGAGGACAATGACGCAATTGAAACAGAGATTGAGCTAGCAAGATATCGCAATAGATCTAGAAATAAACCTAGCACCTTTTTTTTGTGTGTTTCCAACCCCCTTAAAAGCCATCAGTACTCAGGTAATGCCATTTAACAGTGGTAAGTGGCCAAAAGGCTTAGCCGTTGTTAACTGTTTCCGGTTTTGCAACTGTAGCAGCTGCTATTGCTGCTGCTTTTACCTCTGCTTTCATATGGCTTCCACTTGTGACCCTCAACTTTGCATAAGAACTTTAATTTAAGGGCTGAAGTTAGATATTAAATACAACACATAACACAAGTTGTTGTTAAAGTGGAGATTTCACTTAGGTGGAGCCGTATATACTGTAGAAAATCCTTAGGTTCCTTTAAGTACAATAAGGTGTCTTTAGACAGTTCGGTCTAATAATAATCTGCTTTAAATCTCTAAAATCCTAAAAATATATAAACTTAATGATTCTTGTGGAACTGAGAAAAGGCAACCAAAGATGTCTTCTTTCAAATACTTCAAGAAATTTGCTTCCTAACGGTAATGATGAAACCTGCTGAAGTGGCAAAAGAAATTTCTCTATCAAGCCATCAACACCAAGAAAGTATGCAACAAAAATTTTGTTTAATAAATTTTCACAGAAATTTTGTTGAAGATGAAATTATATTTTCATTATTAAGTAATATTTTGTAAGAACTCACTACCCCCCACCTTCTTATGCTGCTTTCCCCCTGCTGACTAACTGCCGCGAAGCAATTAATAAATTGAAATAGTCTACATGAAAACTCAATTTTACGTAGTTAAACTCGCTTCATCTCTCTTACCCTTGGTCTCTACTTTTCTGTTAGTCTGGCGGCTTCTTTTACCTCTTGGCAAACTCCAATTTTTCCGAAGGGAAAGGGTGTAGAGAAGCAGAACCATGCCATTTGCCACTTGAAATGTCGGTCTTTTGTGCAAATAGCACGTACCAAATACAGCTACAACAACAACAGCAAAAACAGGAGTTCGCTTTGCTCTGGCATTCTCTTTCTCTTTCTCAATTAAATATGCTTTTCTCTTTCGCACACTGCTACTAGTGCTCTTGCTGCTGCTGTTTCTGCAGTACGTGTAGAACAGGCATAAAAATTTGTAACACTCTCATGTAATCCGTTTGTCCTAGGTCTGTGGGTCTGGGTCTTTTTGTCCATCCTTCTCTGTCTCTCTAGCTATCTGGCGACAACACTCTCGTCGCTCTTGTTGTTTATTCATTCTACCGACGGTCTCCCCCTCGCACCGAATCACGCCTACATCCCCTCACTCCACACTTAACTCTCTCTCTCTTTTGGGCATTCGGCATGTCGTGCATTTTATTTCAATTTCATTTCGATTCCATTTTTGAGTTAATGACTTCAGGACATGCAAAGCAGCAGCAGCAGGAGCAAAAGTCCTTTTCAGTCCTTCCTTTTTGGCATGTCTAATATTGATTGCACGATGAATCCAACATCGATGATATTTATTGACAAAGTTTTGGCATATATAACCGAAATTTTTATTTTTTTTTTTACCAAGTGAGGCAAAAGTTTTTTATCTGGAATTTTTATTTTATTCTTTTCATAGGGTTGAATGTCCTAGCATAGTTGAGCTCTTGGGATATTGAAATTAGCACATAAAAATATTTGATTTTGATTTTTTTACGCTTTTTTTTTACTACCTGTCCTAGATGCCTAAATAGTCTTACTTAATGGATCGTAAATTATGTCTGACGGGTTCAAAGGATTGACATTTGTCAGTTTTTCAAGGATTGTGAAAGAAACATTAACTGTATATTTGTCATATTTGATTTAGTTCTCGAAATAATCATGCACATAAAGTATTGACTGGAAAATTAAAATTATGGCAATGAAAACCTCTCATTTTCGTTGATTTCTAAAATCGAACTACATATATATACATAGATAATCCTAACTTTTTACTAGGCCTTACTTATATACCTTACAATAACGTGGTTAAAAAATTTTTGAAATAGTTTTGAGAAATTTTTATCTCAAATAGGTTTTAAATAGAATGGTAATATCCTCAAGTTCAATAATCACGAACTTATTAGCAGCTGTCAAAAGTTTCTCTACGACTATCGAATTATTTCATCGCCTAAAATTATGCAATATTTATGCATTTTAGCAGCACTCAAATCTTTCTTCAATTGCTTTTCTATAGTTTGGAGTTTAAGAAAAATAAAACTAGACTTATTAAAATAATCTCGTAATTTTTATCCTAACGAGATATCCTTAGAGATAAAAATTATTTAATGGAAGTGCGTTAACTATGGCAACAACCACAAAAGCTTTTGCCATAGATATCAATCTTATCAAATTTTCAACTAAAGTCAATTAAAGTTAAATTTTGTTTTATTTCCGAAAAAGTTTAATTAATCAAATTAAACTATAAAAAGCAATATATACTTACTTATATTAAATGAAATATGTCTTTTGAAACTTTTTCATTTCTTTCTAAACTTTTTATTTGTGCTGGTTTTCATGTCTTTTTGATCTTTTTTTGCGCTGTGACCAGTTTTCTGTTCTTAAATGTTTCTAACGTTTTATCATTTCAATATACAAGTGACCTCCATAGCAATGCTAAGAGTCATTCTGACTCTCCCGTTCCCCCAAAATTCTCTGCCGAAAGGAACCTTAGCCCATTAATCATCTGTTACAAATGGCACAGCTTCGGTTCGAGCGTTTTCTTCCTTCTCATTTAAGTCACTAGCACAAAACACTCACCGCAAAAACTTGTCAACTACGCCTAGGCCATTAACACGCCCTCCACTACACAAAGCAAACAAACCAAGAAACCAACAAACAAACAAATATCGAAGCACAGACGGACAGACAGACAGGCAGACAGACAGAGAAGCAAATAGTAAAAGAAGCTAACGGCACACGCAAAACCTTGGTCGCAAAGTCAAATTGCAAAACGAAGCAGGCCGAAATGAAAGAGCAAAAAAAATAAATAATATACTATACATATAATAAGAAGTAGGAGAGAAAAAGAAACTAGAATGGCAAGAAAAATATTTACTACACGTAACAATAAATCCACTCGAAAAGTGGGCGAAGGACCTTAACAACAAGCGAAGCTTACACACAAAGGCATTATTATTATGTAGTAGAAGAGCACCAGGATGGAGTTGGCAGCAGAAAATGGGAATAAAGGAAGTAAGGGGCCCGGTTCGCGTTAACAACAAAAAGCTTTCATGTCATTCCCGATGAACCCTTTTTCTACGTTTTTTGCCTCTCGTTCTTTTTTTTTTCATTCTTTCTTTCAATTTTTGTTTTTTTTTTTTTGGTTTCTTTGGGTCTCTTTTGGCACGCAAGGCAAACATTTTTTATATGTGAAATGTAACACACACTTCGACAAATTGATACCAAGATTAAATCAAGACGGCCATGAGTCAACACAAAGCCAAATCGACTTTGCCCCTTCTATTTCCCTTCTACTTTCCCTTTCTTTTGGTAATTAAATTTTGTCCATAAATTATTGATGGTAAAGCAAAGTAAAAAAAAATACCTAGTTGGCAACTGCTTTTAGAGGGGTTCGCAGGTGTTTTGAGTCGCAGCATGGACTAATTATGGTGCACCTGAGCTCGTACTACGCGCAAAGAGATGCGGGCGTGTTGGAAAAGTATCGTATAAACATGTCACCAATATGTACTCGAAGATTTATTTACATTTAATTATATTCAATATTTTTGAGTGAATTGAATTGCTTGATCGACGAAATGTAATTACCCATGTAGTGTGAGTTATTTAAGGGGTTACGCCACCCCTGAGGTCCAAAAAACAAGTGAAAAAATGAATTATTACTGTGCGGCCAGTGTACAATTTAGGAAAAAACTTTTATTATACACAGATTGAGGGTACTTTAAAGAATATTTATTGAAAAAAAACATTTTTTTTTTAAACAAAATGGCGGAGATATGGGCCGGCCAGTGCCACCATGATTTGTAAATCCTTGCAGGTGGGGTGTCAAATTTCTCGGCTAAACATCACCCGAAAAATCCAAAAAAAAAATCTTGTTATTCAGGAAGGCTATGGCTATCCGCCCACGTAGGATTTTTTAAAAAATTTTTTTTTTTTGCAAAATGGCGGCTGTTTGAACAAAAAACACTCTTTTTCGGAGAACATTTTTGGCTAAACAGGACCTTAAATCAAAAAAATCCTACGTGGGCGGATACCCATCACTGTAAAGAATATGTGGTAAAAATTTAAGCCAAATCAGTAGATTCGGAGATATTTGACACCCCGGTTCAAAAAAAGTAGTTTCGAGAAAAACGCAAAAGAAAAAAATGTACCGCGTAGGGGCCGACTCGGCCGCGCTCACTTCTAAACGCTGTAACTTCGGAACTAATTCGAATACCGATATGATGTAAAGTGTAAAAGATTCTTAAAACTATAACGGTTTTTTAGAGCAAAAAAAAATTTTTTTTTTCAGGTGTGGCGTAACTCCTTAAATATCTTTAATTTCTTCAATAAATTTTCTAAAATAAGTGTTTCAAATATTTGTAAATTTGTATTTCATACGACTTTTTTATACTATGATATTTCTCCATTTTTATATTGATATTTCTCCATCAATGGATTTTATGAATGCTATAAATATATAGCACTATAGTGCTCCAATTCCACGAATTGTTTAACTTGCTTTTAATTGGGCAATAAAAAGCTTAAATATCAAGTTTCATTATAGTATTTCATTTAAATTGATGGCATAAAGTTTATACGCTTTAGACTAACATATCGACTCGGGTTTTCATGCTGATCAAGAACATAAGAACATAATAAAAATTGTGAATGCTCAAACCAGACGACTTGGTGAAATCTTAAATATGTAGATGAGCCAATTTTTTGTCCAATATTTACCTAAAACATCTCATTTGACGGATAAACTACTTTTTCTTTTATAATAATAAATGGCAACAAACCTTAAAAAACTTGTAAAAAAAAATTTTATATAATCGTCTTGCTCTTTAAAATATGAATTGACTTATCTTAATAAAAGCAAAACAAAACAATTTTTGAAATAAATTTTTTTGCAGTCTATAATTTACAAAAATAATTCTATTTATTTTCCTTTGCTTGAATAAATGAACGAATATCACTTTAATATTTTATTTTTGCTCTCTTTGCTAGTTTCGGTTTAAAATGTAATGTTTATTACACTTTCCTGATTTCCGACTTTATTATATTGTGTAATTCAATTTTCTAATAAATATATGGAGTTATCAATTATTTTTTCTCAATTATTTTTTCTTTTTTTTTTTTTATTTTTTCTCAACAATAATTCATTCTCACGCTCCCATCTCTAGTTGCACATTGGGAAATTTTTTTTTTTTTTTTTTGGCTATTCGCCATTTCTAATTTCAATTTGTACAACGAGTAGCTGCGGCTGCCTGTTTTGTATTTGAGTTCTAGTTTCTTTTCTTTTTGGTCCCCTTGTTTGGTTTCCTTCCATCAAGGACCAACACAAATGACGCCAAATGTCCATTGACATCGTTTTCTGGTTACGAATGGAACAGAATGGAGCAGAATGAAGTCGCCTGCTCAACATTAAAATTAATTACCACAAATGGACAAGTCTCATTACTGGCATTTCTTTTGGCTTTGGCTTTTGCTTTACCTATTTACTGAGCAAATACTTATATCGAAATAAGTATATAGAAATGTATGTATATAAACTATAGAAGACGAGAACAACCATGACCATTGTTATTTAGTGGCTATATATGTACATGTACATAGAATAGAGAGGGTGTGAGGAAAATGCCAAGGAAAATTAGAACAGGAAGAGAACAGCAAAGCGGAGTTAGCCAACTGGCCCTCTTTTTCCCTCCTTCTATCCATACTTATTGAATGCGAAACTATGTACCAAAGTTACTAAAGTAAATCATTAATTTGTTATATTGCCCTACACTTGAATTATTGTGGTATATTTGACGATTAAATGGAATTTCCAAATTGGACTTATCTTTAGCATAAATCATTTTATATCGTGGAATTTGTGAAAGCTTGTCCAAAACTCCATTCATGTGGTCTAACGTCATTTTTAATTTCTACTCTTAATTAAGCTACAATAGATAACCAAGTTAACAAGCTAAATCTTTCTAATCATATGAAAAGCTGTGAAAAAAATTGTTTCTATGAAAATGCCAATTAACTTGATCCACTTGTTAAAGCACACGATTATGTACAAAGAAGATCGATTTAAAAACTTTTATGATATGGTAAAATTGTAATATTTCTTATTTTATGCACTAGATTATCATTGTTATCATATATAAATAATTTATGTTTTATATTGACCCTGGGCAATAAGTGAATTGAAAAGTAAGTTTTGTTTTTGCTTTTTTCCAAGTACTTTCCAATTCTACAGAGTGATTTTTAGAGATATTTTTACACAAACTCTTACAATTAGACAAAACTTTTTGTGCTTATTAAATTTGACTTAACACAAATTTTTAAACAGAATGTTTGCTATCAATCCCCAAGTAAATATATATACTTTGGATAATGATTGATCAATCAATTCCTTCGTTGCCAAAACTTAAATATGTACATTCCAAATCTAGATCCCACAATATTTAACGTACCAAATAAAACGCAAATTTCTTTAGAATTTAAAAAAAAAATAGTTTATCTTCAGTAGTTTAATGGTCATTTATCAAAATAAATCGAGCATGATCCTTGTATTTAATAAATGGTATAAAATATACAACAACTGTTATCAAATAATAATTGAAAACGAGTTTTTATTTAAATTCCAAAATAGAAGAAGTAAGAAATTTTTTGTCCAAATTATATATCTATATATTTTTGTTCAGCCACGTTCAACTGGCTTAACTTTTTGTAGCGCATTTTTGAGTATAGCAATTGAATGCATTGCCAAGCAAAAGCTTCAATATAACAAAACCTCATACCTCATTCTCCCTTTACAGCATCCGCAACTGTATATAACAATGGCAAACTCGCCACTTTAACATGGCTTCAACCATTGTGAATGTTTGTGTTTGTGTGTTTTGGGTGTGTTTCGGGATGTATGGCAACAAACAAAACTGAACTCAGCTGAAAAACGAATGGACACAGCATCTGCGAATGAATAAAAGAATGCAAGTTTGGCAAAAAGCCTGAAAGCGAAGCAACAACAACAACAACAACAAAAAATGAAGCTGAAAATCATGAATTATTTTGTACATTAGCAATTGTTGTTATTCTTTAGTATAGGTTTCTCTATGTGTATGTGTATGTGTATTGGTGTGCCAATAATAGTCAAGTTTGACTTTGTTATAATAAAACTTTTTGAACTTCTTATATACAAACATATACATATATCATTACAATTGTTTTTGTTTGCTTTTACTTCCTATTCACAATTACTCAATGTGTTTTTGTGCTTTAAGCCAAGAAAATTTAGAAATTGCTAAATTGTTAAACATTTATTTTTCAAAGCAAAGAGAAAAAAATTTCAACAAAGAAATGTATCTTGTATTATATAACTAAAAGAAAGCTAAACTCTCCACTATGGGAAATTATACCACTCTTTGGGACCTACATAAAATTTTTTGCATCTTATGATGATGTTTCTTTCTTTGGTAGCTAAAAGTATTGAGCTTTGGACTTTTTAATAATGACAATATCGAAAACAAAAACATTTAAATATATGCTTTCTGATTTTCACAGCTCCAACACATTATATTTTTTTGGTAAAATTTTTTGTGCTTATAAGTTTGGCCATTTAACAAAACAGTTTGCCACAATCTAAAGCCTCGCACTCCATTGTTCAGATAACCAAATTAGTGGCCATGGTTTTTCACTCATTGGTTAGGCCATTTGGTTGTGATCTGCCATTCACTTTAGTTGAGTGTATAAAATATGTAAACGAAACCCACCCACCCATCCCGTTTCGACCCATGACTATGTGGCCGTGCAGGTGAATGCTTTTGAACAAACGCAACTGCAAGTGCCAACATTCGCCCAACCCCGACCCGCCCCACCCCAAAACACCACAATCCAACACGCACACATAGACATATAAAAACTTTGTTTAATTGTTTTAAAATGTCCGTGTATTGGCTTTTATTTGTGCTCATAATTTATGCATGATATGCCTTTTTCCGCTCTCTTTCTCTCTATCTCTTTCGCCCTCTCTCTTTCTCTGTATGCACATACATACATATATGGAGTTATCGGCGCCATTTTTGGAATTGACTGCAAAAAGTCAAATCGAAAAGTTTACATATTCCCAATGGTTTTTTGTTATTGTTGTTATTGATGAATGAATATTTAACAAATCAAATCTGCCGATCAATAGCTGAACAAAATTATAGAGTAACTAGAAGTTAATTGAAAAAATCTGTGAAATATGAAACACATTAAAATATCACCATAAATATTTAATTTATAAAGTCCATAAGTTTTTCTGCGATAAACAGGTAACTATTCAATTAATATTAATTGATAAGGCAATTGAAAAGCTACTACTCAAATAGTCTGTCTACTTTATAATAGCCGCTAGTAATCTGTTGGAAAGTTCTTCTCACCCGTTGTATAGTTGGCACTTTCTTTAGAGTTTTTTCAAATTTAATATTTATGATAGACATGGAGATTTGATTTTAAGATTTTAAGACAGCAAAACTATGAGATGGTTTTAACTAAATGAATTAGATCTATAACTTAAGCAATCTTAAGTATATTTTTTTTAGATTTTAATTGTTAGATACTAAGTTTTAAAGACATGATCTAGGGCTACCAATAAGAAAATGTAGGCCAAAAGAGACAACTAGAGGTTAATCGGAATATGGATTTTTTACAAAAGTCTTTCGATCACATACCCCCTATGCAAAAATTTGGCTTAAAAGTGTTGGTTATTTTTGCTGGCCTTCTGGAACAGCCTTTTCGCTTTCCAATTCCAAAATAATAAAGCAATTGATAGCTCTAATATGTGATAAAACTTGGACTAAAATTAAATTAGGAGGTGATAGTAGTTACTTTTTTATAATTATACAAATACAAAGTGTATTAAAGACTACCTCCTAAAACATCATAAAAGAAAGAATAAAATTTATAAAATGAACTCACTTGACTTATCAAATTTCGTAAAATGTTGTTAGCTAATCAACTGCTAACATTTTGCCAAGGGGGCGACAAAAACCATATAATGATTATATAAAGACTCTAAAGTGGAAGAAGGCACAACTACATACTTATATTGCATTACAGCTAGTAGACCTAGTAATTTCACAACTCAATGATCAATCGTCTACCTTATCTATGTCGGACTATGAAATTTCTGAATTTAGGAAAACTAAGCACTAGTAAAATCATTGAAGTTATCAGGTTTTTTTTACATTTTTCAAGGATTAAGATCTCATCTTTAAGTTAAAACTGCAAAAACTCTTATAGAAATTGTACTTATAGTAATCGTATACATATTCTTCATATGTTATATAGCATAAAATTAGTATTAGGACATAATCAAAATATAGTTCAGATTTGCAGCATGCATTGTTAAATAATTTTATATGATATCTGCGTGCAATGGACACAGAGCCGCTTATTATATCGCATTTTTCCAACATTTATCAGAATTTGAAAGTAACTTTCTATGTACTTATTTAACGTTACATACATATATTGACTTTTAGCCTTATAACTTTGACCTTGTAACGCATTCGCTTGAGAAAAGTTTCATCAACTTTGCCCTTGGGTGTTTATAAGCCTCCAATCGCGCCACTTTATAACCACAACTGCACACCTCCTTCCCCTGCCCTTACTGTTACTCCACCTCCTCCTCCTCCTCCTCCTGTCATGCACTGCATAAATGGTCACACAAATTTGCCATTATAAACTTTTTAACAGTTATTCACGCGTGCCCACTTAAATATGCAACAATTTCCGCATAATTTCATAAACAACCGCCGCAGGAGCCACACCATTTCAGTTACGGATTCAGGTGATGCCCAGAAGGCAAGGCTAATCACGTGTCGTTCCAAAGCGAACTCTATATATCTATGACACTCATAGCGAAAGAGATGGAAAGAGACAAAGTGGGAGAGAGAGAAAGAACAAGAGCAAGTGAGGTATATGTTCTGCATGTCTGTGCGTATGATAGAACTTGACGGTGAGCCTATGGCCAAGCAATTATTACGCACCAGCAAGCACGCAACAAACACACATACCCACACACGCACCCACACACACTCACACATGGTTGAGTAAACAGACAGGACACACACATGGTGTGTGTCTGACAGGATTTGCGGCTAGTGCGGGTGCTTCTGACCGATGATTAATATGAAGCAATTTTCTCACTCCACCAACTCTCTATCCAATTTGTATGTGTGTGTGAGAGTTTTTCTATATGTATGCTTTTGGCGATGCGTGAAAATGTCAGGCGATTTTCAACGCCACGCGACTTCTAAACTGTTGAGCTATTAAAACTAAACAAGATAACGAAATCCACAAAATTAGATTAGACCAAAAGGCAAAAAAAAAAAAGCACAAAAATATGACGTGTGAATGTGGAGTATCAATCATTTTATGAAAATATCTAAACTGGGTCAAGTGTTAAGAGCTTTATTTAGTAGATCATCTATCAACTAGTACTTAGAAGCTCACAAATTATTAGACAACTGAGCGAGACTAATAACAATAGGAACAGAGAATCTGAGTTCTGAAATGAACAGTTATTAATTGAGAGGTTTTGGAATGACAAAAGACAACAAATAGACTACCCAATGCCGACATCCAACTTTCTTATCTTTCTTGGTTTTTTTTCCTTCCACTTCATATATCCTTGGTTTCTTTTAATATTTGTATCTATATTTTTTTAAATTGACTTTCTGCTCCCCAAACGCTTTAAACGAAGTTTTGTCGATATCAATTTGCATCACTACATCTAATCCAATATCTTTTTCATATTCTTTTAACCCTATTTTGGTTCAATGAATACCTCTAAAGAACTGTATGAATCTTTTCTTTTTTTGCAATTTGATCTTGGTCTTGGTCTTCAACTCAATCATAATAAAATTCCAACTAATCTAACTAAAACTCTCTCAATAAAATGTCCCCCCCTTACATGTAACGTATGTACGTTATTTCCTAAAATAATTGTCCCTGATTAGATTATGTCTTCGAAAGCTCTCTAAAATGGTTTTTTAAATTGATTTTTTAATATATTGTCTCTCTTTGTTTTTGTTGCCTAAGTTGTATCTATTTCTAAGCTATCTCTCTTTGAGTTACCTTTTTGTTTCTCTTAGTTGTCTTATTAGGTTGTCGTTATCTAAGGTTTATCTTCATAATTTGTCTCACATTCCAAATTGTCTTTTTCTAAGTTATATTTTTCTCTAAGTTGTCTCTCTTACATTTAATATGGACTTTATTTAAGTAACCTTTATGATAGATAAAGGTTCATAATAAATTTCTAGAGATATCTTGAACTTTTCTTTTAATCCCTTTCTTGATCATAATTGTGACACAGGTTTTGTATTCAGAATATTGTATACCGCAAGATTCATTCGTTCCTCATCGCAAAGGACGAGTATTTGTTTCACAAATATTCAAATATAATTTATAGAAATTTCATTGTAATTTATTCATTGGCTGACAATTGTTATTATTGGCAGCAGTCAGGTAACTGAACAAATGACTATCGGTATTAGATTGTATAAGTATATGTATATGTATGTATACAAAATGTATGCATACATGTGCGCATTAAGGCTCAACAAACTTGCCTATACCTCAGGAGTCCTTTGGCTGAGCCTTTGCTCCACTTTGGCCAAACTTACCTGAACATTATTTACATATCAAAACCAAATTCGAAGCTCTAACCGAAACCCCAAAAAGCAAAGCCCGCATGGCATAAATACAAATACAAGTTGAGCGAAGGAAGAAACTGCGGGAGGCAGACAAACACATCGAAACACGGCACACACACACAAAGAGAAGAACCCAAAACCAGAACTAAGGGCAAGGGAAAGAACAGAACAACAAAAATGTATGGATAAAGCTTAACATTAAATATTTATAAATATTACGTATACGTAATCGAATTGATTGATTTTGCAATTTCACGCAAAGCGAAACAAAAACCAACCAAGAAGTTGAGAAAGAGAAAGAGAAGAGTACAACAAAAAAGGAATAAAGAGATAAAAAAGGAAGAAGGAGAGAGTAAAGAAAAAAGGATTAGGTTGGTTTTTATTTCTGGTTAGTTAGTTGTTTGGTATGAGTATCTTAAGTGATTTCTAACAGTGTGCGATGGCCAAGATAAAATACATTATGTTAATGTCCACACACACACACACACACACACACACGTACACACACACAGTACACAGTACATAAAGGAGTAACAAGTTGCTGACTTGCCACGCCCACCACATTAAATAGTAGAGAGAAGTCAATCTCCAGAATAAACGCAAGTTTCTGGTTACATCGTCTTGGCCCAAGTATCCGCAATCACATAATGGCACGTGTTTGCTGTCAAGGGCAACCTCCTCAAAATAAAAACCCTTCAAAAAAAAAAAAAAAGAAGTGCCACCGATCCAAACGATGAGGGACCAAAAAGGGTTTAACGCTGTTAAAATTATTGGTAATTTGATGTTTTATTACATTTTCGGTTTCCCCTTCCAAACTCCATTTCATCCCCATTGCCTTTATTGTTTCTCTCTCTCTCTCTCTCTCTCTCTCTCTCCCTGTCTTTCTCTTTTCGGGTTAAGTCATTTTGATGTGCTTTTTACAGCAGATCCTTGGACCTTACATATTTGCTTTGGTTAGGTTGCTTTAAAATTTATGAATTTTTGCTTCATTTGTTCAGACGAAAATTAATGAGATTTAAGGGCAATTTTTTTTCTGGTTGTAATTGTCAACACTTTCTTTTATGATTATGTAATAAATATTTAAGTTTTGAAGTTTACTTACCACAAAAAGTAGCACCACTTGAATTTGTTTAGACTTGCAATTAATGTTTGCCGACATTTTTATCAGCATTTTCTCGTAATCATGATTTCATGCTGAAAGTAAAGTAAAAGAAATATTTAATTGAAATTTAATGTAAATTAATTAATTATTTTAACTATGATAATTATTATGCAAATATTCACACCTCACAAAACACCGCGAGCAATTAGGTAAAATGTAAATAAAACCCTATAACGTTGAACTTTTTGCATTTTAACAACATATATGTATAAACATAAACAAACAAATACATTGCTGTTAAGGGTGAAGAACCCTTCTGAAATAATTAAGCAAAATATTTTAAAATATATTTTGTCAAAAGAGTTTTTCCAATTTATATATTCGTTGAAACTTGTATACTCTTTCATTTTCTTGTGTTTTCTACTAAAAGCTTTGATATAACAACATAGCACCATATTTTATT
The DNA here is from genome assembly GCF_018902025.1 of Drosophila willistoni. Classification (NCBI taxonomy): domain Eukaryota; kingdom Metazoa; phylum Arthropoda; class Insecta; order Diptera; family Drosophilidae; genus Drosophila; species Drosophila willistoni. The sequence goes on from NW_025814050.1 coordinate 9,940,681, forward strand.
ATAATCATTACCCAGACTTAGAAAAATTTAATGTTTTTTATTATCGTACGTATTATTCTATATATTTGTATTTTAAATAACAAATCTCTGCATCTTTTCTAAAACACCATATGGGCATTTTCAAAGAGGGGAACTTGGAAAAATTATCTTTTATTGATTTAAAACATTAAAAAAAATATTTTCTATAGCATATTTAAACACTTTAGTATTTTAAACTCAAAACTTACTTCAATATTATAGCTATGAATTCTTATGGCCCACCAACCCAATTTTTTTCTGATAAAAGAAGCTTGAACTGATTATCAACAGATAAAGTTAAAAGATCAAAATTAATAAATTAATTTTTATTTAACCAATTATAACAGTTTTTTAACTTCTAAAGGGTCCTAAAAACTTATATTATGTAATTATACTCTATTTGTTTAACGTTTGACCTAGTTGCATATATAATTTTTAATAGTCCTACATACATATTTATGGCAGTTCTTATTACGTTTATATTCTGCTGTTTTGAAATGATTTTAAACATAAATTAAAAGTTAACAAACGACAACCAATATCACAAACAAATAACCAATCCACAATCTGATTCTCAAACCTAACTGAACTTATTTCAGTTTTGATTCAAAGGGATTTGTAATGAAGTCATATATTTGATGTAAAAAGTAACCAATAAATTTGCCAAGAAGCTCAAGGACCTATATAGAAGGAATTAGTTCTGATAGATGTTAATAGATTTCCTAATTTCGCCATGAATATTTTTCCAATATTTGATTGGCGTTGTGTTGTCTCAGGCTTAGGCAGCTTTTCTAACAAAATTACACATAAATTCTACGTAGTACTTTTATAATATAGAAATATTTTACGGAGCCCCATATAAATATTATTTTCATAGAGTCCTAGAGTCCAGAAATTACACTTTTTGTAAATCAATCAAATTCGAATTTCCATAAAATCAAGTGGTTCTAATTCAAGAACGTTCACCAACACCGTCCTATCAATTTCTTTCACATATAAAGTAGCTTCACATCAATATTTATAGATAGCTATGTATGAAATTTTATTTGCACTGTTTAATTGATCAAAAATTTTGTATAAATAAAAATGAATGTAGAACAAAAATAAATGAAATTTCTTTCCCTTCTCTAAGAAAAGTTAAAATACCCACTTGAAGGGGATAACAAACGATTAATAAAGGCAAATTGGGGAACCCAGCTGAGTGAATGTTGCTAAGATATATGTCTCAGAAAACAGTCAAGATGAGAGGAAAGTAAAATTTTACGGATTGGAGGGGATGGAATCGGTAAGACAAACAAACATAATAAATACATTCGTTGGCAGTGGGAAAACATTTGTCATTTCAAATTAAGTACAAAACGACATTATTCATTTTCTCTACAAAAGCTGAATAATTTTTGCAAGACAAAAGGAAAACGCTAATTTAAAATTTTATTTTTAGCCTTGAAAAAAAAACAGCAAAAAAAAAACATGAATAAAGTTATTTGTGGAGCTACAAATATGAAGCCATTTATAGAAATTCTTAATCAATTTATGACAATCGAATTGCCCTCAAATTGTTTTCCCTGTAAACGCTCATTGGAGACCACTAAAACTCTAAAAATACCCTGAGCTCCCCCTTCCCCACTTCTTGGCACTTAATGGATGAGAAACTTTAATTCGATTATCTCAATTTTGACAGGCCATAAAAACTGATCACACGATATTCTCGATTAAGTCTATATAGTTTCACAAAATGTCAACACTTTCTCGACAAGAGACAAATATAGATATTTAGCTTCAAATATTCCAAGAACAAAAGTAATAAATTAATAGAAGAAAATTTCGTGGCCCATATTTTTGGAATGGATGACCGCCCAGGCACGTGGGTGTTTCTGTTTTTTTCCTCTCTTGGCACAAAAACTCACGCAGGTGATTTTATGTGGCAGACAAATGTAACCTAAACAGGGAGACACAAAATGGGGTTAAAGCGCAAATGTAATTAGACTTTTTTTGTTGAAATAGGGTTTTGTAGATTAGGGGCGTGTGTGGGTTAATTTGAGATTTATTTGGTTAAAAAATTTATGGTAAAGGTTTTGCTTGGGGTTGAATGGTCTTTTACTTTATGCTGGAGGTCACAATTATAAATATTAAATTATTCATTCATGTGAAACATCTGCTATGTTTTTTGATGTCATCACAATTTACAATTTAAATTGTGCGTTATCCCACGTTGTGAGTGCTTTTTTCATGAGCTGGCAAATCTCAGTAGCCTTTTTTGTTAAGTTGTATTTATAGTTTTTTAATTAGTTCTCCAAAAAAAGAAAGAAAAAAAAGTGGTTTGATTGGCAAAATCACTAGTTACCCAAATGAATTTCGAAAGTAGAATAAAAATGACAATGAGCTTCAATTTTGAATTAATCATAGTAACAGATTTTTAAATGTTTTTGATTTATTCATAGTAATTTTAACTTTTTGCAGTCTGTACTCAAGCTGAAAAATGTATAATTTTAAAAAAGATATTAATAAATCTTCCAAGTTTTCAAATTAATTTCTGTTTTCTAAGATATGGAAAAACTGTTCAGTAAGAAAGTCTTATGTAAGCGATGGGTTTTTTTTCAAACTTATAACTTTCTCTTATACTTTCTACACCAATTCTATAACGCCTTATGAACTTTATGCTCAAAGTACACTTTTTTGGAAAGCTTCAAAAATATTTTATACCCCTGAAATAAGAATAAAAGTCCAACCATTACCTAAAAGTAAAAAGAGTAATTATGATACCTTTTCACATCTTCAGTCGAAATAAGATGTCTATTTTATTCACACAAAATAATTCTCCTTAAAAAATGTTGGTAAAATTTCCATTTATAGCATTGTTATTGAACAATTAAATCTCTTACTCCATAGTTACTTAAAAAATACAGCACTATTATAATTTCAAGATTTAATTTTTCTCCTCTTTTTTTGTTGTGCCGCAATTTAATTGAATTCATGTAATATTCTCCCATGCCACTCAATTTAACTGACTCTTCCTGGATGGCCCAGCCGCAATTTGCATATCGTTCTGGCGCAATTAATTAAAAAATTTAAAACCTGATTTAACGAACACAAAAAAAAAAAACCAGACAAAAAATCTCAAATTCAGACGACGTGGTACAAAGTGAAAACCCGAAAGAGAATACTTGAAAAGAAATTAACTATGCGCTCTGTCCTTTTCTATATTACTCTGTCGTTCTCTCTCTCTCCCTCTTTCCCTTTCATTTTGGTTGGCCCTGTGACGTTGTCATTGTCATTGTTGTCTATCTTTTTTTAGGGGGTGCAAATGTTGCACATTGAACTTTTAATTAGCAGACAAAAGGGGCAAATGTATTTGTTCTACCTCTAGTTCTACTATAATCAAAGCAACGGGCATAAGAAAACGATGGATCGGCCATAGTGTACCTTAGAATAAGTAGAACTTATTTAAAGCCAGATTAATTAAGAATTCATAATTGAGATAGTAAAAGACTTTGACAATTAAAATAAAAAAAACATTGAAAAAATATCGATTCTGTTTTTTAAAAATTTGCAATTATAAATAAATATTATTATATGCCAGAAGATTTAAAATGTGTTTCTTTATGGATTTCTACCGCTACCCAAAAAAATCAACAAATTGCCATCACAAGGCTATATGTTAATAGATTTAATCGGGAACGATTAGGTTTAAGTCCACAAAAGTGAATTATTTTATAATCTTATTTATGTCAAAAATTATGTGGCCCAACATTCGCTAGGGATTACATTTTTTAAAAATGAGACCCAATTTTTATTTTAAATCAAAAATTCGGAATTGCCCAATATGTCGTTAATACTCATATATACCGAATCAACAATAGATAAAGATAGAACTTCAATCAAAACCGCATAATCAAATTTTTGCTTTGTTTTTTATGTCTGTCTTAACATTTAGGCACAATTTTCTGTGGTATTTTTCCTATGATTGAATTTTTTTATTAGTAAACAGAATTGTATTCTAAATTGCAACAGTGTTTAAATATCTATGTACGGTACTCAATATATTAAATTAAACGAAATGAAAGTTGATCTTAAATCATATTTATAACATTTTGGTATAAATTGTGTTATGATATGTACTTGAAAATATCTTTAAAAACCTAAAAGTAGACGAATTTATAATAAAGAAGTTCTTTTAATTCCAATTAGATTACAAAGAAAAAAAAGATTAACAAATTCGTGGCCAAAAGATGTTTATGTTTTTAATGTATATTATTTTCTATTATTTTCTGGAACATTATCTTTTCTTGCTTCTTCTTCTTCTTATCTTTGACTTGCCAACTGATGCTAACTAAAAATGTATATAATGTTAAATATAAACCCAATCTGATTAAATAACAAAACATATTTATGCTCAAAGGTTGATGTATACTATAAAGGGCTACATAAATATATATACCTTTTTTACGCTCTTCGTATAGGGTATACAAAATGACACAAACCCAACCAACTAAGTAAAACTCATGTCTAATTCTCTGGTTCTTTGTGTTATACTGCTTTTTGTGTTTTTGTGTACATAAATTATGAACAATTATAAAGTTTTAGTCTGTACTGACTTTGTTGTCTATTCAGTTTATTCAGTTTATTGTCGTCTCCCCAAACACCCAACACCTTTTTGGAATACACACTAGAACAAGTTCATCCCATTCCACCATAGTGTCATGTCAAGCCATCGAAGCCAATGGCAATGCCATAAAATGCAACAGCAAATCAAACAAATCACATAAAATCAATAAGTGTAAATCAAAAATCTCAAAATGGCCAATAATGCAAGGCAAAATAATTGTGTAAGTTTTGTGGTATAGTTAGAAATCGTTTGGCATGTAACCCAATTGTAATTCTGTATCTCAGTCAGACAATCGATCCAATCAATTGAATGATATAGTTCTTAGACAATTCTATGATACATCACAAATGGTTCAAGCTCATTCACCACAGCAGCAATCATATTCGTTTGTGGCCCAGCAGCATTTGCCGCAGTATTATGAACCAACACAACCTCAAATGGGGGTAAATAATATGTATAATTATAATATGACTCCCATGTTGGATCAGGGATCGATACCGTCTTGGTATTTATCTTATCAGCAACAACAAATACAGCATCCCTACACCACCTACAACTATTGTTATGGTGACCAGCAACCATCGCAGCAGCAACATCATAATCAAACTGTAGCCGATGGATCGAATAGAATGCAATTTGTTCCCGAAATTGGAGGAATGATATCACGACCATTTTATCAATCCATAAGTGGAGCCATTGAACAGCAGGTTAGTCGATAAGAAAGAAGTCAAAAGCAACGATATACTAAACCTAATTTTATTTATAGCCCACAGCGGTGATCTATCGACAACAATCCCGGCAAGGAAGCCAAATGAACAGAGCCCAAATGCCGACAAAAGCTTCACGTTCCAGAGCCGGAGGACGAGAGCGCTGCCCCATACATGATAATCCACAGATGTATTTGAAACCCTTTCCACTAGATTGCTCTACAAACCTCAGTCGCAGCTTCAGTGCCAATAGCTTTAGGGACAATAGAGGATCTCGTATTCGTGACTCTCAACAGGATATGGAAGAGTATCGACGCATTGCCGCACGTAACTTACGGAAATCTAGGAAAAACAAGACTATCAAAATGAAAAATTTCGATGATAATGCATCGATCCAATCAAATATGAGTAGCGGAGCTGCTGTCCGTTTTCTTAAACGACTTGGAATGCTCTTGAAGTTGCGTTCAAATAAAGGTAGTCTCTTCTCATTGTTGGGTAAACGAACCAAAACCCAACCGAAATATCCAAGTTCAGAATCTAGACGAATAAAACAGAGATTCTTTAAAAGCCTTTTTGATGAAGTTGAAAGCGATAATTTGCATGCAAGACAGAAATCCCTGGCCAATAAACACTATCCCACCGATCCGGCATTAATTTCACTGCAGGAACGTGAAGATCGAGAAGCTGAACATTTTAAAAAGTTGCGTGACAAGGCCAAAAAAGAAAAACAGAAATATTACCACTAAAAATAGTTAAACCCAATCATCGAAAATTTTTACAAATAAATCAAAGACGATAAACGTGATTTTAATTAGCTCAAATTTTGTAATCAAATCAACCGTCAATCAATTTCTTTTACAGCAAATTTTATAATTTTCTCGTTCTCATAGCCCATTGATCCAGCGACCTACCACACACAGTTCAATTTCATTGGAAACCAATTTTCGTTTGATGACTCCAAAACCGAAAAAAAGACAAAAAACCAAGCCGGGCGTCACATCGTCTCATTAAACGGCCATCAACGCTTATTAATTTTGACATTTCAATAGCCATATATCACTATCTGTTCGTCAGACGACGACCATCATCAACAACGCGTCAACTCATCAAGTCGGTCTCAGCATCACAGTTACAGCAAAGGCAGACCCACAAACAGCCAGGCAGACAAATAGACAGACAGACAGACCTCGGACTGGCTGTCAGACAACATAAATTCCCCAAAATTGCGCAGCGCAGTTAACACGCTAATCAGCTCGTTACCAACTCGCTGTGCCCCTTTTTTTTATGTGGTGCCAAAAAAGAAAAAAAGAAAAAAACAAATCTAAAGCTATTACGAGGGCGGCATGAAAAGTTATTAACTAATAATTAAGCCTAATTCAATTGGAATATTTTTAAGTTTTAGGAAAACCAAAAAAGTGTGTTTAATATGATAGAAACAGTTCTCTTTCGAGAAACTTATTTGAGAAACTGTAAGATAATTATATTTCAATGATGATACAGACAATGGACATAAATATTATAAAATCGGTTAAATATGATATTGTTTAATAATAAAACCATTTTAAAACAGGATCATTAGAACGACTGAAATATACATATGTTAAGATTAAGTAGAATATGTAACCCGGACATAGATCGATATCAATGGCTCATTAGACTTGTTATAATGACCTGATTTAATATAGTTAGCCAATTTCAAAAAAGGAACGTGTTTCTCTGACTTAACACCATGTGAAACTATGCACTGATGATCTATCTACTCTTACTATGAAAATAGTGCAAAAATGGTAACAAGATCAAATACCAATTGCATCTATATCTATGGTAGCAAAAACTATTAGTCACTGACTTAAAATAGCCTATTTACTTAAAAATAAATATTAATTAAATCGAAGAAATACTAACGTACTTGGCACATTTGCACTTAAGGAAAAATTTCATTTCATTCAAATGTTGTTATTTCATTTATTTTTATTTAACAATAAGTACAGACCATTCTGTCAGCATTTTTATCATGAAAGAAATAGGAAAAGAATTTCGATGTAAAGTTTTCTATATCTTCAAAAATGAGTCACTATTAACGGAAAACTTTACAACTTCACCTTCGATGTTTATCATGCCCTTGCCCATGCCCATGTTCATGCTCATCTGACAACTCATTATCATAGGCTGCACTTTCATAAGTCAAGTCTTTGTTTTTGTGTTGTTTTTTGTTTTTGGGGAGGGCAATTGTGTGTAGGGCGTCTAGGGCGTGTCAATTGTGTTTGTCTATCATTAGTGACGGCTCAGAGCTCTCGAAACTCTGGCTTAACCACTGAATTAAAAAATGCAACGCTTCATTGCAGCTTACAGCACAGGTAAAAAAAAGAAAAAAAGAATATGTAAATAAAATAAATAAAATGAGGCGAACGAAAAACTTGTTGACTTCTTGTAATATGCTGGAGGAATAGCAGCAGCAGCAGCAACGAACATCGAAATCAAATTTGCACTCATCTAGTATATTGTAGAAAAATGCCAGAAATTTTTCAACTCCCTTACCAATCGCCCTTCCACCTTCTTCTTGAGCGACGAAGCGACGATGTAGCGTTGACAGGCGAGCGAGCAATAAGTTTCAAATAGTGCCGATGCCGTCGAAGTCGTTGCTCATGTCAAATGGAATGAATTGATGGTGAGCTGGAGTTGGTGGAAGGAGAATGACGGCACCAAAGACCCACGACGAGGAAGAGTGCCTTCAGCACTGGATGTGAAGCTCGTTTCGATTTCAATGAATTTTATATGCATGGCATACAATATACACAGAGAAAAAAACAAAAATCTTGTATGTGGCCAAGAATTTAAAATGCAAAAATCAATTTCTTAAAATAATATACAATTTTTCCATAGCAACCTCCAATCGAGAAACAAAAACGCATTGAATTTGAATATATTTGGGAAATTCTTGTGAAAGTTTTTTAGAATTTCGCTCTATAACAGTTGATCCAGTCTTTAAAGACCTGTTATGGTTGCTTAGTAAAGATTTCAAAATTATTTTCAAAAATTCAAGTTCTATTTTTATTGACTTTTTGAAAACTTTGCATTTTCATTCATAAATACCTAAATTATTCATATTTCATTTCAATACACAACACACACACAAACACAAAAGAAAATTTTGAATAATAATTCTTTACAACGATCCAATGTCGATTTTGAAAAATGAATTTGCTCAAAAATGCCAAGTTATGCTGCAAAATACCTTGAATCTAGTTTGTGTTGGAAAATTTCCATCCCATTTGCAGAATAAATATGGCGGAAAAAGCATAAAGGAAAATGAACCATATAGTTTATTCAAATTGGAAAATAATATCGACACATATTTAATTATGTTTAATAGCAAGAAAGTGGAAAAATGCAAATCTTTGCGAATGCTGAAAATGAATTTGGTTCAATGTTTCGAAGGTCTGGGTGAACCATATACCATACAATTTGATTTAGTTCACACATTATGCATTGAGCATCCATCAATATTTGTCGATGATCTGGCTAAAACATGTGGAGCCTTTGAATATAATCCGGCTCCGCTATCTGCCCTACTCTATGCCAATTCTGATCCAAATATAGAAGAATCGGCAAATTCGAAGAGTCCAGGATCTCTTTATAATATATCCGTATTAAATATTATGATGTGGCTATCAATTGCCATCTTAATGGCATGGATTTTCAAACGTTGGCGAAACTGAAATCATTTGCTGGAATAATTGCTGTGACCAGAGTACCAAACTATTTCAATTCTATGAAATGTTTACCAAATTGCTTATCATTTGGTCAACAATTTGTTGATTTGAAATAGTTTATTACAACTGAAAAAGCAATCGAATTCCTTTATGGATCGTACTTCGTTTCAAAAAAGTGAAATTCGGCTTTTGTGGAGATTGTGGAATGAACGTAGTGAACGGATCGTCTTCAAAACAATATGGAACACTTTAAAACATATATAAAAATTTGTTTTAGTCTGTCATTATAATAATAATAATAATAATAATGTAAATTGATGAAAAAAAAAAATGAATTGAATTTTAGTTCTTATGGTGTCATTGGATCGATTGGGTTAAGCCCTAACCCTTATAATTTTTTTTCTTCTGACATGCTCCATTCGGCACATGAGCACACTCTGTCGTTTAAATTTGGGTACGAAAAGGTTTCTTAGTACAACTTTGACATTTTTAATTCCTCTTTTATGAAATTTGGTTTTCCGATACATATTTATGACTTATAGACGTGTCCCAAATTTAAATAATATCTAATAAATATTGATCGAGAAAATTGTTAAAAAAAAAAACCAATACATAACTTCAAAATATTTGACGTCTTGGCCAAGAGTTTTTTTGAATAAATATCATCAGCGTATATAAGTTATTATATCTACATAGAGCTAAAGGCTATGATCTAACCAATATGCTTGTCAATAATATTGACGTTTACCTTGTTGGTTCGAAAAGTTATGTCTTGCCCTTTAATTAAATATTGAAGACAATTATTTTTAGTCCCTAATTCTTCGTTTTTTTCTGTTTTTTAAGTTATGAGAATAAATCCTATACAGTCTTATACTAGATAACTATTAAAAATGTTTAAAAAACATTTAAAAAAATCATCGATTCCAGTAAACACCCAAAAACTCGTAAATTTTTGCATATTTAAACTGATTTCATTTTGACGTGTCTCTAAAGCTATGGCGAATCTTCTTTTTATATCAATGAATTTGCGAAACAACCATTACATTCAATTTTCTATAACAATTAAGACATTAATGGTAAAAGTCTTAACCAAGATCCATCAGTCAACACTTCTAAAGCGAAAGACTAGTAACTAAAAACCTTTAGCCTTTAAATGTTCTTGCCACAGCAGACATAGTAAAACCATTTAGACCAAAAAAAAAATACATGTAACAAAGAAAACGAAGAAGAGATTCCTCTTTTCAACTAATAAATTATTTACCATGTATAAATCACGACTGCGCGGCCACACAAGAAACTTAAAAACATGTTAAAGCCATTGCGAGATTTATTTCGAAATTCCCAAGGAAAGGAAAGAGGGAGGCAGTTGCAGAGAAGACGAAGAAGTCTAGCTAGAACTGAAGAAATAATGAAATAAAGAACAAAAATATAAAATGATGAAAATGCACAAGGTAGAGTTAAAAGAAAATAGAAAGGAGTGTGTTGGTAGCGGGTACTAAGGTAAAGTTTCGATGATGTTGCTACTTTATTTTTTTTTTTTTTTTAGATTTTATTTCATTTTAATTTTCACTTGTTTTATAAGATTTCCAGTGACGACGCAACTGGCAATGTCGCAATGAGTATAACTTAGGTAGGTAGATACGTATGTCAGGGATGTGGGGTATACGTATTTCCAAACAACTTGCACAAAAAACTTCATCCTCTTTTGCCGTCGTTGTGCCATTCGCTAAGGCCACTCGAAAAATTTCGCATGTCTGGCGGGGTTTTTGCTTTACCTTCTTGTCTTCAGCCTGCCTTCCGCCTTCCCTTCATATATTATTTTTTTTTTTTGTACCTTTGCTCTTTGATTTCGTGGCAGATTTCAAGTGTTTAACTTGGTTTCCAAAGAGATGGAGTGTGCGGAGAGTGAAAGAGCAGAAAACCGGGAAACAGCGTGCAGAACTTTATGCAGTTTCATAATTTACTACCTTGTCTACGTAGAGACGTACTTTACTCCTTTTTAGGTTTTCACCGGGTTTTAAGCAGGTTGCATTAACGCTTCAAAATCCTTACCAACACTTCCTTCCCGAAACAATGGCTTAAATACGAAATCGCTTTAAACTTATAACTTTCTCCATAAAGTTCAATAGGGAAAAGTTGAAATATTTGATACGACAACAATTGAAAAAGAACCCAATAGGATTTAGAGCAGAGAGAGAAGCTCAATGAAATATGACATTCAACCATAACAATGAAACTGAAATTGACAAAATATTTCCATTTCACTTATTTATAGGTTTCTATTACAATTACAGACTACAATTGAACCTCTAACGAAAACAATGCAATTCATATGATATTAAGGCGGTATCTCATTCAAATTTGAACTGAACTTGTGTGATCCTTCACACTCTTTAAATTTTAACAAGAAAAACTGTTTCATATCCATATGCCATGGCAATAGACAGTCTTCAATCAACTAGTATACTAGTTAACAGTTGTATACTTAAAAAGCTTACTCAAACCGCTAAAATAAATTCTGAAAAGTAAAATTTTTTCATGAGTGATCCATTTTTAGCCGTTTAACTACTTTCCTGTGATGTGATATATTTATCCTCTTTTTTAAAAAGGAAATACTTGTGAAATTAAATGTTTAAAACTTAAATCGTCACCTTTTGAAACTTTAGAAATTTCTATATATTTAAAAAATTGACTTGTTTTTTGTCAATCGAAAAAAGGCTGTAACCAAAATCATGGACAGATCTATAACCTTATTATCTATTAAAAAAATTAAGATTATCGGCTTAGAAAATTTATTATTTTTCAAGGGAGCAGAAGGCTTAATAAAATTATCAAAAAAAAGCGAAAAAAAACCAAAAATGTTTCGAAATATCGATTCATTTGGATCGCCTCTTGAGGCAGTTCTAGAAGATTGAAAAGACCAGTAATGAAAAATGTGTAGGAGATACCAAGGGTAAGTGAGTAACAAATTATTCCTTTGTTAAATTTGTTTTTTGGCTTAGTTTTGCAATGTTTTTATTGCGAAAACATTAGAAAAAAGAAACATTAAAGAAACCGAATAGCATTAATTCTCATTCAGTGAGCGTTTCTTTCTTTCTAACTATACCAATTTAAAACTTTTTGAAAAATTATGTGCTTAAAAAAGAGGAGCATGAATTTCAAAAAAATGGTCCCTTAAGATATTATTTTATATATTGAAGAGCATTAATGAAGATACATTAATATGTTTCAAACACTTTAAAACCAAGTGTGTTTAGAAAACGCATCCCAATACTTAAATATTAGAACATTTGATACAAATTCATATTTGTTATATACGACTTTCCGGTTACGCCGCTGTTTGATCTAAGTATCTCTCGGAACTACAGGCATTAAATACATTTCCTGCAACTTATTCCTCTTATTAGGTTTAAAGAATTTGGTCTGAGTATCCTTTTCTTTATAAAGTTCAAGTTTTGGCATTGATTTAAATTTCAACCACAGCTAAATTTAAGCATATTTAACTTTACTTTTGTACCTGCCCAAAAACAATCTTAACATTAATGGTCTCTTCATATTTTTAAAGCCAAATAAGAGTAGGCCCCAAAGTTTCACTATTTTCTTTCCAACATAACATTCCATCTTAATTCATATGGTCTTTTGACGTTTATGACTATGTGATCCATTTATGTAAGCCATAAAACGAACTGGGGAAAAAAGGATCAGAGGGTAAAGCCTTTATGCAATTCACGAGCAAAAATGAACCTTAAACTTAACACCTAACATCATCCCACCTATGTCTGTACGAACCCAGAACCGAGAACAGAACTTTTACGCTTTCTTTAACGTTTTACAGGTTTTAAAAAAGATGGGGAAAAAAAAGAATTTAACGCACCATCCAGAAAGCGAAGAGAGTTGGGTAAACAAAGTTCTATGAAAAGCAATCAGCTTGCCCCCAAAAATAAAGTCATCATAAATATGGCAGATGCTCACAATATTCCCCCACCCCACATAGTGCTGAGGCACTGCTCCAAATCTAAATCGTCATAAAGTATACGAGACTGAGTTCCATCACCACACACACACACACACAGAGAGACAGAGGCACACGTAGACAACTTAATAAACGCAGCTAATCTGAAAGGCATACAGACGCACATGCCGGCAGAGTTTTCTTTCATAAGCTGCCTAAAAAAAAAAACACACAATGGGCTTTATGTTTAGGACTCAGACTACGGAGACGTCGGACTTGTTTTTTTTTTTAAGTAAATTATAAAGCATTGAAATTTTATGAAAAAAAAAGTAGAATAAAATGATATAAATGAAAGAAGAGGGAAGAGACGAGGGAAGTATGCAAAAAGTCAACGACAGTTGAAAGTCGTCCAGACAGGCAGAAACAGAAAAAGATATATACATATATATGTATATATATATATATATGTATTCAGAGTGAAGGAAAAACTGGCTGCCCGGAAAGTTGAAGGAAATGCAGACAATGTGGGGAATGTCGGGCATTGTCGCCACCAAGTGTGTGTGCATATGTGTGTGTGTGTTAGCCGCCGGAAGTCGTAGTCTTCTTCAAGTTCTTGTGCTCGCTTAGTTGATCCCACTTTTTCCCTTTTCTTATTTTTTTTTCTTTACTTTTAGCTGGTTACATTCTGCAATTGTCTTCTTTTTCTGCATCTCTATGTATGTGTGCGTGTGTGTGTGTGTGTGGAATTTTCCTCTGCATCTGCATTGTGTTAAGTGCCTGACCGTGTAACATTTGCAATGCTAAAAGTTCGAGTCAAAAATGAAAGAAAAATTTTCACGCAATGAAACTTTTGTTTTTTTTCAACCGAACTTTCTATATACTTTAAAAACTTTATTTTTTCAGCAGCAACTTTAAATTAATTGACTAATAATACGCGCTATGATCTGAGAAGTTTAAAAAATATAGATAGATTTCAGAATTGTCCCATGTTCATTAAGGGAAAATGGAAAAGAAGGATGAAAACTACATATTCCCATACCATACAATCGAGATCACATCATCAGACCTTAAAGGCGGTTCTAGAAAAGTAAAACGGGGATACGTTCGCCCCCTAAAGTATGCAATAGAATGCCATTTTTATTTTGTTTTTATTTTGTTTTCAATGACAATAAAACTTTTGATGACCATTTTTTAATGCCACTTTTAAAAGTTTTACTATGACTTTTCATAAAAAATCAAATAGCCAACCACTTATCAAAATAAATATGAATTTTTAAAGATAGTGTATAGCAAAACCAAATGGTTAGTCAAATGACATTGTTATAGTATCAAATTAAATATGAATTTGTTAAAACGAACGAGTGGTTATTATTTAATAGAGTCCTTTCTTGTTACATATTTTCTATTTCTTTCCGAATTGCACACTCTTGTGGCTATTTTACGCTTCTATCTATAAGGAATGGAAATTTTCAACCCGTTTCATTTGCCCAAAGAAGATTATAAGTGGCATTTAACTTTTTTTCAAGAGATCATAATAATATGATTGGTTTCTAAAGAGAAACCAAATGCAATGAATTGAACTGATAGAATTGAATTGAACTGTTGAAAAATGCAAAATCCTTGATTGGGCATATTCTGACTGCCGATCTCAAATGGTTTTGCCGGAATTATAATTAAGACCTGTTTTCCTTTTTGAAAACGCAATAGTAGAATTCAAATGAAATTAAAAGTAATTAACCTACTAAACATTTTTCTTTATTTTTTTAATATGTTAAAAATAATCTTAGGTATTAATGAATAAATTCGTTGCTGCAATTAATTTACAAGAATTGAAGCAATAAGAAAATTCAATTCGAAATATTCAAAGGACAGTAATCAAAATGGAATTGACATGTCACAGCTACAGGGATCTAGCTTAAGAATTTAGGTATCATAAGATAGTAATAATTATTACTATAATAATATAACCATTAAAATCCATTTGTCTACCAAATTTCATAAAAATCGTATTGCCAAGCTAAGCATATGAAACTTTTTTACTAGCAAACTAAGAGGACGAGGTTTGCGAAACGAAACTTGATTTCATATACTATTGCAAACATATTTTAAACTTTGAAAGTTTTTAGACATATTGTAAGGTTTTGCAATGAAATAGACCTTAGGCTTAGACAGTAAATCGATTGATATTCTGTCGCAATGGAGGAAGGAAGAAGGAATAGTAATCTTAAATAACATTGGTTTAAATAGGAAAATCCATGTCAACTGGAATGTTATATGGTTCCAGCTAGAATAAAGATTTTTATCATCGTACCGACAAGATCTCCAAATTGTCATGTTCCCATTTACGGCAACAGAAACAGTTAAGGTCAATCCAAAGATCGCCATTAAGTGAGGTAGGAAACGTAATGCCGCAAGGATAACTAAAATGTATGCTTCACCCAATTGCGCTATATCAGTTATAATACCAGTTTTTTTTTAGTAGATTTTTATGTTAGAAATGGGGAGGGTTAAACACAACTTACAACAGTCAAAAGTTAAGCACGCTCAGAGCTCTGCATTAAAATTCACAACCAAAATAAAAAACGGATGCTTTAGTTTGGTTGCTGTTATCCTTCTGATGCTCCTGGTTGTGTCTGCTGCTGCTGCTGCTGCTAATCCACTTTATACTCTATGGAGAGAAGGAGAGGTAAGAACTGCACCGGTGAAAATGCTGCGCTTTTTGTTGCTGCACTTGTTGTTGTTGTTGGAGGGGTTTTTCTTTTTTTTCGCACTGATTGTTACACACTAAAATCGAATTAAACTTGCCATGCAGCGGTGTTTTTCTTGTTGTTGTTTGCCCGTCTTTCGGGTGTTTTTATTTTTTTCTTTCTTTCCTTCGCCGCACTTGCCACACGTTGCACAACAACTTTCGCCTCTCTCAACTTTTACTTTGTTTGGCTGCCGGCACAGGACACACAGAGAAAACGCAACGAAAATGGCAGAAAAAAAAACAAGAAACGAAAGGGAAAAGAGTGGAGAAGAGAGGAGAAAGCAAAGGAAAACTTTTAAGACGTGCAATTTTTTTTTCTATTTTTTCACTTTTTTTTGTTGCGTAAAAAGGATTTTCTAATAAGAAACGCGAAACGCGACAAAAGTTATCCTTTTGTGTATGTGTGTGTGTCCGCCGTCAAAGGACGAACCACTGGTCCAGTTCCCTGCTCCGGTTACGGGATTATCCTTTCACGCTTTTCCCGGCATTTATTATAATTATCTGTTGTTGTTGTTTTTTTTTGTTTATTGTTTCATGCTTTTTCTTAAGATCAAAAGGAAAATTTTTGGATGTGCTTTCTTTTGTTGTTGTTTTTGGGCTGACAAATTTAACGCAGCTTTTAATTAAATTTGTCAATTTTGTTGTCTTCAATTAAGAAATTTCTTTAATTTAAAACAATTTAATTTCATTTTGTGAAGAAGTTTTTAAGTTAAGGGTTTTTTTCAGTTATTTTTAATTAAATATAAAAAAAAAATGTTTTCTTCATGACTTTTTCTGTTAGGTTTTCTCCTACATAAAATATTTTCAAATTATAAATCTAGTCATAATTGAAAATAAATATAAAAATGATCTATTTTCATTAAAAAATAAATTTTCAAAGGATCAAATGTAAACAACTATTTAATGCTTGACTTTCAAATATAAACAAATTAAATAAATAATAATCTGAACTATAAACATTTTAACTTTCAAAAACTTAGAAGGGAAAAAACGTAAATTAGTTTTTCAATTTGTTCCTTAATTTCTTTGGTTATTTTGTCAAAATGTTTATTATTTTGTAAACGTTTTTTTATTATTATATTGAAAGGAGAAATTAAATTTGGTAATTAGCCAATTGTTATTTATTAACCCTCTTTTTTATGTGTTTAAAATTTCTTTTTTAATCCCAAGCAAATGTAAACACTTCTTTTAGCCGGTTTTGATAAAATATATTAAAATAATTTTCTTTTAAATATTTTTCATTTATTTGCCACAAATTTACACAATTTCTAAAATTAGCACACACTCACTTAATGTTTTATTTGTGGTTTCTGTTTCAGTTTTTTTGTTATTTATTTTGTATCGTTTGATATTAGCTTTACCGTTAGCATCAACCGTACGCACATGCAATCACTTCGTTCCACTGTATTGAACTGTTCAAACTCGAACGAAAAGCAGTCAAACCTCGAACGAAACAGTGGAACATGCAACCGAAAAGGCCGAACCGAGCAGAAGAGTCGAACCCGAGCAAAGGAGTCAAACTTGAGCAGAAAACTCGAACAAAGGAGTCGAACGCAACCCGAAGCAAGGACAACTTCGTATCGTCTTCGGCATGTTTCAGGGGTTTTCGAGTGACTCTTTCCGGTTTGAGGGATTCTTGTGGAAAAACGTGTTGCAACTTGAGCGCTGTTGCCAGAGTGTGGTGAAAATTCTTTGATTACGAGTGACAACAAAATGTTGGACAACATTTCCCCTTCGTTTAATGTTGCAGCAACATGTTTATATACAAGTGGAAGTTTTGCTTTCTGATTCTGCATCTTTTCTATTACAACGGCAATGTAAGTAAGTAAACTTGATCTTTTCAATCTATGATTAGAGATTTTCCTCAAGGATAAGTGTTAGGACCATTGTACAATATTCAAGCTACTGCGTCACACGGAAAGTAAGCGGCAAAACGGTTTGGGGGGACACAAGTCAAAGCTGAGCCGCCCCATGAGTATAGTGTCGACGATAGTAAAATCAAGGATAACTTTAACACCATGGATAAAGCTGGTTATCAAGAGGAAGAACCGAAAAAGACACCGCCAAAAAGAGAACGTAATCCTCCCAAAATTGTCAAAGTATTGACAAGAATGCCAAATAATATAAATAAATTCAATTAAATTGACTTTCTTATTTCCAAAAGAGTTAAAAAAAAGGCTGCATCGGCCATCGATATTGGCCAAGTGACTGGCAGATGAACACCTAGAAGAGGAGAAGGAGATGCCACACTTTGCCGATTCCAATGATCTTCTGTAAACGTATTATTGTTTTCTTTACGCTTGTGCAAATTTTGCAGTAAATTTTCACAATAAATAGTAAAGGATGAGCAAAAAAAATTCAAATTTCTTGTTTGTATTCTGAAATTACAACAATTCAAGCTCTGCTTAAAATTGTGGATTATACGGAAAAAATATTGTTAATTTTGATAATGTCTTTTCTATAAGCAAGTAATCAATCAATAATTAAATGATGCATTATGCTAAATCTCACCAAAATTCATGAAGATTAAAGTCAATTTTTTTAGTTGATCTGATGAAAACAAAGCACTAACGAGAAAAAACAACCCAATTTGAGATGGAAGAAGTTAATTCCAATTGTGATGGGAGAAAATTGATTCCATTAGAGATGTAAGAAAACGAAAAAGAAAAAGAGAAAAATCAGTCTTTTTGAAATTGATGAATATGGAAATGAAGAACTAAGCGTAAATGGAAAATATAAGCATGGCCAGACTTCTCAACAACATTAAAACTAATAAGATTTCAGTTTTTTCAAGACTCAAGGCGAACAAGATAAGCGAGGGAATTGCCGAGGATGAAGTGTGCACAAATATGTTTAAAAAGGATGCTGAAAGTCGAATGGAAGCGTCCTAGCAAGGGATAAGGGATTGTTTGTTTAGAATTACAATCATTTTCAAAATGTAATGCTCAATCATTGAAAACTATTGTCCAAAGGATCCACAAGTTCGGATCCATGGGCAATAGTAGTAATATTGTCCTTCGTAAATTGGAAGAATTTGGGAAATTCAAATTGGAAGGATTTGGGAAACTACTTTTAAGTGCTTTTCAGTAATATTTCAGTTTGAAGAAAGTTAGAAACTTAAGTAATCCTAATTTAGTATGTATTAGATGGGGTGTCGCAATTTCTTTTTTTGAGTATTTCAAGAAGTTCCTTAAAAAACTTTGAAAAGGTTGGATATTATTATAATTTTTCGTTCGTCGTTTTTGCTTCCATTAGTTGTAAATATTTTACGGTCAAAAACGTATTTATATGTTCCTTGAACCTTAAATTCTATCTAAGAATCCTTTGAATGTATAACCTCAGCAAGTGTTGCTATTTTTAATTGTACATGGGCATAGGCCTACAGAGAAATGAATGTACATATGTATGTACATATGTATATACAGCAAGGGTGGGCACGAAAATTTAACTTGGGAGCCAGAGCATCAGCAGCAGAGGCTGGGCAGAGAAAAAGGTCACTTTTGCGAGTCGACGCACACAAAAATTTGTGTGCCTCGAGTTTTATGACGGGTCATAAACGACCTTTTTTGGGTCGAGCGAGCGATCGTCGTCGAACTTATGGGCAGAGGGACGGACAAGTACCGAATTTTACGGGGAGGGGGAAAAAGGTCGCGATCTCGAGCTCGCAACTTGTGGGCAGAGAGACGGACAAGTCCCGAATTTTACGGGGAGGGGAAAAAAGGTCGCGATCTCGAGCTCGCAACTTGTGGGCAGAGAGACGGACAAGTCCCGAATTTTACGGGGAGGGGGAAAAAGGAACGCGATCTCGAGCGCTCATTAAAAACAACCCTTATTTTTACTTGTCCCTCACTCCCTCTGCCCACAAGTTGCGAGCTCGAGATCGCGACCTTTTTTCCCCTCCCCGTAAAATTCGGGACTTGTCCGTCCCTCTGCCCATAAGTTGCGAGCTCGAGATCGCGACCTTTTTTCCCCTCCCCGTAAAATTCGGGACTTGTCCGTCTCTCTGCCCACAAGTTGCGAGCTCGAGATCGCGACCTTTTTCCCCCTCCCCGTAAAATTCGGGACTTGTCCGTCTCTCTGCCCACAAGTTGCGAGCTCGAGATCGCGACCTTTTTCCCCCTCCCCGTAAAATTCGGTACTTGTCCGTCCCTCTGCCCATAAGTTCGACGACGATCGCTCGCTCGACCCAAAAAAGGTCGTTTTATGACCCGTCATAAAACTCGAGGCACACAAATTTTTGTGTGCGTCGACTCGCAAAAGTGACCTTTTTCTCTGCCCAGCCTCTGCCGGTAAAGAGCCACGGGAGCCAAAAGAGCCACTACGTGCCCATCCTTGATATACAGGTATCCCTCGTATAACGCGATATTTACGTTCCAGAAGAATTGCGCGTTATCTAAAACATAGTTTTCATATAAATTTGGGGGTTATGTTCCAATAGGTTTTTTTTTAAATAAAATACATACAAAATAACAGATGCACATATATTTTAACTCAATATTAAAGTTCATACTTTCTTATACAATTAAATACACAAGATATGAATAATAATACATATGTACATACATATTTGTTACCAGATTTTATAATTATGTATTTTCCCCTTCGCTTTATATAAGCCTAAATTTCGCGTTGTACTGAAACCCCTAATTTCCAAATCGCGTTATATCGAAAACGCGTTGTATAAGACCGCGTTATAAGAGGTATTTAAAATCATTAAATAGGTAAAGTATTATATATTACTAACTATATGTGTAAATATTAATCTTTTTTAAGTTTGCCTATGGCAGCTGTAAAATCAGCTGTTAAAAAATGTTGATTTGTGAAAATCGCTGTTTCACATACACCATTAATTCCCCAGAATTGGATCGAATGGGAATCGGGCCTTTTGAACTTGCGATTGATTTCAATTTGCAACTTGCATTTTTAATCGATTACAATTGATTACAACCGATCAGGAAAGCCACAAGGAAAAATGACTGCGAACGAAAACTTTGTAAGTATTTTTAATCTTATTTTTATTTATAAATTTTTAATTTCTTTTTAGTTGGTTAATCGCCTGGATGTGGCTATACGCATCGTCAAGGAACTTAATTTAAATGTAAATGTGTTTCGCAAAATTTTTGCCATTTTATTACTTTTATTGTTCTTCTTTTATTTCAGGGGAAAGTGGCATTGGAGATGCTCATAAAGCAAACCAAGCTTACGGAGCTACTTATGGAAAAAATGTTTCAGGACGGCCAAGAGCAACAACAAGAAGTGCAACAGATTTGTCAAGTCGAAAGGACAGTAGCCAACTCCATGCCTGGATTGCCTTCGATCGAAAACCAAGAAGATGAAACAAAACCGGAATTTATCGATTTGCGTGAGAGGCAAATCGACAAAGACGTCAATGCAGACAGCCCCAAAACTTTGAATCTTTCTGAAATTAAATCAGAAATAGAGGATAAACCAAATTTTTTAGAAACATTTTCATCAGTTGAAAAGGATGACGACGATGAGAAGGATGACAAAGAAATGGCGCAGATGGTATTGAATAAAGATGAAGGAAAAATGTCTACAAAACGCTATCTAATGGAATGCCGCAAATGTGGCAAATCATATCGCTATCGTGGCTCATATGTAAAGCATATTGAAAAGTGTCCCAAGCAACTAAAGACTATTACAGCTTTGAATGAACATAAGCTCGTACACACAGAGGTTCGCGATGTTTGTCAGGCTGGCTTCAAGGACAAGGCACGTCTCAAAATTCACCATCAGAACCACGAGGAACCATACTTTGAATGCTATATTTGTGGTCAAAGGCTGAAGACTTTTCGCACCTGGAACATGCACAATTTGGCGCACAAACTCACACCTTAAGTGCGAGAATTGTGGTAAAAGGCTGAAGACTCGTCAGACCTGGAACATGCACAAATAGTATATATATAATATATTATAAACATGTGCACATTAGCTTTCGTAATAAATATTATTCAAATTTAATCTATGTGAATTATTAACAATAATTTGAATATCCCGCCTATTTTGTAATTTAAATTTGTTATCTGACAGCGCCACTTGATATACTTTCCAACACTGTCCTGAAAGATATTTTACTGTGACTCTGGCAGCACGGATTTATAAGTTTTGCCACCTGTGGTTTTCAGCTGCTACTGGCAACACGTGAGATGTCTCAGTGGCTTCTGGCAACGCTGAGCACGAACACGTTCTCTTTCTTTTTCCTGTCGACGCCAGTGCAGGCGTGTAGTGTTTTTAAAGTTCGTCCACGTGAAAATCCTTAAACAACCAAAATGGTAGGTGTAACTAATTAAAACAATGCAGATAATTTCAATTGCATCAAAGGAAATAATGTATATAATGAATTTGCATCGAAATTGTGGAATTTGGTGGTTTTTGTTCGATTCTAACCTCAATGATGGGGACCTGGCAGTCTCACTTTGTCTATGTGTGTCGTAGTCGTCGTCTGAACGCGTGTGTGTGTGTATGAGATTTCATGCGATTGTGAATGTGTGGAGAATGGTGAAATGCAAGAGACAAAGACCAAAATGACGTATGCAAAAGTTTGCTATTGAAAAAGTCTGTGTCGGAAGAAGAAGAGATGCAATGTCTAAGATTGTGAAATAAATAGAGCAATGGTCAGATTATTTTTAAATACATATGTTGCTTATTTCTTTTACCTTGCAAGTGGTTTTAAATCGAACGTAACCTCAAAAATTCCACCAGTGACGGCCCCAAAAATATGTAGCATGATTTTTTCGATTTCTCACATTTTGATGGACGCCATTTTTAATATGCATCTCTTACCCCGCCCCGCCCTATTTGTCCATAATCTTTATCTTGGTTTTCAATATTTTGTTATTCCATGTTTTTTTTGTTTTTATAGGTCAACTTCACCGTCGACGAAATCCGTGGCCTGATGGACAAGAAGCGTAATATTCGCAACATGTCCGTCATCGCCCATGTGGATCACGGTAAATCCACTCTGACCGACTCTTTGGTGTCCAAGGCCGGTATCATTGCTGGTGCCAAGGCTGGTGAGACTCGTTTCACCGATACCCGTAAGGATGAGCAGGAGCGTTGCATTACCATCAAGTCAACGTAAGCAAAAAAAAAAAAACACAAGAACTCATGCCAAAAGATAGCTCAGCCAGAGGTCAACTGGCCGAAGTCTCATGACGTCACTGCTGTATTCTCTTTGGTCTATCTTTTGTCAATATAATATATATCTTATCTATTTATCTTTTCTTTTGATATTTATCAGTGCCATCTCCATGTACTTCGAGGTCGAGGAGAAGGATCTGGTTTTCATCACCCATGCCGATCAGCGTGAAAAGGAATGCAAGGGTTTCTTGATCAATTTGATCGATTCACCCGGTCACGTTGATTTCTCCTCGGAGGTGACAGCCGCTCTCCGTGTCACCGATGGTGCCCTTGTTGTGGTCGATTGTGTCTCTGGTGTCTGTGTCCAGACCGAAACTGTGTTGCGTCAAGCCATCGCTGAACGTATTAAGCCCATTCTGTTCATGAACAAAATGGACCGCGCTCTGCTCGAACTCCAATTGGATGCTGAGGAATTGTACCAGACTTTCCAGCGTATTGTTGAGAACGTGAACGTCATTATTGCCACCTACAATGACGATGGCGGTCCAATGGGTGAAGTGCGTGTGGATCCCTCCAAGGGTTCCGTCGGTTTCGGTTCCGGTCTGCACGGTTGGGCCTTTACCCTCAAGCAGTTCTCTGAAATGTACTCTGAGAAATTCAAGATCGATGTGGTCAAGCTAATGAACCGGTAAGTCCCACTTCCCTCCCTAATACGTATAGTATTTCCATGCTTTTAGCACAAAACGTGTGACGTTGAGCGTGCAGTTTCTCTCTCTTTTAAGAGAGAGAACTATGCGCGATGAAGACGTCACAAGTGCCATAAAAATAAAAGTAGATCAAATATTTTAAAAAAAACTGTTGAAACGCTGCATCGAGACCTCTTTCCTAATGTCTAAACGTTGCATGCTAAGGCAGTTATTTTACAATTTATAATAAATTAGAAAGGTTTATTTAAGAACATAAACTAAGATTCCATATGGATTCTATTTTCATTAAAAGTGTATACCCTGTAGTCAAGAGTTTGACTCATTTTTGTAGACCTTTGTGCTTTCCAATCTAAAGTTATGTCATAAATAAGAAATTTCACAGTTCCTTCTATTAATAGAATCGTGAACAACTCGTGGCGCGCAGCACGTGAAATTTTAAACACTAAATACAAAAACAAAATGCCTGTTGTTCTCCACACACTTCAAGCAAAACCAGTTTTTTAGTAAACTTTTAAGCATACCCTCCAAACATATCTCCTTACCATAGTCTATTATTTCCTGCATAAACTAACTTTTAGTTATCGTCATTCTATTAGCGAAATTTTAGAAATAATCAAAAATAAAGTTGCAATTTTGTAGTCTAAATATATATATAAATTAATCAATTGCCTAATCTAAAGTCGATTAGAGCTGATAAAAAAAAGTCACCTTGATTAAATTTTCTGAATCAACATTATTTCATTTAAATTTTCTCTTTCAGTTTGTGGGGTGAGAACTTCTTCAATGCCAAGACCAAGAAATGGCAAAAGCAAAAGGAAGTGGACAACAAGCGTTCCTTCTGCATGTACATTCTGGATCCCATTTACAAGGTCTTCGATGCCATCATGAACTACAAGAAGGAGGAGATTGGTACCCTGTTGGAGAAGATTGGTGTTACCCTGAAGCATGAGGACAAGGATAAGGATGGCAAGGCCCTGTTGAAGACTGTGATGCGTACTTGGTTGCCAGCCGGTGAGGCTTTGCTTCAGATGATTGCCATCCATTTGCCATCGCCAGTGGTTGCCCAGAAATATCGTATGGAGATGTTGTACGAGGGTCCTCAGGATGATGAGGCTGCCATCGCTGTCAAGAATTGCGATCCCGAGGGTCCATTGATGATGTACATCTCCAAGATGGTACCGACCTCCGATAAGGGACGTTTCTATGCCTTCGGACGTGTGTTTGCTGGCAAAGTGGCCACCGGCCAGAAGTGCCGCATCATGGGTCCCAACTATACACCCGGCAAGAAGGAAGATTTGTACGAGAAGGCCATTCAGCGTACCATTCTGATGATGGGTCGCTATGTGGAGGCTATTGAGGATGTGCCCTCGGGTAACATTTGCGGTCTGGTCGGTGTTGATCAGTTCTTGGTGAAGACCGGTACCATTACCACCTTCAAGGATGCCCATAACATGAAGGTAAGTTCAAGTCAACTGATTGGAGGCATAATCTCATCAACATCTTGTCTTAATTTGAATAGGTCATGAAGTTCTCCGTGTCGCCTGTCGTGCGTGTCGCTGTCGAGCCCAAGAATCCCGCTGATTTGCCCAAATTGGTGGAGGGTCTTAAGCGTTTGGCCAAATCCGATCCTATGGTGCAATGTATCATTGAGGAGTCTGGCGAGCATATCATTGCCGGTGCCGGTGAATTGCATTTGGAAATTTGCCTTAAGGATCTGGAAGAGGATCACGCTTGCATTCCTCTTAAGAAATCCGATCCCGTTGTCTCATACCGTGAGACCGTTAACGAAGAATCCAACCAAATGTGTCTATCCAAGTCGCCCAACAAGCACAATCGTCTCCACATGAAGGCTCTGCCCATGCCCGATGGTCTGCCCGAGGATATTGACAACGGTGATGTTAGCTCCAAGGACGATTTCAAAATCCGTGCCCGTTATCTGGCTGAGAAATACGATTACGATGTGACCGAGGCCCGTAAGATCTGGTGCTTTGGTCCCGATGGCACTGGACCCAACTTCATCTTGGATTGCACCAAGTCCGTGCAATACTTGAACGAAATCAAGGATTCCGTTGTCGCTGGTTTCCAATGGGCCTCCAAGGAAGGTATCCTGGCCGATGAGAACATGCGTGGCGTTCGTTTCAACATCTATGATGTCACTCTGCACGCTGATGCCATCCATCGTGGTGGTGGCCAGATCATTCCAACCACTCGTCGTTGTCTGTATGCTGCTGCTATCACAGCCAGCCCACGTTTGATGGAGCCAGTGTACCTGTGCGAGATTCAGTGTCCCGAAGTCGCTGTTGGTGGCATCTATGGTGTGCTCAATCGTCGTCGTGGTCATGTCTTTGAGGAGAACCAAGTTGTCGGCACCCCCATGTTTGTGGTCAAGGCCTATTTGCCTGTCAACGAATCCTTCGGCTTCACTGCCGATCTCCGCTCCAACACCGGAGGACAGGCCTTCCCTCAGTGCGTGTTCGACCATTGGCAAGTGCTGCCCGGTGACCCAAGCGAGCCAGCCAGCAAACCCTACCAGATTGTCCAGGACACACGTAAACGTAAGGGTCTTAAGGAAGGTCTGCCCGATCTTACCCAGTATTTGGACAAAATGTAATCTGGCGGCCACTACAATGGCACTTCCTGACGGAGCATAAAATTGAACATATCCCAATCACCATCTAAGGGATTCTGTGTTTTGTCAGCGTTATTAAAAAAAAAGAAGAAACACACACACAAAAAAACATTTAAAGAAATTTTGATGATTATTAATTGTATAACAGAACAACAACAACAACCGTAAATAAATCAAGTAACTGATTACGTATTTAAGTTTATATAAAACATACTAAACAAAAAAAACACGAAACAAAATGAATGAAATGGGGGAACTTGCTATTGTCGAGTGAAGAGAAGAGGAAGGTTCTGTAGACTAGAAGAAAGGTGCTCTAAGGGAAGACATATTGTAGAATCAAGTCTATAAATTATGAATCAACTTGTCTCTTTTGTTCCTGTCAATTAAATTGAATTTTCGTTGAGTTTTAAAAAGATTTAACAGCTAAACTACTGATTACGATTGAATGGCATTTAATTTCTATTTATTTTTAATTATAGGTAAGTTAATATGTAGTGGAAAATTAACTTCAACTTAAAATTGTTGCTGAAATGGATGGCAAAACCATTTTATATTGTGATTTAGTAAACTGAAGTTTACGAGGGTCTCACACAAAATGATATTCTGAGCAGATCCTACTTGTATAGGTATATGTACTTGTAAAAAACTTGTTATAAGAGGATTTCTAAGGAAATAATCTCTCTATCTCTGAAGAGATATCTGTTATCTTTTTAGGAATTTTTATTTTATTTTGCATGTTTTGTAGGTAACCAATTTTATCTGTAAATATTTCAAAATTTATTTTAACCAATTTTCGAGCACAGTGTTTGCCCTGTTTATTTATATTATGTTTAAAAAAAATTATATTTATTTATTTAAGTTTGAATTATATCAAGATTTTATTATATATGTATGTGGTTTTAGCAACAAAGGCAAGTATTAATTACTTCAATTGACTATATAACTTTAAGTAAAAAAAAAATGAAAAAGATAATTGAAATAAAGATTCGTTCATTATTTAAATTTAAGCAAGATAGTTAAGCAATCAGCTTTCTTTGATGGCAAATAGTTCTGCCGGCTCAAAGTCAGCACAAAAATCTTAATTATTATTTGCAATTTAAATACGATTTCAGTTACCGATTTCATTCAATTTGTTTATATTATCGGAATCATAGTCGATAAATAAACTGTTAGAATTCACAGCCTGTGCTGCCAAATTAGCTATTTTCCCACTAGATCTAGTGGGTTGCAACAAGGAAATGCGGGATAAATTGTGAAATAGCGGCTAGCGGGAATTATAGCTATTTTTCAAGAAAAACAAACTTAACTTTATATTTTGAAACATTTAGTAACTTCGTGTATTTTTATGCTCTATGATGCCACATTTTCATACGAATTGTATTTTTTTGATTTGAATGGCAAAAAAACATTGATAAGCGAAACGAGTATTCAGTCTTATCGTTTTCTGTGAAGTTTACTAAATGTTTCCCAATTTTTAAACCGCGAGCAAAAGTTGAAAATGCGAAAAATTCACAATCAAAAACCGCGTGGTAAAGACCCTGCATTTAAAGATTGGATGACTTTAAATGCAGCTGATGCGGGTAAATGTTATTGCAAATACTGACATTAGTCAAAATTAATATTGTCAAAACGAAGCAAAGAAATAGGTACCGCTAATACAACTTTGAACGTCATTTACCATATTTCCTTATATGGTAAAGCTTTTGTAAAGCTAATATTTTACAAAATTGTTAATTACAAGAAAAATGCTGCCACGATTACAAATTACCAGCATCATGTTAGAGAAAGATAGGGACCAATGAAACCTGCATAAACCAAGATGATGAAGATAAAGTCATTGATGAAATCATCCAAAATATTGAAATAAACCAAAAATAAACAAATATTTTCTTTTTTTTTGGCTACGAAGAAATATTTCTAGCTTTTTTCAAAGGCTGATTTAGTGTTTTGATGCAACGAAATGTTGGCAGCACTGTTCACAGCGTTGTTAAGTGTACACAAACTCTGTTATACTCTTTTTTTCTCTTGCCAGAGCGAGAGAGCATTTTTGGTTTGTTATGCTCTTTGTTAAACATTGGGGGAGGGTAGGGTAACTAATCATTTACTTGTTTACTTACATTTCCATTAGCTAAATAACAAACACAAATAACTGGATTGTTTTCTATTTTGAAAAATAGGATTTTCAAAGATTTTTATTGAGAAAAAACGAATTTTAAAATACTTTATTTTTTAATAATTAAATAATAAACCAACTTTCTTTAACTAATTAATTTTAAAGATATTAAAAATATTTTCTCAGAGCTATACTTATAATTATTGTTGATGTGATTTGAAATGTTATAAGGTGAGCTATATTATTTGTGAACAACTTAAAATTTAATTACGTTAGGCTCTTATTTTAAAACAACATATGAAAACTTTCAACATATTTCGAAATATCAGATAAATAGCTTTTATAATTGTTTCTTTAATTCCAAATAATACATGAGTTAAGACACTTTATTCAAGTATTCAGCATAGCGACATATCTCCGCCCAGTACATTTTTCTGGCGGAGATATGTTGTATTTTTAACGGCGAAGATATGTCGTTTTACAACGACATATCATCGCCGGCGATCTGCGCAGAGATACATATGTCATTTCAAAACGTCACCCGACACTTTATTCAAGTATTCATATGTATGTATTTATAGTGTAGAGTATTCGCAATTCAACTACATTGTATATCGGTTATATACTTTATACCATATTCTTGATTTTGCTTCAGTCGCAAATCAACACGCAGACGTTAAAGTCGTTACCAAAAGTGCGCGACGGCGCTTGAGTTTAGGGGAAAAAATTTGTTGTGTGTAAGAAGTGAAAAACGCGACGTGCATAGGAGGTAAAAAGATACATAAATACATACATACATACTAATGTATTCATGTGTGCGAGTGTGTGTGCATAAGTGTAAGCAAAAATTGCAAAATGTTGTTCTCGGAAGTTAGGCCGCCTCCCTCCCCACCTAGCTACAAACCCCCCCGTCACTTATACTTGTCTGTTTTTGTCATTCGGTGACTCGAACAAAGGCTAAAAAGAAAAGCCGCCGTTAAAGTCGCCGCCGACGTTGACGTTGCCGCTGCCGTCGCCGCGTCGTCTGTCATTACCGATACAAACCAACCACCCCCTCTCATCATCTTTCCAACTCGCCGTGTTTATTTGTGTGTGTGCGTGCGTGCGTTTGTTGCCTATATTTAGCAAAAAACAAAAAAACCAATTGGAAGATTTTTGATTTGACCTTTTAAGTGCAATTATTAGGCAAAGTCGAAATGAAAAGTTTATTTCACTTTTGTCAGTGTATGAGTGCGGCTTCCTCTTGCTTGGTATTTCTGTTTTTTTTTTCTGTCTCTCTCTCACTCCCTCCCACTCACTTGAAATATGTGCATGTGTGTGTGTGTGTGTGTGTCTGCATAAGAAAAAATCGATGCCAGACTCCCTGCAGAAACTTCATTCAGTAAAGCCGCAGTAAATTTTACAGTTAGACAAAGTTAGCTTTCTGTGCGAATGTGTGAGAGAGTGTGTGTGTCTCTGTGTAGGTGGCCAATAACACCGGAAATGAAATTTTTCCGTTTTTAGCAAAATAAGTAAAAACTCTGAAATATATGGCAAAAGTTTTTGTATCTATTGTTGTTTTTTTGTTGCATCCGTTGAGCGAATAGCAAAAAAAATAGACATAAAATAGTTTTTTCTTGTTGCAAAAATCAGAGCAAAAATCATGTTTATATATAGAATCGTGAGCTTGTATACATGTGTGTGAGTATTTGTGTGTGGGAGGTATGCATGCGCCTGACTCTCCTGTCTCTCTCTCTCTTTCTCTCTCTCAAACTCCGACTCCTATACTCCTTCTCTATGCCAAAAGTGTATAGAAAATATGAATGAAGATAAGGAAGGCAAAATGCGACGACAAGGCAGAGGTAGAGAAGGTGCAAAAGAGTGGGAGTAAGAGAGTGAGAGACTGCGTATGGTGGGCTCCTGTTGTTGTTCTTGTTCTTGTTGTTGTTGTTTTTTCACACCAGCCAATAAAAACGTGAAAAATCAATGCACACAAAAAAATACAAAAAAAAAATGAATTTTGTTGCTTGAACGATTTTTAATTGGCTAAAACAAAAAGTAAAACAAGAAAAAAAAAAAAAACTTGTGTGTGTTCTATAATGTGAAAATCATTTTCCAGAATTGCACAGAAATGAGGGCGAACACAAAGAGCGATAAAATAGAAAAACTTTTTGCCGGAGCATGAAAATTCATCTCAAACGTGTTAACGGTAAATGGGAAAAGGACCAGGAAATGCCACTATACAAAAAAGAGTAAAACAGATGGAAATAGAGAAGAATATATGTATGTAGGTATATACATTTAATCCAGGGACTTGTGAGTTTTAATTAAAGTTGAATCAATTAAGGTGAAATAAGTAATTAGCCATATAAATAGACCGCAATTATCTATCGCTTAAAAAAATGGTAAGATTTAATTTTATCAAAAGACAAAGGGATATCATAGACACTTAGTACACGATTTATTGTAAATGCTTTTCGCCCTTTTCATATTTTTAAATGTTGGAAAAACCGTAAAATAATCTTTGCCTCTGAGACCAAGTAACGAGCTTAGCCCAGCTTCAGTGTCTTCCGATATCCAAAAGATGTACCTAGATATGTACATTGGATAAACTATGTTAACTCAGCTCCATATCTATTTCCATTTCTCACTAGAGTTGGCCAAGTTTACTATCAAAGGCTTCAGGAAATATATTTTTATATATGCATATGTAGGTACATACTATTCAGATATGTACATATATAGTTTTTAATTTAAGATAATATCTATCAGATTTAAAAGGTATAGTAAATGTATGAAAAACTATCCTTTAAATTATTTTGACATTCATTTTTTACAGATTCAAGTATAAACTGAATCCTTAATACAACTTGTAATATTCTTTTTTGGGTTGAATATAGGACAACACATAATTTATTTTTCTAAATCAACAACAACGAATGATAGATCAATAAATCATGGAATTTAGGATGTTTTGATCAACTTTTTCTTCCCCCTTTATGCCGTTTCACAGCCAGTTTTGTGGTCATTTATGACAATGTTTCAAAATTCCCCTCTTTCTTATTTTCTTTTTTATTTTACACACCATAGATTCAATATACCTATATATATTTGCCTCGATGTAAACAAAAATTTCTAAGAAATTGTAATGATATTTTTATTGTGACAAGGGGGAAAAGGTTTTTTGATTCAAAATTGTTGTCTATAACAATTTGTGGAGTTTCATTTTTCAGCTTTATACACAGAACTTTTAAAATCCTATCATTGCTTTTTGGTAAAGGGTCTCGATTACGTTAAATTAATATTAATACAGTCAGAACAATAATACAAAAATAGGTAAATATTTTAAAATATGTTTTAGCGTGTATGATATAATTTTTATGCAGAAAAATAACTGGGAAATGGGGATAACTTTCGTCAAATTATATCATCGATATATCTATTAACTAGCAGTTAACTAAAAACATCCATAAACAACGAAACATTTTTAAAAAGAATTTCATAAAAATGAATATAATGGAAGCACTTGAGTTAATGCTAATAACTTAAACTGAAAAATGGCTGTAAAAAAAAGTTTAATTTGGCTTAAAATTTAGACCAGCTTTCGGTTATTTCTGTTAAATGTTGTATTATTTTTATCCCAATACATATATATTCTTTATTACTTTTCGGCAAATTGTGATGACACTTGAAGTAGGAATACTTAGTTTCACTCTAATCATTACAGTCTAATGTTTCATATATCGCTCACATTAAGATATAATGAAGCCATACATACATACATATATACATATATCGCAACGTTTGCTCTCATGTTGCACATTCTCATCAGAAGGATACATCTAATTATTGTGTATTCAATTTAGAATTTATTGCATATATCCTTTCGAAGTTGTGTATACCCTCTTCTTAATATACGGGTAATTATGTTCTAGGATTCAAACTAAAGTCAAGGTCAAAAGGAGGGTCATGGAGAGGCAGGAATAAGACAGGCGACAAACACTTTGCGTGTCTGATAAAATCAATTAACATCAAACAAATTTCATTCCACACCTAGAACACCTAGTCTGGTGTGTTCCACTTTCTCCTCCTGCCTGTGTCATAAACATCAATATCAATTTCCTCAACAAAAACGGAAAATATCCATATCCTTTGAACAAACAGTGTGCCTGCTCCACATGAAGGCAGCAGAGCAGCGCAACGTTGTCGTTGTCGTCGTCGTCAAAGTCAAAGTCAAAGGGAAAGGCATCTAAATCGCACGCGCGCCTAATTGGTTATCACACGCTACTGAAATCAATATTAATTATTTATTAATAGACGCCGACAGCGGTTTTACACACAACACAACAACACAGAGTATTACGAATTCTCTACCGAAATCTCACCTCATCTTTCTCATTTGCAGAGTAACTTAAACATTTTGATGATGAATTCAATGACCTGAAAAAGAAGTAAAGAGACGAAGACGACTAACAAAAAAAACAACGCCAATCACTTTCACAAGAGTCGTCGTCGTCGTCGAGGGAGCGCCTTTTGTGGGGGCGCATTGATTACATTTTCATAATCAAAAAAAAAAAAAAAAGAAAAGAAAAACGAAAACACAACAATAATATAATAGACAAGAGTCAGCCCATGGTTTCAATGAAAATCGCATAATGTCAGCAGCAGCAACTGAATCGTGTGGAGCACGCGATTCAAACGGCGCTGAGGCTGAAACTGAAACTGAAGCAGAGGCGTTGGATAAACTGCTGGAACTGGAACTGGATCTGAAGGCGGTGTCCGACGACCCCAAAACGCAAACAAACACGGAGGCGTCCATCGATTCGGAGGTCGCAGCAGCAGCAGCAACGGCAGCAGCTGCTGGTCCAGTTTTCCAAATGGCCAGCAATGTGCATGTTGATGGGGATGTGGTGGATGTCGATGAGTTTGACTCTGTAATGCCAGATGCTTGTGACCAACATAAGCAAAAGTATGTCGCCAGATTGTAAATTAATTAAAAATTCTACAACAACGAGATTAATTTGATTCATTTTCTTCTTTTTTTTTGTTCTTTTTTGATTTCAGCGAACAATTGCATTTGCAGTCGTCACTGGAGCCCATCTCCCTTGATGATATACCCGAGCCTATTAAAGTTCTGGATGAGATAATATCCGAATTTGAAGAAGCAACAACGAAACCGGTGGCATTGCATAGCAATAGTGGTGAAAATCAATCAGAAGATGATGGCTACATGAGTCTGAGTCGCAAAAAGTAAGTAACTAAAGAGTAAAGAGGGAAAATTGTAGGAAAATTCGATAAATAAAGTAGTAAATCCCCTCAAATTAAGATTTTGTGTTAGATCTGGTTAGTCTTGTTAACTTTCCACTGCAGATCCTTTTTAGAACATTGATCCATGCATCCATGTTCAATTTTTGACAAATACTTGAACATTTTTGAGCATCTCAGGTTGTAGAACTTTAATTTCTTACATTTGCCCATTGATTTTGGCACTGGTTTAATTTCAACTGAGGAATCTGAAGGGGAGTATAAGGAGTAAAAGAGATGGTTGGTATACATTTAGAATTAAAGTCCAGCCTGGTAACTTTCCAAAATCTTCTTTTTTCGTCTTTTGACACAATCTATAAACTTAAACGTGCCCTTGAATAATATCCAAGTCAACATTTCTGATCATGTATGAGTCATTTTTGAGTCCTCTATCTCTTTACGGAGGAAAATGGTATTCAACCCGAGACTATTCTTAAAGAATGGCTTATGATCCATTTCACATTAAATAAATAAATTTTTGATTGGCTAAAAAGAGTCAAAAAAGACTGATCGAAATAAGTTCTGTCCAAATAAGCATCCAAACAATCGTCCAAATAACCATCCAAATATTGAGACTAAGTTATCGTTTTAAAATTTTAGTTTTCCCATTATAAAAACAAGTTCACCATGTTTTGAATTTCATAAGAGTGTACATTTTTATTGAAATTTATCCTGCAAAAGTTTCAGTTGTTCGTAAATTTATATCATATCAATGTCAATGTATTTTTATAAGTTGCTAAAAGCAAAATTTCATTTATTTAAAATCAATTTTAACTGAAGATTCTTTTTATTATGTTATGTGTTGCACCCAAATTTCTGTACATTGGCTTTGTGAGAACATTGTAATTAAAAATTTTTTTATATTTTAATTGAAATTTTGAAAATTGTGTTTAAGTGAAAGTGCACAGATTGTTTTTAAGCATCAAAGTTATATATTTTTATAAAAAATAATCAAAGTAATCACATTAACGTTTCAATATACAGTAAAAACACGTTTTATGGAGTTTGGCGGTGTCAATTGCAAATTTATATATTTAAATTCTTATTTGATTGATTATTTAGCAAAAAAAAAAAACTTTGAAACGTTAAAAACATATTTATATAGTTGCAATATACGATTTTTTTTTTCTTAACGCGGACTGACTTATGATCCCTTTTTCATTAATATGTTGTAATTTAATTTATTTATTTATGTAATTTCGACCCCTTATTTGATAGATAGTTTGACTTTAGCTCTTTATTGTTGACTATTCCAAAGTTGAATGCAGAAAAATCCAGGAAAAGTAATTAAATGGACATATAGAAGGAATTCTTTAACCCTTTCAAGATTAGTGGGCAAATATTTTGTTAGATATTTAGTTAGTCAAAAATAATTATACCTAATATGTATAGCTATATTACTCAAATTTTAGTTAGGTCATGAAATGCATGCTAATTTTCCTATAAAAATTGTTGGTGCGCTATGTCTGTACAAAATTATGGCTTCAACTATAATAAGCATGGAAAATAATGTATGCCTTACCCTTATTTTTGATAGCATGTCCAAGAAAGACTCGGAAGATGTTCCGCAGACACCCAGCACAGACACCGTACCCGAAGGCAGTTTCAATGAAGTCGACGGCACAGCCGAAAATCTAACGAAATTATCATCCGAGGCGGAGCATGGTCAGGAAACAAGGGAAACAACAACGACGCCGCTTATACAGACAACGCTGGTGAGTACCACTCACAACCTCCCACACAAACACACAAACAAACACACGAACACACTCATCCAACCATTCTACTTAATGGGAAACCAATTAACCCAACCATAACTCTTATGTCTATTGCTTTGCCACCCATTTTTTAGCCCAAGGCACGTAGTGCCAACTCGACGCCAGCCACCAACTCAAACTACTCGAGTCTACCGTGCTGTGGGGCAAGGGCCTCATCCAATTTGGTTGGCACTTCCGTGGCAAATTCCTCTAGTGGATTGGAGGCCAACAATCATCGCACCGGCAGCTGCAATGGCAGTGGTGAACGAAATGCACTGGGCATTGATATTAGTGCTGTGCATAATGCTGTGTTACGTGGCAACCTGGCCAAATTGCCTGAACCTATCGTAAATGAACATCCGGTTACCATTTATCCGGGTCCATCGGCCAAAGCAGGCGGTGGCAACGGTGGCGGCGAGGGCGCACGTAGTAAACGTTTATTGAATTCGGTTGAAAAACACAAGGAAGTTTGTCACATGTTGAATCCACATTCCAATAGCACGTCAACATCATCGGCATCGGCATCGTCTGGGTCTGGGTCTGGGTCTGGCTCTGGTTCGAGTAGTGAGGCATCGCCATCGGCCTCCAATTTGAATGTGGGAAAATTGGGTAAAAAGGATGATGACTACTCGGAAGACTCGCTGGAAGAGTCAACCATTTCCACAGATCTAACACCAGTCAAACAGAATGGTGTTGCCTGGGAAATACATTTCAAGAGCAATAAAAAGAAATCATCCGGTTCAAAAAAGACATCCGGTGCATCAAACAAAAAGGTAATAAAACAACTAGTTCACATTAAATTGATTACTTCTAATTGAAATCATCATTTTATCTTGTAGCATCAGCAACAACAACAACAACAACGTTCCAGCAATCAATTGGCCGACTTTAACAATAGTTTCGTCTACAACGAGCAGAGTATGCTGGGCAAGGGAACTTTTGTTATACGCCGCTCCACGGCCAAGAAACCGCCGCGTGCTGCTGAAATTTTTAGTATACCAAAACCACCGCGTACATCGTTAAGCGGGGGGATTGGTGGCGGAGCTGGAGCCATAAGCAATGAGTTCTATACCAGCGACAGTGAACAAAGCGAATCTGCATCTCTGCCACCAGCACCGGCACCTGCTCCTGCACCACAACAACCACAAGCACAGCCATCGACGGCTCCGTCCGAGATGAATTTCATTTACAAGGAATGCGAAGCTGCTGCAGCTCATACCAGACGCGGCTTGGAAATAGCCGCTGCTCATCGTGCTGCTCTCTCGCTGGACATAGCCGAGGCACCCGATCAGTTTGCTCACAATAAACCCATCAAAAGCAAAACGGCCATGTTAACCGAAAAACGTTTGAGTGCCGAATCCATGCCGGACAATACATCGAGCAGCGAAGAGTTTGATGAGACACGTTTGAATGGAAACAGTGGCTACGATATGTATGCATATAATGCAAATGGTAAGGATTAAAAGTGTTTTAGTTTGGTTTGTAGGATAAGTTTAGGAATATTTCGATTATAGGTTAACTTTAAAAGAAGAGTTTTGATCTTGTGTACACAGCGAACTATTTTTTGATGAGTAAACTATGAAGTAGTAAAACCACTGATAAAAAGAGGTAATACTTACCCTCAAACCTGAGTCTGTCCACTCATTATTATGTGCTAGACGATGGCATTAATAGATTCAAAAGCATAAACGATTTGGTTTGTGGTTTTCAAAAGGTCCTACAACTCACTTTACTCGTTTGAACTCGTTTGAAAAATTCTATCCAAATTATCTTTTGCATCTTTTTTCCTTATAATAATGAGGTTATACATAATTTCGTTTACCAAACCTGAGTCTATATTAGGTTTCACATTTTTGAACCAAATCACTCAATAAGATGATGAAATTTAGCATTTCTAGAGTTGTTCTTAGGTAATTTTAAACAAATCTAGTCTTGAAAACAAATATATACTTACATATGAACCAAAGTGGGTCGTTGGTATGCTGGTTCAGGGCATTTTACACAATGAAACTTAGTAAAAGTTAAAGTTATGCGGGTGTTTCAGTCTGAAAGAAATCAAAACAATAATCGTTAAAATAAAATTTAGACAAACTGAAGGAATTTTGAAACAAACTGAAGAAAGGAAAGTGATATTACAAACATTTTATGGGTAATAAAAATCAATTTTGTTAAGATTGATGGAATTCGCCTTATAATTAATAGATTTATCATGGTTTACTTTCACCATCATTTCCAGCATAAAGTAGATACAAAACCAAACATTAACAGTTTTTTTTAGAAGCTAAGACCATCCTTTAATACCGTTCTACATCAATCGTCAATTGACTTTTAACTATTCTCTCTATCTTCCCACAGATCAACGTGTTTCGAATGCCACAACGCCTCACACCGATTTGGCACCCACTTTGGAAGAGGACGAAGAGTTATCCGATTTTAGTTACGGCTGTGCCCCACTCAAACAGATCGAGCATAACATCAGCGCCCTGTTACGCGGTGATCTGCCCATTGTGGGTCAACAGGCAACGGGCATAAGTAATGGAGTGGGTGCCGCTGCAGTTGGTGCCTCTTCTGCTGCAGCAGAAGCTTTGCATGCCAAGCGAGTGCTTGAATTTCGACCTGGTGTGCACAAATCCGAGAGTGCCAAAGAGATGTTGTTATCTCAGTTGCCCGCTTTGGGACCTTTGCCACCATCGCCACCCAGTTCCAATCCGGATATGTTTGATTACGACGCTCCGTTGCCGCCGTCGCCGGTGGAGCCACGCAAGCAACTGGAACTGCCAGCAACGGCTGCTTCTGCAGCGCCACCCAATCGTGGCACCACTGTGGTAGAGGTGCATGCCACTGCATCGGGAGCTGCTGTCCATAGCAATAGCCATACGCGCCGTAGCCGGGATAATGTGGCTGCAGTACGTCATTTCACTGATGAGCTACCCCCGCCACCGGCACCGGCCCATCAATCAGCCAGCTTTGCCGAGGGTCTTACCGGAGTTCCCATTGTTCCGCCACATCGTGGCAGCGGTGCTGCTGGTGCCAATACAATGAAGTCTTGGAGCATTGACTCACAATACCGCAAACGATCACCGAAACTATTCGGACACTATAGCAGTGGCAGTGGCATAACCACACCCACTGGCCTGGGACAGATGCCACCGTTACCACCGCCCCCAGTGCCCCATATGGGTACAATTGGATCGTGTGGCGAAGGCGCCACCGGTTCCTATCAACGCAGGTACATCAACTATGGCACCAAACGCAGTTTGAAACAATCGCCGCGTGAAGAGCATCGCCTGCAAACCTCATGTAGTCTTCCTGAAACGCCAATCTTTGCCAGAGGGTAAGCCAAAGCAAATGATTCTTTAAACATTTTCAAAGAAACTAAACGTTTTTCCATTCTTCTGTTGTAGCTGTGACATACCACGTACGCCATATCGACGCCAAAATGAGCCTGTGCCAGTGAGTGGCTCACGAACAGCTCCAAGATCCAGTACATCGAATAGCATTAATATGGGCACTTCCATTTTGGGAATTGGTGGTAAGTTGGATACGGAAATGTTAGGACTTAAGAAAGCATACTCTTCAATTTCAACAACTAAAATCGTTTGTCCGATCATTTAACTCTCTGAGTAACTTTGGATACATGAAATTCATTCACTCCTAGATTAAAGCTTAATCCTTGATAAATTTCGCTTTTAAAGATCAACTTGAAACGATTTTATTTTAGTAGAGATTGATTTTTTCTTGAGATTTACTAAACTAATGTTTTAATGCGTCCCTTTTTGCAGGTGGCAATTATGGCACTGCCCAGATCTGTCGCCAACGTTCGATCAATCATGCCTTGGCCTCGAATGAGATGTTACGTATGACTGGTGCACCGGCACGTGGTTGGTATCCGAAACAACGTGGCTTACGTCCCGCATCGACCGAAAATATTGATCGTTTGGCCTCTGTTCGTGTCTGGGACAATCCGGCTGGTATGTCCGGTACAGGACAATCGCGAAAACCTCTAACATTGCCACCAAATTTAACGCCATCATTTTTAAATAAATCACCCCGCGAGGCATTGCGTCGTGTCACCAGTTTGCTTATTACCAAGAAGAGTGAGTGAACTCAAAGACCCTTTCATTGAATTTATATTAATTTGAATTCTTTCTCGATGCAGAGAACAATAAGGAGCGCAAGCATAAGGCATATTGCGATCAACCCATGGATGATAATAATAGCAAGCATGCCTATGAATTTGAAACGGGTTAGAATGAGAATACAACTATTGATCTCTATGTCTAATAAAAATTAATTATTAATCTTCATGCAGGTTCAACTAAACGCAAGGATAATGCCAGTCGTAAGGATAATGGAGCTACACCCAAAACTAAAAAGAAAGGTCTATTTAAATCTCTATGGAAACGCACGAAAACTGCCTCGCTGGATCAATAGAGGAATATCTAAAACACAAGAAAACCAAAACTCGAAGCAAGCCTAATCACTGCCCCCACTCCTCGTCCCTAACACCATATATTTATATATATATATATAGTATATAGTTATATACACTATATAAAGACGATGATAATAATCGTGCACTTCAATGTACATTTGAAAGAAATGAGAGTTAAATATGCAACAACAACAAACAACAAACCCACAAACAAAAACCTCACTGACCCACTCACTCACTCACTCACTCAAACTTAAAACATTTCACGCTCGTGTTCGTATGTTCAGCTCACCTTGAATTTTTCGCAAAAGCAATTTATATATATATATATACATACTAATATATATACTCTCACTTCGTAACTAAACAAATATATAACGTAAACTGAATAATTCCAAAAATGCACAAAGCCGTGAATCGTAAAGACTGAAATGAGTAAACAAAGAAAAACAAAACAAAAGAAAAAAAAGGAAACAAACTAAAAAAATTAAAAGCAAATTTAATAATGAACATATGAAACTGAAACACTCCCCCATGGAGAAGAGTGTGAAGCACTGAAAAACACCTCAATTTAATTAAACCATTTCCAAAAACAGCCAGAACCATACCCTGACCAGACGACAGACTCCTCCCCCCCTCCTAAGAGCTACCAACAACAAATATCTTGGCACACAACTAAAAGTGAAAAAAATTGCAACAAAAACAAAAAAGAAACCGAAAAAGAAACAAAACATGTGTGTATTACGCGTATACAAGCACTGAATTTATATATATATATATATTTATATATGTATAACTGAACCATTTAGGGTTCTAGGCAGCATTACTTACTTTATCAATATGGGGAAAAATGTTTGATATTTCAAGCACTTCTTTTTTTGGTTTATTGTTGGGTATTAACATGATTTTGCAAAAGATGAAGACAAAAGAAATGATTGGCACGCAACTCGCGATTTTATATACTTTTGTCTGATTTAATGACTGACTAATTTGAATATAAAGATTATTAACAAATGGTTCTCACTTAGCTGAACTATTTTTGCAACTTCTAAAGCAGAAATCGAAATGTTTGATAAGCTTTTG
The DNA here is from genome assembly GCF_018902025.1 of Drosophila willistoni. Classification (NCBI taxonomy): domain Eukaryota; kingdom Metazoa; phylum Arthropoda; class Insecta; order Diptera; family Drosophilidae; genus Drosophila; species Drosophila willistoni. The sequence goes on from NW_025814050.1 coordinate 9,981,534, forward strand.
ATCTTAGCTCGATCAGTAAATTTTATTTTCTTAACAAACTAAAGAGACGCAGCGAATAGGACAATGGTTATAAGTTATTTTAAGTCATTAATAGGCTTAATGGAATTCAAAAAGAGTTTTTATAGTTCATTTTTTTTATTTTCAATTCCGATAAAAAATTCTATAATTTTGTTTTTGCGGATACTTTTTTACTTTTACAATCCTTTAAAATTTTAAAGATTTTAAAATGGTTTATCTTAATTTCTTTGTACAATTTTAATTCCTTTAAAACGTAAACAATTTTTGAATTTGTTTCTTTATCAAATTGATCATTTTTGCAAAATTATACAAACTACGGCCGTGTCGTAGTTAGTCGCCAGTCTTTCTGGTTAAAAACTTTTTTGGTTGGTTTTTGTTTTTATGGGCAGAGTGCAATAAATTCCAACAAAAGTCCATAAAATAACACTTCAAAAATTTATACGGTATAATTTTTTGTTTCTCTCCAAAAACCAACCAAAATATCATTTATTTCCACATGCAAAAATTTGGAAGATTAATGAGTTACGCCCTCCAGATTTCAAAGAATGTTTGATAATAATTATATGGAAGAAAAAACCAAAACACAAAAAAAACAACTTTTCGAAAACTATTAAAAAGCAAAACCTTAACTTAACCCAAAAACGATATGAAAAAATAACTTTTAATAATAATGCTCAACTCTAAAAATGAAAAAAGAAAATTGACTTTACCAGTGAGCATTTTGATTTCTCGAGACGAGATAATGCAGAGAGATAGAGAGAGGCAGATGATAGATAGCTAGAGGAGAAGAACAAACTGTAAACGTTTACTAGTCATTACATATTTTTTATTAAAATAAAACAAAAAATTAAATGCAATTAACAGGCAAATACACACACACACACAATACAAAAAAATACACCTACACATTTATATACCTAAACACAGTCACTTGAAAAAGCCAATGGACAGCAATAAATTTTTTGGCAGCATTTTATTGAGCCAACCAACAGAAAAATAAGAATAAAATGCAACAGAAAAAAAGTAATGAAGAAAATAAAGTTGAAAAGTATTATTAAAGAATTATATTATATGCTATAGCAAGTTGGTATTTATTATAATTAACTATATATATATATTTATAAATATATATGTGAATATATATATATATTTCAATATATATGTACAATTATTTGAATTAATATTATTGAATATATTTTTTAGAAAAGTAGCATGAAACAAAATAAAAAATAACGAAAACAAAAATACTTGTATTTTATTGACTATTTCTAAATATAATAGGTTAAAGTTTGGATAAATTGTACATTCAAATACGAGAGATAAACATGAAATTAATAATAATCATTTCTAAAACACGAAAATTTGTTTAAGGGTTGAGACAGGACACCATTTAATGAGTACGAAACATAAAAATGCCTTAAAAAAAAGCAAATACCTTAGAAAACTTATTTCTATTTAATAGATCACTTTAATTTAAAGCAAATACGCGAAAACGGTAAGTAGACATCTGCGTTTTTTATGTAGAAGTAATTTACAAAATAAAATGGCTTTGAGATGAATAAACATATAATTCATTTTACCTTCTTAGGTGAAGAATCAATTAGCTATAATAATATAGTAATCAGACTGTCATTTTGGTAAACCAACCTATTTAGAATGGATCCAGCTGTATTTTGCGTATTTAAATCAATTTTCCTAATGTGGTTTTTAAAAAAGCAGTGAATAAATAGTGTTCTTGATTTCCAATCAACAAAATTATAAGAAATAACTGTATGACATCTCTTGACACTGTCTGAATTGACCCAAGCTCCTCTGTGTTATTTAAAGGCTCCAACATTTTTTTAAGACTTCTCTTTAGTGTAGTCCGAATTGGACTAATAAGTATATTAAATACATCAGAGTTTCAATTTGCGTTGAACATATACTTTGGGTAGTTTTAGATTAAGAAATTTAAATATATAAATCTATGAAATTAAACTATATTATGAAGAAGCATTAAATTTTAAGAAATTATTATGTGTGACATAATTCTCAAAAAGTTGAATTTCATAAATCAAACACACATATTTTACAGTAAATATATACATACAAAACATATATGAATATGCGAAATCGTATTTTGATTTGCGTAGCAAAGCGAGAATATGGTATAGCTTCCATAGGAACGATCGGCCTTGTGGATTTCCGACCGTTTACATAAAAGATTTTCCGCTTTCACATCTTTTAGGTAAGGAAAGATAAATACAGAGTTTTGCAATGTATTAGAAACGTTATTGAAGTTAGCCAGCCCTCTAATACAGAATAGTCAAAATTTCAGAAAATTCACAATAAAATCTCTTTTTAACACAAAGCTCATAAATACGCAACATTTTAATTACGTTGAAGTTATGCATTTGTTATCTATAATCGCTCATCATTTGAAATTTTTAAACGTCATGCTATATCTGCGCAGTGTTTATAGTATTTAAAAGAAATGCTAGGTCAGTACTTTAATTGTTAGCGATAAAAACATCGCAACGTAATGCTCTGATCGAGTGTATGGTATAAAAACTAATAATAAATAATGCATAATCATTCTATTGCGTATATACGCAGCTCACAAGTTAAGCAAACCGATATATACCAACTGTATCAATAAACCGCTAACAGATCTAGAAAATAATTATAAAATTTTTCACATTTTAAGTTAGTTATTCATTTGTTGTTTTTTATTTTTTTTATTATTATTATTATTTTGTATTTTTGGGTTCTGGGCACGTGTAAATATACAATACAAAATGAAAAAATTAAACAATAAAACAAAACTAAATAAACTAACTAATAGTATCAGACGGTGAGAAAGAAATCAACAATCCCTTTAATGGGGGACTCCATTTCGATAAACATTTCATAATTGAGAATTGTTTATCAATTTCGATTTGTGGGCTTGAAAGATAAATAATTTCATTCCCCTTGATTTTTTTTTTGTATTTTTCTTGTTTGTTTGTTTCTTTTTTTTTCGTATAACAAAAATAAATTTCTTGATTAGATTGTTGTTATTAATAGATATTACAATTATTATTGGGGGATGAAGATTTTTAAATTTACTTAGATTTCGTAGGCTAAGATAATCTCTAAGAAACTGCCCATTCATTCTGCATCTGTGTGTGTGTGTGTGTGTGTGTGTGTGTGTGTGTGGGTGTTTGTGTATGTATGTTGGGTGTGTGTTTGTTTGTTTGTTTGTTTGTATATGCAGTCTAAGCCATGTAACTATATTCATCGCCCGAGTTTGCCGTACGCTCTATATATTGTTTATCAATTAACGATTCCACGCATTTCTTAATCATCGCAATATTGGGCGTAAAGCTGACTTTTGATAATGAAAGGACCTGTAAAGTATAAAACAAAAAATATATTAGTAAAGTTTGTTGGTAAACAAAACGATGCGAAAACCTTTAACTTGAACTACTACTAATACGTAAAGAAAATGCAGCTTATGATTAATTACAAAATTCAATTAGGAGCTAATTTGTCTATAAAACTATTCTTTCTAGATCGACAAGTCTTTTTGTATGCCTATTTCTTCTTACTTTGTTTGCAAATTGAATAAAATCTATTCTATTTTAGAAATCTATTCTGTTTCACAGTATATCAAAGCAGTTCTTCGGTCTTTTTAGTTACAGACATCTATAACCCATACCGAGGGGGAACATTAATCGAAGCAGAAAACCATGAAATTTGTTTTTTGTTCTTTTTGAAATCAGACATCTTAAACATATAAACAAAGAGCTTAAATCGAACAAGCAAAACTTTCTTAACTGAATTTTGGACAAATGTAAATTAAATATAGGTTTTTACACTAAATTTGAATCGGAAGTGTCAAAATGGAGAAAAAACGAATTAACAAGAATCTTTTCACTCTATCCTCAAATAATTACTTGTTCTTTATATAAAATAATAATATTCAATTAATATTCTTATTCATTTGAATAAATAATATTGTTGTGAAAATGTCACTTAAACTTTACATGACTTTTTTGCCGACTTTACAAATATCTCATGGACGAAATTGTTTTCTACTCTATCCTAGATTTTTGGTTACATGAATACAATGAAATATTTATCATATGGGTTAAAATGCTTTTTAGATTGTCTTGCTAACCAATGCAATAAAGGAAAACCCACCTCCTGTATCAGTGCATTGTGTTTTAGGACTTTGCGCGCCTTCATTATACGCACTATGGCTGCTTGCAGAAATAGTTTTCGATCTTCATCAACCGAATTAATTGTGTGCTCCACCTATTAAAAAAAAGAGAAAACACAATTGATTAATGGAATTAAACAAGTTTTTGTCACGTTTTAATTACCTCCTGTGGCGTATCCTTTTGCAGTGCTGAGCTAATTTTAAATTTCGTCCTCTTATTTGTATAATCGAAAGTCAATTCGATACGCGTCTCACCGGAGAGATTCTCAGAGCTGGCACTCAACAGCTTTGACTCAATCATTGGCTGCATATGCTTTTGAAATGTTTCATCGCTTAATTCCAGTGTATTTTGTATCTCACGACATGTCAAACTGTCGCATGTCTCGAATAGTAACATAATGGCCATTTGATAGGTCTGCATGGTCACAATGTATGATTTTTTTAGATGGCTTAATTTCAATTCACCATGGCACATATGATGCAGCCAGGTTAATTTTCGACCGCTAAATAATTTATGATAATAGTCCTCAAACTGCACAACAAAAATTGACACACAAAAATCAATGCACATTTCAACAAAACCTTAATTATAATATCATTTACCATTTTGATAGATTTTTCAAATTCCTGTGGTACCGCAAATGTTATAAATTGCGTTGAGCCCAAAGGCCAAGCTCCAGCTTGTAGTACCTTAATCGAGAGATTTATGCCTGTTTGTTGTTAAAGCAAAATATGTTAAAAAATCTGATTTACTTTTTAGACTTTATATATACTTTACCCAAATCAACATTGTTGTCCTTCAAATGATTGTTAAACTTATTATTCAAATCTGTTGATACAGAAATATCCGTAAACATACGATGAAGTTTATTGGTGAATTCATAACCGCAGGCTTGCTGTAAATAAATTCAAATATTAAAGAAAATTTAGTTATTTAAATAATCTTTCTTTACACACACATTATGAAAATAAGGCAAAGAATTCAATTGAAATAATCCTTTACACCGATTCAAGCCTATTTTTAGCTACATTAGATAGTTCATTAATAAAAATTCATTACATTTACTTTGTATTTTTGTTATTTAAAATTAAAACTTATCTTTAGCATCAATTATTAGCTAAGACGAAATGAATTTTGTATATTAAGAGGGAAAGTTCCTCTAATTTCAGTCTTTTCAAACTTATAAATTCACTGAAACCTATTAAAACTGATAAATTTGCCTTAGACAGGATATAATTATTTTTTTTTAACTGTTTTTTCAGTTTATCCTATTTAAAGGTATTCAAACAATGAGTCGCTGCATTTGTCAATTAAAATTGTTCATGTTAATTCTACATGTTTGTCTAGATTTCCACCTTTTTGAAGTTAATCAAAACAAGGTTTGTGCTGCCTATGATTAAAAATCTTCTAAGTTAGTAAGATTTATTGACCTTATATTTTGTTATAGCTTTATGATCTTATATCTTTTGTCTTTTGTTAATTTATGTTATATAAACTAGTTGATATTTCTACAATATAATGCCGATTATGATGTCGATATGAAAAGACTTTTAGAAAGATTTAGCAAATCGAATGACCTCATTTTTTTGCTGAATTGAAAATTAATTGTGTGAACTAATTCACGACTAAAGAAAGTAGGCAATTTACGAATTTAACAATTTAATCATTAGACTAACTATCTTCGACTCGAAGATAGATATTACATAGATACAACTGAAGTGAGTTTTAGACAGATCTATCTTATCTAATGACCTAATTCTTTTAGCTAAACAGTAATCAAATTTATAAACATTTTCTTATCTATAAACTCGTTATTTAGATTTAACCCTAAAGAAAAGTAAGCAATTTATCAGCTTAAGAACTTAAACAATCGAGCAAATAACTTCGATTTGGAAATTCTGAGGTAGAAATTACAGAGATACATCTAAACAGATTTTTAGAGAGATCTGATTTTAATGAATTAATTTTTTCTTTCTTTCTATAACGAACGATTTCTTATTCTTCTTCTTATCTCCAAACTCATGTATACACATTTAAGGCTGAAGAATAGTTTGTTTAGTATTACCTTTAAACGATTGATCATGCCCTCTTCGGCATCCATACTCTGACTCTGTTCGTGTATCAAACGTTTCGCCAATAATCGACTATAGAACTTCTGATAGACATCCTTATCCTCGATATATTTGAATATAGTTATGTTATTTGTCAATTTTTGATCAATTTCCGCTTCGCAGGTTTTCGATTTCTTTAACAGAGTATCACAGTATTTGGCCACAAATTCGGCGCTGCGACATGGCTGCCGCTCACTAGGACGACGATTGATCACACTGGCGCATGCCTTATCCAATGCACTCAAAAATAATGAATCATTCTCAAAGACATCCGCAATTAGCTCTTGATATTTTTGATGCACTTTCAGCATGTTCTCCACAAAGGCTATGTGTATATTTTCACCTTTCAGTGCGGCAACCGTTTGCAGACCCTCGTTCTTAATATGCTCAAGGAAGGTTTGTATTAGCTCAGACTTTAGATTATCGGGTATAGGTTTAAGCACAATATACATATTACGTAGATCTTGACGTCGTTCCTCGGAAACCATTTCATTACATTCCGAATATATAAAACCCAGACGATCATTGATAAACTTCTCTTCACATTGTTTACGCAATTTGGGCAGTGAGCTAACATGTAAGAATTTTTGTGCACGTTTACTTTCATATTCCAGTATCTTGATCACTTCCTGCATATATTGTGAGACATTGCAACGTTGCAATAATTTATTCGCCTCATTCGTATAATAGTCACCACTAGCTTCCAGCATGGGTGCCTCGAAAAGCTCTTGATATAGTTTCAATGAACCAGTTTTCTTATAATCCTGTACTTCAACAAAACTATGTATCACTCCATTTATAATCTGAACACGATGTGAGTCCAATGAACCATTACTGGCACGATCAGCAGCAATGCCCTCCAATATGTGACGCACTAGCTCTGTGGCCAGATATTCAACCATATATAAACGCCAAATATCAAGGCCAAGTTCACCAATTTCCATTTGTTCGGCGGCATCGCTCGACAGATTGCCATAAAACGATTCGGTATCTGTTATTTTTTGCTTCTTTATATGCTGTTGATTTAGATAACTGCAAAAAAGAAGAGAAAAAATCAAATTATTAAACTGTTATTTATACTTTGCTTTAAAAATTATTTTAAAGTTAAATTTGTTTCGAACTTTTAAATATTATCATAAATTTTACGGTTTAATTGAATGCAACTTTAATACGGTATTAAGAACTTTTTAAGGAACCTTTTAAAATGAACTCATAGAAAATTTATCAAAAAATGCCAGACCACTTTTTTGGTCGAGTAAAATAAGAAATAGTTGACTTAGTTTGGAACATTTCTTAAATACTAAAATAAATATTTTAAATTTTGTACAAAATCATAGAATCCTTTGAAGGTCGATTAACAATTTGAAAACTTTTCTAAGCAGTTAATAACATTTTCTCATTACTTTACATACATATTTATCTACATATTTAAATGAAACTGTTAACTATTGACTTGAGCTATGTTTATCTTTATGGTATCAATTGAATTTAAATAAATTAAAAGGATTTAATCAGATTTAAATTACGTAATATACTTTACATAAAAAATTCAATGATCAAACTTTTAAAAAAAGTATTTGGTATCAAATTTTTAAACAAAAACCCTTTTCTAAGGTGAGTTTAGTTTATCCGCAAAGTAATAGGCAAAAGTATTTGTGGCTCTTTTGATATATCTTACATGTACAGCTGATGTAGATATTTAATGCCTTGACTATATTCCATCCATGTGGTATAGTAACGTTGCAGCAAATCCGGCTTGCTGCCAACTGTTGCAGTTGTTGTTGTTGTTGAATTGGCATTAGCTGCATCATTTGCTGCTAAAACCTTTTTATTAAGCATCTCCTGGACATGCGATTCAAGGAAAATCTTTGTCTCGCTATATAGACGATCGGCCATCGGTTCCGGTTGTGCCACGCATAGCGTATAAACATCACTGCGGAATACAAAAACCAAATATAAGTAAGAATAAATTCTTTATATACACAAAATATGTATATATGGTTTCCATGTAATTGCAATCAGGAGCGGTGTCAAAAAAAAAAAGAAAAAAAAAACACTTTCAGGTTTTCTATTAGATTTTGTAATAATTTTTTTGGGTCATTTTTACGTTCTAGGGAGAGTTTGGCATATTTAGATTTGAATATCCTTACATAAAATTTTAAAAATCTCTATTAAGCTTTTTCTCTATCTAGTTTTTTTCAAATTTTTACTCTAAAATTAAATTTTATAAATATAATTTTAAAATTTTTACTTTTTGAGGGTGAGAGATTTTTCTTATATGAAATAAGTAAACTAAAAATGTTTAGAAAAGTTTTGGCTTAAATTGCGCAGTAAGAGCAATATTCAAATTTACATTCCAAATTATATGTAGGTACATATGTATATATATATATCTTTTATTGTCTGAATATATGTAGTTTCTTCGTCAATATTAAACGTTTGTTTAAATTTCTCCGCTTTTTTTTTTTTTAATTCCATTACTATAATTCCAAAAAGGAGCCTTTGTTTTTCAAACATTAAAACCAAAATATTCTTCACTTTAAAACCGAAAGATTCCTAATCACGATGACAATTTTTTGTTGTGATAGGTCACAATCTTATATAATTTCCTCTGTTTTCTTTTTTTTTTCTTTATAATATTAATGTGCAGCACTCAAAGATAAGCCACGAAATCTTGATTTATGCGGAAGAACCTTCTCTACATGGCTGTAATTCCAACACGCTGTTGACTACCTCGAAAACATCAGTCCGGCCCTGATAAATTGAAATTAATTTTTGGTATTTTTGTTGTTTTTGTTTTGTCATTCGGTTTTTTTTCTTTTTTTTTTGGCAATTCATGCAACAGCGTCACGGGCATTGGGCTGCGGTGGAGGCGGCACTCTACTTACCTAAAGCTGGTATTCCAAACGGCGCGTTCAACTTTGCTCAATGTTATCACCGATTCGGCTATGCAACGGAGCCGTGGCCAGACTTCCACAAATTCCACTATTTTCGGCTTGAGAGACATCTCCTGGTTTGGGGCTCAATGCTGAATGAGATGTGAAGAGGCAAATGTGAGGATGATGAGGGCTGGCTTTGTGTGTGTCTGTGCGGGCGCTGTGGGCTGTGATACAGAGTAAAAAAACAACAAAAAAAAAAGAGACGAAAGAGATGGCCAAAATGAATTTGGATGTATGTATGTATGTATCTATGTTTGTCTGTCACTTCGCGCGTGTGAGTGTGTGTTGGCTATACATATATCTAATTGCCAACAACAACAACAAATTGTATTACACGGCGACGACCCTCAATATGTTGCATATAATCAGCAGGCCAGGCCAGGCCAGTCTGATGGACGTTCAGTTCCATTTCGTAGTTGAACTAAGTTTACCTTGCCTTTCACTCTGTCTCAGTCTCGCTCTCTGACACTCTATATGTGTGCTCTCTTTCCCTGACAGTCGTCGTCACGTTTGAGAGCTTCTCACACTCACCAAAGCTACTTAATTACGCTACAAACTAATTTAAAACGTTGGAAAATTTGTTTTTTGTTGCAATTTTTTTTTAGCTCCGAAAATTAATCAGTGTGACCATATGGTAAAATACCAAAAATTAGTATTTTTTCAATGCGGGCCATATGTAAAATATACCGCACGATTTTGGTAATAGGGTGGACTTATTGCGCATTAGTTTTTATATTTCTACTTTATGACGTCATACATATTCAAACTGCGTATTACTACTTTATAAAATATTAAATTTTATCTCGTTTTGATTTGAGGAAATAATAAAAAATAGAATTCTAAGTATTTTTAAAAGAATATTAGAATAACATTTGAAAAAAACTTAACCGTCTTACATTTTATTTTTAATTTATTATTTTCGGCTGAGAGAAAGACTTTGATTTTGGTTTTATAGCAGAATTGCATCCGTGATAACAGAGTAGTCTTAAAAGATTTTTCATCACTGAAAGGTTGATTAATTTATATATATATATTATAAAATACATTTCTGAGCAAAATAGGTAAATTGGCATAAATACAATTTAAAAAATTACTGAAATTCTTAAAAACTCTTAACTTGGTAAAGCTTTGCCATATTTGAACCGATTGCCAAAAGTTGTATGCCAATCTGCATTCAAATCTCAGGAAACAATTTTTTTGCCAATTTTCGTAAAAAATAAAAAGTAATAAAATAAAATTTTTTTTAAAACTTTTAAATAATCTCTAGTAATTTTAAAATACACTAAATTGCAATTTAATAAACAAATATCTTTTTGAAATCGGTTAGAAAGTGGCGAAAATTGAGTACGAATGTTTGAAAGATAAACAAAATATTTATTTTTAAAATTCTAAAAAAAAAAAAAACAAATGGATTAATCCGGCATTAAGAACGTCTTTCATCTAAGTTTATCATTCTTTTTGATTGAAGTCTTAAATACATATTAAACAAACGTTTCTATTCGTTTTAAAGTTAAAATAATTTCAATATATACCTTCTTATATAGTCAATTTTCGATAGTTTTCAAATGGGAGTTTCAATTATAAATTAAAGTGGTTTATAATTTTTGGAAAAGTTTTTTAGATGTAGTTTTTAAGAAACCACTTAACGGCTTTTAAAAAATAGAATTAAACTGTACCCAGCGTGGCCCAAATAAAAGTAATTGCTTTAATATTTCAGTTGACAGCAGGATTATGGGATGTCCTTTACCCAGATGAAATTAAGGACAATATAGAGCTTAGTTCCGTATTTTTCTCAGCAACTGTTGGCAACTTTTCCTTTTAAAAAAAATGGGTTTATCTCAGCTTCCTGAAGGACTTTTTACCATCTGATAGTGGCAATCAATAAGCTGAAAAAAATATCCCTAATTTGTTCTATTATTAACCAATTTACGCAAAAATAAATTAAAAACTTGTTGGATTTGTTTTTTTATTATGTTTTTATTTTTTAATTTATCCAGTTGATCATTTACTATAATTTACTAATCGTTTTGTGTAATGTTTTCTTCTCACTTTCTTCGATTTCAATTGTTAAATCTTTTTGGTATAGTTTTGGTTTTTGGAGAAATTATCGAACAAAAAAAATGTTGTAAATGTTTGATTTCAGTTTAATAGCTTCAAAAACACAACACCTAATAGATAATTTTTGTTTCATTTTGTATTTGTTCCTTTTTTTTTTTTTGGGAACCAAATTTTCTCTACAATTTCGTCGTATGAAATTATCAAAAAATTTGAGTTTAAAAATTGTGTGTTTTTGTGTTCAATTAACCAGTGGTTCAATACTCATTTTGCCATCTACCCAATCGCTTTCTATATTTTTCTTTCCTCTTTTTTTTTTGGTTTTTTCGTTGATTGTCATGTTTTTTAGCCATTAAAATTTAACTGAATTTAACTGAATAACTTTTTTAACATGATGGATGGGTGGTTTAGGAAGATATAATTGTTTAATTGTTTTTAGAATAAGTTAAATGATTTTTTGTTCATTATTGTTGTAGCTCTTCATGTTTGCTATGTAAGTTCGTTTGTTTTCTGCATTTTGTTTTTTTGCTAATTCGTTGAAGATTTCTATTAAGCATGCAATGCTCTATATACGACTTTTTTGTAGTTGTTTTCTATAGATATATTAACTATATAGTTTCTATATGTATGTTTATGTAGTCTATGTTCCATTTAGTAAAATTTATCTCTTAAATTAAATACCCTTGCAATAAAGTTGAAAATTTATGAAATTACAAAAATATTATTTGCTAATAATATTTGATTTTTATGACAAAATTATACAGTTGTGTTCACAAAAATAGTACTGCCCATAAGCTGTGGCCTTAAAATTTATCAATTTTGTAAACTCAGCTATAAATTTTTCTATTAATGGACATTTGTATGTATATATTATATCAATTGATCTAGTTATTAAAGTCCTATTAACATTTGACTTTAAATAAAAGCTTTGTTTAGAATGGAAGTTTGTTTGGAAATTTTACTGGAACATATTACTTTAAATAAGAGTTTTTTTTTATAATGGAAGTTTGTTTGAAAATTTATGAACATTTTACTTTAAACTAGAGATTTGTTTAGAATGAAAGTTGTTTAGAAGTTTATGTTTTAAGTTTCTATTGGAATGAAGAGATTTTTTGTTTTATAAAATCTTATATGATCCTATATTTCATACCATTTCTTAGATTAAACGATTTTTCGTATCATACTTATAGAATTATAGACAATTCATTTCGTCGTACTGATTGTAGGCATTGAAATAGGAAGAGTACCAATATTCAACACAAATGTGTCCGAAAGATATAATCCCTATAATCCAGATTTTTATGCAGATCGAACACATACATATAAGATATAGCTTTAGTTAAGCTAAGAGGAATTTGCTAGTTAGAGAACTTTTTGAGAAAACTTTAAAGGAACTTATGATATTATAAACAAAAATCTGCTAAGATATTCAAAATTTAGCTTATAAATTATGGAATTCAATTAGATTTGTTTGATTCTAGATTTTGAAATTTTTTGGACCTTCATATAATAAATGTGCGAATTTATGCATATGTATACAAATATACAGGATGACAATGTATAAGGGGAAAATAGATTATTAATTTTAATAGAATTGCAAGGGTATTAAAACTTCGCTGTTTCGAAGTTAATTTTTAAGTATACATATTTTCGTCTACTATTGTTGTTTACGTTTTTTTTTTTTTTGTTTGTTTTGTTTTTACCATACATATAAGTACTTTGTATTACATTTATAATTAATTATGCTGTTTGTTTGTTTTTTTCTCGCTATTTTGGACTTGCTTTGTGGGTTGCATTTTGTGTGGTGGGATACGGATTTATTACATATATTTATATTGTATGTATATATAGTAGGTATGTATGCATTTGTTATTAAGAACTTATAAATTACTAATACAATTAATTTGCGCATTTTACACATAGAGACTTTTTTTTTGAGATTTCTGTTTAAACTACACATCGATAAAGCAAAGTTTCTTCTTCCTCAAGTATTATATATTTATATATTACAGTTTTTTGAAGAAATCATATAACAATATTTTTTTTGTTTAAAACAAAAGTTCACAATTACGGAAAATACTTAGTAGTTATATATATCTATATATATATATATACGTTTTGTTGTTGTTTTTAAGTTTTTTTTTTGTTTAGGTACACAGTTTACAAACTTTTAGAAAGCAAATTGTTAAATTTTTAACTAAAAAATTAGCAAATAGCATAATAAGAATATCACACGAATATATAAATATATATATTATATATAATAATAATAATAATCATAATAATACGTAGCCAAAACCAAATTTATAGCAAGTATAACAGTTTCTCTTCTTCTTCTTTTTCGTATAATGCTCACTTGTTCTTGTTGTATAACAGTTAACTTTGTTTCACATTCATTGTTTAGATGACCATTTGGAATTAATTAATTTACTCTAACAATGATTGAGATTCGGCAACATTGCCATTGCCCACCGATGATTCTGGGGCAGAAGCATCCGTTGGTGCAGAATCGGGATTCTTTAGTTTCAACAGCGGCGTCTTTATATCGACCTCAAGCTCTGTGGTTAACTCCAGTGGCGTTTCTGTTGTCTCGGCATGCAACTCCACAGAGGCAGCAGGATCTGGATTCGATTGTGATTTGCCCTGAAAAATAAAACATAATTTTAATCATTTTCGTAACTTTTCTGGAATGTAAACCTCATTTACTCACCTGCAAATAGTATGTCATTAGCTGACCCTTGCCCTTAACGGCCACAAGGCCGCGTTGCAGAAACGTATAACCAAATTGCTGTAGGATATTGCAAGTCTCTTCGGTCACCTGTATGGCACCTGCCTTGCCAGTGCTCTCCATGCGAGATGAAACATTCACCGTGTTGCCCCAAATGTCATAGTGCGGCTTCCTGGCACCAATTACTCCGGCCGTTATGGGGCCGTGATTGATGCCCATTTTAAGTACTAAATGATTAAACGATTGCTCATTGATATTCTGCAATGCATGTTTCAGTTCCAAAGCGAATTCCACCAATACAGCCAAATGGGACCAACGTTCAGTAATTGGGGCATCCGTACGTAGATTTCGTTGCAAATTAATGCCACTGGCGGCCATATATGTAGAGCCAATGGTCTTGATTTTTATTATATCCTGAAATTGTGGCAACTCGAGTAACTGCAAAGAGAAATCAGAGAAATGAATATTATAATTAACGGATGGATTGAAATTAAAAGTGTTTCCACCTTAGTTTTATATCATTAGAGTTACAAAGTCAAGTTATTAATGTGGCCTCAGTTATTTCTTTTTATGAGGTAAGGGTATAACCAATATTTTAGTTTTATTTAAAATAATATGGTGACATTAGGTCACTAATATCTTCACAATATGATGATACTCACAAGGTTCGGAATAAAACGAAGATTCTCTACATATTAGCCATTATATTACATTACTCTATTACTTTATGCCGTATAATTCTCAAGTAGTTCTAGCAAATGATACTACAAATAGAAACATACATTTTGGCAACATGTTTTTCTAAATGACACAAGCTTCCATTCGTTTTTACTTTCGTTATTTTCAGTTATAATTAGTTATAGTTATAATTATCACATGGTTCTAACATATATTTCCAAGATATTTTGAGTTTGGTTTGCAAATATTTCCCAGCTGAGAGCAATGAACATCGCCACCAATTCAATTCTCTTTTGATAATAAAAACTTGTGAACAAATTTGTGAAAAAGAAAAGTTATAAACTTCAAAAACTAATACACTTTTCAAAGTAAGACTACGGCGTTAGTTTTAAGGTCTTGCATATAGAGGTTCTAGCTCAAGTTTTGCAAAGAAAATTTGACATTTATTCTACATAATGACAGAATAAATAAATAAGAAAAAACAGAATATTCCTTAACCATTAAAATTGACAAACTTAATTTAAACGTTTAACTTTAATTTGTTGTATATCTATTTCTGTTCTTTTGCGCGACAGTTAAATTTGTTTTAATTTATTTTATATCATATTCATTCTGATTTTCTTGACTTAAAATATCTTTTCCTGAATTAAATAAATAACACTTACCGCATCAAAATCCGAGATGACTTCATTAAGAAAACGTAAACACTCTAAACCCTGATTGTTGACGGTTTCCTCTGAATAAAAATCTAGAAATTGTTTTAAAAACATAAAACAATTATTTATGTACTCATTTCGCCGACAGTATTTAGTCTTACCTGAAAAATTTGGCATACTGGCAAATAAGACGCCAACTTCTGCATAACTTTGGGAATATAAATCGTCATGGGATCGTTTTGTGTTCTTCATAAAGTGTTCAGCCACATGAACTGGCAATACATTATAGACCAAAGCCTCGTTACGTTGACGCATATCGTTGGCGGTTTCCTTCTGTTCGGCCACTTCTGTTTTCCACTTGAAAATCACACGATCCTCGTGATCCATCTATATGAGAAAAAAATTAATGAAATATATGTATATAGCCGATTATTAATATATTTACTTACATGTCGTGCCAAAGTGCTAAGAGCCAAGGCGGCCACCAAAAGTAGACCCGAGGCGCAATAACGAGTGGATATGATGCTGGAAAGTTAGAAAAATGATGAATGTACATGGGTTAAATCTATAAGACAATAAAACTTACGGTTGATGTGCCAGATCATCTTCAAGGGCATACAAATCCTGCATAATAAATATGTTGAAATAGCAATGCAGAGCTGGAATAAGGTTGTAAAGAAAGTTTAATCAATTTTTCATTACTAAATTGAAACACTCAATTGTTAGGCAATTGTTACTCACCTGCTATAGACAATAGCAATAGTATTTTTGTTAGGTGCGTGAGCTGGGCAATCACGGCAATTGCAATTAATATTAAGACACCAAAATTACTCAAATAGGACGGATAAAGGTCACGCTCTGTGGGCACTGCATCGCGCATTTGTTCGACAAATGATTCCGGTAGCAGGTGTTCAGCAGTTGCCATCTCCTCTTCCAATATCTGACCACCATCCTCGACCATTATAACCTCACTGGCCGTGGCATTGAATTCACTTTCGCTAACAATATGCTCTGTGCGCAGGAAGGTGACAAAAAAGAACTGCAGCAAAAACAACAAAAAAAAAAAAGTAACATAAAAAATTGTGAAATAGAAGAAAAATTGATATGCAAATGAAAATCAATAAACCACAGGGACAAACCCTTAAACACGCTCCGAAATCAAGAGAAAACAAAACCACAATACAATTGCTTACCATGTCGATGACATTGCTAAGGCCAATGGTAAGGGCTATAATTATGGCAGCCAGTTCACGCACGAAGGTAATGTCATTGAATCGTTTACTAACATCGACAAAGAACTTTGGCAACATCCCGCTAAAGCTCTCCGCTATGCTAATCACCACCAGCATGGCAATGGGTACCAAAGGAGCGGCTATATTAATAAAATGCAATGTGGATCGAGGCAAAACCAAATACGAATATAGAACATCAATGCATTGAACCAACAAAGCAGCCAATAATGGCAGAGAACTATATGGCTCCCGATAAATGGCATAGGCCTGTTCCAATTGAGGATTCTTAAAACGTAAAAATATATTTGTGTCCTTGGTTAGATTTCTAGCAAAGAAGAAGATTAAAAGATTTAACAAACATTTAAGAGGAATCTATGCCGCCAAAACTCACTCATGTCCATCTCTAGTGACTAGTTCGTCTTTCAATCGTTGCTTGAAATTCTCCAATTTAACCTGTTCCTCTTCATCTTCCGCTTCGGGTGTAAGATGTTGTCCATTGGTTGTGGCGCTCTCTGCCAATAGTTCCTCATCATCTAAGGTAGCCTCATTATCATCAGTTGTAGCTAATCCACCGCCAGTTGAACCATTCGAACCATTATGCGAATTTTCTCTCTGAGTTTCATTGATTTTCTTGGCACACGGCGAAGCGAACTAAAAAAGGAAATATTTATTATTTGCAAAATGTTTTGTTTAACTGTTTAACAGTTTAGTTTTTTCAAATTCTTCTTGAAATTCATTTGTATAAATCAAAATCCTCTTTAAATTTTCTCAAAACTTCTAAGAATGTAAAATCTTCTACGAATGTGATATATAATTACAATATGATCTCTTATGAACTTTAATTTAACCTCTTTAAAGAAAACTGCTTGCTTTTTTTTAAATGATCTTGAACCTTTGTCTATATACTTTTTCATATGATAATTAATTTTATGTAAACAAAGAATCTAGTAACCAATTATGTAATTCAGATAGCATTTCATGTCATTTTCCATCCTTTTTACAGGATAACGTACAAAATAACAATCTTTTCCCATTAGTTAAAAGTACATAAATAGAAATTTAAACATTTATAGTGATTTTCCAACGGACAACTTGCATTAGATTAATAGATTCTTTCTAATAAATAAATATAAAAAACTTGAAGCTTATCCGAAATTATCTACATTTCATTCGAACTGACAGAAGGCCAAAGCAAAGATTTTTTGGCGGTTTAATAAGGTATTATTTGAAACAAGGGCGACAATTTAACAGAGCCCTGAAATAGTAAGCGATTTCCTAGATTATTATTTAGATGATACTTCGATGATGATGATATGATAACCCTTTAGGAAACATTTAGATGATCTATGTTATAATTCAAAAGCCTAAGGCATTCCCCACTCACTTGTTTTTAATAGCCTCTAAAATCGGAAATTTCCCCTTAAGTATGCAACAGTAAGTGAACAATTTCATTTTTTTTGTAAATCGTAATTAGTTTTGCAATGTTTCTTAGCTAACAAATAGTCCAAGTTGCAAAATTTGCCTATAGACAATTTTTATTCTACTTACTAAGACTTAATGCATTTTTACTAGGATTATAAAAGTTAATGACATTTTTATAAGTAAAACAACGTATTTATAATTCATAATTATGATTAATAATTAATCTAATCATAATTTGCATTCTACTTATATATATACCTAATTACTCGGAAGCAAATCTGGGGCAAATGTCAGGGAGAATGCATGCAATGGATGGAATGGATGCAAAAATTTTTTATAGACAGTTTATAAATTTGTTGAAAACAGTAAATTCTTTGCATACTTTAGAGGGTAAAGTTAAAGCCTTGATCTCCCTACCACTAACATTAAACTTTTACTATCACA